>NW_023605083.1:97104585-99504585 GCF_014898055.3 Talpa occidentalis | reverse complement strand
CAGGGGGAATAGGCAGGCCCCTGCTGGCCTGACCCATGACGTTATACAGCTGATGTCCAATGGGAAGAGGCCAGCAGGAGAGCCCTAGGACTTCCTTCTGCTGGGTGAGCACTGGATACCATGGTGGATTTGGGGTGCTGGGGCGCTGGCCCAGTTAGTGTAAAGCAATGGAAGCCCCAGGCTGTGGGAGCCATGTTCCAGTCCTCGGCCCCCTGTGAGCACTGTGGGACCCGGGAAAGGAGTATCCATGTCTTCTTTCTGAATCTCAGTGTCTTGGAAACCCGCCCATGGCTGGGTGGTCTGTTGGCTCTGTTCCCCCTGGACCCCACTCCAGTCACAGCTGTACCGGCTGGACATAGCTCCGTGGGAAGAAGCCAACACGTCCACACAACTGGCCCCGCCACCAGTAGGGGTTCTGGTCTTCCAGAACCTGGATGATGGCCCCTCGGCGGAAGCTGAGCTGCTTGGGATCTTGGGCGGAGAAGTCAAACTGGGCCTGGGCAAAGTAGGCCTGGGGTGTCTGCAAGGGGAAGAGGTGGTTAGTGGGGCCCCTTCAGGAGCCCTGAGATCAGGCTCTCCCTGACAACTCCCCAACAAGAGTGATTTGCTGCAGGTCAGGAGGGGTCTTCCAGAACACTTGCCTCCAAGTCCGGAGGGGTGGCCTCCCCACCCGTGGGCCTCTTCTGCCCCGCCCCATGTCTGCCGCACATCTGCGATGCCAGTGTCCTGTGCCCCAGCTTGGGCCATAGGGCTGGCTGGTGGGTCAGGGCACCTGAGACCTGCTCCTTGGTTGGGACTTGGGTTAGGTCCCTGCTCCTCTGGGGACCTGAGTCTGCAGCAGCCGTGATACCTTTTGACTCCAGGCCCTGGAACCACAGGAATAGGCCTCATCAGCAGGACACTGTTGTGTACCAAGAGCAGAGCTTACTTTTTTTGCCAGGCTTGCAGGAGAGAAAGTTGCTTGGAGCTGCTCCCAGCAAAGGTCTGGGTTCCAGGCCCCTAAGGTGACCTTGGGTGTATCCCTACCCTTTTGTGGGGCCTGGTTTCTCCTCCCTCGAAGGACAGCTGGACGGGAGCTCTCTGTGGGCACGTCAGCCTGGCGCCATGGCAATGATGCCCAGCACCCTGGCCCTGCCTGCCCCACCGGGATCTCTGCTCAGAGCCTGCGGAATCTTATCCGGCACGGTGATAGGATCAGCGGACAAGCTGTAATTAGCGGTTCTCTGCCCAGGAAGGAGGAGGCGGCATGGGTCCCAGGGGACTGAGCCAGATCTGGAGTCACCCCACAGCATAGATGACCCCAGGGCATAGGTCAGGGCAAAGAAGTGGGCATAGGGGAGAATCAAGTCGCCCTCCCTGCAAAACCCCCCAGCTCCATCTAAGGTCAGAATTGGCCCAGGCAGCAAGGGGGAGGGAACAGAAGTCTGGGAGTTCCAGGCCCAGCTGGGGAGAAGAGTTCTTTAGAGCTGACAGCTGACCTCTGCCCCCAGAGACAGGCTGAGGAGGCTCAGCTTCCTGGCTGGACAGGGGTGTACTGGTCGGGTGTCTGGAAGCACTGTGTGACTCTGATGATATATCACATCCCAAAGCCCAGCTAGGAATCAGCAGCTTTTAAGGCCACATATGACAAGGCCACAGGGTCTAGGAGCAGGACAGGACTGAGTTTCTCAGCCCCTTCCCCAGACCTTAACCATGGCCATGTTCCCCTTACCCTCTGCAGCGTCCAAGTTCATCTGGGCTGTCCCAGGGTCCTGACCTGTAGCCCCAGGTCTTGCCAATAGTCCTCTCCCAAGGAAAACAACACATTGGGGCTCTTTTAATAACCCCATTGACGGATATCGTCACCCTAATGAGAGTGAGAGCTGGTGCTCGGGGCCCTTGATGAAAGGGCTGACTGGCAAATTGCTGTTATTGTGAGGACCAGGGGGTGAGGACACAGACCCTCCCTCACACCCTGTGCCTGGCCAACCTCACCCATGAATGCTCATTTTGCCCCACACCCCACCCAAGGCCAGCTCCTCGGGAGCAGAGACCAGAACAGGGCCTCCTGGCAGGTGGCCTCAAATGAGTCATTTCACTCCCTGATCCTCAGTGTCCCCCATGTACAATGGGGGTGCTGAGGCTCACAGCATACAGGGCTTGGCTTGGCGGCTCTCAGAAGGCCTGTGTGCTCTGCATGGCTCTGGGAGCTAAGAACAGGCAGACCTGGATGCTTTTGGTTTCTTTCTTTCTTTTCCTTCCCACCCCTGCTAGTCTCCTGGCAGCACCACACAAACAGAACTATAGAGCCTGGTCTGGACCCCTTCTCCTGTGACTTGGGACTGCCAGGGAAGGAAGGGAGGCCAGTCCATTCCCGGTGGCATTGCTCCCACCAAGAGCCGGACCGCCAGCCTCTGCCTCCTGCCCGCCTACCTTGAGCAGGGGCGCCTCGTCACACAGGTAGATCTCCCGCTTCTTGGCGATGGTCGTGGTGCGGTAGAAGTCAACCAGCTCGTTGAGGGAGTTGAACTTCTTTTCCCATAGGTAGTACTTCCCTGAGGCCTCACGCAGCACCTTGAAGTGCTGGACCTGGTCCCCGTAGCTAGGGAAGAAAACCCATGGTCACTTCAGACAAGCCCATCTGACTGGGCCCCATCCCAGCCAGGAGTAGCCCAGGCCCTCCCTTCTCACCACTACCTGTAACCAGGCCCTTCTCGCTCTAGTGAGACCTGGAGTAGGAGAAGGTGCAGGTTGCACAGGGAGGTTCCAGACCTCACTGACCAGCTCCATGTAAGACCCAGTGCATCTCCCCTGGCAGTAGAGTATGGACTTAAGGGTGTAAAGTCCTGGACCAGGCCATTTTCCTGCTGTGTGATCTTAGACAAATCATTTAAAGTCTCTGAACCACACATTTCCTCATAAAGATAGCAACTCCCTTCTGGATAAGTGCTCAGAATATGCTGGTTATGGTTTGTTGGCAGCATTTAAATAGCTCCTCTGGGAGACTGGTGATCAGACAGCATCTCCTGTCACATCTCTTCAATATCCCTCTCAGCCTTGACATTCTCCTCCCTCCCTTCACCGCTCTGAGCCTTCACAGTCCCTTGGGGAGTGGGTCCTAAGATCATCCTGACACCACATAAAAGCTGCCAGGGTGAGAGGAACCCAGGCTTGTTGGAGGCTTTGTGTCCTCCTCTCCCTTCCCCTCAAGAAACTTCTCTGGCTCCCCATTGGCCTCAGAACAAAATCTTAACACGTCAGACTCAAAATCTGACTTACTCCATGTTCAATGTTGTTTTTTTCTCTGCTCTCTGATGCAATCTGAGCTCTTCTTTCTCATTTCTTAGCTTGCGCCTAGACTTCCAACGCACTATCCCCAAATCCTCCCAAGAGCCTCTAGCCCAACTGAGGAGACAGCCTGCCTCTTCCAAACTGGCCAGCAGGGCAGAGCCTTTTCTGGCTGGTTCTGGGCAGAGGCATCTGTCTGGGGCCCTCCCACCTGTGGTGTGTCCCACCCCAGGACAGGCCATGCAGGTGGTGCCACATGGGTAGGGACAATAAGCAGCATGGTTCTCCTCCCTGCTGCAGGGGTGGCTGGGCCTGTCTCATGACGTGAGAGTTGCAAGTCAGCTCTTTGTATTGTGGGGAAACCGAGACCCAAGTGACAGCAAGAAAGGGCTGGGGCCTATCTGAGCTCATGAATGTCAAATGCCACTCTATCATGCTCCCCAGTTGAGTGCCCATTTTAAACAATTACAAATAATAATTATTCCAATTGTGATACAGATGATGTCCCAGATCTGTCGTCCCAAGCCCGGTCCTACTCTGACATGTCGCTACCCAAGCTGTGTCCCTGGGAGAGCCTTCCTCTCTTGTCCTCTGCCTGGCCAGATTGCAGTCCCCTGTCCCATGCTTACGGTCAATCACCTGGCGTACACCTTAGCCGGCCTTTCTAGGACTGGGGAGAGCAAGGCCTGGGCTCGCCAGACCAGGCTGGCAGCCCTGAGGAGAACACAGAACAGCTCAGCTCCCAATCAGAAAGAAACCAGTTTAGGAACCAGCCTGTGGTGGATTGTCCTGTCCAGGAGGCTGGTGGAGCTGAGAACTGCTTGTTGGGGCTGGTGGGCCTGGCAGGCATGTGTGTTGAAGGCATTAGGGTGGCCATTGGGAGGGAGATGTGCCCTTGGCCTCCTGAGTCATGGGCTGTGTTCTTACTTTGGGGCTAAATGAACCAAACACTGTTCCAGAGACCTGGCATTTAAAAAAAAAAAAAAAAGAGAGAAAGTAAAAAAAAGCACCACCAGGGTTCCAAATTTAAATCAAGCTCAACAATTTTTGGACGAAATGTGTTTGTAAGCCAGGGTTTGTCTGGGGCCTGCAGTCCAGGTTCTTCTGAGGACTGGGTGTCTGTCATCCCTGGCTGCTCGGGTCTCCTGCTCTCTCTGCTCCATCCCTGTCTGTAGTTCACTTCCTCCACCTGTCAGCCCTGGGGCTGCTGTGCTGCTTTATTAAAGGTTTAAGAGAAAAGACTGAAGATAAAGATTTGCTCACGGTAACCATCCTCTGGTCTGAGTGAGTGAGTGACTGTGCGCACGTGTGTGTGCGTGTGTGTGTGTGTGTGTGCTTGGTGTAGGGGCAAAGTGGGATCCCCCACCCTCCCTGAATCAAAGGGTCCAAACCACACAGAACCTGTCTCTCATTTTCAAACACACCTTCAGTTCTTTGCGTATACTATTTAGTTCATATTTTTCTTGAGTCAAACTCTTACTCATGCTTCAAGGCCAAGGTAAAATGACCCACCCTCTAAGAGCTGTCAGACGCCCTATGTCAGAGTCAGGGGTCCCCTTAGGTCCCTTAGCCCCTGTACAGCCTTCTCATAACCTGAAGCACATAATGGCTTGTGTACCAGACACTGAAGAGGCAGGGAGTCAGGATTGGGCCCCAAGGGCCTCTGGATGGGAGAGGCAGGACTCAGGGAATAGCGCACCAGGTCCCCAGCCTTACGTACTCATCTGATGCTGTGTTCTGGAAACCCTCTCCTTGGCACCTCTGAGCTGGTAGTCCAGTCCTCCAGATGTCCTGGCCAGAAATAGGCCCTGCACCCTCCTGAGACACATCTAGCTCTCAGGGCACTTAGCTCAAAAAGGAGCCAGTTTCCCCCATGAGAACTGAGGCCTCAAAATGCCCGAGGCTCTGTGACCAGATGGAGCAATGCTCCCTGAACCCAATACAAAGCCGCTCGTGTGATGTCAGCAAGCATTGTTCCCAGGTGACTAAGCCGCTTGTGCTGCCGCCTGGGGGACATGTGTGTCTGTGTTTCTGGGCTGGAGAGGAGGGTGGGCAGGCAGGCTGCACCTCCCGTCCAGCCTGACCTGCTGCAATGTCCTCAGCTTGATGGTCTGCAGTGGCCATGTCCCTGCAGCCCCTGGAGCTTTGCCTGGGGACAAGTCTCATGAGCCACAGAGGGAGGTGACCAATGGCTGGGGAGGCCAGAGACCAAGAAACAGGGGACCCCAGCAGCTGCTTGTCTGGGTCACCTGATGCAGGGGCAGAAAGCCCTGACTAGGTGTCGGCCTGAGGAGAAACCTGGTGTCCCGAGGCCCCTGTCCTCTGGATAAGGGGCAGGCAAGATGCAGTAGGTTTGAAAAAGACCTCAGCCCCAAATGACCACAACTTTGAACATTTTGGTGTTTGAAAGTTATCCACAGTCGCTTGCATCCAGAATAAAAGCATTCCCTGGTCATATACGAGGGGCAGAGAGTAGAGACAGGGGAGAAGATGTGGTAAAGCACCAAGGGGCCTAGGAATTCCAGGACCTTCCAACTTGAGAATTCTCAAATCCGGGAAGCTGGTATGTTCTGACTTTTGCATGGCACACAGTACATGCTCAGTGCCTAGTAGGTCTCGTCCCTTCTCCCTCCTCATCCAAACTTCCTGTTTTGGTGTGGATAGCAGGGTCCAGCTAGGAGGGGCCTGCCCAGGCCACAGGCTGCCCAGCTGCCTGTGTTGCTGCATGTGACCTGGGCGTGGCTCTTCCTGCTGAGCCGGCTGCTGGCCTGATGTCGAAGGGACCACACCTGTCTGACGCCAGGCAGGCCTTCTCCATCTGAAGACCCCATGGGCTCGACTCCTGGGTAGTCGATCTCTCTCTTGGCCAGTCAGCGGGGCGCTACTAGCTATGGCTGGCTGCCTTTTGAGCCCTGGCCTCCCCAAGCCCATGGCTCTCCCCAGGAATGCCTTTTCCCTTTCCTCTGCCTGGTCTTGGCCTGAGCCACCCTTTAAAGCCTGGGTGCAGCCTTGAGACATCTGAGAACCTCTTAGACCATGGGTTGCCCTCTGGGGACTCTCGAATCTGGACCCCCCCCCACTCCCAGGTCAGGAGAACTAAAGGGCATGCAGGGGAAACCAGGCCTGGGTCTGGATAACCCCCAAACTTGGAGAAAAGGCTTGTGAGTAGATAATCTGCTAAGTGAGCCCCCTGGGCTGGAGGGAAGGTGGCTAAGACGGGGTCTGAGGGTGCATATTGCCAGAAGAGGGGGCATGTGGAGCTGGTCGATGGCAGTGGGCAGTGCCGGGGCACACATACATGTGTGTGCATGTGTGTACCTATCCGTGAATGCATCTGTGCATGCATGTATCTGTGCGCCTGTCTCTCTGTGCAGGTGTGTGTCTTGTGTGTGCCTGTGTGTCTATGTCCTGGTCTGCATGTGTCAGAGGTCTGCCTCCATGGTGTCTGGGTGCATGTGTCACTGTGGGAGTGACTGTGCATAGGTTTTTCCCTCTGAGCAGTCCATGGGGGGCCCAATGGGGACCAGGATGAGCCAGCCCTGGGCTGTCAGAAAAGCCCCAAGGATCTGTGAGCACCAGGCAGTCCTGTGCAGCTGGTTTTTCTGGCCTGGTGGCAGCAGCAGCAGAGGTGACAGTGGCAGCCCAGGGAGGATAAACAAGGCTGGGTGAAACCAGACTGCCCCTGCCAGGGTCTATGGGAGCCCCTGGTAGGAGCCTGGGTGCTGACTGCCTGGGGGTGATCTTCATTAGGCGTGGACCTTGCCCGGTCTGTGAAAAGGAGAGTGGGGAGTGGAATACTTGTGTGGGAGCAGGCAGGACTCAACCTGACTATGGAAGGGGCTTGTGGGGATAGACTCCTGAATGGCCTGGGGTACAGGGAAGGCAGGTGGAAGGGCGGTCTGGGTCTGCCAGGGCACCAGTTCTGTTTCCTTGCTGTGTGACCTTGGACAGTTATTGCACCTCTCTGAGTTTTGGTTTCCTTACCTGCTAATTGGACTTCCAGGGTTCACTTCCTCCCTGTCTTTGCATGCATCAAGTATCTCTCAACCCGAACTGGCATTCCCACCTCCCTGCTTCATTTGTAACCCAGTAGAAGGTTGACATCTAAAGGACAGGGAGCTTTGTCCTATTTTGCTTGTGGCTGAACCCTAAGCACCTGGGACAGAGCCTGGCACACAGTAGGCTTTCAGTGCCTGGAGGCACAGAGCAAACACGGGTGCATTGCCTCCAGTTACCTCTGGCCTGAACGGAAGCAAAACACCAGACTGGAGAACAAGTGGTCATTGACGACTTCTACAATAGCCAGGATCGGAGTGGTCCCCGGCCCCAGCATCGCAGCCTAGCCCTGGCTCCCAGCCCACTGGCCACCAGCTCAGACGTGCTCCTGGAGGGACAGTGGGACAGCCCTTTGTAAACTCATAAAGGGCAGCCAGCCGTGGCCACCAGCGTTCTTTGAGGCCCATAAACCCCACCTCTGACAGCTTTATGGGGCTTGGCATGAGCGTGTGGGAGATGCCACGCGTTGTGGGGTCAGAGTCCTCAAGAGTCAAGGCAGTGAGGGTGGAATCATGTGAATCTGTGCAGCCATCCACAGGATGGCTGTCGGTCACTGGACTTCCAACACCCAGAGTTACTGTGGCCACGTCAGAGATGCCAAGGGAGATTGCTGGGATCCTGAGGTTGCCTGGCAGGTCCATAGCAGAGCCAGGGTGAGAAATGAATTCCCCACTGCCCCCTGCCATTGCCCCTTTTCCATATGCCCTGGATTCACAGGGCCAGGAGTAGGGTCCCTAGCCCCTGGTCCCTTCCCCCATAGCATGGTGTGGCCCTTTGAGGGTTAATATAATGATAATTACTCCAAATGTCATTTATTGAGCACTTACTACTTGCAAGGCACTTTACATAGATGTTCACTTTAGATGGGAAACAGGCTCAGAGGGTAACATACCCAGGGTTATTAGTTATATAGAAGTTATATAGTAGTTATCAGAGCTGAGCTTCCTGCTTGAAAGTCCACACTCCCAGCCACATATACTCTATGAGTTTCAGTTTCTCACTCTGACCGCTGCCTCCAAGGGCCACTAAAGGACACAACCAAAAGATGATGGACCCTGGAGAGTGGAGCAGGATCCAGGAGCCCTGGCCCAGCTGGAGTAAAACAAAAGGTCCATGACGCCACCTGCTGGTGCTGTACGTAACTCATACTCAGGGGAGCCCCGGAAGCTCCTGAGGATTCTACCCTTGGAGGACTTGGCTGGGATGCCTTGGAAGAGGAGCTCAGGGACTTGTGCCAAGATTTCTCTGACTTCAGCAGACCCCTTTTCAGGATGACACAGGTGTTGACCCCTCTGCTCAGGAACTGCTCACTAGCCCTGTCCACTTCCTCTCCTGATCAGAAACTGTTGCTGTCTGAACCCACCCTCACTGCATGCGCTGCTCCCTGAGCCTGGCACACCCACCCCTCTCCTTGTGCACCAAACTCCTACTCACATTTCAGGGCCCCGCTCAGATGTCAGTACCTTCATCATGTGGGATGTTCGCTGTCACTGAACTTTTCTTCTTCACTCATCATGGAGCTCCTTGGACCAGGCCCTGTTTACTTCCCCACCACACTCCTTGGGTTTGACTCCTCTCCCTGCCCTACCCTGTGCAATTCAAACTCGCAGTAGGTTGAATTGTTTGGGTTTGAACCTGTGCTGTGCCAGAGGACTGCATTTACAGAGAGATGCCAGCAGAGGGCAGTGCATCAAGGCCCAGGGATCTGTTAGTGGAGCTGGAGAGGAGATAATGATTGGTGAAGGCCAAACGCCTCCAAAGCTCAGGCTCCAGAACCCACCCAGTGACTTCCATAGTTCCCTGATTTTCTGGGTGGTCTTGGGCTTTGGGCTAGTGCTGGGGTCGCTGAAAGCCAGACAAGTCTGCCTGGGTAGCGCCATTCCCAGGGGATAAGCAGGCCCGGGACTGCCAGCACTTGGAAAACTGCCACATCCTGCTTTTGTAGGGACACACGGTGGGAAGTGGGGACTGGACTAGGGAGGCATGGTAGGGTGTGCCAAGATGGGGGGGCTCCAGATGCCCAAAACCATCCCAGGAAGGGGGGGCCAGAGCCCGCAGGACCTCCACCCTGCATCCCGCACCGCCAACACACACACATTGATGGTGCTCCTATTTTTAAGATAGGCTTAAAAATAAAGGCTCAGAGAGGACAAGAGGATTCCTGCCCCTGAGAGTACCAATCTGTTCTCAAGGGAAAAGGGAAGTGAAAAAGCCAACGGCTGGCTACATACTTGGGGGATCAGGTGAGGGCTGGGTGTGGCTGTGACCACTCAGGATGTTGGATCCTTTCACTCCTGCCCCCAGAGCCTTCCTCTTCTTGGTGGTCAGTCCCACATGGGTGCCTCTAGGTCCAGACGGGGAGATCACCCCTTCTCAGGGCGCAGTGGATGGGCCCATTACACACCATGATGAGCTCTTTACCGCAATAGACCTGTGAACACTGCACAAGGTCCCCTTGAGCCTGACTCAGCCAGGAAGGCATCCACTAAGGACACTTTTCTGCAAACAGGAACCCTCAAGTATGGCTGCATGAAGACCTCACGACTCTTTCTCTGCGTCTGTGGCACTCTCCTGATCCCAGCACCCTATCAAACATGCTTCCTTGCACCCAGTCCCAGTGTTAACCATCAGAAAGGTCCCGTGTCTCTTCATCCTTTGGAAAATCATCAAGCCACTGACTGTGAGTCAGCCTGGCACTAGCAAGATGAGCACCTTGGCAGAGCCACTCAGCATACTCTGCCCCAGTGTCCACTGCTACCCCTTTCTTCCAGCTGGCAACTCTGCCACCCAACATTAGCCCTTAGTGACAGTAAAAGCTGGCACAGCAAGCACCTCCTCTGTGCAGGCTCCATGCCTGCAGCAGCCCTGAGAGTTGGTATTGCAAACTGCCCCCACTTCACAGACCAGGCCCACGCCACCTCCAGGACCCAGCCACCCTGTCCCTTCAGCCTCCACCAAAGTCCTAGGTGCAGTCACCTCTTGCCTGGTTCCTTGTAGGCCTCCCGGGTGCCACACTTATCCCTCCACCCTCCTTCTCCCTCACAACCGCCAGAGGTATCGGCTAAAAAAGAATCCAGTCACATCTCTCCCTACTCAAGACCCTCCAGGGCTCCCTGTTGCTCTGAGAGGAAACCCCACCTTGTCAGGATCTGTCTAGACTGTGACTAGAACTCCCACGGCTCTGTTCCGGTCATACCTCCCCACTCCCCTGTGGGCTTCCATGTCCCTCAAGCACAACACCGCTCTCTCCACCCAGAAGTCCCCCTCTCAGGCTCTCAGGTCCTCATTTCCAGGGACCCAGGCAGCCTCCACCAGTGGGTCAGATCTTTGCTCAGATGCATCCTCCAAGAAGTCTTCCTTGACTACGTTGGCTCCTGCTATATTTGTTTCCTTGTTCACTAGCTCCCCCACTAAGACATAACCCACAAGGCAACTTTGCGTTTTTCACTACAATTTCCCAATCCCTAGAATATCCTGGCACGTAGCTCAATCAAGATCCCTTGAATTTACGCATCTAGAACTTACTGTTCTGAGCACTGGGAATAGGAAGGGCAGAGACCAGACAGGGGCTAGATCCTTCATTCCCCACCCCTATTCCTGCCCTTGCCTTCCTGCCTGGACTGAGGAATCATTTGCCTCAGTTATGACCTTTGAGACTGGGTTCTATGCTGCCCGGAGATGCTGCCCTGTTCACAAAGCCTGACGTGCCCATCGCTGCCGCTTGCTTCAGTGCCAAGTATATTCTAAATGCTCTTAAATATATCGACTCTTTCTTTCCATGCAGTAAACCATTTTACGTGTGAGGAACAGGCGCAGAGAAGATAAGTGACTCACCCAGGGTCACACAGCCAGGAAGTAGCAGAACCAGAACCAGAATCCAAGCAGTATCAATAGTATTGCCACATGCTGGGACCCTGGACACATTCCAGAACACATCCTGGAAACCAACCCTGGGTGTCCTGGTGCTCTCCTGCTCCCAGACTCCCCTACCACGTCAACTGCTAACATCCTTCTTCCTCCCATGATGATGAATCTTTAATGGTCCTTACTAGTCATTCAGTGATATCCCTCAGCCTGGCCTTCAAGGCCTTGCAGTCAGTCAAAGCCTGCTTCTCAGGTACCCACTGCTGCTCTGGCCTCGCTTGGCCTGCACGTCACACCCAGACCCCTAGAGGGCCACAAGCCTTCAGGGGTTTCCTCAACCTGCTCCATCTATGGGGATGCCATTCCCTCCACCTCCCCCCACCCCTACCTCCCTCCAAGGTTCCTCTTTACTCTTCATGGGTCAAAACTCACTTCACGGAGACTGAGAACTCTCCAGGGGAGCTCTCACTCTCCCGGATCAGGAAGGCTCCCAGGTGGTTCCTCTTCTTCAGGATCTCTTCAGCCAGCTGCCGGGAAATCCTGCCTGAGTACCACCTGCAGAGAGTGGGGAACAGTGAAGACACCGTGAAGGCTGGGTCACCCCACCCTGGGCCTGGCATTCAGCACCGTTGCTCCTCATAGCAGTCCCAAGATGCCGGAGACATGATGGCACCCCTTGGACAGATAGGGGAGCCTAAGGTGCAGAGAGGTGACATACTTCACCTGTTATGGCAGGCGGGGCCTGGGGCTTAATCCCAGCATTCTGGCTCCTGAGCCCAAGCCTTTCTCACTGCAGGAGGCAAACCCGTCCCCTTATGAAAACAGAAAAATCAAACCCCAATGAACCTCAAAGCAGCCAACTTCAGATGGGCGTTTCCATTTTAGATGGTAGGTTTTGAGAAGTCAAAAAATGCAAAAACAGATGACCCATGAAGAGTAATACAGTAGCAGCCCAGATCTGGTGAGAAAGGGCCACTCCCTGGACCCATTTCACAGATGCACAGACTGAGGCCAGCAGGGTTTTTACTCATGGGCACAAGTCCCTTTTCCTGCTGATCAAACAGAACTGGGTGACAGAAGTTGCCTGGTAAATGCTTAGGCTCTTGCAAGTTGTACCCCACCGCCAGAACCTGGGCAGGGGAGTGGGGAGCTTCTCTTTTGGCCCTGTGCATCTTGCTGGTTGACTCCAGGTAGCCCCTGACCTCTTTGGGCCTGGCCCACCCTGAAGGGCCATGTTTTTGACTGGCTTCCTGGCCCCAGTGCATTAGCCTAGTTTTGGCTCCTTTACTATTCAGATGGGGAAACTGAGGCCAGGAGTGGCCAGAGACCCATGGTGGACCATAACTAACTGAGGATGGGGTCAGAGCCCCAGGCTCTGTGCTGTATCCCTTCCCTCCTTCAGCAAGGGCTTCCTGAGACCGAGCTTGGCCCTAGGGAAGTGAGGAGGGGGGGTGGATGTGAGTTAGGGCTTTTCCCGTTGTCTCAGGGTATTGATTGGTCCTCAAAGCTGAGAGCAGAGGGAGTAAAGTACAGAGGCAGATGCTGGGGTGTCCTGCCCAGATCCCTGCTCCCACTCCACTGGGTGCTGCCTACCCAGTCAAACGCCTGTTCTTCTGCCCCAGGACTTTTCTGCCGACAGACATATGTGGCTTGTGTGCAGAGTGGGCTGAGTCCCTAGAACATTCTCAAGTGACGTCTGAGGGGAGCAGGTGGATAAACACTAGCTCCCTACCCCACCATGGAACCGCTCTGGGGTGTCTGTTCTGAATCTCCTCATTTCTCCAAACAGTAGAACTGCAGCCACAGCTTTGTCAGTAACACACCCCCACTGGCTCCTTCCCTGTCTGTGTCCCTAAATAAAGCCTTGTCCTCACAGCATGTCTCAAGCTTCTAGGAGGCCCACAGCCCCAGAAGTAAGAGTCTGTTGCTGCCCCCAGACTAGAGGGGGGGCCTGGGCCCCCTCACGGTGAGTTCCTTAGGAGAGGAGGAGGTGACGGTGGTTGTTGAGTGTGGGGGCTCAAGGCAACCACCCGGAGAGCTAGCTGGTGTCTACAGAGTTTAGGGGTCCTAACTGGAGGCCTAGAATCCAGAAGCTAGGGGCTCAGGAGGACAGGGAAGAGAGCCCCCACCCAGAAGCCCCCAGCAGGACACAGGTGCAGGGCCCAAGTGGGTGTTTCCTGAGGGCCTGGTGTCTCCAAAGAACCCACAAAACCCTATAGAAGGCGTCAGTGTGTGGGCGGTTGTCACCCTCAAAGGATGTCGCAGCCACACCCTTCAAGGAGGCCTGCCCTGCCCCCACCAGGGGAAGGCAGTGTTGAGCTTGGGTGGCTTGAAGGGTGGGTGGCAGGAGAAGCTAGCATTTCCTGATGCCCCCAGAACCCACCTCTGTCTACCACACCAGTGTCACTCTCTTTGTGACCCCTTGTGGTTCCCCATTTTGCTGATGTGCCCACAGAGGGGCAGGGATCCTCTTGAGGTTGCATGGTAAGTCCCTGGCCTTGGACTCTCCTTGGCCCCAAGGCTGTTCTTATAGGGTTCCCCACCACCTCTCCTGATGAGCATGGCCTGGAGTCCACATCACTCCCCACGAAAAACCCGTTCTGCCTCTTGTCAGCTGTGTGGATCTGGACAAGCCACTCGACCTCTTTATGCCTCTGTTTCCTGTCCACAAGAGATGACAGTGGTACCTGGGGCCCTTGCGAGAAATGGCCAGATTGTTGTTGCAAGCAGGTGTTTGCTGCTGTTTCTGTCTGAAGGGTTCATGCCCCTCCTCCCACATAGCACTTGGCTAGGCCTGCCTTCTGCCCTCTCTAGCGAACTTCTATTCTAACCTCCAGATGCAGTGGACCATGCCTTCCTTTGTATGGCCTCTGGCCACGTGGCTGGGTGATGAATCCCACTCTGGTGGCACCTGGTCAGCCTCATGCCTCCCCAGTGGCCCCCTAGGCCAGTAGGGGTGGCAGTGGGTGTTTAGGGATGGGGTGGGCCTGGTGTAGGCACAAGGCCTTCTGGGACCCCAGCCTGCCCCCTGCCCACCATCCTGGGGACTAGATGGGCTGACTCACAGACTGAGCTGGAGTTTCCCCACTACTATTTTGGGGCCAGAGTGGGTGCTGAGGTTTGCCAAGAACACACCTGGGCATGGTGTCATGCAGGTTGGTTGGGGCCTGATCCCCACCCTGCCCTCTCCCAGGTATAAGTGGCAAGAGGTAACCCCAGGGATCCCAGGGACATCAGAGACTGGCTCTGCATGGCTCCCTGGAGTAGTCTTGCCTCAACCGGTGTCACTGCCTTGCCTAGCGCCGCCATCTTTTGTCGATTTTTCTGCTCCCCCAAGCAAATGGAAGTTCCTCAGGGCTATTCCTCAGTTGTAGGCCGTCCAGCTTTCTGACTTTTGCCAGCCCATTTTCTCCACTTGTAGTCCTCTCTCAGACCTGCTAGCTCATGGTGGTCTGTCCCATCTTGTTCTGGCTGTTGGCTTTAAGATACTGGGGTGTCTGGTGCCAGCTGTGGCCCCGGCTGGGCTGATGGAAAGACTGCAAGGCCAGAGAGGGCAGATGCCCACAAAGGGGAATAAACCCCTCGACACCCAGAGTTTGGCCTTGTGCCAGTCCTGAGTCACACGGTCCAGAGGGACACTGCAGGGGCTGGAACCCAGGGATGGGGACTCGTGGAAGACGCTGGGGGTGCCTGGGGTAGTTGCGACCCTGAATGGGAAGGGACCTCGCCCAGTACAGGAAGCCAGAGGTGGCTTCCTTGGAAATAACTCAAAGACAGATAAAGAGGAAATACCCTCCACACTCCACCCTGGGCCTGCCCCTCCCTCCTCTTCCACCCTGTAGTCACATAGGCATCATGGCTCCCAGTCTGCCCCCTCTAGCCTCCTGGCCCTGTCACCCACCTCTACATCTGACTGAGAACATCCTCTGCTCCATGGCTTCCTACCCTGGGCATGGCACGTAAGGCTTTCCTGCCAGTCCCGCTATCCGCCCCCCTCCCCTCGGCTCATCCTGTTCCTCTCCTGGGAATACCTCTTTTTTTCAACTTACCTAACTCCTGCTTATCCTTCAAAACCTTACTCATTGCCACTTCTGAGAAACCCTCTCTGTCTAGTTGCCTCAGCACTGACTGTCTTCCTATGCTGTAATTTCTTTACATCCTGTTTCTCCCACAGGATGGGGCTGTGCTGACCCTGGTGTCTAGTCATGTGTCTAACATCTCCCAGCTGGTCCCCCGGGATCACAGCCAGTTTCGTGAATAAGCCCCAGCATCTCGGGCCTTCCTCAGTCATCATTCAAGCATATCAAGTCAGTTTTTCATAGATTTCTTGGCCAC
Source organism: Talpa occidentalis (assembly GCF_014898055.3). NCBI lineage: Eukaryota > Metazoa > Chordata > Mammalia > Eulipotyphla > Talpidae > Talpa > Talpa occidentalis. Next base: position 99,489,063 of record NW_023605083.1, on the reverse strand, counting down.
CAAGAATGGGGATGGGCTCTGCCCCAGCCATTCTCTGGACCATAGCATTGCCGGCCACCTGCTGAGATCCTGGCAGGGGCTTCCCTGGCCAGCAGGCCCCTGGGCCCCACACACTATTCTCACTCTGCCTTGTCCCAGACTCTGTTCAGCCAATGTCCAGTTCACTTCCATACCCCAAAGGCAGAACCCAGGGGGGTTTCCTCTTCATGTCTCCTTTGTCCCCTCCATCCCCATTGCCTATCCTGACACAGGTCTGAGCCAATCTCTTAGAGAGACCTCTAGAATCCTCCGCAGATTGGAGTTTTAGCCCTCCTTGTGTTACAGACAGGGAAGCGGAGGAACAGAAAGGGCAGGGCCCTGACTGAGGTCATGCAGCAGCCCATGGCCCAGCCAGTTGAAGGCCCACCCCCCTGTCCTCTCCAAAGCTCTTCTGGGTGTTCTCTGGTGTTCTAGGTCCTCAGTGTCAATGCCTGGGCTCAACCTGACTCAGCCATCACTTTGGACCATGCTCACATCTCCTTTGGTCCTTGCTGAGGGTGGAGACTGGAGGCCCCAGACGAACAGTAACTGAAGTAAGGGTGTTTCCATGCACAAGGGATGCACCAGGCCCCAGTCTACACAGAAAGCTCAGCTCAACCTGGACAAGGTAGAGACTCAGATTAGGGGATTGAATCTTGAGGACACAGCTGGGGACAGCCACTTACGGGTGGGGCTTGATGTGGATGTAGTTCTTGGGAATAAACCCCTCGGCACCCCGGAGCTCTGCCTTGTACCAGTTCTGGTCATCTTCCATGTTCAGGATCTGTGGACAGGAGAGACACAGACACTCAGTTACTGGGAGAAATAGCTGTCACCTGCCGAGGACCTACACTCATCTCTGAACCATGTAGTAAAGGTCTGAGGTTCCCAAGAAGGTTGGGGAGCCAGCTGAGTTCAGTGCTTAGTGTTAGTCTGGGGTCACTGCATTTAAACAGTCCTTGCTGTCTGAACTCAGGGTGATGACTCTGGGGGTTCCAGGCACCAGGGAGCAAATAAAGGAGAACTTTGGGGAGGAACCTGGTTTGCTTGGGCTCCTCTCCCATAGCGTGACGCCCTTGTCTCCCCCAACAGGTGTGCAGAGAGGAACTGAAACGGGGGAGTGGGGGTGGGGAGCACTGGGGGTGGGGAGCACTGTGGGTGAGCAACAGAGAAGCCACAGGGAGGAGCAGGCCAGATCTAGGAGTGGGTATAGCATTAAACTTGGGGTTCCCTCCTTCTTTCCCTGGGCAAGTGTTCCATGTGTCACTCTGATTCTCATACAATCCTCCAAGTTCAACCTCACTAAAGTCCACCTCACAGGTGAGGAGACCAATGCCCAGAGAGAGGAAATGAGTCAGGCCACGCAGCAGGGAGAGGTGAAGCCCAAAGAGGAAGCCAGGATTCTGGGTTATGGGTTCAGTTCGTGTGGGGGGAGGGGCACCTGTTTTCACCCTTATCCCACTTTGTCTCTGGACCACGTCTAGGGCTCCTCTTTCCTGTCAGCCCTGGACCAGTTCTCACCATCCATTCAATGCTAGTGGGGATACTTGGTGAGAGAAAAAATTGGATGTAGAATAGCACCCCAAGTAGAGGACACTGCAGAAGCAAGGACTTGGGGGCAGTCAGTCAAGAGCATCAGCATAGATTTTATCAAGAGGAGCTGAGATTTTGTTCCCTTGGGCCTAGGCCTGAGGCCCCACCCTAGTGGGCAGACACCTCCTCCCTGTCCACCAGGCCTCACTGAGCCCCTTCCTTCCTGCCCTTGTAGCCTAGGCAAGGTCAGCAGTCCCAGGGAAGACGGAAGCAGGTGGCTGAGTCAGGAAAAATTTTGCTGAAAACCAAAAACAAAAATTCAAAATTCCCCCAACATACTGAAAAATTAGGACAGTGAGCCACCTTCCATAGCCACAGATTTAATGAAGATGTCCTGGTGCTTGGACTATAGGGTGCTCTTGTCTGCCTCTGACACTCTCCACGTGGCTTTGGCCTCAGTTCCCTCGTCTGTGAAACGGGTGCATTTATGGCCTACACTGAATGTGTCTCATGGACAGCAAAGTGGACATGTGAGTGTAATATAGCTAATATAATCCCTATCTGGTTTTATTTCATTTTGTTGTTTTGTCATCTCCACTCCAAAAAACCCAGAAAAGTTCTCTTTGATTACATTAGCTGAATTCTTACTGTTAACATTGCTCCAATGTTGATATTTGTTCCAAAGCCCCAGACCCCCCAAACAGAGGGAAGCTTTGTGGGAATTTTCACAGAGCAGAGAGACCTGCTCCTCCCTAGTGAAATGCTCTCTTGCCCTACCCCCAAGATTCTGCCCCCACCATGCCTTCCACCCAGGGTACTGCTTTCCCCACTGCTCCCTGGCCAGTATGTTCACTCAGCAGCTGTGTACTGGGTACCTGCTGGGAGCCAGGCTCAGTGCTAACACAGCAGGGAGCAAGGAGCTTACATTCTGGTGGACAGAGATAGACAATAAAGTAGGAAAGAAACAAGTAAACAGTATAACTTAACGTGGTGGTAAGTGCTTTGAAATTTTTTTATCAGGGTGACATAGATGAAGGATGTCATCTAAGAAGGGTAGGGGGACCTCCAACAAGGAGCAGATGGGGTGGTCGAAAAAAGGCCCATCTGAAGGAGGCAGCATGTGAGCTGCAATCTCTGTCCCATGGAAATAAAGCCCCATGAGTCTGGTAGAGGCAGGAGAGGTGGTATTATAAGATGAGTGGGTATAGCATGTAGGTTTTGTAGGTCTTGGAAAGAAGTTCAGATTTTATTGTAAAAGCCAAGAGGAACTGGGGCCTCTCTGGTGGCACAAGGGGTTAAGCATAGCACTATGAAGCTATCCGCAGCCACTGCAGCAGGAGTTTAATCCCTGGCCCGGGAGCTAACCCACATGATGCAGCAGATCTCTCCTGTCTCGCCTTAGCAGTGTATTCAGTAGACCTGCCTGTTCTGCTCCCCACTCTGTCTCTGGTGAATCCTCTCATCTCCCACCCCTCTGGTCTACACCCCAGCTCTTGTATGCATAAATAAATCTTAAAAAAAAAAAAAAAGCCAGAGGACCCACTGAAGGACTGTCACCTGTTGTCTAGAGATAAGGCAGGGGTGGGGAGTGAAAGTCTTCCGCACTAGCTCAGATGGGTGATGCTGCAGGGGGCCTGGATGGTTGGGGGTGGGGTTGCTGAGAAGGTCAGATACTCAGGGTCGGTTTTGGAAGAGTTACCAACAGGACTCAGAGTTGCTGCAGGCTTGTCCAAGGGAAGTCACAGGGTTGAGGCTTGAGCGCCGGAAGGCCCTCAGTGGTGGGGCCTTCAGCTGCTATGGGAACAGCTACAGGGGAGCAGCTGGGGTGTCTGCGCTGGGTCTGAGGTGCAATCAGACATGTCAAGGAGATGGAGGGCTCCCTGAGTGTGGGTCTTGGGGTCATCCATGGAGAAATGGGGGAGGCAAGTCTCTCCTCCAACAGGGAACATGGGCTAGCCAGAAATGCCTGACCTGTTGGGGAGGGAGTTCTTTATCTCAAGGAAGTGACATTTGGGGCCATTTATCCAGAGTGTCTCCACATGGCACCAAGTTTGGCAAAGGGCCTGGGGCCAAACTGACACCTAGTTACCCTGGTCCGGGGGAGGAAGAGGGGACGCCCCCAGGACAACATCACGGTGAAGGGTATTTTTACCATTACAGAAGTGGGCCCAGACTAGAGCGAGGGGGAGGCCTCGGAGCATAAAATTTAAGGGGATGCCAAGAGACTCAGGAATCAAGATAAATAATGTTTTAAGGCAATGTGTTAAAAAGAAATCAAAATTAATGCAAATACTCTGAATGTGGTCATTAGTTAATAATGCATCGGTATTGGTTCATTAATGTAACACATGCTGATAATATTAGACGTTACTACAGGAAGAACTGGGGGGGAGGGGGTATGGGAAGTCCTCTGAACCATTCTCATGATTTTTCTGCAAGTCCCAAATTTTCTTTAAAATAAAGTCTATTTAGGGGCCTCCCTGATGGCGCAAGGTGTTAAGCACCGCACTATGAAGCAAACCGCAGCCTCTTCAGCACGAGTTCGATCCCTAGTCGTCCAGGGAGAAACCCACATGGTGAAGCAGACCTCTCTTGTCTCGCCCGCTGCTCCCCTCAGCTGTGTATTTCGGTCAGTCTGCCTGTTCTGTTCCCCGCTCTGTCTCTGGTGAATCCGCTCACCCCCCGCATCTCTGGCCTATACCCCAGCTCTTGTATGCATAAATAAATAAATCTTTAAAAATAAAATAAAATAAAGTCTATTTACAAATTAATGCAAAAAAAATCCATCAACATCTTAAAAAAGGCAGGATTTGACTTTGTACCCACAAGGTCAAAGAGTGGGGGCCTCACCTCTGCATCTGGCCCTAGCCTTGCAGGGATGCTTGTTATCGTAGGGTATGTGGGAAAGGGAGAAGGAATAAAGCAGAAAATATAAATTGTTCATGGGTCCACCTCCCAGAACTGACAACTGTTAGCTTATGAGAACATTTCTTGCTAGTCTTTTTTCCAGGACTAGAAAATGGGGCATGAATATCAACTTTCTCTCCACAAAATTATTGCCTATGGATTATCTGTGTGAAGTTGGACTGTGTGTACACATCTGCATTTTGCTTTTTGCCATTTCACATTGCGCCATGAGCATTGAATGTCATTAACCATCCTCCCAAAATAGTAACTTTAGGGACTGTACAATATTTTGTGCCATCACTGAGCAGGGAGTATAGGCGGCTTCTACAGCGCACACCAACATTCCCTCCCTGCAGCTCCGTTCTCTCCAGGCAGTCTCCATGCGACAAGCTCTGTGTTTTGCTTATTTATCTGGTTTATGGCCATGTCTGCCACCAGAATGTCAGCTGCGTGAGCAGTGACTGTCTGTTTTCTTCTCTGCTCATCCCAGTGCTTACACCAGAACCTGGAATACAATGTGTGCCCCTAAGCCCTAGTTTCATTGAAAATGAAATCCAAATCCTTCCTGTGCCCTAACTCCTGCCTGCCTCCCAACCTTACCCTCACCCCGTCCTTCTCGCTGGTTGTTCTTCATTCGCAGACCTTTCTTTTAGCTCTTTAACATCTTAATACGACCCTGGCTCATGGTGAACCCACCCAACCCTTAACCAACTTCTGACTCTGGTTCCACTCTGACCTCAGCCAGGTGCTCTCATCCCCTGCTCTTCGCATTAATGGTTCCTTCTCATCCTTCAGCCCTCAGGCCAGATGTCATTTCTTTGGAGAGACTGCCCTGATCACCTCACCCAAAGCTGTCCCACTGTGTCCTTCCTCCCTGTTCACTCTTCCACCTCCCATGTTGATTTCTTCAGCCAAAGGAGATCAGAGCTGTAGTACTCTAGAATTATCGGTACGTGCTCAAGACCTCAACAGGGAAGAGATTGGTGGTTGCCAGTGGCAGGACATGGGGGTGGTGGAAATGGGGGTCAAAAGTTACAAAAAGTTCTTGTTTTAGCATAAATAAGTCCTGGGACTACAATGTCCAGCCTGGTGACTACAGGGCATAACACTATTGTATACTTGAAAGTTGCTAAGAAAGTAGATCTTAAAAGTTTGCACACAAGACAAAAATTGGTAACTACATGAAGTGATGAGTGTTAACTAAGCCTACTATGGTGAACATTTTCAATACGTAATTTATCAAATCATTATGTTGTATACCTGAAATGAACATGCTGTTATATGTCAATCATAGCTCAATAAAATGGGGAAAAATAACCCAAAACATGTTTGTTGAATGAATGAGGGCAAAGTCTGAAAGCACCCTTCATCTTTGTGGATATGAGGTGCTACCTTGCGCCCACACATGGGGAGCGTGCCCCAGTCTCAGCTAATGTTTTCATCCTTCACTCATCCTCATGTCTCACTGAGTCTACTAAGTACCAGGCACTGGGTCCCAGAATGGGCCCTGCCCTCAGGAGCTGCCCCTCTTCCTGAGCAGCCAACAGTTCATTAGAAGCAAACACACCAGGAGGTGGCCAACGCTTTAGCAAAGGTCACTGGGAAATCTGACTAATCTCGGGGTAGAGGTGGTGGGCACGGGAGCCTGAGAAGCAAGTGGGGATGTCACAGTCTTTTCAACAATTATCTGGGGGGATCCCCCCCACTCTACCACTGACTGATCACTCTGAGCCCCAACTGGAGGCCGTTGCCTACCACCTTCTTAGTTCCAATGCTATCCAAACCCAAATCTGAGTTTTGAGACCCCAGATTGGCCAATAAGGCCTGTGACCTAGACTTGGGTCTCACTAAGAGCTGCATGCTCTGGCTAGAGAGGCCTGGTGCTAAGCCTGCCCCTGTTTGCAGCGAGCCACACTGCCATGGGGTGAGGAAGGCACAGGTGTGGGCATCGCAGCATAGAAAAAGGGGAGTTCCTCAAGAGGATGTGGTTCTTCTGGGGGGAACATTAGTCTCTCAAATCAGCCTGGTTAGTTGAGTCTCATGGGGACAGAACATGTGTTCCAGAGCCAAAGCTCACAGGACCAAGTCTGACCTCACGCCAAGCCTCTTGTCACCTCCCTGTACTTTCATTTATCCCCTGTGAAATGGGGACACGGTACCCCTGCCCTCGACAGCTGAAACGCCACAGCAACAAGCATTGCTGAGCTCAAGCCCTGGGATTGTAGGGTGTCAGCAAAGAGCAGTCCTGTCCCTGCTGTGCTTGAAGCTTGGGCAAAGCAGGACCCGGGCTGCTGAGTGAAGGGCTGTGCCGTTGAGCCCCTTCTGTTCCAGTGGGAAGCAGGGTGGAAGCGCCAGTGCCCAGATGTTGGCATGACCACCCTGAATCCAGCCCCTGAACTCTGCTTTCCTATGCAAACTGGTAGGGAAGGACATTGCCAGAGAGGGAGAAACCACAGACCCATCTGCCCGGACCACCTTGAAAGATGGTGATGGTCATTAAAAGGGGTGCAGACAAGGAGAAATGAGCTGTGGTATCATTTTATTTCCCTTTTCTCCACATTGCTCATTCTTGATGCTTAAATAACAGTTATTTGAGCCCCAAAAGATTAGCTTATGTACTTATTCTGTAACACTTTCTCCCTCTCACATATTCCTTCTCTCTCTCCCCCCCCCCCATATCCTCCTCTTCCCCCTCTCCCTCTCCAACTGCTTTCAACTTCTTTTCTGGAAAACTGGGTGTTAAACAAACTTCTGCCAGGCACTATGTTAAAGTCTTACTGAATCCTCATAATAGTCCCCAGAAGAGGGATCACTATTTCTCTACCCGTTTTCTAGATTGGAAAACTGAGACTCAGAGGGAGGCGGTACTTTTTCCAGAATCACATAACTGATTATAGGAGAAGTTGGACCTGTCCTCCAGAGACTTGACTGTTTGGGGGGCTGTCCTGGGCTTCTGGTCCTTAAACTACCCCCGTCCCTTGTGGGGCCGACCCAATCCGGCTCCAGTCACCCTACCTTGAGTGTGTCCCCTTTGTTGAAGGCCAGCTCATCGCTTTCTGTGGCTTGGAAGCTGTAGAGGGCCACGGACTCCATGTCGCTGTCCCTGAATCCCCGCAGCTGGGCTCCGAGCAGGGCTGGCAGCTTCCTGCTTCCTCTGCAGTCAGACTGTCTTCCTTTGTTTTGAGAGCCTGTTTGTTCTTTTGAAGCTGAGGCTGAGACCTGACAGGGGAGAAACAGGAAGCAGAGATATGTCACAGAACAGGGGGGCATATGAGAGGCCCGACTTTACTCAGACCTCAGGGAGTCCCTGGGCAGCCCTCGGAGCAGGTGCCAGTCCCTGCGTCCATGTTACAGATGACAAAGCTGAGGTTTCCAGAGAATGCTGCAAGCCAGCCTGCCAGCTTAGGGTATGTCACACGGTCTCAGCCACGTCCCCCACTTTGCCAATCTATCCGCCACATTCTCTAAGCTCCGATGCCTCCATGTCTCCCCAGTTCCTGCTCTATCAATGCCAAGCTCCTTGTCCAGCATTAAGTTTCTTCTTAGCTACTACCAATACCCGCTACCACACACCTTTCCAAACTGATTCTCTGTCCTTCTAAACAATTCCTGAGCTCACTCTTCATTCCCCAGCCTTTTGGGTATGTGTATCCCTCTGCCTAGTGTTCTTCTATCTCCTCCCAGGAGATTCCAACTCATTCATCAAAACCCAGCTTAGAAGGCACCTCTTCTGCTTGAAACATGGATAAAAAGACCTAAAAGACCTGCAAGTAAATATTGACCTTTCATTAGCAGGTTTATTATAGGCAGCAGAGCTGGTGCAGCAATTCTAAAACAATTGTGTGAATTGGGTAGGAAGGAGTATAAAAAAATAAATATGGCAATGTTGTTTGCAACCAGGATTCTCTCCAGGAAGGAAGGGAGACCCAAATCTAGAAGGGGGAAGCAAGTAAGAACCCTGTGCTGTTGGATGGAAGTTCAAAGTCAAATTGTTGTTACTGTTTTCTGTTAAAAAGTTTTTTCCTCCTTATGGAGAGGAAACAAATAAGGGATCAGGGGAAAAAATAGGAATTATAATAAAAATCAAAATCAACAGGAAACTATAAATCAGAGACATTCTGCGTGGGAGAAGGAGGGAGAAGGATCAAAACAGGGGTGGGAATTGCATAAGGGACTATGGTGATGGCACGTGGATGAATTGGTGGTGAGAATTTCACAGGAGAAAGCATACATTGTACAAGAATGATGGAAAATATATATAAAATAAAATAAATTTTTTAAAAAAGGCTACAGATTTAAACAACGACGACAACAACAAAAAGTTTTTCCACCTTCATTTTTACTAATGTGATTCTACCATGGTTTCATATTTTAGCTTGTGGGTTATAATCCATCACTCTCATTATTTTGATGCTCAGATTGTCCCTGATACCACAACCTGCTGTGGCAGCAAGATTCCCTTCAGGCTACCTCTTTGTCTTTGAGACATGGCCCCATCCTTCCCTGAGTACCCTCTAACTTTCTGACAATAGGTTCTAGGCTTATCTAGGACTTTTCCTGCCCCAGATCTGGAATCAACCATGTTTCCAAGGACAAGTTGGGTGGTATTTAGAAACTGTGATTGAACTTGTGTTAGGCATGCTTGTTACATGGAGGTCTCCCTGGTTCTAAATTCTCTCAGCAAAAAGAGTTAGGGATGTGTGTGTGTGTGTGTGTGTGGGGTATATGTATATATGTATGTGTATATATATATATATACACACACACATACAAATATACATGCTCATATATATGCTCGTTATTATAAATATACTATCATATATTATATAAAATGAGTTTTTAAAAAGATCTATTTTTATTTATTTATGCATACAAGAACTGGGGTGTAGGCCAGAGGTGCGGGGTATGAGAGGATTCACCAGAGACAAAGTGGGGAGCAGAACAGGCAGATTGACTGAAACACACTGCTGAGGGGAGCAGCAGGCGAGACAGGAGAGGTTTGCTGTGCCATGTGGGTCAGCTCCTGGCCGGGGATCAAACTCATGCCGTAGTGGCTGGTGATAGCTTGATAGTGCTGAGACTTAACCCCTGCACCACCAAGGAGGCCTTAAAATGAGTTTTAGAAATGTTTCCTTGTGGACAGAGTATGTCCATATTTATATATTTATATATAAATATATATATTTATATATATATACATATATATATATACGTATTTTTTTTTCTGTCTAAATAGTTATGGATAGTAGAATTAAAAGCCATGAACTCAGCCAAATACAAACTGGTGAATGCAGGTGAGGGGTATGTGGGTGTACGTTCCCACAGCTTTTCTGAAGATTTGAAACTTTTCTAGATAAAAAGCTATGATGTATAATATATATGATAAATACAACATACATATATAAATCTACAGTTATCTCAAAATAAAATGTTTATTTTTTAAAGAAGTTTTGGGGAGAAAAGAAGAAGATAGCCAAAGCCACCATCTGCCCAGAGTCCCATCTTGACTGGGCAGGTGGCGCCGCCATGGCCTCGGCTTGGCCCTGTCCCAGACCGCCTCTGGTCTCTCCTCCCAGCCCCTCCCTGTCTTTCGTCTGCCCCAGACCCCAGGGTGACAGGATGTCATAAGGCGCCTCTTTCCGGCTCTATTTCAGCTGAGGTTTCAAAGCCTCAGAATCGTGCAGTAGGGGTGGTGGGCGGAGGGGCGGGGGGGGGCGGTTGCCTGGAAAAATATCTGAAGTGCCTAGAGCCAAGTGTGCTGGGGGACTCTCCTTAAGAAGCTGAGCTTGTATCCTCTGGACCTTGTGGGCCAGGTGGTGGGTCTATTTTATTTTTTAAGGTAATTGTCTTGCTCTATGCCAAGTCATGCACAAAGAGATTTGTCAGTCCCCCACAAGGGCCCAAGGTTAGTAAGGACAGGTCTGGGCCCAGGCCAGAAACCCTGTGCCACATGGCCCTAGCGATCCCTGCCTGTCACATAGTGAGCCAAGAATTGACCATGGCAGGCATGGCAGAAGCAGCCACCCAGATCTTAGATCCTAACTCCAGTGGCTGGCTGATTAATGGTCCAAAGACCTGCAAGTGCTAATCCCTGCAGCCTGTGAAAGCTCCCTTATGTGATGACAGGTCTTTGCAGATGTGCTAAATTTAGAATCGTGGGATGGGCCAAAGCTCCTGAATTATCAATGGGCCTCAATTGCAATCTAAGCATCTTGATGAGAGGGAGGATGAGGGAGGTTGGACAAAGAAGAGTGATATGACCGTAGCACAATACTACTTTGATGGTTTTGAGGAGGAAGGGGCCAGAAGCTAAGGGTTACCATTCTAGAAACGGAAAGAGGCAAGGAATTGTCTCTTCCCAGAGGTTCCAGAAGGGGCCCGCCCCAACACCAACACCTTGACTTCAGCCGATGAAACTGGGGACTTCTGGCCTCCAGAACTGTAGAGAATAATTTCACATTGTTATAAGCCACTCAAGATTGCGCGGACTTGTTATGGTAGTCACAGGAAACAAATATACCCCCTCTGCCTCAGGACTGATCCTGGGGTCAGAGATGATAGTCAGAAATGGCAATTCAAAGATGGGAAGTTAAGGACAGAGAGAAGAAATTGACCACAACCTCTCATTCCAGGCCCAGGGCAGCGGCTAAGGGTGCTGCCTCACAGTGAGCTCTGGAATGCAACCAGAGTTCCACTGCACAGGCCTCTGACCCCTCCAAAGAGATTGGTAGTTGACTGAACTAAGGGATGACCTAGATCTCCTCCTGGAGCAGGGAAGGAAGCATGTGTGAGGGAACATTTCACAAGAGAACGAAGAGAAAAAGTCAAGTTGTTTTCTGCTGCCTGTTCATTCTAAAACTATTTTTTCAGCTTCTGTTCTATGCCTGGCTCCGTGTAAGATTTTGTGTATGTAACAGTGAGAAGGACAAAAATAAAAGACCAAAACCTCAACCCTCTTAGCCGAGACCAAGGACCTAGCCCCCCTCGAGGAAACAGGGCCCTTCCTCCCCAAGCCTGAGAACCCAAGATCCCTCTTCCCCCAGATCACATACACAGGGCTTCTCTTCTCTACCGAGATATGGGCCCCTCTGCCCTCCTCTCAGTAGGAGGGTTTCCTTCTTGGGAGAAACAAGAAGTCAGCATTTCATGCTGCCCAACTACCTGCAGAGGAGGCTAAGTCCTGGAAGAGGCGGGGGTTCCCTTCTCCAGCCCAGCCCCAACTCATGGGTCAGAGGCTCTATCTTAAGGGCAATGTGCTGAGAGTTCTGAGACCCTGATCACCCCTCCCCTGGCCCAGGAGGTGATGGTTCACACCAGGAGGAGGAGTCAGGAGGCTGTCAGGCTGCTGCCTTCCCCTCCACTAATGCTCAGTGTCTAAGTGGGGCTACTGTGCACCAGAAGCTTGCTATTGTGCCTGCCCTGGCTCCAGAGCTCTGGCTCAGATTTTGCCTGGTGGAGAAATAAGCTCTAATTGCTTCCCAAAGGAACTGATCTCCTAATTCTGTAATTATAAAGAAAAGTAGAAATGCCTATTTTTCCTTTTCTTCTCCAAATGGATTTATAAAGTAATTTATAATATAGTAGGTATATAATGTATTGTTGATGCTATAACATACGAAAACATAATGTGTGTGATATATTTGCTAATAATAGCACAAAGGAAGTGAGGGGACAAAACTGTGTTGGGCTAAGGGAATGATTACAGATAAGTAACAATTATAACAATGTGCTGTTGAGTTTGTAACATTAATAGATATAGCAACACACACAACAAAACCACAAAAAGGCAAAAAACAAAATACAGTGTCATTTCTATATATCCCAGGAATTTAACTAATATAAATTGGAAACTGATTTAGATAAGTTCAGATGTATATGGGAAATCAAAAAGCAACTTTTAAAAAGTTGGAAAAAATAATTAAAATAATTAAATAATAATAATAAACATAATTAAAGGAATTAAAATGCTACATTAGAAAATACTCAATGAAAAAGAAAACCATAAAGGAGGAGTAGAAGGCTAACAATGACATGAAACATAAAGAAATGGTAAGTAAAATAGCAGACATAAATCCAACTATATCAATAAAGACATTGTGAATAGATTAAGGTACATTCAAAAGGCAGAACTTGTCAGACTGGATCTCAAAACATGGTCAAACTATATGCCATCTGTAGGAGACATCTTTCAATTCAAAAATACAAACAGATTAAAAAATTTTAAAAGCAGAGAAAGATATATCATGCAAACAACAACCACAAGAAAGTTGAGGTGGCTATCGTGAGATTAGACAAAACAGACTTTGAAACCAAAAAATATATAAAAAGAATACTTTATACTAATAAAAAGGTCAGCCCATCAAGAACATGTAATAATAATAGATAATCTTGTTATTATGCAGCTAATAGCTGAAAACCAAAATACAGGTAGAAAAATGACAGAAATGAAGGGAAAAACAGATAATTCAACAAAGACAATGAAGGCTTCAATAACACCTTTTGAAAATTAATAGATAGAAAATGAATAAAACAGCTAGACTGAAAACCAACTAGGAAACAGAAGACTTGAACACACGATAAACTAACCAGACCCAGTGGACATCTATGGGATACTGATGGAAAGGACACTGGTGGACACCCAGCAGCAGCCGGCACAAATTCTTCTCATGTGCACATGGAATATTCTCCAGGATAAACCAGGCAGGTCACGAAACAAAACTCAAAAGGGATAGAAGCAAAAGGTTGTAAAGGAATATTATGAATAATTGCACACAAACAAATTAGATTAGTTAATATAAATAGACAAATCCTAGAAAGGCACATACTACCAAAGCTGAATCAAGGAGATATAGATTATTTGAAAGACCTACAACAAATGAAGTATTTGAAATACTAATGTTAATATTCATACTAATTTACCCACACAGAAAAGCCCAGACTCAATAGCTTCATAACTAAATTCTAGTAAATTCTGGACCATAACGCACACCTTGACAAATTTAAAAGAAACCATGCAAAGTACACTCTCAGAGCATGGCAGACTTAAACTAGAAATCAAAGACAGAAATGTTGCTGGGAAATCCCCCAAATGCTTGGAGATTAAACAACACACTTGTACATAATACATGGGTCAAAGAATAATTCTCAAAAGAAAATTTTCAGCATTTTGAACCAAATGAAAATACAACCCTAGTGGAGTTGTACAAAAACTTGTGGAATTCAGTGAAAGCTGTGCTTCGAGAGAAATGTAGAGCATTGAATCCACATATTAGGAAAAATGAAACATTAAAATCAACTGCACAGACCAGACTCCAGGCTTGCTCACATGTCTAGTTCTGGTTCCTCTGAAACTAGGGTGGACAAACCTGATACGAGATTGAGAAAGGTGATAAATTGAAATTGAAGACAACAGAAAGCTGAGAGAAAAATCCAGTGTCTTCAAAAGAAACAAACGAACAGCAGAAATCAGCAGGCAGATCATAATGAGGCATGCACCACCAGTAGACGCTGCAGTCCATAAGCATCACCTTCTCATTTTACTTCTTTTAGTTGTTTAACTTTGTAAAATATAAAGAGGTTGGATCAAATGACAGTGCTGCCTCTTTTCACATCAAAGAATCCAGAACTACTGACAACAAAGGCGGTGCCTACCTCTCTCATCTGCTTGTCTGGCTGGCAGGGAATTACTTATATGTTGGTGAAGGGAGAAGCTGGGTAGAACGACAGTGAAATCTAGAGTAAAAAACCAAGCTGGTTCAAGGTGTTTGGTAGACTTTTGAGTTTGTGGGCAAATATTTACCTATTCATCTATTTATGTGTTTGCAGTTAAAAAAGAAAAAAGACTAATGCTATATCAAAACCCACTGAAGTTACTGATGAGGAATAGGATTATAGGCAGGTTTTAAAAATACCTCCCCCCCCCCAGCCCGGCCTTTCTTTTTTTTCCCACTTTTAAATCATGTCATCCTCCTGCTGAAACCTTTCCAAATCACACACAGTTAAATAAAAATTTCTTAAAACTTTTTATTTTATTCATTAAAGGACTCCATCAATCACCCCTAGGAGTTCCACAGTAATAATCTGAGTCAAAGTTGGGGGGAAATGAGTTTGTAAAGATGTGACTTTACAGTAACCCATTTTATGGGAGGCGGGGAACAGATTAAGAGACAGCCTAGGAATTGCAGGAGCGCGAGCTCGAACCCACGGTCCTGGGGCGCCAATTCGTGTGGGTCACCCAGGGGGCCCCAGCGTCAAGCCGCAGTCTATGGTCGCCTCTGCCCTCTTGCGGTGTCTCTCGGAACTACAGGTCGCCTTCCTGTCGGAGAAGAGAGCGGTCAGCAGCCCGGGCTGCGTTAGGAGGCGGGATTCCGCAGTGTCCAGGCTAGACAGACACGGAACCTCAGAGAAAAACTGACCCCATCCACTCACCGCTTCCTACTGATGCAGAGACTCAGGCGGAGGGAGGAAGGGATCTGCTGAGGGACAAGGGAGCTAGCAGTGCCAGAGAGAGGCCTGAAACCTACTTTCCAGAAGGCTGGCCTCTTGCACTGGGGGACAGCCCCTGGCTGAGTCACAGGGGCTGCAAAGGCGGGGCCTGGCTAGCTCTGGGCCTGCAGCTGCCCACCCCCTTCAGTCTCCTGCGACTCCAGGATTTTCACCATCCTTCTGCTATCTGTAACTGTTTAAAAAACTTAAATTTGTTCTAGAACAGATGTCCTTTTTTAAAGGACGACTTTTAAAATGTCAATGACTGCATTCAAAGGTGAACTTGCTTGTTGCCACTCTTCACCGGAAAACTGTGTCACTTTCATACACAACAATGAAACTAAGTAAGATAAAACAAAGACGGTGTTAGTAAATGCTGTTGGATTCTGTTTCTCACCAAGGCCTGCTCTCTGTTCAAAAAGATTGACAACGTACCAGAGAAGGATTTTTCAAACACATTTTATATTCTGACCTGGAAACACATATAAAGATGAAACAAAAATTTCACAAATGTCCTTATTTTTCAGTTATTTTCTATTGTATTTTATTCCATCTTCTATTTTTAAAAATATTCAAAGGCAGGTAAATGCACAAGTTCAAAAACATTGGTGGGGGTTGAAGTTGACGGTACATGAGGACTGTTACTTTCTATTTTTGTGCATGTTCAGAAATTGCAAATAAACATAGGGGAGCAAAAAAAAAAATGCCACCCCAAACGTGTCTTTGGTGAAACATTTCATGGTTTGTTTCAGGAAGGAGCTCTGAAGGCTGGGTAGAAGTTACTTTTGATGTTTATATCTAATCCTCTCTCTGTAAGGGTTTTCCCCCCAGCCCCCAAGAAGACCTAATCACTTCATCCCTTTTCAATGGAAAAGGCAGAAGTACCTTTGTTTTCCCCATTAATACCCTAATTAATTTTCCCTTTCTTCCCACAGCCTCCCTCATCCTAGCTAAGCTATTTCAGATGGCATCTAAAGCCAAGTGCATGATTACTGTCTTATTGGGTCTCTTGCATATATATAGGAGGTATAACTGTTATTATTAAATGTCTATATGCCTTTTTCTTTTATCAATCTAGCTGATGCCTGTCTGAATATTTGCCACCCTAGAAGAACCCACAGGGATAAAGGATCATTCTCTTTGCATCCCAACACAAATTAGAAAGTTAAAACAAAACCAACAACAATACTGAACTATTGATTTGGATTTAGCACATAGATTTCACAATTCACTAAGGGGTCACAAGCTATAATTAGAAAAACTGTGTTTCAGAAAGATTTAAAATGGTCCCAAAACCTTGCAGAGATTTCACCTGGACTTAATCAACAGATTTAGGGAGAATTAATAAGACAACTGCCCTCCTTCTGTAACTGATTCTCTCCCAAGATGACCAGAACAATTCCTCCTATTCTGTATATACATCGTGTTCTCATGCTAAAATGTGAAGCTTAGTTCCCCTCTCCTTGAATCTGGGCTTTGAACAATGCACCAGAAGTAATATTCTGGGACTTCTGAATCAATAATTCAAGAGGACCAGAAACTTCTGACTCCTACCTCTTGGAATGCACATGCTTGGAATGGGCCTCCATGTTGTAAGGAGGCCCAAGAAGCAATGTGGAAATGAAACAGGGTAGAGACCTGTGGGGAGGCTGACAATGGCAGCCTTTATCTTGACTTGTACCTTGATTTTGCCCTTTTCTTTCCAGACTTGCCTGGCCTTTTTTGCCCCTTTTTTACTGTTTCCTCACCAGAAGCTGCCTTAAAATCATGGCAAGCTTTCAGGGCTCAGTGGCCCCACTTTGGGGCAACCCTGTTTGGCTGGGCACTTACCTACGAGGGGATGGGTAACTTTGGGTGTTTCCCTGAGAAGCTATTTCCTTTCTCTTGTTATTATACACACATTCCATTAAAGTTCTTTTTATTGAGGATCTTAATGCACTAAGAGTATTCTGTGCCTTCATGTGGCAGATGGCAGAACCCACTTAAAGTATGCATGCTAACAGAGAGATCCCGGTAGAGGAAAACTGAGATTGCTAACTAAAACTTCAGATGAGCCGCTAACTGGCAGTCAGTGTCAATTGCCAGTCATGTACTTCCCGTTCATGTCTATGGCTTTCCATATCAAAAGATTAACAGATAAAGCACAGGACACCCAGATAAACTTTATTTTCAGCTAAGTAATAGGACAGTCATGCATGGAGTTAGGGATACATTCTGAGAAATGTGTCATTAGGTTTTGTTACAAGGCAGGGTGAGGGGTACCCCCAAACCCCCAAAGCTGCATGCCGTAAATAGGCTCTACCATTGGCAGCATCAAGACAAAAACATACTCTAGTGTGTGAGTCCTTTAATGGAAAGAAACTTTAATAAAATTAATGTGCAATAAAGAGGAGGCAAAGAATATAGTTTCTAAATCAAGCACCCAAAGTTACCCATTCCCCATGGGTAAATGTTCAGACTGAACAGGGTTGGCCTAAAGCAGGGCCACTGAGGCCCAAAATCCTGCTACAAGTCTAAGGTACCTTCCTTCCCCAGTCAACTCTGAGGTGCGCTTGGCCCAGTTGTTTGAGCCCCCAGTGGTGCTGAACACAGCTGCCTGTGGCAGGACCCTGCTCCTTCTTGGCTTTCCTCCTGTCCGTGCCTCGCTGCCCTATACCCCTACTGGTGCTCCTGAAGATCACCTCCCAGAGAAATTCCTGGCACCCAAATTGTTATTTGGGGTCTGTTTTAGGAGACCCAAACTGAGACAGTCAGAACTCAGTAAAGATTAACTATAAAAATAATAGCTATGATAATTCACCCACATTTTCTCTTACAGTGTAGGAAAGCGATTCTGAATATAATGATTATAGCTAACATTTATTGAACACTTAGGGGGAACATGTTCCTGCTGTATGTTTCTCACCAACACCCCCTGAGGTATCATTAAGTCGAATTTAGAAATGGGGAAACAGAGGCACGGCACCCTCAAGTTTCACTCAAGGTCTTGCTGCTGGTAAACAACAGATACTAGGTTCACACCCAGGAGGTAAGACTCAGCACCTGCATGTTAACAACTGGGGGCTTGGATTTCACTCTGGGGCTTAAAGAGGCCAAGCCCCAGAGTGAAATCCAAGCCCCTTGTCTTGGCTCTTAAGGCCCTTCCTGACTTGCCCCCTGCCCTACCTAAGTCCTGCCCCATGTGCTTTCTTCTCCAAGCACCTTGAATTACTTGAATCTCGATACCAGGTACATTTTCCCTACTGTTCCTTCTGCCTTGAAAACCCTTCCTTCTTGTAACTGCCACTTTTCAAGTCACAGATCTGTGTGTACTGATCTACTGTCAAGCAGCCAGCTCTCAGCTCCATGGCCTCCCAGGTAGCTTTCTCAGATCACATGATGGTTTCTGACTCAGAAACCATCACAACACAAACTGAGTTCCAACACTGCCCAGTTGAGGCTGGGCACCTATTGTCTGTACATTGCAGCTCTAATGAAGGAGACATACAAACTGCCTGCACTCACAGGGATCTCATAAGGTAGTGAAGAAAGGCCTCACTGAAGGGATGAGCAGATACCTGAAGGAGATGAGGAGGCCGCGTGAAGATCTGGGGGAAGTATTCCAGACAAAGGGAAGAGTGCTGAAAGACCCTGAAGTGGGAGTGTGCTGGGGCTTGAGGGAACCTAGTAGACTAGTGATGGATGCTCAGGTTGTTTTATGGTTGGGGCTGTTACATGAGGCATGATGAACATTCTAGAATGTGTCTCCTGGTGCCCACACCTGCATCTTTCTGTTGTGCACTGGTGCGCTGGACTAGCTGACTCTGAGGGTCACTTGTGACTATGCCACTGGGCCTTGGCCAGTTGTTTGCCAAGTGGTGATGCCAGACAGGCAGGTCATTTTAACTGCAGTTGCTTAAGACTAGTCTTCTACTCTGTCCTCCATTCTGACCTCCCCCCCCACCATCCTGCAGTCCCTTCTTTTGTATCTTTAAGGTTGTATTCTTCTCAAAAAGGGCTTCTGGAATTATAAAAGCTTCATGTTCCACAGAACCCATTTCTCCCCCTGAAGAGGTGGCTTTGTAGACCACAGTTAGGCCCTGTGGGGGTGCTCAGCTGAGGAGGGATGAGGCCTGACCTAAGTGTGGGAACAGACTCGGGGAACGCAGCAGGGGATGCAGGAAAGGAGGCAGGAGATGGAGACGACAGTGTTGGTGGGGGGAGGAAAAACAAGGAGCGTGTCTTTAGATGCGGGGATGTTGGGTGCATGAGCCTGGAGTTGAGGGTGAGGGCAGGTCTGAGGATGACATTTTAGGAATTAGCAAGTGTTTACACCCTCTAGATTGAGGCCACCCCAGTAAGCAGAATAAAGGTCCAGGGTGCAAAGGGACCCAGCATTGATAGGTCAGAGAGGAGGAGGAGCCAGAGGAGGGGTCACCTAGGATGTGGGAGGAGACAATACTGGTAGGGGGCAGCGTGTTGCACACCTGGCTGGTCCCCCTGACAGCCCACTGGGGGGACACAGATGTCTTCACCTCCCTGCAAGGCTGTCTCAGCATCCCACCCAAAGTATCACCTCCTACATTCTCTGTCCCCCTCCTGGTTTATTTCTTTACAGCACGCCCCCTTGTGCTGTTATATAACTGACATTTAGCTTTGTATTTATTTGTTGATTGCCTGTCCCTTCCACATCCACTTCCTGAGGACCAGCAGCACGTCCTTGTCACTACTGTATTCCCACGTCCAGTTCAGGACCTGCACACAACAGATACTCGGGAAATGGTTGGGGAACACATTTTGCAGAAGAGGAAACTGAGGCTCGGAGAGGACAGGTCCCATGGAGAAAAGAAGGCGGCACGGGGATCTGGGGCAGGGCTGCTGCTCTCAGGGCGAGAACCCGTTGACCCTCTTCCTAGACGTCAGGCCTCTCTCGGTACCCTGGACGCCTGGGACCCAAACTAGGCCCAGGGCAGAGCTGGGCCCAGACGGGTGGAAACAGCGCCGAGATCTGGGAGTCGCCGGCAGAGGGTGCTGGAGACGCGCGCCGCGCCCAGGGAGGCGGGATGGCGCGGGCTGAAGCCGCGAGGAGCAGGAGGCCGAGCGTCCGCGCTAGGGTGGGAACCGAGGCCACGGGAAGCTTGGCGAGCCCGCAGGAAGACCTCAGCAGCCTGAGGAGGGAGGCAGGGTGCGGGCAGGCTTCCCAGGAGACGACTTTATTTTTTTTTTTTAAAGATTCATTTATTTATACAAGCCCTGAGGTATAGGCCAGAGGCGTGGGAGGTTGAGAGGACGCACCAGAGACAGAGTGGGGAACAGAACAGGCAGATTGACTGAAATACACTGCTGAGGGGAGCAGCGGGCGAGACAGGAGAGGTCTGCTGCCCCATGTGGGTTTCTCCCCGGCCGGCCGGGAATGGAACCGGCGCTGCAGAGGCTGTGGACAGCTTCACAGAACTGCGCACAACCCGCAGCGCCACCGGGGAGGCCCACCAGCAGAAGACTTTTTAACTGCATCCTAAAAAATAAGTGGGAGGTGGCGTTTGAGAAGGAGCAGGGCTTCCTAGAAGAGGAAGCTGCGAAGGCCAGAGCTGGACTCCAGGACTGTGTGAGTGCACAGCTCCGTCAGGGGCGACGATGGTCAGCACTGCCAGAGGGTACACCAAGCGGCCTTGGTGGGTCTTCATGCCCCCACTGCGGGAGGTAAAAGGGGTAAAGACTGGGGTGGGCTCCCACAGCCCTGTCTAGCCTTGGGCCCGCTGACTTCCTGGGAGCATCATCATTTAACCCCAGTGCGTCAGTGTCTGACCTGATTGGGGAGGCATTTGTGCCTCCCACTTGGGTCCCTGCCTGCCTGCACCCCCAATCCACCCCCCATGTTTTGAAGCCTCCCGCCTTACTCTGAGGCTGGGGACTTCCTCAGGACCCACTCCACTGATCTCCAAAGAGGGGTGATGTGACAGAACTGCTGTGTCGCAGACTACCACCAGAGCCCAGAGGCCCTGCTAGTAGGAGGTGAAGCCTGGTGTGGGACTCCTGGAAGACCTCAGTGGTGGAGAGGGGTTGAGGCAGCCTCATCCTGAGAGACTGGAGATATTGAGAGGAGTGGGGATAAAGACAGGAGAGGGCCTGCACATCTGGCAGGGAGGCAGGAACCTGCAATGTTTCACTGAAGTGGCCCAGATCCCGGGGGGGCTGCTTCTCCCCTGCCGCAGTCTCATCAACTATAGAATGGGGAGTGAAGGGGCCCCTTCTAGGTGTTGGATCCAAGATCAGCATGAAGGTTTAGCACCCAGGCCCCCCCTACAGCAAATTCTGTCATGCTTTCTATTGCAAGAACTTCCAGAGACAGCACTGTGAATGATCATGGTGATAGTGGCTTTGTTGGTTTTTTTAAAATTTATTTATTTATGCATATGAGAACTGGGGTATAGACCAGAGGTGCAGGGGGTGACACCAGAGAGTGGAGAGCAGAACAGGCAGATCTACTGAAATATATTGCTGAGGGGAGCAGCCAGTGAGACAAGAGAGGTCTGTTGCGCCATGTGAGTTAGCTCCCTGGCCAGGGATCGAACTCATGGTGCAGTGGCTGGTGAGAGCTTGATAAAGCTGCCTTTAACCCCTGTGCCACCAGGGAGGCTCAGCTTTGTTTTGTTTTATTTATTTGTTTTCTTATATCCCAGGGACTTTCTTATGTGATTTATATATTTATTAGATCAGTTAATCTCCCAAAGTCCCGTAAGTGAAGAATAATTACTGATCTCCTTTTACAGATGAAGAAACTAAGACACAGAGAGGGGAGGTGGTTAGTGCAAAGTCACACAGCTGGGAATGAACAGTGTAGGTCCAAATCTTCTGGGTCCCTAAAGTCACTTGGGAGACCCCAGACCTCAACCCTGCTCTGAGTTCGGTGACTTGTGTGACTCTAGATGTCCTCACTTCCCAAGCAGGGGGGCCTGAAAGCTCAGGAAGGGGGGTCCTCTGTAGCCTGGGCACTGTCGAGCCCTGGGCTCAACTGAATGTACCGTCAGACTTAGTTCAGGGAATGGTGCCCAGCAATCTGAGCATTGGCACCAAAGTGGCCACTGTTGGTCAAAAATCCCAACTTCACCACTCTGTTGTGTGCGTAGAGGCAAGTTTCCTAGCTGTTCTGTACCTCAGTTTCCCCTTCTTATAGAGTAGGAATAGTAACAACACCTTTCTTGAAAGTTGTGAGGATTAGGTCAAACAATACAGGTAAAACAGCTGACTACTGTTATTCCATGGCTTTCCTTGGGTACCCCCGTCTCTCCTAGTTCTGGAAACCTTCATCTTGCATTTAGCAGAGTGAGCCATAAACCTGGTTCCCAAGAGTCAGTGACATCGTAAACCAGTGTAACTAAATTCTCTCACTGGTCCTCTGGAGCTGGTATTACTACTAGTCCCACCCTATTAAGGAGGAAACTGAGATCCAGAAGATGTGTTAAGAGTGGACAATCTTGTTTTTTTCCTGATCTTAAAGGAAAACCTTTTAGTTTTTAGTGTTGAGTATATTATCAGTAGCTGTAATAAATGACCTTTATTATGTTAAATTATGTTCTTTCTTATCCTCATTTTATTGAGAGATTTTCATCATGAAAGGATGCTGAATCTTACCAATGCTTTCTCTTCATCTGTTGGCATGACCTCATGATTTTTGTTGTTCTGTTTGTTGATGTGACATATTACATTAGTTGATTTGCCTACATTGAATCATCCTTACATTCCTGAAATAAATCCCACCTGGTCACGGTGTATTAGTACATGGTTGAATTTAGTGTGCTAGTATTTTTTTAAAATTTCACATCTATATTCATCAGAGATACTAATCTGTAATGTCATTTCTTTTGATGTCCTTACCTGGTTTTGGTATCAGGATGATGCTTGCACGTAAAATGTGTTTAGAAGTATTTCCTCTTCTTCACTTTTTTTGGAGCAAGTTTGAGAAGAATAGGCATTAGCTCTTCTTTGAAGGTTTGGTTAGAATTCACTAGTAAAGGACCTTCCTGGTGGCACAAAGGGTTAAGTCTCAGCACTATGAAGCTATCAGCAGCCACTGCAGCACGGGAGTTCGATCCCCAGCCAGGGAACAAAGTCACTTGGCACAGCAGACCTCTCCTGACTCTCCTGCTGCTCCCCTCAGCAGTGGATTTCAGTAGATCTGCTTATTTTGCTCCCTCTGTCTCTGGTAGAGTCCTCTCACCACCCACACCTCTGGCCTGTACCCCAGCTCTTGTATGCTTAAATAAATAAAATAAATCTTTAAAAAAAATAGAATTCACTAGTAAAGCAATTTTGTCCTGGACTTTTGTTTCTTAGGAGGTTTTTAATAACTCAATTTCCATACTTGTGATTGGTCTATTCAAGTTTTCAATTTCTTCCTGATTCAGCCTCGGTGGGTTTTATTTTTCTAAAAATTTATCCATTTTTCTAGATTATCACATTTATTGGCATGTAATTGGCATGTATTGGTATTCATAGTAGTCTCTTATGAGCCTTTTTTGGTATCTTGTAATTGCTCATCTTTCATTTCTGAGAATTTATTGATTTGTTAGTTTTCTCTCTTCAGGTAAGTTACCTAATTCTGTTGCAATTAGATTTTTTCCCTGGGGGTTTGTTTTGTTCCATCATTTGCGGTATATTCTTCTGTTTGTTCATTTGAAACTACATGTTAATTTCTATGTGTTGAGCCAAATAGCATATCTTGATGTGCTGGCTTTATATTAAGATTACAGGTTGCAGGATATAATCCTAGTTATTTGCGTAGGATGCTGGGTTGTCTATTGCCTTATTAGGCTGAAGCCTCTGCACTTGTTTGAATGACTGGGGCTCTAGTGCCAGGAAAGATTGGGAGCAGGGTAGAGGGTCCATTCTGAAGTAACCAATGAGCTAAAGCCAGCCCTGAGCCAGGGGAGAGGGAAGCGAAGAGATTGCTGCCAGAGATTGCCAAGAGTTCTGATGCCCGGTTTCCTCAGTCCACCCTAGGGGTTGCAGGTGTCCCAACTGAATGGGAGATCCTCAATCTCACTCTCTTGTAGGCCCATTTCTCAGAGCCTTTCCAGCAGCCTCAGCTAACACTGACTCCTCAGCTGCAGCCCAGCTATGATCATAACAGCTTCTGCAACTGGTTGGGAGGTTGGGACAGAGCTGGGGTCTGTTCCTAGTAACTCCCAAGAACAGAGCTTTCCCCAGAGGTGCAAGCTCCAGCTGCCAGGGTCTAGAGGATTTAAACTCAGATTAGAGCCAGCAAACATCCTACGTAAATGTTATCCCAGCAATGGCCCCAGCTGGGGGTGGGACAGATGTTTTGCAACCATTTGTAGAGAGCCTCTGTTGTGAGTCCTCTGCAGGAAGCCACAGCTGGACCTTGTTCTGCTCCCAACAGAGCACATCTTCAGGGTTGAACTTCAGCTGCCTATGACTAGGGCTTATAGGATCCACTGTCAATCATTACCTCAGACAAGCATTGTTCCCAGTAGTCATAAGGACTGTCCGCTGGTCTCAGGTGCCCCTAAAGGCAGGGGTGCTGAGTGTTTTGCCCCCTGGCTCCTTGATTGATTTCTTGTCTGCCCTTGCTGGGTCTATCTGCTCCACAGTTTTTGGCTGTGGATCTCTGATCCCCAGAATCCAATTGTTCTCCAGAGAAAAGCCCCACTCTGTTTTTCCACATTTGGGTGTGTGTGTGTGTGTGTGTGTGTGTGTGTGTGTGTGTGCGTGCATGTGTTCCCTTCTCTAATGAATTCCCCAGGTACTAGGGCCCCTGATATGAGAATGAGCCTTCAAGTTTTAAATTTTTAATAAGGGATTGATTACATTATTTATCCCTAAGGAGGTAAGCTGAGTTCCTGGGGTCTATGGTTGAAAAAAATTTCTTGCTGACACCTCTGAAGTAGCTAAAAGTGATATTTTTGTGTGTTGATTCCCGGAAATGAGAGTAGAGAGGGGAACATCAATACATTAATGCAGAGGTTTATATTATAACACCAGCAAGGGCCAGGCATAAAATGTGAATGAATGAAATAGTTAACTGTGAGACATTAGGGAGTGGTGGGGAAGCCCTACTCAGAATCAACAGATTGATGCCTTGTGGAAGTACAAGCCAAGAGTTGCCTGTGTTTCTGATTGCTAGAGACAAATGAAAACAAGATGACCATTGGATGAGGAAGGAGGTCAGGGGTGACTATGAAGACCATGGTGTGGGGAGGGAAGTGGGTAGAGGGAGATGGAGGAGGAAGGTGTGGCAATATTGTTACAGGGCAGGGAGAGGGGCAGCCCAGACCCCATAAACCTGCCTGCTCTAAATAGGTTCTGCCATCCACTGCATCAACACAATACATATGAGACTTTTTCTTTAAGATTTATTTTATTTATTTATGCATACAAGAGCTGGCGTACAGGCCAGAGATGTGAGGGGTGAGAGGACTCACCAGAGACAGTGTGGGGAACAGAACAGGCAGATTGACTGAAATACTCTGCTGAGGGGAGCAGCGGGTGAGACAGGAGAGGTCTGCCTTTCCATGTGGGTTGCTCCCTGGCTGGCCAGGGATCAAACTCGTGCTGCAGAGGTTGCTATTGCTTCATAGTGCGGTGCTTAACCCCTTGTGCCACGAGGGAGGCCCCAAAACATATGAGACTTTAATGAAAAGGAACTTTAATACAATTAATAAACAATACAGGAAAGGCAAAGAATATAGTTTCTAAATCAAGCACCCAAAGCTACCTGTCCTCTGGTGGGTAAAGTCCACCCAAGCAGGATTGGCCCAGCACAAGACCCGAAAGCCTGCCACAAGTCTAAAGCATCTTCCAGTGGGGACCCACAGAAAAGGATCAGAAACAACCAGACAAGTCTGAAAGGAAAAGAGCAAAATCAAAATCAAGACAAAAACTGCCACTGTCACCTCCCCACAGGTCTCTCACCCACATCTGTGTCAACCAGTCCATGACCAAAAGGCAAGTGTAGTTTCTTCACGTGTCTCTCGGCTCCATGTACTTCGTCCAGGTCTTCTTCTGGCTCTCCATCCTGCTTCCTTCGCTTCTCAGTCTCCCCTGCAGCTTCTTCTCTCCCTGCTCAGCTCCACCCTCCTTTTGGGTGGGGCAGGGAACCTGGAACCTTCCCCACTTTCCTGGGGACCACCCTGTTACATAACCAGTGTTTATTGAGCACATACTATGGGCTGTGATTTACACAGATCACACACAGATTCTCACCACAATATTCTGAGTCAGGACCAGGCTTCATCTTTACCATAAAGAGGCGGGAATTTTGGCCCAGAGAAGCAAAGCAACTTGTTCAAAGATTCTGAAACTTATAGGCAGTGCAGGCAAGACTCATACAGAGTCCAGCCATTTGGATGTTATGATTCCTCAATCAGTGGATGACTGAATCAAAGTCTGTGAATCAGCAAGTATACGCCTGCTCTACTAGGGTCTCCATTTTCCACATGCAAGATGCATGCAGCTTATTGTCTCACCTCTCTGATGAGGTGCCAGGTGCCTACTCTTCTGTGGCCTGGTCCTTGTGAGGATTAAGATAAGAGGGGACTGCACTGGCCAGGGAGGAAGGCTGAGATGTCCCACCACTGTCTCTTGGCATCTGCTGACCAGGATATGGTCTGTGCTGTGTGGTGCATTGGGTCAGCCAGGTGATCACCTCCCCTTACAGTTCCATCTTCAAGTCCCTCAGCCCTCTGGGATGGAAGGGAATTGTGGGTGAGGCAACCCTGTGGAGAACAAAGCACCCTGACCCTGCCATGAGGGTCAGTTGAAACGGTGATGGCTTTGCAACCCTGTGCCCTAACTGTGCCTCAGTTTCCACTTCTGTCAAATGGGTGTTGAATAGCACGTCTCTAGTCTATTAAGGTTCACAGAGATAACCACAAAGCAGGGTGCATGGTGAGCCTCAAGGTGGCAAGTGGTGGGAAGTGTGCAGACCGCACAGCCTGTGGTTCCCTCCCAGGCCCAGGCCCAGCCCCAGCCCAGCCTACCCCCTGTCTGCCTAGGTCCTCCCCAGTTCCGGCCTCAAGCATTTCCGGGCCTGCCTCAGGAAATACCAGACCTCCGCCCCTTGACAGCCCCGCAGGGCCTCACGTCACAGTCACCGGTTGGGAACTGCAGTCCACTCCCCACACCCCTCCTCCACCTCCTTCCTGCGCCTGGCCAAGTGCCCTCTCTTGCGCAGGCCCTGTAGACTGAAGAGCCTCCTCCTACTTCTTCCTTCCCGCCCAGTATAACCTCCTTGGGGGAAGTCAAGTTGAGAGGGCCGTTAGGGGCTGGTGGGATGGCAGAGAGGGTATAACTGAGTTGCTGCACCCTGGAGGCAAGGTGGTTATGAGTGAGGAAAGGGGTTAGGGGAGATTCTGAAAACCCAGAGGAGAAATTAGGAAAGGATGGCTGGAGAGGGTGTCATTTCAGCCTGGACAGGAAGAGCAAAGGGTTACATCAGTCAAGTGTATCAGACAATAATTCACTTATTCAAACAAGCATTTATTGATCAACTACTGTGTGCCAGGCCCTTTGGCAGACCCTGGGGTTTGGCAGGAGACAAAATGTTTGTGATCTTGTTGTCATTTTTGGAGTCTGTGGGTTTGGAGTGCGTTGTCCTTAGGGTTCTCTGTGGGAAAGGTTTCACCAGAGCTTCCCTTTCAGCGGCATATGATGAGTTTCTCAGGCGAGTTTCTCCACGAGACAGAGGCGTTAGTTATATTTAAAGGGCAGGTTTATTAGGGAGGGGAAAAAACAATAAAAGACACTTGCAGAGACACAAGCGGGCAGGAAGAGCTGCCCCAGAAGGGACAGGGTTGCTAAGAGAGGCCTGCATGGTTGTAGGCGGGCGGCCTTGACAGGTCACGGGCAGGCAGGAAGCTGCTGCCCTGCAGAGGGAGAGAGTTGGTGAAGAGGCACCTGCAGAGTCACAGGTGGGCAGCGGGAATGCTGCCCTGAGCCAGTGCAGAGACAGTCTTCTTTTGTTCGGGAGGGGTCACTCCTTGTGAACTGTCAGTTCATTGCTAATTTTGGATAAATATGTAGAATCTGAAAGGGACCAGAGATTCCACAGTGGGCTCAATCTCCATATCTTTACCTTTGGAGTCTGTTGGGGTCAATCTCCCTATCTTTACCTTTGGACCTGTGCTCTAGACAGCAGTCTGATACCTGCTTGCATGTTATGAGTCGTCGCCTCAGGATCCTAGTGTGGTCTGCGCGTCAGGATACTAGTGTCATCTGAGCTTCAGGATACTAGTTTCCACAACTGCATAGATGGCTATGCTAATCTCTTCTGCCCCCATCTCTTTGTGTGAGCCAGGTTTCTGGTCTTGTGGCGCCTCCTTTTTTAGTTGTTTTTTTTTTTCTTCTATTTTTGTCCTCCATCAATCTCATGGATTTTGTAGTGGGGGATATAGAAGAGGAGGTGTTAGTGAGAAGAACTGAGGGCTACCCCAGGGCCCCCATACATGCCTGCTCTAAAAGGGTTCTGTCATCCATATCAAGACAAAACATATTCTAGTGTGTAAGACCATTTTTAGAAAATAACTCTGATACAATTTGTGTGTAATAGTGAAACAATTAGTGTGCCATAAAGAAAAAGAATATAGTTAAAAGTTTCCCCATGAAATATCCAAAGTTACCCATCCCCCTCATGGGGACAGCCTTACTCAAACAGGGTTGGCCACAAGTGGGGCCACTCAGGCCCAAAATCTTGTCAGAAGTCTAAGGCACCTTCTGGTGGGGACCCACAGGAAAGGGGCAGAAGGGACCAGGCAAGTCTGGAAGGAGAAGAGCAAAATCAAATTCAAGATAAAGGCCACCATTGTCAGCCTCTCCATGGGTCTCTCACCCACGTCTGTCTCTTTTAAATGTCTCCCTCCATGGCCCCCACCCCCTGGTAGAAACCTAAGCAAGTGCAGCATCTTTCACTCATCTCTGCTCCTTGTGCCTTCTTGAAATTTTCTTCATTTCTCCATCTCTTTCCATTTCTGCGTCTCAATCCTTCTCCTAGTCTTTTCTAGCTTCAGCTCCCTGCCCAGCTCCACCCTTCCTAGTCTGGGGCAGGGAACCTGAAACCTCCACTCTCCCTGGAGATTACCCTGTTACAGAAGTAAAGGAATAAAGAACATTTCACAAATGGCTCAGCTACTGAGGAAGAGCACTGTGAGGGGACCCAAAAGGGGGCCAATGCTAGTCTGGGGGAGTGGTCAGAGCTTCCTTTCCTTGAGATGACATTGGAATGAACCCCTGACGCATGAACAGGATTCCTCATGGAGGTACCAGCACATGCAAAGGCCTGAAGTTAAGCAGAAAGGCCCTGATGTTGGTGCCGAGGTTGCTGGTGGGGGTGATGGACTGTGAGTTCCACTTCATCACAAGGCCAGTGAGGATCAGGCCAGAGAAGTGACATGCCCGAGTGACGGAGCTGGGATTTCAGCCCAGTATGCAGGGACTCTAGAGTCTCAATGGCTTTTTGTTTTTTTGAAGGATTTTATTTTTTTAAAGATTTTTTTAAAAGATTTATTTATTTATATATACAGAAACCTGGGTACAGGCCAGATGCGCAGGAGGGTGAGAGGTTTCACCAGAGACAGAGTGGCGAACAGAACAGGCAGACTGACAAAATACACTGCTGAGAGGAGCAGCAGGCGAGGCAGGAGAGGTCTGTCGCGCCATGTGGGACCCTCGCTGGCAGGCTGGGATTGAACCGGCGCTGCAGAGACTGCGGACAGCTTCACAGTGCAGTGCTCAACCACCTGCGCCACGAGGGGAGGCCCAAAGATTTATTTATTTATGCATACAAAAGCTGGGGTGCAGGCCAGAGATGTGGGGGGTAAGAGGGTTCACCAGAGACAGTGTGGGGAGCAGAACAGGCAGATCTACTGAAATACATTGCTGAGGGGAGCAGCGGGTGAGGCAGGGGAGGTCTGCTGTGCCATGTGAGTAGCTCCCTGGCTGCAGAGGCTGCAGATAGCTTCATAGTGCTGTGCTTAACCTCTTGCGCCACCAGGGAGGCCCCCTCAGTGGCTTTTTAAAACAGAGCCACTCACTGTTGCAGACTTCTCCAGGAAGAGCTGCCAGCATCCCCTGTAGCTGCGGCCGCAGACTGCTGGGCCACCAGGGGCAGGTGAAGGCTAAAGGGCCGGCCAACTGTGGTGGGAGACACAGCCCTGGAAGAGGCAACAGCGGAAATCGTCGTGGGATGGTGGAGTCTGTGGTGACCCTGATGTGGTTTCTCCACGGCCCCTGTGGTCACAGCCTGGGCACTGTGCCCACCTCCTGTGGCTTCTTCACCCACAGAGAGCCTCTGCTGAGATATATCCTGGAGCTTGGACTGGGATTGGAAGAACAAATAGGACCCCTCCCACCCCCTGGAGACCTCCCACTCTTTATTTCCTGGGAGACTGGGATTGGCACCCCATATTTTATGGAAGAGTTCAGGGATGGTGGCACCACACAGCAAAAGGGCTGAACCAGGTGCCCACAATCCACAGCAGTAGATTCTCACACTCTTTATTGGCTCCTCCCTTTCTTTCTCACTCCCCCCTCCCCCGCCCCGCCTCTAAAGGTGATTGCTGGAATCACATCCAAACAAACAACTTGCACTTGAACCTTTGTTTGAGGTGGCCTTCTGAGGTGCTGAGCGACATTCTGGCAGTCCATCTTCACATGTGATTGCACTCCTGCCCCTAGCCCAGCAGCCCCTGTGCCCCTAGGGCAGGCTCTAAGAGCTATTTATAACCCCCTATAGCCCCCCTTTGTGGAGGAAGTGGGTCAGAGCACAGACTAGGTTCAAATCCCCAATCTACCATCTACTAGTGGTGTCATTTCCCCGTCCGATGCCTCAGTTTCCTCATAGTGAAATGGTACCTTATTAAAAAAATTTCTTTCTTTTTTTATTTATGCATACAAGAGCTGGGGTGTAGGCCAGAGGTGCAGGGGGCAGGGGTGAGAGGATTCACTAGAGACAGAGTGGGGAACAGAACGCAGACTGAGGAAATACACTGCTGAAGGGAGCAGCGGGCGAGCCAGGAAAGGTCTGCTGCACCATTTGGGTAGTTCCCTGGTGGGGATCGAACTCCCGTGCTGCAGTGGCTGCTGGTAGCTTCATAGTGCTGAGACTTAACCCCTTGTGCCACAAGGGAGGGCCAAGGAAACATTTGTTTAGAGGAAAAAGAACAAAAGCAAAGACTCCAAAATAAAGTTGCCAAGGAGGAGCAAAAGACACCATTATGGGACCGTGTCTAGGGGATGTTTAAACCCTTTTTTCTCTATTCTAAAATCTCATCATCCTATTTTGTGATTGGCTCTTCCTCCTAGTGGCTATACACCTCCAGGCAGATGTGCCCGTTTTCCCAGCTCTTATCTTAGAGTTTCTCGTTTTACCTCCCCTGTCCAAGGTCCCCTAAATTTCACTGTCCCAATTAGCCTCAAATTTTAGCCTTAAAATTTACTGCCCTCATTAACCCTCCTAAATTTCTCTGCCCTTATCTCAGAAACCTCTTTTAACTCTCCTGAAGTCCCTGCCTGCCCTGCCCCAAAGCTGCCTAATTAACCCTAACTTGCCCTGGGACTCAATATCTGGTAAGGGGTTGTGTTGGGACTGGAACCTGGGTCAGGCTGACTCAGACATCTACACCCCCAGCCCCAGTCCACCCCCTGCCCCCACCAGGTGGTTGTGACTCAAGTTTGCAGAAAGAGGAAGAGGAGATGGGGGTAACCGAGCGTTAAGGGGAATCCATGGCCTCTGCTCTCTCACAAGTTTAAGTGTGTTGTCACAGCTGCCCATGGTGTGGTTATGGCTGGCTAGTGGGTCTATGAGTCGCTTGATACGCCAGCTCGACAAGGCCTTGTGGGAATTGGTGGCCTCTGCCGTGGCAGCTGAGTTTCCACCTCGTGCCTCCACCTGGTCACCGCTGCCCCTTGGGCTCAATCCTGGTGCAAGAATCCAAGTCTTCTCTGACTCTTCTCTAACCTGCTGTGTGATTTCAGGCCAGGCTACGACTTCTCTGGTATTGGAGGATTGGGCCCTGCCTAGGATTAGGCCTGTGAGTTAGTGGACCCAGAATTTGGAGGGCTCTGAGGTGAAGACAGAGCATGCGCTGTAGAGGTCCAGGCCTCCCAGGGAGGTATTTAATGAGAGGGGTAGCCTCTCGCCATAAGCTAGGACAAGCCAGGGCATACCCAGTGCAGCAGCCGGTGGCTCATCCTTCTTCCCCAACCTGCACACCCTGAGCAGCAGGGCCAGCCCCCTGGCCCATCTGCATATGGGGGGCACACATTCCAGACCTCGGCCCTGAATTCCCCCATCAGCAGGAACCTAGACTCCTGAGATGCAGCCTGGAAGGGAGGTCAAATGGCACAGTCCTTAACATGTGTCCACTGGTTCACTAAATTTGGCTGTGCACCCACAGTGTGCCACACCCTGATCTGGGTTCTGGGGGTTCCACCATAAACGTGATAGGCAGAAACTCCTGTCCTCACAGAGGAGGGAACAGAGAAATCTCCATGTAGTGTAAAGTCAGGTGGTGACCAAGGCTGCAAAGTGCACTGAGCAGGAGGGATGGAGGGGGCTGTAGGCAGAAGGACAGTCTTGGTGGTCACTGCTCCGGAGATGAAGGGGAAGGAATGGGAGAGGCCTGTGTGGATATCTGGGGAAGGACATTCCGGGGGAGGGAACAGTGTAGGGGAGACCCAGTGTAGGTGTTGGGGAGAGGGGCAAGCTCTTCTAGCCATGGGAGAGGTGATGAATTTGATTATAAATGTGATGCAAAGTCCTTTGAGGGTTTGGTAGAAGGTGACACGATCTCTTTTGATCTTTCTGCCAATACCCTGCCAGCAAGGGCAGAAAGACTCCCAAAGTGCAGTGAGAAGCTGAGGCTCTGGACTAGGTTCCTGAATATGCTCTTCGACCTCCCCCCCTCCTTCCATACAAGTTCATTGCTACCCAACCTTTTGTTAACCAGGGTATACCATGATTGTATATAATCTTATATATAATCATAAGTATACCATGACTTCCTCTAGGGATGTCTGTCTTATCGCCCATCCTTTTTTCAACAAATATACTGAGGCCCTCTTTCATTATTATTATTAAATTTATTTATTTATTTTCTTATATCATTGTTCATTTTTATGCAGTATTTGATTTCTCTTCTCAGGTTTAATTCCTATAGTTCTCCCCCCACCCCATCACCCAGGGACCATCACCATAATCTCTTCTGCTCTTCCCTACCCTGTTTTGACACCCTCCCTTGCTGTGTGCCTCAGATCTATGGTCAGTTTGCAAGTTTTCTTTCTCCTGACCCTTTGTTTGGTTTTTCTATATTCCACGTGTAAGTGAAATCATCCAATATTTATCTTCTTCCTTCTGATATATTTTGCTTAACATAATCCCTTTCATCTCCATCCGTGTTGTTGCAAATGGCGTGAGTTTATCTTTTCGATCATTGAGTAGTATTCCATTGTGTAGATATACCACAGCGTCTTGATCCAGTCATCTCTTTTCGGGCATTTGAGTTGTTCCCATATCTCGGCTATTGTAAATAGTGCTGCAATAAACACAGGAGTGCAGGTTTCCTTTTGAATTAGTTTTTCTGTGTTCTTTGGGTAGATTCCTAGTAGTTGAATTGCTGGGTCATATTGTAGATCCATTTTTAGTGTTTTGAGGAATCTCCACACAGTTTTTCCTTAGTGGCTGGACCAGTTTGCATTTCCACTAGCAGTGTAAGAGGGTTCCTTTTTCTCCACAGATTTGTCAACATTTGTGTTTCTAGTTCTTTTAATCTGGGCCATTCTCACAGAATGTGATGTGGTATCTCATTGTGGTTTTGATTTGCATTTCTCAGGGCCTCTTTTTTTGTGGTCCCTGATAGGCAGTCTGCAGCCTCAAGATATAGATAAATATCCCTTTCCCAGCCACCCGCTGCCAGAAACTCATTGATGTGGACGATGAATGCAAACTTCGTACCTTTTATGAAAAACATATGACCACAGATGTCACAGCTGATGCTCTGGGCCCGAATCAGTGGTGGCAGCGACAGACACGGCAGATATCTTGACCAATGCTCTGGTTTGCCTACTGCTGACTAAAGAGCATTCCTGTTACAAACAAAGGGAGATGGGGAAAGAAAATGCAAATCTGGGCCTCCCTGGTGGCGCAAGCAATTAAACACAGCACTGTGAAGCTATCCGCAGCCTCTGCAGCACAAGTTTGATCCCCGGCCCGCCAGGGAGCAACCCACATGACACAGCAGACCTCTCCTGTCTTGCCTGCTGCTCCCCTCAGCAGTGTATTTCAGTCAGTCTGCCTGTTCTGTTCCCCACTCTGTCTCTGGTGAATCCTCTCACTGCCCCGCCCCCCGAACCCCGCACCTCTGGCCTATACCCCAGTTCTTGTGTGCATAAATAAATAAATCTTAAAAAAAAAAAAGAAAATACAAATCTGTTCAGGGTTACACTGTGGATGCCAGTCTGAGTGTTCTCAATTTAGCCATTGTGAAGACCAGGAGAAGGATCTTCCTGAACTCACTGATACAACTATGCCTCCTCGCCTGGGGCCCCAAAAGCTAGCAGAACCGGAACAATTTTCACACTTTCTGGAGAAGACGACCTCTGCCATTATGTTGTGGGAGGGCCCCTAAATCAAAGCAGGTAAGAACCCCAGCACGAAAGCACCCAAGACTCAGCACCTTTTACTCCCTGTGTTCAGGACCCAGATTTAAGTATAATGCTCCGAAGAAACAGCGTACTATGGAAAACAAGGAGAAGGCCACAGAGTAGACTAAGATTTTGGCCAAGAGAATGAAGGAGGTCAAAGAAAAATGCCAGGAACAGATTATCAAGAGTTGGAGGCTCCTTGTTTGTTTGTTTGTTTGTTTTTCTGAGATCTTCTACTGGTCTAAGACCCCTCGAAAACAAGATTTTCTAGAAGTAACAAATAAATAAGATCAAACATGAAAAAAAGAAAGAAAGAAACAAAGAAAAACATACTCAGAACCACTCCAGTCAGGACATAAAGTAAGGGAAGGAACTGCCCACATGCAAGTTAGAGGTGAGTGTGGACGGGCCGCCCAAGGCACCCCGGATGTTGGTGGCGTTGCTGTGCAAGATGGTGGGGAGCAGTGCCAACAGATAATTCTGGAGAGGGCAACCCTCCTCCTCTCTGGAGAGCCGTTTTTTGATCTACTCACCGGGTGGGTGGTCACAAGGAAGCCATGAAGCCAGGATTAGGAAGGGGCCCTGAGCAGCTTCGGGCGGTGGGGCAGGTCCCAGCCGGTCGACCTGTCCCTCCTGACATTGTCTGAGTGTGTGGGTGGCTGTAGCCAGTAGCCCAGATGAAGAGAAGGGAGCTGCAATTTTGTTCTCATCTTTTTGCTCACTACCTCTCAGATAAACACATTTATAAACATTAATAACAATATTTGCTTTATGTCCTCAACTTGTATTTACACTGGGTTAAAGAAAGCAATGGGGAGAAGGTAAGGAGGGAGGAAATTAGGAAAGGAGAAAGAGACAGAAGAAAAAAGGATTTTTTTTCTTTTTTCTGGATTGAACGACCCCCACTTTAGCATTCTCTCACTTCCTGGAGTCACTGGCCTCTTGGCCTTTTAACTGTTGTGTCTGTGTCAATCTCTTCCACAGATTGGCAGCCCCGGAGACAGTTCTGCTTCATCCCTGGTCCCCAGGAACACACTAGGGACTAGGAAAAAATGACAATTACATGAATGAGCAGAGGTGAGTGGGAGGAGAAGGTGGCAGGGAGAACCGGTTGGCAGGTGTGTTCATGGTCTCTGGATTGACTGGTGGAGCCTGCCAGTCCACCCTGCCAGCCCTGATCTGGGCCCCTTCCAGTGCCAAGGCCAGCCCTCTTGACATTATTCCAACAACACTGGGTTATGAGTTACGAGTACCTATTAGATCCTTTACTAAGTGCTTTCCAGCCATCATCTCAATACCACAGAGCAGGTATTATTGGCCCCATGATACAGGTAAGGAAGCTCAAAGCTTAGAGAGAAGCAGTGACTTGTTCAAGGTTATTCAGAAAGGAAGGACTGATGTTGCCCCTAAAAAGGACCAAATTATGGACATGTCAATGCAAAACAGAGAGCATCCAAATGTGAAGACTGGAGAATTCAAGCAATTTCCCCAGCATATTAGAAAATCCCATTCTCCTCCCCCTTCCAAAAAGTGCTGGATTCTTTCAGGGCTTCAAATTTTTCATCTGTGAGAAGGACCAATTGCCCCACCTGAACTCCTCCTTGCTGTGTGTGGGAACAACTTGGGCAGAGCACAGCCCTGTGAACATGATGGCTGCTCCTGATTCTCATTCAGATTTGTGGATCCTGGAAGCATCTCTGTATGATCTTGTACAGTCCCATGTGTGTACATAGCTCTTTCATATCTTGAGCAAACTTGACCTCCCAGCCACCATGTGAAGAAGACAGGAATTATTGCTACCCTGTCCACTTCATAGTTGCAGAAACAGGCTCAGAGAGGCAGAGTGATGTGCCTTGGTTCACACGGCTGCTGAGGGCGGCTTGTACCCAGTGGTTTTGCACACAGCAATCCAGTTCTCTGTGGTTTCGCGCACAGCACTATCACACTGTCACATCAGCTCTTTCTCATCTTCTCCACCCACTCGGTTGTCTGGACTCTTCTGGAGTCCTCCAGGCTGCAGGATCTCAACTCAAGTCCACCTGTTTTTCTTCTGGATAGGAAGGAAGAGAATCAGAGAGGAAAGTGGAGGGCAGAGCTTCAAGCAACCTGGGCACCTTCCCACAACACCATTTTGTGACTGTGGCAAAGGCCTCAGTGTTGGGGCTCTAAAACTGTGGGGTCCTCAAAAAAGTTGAAACTGCTTCTTGACTGGGCCTCCCCGGTGGCGCAGCGGTTGAGCGCTGGGTTGCGAAGCTGCCCGCAGCCTCTGCGGTGCCGGTTCGATCCCCGGCTGCTCCCGGGCCACTGGAGGAGGGTCCCACATCGTGCGCAGACCTCTCCTGCCGCCCGCTGCTCCCCTCAGCAGTGTACTTCAGTCCTTCTGCCTGCTCTGCTCCCCGCTCTGGCTCTGGTGAATTCTCTCACCCTCCCGCGCTTCTGACTGTACCCAGTGCATGCATAAACAAAATGAACAAACAAATAAATAAAATAAAATAAAAACATGCCTCTATAAAAAAAAAAAAAGAAAGAAACTGCTTCTTGACTGAGGAGTTAGGATTTGAACCCTGACTTTCTGACTGCCAAGCTCATGCCCTTGGCTTTGGAGGGGACCACACACTTAGAGAGCTGACTGTCATCTCAGCCTGTTTGGAGTTGTAGTACAAAATGATCAGCTGATGCTTACAGCAGAGTGTGATGTAAGTCAGGAGTGAGTGGGGTAGAGGGATGTCCTCAGCATGGTGACAGGTCTTCTATTTCTGCCTCTTTGTATCAAAGACAGCAGCATTTTGGGAATATAAACGGAAAATGATTTGCTAAACATAAAATGTGGTGGTGGGGGCACCAAGTGAATAAAACTAAGGTTTGAGCATGACTTCAACAAATGCTTATTCAGAGCTGAATCAATATCTAAAAGGAATGCAGGAGCATCAGAATGGGGGGAACACTGCCGCAGCTAGGAGTCTATCACATTCCTCTATTAATGACGAATGAAAGCCCAGCTGGTAATCCATCTTGTGCCTGACTTAATAAAGCAGGGATGGTAAAGGTATCAGGTAGGGTTCTTTGGTTGCAAGCAACAGAAATGGATTCTGGTTAAGTGCTGAAAGAAGAGGATGGAAATTTAGTGGAATGGAATTTAAATTTGGTGGAGGGAAATGGACCAGCTCAGATAATAAAGACAAGCCTTAGAAAGGACACAACTTGCGGTAGCTCCAGGATCTCAGAAGCCAGAATTAATGGGCATGCTTTTGAGGACAATGCTGCTGTGAGGTGGTCCATGAGGGGAGGACAGAATCTGGACAGTTAATCCAGTGGAGGACTTCCCAAGTGCTAGGACGTTGACCAGTAGCATCCAAATCCCCAGGGGTCTCATCTGCAGCCAGCACTGAATAATCAACTTTGCCAAGATAAACTTCAAATTCCACCTTTGGCTCTGAGAACCCAATATAGTTTGGGGACACCTGGTCTTGCAGTAACCTGTAGACAAGACTCTAGTCTTGCTTTTCTAGGGTCTCTATAAGGAATCTGCAGATACATTTGCACAAGGGCTGTAGACTCATATATAATGAAGGCTGTAGACTCATATATATATAACTCATATATAATTATGTGTAGCATTTTTTCTGGAAAAAGAATGCAAGCAATAATGACCACCATTTATTGGCGGACTGGTTATACACATGAAGCCATTTTGAATGAGGCAGTTCTTGTTAGGGTCTCGTGGAAAAATCGCCAAGAGTTATACTATACATGAAAGAACACCAAGCAGATACAGATACAGATATAGACATAGAGTTTCCATTTATGTGTCTATGGGGTGGGGGGAGAAAAGGGAGGTTGCTTCTAGTGAGAGTCACTGCAGATCTGGAGGGACAGCAGGAAGGAGACCTATTTTTCACTGCATGTCCCGGAACTCTGAATTTGGGACTCTGAAGCATGCACTCTGAACTTTTTTTCTGAGTATGTATTTTTAAAAAGATTTGTTTTACTTATAAAAGAACTGCGGTACAGGCCAGAGGCACAGGAGCGTTAGAGAATTCACCAGAGACAGAGCGGGGAGCAGAACATGCAGACGGTCCAAAAACACTGCTGAGGGGAGCAGCAGGCGAGACAGGAGAGGTCTGCCACGCCATGTGGGTAGCTCCCTGGCTGGCCGGGATCGAACCTGTGCTGCAGAGGCTGTGGACAGCTTCACAGTGCTGCGCTCAACCCGTTGTGCCACCAGGGAGGCCCTCTGTGCATGTATTTTTAAAACACTTTTACTTTGGAATGGTTTCAGGCTTACAGAAAATTTTCAAATATAGTGCAGTTCCCCTATGCCCTTCACACAGCTTCCTCTAGTTATCGTAACTTATGTTATCCACTTGCCAAAACTAAGAACTTAGAGTTGGTACAATACCACTGAAATTACTCAAATTTCACCAATTTTCCCACTAATCTCCCTTTTCTGTCAGAGCCCATCCAAGACATTGCTTTGAACTGTCTTGTTTTCTTAGTCTCCTCTAGCCAGTGACAATTTCTTAGTTTTTTCTCTTGTGTTTTATGAACTTTATAATTTTTTAAGAGTATGATCAGATATTTGTAGGATATTTTTAAGGATATTTACTAAATGCAAAAAGAAATGAAGAGACAAGGAGAGAACAAAAGAGGAAGAAAATGAAAGAGTGAAGGATGAAAGAAAGAAAGACTTTGGGGTTTCTCTCAATAGAGCACTTTACTTGGGACAACCGTGCCTCTGAGCTTCCAGAAAGCTTCAATGACAATAACCTGAACCAAAAGCTCTCATCCCCTTCTTCCAGGGTTGGTCTGAGTGGGAGGTGTCAAAGATTTTTGTACTGGTGACAAAGAGGACTCCAGCAGCTCCAGAATTCCACGATCCTTGACGCCTGCACTCTTAGTAGAGTGGGTCATTTTCCCGACAGTTTTAAGTAAACTCCTGGTGAAAACTTTTGGATTGGGCTTTAGTCACATGCCCATCCCTGAACCAATCATGATGGCCAGGGAGATGCCACATTCTCATTGGCCAGCCTCGGATAGGCCCACCCTTGAACCACCTGAGAGCAAGGTATTGCTGCAGGGCAGCTTAAACATTGTCCCTGGCATTGTCCAGTCACTCTCCTCTCTGCATCCTGCAGCCCTGCTGAACTTGTGATATGGGTCTATGATTTCCCTCTTCCTGGCCTTCGCTCAGTCTGTCCCTCTCCCTGCCCTGCTGTTTCCCCTCTCTGCATAGCCAATCATTAGCCACACTTAAAGACCCAGCTCCAGTGCTATTCTTTGGGGCAGACTTTGTTGTAGTTTTCAGTGATTACATTTCAATTCTCAACCCACCCTAAAGTCTTGTGAAGATGGAGTATGGCCAACTTTGTCCATAAATTCTTTGAAAAAGTGTAGTGCCTTTCTGAGAACAGAGAGAGGTATTTCTGAGAAAGGGGTTCTCCAAGGGAGGACACAGCAGAGCAGCCTGGGGACACGCCAGTCTCTGATGCCCACCGACGCCAGTCTCTGAAAAGTTCTGCCCTGCAGCTTGTCAGCTGGGCCCCCAGTTATTGCCGCTCACTGTACCTCACTTTGCTCACCTGTAAAATGACCATAACAAGCCTACCAGTCTCAAAGGGAAACTGTTTACTGAAATAATGCATGAAAGATGATAGATCCATGTAGATTCAACAAAACATTGTAAAAGTGGTCTATTTTGTTTGGGCTCTTCACCAATAGAGGAGAAATAGCCTGAAGGTCAACAGTCAATAAGGAACAGAATGTGTGTAAGATTAGAAATGCTATTTAAGAGGATGCTATGTTTTATTGTTATACACAATCCCCTAGAGAGGAACTGATGAAAGTCACTGAAATTTGTTTATGAGGTGTGATCATTATAGGACATGCAAGAATTCGGGATAAGACCCAAAAGTAGACATGCAGAGAATAAAAAGTTTATTTACAAGGGGAGTGAGTAGAGGGAGAACAGAGAGAAAGAAGATTAATCAATTGTTCAACAAGTCCTGCCAGCAACATTGTTTGAGTTAAGACACCAGGGTGCAAGTGGAAGCCAGAAAAATAAGAGAGAGGGAGGATACATGTGTTCAGTTACAAGCCACTTAACTCCACCCCTAGTTCCAAGCAGTCCCCCACCCCCTTTCAGGAAATCAGCTTCATGCAGCTTAACATTGCTAAAGATCCGGTCAATTGAAAGAAGAAAAAAATGTTTTTTCCTTGAGTCAAAAAACAAAACAAAACAAAACAAAGAAAGTGTCATTTCAAACAAAAACATTAAAATTATATTAATCTCCAATAGTCCATTCAGTCCTGTATAGAAAATTTGCCTTCTTGAGTTCTGTCAATTAGCACAGGTCTTTCTCCTGTTAATTTCTCCAGAAATGATTTCTGAAATATCAATAGTTTGAAATAACCAAAAGTAGAAATCTGACAATAACATCATAAAACAAAGAAATTTGTTCAACATTATAACTTACAATATTTCAGAGCAACAATAAAAGTTGACAAGACACTTAAAAGGTTTCATATAAATTTTGAAACACCAGAGCTTATATTTATGTATATGACAAGGTTAGGTATTTCTCCCAAGTGACAGCGCTACCCATTAAGTTCCAATTTAGCCATAAATACTGAAAAGATCAAATTTATCTAATGTCTTTCCCCCGAGGAAAGGGAGAAATATGGAGTGTCTTCGGAACTCTACTGAGGTTCCATAAAATTCCCTCTGATCAATTAAAAGTCTGCCAATTTTCCTTCATTTAGATTTCTGGGAAGCTTTGTTGTAAGTATTAGAAAAAAATGTTTTAAATTACAATCATAGTTCTGGCTAAACTCACCAGCACAATGCTGACAGTCAAACTTTAGTCACTTATCTTTGATTCTCTAACTGGAGTTTTTAACCTTTTGTTAAAAAATTTTAGTTTCCCAATTCCCATTTTACCTGGTGTTTAAAGCAATATCACAATTTTATAGATGTGTGTTTCAAACCAACCTATTAAATCCCAAATTAGTTCACATTAATAAAAAATTATCTCAGACTGCCCACACTTCCTGAAAGCACTTGTACCAGGTCCCATTACATCTCTGTAGGGTAAGGTAAAAAGTATCAGGCTTTTCTGCCCTCCCGCCATCAGGATAGATGACGGAACCCTGTGGTCCTGAATGCATGCCTGATGACGGGCACCTGGAGTAGGGTGTGGGCATAGGTAGATGGGATTCACCTGGGCTAAGACTGGGCTTTTTAAGGGTGGCATCACGGGGACGCCAGTAGAAGTCAAAAGAGAAGCTGAGAAAGAAGCAGCAGAAGCCGAGAGAGAAGCAGAGAGAACGTCAGAGAGCCCAGATAGAGTGAAGATTGCTGGGGGCTGGGAGGCTGGCAGCCTCCCGGCCCCCCAGCACCCTTGCCTGCTGTGTACCAGGTAAATCCCAATAAAAGACCTGCAAAAGCCACTAAGGGCTCTGACACCTCCTTTACCCGGTCTGCTAGATCATAGAAAACCTGCTCAGTGGTCCTTCCTGCCCATATAATCTCTGAGCTCAAAATTTTGAGAGTTGACATCTGTGCCAATTTTACATCTTTACAATCTTAGACTCAAAGGGGGAAGATTTACAGACATGCTACATATAGACACAGAGAGCTCCCTCTATTTTCACTCAACCCAGTGGAATATCTTAAATAACTTCAGTTTTACTCGTATTCAGAGAGACACAAAACCACTTCTTTGCTTCCTTACAAAAACGCACTCTTAACCACTACCTGGTGGAAAGGTGCTTCTACTCACATTGAAGTGGCCAGGTTGTTTTGTTCCCCTTAATTAACCACACATACACCTAAAAAAAAAAGTCTGCAAAGACATAAAGGGAAAATAAAAAACCCTCACAAAAATCAAAGTTGTAAAAATCAAAAGTTAAAAAAGCAAAATCAAAACTGAGTTCTTTCCATGGAGTCAAAACCAAATCACTAAAACTGGGGAGTGTTGTCATGTGATTCCAGATGCTGCCTACATACCTTAGACTTTGGAAAGAGAAAAATTGTTTCATTAGCGCGGTTATCACAGGAGTCTCATGGCCTTAATCACGATCTCAGGGTTTCCAGTGTTCACTGGGTAGTTAATCCTGGGGTATCCTGCAGCAGTAGCTGAAAGAAAAACAGGTAGCATTCATGTTTTTGTCTTTCTCTTCTACAAATATCTCAGGTCTTTAATAGGTTCATAAGACCAATGGGTTTTGGTCTCCAAGTCATTGCCTTCTAGAGCTTTCTTCACTCTAGAGTGATATACCAAGGGTTCTAAAGAAGTGTCGGTGGTTAGCAAAACCTGATAAGGACCAGACCATTTCTCTGACAGTTGAGTTCAGGCCTCTCCACTCTGCAAGTAAGACCTGATCACCAAGGGTGAAAGGATGCAGTGCTTCATCCGGAGGCCTGGAGATCCTGGAGAGCATGGTTATGAGTGACGGCTAAAATTTCCTGGATATGTTATTTGTGCTGTTTGAGTCTACATTCTTGTCCTATGTCTGGAGCAGTGTTCACAATTGCAGCATGTTACTATTTCTCTTTTGTTTTTGCTTAAATTTTACTGCAGGAAAATAAAATGTAGTATATGGGGGAAAAGTAAAGGATGAATGGATTAAGAAGGAAAGATATATGCTAAGTTATGTTTGTGTTGGAAGAAAATACATACACTAAGTGCAAAGGTAATTAACTTTTAAACCCTTTCCGTTCAATCACAAATCCTGACGCTTTGTCGTGTCCTCTTTGACTACAGCTTAGGTGAGATTAGCTAGCTGCTTCTGCACAATACTGAAGAGGATAGAGCATCATACACTATCACCGTGTAGTAAAAGCAATAGTAAATTCTGGAGCCTGAGAATTGAACTTCTTTTCTGTAGTTACCTCCTGTATTAGATCTTGGGCAAGTGTTGGCTGGAGCTGCCAGGGAATTCCTCTGATGGCAAAAGGTGGAGTCTGCAGCTTGGGCAAGTCCCCTGTGGCATCCACCAAGGTCTAGTGCACTGAGAGTGGAATTCCTGAGCACAAGGCAAAACTGACAGGGTTTCATGACAGATCACACATACAAGGTTACTCCTTCTTGCAATGAGAACACTAATTCTTCCGTAATGGTTTGTTCCTCAGACTTCCTCTCCATGTTCCTTCTCTGTTCCTCCTAAATCCTGTCCTGTCGTCTTCCTCTATGAAAATGGCTGCAGGTCTAGGCCTCCTGTCTTCTCTTGCATTGTATACCCTAAAGGCTATATCCTCCAATTGGGAAGGACTCATCTCTACACCACCTTCTAGCTTGGTTAATGTTCCTCCTTATATCTGGAGAACTCTGCTCAATAAACATCAT
This sequence comes from Talpa occidentalis, assembly GCF_014898055.3. Classification (NCBI taxonomy): domain Eukaryota; kingdom Metazoa; phylum Chordata; class Mammalia; order Eulipotyphla; family Talpidae; genus Talpa; species Talpa occidentalis. The sequence goes on along the minus strand of NW_023605083.1, from coordinate 99,445,141 downwards.
GTTACTCATCTGAGAATTTTCTGTAGCACCTGGATTAACATTGCTATAAGAGCTATCTATGTTTGGGGAATCTTTTCAAGAAACTCAAACACATCCCCACTGACCTTTTGCTGAAGTGTCAGTATCTTACCAAAACTCTTTTGATTAGGCATTCTCTGCCTCAGCCCTGCTAACAAGCACCTCTTGTAGTGATCTAGCCTTTCCATTCCCCCATTATTGGGGTTAGGGTCTACCTTTGGGATTGCCTCTTCCAGTTCTGGGCCTTCTGGACTTTCCTGGTTCAGATGACGAGCCTCCTCACCTTTCCTAAAATCATTCTCTTCTCATCCAACGTCAATGGTACATGTTACTTTGATTGTATACCACCAGGCAGGCTATAGGGAAACAAAATAGAAGCAAACAAATAGCTACTGTTTTAGGTTCCTGCCTGCTTGGAGGGACAAAATAACTCCAATTCAGGAGGTCTTCAATTGAAAAGGGGTTGTATGACCAATAGTATCCAGCAGGATAACCTTGTTATTCAATCCACTCATTGGGAATTGGTGAAGAGGGAACTGTCCTACTTCTGGTAGCTCCTTTGACAAAATTGGGTGCCCCACCTGGTATGAGAAGGAGAGCCCTTCTGGTTCTTTCCTAGGAGTCTCTTCAGCCTCCCCTTGAGGGGCATCAGTCTCTTGAAAGGGATTCTTTTCTAGTGGATTCAAAGTTCCCCGTAAGTGATATTCCTTCTCTTTGTGCTCTTCCAATGTAAGGGGAATGTAAGGGGAAGGCTACTCCCCTTTTTTTTTTTTTGTGCTATCACGGGCCTCTGCCTTTTCTAAATCTAACTTATGGAGGGACTAAAATTATGAAATTCCTCCAACTGACAACTGAGCTTGTCCCAGTCAGAATTTGTCCAAGTTGACTCTCAACTAGAGTAGAAAGCGCATCTCCTCTTGAGCCAAAAAAACACTGCAGAAAACACTAATACATATCACTGAGAATTCCCCCAACCCACCCCTTCCAAAGACAAAAACCCTAGGTAAGAGGTTGAAACTGAACCCCATACCTATGCCCATAGGACCTCCCATAAGAACAGAATTATATTCCATACACAAGACTGTATCATACCAAAAAACCTTGACGACAGAAAAATTCTGTCACTACATAATGTATTTACAGTAACCAGCACAGGGAAAGATCCTTTGAGCTGGCCAGCCACTGTGTGATGGCCCCACATCGGGTGTCAAGCTGTTTGAGGGCAGACCCAGGGGGCAAATGGGGTGATCTGGGTGTGAGTCCTCATATGCACTTAAGTAATTGGGAGGAGATCCAAAAGCAGACATGCAGAGAGAAATTTTTAAAAAGGGTTTATTTACAAGGAGAATGAGGAGAGAGAGAGAGGCAGAGACAGAGACAGAGAGACAGAGAGGTAAATTGGTTGACAAGTCCTATCAACAACACAGTCTCAGCTGAGACACTAAGATACAAGTTGAAGCTGGAAAAACAAGAGACAGTGAGGATGCATGTGTTCAGTCATAAACCAAGTATGGCTGCTTAACTCCTCTCCTGTCACCAGTAACCCTTTCAGGAAGTCGGGTTCATGACATACTGAGGTTGTAATTCTTGGTGCCTGAGATTTCTTTGGTGATGAGATGGGGGCAGAGAGTCTGTAAAAACATTAGAAAGTGTGTTGTTCCTCTAACATGATGAGAGCTTTGGAAGAAAGGCATTATGTAAATCCCAAGCAGAATGATCAGTTTATTGGTTGATATAGTAAGTACTGCAAGTATAAGAGCCTGGAGCTGTCAAATATTAAATGAAAATTGTTTGGGGTAAGCAAAGATTGTGTTAAGCCAATCACCCTAATTCCCCACATCAAACTCCCCACAATTGGCTCTGGGATAGGTAGGTGATCCAAGTTCTTTCAGAATAAGCCTTGGGTGTTAGTTTTCTGGATGGGAGAAAGAGACTGTCTGTTTCTGGCTAGTGTGACTATAGATGTGAAGCATGGATCTGCTACAGCCAATACAGCCAGTCCAGACATGCCTTGCCATGACACCAGCCAAAGAAAATGATGATGTACCTAGGAGGCATATATCAAAGAAATGGATCCAGAACCTTGGTTGTGGTGCCCCGGAAGCTCTAGCTTTAAAGAGTTTAGTTAAATAAGCCAACGGATTCCAGTTATCATGTAAGCCAGTTTGAGTTGGGTTTTCCATCAAAATAGTTGCAACTGATTTTTGGCTTGTGTGCTAAAACATCCAGGTTGAGAGGCTCAAACAATGTCAGCAGAAATTTATCTCTAATTTCATCTCTGCCTGCTCTGTGTTGGCTTCATTTTCAGATAGGCTCTCCCAGTATGGAGTTGCTCCTGGCTTACATCCCACTAGTTCAACAACCTGATGGGAAAAGAAGTGTTTTTTCCCGAGTGGTTTCTACAGAAGTCCTAGTCTTGAATCTCATTCTCTTGTCTAGAATCCTGTGCTCATTCCTGAAGCAATCACTGTGAACAGAGAGCAGTCCTCTAACTGGCTCCGCAGTGGTTCTACTCCCACCCCTGGAGTGGTCGGGGGGTGGGGGGGGGGAGGTAGACTCGCTCCTCTCAGCCTATTTAAATTCTTCTCAAGAGTTTGATTTTGGAATCAGGACTGGGTTTTCCCAGTTACTTTTTTGTTACTTTTTTAGCTGTTTGATCATGGGCAAATAGTTGAATGTCTCTGAACTTCGTCTGTAAATTAAGGACGATGGTGATCTCAACTCAGTGTTGTTATGAAAGGGAAGTGAGAATAATTATGCAAAGTATTTGCACAGTATTCACTATTTTTTGGTTATTGTTATTATTACTATATCCCAATTCCTAAGGGGAGGCATTCAGTACCTCCACTTCCAGAAGTCTGCTCTGATCATTCTCACATGATTTATAAGGAAACTACCTCCTAGAAACTCTCACAGCCCTTTCTCTTATGATTTTCTATATGGTGTTCCTGTTTCTGCTTATGTTCATGACTCCCCTGCCCTTTTAGATTTCTGGCCCTCAGAGGGGCCGGGATTGTTTTACCTCTGTATATTAATAAGAACTAGGACTTTATACACTTCAAAGCATTTCCTCTTCAACCTTATCATCTGAACCATAGTGCAATTCCAGGAGGCAGGAGGGATTATTGTTCCTAGATGGGGAAACTGAGACCTTAGGGGCGCAGTGACATGCCCAAGCTGCAAATTGGTGGATAAGAAGTTAGGTATTTCTGGGGCCTCCCTGGTGGCGCAAGGGGTTAAGATGCAACCTATGAAGCTGTCCACAGCCACTGCAGCATGAGTTCGATCCCCAGCCAGGGAGATACCCACATGGTGCAGCAAATTCTCCTGACTTGCCAGCTGCTCCCCTCAGCTGGCAAATACACTGCTCCCCAGTGTATTTCAGTCAATCTGCCTGTTCTGTTCCCCACTCTATCTCTGGTGAATCTTCTCACTCCCCCACACCTCTGGCCTGTACCCCAGTTCTTGTATGCATAAATAAATAAATCTTTAAAAAAAAGTTAGGTATTTCTGGATTCTTACCACGGGACTCTTTATGTTGGACAAATAGCTTTGAATCTAGACTTCAAATCTTCAGTGACGATCCCTGGGACTCCTTCTGTACATTTATTGGGTGATTCTTTTCACTAGCACATGGTCTTTCTTTTCCTGCTATGCTTCTCCCCTCCGTCCCTAGCCCCAGAGACATCCCTGAAGTACACAGCCTCTTTCTGCTTCTGAAATACACCACTCCAGCCAACCTCAATCACTCTGCCTCATTATGCATCTGGAATCACCTTCTAAATCCTAGGAAGGACAGTGGAGAATGTCTGCTCTAGCCTAGTGCTCTGGGAAATATTTGGGCTTGTGCAAAGTATCTGACTTCTCCTGCACCCCCCTCTGCAAGACTGCTTATATGCTCTGGACTCTGCAGAGAGCCTAGAGTTTGAATCTTAACACTGCTGTATGCTGCCTCTGTTTCCTCATTTATAAAAGGGCAATAAATCTGCCAACTTCAAGGCATCCTCAGTTCATCAAGAGGATGAACTGAAAGAAGGAATGCAAAGAGGGTGACATTCTTCAAAGAGGGTTCAGGAAGGAGAAATGACTTGAGGAATGTAGGAATGTCCCCTCTGACCTTGCACATGGGTGGTGATCTTGTGGCCTCAGGAAGCTCTCCCCCACTCCCCAGTCAAGCTCAATTTCTCCAACTCACTTCCAGGGCTGTACCTTAGCTGTCAACACTTTGTCTATATCCAATTCTCTCTCCAAAGCTTGTATCTTATCTCTGGCTATCATAGACTTGCCGGTCTGGGAGGGAGAGGGAATGGGTTGTACGCACAAGAAAAAGCGGTCTGGATCACTCAGCCTCTCCAGACTTCTATATCTTGCCTATAAAATGTGACAATAAGAACACACACCGGAGGGTGAGGCTTTAGTCTAGCACAGTTCAATGTGGTAGCATCTAGCCACATGTGACAAAGCTTGGAAAGGTCTTAAAAGTTAGTACCTTGGTTGGGCCTCCCTGGTGGCGCAGCGGTTGAGCGCTGGGTTGCGAAGCTGCCCGCAGCCTCTGTAGCGCCGGTTCAATCCCCAGCTGCTCCCCGACCACTGGAGGAGGGTCCCACATGGTGCGCAGACCTCTCCTGCCGCCCGCTGCTCCCCTCTGCCTGCTCTGATCCCCGCTCTGGCTCTGGTCAATTCTCTCACCCTCCCACACTTCTGACTGTACCCAGTGCTTGTATAAATAAATAAACAAACAAATAAATAAATAAATCTTCAAAAAAAAAAAAAAAAGTTAGTACCTTGGTCTCATTAGTTACATCTCAAGTGCTTATATGTGGGCAGCACGGCTAGAGAACATTTCTAGCAGTGTAGGAAGTTCTGTCGGGCAGCTCGGGTTTAGACAAACTACGTAAGACACTCAATCTGCATGCAGCGGGACCTGCGTGTCTTGGCATAATTCATCTGGAGTTGCAAACTGTGGGCAGGGGCCACAACTTCATGTACTGCTCTTCCAGAAAACACAGCAAAGAGGAATGTAGGGCTCATGAGGAATGTAGGGCTCATTGAGGGGCTTCTCCAGAATGCAGGTGAGCCACGTTCAAAACAGATTTCTGATTCTTGCTGCAAGGCAGGTACATGAGGCTGAATTCAGTCTCCTGGTGGAGAAAGAGATGAAGAGAAGCAGGAACAGGCAACACATTGAGGGAAGGGGTTTCTAGCATCTAGAACTACTAGTGTTCAACTTTTCAAAGGAAAAATGAGTAGGTGGATTTGCAAACGTGTTAGTCTCCTTCCCCTCCTCCCACTCTTCCCTTCCTTTCCTTTCCCCCCTTTCCCTCCTTGTCAGTCTCTCCTCTCCCCACCTCCTCTTCTCTCCCTCTTATATTTTTGCCGGAAAAGGGAGCGCTAGATCCCAGCCAGTGAGAACAGAAGGAATGCTGTCTTCCATCTGGTCCCTTCACAGGGAGGAAGAATCCAAGTAATTTGCTTAAGTTACGTGTGAATGAGGGCAGAGTGGGACTTGCGGACACAAGTCCCCTTAAAAGCAGAGCTTGGCAGGTGTAGTATTCACCTGGGGCCTTCTGGCCCACCTAGCGAGATCCCCTCTGTCCCCAGACCTTGCTGTGAGGGGTCTTTGCTGACTCCCACCCAGACTGGAGCAGATTAGTCAGCTGTGATGTGCCGCAAGTGCCTCTAGTGTCCGCTGTGTGCAGCACCTACTTGACACATAGAGGGTCCTTGTTGACCTAAAGGGAAGAGGTGATTCCTCTTGTTGGGGTGAGCCTGTAGGAGGGGTGTCTATAAGTTCCTCATGTGAGGAATTTACAATGAGCCAGGGGCTGCACCTTTTTAATCACCCCATGGGCATCTAGCAAAGCCCAAACACCCCTTCTCAGAACTTTTGGGTATGCTGCACTGAGATATAACACATATATGAAAAAGGCGCGCATGTAAGGTGTACATCAGTGAATTTGCACAAAGTTAACACACTTGGGACCCCAGCGTCCTGCTCAAGAAACTGAACTTGACCAGCGTCCCAGCAACGCCATGCCCCTTCTAGGTGCCACCTCCTGAGAGCAGCCTTTCTCAGAAATAGTTTCCAAGTGCATACAGCAAAGGCTAGCACGTGAGTTTTTGCAGAGAATGAGTGTGGGGAGGGAAGCTCCTCTGTGGAGGGGGAAGGCCGTGAGGTGTGTGTGGAGTTGTGGGGGGTGTGTGTGTGTGAGAGAGAGAGAAAGAGAGAGTGTGTGAAGGCTGTCGAGTGCGTGGGTTCGAGACTGAATTTGCCAGGGTTTGTGTGGCGGTGGGGAGGCTGTCGGGACGCGTGTGTGGGGAAATCCGGCGTAGGTCGCGGGGTGCTGTCGGGGTGCAAGGGCCGCGGGTTCTTGCTCTGGGGTACTTGGGGTAAGGCCGCGGGGGGCGCGGGGGGCGGGAAGTCGGTGGGACGGGGGCGGGGCCGCAGGAGGGCGAAGGGGCGGGGCCGGCGAGCGCGCGCACGCAGCCGGCGCGCCCCCTCCCGGCCGCCATGTTGGCTGGTGTGTGGGTGTCAAATCGAGCTAGACGCGGCGGCGGCTCCGCGGGCTGCGGTCGCTCCCGCCTTTCCAGCGCCACTGGCGGCCACAGCCGCGCACCCGGGCGGGCCCGGAGGAGCGGAGGTGAGCCGGGGCCTGCGGGGCTCGGGGGTCAGAGCGGGACCCCAGGACGTGGACCCTCCCCCTCCCCAGGGCGCGACGCCCCCACAGCGAGGCCCCTTCCCCAGTCGGCCCTCCCAGAGATTGCACACACGCTGCCGGAGCTGGGTCCCTCGTTCAGGCGGGACCCGGTCTTTCCGGCCAGGCCCCGCCCCACGGGCTGGAGCTTGGCCCCCTCCCCATCTGGATTCCTCTATCCGCTGCAGGGCCCCCGCCCCCCACCTCTCCATCACAGAGTACTACCTTTTATAACCTTGGAGTCTGTTATTCCCCTTAACCCCACCCCAGATCCGGGAGCCCCCTCCAGCCCTTTACCTTCTACCTTTAGCTTGGAACAAGCCTGCCGCGTCTCTCCAGAGCGCTTTCCACCCCTCCCCGGGCTCGGCGCCCCTTTCCTCCAGATCCGCCCCCGCGCAGAGCCCAGGCCCTGTTCCCTCTACAAATTTGGGGAGGGGGCCGCTCGGTCCAGGATCTCCGCCCGTCCCCTAGTTCCTTCGACCTGAAACGGGGCCCCCTTCCTCTCCCCAGGGATCAGGTTCTCCCTCCCACCCCCTACCCCCACAGCGCAGCGGGGACGGGGGCGGCAGAGCCAGGCTCCAGCTGCCTTTTGTTCCGCGTGGGATGGTGGAGACCCCGCCCGGCGGACCTGCGCGGCTAATCCGGGTGGGTGAATGGGTGCGTGGGGGTCGGCCTCTTCCAGGAGACCCTCTTCCTCTCTCTTCTCTAGGGGCGGCTCCCCAGGAGTCGAGTGCTGGCCCTTGGGAGAGGCTGGCCCTTCCTAGAGGAGTCTGTGCCAACAGGTTTTTGTTTGCGACCTGAAGTTGGCCCAGTGGCTCTGCGGATGTGAGTGTGTGAGTGTGTGTGTGTGCGTGTGTTGGGGTGGAGATGGTGGAGGAGCAACTTGCTCCTCTTAGAAACCCCAGCTGGGTCCTGTGAAAGCCCATTCCTTGGCCCAGGGGCTCCCTCTGGGCCCCTCCACATTGTTTTAGCCCTGGGGACACATCTGAAGCCTGTGATTTAAGAGAGAATGGGACTTTACCATTATTAGGGTTCAGATGGGAGAAACTGAGGGCAGGAGATGCTGTGATTTGCCCAAGGTCATGCAGCCATACCACATCAGTGCCAAAACTAGACCCTCAGTCTCTAGGGCGCTCGGGTGCTCTTCACGACATTTTGAAATTTTTTTTTGTATTTAGAGAGATGTTCAGATTTATTCCCCTCTTGTATTTTTTTATATTCACACAAGAAAATGGGCAGGAAAAGATGAGAAGTATGAATTCTTCCTTTCCATCGCCAGAAAATGCCCTGTGAAAGAAGGGGTTGGAACAAGGGGTTAAAAATGATTGAAAAAGGTGAATTTTAATTGCCCCCCCTTAAGTATGATAATGAGGATTTGTCAGAAAATAATGTGCTTCTTAAGGCTCTGGATACTGGGTTATTGGTGCTGACAAAAATCATATTCTGAATTCTACACAGCAGTGATTGAGATTTTACCGATAATTAAGTTTTCATCTGTATTTAAATGAATGTCAAAAGGAACTGTAATTTGCTTCTGAATGTTCATGTTCCAGTGATTGTGTTTGGAGACACCACTAAGATCATCTCACCTTTTATTTATCTTTTTTTTTTTTTTTTGCATTTTTAAAACTTACTTGTTTCTTTAGTTTTAATGTTGGGTTAGTCATCTTTACCAGTTCTGGGCTATTCTCTTGTAGGCACTGAATGAGATCCTGGCTTTTAAAGAGTGTAGTAAAGTGCAAATTACTGTAAGGAATGGCAAGACTTTATCACACAAGCCTCTGGACTGGAGCAAGTTTGGATTTACTGATCTTATGGTTTATCCAGGTGTTTTGCCTCTCAGAACCTTGAACTTGTCAGATGGGAAGTTGTGGAGAACTCTCTTAGCAAGGTTGTTGTACCAGGTATATTGTATAGGGTGTGGAGAGATGTAATATTTTCAGGTGATGATACCTTACATGGTGTGTGTGTCTTGAAAAATGACCCAGCCTTTGCAGAATCCTCTGTAGAAATAAAGTTACCTCTTTATGTAACTGTCTTCTATAAAATATTGTGGTGTGGATTTCCTGAGGGTTGGGATTCTGATAAGAGCCCTGCAAAAATAATTGAAAAGTTTTTGGGCCTCTGATTTGTTTTAAAGACTTGGCTCTTCCTGAACTTAAGAGTGGGCATTTACAATTTTTTTTTTTTTTTTTTTAGATTTTATTAAGAGGAGTGACAACTTGCAGGTCTCTGTGGACTAAAGTGCTAAGAGATTTTCATGCTGAGGGATTATCATTGTGATTCTCTTGGGAACCATATTAAAGTTTCCAAAGCTTTTTGGGCAATTCTTGCTGTTCCCTAACAGCAGTGGATTGATTGCTGGAGTGTGTCTGACTATGGTTGTCATTTTGTGGTGTGAGTACCTGGTGACCTTAAGCCTTGTAGAAATCAAAGGACTTGGATTTGAGGAATTTGAAATTGGGGAGTATAAGAGGAATTATTTAGTTGTATTTTTCCATTTTTTGGTCTTTGAATAAACCTTCTGGCAAGCCTTTGCCAATAACCAATTCCATCAGTATTTGGACCTCTCTGTTTTCCAAGCCTCACCAACCCAAACAACCTGTTGGAGCACTTACTACTGTCTTCTGTCTTTCTTTACTTCTCCAGCACCCAGCTCAATCTCTGATACCTGGAGAGACTCAGTCTGGGGTGTGTATCAGCAGCCCTGGAGCAGGGGAACCAATTTATCCATCCTTTACTACAGGCTCCCCTGTAGGAACCACTGCTGTGGGTCCAGCAGTCCTATCAGTGTGTGCATTATTCCCTTTCTACATTGAGGAAACAGGCCCAGGGGCTTAAGTCTTACACCCAAGTTCACGTAGCCAATTGGTGATGGAGCTGGAATCTGTCAAGTCTGTGGGATTCCTGAATGTTATACCTGTTACCTCGTTTGAGAAACTGACTCTCATGAAGCTGAATACACTTGCTTAAAGCTCTACTGCACAATGACAGTGACTGATTACCATGGGAATCTTAAAATTTTAAGAGTAGGAGAGAACACATCTTGTTTTTGTGAGATGCATTGTGAAATGATTGTTTATGTCCATCTTGAGTTTTGAAAATCTACAAACTTTCTGATAAGTTCATCAATGGAATTTTCTTTGGCTTCAGTTTGTTCAAGATGTCTAAAAATTGAAAGCTAGGAAAACAGATACAGTGAAATAAGTGTCCATGTGTTGAGTGTATTCAGTAACATCCATCTGTGAACTTGTTTGACCATACATATTTTCCTGGTTATGTTTCCGATGTCTTGAAATTCAGTTGTTTTAACAGCCTTTTAAAAAACATAATTTCATTTTGTCTTTATACCCATGTATAACATAGAGATTACCACCCATCTGTGAGTGGAAAAACTGAGAATAGAGACGTCTGATAGGCACCAGATCTGTGTGATTCCCAAACCTGGATCCTTCCTGCTCCCCCAGTTCATATAGAAAGCTCCATAGTATATATAAATGGGTGCTCTTCAAATGTAGAGGATAAACTTGTGCTCTGAAAATCACCACCAAGCTTTAGAAGACTGGGAAATGTGAATGTAGAGATTTCTGTCTTTTTCCTAACCTTACGATCTGTGAAAGCACTGCATTTTGAGTGTTAAGAAATTAATGAACCACTCATACTGATAGAGACTAGATTTAGGTTTAAAAAAAAAGTGGGGGCCCTTCTTTGAATCAGATCAGCAGCATTGTTATCATGTTCCCTGTACTGTATTGGATTCTTTTTGGTGACTCCTGCCCAGCAGAGCCAGGTACTAGAGCCTGTTTTGTTCCTGGGCACAGAAAAGCCTTCCTGTGAGTCCTGGTCTAGTGTGTTGCATTTTCAATCCCTCTGGAGACAGGACAGGTAACTAAATGACTTCCTTTACTATTCAAAACATTGGTAGGAATTGGTTGCAGAGAGGGCTATAAATGTAGAGACTCCCCATGTTCTCTTTATGGTAACTAGCTGATAAATGGAACAGGGAAAAGCAGGCTCAGCCCGAGGGATGGCTGGCCATTTAGGCTGATGCATGATACAGATTTAAAAGCATCTATAATTAATTACTTTTGAGTGCAGGCCTCACCCTCCCATCCCCATGCCTTTTAGGGAAACGTCATCATCACATCGTGGTGGTTCAGTAGCTGAGAGCACCAAATGGTAAAGACAGTTTGGTTACAAAGACCATATTGAATCAGATGTAGGTACAAATTGGCCTCCTGGCTGGATGGCTTTGGGGACTTTAATCACTAAATTTCAGTTTCGTCATTTGTAAAATAACCACACTGCAGAATAGATTGGCAATGTTTCTCAGACTCCATCACTGGGATAGCATGACAATCACCCAGAGAGCCTGTCAGACAAATTGACAGCTCCATCCCCAGAGTTTCTGATTCAGTAGAACTGGGGTGAAGCTTGATAATGTGCATTTTCAGCCAGTTTCCAAGTACCAGCTAGTCCTGGTACCATTTTTTTAAAAAAAAGATTTATTTATTTATGCATACAGGAGCTGGGGTACAGGCCAGAGATGCAGGGGGATGAGAGAATTCACCAGAGACAGAGCGGGGAACAGAACAGGCAGACTGACAAAATACACTGCTGAGGGGAGCAGCGGGCAAGTCAGGAGAGGTCTGCTGCGCCATGTGGGTTGCTCCCTGGCTGGCCGGTGATCGAACTCGCGTTGTAGAGGCTGTGAATTGCTTCATAGTGCGGTGCTTAACCCCTTGCACCACCAGGGAGGCCCCTTCTGGTACCATATTTGGGAGCTCTGGCTCATGAGAAGAAGAAGCCATGTAAGATGTCAGCACTGCTGGCTGTGGATGGAGACTCAAAACTGCAGTTCCTTTCTGCCTCTGAAATGCTTCTGAATATGTTGCTCAAGATAATGGCATGACACTTGGAAAGGGAATTTGGTTTCTCAAAGAGGTTTCACCTTTGTTCTTAGGTAATTATAATTTGGACTGTGGTCACAGGCATCACTATGGGTTAGCTGGGTGTTTTCCTTGAAGAAGGGAATGCAAGATGTCAGTGCCCTCAAAGAGGCAGTAAATTTAAGATTCTGTTTGAAAAGCCGATTCATCATTTCCACACATCAAGCAAGATGTTCACTGTCAAGGCTTTCAGAAATGCAGCCGGAAAAGGTTAGGGGGGAGTGGTGTTGGGCACTGAGCTAACTCCCACGGGGCCATTAGAGACTGCCACTGGTGTTAATGGAAGGCACTTCTCCTCCCTCCAACAATTGATATTGATTTAATATTCCTTGGTGTTTAGAGTTTGGGGAAAAATTATTTTCCTCCACTAGTAATTATCAGCTTGCCTGTCAAAACCAAACACATGGAGGTTTGTGTGGGCCCTGATGGTTTGGAATATCTCCTGTGTGCCAGGCTCTGTGCTACTCCTTTTATGCACAGTATCTGATTTTATTTTCATAATGATCCTGTGAGGCCTGCCACCATTTCTCTTTTTGCACATGCAAGAACTAAAGCTCAGAGGGGTTCAGCAGCCTGCCTCAGGCCACACAGTAAGTTCCCTAGCTGGTATTTGGTGCCACCTGTGTCAGTTTCAGAATCACATTATTTCCATTACCTCACTCTGCAATTGTGCCAGGTGCTCTCAGTTGCCTCCTTGTACCTTCAGAACAACCCTGGGAGGAGGCCTTGCCCATTGAGCAGGCTGAGACTCGGAGGGGTCAAGCTTGTTCACATAGACCCATTCAGTGGCGAGCAAGACCTGAATTTAGTCCCCTGCCTGATTTTGGAGCCTCATGAAACCATTTCTATGACAACATTTTAGCTCTCTGTCCCTGGCCGCAAATGTAAATTATTCTAAGACCTAAAGCTGCCTAGATGTGTACACCGGGGACCTGGGGGAACCCACCTGGGTTGGATGGGAGGAAGTCTTTGTGGACCAGTAAGGATATTTGTGTTTGCAAAGTTGTGTTAAAATAATTGCCCAGATTGCTCTTTGAAGAAAGGGACCATTTCTTTTTACACTGTAATCCTGAAGCTTTGCACATTGCTTTATAAACATGACACATGGGATTTAAGGACCAAAAAAATTCCTCTGGTAATGCCAAACTGTGATCAAACTCGGACAGAAGTATTGATAGTCTTAAAATGTTACATATAAATAAAGATGTAAAGTGTCTTTTTCCTTAGTAGGCAATTAACATGAGACATTTTTAGGGTAATTTTTCTGGTCTTAAAATGTATGAGGAGGCTGGGGTGTGATCACTTTCCCAAGGTTTGAAAATTGCCTGCAGCTCCCAAGCCAAGGATAGTAAACAGCTATGTGTCAGTACCTGCCCTGCACTCTTGGGAGGCCCTGGAGGTTTAGACTCAAATTTGTTGTTTTGTGAACGCTTTAAGATTTTGAGATTAATAAAGCACAGAGCTAAAACTTGCTATTTAAAGTCTGACCACTTCCATCCACCTTTCCTCTCCCATCCTCCCCAGATGTTACATCAATAAAGGAATACTGACAGACTAAAACATTTCACATTTTCACTTGAAAGCCTGTTTGATATCTAGCACTGTTCTGGGATACAATGAATATACTTTAGATCCAAGAAATTGGGAAACAGATGATCAGAGAAATAATCTTTATGCCATTTTGTGAGAGGCAGTCTGGTTGATACAGAAATATGGGCATCAAATCAAGGACAATTTCATGACAATGGAGTCGAACATTTGAGATTAGTGGAGGCCTGGAAAATAATGCAACATTCTAGAATTAAAATAAAATGTGATGATTCTTGCCACCAAGAAACTTACTGTAATTGAGAAGACAAAGTTAACATTTGTGAGGCAATTAGAAGATGGAAGTTTGTTGATAGGTGGTTTTGATTTTTTGTCAGGAGGTCAGAAATGGAGGTAAGTCTGGAAAAGTCAGATAAGGCATCAGAGAAGGTAGGATTTGAGCTGGACCTTGAAGGATAGTGAACAGTGTCCAAGAGTGAAAGGCAGATGGGAAGACATTTCAGAGGGAACATCAGGAGGCCCAGCTTGGAGTAGCCTCGGGTTTTCCATGCCTGCATGCAATGCCCGTATGTGTAAGGTGCACAGACTCCAGAAGCAGCTCTGCCTGGACACCAATTGGGAGTAGTGAGGACTAAGGTGGCTTTGAGGAGGCAGTGGCTGTGGGGTTTGTTGGCAGTAGGGAGTTGGATGACTCTTGAGGAGTGTTTGCTACCTCAAGTGTTTTGGAAGGAGCCCTCTGGCAGGATCCTGCAAAGTGGCAGAATTCCTGTGGGCAAGGACCTGGCCAAGCTGGCTTCCTGAGCCTGGAAAGGTTGCAATCCCAGAGACATCCTACAGGTGCAGGTGAGTGAAGGGAGGCCAGAGACTGGTTCTGTTTCGGGAGAGACAAGGGCCTGGGACCTTGAGTGTCGGCTAGGACATGTGGATGTGACACATCCGCTAGCCTCTAGTTGTTTTTTTTTTTTTTTTTTAAGATTTATTTATTTATACAAGCACTGGGTACAGGCCAGAGGCGTGGTGAGAGAATTCACCAGAGACAGAGCAGGGAGCAGAACAGGCAGAAGGACTGAGGTACATGACTGAGACAGGAGAGACAGGCGAGACAGAGAGGTCTGCCTCGCCATGTGGGAATTTCCCTGGCCGGCCGGGAATTGAACTGGTGCTGCAGAGGCTGCAGACAGCTTCACAGCGCTGCGCTCAACCCATTGCGCCACCCGGGAGGCCCTAGCCTCTAGTTCTTATCCCTGGCTGCACCTGTAAATCACAGGATCTGGAAAACTTAAAAAAAAAAAAAAAAAAAAAAAAAAAAGCCTGTAATAGGGCACCATCCCAAATCACAGAGAGGGAACCAGTAGTTTTTTTTTAGAAGTACCTCAGATGATTCTAATGGTTTGTGTGGGCTGAGAAGCTGAACTGTATGCTCAGGGGAGCCTCTGGGAAGGTTAGGAATTAGAAGGTGGGAGAAAATTGGAGCCAGAGAGAGCAAGAATGAGTAATGAGGTATGGGGTGCTAGGGCCCTGAGCTGTGGTAGGGTTTAAGAAAAGGGGGGTAGCAGATAAGGTGGAATGGTGGCCATGGCCAGAGAGAGAGAGGTAGAAATGGTCACTTGGGCTCAAGTTTGCCTTTGAGCCATCTTTGAAAAGGGGGCCTAGTTTAGCCAAGAGTATAAACAAAGTGAGGGCAGGAAAATAGGTGGTGACCCACCTACTAATGTGGTAATCCTGATTATTAGCCAGTTCTGTGGAGCAGACACAGTGGATTTTTATCTGTCCATTCAAACCTGTGGACCAGGTTCCTTCCTACACCCCTAATTGTAACAACTGCAGTAGACTACTTAGAAAATTCAAAACTGCTTTTCTTTAAAGTAATTATATTTAAGATAGTTATATAGTGTGCCTAATTTAGATAAATTCACTATTAAAGATTAGAGGTGAGGTTTTATCTGGTGCATTTAATGTATATTACAAAATTATAATTTCTTGCATTCCCGGAAAAAAAAATAGTCTGTGGTCCAATTCGATTGGGAACACATAGATAATCTGTATGTTCCTACCCATAAGATGCTATGGTCTTCAGTGTGTGGGTCCTGATAGCAGTACAAAGTAATATCAGCTCCAGGAAAGAAAGAAGTTGAGCACCAGAGGAGGCTTCAGAGGAAATGATAAGTAAGTGTAGACCCTTGAAGGAAAAGTGGGAGTTCTGGACCAAAGGAGTGGTGTTGTGCCAAGACCTGGGGGGTGAAGTGACAGCTCTGACTGAGCAAGGGAGGCTTGTCGGAGGAAGGACAAAGACATGTGACAGAGACTGACCTGGCAGGACAGAATTAATGTGATTTGAGTGGGACTGTGGTTTTCACAATTTTTTTTCTTTCCCTTTTTTTTTTTTTTTGATGCTGAGTGACAGGGCCACAGATCCTCCATCCTACCTCTAATCAGAGCAGCTCTGCTTTGATCTGAACATGGGGAACTAAAAAGAGCTCATTTGAAAAGTGTTTCTCTGCTTTTTAAAAAAACACCAAAGTGATCTCATTGCTGTAAGTGCTGGGGAGCCACTCTGAGCCAGAGTACCCTGTGGGTGTCCGGGAGGGACGGACTAGAGGCTTCTCCAGCAACCTGAAAAACCCTCACTTCTTTCTGTTTGCATGGGAAGGTGGAGTTGAATAGGATTATGGCCAGTTCTGTCCTGTCCTCCAAGTCAGCTTGTCAGGTCCCAGGGTAATGTCTAGGCAGTATGCTGATGCTGTGGTTAACAGGTCCCTTGGGAATAAAACACCTTAGCACTTTTATTTTCTAGAAATCCCTGGGGAATTTTAAAGATAAAGGACCTAGTAGCTAGCTAACTTGGACTGCATGCCCAAGAGCTGCTATGTGTCAGATTCTGCTGGGGGCCCAGCAGATGACCCCAGCCTTCAACCCTTTTCAGTGTGGACTGGATAGAAGTGATCCATGGCTCCATTCAGCCCACTGGTAGGTTTTATTTGGGTTGTACTGTGCCTGTTTTCAAAAATTAAAATCGATTGCTCTATTAGTTTTCTGTGACTTTTGTAACAAATTACCACAAGCCCAATGGCTTAAAACAATATGATTCTAGGGCCTCCCCGGTGGCGCAGCGGTTGAGCACTGGGTTGCGAAGCTGCCCGCAGCCTCTGCAGCGCCAGTTCGATCCCCGGCTGCTCCCCAGCCACAGGAGGAGGGTCCCACATGGCGCGCAGACCTCTCCTGCCGCCCGCTGCTCCCCTCAGCAGTGTACTTCGGTCCTTCTGCCTGCTCTGCTCCCCGCTCTGGCCCTGGTGAATTCTCTCACCCTCCCGCGCTTCTGACTGTACCCAGTGCTTGTATAAATAAAATAAAAATAAATCTTAAAAAACAAAACAAAACAATATGATTCTAAAGATTAGCAGTCCCACAGAGGTCTTAGTGGGCTAAAACTTAGTGGGTGTAACCAGAGCCGTGTTCTCTCTGCACGCCCTGGGCGAGGCTCTGTTTCCTTGCCCTTTCCAACTTCTAGAGGCTGTTCACATTCCTGATTCATGATCCCTTATAGCTTGAAAGTCAGCAGTAGCCAGTTCTGTCCTCCTCACACCATATTACCCTGACACTGTCTTTTCCATCTCCCAGTTCCACTTTTAAGGACCATAGTGATTACAGTGAGACCACTGGATAATCCAGGATCTTCTCCCTATCTTAAGGTCAGCTGATTAGAAACCTTCATTCCCCCTTTTGCTACTTTAATTGTCCCTTTTCACCTATCTGAGCTTAGGTTGTGGACATCTTTGAAAGGCCAGATTCTGTCTCCCATACATGCAAACATGAAAGTCGGGAGAGCTTGCATAATAATCCAGATTTGCAGCTTCCTTGACAAATCAGAGCACTTAGCAGCCGGGACCTGCCCTGTTGTTGTTGGGTCAGTGCCAGTGTTGGTGCCATCTCTGGATGGGTTAGTATATACCAGTTCTTCACAGCCTCCTCTCCTGTGGTGCCCACTCATTTTCTTTCATTGCCTGGACCCTGCTCTGGGGACCCAGGGCCTTACAGAGTCCGGTCGTGGCAGTGACCTGTCTTCAGACTGGTGATGTTTGCTTACCTCCCTGGATGGTGCCCTCTTCTTTGCACTTGTGTCCCCCTTCTCACTGACCCAAGCTCAAGATTCCAGAGCATCTCAGTTGCTGTTTTAGCTGGTATTGTTTGTAACATAACTACTTGTCTTATGTCCCCTCCTTTTCTGATGCCCAATGAATACATTTTGGTATTTTCCACATTATGTCTTCTATAGGCCTTTGTAAAAATCAAGTCTTTATAATTTCATTATTTTAGCAGTGTTCATCAAAAATCAGGGTCACACAGTAGGCACTTAGAACATCTACTGGGTGTCACACACTTTTCTAGACATTAGAAATATAACAGAAAATGAGATAATAATACCTGCCTTGCTCTCCCCCTTTAGCTCTAGAAGTGGGAGGAGAAGCAAGGCAATAGGCAGTTGTGATACTGTGATAGGAAGTCCTGATAAACTTCCTGCTGCATCTAGGGAGGGTCTGGCAGCATTTTGTCAGAGGTGACAGATTAGCTCTATCTGCTGTGGTGGGGAGTCCTGGGGCTCTGTTACATGCATTTTGGTAAAAGATTCCCTCATCTCCAGACATTGCCTGGATCCCAGCAGATGGCAGAGTATTGGGTAGGCACCAAAGGGGCCCAGATAGCATACTGGTTTGCAGTATGAGGGACTTGGCCAGATACCTCCATGTACTGCTGCCTGGTGGTCTCAACTGGACCTCTGGTTATTTTTGGAGGAGACTGGGTGGCCTCTTGTGGATTGGCCTGCTTAGGTGACCTCTAGGTTAGAGGGAATGAATTAGTGATACAAGGTATGACGTCAGACTTCTTTCACTTAGTCAGTGTTTTTCAGGTTCATCCATGTGGTAGTGTGTCAGTACTTTATTCCCTTTTATAGCAGAATAAATTCCACTGTGTGGATACACCACATTTGTATCCATTCATCTCTTGATGGGCACTTGCGTTGTTTCTAACTTTATCCACTGTGTGTAGTTGCAACTTTTACTAACTCATTATTGCTTAATGCTTTGAGATGTGGTGATATGCTATGTGACTCAAGAAAACGTTACTGAGGGTCAGGAGGGAGATCTACTCTTGATTTGTGTTTATTTCAACACACACATTTAAAAATAAGTTATTATGGAAGGAGTATAACTTTTGTAATAGAAAAGGTACATTATAACATCAGTACCCAAGGGGCTCAGCGACCTCTTCTGGTTTCTTGTTTTCCATGACTGTTAGGCCTGCTTAACAGGTGCTCTCTGAGGGGCAAATCTTGCTCTTCTCAGAGCAAGAGACCACGGCTGGGCAGCCGTCTGTCTGAGCATCACCATAGAGGGAAATGCCCAGCCATCTCTGGGACTTTGCCCCCTCCTGGGTTATGGGGACAGACTTGGTGCCCTGGGTGATTTCATGAGAGTCTGACAGAAGAGCTTGTTTTCGCAGATAGGGAGCCAGTGTCTTTATATATTTCAGTAAAAGAGTGTCAGCACACTAGTGTTTTCGTGACAGGATGCAGGTTACATACATTGTTATCAGTATGGGAAACCAAGTGGATTTGGTAACGTGTTTTATATGCAGGCATTGCTTTCCATTAGGAAGTTTGTTTCCAGGGAGGAGTTAGTGGGCAGCCCTAACTGCCCACTAACTGGTGGGCATCCTTTTTAAGTGATGACTGGTGGGCATCCTTTTTAAGGATTGTTAGGGTGAGTAGTTGTCTAATGCCACATATTAGGTGGTTATGGTTGAGGTGATGGGGAGCATACTCTCCTCTGCATCGCACGGTGTATCCCCCTTTGGAAGTTATAAAGAAGGCATTCATCTGAGGTCCCTGGACAAGGAGAATCTTCTGTGATTCTGGTTTATTTTTGTCTGTGGACAGTGTGAATCCTCTCTGCTCTAGCCACCAGAGCTAAGAGCCAGTTCTTTGTCCCAGATCTAGTGTGGCCTGCACTTTGGGTTCTAATGTTGCTTTCTGGTTCAGACTATCCCTTCCACCCTCCCTTTCTATTCCCTATTGCCTGGGTTTCTTCATTTACTTGCTTTCCATTATATTCTCTGAGGCAGTGTTTGTCAACTCTTCTATACTATAATCACAATCATCTGGGGAGATTCTTTTTTTAAAGTGCTGATGCTAGGTCCCCACCACTTTCTGTTTTAACTGTTCTGGGTGAGGTCTAAGCATGAGTATGTTTCCCTGGAAATTCAAACCTGAGGCTAGGGTTGAGAGCTGCTGGCTTAGACCATTTCACATCTTTTTTTTTTTTTTTTTTTTTTTAAGCAACAAGACGAGTTAAATAAATGAAAAGATTGAAGTCTGGGACTATAGCCAACCCTAAGGACAATGGTCTGAGCTCAGAGAAGCCGAGTAAAGACAATTATGAATCTTCCAGTGGTTTTCCTGCCAGTGGCGACCAGTGGGAAAACTCTGAGGGGCTTCTCTCCTTGGTCAGAACCACAGAAGCCTCAGTTCCTGGAACAGGGTGGAGAGGCATGACTAGAGAATTTGCTCTGAAGATCTCAGATTGCCTTGTGGCAGTCCAGCTTTATGACAAAGTATTAGGCCTTTCAGGACCCTGAGAGCTCATCTACGCTGTAGGCGAGCTGGTCACTTCAGGGTGATGCGTGGCCAGTCGGTGTTCTTCTGTCCCCTTGGCATTGATGCTGCATACAACTGTCAAAGAGGTTTTACAATGTCTGTGAGCAGGTCTCCCCCACTGGGGAAAGGTTCCTGAGTTCCTGCCCACTGGTGTTAGGCTTATCTGACTGGTCACAGAGCCAACCCTATAAAGATAGTTGGCCTTCCCGCAGGACTGCAGGCCCCAGGTGGGCAGGCAGCTCTCCTGTGTGCAGTGTCCAGCGCAGGGGCTAGTGGTGGTGGATGGCTTAGTACAGGCCTGTCAAATGGAGGTTTGCATTGGGTATATCCTTGTACTGTCAACTGGTAAATATCTAAGAAATCCTTTTGATAGACATTTAAAGGGTACTACAAAGGTTTTTTTTTTTTTTTCATTTGGAAAATCGGTTTACAACTTGGGAAGGAGCAAATTGTTGTCTTCCTTAAAAGAAAAATTCTGTAACACACTGGCTTCTGACTCAGAGATAGCAGATTTAAAAAAAAAAAAAAAACTGCCCCGTGATACTCATGGAAATACGATTTGGTATCAGTAACACTAAGATTTTTTCTGTAGAGTAGGTGATGTGGAAACAGAGTAGTACCTTTTTAACTTGGCATCTTCGAGCTTTGAATAAGATCAGAAGAAAATTTCCAGACAAATAGCATACCTCTGAGGGCCAGAGCCATCCCTCTTCACTTGCAGGTGTTTTTTCCCTCCCATTTTTGCTCTTGCCCTGTTCCCTGATTTAACAGAGGCCAGACTGCATAGACCCAACAGTGAGGAGAGCTAGGGTTTAAGGGAAAGGCGCAGAGGGCTGGGGTGAGAAGACTGAGGTTGTCTTTTGCAGATGAGTCTTGAGATAGTGGCTCTCAGCCCAGATACCTGAGGAAGAGTCCAAATTCCCTGTCCCTGGCAGCACTGGCTCAGCCCTGTGTGACCTGCTATCTTCTCTTCAGGCCTCACCTCTCACAGCTCTTCTTTCCACTTTCCAAGCTGTATACTGAGCTGGTTGTTTTGCTCAGAATGCTTTTGGTTTGTTGCACATCCACCTCAGCCATCCCTTGTGCTCCATGTCTGGCCGTTAGGCTTTGGTGTTGGTAAAATCGTGTTTTCCCTGCTCTCTCTGGGCTGTGTCACGTGAGCACTGTGCAGACAGGACTGTGTCTGATTGATCTTGTCCCCCAGCACTCTGCAGTGCGCTGCCCAGCAGGAAGCTGCTGCACATATGAGTGCCCTGAACTCTTCTTCCTTTCCTTGACCCGGCCCTGATCATCAGAGAGGCACAGGGCTGCTCAGGGCCAGCCTGGGCGATGGCTGGGAGCATGTGCACGAATCCGCAGACAGCACCAGCGGTGGCCAACTCAAAGCAGTGTGGGTAGTGGGTTAGAGGGGGCATGGACGTCTGGGGAAGTCACTGCAGGCCATTCACAGCTTTCCCTGTGTAAGACCTGAGGGGACAGAAACATCCAGGACTATCTGGCCCCTGCTCTTCAGTTTTTGCAGCTTTGGTGGAGGGGTCTGATGCAGACTGATATGTAGAACGTGGAAGACTGGGCTTAAGGTTACACTTATGCTGATCATGGCATTGGCGTCTGAGATCTGCCGTCTGGGACTTCGCGGTCTGGGTCAGACGCTTTCATGTGTTTTTGGTATTTTTTTTAAAATGAGGATTAAAAAAAATTTAACGTTATTTCGGAGGGACAAAAAGTTCACGTAATTCTAAAATAAAAAGCTATTAAAGTATTCTTTGAGAAATGTTGCTGTTCACCTCTGATCTTGTCTGCCCGGTACTAATATATAGCCTTCTCACTAATATATAGCCACTTTTAGTTGTTTGAATATTCTTCCAGTGTTTCCTTCATGCAAAAACAAGCAGACACAAATTTTTATGTTTCCTTTTTACTTTAATACAAGATAACATATGATACCCACCATTCTACACATTGCTTTTTTACTTATAGCCCAGAGATTATGCATGTCAATAAGTGGAGAATCATTGTCATTTCCTTTCAGGTGTGTATTCTTGTGAATTTCTTTTTTTGTTTGTTTTTTTAGTCTCATCCCCTTATAACAAGTTATTCAGATTGTTTCCAACATGCTGTTCATAATGGGCCTCCAAAGAGTCATTTACCTGTGTACACCATTTCTCACGTGGGCGGGTGGGATGTGTGGGAGATCTGTGTACACCATTTCCCATGTGGGCGGGTGGGATGTGTGGGAGACCTGTGTACACTGTTTCCCACGTGGGTGGGTGGAATGTGCTGGGTCAGAGGGTAAATGCATTTTTAATTTTGATAGATTTTGCCAAATTGCTGCCCATGGGGTTGTTCCATTTTGCACCCCTATTAGTAAGTAAGAGTGTCTGTTTCCCTATAGCCTTACCAACAGAAGGGTATAGTCCAATGTTTGGATTTTTACCAACGCGATCGGTGTAAAGAACGTCTCAATATAGTTTTTTTTTTTTTTAAAAAGATTTATTTATTTTTATGCATACAAGAGCTGGGGTACAGGCCAGAGATGCGGGGAGTGAGCGGATCCACCAGAGACAGAGTGGGGAACAGAACAGGCAGATTGACTGAAACACACTGCTGAGAGGAGCAGTGGGTGAGACAGGAGAGGTCCGCCTCGTCATGTGGGTTTCTCCCTGGCTGGCGGGGGATCGAACACGTGCTGAAGAGGCTGTGGATTGCTTCATAGTGTGCTGCTTAATCCCCTGCACCACCAGGGAGGCCCTCAATATAGTTTTTTTTTTTTTTTAAAGATTTATTTATTTATTTTTATTTTATACAAGCGCTGGATACAGTCAGAAGCACGGGAGGGTGAGAGAATTCACCAGAGCCAGAGCGGGGAGCAGAGCAGGCAGAAGGACCGAAGTACACTGCTGAGGGGAGCAGCGGGCGGCAGGAGAGGTCTGCGCGCCATGTGGGACCCTCCTCTGGTGGCCGGAGAGCAGCCGGGGATCGAACCGGCGCTGCAGAGGCTGCGGGCAGCTTTGCAACCCAGCATTCAACCACTGCGCCACTGGGGAGGCCCCCTCAATATAGTTTTAATTGCATTTCTCTGAAGTCGAGCTGCTCTGGTTGTGCTATATTTAAGGATCATTAATTTTTTTTTTCTGTGGAGAGTTTTCTCATTTTTCTCTTGGATTATTGGTTATTTCTCAATTTCTATGAGCTCTTTATGGTTTTAGAAGGCTGGTTTATTATGCTATGAGTTGTAAATATTTTTTAAAGCTAGGAATTATTCTATCTAACCAGATTCTTTAACCATATTTCCCTTCTTCCCCCCAGTCTTGTATGTTTAAAGATTCAGATTGTGACCTTGGAACGGAGTCTGGTCCATGTTGGGTCAGAACCACAACCTTAACTCTCTTCCAGTATTTTAAGTTAATTGACTACAGATACATTTTCAGCATGAACATGCAATAGCATGTATGTGTTTGAGTCTACATTAGAATGGGTTATATGATGCTGTGAAAACAACCATGTCCTCTCATTTCAGTGGCCTTATATAAAGCGAAGGCTTACTTATCTCTTACACCTCTTCATCCCAGTCGTTCATGTGTTCAGGCTGATGGGGGTGCCATCTTGTTTTTGGTTGTTAACAACTTTATTGCTGTATAGCTTATGTGCCTGCAGTGAAGTTCATTCATTTGATTTATATGGTTAGATAATTTTAAGTATATTTAGAATTGTACAACCATCAGCATAATCTTGTTTTTGAACATTGCATCACTCTAAAAGTAGTTACCCATTAAGCTGTACTTGCCCTGACCTTCTCCCCCAACATCTGACAACTATCAATTTACTTTCTAATGGATTTGTCTATTCTGGACAGTCATATAAATGGAATCACACAATGTGTCCCTTTTTATCTGATTTCTTTCACTAAGCATAATTTTTTTTAAGCTTCATCATGTCTCATGTATCCATACTTCATTTCTTTTTAAGGTCAGATGATATTCCATTGTATGGATAATGCCACATTTTATTTATCCATTATCTGTTGATGGACAAAGCTGTTTCCATTCATGCTATTATAAGTAATACTGCTGTGAACATTGGTGCATAAGTTTGTGTGTGGATGTTTTATTTTCTCTTGGGTAGGTAAGGAAGTTCCATCTTGACACAGGCTTCCACCATTGCAACCACATTGAGAAGGGAATATGGAAAATTTCACACTGACTTTTAAGTGTTTGATAGAAACACCTAAGTAGTGTTGACATACATCACTTTTTTTCTTTGAAGATGTATTTAGCTATGCATAGAAGAACTGGGGTTAGGCCAGAGCTGTGAGGGTGAGGATTCACCAGAGACAGAGTGGGGAGCAGAACAGGTAGAGCTATTGAAATACTCTGCTGAGGGGAGCTGTGGGCAAGATAGGAGAGGTCTCCTGTGCCATTATGTGGGTCACCTCCCTGACTGGGGATTGGACTCAGGTCTCAAGAGCAATAGTGCTGAGATTTAACCCCTACGCCACCAGGGAGGCCCCATACATCACTTCTATATGTTGCATTGGCCAGTACCATTACTTTAGAAGGAATGGGATCATGTATTTCTGTCACAGGCCTTGAAGGAGGTAAAATTGGAAATACCGGTGAATAGAACTGATTAATACAGAAGAGAATGATGGGCATACCTGGGACTAAGAGAGTGATTTTCTGTGGACAGGTCATTCTGAAAGTTTTATATTAGTAAGGTAGGATTTCCAGGTTAGAAATGTCTTAGAATTACTGGGTCAATCCTGAAAGTTGAGGAATATTTCAAGTATTCCAAGGAGCAATTTAGGAGTGTGTGATAATATAGGAGAGAAGGGCATGGAAGTAATGGTAAATTGGCTGAGATTTAAGATGGGACTCAACTGAGTTTTCACAGGAGACCTTGTGACTCAGGAGAGGAGCCTAGACCTCATCCCAGCTCTGTGACTCACTGTGTCTTACCCTCTAAAATGCCACTGTAGCACAGTCGTAGCATATAGTAGGCACTCAGTAAGTTACTGCTGCCACCTTGGTGAATTTTATCAGTAGGTGTCAAGCTTGATGGTTCCTGAGTGAGTAGACCTGGTCTTCTCCTTTGGATCTTGTTTCCCTTGTGACGCATGAGTGAGCTGAAGGGCTGTGCTGTTCTCCCAGCCTGGTGTCCCTGGAGTGGCTGAGGGGGAGGAGGTTGTGGTAGCACTGACGTGGCTGGTAAGTATTCTGAGGCAAGTAGCCTGTTCTTCAGCCTCTGGCCAATGATTTCTAAACTAGAGTATGTTCTGGGCAATGGAGAAATTGGGCTGATCTGTGTATACTCTCGGTCATCAGTGCTGGAAATGCACCCCTTTATTATTGTTTTTCTAAACAAAGCTGGACAATGGCAATGTAAACATTGTTTGAACAAGAGCATTTGGCTAATGGAGATAAAACCAAAAGGAAAAGCTTTAATTTCTTTTTGGTTTTGTGTTTGGACTTCTGACAGCATACTTACAATCTTTTAAGAATCAGAAAAATTATAAGGTATGCAAACTGTTGTTAGTTTCTGCCTGTTAACTTCAGTGTGACTTTGACTGAGAAGTCACCCCCTCCCCATTGGAACATCAGCGTGCTTCTGTTCTGCATTTCTGTTGGAGGGGGTGATGAGGGCTCGGAACAAGTCAAAGGTTTCACCTCAGTTCACACAGCTCAGTTCATGTCATTTTGTGCTACCTTGCAGGGTGCTGTTTCCATTTCCACAGAGGAAACTGAAATGGAGTGATGTGCCAGAAAAGTGTGTGTGTGTGTGGGGGGGGGGAAGGTGTTTGTTAGAGAGAGCGGGGGGTGGGGGGGGGCACGTGAGCGTGAGAGCCAGAGCGAGCTTGCCCATTTGTTTTTCCTTGCTACTGAGTTGTTAATTTAAACAATTCCTACAGGCCATGAGAGCATGCACATTTGTTTTTCCTTGCTACTGAGTTGTTAGTTTAAACAGTTCCTACAGGCCATGCTTTTTATCTTCCCTAGTAGTAATAGTAGTGTTTATGGGTCTTGGTTTGGAAATTTGGTGAGGAAATGGAGAGGAGCAGAGAGCTCCAAGGGAGGAGAGTGCACAAGCAGGTGGAGCTTGGACTCAGTGCCCTGCGGAGTCATTCATTCCTGTGGCAGATGTGTCCCAGGCTTTGTGCCAGACTCTGAGGCAGACAGCCGTATGGAGACAGTTGGGGCCTCTGTCCCTCAAGAGCCTGTAGTCCAGAGGTAGTGGGAGGAAAGAGTGAAGAGGTAGAATGAGAGCCAGAAGCCCAGATGGCTTCAAGGCCTCTGGCTTGGTCATCAGCACAGTGTGGGGTGGATCCCCCAGCAGAGAGTCCCTGGAGGGAAGGGGAATGCGGGGTGCATGGAGTTGGGAGTGATAGCTTCGCTTTTGTCCTGAGCACCAGCTATTACTTTGCTGTCTCCATTCTCTTTGCCTGTCCTGCCAGCATCTCCAGCTGCAGTTGTCTGAAGTAAAGCTGTGTATTCTGCTTCCTTGCTTGTGAAACCTGTACACCCTTCCCACCTTTATATCCTGTGATGCGTGCCTCAGTCCTGGCTGGTCCTACCCTCCTGCCCTACTCCACACTGACATTTGGTGTCAGTTCTTGAGTCTCCTGTTCTGTGTCTGTGTCCATCTCCTGCCCTTTCCCCTTCCACGGCTGCACCCTGATTCAGCCCCTACTCCCCTTTTATCCCTTCTCTTATGGGCTTCTCAATGGTCTTCCTGTTTTCATCTTCTGGCCGTGAGCCCTCCCTGATCTTTTCACTCTTCTGCCACTTGATCAGGATTTCAGAAAGACAGTTTTGATAGTATCACTCCCTTGCAAACAAAACCAAAACCAACTTCAGTATCTTCATCTTCAGTAGTAGTACCTAATTTTTAGTGATAATACAGTTGAATGTTACTCCTTTTAATAGTTCTTTGTCTTAAGAATGCCCTAATACTTTGGCAGAGTGGCAGAAAATAAGAGTTGCCATATGACCCAATAATTCTACTCCTTGGTACATACCCAGGAAGGCTGAAAGTTGTATCCACACAGACACTTGTTCACAGATGTTCATAGTAGCATTATTCATAATATCAAAAAAAGAAAAATGGAGGGCCTCCCTGGTGGCGCAGCGGTTGAGTGCTGGGTTGCGAAGCTGCCCGCAGCCTCTGCAGCACCGGTTCGATCCCCGGCCACCTGGCGAGGGTCCCACATGGCGCACAGCCCTCTCCTGCCGCCCGCTGCTTCCCTCAGCAGTGTATTTCGTCAGTCTGTCTGTTCTGCTCTCCGCTCTGGCTCTGCTGAATTCTCTCACCCTCCCGCGCTTCTGACTGTACCCAGTGTTTGTATAAATAAATAAATAAATCTTTTTAAAAAAAAAAGAAAGAAAAATGGAAACAACTCAGATGTCCTCCAATGAGATAAATAAAACGTAGTCAATCCATCAATGGACTATTACTCAGCCGTAAAAAGAAATGAAATATTGATACAGAATGCCACATAGAAGAACCTTTAAAGTATGTGCAAGAAATCGGACTCAAAAGACCACATTTTGGGGCCTCCCCAGTGGCGCAGCGGTTGAGCGCTGGGTTGCGAAGCTGCCTGTAGTCTCTGGCGCCAGTTCAATCCCCAGCTGCTCCCCGGCCACCGGAGGAGGGTCCCACATGGCGCGCAGACCTCTCCTGCCGCCCGCTGCTCCCCTCAGCAGTGTACTTCGGTCCTTCTGCCTGCTCTGCTCCCTACTCTGGCTCTGGTGAATTCTCTCACCCTCCCGCACTTCTGACTGTACCCAGTGCATGTATAAACAAAACAAACAAACAAACCAGCAAACAAATAAATAAAGCATGCCTCTATAAAAAAAAAAAAAAAACAAAGAAGACCACATTTTGTATGACTGTTTATATGAAATTCATTATAGTCAAATCTGTAGAAACAGAAAACAGATTAATGATTGCCAGGGGACTGGGAGAAAGGGAATTAGGTTATGACTGCGAATAGACTCAGAGCTCCTTTTTGGGGGTGATGAAAATGTTCTGGAATTAGATGGTGATTCTATAGCATTTTGAATATACTAAAATAACACTGAGTTCGTGTGTAGTTTAAAATGGTGAATTTTATGCTTTGTGAATTATATCTCAGTAAAAACAAAGCAAACAAAAAGACCCTCACCCCAAATGCTATAGGAGTGACATCTTATTTTATCTATATCTATATCTATCTCTGTCTATCTATATATATTTTACAGTGGACATTTGAGTTTAAAAGTGAATCAATTTAAGGAAAAATGTTAAGTGAACAATAGTGCAGTTTATAAGAATTAAATAAGTTAATTTCTAAGGCAGTGCCTGACACATAGCAAGCACTCTGCTTGTGTGAGCCATTATTGTTATTTGGAGGACATGGCAAAAAGCTTGACAGTGAATAACCAGAGTTCCTAAGTTAGGATTTCTTGGCATGCTGAGTGAGCGCCTCAGAGTGTAATTGCCCCCAAAGATTGTATACTCCTATCTATTGGCTGCCTCTTTGCCTGTCCCCATGGCCTCCCATCTGCCTGAGTGGTCTCTTCCCCCTACTACACTTGCTATGTCCTCTCCTTTAGCAGCATTGCTTCAGGTACACCAGACCCCTGTGGCCTGTCCTCATCTTTTCCTGGGTTGCCTGGAGCACTCAGTTTGGAATGAGTGCTTAGTTTAACTTTGTTGCCCTGTGTGTGATTATTGTACCCCTAACCCAGGCCAGAAGCCATCTTGTGTTTCTCTAAGTCCTGTGCTGTTTGCATTGTTTTTTACCCACAGTATGCGAAAAATGGATTCAGCTAAGCTGTTAATGTCTTTGTTCTCTAACAATAAATTGTTATAAAATAGGACAGTAAAAACATTGAGAAAATATACTTCAGAGAACTTTTGTGTATGCCATGATTGAGCAGTTCTACTCCTAGGAACATAGTCTAGAAAAATCTTGGTATTTGTATCCTAGGAGTGCACATACCAGCACTATTCATGATAGCAAACATCTGTAAGTGGTCCACATGCCAAGAGAATGAGTGGGTAAATTGTTAAATAGTAGCATAGTCAAATAATATACAGCTGTGAAAATGAACCAGGCTAGTTATACACATTATGTTGATGCATATATTGCTTGCATGGATAAATCTCAGAAACATAACATTGAGTGAAGAAAGTTGTAGAAGTTTGTATATTGTTTAGTTTTACAACATTATTTTCTTTTTTAGAAAGCAAGGGGTTGAAGAACCCAGAACCTGAGTTTGCCTGGGGCCGAGGCGGCGGGAAAGAAAGGGCACCCTAGGTAGGCATTGTGCTCATGCTCTAGTTTGGAGGAGGAAGCCACATGGGTCACAGGGACTTACTTTGTTTATGCCTCACATGTGACTTGCACATACTCTTTCACTTGTGCCCAGTAGTGCATTGTAAAATCTTAAGAAAACAGAGGAGCAGCAAGAAGACATTAGGGTGGCTTCTCCCTTTTCTGGGGCAGACACTGACATCTAAAAGTTAGAAGGAATGATTTCCTCCTAATATATCCAGTGTTGCAGAGTAAATAAAACACTGGGAATGGCTCCAACCAAAGAGGAAGGAGGGAAATAATATTTTTATTCTGTACCAAAAAGAGAAGTTTACCTTTTGGCATTGAGACCCATTTTACTGAGTGGTGTTTTATAGGAATAATGCAGACTTCTTAAATTGTTAAAGTAGATGTGACTGGTTTAGCAAAAGACACTGCTAAAGTTAAAGAGACGCCATTTACTTGAAACAGTAGTTCGGGAGTCTCTGTGTGCTGCTTTAGGCTTCCATCCTGGTTTCATGCACATTCCAGGGGAAGCTGGCTTTGAAGAGCATGAAAGCCTCTTTGCTTTTGTTGTCCTTGCTGAAAGGGAGCTGGGAATGCAAGGTCTGATCCTGGTATAGCACTGAACTGCCCTGGACCTCGACTTCTGTACGCGGCTGAGTTCTGAGATCTTTCCAGCTCCAGCATCTTTGTCCTGCTCACTTGACTAAATGAGCTGACTGAGGAAAGGATCTCCTATGGCAGCTGAAGAATGGGGGTAGGAAAACATTGCTCCCCTGACCTTTTCCGGCCTCCTAAATATCGAGACAAGTGGGGCCTTTTTATGATTCTATTCAACAAGAAAAAAAATCATTGTTCTTCTAACTTTGAGCACTAGATTTGTCTAAAAGCCAGTAGAATAAGAATAGGGATTAAGAGGATGGGGCCAGAGACCAGAGGTCTGGAATCAAGTCCTGGCACTACTGCTACTGGCATTGTAGCTTGCTCCAGTTACTTACTCTCTGTGTGCTTCAATTTCCTACACTCTAAAATGAGGGTGATAATAAAAATATCGCCCTTCTCCCCACCCTCCCCCTCCCTTGCCCTCAGGATTGTTAGGAAGATTCAGTGAGCAGACATACATGAAGTTCTTAGAACATGCCTGCCATAGTAAGGGCTCAGTTAGTAACTTGCTAGCTCCTATGTAGTGAGCCTTTGTTTTTTATTATTCTAAGTCTGTTCTTTTATTCCTATTATAGTATCAAAGATTTAGCACATCTAAGACTTTCCTTGGAAATGCTTCCATGAACAAGAGTTGTAACAAGCCTGTTGAGCAGGCTTGTGTATGGTCAGGAAAGAGATGCTTGTGGATGATACCACCTACCAAACTGGCAGATGATTTCTGCCACCATCATAGAGATGCATTTATATTCTGCCTTGGAAATTCTCTTCAAGTTGTTCTTCGGGAAATGCTGAAAAACATCCCTACAGACATCTTGGGAAGACTGGGAGAGGAAGCAGATATTTGAGTGCCCATTGTTTGCCAGTCCCTCTGTAGGCAACTTCCTACAGCAAACCTGAGCAGCAGCTGCCCTTTGACAGAGGGGGAAATAGAAGCTCAGGAAAACTCATTGACTTGCCTTAAGCCTCCCAGCTGCATAGGCAAGATGTGTATCCACACGGTTGGAATAAGAAACGCCTTTCTTAGTCCTCACATGCTGCCTGAGGTGGGCTGACTGTGTCAGGTGGTCTCTGCTGCATGGTTTGTGTGTTACTCTGGGTCTCCAGGCTTTGTGGTGCACATTCATAAGCACCAGGTATGACAGTCCTCGTCTTCAGGCAGTTTGTCGGGGAGACAGAGACCAAAGGGACACAGGAGCTGGGAGACTGGCCCCTGAAGTAGTAACTCTAGTATTGTCTCAGTAGATAGGAGTTGGGATAATTTTTTTCCTTTTTGCCCCTACATTCCTTCACCCAGCAGATGTTTACTGAGTGCCCACTTTGCACCAGGCTCTGTCCTAGCCACTGAGGAGATGGTTCTGAAGATAGGCAGGGCCTCGTATCATAGAGGTGCATAAGCAAGAAATGTCCATCTCCGCCAAAAATTAAAACTAGTTGTTAAAGTGACTGGTGGTTCTGAAAAGATGATGTTTAAACTGAGAGCTGAATGACAAGCACCAGTCTAGTGATCATCATGGGGACAATGGCAGGTGAGGGAAACAACAGGTGGATAGAGCGATTGAAGCGACAGTGAGTGGCTTGTGCAGGAATAAGGGAAGTGACTGGAAATGAGTGAAGCACATGCATGGCACGTAGAGTTCGTGTCTTGTCCTTCCCCAGAACCCACATTTAGGATAATTTGGCTTTTTCATTTGACCTTTAGTGGAGGTGAGCCTATCCTCTGGGCTGA
Source organism: Talpa occidentalis (assembly GCF_014898055.3). Lineage (NCBI taxonomy): Eukaryota > Metazoa > Chordata > Mammalia > Eulipotyphla > Talpidae > Talpa > Talpa occidentalis. The sequence goes on along the minus strand of NW_023605083.1, from coordinate 99,413,592 downwards.
CTCACCTCCATGCTGCCCAGAGTGGGAGTGGGTCCAAGGGCCAACCTGAGCAGATCTGAGGACATCAGCTGTCACTACCTGAAGTCTGGAAGTAACTCCCTTACTGCCCACAGAAAGTTGCCCCAGTGGGAGACTCAGACATGACCTGCAGAACTGCTGGTTTAAGGGAGAGCTATGATTTTGCACTTATACTGTGTAGAAATACCTGGTCATTATCTGCAAAGTTCATCTTGAGCTCCTTTTGAGGCAGGCGTTGGGTAACTGCTGTGCCTGAAAGCGAGCCTGTGGGCCCTGGCTGAGGGGTTCCATTGCCCTCCCTCCCTTTGCTTCCGTTCTCCCGCCAGCTCCTCAGGAGATGGCGACAGCCCAGCACTTAGCGCCACCACAGTGACTGGCCAGGTCTAAATTAAGCATGAAATCATGGGAATTCTAAATTTTCCCATGCAGCTCTGCATTTTTTTCAAGTGTCTCAAGCTGGAAAATTGTAACGATCAAACTATAATCCATAGCTGTGCCTGCCTGCCCCATGGGGCTGGGTGGGGTAATTATGAGAACCTGTCAAGTGTCCCCTTTCTGTAGTTTCCAGTCTTTGGATGGCATTGCCATCTGTCATTAGTAGGTATTCCTAGTAGCAGAATCACAGCATATTAGAAATGGAGACTCTCTGGCCCATAGGTCACACACACTTGTCTTCCTTGGAGGAGGGAAGGGTTCTGAGGGCTGCTGTTCAGACTTCCAAAGGCCCAAGAGAATCCTTACCTTTGTGCCCACCGTGGAGCCCCACAGGTCAGCAGAAACATTTGCTACCAGACTTGTGGCTAGAATTCCAGCTCCTACAGTGACCTGTGACTAGGGCTGGTTAGAAGCTTGGGCTTCCCTTGACTCCATGGAGATGGCAGGGAATTGAACCATTTGTCAGAAAGGGGAACTTCAGATTGAAGCATTTGGGGAGCATATCTGGCCTGCCTCTTCACTTTAACAGTGGGGAGACTAGTCACTGCTTGCCTGGTGCCAGGGTGGTCACAGTGCTGGACCAACACCCCTGGTTTCCCTTGTTGTGATTCTGTGTGCTTTACCATACCTTATTGTTTGCTTTCTGGCACAGTTTTTCATGGATGCTTTCTGTGATTGGTCATTGTGAAATTACTTTGAGAAGTAGAATTGAGGCGGGGGAACATTAAAGAATTCTGATTTTCCTTTATGACATGTTTACACATCCATTTGGTCTAATTGTCAGGGTATTTGATCCCTGACCATGTGAGGAAGGCCCAGCTCATCACTGTTTCCTACAAGAGGAGAGGGGTGTCAGGTGATGGTGTCAGGTCACCCAGAACCACTTATGCTTCTGGTCCTCGCTTTGCATGATATTTAACAATGATAGCATTTGGACACCTATATAATCTGCACCCACAGGCTGCAATTCTGAATAACTGAATGATCAGGGCATGTTGGTAAGGAAAAAGGAATTTCTTACGTGTGCTCCTAGGATTTGATTTCTGCTTTTAGAAAAAGTAAGGACACATAATATCTTAAATGGCTGTCTGACATTTGATTTGGGTTCTTCTTGTTCCAGTGACAGTCACATCCTGGGAGAAGCTGCCCTGGTGGCTCTTGGTGGGAAATCTCTTGCCTTTGTGTAAAGGGTGGTCTTGTCCTGACAGTGGGTTGACTGACTCCATTGGGGCTCTTCCTCCCCTAGAGAAAAGGAAAGTTTAGCTTTTCCTGCTTTATTATCTAGAAGTCAAGCCTTAAATGTTTGTTTTCCTTTGTCATTCTTTAAGTATATGAACAAATTTTTTTTAAGGACCACTTTTTGGATAGCCATATAAAATTTGTTTACTCAGTAAGAAGTTGTTGGAATATAGATGCCCATATTAAGTTAGTGAAGAGGATGTTTCTTTTTTGATTGAATCTGTCTTACCTGAGGTGTGTAAAATAAATACTTTTTTCCTTTTAATTCTCCTATCCTCATGAGCAGTAGTATTTCTCTAAGTTATTGTGAGCTTGACTGGTGTGGAGGCGGAAATGATTACTGTGGAAAAGAATGTGGCACTGTCCATATTGTCCTCACTGGACTGTTGTCTTCTGGAAAGCCAGCTCGGGTTGGTCATGTGAACTGTGGTCTCAGCCACATTTTGACTGAGCCTCCTGTCATGGTCATGGTACCCTTTTCCTAAGAAGGAAGATGGAGATGTTTTTCTGCCCAAAGACTGCACACACACAAAAATTAAAGCCAGCTAATCCAGGCGTGTAAAGTAGTTCACAAACTTCGGGTTTATGTACATCACACAGTGACGCCAAGGCATTGGCTTCAGTATGCCTGGAAATCACCAGAAGAGCTTGGTAATAATGTCACACCTCCCCCAGCACCATCCTCACTTACTGTCTGTCTACAGTTTTGAATAGTCTTTTCAGGAGCTTCTAGAATATACGGTAAATGGACCACACTGATGCAATACTGCAGAAAAAGTGGCTGCACCCTTTTCTTAAAGCTCTGTCATGAGCCTTGAGAAGAACGAAATACCTGTGAAGACACAGGTGGCTGCAGGACAGAAATAGTTTGAGCTGCCATCTGGGGTGGAGATTTTCAGTTCAATTTATTCAGTAATATTTATTGGTTTTGGCTGGATTATCACAGACAATGTGATTGATCTGTGACTGCTAGGTTTTGGGGGCAGGGAAAGACAATTGTTATTCCCTCAAAGATGGTCTTGATTCCTGGTACTGATCCCTGGTCCCCGAAAAACAGTTGCCAAAATCTCATTAGGGATTTGATGTAGACCTCGGAGGGTAGGATGAGCATCTTTTTGCACATGGCCTGCCATGCCTCAGCATAACAGAAGCACAGTGTGGAGACACATGGACTTTGAGCTGGGACCCTATGAGGCTGCTCAGGATCCTTAAAGTACACCCATGGTGGAAACTGGATTTGAAAGGAATTTCCCACCCAACCCTTGGAGCATATTTTAATGGAATTTTTCTTTCCTCCAGGGGCATCACTCGATCAAGCTTTGGAATTTGTTTGTTTAGTTTGGTTCTGTTTGCTGTCTTAGTCTGTCTATTTCCAGTCTCCACTGGAGACCCATGGGGCCTACGGAGAAGAACAATTCTCCTTAAGACCCGGTCGAAGGATTGGGAAGGCCTTTGCTCTGGGTTTGTTGTTTGGTTCTGCCAGCTTTCCTGTTCTCAGATGCTTGTAGCACAGGTCTCACTGTTGTGCATGACAAACGCACACATTGCTGTAGGTCACAAATGACATGCATTGACTGTGCAGCTGAGAAATCCAGGGAATAAATGGCTTCAAGTACAGGTGGACCAGAGGTTCTAACTGTTGTGCCTTGCTCCTTCTCCTTGCTTGCTTGCTTGCTTCTGTGTTGGCTTCAAACCTAGGTAAACTCTGGTGGTTCTGTGGTGGCTTCCAACAGCTTAGCAGTACTGCTTTCCTAGTAGTTTCGGGATCATTCAGAGATCTTGATGGCCCAGTATGGGTTGTCAGCCTGCCCCTGATGTAGCCACTGGAAAGGAGGAATATGGGATAGGGAGGGGAAGCCACTGTGGTTTGGGGGAAGAGCTCATGATGCTGATGGGCTAGGCCTGTGGCTGGTCGTTTCCCCCACAGTAGATGAAGGATCTTTATTTCTGGGACAAGGGGATATGAATATTATATGGGTAAAAACAGCAGATTTTCCACATTTCCAGGCTAGAAATGAAAAATTCTTTGACTTAAAGAACCTCACCTAGTGTTGGGGACAAGCCTTAGAAATGTATATCCCCTTCCATTCTGAATCTGCTGTGGATTTGATGAGTCTTCAAAGCTCCCAAGTTCTGTGGAAAGACCTAACAGGAATAATGTGCATTGCCTGTGGTGAGCAACCCCCCCAAACCCCACCCCAGGCCAGGTATCTGATAGGTTCAGTTTCTTTGCTCTTGGTTGAGATTATCAACTCAGTGTGGTTACCAGTGGCTTTGCATGATTCTTAATAAAATGAATTAGTAATTAATACGATTTCAAAACAGGCTTTTCAGGACTGGTGCTGGTGTGGAGAGATGTGGTGGGGGTTGTGGTTCCCATCCAGGGAAATGGTTGTCCTCTGGGCCTTTCCAGCTCCTGGTCCAGCTCTCTTGGTAGATACAGCAATATTTATTAGCTTTGAATGGTAAATTCTAACTTGAAATAATTTTGCTGCCCCCATTCAAAAATATTTAAAGTTGTAACAATTGTACAAATGCCTTTGCTTAATTTACCCCTTAAAAATAGTTGTATGTAGGGCCTCCCAGGTGGCGCAGCGGTTGAGCGCTGGGTTGCGAAGCTGCCCGCGGCCTCTGTGGCGCCGGTTCGATCCCCGGCTGCTCCCCGGCCACCAAAGGAGGGTCCCACATGGCGCGCGGACCTCTCCTGCCGCCCGCTGCTCCCCTCAGCAGTGTACTTCGGTCCTTCTGCCTGCTCTGCTCCCCGCTCTGGCTCTGGTGAATTCTCTCGCCCTCCCGGCTTCTGACTGTACCCAGTGCATGTATAAAACCAAACAAACAAACAAATAGATAAATAAGACATGCCTCTAGAAAATTAAAAAAAAAAAAAAAAAAAAAAAAATAAAAATAGTTGTATGTAAAACCTGATGATAGAGCTAGATTTCTAGAAGCATTTATCATTTAGTTATATTCTAATGGCATTTGTCCCTTCAGTTGTCAGTGTGTAACTTAGGAAATTAGAAAATCACTCATCTATCCTGATCCACCCCCCCCCCCGCCATCTTGTTCTAAACCTTTAGTGAAGTTTAATTTTCCTTCCTGTTTGACATTCCCCTTCTCCCTCCTTCCCTGTATTTGGCCTAGAGGTCCTCAGTAAATCATTGGGTGTTTGTGAACTGACCATATTCCTACAGGCTTGAACGAAGAACCCAAGGGTGACAAATCATCCTGTTTTAGTTGCTTATGCATGTACCTCAGTTCAGGTTCAGCAAGTTAGAAATGGAAGAAAACTGACAAATTGTGAGAAGGAAAGTTTGGAAAGTAGAGCATGCAAACTATTTAAAAAAAAAAAATGGGAACAAAACAAAACTCTGATTCTAGAAAGTACACAGGATGAATACTTTAGGATGGTGTGTATTCGGGTCTTTGCTTCTGGGAGGGAGTGCCTGGCAGATGTTTGCTGGGATGGAAGATAAATTAAGTGTTTACAGTTCAATCCTGAAGCTGAGAGCGAGATATTTAAAAATGAGGAAAATGAGGTCAGAGGTCAATATGGACAAGTGTGACCACAGAGCTGAGCAGCCTGGGAGAACCTCGTGCAGCCCACAGGTGTGGCCAGGTTCCTTCATGGTCAGGTTTGGAAGTTTCAGTCCGCAGAGTCTGGGATGAAGCATGTAACCCAGTGGCCTTGAAAATAGTTTCTTGGAGGCACCTTTGGTGTCCTTTCTCCTTTCAGGAATTTTTTATCCTTGCATATTGCCCTTCTCAAAGTTTGTTGGTCCTAAAGATTGTCTTTGTCTATATCATTTATAAAAATAGCAGGCAGCCATTCACGTTATTTATTCTTTATATGTATTTTTCTGACCATAACAAACATTTTACTAGATTTGTCTTTCTCAAAGCCTAAATATTTCAGAGACTGCCAAAAAATGTCTTTGCAAGCTGAGCCTGGTAGAGAAAGCCCCTGCCTTGGTCTGTGTCCCCTGTTTCCAAATTGGAGTTCCTTTCCCAGCCTGTGTCTAGGAGGCCAGAGGCATCTCAGCTCTTACTCGCAGGATTTGCTGCTTTAGTTTGCTACCAAAGGATTAGGAGGTTTGATGGGTGCCCTGGCCAACCTCACAACTCTCCCTGGGATGTCAGGTCCAGCTAGAGGACTTCAGGCTCACCCAGGGTGGCTGTGGTGTAGAGGAGGGGAGCAGAGTCTGGGGCATCATTTCTCCCTCAGGAAAACATTTTTTCATTATATTCAACTGTTGAGGTCTTTTTTACCAGGACCATTTTCTCTCCTGCTTGATAGAAGCGGTTTTGACCTGGAGGGTAGTGGCAGAGGACCTCTTCTTGCTTTTTTAAAGAGGGGGACAGTCTTAGCTGCCATGCGCCAAATGGAATGACAAATGGAGTGCTCAGTGGTCCCAGGCACATCATAAGGCCTCTAGGTACTAAATATATCTGGATGTTACTATTGCTTTTGATGAGTATTTGGGAAATTACTCATTAAAAATCAAAGTGTTCTTTTTTTCCTTTACCAGGTGCATTCCATTTTTGCTAGCAGTGAATTTTGCTGTGAAGGGAAAACCTTGTTGTCAGATGTGCAGATCATTGCAGAAGTTTGTAACCCCTGGTTCTTTGGCAGGTGTTAGAGGATTTATGAGAGCTGGTCAGATTGGTGGAGAGGCAGAATATGCCTGCTGTCTGTGGAAGCACAGTTCTGTGGCTTGAAGGTGGAAACAGAATTCTTGGCATAGTTGAGGGTGGAGTAAAGGCCTTGTTGGCTGGAGCAGTTGTGTCTGTTGTCACCAGGATGAAATTTGCAAAGCTGTCTATTATATGTATGGTTACATGTGATGAGTGTTCATTTGGTTTCCTGTGGCTTCCCCTGCTCCCTACTTTTGTTTGCTTGGTTATTTTTTGATGTGCCCATTACCCAGCTGAGGCTTTAGATGAGGAAGTTGGGGGCTATCCATTGTTTCTCTAGCAGAAGCATCACAGAAGTTTGGCCTTGGGTTGCATGGGGTGCTGCATAGGGAGGAGAGCCCCAGCTGGGTGACTGTAGTCTGCTGACCTAGGGATTCCAAACCTCAGGGTCTTCTCTGTACCATAGGAAAAATAATCCTTACCTAGAGAGTTTTCATAAGCATTAAATGAGACAAAGCCTGGCATAAGGCTGCCGTGGCTCCTTTACAGGGTTAGTGGGGCCTGCGAGGCATGGGAGGTGGGGGTATGGATGATGGGGGAGCCCCTCCCTTGTGTTTAGATCTCAGCTGGGTCTTTCTATTTTGGACAGTCCTGAAATCTTCTGGAAAGGTTTTCTCATATTATAGGTGAGGAATAACCATACAACCACTTCTCTTCCACCTACTCAGGTATCCTCAGTTTTGAAAGTCAGAGTAAGGATAATCTCTGGCAGAGTCCTTCCCATGTCTGACTTTGCATCCTCAGATTCCTCTGTGCGCTCACCAGACTGGGGACAAGGACACTGTTCTTGTTTCATCTGTTTATTTAGCAGTGTTTATATCTGTGTCAGGCATGGTGCTAAGTGTTCACTGGTAAGCCATACCAATGGGGGTTCCCAAACTCCTGGACCAGAGCCCATTGTTGGAGATGTGGACCTCCCTCTAGCATGGTAAATGTTTCTTCTTTGGCTAGCTGTGTTTGTGGCATAGCACAGGTTTGACCCTTTATTGTGTAACCCTGGGCCTCAGTTTTCTCCTCTGTAAATTGAGGGGACTTGGCTAAAGCCAGATTATTTTTAAGGCTGTATTAGCTCAGGCCAGATGCTGGAGATTTTTGAAAGTCCAGTGGATGGCTTTAACCATATTCTAGAATAGTAGTCTAAAACCTTTATGAAATGTCAGGAGAAAATGGGGCTCACAGAAAATTCCCTGATGAGTTAGACCAAAGCCAAATTTGACCAAAGCCAAATGTGTAGCTAGGCATTTGGGGTTTAAGATATACCAAAAATGAGAGACTTTTCTTGATTTGTCAGACCAACTCACCCTAATACTTGGATTCTTTGTAGCTTCCTGTTGCCATGCAGGGAAATCACAACCCAAAAGGCCATTCTGTGGAAGTATTTTGGAAATAGAAACATAGTCATAATATTTGCTACTTTTCTTCTCAAGACTAAAACTTGAGTTTAAATTTTGTTTATTAACTTTCTGTGTTGATTTTATCATAGTTTTGAAAGAACGGCGGATTCTTCCCTCCTAGGGAGACTAGGGCATGTCCATGCACTGTCCCCTAGCTCCCAGTACCCGCTATTCACAGAAATGTCTGAGCTGGTGTGTCCTGTGGTCTTGGGGAGCTCATGGCACGCTAAGTGTTTTCTTTCTTTCTCTAGGTCATGGCTTCCACCTTCTCAGGCCCGGGTCTCCAGTGGAGGAAATGACTGTTGGAGACCTTGCTCTAGATCTGTTGCAGAAACTGAACTCTCACAGGGCTCCAACTTGCCCAGGACACGGAAGTTTCTCTCTTTGAAGGGCTTTACATTGCAACCCAGAAGGTAAAAAATGACGACCTCGTCTATCAGACGGCAGATGAAAAACATTGTGAACAATTACTCAGAAGCCGAAATAAAAGTCCGGGAAGCCACGTCCAATGATCCATGGGGCCCGTCTAGCTCTCTGATGACCGAGATCGCAGACCTGACCTACAATGTGGTGGCCTTCTCAGAGATCATGAGCATGGTCTGGAAGCGGCTCAATGACCATGGCAAGAACTGGCGGCATGTGTACAAGGCGTTGACGCTGCTGGACTACCTCATCAAGACGGGCTCTGAGCGGGTGGCCCAGCAGTGCCGTGAGAACATTTTTGCCATCCAGACTTTGAAGGACTTCCAGTACATCGATCGTGACGGCAAGGACCAGGGCATCAATGTACGTGAGAAATCAAAGCAGCTGGTGGCCCTCCTCAAAGATGAGGAGCGGCTGAAGGCTGAGAGGGCCCAGGCTCTCAAAACCAAAGAACGCATGGCCCAGGTTGCCACTGGCATGGGCAGCAACCAGATCACCTTTGGCCGAGGCTCCAGCCAGCCCAACCTCTCCACCAGCTATTCAGAGCAGGAATATGGCAAGGCCGGGGGATCACCTGCCTCCTACCATGGATGTGAGTAGTGGAAGCACTCCCTACCCCTTGCCAGAGTGCGCTGAGTGCAGCAGCGCTGGGAGAAAGGTAGGGTGGGTGCCCTTGGGCTGGGTGAGAGCTTGCCTCTGTTCTCCATTCTCAGCTTTGCACAGCTCAGACAATAGTGTCCTTGGTCTGCATTGACTCACACTTAACAAAGGGGCTTTTGGCCCCTTGGCCACTTGGGCTTGGAGGTCTTGAGACCTTCTGCTGCCCTGTGGTCTGATTCAGTACCTCTGGGTAGGGCTGGCCCAGTACCCCTAGGTAACAGGCAGGCATAGAGACGGGTTTGTCTGCTTCCTCCTCAGGAGAGGCTGGAGTGAAAGGGTTGGCCTGCTGCACAGGCAGTGGAGAGCTGACTGTATTCGGGAGGAGAAAACTAATGCTCTTCCTTGGTAATTTTGTTGCTTTAATCCTATTAAATTCTTTTCTAATGATTGGGCTACAAGTCTTATGACTGGCTCAGTGTTTTATTGTACTTCAGTATCACAGATGGTGAGATATGGGATGTCGCTGTCTCACTTTTAGAGGGAGAAAATAAAATCCTCTGCAGGTATCAGTGTGAGCAAGGCTTCCTTACCCAGCACATGGAGGAGGTTTCTTGGTGATTTGGTTGTATGGCTGGGTCTGTGCTAAATGGTGCTGCTCTGTTTTCTTGTTCTGCCCATTGTTCAGAAGTGCAGTTCGGGGCCTGGCGAAGCTAGTCTCTGGGGGCCATGTTGGCTTCCTGGCCAGTAGTCCCAGGCTGTGTGCCCTTTGCCTTCACAGTGTGGTGTGAAGGCAGGTGGCCCGACTGGCCCATAGGGTAGAGTTGGGGAGCATGCAGAAACTGTGCCTTCTGACTGAAAACAAAAACATAGGTCTCTGTACCCTTGTTTTGAATTGGTAATACTGCGTCAGCACAGAAAAAAATTTTTTTAAAGAAGTTGTTTGTAGTTTGACAAACCCTGTCAGCCCTTGCTTAGTCAGTGGTTCCATTACCAGACCACTTACTGACATTTCCTACCTTTGCAGGTTTCAATTTGAATTTTGAGAAATGTGAAAATTTTGAAAAATAGGAGATTTGCATATTTTAAAGTCAGACTTTCAGCCTCTAGGAATTTTAAGTTATTATCAAGCTTGGAGCGGGTTTTCTAGTTTTTGTCCCATTTTTAGTTATTGTCATTTCTCCCTCTTAGTTTGAATTGCTCTTTAAAATAAGTAGAGGTTGTGACCTTCATGAAACTGCTTAGGAAGCATTGTAACATGGATGGATTTTCAGAAGTCTCCTAGGCCGGATTGTATCAGAAAGTGGAGATTGCCTTTTAAGAAGTGAGGTTGTTTATTTTTCTCAGGGAACCTCTCCCCGCCCCTCATCCTCCTCCTCCCCTCCCTGAAGGCTCCCTGTGGTTTGAGTTGGTCTTTGTCTGCCTTGGCTTCCTCTTTGGGAAGTAGCTGTGGCCATGGGAGCTGCTCTTCACTGTTAGTTTGCCCTTTGCAGTCATTATTCTCAAGAAACCAGGGCAAGCAAAGTAAGGAGCTGCTATAGCATCCTGTTCCATCATTAGTTTGTGGTGTGGTCCTAGTGCAGGGGTGAGGCATTGTGTGTGAGATCCTGGGAGTCTGGCTAGGGACTTCCCGACACAGGTGTCTGTCACTTCCACTGGGCTGACTGCTGCTGACATGGTCCCAGCTCTCCCCCTCAGACTTCAGGCTCAGGCTGTATGTTCAGGATCAGAATATGGCTGGCAGCCAGGCAGTCCCTTCAAGCTCACTGGGCATCAGCCTTGGCTTACACCTCTGCCACACCCTCTTCCTCTAATGGCGTGTCTCTCTCTGTGTGTATGTGTGTGTGTCCCTACCCGACAGCGCCCGAGGCCTCGCTGTGCCCCCAGCACCGCACAGGGGCCCCGCTGGGTCAGAGCGAGGAGCTGCAGCCGCTGAGCCAGCGCCACCCCTTCCTGCCGCACCTGGGGCTAGCCTCCCGCCCAAATGGCGACTGGTCCCAACCCTGCCTCACTTGTGACCGCGCAGCCCGAGGTGGGACGGCGGTTTGCTTTTCTCCTTCCTAGAAATGCTGGGCTGCTTGCTGGGGGTGTACTTGTCATGTCAGTACAGCCAACTCTCTCCCTGTCTCCTTTCGGACCTTGCGGTCCCCCCTCCAGTGAACCTAAGGCCCCTGTCTTCCTCTCTGCCTAGGAGCTCAGGTGGCCTTGCCAAGCTGCCCTCATACCGTCATACATCATTTGCTAGAAGTTCTGCTGAAGGCTCAGTATGAGAGCTGCTTTCCCGGTAAAGCACAGGGTGCTTGCCCGTGCTCTCCCTGTGTCTCCCAACCCTGAAAATTGGAGATTGCTCTCCTGTCTTCTAGACCCAGGCATAGTGGAGGGTCCAGCCACTTGGCTTGTTGAGCCAGAAATGTGTGGTTTAAATCTAGCATAGATGGGCGATCCTAAGGGCCTTGGTGGATAGTCATTGGAAGCCACCATCCTTGATGCAGTGATATGTGTCTTGTTGAGTACAAAATAGGATTGTTTTTGCTTCTCAATTAACTTTCATCCTTCCTAAAATTCCCATTACCGTGGTCAACAGAGAGTTAGCTGTACTGTCAATTCTAGGTCAGTGTTTGAAGATACCTAATTCAATGGGTAACTAAAAATGGGGCTTTTCTTTTAACTAATTAATAATGTATCCTGGTCAGAGCCTGTAACTGTTGCAGGTTAAGCTGAAAACAGATTTTCTCTGTGCCTAATGAGAAAATACTATCAGTTTAAACTACCTTCTGTCCCAGGTGGGGTCCTACCATAGGGAAGACAATTGTCCTCGTCTCCTCTTACTTAGAAGTGACATTGATGAATCTTTGTGTGACTCCCGGATGAGGTGGCCAGCTTTTCCTCAGCCCTGGAAACAGTTACTGTTCATTCATGCCTCATTAATATTACAGTTTGTTTGACTTAGGTATCTGTTTGATTGCTATATTTAGCTCTGGGGATATTTTCCTTTGTGCCCTTGTCTTTCCCTAACACTTTAGGCAGTATTTTGTAAGGAAAACTAGCTTTGCATTGTAGGCAGTGCAAAAGATCAGAGTGTTCAGAAGGATAACCCAAAGGCATGGAGTTATACTCTGTTTCTCCCCACACACATTCTGGGTCTGTTTACAGAAGGTTCCCAGTGTTTTCCAGAACTCCAGTAACCCTTCCTCCCTCCATTATTTTTCCTAGGGTTCTACTAATTAAGTGATTGACATGCTCTGTATTAAGTTTCAGTGGTTAATTCTACATTCTCCTGGCTTTCTAGCTTTCTAAGTGGCAGTTGACTTTCCTGTTTGTTTGCATATTTAAGTCAACCCCAAATAAGCCTCATATACATCCCTGTCTCCTCCCACTCTGACCCACCAGGACCAGCTACCCCCTTCACCAGGCGCAGTTCTGCCTCTTTCCACTTAGGCACTGTCCCCCATACACACATATCTAACAAGTTGCTTGAGGTAGGCAGTCCATATGGATTTCTGCTCTCCTTCTACTCTGTTAGGAATTAAGGATAAAAAATGATTTTTTGGACAATTTTTGACAATCTCCCAAATGAGTTTTGTGCAGACAAATGTTATGTGGGGTTGTCTTTTACTCTATAACCGTATCATGTGTGCATTCCTCTTTATCTCATGTTTCCCTGTCATGGAGGGTTGGGGGATGGGGCAGGACCCTGTCCTTTCTCTCTGTTCTTTCTTTAAGCACCAAAGTGTTGAGTGTCAGGTAGGTGCTTAATATATGCATAAGGGAGGTTTTGCTTTGCACTTACCTGCTTGGAATCCAGCAGTGGAGAAGTCAGAGTGACACCAGCCACTCAGAAAATGATCTTGTGCAGTACAAGCTGTGTTTTGGGGAGACATTTGTGAGCGCACACTTAGGCCCTCAGGGCCCGGGGTGCTGGGACTGAGGCAGACCACCTTAAAAAAGCCCCTTCATGTAAGACAAGCACAACAGGAGGTTTCTCTGTCTCAACTGGTTATTCTGCTCCTTAGTGACCTTGGTGTTTGAGATCTTTCATATGCCACATCCATTTGATCTCTGTTTCCTCCCTCCCTCTCACCTTCCCTTGGAAATCACTCAAAATCTGTCCTTCTCTAGTTCCATTGCCTCAGTTCAGTGCCAGCTTTCTTGCTGGTTTCCTTATCCAGCCTCCATCTTTATAAATATTACCCTGATCCCAGAAATGATGCCGGGTCCCGCACAGCACCTTTAGATTCCAAGGGTACTTGCGGGGTCCAGCCTGAGTCTGTGACATGATAGACAATTCCCTTCCTTTGTGGGCCTTGGTTCCCTTCTGCCCGCTCAGGTCTGCTAATGTCTGCCTCAGGCACTGTACCAAATTTTCTCTGTGAAGCCCACCCCAGTTGCACCCTGGGCTTCCCCATCTCCTCATTCACTCAGCATTTGTGTATTGTGTTCCCATTGTGTGCTAAATAAGCACAAGCAGTGTCTCCTGCCTCCTATAGGCTGCATACTAATGGGAAGAGAGAAAAATGAACGTAGGACATTCTACTCACATTGCATGATGACTGCTGTGGAAAGCAATAAGCCAACACCAAAAACTACCTAGCTAAGTATGAGTGAGCTGTCTGAATGAGGGTCTGGAAGACAGAGGGCAGAGCCATGCAGATACCCTGAGGTGGGAGTGTGCTTGGATATGTGCAGAGCAGGGAAACAAGCTGGAAGTGAGTGAGGGAGCGTGGCAGCTGAGCTCGGGGTGGGAGTGTGGTTGAGGGCTGATGGGGAGAAAGTGTAGGCAGCGGAGGACTGACCTGGGGAAGGCTTACCCCACTTCTCAACTCTCCGGCAGGGTGTTTCTTTGAATTCCTAGTCCATCCCATATTGATATTTTTATATCTCCTGGGCTATTGTAGCAATGATTGCTATTAAATTTTCGATTAAATTGCTATTAAAATTTCTAAATACTTTCTCACTATACTCATGTCACGCACCACATGCTGACTAGGCAGGCCTAGGCTCTTCGGGGCCATTGGAAAACTTTTACTCAGTGGATGGAGAGGCATGGAAAGGTTTGGCACTGAGATGGGACTTGATCTGATTTAAGATGAGACACATTTGGAGGATCTACTGGCTTTGTATGGGGGCAGGTTGGGCAAACGGAGACCTTGGGAGTCTACCGCCTTAATCCAGGTGAGAAATCAGGCCTGGGCCTGATGAGGCTGTGCAGATTTCATTGTTCATTTTTGTACAACGTTTGATTTCTCCTCTCAGCTAGTATCCTGATCCCCTATTTGTTTCCCCTATATTACTCCTATAAGTGAAACCATCTAATATTTTTCTTTTTCCTTCTGGCTTACTTCACTGAGCATAATCCCTTCCAATTTCATCCTTATTGCTGCAAATGGCATGAGTTTATCTTTTTTGATTGCTGAGTAGTACTCCAATGTGTATATAGCACATCTTCTTGATCCAGTCATCTCTTTTTGGGCGTTTAGGTTGTTTCCATATCTTACATATTGCAAATAGTGCTGCTGTAAACATAGGGGTACAGGTTTCCTTTCAAATTCATGTTTTTGTGTCTCTTGGGTAGATTCTGAGGAGTGGAGTTGCTGCGTCAGATGGTTGCTCCACTTTTAATAATTTGAGGAGCCTACACACAGCTTTCCATAGTGATTGGACCAGTTTGCATTCCCCTGGGTGATTTTTTTTTTTTTAAAGGGCCAACAGAACTTGCTAGAGGACTGGGTGGCGTGAAAGAGGAGTTGAGGACAGCTCTGAGAACAGCAAGCAGAGCAGCTGAGAGATGGAACTGCCAAGCCTTCACATGAAGGTGGCTATGAGTGGAACAGGTTTGAGTGGAGGCAGGATTACATTTGGACATGTTAGAGTGTCTACTAGACATGCAGGTAGAGGAGTGGAGAAAATTTGAGAAGTCTAGAACTTGCAGGGAATTCTGGGCCCAAGATGTCTTCAGCTCTTTGCCCTCACCTTCAGCCCTTTTACTCACATTTACCTCCATGACTCTGCAGTCTCTGGTGCACTGGCTGCTCTCTTGGTTTGCATGTATAGGCTTCCTCTGTGACCCTGACTTGGCACTGCTGTATGCAAGCGGAGCTTTGGTGGCCAGAAGAATCATTTTAGGCTGAAGGATTGGGGTTTGCCTGAGACCACACAGAGGTGACAGCTGAATGGACAGGATGGACAGGATATGAATAGCCTCTTACATCCCCTCCCCCCAGCTCTATCCTCCCTCCCAGCATTCTGCTTAGAGCCCATCGTGGAGTTCTGGAGGAATTGCAGAATTTCCTAGAGCAGCAGGAATTTACATCCAAGGTAGCAAAGGGAAAATTGTCCCTGTGAGTTAAAGCAAAGACCTGAAATCATAATGATGGCCACTGTCCACTGATGTGGATATTCCATGGACAGGCCTCCCCCTTGTACTCCCTGAGGTGGGAAGGAAATGCCCAGTTTGTGTTTCCAGTTCCCATTACTAAACTCCCTGAATCAGTCTTCAGAATCAGGACTGTGGTTACTTTTCTATAGAGTGCACGTGTCTCATGTTGCCTGGTGTCTTGGATTTCTGGGTGGGAACTGCCAGTATTCCCACTTTGAAAGGAAGAAAGAAGGAGACTAAAAATCTTCATCACCGTGTGATCAGGTGAATTAGAACCAACAGAAACTCTCAGATCTGAAACAGGCCAGTAGCAGGTTTTGCCCAGAGTGGGTGCTGCTGCCTTGGCCAGGTCTCTCGGGCTGACACCTTGCCTCAGTGACACCATCAGCACATTAACTGGTGTGAGCAGCTTCTCTGTGGTTTGGGCCTGCTTCTAGAGCATTTCAGTGCTTCCTTCAGGCCAGCCAATCTTTTGGGCTGGGGGCTTCTCCTGTCAGCCTGTTCTCATATTGTCATTCACCTGTTGTTTAAAGATTATGACTATTTCATTTATTGCCCTGCTAAACTCTAGAAAAGATTGGAGTTGTCTTACAAAACATATGCAACACCAGAGGATTAAATAGTGAGCAGAAGAAATTGGGGCAAAAGAAAAAATAAGGGTAAGAAAATAAGGCCAGGACCACATAACTGCTGAAGGTGGATCCAGATTTGACTTTGAACTTCTCAGCCACCTTTGCCAAAGCGAACAGTTTCTCTTTAGTCTCCAGACTGGCTCCAGATGAGATGTTTACTCTGCAGGTGGAAGAGCAGGGCCTGAGAGCAGCCTCGTAGGACTTTAGGGGGAGCACAGTGGGGCCTCTGAGCCAGTTCCAAGTTCTCTCTGATGGCTCAGAAAGACTCCAGGGTTCGCAAGCTCTCTTGGGAAATGGAGGGGTAGTATGACCACTGAGCTTCCTCCACAGTGATCAGCTGTCTTAAATCCATTAGGGAGCTCTGAAAGCTTCTGTCCTGTTTCATGTTCCTGTAGGACTCTCCAGGGAATATAGTTCTCCAGAGCAAGGGAGCCTCAGGAGTAAACCAGAGCTGCTGTGGCCCCTGCCCTGCCAACCAGACTCTGGGAGTGGAACTGGCCCATATACACATGTACATACACAGAAGAGAATGTTTTAATAAGAATTAGGCATCTGAGAAAGGGTATCCTACACAGGTTTACATTTGAAAATCGGAGGATATGAGAAAATATATTAATGATTAAAAAAAAAATCAAACCCAGTTAGCATCTGGGTTCATGTGTATGAACTTGGAAGGGCCTAAGTCAGTGGAAGCCTCCTGAGAATGCGGGAGGTAGTATAACAGAGCTTTGGGGTGCTGATGACACCCCAGGATTGGGGTGGGAGACATACCTAGGACTGAGAGGCAGTTGGTGACTACTGGTCAAGTGATTCCCTGCTGTCAGGTAAAAGCAGTAGGAAATGTACCTCGATCCAGCTTTGTGCTCCATCTTGACTTTTCTGGGGGTGGGGGCATAGATTAGGAATTTGGTGAGAGGTGGGATTCATTTGATAATCCTGTTTTGTTGGAACAACTGTGTTCTCGAAGTCAGGGTACTCCTGCATCTTTGGCAGGCAGTTCTTCCCAGGGGCAGAGGTGGGCCCTGGGCTGTCAGTATTAACTTCCTCTGGGGAGAGTTAAATCTTAAGTGGGAAATGAAGTCACAGAAGAAGCTGGTTAGTAATGCCAGCAGACCCTTGGAGGTGACAGTTTTTGTGACACATCTGTCCGCGGGTCAAACGAGATGCTCATTCTTACCATCGAAACTTGGGTCTTCAGTGGGATGTGACGTGTGCATGAGGACGTTGCTGACACACAGCAAGTCAGCAGTTGCCTGACAGAGGCAGCCAGAAAGTACAATGATCGCCCATCTTTTGTTTTCTCTTAAGAACAGACCCTCTCCTTTTTTCCACTTGCCTGAGGAATTGCAGGCCTTGTTACTAAGAGCCCTGGGCTGGACTCACTCACCCAGATCTACTAGCCATAAGTAATGCAGCCAGAGTTTAAACCTAGATTTTCAAAAAATGGGTTTTTTTTTTTTCAATAATAACATGGTTTAATATTTTTCTGCACAATAGATGAATTTACATTTTGTGCATATCGCAATTTTAAGATACTATATTCTATTCCATGTAATGCTTTCTCCCTAACTTTTGTGGTTTTTAAAGGCAAGAATACCTATTTAAACTGTCACTTACTGAGGACCCAGATCTTAAAGGGCCCCTCTGATTGTCAAAGAGTTTAAGATTGAAACAGCTATCAAAGTAGTGATTGGGATTATTAATTAAATGATTGACGTTAACTTGTGCCATAGAAAATTGAATATGAATACAATGTTTATATCAATCCATTTGTCTTTATCCTTTGTAGGATAGGTAAACAAACTTGTTTGTAAATACTTGCCAAATAAATGCAGTACAAAAAGGAAAAGGGGAGGCTTATGTAAGGTTGGCAGAGAGTCATACAGCTGTGACAGGCTGCTCAAGTACTTAGTAACTGGTTTCAAGTAGTCAACTTCAAGGGGACATTTAAAGATTATATAAAAAATAAGAGGGAAGTTCTAATGGTAGATTTCTCCTTGTATGAGGAAATAGACTGTAATTTACATGTGCCCTCTGCATAGTATGTTATGTTTCGTAGTCTTCAGAATGCTTTTCGCTATCTGAAATCGTTTATTTTCTGTCTCCCTGCTAAAACACATTGTCTGAATGAGAGCCTTGTTCATCCTCAATGTGAAGTGCCTGACTCCGGATAGGTGCTCAGTTGAACACTCAGAGAATGAGTGCTAACTAAATCTTTTTTTTTTTTTTTTTTGGTAGTAGTTTTATGAGATGTGCTCATCTCTGTAGGTATCTGCCCTACCCATGACTGTGTTTTGAAAATATTTTGCAGGCATTTCCAGAAATGTAGACATTTTACATATTAGTATCGCTTCTTGATGCTCTAAGGTTATCAATAGTATGATTCATAGTTGCTAGTTTTTGCTTAGTAGTAAAATGCTGTTCCTCATTTTGCCAGTTGCCTTTTTTCTTTTCACTAAACCATTGACTCTTCGACTGTCTGCTTAGGAACTTTTAAATATCCTGAAATATCCCAAGTCTTGGGCCATATTTCCTTCTAATCAATTCAGTACCTCTGGAATGAGCCCTAGGAATCAGGGAATGTTCCAGCATCTGCCAGCTCGTGGGTCTGAGCACTGATGGATCAGTTGAAGACATCTCCTCCCTCTCCCTTCAGCGATGACCAGTAGCCAGGCCCTTTCAGAAAGTTATAGTCAGCAGGCAACTCTCAGTTTAAAATTGATAGTGCCAATTTAATCTCCTCTTGCTGACTACTAGTGAGAAGCTTAAGCTAGCTGTTAGCTTAGTTGCCAGCATCCTTAGTTCACTTGGAGGCCTACTTTTCCAGTTCTAACTAGTAAAAGTGGTGAGGACGGGAAATAAGAAACTGCTAGATTTTTTTTTGTTATGAAAGTAATGTGTCCTTTCAAGATAGTGTAGAAAATGGGAAAAGAAGACAACAAAAGTACCCCACAGTCTTTTTTCACAAAGACAACTCTTGTTCACATTTTAGTGTATTTCCTGCTGGACTCTTAAGCATTTCTTTTCCACAGTTGTGGTTACATTGTAAATGCAATTTTGCATCCCTGTTTTATCTCAGAACATTCTAACAGAAGCATTTTCTGGTTACTCCACAACCCTATAAACATTTTAAAAGCTACACTCAACATTCCACTGGGGGAGGTTGATACTAAACAGTCACTCACTCATGTTCACCCAGACAGCCCAGCCGATTTCAGTGCTAGGGTCCTGGCTGCCTGGACTCTGACCAAGGAAGGTGTGGAGCCCTTCATTATGTGGGTTTGTTGAGGCCATCTGTCTGTGAGCAAAGCAGGCAGATTCTTAATCTGGCGAGGTTTGAAGGCCAGCTCAAGACCCACACCCTCAAAAAGCAGCTGTGCTGACAGATCTGTACAAGTCCAAATGGTGCTCCATGAAAACAAAAAATCTCATGGTTTTTGTTATGCAGGTGGTAATTATACGTGTCCTTTATAATCACATGACTTTTTCAAAAGCACATTTTTATAACTTTAGTTTGTTTTTTGCTCATTTCATAAGTCTGTGCTAATGATGGTGCTAAGCATTGAGGGGCTCGCAGTCAGCCTTGCCCTTTGTGAGCTTCCAGTTAGGGAGAAGTAGACGCATTGACAGTGCCCAAGTTAGTGCCTGGATGGGGGCTGGACATGTGGGTTCAGAGCTTCTTTGATGACCGCTGAGCTGTTCGAACCTTGTGCATAGTGGGACTGGGTGAGCGAGTAGAGGTGGGGGGTGTGAGCATTCAATGTAGGCTGCGGCACACTCTCATGCAGTGGCCACAGAGGTTGCCCTTCAGCTGATTCCTTAGCACCAGGTTCCCATGAGAAATGTAATGTGATTAGGCATTTTGAATATTTCTGGCCTAATTTTCTACACAGTTGCACTTTATTTTTAAGGTTAAACCTTGGGTAGGTTACTCTTTAAAGTTAAGTCTTTAAATCTGTAAAACAAGGCAGCAGATTATATAAATCACATATACTGATACATACACCGCTGTGCTGCTTGTGTGAAGGAGACAAATACTTCTTAATGGATGGCTCATTTTATTTTCCTTAGCATCAGAGTTGTTTCTAGATTCTCGCCAGTATAAAGGACATAAACTTCTCTGTGCAGAAATCTTGTTTTTCTAAGGATTCTTTAGATTAGTGTATAGGAATTAAGTTTATTGGGGAAAGTATATGAGCATTACCCTGTCTCTTGAAACATTGCAGATGGTTTTCCAGATGGTACCTGTTTGCAGTGCTCCTAACCTGGATCATAGTGCTCAGTTAACAGTCTTCGAGTCCACAGTGTGTAATTTTTTTAAAAGATTATTATGAATTTAATAGATGGAAATTATTATCCTGAACACTCATTTTAAAAGTGAGTTCCTGTTTACAAGTATTACTCTAGGAAGCTGCAGTAGGTTTTTATCTTTGTTAAGTTTATGATTGAATTAAGAAGAGAAATTATGTCTTTGTTAAAGTTCATGCTACACTCATGCCTGCTCATAAGTTGGAGTGCCATCTTTTCAGATCCAGATGTCAGTGTCCCTCCTACTGCCTTGAGAGCTGTGGGTGGCTCTCAGCCACATTGGGGCCCTCACCCCAGCTCTCCACCCATAGAGGGACAGACTGTAGCTTTGTTACTTTCTCTGTAGACAAAGCAGTGGGAAATACTGGGATCCTGGGAAAACAAAGGTGCTTAATGTTTTGGGCACCTCACAAACTGGTGATCTTGAAATGGAGAGGGTTTAATCTGTAGCCTAAAGAAAACAGCACAAATTTGTTCTTTTATTTCAGAGACAGGATGGGCTTTGAATCATGCAGACAAATAAAAGGACTGCCTTTTGTCTCTGCTCCACCATCCCCCACCTCAGTTTCCAATCGTGCAGTGCTGGGGCAGATTAGGGTGGAATGCTGCCTTTGTTCAGCTTTGCCTTCTTCTTCCCTGGGTTTCAGCTTCTGTAAACTGAGGCAGCAGCACCAATATCTCAGGGTGGTGGTGATGAGTGTGAGGAATACCCTTGGAAGTCATAGCCAGTGTTAGTTCCATTGGAAATAAACTTGAAATGAGCCCACTGGCATTTGAACTCTTGCTCTGGGCCAGGATCAAAGCTGACGTAGTAGCCCCTGCCTGTGTAGAGCTTCCTGCCAGGTCAGAGAGATGGCCTGGTTATGAACTGATCACCAGTGTAGACTGGAAGTACCACTTGTGAAGTCATGAAGCCCACTCTGCTGATGCCTCTCAGTGTGGGTGTCCCGCTCTCAGTACCCGGGTGGGTGTGGGTGGGTGAATAAATTCACTAAAAAGGGAAGATAGGCATTGAGAAGGTAGCATTGGAAGTGACACTAACGGATGAGGTTGTGTTTTTCTTCCTGTTTGGGAAATGGAGGCAGGAAGGAGTTGGGGAATTCTGGACTGAGAAAGGCTGTTGAAGTGGTTTTCCAGGAGGATGGTATCGTGAGTAGGGCAGGACCACGTAAGCAGCTTAGGGGACTAAAGGGTAGGGTGTGGTCCCTTCCCCAGCATGGTGAGGACACCCACATTTGTGTGTGCAGGGAGGTGGGAGAGCATGGAGATCCGTCCATTCTGGGAAGGGTTTGAACGTGGTAGCCTTCTGGGACTGCTATAACCAGACACCACAAAGGGGACAACTTTAAACAACAGACAAGGTTGTCCCGGTCTTGAAATCTAAAGTCAAGGTGTCAGCAAGGCCACCTCAGCAAGACAAGGGGAGAATCCTTCTTTGCCATTTCCTAGCTTCCAGTGGCCACAGTCCTTGATGATTCTTGACTAATAGCTGCAATGTTCAACCCCTTCTCCATCATCATGTGTCTCCCCTCATGTGTCTCTTCTAAGGACACCGATCACATTGAATTTAGGGGTACCCTGCTTCAATATGACCTCATCTTAACTAATTACATCTGCAACAACTCTGATTCCAAATAAAGTCATATTTTGAAGTACTGGGGGGGGGGGTCAGGAGTTCAACAGACCTTTTTTTGGAGTCCCAGTTCTCCCCATAACACACCATCAGAAGAAGAGCTGAGTGCTTGGGTCTACACTTTATAGCAGCATCACACCCCTTACCTGCTCATGTTGTGATGGGGAGCCCAGCCAGGCAGGGCCACAGATGTTCTTTTGTGGCCTCAGGCCAGATGGGTTAGGAACATTTCCAGGTATAGTGGACTCTGCTTAAATGTATGCAGAATCTGGTCACTTCAAAGCTTCCTCCACCATTACTCTTGAACCTGTCACATTGCAGCACTGCTTCCCTTAGACCCTCCCAAAGCCCCTCCAAGGACACCTGGAGGCTCTTCTTATTATGGCCCTTTGGGTGTTCTCAGCCTCTGCCACCCCAGGGCCTGTGCCTTCCATCCCGTGAGTGAAAGTTCCACTTGCTCCCTGCCTGGCTTCATCACTCTGCTGCTGGGTCTGTGCTCCTTCTCTGATCTCTGACCACATAAGACTGAGCGGTTCTTTGCCCTGACACCTTCCCCCTTCACTTGCTCCTCACTTAATTGGTATGGTTGCTCCTTAGGGAACACAGCCTCCTCAGACCTGGAGTAGTTCTGGGTTTGGTGCATGAAAGTAAAGGACTGTTCCTCTGTTTACGTTGTCTTTAGGGGAGCGAACGTGAGATTTAGCTTTAAGATTGGATTTGAATTCTTATCCTGCTAGCTGTGAGTGACCTCACTGGATCCTAGTTACTGCCTCTGAGAAAAGAGTTGATATTAAAGAGCAAGGCCTTTAAGATCAGACTTCATCTCTCATTGGTTGGGTGACCTTAGTCATCTCACCTCTAAGCTTCTACCCTGGTCTCAAGTTGTGTGGCATTGAGATACTTATAAGTTACACACTTGTCTGTGTCAGATGCTGGTCACATAATTAAAGTGCTTTTCACATAATTACTCTGTCTCCATTCTGCTGATGAGAAAGCTGAGGTGCGGAGAATTACCTGCCGTGGCCAGGTGTTGGGAAATTGCAAGCCCAGATCTGAGGCCAGGCATTCAGATTCACCCTTAATGTTGAGCTGCTTCTCTTATTTGAAAACACTTAGCCAAGGTCAGGCCAAGGCTAGAAAAAGCAGCAGACAAAGCAGGAACATATGTGGTTCCCTGTGAGTAAATGTCAGAACAATGCACCCACACTCATCCTTACAGAGTGTGCATTAAAATTTTTTCCTGGGTGGAATCACAAGAAAATGTCAACAACTGTTTCCTCTGGGGAGAGAATGGGGGCAGGATGAGAGGAGTGGCTTTTACTTCCTCTTAGGCCAGAGTATTTAAAAATAGGTTATGGGCATCATCACATTCCACCCAAAAATACTTCCATATCCATCCCTTCCTGGTGAAGTGTGACAGAGTGACTAGCAAAAGCAACAATACCAACATCATCTAACACCCCAAATTTGCCAGTTATCCTGAAAGTGTCTTGCAGCTGATCTCTCAAGACCAAATCACCCAGGAACACATGTTGCATTGGTTGTCCTGCCTTTCAGTCTGTCTTAGTGCAGTGAATCCCACTTTCCTCCTGATCCTAAAATACCAAGAGACAGGGCCAGGAGCGCAGCCTTGGGCTCGGGTTTGTATGCTACCTAGTGTGGTGTTCAGCTCAGTCCTTGCCCTGTACTGCTGTGAACTGGAAATCAGGTCAAATGTTTGGATGGGAATCAAGTCAGAGGTTTTTTCCGGACCATCCTGGGTGGTGGTGTGACGTCACGTGATTGGGCAGGGGTTGGCCACAGTTCCCAGGGGCAATGGTTTGTTCCTCTGTTTTAATGTCACATTTCCTTTCTTGATCTGACTCTGGTGGTCCTTTGGTGGGCTTCTCATTTTGTACCATTTTGATTTTTCCATCTCTTTATATATATTTTTCTCTTTTACTGTTAACTGAGGTAATCTGAGTTTATATTCTCCTAATTTGCCTTGTTTGACTAAAAAACCATCTTCCCTGCTTCTCTTTTTGAGGTGGTAAAATGAGCGCCCTCAAGGGGCTCTCATGGGGGACGGGTTTAGAAGCCTTAGCTCAGGCCAGGGCTGCTGGGTGGGAGTGTCCTCAGTGACCAGGGGGTCATTGCTGACTCAGGAAATGACCTGTGGAGTCGCAGGAAGATGTTGCCATGTTGAGGCAAATCCAGCAGGCACTTCACTGCAGTTCAGTAATGAGGAAGGAACTTAGCTGGACTGGGGAACTGGTTACCGGAGGCAGGAGGCAGGCCCTGTGTCCATGTTGGTTCCTCAGCTCTGTCCCCTGAATGCTTATGGAAAGAGGAGGGTGGGTGTTAGCAGGCAGATTGAGGAGAATCTGGAACTCCCAAACTTGCATGCTTTAAAGGGATTCTGTTTTTCATCACATAAAGACAAAGTATACTCTTATTGTGAAAGATCTGTAATAAAAATGATTGTGCATAGAGAAGGAAGAAGAGAAAGGATATAGTTTCCTGGTGCAACACCCATCCCCTTGTGGGTAAATGCTGAGCCAAACAGGGTTGTCCCACAGCAGGGCCACTGAGGCCAAAAGCTTGCTACAAGTCTAAGTTACCTTCTAGCGGGGAACCAGGGAAAGGGGCATAAGGAGCCAAGCAAGCCTGGGGCACAAGGAGCAAAATCAAAGTACAAACAAGAAAACAGCTGCTGTTGTCATCCTCCCCGGGTGTCTCTAACCCACGTCTCTTTCACATCTCCCAAGTCCCTACTCGAAGTCCAAAGTCGAGAAGCAAGCAGGCCCTTCTTCTCCACCTGTCTGTCCAAATGTCTTCCCTCTCTGTGTCTCTTCCTGTGTGCCAAGCTTCCCCTTGCAGCTCAGCTCTCCCCCTCAGGTGAAGCAAGGAACGGAGAACCTCCCTTTTTTTTTTTTTTTTTTTAACTAAAGATACTTTTAACAGGCACAGCCTACTGAAACTAGTCCTCTTGCCATGAAGGCCTGGGGCCACCACAGTTTCTGCTGTGTGAAGTGAAGGGTAGAGTGTTTAACAGAGCTCACGTGCTTATGGGATGGAGCAAAGGGTGGAGACCTGAAAAGGCACAGGTCTCCATTCTACAGATGTGAAAGCAGAAGCCCAGAGAGGCCAAGCCATTTGCATGTGGTCTCCTTGCTAGTGAGTGGTGGGGGCAGGTTTTCACATTGGGACTGCTCTCAGTTGATGGGCCAGGATGCAAGTGGTGGCAGCAGTGCTGGGAACCAGATGTACCTCGTATGCCCAGCATCAGCCAGGGACACTGCAGAATGAGGCCCTGACCCTGCATGAGGCCATTCATAGGAGAGCTTAACCAGAAATCATGTTGGTCCCCTCACAAAGCCATTTGCCAGTAAAGCCATGTCCCAGTCTCTGTTCCCTTTACTCAGCGTGTGTGATCGCAGATGCAGCTGAAGTACTTTCTAGGAAAATTGCAAAACATGGCCAGTGAAAAGAAGCAATTTCCTGTTTTTCTGTTACCTTGACGGCTTTGCTTTCTTTAAAAATTACCCAGAATTGGCCAGCTGACACATCTTTGTTGGAAAATCTTTCAGCCTTTCTTTTAGGAGAACATTTGGGATATGGGGACCTTCTCGTTGCCTAGGGCACAGGTGCCCAGGCTTGGCCAGGGAAGTCCCCAGAGCAAATGGGAGTAGATTAATGTGAGACCCTGTCTTCCTGAGTCTGGTCTTCCTCCCAGTCAGTACTTTGAGGGAAATGTTGGGCTTTTATAGGCTCCCTGTTTAACCTCACCCCTCAGGTTTTCTCAGCCAATGCAACAGACCCAAAAGGATAAAAATGAGGCCTACCTGTGTTTATTATTTTTGGTCATGAAAGTGAAGATTTTGACCTCTTCTCCATAAGGTCCACATGCAAAAGGATATCTTAGTAGTTGAAGAAGGGGGACAGTGCAGATGCTGCTGCTTCAGTGATTGATTAGCTTAAGCTGGAATTCCTGTTTTCTCTATTGGGTGGCTGGTAAGAAAGCAGCAAACTGACCTGCAAGTGGAAAACTTCTTGGGCTCTTGCTCCATGGATTACTGAAATTTGTGTGCTGTCAGCTACTCAGAGCAGAACAGGGCTAGGCTCAGGTGATTAGAAGGGTCCATTCAGGCCTGTCTCACAAGCACATCTCTGTTCACTGTCATGTGCATGGGCACAAGAGGCCCTTTGTGGGGCAGAGATGCTGTCACTAAGGCCAGAACGTCTCTGCTGGAACCCTCCCTCACAGCTGAGACTGCTGTGTGCAGCTCAGCTGATATTCAGGGCCGGTAAAATTCTGACATCTGCAGAACTGAAAGGCGTACATCCGTTTATAAAAACCACAGCATTTAGGGGAATACCCTTTGTCTTGAATTTCCACATTGATGTGGTAAGTTATTTCCGTACGTACTGACTGTACATTATTCTAATAGTATCAGTTATGGTAGACATAAGCTTGTACATTTGCATTCGAAGTCAGTCTGTCCCTGAGGACAAGGGAGGCCTCATTTCTCCAGAAGATCCCTGTTCAGAGCTGTCCCATTCATCCTGGCCAGGCTGAATCAGTTCTTGTGGCAGTACAGCCAAGCAGCAGCTTTCCCTGCCAAGATGGGGCTCATTTTTCAGAGCATTTTTTGGGGCTTGGGTGGGATGTGAGATCTCTCTTACTCACTCATGATTTCCATTTGCTAGTAAATGAATGCTGCCACATGTGCTGTATTTGTTAACAGAGAGTTTTGTGAAGTGACCCTGAGATTCTTTATCAGGAAAGAGGAGTTAGTGATCTGGATGGGAGCGCCTCATTCAGTTGAGGAGTGTTCCCTAGGACTGTCCTTAGAATCATCCCCAAGCATGGTCTCGCTTTGTTTCCACCAGTCTGGATAGTAACATCATTGCTTCTTGGGCACAAGAAAGCCCATGCCCAAGCACCATGATGGGCACAGGTGAAGTGTAGGAAGAAACCCAACAAAAATATACTTTTGTTTTGGTATAGTTAAGAAATCAAATTATTAAGATGGATTTGAAGGCATTTCATTATCAGCTAGCTTTATTTCTAGAGAAATATTTTGGAAAACATAATTGTGACAGTACACTAAAATGAAGTTTGACTTTGTTTAGTAAAATATATGTGTTTTTTTATAACTGCAGCATAGTTTGTTCTTTGACCGTTCATTTACGGTACCATATTGTAGGTTAGAGGCAGTTTTTTTTTTGAGTGGTTATTTTTTTGGCTGACAATAAATCATAGCTTTGCTTGATGCTGTAGAATTGTTCCAAATGAACGTACTGCCTCATGTTTGGTGCGGTGTTTTTAAATTGTGTGACAAAGCAATGTCTTTACCATCACCAGCCCAGCGCCACCACAGCCTTCTGTCCAGAGTAGCTCCTTGCTGCCTCGCCTGGTTCTTCTGTGAATTACCTCCGCGACCGTTGTCTCTAACCTCCTTGCCCTGTTCTAGTCACTGTAGCTAGAACTTAGCCATCTAGAATCCGTATCTGTCAGAAATCATGCCTCACCTTTTGACTTCCTACCAAAGACCCTAAGAATCAAGTTTAAGTTGGAGATTTGGGAAGAAGCAGCATTTGGGTGAGTGAGTCCTGATGGTTAGTTTTGCTAGAATGAACCTAATGAAAGAAAAAGTAAACTAATACACAATTTTAGCATTTTCAAGCAGTTTACCCCAAACATTTCTGCAGTAAAATTTTCTGGTTTTTAAGTAAAGCTGTACATTGACTTGGAAAATGCACATATACCATCTTTTTTGTTTTTTTGTTTTTGTTTTTTTTTTGCTCCAAATAGTCAAACACTTGTAAGGAGCTCCTGGAATGATAGTTTTTATTGAAAGGATGCAATGAGGCTTCCTAACAGAAGTAACAACCCTCCAAGAAAGGAGTGTTTACACATTCAGCCTGTCAACCAGGCTGCGCCTCTGGTAAAAGAAAGGGTTTACATGGATATCAGAAATTGGATTCTTCATCAGTCTGCCTGTCCATCTATCTTGTCTATCCAACTGGTATTTACTAGCAGCTCTGCCAAGTTTTGGGAGTGGTTATAAAGGTAAGAAGACAGGCCCAAGCACCATACATTCTGGCATAACCTACCAAACAGCAGAATGGGGGTGAGGGCTTGAGGAGAGGAGGGAGAGTGCTGACCCAACCCAGCCTAAAGGGGAAGTGAACTCAGAGAACTGGGGAGTTATTAGGGTGGGCTGAGGAAACCAGCATTCACAAAGACACAGAGGAAGTACAGAACATGGAACCTTCAAAGGCATTGCTTCCTAACCTCTTTCAGATGGTGGGCCTTGATCTGAAAGCTTCAGAGAAGCTATGAACCTTGTTACTGCGGGGGGCAGAGGTGGGCACACACTTAGGCACATGTTCCCAGAGCTTGATGTCTGGTTTCTGGGGATACGTGGACTCCCTGATGCACAAAACAACCAGATATCCATGTAAACCTTTTCTTTTACCAGAGGCGCAGCCTGGTTGACAGGCTGAATGTGTAAACACTCCTTTCTTATAGGGTTGTCACTTCTGTTAGGAAGTCTCATTGCATCCTTTCGATAAAAACTGTCATTCCAGGAGCTCCTTACAAGTGTTTGACTATTTAGAGCAAAAAAAAAAAGATGGTATATGTGCATTTTCCAAGTCAATGTATAGCTTTACTTAAAAACCAGAAAATTTTACTGCAGAAATGTTTGGGATTAACTGCAGAAATGTTTGGGGTTCACTTTCCATGATGCTATGAGATACGGAGTGAAATTTTTAAATGTTGGGGGAGTTCTTGGTCTACAGATGTTCTGGCTTTTGATTGAGTGATGGCTTTTCATCCTGCCTTTCAATAACTGGTCTGTCTTTAAAAACATTAGTTCCTCTCTTTGAGGCAGTGCAACTTTGCAGTGACTAAAGGTCCTGGTCCTCATGAAATCTGACCACTGGGGTTACACCTGGAGGTATCCTTTATTTTGGTGATGTGTGGCTTATTTAATCGTAAAACCACATTTGATGTTGCTTGATTTTAATCTTGAAATATTTATAGACCTTTCCTATACAGCTCCCACTTGTTGGGCTGTTGCTAAGCCTTATGGGGTGAGATGGGATGGGATATGATTTGACCAGGTAACTACTGAGCATGAACCTGTCCTTTACATATGGTAACTTTGCCTTTTCCCACAGCCACTTCCCCAAGGGTGTCTTCTGAGCTGGAGCAGGCCCGGCCCCAGACTAGTGGTGAAGAGGAGCTGCAGCTGCAGCTGGCACTGGCCATGAGCAGAGAAGTGGCTGAGCAGGTCAGTGTTCAGGCACAACTGCCACTGCAGTGACCATTATTTGTGGAGGTGGGGCTGGTGGGATGGATCACAGGGAGAACAATGACACATACAGGCCCTGTCCTGGGTGTTTCAGATGTGCTTTCCAAAATGTGACTTCATGTTGTCTCAAGCATGTTGTCTCAAGCCCTGTCAGGGAGGTGTCCTGTGCAAAGTTATATCCAGGTGTGTTTTTCAGAGAAGTCATAACTGAGGGGTGAATCAGTCAAAAGTGTTTCCAGAAACACTTCTGCACACATGACCTTGCGCTGTGGGCTCTCTTTGCTGAATGATTTCAGTGTCCACAGCCTCCTTGACACAGGGTGTGCAGGCACATAAATGGGTCTAGACTTCTGGGAAGGCAGTGCTATGAGGTGGATCAAGGGCACCCAAACACTGAGGGTAAAACAAAGGGAAAAAGGGCTAGAAGGAAATGCTCTAGGGAATAAGAGCACTTATATTTAGTAAAGGCCAAAGATCTATGCAAGCTGAAGAGAAATGATAGTGGAGTGCTTATATTTAGATCAAAGAGATGTGGGAGTTTTAGTTTTTTGTTTTCTTTTCAGTTCCCATTTCTTGTTAATAAGCATGCATTCTCCAAGCAAAATGGAGAAGGGGGGAAAGGAGTGATTGCCATAACCTTTCAAAGTTGCCAACCATTTGGTTGCAGTTTTCAGGTCTGTCTCCACTGGTCTTTGGTTAAAAAAGGTAGGTGAAGTCATGTGTAGCGTAATCCTCCCTCTCACTTAGAAATAGTGTAGAAAGACAAAGATTAGGGATAGTTAAACGGAAGTACTGATTTGTTTGACCCAGCATGCATGTATCACTGTAACTGGAAATATCCTAAAGCTTACCAGTAATGGACCGCTTCAGTTATGGCCCTTGATCTGCAGTAGGAAATGCATGGCCATTAAGCCTGTCCCTGTGGATACTTCATGCTGTCACTGATAGCCTAGAAAGAAGTTGCAAAAATGCAGGGACAGACTGATGGTTGGAGCCCATTTTGGCTAATAAATCATCTCTGTCAGGGGCCTCCCTGGTGGCGCAGGGGTTAAAGTCTCAGCACTGTCAAGCTATTGCCAGCCACCCTTACATGAGTTTAATCCCCAGCCAGGGAGATAACTCACATGGCACGGCAGACCTCTCCTGTCTCGCCTGCTACTCGCCTCAGCAATGTAGTTCAGTAGATTTGCCTGTTCTGCTCTCCACTCTGTCTCTGGTGAATCCTCTCACCCCCTGTACTACTGGCCCACACCCTAGTTCTTATATACATAAATAAATAAAAATCTTAAAAAAAAAGTCATCTCTGTGATTTATTACTGATAATAAATAAAACATATAATGTATATATTTATAGTTAACCATTATATTATGTAAAATCTAGGATGACGCAGTCTTTTACATATGATGACTTTGCCTTGAATAAATATAAGTTAAATATAATGAATCATTTATATTAGAAATCATGGAAGTAACTATCCAGGCATTTTTCAGAAGCATACACAGTGGGAGCTGGAATAAGAGATCTTCATCCCTTTTCTAATTCCTTTCTGGGTGTTGAATTTTTGTGTTTTATGAGGAGACATACTGCTTCTGTAGTTAAAAACAATTATAAAGCCATTTTCATTAAAAACAGTTTCAGAACATTCCCTTTTTCCAATTTGGTGGTACCTGTGCCTCCTGTGTGAGACCCCCAAAACCAGGGAGGCCATATGAGCTAGGGGTTGGGAGGCATCACATTAGAGACCAGAAGAGTAACTGTTTTACAAGTTGTTTTCAGACCCTTCTTTGAAATAATACCTAGTACAATTTTGCATTTCCTGCTTCTGGTGCCTGTTGCTTTGTTCTATGCAGTGATGTTATTACAATTAACATTAGCTTCAAGGTTCATTGTCCTCTACAGGAAGAACGTCTCAGGCGGGGTGATGACCTCAGATTGCAGATGGCTCTAGAAGAAAGCCGAAGAGACACAGTTAAGGTCCCAAAAAAGAAAGAGGTGAGTGCGTCCCTGGGAAGGTAACACTTGAGACTGTCCTATAGTTGCTACTGAAACACCCTACACCTAACCCACAGCATGAGTGTGACTTGTGCTATTTTCTCTCTTAACAAATAATCCTTGGCCTGTGATGAGCAAGAGTGAAGTGAGGATGTAACTGAAAACACATCAGACTCTGCTGATAGTAGCCTCTCTGAGACCATGTGGGAGCACATGGGCATTGGTGAGGGGCACAGTTGCCTGGTTCACCATCCCAGCACTGGGCAGTGCTTCAGTGCCTTCCCTGTAAAAGGAGCATGATAACAGAGCCTTTCTCATGGGGCTATGAGACCGTTAAATAAGTGTCAGGTGCTCTGGAACAATTCCTGGGGTAAGCCAGAAACAATTCCAGGGTAAGCCTTCACTAGTGCTGCTTCATCACTGTCACCATCATTAGTCTATGCCAGGTGCCCTGCTTGGGACCCAAAGGGGACAGGGACATGGCTCTGCTGCTTATATGCTCATTGTCCCCTCAGGAAGCAGAACCCCTCATACCACAGGTCAGGGGCTCTAACAGCCTCCCGTGTTACATTGCTGCTGGGTCCCTGATGGCAGCCATATATATAGCTGCAGCAGCAGGAGTGGCGGGGGGACAGCCCCAGGAGAGAGGGCCCTGTATGATGGCTGGCAGCTGGGGGTGGTAGGTAAAGTAGGCAAGGTGAGTAGGAAGGGGCAGCCAGGTGTTAACTGCAAAGTCCTGAGGACAATTTGAAGGTAGATGGATCATTTGCCGGTACACAGTATGTGGGTTAGTGTGACTGGAACCTGGGCTGTGCTGGGAAGAGGTGATGGGGATTGGGCAGGATTGGGTAGATGATGGGGCAACTCAATTTCCAAGTTCATCTTGGCCCCTCCTGGAGGGTCTCTACTCTAGTAAGACAGAGTAAGGTAATATTTATGACTAATGTATGGATATTTGCTTAAACTGTAGCAAGTAAAACCTGTCCCCTTCTCTTTGTCTCAAAAGCACTTATCCCACCCACAGCAGACCACCCTGTTGGATTTAATGGATGCCCTCCCCAATTCAGGCCCTGCTGCCCAGAAAGCAGAGCCCTGGGGCTCGTCAGCCTCAGCTAACCAGACCAATCCTTGGGGCGGGCCGGCTGCCCCAACCAGTGCTTCGGACTCCTGGCCATCATTTGGTAAAGACCTCTCTTGTTTGTCTTTTATATTTGCCTGCTGACTGGGTGAGGGGCAATAGGACAGAACTTCTTGCCCTCTCACCTGGCAGAGGTGGGAGTAAGTCCAATGGCATAGCTCTGTCTTTCATTCAGTTTAAAATGGGTCTGCTTTGATAGATGGAAAACTGCCTTCCACTCTGTTTCCCACATATATAAAAAAATGACTTGTCCCTTCTCTGGGACACATGTCGACTCATTGTCACATTACACCTAGTACCCCAGATTAAGAAACTATAATACATAGCACGGAACATTTAAATCAAGTTTTATAATTAGCTGGAAATGATCATATGCTGAACAGCGCTGCTAATGAGAAGGGGGCTACTTTTGCTATAATTCTTGTTATTTAAGGCAATAACAAATCAGCTTAATAGATAAATGACTATTTTATTTATTTTTTAATTAAAAAATTTTTTTATTATAAATTTTATTTTTATATTCCCCATACAATTGCAACCCCCTTATTTTGACCCCAATCCCTCCCCTCCCCGCCCCCCACCCCCATAGAGTGTCTCTGGTTCATAGTTGTTTGTTGATTTTGATTTTTGCTTTCTTATAGTTATTCTTTTTCCTGGTCCCTTATTTAAGTTTTCTAGATTCCTCCTATGAGTGAGACCATCCGGTATTTTTCTTTTTCTTTCTGGCTTATTTCACTAAGCATGATCCCTTCCAGCGCCATCCATTTTGCTGCAAATTGCATGTGTTGATCTTTTTTGAATGCTGAGTAATATTCCATGGTATATATGTACCACATCTTCTTGATCCAGTCATCTATTTTTGGGCACTTGGGTTGTTTCCAAAGCTTAGCTATTGTAAACAGTGCTTCTATAAACATAGGGGAGCAGGTGCTCTTTGGAATTGATGTTTCTGTCTTTTGGGTAAATACCTAGGAGTGGAATTGCTGGATCATATGGAAGCTCTAAGTTTAGTAGGTCAAGAAATCTCCACACAGCTCTCCATAGTGGTTGGACCAGTTTGCACTCCCACCAACAGTGCAGGAGAGTTCCTTTTTCTCCACACCCTCGCCAACATTTGTTGTTGCTAGTTTTTTTTAATATGTGCCACTAAATGACTATTTTAAAGTTCTGTTTAATGTAAAATGTGAGAGAATTTGTGATGGGAGATTAGTATGCGTCAAATGGCACAATTGGTTTCATTCAGTTGGAAATCTTGGGCATGTGGGTTTCCTAGTTGCTGGACACAGGCCTTGGTCTGCAGACTTGTGATAGCTTCCTAGCTAGCCTGACACTCTGAGAGGCCCTCTCTGGGTGCTCTGGACCCTGCTGCATGGCTGATCTGTGTGCTTTCTATAAGGAACTTTGAATTGTATATTTTGTGATATCCTCTTAGACTCTTTTTCCCCAAACTGAAAGTAGGTTTTGTGTTCAGCTAGATTCCTGGACGTTTGCTGAAGCAAATGTTAGGCTCTGTCCTGCCATGCAGAGACCTAGACATGGACAGGTATTGGTCCTGCCCTTAGGGTCTTGGGCAGGTGTGGGCAAGACAGGAACACCGAGTAATAGTACTGTTTTTTCTAGGCTTCTATAGAGGTTCTTTGACAGCATCCTGGGACAAAGCTTGGTTCAGGAATCCTGTAGGTGGGAGACAGACATCTTGGAGGAATCTATAAGGAAGAACATGAGATGACTAGGCCACAAAAAGGCAAGGGAGTTTCCAGCAGAAGCTTCAGTGGCATAGCAGGTATAGGTACAGGAACCTACATCAGGGAGCAGAGTCAATGAGAGAAGAGTGTGGGGGGAGTCCTGGTCACTCAGGGCCTAGCAGCCTTGCCTAGTGCTTGGACATGCCCAGAGGGCAGTATCGGCCCCAGAAGTCCTTGGGCAATGCTTTTGCCTTCGTATGTGGAGACTCATGATCCCTTTGGCAAGAATCCTGTGGGCTTTTGGGCAAACCCCAAACCAGATGGTTCACAGCTTTCAACCACCGAAGGCCAGCACTAGGGCTGCCAGGGAAGCTGGTTCACATGGTCCCTGGCATGTGTGTCATTGGGCATTTCTTGTGCCCCGGGGAGCCTGTGGTGTAATGTCTTGATGACCATGTGTGGGGACAGCCAAGACAGGTCTGCTGGAAATGCCCACGTGGGGCTCTTCCAGAAAGTGCCTTTGACTTTATACTTGATTCTGAAAAGCTGTTCTTTTATGAAGTGATGGCTACTTGTTACAGATAGGATGTTCTTTGGGAAAGATTGTCAGTCCCTTTTAGAATGATATAATGGTTCATTAATGAGAGAGTTTCTCAGTACCTGGAAAAGGATGTGGTCTCACTGGGTGCAGGTGAGTTTAGTAAATTTGAATTATGCAGTCAGTGGATTATTCTAGGGAGGCACTTGGAGTCTGGGGGTGGTGGAGAGAGAAAAACTTTTTTTTAAAGCTCTGTGACTTATTTACCAGGGGTGAACATAGTCAGGAGAGATAAAATATACATATTTCAAGTGGACTGGTTTGCCCGCCCTTCCTTTGGCTCTGTCCTGGACCTGCTCTGTCCTGGAGCCAGATGTCTTGGGTGAGCTAGGAGGGACCCAGCCTCACAGGAACTGGGAATCTCCTGGCAGGTGGGGCAGGACCATCTCAGGCAGTTGGGGTTCTCACGTACCTGCAGGGAGCATCACCCAGGACTGTCCAGAGGTGGGGGCACTGCTGGCAAGAGGCAGCTGAGCAGTGCATGAGAGTGCCACACACAAAGATCTGCTCTTCAGTTGTTTTTTTTTAATCAAGATAAAAATCACCATCTTCACCATTTTAAAGTTGACATTTTGATGGTTCTTATCCACTCACAATGCTGTGCAACCATTACTAATAATTTCAGGGTGTTTCCATCACCCCAGAAAGCAGCCCTTTGTGCAGTTACTCCCTTACTCCCTGCTGCTTTTCTCTCCTCGCTCTACAATCTCTTCTGGACATTCCACACAAATGGAATCGGGTGGTCTTAATGTCTGGTTTCTTTCACTCAGCATCTTGTTTTCAGTTCATCCATGTGATAGCATCTTTCCATACGTCCTTTATGTGACTAATATTTCACTTTATGGCTATATCACATTTTGTTTAACCATTAAACAGTTGATAAACACTTGGAGTGGTTTCTGCTTTTTGGCTATTTTGAATCCAGTTTAAACTTGAATTTTAAAAATCTTAATTTTTATATGTTGATTTTGTATCCTGCTACTTTACTAAACTGGTTATTGTTTAAATTAGTTTTTCTGTAGAGTTTTTAGGGTTCTCTATGTATATTATCCATATCATCTGTAAAGAATGATAGTTTTACTACTTCTTTCCCTATTTGGATTCCTTGTATGTCTTTCTCTTGCCATGTTGCTTTGGCTAGGGCTTCTGTATTATATTGAAAAGCAGTAGAGAGAGTGGACACCCATGCTATTAATTTTTAAATTAAGAACATGGTTGAGGTTAATCAAATTATTTCTGCCAGTGGCCACATGTGGTTCGAGGACTGTCAGTTTGCTTTCTCTTGCTATTTGCCCAACCCAGGCCTTTCTCCTAGGTTCTGATGCATTTAACATTTTCACCAGTGAATCAGGGAGAAAACAGGCCACAAGTCCCAGAGAAGTTTGTTCCTCTGGAAACACACAAGAAGTTAGGGCAGGCTCAGTGCTTAATGTACCTTGTCCTGGAATTACCAAAGCATCCTATACTGTTAAAAATCCCTTCTGTGGCTGTATAGGTCTTGGAAAAGTCACCTGAAATTCTGGCATGAAGAGATAACCAGTGTTAAAATGTTAGCTTATCTGCTGCTTCCTGTTTTATTTTTACCCCCTGAGCATTTTATGTTTTTACAGAGACCAGGTCTTACTGTATATACAAGTTCATAAATGTATGTAGAGGTTTACACTTGCACTATATAATGTGTATTTCTAGGTATCATTAAAAACCCTAAACAACTTGACTACAATGAAGGTACAAGGTTCTGTCACCTCCCCTTGACCTGCTTGTACACACGGAGGTGATACTCTGCTTTCACCCGCTCTGCAGGAGAGGCATGACACCAGCTCCTGAATTCACTGGCACATGATAACAGTCCCTTTGCTTACATTTTCCAGGCACAGCTCCAGAGTAAGACATGGTATCCAATTTACCAGTTAGCCTCTAATAAATTCCTCTGGTGCATGTTTTCAGGGCCACCCCTGAATCCAAAAAAAGTTCATAAATTATAGAGATTGGGGTGTCACTTCCCAAGCACTGTCAGTTGCACCCTCTAGATGAAAGAAATGCTTTGGCAAGCCACTTCTGTAGTGAGCCCTGCCATTACCAGTTCTTTCCAAGCAGTACTGGGGGCATCTTGGCCAAGTGGCCTTGGGAGAAAAGGCTGAGGACTGAGGGGAGGGAAATTGGATCCTGCCAGGTCAGCGGGGCACTTCCTTCTCTGTTCCAGACACACAAAGCAGCCACCTGGTATGAGGAGGGCACACAGCCTGGTGATTCAGAAGGCCTTGGCCCACTCGGCACTCTCTCTGCCCACCCTCCTGCTGCCTGGCCCAGGATAGAGGCCATCTTCCGCCCAATAGCAGCAGGTGGTGCTGCTGGCTTATTGGTGACACCTCCCTCCCCCACCCCAACAGCTCAGTTCTGTGACCCTGAGATTGACTGCCTCCCTGTGCCATGAATATTCATACATGAGGCTTGGTGAGGCTTGAGTGGACCCACTCTGAATGGACCCACAGAGGAGGAGGCGGAAGCTGCTTGATCTTTCTGCCCTTGGTTCCATCCTCCTTTCCTCTCATTCATTTGAGCTTTCAACAAGCATTTATTTATCGGGCATGTGGCATGACCTGGACCCTGTGGAGGACATGGAGGGTAGTACACAGAGGAGCCTTGCAGCGAATCCACTGTCCATTCATGGAGAAGGGGGACGGGTGCTGGGCTCTGCAGCTACACTGTCAGCAGGCAGTCACTGGGGGCTGCTGTGCCTGGCTCTCGCCACTTTCCCACGGGTTAGATTTTGGGGGCCATCAACACCTGTTGATGGTGGGAAGGTGGAGGAAATATTATCCCCAAGTTAGGTTTGAAAAATGTGAGGTGTCTTAAGAGTAGGGCCTCCTATAATTCCTTCACACAGTAGAGCAGAAAGTCACAGCCTTCTGAATGCACATAGATCCCAACCACCATTCACAGACTGGAATCACTGTAGAACTCACAGAGGCTAAGCAGCATTTCCATGGCCATCTGGCTGATTTTGGGGTGGCGGGGGGAGGACAGGGTTTGAACTGTGTGCATCTTTCATTCCACACTAAACCTGAAGCTGTGACCAACTTTGTCCATGTGCATGGCAGTCAGGGAGCAGGGGCTTCTTTCTGGGCCAGAGCTTGATTTTAACATCGTGCATCACCCCAGCGATAAGAATAATGAATTAAGAAGGTGGGATATAGTCACACAACGGGAATACCATTTAACCATAAGGAAATATGAAGCATTACCATTTACAGCAAGATGGAAACAGTTACATGTAGTAAGGAAGGCATGTCAGAAGAACAAAGACAAATGTTATACATTGGCATAGTAGATGATTCCACAAAGCAAAATACTTATAAAAGCTAGCAAACATTAATAAATGAAGTAACATTTCTGAGGTTAAGGGGAAAGAGAAAGGGCACAAGGGTTAAGGGGGGGATTTTTTTTTTTAATTTTATTTTTATATTCCCCATACAGTTGCAACCAAGGGGAGGGGGGGGTTAAAAAAGCATATTTCATTACGTTGCTGAATTTTCAAGTTCTTGGCCATGCTTTTGTTTTTGTTGTTTCAGCAGATTCTAAAAGGGAAGCAGGGCCCTGAGAAATAATTGCAGGTGTCAGAAGAGGCTTTCCAATAATTTTAGGGTGAAGCTGCTGGGCATGGGAAAGGAGGGGGCCAGTGGTGGAGGGACTCCAAATGGAAGCCTGGCCTATGAGTCTGGGCTGAAGGCAGCTGAGTGTGATGCATGCTCATGGAGAAGGCCTTACATTCCATGCGGTGTGTATAGCTTCATGTGTCATAGCATTCACAGTAGAAAGAACTTTTAGAAATGTTACGCTACTTTTGTTTTCACTCTTAGTGATAGATCATTTTTGGGGGAAACTGGTGTGTTTAGACCTGCATTGACAGCGAGATAGGTCCAACTAGAGAAGCAAATCCTGCTTTTGCACAGTGAGTTTGTGGTGGTTGCCCAGGGGCTTGCCCATGTTGGTTCAGCCAGTGCCTGAGGCCTGGGGCTGAGGGGTCACTAAAGAGAGTTTCAAGTCCAATAATCTCTGCTTGGCAGGGTAGCCTGGTTTCCCTAGTGGCTAATCCTTATTTTATATTGCATTTTGTTGTCTGCCTGGCAAACTCCTACCTTGAAAACATTGACTCAGGTTCTGCGCTTGGGAAGACTTGTGCCTCTGTGCTTATCCTCAGGACTGCCTCACCTTATTTCATGGTCACCAGCTCCCTGTGTCCTGTACATGTACAGTTGCTTATGTCAGTGTTTCTATCTTAGGGCCTGGTGAATG
The DNA here is from genome assembly GCF_014898055.3 of Talpa occidentalis. Taxonomy (NCBI): domain Eukaryota; kingdom Metazoa; phylum Chordata; class Mammalia; order Eulipotyphla; family Talpidae; genus Talpa; species Talpa occidentalis. The sequence continues at coordinate 99,374,831 of NW_023605083.1, read as the reverse complement.
CTGAGCAAATGTTCCTCTGGTGGAATGAGGTAACTCCAAGGTGGTCCTTGAAGTTTACCTATGGGAGGCAGGACTTGGCACTTCCATCCATGAGTCTGTTTCTTCAGACTTGTGCATTTGAACTGGGCCATTATGTCCGGGGAGGGCTTGACCATGGCCTGAGCACTTCAGGAACTTAGTGGCTCTTTTATGTCTGGATTGCCCATCCCAATCATTTAGGGAGCTTTTAAAATCCAAATGCCCAAGCCCTCCCCAGAATCATCATGTATGGGAATGGGGGAAGAGACAGTGCATTTTAGTATTCTACTAAAATCCCCCAAGAGATTCCCAAGGACAGCCGCAGTTGAGAACCTCTGCTCTGGAGTTTCCTGAGCTGCATGGTAAGTGAAATCCTGCTAAGGTAATTGAAAACTGTATAAATAGACATACGCAGCAACTCTCCTTTGTATATGTTTCTAGCTCCTGAATTTAGACATCAACCCAGAACTTCTGGAAGAAGTAGTCATGGAACTCCAAGGGAGAGAGTTAGAGTAGATTAACTGCAGGGTCCCTTCTAGCCTAGAGGTTCTGTGGTTCCCATAATCCTTCATTGCTTCCTTCAGTCCCTAATTGGTGGTCATCTGTCTTCTGTGTCATGGTGGGGACTAAGCTTGCAGAGTAAAGTCTGCCCTTGCCTGTCTCCATTTCACAAGTGGTTATCACAGTTGCCATGGCAAGACTGAGAAGTAGCAGAAGTAGCACACTCCTGTTCCCCTTTGCCATGTCCCTCCCCGCTCATCAGCTAACCTTGCCAAAACTGAAAAAGGCAATGAGGGCAGTAGTTGGTGTAGGCTTGATAGTTATGCTCTAAAGCCACTCAGCATTTCAGATGAAGTCAGTGTGATAGAACAACTAGCACAGGGTTTTTTTTTTTGTTTGTTTGTTTTTTTGTTTTTTTTTTTGGAAGCCAGTGCCCCTCCTGTCCACATGTCCATCCTACACACTGACACTAGGACTAGAAGGTCATGGGTAGGAATTGGAACCCAGGGAAGTAAGTCCTGTCTGAGGCTCAGGGGAACCTCTTCTCTGAGGTGTGGTCATTGCCCCTTCTGCTGTCCTCTGTCAGAGCTCTGCCAGGTGGTCACAGGTCATGCCGGGTACAGGGGAGGAATGAGCCCTTACTCTGAACTTACAGATAAAGGGCGACTCTCAGATGAGTAGTTAGGGTGCTATATGATAGTGCTTTAAAGGATGCTGTGTGAAGGGCATCAGGGGAGTCAGGGAAGGCAAGATGAGAAGGAAAAAGGTGGCAGAACTCAGAAACCCAAAGGGGGCAGGCAATTGAGGTGCCCTTTTGTGTTTGGGGAGCAGCGAGGTCAGTGTGACGGGGGAAGCGTGGAGGCAGAACCAGGACATCTAATACGTATCTGTTTGGAATTCCAGGAGAATTCATATTTGAAAAGATAATGACTGGGTGTTTTCAAGAATTGTTGCAAGGTGCTACTTCTCAGATCCAAGAAGCCCAGTAAATCCTAAGCAGCATAAATAAATCCCCACCTAGACACATCATCAGGAGACTGCAGAACACCAAAGAAAGAGGACATCTTAAATAAAGGCACAGGGAACAGAGGATGTATTACAAAGGAATGCAGTCTCACTGACAGCTGACTTCTTCACAGTGACTGAGCCAGAGGACAGCAGAATAATGTCTTCAGTGCATGAAAGAACACCAATCCAGAGCGCCATGCCTAGTGAAGCGCCATTCTTCTTCGAAGAATGATGGTGAAATAAAGATGTTTTAAGTTTTGCAACAAGAAGAAGAAACTGTTACCCATCCAGAGTTCTGTATTCAGTGAAGGTATTCTTCAAGAATGAAGTGAATAATGGCATTCTCAGCTAATAGAAAATTAAGAGAATTTATTGCTAACATGTCTGCCCCACAAGAAACTCTGAGGGAAGTTCCTCAGGCTGTTAAGAAGACAACCAGATGCAAACACTTGATCTTCAGAAAAGAACCAAGAACATCAGAAATGGGAAATAATGTGTCAGTATATTTTTAAAGCAATGAGAATATAGAAAATTTGAGTAGGACAACTTACAAGCACATGAATTCATCATTCCTAGGTATTGGAGAATATACATTGTTTTCAGTCACATGCAGGACTCTTAGAAAAAATTGATCATGTGCTTGGCAAAAAAACAAAACTGGCCTAAACATACTGCAGAAAACTGGGATCACATAGAATACATTTTCTGACCATAATATATTCAAGCTAAAAGCTAATAAGAAAAAGATAATTAACTGAAGTCCATACTCTTGACATTTTAAAGACATTTCTAGATTCTTGAGTCAAAAAGAAAGTGAAAATCAGAAACATTTAGAAACAAATAATGTAAATAATTCCTATCGGAATTTGTGGGACAATTGAAGCAATAGTAAGAGGAAAATTTATAGCTTTATATATTTACATTTGTGAAAAAGAAAGGTGTAGAATTAATGAGGTAACATGAGCAGTTAGAGGTTAGATTAGCATTACAGTTAACCCTTGAATGGCACTGGGGTTAGAGGTGCTGATTGCAGCAAGGTCAAAAAATATGAGTAAAACTCAAGAGTCCACCCTTGTGTATGTGGGTTCGGCATCAACATATTCAGTCAGCTGGTATCTGCAGTTGGTTGAATTGGAGAATGCAGAACCCATGACTAGAAAACAGTTCACATGTAAGTGGACCCGTGCATTTCAAACCCATGTTATTGAAGGAATGTAACAAAAAGGGTCAGAAAACAGAAATTTGTGAATTAGAGCACAAATGAAATAATATCCACAAGATATTCCCTGATTCATTGAAAAGAGTAAAAGATTGGTAAGTTAAAAAAAAAAAACTTTTTAGTTAATTTAACTGAAGAGGAAAGGTACCGACAGTATTAGGAATGAAACAATATAACTACAAATACTGTCCAAATTTAATTCTTTTGGAAAAATATGAAAACTTCAATGTAATGGACAAATTTAAAAAGAAAACTTATGAAAACTGAATGAAGAACAATTAAGCCCTCTGAATAGAGGTAGTCCTATAGTTACTAGGCAAATTGAGTCAATACTTTAAAATCTCCTCACTTCCCAAATTTACTCAGGGTTTTCCCTGGCAAATTCTAACACTACTTAAGAAGCAATTTCACTTTTATACCAAACTCTTCCAAGGATAGGAAAATAGAAGTATTCGTGCTCATTTGTGAGGTTAACATAACCTTAACACCAAAATCATTCAAGATATGCAGTGAGAGAATAGACAGGTCAGGCTAGTCCCATTTAGGAACATAGATGCAAAAACCCTAAGCAAAGAAACACTTGTGAAACCAAAACGAGAAAAATATAAATGTGATATAATACATCATGAGAAACTTTGTTTGCAAAGGCCAGGTCATTGGAAAATGTATCCATATAGCTTATTAATAGAGTAAAAGAGGGAAATCATGATCATCTTCATAGAGGTCGAAACAGGTTGGTGAGATTCATCAGTCATTTATTGCCAAGCAATATATTGCCAAATATTGTCTTAGCAAATTTGGAATGGAGAACTTCCATAATCTGATAAAGGTCTTCGCAAAGGAGAAAAGCCTATAATGGTAAATGCTAACATTTAATGGTCAGATGTTGAAAATTGATCCTGCAAGACAAGGATGCTGACTGCTCTCCAGCTTTATACTGGGCCTGGTGTTCCCAGCCAGTGCAGTAAGATAGGAAATGTACATGAATTGGAAAGAATTAAGCAGCCGTCATTTGCAAGTAAGATGATCACAGAAATAAAAAAATTTCTACAAGTTTTTTTTAGAATTATTAGAACTATAAGCATAAATAATTAGGATGAATTTCAGCTAAGAGTTTAGCCAGAATCCTGGATATAAAAATCAGTGTACAAAATTAATTTTTGAGCTTAACAATAAATAGATAATAAAATTTTAAATGTGCCTGTTCTTGGAATAAGTTTATGGAGGAAAAGAAAAAAAATAAAATTTCACTGAAAGATATTAAAGAAGACAAGCAAATGGGGGATTGCCTATGATTTTGATTCGGAAGACTCACAGTGATAACAGTTTCTTCACATTGATCTGAGATTCAGTGCAATTTTGGTGAAATCCCAAGTTTTTTTTTTTCTCAACTTGACAAGATCATTTTAAAATAGATACGGAAGAACAAGGATCCAAGAAGAATAAGCCAAGAATAATCTTATTCTTGAAGAATAAGAACAGGATTGGAATTTTCTGTTCAGGATATCAAGATTTTCATCATCTTATCGGTGAGGAGAAGCAGAACATGCAGGGATAGGGAAAGACATACTAGTCAGTGGACCAGACTAGAGAACCCAGTGATAAATCCATGAAGAGCTGACTGTGACAGAGGAGGAATGCTGCACAGGTCAGTGGGGAGAGGTGCTGGGTGAGTTGTCATAGAAGCAGATGGGAATTTGAACCCTTATTTTTGTACTACATACAAAAATCGGTCACTGATGGACGAAATATATAATTGTGAAAGGCAGATCTTTCAGAAGTTACTGTACAAGAACAACTTTGACACCCCCTTATAGGGAAGGATTTCCTAATTGTCAGGAAAAGCACAAGTATGAAGGAAAATACGACTAGATTGAATTTCATTAAAGTTAAGAATTCTATTCATCAAAAAATACCTTAAGACGACGGAAAAGAAACACTGAAAATTGGGAGAAGTTACTTGTGCAAGTAAAGAGTTTAGTAAATCAGTGTTCAGAATGTAGAACTCTCTTAGATCAGGACAAGAGATAAACAATGACACTAGAGAAGGGAGGAAAGACTGGAGCCAGGGACTTGAGAGGAGTCTTGAAGGATTATATGGGACACAGAGATGTGCAGGGCCATTAAGGAAAAGAAAATGTAAGCCAAAACAGGAAAAGTAACAGTTCACACCCACCAGATTGGGGACCATGAAAAAGTGAGCTAACAATAAACTTATGTTAAGTCACAGGTCCCAGAGTGGCAGGACCTGTACCTACGGCCAGTGGGCACATCACTTGGCAGGACTGCATGAGGTCACTCTGCATGCCTGGGTGAAGGGGACGGGACTAATCACTGCGGTTCTCTTGTGCAAGAACAAGCAGGGAAGCAAAAACCAAACCAAACCAGTGCCTTCAACAGACTAATCAAGCGTAAGCCTCTCCCCCCGCTCCAAGAAAGGGAACACATTTCGATTACAATTCAACACAGATGAATCGCCCAAATAAAACATGGAGTAAACAAAAGCCTGACACACAAGAATGTTCACAGTCTGCTCCGTTTTTATAAAGTTAAGAAAATAGACACAGGTAACCACTACCTTGTTCATATGTATCTCTGTGAAAACGAGAAGGAAAATAAAGAGGAGACTAACAAAAAGTTCATGGAAACTAGGGTGGAGGGCTGCCAATGTTGGGGGGCACTTTCTGGTCCCACACAGGCAGCAGTGACTGCTACATATTGGTTGTGGTAATCCACTAGAAGAAAGAAGATGCACAAATACACATGTATCTATCTCCATGTTACTGACATGAAGGGTTGACACCTTACAATGAGTTCACTTCTATTTATTGTATCCCTAAAGGAAAAAAGCCAGTTGTGACCCAGTTTAGTGCTCAGCACATAGGTGTTGGTCTTATTATCCTCTTTATGCTGCGCTCATCCTCTTTGATACCCTTCTAAGGCAGAAACTGCTAAAAACTGGTGGGAAGAGACCTGTGCTGCGGCCTGAGGCTGAATGTCCCAGGCCAGGGGAGGAAACCGGATTCTGGGAGAGGGGGGCTTGAATTTAGCTCAGGGAGCCCATTGTAAGACCTCCCATGGCTAGGAGCTTGTTCCTTCCCAGAGGGCTGTCCTGGCCCAGTGCACTCTTCAAGGTGAGGTTCCCTGGGCTTTGGCTCTTCCAGTTTTGCTGGCATAGGACAGCACCTTTTGTTTGGCTGGCTCTCCAGACCCTAGTATGGCTTACATGGCTTACAGTGATCTTTTTCTTCTTAGCTCAATGGCCCAGGACTTATGTGGACATCTCTGAGCCCTACCCTGCCTTCCTACAGGTGCCAAGTCAGCAGCCTCTGTGGACCCATGGGGTATTCCCACCGGAGCCAGCTCTGTCTGTCAGAGCTCAGACCCGTGGGCAGCCCCGCAGCAATCTGCTCCCAGTGCTGGGAAAACAGCTGACGCCTGGGCTGCAGCCTCAGCCACAAAGCCTGTATCCACCTCTGGTGAGACCTCAGTGCCCCAACTTAAGAGCCTCTTTGCCCAGCCTCTGCCCTCTTCCTGGCTTCTTGGTATGGAGCCACTTTCTATACTCTTCCCCCCCCCCCCCCCCAACAACCTTTGTCCCTGATGCTACGTATCCAGTGTGAAAGGTGAGTTCTGGGTCTCTGCATCTCCCTCTAGAGGAAGCTTCCTGAAGATGCTCTGGGCTGGCTACCCTACTCCTTCCAGTAGCTTCCTGTAGGCCCTATCCAGGCTTCCTGATCCAGCTCAGAAATGTCTCCACCACCGTTAGCCTTCCTTCAGTTGGGGTGGGAGCAGTGGTAGGCAAGTGCCCCATTCTGTGCACAAGGAGGTCAGGGTTCCTGGTCAGGCCCTTTTGAGGTTCCCAACCCACCAATTAACCCTGAGCCCAGGTATCACCCCATGGTGTGGGTGGAGATCTGTCTTCCCTGCCCCTGCCCACAGGAGAAGCCCCCACTGAAACCCACCCCCAGGCTGTAGACTGGGAAGTGGGAATGGGAAGCCAAGACACACCCACAGTCACTGCCTTTTCTGTTCTTGCAGGGGCCTTTGATCTCTTCAGTAATTTGAATGGTACAATTAAAGATGACTTTTCTGAATTTGACAACCTCCGAACTTCAAAGAAAACAGGTATGGAAAGGTGCAGTGGCTTCTATAACATTCTGTGCATTTGACCAGTCCAGTTATTTGAAATAATAATCACCTTTCAAGACCTATCTTCTTGCATTTACGTTTTGATCTTGGGAGCTATAAGGGTTTAATTGGGGGAACGTACACATCAACAGTGAAGTCATATAGTTTGAGTTTTTCTTTCACCCTCTCCTTGTCTTGGGCCCTCTGTTTCCTGTCTCTATCACCTCTGTCCCAGCTTCAACCCCACATGGGGCTCCATGGGTTCCCTGGCCCAGCATGTCTCCCCCCAAGTCTGAGCTGTCATTTCCATTCACCTTCCTTCTCTCAACTTGCCACTCTCTAGAGGTGTCACCTATCCTGGACAGTCCCATCTCTGGGCATGGACAAGTTATAGCTGCCCCTTTTCATCCTAAGGTTGCAGGCCCCACCTGCCCCGTTTTAGCACCTCTGTCCATGATCCACAGTCAGGTCTCCAGGCCCAGCTCTCCCCATCTCCATGTCCCTGGGTGGGGAGGGGGTCAGGGTGGGTTGCAGAGACTGTGCCTGGAGGGGCAGAGAAGGTCTAGGATGCCTTCTTCACACACCCCTAAGTGGAGCTGGGGACAGTGGGGCAGCCTCTGTCCCAGGGCCACACCTCCCAGCCATGTAGAGCAACTTTTCTCCTTTCTCTTTCCTCTCAGCTTCTTCCCTGTGCTCTCCCCACTTCCCTCCCATCTCCTCCCTCCCACGTCCTCTACCTTTCCCCTCAGCTGCAGCTACAGGCCTAGCTGGTCCTGGTCTAAGGTATGAGCAGCTTGACACCTCTGACAACCCTTTTTGTCCCCTCAGCTCAGGGAACCAGTCAGCTTAGAATGTGCTGCTTCTTGGGGTCTTTCTTTTGCTGCATTAAAAAAGCCAAGATTCCGGTGTCTTCTCCACAGGCCAAAGCACAACCTAACTGTCCTTGCCCGACCCTCCATGCCTCTAACGAGAAGGCAAGCATTGTCTGTGGACTAGCAGAATATTTACCCCCAATTCTAGAAGTATTCCCATTGTAAAAAATTTGAGAAAGTTTATGGAAGAAAAATGAAAGTCACCTATGATCCAGCCACCTACCCTTAGCCACTGTTACCTTCCAGTTTTCTCTGAGCTCTTAAATACAGTCTTCTTGTTGGTGTTGAGCTCATACTGTCAGAGTTGAATCTTGCTCCCTTCCCTGACTTTCATGGAATTACAGATGGAAAACATTTTCTCATAACATTAAAAATTCTTTAGAAAATATTCACAGCTATAGACTATCTCTTTATGGCTCAATAATTTAATTAATAATTTATAAGAGGACATTTTAGGTTGATTTCAAGTTCTGCTAAAGTAAATAATGCTGTGGTGAACGTCTTTGTGCTTAAATCTTTGTTCACATTTTGCATTATTTCCTGAGACTGGAGTCCTAGAAATGGGATTACTATGTGGAGAGTATGACCATTTTTAAGAACCTCTGTACCCACTGCCATGTTGCATCTTGGCAAAGCAACCATATTTCCCTCCAGTGTATCTTAGCACACCTTCTATTGGCTGAATTAAAAAAAAATAATAATTTGCTTTCTTCTTACTCTCAAGAAATTCATGTTCATTGCAGAAAATTAAAATATAAAAAAGGTCACTATCTAGCCACCAACCCAAACATCCTAATACTTTTGGAGGCTGGTGTTATTCATACTGATTTGTCCCCCACTTTTGTCACTTAATATTGCTACACCATTCTGCTTCCTTATCGAATCTCTTCTGTCCCTACATTCTGGGGGTTGGTTATGTGGACAGTAGATTGTATAACCTGCCCTGTAGCCGACTATCTCCAGTTTGGGGATGTTGGAAACTACACTGCAATGAACATCCCATCCTCTGTACAGCCTGGGGTTCCCTGGGAATCTTGCATCCGGGGATGTTGGTGTTCTGCTCTGGATGCTCCGGGGTTGGCAGTGTTGCATGCACCAGTCTGGGACCCCACCCTACACTCTCACCAGGCCTGTGTGTATCCTTGTCTTATAGCTGAAAAGGTGGCCTCTCCACCACCCCAAAACAATGGAACTACAAGCCCTGACCCTTTTGAGTCTCAGCCCCTGACCGTCACCTCAAGCAAGTCCAACAGCGCCCGGAAAACACCCGAGTCCTTCCTGGGCCCCAATGCGGCTCTGGTGAACCTGGACTCACTGGTGACCAGGCCAGCCCCGCCGGCCCAGTCCCTCAACCCTTTCCTGGCTCCAGGTATGCTTGCTTCCTCTGGCTGTCTGCTGTTTCTGTGAATGTGAGTGGATTGCAGGTCTCTGGGCCTTCACCTTCCTTCCACCTCTTGAGGGCTCTTCCACTTGTGGTCCAGCCATACTTGGAAACTGTGCTCAGGAGCCTTTGGTCTCGGGGCTAGAAGGGGTGGAACCAATCCTGGACCCGTACTTTATAGCCTGGGGGGTGGGGCATGAAAGTGCTGTTCATCTCGGGGTGGGGGTAGAAAACAGCCCCTCTCCTCTCAGTTGAGATTGCCTAGCAGAAGCTGCCCTAACTTGGTGTTCCTGGCCAACAAGACCCTTCAGCAAACCCCAGTTCTTAGTCATTTGGAGAAGGGTGGTACTGGGATAAGGAAGAGCCAGTATTCTGCCCAACATACCCCTTTTTGGGGGGCACACTTCAGGGACCCAAAGATCCTCACTTCATTCCTGGTACTGGATTCTGTCTTTGCCACCCAAGGGAATCTTGTCCTTCCCCCTCCCTTCTCCCTCTAACCCCCAGGTCCCTCTTCCCTGCTGATGGGGTATATCTAAAAACCTGCTCTGTACCCTTAGGGGCTCCATGGGTTGTGGATGAGCTCCAAGGACTTGCTTGCATGTCCAGGGCCATTGTGGCCCCCACCCCTTATTCTCCCTGTGTACATGGACTCTCAGCTGCACTGCCTCTGACATACCTTACACACACAGTCCGTCCCTGCCTCCTCTCTTCAGTGAGACAGAGTTTATCCTCAGCACCCAGCTCAGATAACCCTCTCCTTCCCCACAGCTTTGCTTTCCCAGCAAGGCCTTGGGCTCCCCAAGGGCAGGAACATGTCATGTTCAAAGTGTTCAGCTTCAGACCTGCCCCTTGAAGGGAACTAAACATCCAGGGTCCTGTAGGGGGGAAAGACACAGGACTTAAAGGAGTTGAGTCTGGGGGCTCTAGGGCAGAAATGGGGTATGTGAAGTACATAGGTCATACCACGTCCTATGGTCCCCACAGGGTGAGGGTAAGGATGTGGTTGCCCCTGTGTCTCCTTTCCTAGACTTGGTGATGTTCTGACTAGCCACTGCTCCTCCGGCTCTCTCCCCAGGTGCAGCCTCGGCTTCAACCCCTGTCAACCCCTTCCAGGTGAACCAGCCCCAGCCGCTGACCCTGAACCAGCTTCGGGGAAGCCCTGTACTGGGGACCAGCACATCCTTCGGGCCTGGCCCAGGTGTGGAGCCTGTGGCTGTGGCCACTATGACCTCCACGGCCTCACACCCAGCTCTGGGGGCCAGTGGTTCCTCCCTGACGCCCCTGGGCCCCACCACAATGAACATGGTGGGCAGGGTGGGCATCTCCCCATCAGCTGCTCAGGCCACGGGCACAACCAACCCTTTCCTTCTCTAGTGCTTGGACCTTGGCCCCCCCAGCAGAGTGAATGTGCAGGGCGTGTGCCCGAGGATGCCGAGCAGGGACTCTTGTTTGTAGAATGGTGTCTGAGAGTTGGGATGGGGATGTTAGGGCTTTCTAGATCCAGCTTCCTGATAAAAAGGGTTGTCTTTACAGCCCGACCCTCAGATTCTGTCTGTGACTGGCTTGGTGAGACAGCAGACATAGCAGGCCAGTCTCCTGAGGTGGGGCTGTCCCCAGCCCACATCGCACAGGAGGGCTTCTGACCCAGCCTGGCCACCCTCTCGCACCTGGCACCCATGGAAATTGGCTGGCTCTCCATCGCCTTGGGTGAGGAGGCAGGGCCCAGTGTTGGCTGTTGCCCCAACCTCAGCCCTAGGGTCTCTGGGATACTGCCTAGCCCAGGACTTGGGACGGTCACCTCATCTTTACCCCCAGCCCTAGCAACACCCTAGGTAGTCCCAGGTATGGCTAGAAAGAAGTGTCGGCTCCATTAGATAGTGACCTTTTGGGGAAGTGGTTGTGCATATTTTATTTTTCTTTGACTCATGTGAGTTCAAAGGTAACAGCACCACCGTGGAACAACTCTTGAATTAAATCTAGAGCAAGCTTTAAACTAATCTGAGCATAACCCTGCCACGTGGCTCTATGCTTGTATACGTTTGCACATATTTTGTTTAGTACAGTTTCATATTTGAGTTTGCAGAATTATCTAATAGTCTTTTTTTGGCTAATATTTTTATAACGTGGTTCTTATTTAACTGTCTAGTTTTGATAGAATTTACCAGGTCTGGCTGAATGAAGATATTGGCACCTGTCATGTTAGTGGTTTAAATCTTATTTATGGTTTTAACTCTGTAAGAAAATTTAAAAAGGAAGAGACAAAAATATGCCTTATGGAAAAACTAAAGCAAATTCTTTATAGGAAAAAATACGGGAATTTGATTACACATAAAAGATGATGTTTATTTAAAAAAAAAAAAAACTACAACAGCAACAAAAATCCTAGCCTCCAGTTGCCTTTTCCTTTCTTTAACTCCCCCTTTTTTTGTGAATCACCAAGAGATTAACTCTCTGCCTTTTTTGGCTAGATCCTAAGAGAGGCTATTTTTCTTACTGATATACCAACATCAAGAAAGTTTAAAAGAAAAGCTAACGTATGAATGTGACTCACCAGTTTTTATCAGCTAACTCCTTTTTGTAACTGAAGGCATGCACAGCATTAACAAGGACTTCCGTTTGCAGTGGAAATCTGAGATGGAAGCGCCATCTTGAACCTTGTGTGTCTGTGATCTCCTCTGTCTTAATCCATGCTCAGGGTGAAGATGGGAATGGTGTGGAAACGGCAGTTGCCTGGGAGCCGTGGTGCTTCCGTGCCTGTGGGTCCCGGGTGGATGGCCCCCCTACTCAACCAGGGTGTCGGACCAGGGCTGGCCCTGACCCACCCACCTGCTAACTCCAGATACATGTTGCAGATTTTCAAATAATCAGCTCTTATTTTGGAGAGGAAGGATAAAAGCATTCTCACCCAATAGATTTTTAACAAACAGGCACTAATATTCTCTCCCTTTCCCAACCTCCTGCTTTCCTCCTCACCACCCACCACTTAAAGTATTGTCATGAATTAAAGGTCAGAAAAGACTTGCTTCCCTCCGGGGAAAGGACATGTGCCCTGAATCCCATGTCCAGTCAGCTTGCGTGGCTGGTGTTTCGGTCTTGCTTTTCACTGCGGACTTCTCTACTCTAGCTCCGCTGGCAGCCACCCACCTGGCATGGCCTCCCTCCTTACCCCTCTGGTTCCAAGGGGAGATCTGACTCTTCTCACTGGGCCAAGGGAGATGTAAAATGCTAGAGGTATACAGGCTGATTCAGAATTGCCCACTCAGGCCACTCTTCTGTCCCTGTTTAAAAAAGTTCAAAGCTGCTGCTCCCCTATTCCTCCCCTCCCCCCGAGGCCATCCCAGAGCTCCCGACCAGCCATGTTTCTGCCGGAATTGGAGAGCTGGGGCTGAACTGAGGGGCTCCTGAGTCATTTCAGAGGCTGTGTCTGGTCTCTGGCCTGGGGGAGGCTGGAGGCAGGGAGGACTGGGGCAGGATGCTTCCCAGGAAGGTGCTTTCCCTCACTTGGTGCGCGCCTGGACCACCTCACAGTTCACAGACCAAACTCACCTACATGGTTCAGTGATTCTTTTCTAACAGACAAGAGCCCTTCCTGATGTGACTTTGAGGCCCCAACATTACAACCATGGCCACTGAGGCCCGAGAACACTCTGGCCCTGCCGCCCAGCACAGGCCCACCCCCTGGCGCCTTGTCACTGTTGCCCGCTGCACTGATCATGAAGCCACCGGCTCCTGCCACGCGTGTTGCACACATGCCATCCTGCTCCTTCCTGACTGGCACTGGGGTAGGAGGTGTCATCCAGCCGTTTTCTCAGTCCTAGGGGCCGGTGGCTGGTTTTGAACTTGTGTTGACTATTGATACTTATTTACTGTATAAATATAATTTATCATTTGTATCATGATACGGTTTCTGGCTGTGTCCTTCCCCCACCCTCAGTCCTACCACACGAGAGGGTGGCTAAGCAAGGGAGCCAGTTCCTGCCCAGACCCAGCTCAGCCTGAGGTTAATGAGACCACTGACTTGGGCCCCCTGCCTAGGCAGGCTGGGTGCCTGCTTGGTGCCTCTGGATATCAGGGAAGGACATGGCAGTGGGACACTGCAATGGTCTGCAAAGGTGTGGAAGTGCTGGCCATGGTCCTCTACCCCTTGCTGTGGCCTCATCATGAGTGGGAGCAGTTCACCACCCGTGGACTTGGGGGTCTAGCCACAGATGTGCATAGAGTGAGGTGTGACAGCAAGCCAGTTCCAAAGTTGCAGGCCAGGGTCCACTGAGCTCTAACGCATCCACATGCACATCACCAGAAGAGCTGCCCCTTAAGAAGCTGACCCTCGAACCTGCAGATTTGTGGATAGTAATTGTAGTCACTGGCTCCTGGGCGACTTGGGCAGCTTTACTGTGGCACAGCTGACTGGGTGCAGAGGGACTGACCCTACTCAGTAGATGGAAGAGGCTCTTCTGATTGTGGAAAAGTGGGTGGCAAGGGCAGAGGGTGAGGGTGGGGGCTAAAGGGAGATGCAGATGGAAAAGTTCACAGGGGTGGGCATACAGCTTCTTTGGTGAGACCCCAAGTTCCTACCTCTGCTCTGGGGCTGCCCTGCACCCCCATATTTCTGCACTGAAAATCTGACCTCCCAACACCCAGTCAGGGAGGAGGATTTGCCATGGGGGCTTGGAGCAGCTAGGGTGCCACTTTGAGGACAGGTGAGGGGTGCGTTACGTCAGGGCACACTAGGTTACACTGTAGTAACAGGACTCTGTGTCTCAGCAGCTTAACACAGGTTGACTTTCACAATCTAATGCCTATTGGGCAGCTGTCCAAGCAGAGATCAGGAGCACTGGCTGCTTTCTTGTTGTGACAATGCCTCCTTCAGCATGGTCCAGAAGGGAACGAGCAAGCAGAGTGATGTTGCCAAGGATAGCTGGACAGAACGACAAGGTAGCCAAGTCTCTGGTGGACATGTGGCAGAGTGATGTCCCAACATCAAGAGAGCCAGGATAGGGAATGAGGAAAATGCTAATGAGGAGCAAACACACATGGGGTGTGGGAGCAAAAATATGCTGCCTTTAAGATTGCAGGGGACAGTGGGCTTCAGTTATGGCTAGACAGTGAGGGAAATTTGCATTCAGAGGTTCAGAATAATCAGGAATTTTCCTGATGACAGATCCTGAGTTCCAAAGCATAGTGATTTGGGGCCAGAGAATGGAGTACCGTGAGCCACATAAACTTCTGATGCTGAGAACTAAATGAGAGAGAGTGTTCGTGTGGCCTCTTAGAGCAATTCCAGTTGCAGCCAGGGCAGCATGTAGTGGTAGAGTGACAGTCTTCAGGTGGGAGGCAGGGGACCTGCCAGGAGCCTGAGGCAAGGCACCTTATGGCTTCCCTTAAATCTTGCTGAGGTGCTGTGCAGGCTGTGGGGAGGGGGCAAGCTGTGTCCATGCCCAGAGAGTTCACCTAAGTGCTACAGGATATGTGCAGGGAAGTGGGGCGGGGAGGGTCCTAGGGACTGTGCTGAGGGGGCCCAGTTCACCTTCCTCGCCTGCTGAGACTGACTGGAACACTGATTCCAGCAGTTTCCCACCTATGGAAGTGAAGTTTTCAGCCCATCCTCTGGGCTGCAGAGGTGGGGTCAGCCCGAGGGTGGGCTGGGGTCTCTCCATGCAGCTCCTGCTGACAGTACTCTCCTTGCCAAGGCAGGTGGTGGTCATGGAACATAGTTCACAAGTGATTGTGCAGAGCTCCCAAAGCCTCCAAGGTGGATATGCCCAATCTAGGGGTGTGTTGAGGTGTAGAAAGAGTCACAACTGTAAGTGGCAGAGCCAGGTTAAGCCCAAGCTCTCATCCTAGTTGGCCATTCTAGCATGCCGTCTCTGGCAACTTCTAACCCCTGGGCAGTTGCCCCTGTAGGGTTGGAGTGAGCCCCTCAGGCCAGCAGATGGAGGGAAGGTGCAATGAGAGGGGAGGGGGGCAGCCCTAGGCCTGGCCACTATGGAAAAGTCACACTTTATTATATAAAAATATCTCCCCAGTCCTGCTCCCGCCCCACAAGCTGCACTCAAGGCAGATGGTGGTTGACTCCCCAGGACAGCCCGAGCATTATCTGAGAACCGCTTGGTCTGCTGGACTGCATGGCCAGACTTGCTGGTGGATGGCCTGGTGCCTTCATCAGGGGAGGCCCTGGGGTGGGCTGGGCCCCAAGATGCTCTGTGTGTCCGGAGGCCCAGTGTCGTAGCCCAGCTTCCTCATGTCCTTGGTCACCACGTTGAAGAGGAGAGTGACAAAGCCCTGGGAGCGTACTCGGGTCACTGGGGACAGAAGGGCAACATCAGGCTGGAGCAGAAAGAGATTCAGGCTGCTTTGGGAATCTCTTCCAACCTTAGCATTCTCATCTGTCAGATGGGGAAATAGTGCCCGGCCCCTGCCCCTCACTGGGAAGTAAAGGGGCAGCAGTGGAGACAGACTGACATGGCAAAGCCTCTCACCGCCCACATCTGGGAGGTGCTCTGGGAAAACCCCTGGGCTCTACTCCAGAAGCACCAGCGTCTTAGGGCCTGGTGGGTCCCTGATATCCACACTGTGTGTTTCCTGGGGACCCACCTAGACCCTCCTGGGCTCTAATCTGTCCATGGGGTTGGGGTGGATTGGAGTGCATCAAACTTTACCTTCCCGGCCTTCACCCTGAGCTACCACCTTGGGGTCTGTGTACTCAGGCCGCCTTCCCATGAACCAGCTGTGGAAAGAAAGGAGAACACTAGGTCAGCAGGCTGGCCTGGGGATCCCCAGACAGGCGACATGGTCACTCTCCTTGTTCCAGACACCAGCAGCCGTCTTCCAAACCCTTCCTCAGGGCTAGGCATTCCACACCACCCTCCTGACCCGTCTGAAAGGCAAGGTGGTGCCAAGGCAGTGGTATACTGGGTTGAGACCCATGGAGGCCTGGGGACCCCAGCAGGCTGAGGTGCTCTGCAGCTGGATGATGGGCTTTCCCATGGGCCTCCATGGGTCTTGTTCACTGGGATGAAAGAGGAGGGAGATGTGGAACTGAGGTGTGGGGCACAGCCCGAACCCAGGTGGAAATCCTAGGAAGGTAACAGTGGCAGGTGCAGGGGGGCTAGAGGTGAAGGCATCTTGTCAACTGCTGTGTAAAACATTAATCTTGCGATTTACACTTTTGGCTCTAGTTCTAGGACACCCCTGCCCACGGATGTGCCTGCTCTGTGGTGGCAGACACTACTATCTAACCCCACAGTCACCCTAAAGGGGGCGCAGTACTCAGCACTAGTGCCCTGGCACATCACCCCCTACCTCCTGCCCCTCACAGGAGCCTCGCTTGGTAAATCCCCAGCTCACAGAAGCTAAGAAAAGTCAGAGACTTGCCCTCGGCCACATTAGGCAGCAGTGGAAGTAGAAGTAGCAGGGGACCTCCTTACTGTCCCTTGGTGGCTTCAGGCTACCAGGTCAGAGCAGCTTTTTCCAGAGCCGCAGCTTCACCCCTGACATACCCACTTGAACTGGAAACAAACAGGCACACCATCCTGGCCAGACACCCAAGAAGACCTAGTGGTCTCTCAGCATTGAAGTGCCTGGCACCAAGTCACTTGGGTTCCCCGCATTCCTGGAGAGGCCCATCTTCTGCCGCAAGGCAGCTCCTGCGTGGGGCTCCCAGTCTGCTTTCTGTGAAGTAACTGACCCACAGGGGCCCAGGTTCCAGATGGGTAAAGCCATACTCCCCACCACTACCCGACTGGGAGAGTGTGCCCATGGCCCAGCCCAAGCTGTGGCAGGCCTATGACGGTGCCCTGTCTCAGGCAGGTACCAACCAGCACCCACCCGTGCTGCCCAGGGGACAAACTGGCAGCTCACACTGTGGGAGAAAGGAATGACATGACCGCCTTGTCTGCCCATAGGCTTTGTGGAGACGCAGAGCAGCACCATGGCTACATGACTTTCAGGGGACAGGGGCCCAGGGTTCCAGCTGGGGGCTGGATGGGTACAAGACTGCCTCCCTGTGCCTCCATTTCTCCATCTGGAGTGAGACATGAGACACGGAGCAGCCACCGCCAGCCTGGCACATCCCAAGTGGGGGTCTGCTCTGGCCACCGCATTTCTCCTAAATCGATGAGGGTGGTTTGTTTATCTAACATGATTTGCACAGAAGGAGCAGGCTGTTCAGAGGAGATGTTCCAGGAAGCAGCCAGAAGCAGGGAAGGATCCAGTGGTTCCTTCCCCTGGGAGGAACCCAGGCAGGTGGGACTCGAGTGAGAGGGTGGAGGGCCTCACCGCATCCTAGTAGCCTTAATCCCAAACACAGAGCCAGGGCTGAGTGGTCTCTAAAGCCAGGTTTAGGAAAAGCATTCTTGCTGCTCTGTGAAGACCAGATGTGAGGCTGAATAATGGCCCCAAAGATATCGTCCCAGTCCCTGGAACATGCAAATGTGGCCTTATTTGGAAACAGGATCTTCGCACTTGTGAGGATTAAGGTGAGGATCTTAACATGAGAAGGTCATCCTGGATCACCAGGCTGGGCCCCCACTGTCATCACCAGTGTCCTTGTGAGAGGGAGAGGCCGTTGTGGCTCTCACGGGCACAGGGGGGTGAGCCCACAGGCAGAGACAGGAGTGAGGTAGCTGGAGCACAGGAAGCTGCAGCCACGGAAGCTGGAAGGGGCAGACAGAGTCTCCCCCGAGAGCCTCGGGGGAGGATGTGCTCTGCCCACACCTTGATTTCAACCCAGTGAAACTGATTTTGGACTCTGACCTTGAGAACTTATGAGAAAATAAATTTCTGTTGTTTTAAAACCATCAAGTTTGTGGTCATTGGAGGAGTTGCAGGAAACTAGAACAGAGGCTGAGAGTAGAAATGGGCAGGCCAGCTGGGCTAAGGAAGGATGGATGAAGGAGGCCATGGGAAAGCACAGAAACTGGGAGGTGTGGGGGAGAGGGAGGCAGGGTCGGTGCCTCCAGGGCGCTGGCATGGGGGCTGCTGGAGCCAGTAACATGGTGGCACTCCTGGTCCCATGTCTGAGAATATTGTGTCTGAGAAAAAACTGCCTTCACTAATTTTCTGTAATCCAAGCACACACCACTTCATCCAGTAGGGAGCCCCGCTGAGGGCAGGAGACAGCCCCCCGCATAAGCTACTAGCCTGCAGGCACTGACAAAAGCCTTGACTGCTGTGTGAGCGGTAAGGCCTTAAGTCGTCAGCAGCGGAACCTCAGAGAGCTCGGGTGGAGCTGTGGGGTGTAAAGCAGCGCGAACATTCCGACCAGACTTCAGTGTCCATCACTGTCACTGCCCCTTGCTTCCCCGCAAGCCTCCGAGGTGGGTATCATCCCCTCTAGCTTACTCGAGCCCAGGGCGTCATGGCAGCCTCCCAGAGTAGCTTCTAGGGGCAGTGGCACCCAGAGTGTCCCCTCACTAGGCCTCAGAGCTCAGGTCTGACGCCGTCCCTCCACCCAGCAGGGCTCTGGTTAGGTCTCACCCCTCACACTGGCCAGGCTTGCAAGGGGCAGCTCGCCAGCTGCTGACTGGGACCCAGGTCGTCCTCCATGTCTCCCTCTTCCCAGCTCTGAAGGGAGGGCCCAGGGCTCATCCCTGGCTGACCTGTGAGGGAGCAGCAGCGGCTTACCGATCGTCTGAGCTGACTGGGATTTATCCTCCAATCCTGAGTCAGACAGCTGCGCCAGCACTGGCCCTTCAAGCTCCTGTTCCAGCTCAGTCTCCCCCATCTGTCCATGAGTACTCCTGCCCACCTGACATCTCCCCACCACATTCCCGTTGCTCATCACCTATGCACCGCACCCCCCTCCTGGCTCCCAACATGCAGCTCCTGCTCTCCTCAGGGTCTCACACATACTTTTCCTGCACCTGGGTCAGTCTCCTCTCAGATCTCCCACACTGGGTCCTTAGCTCCATTCTACTCTCTTCTCAGATGCCACCTCTGAGGCTCCTGCATGTGAAGTCACCTAGTAACGGACAGGATCAAGAACATTTTCTCATCTGATACGAGCTTTTCTTCCTCTCCGTTTGACACAAAGACTTTTAACAGGACAGGGTAAAACTACATGGCTTTATGCTTCTGGAACAGAGGCTGAGGGAGAGCCAGGACCCTCAGCAGCCCCACAGGACGTGTTTCCATTTGTCCCCAAGACTCAGGGAAGCTTAAAGATCTGGCAAGGTTACCTGGCACAGTAACTGTGTGGGGCGGTGGGGTGGGGGAGTGTGGTGTCCCTTCCTCCACTCCCTCTACCCAAGTCAGGAGGAGGACCTGGGGGTTGGAAATAGAAAACTTACCTCGTAAACTGCTGCAGTTTAGATGTAGATTCTGGGACAAACATGGGGATGGTCTTTTTGTGCCTAAAACAAATGCCACAGACAGAGGTGCTGAGTAAGAGAAGTGATAGAATGTTCTGAGTCTCAAGTGGGCAGAAACACAGATCAGGTTGGTGCCAATCAGAGCCAAGGCCAATCAGTCCAACCTGTACTGACCACCACTGTGCCCAGACTCGGCGCTCAGCTCAGGGAGCAGGCAGTGGACACCCAGGTTGAGTACCGTCAGAGTCTTGTTTATCTGAAGGGTCAGAGGATGCTGAGGATTGCCAAAAATCAAACCTGGGTCCTATTCCCACTGCCCTTCAGAGAGGCCATTTTTCTCCAGCTGTCCAAATGCCCGCCATCTCTGAGGCCTACTTTGGATACCTTCCTCCAGGAGGCTCCTGACAACTCCCAGACCTTATTCCTGTTGTGGTCACCTGCCCTAGGCTGGTCCTTGGAGCCTGGGGTCCAGCCCTTCACTCCCTGGATCTCTCTCTCCACCATCCCCTTGAACTCCCATCTGGCACTTTCTGTTTCCATGAAAAAAACTCAGAGCACTCCATACACCTGCTTCCTTCTCCTTCCTTCACCTTCTCCAGACAATCTCCTAGGTGTTTAAGGCCAGCTGACCCTGACCCTCCTCTGTGCCTCAGAACACCCCATGTCTATACCCAGTCACTATGCTAGACAAGAGAAAATGTGTCTCTCCATCTGTGTCTGCTACTCTGGGAGCTTCTGAGGACGAGACCACGTGGCCATACCTGCACCTGAACATCCGTGTGCTCTGATGCCAGCACAGAAGGGGCATCGACGAGAGCTCACAGGATGGGCAGGGGCAGGGGAGCAGGCAGAGAAATGAAGGCATGAGCTCTGTAGTGGGCCAGATCCCTCTCAAGAGCACTGAGATGATCTCTGGTAGGCCCCCCAACACTCTTGTACCCAACCTGGTGTTTGGTAGTAACATCAGCCTCACCCATGTGGGTTTCCTCCCACATACAGGCTGCACCCCGACACATTCCCAGCCTAAGTCCAAGTTGGAAGAAGAGATGAAGTCTGTGCCAGGAAGAGCCCTGCTGAGGTGCCCTGGTTCCCAGGCCAACAAGGCCCAGCGAGGACAGACTGTGGCCCAGGGACAAGTTTAAAGCCAGAACCTACCGGCCGGGTGAGAAAGGCACGTGTACTGCCCCGTATCCTCGGACCACATCATTCCCGAACACATCCGGTCCATACACGCTGAGCACAATCTGGGGCCCTTGGGGAGGATAAAGCAGGAGGTTAGCATTTGGGGAAATTTGGAGAAAGGGGGTGGGCAGAGAGCAAAGAGGACAGTACTCAAAGCCTGGAATAGTGGGCAGGAGCTGACATGGGACCTCCCTCTGTAACTCCGGCTTCTGCAGACCCAGAATCCAAGGTGGGGGTTGGAGGAGCTGTTGGACAGGGAGCCACAGAGTCTGCCATTTGCAAGCACAGAACATGCCTCTGACCCAGCTGTGGACAGAACAAAGGGCCACTCTTGGGAGTGAGTTTCCTTCTGGGGAAAGTGGTCAGAAGATCAGTGTATATTGCAAGGACTCAGGCCAGAGAGGGGGTTCATTGGGGGTGGGGGTTCATGCCTGTGGGAGAGGTCAGAGAGAGAGCAGAGACCTGCCATGCTCATGCTTCTCCTTCTAAGACATGGACGAAGACACCTCCTCCCGTCAACATTGAGGCACACCAGCTTTCTCCAGTACATTCATTGTCTGGATGTAGAGATCACCACCCACAGGACAGGTGATGAGGGGTGAGGCGGGGAGGCCCAGGTGGCCAGGCTCTGATCCCACTCCCCCTGGGCCTGCCTGAGCACCCCCTCATTGTGCCCTTGGGTTCCACACCTCTAAGACACTAGACAGTGCCTGGCAGTGTTGGGGGACAGATCTATACCCTTCTTGTCACTGCTCCCAATGGAAACCACTATTTTGATTTTATGAAACCACTTTTCTTTAAGCTTCACCATCAAAGAATGCATCCCAAACATGCTACTTTGTAGATAGTCTTTATCAGATTAAGGGAGTTTCCTTGTGTTCTCAGTCTGCTGAGTGTCATGAGTGGATGTTGAATTTTACCATGTTTTCATTTATGAGATGATCATGACTTCTTCTTTTGGATGTGGTGAATCACACCAATTGATTTTAGACGTTATACAAGCTTGGAATTTCTGAAACAAACACTACTTGCTGATGATGTACATTATCCTTTTCATATCCTGCCAGAACCAGCTTGTGAAAATTTTGTTTGGACAGCTGCAAACAAGCTCAAGGTCTGCAATGTTCTGGAGCCGAGCTGCAGCCATGGGGCTGGCCTGCCTCTGCTGCTCCCTGCTCCCCGGGCACAGCTTTCTGAGGTGCCAGCCTAGGGGGCAGGGGCTTTCATGATTCTTGTACCGCTAGCCCAGAAAGGCTGTCGAAGTCTGACTCAGCCTCTCAATCACCCCTACTGGACTCAGCATATATTCCCAGGGTGATGTGGTTGGGTCTCATCTCTGGATTTGTTTTTCTCCTGGATCTTAGTCTAGTAAAATGCCACGACTTTGCTAGCTCTCTGATGCCTTCAAGTAAATTGCTTTTTAAATATTTCATTCACCTCTCCCATCTGTCCTCAGCAAGAAGAGGCCCAGAAAGGGTTCCAAGCAGCCCCTGTTTCAGACCTTCTGCACCCAGGAAGCCTGAGCCCAGACCATATGCAGGAAGACCCTGATTAAGAAATGTGATGGACCTGAAACCAAACTCGTACTTAGTTATAGATGTACAGCTGAAGGCAAATGATACCACTTTTTGAGTCTCAGTTTCCTAATACGGAAAAAGACGTGGAGAGGACTCTATCTGCCAGATAGGATTAGGAAGCTTGGATAAGTTACATAGGGAGAGTACTCATAGCTCCTGTGGTGCTGGCCCCGGGCTTTTGCATAAGTCGGTGCTTACTAAGTGAGAGTGAACAACTAGAACAGCTAATAACTGCCAGACAAAGCTTGGGGGAAAGCTCAGAGGTAAGATGTGGGAAGGGCATCCCAGGTAGAAGGAACAGCATAAGTCAAGGTTCAGAAGAGGAGACTTGCTTAGGCCAGGCGGCTTGGATTCTGGAGGGGAACACTAGATGGGAAGTTGAGAGACATCAGGCCAAACTGCTGTAGCCCCAGCGACCAGGCTCTATCCTTTCCAGGTGTAGAACTATGTGGGGTTTCAGGTGGGGTCTCACTTGATCCACTGACCCTCCATAAAGTCACCTACACAGCACAGGGGCGGACTTAGGTCAGTGCGGAGGAGGAAAATGCGAAGGGAAATGTCAGGTGGAAGGAGAATACATTACAAGTCTGGTGTGGGGCCCTAGTGTGCAGTGAACCTCTAAGTGGAGATTGAAGTGTGGATGATGGTGGGCAGAACGAGGTGGAGACTGTCCCGGCTGCCTCCCCATCCCCCAGCCCAGGAGGCCATGCGGACTCACAGCCATAGGGGTTAGTGCTTTTGAAGGTGACGTCAATGGGGAAGTTCCACACCAGCGCCTGCCGCACATCTTGGCTCTTGGATGTGATCTGGGAGATGCCTTCCTCCAGACCCTGTGAGCACAATGACAGTGACAGCGAGTGTCCAGGCTCCAAAATGCCAAGCCCCTACTTACCTGGGTAGACAGTTGGGAGGGCTGTTTTCTTAACTACCTCTGCTAAGACACTAACTTCTAGACAATGGGAACCATTAGGTCTTAACATTTAATTCCACCAAAGCTTGATAACCTTGAGAGCCTCTGCCTGTCCCCTCACCATGTTGATGGAAATGGTTGCAACAGTCTGTTATTCTCTCTCCATGTCTACCCAGATCATCCCCATGGCAGTCATCTAGAGGTTATTTTCTCTATTACAAAGCATCACTGACTCCTGTTCCTCTTACCATCAACCCATCCTTTGCTACCCTTTAGAGCAAAGCACCTTGACAGCTTTGTAGATACTCATGATTCCAATTCCTTCTCCTTCTTTCATAAACCTACTTTTCTCTGATTTCTGGCCCCCACCCTACCAAAGTGTTTGGTCAAGTAACATCAATGCCCCTGGTATTTTATAGCTATGGTCACTTCTCTCTCCTTACTGTACTTGGCCCACCAGCAGCATCTGACAGAGAGGGTCACTTCCTGAAATCTCCTCCGCTTGGTTTCTGGGAACCCCCTCATATCTGTGGGTCTCTCCTTCTGTTCCATTACTCCTGTGTGCTTCCTCCTTCATGTGGGAGCATCCTGGGGCATTTTCCATCTCAGCAGTCTCATGACATTCCACATGTATCCCCAAACTCATGTCTCTGGCCCGGTCCTTACCTCTGAACTACAGCTGTCCCACAGCTGATGCCTCAGCTCCATCTGACACCTCGTGGAACCTCGACCCTCACACATGCCAGGCTGAGTTGGGGAGTTTGCCCAAACTCTGCTATAGCCAGTTTTCTCACTGAACAACTTTAGCTAAAAAGCTTGGCATTAGGGCCTCCCTGGTGGCGCAAGGGGTTAAGCACCACACTATGAAGCAATCCACAGCCTCTGCAGCATGAGTTCGATCCCTGGCTGGCCAGGGAGAAACCCACATGGTGAAGCAGACCTCTCTTGTCTTGCCCGCTGCTCCCCTCAGCAGTGTATTTCATCAGTCTGCCTGTTCTGTTCCCCGCTCTGTCTCTGGTGGATCCTCTCACCTGCCACTGCATCTCTGTGCCCCAGCTCTTGTATGCATAAATAAATAAATCTTAAAAAAAAAAAAAGCTTGGCCTTATTCTTAACTACTTCTTTTCTCATGCCCCAGGTATGCCCGGCAAGAAAAACTGTTGGCTTTTATCAAAATGAACTTAAAATTCAACTGCCTTTCAGTACACCCCCCTGTTGCACCTGGACCATGCCACCTGTTTGCTGTAATAGTCCAGGGTCTCCTTACTTTGGCCCTTGCCCCTCCCCCCACGGTATACTATGAACACAGAAGCCAGAAGGCTATTTTATTTTATTTTTTTAAAGATTTATTTATTTATTTATACAAGCACTGGGTACAGTCAGAAGCACGGAAGGGTGAGAGAATTCACCAGAGCCAGAGTGGGGAGCAGAACAGGCAGACTGACGAAGTACATGGCTGAGGGGAGCAGCGGGCGGCAGGAGAGGTCTGCGCGCCATGCGGGACCCTCGTGGGCGGCCAGGGATCGAACCGGCCCTGCAGAGGCTGCGGGCAGCTTCACAGCCCAGCGCTCAACCACTGCGCCACTGGAGAGGCCCCAGAAGGCTATTTTAAACACCTAAGTCAAATCTTTCAAAAATGCTCTGAGGGGGTCTAGTCCCATCCTGGGTAAAGGTAAGTAAGATCTACCCCATCTCCCCCTTCCCTGCTTTTCCCTTGCTCACTCTGTTCCCAGGCCACATGGCCTCCTAGATGTTCTGCCAACATGCCAAGTACACTCCTACCTCAGGACCTTTGCACGCTGTTTCTTCTGCCTAGAAAGTTCTTCCTACAGACTACCACATGGCTTGTTCCCTCACTTCCCACAAGTCTTTACTCAAAAGTTACCTTCTCAGTGAGGCCATCCCTGGCCACCTTATCTAGATTGCAGCCTCTCTCTTGTCCTTCACCCTCCCCTTCCTGAGTTAACTTTCTCCTCAGCATGCATTACTAGCTAACACACTAGAACATTATTACTCATTGTGTGTCTCCCCAACAAGAATGTGCACTCCAGGCAGACAGGGACTTTTGTCTGGCTTGGTTCACCACTGGATCTCCAAGATCCAGAAGACATGTAATGTAATAAGCAGCTATTCAATCAATGGGTGCCCAAAAAATAAGTATTGTCATCTCAATCATAAAGATGAGGATGCAAGCTCAGAGAAGTTAAGTAAGTTAGGCCTCCATTTCTTCAACTTCTACAAAGATTAAACAAGTACACTGCAAACAGTAAAGTGTAGAGTAGGCCCAAGGTGTCATCAAATTCCCTCTCCTGGTGGAGTCAGGCTGCTCCTTGAGAGGTTGTGGAAGGAAGGGTCCTGTCTGTCTTTTTGACTCTCCAAAATTTTCTCCATGGGCTGGGGAGACGCCAAACAATGAAGGAACTAGCCCGGAGTGTCTGCAACTTCTCTGGGGCCTGCCTGCTTGGCCTGCACTGACCACACATTCCTCTGCTGCCCTGTGCAAGCTGAGGGGTAGGTGCAGCCTGTGGGGGGTGGGGAAAAGGGGCGAGGGAGTGGGGATGGGTTAAGGCAACCGACTTGGCAGCATTCTCCCTCTGCTCCAACTTTACCAGTAAGAAAATCATGTTTGCCTCCCCTCCGCCCTCCACCCAAACTTGGTATATATTTCTCTGTGAGTTTTAAACTGGGAGGGAAGAGTTGTGATAGACACCTCCAGAAACCCCAGCAGTCAGGAGGCTTTGAGTAAGGGGGGCCTAAGAGAGGTCAGCTTACCGCCGTGGGAGCCCAGTCCTGGCCGTACACAAAGCAGTACTTGCAGTAGAGATCATCATACTCGGGAAACTGTGGAAACAAGCACAGGGAGTCTGTTGATGTGTTGAGGCCAGCATGTTGGTCAGGCAGGTAAAGACAACAGGAATTCTGAACATGAGGCACTAGGGATGGGGCTGAAGAGACAGCTAGGGTAGTGGGCATGGAGTTCAGTAGACGGGCTGGGGACTGACATGAGAGTCAGAGGGAGAGTCCAAGGCTGGGCTGCACACTTTGCTCAGGCCCTGCCTTCTATCTGACAAGCCTTCCCATATATTCATCTGGCAAACTCCTGCTCAACCTTCGAAACTCATCCTTTAGGGAATCGTCCCTAACTTCCAGAGTAAGGGGCCATTACTTGGTTTCTTCAGCCCCTCGTGCTTCCCTCCATCCAAGTACTGACTGCCTGCGCATGTTTATTTCTGTCAAAACCCATTAGACTTAGAAAAGGGAACAGGTCTGATGCCTTTCTGTGTCCCAAGCACCTGACGGAGGGAGGCAATAATAAGGAAACAGTGCTGACGTGATGTCTGAGGCACACACACACACACACACACACACATTACTTAATGTATATACATACACATTACAAGATACATATATATTTTCTAATGTATCGGGGGATGGAGAGTAGCATTCCCTTCCAACTCATAGACACACTCTCCCTGAATCATTCTGGCCACCACCATCGCTGGATCCAGTCAATCCAATCATCATTCTTACCCAAGTTTAAGGATCTGGGGGTTCAGAAAGCAGAGTACTCACTGCGCACAGGACATGGCCTGGACCCAATCACTTTAGGATGAAGCGGGTCACCAGCATTAAGCTCCTGGCCATAACTCAACCAAGTGCACATTCCAAGCCCGTGGCCACAGTCTTGACCAAGTGTAGCGACCCCGATATTAGTTTAAACTCTAGAGGTCTGTTTCCACACCGGCAAGTCGAGGCTAGAACATTCCCAGCAACCTCACGCCAAGCCTCTCGAATGCTGGTCGCCCTCTCCCGCCCAACCGAGGGCCAGAGCCCCAAGGAATGACAAGCTTCTCCAAGGCCAACACCGCAGCATGGGAGATTGTGGGACGGGCCCCGGAGGACTCTGAGGCCAGCGGCGGTGGGATCCACGCTCGCTCACCTGGGCGCTCTCTACCTGTCCGTTAACCATGAGTAGGAAGACGCTGGGGCTCGCGGCCGCCATGGCAGACGAGGGGGAGCGGGTAACCCACCCAAATTGCGCGCACAGTGAATAGGAGGCTCTGCGGTTGCCCTGGAAACAGACGGCGTGGCGCGAGGGACACATTTCATGGACGTGGGCTCTTCGCGAAGGCGAGGGCCGGAGAGCCGCGCTGCGCAAGCGCAGTCGGGGCCGCTGCCGTGAGGGGCGGGGCCGGAGACGCGGCTCGGCGGCCCCTCCCTGCTCCGGGGACACAGCGGCCCTCCGCCCCAGGCCGAGGCGGAAGTGTGGGCCCTTGGGGTACAGCCCGGGCCCATCGCCCGATCCTGATTCGGTTACACCCTCCGGGAGTGTTTATCCACTCGGACTCGGACTCACCCGGCTCCAACACGCGGAGGTGCCGCCCTGACCCTGGCCCGCCGGCGGCCAAGCGGTGCAAATGGCCCTCGGCCACAAGATGTCGCTGTGGCGCCGTCGGGAGGCCGGGGCAGGGGGCGCGCAAGGAGGAGCCGGCGGGGCGCTGGCAGGGGTTAAAGCCCTGAGGGGACAGGGTCCGGGCCGTCTGGTCTCTGGAAAGCCGCTCCCTCTCTGCGTCCCATCAGAGGACATGCGCCCTTGTGGTTTTTGAGACCCTCGCCCCCCTCTTGTTTATTAGACACACTTGGTAGGCACTTCAAGAATCCTCACATCCAAGCCTTTGCTCTTCAAATATGAAGCTGGGAAATGGAGGTCCAACTGAGCAGCACCTGGCATCCCAGTCACCCAGCTGTTGGGGGAGGAGTGAGCCAGAGCCCACGGCTCTGTCAGGACTCCGTGACTCCCTGGTCACCCCAGTAGTTCACTTCTATTAACACATTGATCCATTCATTCCGCTTAGCACTCCCCATGGTTTATATTTGCACGTTTTTTATTGTCATAAATCAGGCTAGTGCTCTCCTCCCCTCTGCCCCCCAGACTCCAGGGGGCCAGGTGCATCTTTAGCACTGGTAACAGTTCGTTGGAAGAAGGAATAGTTGAATACATGTCCATAACACAAAGGAGGAAGCAGGGTCGGAGAGAAGAGGCGATCCAGACACCCTCAGGTAAATAGCCGAGCCAGGATTCAGATCTAGAACCCCACAGACTAGACCTTCACTGCTTTCTCTACCTGGTTCTAGGTCTGGCTAAAGGGTGCTGCTTGGCTTTGGTGTTGAAGATGGTATCAAAGACCTTTTCCCAGATTCAGAAAAGGAAGCCTTGGCCTTGGTGTTGAAGGTGGTATTAAAGACCTTTTCCCAGATCCAGAAAATGAAGGGGTACACAGGTGTGTAAACTTCAGGGAGGCCAGGTCCCAAACAGGGACCCCAGGTCATCACACCCTTCAGCAGCCAGCGGCTGGCTTGCAAACAGACCAAGGGGGTGCCATCAGATACCTGTGCAGGAGAGGGAAGGAAGGGTCACAGCCATCCCAGACACAGGGACCTCCCCATTCCCAGATGAACAAAGACCTAATTAGGGGAGGGGGGTTATGGACACCCAGGTTTGCCAGGGTTGCCAGGTCTGACTGAGATGGCAGAAGGGTGGGGGCTTGAGCGCAACAATCTGAGCTTGTGGAAACTGCTTATCTCCCTAGGACCTGGTCATACTCCCTCTCACACCCTTCTTTCCAGTGAAAAGAAAGGTGTTGGGAGGACATAGGACATAGGAGGGGTGTCTTCTTAAGGGGCAGGAGGCCCAGGGGTGGCTACCAGGGGCACAGATAAATCAGTTACCTGGGTGTTATAGAGTGGGAGACCTCGGGTAGGGTGGGAGAGTGTCCAGGCCTTGCTCTACCAAGTCTGCTGGCGTTAGGAGGGATTGTGGAGGAAGGAGTACCTCAAGCTTGCTTAGGGCTGGCTAGAATCCTCACCACCAGTTCAGGTGGGCCCGCTGGGGGCCTGGCACACTGGGAGCCCTTAGGCAGGCTGACCTTCAGGTCAGGACAGTCAGGTTGAGTACGAAAGGTGTCTTTGCAGGTGCTGAGGTGCAGTGGTTTCAGCAGGACACGGTGCAGCTCTCGAGGTGGGATGTAAGGATCTGCACGGGGGTGGGAGGCGGACCCTCAGCCCAGGTGGCACCCAATAGGTCAGTGCACATCTGAAATTGGTTGTTAACTTACTGCAAAACTTCCCTGCCTGCCCAAGTCCTGTGGCCCCAACACTACCGGGTTTCTGACCTCCTCCAGCACTCTTTATCCTTACCTCCCTGTTAGCACAGTTCCATCTTTTTGAACGCACTTAAGTCTGAGA
The DNA here is from genome assembly GCF_014898055.3 of Talpa occidentalis. Lineage (NCBI taxonomy): Eukaryota > Metazoa > Chordata > Mammalia > Eulipotyphla > Talpidae > Talpa > Talpa occidentalis. Next base: position 99,345,473 of record NW_023605083.1, on the reverse strand, counting down.
CATATTGAGCTGTGGGAGGAGCTGGGGAGAGTACTCTGTGCCAGTCATAGGGCTGGGAGGAGCTGAAGGCTGATTCAGACATACCAGGTAGTTGGTGCCCACTCTCTACCCTGAAAGCCCATGTCCCTGATACTGACCAGTGGCTGGTGGGATCCACGTTCGCCAGGCCCGAGGCGGAAGTGTGGGCTGTTCTCTGAGAGCTGGGCTGTTCTCTGAGACCCAGGGACTCCAGAGCCCTGAGCTCCACTCTGGCTCTCGCCTTACCCAGGACAATGCTCCCTCTGAACCATCCCAAGTTTCTGTTCCCATGCTTACCAAAGTCAGGCTCAAACCCTTGGGCCCAGCAGAGCTGCCATGGGAAAAGCGGTTTGGGCTGGGTGGCCAGAGGGACAGGCTGCACAGCACTGCTGAGAGGTGGTGGGCTTGCCAGCCGTGCCAGGGCCAGGCCACCAGACCCTCCTGGAGACAGAAGCAGCTCCTTTACGCTTGACTTGTTTTTATAAGTGTCCAGTGCCAGTCGATCTGGACCCAGGGTCACAGTGAAGCGGGACAAAGGCCAGCTGTGGAAAGCGGGAGGTGGAGAGGCTGAGGCTTCCCTCCCTGAGCCTATATCACCCTAGGTCCCCTACACCTACCTGCCAAAACAGTTGGCTCCTGTGAGCACCCACTCTTGGGAGACGAGGGCCCCCTCACAGCGGTACCGGGTGTCCATGAAGATGCTTGCCTGCCAAGGCCACGTGGCTGGCACCTTCTTGCTATAGGCCTCAGCCAGCTTGGGCCCTGTACATCAGGATTGAAGTTGCAGAGCTCAGTTCTGGGTCCCGTTTCATAGATGCCATCCCGTCATCTCTTTCCAGGCCCTGGCTAGCCTCTGCAGCCCCAGCTCCCAACCCTTACCTCTCCAGCTTGAATCCTACCTGCAGGGACACCTGGATGACCTGGAGAAAGCTACTCAACCTCTCATGACCCAGAAGGTTGTTGTGAAGATTAGAAATGATAGTATAGGACCTCTCTGGTGGCACAATGGGTTAAGTCTCTTACTATGAAGCTATTGGCAGCCTCTGCAGCATGAGTTTGATCCCCGGCCAGGGAGGTGACCCACATGGCGCAGCAGACCTCTCCTGTCTTGCCCACTGCTCCCCTCACAATGTATTTCAGTCAAGCTGCCTGTTCTGCTCCCCACTCTGTCTCTGGTGAATCCTCTCACCCCCTGTCACACACACACACTTATACCTCTAGCCTACACCCCAGCTCGTGTATGCATAAATAAATAAAATAAATCTTAGGGGAAAAAAAAGAAATGATAGTATGTGTCAGATACTTTGATGGAAGCACAATAGATTTATAGCTATTCTTATTAAAAGTAGTTCTTGGGGGGCCTCCCTGGTGACGCAAGGGGTTAAGACGCAGCAATATGAAGCTCTCTGCAGCCACTGCAGCAGGAGTTCGATCCCCAGCTAGGGAGGTGACCCACATGGTGCAGCAGACCTCTCCTGACTCGCCTGCTGCTCCCCTCAGCAGTGTGCTTAAGTCAGTCTGCCTCTTCTTTTCCCTACTCTATCTCTGGTGAATCCTCTCACCCCCCATACCTCTGGCCTCTACCCCAGTTCTTGTATGCATAAATAAATAAATCTTTTTTAAAAAAAGAGTAGTTCTTGGAATACTCATGTTTGACCATGCTTCTAGGTTTGACCATGCTACTCCCTGTACCAAGATATGATCCCTTCCCTTCTCTGCCTGGAGAACTCATGTTCAGCCTTCACAGCCCACCTAGGTGAAGTCTTCCATGGAATTCCTCTCTCTACCCCCCACAACCTGTACCCTGGGAAGATTCCCTCCCCTTTCTGCCCAGAAGCTCACTATAGGTGCATGTCCAGCTCTGCTTACTTTTATTTTAAGACAGAGAACTGGGCCTCCTTCAGCTGCCTGCCCTGTTAATCTGGTGGACACTCAGGATCTTCAAAGATCAGGCCTCATCCACATGGAGCTCCTCCCTACAGGTAGACACCCCCACTGCCTTCACCTTCTCTGTCCTGTCTCAGGTTCCTGTTATTTGAATCCAAGATAGTTATTAATTTTAAGAGAACCTAGACTTTCAATTCTCAAGGGTTGGGTGGCCCCCTTCTGCAGCAGCTCTGTCACTTGCCCCCTGTTTCCCAGGCCTCCTACCCTCAGCAGCTCCTTACCAAAGAGCAGCAGTAGCAGCAGGGACAACATTTGTAGAGCAGGCCTGGATCTCATCCCTATGGGTCTGGCCTCCTCCCTTCCACCCAGGAAATTTAACCTCTCCATGTTCCCTCCCCACCACTCCCTTAGCCCACGTCACCAGACAAAGGGGAACTGAACTGGGGAAGAGGAAGCTGGTAGGGCCTGCTCCCGGGCACATGGCAGGAGACAGGGGTCCTGCTGACAGAACTTGGCCCGTTCTGGCTACAGGGGATTCCTAGCCATGCTCTGCCTCCTGTCTCAGGTTAGGGGCAAGGAGGGAAGCCAGCCAAAACATCAGTAAATATAATCCTACCTTATGTCTTTTTATATCCCCCAAAGCTCTGCAGCACCACATTACAGGAGGTGAAAGTTAATAAGTCTTTCATGAGGGACAAAACCACAAAGCTCAGAGATGGATAGGGTCTCACCAAAGTTGCACAGCACGTGGGGAATGTAGCTGGATTGGCTAGTTCATGGGAGGAGTAGCCTCCAGGGTGGGAATAGAAGGAATAAGCACCTGGGATAGGATTCTCATAGATTTATTGAATTATTGAATTGCTCCAGACAAGTGTAAAACATGAACACCAAGGTCATGAGAGCCAGCTACTGAGGCTAGAGTTATCACTCACTCAGCATGTCTTTTTTGAGTACCTATTGTGTTCTAGGCACTGTGCTAGGTGTTTGGGGTAAAGTTGAAAACAAGACAGACACACCCTCGTGGAGTTGACTGTGATGGGAAAGACAAACAGATATCCAAAATAATTGCAATAGCGATAAGTGCTCTGAAGAAAAGAATGAAGCAGGGAAAAGGGCTAGATTGTGCGAGGGTGATTGTAGATGGTGCATGAGGAAGGCCTCATTGAGGAGACTGAGGCAAGTTCCAAAAGAAGTGGAGGAGGGAATCATGCAAGGAATAGGGCTGAGCTCTTCTAGACAAAGAGAACAGTAGGTGCAAAGGTCCTGAGGCAGAATATGCCAGTGAAATGGAGAGGCAGACTGGAACTTCCTCACACTGGCTTGCCTTGACTCATAAGAGATGATTGTGTACAACTCTGCCATGGTGATATAATTTGGGTAGCTTAAAACCAGCCACAAAGGGAGTTTTTACACCATGGAAATTGACAAAGGCTAAAATTAAACCTTTGATTTTTTTTATAATTTTTTTTTTCAGAGAGCCATTTTTATTAGCTGAGGGTATGAGATAGGTTTAGAGAGTTCACCAGGCCCAGATCTCCCAGGGACTCAGAGGGGCTAGTGGTTTTGAGCTGAGGAGGGATGTGAATAGACTTGACAGGATCTCTCTAGCTACCTTGAGGGGAAGAAACTATGGAGTGACCACCACAGCAGAGGTGGTCATTGGGTAGGGTTGCCAGATTTAGCAAATGAAGATACAGGATGCATGCGATATTTGTGCGTAGCTAAAGAATTATCCTAAAATAACTGAGCGTCCTTATTTTATCTGGCAACTCTACCAGTAGGTGCCAGGTGAGAGAAGGGGGAGGCCCACAAGTGCTTCTGTTTTTGCCCACACAGTCCCTGAGAGGGAGTCTCCCTCTGGCCCTTCCCTCCTGGGGTGATCAAGCAGGGTCCCTACCTACCCTTACCCTAGCCCATACCCCAACTACCCCGGCACCTGTGCACACTCCACAGACAATTCCTTAGCCTTTTCTAACATGTGAGAGCGGATGTGGGCAGGCGGCAGACCACTGTTGGTGAAAGCGATGATCTCACAGGAAACGAGACAAAGCTGGAGTTGCCGCCACACCCTGGATTCAGCCTCAGGCCTCAGGGAAGTTGGTCTCTTCAACAACTGCCTTATACTCCCCCCGTCCCCCCAATCTCCCTTCCATTCTTCATGCACAGGACTCTGTGGGCCTGAGTGATGGACTTTATTCCATGAGATGGGGTTGCTAATTGGGGACACTATCTGATCTGTGTTAGTTTTTTTAAAATCTATGCTTTTCAACAGGGCATTTTGGCTGCTGTGAAAAAAATACATTGTAGGAGTAAGAGAGGAAGTCAAGAAAGAGGCAACTGTGACAACCCTGGTGAGAAATGATGCCCTGCCTCAGGACCTTTGCCCTGACTGTTCCCTCTACCTAGAATGTTCTTCCCTCAAGTCTCCACAAGACTCATCGCTCTCTTTTTTCGAGTACTTGCTCCAGTGTCACCTATCAGTACTTCCCACCTCTGTCCCCTGCTTTATTTTTCTACATGGTCTTATCATCTTCTGAGACACTGTATAATTGAGTTGCTGTCTCCCAACCAATATCTGACTTGCTCAAGGACAGAGCTTTTTTTTTTTTTAAAAGATTGATTTATTTATGCATACAAGAACTGGGGTACAGGCCAGAGGTGTGGGGGGGGGGGTGAGAGGATTCACCAGAGGCAGAGTGGGGAACAGAACAGACAGATTGACTGAAATACACTGCTGAGGGGAGCAGCAGGCGAGACAGGAGAGGTCTGCTGTGCCATGTGGGTCACCTCCCAGACCGGGGATCGAAATTGTGCTGCAGTGACTGCGGGTAGCTTCATAGTGCTGCGTCTTAACCCCTTGCACCACCAGGGAGGCCCAAGGACAGAGCTTTGCAACTGTTTTGTTCACTGCCAAATCCCCTGCACATGGAATAGCGCCTGGCATGTCTTAGAGGCTCAGTAATGGTGTTTGAATGACTAAAGTTTTGATTTAGAGGTTGGTAGAAGACATGGTAGAGGAGGGAGAGGGAGGTCTGACAGTGTCCCCGGGCACTTGGCTAGGAAGGAGGTGCCCTTTGCTGAGATTACATCCCCAATGACATCCATCCTGTGCCAGTGTCCCTAGTAGACCCAGGATCTCTCAAAGTACAGAGAGCAGCACAGGCAGCATGGGCAGGCTGGGGTGTGCAATTCTAGGATGGGCAATGGCAGCCTCAGCATGTTTGCTTTGCCACTGCGTTCTTTTGGGACCACAAAGGACGGCAGAGGCCACCCCTGCCCTGCCTGTTCATGGTCTGCCTGGGTGTGCTGCCTGAGGGAAGCAGGAGTGAAGAAAAGTGCTGAGAAACCACAAATGGCTCCAAGTTGGAGGCATCTGGCCATGAGGTCAGTCACCCACCCAGGCCTCTGGAAGCCAGGGACAACCACTTCCCAGCCAGCTTCCTGCTGACGCCCCACCAAAACCACACTCGACCCGGCGGGAGTGCTGGGATGTAAACACTGCTAGCTGGACCCAGGCCTGGCTCTGCCCCATCCTGTGCCTCATGGACACATGTGCCCCACTCTCAAGCCACACAGCCTTGCTGATGGGCTCTGGGCAGTGGTCCCCTTCTGGCTCCCTCAATTTGGAGTTTATTAGCTGTGTGCCTTGCAGCTGGCCTTGCCTCTGTGGGTTAAGCATTACCCACCCAGTCTCCTGCGTGTAAGGCACTTTCAGACAGAGTTTGTTCCTTCTTATTTCCCTCATGGCCCAGGGAGCTGGAGGCAGCTTGTCCTTGACCATTTTGGGCTCTGACCACTGTGGAGGAAGGAAGTTGTGTGTGCGTCTGTGTGTGTATGTTCCCAAAGTGTGTGTCTCAACAGTTTGTGTATGTCCCTGTGTCTGTTGTTCCTGCATGTGTATGGCCCTGTGTCTGCATCTATGCAAGTATATGTGCATGTTTGAGTAAAGCCCCATGTGACCGTAGTGATGTAAGAGTAGTCTGTGTGTCCCTGCTTTTCCACGTGTGCAGAGCAGTGTCCCCATATATTTTGTGCTTCCCTGCATGGGTGTGAGCAGGTCGTGTTACTGGGAACGTGAGTGCTTCATGGTAACTGCCAGTGTGACTGTGTGTGCCTGTTGGGCTTGGCAGTGCTGGCTGGAAACGGGAGTGGCAGGCCAAAGCTGCCACTGGCACCTATAATGACCACACTGCAATGACTACCCTGACCACACTACCACTAGAAGACACTGGGCTCTGGGTCAAGTGAGACCTTGGCTCCTACCACCTTTTGGAAAGAACCCAGGAGCCCCCAGGGCTGGAGGAGACAAGGGTGGTCTGTAGTATAGACACCGTGGACCCTGCATGGGGGAATCCAGCCCTCTTCCCAATGCCCCAGACCACCAGCCTGCAGGCCTCCTTAAAAGAGGGCTTATCTTGATCTTGGGCACAAGGACACTACCCACCTGCCCTCTTACCAGTATATCTGGCTTTAGTTCCTGTTGCCTGTGAGCTTCCTCCTCAGTATGTCTTCCACTTGATTCTTTCTAACCCTATTTGGAGGGCAGTAATGTGCCCATCTAGGCACTTGATTTCTGAGTCTCCTTGCAGCTTGGGGTACAGCTTAGCAATTTTGTCTAAGGAGAAATAAGTGCAATTATGCTGGGAGCCACCAGGAAGATGTTTGCCCTTGTGGTGACAAGGGAACAAATAGCTCCATGTCCTTTTCTCTCCATTATTATCCTGTCTGGAACATGAATATGATGGCTGGAGTGCAGCAGCCATCTTGCAGTCATGAGCTAAGACAGGCAAAATGTCATAAAGATAATGACAAAGTAGAAAAATAGAGCTGTAGTCCCTGACAAGCATTATAGAACAGCTTAATTGAGGTCAACAAAGTTCTTTGGATTTATTACAATGAGAGACATATAAATTATTGTGTGTTTAGGCCTGGTTGGTGGGTTTCTATTACTTTCAGCATTATGCAGTCTTAACCGATAATCCCAAATTGGGGGCTGGCTGCCTTGCACTTGGTGGGCTCCTCCCTCCCCGCTGCTCAGGGTCCCACCCACTCCTAGCCCCTGCTATTTGCATGGTTAACAATAAGATCATGTTCAAATTAGGCCCAGAACCAGTTATCATTTAGTCCAACTTCCCATTTTCAATCTTGGGGAGACTCCTTGCATGACAGGGGGTGCGATCACCACTTTAATATATACGGGGAGACTGAAGCTCAGTAAGGGCTGAGGCTTCTTGAAGGTTGTAACCTGAAGGAATTACAGCTCAGCCCTTAGCTCTGTGTTGGGATCTAAGGACTCACAGAGGGAGTTCTTGCTCTCCTTTTCCTCCTACAACCTGTCCCACTGGTGCCTTAAATGTCTGAGTTGAGAACAATGTCTTCTGTGACTTCATCTGTTTAACTCGCCCCCTTTGGGGAGCCAGTCTGATAGGAGCAGGATCAGGGGGGCTAGCTGAGGAAAGTGGGGAAGGATCCAGGAAAGGGGCCCTCACAATTGACAATTGCCTGCCCTCACAAGATTGGCCCCTGGAGCTGTGATTTGGCCACTAGGGCTTTCTCCCTGGATGCCCTAGCCACTCACTGGGTGACTGAACCATATTAGTCAGAGAGGTAAGTCTGTGCAAATAATGGGAACTGTTACAGATGTCCCCCACATACCTCCCACTGAGTCCACTTTTTCATTGGTAAATGGAACTCCCTCTCAAAATGTGGTGAAGGAGAAATGTGTAAGATGTAAGATGTTGCTTAAACACCTTCAGGTTGCGGGGGGTGGGGGAGAAGGAGGGGCATTCAGGAAGGAATTCCCAGTTAGTAATCTCAGCACCTCTGAAGGGCCAGTTCATTTCTGGAATCCATAAAACAACTCAACCAGGTAGGCTTGAATATCCCACTTTACAGTGAGGACATTGAGATCTGTGTTGTTTAGTCCCGGCTCCCTCCAAGGCCCTGGGCTTGTGTAGTTAGGTCTCTGCCAACCCCTCAGGCCCCATCTCTGTGTGTGACCCCTCCCCACCACTTCCCTCTGGACATGTATCATACTCTGCTAACATCGGCCCCTTGCACATACTGTTTCCTCTGCTTATACCCCTTCTCTCCATGCTCCTGGCCTCTTCGCCTGTTTGCAGATGCTTGTCCTCTATTTCCCAACTTAGATGTCCCTTGTGACTTCCCAGGCTGGTCTGAGCCTATCCTCACTCCCCATGCCCAAGAACCAGCCCCGTGATGCTATCACAGAGGAAAGCAGATCCCTGGATAGTAGTGAGAGAGTGGGCTGGGACTGTGCATTCACAGGTATGACCCAACACATAGCACCGATGTGGTGTTAGAAATACTGTGATATGATAGTGGTGTGAGAGTAAAGGAGACATGGTAGGGTCTGTTTCTGTTGACTGAACTAAATTTATAGTTCAATCTTAAGTGAAGAGGCCTATATAATCATATTGTAAGTGTCTAAAGTCTAGCTAGCTATCCATTTGTCCTGGGGCTGATCTGATACTACTAAATATATTTTTCCTTATGTTAAATTTTTTTTAAATGTATTATCTATTTTCTATTTTAATGTATGAAGCCCAATGTCTTGAAATCCAATGCCGAAAAAAAGGGGGTAAGAGTTAGCAAAAAATTTCATGTCATTATTAGAAAAGAAAGGACTTCTAAGGGGGTGGTAATTTTTTTTTCTTCACCTGGATTCAATACATTGCAAGATAAGTTTGTGAGACTTGAGCTTTACATACGTGGAACTTTCTGTATGTTTTAATGGAAAAAACAAAAACACAAGCGTGGGGTATATAGGCAAAAATCTTAAAAAACTTAGGTTTCCCAAATTCGTTTCTGGATGGAGCAACTTTGGCCATCACGTTGCTACTTCAGAACAAACCCTTAAGCCGGCACTCAGTCTGCTACTCACTGGGTTCCATCCTCAGCTCCCCGGTGCATTCACCCGTCATTATCAGGGCAAAGGAAGACCTGCAGGGCCCGTGTTCCCCGGCTTCCCGGCCTCCATACCACTGCCTGCTTCCCCAGCACCAGACCTCCAGTACAGTCGTCTCCGGAGCCCCCGACTCCAGGAACGTTTCCTTTACAGCCCTGCCTCGAGATCCCCGGTGGAAACCTTTCCTCCCGGCCCACACTGCTCATTATCATATTGGGTCCTAGAGGAACGGGGCTCGAGAAATATTTGCTATATGAACGATCAGGTTCTGGCCTGGGCCAGGGCACCAGTGCGGGCTCTGCCCTCTCTGGACTCTGCTAAAGCTCGGATCCGCGGAGTCAGAGCCGAACGGCCTCGGCCGCTGCCCACCTCAGTCCCGCCACAGCCCAAAGCTCAAGGGCGGCGGGACCGGCGGGACACACCACCGCGCGGAGGAAACAGAGGCGAAGCTAGCACGCCGCGGGACGAGGGGAGGAATGCCGGAAAACCACGCAGAACTCCGCCACCGGAAGTCAGTCAGTGGCGGCTGCAGGCTGGACGCTCTGGCATCCCGGAGGACCCGGATCTCTGTGGTTAGACTGAGGGCTTGTCCTAGACCTGGGATGATGAATTCGCAGAGCTGGGGTCCGGGGACCGATCGGGAAAGTGGAGGACACAATCCCCGCAGCCATGGGGACGAGTGAGGAAGCGCGACCATAAAGGGATTTTATGAGCCTGCCGCCAAGGGAACAGTCCCGGGCATCCCGGCTCCGCCAACTTCCCGGGACTGTGGCGGGGCTGCGTGCACGTGCGCGCGCACGCACGGGGGCTCGCTTTCCATTCACTCGGCGCCTGGGCTACCAGCGCGCATGCGTCAGGGGAGGCGCCGGGCCGCGAGCTTACCCCAGCCTAGCGCCCGAGCGCCTTTTGGGCGGCGCCCTTAGGCGAGCAGAACAGAGGGACGCGCGCTTGGAGGCGTGGCTTTCTCAAAGTGTGGACTAGGATTGGACGTAGCAAAAAGAAGGGGTGGGAACCTCTGCGGAGATCGTCCAGTGATTGGCTGGAGCCCGCGGGGAGCGTGGTCTTGGGAGGCGGGGCGGGAGGGCCGGCGGGGCCGGGCGCGACGCTGAGGTGGTGGCGGCGGCCTTGAACAAGTGAGCGGCCGGCTCTCGGAGTTCCGTTCCCCCGGTGCCCGGAGCCCGCGGGGCGTCGGGGATCTCCAAAAGCACTTAGGCGGCGTCGGGGTGAGGCGCCATTCGGTGAGTGTGGACCGAGGAAGGCGAAGTGCCCCGCCCCTCCCTTTCTTCCTGGACCGCGCCTCTCCGCACCTCCCCCACCTCCGACCCCGCGCTCTCGCCCGGACCCGAGCTCGGGGCCGGAGCCCCGGTGGGGCACGTCCGCTCCGTGCCGGCCGTTCTCTCCAGCCCCCCCACCCAGCCTCCGTCGGCTGAAGGAACTTGGATAGCCCAGGTCCTGCTCCCCAGCCTGCAGAGGGGAAATTGAGGCCGGGGCGGGGCCGGGTGGGTCATTCATTTCTCACCAGCGTCTCTGCACAGACGCCATGGCCGAGCCTCTGAAGGAAGAAGATGGTGAGGACGGCTCCGGGGAGCCCCCAGGGCCGGTGAAGGTGGAGCCCACCAACACCGCTGCCTCTGTAGCAGCCAAGAACCTTGCCTTGCTCAAAGCCCGCTCCTTCGATGTGACCTTTGACGTGGGCGACGAGTACGAGATCATCGAAACCATAGGCAACGGGGCCTATGGGGTGGTGTCCTCGGCGCGCCGCCGCCTCACGGGTGAGCTTCCCTCTGGATCCCTCTCAGACGTGGAAACCGTCTCAAAAGAGCCAGGGAGGAATGCTGGAATGTGAATTCTGCCTGTAGGTCAGGTGCCCTCTGGGTGCCAGGCTCGATGTTGGACACAGTTCTTTGTAACCCTGGCATGATGGTTTTGCCATCACATCAGCCAGCTTCCTTCCTCCTTAGAAAAATGACCACCCCGGTTAGACGGGAATGGAGGTCCTGCCTTTGGTTTCTGAAATAAGTGTGTTCTGGAGCTAGAGACTGACACAAAGGATTGATGGTAGGATAACTGGGTTCTAGATGAAGAATGTAGGAAGGTAGAATCAACTCAGACATTAGAATCTAGACTTTACCACTAGCTGTGCACCAACAAGTTATTGAGCTAAGTTTCCTCATCTCTAATTTTTAGCATTAGTAGCTGCCTCAGGATAGATGTAAAAGGAAAATCTGATAATATATGTAGAGGATGTAGCGCAGGGTTGGCACATAGTATTCAGTTTATAGTAGCTGATACTTGGCGTCCAAGAAGGGAGGTGTTGAACAGGGCCTGGTGTCACCATGCAGCTACCCCAGGACTTTATGGTATCTGCCTCCTCCCTGCTTCCTAGGCCAGCAGGTGGCCATTAAGAAGATCCCTAATGCTTTTGATGTGGTGACCAATGCCAAGCGGACCCTCCGGGAACTGAAGATACTCAAACACTTTAAACATGACAACATCATCGCCATCAAGGACATCCTGAGGCCCACTGTGCCCTATGGGGAGTTCAAGTCTGTGTAAGGAGCAGGGATGGGAGAGGGCAGCAGAGCAGTCTGGGGCTGTATTGCTAAAGTTCTAGAAGGCCAATTGAATTTAATGTAAGGCAGGCTTGGAAGATTCCCATGATTCTGGGACCAGTGTTCCATTGGGGCTTTCCCAGGGACAATTAATTCCTCAAGAAGAGTACATATACTACAGTTTTATAGAATCTCAGTATCTAGGATTTATACTGTAATTGCACCCTCTATTCTCATAGCTGAAATCACTAACCATTCGCAAAACACTTCCTACAGAAAACAGACAAGGCTTTGCAGTCTCCTCATAGTCCTTTAAATAGTTACTACCATACAATGGAAATGTCCCCCAAAACTTCAGCCTATTGGTCAGTCCTGGGTTTATTCCAACCACATCTTTTCTCCAATGGGAAAACTAAATCTGGAGAGGAAAGTGATTTAATGTCACTTAAGTTCTTGGAGGAGTTGTAGAGACTCTAGAATCTTCACCCCATGCTGCGGGCCCTAGAGAGTGAGGGTAGCACCTTACCTGTCTGGAGCTGGGAGGGGAATGGTGAGGGGGCTGAAACGTGGGTGGACTAGCCCACACTTTCCCCCCCTGCCCCTTGCAGCTATGTGGTCCTGGACCTGATGGAGAGCGACCTGCACCAGATCATCCACTCCTCACAGCCGCTCACGCTGGAGCACGTGCGCTACTTTCTGTACCAGCTGCTGCGGGGCCTCAAGTACATGCACTCAGCTCAGGTCATCCACCGCGACCTCAAGCCCTCCAACTTGTTGGTAAATGAGAACTGTGAGCTCAAGATTGGTGACTTTGGCATGGCTCGTGGCCTGTGTACCTCTCCCGCTGAGCACCAGTACTTCATGACTGAGTACGTGGCCACGCGCTGGTACCGTGCCCCGGAGCTCATGCTCTCACTGCATGAGTACACACAGGCTATTGACCTGTGGTCCGTAGGCTGCATCTTTGGCGAGATGTTGGCCCGGCGCCAGCTCTTCCCCGGCAAGAACTATGTGCACCAACTGCAACTGATTATGATGGTGCTGGGTACTCCATCACCTGCTGTGATTCAGGCTGTTGGGGCTGAGAGGGTGCGGGCTTATATCCAGAGCCTACCACCCCGCCAGCCTGTACCTTGGGAGACAGTGTACCCAGGTGCTGACCGCCAGGCCCTCTCACTGCTGGGGCGCATGCTGCGTTTCGAGCCCAGTGCCCGCATCTCAGCAGCTGCTGCCCTTCGCCACCCTTTCCTAGCCAAGTACCATGACCCTGATGATGAGCCTGACTGTGCCCCACCCTTTGACTTTGCCTTTGACCGAGAAGCCCTCACCCGGGAACGAATCAAGGAAGCTATTGTGGCCGAGATTGAGGACTTTCATGCACGGCGTGAGGGCATCCGCCAGCAGATCCGTTTCCAGCCTTCCCTACAACCTGTAGCCAGTGAACCTGGTTGTCCCGATGTTGAGATGCCCAGTCCCTGGGCTCCTAGCGGGGACTGTGCTATGGAATCACCTCCACCAGCCCCACCACCATGCTCTGGCCCTGCACTGGACACCATTGATCTGACCCTGCAGCCACCGCCACCCACCAGTGAACCAGCACCTCCGAAGAAGGAGGGTGCCATCTCAGACAACACCAAAGCTGCCCTCAAAGCTGCCCTACTCAAGTCTTTGCGGAGCCGGCTCAGAGGTGTCTTGTGGAGGCAGTAGCTGGCTGGGGAGTGGGGTGGGGGTCCCGGGCTTGTCCAAGGCTGCAGACTCTTACCTTCTCCCTTGCCCAACTTCCTACAGATGGCCCCAGTGCCCCCCTGGAAGCTCCTGAGCCTAGGAAACCTGTGACAGCCCAGGAGCGCCAGCGGGAGCGGGAGGAGAAGCGAAGGAGGCGACAGGAACGAGCCAAGGAGCGGGAGAAGCGGCGACAGGAGCGGGAGCGCAAGGAGCGAGGGACTGGGACCTCTGGAGGTCCTTCCACCGATCCCCTGGCTGGACTGGTGCTTAGTGACAATGACCGTAGTCTGCTGGAACGCTGGACTCGCATGGCCCAGCCTCCAGCCTCCACCCCGGCCACAGCCCCCACCATGGCACCAGCCCACGCCCCAGTACCAACACCCCCTATAACCCAGCCCACCACTTCTCCTGTTGGTCCAGTGTCCCGGCCAGCAGGCCCCCCACCACCACTTGCAGGCTCCACCCCTGGTCCTGCATCACAGCCTGCCTGCCTGCCTCCTGCTCCCCACCCTGCTGGCCCTCCTGGGCCCGTCCCTGGCCCTGCTCCTCTGCAGACTACCACCTCCAGCCTCCTGGCTCCCCAGTCACTTGTGCCACCCACTGGGTTGCCTGGCCCCAGCGGCCCAGGTGTTTTGCCTTACTTCTCATCTGGCCCACCCCCTCCAGACACTGGGGGCCCCCCTCAGCCCTCCACCTCAGAGTCACCCGATGTCAACCTGGTGACCCAGCAGTTGTCCAAGTCACAGGTGAGAGAAGAGGCCCACACCATGAAGACATCTGGATGTGGACCCAGGGAAAATGGATATGGGAAGTCCTTGTTTGATGGGGATAGGAGAGGCTTTGGTGTATCCTTGTCCCATGACAGCTGAGCATCAGGTGAAGCTTTGAACTGTCCCCTTGGTCATAGGAAGAATATAATGCCAATGAGGAGATTGTTGGGACATAGTAAGATACTCCCTGGGAAGTGCCCCAGCCAGCACTCAGTGATTGTTGAGGCTGGCCCTCAAATTGTCACCCTGGTGTCCTGGCAGAGCTGCCAGCTGTATCAGGGCAGTGGGTGTCTTGCAGACCTCAATATGCTCCTGGTGGTGCCTGTGTTGTAACCTGTCATCATCTTCTGCAGGTAGAAGACCCCTTGCCTCCTGTGTTCTCCGGCACTCCCAAGGGCAGTGGGGCTGGCTATGGTGTTGGCTTTGATCTGGAGGAATTCCTAAACCAGTCTTTTGACATGGGTGTAGCTGACGGGCCACAGGATGGGTAAGGTGGACCCAACTTCTGGAATGAGGCTGTGGGTGCGGGTTCCTGGTGCAGGAAGCACTTGCCTATGGGATGGGTGAGAAGCCAACCTAAGCTGACGGCGTTTCTCCCCTCTGCTCTCTCCATTTCCCTTCTCCCAGCAGCCAGGCAGACTCAGCCTCACTCTCAGCTTCCCTGCTTGCTGACTGGCTTGAGGGCCACGGGATGAACCCTGCCGACATTGAGTCCTTACAGCGTGAGATACAGATGGACTCCCCAATGCTGCTGGCAGACCTGTCTGATCTTCAGGAGCCCTGAGGCCCACAACTGTGCCTTGCTTCCAGGGGTGGCTCCAGCTCCAAGCCCATGGGAGCATTCTGACTGGAGCCCTAACAGGGAAAGTTTGACTTGGATTATTTCTGCAGGTTCATCTCAGACCCGTCCTGCGGCCTTAAGTAGCCACCTGAGCCACCACCAAACCATGGCAGGATTGGGAATCCCTTACTCCCCAAGCAATCCTTTTCAGTATTGTACTTTTATTATTATTATTATTATTATTATTTTATTATTAGTCTTTTTGTTAGCAAATCGAGGCCTGTGAAATACAAGGTTTCCTTTAGCACCTGACTCCAGCTCTTCTTTTTGGAGTTCAGGCCAGGGTGCTCTCAGTAGAGGGGCAAGGAAGAACCAGGTCCCCACATTTGGGGGCCAAGCAAATACATGCATGTACAACAGCCAGAGTCAGTTCATTCAGATCCTGAGGTTTATTGAGACCTGCACTCCCCACCTGATCCCAGCCCCACAGAGCTTGCCCTGTATCCCCTTACATGGCCAAACCTCAATCCTGGGGCAGGTGGGATCTCGTATCTAATGCCTACCTTGGATGTGGCTATGTTAGGGTGGCATGCAATAGTGTGAAATAGAGTTACAGTTTTGAGCTTTGGGGGGCCTGAGACAGGCAAGTAGGGGAAGTTGAGTATAACAGAATGGGGCTGGGGGAGTAAGTTGCTCACTAGTGGGGAATAAGTTGGTGTTAAGGAGACCAAGGATGAAGGTGCTCTGAGACAAGCCAGAGGGAGTGCTCGTGTGTAGCCTGGTATATGTTGTGGGCAGCCTATATCAGCTCAATCTAACCTGGTAGGATGGCCCCAGAGCAAGCTGTCCACGGTTTAAGGGTGCTGGCCAAGGTGAAGCAGAAAAACCTACAGCCAGTGAGAGCAGCTCCTGGCTCTCAGACTTTGGGATAGGGGAGAGGAAACTGAGTCTGGTGGAGCCTCGCCAAGTGTGGGCTGAGATGGCTAGTCTTTCAGAGAAAACCTGGGAAGCTTTTGGCACCAGAGCTTCAGGTGGAGGGCAGCAGAGGTATGTGATGGGGTCAGCTGGGGCTAGAGCCACAAGGCTCCCTGTGAGAGACAGGTGCTGAGAGGGAAGCAGAACCAATTTATGGGGTGGAGGTAGGGGGAGAGGATGTGCTCATGGAGACCAGGAGCAGCCAGGGAAGGCTGGAGCCTGAGGGATTTCATGCCCGGCGGATTTTCATTTCTGTGCGCTTGAGGGAGTAGTAGAAGCCCTTCCACTGAGCCCAGTTGATGCCATTGGCATAGGAGAGGTGGGAACCGCCCAGGTAGAACCCATTGAGGTTGGCGAAGTGGCAGCTGCGGAACCAGAAGGCTCCTGAGGAGAGGGCTGCACAGTTCTGAACAAAGAGGTCCTGGTCCCGGTCAAAAGTGGAGAACTTCTGGCCACTGTGGTAGGAGAGGGAGTCACCTGCAGAGGGGAGGAGGGAAGAGGCTACTACTGAGGCTGGGAGCTGAGCCAGAGCCAGCAGGGAGAGGGGTGACAGCAGCAAAGGATAACTCTGAGACATGACGATCTGGTGGGATGGGATCCCTCCCTGAGCCAGATGTTGGGTAGCTGTGCTGCAACAGAAAGAAACAGCTGCTTCTCAGAGGGCTGTGTGGGAGCAGATGGGGATTTTCCCGGGGCCTGAGGCTCAAGGTGGGTGGGAGCCAGCCATGGCCCTTCCAGGCCCAGAAGGGGAAAGGAGGGGCCTGGAGAGGATTAAGGGTAACTGGGCAGTGCCAGCCCTGCCCACCCCCAACTCCTTAGGCTCTCGAGAGAGGCGATACCTGCCCCGCCGTCCTCAAAGCCTGCCACATAGAGGGTATAGCCGTCCTCCTCAGCGCTGATTGCGTTAGGGGAGATGGAGAAGTCCACATATTTGGCATAGGCTGTGTTGTTTTCAAAGTCCTCCAAGTCCACCCGCAGCTCATACTTCTGCTTCAGTGTCAGGAGGTGCATGTTCTGCAGCCCTGCAGAGGAGGGGCAGTTGATGTCAAGGATCTGACTCTGGGGCCACCCCCAGCCCAGCCCACCTGGCCCTCGTCTTACCCAGCCAGTACTCCCCGTCAGCACGGCCAAAGCCCATCTTATAATCATTCCAGCCCCGGAAGAAACTCACCGAGCCATTGAATCGCTTCTGAAAAATCTGAAGCAGAGAGGATGAGCCTAGAGAATCAGGGTCCCTGGGCAGGGGCCACCCCCCAGACCTGGGCCCTGTGGTGATGATGCATGTTGTGAAAGGACTGAGCCAGGGGCCCTGAACAAGGTGCACGCTGGCACCAGGCCCCTATGTGAGCAGCTGCTGGAGTGCCAGGAGGAAGTTAACAGGGATGCGCTAGAGTTTACATTCCTAAGTGTGAGGCCTGGTGCAGGCTGTGTAACCTCAGGCAAGTGACCTCGCCTCTGGTAACTATATAAGGTCTTTTCCTCCCAGAATTGTGAAAATTACATGTGCTAACCTACCATAAGTACCTTGAATTAAGAGTTGGCAGCAGCTTGCAAAGGATCTGTGAGTTTTGTTTCCCCGTTTTAGAGATGAGGAAACGGGTTTATAGATGTGAGTCTTGGTCGCAAGACTGAGACTAGAACCAGTCCTCTGCCCTCGCCCTCCTCCCTGCCGCCCACTTACTGTCCACTTTCCGCCCTCCGTGGTCATGTCACAGAAGACAGGCACGGGCACGCTGGGGCCCGAGGGGTAGATGAGGTACACGCCATCTGCCTGATATCCCTGTGCGTAGATGTCATCGCAGTCTAGGGGCTGCTGCAGGCAAGACTTCTCCAGAGCTGGGGGCAGGGCAGGGAGATTTAGGAGAGGGGCTGAGGAATTATGGGCTCCTCAGCACGCCACAGTTTACCTCAGTAACTGGGAGCAAGGTACTTTGTCACAAGAAATGGCACGATTTCTTCGAAATGGGCATGCTCCAAGACCATCCCATCCACCTGCCCCGTTGTATAAAGGAGGAAACCAAATCCCGAAAGCCGGGACTCCGCCCTGAGGCCTGACTCCCAGAAGTGATGGCTCATAACAGCTTCTCACCCATTCAGGCTGCAGTTGCAATGTGGGACTGCTTACCATCGCCCCGGATCCCGGAGGCCTGGGGAGCACAGGGCGGAGTGGAGAGAAGCAGGAGCAGCGGCAGGGCCAGGAGGGCCTAGCAAGGACAGGAAGACCGTTACTTCACTGCAGCCTCTCCCCAGCCCCAGAGATGCACTTCCACGCCACGCAGACCACCCCCTGCAACACCCCTTGCCTGCTCTTTGGCACCTCTTTCCCCTCCCAAATGACCCCACTCTCCAGGATAGGCTCAGCACCCTCGCTAGTGGCTTGAGAGTTTCAGCTGCATCACAGGAACCCCTGTGCCTTCATAGCCTCCTCTCTGGTAAGGATCCTCTCCATAGAGTGCGCTTAATTCCCCAGTGCTGAGTCCCCTGGCCCAGGCCCGGTACCTTCATGCTGTCAGTTCAGCTCTGAGCTGCTGGGTGTCTGCTGCCCCAGACTGCGCCCCAGACTGCAACCGCCCAGAGTTATGTGCTGGGCCCCGGCCAGCGCCCAGGCCCCACCCCCTGTAACTGCAGAACCCCCACTCCACCTCCCAGCCACAGAACCAGTATTGCCTTACCCCATCAGGAGGGCCCAGGGAGTGGGGCCTGTGCCAGGGAGCCACCTGTGTCTCATTAGGCCTGTCAGGGGCAAAGCTCTGCAGACATTAACTCCCTGCTGGCTCACACTGCCCCTTGGATCCCTTTTAACAACACCCTCTGGACTTGTGGGCCCCCTGGCACCCCCAACCCATCCCCTGCTTCATGATGCCCGCCACCCGCTCCCCACCCCAGGAGATGTCTGCTTATTTTCTCTCCCTCCTTCCCTGGCCTGTGTTTCATCAGCCACGGGGGAAGGCTGAGGGGTGGTGGTGTAGGTATGTCTGGGTTCTGAAGCAGGGAGGCCCGTTCTGGGGGAGCAGACAATTGGTGAACAGCTTCAGAGTTCCTGATGTGGGAGCCTGACGGGCTGTGGGGGACAGGGGCAGTGGGGGCCAGACTGTCTCCTGGCAGGGCCAGGACATTGCTGAGCCATGAGCACAGTCTGCAGGCGTCCAACTGCTGTCTGCCCCAGCTCCAGCCAGGGCCCCTCTCCAGCCCCCATCACTGCCCCCCTCACTTTGGCCCCTTCCCCCCCCCAAAGACTTCCCTGGCCCATTTTTCTGGCTCTCACGCCCTAGCATAGGGCCTCTTCTGTTTTTCCTCACCTCATCTCTCCTTTCTTCCAAACCCTTCACTTCAGTCCCCACCCCACCTCCAACTCCCCCTTACGCTCTTCTCAATCAGGGTTTCCTTTCTGCAGCCCTGAAAGCTCTCCAATTTATTTCTTGCCCATATTGAGCAGAGGTCTTGCTCTGTCTGCCTCCCAACCATCCCTGAGACGCAGCAGCTCCTGTCTCCTGGGTCCCAGCCTCCCAGAGCCCTCTCACCAGGGTTCTCATTTTTCCAGTTTCTCTATGGGGCTCCCTGCTGCTGGTCTCTCCCTTCCTGTCCCTCCTCTGTATAGACTGACCAGAGCAATCTTTCTAGATAGCAACTCTGACTGTCATCACCTGCTTAAAGCCTGCAGGGGCTACTACTGCCTACCGACTCAGGGTAGAGGCTAAATATCTCACCTTGGATTTGGACTTTCAGTCTGGCTTCAGCCTACCTTAAGGACCTTATCCCTATTGCTTGTGACACATAAAGTACAATGTGGCCACCCCAGACCTCTCACCATGGATTCCCCATACCTTTGCCTGCACTGTTCCCTACAGTTCCCACCTGTCAGTCTCCGCTCCTTGGGCAGGGTCTGTGCCTGTCCTGTCCTGTATGCTCAGAGCCCTGGCACGTGATTTCATTCACAGGTCACATAGCTTCAGAGCACCTACTTTGTGCTGCCTGCTGGGGATATAATATCTGCCCCCAAGAAGTGGCAAACACAGGCATTAGACAGTTTATTGTAAATGTAATGTGTTATGAAAGAACCTTTTGTCAAATGGATGAACAAATGAGACAAAGCAGCTCCCCTCTCTTCACAAGCCCCTGGACGAGCCCAGCCCACCTCCTGGGCTTGGTGCTACTAGTAAGAGTTGCATCTCTTCATAGTTGTGTCATGTCCTGGAGTTTCTGGAGCCACGCTGCCTGTTCGGGTGCCCTTGGGCAAGTTACTTAGTCTCTCTGCCTTGGTTTCCTCTGTAAAATGAGGATAGAAACAGCATCTGTTTCAAAAGGGTGTACCTATTTCAAAGGATTAAGTAACACACAGCAAATGCAAAGCACAAGACCATAATTAGTAAACTATCATCTTCATAAACATAATTGCTCTTACATGAATGGATTGTCTTCAACGTAATTTTTATTTTCACGGAAGAGAGAGGTTCCTGCCTCTTGATATCCACTCTTCCCTTAGTCCTGAGTAGTGACTTTTAGTTGGGTTCATTGTCTAGTCTAACTTAGACATGCGAGAATTTTTACTAAAAAGATAAAAACAAGTTTTGTAAAGATGGGCAACTGTTCCCTTTTCTTTCTGCCCTCTGTTCTGCTGCTGGACATGATGGCTGGAGCTCCAGCTGCCACTTTGGGCAATGAGGATGAGGCCACCTCAGGTGATGGTGGAGGGGTGATCAGGGAGGAACTGGATCGCTTATGACATTGTGGATCAGGTTCAAGGCCAGTCTGAGGCTGCCTTTCTCTAGTGCTCTTTGATGTGGAAGAGAAAGAAATTTCTATCTAGTTTAAACTTGGGTTTTATTCTGTTACACACAGCTGAATCTAATCCTAATACATCTCTCCTTTCAGCAAATACCAGCTAATTTTAGCACAGGCTACAAAAAGTAAAAGAATGAAAAATCAGTTGTCAAAACAAACAATAAAACATGTTCTGAGTCAAGAATCAAAGGCTTTTGCAGAATACAATAAACAAACATTGGAACAAAAGGGACTATTAAGCAATGAGGTAAATAAAATACGAAAATAAAAATTACGTATTTTACATATTTTACCTATTCGTTTTTTTTTAAAAACTTCATGTACGTGGGTTTGGCAAAGCAGGCACTGTGTTTTCTGGATGTGGTTGGGAATTAGCTTAACTCTTTAGGGAAAGAAATTTGGAAATACTTAACCAAGAGTCAGTATCTGTCTTTGAAGACATTGCCTGAAGGAAATACTCCAACACATTGAAAAAGTTACATGTATTACTGAACGTATTTGTTGATTGCCCACCATGGGAAATCTCCCATGTTTGGGGAGTTCCCCTCCTGACTGGGACTTGGGGTGCTTGTTTCCCCAGGCCTCGTAGTTTGGTTGAAAACACATGACCTTCATTTAGCTGATCAAATGCACTGCCCTGGCCTTCATTTTGAGAGACTGATTTGAGAAAGAGGAGCACAAAGAATCTGGTCTTGGAGTGCTGCTAACCCCAGTGATGACCAGGTTCTGACTGGTTTGTGGGGGCTTTGGAAGTGCAGCTGAGTCACCCTGGTTCCACCTCCAGCTTGGGCTTGCGAAGCCCTGAGCTTGGGGTGCAGCCCTCCTGGTGAGGTTTGCTCTGCCCGGTATCTGAGAAAGATCCCTGACTTGGATCTGAAGAATGTTCTCTCAGGTTTCCTTCACTCCTTGCAGGGGACAACTCGGATTGACTTTGTTGGGAGGTGTTCAAGGCCTCCAGGGAGTGCTGGGAGGTTTGCTGAAGCTCAGTTAGGGTGGGTGGGAGCTGAGGCCACGCCAAGGCTCTGGGCCACAGACCCTAGGCCGTGGTTTTGTGCGGACCATTTGTCAGGGTGATGCTCCTTATTGTACAGGCCCACGGAGTTGTCTGCTCAGAAGCCAGATTCCAGGAGGGGGGAACATCCATCCCTTTGTCCTTGCTTGCCTCACACGCCCACCCCTTTGGCATCTGTCTCTCTATTCCACTCTCCATACTGTTCTGTGTCTAGGGCATTACTGGGTTCCCATGGCCCCTGGCTTCTGGCTTGATTTGACTGCTGGGAGGCACTGGCAGGGCATGGAAGAAGAGAGAGCTTGGGGGCTTGGCTGTGCCCTCTTCCTCCCCATACCCCTTAGGCCTGTGGTGGTAAGATTCCCACCAGTGCCAGTTCCAGGGCCTTCAACATCCCATGCTGATTTCCTAATGCCCACATCCAAGTAAATAGCCCCTTCATGAAATTCTCTTAAAAACAAAATAAAGCAAAACAGCTGAGTCTGCCTTTGCTTCCTGCCAGGACCCTGATTGACACAAGGTCTCACTTTGATTTTATAAAAGCCCAGCAGCCTGTGGGATGGAACATTTTCAGTTGTCGGACAACAGCTAAGGACCCAACCCCCACATTCTCTCTGTAGGTGCTCCACACTCCTCTGAAGGATTGACCAAATAGCCCCTATATTATCACCCCACCTTCAGCTTGTGCCAGAGAAGGCTTAGCAGGGGAAATTAGAAAGGGAACTCCTAGAAATAGCAATTGAGGAGGAAAGAAGTTGTGTCCCTCCCCAAGTCAGGCTAAGTGAGGGGGAGCCAGAAGGAGATCTCTGGCTGAGCTGCAAAAGCAGGCCCCACTTTGAGGCTGCTACTATAGCAGAGTGGGGCGCCATTTGGAAGGCAGGCATGAAAACTGGGGCCTTGTGAGAGGCAGGGGTCTGCATGGGCCCTGGCAGGGTGAGGATGGGGTGACCCTGGCTGGGGCCCAGTGGGTACATTAGAATATCAGGTCAAATAGGATTAGGGCCCACCCTAGTGACCTCATTTTAATTTAGTGTTCCATTGTGAGGTACCTGACTTTCAGGGGACACATCCAGCCAGTAGTGAGCACCTCCTAGGGCACTTTGGGTACACTGTAAGCCCTGCACAGGCAGCCGCGGGCAGACACACCTTCAGCCCTCCTGGCGGAAACATAAAAATAAAATGAAGTGATGAAAAGATGCAAAACAAAGCAAGGTTGATGGGTGGGGTGGGGGAGAAGGAATTCAAGAAGAGAAGTGGCTGACACTGAGCCCCAGGCCCCACCAACATCTGTCATGGTGAGTGGGGAGGAGGGCTGGGGGAGCGCATTCCCTCACAGCCTATATTTTCCTTCTTTATCAAGAAGGAAGTTCAGGAGGATTTGGTGTGTCTCCCCGCTTTTTTTGTAGTTTGGGGAGTTGATGGAGTTGATGGAGCTCAGGATGTGGCCTAGAGGCGAGCTAGGTTGGAGATGGGCAGCATATTGAATGCAAAGCCAAGAAAGGCCTTTGGGATTAGCTGTTGCGTTACTTCAGCTCCTTGTTTACTACTGGAATTGAAGCAACCTTGGTGCCATCTTTTATTTTGATGTGTGGATGCTGCAGAGTAAGGGGAAAATACACAGGCGAAAGCCTTTTGTTTTTTAAACAGTCACACAAATGCATGTGCTTAGTTGGGAAAAAGGGGACTGAGCTGGCCTTTATCGAGCTGAAAGGCCTTTATTGAGAAACAGCAGTCCCCACTGTCTCTGCTCTGAGGAGTTCTGGGGTGGGGAGCCTTCTCCCCTTCATTGTGTGGCCACTGGGGGGCCCTTCTCACTGGAGGCTGTGTCCTCTTTCTGAGAAAAATCTTCTCTACAACCTCTTCTTTACCTGTTTTCTTCCCCTCCATTTTCTCTGCTTTCTTTCTGATCATTTTATTAGTTAGATGTTGGACCTCCCAATTCGATCCTTTATTTGTTCTTGTAGTGTCTCAGATATTTTCCAGATGTTTTTAATGTGTGTTTTTAATTCTATTATCCGGAGCACACCCTTAATGTCCAACACTCCAAGTTACTTAAAAAATAACCTATCACATTATTTTTATTTTCCAAAATTCCTCCTTCTTAGAAGGTTTTATTGGGTATAATTTACATGTCCTAAAATCACCTACTCGTGTTGTACAATCAACTATTGTTCCTTTATTAAAAAAATAAAATGGTTTACAAAAGTTGGCTAGGATGTGGTGAAAAAGGAACTCTCCTACAATGCTGGTGGGAGTGCAAGCTGGTCCAACCACTATGGAAAGCTGTGTGGAGATTCCTCAGTCTACTAAAAATGGAGCTACCATATGATCCAGCAATTCTACTCCTAGGGATCTACCCAAAGGACACAAAAACACTGATTCAAAAGAACACCTGTACACCTATGTTTATTGCAGCACTATTTACAATAGGTAAAACCTGGAAACAACCCAAATGCCCCAAAATACATGACTGGATCAAGAACAGATGTTATGTATACACAATGGAA
Source organism: Talpa occidentalis (assembly GCF_014898055.3). Classification (NCBI taxonomy): domain Eukaryota; kingdom Metazoa; phylum Chordata; class Mammalia; order Eulipotyphla; family Talpidae; genus Talpa; species Talpa occidentalis. The sequence continues at coordinate 99,321,539 of NW_023605083.1, read as the reverse complement.
TATTATTCAGCAATCAAAAAAGATAAACTCATGCCATTCTCAGCAACGTGGATGGAGCTAGAAGGAATTATGCTCAGTGAAATAAGCCAGAAGGAAAAAGAAAAATATCAGATGGTTTCACTTATAGCAGGAATATAGGAGAACCAAATAAGACACCAGTGTAAAAAAATAATAACAGTACAAAACACAACAAAGCAAAAATGGACAATTATAACTCAAAGACATCCTGCAGGGGAGGAGGAGGGAGAGGGATCAGAGGGAGGGAGGGAGGAGCAGGGGTATTGTGGTGATGGTGCATGGATGCATTGGTGAAGGAAACTATGGGGGCTACCCTGAGGGGTGGGGGAGAAGCAAATATTGTTTAAAAATGAACAATGATGTAAAAAAATTATTTAAAAAATTAAAAAAACAAAATGTTTTAGAGTGCTTTTAGGTTCAAGCAAAATCAAGGGGAGGATACAGAGATTTCCCATATACCATCTGCCCTCCAGGTAGCCTCCCCCATTATCAACATCCCTTATAAGAGTGGGGCTTTTTTTTTCTTTTTAGATTTTATTTTTATTTATTATGCATACAAGAACTGGGGTTTAGGCCAGAGGTGTGGGGGGTGAGAGGATTCACCAGAGACAGAGTGAAGAACAGAACAGGCAGATTGACTAAAACACACTGCTGTGGGGAGCAGCGAGACTAGACAGGAGAGGTCTGCTGTGCCATGTGGGTAGCTCCCTGGCCAGGGATGGAACTCAAGCTGCAGTGGCTGCTGATAGCTTAATAGTGCTGTGACTTAATCCCTGTGCCACCAGGGAGGCCTCAGAGTGGGACATTTATTACTACATTGACACATCCTTATCACCCAGAGTACGTGGTTTACATTAGGGTTCACTCCTGGTGTTGTGTGGGTTTGGATAAACATGTAATGACTTGCATCCACCATTAAAATATCATGTAGAACAGTTTTCTGGTCTTAAAAATCCTCTGTGCTTCACTGATTCTTCCCATCCTCCCTCCTAACCCCTGGTGATGATCTTCTTACTGTCTCCACAGTTTTGTCTTTTCCAGAATATCATGTAATTGGAACCACATCATGTGCAGCCTTTTCAGACTAACTTCTTTCACTCTGCAGTGTGCATGTAAGTTTCCACCATGTGTTTTTATGGCTAGTCACTCATTATCATCCATTGTCTGAATGTACTGGACATTATCCATTTACCGACGAAAGATCTTCTTGATTGGTTCTAAGTCTTTGCAATTATGAATAAAGCAGTTGTACGTAGCTGAATGCTAAGGAGGGTGCCTGCTGGACCACATGGTAAGAGTGGGTTTAGTTTTGTAAGAAACTGCCCACCTGTCTCCCCAAGCGACCGCACCATTCTGCATTCCCACCAGCAATGCGTGAGAGTTCCTGTTGTCCCACATCCTGGCCAGCATTCAGGGGAGTCAGCGTTGGGGATCTGTGCCATGGTAACAGGTGAGTTGTTTTGCTGTTTTCATTTGCGGTCCTCCCGTGATGCCTGAAGTGGTGAATCTGCCGTCTGTAGCTCGTCACTGGTCAGATGTCTGTTTAGGTCTTCTGCCCAGTTTTTAAATTGGGTTGTTTTCTTGTTGTTGAGTGTATTAGCTCTTTTTAATTTTTTTTCTTGGCTTTGCTTTGTTTGTGACTGCATATCTCCTTTGAGGATACCAATTGTCAGCTATGAATTTTTCTTGCTTCCTGCATTGTCTCTAATTCCTCCTTTTTGTTTGTCATCTTGGTCATGCTCTTGTCTGTTTCCTTCAAATGCCCACTGCTGATTTGTTCCAGTATGGGAGGAGGCTCTGGAACACAAACCCACTCAGAGCCATGTTGGCCCCGGTGGGGCTGGCCTCACTGCGTTTGAAGCATCAGAAGTGTGTTCTGACCCACAGAACGAGAAAACCTGAGTCCTAGCACAGGTGGAGGGAGCTTGTTGTATCCACACAACAAATAAAACTCAGAGATCTGCAGAGTGGGATGACTTGAGCATTTACAACTTTTTCACTTTTACTTTTGTCTTTTTTGGATTTTGGAAGGAAGAGAAAAAAAGATGGGAGACGAATCTACCAGATTAACACCCCCCGATTGTTTACACACTTCTAAATGATTTTTTTGTTATAGGTACAATCTCTTGCCTTTGATAAATAAGGAAACTGAGGCTCAGAGAGGTAGGAGAACCATAATAATTTTTTTAAAAAAGATTTATTTATGTATACAAGAACTGGGGTGTAGGCCAGAGATGCGGGGGTGAGAGGATTCACCAGAGACAGAGTGGGGAGCAGAAAAGGCAGATCTACTGAGATACACTGCTGAGGGGAGCAGCGGGCGAGACAGGAGAGGTCTGCCAGGCCATGTGGGTCAGCACCCTGGCCGGGATCGATCTCATGTTGCAATGGCTGGTGATAGCTTCATAGCACTGTGTCTTAACCACTGCTCCACTAGGGAGGCCCAGAACCATAGTTTTTCTTTCCCCACATACATGACCCCAATGGGACAGGAGAACAGCAGGGCCTTGGGACACATGCAGGAGTTGGGTGGGCCACACACAGAAAAGACATGGTTGGAGGGAAATTTTTTTGTCTTTCTAAATTTGAAGTGTCTTGAGTTTCTCCTGGAGCTCTTTGGTAAAAGCTGTAGAGCGGAAGAGCATGGCTGTAGGAATCCTGGGTGCAAATCCCAAGTATCATTCCCATTGATAAATAGGTAAAGGACCAGTGGGTACAGAATTCCATTTCTACCAAGTTTTATCATCATTCTTAACACTGTATAAGTCCACACACAGGCATGCATATTCTCCTGCACTAAATCTGTGGAATACCTGTCACACATCAGTCACCAGGTAGACAGCAGCATGACAGCACCGAAAGGTGTAGGCCCCATTCAGTGCTTGTGATGCTGAAGTTTAGGGAGACAGAATGATACAAATATTTCTGCACATCCTATCCCCATACATTCATTTTACTGAGCCCAGACAAGTATCCACAGCCATACGCCAAGGAAGAAAACAGAGGGAGTGGACTTCCCCCATGCAGCTGGTTAGGATTTGGGAACAGACAACAAGCCGGGCACATTGGTCATGCATATGACTTGCTGGGTGGTGATGAGAGTCAGGAGGGGGAAAGGAAATGTGCACATGGAATTGATAGAAAGGAACTGAAATCTGGTCTCACTTGGGCCAGCACAGGCTCAGCGAGAAGGTAAGATGAGAGTAAAGCAAAAGTCAGCCAACTTGTCTGTGAAGGGTCACATGTTGAATATTTTCGGCTTTGTGAGCTGTGTAAACTCTGTCGAAAATTTTCAACTCTGCCATTGTGGTGCAAAAGCAGTCATGGACAATCCATAAACACACGAGTGTGGCTGGGTTCCCGAGAACTTCACTGATGAACATGGGCTGACTTGGTCCACCCCAGGAATAAAGACCTAATGAAACTGAGGAAGGGGACCCTGAGGATCTGTGAGTAAAAAAAGCTCAACCAATGGCCACAGCACAAGAAAAGGCCCTGAGGTAGAACGTGCCAATATGGCTGAGAGACCGTGAGCTGGTGGGGTGGCTGAAGCAGAGGGGGCAACAGTAGGAATGTAATAGAAGTACATCCTGAAAGTTCTTATAAAGCTGAGCCACAGTCAAGGTGTATTAGCCTGATGTTACTATTTTTCTTTTACTGAGTATAACAATCATATAGGAAAGGGGGGTGCATTAAGTGTGTCACTTGATGTATTTTCACGTGGGTAAACACCTAGACCAAGATAGAATATTCTCAGTCCTTCCAAGTCTGTGTGTTCACCCGAGGCAGCCTCTATTCCCACTTCTCTCATTTACCTTAGTTTTGCGTGTTCTTGAACTTCCTATAAATGGAATAATTCAGTACGTATTTTTTGTATCTGGTTTCCTTTCTTGATACAGTAGCTTCTTCTTTTCTTTTTTATCCTCTGCAATAAAAAATAGTGGTCTTCAAAGTGTCATCTGGGGTTCTCTGAGGGTCTACGAGACCCTTTCAGGGTGTCTGAGAGATCAGATAATTTTCACAATAATACTGAAAGATTATTTGTCTTTTAACTCTGTTTTTCTCATGAGTGCACAGTGGAGTTTTCCAGAGGCTGCTCAGTTTGGCATCTCAAGAGACTAAATGAGGAAGCAGACAAGAGAAAACAGCTGCTTCTGATTAAATCAGATAAGAAAGAGATTTGCAAAAATGTAAAATTAATGCCATTCTTCTCACTATTTTTTTGTGTTGGGAAATATGGCTATTTTTATATTATTTATGTAAACATGTAGTGATTTATTATTGTTGTTTTAAACAAATTGATAAATACATTTTTTAAATGTTAGATTTAATTTCTAACCTAGTAACTGTCAGTTGATATGACCCACATAAATGATAGCTCTGGTCCTTCATAATTACTAAGAGGGCAAAGGAATCCTGAGACCAACATGTTTGAGAACTGCAGCTTTACAGTATTTATTCATTCAGAAGCAATACTTGATTTCCCATTCTCTGGTTGGGAGGCATTTGGATTGTTTCCAGTTGGGTTATTGTGAATAGGCTGCTGAGAACACTCATGGATCTGGCGTCTGTGGACAAACGTCCTCACTCTTCTCAGGTATTTGGGATACTGGGCCACAGGAAGCGGTGGTTCACTTCTGGAGAAACAGCTGCACACTCTCTACAGAGGTTGTACTGGCTCACACCTCTGCACCAGAGTCAACCTGATGTTGTAAGTCAAAATGTTACAGGGCAACCCTGCTCTAAAACGGGTTGCCTGACTGTAGGTCCTCACTCGTGTGCTTCAAGGGAACTTACACTGCTGGCACACACTAAAGGTTAACAAAGGTTTATTTATAAGGGAAGGGGAATGAAGAAATGTACAACTCAGGGAGAAAAGAGGGAGATAAATTCATAAATGCGTTCTACCTGATCTGCTGACCTGGAATCCCAAGTGACCGGCTGAGACCAAATCTGCCTGGCCAAGAGCATGAGCCAAGTGCCCCAGACCTCACTAACATGGCTGGTTTTTATTTACAAACAGAGGTCGCAACTTCCCTTTGGGGATCATGGGATTTGTTGTTCCCTGTGTCTTGATGGAGTGGGGGTGGCATCTACAAAGCCTGTAAGGAATTTGCTCAGGACATCCTTTCACCCTAACAAAATGCTTACTGATTACAAGGAATTTGGGGTACACTCTGATGACACCGAAGAGGACATCTCAACATTCACTGATGCTTTCTTAAATGGGGGATTTTAAGTGGGGGATTAACCCCTTGTCCTACCAATACACACAGTGTGGCCCATCTTACCAGCAGGCCGAAAAGATCACAAGCAGCTGCAGAGGGTAAGATCCAGGGTGTGACCCCTGAGGAGATGCATGCTGGGAGAGAGAGGGGGTACTCCTGGAGGGACAGAAGGTCACCCTGAGGGAAGGAAATCAAAAGAGACCTGAAGAATACTTCAGGTCTTAAGTACTTAAGAATGGGCCAGCCCCAGGAGCTGGGTGGCACTTTAGGCTGAGGGAGGCCCTCAGGGTTGTGTTTGCTATGGCTGAGAAGCAGCAGAAGGCCATGTGCTTGAAGTAGAGGGAGCATGGAGTGGAGGAGGTGAGGGAGGGAGCAGGCCTGTGGCCATGGGCAGGCCTCGCAGGGGAGCCACGAGAAATGCAGCCCCTTCTAAGGTCAGCAGATAGGACAGCTTTTGGGGAGTTTTAAAGAGAAGGCACATGCTTCTTTTACATTTTTACTTGTTTTTAAGTGAGACTTTTAATAAAAGATAATTGTGGAGTCACATGGGGTGGTGCGAGAGACCCCGTGTATCTTGTACCCAGTTCCCCCCAGTGGGAACATCTTATGAAATTAGAGTTCAGTCTTCAGCTGGGATAGTGACCTTGGTGCCAAGACGCAGAAGATTCCATCCCTGCAGGGCCCCTGACTCCTTTTCATAGTGTAACAGGGTGGTCCCCAGGAAAGGGGGAGGTTCCCTGCCCCACCCAAGGGAGGGTGGAGCTGAGCAGGAAGAGGAGAAGCTGCAGAAGAGACTGAGGAAGGAAGCAGGATGGAGGCAGGAGACCTGGAGGAGGCGCATGGAGCCTAGAGACACGTGAAGAAACTGCGCTTTTCTTTTGGTCATGGACTGGGTGACACAGATGTGGGTGAGACCCGTGGGGAGGTGACCATGGCAGCTTTTATCTTGATGTTGATTTTGCTCTTTTCTTTCCGGGCTTGTCTGGTAGTTTCTGACCCTTTTCTGTGGGTCCCCACTGGAAGATGCTTTAGACTTGTAGCAGGCTTTGGGGCCTTGTTCTGGGCCGATCCCATATGGATGGACTTTTACCCACGAGGGGACGGGTAACTTTGGGTGCTTCGTTTAGAAACTAGACTCTGCCTTACCTGTATTGTTTCCTAGTTTTATTAAAGTTCCTTCCCATTAAAGTCTCCTATGTTTTGTGTTGATGCAGCGGATGGCAGAACCCATTTAAAATAGGCAGGTTTGCGGGGCTTGGGCTGCCCCTCTCCCTGCCCTATAACAATAGCACTGCTCCTTCCTCCTCCCCTCCACCTCCTGCATTGCTGGCAGCCTTCAATCTCTCTCCACTTCCATGACTGTCATTTCAAGAGGGCTGTGTAAGTGGAATCATATCACATACAACCTTGAAGCTGACTTTTTTTTTTTTTTTCAATTCAACATCCTTCTCTGGAGAGTCCTGGGACAGCTGTGTATGCGGCTCATTTGTTCCCCTTTGCGTCTGGGGTGGATGTCCCCTTTGTTTCATCTCCCATTGCAGGGCATCTGGGTTGATTCCAATTTGGGGTTATTTTACCTAAAGTGGCTATAAACATCTGTGTGTAGATTTTTGTGTCAACCTCATTCTTTATTTCTCCAGGATACCTGGCCAGGAGTGCCATCGCTGGGATGTATGGTACTTGCATGTTGTTGTTTTTTTTAAGATTTATTTATTTATGCGTACAAGAACTGGGGTGCAGTCCACAGGTATGGGTGTGTGAGAGGATTCAGCAGAGACAGAGTGGGGAGCAGAACAGGCGGATCTACTGAAATACACTGCTGAGGGGAGCAGCGGGCGAGACAGGAGAGGTCTGCTGTGCTATGTGGGTAGCTCCCTGGCTGGGGACTGAACTTATGATGCAGAGGCTGCGGGATAGCTTCATAGTGCTGTGTCTTAACCCCTTGTGCCACCAGGGAGGACCTGCATGTTTCGTTTTTTAAGAAACCTCTCTACTGTTTTGCAGAGTGCCGGACTATCTTACCTTCCCTCCAGGAACACATACACGGTCTGTCTCTCCACATCCTCGCCAGCATTGGGTAAGGTTGTTATTTTTAAATTGAGCCATTCTGATAAGTATGTAATGATAACTTACTGTGATTTTAATTTGAATTTCCCTAGTGGCTAAAGATGTTGAGGATCTTTTCATGTGCTTATTTGCCACTCTTCTATCTTCACTGAAAGTCAGCTGTTCCTATCTTTTGCCTATGTTGTAATTAAAAGGTTTGCTTTTCACTGCTGTTTTGAGAGATCTTTGTATAGCCTAGATAGTAATCCCCTGTCGGAAGTTTTTGTTTGCAAATGTTTTCTCCCATTCTATGACTTATCTTTTCATCGAAGTAATAAGGCTCCTCTGCTTCTCTGGCCCACAATCTGAGACAATGAGAAAAAGAGAAAGTTCAGGGAACGTATCACTGTTGTTCCCCAGTTCCCTTGGCCCTCAGCCTGTCTGCCTTCTTCCTTCCATCTTTCAGAATCTTGTTTTATATCTCCAGGAGGTTTATTTGTGCTCCCCACAGGAATCGTAAAAAGCACATCTATTCTGTCTTCCAGCAGGTGAAGTACCTTAAAAAGTTATATGAGGCATAACTTACATGCAGTGAAGTGGGCCCGGATACCTGGCCACCCAGATGAAACATTCTTAGCATCCTGGTCCTGGGAAGGACTTTTTCATTTATATAATTAAAAATCCAACTGGGGGCCTCCCTGGTGGCCTAGGGGTTAAGTCTCAGCGCTTTCACCACTAAGGCCTGAGTTTGATCCCTGGCCAGGGAGCTACCCACATGGCATAGCTGACCTCTCCTGTCTTGCCTGCTGCTCTCCTCAGCAGTGGTTTTCAGTCTATCTGCCTGTTCTGCTCCCTGTTCTATCTCTGGTGAATCCTCTCACCCCCCACTCCACAGTTCTACACAAAAATAAATAAATAAATAAGTGAATAAATAAAGTGTAAGGACATATGCTTTTATTTTTTTTTTATAGAGGCATGTTTTATTTATTTATTTATTCATTTGTTTGTTTATACATGCACTGGGTACAGTCAGAAGCACGGGAGGGTGAGAGAATTCACCAGAGCCAGAGCGGGGAGCAGAGCAGGCAGAAGGACCGAAGTACACTGCTGAGGGGAGCAGCGGGCGGCAGGAGAGGTCTGCGCGCCAAGTGGGACCCTCCTCCGGTGGCCGGGGAGCAGCCGGGGATCTAACCGGCGCTGCAGAGGCTGTGGGCAGCTTCGCAACCCAGCGCTCAACCGCTGTGCCACCAGGGAGGCCCAGGACATATGCTTTTAAAAAAATCCAACTGGCTCTGGGGTAGAGGGTGGACTGGTGAGAGGAAGGGAGGTGCTAGTGGCCCTGGATTCTCAGGCCTGTGGACATCTGTTCCTGCTGTGGGTGCTGGGTGGGGTGGCCCAGGCTCTGTGGATCACTCCCAAGGCCGCTCGGTCTCTTGGCTGACCATGTTCCCCCTTTGGCCTCTGGACTTCCACTGGGGCCTAGTAGCCCGGGCCGTCTGCTGTGTGCGTGTTGGCGGGGTGGGCGTGGTTGTGCGAATCTCCTGCTCCAGCCACTGCCTCCAGACTCATTGTCAGAAAACAGAAGCAAATTCCAGTCTTTGGACACTCTCCTTCTTGACCTTTGGAGTCGCCTGTTAATTTCCTGTTACATAACCTTGCTTCACAGTACTCGGCCTTCATTTCATCAAAAATAGGCTGCATGTGGACTGCTAAGGGCGTGACTGCTGCGGCTGCCTTGCTCCCCAGCCCTCAGTTTCCTACTCTGCAAAATGGAGTCAATATTCCCACCTTTGGGGAAAGGCAGAGAGAACCAGAGATTCTTTTGTATAAAGGGATCAGCAAATATCAGAGCCCAGGAATATGAGTGATCATTATTACCAGTGAAATAAATGAACTGCAAGTGGTACTTCACCTGTTGGGCTGCCTCACACCTACTCTCTAAGGGCCCACCTTGTAGGAATGGGTGAGGTCTTGGGAGAGGCAGGCCTGAAAGCCAGGCTAGGCAGGGATGGTGCATGTGGAGATCTGGGCCCAGGGCAGTGAGTGCACCAGATTTGTCTCCAAGGCCAATGGCTAGCAATTGTTGAGCACAGACTGCATGTGGCCTCTCTGCAGTACTTATTATTATTAAGTACTCCGGCCCAAGAGTACTTATTATCTCCTGTTTAATTACTAAGGAAACTGAGTTTGGGTAAGGGCAGTGACTGGGTCCAGAGCTAGTAGGAACCTATTGGAACTGAGAGCTGTTTGATGGCCAAGCCGGGTACTGCCCAGTGTCTCCCCATAACCTTATTGGTCTGGTCAGCACCGGCCAGCTGGCCAATGAGGGTCCACATACAGTGGCCTGGGCACCAGGGCCCCTGCTCTGTTCAGCCTGGCTTGCCTCCTGTGTCTAGCTGCCTCTCACTTTGAAGGGGTGAGGAGGAAGGTACATCCAGGTGGGCAGCCTGTGGTGCTAAGTTTGTTCCACAGGAGCCATTGGCCACATCTGTCAGCTTCCTGGCTGGGGTGGCATAGGAGTGAGAGAGTGGTGATACAGAGGAGGGGAAGGGTCTGGAGACAAACAGAGATTCTGATTTGGGGGGAAAGATGATGCACCAAGGCTGGATCGGCTGCCAGCAGCCTAGGACCCCACCAATCAGTCAGTGTCCCTCCAGAAAGGCACTGATGGAACTCTCCAGCCTCACCAGTCACCTCCTTCTTCCCCTCCTGCTGTCCCCCACATCAGCTAGTGCCCTCCAACCTGTACATCTGGCTTGGTTGGTCCTGTCTCTGAAGCTCACCTTCTTGTGTCCCCCACTTTTGAATCTTAAGTCACTACTGTTTTCAACACAGTCGGCAAATGTTTGCTAGGACACTGGGCCTGATTGTTTTAACTTTAAAAGCTTCAATATAAGAAACTGGTGTGGACATTGGGGAAGTCATTTAATCTCTCCAAACCACAGTTTCCTCATCCATAGAATGAAGGAGGAAGGGAGTTAATACCCATTTCAGGGACTGTGAGGGTAACTAGAGGGGTTCCCGTCTCTGGGTGCCTCCTGCTCCCCCTCCCACCCTCACAGTGGGACCTCCCAGCATCTCCCCTTTTCTGATCACCAATGGCTAGAGTGAGAACCCAAGCATTCTACTAAAAACTCCTCTCTTCTTTCCCATCACCCCCTTTTATTTTTAGGGCACAGAGTCTCATGTTCTTAGCCTGATAGCCAGAGCTTTCTAGCCCCTATTCTCCTCACCTTGTCTACAGTCACATGCTGGGTGTCCACTTGGGCCTGCTGTGGATTGCACTGTGTCCCCTCAAAAATCCCTTTGTTGAAGTCCTAACCCTAGAATGAGGCTGTATTTGGAGAGAAGATCTTTGAAGAAGTGATTAAGTTAAAACGAGGTCCTCAGGGTGGGCCCTAACTCAGCACGACTGGGGTCCTTATAAGAATTGGGGACTAGGACTTAGACATGTGCAGAGGGGAGACCACGTGAAGACAGGGGAGAGAGCCCTTGTGAGCCTCGGAGAGAGGCCAGAAGATACAAGCTTGCGGACCCTTGGACTTCAGCCTCCAGGCCCGTGAGAGAATAACTTTCTGGGGTGGGAGTCCCAGGTCTGTGGGACTTTGGTGTGGCATCCCATGCAAAATGAATACGGGGCCGCTCCAGGCCAGTTCCAAGGGCCTCAAATTTAGACTTTAGTTTCCATCACCAAAAGGAATTCTTTGTTGTTAAAAATGTCCATTGTAGTCTCCCCGGTGGCGCAGCGGTTGAGCGCTGGGTTGTGAAGCTGCCCGTGGCCTCTGCGGCGCCAGTTCGATCCCCGGCTGCTCCCCGGCCACCGGAGGAGGGTCCCACATGGCGCGCAGACCTCTCCTGCCGCCCGCTGCTCCCCTCAGCAGTGTACTTCAGTCCTTCTGCCTGCTCTGCTGCCTGCTCTGGCTCTGGTGAATTCTCTCACCCTCCCGCGCTTCTGACTGTACCCAGCGCTTATATAAATAAATAAATAAATAAATCTTTAAAAAAAAAAAAAAAAAACTTAAAAAATAATGTCCATTGTAAACTTTAAAAAATGTGCCTCAGCTTCTATCACCCTGTTTTGGCTTGACATCATTTATTACTAGTCCAGGGTTTCAGACCGGAAGGGGCTCCCAGCCTGCGGCAGGCTCCCCCCTCTGCCTGCAGCCCCCATCCCACCCCCCTGCCTCCTCTCCCCCAACTTCTCTCCATGTCCACGTGAAGTGCTGATCCTAGTGGGTCTGCCGGCCCTGCACACTGCCTACACCGCCTCTGGCGTTGCTGCCAGAGTGAGCCCAGAGCTGAGTTGGCTGCAGCAGCGTGAAAGAAGCAATCACAGCCCTGATTTTCATCTGAAATGGACTCTGTCCCTGGTGCTCAGCCATCAACAACAAACTGACCCGAGTAACCCAGGGTTTATAATGTCTAGTTATTTTAATCAGCCATTTAATTACAACTGGACATTTAGGATCCCTTAATAGTAACTTTTAAAAAGTCTTCTGTTTTTGGCAACATGGCAGATGGGTAACAAAAACTCCAGAGTGGGGGCCTCCTTGGTGGCGCAGGCGGTTGAGCGCAGCGCTGTGAAGCTGTCCGCAGCCTCTGCAGTGCCGGTTCGATCCCCGCCGGCCGTGGAGCAACCCACATGGCGCAGCAGACCTCTCCTGCCTCACCCGCTGCTCCCCTCAGCCGTGTATTTTAATCAGTCTGCCTGTTCTGTTCCCCACTCTCTCTCTGGTGAATCCTCTCACCCTCCCACACATCTGGCCTGTACCCCAGTTCTTACATAAATAAATAAATCTAAAAAAAAAACCCAAAACTCCAGCGTGAATTAAAAATGTTGAGTAGACTGAGAAAGACCCTTCAGCTTTCATAGCTGAAACTGGCAAAGATTAGCAGTGGTGAGCAAGTGCTTCGTAGGTGAGGATCCCTTGAACATACTCACCCTGGTGGGCGGGGGCAGACCAGGAACACCCCTCACAGTCCTGCTTGCTACAGCAAGACGCTGGGACCCTCTAGATGTGCTCCAGAGAAGACTGGTTGGAGGACTAGTCAGTCATCTTCCAGAGGTGGTGACGGTTCAGGGAGAGAGCTGACCACTGTGCCTCCTACTTAAAACCATGTTTGGTTCCCACTGTGATGCAAGTGAAGTCTCAGATCTGCCATTCTGGGCACCCACTCCCTCTTGTGTCTGTGCAGCCTCATCTCCTCATAGGCCTCTGCTCTGCCTGACTCCAGTCCTGAACCTCTATTCCAGCCATACTCACACTGGCCTTGGCTGTGCTGTTCCTTGTACCTGGAATGTGTCCCCTCTCCCCAGTACCTTTCACCAGGAGGTTAATTCCCATTCATCTTGCAAGACTGGGCCTACATGCCCCTGGTACGTAGACTGAGACTGGGTGAGCCTGGGTGAGGGACATCCTCTGGGCTCCCATAGCTCCTTGGGTTTTGCAGCTCTGGCTGGGCTGAGGACCAGGAGCCTACCTTCTTGTTTGAGCCATAGTCTTTGAGCATCTTGGGGGCAGAAGCCCCATCTTGCAACTTACAGTCCCTGCATCTAGTTCCCCACTGGTTACATAGGAGGCATTTCCAAAATATTTGAAGGAATGAGAGAGAGGATAGGGAAAATTTCCCTCCAGGAAATCTGAGCCAATGTGGACCTGGATGAGAATGGTGAGGGCACTCAGGCTGGGGGAGCATGAAGGGCAAAGATGTGAAGGTGGGAATGTTGGGGGACACTCTGACTTTGGTAAAACACAAAGTGGGGGCAGTGAAGGGCACACAGGGCCAGAGTTGGGATGTCTGATTCCTCCTTCCAGGGCTGTGCTAGAAGATCTCCTCAGCTTTCCGAGCCTCAGTTTCCCTGTTCAAGGAATGGGACTAATAGTCACTGTTGTCATGAGCTCATGTGGCAACATAGTATGGAGCTTACAATGCTGCACACATGTTGAATGGTTGTTTCATTATTATGAACCATTATTTCAGGAAGCCTGGGATTGAGCTGATGGTGGGCAACTTTTAAAAGGAAGCTGGGGAGCCTGGACTTTCCTCGAGCTGTTGACTTTAGCAGCAATGGGAAGTCCCTGGAAGCTGGCAAGTAGGATTAGGGAGGAGCCAGATAAAGGGTCATGGTCATGAGCAGCCACACGTGGATCTGGCCCCTTTAGCATCTGACCTGTCTCCTCCTGGCTATAGAGCTCAGGGACTGGCCTCAGTTCACCCCAGTTCTGAACTCTAATAACCACGGCCACTGTGGATGGGGAGACATAGCTTGGTTTGTCAGGAGCCCGACTGCTGACAGCAGCTCTCCCCAGTCACCAGGGTTCAGGCATCTGGGCTGCAGTGCAGGACGGGCCTTTCAGTCCTAGGGCCTGTCTAGGGCAGGGCTGGGCTGCCTGAGACAAGAGGGGACAGATGGCCCGAGGGAGAGACTGCCCAGGAAGTCAAACCTTGCTTTCTCTCCACAAAAGCAGGGATTCCACACATATTCGACCTTATTCCACACTGCACTCAGCCTTATTTTGACCTTTATTTGCTATTAGCTAGCCAGGCCTGGCTCATGGATTCTTCCTTGTCCCTGAGTCCTTTAAATGGGCGGGCACCATGGGGAACCTGTGTGGTGTCCTCACCCAAGGTAGAAAACAAGGAGCCAGGCAGAGCAGGGTCTTTTTTTTTTAAAGATTTATTTATTTGTGCATACAAGAGCTGGGGTACAGGCCAGAGATGCGGGCATGAGAGGATTCACCAGAGACAGAGTGGGGAACAGAACAGGCAGATTGACTGAAACTGCTGAAGGGAGCAGCGGGCAAGACAGGAGAGGTCTGCTGCACCATGTGGGTTTCTCCCTGGCCAGCTGGGGATCGAACTCGTGCTGCAGAAGCTGCGGATTGCTTCATAGTGCAGTGCTTAACTCCTTGTGCCATCAGGACAGGCCTCCTTCCTTTGCAAGGCTGAGCAGCATGCCCTGCCCTTTGACCTTTGGGAAGCTTCCTTACACATCAGGGTAAATATGTCAAAACAAATGTTACCCACAGCCCACACAGAATTGAATCTTTTTACCATGAATATTTTGAAAAGGATTTGCTTACATTTGCATTTTGATGAGAACAAATTATTTGCTATTGTGTATGAACACATGTTGTTTTGGGCACCACTGGCTTCCCAGACCCTAACCCAGTGCTCAGCACTTAGTAGGTGCCCTATAAACACATGTTGAGTATGTAGCACTCATGTGATTTGAATCTGACTCCACAGATAGTGATGTGAGTGGAGTTTCCCAGCTGATATGATGCGAGGGGCGGCAGACACTGAACTGAGCAGGCGTGGATTCTGATTTTGAAGTTTTCTCTGTAGTCTGGAGATGCTCATTTCCCCGTGAGTTTTCAAGCATCCTCAGAGACTGTACAAGTGCTCACAGGCCCAGATACCAGCAGAGCCTTTTGAGAGCAAATGAGCAAGGCCTGGGCCTTTTCCACGAGCTGGAGCTCTCGCCTGAGAAGCACAGCGTTTCTTCCACCCTCACTTCTATATGGCTAGTCCCCAGAGTGGCTCTCATAGGTGACCTCTCTCAGGTTCCCAGGGTTGGGTGAGGTCTCCACCCTGCCACCTCCAGCCCTGCCCTTCTTGTCTGTTGTTTGTGTGGCAGCCCCAGTGACCAAAGCTGGTTGTGGTTGAGGGCCAGCCCTCAGAAGGGCATGGTGCCCATGTCTGTGCTCTGCGGTCACCATCTGGAGCCTCTTATTAGTTTCAGCTTTCAATTTGTGTTTGGTAAGAGAAGACTGTTGGGAAGTGGGGTATGTGCTGGGTCTTGAGCTCCCACTCAACAGAGCCCCTCCAGTGACTTCCATATGCCCTCCTCCCTTGCACCTGAGCTCCAGGGACACAACCTCCCACTGCCTCCCCAGAATGGTTTCTTGCTGCCCAGTCCCACCTCATGGCACCTCCACCATCCAGAAGCCTGAACATAGGCTCATGGAGAATTGGGGAACCACAGATTGGCCCATGGCCTCTTGGGGTGGGACAGGTGAGCGGCAGCTTTTCCCTCCTGGGGCTAAAACTCAACTCACTGCCAATCTAAGTACTGAGCACACCCCAGTGCAAGGGTAGCATCCCTTGGGGTCACCTGTTGGCCTTGGTGGAGGCGGTGGGCCCGTGGGCAGGGGGCTGACCTTCTCACCTCTGGCAAAGGCTCTGCAATTTCATTTTGCACTAAGTTTGCAAATTACCTAGCTGTCCCTAAGTGTGATGTTTCTATGACTCCTGTCTGCACTGCAGGGGGTGGTGGGGGGCCTGATATTTACTGATGAAACTGAGTCCCCTCCTTTGAAGATCCCACATGAATAGGACTTTTGCACTGAAATTCCTTCTGGTTTGCTCTTCTACCCCCATGGGGATTGCCCTGCTACCCCAGATGGGGTATGTTTCCTCATTGATCCATGTCCCCCCAAGAGGGGAACTTGGGAGCAAAGGGTCTTCCATTCCCAGGGACACCTCAAGGGCCAGGTGCCCAGGACTGTGGCTCACGCTACCTGCTTTCCCATAACTTTGCCTGGTGATAAGAAAACAGGTCCCTGGGGTGTCCCTGGTGGCCTAGGGTTTAAGTCTCAAGATAATCACCTCTATGGCCTGAGTTCCATCCCCAGCCAGGAAGCTGACCCACATGGCACAGCAGAGCTCTCCTGCCTCGCCTGCTGCTCCCCTCAGCTATTTCAGTAGCTCTGCCTGTTCTGCTCCACACTGTCTGATGAGTCCTCTCACCCCTGCACCTCTGCCCTACACCCTAGTTCTTCTGCACAAAAATAAAAAAAAGGAAGGGAAGAAAATAGGCCCTCAGAGCTTAGCAACTGACCAGGGTCTCCTGCTAGGGCCAAGGAGGGTACAGTGCTTCCGCCTGACTCCAGTGCTTGGTGTCTCACCTGCATCTCTCTGTGAGGGAATCAAACACTTCATTTGAAAAAACCCTACTCTGTGGCTAAGAAGAGCAGAGGATGCCATTCAGGCTGCTTCTCTCCTGAGTGAGGCTTCACTGCCAACACATGGGGGGTTTGAGTCCACTGTGCTGTTTCTCTGGCTTGATTCAGCCCTACGAACAGAGGCCCTCCGTGCAAAAGACCAGGGTGCACAGATGCAATCCCAGTTGCAGGGGCATCCCTGCCCACTGAGAAGTTCAAAGTCTCAACTGTACTGCTCCAGGATACAGCAACAGCATGGCCGCCACCCTGCTGTTCCCTACCTAGCTCCTAGGGTTTAAAAATACCTCTGTCTGGACAAGTGACTTCTGTACATGATTGTAACCCTCAGAGCTTGGAGAGGGAGGGGATGCAACCAGGACCCCTGTCTCACATGGTCAGCGGGAATAGAGCAGAATTAGCATGGCTCTCAGCCTGGGCCACTTGGAGCCCACCACAAGTCACGGGCCACCAGTCCCAGGCCCCCGAGGGCAGATCCTGTCCAGTCCGGTGGGTAAGGTAGGAGGCTCCAAGGAGGGTGGCATATGAGCTGGGCCCTCGAGGGGTGGGAGGGGGGTCTCTCAGGAGGCATGCAAAGAACCCTGCTGCAGGCAGAGGGAGCTCTGGGGAGCATCATGCAGAGGCAGAGAAGGGTGGGGGAGAGGGAAGGTTGGGGAGGAAGGTGCAGGCCTGTGGATGCAGATCAGGCAGTTTGATCTGATGGTCGGGAGGAGCCATGAAAGGTGTTTGAACAGCATGGGGTCTGCTGTGCTGGGGGAGTTTGTGCTGGCCGTGTACTGGGGCCTAATGGGGGAGCCCAGTCAAGGGGCAGTTAGAAGGTCCAGAGGTGACTGTCACAAGCTTGAGGCAGAGTAAAGGCCATTGGAAAGGGAAGCCAGTCAGAGGGGCCAAATGGGGGGAGGGGAAAGGGGAGGGGAGTGGGGAAGGGAGTGGGGAGGGGAGTGGGGAGGGGAGTAGGGAGGGGAGGGACCCTTGGGTTCTGGGACTTGATGTACTCACGCCCCTTGCAGTATGGCAGCATTATCCACTCCCAATGCCCCCAACCCCACACACAGTAGGTGCTCGCTAGTCATTCGATGAATGGGGGCGGGCTCTCTGTCTCGTGCTCGCTCCCTTTTCCCACTCATCTGCCTGCCTGGTGGCCCTGAAGGACCACTCTTGGGCCAGCAGGGACAGTTCCTGCCCACGGTGCAATCTTTGCCGGTGCACCCATATGCTTCTCTCTCCATCCCCCCTCCCCCTCCCTGTCCTTATCTTTCCCTTCCGTCTCCATGGCGACTCACCACCCCAGCTTGCCTGCATCCCAGCCTCTGCCAGGGATTCTGAGCCTGGCTCCATCCCTCCCTCCTCCTGAGCCTCGGTTCCCGCAGTCCTGTCTCCTCCCCCTGGGTGAGTCTGGAGGCAGCTCTCTCTTTCTGACTGTCACATTTATTTTCCAGCTCTGACAGGGTCGGCTCCTCTGGGGAGACCATCCCCTTCACCACCCGCCACCTGCAGCAGCTTCCCTCAGAAAAGCCATCCTTACCGCCACCCGCAGGTCTCCCGGGCTAGGCTCTCTGCTTCGGACCCTGTCCCCCAGCCCAGCTGCTCATGCCGAGGTCAGCCTTGTCAGTGATTTCCTTCTGTCACCGGCTTGGCAAACAGGCAAGTCTTCAATCCTGAGATCCAGGAGGGCGGGTTGGGGCGTGGGGGAAGGGGCCACCCGGGAAAGGGGGGATGGGTCTGAGGAGGGAGCGTGAAGGGCCACTGGAACCCATAATGAAGAGTCTGGATTCTCTTCTAAATACCCCTTTTTTGTGCCCCCTCCCCTAATTTTCTCTTCCAAGGAGAGAAAACAGAGATTCATGGGAAACAGCAGCAACAGTTGGTAAGCGGCAGGCGAGCCCTCGGGATTGGTGCAGTGGGTCAGTCGGCTGGCCCAGAAACTCCGAGGCCTGGCCGGGCTGGAGGGCTGTCCAGGGAGGGAGCTCCAGGCTGGCTCCGTGGAGGAGGGACTCCAGCTTGGAGCAGGAGAGCAGAGGGAAGCGTCTAAGAGCCAGAGCCATCTGCCCCCCCAACCAGGAGGCTCCCACCTTTTCTTTATGGCCCACACAGCATGAGCATGTTTTAGCTGCTGCAGGGAGGTTGTAGAGGGGATCACTCCTTTGGGGGTCCTGCAGAAGTCAGCAGTTCCTTTAGGGGGCCCCTGCAGCAGAAGGCTGTGAGAAAGGGTCTTTTGGCATTTTTGCCAAGCACTGGGCAGAGTGTCTGACCACCCCAATGGCCCCAGGAGACAGGTCTGCCAACATTTCCACTTGGACAATTAGGAAATGGAGGTTCAGCCCAGGGAAAAAACTTGTCTGCGTTGTATGACTGCCCTGTGGCCGATCCAGGGTTCCTTCCAGGGGGTCTCCCTCTCCAGCAGGCTGTCTTATCGCTGCTCACTGCCCGACTCTGGGTCTGCAGGTGCTGGGGTGCAAGTCAGTGAAGAATGGGCAGAGCTTGGCTTCCCTGGGAGCAGCTTACACCCACCCCCAATGCCTGAGCCGTATCCCTTTGCCCCAAGCAAGGTGCTCTCCAATGGCCCACTCTGTCCCCCAGGTCCCACACACCATTCCCCAAGTTGGAGCTGGGCCTGGGGTCCAGGCCCACAGCGCCCCGGGAGCTTCCCTCCTGCTCCATCTGCCTGGAGCGGCTGCGGGAGCCCATCTCGCTGGACTGTGGCCATGACTTCTGCGCTCGGTGCTTCAGCACACACCGCATCCTCGGCTGCGAGCTGCCCTGCTGCCCTGAGTGCCGGAAGATTTGCAAGCAGAAGAAGGGCCTCCGGGGTCTGGGGGAGAAGATGAAGCTGCTGCCGCAGAGACCACTGCCCCCTGTGCTGCAGGTGGGGCCTCACTTCAGGGCTCTGGGTTCCCTCCAAGGGGCAGGTAGCTGTGGCCCATTCTGTAATAGCGGGGTGGCTGTGGAGGTCAGGGCTGGATGCACTCCAGACTTGGGGACCACAACTCCCACAGAACCCAGAGAACCCCTCTTTCTCCTGACTCAGGAGACCTGTGCTGTGAGGGCTGAACCACTGCTCCTGGTACGAATCAATGCCTCCGGAGGCCTCATCCTGAGGATGGGGGCCATCAACCGCTGCCTCAAGCACCCCCTGGCCAGGGACACCCCTGTCTGCCTCCTTGCTGTTCTGGGGGAACAGCACTCAGGGAAGACCTTCCTCCTCAACCAGTTGCTCCGGGGTCTGCCAGGCATGGTGAGGGTGGGGCTGAGGCAGGGTGGTGGGGTGGTGGGTGCAGGGTAGGGGAGCCAGCCTGGCTTGGGGAGGGGAGGAGTGGCTGGCTGGACCTATGGGTGCTCTCTTTTTCTGCCTGCAGGAATCTGGCGAGGGTGCCTGGGCCAGAGGAGGGGAGAACCTGCAGGGGTTCAGATGGGGTGCCAACAGCCTCACAAGGGGCATCTGGATGTGGAGCCACCCTTTCCTGCTGGGGAAGGAGGGGAGGAAGGTGAGGGGAGAAAGAGCAGAGGAGGCCAAGACTGGGTCAGGGAGGGGGCGGTAGAGAGAACAGAGATGGACAAAGAGGGGGCAATGGAGAAGGAAGCTTTGGGGTGGGCAGAGAGGGTGGGGGGAAGCGCTGGAGGCACACGGCAGGCCTGACCCCTCACTGTGTCCTCCACCCCCCTGCACAGGTGGCCGTGTTCCTGGTGGACACCGGGGACACCATGAGCCCCGAGCTGAGCAGGGAAACAAGGACCAAGCTCTGTGCTCTGAGCATGATGTTGAGCTCCTACCAGGTGAGTGGCCCTCGTGGCTGGAGGAGCTGCTAGGAACAGTCACCATACCTCACAGACCTTTGTGCTGGGATCTCCACAGTTTGTGAGGGTGCCCTTGCCAAGGGGAGATGCCCCTAGTCAATAAAGATAGGGTCATAGTTGTTCTAAGGTGGGTAGAAGGTCCTGGGAGCAGCTGGAGATGTGCAGGACCATTCTCCAGCCCGACATTCATCCCCCAAGGCCCGCCAGCCCACCTGCTGTGGGGGCCCCTGCTGGTGGCTCCCAGCCAGACCCTACACTTGGCCTGCAGCCCTCGCCTCACTGGGGTCTGCCCAGCAACTTTTTGCCTCCGCAGACCCTCTTCTACCTTGTTTTCCTCCTTGCTCACAGATCCTTAACACCTCTCAGGAGCTGAAGGACACGGACCTGGAATACCTGGAGGTGAGGAGACATCTGATCTTGGGGGTGCCACCCCCTGCCTGCCCTGACCATAAGGCCAGGGGGCTGGACCAGCTGGATTCAGGTGCCTTCCAGTTCTGGCCTAGGATTTCATAACCTGGAGCTGAGTGTTGGGTTTGATGGAGGCGTGTGAACCTCAGGATACCTGTTTTGGGGAGCGGCAGGAGATCCTAGAGCTGGGAGCGTGGTTCCCACATGGGGGGGAGTGGGGAGGGGCATGGAGAGGCATTGCCCTTGGAGTGACCACCTGTGACCCTCTGTGCTCTGCCCCTAGATGTTTGTCCATGTGGCTGAGGTGATGGGCAGGCATTATGGGATGGTGCCAATCCAGGTGAGACACGGTTTCTGGACTTGTCATCCCCAGACCCCGACACCCCTGGTTGCTGGTGTCAGGATCCCTTCTTTTCCAGCACCTGGATCTCTTAGTTCGTGACTCATCCCCCGCTAGCAAGGCAGGGCAGGGACACGTGGGTGACATCATCCAGGTGAGTGGCACCACATGCTGCGATGGGGAGTGGGTGGGCGGGGAAGAAGTTGAGGGGAGCCCGGGGTCCTGTAGGTGGCTAAGCATGGAAGGCTGGCTCCTCTGGCTCAGAGTTCTCCTCCATGCATCTCTCAGAAATCCTCCAGCAAATACCCCAAGGTTCAGGAGCTGCTCCAAGGGAAGCGAGCCCGCTGCTACCTCCTGCCGGCTCCCGGGAGGCGGTGGGCCAGCAAGAGCCCTGGGGGCCTGGGCGGTGAGTCCCCAGGGGCAAAGGCACCCCAGCTTGCCCCCAGCGACCGGAGCCCCCATGCTGTGGCCAGCTTCTCCCAACCTCTGACACCCTTTCTCCTCCCAAAGCCCGGGCCTGCTCAACCCCTGGCCTCCTCAGCATGAGGAATCTCTTCCTCAGACACAGATGATGATTTTCGCCATCTTCATGCCTACATCGCGGATGTGCTGAGTGCAGCCCCCCAGTACGCCAAGAGTCGCTGCCAGGGGTACTGGAGTGAGGGGCGCCCCGCAGCCAGGGGGGACAGACGCCTGCTCACAGGGCAACAGTTAGCTCAGGAGATCAAGGTGGGGAAACCAGCTGACCGGGGGAACCCTGAGAGCCTGGCTGAGGCCCTGCCCCCCTTAACCCCTTCCCACGATGTCCCTGCAGAACCTCTCGGGCTGGATGGGGAGGACCGGGCCCGGTTTCGCCTCTCCGGAGGAGGTACGGAGCTCCCTGGGAGGATCCAGGGGCCTGGGAGGGAGGCGGGTCGGTTTTTACCCTGGGATGGAGACAAAGAACCAGGCAGCACCGGGCCCAGGAGGAAGGAGGGAGGCAGCCTGGGTTTTCCCATGGACAGATGGCGGCCCAGCTGCACGACCTGAGGACTGTGGAAGCTGCCAAGAAGGAATTTGAGGAGTATGTGCGGCAGCAGGTGACCTGGGGCCAGGGAGGGAGGCCAAGTGCTGGGAGGGAGGTTCTGGGCTCGAGCAAGCGTGCGTGTCTCTCCTCCCTGTCCCAGGATGTGGCCACCAAGCGCATATTCTCTGCACTCCGGGTCCTGCCCGACACCATGAGGAACCTGCTTTCCACCCAGAAGGACGCCATCCTGGCTCGCCACGGTGTGGCGTTGCTGTGCAAGGGGAGAGAGCAGACCTTGGAGGCCCTGGAGGCTGAGCTGCAGGCCGAGGCCAAGGTCTTCATGGACTCCTACACCATGCGCTTTTGTGGCCACCTGGCTGCTGTGGGGGGTGCCGTGGGGGCCGGCCTCATGGGCCTGGCCGGTGGTGTGGTGGGTGCGGGCATGGCAGCAGCAGCACTGGCTGCAGAGGCTGGGATGGTGGCAGCTGGCGCTGCGGTGGGGGCCACGGGGGCCGCAGTGGTAGGGGGAGGTGTGGGTGCTGGGTTGGCGGCTACAGTGGGCTGCATGGAGAAGGAGGAGGATGAGAGGGTCCAGGAAGGGGACCGAGAGCCCCTTCTCCAGGAAGAGTAATAGAGCCCAGGAGACACTAGAGGGAGGGGGAGATGTGAGTAGGAGGGAAGGAAGTAGGGGAAGGGTGGGGCTGGGGTGTTCTGAAGGCAACCCCTGAACTACACTGCCCTAGTTCATCTGGGTGCCAGGCTGAGCTAGAGAATCAAGGTAGCCCCAGGAACATGGGGAAGCCTCCTGGGGCTGGAAGACAGGATTTGGGAGCAGTGAATAGAGCTTAGGGCCTGTTTCTGTTTGCTACCTTCTCAAATCAACTTGACCCCAGGGCCTACCACCAAGAGTGAGGCCCCACCTTCCCCACCCTCCCCACCCTGGCTTATTTCTCCAGGATTGTAGGAAGGCTGAGTAGGTGCCATTCTGGAAGTCTCCCCTTGGTGGACAGAGCCTGTCCTTTCACAGATGTGGGCAGGCCGGGACAAGTGACTTTGCTATTCAGGGGGCAGCACTGATGAGGAACTGGAAGAAAAAGAAAGGGGTACCCCAGGGACAATCCAAAGAGGCTGGGTGTGGTGGACTGCAGTCTAACCCCCAGCAGAGAAACTTGCTCCTGTGACTTTTTCCAAAGCTGCCCAGCAGAACAGGGGCGGCTGCCCCATCTACTGCAGCCCCAGGACATCCACCGTGCACCTCTCATGGGGGGTCAGTAGGTGGCCCCTCTTGGGTGTGCTCTTTGTCAGGCCTGGTCAGAGAGCTCATGTTCTCTGGGGAAGGCCATCCCAGCAATGGGTTAAATGCCAAAGAACAACACCTTTCATCGCATTCTGAGTTAAAGCAGACAGCGCTCATAACAGATTCTGTGAAAGTTTTACAAGGGATGACAAGGGAACAAATATCTCCTTTCTCACCGGAGCCTCTGAGAAGATCACTCGGTTCCCATTTAGCAGGAGACCTGGGTACAGGCCCCCATAGGGGCCTGAGGGCAGATTGCCCCTTCCAGGGCACAGGAAAGTCCTGCTAGGAAGACTTCTAGGCTATTAAGCTGTAAAGGATTAATGAGCACATTGTATGAGAAATAAAACCTGTGTGCTTGAATATCAGCTTCCCAGTAAGTTATTGAAACAGTTCTTGAATGTGGCCCCGAGGGGGCTTTGGGGAGGTGAACCAAGGGGTTCCATTATGGGGACCTGTGGACTGGATGAAGATGAGACTTCAATTTAAGAGATCCGGCAACTGGGGTCTTGGCCCTCTGCCTAGTCTCTCCTGCCTGAGATGATCCTGTGAACAGATTGTCACCTGGCGTCTGTCCTGGCAGGAGGAGAGACTGGAGGCATGGATGGGGAGATGCTGGCAAAGCCATGGAGGGAAGAGCAGCCTGGGAGCACCCCTGCAGGCTCAGCCAGCTGGGCCTCCACCTGCTGCTTCTTTTCCACCCCACACCCCCATCTCAGAATTACAGGAACAGTCACTGTGTCCAGCTGCATTTATGCACGTAAACCCAGAGAGGCAAGTTTCAGCTCATGTTCCCCAACTGACTGAAGCCAGAAACAGAGTGGCCCCAAATTCCTGATCTTCAGCTGGTTCCCCCCAGACATTGGAAGGAATTTTGTTAAACGGATGGATGAGCAGCAGACACTGCAGTCAGCAAGCTGGAGACAAAATACATGATGCAGAGAAATCCTAACTCGGGTGTGGATGTGAGCCACAGAAATCCTAGCCCCCATGGCATTGTACCATGGGGGTGGGGAGACAGGGTCCAGACTTCGTGGGTGTTTCTGAAAGTATTTCTCCAAGTCCTTCCACTGTCATCTGGAGAACACATGAACTACAGGCGTTGGGACTGGCAGGCGCAGGACTTGGGGGTCTCCGAGGACTTACTGAGGGAGGGTGTTGTCTAGCTGGAACCCCACCCAGCTGGAAGGAACTGCAGCAACCTATTCTCCCTGCCTTTCCAGCAGAAGGGAAGTTGGTCTAGTGGGGGAGAGCTCAGCAAGGCAGGATGAGTCATATTGAGTAGTATTTGCCTTGTGTCTAATGGCTTTTAATGCATCTTCCCGAATATCATCTCCCTTAAGTCTTCATATGACCTCATGTAGTGCATAGAATGTCCTTTTTTACAGAAGCTCAGAGAAATGACTTGTCTTAGTTAAAACAATTAGTCAGAGATAAGTCATTACATGAACCCAAGATTTCTGATGCCGTATTCCTTGCTTGGAGACACCCTCATCCACACATCTCTCCAGACACAAGACCAGGCCTCTGGGTCCCAAATCCAATTAAGTGGCTCCCAACATCTGTTATGCAACTCACAAGCATCCATGTGACTCCCTGTCTAGGTCCTAGCAGCGTGCTGAGGGCTGACTGGTGTCTCATCTGTGACTTGAAGGGTCACCAATGCAAGATTCTCAGTGACAAGTTTCCGGGTTAGACTGACTGAACTTGCATCCCCTGCATCTGAGTCCTCCCTGGTGTTGAAGATGGCAGAGCTACATCACAAAAGGAGTCTGTGATCCTTAGCCTCTGCTTTGTTCCAAATATTCTGTGTCCCCTGCTCTATAGCACCTGTTGGAATCCTAGTGCTTGATCTCATGGCTTTAGGAGGTATGGGACCTTTGGACCTTTGGAAGGTGATTAGGTCAGGAGGGTGGAATCTTATTGCTCTTATAAGAGAGACACAGATACGGTTCGATCCCTGGCTGCTCCCCGGCCACTGGAGGAGGGTCCCACATGGCGTGCAGACCTCTCCTGCCGCCCGCTGCTCCCCTCAGCAGTGTACTTCGGTCCTTCTGCCTGCTCTGCTCCCCGCTCTGGCTCTGGTGAATTCTCTCATCCTCCCGCGCTTCTGACTGTACCCAGTGCATGTATAAACAAAACAAACAAACAAACAAATAAATAAAAGCATGCCTCTATTAAAAAAAAAAAAAAAAAAAGAGAGACCCAGATAGTTCCCTGATCCTTCCACCTTTCAAGGATACAGCCAGGAACCAAGGTGGCCCTCACCAGCCACCATACCAAATCTGCTGGCACTGTGATCTCGCTCTTCCCAACCTTACGCAGGAAATACATGCTTGCTCTTTACAAACCATCCAGCCTATGGTATTCTGTTATAGCAGCTTGAATGGACTAAGGCCCTGCCTCCCCTGACCTGCATCAAACTGTGTTATGAGCAAGGAAGGCATTTTCTGCGTTGTCATTGAGATACATAGATTTGTTTGTTACTACGCCATAGCTGAATCTACCCTAACTGAAGGACAGGCTTCCCCGAGATTCAGATGGGCCTACGCAAGATGTCCTGATCAGACTTTTCCAAGAAGTGTCACCAAGGCATGCGGATTATTTTGTGCTAAGTTCAATGGAGGCCATGTGGGTCTCCAAGTGTCTAAGAGAAACTTTTTGCCACTCCCTTAACGACCCAGATTTAGGGTCATCTCCAGAAATAACCTTGCTATTAGAGAAATCCAACTTATGGTAGGGCAAACATGTACCTACAGAATACTTTTTTTTTTTTTTAGAGGCATGTTTTTTATTTATTTATTTGTTTGTTTTATTTATTATTTATTTATTTATTTATTTGTTCATTTGTTTTGTTTACACATGCACTGGGTACAGTCAGAAGCGCGGGAGGGTGAGAGAATTCACCAGAGCCAGAGCGGGGAGCAGAGCAGGCAGAAGGACGGAAGCACACTGCTGAGGGGAGCAGCGGGCGGTAGGAGAGGTCTGCGCGCCATGTGGGACCCTCCTCCAGTGGCCAGGGAGCAGCCAGGGATCGAACTGGCGCCGCAGAGTTCGCGGGCAGCTTCGCAACCCAGCGCTCAACCGCTGCGCCACCAGGGAGGCCCCAGAATACTTTTTTTTTAAAGATTTATTTATGCATACAAGAGATGGAGTGTAGACCAGAGGTGCAGTGTTCACCAGAGACAGAGTGGGGAACAGAACAGGCAGATCTACTGAGATACACTGTTGAGGGGAGCATCAGGTGAGACAGGAGAGGTCTGCTTCACCATGTGGGTCAGCTTCCTGGCCAGACACCAAACTTGTGCTGCAGTGACTGCTAATAGCTTCATAGTGCTGAGACTTAACCCCTTGTGCCACCAGGGAGGCCCTGAGAAACAGGATTTAAAGCAGCCAATCAGCAATCGCTGACCAGCACTAGTTAGGACTCTGCCTACTAGACCCCCTGCATTCCCCCAAAGACAGCAACCTTCCCATAACTGACCTGCCTTTTCACCTTTATCTTGCTCCCTCCTGGCTTTCATTTTGTATAGCGCCTGAGAATTTCTCTCTGTCTGCTAGATTGATGCTGCCCAATTCAAGAATCATTGAATAGAGCCAATAAGATCTTTAAAATTTACTCAGTTAAATTTTGTTTTTTAACACCCTTCTACATTCTTGGCTGGGGCTCCTGTAACAAAAAACAGATTAACAAGAGAAAAAAAGACACATTTATTTAATATAAGTTTTATGTGACATAAGAGCCTCCATTAGGAGACTGAAGAAGTGGTTATGTCTGAATGTTTTTATGCTATTACAGATTTGATGAAGCATGGGAAGTGATCAAACCAGAGGAGTATGAGCTCAGGGCAGTAAAAGGGGAAACTAAGCAATGTCTGTTTGTTCAGATTTCTCTGGTTGTGTCTCCATCCTTGGAAAGAAGGATACTCCCTGGGTGTAGGGAGGGTGTCTCTCATGAGAGTTTTATGATCTGTTTCAGGAGGTCAGAAAGTTTTCCCTCACCCTACCATTTCTCAGATTCCTTTAGCTTAAAATATTCAATTGGCCAAGGTGCCATATTTTGGGGATGCATGTCCTGAACCAATCAATTCGCAATGCACAAACATTCTCCTTGGCAACATTAAATTTCAAACCATGTGTTGTCTTGATTGCTTGCACTTTTACATGATTAACTATTTGGGTACTATTTGGTAGTTGCTCACAAAGTCTTACCCAGTTTAAGTCTAAGGAGTAGCCTAATGCTGGGGCTGATCATCTGGGCCTTTTTCTTGTAAGGCCCAAAACATTTCTCCTGAGTTCCCATTAACCATACTGCTCAGACTTACATGATTATTTAGGCCCTTCAGCATATTGTTCAAGCATCCTCCATAATATTTCCAAGATGTAACACGTAAAAATCCATGGCCATTATCTAGAATCAAAGCTTTGATGACGCACCTTGGAAGAACACAGATTCAATTTCCATGGTTCTAGTTGTTTGATGTCTTTGAGGACAAACCCACCTATTAGCCCTTTTTCACCTCAATCCATATCAGGAGTTATAATATTATAACTACAGGCCAGACATGCCAAACTAGTGGTGCTAACTCGAAGTCAATTTGTAGCTAGTTGTGAAGTTGTTTAATCACCAAGAGCTTCTGAGATCTTTGTGGTGAATTTTTCTTCAAGTATAAAATGATTTCCAGTGTTCCAATGGTCCAAATTTCTCTCCATTTCCATTACAATTGTATTCTGTTTTTGTAATTGTCCCAAAACACTAAGTTTATTTGCTTAAGTATTAATATTTTAAAAAGTATTAGCTAGATCTTGCCTGTGCTTCCAGGATTTTATCTAATAGATCTTTGTATGAATCCAACAGGCACCTTAATAAACAGATTTCATAACGAAAGGACTCAGGGGATATGACTCCAGTTATGAAACTATTAGCTTCAGACATTTTGTGTCAAATTTTGGGTTTGAATATTGACAAAGACTCTCTTTTTTTTAAGATTTATTTTTTTATGTGTACAAGAACTGGGGTACAGGCCAGAGGTGTGGGAGGTGAGAGGATTCACCAGAGACAGAGTGGGGAGCAGAACAGGCAGACTGACTGAAATACACTGCTAAGGGGAGCAGCAGGCGAGACAGGAGAGGTCTGCTGCACCATGTGGGTCAGCTCCCTGGCCAGGGATAGAACTCATGCTGCAGAGGCTGCAGATATCTTCATAGTGATGTGTCTTAACCCCTTGCACCACCAGGGAGGTCCTCCAACTCTCTTGTTGAAGCAAACTCCACTCAGGCTTTTCTGAACTCTTTTCTCAATTAGACCTGACTTTAGAGCTTCACTGCTCATCTCTGCGTTGTCTGACTCTAGCAAGAATCCTGGAAAGTCAGTTTAGCCAGAACCCCCTCTCTTCATACATGATCCTCCTAGATTCCCAGTAGGGTTTCTCATCTCCCAGGTGATGCTGATCCCCTTGGCCTGCCTTTAGTAAGACTCCCAATAGATAATTTTAGCCAGGATTCCCCTTACTCAATTTTACTCTGAGGAATAGCCCATCCACTGACCGCAGCTATTATTTCCCACTTTTCCTGTTGTATTAGGAGTGAAGCCCAATCTCAAAGTCCTATTCCAGTGGTCCCTATACTGATCATCATTGTCCTGAATAAAATCTGCCTTAGGTTCTTTAACAAGTGTCAAGAATAATTGTTTCTTAAACATTTCTAGAGGCATGTTAGTTATTTTACTTTAGTCAGACTAAAAATTATTCATGAACATAATTTCAATGTGACTTTGCCAACAAAGTCAGACTGTTGGACTTTACATCCAGACCATGTCTACCTTGGGAGTGCAAAATAGAGCTGATGAAAAAGATGTAATTGTGGAGATCATTACTAGGAAGACAGAAAAAAAAATATGGTGTTAATAATAACATGCTTTTTTTTTTAAATTTTTTTTAAAAAAGATTTATTTATTTATTTGTTTATACAAGCACTGGGTACAGTCAGAAGGGCGGGAGGGTGAGAGAATTCACCAGAACCAGAGCAGGGAGCAGAGCAGGCAGAGGGACGAAGTACACTGCTGAGGGGAGCAGTGGGCGGCAGGAGAGGTCTGTGCGCCATGTGGGACCCTCCTCCGGTGGCTGGAGAGCAGCCAGGGATCGAACCGGTGCTGCAGAGGCTGCAGGGAGCTTCGCAACCCAGCGCTCAACCGCTGCACCACCGGGGAGGCCCATAACATGCTTGTTTTTAGTAAATTGTGAGTCTTAGAGTAATTGAGATAATCACTGCTGTGTACAGGACAGCAGGGCTATTTAGGATAATAATAATTTCACTATAGAAAAGTTCTATTTTGTTGAGGTCAATATCAGTGATTCTAGAAAACTTAAACTTCAAGTCCTTGTGGGAACCTCAGACCATTCCAATGGCTTTACATCAGAAACATGAGTCAACTGGATTTTTTCCCCCATGATAACTGGATCTAACCCTGGAAAACATTGCTCCCAGTGTGACAGTCATCTTTCCTCCAGAACACCATTATGCTCATGAAATCTCCTGGCAAATAGTAGGGGACCCAGTTGGGTCCGTCTAGGTCCTTATGACTCTGTCGCAGGGATTCTAGAGAAAGCAGAGAGACCCTTTTAAGTCTTGAATATGATTCTGAGAGAATTCAGGTCATCTGGGCACAGAACATGGACTTGGACCCAAATTCATAAAACTGCCAAACATAAGTTCAAAGGTAGCCACACGTTGCTTGCTGTGGGAGTTAGTCACATTTTTTAAAATTTATTTTCATTTATTTATGCATACAAGAACTGGGGGGTAGGCCAGAGGTGTAGGGGGTGAGAGGATTCACCAGAGACAGAGTGGGGAGCAGAACAGGCAGACTGACAGAAATACACTGCTGAGGGGAGTAGCGGGAGAGACAAGAGAAGTCTGCTGTGCCATGTGGGTCAGCATCCCTGGCCAGGGATCCAACTCATGTTGTAGTGGCTGGCGATAGCTTGATAGTGCTGTCTTTAACCCCTTGTGCCACCAGGGAGGCCCCAGGAGCTGATCTCATTTTTAACAAGGCTCATGATAAAACTCAGTCCATTTTAACTTGGTAGACTGATGAGATTTTTCAGAGTTGGATTCTTCTACTTCGCTTGTCTGAGGACTGAGGATGACAGGGCATGTGACAGCATGGTGTGCATGATTCCTGAGTGACAGTGAACTTCAGGCCATCTGGATATCCGGCAAAGCATAACAAGACAAAATCTCTTACCTCCCACAGGCTTGATTCTATGGAATCCAACTACCACCGGGTCCCTGGCCAAGCTGGTCAAGGAGAGCCTTCTGTACTTGGCAGTGACCTCTATAGAATTCTGCTGACAAGCAACCCCCCCCCCCCGCCCCCAACACACACACACATTTTAGATAATGGCATCTGGTTGGCAGGCCTGATAAAAACCTTTAAAATCCCTCTTGATGATTGACTCAGATGATTTTGTTGATGACATGCTGCTAATTAAGCAGATGGGAAGAGTGATACAAGAATTATTTTGTTAACTGATGATTCTCATAGTCCAGTCACATTTTCAAACCCCCTTTTAAATTCATTTATCCATTTCCTTTCATGAAGCATGTTTCTGAAAATGTACAAAAATGACCTGTATTAAGGTGGAATTTCTCACTCTTGGGTCTGCCATGTTTTAACAGTTCTGTCAGCAAAACCATCTCCTTTAAACGTCATCTGTCCCCTGTGAATGCAACAATGCATTGCTGATAGATTGATTGGAAAGGTTCCAACCCTTAATTTTCTGTGAGATATTTTAGGTTTCATCAAATTCAAAAATCCTCCACTTTCCCAAATTGCTGTGTTGCACAACAGATCCTCAGTAGATATTACTATCAGTATGCAGATTTTACTTTAAGTCCTAAACTGAGAATCACGGCCCTTGCAACTGCTAGTAGGTAACTTGACTTGTGCTGATGTAATTCCAGGCAAAACTGAAGCTTCTGCAATTTCACAGGCAGCTACCATACCATAGGAAGTCTTCCCTTGGCTATTTTTACCTGGTACATGACCCAGCAGGGGACATGATCAAATCTGAATTTTGAACAGCAATGTCAAGTAAATCAGACAGGCCTGCCATCTTTCTCTATTATCACTAAGTGGTCATTGTTTGTTTGTTTGGGAAGGGAGAGCCAGGGTTTTGGAGATGACAACTGCCCAGCATGATACTGGGATTGGATAATAATTCGTGCATGTAGCCATCTGATGCACACCTACAATGCTGGATCTTCTGCACTGAAAGAACTTGTCCCACCGTGTGGAACATGCAATATGCCCAATGACCCAAAGACTTGAGCTCTTTCAGTAGGCGTGGCAGCTACAGCCATAGCCTGGAAGCATCCAGAAGAACTGGGAAATGAGCTATTGGTCCAGAATCTAATGCCAACTTTTGAATTAAATTCTGCCAGCAATGCATTTGTTTTCATGGCAAATCAAGTGTAAAGTTTTTTGAAATTTGGAATCCTTACAACCTGGGGAGAGAACATAGCCAATGTCAGTTGTTCAAAAGCCCCTTTAGATTCCAAGGATTCAGTCTGAGGGGCTAGGGCATTATCAATCAATTGATCAATTGTCATGCATTTTTTTTTTTTTTGCTCTGCAAACGTTGGAATCCACTGTGGAAAATATCCTACTAGTCCCCCAAATAGTCTAAGTTGCTTTTTTGTTGTAAGCCATTTCATATGCAAAGTTGGCTAGCTCCTAGATTCTAACACTTTGTGGTTTTCCACAACAAATGTCCTAAATATTTGACCTCAGTTTGGCAATATTATCATTTGTCTAGTGAGGCCTCGTGTCCTTGCCAGGTGAGGAATTGTAGCAAAGCCAACAGTACCAGCTTTACATGTGGTTTAGTTTCTGAGGCCACCAGCAAATCATCTACATATAGAGTAATTCTAGATCCCTCCTGTGGGACAGATTTCCCCCAAATGGCTAATAACATAGCAGGAGTCCCAAAACTATTGAGGAATGCTTTGCTGAAAACACTGGACTTCTTAGGTAACAGCAAATGAGAATTTGGACTCATGAGTTAAAGGGACAGAAAACAAGAAAAGGAAAACAGCAGAATACAGGTCAACTACAGAGGAAAACTTTGCAGAAGAGTATCAGAGGCCTGTGTAGGAAGTCCAGAGAAAAAAGAAACACTTGAAAAGAATTCTATTGTAGTTGGGTGGGATCTTTTAATAACGTTAATCAGGTCAACATGGTGTATAGTATTGCCCAATCTTCTAGATTCATGCTGATTTTGTGTGAACTTAGTTAAGAATTGCTGAGAGAGAAATATTGAAACCTCTAACTGTAACTGTGAATTTGTCTATTTCTCCTTGCAGTTCCATCAGTTTCTGCTTCATATATTTTGAAGTCCTGCTGTCTAGGTGTATATACACAGCATTATGCAATGTTTCTCTGTAACCCTGCAAGCTAGTCCTTTTGAAGTCGGTTTTGTCTGATATTAATAGCTACTCCTGGTGTGTTTCATTGAGTGGTGGTATGGTATAGCTTTTGTCATTCTTTTACTTTTAACTATCAGTGTCTTTGTATTTAAAGTAGGTTTCTTATAGACAGCATATTTTGGGTCTTGCTTTTTTATCCATTTTGATATTATCTGCCTTTTGTTCACAGTATTTAGGCTGTTTACATTTAAAGTAATTATTAATTGAATATGCCTCACTGTGGTTTTCTTTTTGTTTCCTGTGCTTAGAGTTCATTGAATTTCTTGGATTTGTTAATTCTATCAAATCTGGAAATTTTGGAATAGTACTCATCTCATTTTTCCTGCTCCCCTTTCTGAGATTTTAATGACATGTATGTTGATTATTTGATACTGTCCCATTGTCCCTGATGTTCTCATTTTCCCCTCTCATTTCTCTGCTTTTTTTTTTTTTTTTTTTTTTTGGTAAGATATGTATTGTAATCCCATCTAGTTTTTCTTTCTTTCTTTTTTTTTTTTTAAAGGTTTATTTATTTATACAAGAACCAGGGTACAGGCCAGATGTGCAGGAGGGTGAGAGGATGCACCAGAGACAGAGTGGGGAACAGAACAGGCAAACTGACTGAAATACACTGCTGAGGGGAGCAATGGGCGAGACAAGGGAGGTCTGCCGCACCGTGTGCGGTTATCTCGGACCCAAGAGTATCTCGCCAGCCGGCTGGGATCAAACTGCGCTGCAGAGGCTGCGGACAGCTTCGCAGTGCTGTGCTCAACCGCCTGTGCCACCAGGGGAGGCCCCCATCTAGTCTTTCTTTTAAAAAATGTCTTCTAGTAGATGTGGTATACAAACACAATGGAATGTTACTCGATCAAAAAAGATAAACTCATGCCACTTGTAGCAACATGGATGGAACTAGAAGGGACTATGCTAAGTGAAAAAAGCCAGGAGGAGACAGATGAATATCTAATAGTTTCACTTATATGTGGAATATAGAGAAACCAAACAAAGGATCAGACAAACACAAACTATTTAACCAGCCCTTGAAAACTGACCACGGAACTGTGGCCTCTGGAGGGGAGGAGGAGAAGGAGATGGAGGGAGCACAATGGACCATGGGGGAGGACTATAGGTCCTTTGGTGGTGGGTGCCCTATGGTGACTGCACCTGACCGGGGAGAGCCTCCACTTCCAAAATACTAACAAAGATGTAAACCACTGGTACTAAAAAAAAAAAAAAAAAAAAAATAGAAATCTTCTATTTCTCTCTTATCCTCTGCATTCTTGGACACACAGAACATGTTTGTGACAGCTGTTTCTATGTTTTTGTGTATTCATTTCATCCTTCTCTGTCATATACAGATTTGATTCTACTAATAGATCATTTTTCTGATTATGGGTAATATTTTCCTTCTTCTTTTCATTCCTATTGATTTTTTAAATTTAAATCGTGGTAAAATATATATATATATAACAAAATTTTCTATTTTATCCATTTTTAGGTATACAATTCAGTAGCATTCATTTCATTCACCCTATTCATCATGATCCATCACCACTAGCTATCTCCAAACTTTTTTTCTTTTTGCAAAACTGAACTCCTCATTTTGTTAAACACAAACCCCTCATTTCCCCTTCCCTCTCAGCCCCTGGAAACACCCTTCTGCTTTCTGTCTCTGTGAATGTGATATTCTAGATACTTCATCTGATGGAATCATACACTTGTCATTTTTGTCTGATTTCTCTCACTCAGCACAACATCCTGGGGTTTCATCCGTGTTGTGGCACATGTCAGAACTCCCCTCCTTTTAAAGTTATGCTTATTGATCTTTAATTGGATGCTAAACATTGTGAATGGTACATTGTTGAGTCCAAGATATTGAATTCCTTTAAAAGAGTGTGGGATTTTCTGCTAAGAACAGCTTGGGAGGATCAGATTGATCCCGAGTTGTGTTTCAGAACAAAGTGCAACAGTCCTTCAAGCAAAATATCATCTAGCCCCATGTGTTACAAGTTCTTTCCATGCAAGAACTCTGCCCAGCTCCGAGTCAGTGCCAATAATTTTACAGTCTATGAGTTCCCAATCAGATAGCTGGGTGAAAAACCTCAGGGGTGCTGAGCAAATAATCAATTTGAAATACTGTGTTGGTGTAAGTGAAGCCTCAGGACACCATAAATCTGGAAACATGTATCCAGTTGGCTTATTCCTATTGTAAGAAATGCTATTTATACAACCAACATAAACCTAGACTCCATTAGGGTATTACTTTACATGTGGAACGTGTCCTTGTCTACCATAACTCACTTACCCTGTGCATTCTGAGTAATCATTAGCAATATTTGGATATTTAAAGTGACCACCCCTCCAGTCAATCATATATCTTAAAAAGGAAACCAAGAAGTCTCTAAACAAAATAAATGTAAGTTATTAAAAAAAAAACCTCCCACTTGATTATTTCACTGAGCATGATGCATTCTAGCTCCATCTATGTTGCTGCAAATGGCATAAGTTTATCCTTTCGATTGCTGAATAGTATTCTGTTGTGTATATATACCACATCGTCTTGATCCAATCATCCATTTTGGGGCATTTGTGTTGTTTCCATAGCTTACCTTTTGTGACTAGTGCTACAATAAATAAGAGACATTCTGCGAGGGAGGGGAAAGAAAAGGGATCAAAACAGGGAAGAGAAGGGCACAAGGGACTATGGTAATGGTTCATGAGTCAACTGGTGGTGGGAATTTTACAGGGAATACACAATGATATAAAGGATATAAATAAAAAAAGAAATTATAAAAAAGAAATAAAGAGGAATAATAAAACAAACAAAAACTCCCAGAGGAGAACATTTTTGCACCCAACACTAATGATAAAGGACTGATCACAAAAATCTGCAAAGAGCTGATGAGACTCAGCAACAACAAAGAAAATAATCCAGTCAAAAAATGGGCAGAAGAGCTAAAAAGAAACTTCTCTGAAGAGGAAATGCAAATGGCCAACAGACATATGAAAAAATGTTCAATATCACTTGTAATCAGGGAAATGCAAATCAAAACTACCATGAGATACCATCTCACACCAGTGAGAATGGCACATATTAAAAAAACTAGCAACAACAAATGTTGGCGAGGGTGTGGAGAAAAAGGAACTCTCCTGCACTGTTGGTGGGAGTGCAAACTGGTCCAACCACTATGGAGAGCTGTGTGGAGATTTCTGGACCTACTAAACATAGAGCTTCCATATGATCCAGCAATTCCACTCCTAGGTATTTACCCAAAGGACACAGAAACATCAATTCCAAAGAGCACCTG
This sequence comes from Talpa occidentalis, assembly GCF_014898055.3. Classification (NCBI taxonomy): domain Eukaryota; kingdom Metazoa; phylum Chordata; class Mammalia; order Eulipotyphla; family Talpidae; genus Talpa; species Talpa occidentalis. Next base: position 99,285,659 of record NW_023605083.1, on the reverse strand, counting down.
CACCCCTATGTTTATAGCAGCACTGTTTACAATAGCTAAGCTTTGGAAACAACCCAAATGCCCAAAAACAGATGACTGGATCAAGAAGATGTGGTACATATATACCATGGAATATTACTCAGCATTCAAAAAAGATAAACACATGCAATTTGCAGCAACATGGATGGCGCTGGAAGGGATCATGCTCAGCGAAATAAGCCAGAAAGAAAAAGAAAAATACCGGATGGTCTCACTCATAGCAGGAACCTAGAAAACTTAAATAAGGGACCAGGAAAATGAATATAAGAAAGTGAAAATCAAAATCAACAAAAAACTATGAACCAGAGACACTTTTTGGGGGGTGGGGGGCGGGAGGGGAAGGATTGGGGTCAGAATGGGGAGTTTGCAATTGTATGGGGGAATATAAAAATAAAATTTATTATTTAAAAAAAAAAAAAGAAAAAAAAAAAAAAAAAAAAAAAAAAAAGAAAAAAAAAAAAGAAATACAAAAAAAAGAAATACAAAAAAAAAAAAAAAAAAACTCCCAGAGGGGGCCTCCCTGGTAGTACAAGGGGTTAAGACGCAACCTATGAAGCATACTGCAGCCACTGCAGCACGAGTTCAATCCCCGGCCAGGGAGCAACCCACATGGCTCAGCAGACTTCTCCTGACTCGCCCACTGCTCCCCTCAGCACTGTATTTCAGTCCATCTGCCTGTTCTGTTCCCCACTCTGTCTCTGGTGAATCTTCTCACCTCTTGCACCTCTGGTCTGTATCCGCATTCTTGTATGCATAAATAAATAAATCTTTAAAAAAAAAAAAAAACCTCCCAGAAAAGAGAATTGATTCACTTTTCATGAATATGCCACAAAATATAATTCCCATAGAGGGAATATAAAGACCACAAAGGGTCTTTCAAACTTGTCTTCAATCTTCACAAAAATCATAAACAATGTTACTTCTATTCTGAAGGCCCAACAAACTGACATAAAGGCATTAACTAAAGTGATCATGGGGAATCTTACAATCTTTGACTTGCTCTTAGTCAGTCAAGGAGGTGTTAATGCTATAGCAAATACTTCCTGTTACACCTACATAAACCCTGCAGGGAAAATAGAACAGTATCTGACTAAACTGAAAGAAACAGGGCCTCAATCTTTAACACAGATTCAACTAGATTCTGGGACCTATTGGCTGCAAGACCTACTGCAAATATTAATAATTATTTTGTGTTAATTGCCTATTTTATGTGTTTTAACCAGAGTTTAAAATTCTATTGCATCGTCATTGTCACACAGGATGGTTCAATAACTCACCCTACAATAGAAAAATGATTAACCATGGAGCAACTACAGAGTATGCACAACACACAAGCTTCTGATATTAATTAATAAAATCTTAAAAACGGTAAAAATCTGGACACTGTGAACTGTCCTGCCACCTGATGGCATCTGTCCTTACCAAAAGAGGAACTGAGAGAGAAAAAAGCAGCTCTTAACATCTGGAACTGGTCTGACACTCATAGCTATATCTCTGCATGATCCTGGGGTGGGCTGAGGCTCACAGCCAAGCCAAGCTAAGCCATGTTGTTCTCCCATTGGCCATAAAAGCTCTCACAGACTATCAACCTCAGAGTTTACTCAAAATGATAAAATGTAACAAAATATAAGACTGTAAATGAAAACTAGTTCAGGGTGTAATGGATTGAATTTTATCTAAGAACAGACATAAATGATGTCCCTGTAAAGCCGACAAAGTACCCAGAGCACCCAGCCATAGAACTGTCCTCCACTTCCTAATAGTTCTCAATCTATGGCAAACTCAGGCTCTACCCCTGCCCCACCCCCGCCATGAGGTTTTGCCCATTTTTCTTCATTCTTTTGTTCTCTTTCTTCTACAGCTAGCATAATTTCTTTTGATTTATCCTCAAGATCACTAATTCTTTCTTCTACTAGTTCAGATATATGTTGAAGCCCTCGAGAGAATCTTTAATTTCAGTTATTATACTTTTCAACTTAGAATCTCTGTTTGGTACTTTCAAAATAATTTCTATTTCATCATTGAGACTCACTATTTGATGCAACATTATCATCATTTCTTCCTTTACTTCTACGATCATGGTTTCATTTAGTTCTGTGTTTATAATGACCACTGTGAAGTCTTTTTCCGTTAAAATTCAGTATTTTGTCAATCTCACAGGCAGTTTTTTCTTGCCTGTTTTGTCCTGGTGTGTGGGTGAGACGTTCTTGTTTCTTTGAGTCATTGTATTTTTATTGGAAACTAGAAACTTCAGATAATTTATTTGCGTAACCCTGGGCCTGCTACCCCTTCCTCCATGACTTGTTATTATTTACTTGTTTGTTTTTTAGCTATTGGGCTAAAAACGTGAATTGTTTTATTCACGTTCGTTATGTACTCCCCCAACCCAACACACACAGAGTGTTACGTCTCTTCTGTTGCTTTTCAGAAAGAGGCAGCTTTAGGTGTACCTATAGTTACCTGGACCTGACAATGGTATTGGCAGGGCTCTTGAACCTCTCTTTCCCTGACCATATCCACCGTTAAATTCACTAACTGTTGGTTGATTGCTCCATTGTTTTCAATTATTTCCTAGGGCATACATTGTCTTACAAAGCAATCTAATCAAATTTTGGCTCTTTTGAAGGAATAGTTCCTGACAACATTGTTTGATATTAACTCTGACCTCAGGAGGGTTCTTCTGACTTGTATTATTCCCCTAACTTGTTCTTATTTTCCCTCCCCTTTTCTCCTGCTAACTAGCCAGTCTACAGTTTAGCTTGTATCTTCACTCAATTCATGAATTTCCTCCCAATTGTCCCACCATTCTTCAGAGTATGCTGGAATTTTTCCATGCCTTGTTCAAGTGAAGTCAGTTCATTGGGGAAGAGAATAGATTTTATGATCTGTTTTAGGATGTGCTCCCCTCTTTCTGCAAAATCTCTGATCCAGGGCTATGGACAATGGAAACCTTCTCCTAGTGACACTCTCACTCAAGGGTCTGGGGTGTGAACAGGAGCCTGAAGTCCTCTGAGTGTCCCTTTCCTGATATGGAACCACTGAAGAGTTGGTAAGAGAGGGGACTGTTTGGAAATTGAATCAATGAAAGATTTCAGTGTCTTAGTAACCATTTCTTAAAACTGGCACAAAGTGGCTGATATGTTAGATGGAAATTAAGAGATCTTTATTTGTGCCTGTTTGTCTTCCTGTCTGGTATCTTTTTCTTTCTTTTTTTTGACCTTCAAACTGTTTATTTGCTGAAAATTTGGAAAGGACAATCAGTTTAAGAAAATGAGTCCCAAATCAATAATGACTTTCAATGCATCTTAAAGATATATCACAAAGAGTTCTGAGAAATCAGCCAGTATCTTGCTGTTTCTGTAGCTGAACAACTTTAGTCTTATTCATCAGCCTGTTGAACTATTCTTTTTTCAGAAACATAGATAGTATCAAGAAATTTCCTGATATCCTTGTTTTTAACTGTCGTGGCTTGCTGAATCAAAGCAGCTGCATCTAATACAAGTTCAATGTCATTTCCTTCAGAATTAACTCATCTTCTGGACTTGAGATAGTGAAGAAACAATACTTGGCCTCATTTGAATTCTGTGAATGAACCTGACTTGAATTACTGAATCTGCTACACACAGGGTTTCACAGAGATAACAGTATGCTCTTCAGTTGTTCAACCAGCTCTCTTAATAGTGCTTAATGATGGAAGTATGTGAACCATAAACTCCCAAACAGTGTTTCAGGGACAGATCATGGAGCAAGTTCACTCAAACGCTTAGTTCTGTGAAACGTAGATTGGAATCACATGTCACAGGGAATAAATGACATGAACAGCCAAGTTCTAAGCATAGTGTTTCACAGAAATAACACCGTGCTCATTTAGCCCCACCAGGATAGGTAAAACACAGGTTTAAATATGGATGACTCAACCATGAAGTACTTGAACTGCATCCTTTTGAACACAGTTTTTTTTTTAAAGATTTATTTTTTTATGCATACAAGAACTGGGGTATGGGCCAGAGGTGTGGGGGGTGAGAGGATTCACCAGAGACAGAGTGGGGAACAGAACAGGCAGATTGACAGAAATACACTGCTGAGGGGAGCAGCGGGAGAGACAGGAGAGGTCTGCTGCGCCATGTGTGTTGCTCCCTGGCCAGCCAGGGATTGAACTTGTGCTGCAGAGGCTGCGGATAGCTTCACAGTGCTGTGCTTAACCCCTTGCGCCACCAGGGAGGCCCCTGAACACAGTTTTTAACATAGAAAGAAAACTCATGCAACTGGCTCCATTAAACAGAGCTGCATTTAGCAATCCGAAGCCACTGTTCCAACAGTTCTAATAAGAATCAGTTACCCGAAGCACACACTTCTCAACGCAGACTTTCATGAGACAGCACTGTGTTCCCTCACACACCCAGCACCACCAGTATGAAATACAGCCAGGAGAAGATATTATACTCACAGACATCTAAACACAGCAGCTCACAAAATAACATCACTCACAATTAGCAAAGAGAGAGTTTAATTATGAAACAGAAGCACGAAGAGCATGATTCACCACTTACACACGATGGGCTTCTCATGCCACTGCTGATTCCCGCAGAGTTCAAGTGTGTCACTGAAAACTGAAGTGGGTAAACTGCGCTGTGGCTGACAGGATACACCACTCTTACCCTTTAAAGTGGATGTTTTAAATGCACTCCTATACCCCTGTTGTTTAAAAGCGCAAACCAGTTTTACACAGTATTTCACAGAGATAATAAGACGATATTCCCTCTGTTGTACGAAGAAAGCTCTGCTGTATAAAGCTTTAAAATACAATCACCAAAGAGTGAATTACATGAACCCATACTTCTGAAGATGGTATTTCTCAGCAATAACCTTTACCTTCTGTACCTGACTCTGTTCCACTGTATTTATAAATATATCACAAAAGAGTGAATTTTACCATTCTGCTACTTTCATGGAGGCAGCACTTTGCTCATTCACTTATGCAAATAGCCCAGTAAACAGTGTTTCAACATTTGTCACTTTATAAAGCAACAAGTACACCATCAATATTGCCAAACACAGTGCTTCACAAAGGTATCACTGTCATGGATCAATAACCATCTAGCTGCTGATCTGAGGCTTTTAGTGTATGTCACTGAAAAAGGCTATGTGAGCTGCAAGACGACAATCGTGTTGTTTCTGAGAGATGTTGCTATAATGAACATCACGCCTGTCTCTGCCAACACAGCTTATACAAACACCAGTACATATAGGAAGACATGCATTCATATCGCAGAACACAGGTTCAGAGGCTGAATTGATCACACAGCTGGTTATGTTAACCACAGAGTTTTAACACGTTATTTTAGAAAGGAGCACAAGCACCAGGCATCTATAAAAACATGTTTTGCAGTGAAACCACAGAACTAACCAATATGCAAGTACCTTTTAAATTCGGCTTCAAAAGATGTTAGTTACTAAAGAAAGATGTACAAAGAGCACTCAGTGCTACACATTGTGTTCCATGGAGAAATCATCACAATCTGTCACACACCTAGCTTGGGTAAGCACTGTTTTTCAAAATACATCAATAAAGAAAACAGATCACACGCCACACAGTGTCTGTGGCACTGTTCCAGAGCCCTTCCAGAGACAAGACTTCCATCAGGCACCAGGCTCCAGGAGACACAGAGTTTCTATATAGAGGGAGGACGCCTGCATACACATACCAGACCGTTTCCCAGACTTTGCTATGCCAAGTCTATCACGCACTGGCTCTCACAGAACACTCAGGAAAGTCATCTGTGCTTCACATAAGGTGAGCCTGTGTTTCACGGAGACATCACTCTGGATGACCAAACACTGCCTTTTAACTCATCTCGCTAAAAAATGGAGCTCATGAACGGCACACTGACAAAACTGTGCCTTGCTGAGACAATCAACACACATCACTCGAAAAAGAGGGTGTACCAAGCACAATTCTCCCGGGAAGTCGAGTGGAAAATTCATTTACTAAATGAATCATGCACCTAGTTATTTAAAATCAGAATTTAAAAATATTTCATTTTTAAAAAATGTAGATGCACCAGGCAGTGTTGAACACGGTATGTCAGAAGGTGACCTTACTGATCAATCTGGCACACGGCTCTGTGACCCACAGCATTTCAACACATTTAAAGGGAGGAGGGCATATAAAACATGCACCTCATGGTCTCCCTGGTGGCACAGGTGGTTGAATGCAGCGCTTTGAAGCTGTCCGTAGCCTCTGAAGTGTGGGTTCAATCCCTGCCCTGCTGGGGAGATACCCACATGGTGCGGCAGACCTCTCCTGTCTTGCCTGCTGCTCCCCTCAGCAGTGTATGTCAATCAATCTGCCTCTTCTGCTCCCCACTCTGTCTCTAGTGAGTCCTCTCACCATCCTGCACATCTGGCTTGTACCCTGGTTCTTTATGCATGAATAAATAAAATCTTTAAAAAAAGACTTAAAAAAAAAAAAACATGCACCTCAGTCTGTTAAACACAATATTTCAACCTAAGAAAGGAGTAGATGCACCAAACATAATTCTCCACAGAGATTTCAGTTTCCTGAATCAAACATGCTCCTAATGCTTATAAATCCAAGGTTTCAAACTATCTCACTAAAGCGTGGAGTGTTTGAACAGAGCTTTCAACTCAGTGACGATAGAGATGTCATGCTATGAATGAACAGTGCATCTAGTTTTATTAAGCACATTTTCAACATAAAGCCCTGACATGTGTGTCCTGAAGCTCCTGGCACACCTGTTATGTTCAGCAAAGTGAGGGGCATGCACTTTTTTTTGTGACACAAGCTTAAGCCTTGTTTTAAAAATAGCCAAGCATAGGATTGACTCTGTCAAGAGAAGTCTCTGAAAAACTGAGCTCAAAAGCATGTGCCCTGTGTCACCAAGCGACAAAGGATGACACTTGGAATAACAGATGGAGGCTCCTTAGAATGACATGGGTGTGAGACAGTATCTTACACTGTGTGGTACACATACTCCTGGTAGGGGGTGGGGGGAAAGGAAGCGCACCCCTGATGTGAGAATGGGTTTGGGCGGTAAAACTCTCAGATCACTGATTTCTGACAATAAAGTGAGCCTTACAGCTTCAATCCCTGTCTCTGTTCAGTTGACTTCTGGCAGCGACAGGTAGCCCAACCCCAGCATTTTCCAGTTATACTCCAGTCTCAGTGACATTAGTGGAAACTCTTTTTATGACAGATCTGGGTGCCTGAGACTTCTCTAAGGGGACTTCTGGCGAGACATTTCTGTCGAGGTCTGTGTAGTACATTTGCTCCTGAATCAGTGACATATGTTGAAACTTCATCTAACTATGGTAGAAAGTGTTAAAAATAGAAAATATAAGCCCAAAATGGAGTCATTCATTCTGGCTCCCCACCCAGACAGCATACCTAATCTCACTGCAGTTTCACCCTCTTCCAAAAGCGTAATTCTAAACCAGCCGGTCTGGTGTTTCCAGTCAGCCAGTGAGGGCATCTGTAAGATAGAACTCCTGCCTTCCTCTAAGGGAAGATGGCTTTACCCAGAGTAGTCTTTTCTTTTACTAAGTACTTGGCCCCACCCACTTTCTGTCTATCAATACCCTCCGTTTGGTGTAATCCTTTGCAGTATCTAGATGGGAGCCCGCCCAACTTGTGAATCATTTAATAAGGTAATTAGACCTCTAAAATTGTGAATTTTATTTTTCAACAGTTGTAATTGATTTGGTATATAGATGGCTGTGTGAAACAATGTGTGCATGGATTCATTTCTGGGTTGCTTAAATTCAGCCTCTGAGGTTTCTGCCCAGCACTGTTTAGCCCTACGGTGGGCAGCTGAGCTGTTTGATTCAGGAGTGAGAGGTCTGTGGCACTCGTGTGCAAGTGCTCTGCGGTTAGTGCTATGGTACTAAAGACTCTTACTGTGTAGCACGCTACAGAAGGAACAAAAACTTCGTTTAATAGCGCAGCACATGACGGCGTCAACAACACTGTGTGTTGTCCTGGCTACTTCTTTCTTAAAAAACATTGAAACTATGTCACAGAGTTGGAGGGCATTGATTTAGATGACTGACTGCTCCCAGCACCCTGTGATGCCTGGACTCCTGTCTCTAGTGACACAGGCTGGTCCTGTGTGTCTCATCTACCTAGTGCCACAATCAATTCAGGAGAGAGAGGCGCAGTGAAACTGTTTAGCATTGCAGTGAATTTATACCTTCTCTTAGAAAACAAAGAATACTGTGGGCCCCCCTGGTGGCACAAGGGATTAAGTCTCAGCACTATCAAGCTATTGCCAGCTACAGCAGCATGAGTTCGATCCCCGGCCAGAGAGCTACGCACATGGCGCAGCAGACCTTTCCTGTCTCACCCGCTGCAGTGTATTTGCAGTGTATTTCAGTAGTGTATTTCTCTTTGTGTCAAAATGAAACTGTTCAGCAGTGCCAGGTGTGTGACTGATTCTGTCCAGTATGTTCCTGTGAGGCAACTGCTCAGCATTGCACAACATTGTGCTCCTTTGTTAGGCTGACGTATGACCAAAGCCTGTGTTTGCATCTACCACGTGCATGCCTTCTGCAGGATAGTGATGTGCCTATGAATAGACATGCTTGGGGGTGTGTGGTGCTTCTTGTCCTTTCTTCAGGAAAAGACCTGCCTGTTGTAGTCCTAGCTCTGTCTGTCACTCACTCAGCGTGGTGATGTCTCCGTCTCACTCAGTGTTTCGCCTTTTGTGGTGCACACTAGCCTCCCATGGTAAGGGGCAATGCATTCTTAAAAAACAAAGAATACTGTGGGCCCCCCTGGTGGCACAAGGGATTAAGTCTCAGCACTATCAAGCTATTGCCAGCCACCGCAGCATGAGTTCGATCCCCGGCCAGAGAGCTATCCACATGGTGCAGCAGACCTTTCCTGTCTCACCCGCTGCTCCCTTCAGCAGTGTATTTCAGTAGATCCACCTGTTCTGCTCCCCACTCTGTCTGTGATGAATCCTCTCATCCTCTGCACCTCTCTGGCCTGCACCCCAGCATAAATAAATAAATATTAAAATAATCCAGATAAGTAAAAAAAAGAAATGATAAATTACCTATAATCTTATCATCCAGAAAAATTACTGATAATTTTTGACCTATAACTTTCTAGTCGTTTCTCTAACCAAATGTGTATATAACATAAAACTCTAAGTAGAATAGCAATATATGTGCTATTTTGTAACTGACCTACTTTGGTTAATGGTATGTGGCAACCAAGAGAACTCTATATCAGAAAATATTTTCTCATTCTTTTAAATGACTTCATAGTACTTCATAGTATTTTATCTTATGGATATATAGTAACTGATTAACAATTCTCACCAAAGAGACATGTTTATACATGGATATTTAATCTATCTGGAATTTATTTTGATACATAGGATGAAGTAAATAATCTACATGCATTTTCATTGAGGTGTAATTGATGGATACCATTGTATTAGTTCCAGGTATGGAATGTTTGTATATATTGCAAAATGATCATCACCACTGCACATCTAATTAACCTTCACCACCATATAACATCACAAAGGCTATAAATGACGTCTCCTCTGCCACATTCTTAAGCACCATCTCAGTGTTTGTGCTTAAGAATAGACTCTTGACTCGCTTGATGCTGAACAGTGTTATATAGCGATGTCCCTGTCCTGAGTCAACCACATACCTAGCTCTTTTAAACGGTCCCAAAACGTGTCACAGCAGAAAGGTGTGCACATATCACATAGGATAAATGTCACTTGCAGGGATATTGCCGTTCAGAATCAATGGTGCCTCTGTTCCTTAAAGAACTTAAACACGTGTTGCTAGAGAAAGGAAGACATTGACCTCCCCACTCAGGTCACAGTTCACAGAGACACTGCCACAGTGTCAGCCACTCAGCCCAGCCCCTAAAAAAAAGAGGTTCTGCATGTGCCAGCAAAGAGAGAAACATGCACGGCCCATCCTGAAGGCATTTCAAGGAGCACTCTCTCCACAGAGTCAAAGGCCAACTTAATTCTATGAAACCCAGACATTCAACATTTGATGACCAAGAAACAAGTACATGCACCTTATGATGTTCTAACTGCACCAATTCATGGAAGCATCACTGATGGAGTCAGTTATGCACCAAGTTCTGTTAAGTGCAGAGTTGCTACATACATTACAAAGAAAGAAGTGCATGCAATGCAGGAGGCAGCCCCAAACAAAGTATTTCACAGAAACATCACTCTATGAACCAGTCCTTCACATAATTCTGTTCAACACAATGTCTGGAAACACATATCTCATGCCTGAAAGGAGCATATGCACCACCCACCATTACACACAGTGTCTCACACACATGCCACTGCACTGAATGGATCATTTACTAGGATTTTAAACAAAGAATGTAACATACAGATTTTCGACCTGTCATAAAAAACGCAGATAGGCATCCTATAGTGTTAAACAGTGTTTCTCAGAATGTTGCTGAACAGACTCAAGCAAGCACCCAGCAAGCAGAGTTGTAGTGGGTGTCACTAGCAAAGAGTTGAGCGCAATGAGGCACACTGGATCACAGAAGTGTCATGTACTGAATCAATCATGCACCCAGCTCTGTTGAAGACAAAGCTTAAGTAAGTGTGACTCAAGAAAGGAATACATGCAAAAAACAGTGCTATGCAAAGTGTTTATGAGATACAGCACTACATCATATCAACTCTGCGCATAGCTCTGCTAAAGCCAGAGTTCCATCAGTTCCAACGGCTGTATTAACAGCCATTAATACAGAAACGAGGACAGTTTTTCCCAGAGACATCACTGCATTTATCAATCACCCACCCACTTCTGTTAAACTGTTTCGACGTGTCACTAAAGGCAGGAGTACATGCACTACATTTTGCAAAACATACTGAATCACAGAACTATAACTACACTGGATCAAAGATACACCAATGTCTAGAAACAGAGTTTCATGGGTATCAATCAGAAATAAGTAGGCCTCCCTGGTGCCCCAGAGGGTTGAGTCTGTGCTGTGAATATGTCCACAGCCTCTGCAGTGCAGGTTAGATTCCTGGCCAGCTACGGAGAAACCCACATGGTGGGGCTGACCTCTCCTTCCCCTCCCGCTACTCCCCTCAGCAGTGTCTTTGGTCCATCTGCTTGTTCTGCTCCCTGTTATGTTTCTGGTGAATCCTCTCACCCTCTTATGCCTCTGGCATGTACCCCAGTTCTTGTATAAAAAAATAAATAAATCTTTTTTAAAAAAAATCAGAAATGAGTAAATGCATCACACCACAATGAACAGTCTTTCAGAGATGCATGGTATAGAGAATCCATCATATACCCCAAGACACATAGTCATAGAGAATCCATCATACACCCCAAGACACAGTCATAGAGAATCCAACATACACTCAATCGGTGACACACTGTGAAACATTATGTTCTGGCCTGTGCAGGTCACATACACCTCCCTTAAGGGCCATATTTTGATTAACTGAGCTAGAATTTCATTATCTGCCACTAGAAAAGAAGTACAAGTTCTACACAACTAAAAACAGTATTTCATGGAGACATTTCTCTTCTCGTGGTTTGACAACTACACTGTAAAACACAGTGCTTAATCATACATCATTAAAGAATGTAACACATGGCCCACATGTGTTACACAGAAACTCCAGAACACTGAATCATTCACTTTGTGTTTCAATAAAAAATCACACAAGTGTGTCATAGTTCCTCAGTGACCTGTTGGAGCCCCCAACCCCCAAACAGTCAAAAATCTGAGCATAACTTTTGTCTTTCCCCAAACTTACTGCTGATAGCCTGCTGTTCACTGGAAGCCCTACAATAACATAAATAGTTGATTAACACATATTTTGCATGTTTGATGTATTATATATGTATTCTTACAATAAAGTGAACTAGAGAGAAGAAAATTTTATTAAGAAAATTAGGGGGAAAAAAGAAAATTGGGAAAGCGGGGACCTCCTTGGTGGTACGGGGGTTAAAGACACAGGGCTATCAAGCTATTGGTAGCCACTGCAGCATGAGTTTGAGCCCCAAATCATGGCCAGGGAGCTAACCCACATGGCACAGCAGACCTCTACTGTTTCCCTGCTGCTCCACTCAGCAGTGTATTTCAGTAGATCCCCCCTGTTCTGCTCCCCACTCTGTCTCTGGTGAATCCTTTCACCGCCCCCCCCCCACACCTCTGGCCTATACACCAGTTCTCGTATGCATAAATAAATAAATCTTTAAAAAAATAGAAAATTGGGAAAGCAAAAAAGAGAAGGGAAGAGAAAATACTTTTACAATACTACATTGTATTTATTGACACTGTGTGTTATGTTCGTTTAAAGAAAATCTGAGTATAACTGGACCCGTGCAGTTCAACTGTATTTTGAATCTAACCAGCGACTAGATTCATCAAACATGAGTTCAACACACATTTGCCAAAAAATGAGTACATGCATCACACATTGTTAAACTCAGTGATGCATAGTGACATCACTGTGCTCCATCAGGCCCCTGGTTCTCTTCAAAACAGAATTTCAGCCTGTATCACCCAAATGATATGGTTTATCACATGCAGTGACAATCAGAGTATTTCACAGGTGTCACTACACTGACTCATTCACACACCTGGCTCCTTAAACACAGTCTCAATGTCTATCACTAAAAACAGACGACATGTACCACATGACACTACACACACACAATGCACTATAGAGACAGTATTATACTGAATCAACAGCTCATCTACGCCTCTTAACACAGTTCAGCATGTGTCACTGCTGTGGACAGAACGTTGTTTGCTAAAATGGAATGCCGAAGTCTTGACTTCCAGTACGATGGAATGTGTCCTTATTTGGAAAAAAGGTTCTTACAGATGTAGTTAGTTAAAATGACATCATACTGGAGTAGAAATGGGCCTCTAATGCAATTTAATTGTGTCCATAACAGAAGGGGGAAGATAGTACAAAACCAGATACAAATGAAGAAGGCAGTTGAGTGATGACAGGGGTAGAAATTGGCATGACACATCTATAAGCCATGGAAAGTCAAGAATTGCCAGCCTCTAGAGACTTTAGGAGAGGCAAGGATGGATTCTCCCTTCCAATTTTAGAGGGAGCATTGACCAGCTGTAAACTTGATTTTGGACTTCTAGCCTCCAGAACTAGAAGACAACAAATTAATTTTGTTTTAAGGTACCTGGTGTGATGCTTTGTGACTATGACATTAGAAACACAGTCACTAAAGAAATGAGTTCATGCATAACATACTGGTAAATACACTGCTTCACAGAGATATCGCTATACTGACTCCAGGATGCACCTACATCTGTTAAACACAGAATTAAACTATACATCACTTAAGAAAAGCTGCATATGTAATTGGAATTGAGTTTAGATCCTAGGTTCCTTGATAAAATGCTAGAAATATAACAAAATAAATACACTTCAAAAATTTAAGATATGTGTATCATATATTACAAAGGGTTCACCAAGTGTTTGATAATGTAACAATAACAACAAAAAAAAACTGAATTCCTTTTTCTTAACTGCATATTAGCATTTAAATTATATGATCATAAAATTCCATCTCAAAGATTTGGAAAAAAAAAGTCACTAAACAGAATCAGGACACATAGTACTAAATAAAATGTTTCACAACATATCTATATGTTGAACAATCAAGCCTCTATCTCCACTGAGGACATATTGTCAATATATGTAACTAAAAAAAATGCACATGTAACTAAAGCGTACACAGTGTTTCACCATGTCTCCATGCTGAACTAAATCTCCTATGTCTGCCAAACAGTTGCAACATGTCCCTAAAGGAAGGAGCACACAAGACACAGAGCTAACCAACATTCACTTAGTTCTAGTTATACATGCAGTTTCATTGTGAGCAAATTAAAAAAGGAGAGCTTGCACCCACCACAGGGTGGTAACACTGAGGCATCACTATAGGGTGTCAACTCAGCAGCCAGGGCTGTTAAACAATCAAATGGCTCTGTAAATAAGTCCATGCAGCATGCAATGCTAATCAAGGTGGCTCACACCATCATCTCTATAATGATTTAATCACATTTCTAGTGTCAGGTCCAATTGGGCTAAGTCCTTTGTTATCTTTTTTTAAATTATCTTTCTGGTTGGTCTATTCATTATTGAAAGTGGGATACTGAATCTCCTATTATTGTTGTGCTATGTCTGTTTTTCCTTTCAGTTTTGTACATGTTTGTTTCACATGTGTGGGTGCTCTGTTGTTAAGTGCATGTATATATATTTATAATTGTTATGTCGTCCTGGTGGATTTACTCTTCTATCATTATATAATGTTCTTCCTCTTCTTTGTCTTCAAAAGCCTTCACCAGTTACCCCAACTAAATATTTTTGGGGTCTGTGAAACCTTTGTGGGTGCACCTTCTGAGTTTATGCATGCAATTTCCCAATTAGAAAGACTGGCTGCTTTCTTTTCCAGTAATCTCTTGCTCCCTCTGGTGTCTGTCTGTAGCTTTGCAGTTCTCTGGCACCACAGCAGCAAGCAACCCTCAGACATCCAAAATTTGCCAGCTCCCCAGATCAGGAGCAACAATCAAAAAAGTAAGGAAGCTGGACTCATGCTCTATTCTTATTCCTCCCTCCTGGGGGAGAAGCTACATTTTGCATGTTCTCCCCATCACACCACTTTGCTCTGGCCTCTGTCTCTAGCACACAGGCCCACTGGTGCTGTAGAAAGCTGTCCCCACTCTTCTTTGCCCCCCAATGATCCAAACTAGGCTGGTTCTGTTAGCCTTACAAGTCAGGAGAGACTCTACCAGCCCTCTGAAAAGCTGAAATGATGGACACACATTGCACACTTCTCTTTCCCCCAAGGGAGAAGCTGTGCTGGTTTAAGGGATAAAGGGACACACAGGGTACTTGGATTTGCGCTCACCTGAGGTATTTACAGTGTGTACGTAACCCTTAACCATTTAGGGTGCCTGGGTTCCCCGTGGTCACATGCTTTTCCTCATAATTTCCTCATAACATTTCCTCATAATTTCCATGTCACCTCCCCCTGTCTGTGGCTGAAAGCATTTTAAGCCCATAATTAGATTCTGATAAACAATAGGGACAAGGCTTTCCCTTTTACAGTTAAAATCATATGACACATTGAAAGAGAACAGTTTTTACCTTATAAAGATGGGATCATGTTTATTTTGCTATTATTGGAAGTATGCCATAAAGACCCCTCTCTGCACGTAGCCCCCACTCATGCATCAGTAAGCATGGCCTTTGGGGTTAGTAAAATGCTGAGTGCAGATCTCTAGGCTGGAAAACATCTCCAAAGATGAGTTTAGCCAACATTGTCACATGGGGGGGAGAAGATATCAAGAAAGTCACACTGACTGTCACAAAGGGACTGCCTGGATTGAACTTCTTGTTTCTTGCTAGCTACACCCATAGCTGTTATCCCAACAGGCATGACTTTATGCTTCCAGCATTTTATTTCTCCAACGTAAATAAAGGGTGTAGGGAATGAACATTTTAAAATCTAACCTTCTTGGTTCTTTGTTTAGTCTAATAATTAAATTGATACAAGAAAGATTAACTGGGGAAAAACAAATTCAATTTCTTACGTAAAAGAGCCACAAAAAAACATGATACTCAAGGGCAAGTCAGACAAATAAAGTGTAGATGCCATCTTTCGATCAGGAATGGGTTAGAGGCCTGAAACTTCAAAGGGGAGGAGGGTAAACAAGCATGACAAAAAAGAGCAAATATTTGACAATTAGATGTTTGCTCTGCCTTACAGATCGGTCATTCAAATAAAAAGTTATGTCACGTAATAGTTTTCTTTCTGGCTCAGGCTTCCTATATATTGATAAATTCTTTTAGGTAATTAAGAAAAAGGTGAAAGATTTTTCCTGAGTCAGCTGGGTCTTGATCGCCTTCAGCTCAACATAATCTACATGCTGAAGTGGTACATTGGGGGAGCTTAAGATAGTCCCCTGCCTCCATCCCACTGCCTCCATCTCTGACATGGCAGCCTTCTAACGAGACCAGTGAAAAGCATTCAAACCCTGACTACTTAGCAAAATTTACGTGAATTTAAACTCATGCAAAAACCTAATAGGTCACAGACATTTTAAGAAGGGGGAAGGACATAACAACTGTTTTCACTTGTAATCCTTCTGGATTTTCCTATTTTAAGGAAGGGTTTTTCCCTAATCAAGGTTTTTGAAGCACAGTAAAGAATGAAAACCTGGCTTCAAAGTTGTCATGAAAACCTAAATGTGTTCAGTTCACCTCTCCAGC
This sequence comes from Talpa occidentalis, assembly GCF_014898055.3. Lineage (NCBI taxonomy): Eukaryota > Metazoa > Chordata > Mammalia > Eulipotyphla > Talpidae > Talpa > Talpa occidentalis. Next base: position 99,269,346 of record NW_023605083.1, on the reverse strand, counting down.
TGCATTTTTTTCTCTTTTTTTACTTCTATGTAGCAGCCAAACTCAACTTCAGTCTCCCTCTTAGGAGCTTATGGTTGATTATTTCTGTCCATCAGGAGGCTGCAGCTTGCAGGAGACCTAGCCTCTATCTGGGGCTCCGTATTTCAGCACCTTGACTTCCTGAGAATACTCCTGATGAATTCAGTTTCAAGGACATTTTTCCTTTTGAAGAGTGGAGATGTTAGCAGCCTCCAGTTTGCCTTTTGACCACTGAAGCTGGCAAGCCAAGATGCCAGCCTCCAGGGGTGGTTCTTGCCAGTGACTGAACAAGGCAGTGGTACCGGTGCTCAACCTCTTCCATCAGTCGTGGGATCCCTCCACAGTCACTTTGCTCTGGAGCTGGGGCTCCTCATCCACTGGCAGGAACTAGCAGCTGCTCACTGGGCTGATGACCTGACACCACCACCCCATCTAATTCTGCTCCCATTTCCAGTCACTCCCCTGGTATAGCATTTTCATCCAAGACCCCAATCTGCAATAAGCCCAATCCTCAAAACTGCATTTTACAGAGATAACCCTCTCCACAGGGCACCAGGCTTTTCTTTTTAGGGTTCAGTTTTCAAGTCCTTGGTTGGAGTTTGATGTGTTAACCTAAAACAAAACCTATCAGTTATCCCAACAACATAATGGGCTTATTTGAAAACAAGAGAAAAGAGGAAAGATTGGAAAGTGCATTCTTGGTAAGACCTACCTTCACATTTCTCAACCACAGGCTTACAAACCCTTAAATAACCTCTGGAGATCTCCTACCCAGGTCCACTATAGGAGGAAGCAGCATCAATTCCTGTGGAAGACGCAAGGCAAGTTGGGTGCTGTAGTTTGCTAATTTACACATGGTTAGGCATTCTGTAGCCTCCTAACCTCATTTAAATAGACTTAAATAAATGTTCATAATTCAGGGAGAAATGTGTAAATCTGAAAGATAGAGGACATATTCAATAGGCTTTGGAGAGTTGGAACATTTTCGGCCCCATAGAAAATAGGAGCCAGTTAAAGACTATTCTTGTTTAACAAATATGACCATTGCCCAGGTCTGAGATGACATTAATCTAAGCGGATATGGAGAAGTCAAACTTTTTTTTTAAAGATTTATTTATTTATGCATACAAGAGCTGGGGTATAGGCCAGAGATGCGGGGGGTGAGAAGATTCAGCAGAGACAGAGTGGGGAACAGAACAGGCAGGCTGACTGAAATACACTGCTGAGGGGAGCAGTGGGTGAGACAGGAGAGGTCTGCTGCACCATATGGGTTGCTCCCTGGCCAGCTGAGGAATCGAACTCTGTGCTGCAGAGGCTTCGGATTGCTTCGCAGTACAGTGCCTAACCGCTTGCACTACCAGGGAGGCCCCTGAGAAATCAAACTTAACTTGTTTTTCTCAATGCCACAGAAGTTCTTGGCTTAATCCCTGCACCTGTTCTCCTCCACAGTTCTCACCATTTAAATCCCTTTTCTTCCAGTAGCCTTGTATCAATATAGTCACTCAGAAAGGGAAGTCCCCAGTCTAGATTCTCTGCCTTACTCCCTTGGAAATCTAGATTGAAATTGTGTAACATGGCAATCAAGATAGCTCCTGGTGCTTCATTCTTACAAACACAATATTCATGAGAACAATCTTAAAGAACATCTTTGCAGTCATCCTTAACTGTTTCTTTAGTGCATATTTTCTAGAAAAGGAAATGTTTGAACAAAGCATTAAAAAATATTTGCCGCATTATAATAAAAAAAGCTAGAAAAACAATTTATTCTTTTTCAGTCTTACCTAAGAAAGCTTCCCCACATTCTTGACAATGTTGATTATCATCTCTTGTATTTATTTGAACATTAACTGTAATTTTGGAAATTTCTATGTTTTACAGAAATTTAAAAAATAGTTTAGTCCTAAAATGAGGAAGCAGTTGTGACCGCAGCTGAATTTCAGTGAGCAGCAGGGTCAGAACAGGGGAAAGCAATGAGGAATTCTCTTTGGTGCAAAATTCAATTGTGTGTGTGTGTGTGTGTGTGTTTGCACTGCCCAAAAACTCAGCAGTTAAAATATATTATAAATAATGCAATTTTTTCAGAATCAACAAAAAAACTATGAAACAGAGACACTTTTGGGGGGGGTGGGGGGCGGGAGGGGTGGGATTGGGATCAGAATGGGGGGGTTGCAATTGTATGGGGAATATAAAAATAAAATTTATTAAAAAAATATAAAAATAAATAAATAAATAAATAATGCAATTTTTAAAAAAAATGCAAGAATCTCTGATGAACAAATATTTATATGAGGATTATACCCTGACAACTTCCCGAAGGCCTCTGGCTTCATTCTAGTCTTTGCTTTGCCAAGCAGGACTCTAACCATATTGGCATGAATTGCCTTAATCCCTTCATCCAATTATATCAACATACTGTAATTTAAGGGCAATTCCACATCAGAATAAAAGTCAGATTTTGGTTCCACATCCTAGGAGAGGACATGACAGGTATATTAAAAAATCAGAGCAGGGGTTTCAAGCATATCACTGATCTTTCCTGGGTTGTGAGGCATTCCTACCAGTATATTCTGGATTCTTGACCTCTGTGGGAAAGACACTGGCTTTTCCTCACAGCAATTTTGATTCATGCCCAGTGCTGGAGGGCTTCAAGGGGAAGAGGGAAGGAAGTCTGAGGGTGATCAGCCTGAAACCAAATTCAGACTTCAGTGGTATAGCATCTCGTTCATGTCCTAGTTCTGAGTCCCCCCAATCCTTCACCCCCCAACAGGGTCCAATTCACCTCTGGGCCAGCAAAAATAATGCATATCTTTCTTGCTACCTAGAGACAGAAGCGGTAATCATGCCATGGACTGGGCTGACACTTCCCCATGGAGGGCAGGCATAGAGAGGGCCTCTGCTCCCTGCTTCTCTGACAGCCTTGGGGCAGCCCCTCAAAACTCACACTTAATCCCCAAAGCCTGTTATTCTCACACTTGACCACAAACACATAAATTGCCAAGACTCCTGTTGTAAGCATGTGGTAGTAAGAGGTAAGAAATGTTCCTTTGGCGCAAGTCACTAAGCATAGGCAACATTTACACTAGCTTCTTGACCATAAACCTAGATGAGGTAAGACTCATGTAGATCACAAATTTGCATGTTTTCCTGAAGGTATATATTTCCCCAGACCTTCCCTCCCTGGCTGAAGGAAAGAACTAGAAGATGCAGCATTGGGAATAAACATTCCTGAGATCCCCCTCCCACAATAAATAATACTATGTAACTTGACCTAACTGTTCTCTTTGAGATGGTTTCTTTGCAAAGACTAGTTCCACTGCAACAAGGATATAAATACTTGTGCTTTGTGTACTCCATCTTGACTGTGTCTTATTTGGCTCAGACACCCACCAAGAGAAGGAATCCATCGAGTTCCTCTTCACTTTCTTTTTGGTCTTGTAGAAGCTCTGGTGGTCTTAGCTGAGGGGAGATGGGGGTACAGGGGGAAGACTCCTCCATCCCAGACTTCACCTGGAGCACAATAGTCTCTCTTTTCCTTACGCAAAGACCAGGATCCATTCCAAATCTTTCCTTCTCTACGGAACATCAGGCCCTGTAGGTGCTGTAGTTAAGATAATTTGCTTCATGTTCTTAAGTAAACACCGGAATAGTGCTCTTTCTTTAATCACTTTTTAATCTAAGATCTTATTTATTAAATACTTTTAAATACTTTCATTTAAAAGTATTATTAAATACTTATAAAATACTTTTATTTAATAGGGAGGAAACAAGTGTCCAAAATCAAGAACTTAAGATTCCCACGAGGTGGGCAATAAGCCATTTAAAATTACACTAGTGACAAATATGAATTAAAGTGTGCGGGCAATGAAACAAGTGAAAAAAATCAAAAGTGAGGTGACTGGAAGGGGATGTAAACGTTTTCTTTGGAGGCTGGATACACAAGTTTTTGTGAACGTTCATCAATATTTCCCCCTAAAATGCGCTGTCAATTCAAAGGTAAAAAAAATATATTTGGGGTGTCTACGTGGCTAGTAAAAATCTCCAAAAAGAAACACAGGGCACAGCGATGGTAGCAGGGGTGATCTCCTGCTGATGCGGTTTTGAAAGATTCCAATTTTATTCGGTTACTGTTCCAACTCTCTTCAAAGACAACATTTTTTTTCTATTATATAAAAATAATAAAATTGTTGCGCTTCAAGTTTGTTTATCTCGCGCAGTTTCCGGGCAATGGGAGGTGCAGTTGCCTGTACTTTCCCCGTCGGGGGGCAGTGACGCGAGGGGACACCCCAGGTCCGCGGGGTCCCCGCCACCCCGCGTAGGGAACTCCGCCCTCAGGCCGCTTGCGGTCGCCATTTTATGAAGACGGGTCGGAGCGTCGGACGAGTTAGGCCCCTCAACTTCTGGGGCCGCTCCCTCGGCCCCGCACCCGAGTCCCAGTTCCCGCAGCCTCCTCTCGCCCCCGCGACCACCCCGACCAGGCCCCCGCCCCGGCGTCGTGAGTTGCCCGGGCACCGAAAGGCGGAGCCCGAGTCCGCGACGCCGCGTTCGGATTCGAATGCCCCAGAAGCGAGTTTCCCAAAATCCCGGAAGCGAGACTTCCGAGCTCCTTCTGTGGGCGGTGTGCTGAGGGTCGGGAGGACGGTATTCCAGCGTGGGTGTCTGAGCCGCGGGACCGCACCGGCGCAGCAAGGCCTTTAGCGATGCAGAGTCGCCTGCTCGCTGTGACCTCGTGGCGCAATGGTAGCGCGTCTGACTCCAGATCAGAAGGTTGCGTGTTCAAGTCACGTCGGGGTCATGGATGGAGTTTTTTTTTTCTTTTTCCAGCTATAAAGAATGGAAGGTGGAGAGTAAAATTCCTTGATGAGAAATTTGGCTTCCTACAAGATTTATTATCCTTCTAACCAGACAGAACCTCCCTTTTTTCTTTCATCGCGAATATAGGGTTTATAAACCTGCGGCTGCGAGAGGAAGAGGCTCCATCTGTTGATCGACAGGAGGCCAAGTCTCAGAGTGACCTGAGGGACTGGGTACTAATCCAGCCAGGCTCAGGCGGGCCCCCAGTCCACCTCAACCCAATTGAAGGAGCCTTTGGGGAACCATTCCTCTTTCTCCTCTCCCTCCCGCCCCCCCCCCCCCAACCCACCTGGCTCTTTCTGAACTCCTTGGCTGGATGATTAATTTCGTTCCTTAAGGGGTGTCGTGTCCAAGAAGTGGACCCTGCATTCCAAGAAGGATTAGTGCCTTTTGCACTTAGCTCTCCTCACTTGCTTTGACCATCTCTTTTCCTCTCTGCTCCAAATGTTCCCTCTCTGGTGGTCTTTTCTCTCACCACGTGGATTGCTCTGTGCCATAAAGCCTGATATTCCTGTCAATGTTGTTTGTTAATAGTTAATGCAAAATCAAAAAGCTCTACCTGTTCACCAGCAGAGAAATGTATAAAGATCAGGTTGCATAAGAATTGTAAAAAAAAATTTTAAACACAATATTAACAATAATTATATGTTACTATAATTATAAATGTTATAACATGTAATATAACTATATATGAATACATACTTGCTATGAAATCATATTAAACTATGGATGAGAATTATACACACCAACTCTAGGATACTCGTTATCTCTGGGGGGATGAAAAGTAAGAAAGATGGGGACAGTGTCTTAAAAAAAAAAAAGACAACAAAACATAGCCCAGACATTAGTATTTATTAGGCCTGATTAGAAGGTACATAGGATCTAATACTATGAAATATGGATTTCACTCTACTTGCCCAAACCTCCAAGTCAAAAAATTACCTCATCATTTCCCCAGTTAGTTAGACCCACAACATGCTGGCAGAAGTAGAGGTAAATTCTCTCTAAAAGAAAGACATCCTCAAACAGGCCTTATAGTTTTTCCAGCCAACATTTACTCATAATATGTTTTAGAAGAAAATAGAGGAAAAAAACTGCAAAAACCTTAGATAGCAGAGTCAGACCCACAGGCTGCAATTACGGGGATTACCAGATACAGAACACACAGTGGCTATTTTAGCCTTTTAAAAAAGTAACAAAGGGGACCAGGTATGTTTTAATTAACAACAAAATCTGGAAATGAAAGATTGAATGTTTGAAACTAGAAATAGAAACATGGTACAGTAAACAGCAGATTAGATAGAGCTAAAAACAAAATTAATGAAATGGAATATTTTGGCAGTTCAAAATATAGTATGTCCACAAATTCCTGACTCTCTCTTCAATGCCTAATTTTCAATGCTTTGTGTCTAACAAATAGAAAAAAGTGGAAGTTACGGCATATGACTTTGGAGGGAGATAACTGATATAAAGATAGAATTTAAGAAATCACACAAGAAACAAGGAGACAAGCATTAGAAATAAGGGGGAAAATGAAGTGACAGTGAGAATAGAATGAAAAGGTCTAAATGGAGTTCTCTAAAGGAGATAATAGAGATCATAGGGGAGAGGTAAGAATTGGAGAAATGATAACTAAAAACTTTTCAGAATTGATGGAAGACATGAATCCTAATAATATAACCTGGTTAGAATAAGGAGAATGAAATCCATGCCCATATTCAGAATAAGGAAGCTGTACAACATAGAAAGTAAGGACTTTTAAAACAACCAGAAGGGGAAAAAAGCAATTATGTATTAAAAAAAAGATAACAATTCGCCTGAAGCTGAATTCTCAGCCACAACAAGGAAAGAAGAATGCACAAATAATTTCAAAGTACTGAAAGAAAGTAACTGCTAACCTACAGTTTCATACTCCGGAAGTAAGAGTAGAGATATCTTGAAGCAAATTGATCAAGTCCTGCCCATTTTGGGTTAATTGTTGCAGAAGTTTTTCAGTTTCCTGGATTGTCCATAGAGATAGCAATCTGGCCAATTACAAGTCTGGAGTATAGACAGGCTTTCTGGCCTATTTGTTGTAGATAAGGGGTTGGTTTTTGAGGTGGGTTGCTTTTGTAATGGGTCAAAGTTGTATTTTTATATATGGTCTGACCATTGTCCACTCTTGCTGTAGCGTCAGTCTCTCAAATGTACTGTATATTTAGTCTCTCAGCTGCCTCCCTGTGTGGCCACTGCAAAGCTGAGAGAATTTAGCAGCACAAATCCAGGTTGAATCTCCTTTTGGTTTCCTCCCAAAACATGTACCGTAAGTACGTGATGCTCAGTATCCGAAACACCTGGCTGGCAGTGCCTCCCCCTGACTCAAAGGAGGGCCAGGTTTCTCAAGTGCGAGCCCTGGGGGACTTGCCAGTTCAGGTCGAGGTGAAGGGGTGACCTCATTCCTCGAACTGTCCTTTGAGGCGAGAACTCTAGAAGCAAAATGTCAGAAACAGAGTGATGTCTGCCTACTTCATACTCCAAGGGATACACAAAACCCATAGTGGCTGAAAATGAAGACAAAAGTGGCCACAGAAACCCCAGATATATTTTCAAGTATCCTGAGCAGATCACAGAACTACAAGATGACAGAGAGACTCATACACTCACACACTGGACTGGAAAGGAAGATATGGAATATTAGCAATTATCTCTGGGTGGTAAGATGACAGAGTTTTTTCTTTCTCTGTGTAAAGAATCATGACAAGTGTACCAATCTAGCGTGGGAGGAACTGTATCTAAATCCTGCCTCTGTCTACAATCAGTTGTGTGACATTGGACAATGTATTTCACCTCTCGGTGCTCGGTGCCCTCATCTGTAAAATGAGGACCTCAGAGGACAAAGGAGGGGATTCAGTGACTAAATTTATGGAGATTGCATCGAAAGTACCTGGCACATAGTAAACACAGATACTGGCATTGTGAGGATTCTCTTTTAACATTATTACTATTTCCAAGGCTAGAATCTTATCATCAGATCAATCACTAAAGGATGATTGTATAAAAATGCAAAGACTGTAGAGACCAGACACTCTCTAGAATGTTCTGCTGCCTCCCTGACCCAGTGACTCTGAGCTGTGTGCTATGAATAGATTATTCAAATCCTACCACAGGTTTCAACCGCAGCAGCCCCTCCTACCCCTTCCCACCACTGTTCTAGTTAAGCCCCTATCCCTGCAGGAGGGGGATTTTGACCGCAGCCTGGGATCGAGAAAACAAGGACTGCTTGCCTATTTATTTATTTATTTTTAAAGATTTATTTATTTATGCATACAAGAGCTGGGGTCCAGGCCAGAGATACAGGGGAGTGAGAGGATTCATCAGAGACAGAGTGGGGAACAGAACAGGCAGACTGACTGAAATACATTGCTGAGGGGAGCAGCGAGCGGGCAAGTCAGGAGAGGTCTGCTGCACCACAGGGTAGCTCCCTGGCCGGCTAGGGGATCGACCTTGTGCTACAGAGGCTGGTGATGGCTTCATAGGTTGCTTCCCAACCCCTTGCGCCACCAGGGAGGCCCAGCTTGCCTATTTAGAAGCAGAAACACAGCTCACCAGCAGAGGGCAGAAGTCGGAATCCAGGAAAAACTTGACCGTCTTTTCTCCCTAACAGCGCTAAGCTGTTCGTTTGTTTATTTGCTTGAATAGCCCTAAAAGAATTTCTGGAAAATGATAACCCCTTGCACATTTTTGAATGGGTACCTGGAAATTTCTCTGTAATTTAAAATCGTTGCAAGGGCTGGCAGATGGTAAATAGTAACACGTTAAAATTAAAGGGTTACATCATTCTTTAAATATATCCCCTGAAGTATAAACACCATGCTTTGATATTATGACACATTTAAAAAAAGAACAAGCTCTTCCTTGTTCTTTGTGATTTGCATGTCCTTTTTCTTTGTGTTTTCATCTCTTCCCCTCATACTTTTTATATACTTTTACGCTGAAAATCTTTTATTTACCACCCTATCTTACCTCTTCACAAAAATGTAAGCTGATCTCCCCACTTTACCCTGCCTGGCAGGTCTGTGGCAAGCCCTGGGTGGAGGTGGTTTTCTGTTCCACAGGATGGGGTTTGTTAAAGTTGTCAAGAATAAGGCTTACTGCAAGAGATAACAAGTGAAATTTAGAAAATGAGAGGGTAACACTGATTACTGTGCTTGGAAACACTTGGTAATACAGGATAAATGAAATACAACACACCCAAATACAGATGATGGTTTTGTATCACCCACAGATTCCACTCGGCAGGTCATTTATGCCCTCATAGAAAGAGACAGGATTGATCGCTTGTGCAGCTTATGCTCATGAACTCCTGAAGTTTGGTGTGAGTCTTGGCCTGATACATTATGTTGCAGCATGTTGTACTGACCTGCTGCTTCTCAGTAGGTTTGTTTGGGCAAGGCCAAGAGCAGGTGGCTGGAGATGAGCGCACTGTGGAAAGCAGTGATGGTGAGCCTGCTCTCTGGTTGCAGGACTTGCCAAAACTACAACTGGAAATAAAGTGAATGGGGCCCTGAAGGGAACTGTGGGTGGAGGCTTGTGTATCCCTGACACCAAATGATTCTCTGCTTATGATTCAGGCAAGGATTTCAATGCAGAATGGCAGAGAACAGATCTTACTGAACTAATGTAGAGACATACATTGTCATGAAAAATGAGGATATTAAGTAAAAGTTTCTGAATTTTGGAAGGATCAGGGAGAAAAAAGATCAATATTTCACCTTTTGTTTACAAAAGTGTATATTACCAAATTGCTGTAAGTTATAGTAACTTAAAGGATTGGAGAGAAAAGGGATTCCTTTAAATCTGGAAAATATTAAAGAATCAGCAATATTTTAAATCAAATTGTAAAATTATTATCTGCATCAGTTCATTCACTCTCTTGTAATTAATTCTTGTTTTGCTTCATCCTGGGTCAGCAAGATTCACTTTAGGAATCAATTTTTTTTTTTTTTAATATTTAGGTTTTAGTATACTTTTTTTTTTAAGATTTATTTATTTATTTATTTATACAAGCACTAGGTACAGTCAGTAGCGCGGGAGGGTGAGAGAATTCACCAGAGCCAGAGCGGGGAGCAGAACGGGCAGACTGACGAAGTACACTGCTGAGGGGAGCAGCGGGCGGCAGGAGAGGACTGCGTGCCTTGTGGGACCCTCCTCCGGTGGCCGGGGAGCAGCCTGGGATCGAACCGGCGCTGCAGAGGCTGTGGGCAGCTTCTCAACCCAGCGCTCAACCACTGCGCCACAGGGGAGGCCCAGGAATCAATTTTCTAATATGTTTTTAGTAATTCTTACTCAGTTCAATGAGTTCAATGTCAAGATCCTAAAGGCATCAGAAACTTGCACTTTAGAATGCTTGTCAAGGTCTTTTTGGTGAATCTCTTTGAAGATGAAATATTTCTTCTTGTAATTGATTGGAAATGCTTTCAGAGAAGAATTCAGCAACAATAACTGATTCAGAGACAGTAACTGTCTATGAGTGACAAGAGACTTAAAAATAGCCACAGATAAAGATCTGGCAAGAGTTCATTACACACACAAAAATGATTTAACTAACAAATGAATTTAGTTATTTTTGTGATATAAAATATTTTAAGATAAAAGCTGGAATTATCACTGATAACATTATGCCAGGGCATATTAGATTGTGGGAATTTCGTATGTTTCTGAATTGCTTATTTTAAATATATATATATCCCATATAATTGTGATGTAAATAAGTTAAATGTTACTTTTTATTTGACAATGATTCTGGTGTCATTTAACATATCAAATAAGACTGAACAAATTAACATTTTTCTATCTACTTCATTTAGAATTTATTTGGGTAAACTTTGTTAAAAATGTCAAAAGATTTAAAACACTTGGTCAAATAAGATCACAGTTCCTGTTGAAATAGTAATACTTAGTTATTCATTCAACCAAAATGACCAAAAATTCAAGCAACAACAGAATGTTATATAGGTGTAAAAACCCAAACTTTAGCTCTTTTAATATGAAAAAACTCAATTTTTGAGGTCCAACAAGATGGCAGCAGAGTAAAGATGCCAGGACATGCACACCAAAACTTGTGAGAAAGAAAGGCAGCCCCGGCAGGAATACCGAAGACCACAACACACAGTAGGAGCATTGACCTGGAGGAAAGTGGCAGGAAGAACTTTTAGGGTAATGGGGCAGTCCAACACACAGCAGTGAGGAGAGCTGGTGTATAGAGCCCCCTATACTTATTAACCAGGGCACATGCCTACATCTTGGTTCCTAAGACCTGACACTGCACTGGATAAAGGGGTGCATGAGCAGACACCCAGAATGGAGAGTGTATTGATGGAGAGGCACGAAGGTGGGCGCACAGAGTGAGAACTGCTGTCTTGAGTCTGAGGCTCGAGACACTGCTTGAATCGGGTCATAGCACCTGGACTTCCCTACAGAAGAGGTCACTACTCAAAGCTCAGGCTGAGATACCTAAACACCTGCCACCCCCACAGAGAAAGGCTTCAACTAACCAGCGCTCAGCACCTACCAACAGAGGGAGCTGAACTCCAGGATAAGGCTTAGGGAGGAATCAATTCCAGGCCTGGAGACACTGGGACCTAGGAGCTGGCCTTGAGGAAGGGATCACTGGGGATCCCCACCACAGGACTCTGGCACCCACAGCACAACAGGAAGTTCAAATTCCTGAGTCTCCTGGAGGTGATCCTTTGATGCCCTCTGCCCCAGTCCTCTTTTATACCTACTACCCCCCACTCAGGCCAGTCCCCCAAATTACACCAAAAGGTGCGAAGACAACAGTTGAAAATCTAGCCCTATTAAAAACCATTAAAAACTGGGCCTCCCCTGTGGCGCAGCGGTTGAGCGCTGGGTTGCGAAGCTGCCCGCGGCCTCTGCGGCGCCAGCTCGATCCCCGGCTGCTCCCCGGCCACTGGAGGAGGGTCCCACATGGCGCGCAGACCTCTCCTGCCGCCCGCTGCTCCCCTCAGCAGTGTACTTCGGTCCTTCTGCCTGCTCTGCTCCCCGCTCTGGCTCTGGTGAATTCTCTCACCCTCCCGCGCTTCTGACTGTACCCAGTGCGTGTATAAACAAACAAACAAACAAATAAATAAATAAAACATGCCTCTATTAAAAAAAAAAAAAAATAAAAACCATTAAAAACTGAAAAAGAAGAGACAGAAGAACACATCACAAATACCAGAGCAACAAAAAAACTCAGTTTGGGTTTTATTTTTTAGTAATCAAAGTTGTCAGACACACAATGTGGAACACAGGAAACATTTTGATAAGGCACAGCATCTTTTTTTCTTAAGCAGATTACACTAAATCCAAGAAAAACCTTTGTTTACAGTTTCATAATAAAAGCAAACTGATAATCTAAGAAAAATCTTTGTCCTTTCAACAGAGCGAAAACTAAGTTCTAGTTTTATGCCAGTATACTCTTGATACTAAACTAGTTTTTACCTTAAATGAATCCATTCCAGACTTAATTTGACCACACATGAAATTGTTTCTCAAGATAACTTTTACACATGCTTTTTTCTTTTTTTCCTGCTAAACACGCTCATCAAAACCACCACTATCCCTTTTTTAAGTTTCTTTTTTTCCCTTCCAGTTCTTGAATCCTTTTTTTTTCTAATTCTACTGCAAGTACATATTTTAATTCTATTATCCATAGTGGCATTATAACTGCTTCTGCCAGCTATGTTGCTACAGATAATGCTAAATAAACTATTTCTCAACTTTCCAGGAAAGGACTGTTTCTTAGATGAGTGAACTAATTAATTAATTAATTGGTTAATTAATTAATGTATTTACTGACTTAGTTTCATCACCACCATTCCTTATATCTCCTTATCATGTATTCTCTCCCCTTTCTTAACCTCAGAGCCTCAATGTCCATTACTTTTATATTATGTTACCATATCTAATCCTCCATTATATAAATGTCCACTAAATTTTTGTTTTTTGTCATTTCTGACTCCTTTTACTACACATAATTGCCTTGAACTTCCTCCATTTTGCTATAAAAGTCTCTATTCCATCTTTCATTATGACCGAATAATATTCCATAGTGTGGCTATTCCTCATCTTCTAGATCCAGTTGTTTATTGATTGGCATTTAGGCTGCTTCCATGTGCTAACTATTGTAAATAGTGTTGATAAATCCTTTCCATTTGTGTTTTTCAATGCATTTCCTTATCCTTTCTCCTGTCTTGAATGATAATCTTGTAGGAGAAAGTATTCTAGGCAAGGTATCTTTTTTTTAAAATACTTTGAGTATCTCCTGCCATTCTCTTCTTACTTGTAGTGTTTCTACTGAAAATTCTGCTGACAGACTTTGTGGTGGTTCTTTATATGTCATTCTTTTTTTCTCTTGATGTTTTTAGGATTCTGTCCTTGTCATCAGCTTTCAGCAGTTTTATTATAATGTGTCTTGGTATGTGACTCCGTGGTATTATTTTGTTTGGAGCTGTTTTGGCCTCTTGGATCAGACTATCTGGATTGTTTTTCTGATTGAGATGGTTCTCAACAATTATTTCTTTAAGTATATTTTCCATGCCTTTCTCATTCTTCTCTCCTTCTGGATCCTCATGGTATGGGTGTTACTTCTGTTTAGGTTATCTGACAGGACTTTTACACTATTTTCTTTTTTAAAATTATTTTTCTCTTTGTTTTTCTATTTGCATGTTCTTTGACATTATGTTTTCAAGTCACTAATTCTCTACATTGCTTGAATTTGTCTGTTGTTGAGGCCCTCTATTATGTTTTTAAATTTAATTAAAATATGTTTTAGATCCACTAATTCTGATTGTAATGATCTCATATTTCCTTCTATCTTTATTCTATACCTGTTTTATGTCATCATTTTTCTTTCAGTTTTATTAGCATTTTTATAACTGTTACCTTGAACTCCTTTCATGCATGTTCCAGAGTTCTGTTGAACTGAGAATTCTCTTGGGATTTTTTGATCTAGCTTTTGTGTTATGATTTTCTTTGTCTTCATTTTTAGTTTCAGACTGCTAACTTTGCAACCTATTGGAGAACAAGGTGTAATAGGCAGAATGGAATCAGGACAATAGGGCACTAACAGGTCACCTTCAGAGAGTTCAGGGGTTCAAGCTTCCTACTGTGCTGTGGGTAGCAGAGTTGTGTGGTGGGGTTCACAGTGATCCCTTTCTTAGGTCAGCTCTTCAATCTAAGTGTCTCATTTCTTAGCTTTCATTTCTAAGCTATGTTTGAGGACTGGATACAACACTGGGTACTGATTATAGCTGAATGGGTTTACGAGCCAGGGGTTGTTTACTTTTCCAATATAGAACCTTATCCTGGTGTCTGCTCCTGCTCTTAAGAGGTGCGTAAACTCTGTCAGTGAAAGTCTTCAATTGTTTTCTCAGTTTTAACCTTGGGTGGGGTGATGGCAGGCGTTTTGAACTTCCCAGCCTTAGGCATTACATAGTTGCCTCATCTATGAGGAGATATAGGTGATCTGACCTGGTTCTTCCTATAGTTTTGGGTACCAAGTCAGTAATCATAACTCTGCACCCCTGTTCCTACAGTTTTCCAATATACTCTCTTTGCTGGTTGCCCTATCTGTGTAACCCCTTGTTAGGTGCAGTGCCTGTTGTCTAAAGTCCCCTATGTGGGTATGTGCCCAACTCAGCAGCTGCAGGGGTGCTGCAGCTTATACTGCCCCATGGCTTATACTGCTCCAGTATCACTGTTAACACAGCTCAATTAGAGTTTTTCTTACCCCTTTCTGCTGGATGACTGCTCCTGATATGTACTTTAGTTGTCTATTTTTCTTTCAGAGGTCAAAGGCTTTGTTCCACTGCAATTTAGTTGTGAGTTTGTCAAGGGCATAAGCCCGTTATCTTCACTCTGCCACATTTTGCTGAACTTCCTTCTGCAACTTTCGATATCCATTCGGATATAAAATCCTTGTGTTCATTCTGGAATATTTATTTTCTTCAGGACACAATTACTCTCTTTTCCTCTTACCCCCAAATAAGCAAACAAATAAACAACCACCCCCCCAGGTCTACATATCATTCCTGATTCAAAATGCATTCTATTTTCCTTACCTATTTTTCATATACAGTTGATTTCTTTCGTCCTTTATTAGTTCTAGTAGTTTTAATTGCATAACATTAATTGGAATTCTTAACACTTAAAATCCTTAATTCCTAATAAAAACCAAAAACAAATAATTGTGGCAAATCTGTAAAAAGTAAATTTTCCAGTGTGGCACAAAACACGCTTACTAATAGACCCAAATACCTTTTGACTCTCTGAAAAATTAAAAAGTTGAAAGTAGATAAATGTATGTTAGGCATTTAATGCTTATCTTATTTGGAAATGATTTAGATACTCAGTGAATATCCATTATTTTATTTAGTATAAACTTTTATGTTATCTGCAATTATTTAAATTATTTTCTTTTAATAATTATGCTTGGATTAGACATTAAACAGTTAACCATTATCTTAAGTTATTTTTGTTGACAAGTTTTGTAGACATTTCTACTTTTATTGAATCAGCAGGCTTAAACTAACTAATATTTATCAAAGGTAATACTTGGTCACATGAAGTCAAAAAACATTTGAGTTAGTTTTTATATATCTGAGTTTTAAGAAATGCTTAATTTATTATAAGCTCACTCTAAGCCAATTAAATAGAGCTCTACA
Source organism: Talpa occidentalis (assembly GCF_014898055.3). Classification (NCBI taxonomy): domain Eukaryota; kingdom Metazoa; phylum Chordata; class Mammalia; order Eulipotyphla; family Talpidae; genus Talpa; species Talpa occidentalis. The sequence continues at coordinate 99,253,771 of NW_023605083.1, read as the reverse complement.
ATTTAACTTTGGCAATACTATTTGGAGGTATATATACATATATATAGAGAGAGAGAGAAGAGAGAGAGAGAGAGAGAGCCATATATAAACATAGTATGTATACAGATGTAAACAGAGCTCTTCTAGTTTTTGTTTTGAAAATTTTAGTCATATCTCAGGTATAAAACTCAAAAGAGTAGCTGGATCTAAATTGTGTTTCTGAGCAAGTTACCTGCTCAGGTCACCAAAGTTTTTCACCAAAAATTTTTTATTTGCATGTTATAAGTTTCCGTTACAAGTTATTTTTGGAATAATTTTATCTTTTAGAAGCTTCTACACACCAATCAAAGAATACATTCCATTGTCTTTGAGAAGGTGGACATATCTAAGATCAAAGCTCCCCTAAAGAGGCCACTGCAATTCCAGTGTCCAAACATTCACCCACTTTTCAAAAAGGAACAAGATCCTGGTACATAAGATATCTGGGACCCATGTTTGTCTTTACATTCCCTAAAATGTCTTACTCATGAGGGGTCCTGTTCTACAAAAACAGGAAATAATGTCCTCCTCACCCTCTTTGAGGAAAATAGGGTGACTTACCTAGAAACGTCAACAAATAAAATATAGGTGTACATGACAAAGTCAGAGCTCAGAACACAAGAAGAGTGTACTCAGATCCAGGAGAGACTTACCCTTGATCTCCAAGGTGGGAGAAGGCCCTGTGTTCAGCGACTCGGTGGTGCCAGCTGCACCTGTTAGCTTGTCAGATGTGGAGTTCTTAGGGACCTCCTTTGGATCCCACCTCTGATTGGCATGAAATGTCAAAAGTTCAGAAATATCTGAAGTAAAAACCAATGAATCACTGAAGTAGCAATTAGTAAAAACAGTATTGGGCACCACTAAAAAGGTAGTTTGTAAACTGGGAGTACTCAAACCAAAACTTGGAATGAAGCTGGGGTGGACATTGTTATAAAGCAGATGATGAGTGAGAAGGCAGTGACTGTCTATTCTTCACAGTGATTGGTTATAATATCAGAATTCTCTTAAGTGATAGGGAACTGGCCAGTGGTTACCTCATATCAACCTTGGGAAACAGTTTCAGTTTTGCTTATGATTTCCAAAGGCATAAACAAGAAATGACCCAGGTCAAGTTAGTCTTGCAAAACAAGCAAAATTGAGGTTTGTTTGTGTGATTGAACTAGATTTGTCTGCTCAGGGAATTTTCAAGGCTGGTCTTGCTCTGTTTTGGATTTTAACAGAGCGATCAATACCCTCTGCATGTACAAACCCACATTGTGGCGGCAATTGGCCCACAAGTTAACCTCTGACATTGCCTGGCTTTGGAAATAATAAGGAACTGAAGCCACCTTTGCGCCATGCTCAATGGAACCTAAAATCTCAGGGTCCTGCATTGGGTCATGGACAGGCCTGAACTAGGTGGGGACAGGGGCATTTCCTGCCTAGGTGCATTCGGGTGTACCCGAAAGGGTAGCACTCCAAACCCCAGGGGACAAGAGAATGGCTCTCTGATGTTTGGGCCAGGAACACGAGCTTCTGCTGAGCACATGTGTCAGACACTCACTTCTGCCCACTTCTCTCCTATCTATGCTTCGGAGTCACTCCCCCACGCCGGCTCTTGTTTCAAGGGGTGGATTCTGGTTTTAACCTAAATCAAACATCAAACCCCAATACTCCAACCAGTTACCACAGGCCTTTTTGGAGTTATTTTTGAGGAAAATGTTGGTATTCTCACTGTAGTTGAGAGGGGATTCAATATCTTAAATTTTAAGATGATAGGGTGACCTCAGCATGTTGAATAATTTGGGGACATCCAGGTGCTAGAGTTTTATGTACACATGAACTGTAAAATAATACATTTATGTTCTCAAATATGAACAGGGATTACTTTGATTTTTGCCTCTCTGCAATTTGTTTCCCTGAGGCAAACATCGGTTTAGGGATGTTGTTCATGCGTTTATTAACTACCAAAGAGAGGGAACGAGATAAGATTAAAACCATCTTCCCTTCTTCTTAAGAGCTATATGCAGGAACAGCACAATGCATAAATGCACCCAAAGCTACTTCAGAGCATCACAGATGCCTAAATCACAGTTTATTAAAACTATAAAATAGCACCCAATTGGCTAAAGAGTTTTCTACTTTTCCAAGGCCTAAGAGAAGACTTTACTGTGGTAGTTTAAAAAGCAGAGAAGACTTGGATTCAGAGGCACCTGGGTTTGTGAGAACTCTGAGCGAGGCACTCTACTGGTAGTTATTTCCTTAGCAGTGAGACAGTTTTGCTGAACTGAAAAAAAAAAAAAAAAGTGGATTTCCAAATAAAGAGCCCAGCAGTCAGGAGAAACTGAAGGAAGACCCTCTCTCAGACAAAAGCTAATGAAATATCCAGATTCCAAGGATAAATAGATCAGTCATATATCCATGAGAGAGAAGCAGCCAGCTTTTTGTATCTGCAGCAGTTAGGCTACGGATCAAACAATGAGGTACAATCATTCAAACTGACCACACAGAGTAAGAATCAGAGGGAGGAAGGACTCAGGGTATGAGCCATGCAGGCTGTGACTTCAAGTTCTGGGAAAGCAAAACTGACACTTTGGTGCTACCTTGGAGAGGAGAAAATTACAGATTCTGAGCATTAGTATTCAGAGTCCTATTTAAATGAGATAGGGAGAACAGAAAGTGTGTCCATGCATGTGCCAATCAGTCCACTACAGGACCAACATGCCTTACAGCATGCCCTCATTCCTGCTCCCACAGAACTGAGGGGTGGTAGGCCAGAGGCTATAAGGGGGCTGTTGGAGTTGGTGCACCTCCCTATACACTCACCAGGATCTCACCATGAATGGTGCTTTCCAAATCTGTCCTCTCTGCTGTTTGTTTCGAGTAAACCTGTTTGCTGTTGAAATAATTAATTGCTCGTACTTGAGGTTTGCTTGAGGTCAACAACTCAAAAAACTTTGGATCCTGCGCTAAACCAAAGTAAAACTCAGGGCCACTATGTCAAGTTTTGGTACCCCAAATCAATGAAAGCTGTCTTTCCTGCAAGTTACAGCCTCCCTGACCTAAAATCCTTCTCCCTGACTCTTGCAGTGCCAATATTTGAAGACATGTCATGACTTTATGGGTATGATATTTGTGCATGAAAAATTTTTGCTGTGTTTTTTTTCTCTTTACTTCATGAACAAATGGACTCGTAACTTTAGAAATCTTGAAATTTCTAAATTTTTTTTCCCTTCAAATTTCCTTATTTGGCAACCCATTTCTGAAGTCTAACCATGGAACAAATTTTGCAGATAACATTCTTCTCTTGGCTAAAATGCAATCATCTCTGGGCTCCCTTCCATCATTGTAGGGTTCACACCACCACCTGGGGCACTTCAAAACACTTTGTCCAGCCTGGTGGGAATCTCATGGAGCCTGTTTTCTGACCAGGTATTTCTGGCTCTGTTTCTGTTCTGGATTATATCTCGTTCTGGTTCTGACTTGTATACAGCTACTGTGTCTCAGTGGGCGGGTAGGAGTGAAGGCTATGATGTGACCATTGGGTGAGCACAGCCAGATGCAGTCAACAGGAATTCTGCTTGTTAGCTTATATCTTTGTTTATCTTGGAGCTACCTGATATCTCCCGGGATGCCTAGTTTTGTTTTTACTGTTTATACACCAGTGTGAGCTCAAATCACTTAATAGGAGAACTGTTTTGTTTTTGTTTTTGTTTTTTTCCCCTGGAATGGACAGTAGCCCTTTGATAGCTGCAGCTCAACCAACTGTTTTGGGTTTTGAATCCTGTGTTTTTCTTGTAGACCTGTGGGTAAAGTGACGACAGCTGAGGTGGTTGGTTCTCTCTCTGTGTAAATTTTTAAGGGTTTTGCACCCAATTCAAATGTGTTGCTGTGTCTGGGGGTGGGATTCTCCCACACCACCAAATAATTCTCTGACACCAGCAGGGTGTCATACAATTCAACTTAGTTCTGACACTATCATCTAGAGTTCGGATCAGATCCCACAGGTTAAGGGCGCAGTGCCACCAGACTGTCCTCCCACTCCCTACTCCCCCTCCCACCCCAGCCCCCCATCACAAGCCTGTGCTTCTGACTTACCAGGTACAGGTTGGAGGTTCCCACAACCCCTCTCCTTGGAGCCTATTAATTTGCCTGAGTGGCTCATACAACATTTAATTAACAAGATTACCAGTTTATTGTATGTGGATATATAACTCAGGAACAACCAGCTGGTAGGGACGGGTAGGGTGCCAGTGTGGGGAAAGCTGTGGTGCTTCCCTGCCCTCTGGGTGCTCGGCTCTCCCCTACTCTTCACTGGTTCACCAAATGGGAAGTTCTCCAGCCCTGTGCTTTGGAGTTTTTATGGAGGTTTCATTTCATAGGTATGCTTGATTAAATCAGTGACCACTGGTGATCAGTTCTACCTCCAGCCCCTTGCCCCTCCTGGGAGAGCAGGGTATGGAACTGAATATTTCAATCTTTGAATCAACAAGATTGGTTTTCCTGGCAACCTGCTCCCAACATTAGGGCCTTTCCAAAAGCTACCTATTGACATAACAAGACACCTTTCTCTTTTATTGCTTAAGAAATTCTAAGGGTTTTAGGAACTCGATATCAGAAACTGGGGTGAAGATCAGAAACTGGGGTGAAGGTCATATATATATATATATACACACACACACACACACACACACACACACACACACACACATATATATATACACATTTCTTGTTATAAGCCACAATATTACAATTAAAAGAATCTTTTTCTCTTCTTGCAAATGATATTGATTTGCTTTTTACAAAGGGCTATTTATATTCTTTGAGCTCTCTCTCCCTTTCCTATCTGTGACTCTGCCAACTCTGCCCTTTCCACTACTGCTTCATCCTTGGAGCTGGTAGCATGACAGCAGGATTTCCAGGCATCCCATCAGGAGAGAGTAACATGTGAAGGAGAAAATAAAGGACGTCTTCTATGGTTTTTTAGAAACATGGTCATTCTTTCCAGAAACTCCCCCTGATTTTCTTTCATGTTTCGTGACAAGAATGTGGACATGTGTGTCCATTTTTACATGGAGACCAGACAAGAAAAATGAGATTATCAATACTGGCAGGTGAATTTGGGGTGAGAAGAGCTCTGGAACATTAACCGCATGACCACCAGAGTTCGCTACAATGAGAAGAGTCAGAGTGGCATTGGACTTGTCATGTGTGACACATATTGTTAGAAGCAAAGAAATACAGAGGGTATGTTCCATGACCCCCAGTGGATGCCTGAAACAAATAGTACCAAACCCGATATGTAGTATTTTTTTCCTATATGTACATTCCTGTGACAAAGTTTAATTTATATATTAGGCACAGTAAGATACTAATCACAATGAAAATAACTAATAATAAAAGAAGCAATATAACAATATACTGTAATAAAAATTATGTGAATATATCACACCTCTCTCTCTCTCTCTCCGCCTTATCAGACGGTGATTGCCTGCAGATAACTGAAAACTTAGAAAGCAAAACCATGAAAAAGGGGTACTTTGTTGCTGGTGTGAGAACATGATGACTTGCAAGCATTCACAAGGTATACACTGCATATCCTTCCTGAGAAACAGCTACTTGAAAAGATACCCTCTCTTAAAGAAAAAGTTAATAATAAAAAAGTATACAAGAAAGCCAGGTATGTGTCGAGAACATGGTGAGTGTTATAGAATTAGATAACTCCCACCCCCAAAAGGTATCTGTGTCCTAGTCCTGGAACCTATGAATGTCACCTGACATGCAAAGGAACTTTGTAATTGTGATTAAGTTAGTGATCTTGAGATGCAAAGATTATCCTGAATCATTGGGTGGACAGAGGAGAACAAAGGGGCTAATGTCAGAAAAAAGGACGTGATGATGAAGTGGAGGTTTGAGGGATGAACTATGAAGATGGAGGAAGAAGTTACATTCTCCAGAAGCTGGAAAAGTCAAGGGAAGAGATTCCTTTCTCAAGCCACCAGCCTAAATGCAACCAGGCCCACACCTGGATTTTAGTCCTATAAAACCTATTTCAGACTTCTGACCTCGGTAAGAGAATATATTTGTCTTGTTCCCAGCTACTAAGTTTGTGGTCATTTGTTCCAGCAGCAATCTACCCTCATTTATCATGACTGCTCAAACTTGATTCAAGAAGACATAGAAAAGCTGAACAGATTGGCAACCTCAGAAAAATAGAAAACTTTCCCTTCTCTGTTTTTCTTCTTATCTTTAAGCAAAACATGCCTCTCCAAAAAGGCATCAGATGGTCTTCTAGTTAAGTATCTTCAAATCTTCAAAGAGATAACTCTAAACATATTTGAATACTTTAAAGCACAAGAACATATAGAAAACTTCATAGCTGATTCTATAAGTTTGTAAATGACCTTGAAAACCTACGTTGGAAAAAGACAGTGAACACAGATTCAAAAGAGTCTTACCAATGGGCACAGATACAAAAATTCTGAATAGAACACTAGTAATAAATTCACCATATGCCAAGTATACTATGCCACAATCAAGGAAAGTTTATTTAAAAATTCAGTGATAATTAAATTTTAGGACAGCTATAATGAACTTAAATTAGCATCCCAGAAAAAAAGAAAAATGTAGGGGCCTCCCTCATGGCCTAGGGGTTAAGTCTCAGCACACTTACCAACACAGCCTGAGTTCAATTCCTGGCCAGGAAGCACAGGAGACCTCTCCTGTCTCACCCACTGCTCCCCTTAACAGTGTATTTCAGTAAATCTGCCTGTTCTGCTCCAACACTCTGTTTCTGGTGAATCCTCTCAGCCCCTGAACCTCTGGCCTACACCCCAGTTCTTCTAGGCAATAAATAAATAAATTTTTTTAAAAAAGAAAAATGTGATTATTTCAATCAATACTGAAAAAAAATCAGATAAAGGTGAATTTTACTTTTTAAATTGCATTATTTTTTATTGAGGTGATGTTGGTTTACAATCCTGAATGTGACTCGGGGGTGTATGGTCACTCCTGTTCTGAGGTATATTACTACTTCACTCACCACCAAAGCACCCATAATCCACCACTTTAGTCTTTTGGGTCCCTCCCCACTTTGCTCTCCATCTGTAACCTTCTGCCTCTGGTCACTTCTGTTCTGCAATCAGATTTCTAGGGTTTGTTTTGGTTTAGTTTCATCGGTTTCTTTGTTTTGGTTCTCTGTATTCCACATATATGTAAAACTACCTGGTATTTGTCTTTCACCTTCTGATTTATTTCACTTAGCATTATCCATTCCAGTTCAACCATGCTGTCACTGCTGACAAGATTTCATCTTTTTCATAGCTGAGTACTCCATTGTGTATATATACCATAGCTTTTAATCCACTCATCTGTCATTGGACACGTGGGTTGTTTCCATAACTTGGTTATTATAAACAGTACTGCAGTGAACATAAGAGTGCATTTTTGTCTTTGAGTTAGTGTTTTTGTATTCTTCAGACAGATACCTAGGAATGGAATTGCTGGATGGTAGAGCAGATCTGTTTTAAATATTTTGAGAAATAGAAAAGTGAACTTTAATACATGATTTTAAAAAGTCTTAACAAGAGTTACATATGGACATAATGACTATCAAATATTATCAGCAAAGTCAATATATTACTCAGTTGGGGAACCAGAAAGGGATTGGACTAGGGGTATGACTGAACTAGAAAATTCAGTATTTTAATGCAGGGCAATCTTTCTGAATAAATCTGTAGATAAAATGTAGTGTCATTCAAAATCCCAGTACTTTCTAATTCAAGCATGATTTTTCATAATCATTTATGAAGTAATCCTTTCTGTCATTGGTTCCAGTGATGCATGTGACATTTTAATATAGGCTGAGGCCCATAAATAAGGTTCATTTCTTTGCTGCCTATTGTTTCCTTAATCTAGTTCGCTAGTCTTATGCTAATCCACCTTGTTTTAGAAATGATTTATCAGTTGATTGTTACTTCTCTTCCTCATTACTTCCCTTTTCCAGAATTCTTTTCATATCCTTGCCTATTTACACTCTCAAATGCTTTTAGGATCACTATTAAAATTTAAAAGTATGAAATATACTGAAGTGGGCTAAAATCTGAGCTGTTAATTGGAATAGACTGTTCATCTTCAAGAACATCATGTGCTTCTTAGTAATTCAAGCTTTTCTAAAATTCACAATGGTCACAGATATTTCATATTAAAATTATTCTTAGGCATTATTATGAGGATCTGCCACAGCACAGAAGTATTCATAGTATGGCTCAATCATATTTGGCTTTGATTTTTCTTAATCCCAATGGGTTGAAAATGGAGAACCACAGAACAGAGACAGGCCAGTTTCACATGCATGTTATTCCCTATTAAATGTAATCTCCAGAAGACACTAAAAAGCTACAGGTGTTGTGCTCAGTTCTCTGCAAGTAGAAAGTGTTCCCCAAAACCCTACTTCCCTGTTATTGCCTGCTGCTGTTTTGAGTGAAATTGCCACAGGGAATTTTCTAGCTATTTGCTCCAGCAATTGGAGGAGGTGCTTTGCTTCTATTTAAACAATAACTTTCAGGAGCTGAATTGATATTGATGCATTATTATGAGCTAAAGTCCATACTTTATTCCTATCTTACCTAACGTCCTTTTTCTGTTCCAAGATACTTCATTGTTTCTTCTTAGTTTCCACTTAGCTGTGGTTTTCAGAATCCCTTCTTTTTGTTGACCAGGACAGATTTTTTTTTTAAAGATTTATTTTTTTTTATTTTGCATACAAGAACTGGGGTGTAGGCCAGAGGTGTGGAGGGTGAGAGGATTCACCAGTGGGGAGCAGAACAGGCAGATCTACTGAAATGCACTGCTGAGGGGAGCAGCGGGGGAGACAGGAGAGGTCTGCTGAGCCATGTGGGTTAGCTCCCTGGCTGGGAATGAACTCATGCTGCAGTGGCTGGTGATAGCTTCATAGTGCTGAGTCTTAACCCCTGCACCATCAGGGAGACCCTGACCTGGACAGTTTTGAGGGATGCTAGTCAGATGTTTTGTAGAATGTCCCTCGATTGGGATTTGTCTGATATTTTTCTAGTAAGACTGGGGGTTATGGGTTTGGGAGAGGAAGACCACAGAAGTAATTTTCATCACATCTTATCAAAGACACTACATATAATTGAATAGTCTCCCCCCAACCTCCATTCGTGTCTATCCAGAACCTTAGGATGTGACCTTATTTAGAAATAGTCTTTGCAGATGTAATGAAGTCATGCAGATGAGGTTGTGCCCAGATTCAATCACTGGTGTGCTTTTAAGAAAAGAAAATGGAGGGCCTCCTCTGGTGGCGCAGCAGTTGAGCACTGGGCTGCGAAATTGCCTGCAGCCTCTGCAGCACCTGTTCAATCCCTGGCCGCCAGCGAGGGGCCCACATGGTGCGCAGACCTCTCCTGCTGCACCCGCTGCTCCCCTCAGCAGTGTATTTCCTCGTCAGTCTGCCTGTTCTGTTCCCCGCTCTGGCTCTGGTGAGTTCTCTCACCCTCCTGTGCTTCTGACTGTACCCAGTGCTTGTATAAATAAATAAATATTTTTAAAAAATTATTCAAAAAAAATAAAAGAAAGTGGAGACACAGAGCCAGACACTCAGGGAGAATGCCAGGTGATGGTGTTCCTGGGCACTCATGTCTGAGGGTGCCTTGGTCCACTGCAAAATAGAAATCGAGAGCAGAACAGCAGTAGCAAGCAAAAGCTTTATTGAAAGGAACCACTCCATAGACAGAGTAAGGCTGCCTCAGCACACAAGTGGGTGGTGAAGGTGGGTAGGCTCACTTATCTCATCAAGGGGGTATGTGTATGCAAATTAGGGGTATTTTTTTTCATCAGAAAAGGGAGGATTTTTCTGGGGTGTTGGGGTGCATCCCATTTTTTTTCTGCCCTTCTTTGGAAAAGTCATATTCTTTTCTTGAAAAGGAGATTTCCTCCCATGGGCATTGGGTGCTGGGGTGTGGTTAGGAGCTAGCCCCTGTATGGATCTGTAAGCAGGATGCATTTGTGGCTTGCAGCCAGCAGCTGACAGCAACAGGTACTGTCCTTTTAGCCTGTCTCATTGGCAGAGACAGAGACTGGAATTATGCTGACCAGAAGCTAAGAGAGAAGATGGAACATATTCTCCCTGTGAGCCCCCAAGAGGGAACCAGTCCAACCAGCGACTTGTTTTCAGAGTTCTGGTCTCAGAACTGTGAGAGAATAAACTTCTGTTGTGTGAAACCATAAAGTTTATGACCAATTGGTGTGGTAGCCCTAGGAAATGGGCAGTCACATACTATCAATGTGACTTATCAACTTAGATAGTAATCTTGAGCAACTGCCTGGAGTAGTATTGGCCAGGTTTCTCTACTATAATGTTACTATCCCTCTCTATTTCACACAATGTGAAGATGAATTCCATTTTTTAAGACAAACCAAGTGTCACAGAACTTTCTGGAAAAAAAACAACTTTTATCAGGAACACGCCTGCACTGCTGGTGGGAGTGCAAACTGGTCCAACCACTATGGAAAGCTGTGTGGAGATTCCTCAACCTACTAAAGATAGAGCTTCCATATGATCCAGCATTTCCACTCCTAGGTATTTACCCAAATGACATAGAAACATTAATTCCAAAGGGCACCTGCTCCCCTATGTTTATAGTAGCACTGTTTACAATAGCTAAGCTGTGGAAAAAGCCCAAATGCCCAAAAATAGATGACTGGATCAAGAAGATGTGGTACATATACACCATGGAATATTACTCAGCAATCAAAATAGATAAACACATGCAATTTGCAGTAACATGGATGGTGCTGGAAGGGATCATCCTCAGCGAAATAAGCCAGAAAGAAAAAGAAAAATACTGGATGGTCTCACTCATAGCAGGAATCTAGAAAACCTAAATAAGGGGCCAGGAAAAAGAATTACTATAAGAAAGAAAAAATCAAAATCAACAAACAACTATAAACCAGAGACAAACTATGGGGGGGCGGGGAAAGGGGGTGTCATAATAAGGGGGTACAATTATATGGGGAATATAAAAATAAAAAAATAAAAATAAGGAATTAAAAAAAAAACAACTTTTATCATTTAAGCTCCTATTTCCATACTGTTCTTTTTGGAAGGAAGTTACTGTGCACAGCTCACTTTTGAGGGGTGGGAAGCTGTAGTCCACATCACATGGAGTGTTAGTTTTGATATTGTGAAAGAGATTTCTTCTAATATTTGCATATGTTATTAATGATATAAAAGACTGCTATTATCTAGTGAAGAACATGTATGTAACAACTTTATCAAACTCCTTTGTTAGTTCTATTATTTTCCTCCCATTTGATTTCTTTAAATTGTCTGAAATTATTACTGCAAGTAATGATTTTGCCTCTTCTTTCCCCATATTTATGTATTAAATTTCTGTTTTATTACATTTGCTAAGACTCTAGAACATTAGTGAAGAATAGCAGTGATTGGCGATCTAGTTATAGCCTAGGACTTTTGACTATTAAGACCTTTCATTTCTTTTGGGAAATGCATCCTCCAATACTCCCTACAGGTTATCCTGGTGAGATTTTTGCTGCCACAGATAGCAGCCAATCCTTTTGCTACAGAACTGAGCATATGGTCCAGGTCCAGGTAATTAGAAAGCCCTATTTTCCTAATCAGTTTGGTCGTTCCAAAGATGGGCAAGAAATCTAAGCAGGATCAATCAAGTTTTTTTGTTTGTTTGTTTGTTTGGCGCTAGAGGAGAATGGGAGATGGTCTTACTTTCTGGCTTACAGGTTGGGAAAGACCCACCCTGGAGACCACCTACCCCTGCACAGGAAGAGAGAGACTGCCCACAGAAAAAGAACGAAACCAAGGAAATAATAAAAAATTATTGGGAGAACAGGACAGGGGAAGAGGAGCAGGAAGGAGAATACCAATGGCCTTTAAAAGATCCCTAAAAATGAACTTTCTTGTCATGTGAGCCAAGCAATTTTTTTTCCCATTTTCTATGTTAAAGTCGGGTCACTTGCAGCAGAAGGAATGCTGACTATTACAGAAAACGTCTCTGTCCTGGTAACTGACATTTATTAGGCTTGTGTTGTGCACCAGGTTGAGGGTACATGGTCCAGCTATACAATCTCATTTAATCCTCACAACAGCCAGCGATGTAGATATTAATGTGAGTTTGCAAGGAAGGAAACTGAGACTCTCGAAGGCAAGCAAGTTGCCACGGGCTCCCACCAGAACGCAGGTGGTGGCCCTCGATGCACCTTTGCCTGAGGCTCATAGCCTCCTGCCCTATCCCTATCTCTGGCTTATAAATATCCAGGGAGGTGTTTAGGAGATCTGGGAGACAAGCAAGGAACAGATTTCCCCTATGAACCCCCAAGATGGAACTCAGCTGCCAACTCCTTGATTTCAGACTTCTGGTCTCCAGAACTGTGAAAGAATAAAGTGCTATTCAGAGAAGGCGAGCCTTCCTATTTGGAAAATGTGGGCTCCTTGCTTTACTGTGATAGATTCTACGTCCTTGAATGGAACAACTGGCGGGGGCGGGGTGGGGGGAATGGGAGTCCGCAAATTCCAAATCCAGTCTCAAAGCATGTGTTGAGGACAATCTGCGGAGCAGGTAGCGTCAAAGCTTGGCGGTGTCCGGATGCCGGCGTGTGCCCCAACGCGCATCTGGTTGGCAGGCTGGAGAACACTAGTCCTTCCACGCACACTTGCAGAACCCGAAACCCTCAGAAGAGGCTCAGAGCCAGGGCGAGCCCTAGTGTCCGAGGATCGGAGGACCCAGCCCCTCTCAATCTGTCCCTCCCCACCCCGCACCCCCGTCCCCTCTCCCTTCAAGCTTTCCGTTTGTTATCAGAGCTTTTCCAAACTTTGCCGTCCAAGGCCAGGAGTTCGCGAGCCTTTCCAAAAACCGTTAAGTAGAGGCGCGGAGGTGCAAGGGGCGCGTCCAAGGTCGCCTACTGGCAGGAGGCGCGCTCAGCCGGGCCCCAGGGCTTGGGGCGGGGACTGGAAAGGGGGGCAGGCCCTGCACCCTATCCGCCGGCCGCAACCTCCGCGCTCCGGGATCGCGAGGCACCAGACACATGGAGGCTCGCGAGGAGCCCCAGCCGGAGCGCGCAGGCCGGGCGGCCACTGCCGAGCGCCGCGGGCCACGCTGCCTGTCCCTGTCCGACTTCCGAGAGGAGCTGCGGGAGCTCCTGGTCCTGGCGGGGCCCGCGGTGAGTAAAGTGGCCCAGTCACATTCTGCGGACTGGGGAACCGGGGATCCGTGTCGCCCATTATAACTGGGGAGTGGAGTGGAGCAGTTGGCTGGCGACGGGCAGACCCGCCCGCTGGCGCCCGGGGAGGGTGATCAGCGCCCGGAGCGGGGCCGGCGCGAGTGCGGGTGGCTGCGCCCTAGTTCCCGGCCGCGCGTTGCAACCCCCCTCCCGCCCCTGCCCCCCGGCTGCCCTGCCTGACCCGCCGGGCGCAGCTGGCCAGCGCCTAGGCTTTGGGCGTCTCTGCGGAGCCGGACCTGCTCGCCCAAAGGCGTGCAAGCCGGTGCCTTCCCTAGGCATGGATTTCAGCTCAAGTTTCCGGAACTTGGAAACACTTGGGCATTTGGTTTGTTTGAATAATAGCTGTAGCCTGGGAGCTCAGGTATCTAAACAAGGTTTTTGAAGCGTGGAGGAAAGTGAATGGTGCCTGTCATGGATTTAGAGCTGTTAAGCAATTTCTGTGGAATTAAGTCTCATCAGCCTCTGCATGAGGAAACCAGGAGGATCCGGTCCTACACACCCACACACGCCCTCCCAATTATTGTATATAGAAAAGAATTTTTAATGTGGTTCTATCTTGGATTAAGGCTTTAGGAACTATAAAAATATAACCCACTCAGGTTCTGCTTCCAGTGGGGTGATTTTAAGTCACCAGGTTAGGGCCCCCATTTCATTGGACAGGAAGAACCTGGCATGTTTTTAAGTGGAGAAGAAGCCTTTGGCCATGGGGGTGGACACTCTGCACCTGCAAAGGCTAAGCAGGCAAGTGTGATCTCCTGGCACGGTGACACCGATACTCAGGGGATCTTGTGATACCCACTGTGTGGTGTGCAGGTGGCAAGAATAATGGCAGGAATAAGTTCTGAGATGAAAGGTCACCTAGCAGGAAGAAGTTTTCAAAGATTTCTCGTAGAAAGGAAAGAACAAATGGTTTGGAAACTCAATACCTGGGGCCCATTTCCCCGCTTTGAATTCAGAAGGCAGGGTAGGAAACAGTTATGTGAACTCGAGTGCTCACCGAACCTCTTCCAGCTTCTGCCTGTTATCCATAAAGAGGATAATAATCTATGCATTGGCCCACCATTTCCTTGCAAAGTTGCTGTAAGAAAGGTCTCCGAAAGTCATTTACTTCTCTAATAGTATAAAAAATAGCACAAGGAGGTTTCTTGAACCCCAACTCCTCCTAGAGACAGGTCCTTTGTCTCTCTGCTGCAGTCACCTGTCCCCACGATGTAGGAGGGCCTTCTGGTGCGCAGGGATGAGCACACACCAGGCTCTCACACTTTCTGTTTGTGTGTACACATATGTGACTGTGTTTGTTGCAAATGTAACATAGATTCCCTGTAGAAAAAAAAAAATCCAAGGCAAACAAAAGGAAAAAACTCTGAAATCTCACCATTGAGAGATAATTTGGCAATTTTCCCTTCCAGTCATTTGTGAGTGTTCTGTGTGACAGTGTTCCCCAATGGGGACAGAGTATGCACCTGTTCAGTCTCATACATTGTAGATGGAGCCCCTCTTGGTCTCTCTATTCCCAACTCTTGTGAGTTGTCCATTTCCCATCTATCTTGCCCCTTCTTTCCCCTGCGCAGTGTGTACACTCTGCTCTCCGAGACTCCACTGGATTTAAGTAGAATGCCTGACCTCTCTATGTTTTTTCTCTCCCATTCACTATCTCCCTTCCAGGCATCTCATATTAACCCTGAGCTAGGAGAATCCAAAATAGGACTCTGGGTAAGGTGCTAGGATTCACCATTCTCCTATTGAGCTTCATTTAAATGACGCTTGTCAAGAGGGAATAATGCAGGACACAAAGGAAAGCATTTGAAATGAACCATGCGCATTGGAAAAGATGCTATCGATACATTTTCCATCTACCCCACAGAAAGCTTTAGGAAAATGTGTATTTGTGGGGGAGGAAGGGTGGTGGTTAGAATTACCTAGCCTCAGGCATTTCAACCTTGCTCTCTCTTTGTCATTCGCATCTCCCAGTCAGGCTGAATTATCAGGGTCCTGGAAAAAAATTTCAAAAAGGGTTTGGCTACTCCCTAGGGGCATCAGTTGTCCACAGCATTGCCAAGGGTATGAAAGAGTGGAGGGAGCTTGCTTTCATCTATTGTGGAGGAAAGGAAAACCTGGAAGAGAGCTAGAGAACTTTCTAGTGCTCCAAGTCAGGAAGACCAGGGAGGGCCCCTCCAGGTGAAGGGCAAGGGAGGGACTGATTTACTGCTGTTGCATTTTCTCCTGTAGGCATTGGGGGAATAATTAGTAGGGAGTGTTTAGTGACACACGAGGCAGAAAACAATCTAGGCCACACTGACGAAGGCCTAAATGGAGAAGACTTCATCTGGGAGAGATTTCAAAGTGTGATGGATGTGAGGGGTGAGGAAATATTCAGTGACAGGAGTGAATAGCAACCTGAGATGGCCCAGAACCTTCCCGTTCACCTCCCCATCCTCACTTGAACCCAAGCACCTCTCAGCTGGATGCACAGCTTCTCCTCTCCACCAGCATGCTCCAAGCTGGGCCCCCCCAACCTCCAACTGGTTGCTCCCACTTCAGCTCATGGAGCCCAAAGTGTTCCCCCTGGAGTCACCCAACTCCTCTTCAAAAGTACATCAGAACTTGTTGCCCCCATTCTCTGTCTCTCTAGGGTCCTCTGAAGCCTTGTTTCACTTTACCCCATTGCCCTCCACTACAGTCTTCTTTCAGTACTTCAGCCATGCCTCAAACCCCATACCCTCCTGCTGTGCTCTGTTCCCTGTGGCTAGAACATTCACTCCGGATAGACAGGCCACCTTCACCTGCCAGTTCATCCTTCAGGTGTCAGCTGAACTTCATTTCCTCTAGGATCCTTCTCTGACTCCTGTGCTATGGTCTCCAAGGTCCTGTCTCCTTTGTAGGGCCCACCACATGTGTACAAGTTATTACGACTTGATCTCTTTTCCCTGCTACACTGTAGGTACTCATGGGATAGGAATGGAATGATGTTCCACTCACGCATACCCATAGCCTGAAGATATGGGCCCAAATGGACCATCTGAATACAAGGTGACATGAGTCCTAGTTACATCTCTGCCACTAATTAGCTATATGACTTTGGGCTGATCGTTCAACCTGACTTCTTGTTGCTCTCTCATGTGTCAAAGAAGAGGCTGTATCCAATGACTCAGTGACCGTGCTGTCTCCTTCTAGTGCTAACATTTTGCTGCTAGGAGTCAACTTCCAGGCATCCGTGACAGAGGATAAGAATGGGGCCTTCCAGAAGCATGCTGGTACAGCACACTGGGCAGGTTTAGACCTATTTCCCCTCTGGCTTCTGGCCCTGGAAGCTCCCTTCTGAGGCTGCCAGGAGGTAATAAAATGCCTGGTCTGAAAATGAGCAGGGTCTCTGTGACAAGAACAAGGAACACAAGTGAGGTCTGGCCATTTCCATGTCCATTTGACCACATCAGACTATTGTTGTGACAGCATTGTTGAGACATCTGGGGGAACCAACCTTTGCCCAGAATTGGTTAATTCCCTGGGCACAGCCACATGCCCTGTGATGGGACAGTTTTGAAGGGCCTGGTCCTTGCCCACCATGTCTTGATTGGGTATTAGAAGGGGTTATGGGGCATATATTGAAGGTTCCAATGGACCTTGGGAATCAATCTCTTGAGATAGGGCTAGGGTGGGCAGAACAACCTCCCAGGTGATCGTTGTGTGCACGAACCACAAGCTGTGGCCAAGAGCTTGTCTGAAAGGCTTGAAATAAGGATCTAAGAATAAGTTTGTGGTTAGCAAATATGAACTCTGGGGCCGAGATCCTCCTGGGGCTGCAGCTCAGGAGAGCCACTGCATTGGGCAATCCGAGCCCTGCGTAACTGCCATAACCCTAGCTGCAGCAGCGAAGAAATGGTTTTAGCTTGCAGGGATAGTTGAAAATGCATCTCACATTAGTTTAACTCAGCTAGACTAGTTTAACTAGATTAGTTTAAATCAGCTAGACTATCTGGCCTCTAAGCTAATAGATTTAGTGATTCCTAACCTTGAACTGGGCTCTGGCCCTAAGAAAATGCCTCCCCCCACCCACACAAAAAAGAAATTCTGAGCAGTCCAATCTGTAATAGCAAAATCTGGGAAAAGGCCCAGAGATCTGACAATTAGAGGAGACTGAGTGTGTTTTCATGTGAAGCCATGAAAAACAGCTTATGGGGCGTGTGGGGAGACAGCACTGTTGAGAAGAAAGACAATGATCATGGAGAGGGAGAAAACAGTTGCAACGGTCTGAGTACAGAGAGGCTGAAAGGATGGTGACCTGAAAAGGTTCCAGAGTGATGCTAAGTTTGTAAAAAGAAAGAAACATGTGACCTTTAAAGTTATACAATTGGTAATGGAGGGCGCAGCAGTGTCTATACCATAAAACCACAGAGAACGCCTGATGTGGCCTGTCCCCATGCAGGTGGCCATCACGCCGGCTTTAGGTTTACTGAATCCGGTTTTTCATATCGCCCTTTTTTATTTACACCTCTGCTCCCAGCTCTTGATTATCCTATGGCTTCTGTCCCATTTGGCCTTACTTTTGCCATGCATACTGAAAGTGACCCTTCTAGTAAGTAGCAAGAGGCCCCATTAGAGATTAGAGCCACATGTGATTCCTGTGGCAGTAAGAGCGCTGGGTCATGGTTTGGGAGCTGACACAGGAAAGGTGTGCCCCTACCTATTAGAAATAGGCCTTTCATATTTTGAAGACCTGAGCAGAGCTGAAAACTGTCTATCTTCAGATGTGGAGTTGGGGAAGAAAAGGAGGTGGTCATCTGAACCATCATGGATAGGGACCTGATCAGGTCCTGACATAGTAATTTGGGGGTGACTGCAGTGCCTGCAGATGGGCTTGTATGGGCTGGTGGAAGTGAGGAGTAGAAGATGTGTCATCGGGGACTCAAGATGGAGCCCTGTGTGGGCACAGCATGGAGGAGTTTGTTTCTGTTACAGAACTGTGAGAGGCTGATGGTTGATTGGAAGAGCAAGAAGCATCTCCACACCCTGGGGCACTGGCTTCGAAAAGGGTACTTGGGACAGACCTGAGTGGCAGTGAATCCTCAGAACTTGTTCTCTCTCTTGGGAAGTAAGAATCAGATGAACCCTGCACTGGGACCACATAAGCATCCCATGGGAGAGGGACTTTCCCAAAAAGCACTGGATTTCCGAGGCAGGGAGAAAGAGGTGTTTTTAAATCAACCTAAAGAAATAAGGCCGTGTCCAAGTGCAGCTTAAGCCCTGTGGGGCGGCTTGTGGTGGTTCCTGGAATTGTGAGGAAGGATGGCTCCATGTGCCAGGAACAAGAGTTGCCCTCACATCAGAGATTGCACAGAATTAAGGATGCTTCACAATACAGTGACTTTCCGCCCTGAGGGTCAAGGTCGCATGGATTTTCCAGTTGGATGATCTCACTTTTGTCTTCGATGTTCCTGTCTATGGAAGGTCTTGCTGGCTGACACTCTTGTTATCAAAGGTTTTATTATCCCTAGTCCCTGCTAGGAATCAAAGGGGTCTCCCAGAAGGCAGCCTCTGAAAATTTCAGAGAAAACACACCTGTGATTTATGGCATGAGAATCTGAAATGAAAAATAAATTGAAAAAGACAAGAAATTCTCAAAAATATGATTCTAATTGTGGTTGCAAATGAACTTTTTAATATTTCAAGAAGTCCATCAAAACTATACAGAGCTACCCACATGGTGCAGCAGAACTCTCCTGTCTCACCCGCTGCTCCCCTCAGCAGTGTATTTCAGTCAGTCTGCCTATTCTGCTCCCCACTCTCTCTCTGGTGAATCCTCTCACCCCCCACACTTCTAGCCTGTACCCCAGTTCTTCTATGCATAAATAAATAAATCTTTTTAAAAAACTGTACATTTGGGCCTCCCAGGTGGTGCAGCGGGTTGAGCGCAGTGCTGTGAAGCTGTCCACAGCCTCTGCAGCGTGGATTCGATTCCCGGCCGGCCAGGGAGATTCCCATATGGCGTGGCAGATTTCTCCTGCCGTGCCCGTTGCTCCCCTCAGCAGTGCTTTCAGTCCATCTGCCTGTTCTGCTCCCCATTCTGTCTCTGGTGAATCCTCTCACCCTCCTGGGCCTCTGGCCTGTGCCCCAGCTCTTGTATAAATAAAAAATAAATCTTTAAAAAATAAAAACTGTAAAAACTGGCAGACGCTCATTAAAATCTGTGCTTCTTTCCTTCTGACTGGAGTTGATTTGGAGAGACTGGGGAGCCCCTGGAAACTGTGCCTCTCTCTTTCCATGGTGATACTTGACACTCAGGTGCAACCTCTTTTTTCTGATTCTTCCAGTTCCTGGCTCAGTTGATGGTGTTCCTCATCAGCTTCATAAGCTCTGTGTTCTGTGGCCACCTGGGGAAGCTGGAGTTGGATGCTGTCACACTTGCCATTGCAGTACGTATGGGGCTTTCTCACACAGATTGATGAAAGCTATGGGTATTAGTTTCCTCTTGTTATTGTTACAAATGACCACACTTTGGTGGTTTAAACAACACAAATTGATTACCTTACACTAATGGCAGTCAGAAGAGCAAAGTGGATTTCACTGGTTCATATCAAGGTGTTGGCAGAGCTGTAAATTTAAGATTCCTTTGCCATGTAGCCTCACATATTCTCAGGTTCTGGGGGCAAGGGATGAGGACATATTTAGAGGCCTATCATACTGTCTACCTGATGGGCTAATTTTCAATCCATGGACTTTGGACTCCCACTTTTGGTCCCATATCTGGAAGAAGGGATTGTGAAAGTGGGGGTTGCTGTCTGCCTCCTAAATTGCATCAGGAGGAACTGTGACTCCCCCATTACATGACTTGTCTGTTTCACTGACAGTCCTAATCCAGAAATGGAACTAGACCCTAGTGTCCAAATCTAAAAGTGGATGGAACCCTGAATCTTCACTGTATCCTTGATGCAAACTCCCCAAACCAAAGAGCTGTATCATTAATTTATCAGGGATTAACTATCTATGCCAAGTTAGGTATTTCTACAGAAGTGGGTTCAATGGATTTTTGCAGGTTGTGTCCCTGGTCCCTGAAGCTTCCTCAGTTTTCCTTTGCTCCCAGTCTCCCTAAACATCCTTCAGTTTACCCGCCTAATTCCCACAGGCATCTGTGTTTGCTCTCTCTGAACTGTTCAAGACTACCCTAAACTAGTTCCCAGCCACACAAGGTACAGATTATTTTATTTTCAGGGAGTAACAAAAATAACCTCAAGCTTCTTTTCAGTCTTTAATGTTTGCCAATTTGGAGGAAGACAGAAAAGCACTCAGCAAGCCTCCAGCAAATTCTCTCTGGCCAGGGAAAGGCAAGAGGGTTGGAGTTTTAAAGTTGGGCCTGGTTTAGGTTGTCTCCAGGGGCCTCCAAGTGGACTCAGGTGACGTTAACGGTTTCCAGACAGTGAGAGCACCAGGTGACACGTGATACAACAACTTGGTTTAGGGACCCTACCCTGGGTTTCCCAAAGCTCCGGGAACACCTGGGTGTTGTTGCTGATCTGGTCAGGACAAGTACACTTAGCCTTACTTCAGGACTTGCTTCTGTGCCCCCAGAGCCCTTCAGGATGTTGTGATAGACCATACTTGAGTTTGTGCATGTGGCTTTGCCCCAAAGTTCTATCGTACCACATTGTATTAATCCCTTAAAAAGGATTCACATTCCTCTGAAATTGGGGAACAAAATGCTTAGACTTGCAAAAGAAAAAGCCTGGATGAGAAACTCTGACTAAGATTTTCTTCCCTCTCTAAATCTGTGTGTCCTTTAAATGCACTTGGTCCACCTGCAGAGGACCCCAGGCAGTCAGCAAAGGTGATGTCATTGAGTTAGGATCCTCCTGACTGAAGATCCATAGGCTCTGAGCAGAGCAGGCAGAGAATGTGCCTGCTTTTCCTCCTTTAACTCTGTGTGGCCTTCTTCTTGTGATTTTTTCCAGGTTATCAATGTCACTGGTATCTCTGTGGGATTTGGCTTATCTTCTGCTTGTGACACCCTCATCTCCCAGGTAAAAGGAAGCCCAGACCACTCTCACGGTGATCCTGGGCATGTTCTCTTGGATGTAGCTGGAAGAACCCCACTGCATCAAGGGAGAGTCGTGTGCAGAGGGAACAAATTCCCACCAGTAAACCCTGTAGCAGCATTTTGTCAGCCATCAATGCCAAGTTGTCCTTGCCTGCTTTCTTTGAAATGTGGCTGGGTGACTCTTAGGCTGGTGAACCAGTGTTTATCTGCACAGCTAGACAACTACATTACACTTTGATCACATGAGGGATATTATGTAAAAGTCCTTTTTATCACTTTCCATGTCATTGAGTTTAGCATTGATGGTATAGTGGTGAACATAGCTGCCTTCCAAGTCAAAATATGGACAAAATGGTTGTCAAACTTTCATGTGCATCTCAGTCTGAGGGCTTGTTAAAACACAGGCTGGGGGGGCCTCCCCTGGTGGTGCAGCAGTTGAGTGCTGGGCTGCGAAGCTGCCCACAGCCTCTGCAGCGCCAGTTCGATCCCCAGCTGCCAGGTGAGGGTCCCACATGGCACGCAGACCTCTTCTGCCGCCCGCTGTTCCACTCAGCAGTGTATTTCGTCAGTCTGCCTGCTCTGCTCTCCGCTCTGGCTCTGGTGAATTCTCTCACCCTCCCACACCTCTGACTGTACCCAGTGCTTGTATAAATAAATAAATAAATCTTTAAAAACAAAAACAAAAACAACAACAACAAAAAAAAAAACAACACAGGCTGGTGGCCCCATCCAGGGATCTGATGGTAAATATTTAAAGACAAGGCCCCATGGGTAGGAATGGGGGGAAATGCTTTGCCACGAAGGATTTGCCAATTCCATTGGTATCAGCTACTCACTCTGTGGCTAATTTCAAGCTGCAATAGAGATATCACTGAATGTGGACCTGGGAAAAGATGTGCACAGTTTGACTTTTGCAAGTCAATAGGAGCTGACTCCAGTGTCCCTCTGGCCTTGCCCCCCGAGTTTCTGCATGGGGCCTAAGAATTTGCGTTTTTAGTTTCCAGGTGATGCAACCCAGGTTGATGTACATTAGCCTCACATGGGGGACTATCTCTTTATGACACATGATTGGAGGTCTGGGTGGGGAGTAGCAGGGTGCCACACAGTGCTAATGGGTTCATCTTGGCTATGTGCACCTAGACATTCGGGAGCCGGAACCTGAAGCATGTGGGGGTCATCCTGCAAAAGGGTGTGCTCGTGCTGCTTCTGTGCTGCTTTCCCTGCTGGGCGCTTTTCCTCAACACCCAGCAGATCCTGTTGCTCTTCAAGCAGGACCCGGATGTGTCCAGGTAAGACAGGACATGCCAGGGCAGGACTGGAGTCCATCCCAACAGAAGGTAGTCTTAAGTGCAGTTTCCAGGAGTTACAAATGCCAGGGACAAGACCACACACTAAGAAAGGGGATCTTGTCTCGCATGACTATCAGGACTTAATGTTAGACCTCTCCCTGTCTGGGTGACTTCTAGGGTAAACAGTTTTGAGTGAAATTGGGTTTGCAATTGTTCTTCATTTTGGATGGTAGTCTGTGGTGTTTGTTCATGGTTTTGTGATTCTTGACCATGGTTAATGTTGTGCCCAATGTTGACCAGTGCAGCCCCTAAGGACACACAGACAGCCGATGCAAGAACGCAAAGGAGTTTATTACGGGCTTGAGTCTGGCCTCACGACACCCACTGATGCAATGGCAGATGTCGAGAGCCCTGAATAAAGGGAACAGGGATCTTATATAGGGTTACAAGCAGATTTCTAAAAATTAAATCATGTTGGCAAACATTCATTGGTGACACAGGTGCATTTCCTAACAACGGTGGGTACACAGTTTCAGTTTTTGAGCTGATTAGTCACATCGAGATGCAGCTCTATTTTATGGTTAGTTTGACCCCATTAGTGGCCCAAATTGCTCGGCTCCATTTTATGGCTAGTTAGACCCCATTGCTCGGCTCTGCTGTGGCTGGCCATCCGAGATAAGACCAGAGTGGGGTGGGGTTGAAACCTTCTCTGGAATGCAGGCTATTTAGTCTTGAGTAACCAAAACTTGAAATACTAAAATGGTGGTTATAGACAAGATGGAGGAACAGTGGCTAAGTCTCACAGTTAATATTTATTTATTTTCATTTTTTTTAGAGATTTATTTATTTATGCACACGAGAACTGGGGAACAGGCCAGAGGTGCAGAGGGGAGGGCGGGTGAGAGGATTCACAAGAGACAGAGTGGGGAACAGAACAGGCAGACCGACCAAAACACACTGCTGAGGGGATCAGCGGGTGAGACAGGAGAGGTCTGTTGTGCCATGTGGGTAGCTCCCTGGCAGGCTGGGATCAAATTCGTGTTGCAGAGGCTGTGGATAGCTTCACAGTGCTGCGCTTAACTCTTTGTACCACAAGGGAAATCCTGGTTAATATTTAAATCCCTCTGGTGCCTTGAAAATTCACTCATGCCTGGGTCCTCTCCCCCCACAGTGTACTGTTTTGATTGGTCTGGGCTGCGGCCTGGTGTCAGTATCTGCCAAAGTTCCCCAGAGGAGTCTAATGTGCCATCAACTTTGAGGCCTATGGTTTTAGTTGACAAAGATCTTTAAAAGTTCCTGCCTTAGACCAGTGGCTCTGAACCCAGGGGACATCTGGCAATATTGATAGACAATTCTGTTTATCAGAACTGATATTGGGGGGTTGCTAGTGGTAAAAATCAGGGATGCTGCAAAACATCCTATGATGCACAGGACAGCTGCCCATCACAGAGAACTCCAACTACATTGCTGAGGTTGACAAACCCTGTCTTAGACCCAAAGACTTGGAACCAAGAGGGTTATAGAATGATAAGCTCTATGTGTAAAGTATCATATTCACTCCAGTCATCCAAGCCCATTGATTTAAGAACTCCAAGAATGCAAAAGGCAGTTTCAGTTTGGTTTTTTTGTTACCTTGTCCCTGAAATGGAGATGTCTATCATCCTTTTTTCTCTTTCTTTATGTAGGCTTACCCAGACCTATGTCATGATCTTCATTCCTGCTCTTCCTGTGAGTGTTCTTGGGTTAAGAGGTCCCCTTCTTGAAATCCATGGGTACAAGTAGCCGAGGTGCTCATGAGCTTGATGAATTGACCACGTCTTGTATGATTCCCACATATGGTGTTGACCTTTCTTTTAAGAAAGAAAGGCATTAATTAGGCCCATAAAAGACACAAACTTTTGCTCCTTGAGAAATACCAAGGTTGAGGCCATCCCAATGGGTCACTGCCCTGAACAGCACCTGAGGTGCCTCAGGGATCTTTTTGGAACTGAACACAGACCTTTATTGTATTGGGATAGTCTTCTCCATCAGGACCCCTGAAGGCCTCACACTGAAGCTTGAGACTTTTTTTTTCTGCTTGTTGTATGTGATCATGCAGAATCCTAAGTGTGTGTACATGTCGACACAGTCATGTGTGGTCAATAAAAGCTCAGAGTGAAAATATTCAGTGAGCCAGTCATGCTGACTAGCGTGCTAGAGCTGCCATAGCAAAGTACCACAGGCTGGGTGACTTAACAATAAGAAGTTGTTGGCAAATTCAAGAGGAAGTGTTCACGGGTTGATTTTCCCTGAGGCCTGGCCCTTGGCTTGTAATTTAAGCTGAAGCCTTTTAAGTTGAATATTCTTTAAATATTCCACCAAATGGGAGGACTATAGTTTACAAAGTAGGTGCTTCTCCTAGACCTTGCCCTGGGGCTACCAACCCCCACCCCCACAAGTGTCCTAACAAAGCAGCAAGGAAACCCCAGGTTTGCTTGGATATGTTCATCTAAAAGAAATGTGTGGAGCACCTCAAACTTAGATACCTTGGCTTCCACCCTTCCCCCACCCGCTCCTGAGATAGAGTACCTTTTGGCTCTGTGTGGGAATAGAAGGCAGCCAAGACATGACTCCCAGCTCACTGCTGGATGGATGGCAAGGCCAAAATATTAACTTTCATTTCTCTTGTTCTTTTCTAGGCAACCTTTCTTTATACATTACAAGTTAAATATTTGCTCAACCAGGTAATGCAGACTATCCCTTTTTGTGGGCAGTGGGGGGGATGCAACAGGAGTTTATACCTTCCTGGGATTGTGGGGCCTTGAGAATACTCAAGGATAAGGGAGACCAGGGTGGAGCGGCGGGCCTGCAGGGAGCCACTGAAATACATCTTCCCGTCAGCGCACACAGGGCTTTGGCAGTGGGAGCTTTGTTAAGTGATATCAAGGAAAGGATGCATTTATTTTGGCTCTGGAAAATTTGTATCAGCTCTCCACTTGGAAATATTGTCGTTGGCAATAAGGATAGGATTGGAGCTGTAGTGTTCTTTGGCTCAATATGACAACCCCACTCCCTGAGTGAGTGGGGAGAAAGGATGCATACCTGTCTGCTCCCTGGCGTGTACCCGGGAAACAGCCTCTGACTGAAAGGCGCCACTTTCCTCAGTGAGGATATGAAAGCTCAAATTGTAATGAGGCCTGGCGTGAGTCAGAGCTCTTCATGTGTGGCTAACAATGATGGCCAGAGGCCAGTTGCCCTTGGCTTTGTAGATAGGGATTTATGATGCCAGCTTGTATGGGGTCCTCGACCTCCTTCTAGAGAAATCCAGATAAATGAGAGCACCGGGCATGTCTGGCTCATGGCCACACAGGCTGGCTTTCCAGGGCATAAGAAAGAGTAGAAGGGAGGAGAGAAAGACGTTTTCCATCTATTTAATGTTCTTAAAATTAGGTTATTATCCTATTGGGTTTGAAGGTAGTAAAAAGGTACAAACTTCCAGTTATATGATAAGATAAATAAGTGCAAAAGATGTGTTATAGAGCAGCCCCGATATTGAGCGGGTTGCCTGGCTGTGGGTCCTCACCCGCACGCTTACAAGGGACTTACTAATACTCCACTACAGGCACACACAAAAGGTTAATAAAAGGTTTATTTACAAGGGAAAAAGAAATAAGGAAAATGTACAACTCAGGGAGAAAATAGGGAAATAAAGTCTTTAATGCGTCCTACCCGATCTGCCGACCTGGAAACCCAAAGGCACTCTCAGAGCTGGCCAGACGCTGCAAGCTGGCGGAGAGCCAAAATGGGGGAACCTCTCCAAAGCCCATGTGTCTGACTATACCAACCTGGCTGCTTAACCCCACCCTCAGGTGCCAGCCACCTTCCCTTTGGTGGTGACGGGATTTGGAGTTCCCAGTGTCTTTGGCTTTGGCCTGGGGTGGGGGTGGAGTCCACAAAGCCTGTATGGAATTAGCTTTAGGACATCCTTTTCCCCCTAACAGATGTAATATTTACCATGGTGGTTAAGAAAACCCTGCTATGTGGTGTATTGGAAAGTAGATCCTAAGAAGTCTCACCACAAAGAGAAAATTTTTTCCCTTTTTTTCCCCTTGCTTCCTTTTTTATTGCATTTATAAGAGATGATGGATGTTAATTAAACTTACCGTGCTAGTCATTTCACAAGTTATGGGGGGTAAACCATTATGCTGTCTGCCTTGAACTTACACAGTGATGTCTATCAAGTAATCTCAATAAAATGGAGGGGGGAAAGATATTACCTTATTAACAAAAAAAAGTCAACTCTTTATTAGTATCAGAATCATATGCTTGACATGCCTGTACAGAGACAGAAATTGCACGTCTGGGCTCTGGACTGCGCCCTGGAAGCCTCCAGCCTCATGTGAAGCCGCGCAGAAGTCTTAGCACACTGCAAGGCTTTCTCCCTGACCCTCAGTTTCCCAACAGATGTGGGGGCTCCTCACCACAGGTCTGACTTGATCTGCTGAGAAGAGTGGATGTGAAAGCCTCTCTGATGCCCTGAGGCAGAAGGAACAGGAACCCTAGGCTTAAGGCTCCCCAGGGTTAGGGAGGTATCCCTTGGGTTATGGGGGATGCCCTGGGCTCCCAAGGCTGGGAAGGAGGGGAAGGGCAGAGGGACCCCATTCAGGAGCAAGACTGCAGAGTCTGGGTTAGGCTGCAACGTGGGTGGAGTGACACACAGACAGTGGACTGTCACGGGCAGGCTGGTCCCAGGTAAGCATGAGCAAGCCTTGCATTCTTTGCTGTGGCTTTTAGTTTGGGGGAAATGAATGAGTTGCCAGGGAAAGAGATGAGTGTAATGGATGTAGTCCCAAGAGAAGCTGATGAAGGTCTAGGACAAAGAAAGGATTGTCCTTTGAGGACAATGGGAAACAAAGGTGGGTGGATTCTGTAGGTCGGAAGGACTGGTTGGCTGTAGAGACCACAGGAGAGGAAGGAATTCCTTTAAACCAGGTCTCCATCTTGGATGCCCAGGCCATTCGTAAGTGTAGGACAGCAGGGAAGCAGCTGGGTTTTGGAGAAATACTACCAGAGAGGGAAGAAGAGAGGAAGAGAAGCAAATGAAACCCGGTGAATGCTTGGACTTTTGGGTGAAGGGGGGAGAAGAGTTGATTGCACGGTTCTCTGCTTACCTTACTCTGAGTGGAGCTGTCTCTTTCTTTTCAGTTTCTATTTATATGCTGATGACGCCCATCACATTTATGGATCTCGAGGATCTGAAGTGTGGTCTGTCCTTGTTTCAGGGAATCATACTGCCCCAGATCATCACTGGAGTTGCAGCCAACCTTGTCAACGCTCTCACCAACTATGTGTTTCTCCATCAACTGCATCTCGGGGTGATGTGAGTCCAACCTAATCGTGGGAATGACTCCATATGGCTTTTCCTGGGGGGAGGAAAGTGGGATCTTTCCCTGATCATTGTGTCCATGCGTGGTCTCCCTCTTGGGCCACTGTGGGATACACTGTCGGGATGGAGTGTGATGCTGCTCTGGGAAGAAGATGACCTTGGGATGTGACACCAAGTGAGGTGGGGAGAGCATGGAAGATTGGCTTCTCCCCTCACCCTGACTGTTCTTCCCAGGGGCTCAGCACTGGCAAATACCATTTCTCAGTTCGTCCTGGCCCTGCTCCTCTTTCTCTTCATCCTCTGGAGAAAACTGCATGTAGCAACCTGGGGAGGTAAAGGCTGCCTTTTGTCTTCCAACTTGGATGCGGGTTTCGTTTCCGACTGAGTTCCTGCCTGATGGCTGGATGTGTTGCAAACGTGTTTGTGTCCTGCCTGCAGGGTGGTCCTTCGAGTGTCTGCAGGACTGGGCCTCCTTTCTCCGCCTCGCCATCCCCAGCATGCTCATGCTGTGCATTGAGTGGTGGGCCTATGAGATCGGGAGTTTCCTGAGCGGTCAGTGTGGGGAGAGATGGCAATGGCTGCTAGAAATGCAGGGTCCTGTCTAGAGCACAGAGTCAGCTTTCTCTCTCCACCAGGTATCCTTGGCATGGTGGAGCTGGGAGCCCAGTCTGTGGTGTACGAACTGGCTGTCATTGTCTACATGGTGAGCATCTGATAGCCAGCCATGTGGAGGGTACTTGTTGGTATGGTGGGGTCTTCCCTGGGAGCTGTAGGTAGGTGGGGAGAAAAACACCAAATAACTTGATTACTTCTGGTTCTCCATGTCCTAACACAATTCACATCAGAAAGACTTGCCAAACATGAAGAATCTTTTCCAGTTGTTACAACACAGATGCTTTGGGGACACGTTGATGGTCCTGAGTGCATAACACTAAGGGCCAAACTCTTTACATCAACTTAGCCCCATCCTAACCTGGTTCTGGTGTCTCTTAACATTCCATATGACCAATCCTAGGTCAGGCCCAAAGGAATCAAAAGAGATATTGAGCAAATATTTGAGCATATATTTGCACAGTCATGTTCAATGCAGCATTACTTGTGATCCCACAAAAGCAGAAGCAGCCTAAGTATCCATCAATGAATATGGCTTAACCATACAATGGAATATTATTTAGCCTTGAAAATGAAGGACATTTTGTTACACAAGAACCCTTGTTAGAGGTCTTCCTTTGACTTAGTTTTACTGAAACCATCACATGAAAATTCTGAAGGATTTTCTTCTCTAGCAAGTCCCATTTTAGCAATATAAAATAAAAGATGGGGACAGAAAGAGGAATTTTTAATATGGAAAGGAACTAAAGCCAGCGTATGAGCTTGGGCATTGTTTGTAGTATTAATGTTTAGGCTAGTCACCTGCCCCCGCCCCCCTTGGTTATATTTTAAAAAGTATATACAATCTATATTTCCTATTTTCTTTAAGAGTATTTTTTTTTAGGGCTTTTGTTTCCTGTCTTTGCTTTTTTCCCCCGATCTTTGGCAGAATTTTTAAACCTATATTTATCACTTGAGCACTTTCATATTTGACACACATTTTATATTTCAGTAAACTCAGTAGTTACATCTAAATCTTTAATGGTGCATAGCATGCCACTGTGTGGAGTATCGTTTTTTAAATCATTCTCCCTTTGTTGAATATTTAATTTCTGGTGTTTCAGTATTATTAACAGCACCTCACTGAACATCTTAGGACAATTATCTTTGTAGATGTGTCTGATTATTTCTTTAATATAATTCCTAAAAGTAAAACTTATTTGGAATTTTGTCTTCTGCATATATTTCCATATACCTTCCAACAGGCTTTGGGAATTTACATTTATGCTTCTTCTAATCAAAAGAAGAATTTATGCCCTTTACTCATATTCACCAGTTGTTTACATTTCACCCCATTTGCTCACTCATTTTATCTATTGCCTTGTCTATCTATCTGTCTATTATCTATCCACTCATCCATTATCCCCACAGTTGGTGTTCATATATCACCGATTGTTCTGACAATGCCTTTTGTAACTACTTTTCTCCTGGAATAAAGGTGTCATGCCAACACTAAAAACTCCTGGTCTTCATCCTTTCTTTGTCCTTCTGGACCTTACCATTTTTGTGTAATGTAGACTACTATCTACAGAAATTTCCCTTAATTAGTTGTAACTGATACTTCCTCATGAATAGATTCTGACCCTGCATTTTTGGCGGGAATGCTGTAGGAATGGAGCTGTGTTCTTCTCATGCACTGTGTCAGCAGGTATGATGTGGATTTGTCCCATCGTTGCTGATAGGAACTGATAGCTTGGTTAAGGCATTGTCTGTCAGGTTTCTCCACCATCAAGTCACTTTCTTTCCCTTTGTAATTAATAAATAGTGTGTTGCTCCCACTAGAGAGTTTCTAGGAAGGAATTCAGTCTTTTGTTTCTTTCATATGCCTCTGTTTGTGTGCCAGATTTTCTTTAGCCCTGTTCTCAGTCATCCTGATCATAAGGCAAGAGCCACATTTAAACAAGTGATAATTCTCCTTTCTTTTTTAATACCAATTTCTGAAGTGGCAAATTTATACATAACAGTAATAGCTAATCTTAATCAAACAGTTGCTATAGATGAGACACTATTCTAAACAATTAGCATGTGAACTCATTAAATTCCCACAGTAACTCTGCAAAGTAGGTCTTATAACAGTTGAGGTGGAGAGAGGGTGAGTAACCTGCTCAGGTCATACAGCTGACAGGTAGCAAAGCCAGGATTTGAACCTAGGCAGTCTGACTTCAGAATGCCCATTCCTAACCACAATGCCTCTGCTTCCCTGTACCATCCTGCCTGTCACATAAAGGGTAGCATGGCTATCAGCTTGGTATGAGTCTTTCTCTTCTTATAAGCCCATTCTCCCATACCTAGCAGGGAAAGTGACTGTCCAGGGCTTCAGAGGACTTCACAAAAGTCCAGTGTGTGACAGGCCCACAGCCTGGGGTTCCAGGTTCTACAATGGGGGCTCCCAACTAGACAAAGTAGATATTGCAAATTCACCTTTCCAAACTTTTAGGACCACGTTTTCACAATGAGATGGGAAGTATAATCTACCAGGTCCCTCCTGCCTGAGGAAGATAGTGACTAGCCTCAGAACTAGACCACCAGGCAGGGCTGCTTCTCTGACCCCTGCTCTCACTCCTATAGTTTCATGATAGGTTTCCTTTTTCACTCTAGATACCCACAGGCTTCAGTGTGGCTGCCAGCGTCCGGGTGGGGAATGCGTTGGGCGCTGGAAACATTGAGCAGGCCAAGAGGTCCTCAGCTGTCGCCCTGGTGATCACAGGTGCTTAGACTCCTTACTCAGAGCCTGCACCTGTGCAGTCTGTGCCCGTATACCCAGGTTCTCCCTTCCTCTGGACCTCCTGTTTCACTGTGCTGTTTCTCTACCATTTTGTCCCTAGAAGTCTTTGCTGTAACCTTATGTGTCCTGCTGTTAAGCTGTAAGGATCTCGTGGGGTATATTTTCACCACTGAGCGGTGAGTGCTAGAAATTTCCTTGAAATATGAAATCTGTGCTAAAGACATGGGTGCTTGGATTTTTCACACTGGGCTTCCTCCAGTGGTTGGATCTTGGAGGGGTGCCTGAGTCATTTGCAAGATCGGAAACTCCCCATGTTACCTGGGAAGAACTGACTAGAAGCAGGAGCTACTTTATTATCTAGAATGCCAATTTAACGGGCTTTGGTGGTCAGTCCACTCATGTACTTTAAAGAGAGACACTTCTTTTTGGGGCCATTTGTTACATTTTCAGTTAATTCTTTTGTTCCCAATGACAAGAATTATCTTAATATCTCAGAATTGGCCAAAGTGCCTGCTCTGTAGTATTGTGTAACACATTTGTCAGTCTGAATTGAAGTTAAAATCTTACCAATATCAGATGGTTTCACTTAAAGGAGGAATAGAGAAGAACCAAATAAGGGATCAGGAAAAATAAATAAATAAAACTCCAAAATTAACAGGCAACTGTAAATCAGGGTGCAAGGGAGGGGGAGGAAGAGGGATCAAAATAGGGGAGGGAAAAGCACATGGGACTATGGTGATGCTATATGGGTGAACTGGTGGTGGGAATTTTACGAGGAGTACACCTGAGAGGAGAAAGCAAATATTGTACAAAAATGAACAATAATACAAAATATATATAGCTATCCCAAAAAATGCATCCAAGCATTCTCGC
Source organism: Talpa occidentalis (assembly GCF_014898055.3). NCBI lineage: Eukaryota > Metazoa > Chordata > Mammalia > Eulipotyphla > Talpidae > Talpa > Talpa occidentalis. The sequence goes on along the minus strand of NW_023605083.1, from coordinate 99,221,567 downwards.
ACAGGATGAAACACCAGCTCTGTGGATTTTGTTTGGTTGTTTTTGTTTTCAGCAACGAACGAGGTTAGCTGGTGCATTCTGACTATATTATGCATTGTGTGGACATCTCTTATTTGGGATGATTTTTTTTTTAAATCAGCAATCACTCAGTGCAAAATTAACTCTTCATTCATGGATTCAAAAAGCAGATGGAGTGGGTAGGATTAACTTTCATGGTTTATTTTAAGGCATTTGACTCTTGACTTCCAATATTAGATAGTCATCTTTAGTCTCAGTCATTTTGCTTGTTGGGAATACGATGTTTTAATGTCTCACTTCGAACGAGTGGGAAGGCAACCATAAATCCTCATTTTCTTCAGCGGGATCAGAATTAACTCTCAGAAGAGTACCCTGGGATGGTGGCTTCAGAAAGAACACATGGGAATTTGTTCTGAATCTGTCCACTTCAGGAAGCTATATAGAGCAGGAAAAAGAATGAAAAACAAGAGACCCACAAACTGTATCTTTGAGGAAATGGGGAGACTAAAACTGGTGGACTCAATGACTAAGATTAACCTAAGCATCATGGAGGAAGGCAGAGAGAAACTATGCAAAATAAGAAAGGGGACTACTAAAAAACAGTAATGTTTTGAAAGCTTAAGAGATTAGTTTGCACAACTTTGCAGGTAAGTTTGAAAATTTATCAGATCTAAATAGACTGATTTCCTTAGAAGAAGTAAGGGGGAGGGCCTCCCCTGGTGGCGCAGGTGGTTGAGCACAGTGCTGTGAAGCTGTCCGCAGCCTCTGCAGCGCTGGTTTTATCCCGGCCGTCGAGGTTCCCACATGGTGCTGCAGACCTCCTGTTTTGCCTGCTGCTCCCCTCAACAATGTGTTTTGTCTGTCTGCCTGTTCTGTTCCCCGCTCTGTCTCTGGTGAATCTTCTCACCCTCCCGTACACCTGACCTGTACCCTGGTTCTTGTATAAATAAATAAATCAAACTTAAAAAAAAAAAAAAAGTAAGGGGGAAAATTTTTTAAACTTCAAAAAAACATAATCCCAGAGGGTTCCCATGAAGACTTTATTAAAGCTTTAAAATGCAGAGCATTCCAGTGCTGTCTGGGCTACTCCAGAGGTCAGAAGAAGAATATTCCCACATTCTGTTTATGAGCAAATAGTTTGGTACCATAAAGAAAAAGCAAGCAATGGGCCTCCCTGGTGGCATAGGGGTTAAAGTCTCAGAGCTATCAAGCTATCACCAGCCTCTGAGGCATAAGTTCGATCCCCAGCCAGGGAACTTACCCACATAGCACAGCAGACCTCTCCTGCCTCGCCCGCTGCTCTCCTTAGCAGTGTATTTCAGTAGATCCACCTGTTTGGCTCCCCACTCTCTCTGGTGAATCCTCTCACCCCCACCCCGTACCTCTGGCCTATGCCTCGGTTCTTGTATGCATAAATAAATAAATCTTTTTTTAAAAAAAGCAAGCAAGCCACAGACCAACCTCACTTCTTAACACATCCATTTTAAAATCTAAAATAAAATACTAGTAGACAGAATTCAGCAGCACACTAAAAATAATAAATTTTGATGAAATATAAATATAACAGGTGGAAAAATGAAAGTGTAGAACATCACATAAAACTGCTATCACATGACATAATGGAGTCTAGATGGGGAAAATAGGAATATATATTTGCATTTCTTTATATTTTTTTCAAAACTGGACAAATGCAATACTAAGAATTGTTACCTGGTTGGGGAAAGATGGTGATGAAGAGGACTGGGAAAGTTACAGAAGATTTTTCTCAACATCCTTTCAGATTTTTGATTTCTTTAACCCATTTGCATAGGTTACCTACCTATTAAAAAAATTTGAATAAAAATACTATATTTCTGTCCTTTTGAGAGGAGTGGGGAGTGACCATCCAGTGCTGAATTTCTTATTTGTTAATTCAGCAAATAGTTATTGCCAGGCAGTGTTCTGGGATTATCTGTGATGAAACTCACTCAAGGATATTATAAACTCTTTGCTTCCCCCAGATCAGTGACACCATTTTTGCAGTCTCCTTTCAAGTGTAGCAGCAGGAATCTAGAAAACTTAAATAAGGGACCAGGAAAAAGAATAACTATAAGAAAGAAAATATCAAAATCAACAAACAACTATGAACCAGAGACACTCTATGGGGGATGGGGGTGGGGAAAGGAGGGATTGGGGTCAAAATAAGGGGGTTGTAATTGTAAGGGGAATATAAAAATAAAATTTAAATAAAAAAATCCAAATCTCTAGCTTTTAAGGGCAGGGCCCATTTCTAGGAACCAAGTTGTACATAAGCTCTAGATAAGAGCATAAGCTCTTGATCAGCTGCCAGCCTCGTTCCATAAAGAGAACCTTATCTCTATTCTGTTGTCCTTTTTCAGATACAGTCATGTGTGGACTCTGTTAGAAGAAAGATGGCGCTGTCATCCAAATTATATATATATATATATATATATTAAATTTTTAATGAAGTACCATTATTTTACATTCTCGTTAATTTTTTTTTTTTTGATAGTATAGGATTTCTCTCCTCAGGTGTGCTCACCGTAGCTCTCCACCACCAAAGCATCCATAAGGAATGCTATAATCTAGATTTTATTTGGGGGTGGAGGGATACCAAATCATTTGACTTAACTCTCTACATTTACCCAATGGACTAAACTTTTTTGTAAAATTTGTGAGATACAGCATAGAGTTGGTTTCCTCTGCAGCCCAAGGTTCCCCTCAAGAGGACTGTCCCTGAATGAGCCTTGCCCTCACCTGAGTCCTGTGTGTTTCCACTTTTCCTCCACCTTTGTCTCCTAATCCCCATGTGCTTTATCCTCCTAACAGAGAAATAATTGCTCTAGTGGCTCAGGTGGTTCCAATTTATGCCATTTCCCACCTCTTCGAAGGTCTTGCTGTAAGTATTATGCAGTATTCCTATAAGCGCTTTTATGATTTCTGTGTTTTGTCTGTTGATGATAAATCTAAATGAAGAAGAAGAACCAGAAAGGTAACACCGAATGAATATTCGTATTCACTTTACAAGAACACTGGCTCAAGGTCACAGGTTTTGAATCTGAGTCCCTTGGAACAGAAAGTGCTGGGGGCTGGGAGTCTTCCAGAAGCATGTGCAGAGCTCATACTGATGGATTGTTGTCTGCCTACAGTGTACAAGTGGTGGGATTCTGAGGGGAAGTGGAAACCAGAAGGTTGGAGCCATCGTTAATGCCCTTGGGTATTACATCATCGGCCTCCCGATTGGAATATCACTGATGTTTGCTGCCAAACTGGGCGTGATTGGTATGTTTCAACCTTGGTCAGGCAGAACTGAGTTACCCATCAGCCCAGGAAATGACTCTGAGGGCACATAGCCTCTTTTTTTTTTTTTTTAAGATTTGTTTATTTATGCATACAAGAGCTGGAACACAGGCCAGAGATGCAGGGCGGTGGGCGGGGGGGGGGGGGGGGGGGGGGGGGGCAAGAGGGGAGTGGGATGGGGGTGGGGTGGGCGGGCGGTGAGAGGATTCACCAGAGAGAGAGTGGGGAGCAGAACAGGTAGACTGACTGAAATACACTGCTGAGGGGAGCGGCGGGCGAGACAGGAGAGGTCTGCTGCGCCATGTGGGTTGCTCCCTGCCCAGCTGGGGATTGAACTCGTGCTGCAGAGGCTGCGGATAGCTTCATAGAGCAGTGCTTAACCCCTTGCGCCACCAGGGAGGCCCTGTAGCCTCTTTTTTGAGACTTAGCTCTGGAATGTTCGCCCTTTGCTGCATTCATTCTGGATCTAGTCCAAGAGGGAGGGAGAGGACCAGAGGCAGTCAGGGTCCCAAGGCCACCTGTTTGTGCCCCCTCTTACCCAGTGAGCAGCCATGCTCATTAGATATACTTGAGCGGAGCAAGACACTCTTTCTACTCATCTTCCTACCCTACTCTTTCTACTCATCTTCCTACCCTATATTGATGAATTCTCACTTCTTGGTGGCAGTGGGGACCACTGAAACAGCATTCAGAAACATACCATTAGTGGCTCCACACTGCTGTGACAGCCCATGTATGGTGAGACCCTGAGAGAAAACTGCTGCCTGGGACCATCCTAAATTGGCCACACTAACCTGTTTGAGGTGAGGCAGTGGAAGCTTTGGGCCAGCCTTGCTGTTTTTCTTCCAGAACTTCTGGCAGCACCCTCAGTGACTGCATATAACCTGGAGCAGAGCACCCAGTGTCTTAGTGCACACAGCAAGGCAGGCTTCACAGTGGGCAGTCTATAACATGCGAACCTAGAGCTGTTCTCTTCATGTTACTTTCATTGCCGTTCTGCAGCCTCCTGCCTGTACAACTTCTTAAGCCTTATGTCTTATGGCTTTCCCTCCAAGGGCACATGTGTGATGTGTGTGACCAGCCCAAAAGGCAGGCAGAGGTGGGGTGGGAAGACTTCTTATCGTCTTTCTACATTTGGAGGAAAGAACTTAATTCACAGGATCTGAAATTACCAGAGCTAATCTTTTAAAATGTAGGTAAGCAAATGCCTGCCCAGCTTTGATTTCTAAAATAATAATTTGAAATACATTGGCAGTAATAAATGCTTCTATTCAAACCTGAACACATTGTCTTTGGGTGAAGGACTGATTCACTTAATTGTGGTTTGTTTTTATCTGTCAGTACTTGGCAGACTTAGAGATGGTGAGAAGCCATTTGATACCTAGAATGAACTTCCAGTCCAATGTGTCCCATTACCTTGCACATTTCTCTCAAGTTCAAAATATTTTAAGGAAAAATATGGGAGCAAAGAATGGAGTTGCCAATGCAAAGTTCACTGGGCTTGCATATCATGATCAGAAAATTAGTTAGCTGCAATCTGGCATTATTCTTATTTTGGATTTGCCAATAGCAGAGCTAAAGGAATCTACTTAAAAATGTAGCTCCATCTATGTCCCAAGTGTTGTACTGAACCCATCCATTTATCTGAGAAAAGTGTACTATTATATGCAAAGTAGAGGGAGTTAATCACTTAATAGAAATGCTGGGAACCCTGGGGGAAGTGTGGGCTCTGGGGAGAAGACAGTCAGTCCCTGCCACCTACCGACGTTTTAGAAAAAAATCCTAGTACACACTGATTTTATTGGTGTTTTTTGTCTGTTTGCCTTTTAATATCCAAAATGACAGGTTTATTATAAAAAGGGAGAGCAAAATAAAGGATACTTGCACAGACACAAGCGGACAGAAAGAGGTGCCCCTGAAAGAGACAGGCTTGTTAAGAGATGCCTGCATAGACACAGGCGGCAGTCTTGGGAGAGCTGCTGCTCATGTTTGCAAAGGGCGAAGGCTGGTGGAGAGAAACACCTGCATAGTCACAGGAATGCAGGAGAGCTCCATTTGGAAATGGCAAGTTTAAGAAAGAGATGCCTGAATTGACACAGGTGGGCAGGAGAGCTGCCTCAAACTGGGTTTGAAGGTTGCATCACTCTGGTGCTGTATGCACTATACCTGCACCAACTGTCCAGGAGCATCAGTTTACTGAGTCTCGTGAGCAATTCCAGCAAATCATAACGGCCATCACAGTTCTCTGAGACACTGTTAAATACACACATTTCTGGTTTCCATTCTGGGGATTCTGACAATGACCCTATTTGGGCATTCCTGGGTTGAGTCAAACAGAATTGTTTGTAATGGTCTATAGTGAAATGACCACTGGAAATCTAATTCACAACTTTCAAATTACAGGTGGAGGTAGCTGGTGGTTTTCTGTTCAAGATGGCTAAGCTGAGCATGTGCTTTGTCTGGATTGAGAACAGTGGGTTTGAAAGAGAAAGTCAGTGGTTGGTTTTTATTTGTCCATTATAGGAATGTCAGGTGGCCACCAACTTTACGGGATGATCATACCTGAAAAGTGATATGAGGGTGATCAGTACCAAAGAGGAGAATTGTAAGCTTTGTACGAAGTCTGGCTACCCAGTTTAGCCACCTTACCCTTGCCCAGATCTAGATGGCAAGGCCCTTTATTCTGAGCTTGCTCTAGAGAGGGTGACAGCCTCCATCACTTGCCATTGGCAGACATTGAAAGGAAGGCAGAGGAATGGAAAAGGGGTACAGAGGGACAAGGGGAGGTTCAGGTGTGCCCGACTGAAGGCTGTGGGCTAACAAGAGGTGGGGCACCCAGTATGACTGCACAGAGATGCATATTTAATTTCCTCTGGTTGGCCAGTCTCTGCCACCTACCGAACAAAAAATTAGGGAAGCTGTTAGTTATTGACCACTTCCTGGCCTCTTTGGGTCGATTTTCACACATTATTGTTTAGCTTACTGGATTATCGCTAGAAATAGCAACCTGGCATCTTGCAAGTCTGACATATAGGCAGGCTTTCTGGATTGTTTATTGTAGATAAGATATTAGTTTTCTGGGCAGGTTGCTGCACTTTGTGGATCTAAGTTCTGGTTCTGTGTTTGTCTGTGCATATATTCAGTGTCTTGGTCTCCCCTTTTGGTAATTCTCTCACTGTGAGGGGCCAATCAATTTGAGGAAAACTAAAAACTAAACCCAGATCTTTTCCACTTGGAGGTTGTCCAGTCACCTGCATAGTCAACAGTACTGCAGGGTCTTCTTTCCCTTTCTGTTGGTGTGTTCTGGTGGCCATCTGATGAGAGAGCTGCCCCATGGAAGTATTTAAGACTCTGAATAAAAGGCAGTGGACCAGCTTCATGACCTCTGGTGGGGGCCCATCCTATCAGGTTCAAGGGTAGTTTTTCTTGGATAGCTCTTGGTTTGAAGCTCTTGATGAGGTTACCTAGGAGCTTGTGGTGAGAAGTTGTGGAAGGTGGCCTTATCCTGTTAAGTTGTGGAAAGTGGTAGGGCCCTGCAATACTTTGCCATGTCTGCTTGCGAAAGGGCAGAGTGTAGGTATGAGGTGAAATCCCTAGATACACGGATCTTCAGTCACTAAGGGGGATAACTGATGTGTCTCTGAGGGACTGGACCGTATGACTGTAAAGACAAGAGGCAGTACCTTTGGCTAAGGGAACTCAAGGGTTTCTGAAAGTTTTGTTAATTTGAATGTAAGAATGGCATTGGTCCTTTCTACTTGTCCAGAAGATAGTAGGTGGACAGCATAGTTTTTGAGTAGGGGCTAACACTTCACAGAGTTCTTTTATATGGTTCCATAAAGTATGTGTACCTCAGTTACCTGATGTAAAAGTTGGGATACTCTGGGCTAGAAACACAAGATCAAACCACTTTGTGGTGGCAAGGAAATACCTCAGTCCATCCTGAAGAGAGACATACAATAACTAAAACGTAGTTAAATCCTGCGGAGGGTGGAAAACTCATTTGCAGGTGTTCTAAAGGCCGTGTGCTTTGGTTCCTAGTCATGTCCAAGCGGCCAGACTTACATTACCAACAGGTGACCCATGACCTAGAGAGGCTCGTCTGCCTACCCTCTTCCCTCCCCAGCTATCTATTTAACATTTCTCCGCCAATGTAGACTTTAGGTATTAATTAACCTCTCTATTCCACAATGAGTGGTTTCATTGAGAAGCTTAGCTGATATCCATTTGAAACCTGTGCTAACAAGTGAGTGTCTTGGTAGTAGCAGAGATTTCCCAAGAGAAGGGTACAACCAGATTTTTTCTATTCTTTCCTTTTTCAAAATCAGGGGCTAAATGCTGATATTTTATGGCCTTTTTGAATCTATGCGGAGATTTATCCTTTGAGGGCTTAAATAAGATCATAATCTGGTGAGAGCAGTTTATCTGGTATTCTGCTAGCATATTTCATGTAGCAGCCAAACACGGGCTTCAATCTTGATAATATTCTCCTCCCTAGGAAGTGGGAGTGCATCTAAAAGTCCCCTAGCTTGCTGGCCATTTTCTGATGGGGGGTTCCAGCAGAAGTGAGAAGGCCTGCTTGTTTCCAAAAGCATCCCAAATCCTGTATGACCCCCAAAAGCAGATCTGCTCTCTGTATACATGTTCATTCTCTGATCTTTGACTGGTTGACATGTTCAAAGAAGCACAAATAAGTTCTGCCATCTGGGCTGATTTGCCCTCACGAGGAGGACTGGATGTGTGCTGCTTGATGACCTGGAGTCTCAACAAATAAACCAGGTCAGAGTTCTCTAAGGAGCCTCTAAGAAATCTAAGTGTGGGAAGATAATCACAAGGCTCCCTTCTGGTGGAAGCAGGGCATGGCAGGATTTGCAACTGTGAATGCTAATGTGCGAGGGAGAGACCAACAGAATTTCCTAAGAGGTTAGTCACTGGCTGAAGAGTGCTGAGTATTCTTGGTCAGTGATAACATCTGTACTTCATGACCAACTGTGAGGTCCACTAGGGAGCCTGGAACTAATTCAGCAAAAGCATCAAGTCTTGCAGCACAGAAGTATTGCCAAAGAGAGACAAGACTTTGCAGTGGGGTCAAGGGTAAGGCATGGCAAACAGTGGGTGTTGCATTGCTCCCATGGAGTTAAAATCCAAGGATTGGTCCAGAGGTTTCATGCACTAATAGGAAAATGGCGCCTTGTGTTATGGTCTCCTGGGAGGAGGCTTTTGAAGAGCTGTCCTCAGGTTCCGGAGGCCCGTTCACACTGGGGATGCCTGAAAAGATTGTCTCTCACTGAGGGCTTGGTCGGTTCATGAAGAGCGGTCAGTCTCAGAAAACCTTGACCCCTATGGTCTGCAATATTCATTTAATCTGGAAATTATCTCAGTTGTCACTTTTTGAGGGGTCTAGGCTAATTGTGTATAGCCTTTAGCCTATTGGGAGAGTTTTCCTCTCCTTCAATAGCTCTAAATGAACTCACAAAAGTGTCATCTTTTGAAAGTTTATGTCCCTTTTGTGTGAAAGCTGAGAGCAACAAAACTGAATTCTTTCTTGTTCTCTGAACAAAGTAGGAGCCATCCATATGTGTATCAGAACTCAATTACATGGGAAATTGAAATCTTTTAAATCTTGATTGAGGAACTGAGAAAAATGGTGGGCTTCACTGAACCTCTGGGGCATGACTGTGCAGGTAAACTGTTGTCCTCCCCAGGTGAAGCAAGAAACGTTGGCTGCCTTGGTGTAGAGGTGCACTGAGAAAGGCAGAGCAAAATCAACCACAGTAAAGCAAGTCGCTTCAGGAGGAATTGATGGCAGGATGGTCCCAGGAAGCCATAGATAACAATTGTGTTGATGATCCTGCAGTCTTGAACAAATCCATATCCCCCTTCACTTGGTTTCTTTACTGACAGCACAAGAGTAATACAAGGGCCAGTGCAGGGTAGGGGAAGACCTCTGGATCTAAGTCCCTCAACTATAGGTTTGCACCCTGCCTTTTCTTCTGTCTTCAAGGCATGCTAGAGAAATGTAGGTCATGTTTGGTAGGAGCTACCTGAACTTTTATGGATCATGCTCCAATTATTTGGCTGTAGATAGAATATTTTTCAGGTATTTCCATGCAGGATCAGGTACAGACTAGGATCAATATCGTAGTCTGGGGGCTGCGTCAACTATATGGAGATGGTACAGAGCACACGTGACTGTGAGTAGGGGGCCCTCTGGGGCCTCAAGAAAATAGTGTCTTTCTGGGCATGCAGTATCACAATGCTCTTTGCAAACTGTCATCACACAAGAACAGAATTTTTTAAACTTTTTTGTAGAAGAACTGGGGTATAGGCCAGAGGCACAGGGCAAGAGGGGCGGTGGTGGTGGTGAGAGGATTCACCAGAGTCGGGAGCAGAACAGGCAGATTTTTAGGAGATCTGTTAGGTTTATGGAAGGATCTGAATAAGAGGAAGAGGAGGAAGGAGGCGCAGAAGGAGAAAGATAAGAGGCAAGAGAGAGTGAGTAACTGGACGGGAAGGAGGGAAGGATTTCCTAGGGAAATGAGTCTCACTTTTTCCCACTTAATTTGTCAAATTGCTCACTAACTGGAGCCAAAGACTCTCTTAGTGGAGCAATTTTTTTCTTCAGAATTTCATTCAGAGCCCTTTAGTGTACTAATCAAAAAATGCTGCGTACTGGACTTGTGAAACCTTACTCCGTTTTTTCCCTAAGCTCATGTCAAATGAAAGTTTTTTTTTTTTAAATCAAATGTTTCCCAGAGTGGCCACCAAGGTTCCAGTTCATCCTTGGTGAGGTTAAGCCATTTAGAAAAGCTAGAAGGGATCATGCTCAGCGAAATAAGTCAGGAAGAAAAAGAAAAATACCGGATGGTCTCACTCATAGCAGGAATTTAGAAAACCTAAATAAGGGACCAGGAAAAAGACTAATTAATACAAAGTAAAAATCAAAATCAACAAGCAACTGTATACCAGAGATACACTGGGGTGAGGGTGGGGGAGGGGAGAGGAAGGATTAGGGTCAAAATAAGGAGGGGTGCAATTGTATGGGGAATATAAACAAAATGAAAATGCATACATTGTGCAAAAATGAAAAATGATGTAAGAATTATATAATAGGATGATGGGGAAAAAGAATTACATGAAATAAAATATTAAAAAATAATAATTAAAAAAAGAAAAAAAAAGAAAGACAGGCACAAGAAGTCAAATTGTGATGAGAGCACATGTAAGAAGTAGGAGTTTCTGCAGGCAGAGGAAACGGTTTAGACTTAGATGATCAGGAATGATAGTAAGGCCCCTATAGGCCTGGGGAGGCCCAGTAGGCATGGAAGACCTAGGAACCTCATGTTTTAGGGCCCCCAGCCACCTCAGATGCAGATGTGTCAGCCACATCCAGGTGCAGACCCAACAAATCTGTGCCTCTTGACAGGTGGAAGACCAGAGAGAATTCTCTCTGCATCAAAGCCACCATCTCAGAACATGCTGTTGAGATGAAAGGAGAATCTTTACACAGTTTCACTGGCAACCCACAGCAAAATTTGTCCAAGTGGATGCTGTTCCAGTGAGAACTACAAATTCATGGGTCCATGAGACCAGCTCACTGAACAGGCTTACAGGGCCAGTGCCTGCATTCTACCCTATGACACATGACACTTTTACATAGCAGAACACCAACTTGTAATCTGAAAGACAGCAAAAGGGGATGAAGAAAAGGTCTGATTTCATCTAGGTGGCCAAATACATGGAAACCATTACCAAACCCAGACACTAAACCAAAGAAGAAATAGCCAGAAACTCAGGGTAAACGAGAGTGAAAAGTTCAGAGCCAGCCCTGACTTACGTCATTATGGACAAGCCACAGAGAGGCACAAGGGGCCACTGTAGTACCATACATGGTCCAAGATTGGCGCTCACGATGATAGTTGGCGCAGATGAGATTGCCATGATTGGCTGTGGACACAGACCAGCTGAATAATCAAGCAAAGGCCCTTTATTCTGAGCTTCCTCTAGAGAGGGAGTCAGCCTCCATCACTTGCCATTGGCACACATTTGAAGGCAGGCAGAGGAGTGGGAAGGAGGTACAGAAGGACAAGGGGAGACTCAGGGTGCCTGGTGGGCGGCTGTGGGCCTGAGGCAGTTGGCGGTGGGCTGTCAAGAGATGGAGCACTCTGTGTGATTGGACAGGGATGCATATTTAGTTTTCTCTGATTGATCCTAAGTTGTTCCTAATTAGGGAAGCTATCAGTTATTGAGCAAGTCCTGGTCATTTTGGGTGAATTGCCTCAGAAGTCATTATTGAGTTGCTTGGATTGTGCATGGAGATAGCAATCTGGCCTCTTGCAAGTCTGACATATAGGCAGGCTTTCAGGGTTGTTTATTGTAGATAAGGAGTTGGTTTTCTGGGCAGGTGGCTTTTGGTTATCGGTTAAAGTTGTACTTTAATGTATGGTCTGATCATTGTGTCTGTATTCAGTCTCTCATGACTATCAGTAAGAGTTTCTGATTCTACCATTAATTCACTGTTGACCAAACAAAAAAACCCTGGTAACTTGGGGTCTCACTGTGGGTCCTATGTGGGTATATTAGGCAGAGTTTATATGGTGCTTTGGGATCTGCAAGATTTTTCCCATCTTCCCTTCCCACTCAGTCGCTCCTTTTTTCTTCTCTAATCATAACTGGGGGGTAACTCTGCTTTGGAAGCTTCTAGCAAAGTCTGTGCCTGAGGCAAGTGAGTAGTGCAGGAAGCATTTTTTACAATCTCAGTCCACCTTTTTGAGAACAGGGCATAGTAGTTTGGAGATACTATTAGAAATAGGAGTTAGTTTATCCTGAAATTTTATTTCCTTATAACTGGCACCATTCTTAGTAGCCAAGCATTATGATTAAAAAGGCCCGAAAATAGCATCTGAACATTTGTTCTGAGATTCAGAACCCTGGGAGGTAGTGTTGGGAAGCACACTCCCTCCCTGACAACCTTCTGGAAAACAAAGGAGAGAGCAGGGAGGGGTCCCTCGGCCACTGTGGGCACCACTTCCGCCATGAGAACAGATGTTCCTAAGTGAGATATGACGAACTTATACTCCAGGGGTGGTGGGTTCTCCACAGAATTAACCTCTTTTAAATATTTCCACTTCTAGGTCTGTGGGCAGGAATTATCATCTGTACCATCTCTCAAGCTGTGTGTTTTCTAGGCTTCATTGCTCGACTAAACTGGAAAAAGGCCTGTCAAGAGGTAACTATGTTCATTGCTGTCCCAGCAAAGGGCTTGCTCCTAGAATGCAAGCACAATTAGCTTGGTCTCTCTCTCATTTTATTTTTATAATGAAATTCACTTATTTATTTTCTTACAGCGTTGTTCATTTTCATATAGTATTTGATTTCTCCTGCAGGTTTAGTCCCTGTAGTTCTCTACCTCCACAGCCCCTGGGAGTCATCACCACAGTCACTTGTGCTCTTCCCTGCCATTTTAACCCCCCTCCTCTTCCTCCCAGAACATTTTCAGCAACAAGGATGGAGCTGGAAGGGATTATGCTAAACAAAATGAGTCAGAAGGAAAAAGATAAATATCGCATGGTTTCTTATAAGGAAACCAAACAAAGGGTAGGAAAGAGACAAAACTTGCAAGCATCTGAGGCATCTCTTTCATTTTAAAAGGTTCTTTGTGCTTTTATCACGAATGTTGCTTTGCAGTTATTGTTGTTTTAAACAGATTTAATTCAGATATGAAGGGCTAATGCCACTGACTCGCTCCATCCCCCTTTGCTTAATTGTTGAATAGAAAAATGGGGGCTTTTTTCCTCCCTTGCAGCCCACGCTAGTCTACCACCTTGCACCTGAAATGCCAGTTTCAGGTAAGATTTGGAGAAAGGTGGGATGCCATCAAATTCATCCTGTTACTATTTCTTATGATTTCAAAATATTTCTTTTAGACACCTGTGTACATGTTTTTCTTCAACTTTTAGGGTCAATATGGGGCCCAAAAGTCAGGGGTAGATAAAAGAGGTGAAGGAAAACCGAAGAGAATATCCAAAATGATCTTGGGCCTTACCATTTCCCGCCTCTTAAGCTGTTACACTTAACCTTTCCCCACCAGCTGACCCCATATCAATCTTTATGAAAGAAGATTCCATACTTGTGAATTTGAGAAGCTCCAATGGTAAACGTTAATTAAAGAAAATGACGTGGCTTTTTCTATACCGGGTGGTAAAGTGGGGTCTTTCATTGACACTGTTGTTATGGCGATTTCTCAGAGAAATGAGACAGCACTCAGGTGGAGAGGGAGATTTACTTGTCACACAGGTGGGCTCAGTGGGATAGCTCCCAAAAGGCTGAGCACCCAAGAGTAAAAATGGCAGTTTTATACAGTTTGTATGAGGAAACTTGCTATCCCATACCATCATAGCATACACATTCTTTATTGTTTGGGAAGGGGGCCAAGGTAGCCATGGTTACCACTGGTGAACAAGCAGCGCAGTTTACCCAGCAACTTCTCTGCTCCAGCAAGCAGCAGAATCTAAGGAGCAGACTCCCCCAAGCAGCAGACTTGGGAAACTTCCTGCTTCATTGTGACTGAGCCTTGCGGATTAACTTTGAGTTTCATCTTCTAGGCTCAGGTACATGCCAATTTGAAAGTCAACAAGGATGGCACTTCTCCTCTCTCTCAGGACCTCCTTTACCCAGGTACGATCCAGCTGTCTCAGCTCTCAGAACAGGGCTGTTTAGCTCCCAGAGGGGCCAATTGTGGGGCACAACTAGATCTGCTGCTGTGAACTCCCTTTTAAATAGGATGACACTATTTCAGAAACAAACCACAAAGTCAATTAGCACCCACTTTTAAAAATATTTATATTTTATAATTTTTTACACCGTTCTTCTTCTTCTTCTTCTTCTTCTTTTTTTTATGCTTTCTCATCTTGGTTATAGTCCCTGTGAAATTCACACCACCAATTCACCTGTGTACCATCACCATAGTCCCTTGTGCTCTTCCCACCCCCCCTTTTATTATTTTTAAAGATTTATTTATTTATACATATAAGAACTGGGATACAGGCCAGAGTTGTGGGGAGTTGAGAGGACTCACCAGAGATAGAGTGGGGAACAGAACAGGCAGACTGACTGAAACACAATGCTGAGGGGAACAGTGGGTGAGACAGGAGAGGTCTGCTGCGCCATGTGGGTAGCTCCCTGGCCAGGGATCGAACTCATGCTGCAGTGGCTACAGATAGCTTCATAGGTTGCATCTTAATCCCTTGTGCCACCAGGGAGGCCCTTCCCACCCCTTTTTGGATCCTACTCCCTTTTCTCCGTTGCTGCAGAATGTCTCAGTTAACACCCACTTTGAAGTAAACAGATGAAGTTTGTTTGCTTTAATTCCAGATATTAACACACTGCTATCGATGATTGTAATGGCTACTGGCGGGCAATTCCTTGGCTGACATCTAATACTTCCCCAGGCATTCTACAGGCATTTCTGATGCTTGGTGGTCCTGTGCTTTGACCATGTATCAGACATTTGCATGTTTGTTTCAGTGGGGTCCCTGCTGTTCATTGGGCAAACACACATGGGCTTTAAACAAGTTACACTTCTGGTGAACATCATGTCAATATGTTTATCTTTTTTGTTCTGTCCATTTTAGTCATCCTAGTTCCTTATGAGATTAGTCATGTTCTCACACTAGTCTTTGCTCCTTTACAATGAAAAACGTTTTGAGTCCATAGATCAGCTAAATTGCAGTCAGTGGTCACTTTAGTTGTCTCTGCCAGTTCTCATTCATGGTGTCTGATTATCTTCAATTGTGTTCTAGACTTTGTAAATGTCAATGTCATTAGTATTGGAATGATAAGAGTCATTTGCGGTCTAAACTGATGTCCTCTATTTTCAGAGAGGATTTTCCTCTACCTCTGTCAAATACTTAGGGTTGCCAGCGGTCTACAGCAGTTTCAGAAAAATTGAGATTTCTGGACCACCCAGGTGACCTGAACGCAAGCTACAACCACTGTGAGGGCTGGTTCATCTTTAAATATTGGGTGCAGCTCTTCAGAATTCCAAACTCAAGTATGAAGGGTTTTCCAGGGCCCCAACTTTGATAGAGACTTAACTCTCCAAAGCATTGCCTCTTTCAGATGGAGAAACCTCAGGCCCAAAGCAGCCCCCAAGGCCAGAGTGCTTCTCTGGGTGTCCTGCATCCCCCAGATCTTGCCCTGGTGGCTTTTTATATTATTAGCATTCTGACTTCTTCAAAATGGCATTTCTCATTTGTTTTATCCAGCTTTTATAATTAACTTCAGAGGAAGTGTTGGTCCAAGTTTCCTACCATGAACCATTTATAAAATCAGGGTAATGGACTGGTTACCCTATACATTTGTGGGGAAGAGTTAAGCAAGATCATGCACAGGAAGGACTGAGAACAGTGCACGACACGGAGGAAGCTGTCTGGCAAGGGCCAGCTGGTGCCGTCCTTTTCAACATTAGTTTTTCTCAGAACTCTGAGGGCATTGCCATATTCCCAACATCCATTTATGCTCACTAAGAAGTTGGATGCCAGTTTTATTCTTGTTCCTTTGGGTTATCTGCCTTAATTTTTCTCTGGGGAAGCCTTTAGGACATTTTCCTTATTCTTAATATTCTGTCATGAGGCTAAAACCTAGTCTGAGTCACTGTCCTATTTCATATGCAGTGGGCCCTTCCATGTGAGGATTCACATCTCTATTCAGTTCTGTTAGTGGCCTTGAATGTTTTTTAGCTTCATTTTTTTTTTCTTCCATTGGCCTTGTTCTCTTTCTGAAATATTGGCTCCTTAAAAAATTTCCTCCTGAGGGGCCTCCCGGGTGGTACAAGGGTTTAAGTCTCAGCACTATGAAGCTATTGGCAGCCACTGCAGCACAAGTTCTATCCCTGGCCAGGGAGTTAACCCACATGGCGTGGCAGACCTCTTCTGTCTCCCCCGTTGCTCCCCTTAGCAGTGTATTTCATTCAATCTGCCTGTTCTGCTCCCCACTCAGTCTCTGGTGAATCCTTTCACCCTCCTGCACCTCTGGCCTACACCCCAGCTCTTATATGCATAAATAAATAAAATAAATCTTTAAAAAAAATTTCCCTCTGACTCTTAACTCAGAGAACCACCTTATTTCTCTAGTGCTTGTGGCTGGGCAGAACTGTCTGGAGTTCCCAAGTGGACAATAGTAGGTAGGGTCTGTTCAGTATATATGAGGGAGTGAACCAAGAGGTGCCCTCACACAGGAGTTCTTTGATTTCCATTGTAGCAATTACTTCCTAAATCAACTTCCTCCCCACTGCACATATCCACATCAGCTTTTATAGAGAGGGGGAGAAAATCCTGTTAAGCTGCTAACTAAATCCCTTTTTCCCTCTAGCAGCCCCAGAAAGCCATGGAGAAATTTTAATGACAGATGTGGAAAAAAAAGATGAGACTCAGTGGGATCAGCAGATGCACCAAGAAGAACATCTTGTGAATATCCAGCCAAGGGATTCAGCTAAGTTGTCCAGGAGACAGCTGTTGCTGCAACGAGGACTCCTGTTCCTGGGGTTCATTTTACTGTTACTGGTGGGGATTTTAGTGCGAGTATATGTCAGAATTCAGTGATGTGGCAAGAGAGAGATAGGGTCAGATCAGGCAGGCTTACAAGCAAATCATTCATAGGTCCAGTGGTGGCAATTTGTTTTTAGTTAATGTAATTCAGCCATGCCCATGGATTTCAAGAACTGAGAGTTCAAAGATAAACTTTTGAATGAAGAAAAGGAACTACATGTGCTTGTTCAAGACAATATCTGAAAGTATACATTTGAGTGATCATCCATCCATCCATCACTTCTCAACCAAGGACCACTGTGTACTGATGCATTCATCTTTCTGCATTGATATTTCTTCTATATACTGTTTTTTTTAGACACAAACCCATATAATGAGTACAGAAGGATTCTTACTGTCTGAATTATTTAAAATATATTTTACAATATATATTTCCTTGTGTCTTAGATTATTATTCAATGGGCAAATGACACTTGTTGATATTTATGTGGGCTCTAGCTCTCAGGCACTGTGGGTACTAGATGCTTTAAGAAATGGAAAGAGAGAAAACAAACTATTAAGAGGGAAGGAGTCAGATGGTGTTGATCAGCATGTTAAGGATGGGTCTTAAAACCTGCACAATTGACATGATTGGCAGAAGCAAGGAGAAATGATGCTAGCTATAGCCCAAGGCCTCATTCTGAATCAGCACTTCATTCTTCTATACTGGCCGGCATCCCAGAGAAAGAGTTTGAAGGGCTAGTCCAGGCAAACTGAGGGAAGAAGACCATTTCCTATTTTGAAAAATAGGGAGGGGTTATAAAGTTGAAATGCAGCAGAAACGGTAAGAGACTGTTAGGAAAGGAGAGGATGGTGTCCTGGGCAGGCTCTATTTATCTCCTGTTCCCATCAATCCTCCTGCTTAAAAAGGGCACAAGCTTTTTGCGGCGGACAAGTTTCATCCAGAAGGTTTTGTGTGGTCCTGTCTCAAAAAGATGAGGTTTTAACTGTTGCTCCCTTCCCTTCAGCCTTGGAAAACAGCTGGGGTAGTCTTTGGGCTATAAAAATCCACACAACCAATGAGAATTCCTCTCCGGGTGGTGGGAGGACAATGTTTCAAACTGAGGTCTTGGATTAAGTAGTACCAGGCGAATTGACCGTGTGGGGCTAGGGACACGCCAAGGCAGCAAGCCTTAGCCCATGTGAGGAACCCTAGGAACTGGGATGGACACAAGCAACTAGGCTCGCTTGGCCTTCTCCCTGAAAGAATAAGGATAAATCAGCAATCAGTCACTGTGAGTAGCAGCTTTGGGCAGGGTAGTAAAGGCAGCTCCACCCACAGTGCTTCATTCTTGGGAAGCTGGAGGGTCATTTTACAGGGACCAAGATAAGGTCTTGCACTGAAAGTGTCATTCACCTTTGGGGGATTGGGTGGGGCCTGAGTGTAGGTGGCCCCAGCAGATCCCCTCCTCCCAACTCTCTGTTAGGAAGGACGCAAGGGCCCTCCTCACTCCTGACTCACGGGACACCCCTATCTTCTAGAAGTTTCTCACGCTCCACCAGCCCTTCCCCGGGGACATGGAGGGGCCTTCAAATAGGCAGAATATCCCTGCTGGCAAGGAGCTCATCACTGGGGGTGCGGGGGTGCGGGGGTGTGGTAAAATACGTCAACACAGTGGTAAAATGCGGTAGAGAGAAATGCCCCCTGAAGCGCCTGCAAAACGCTCATTCTACTTTTCGGACTCACAGTCGCCTTCCTGAACGCTGAACGTCGCTCGCGCGGCTTCCCCCCCACAACACCCGGGGCCCAGACGGCGACCCTCTCCCTCCTCTCCGAGGTTTCCGCCGCCCCCACGCCCCAACTGGGCTCTGCGGCGCCATCTGTGGGCGCCCGCGCCTGACGCCCCGGCCCGAGGCGGGGGCTGGGTCCGGAAGCGCGGGGGTCGGGCTGGGAGGGCTGTGGGGGGCTGTGGGGACCGCCCGCGGGCTGATGGGCGGGGCGGCGCAGCGCCGGGCCGCCCCCACCCTGCGCGGTACCCCCAGGGTCCCGCGCGCCGGACCGCCATTCGGTCCCGCTCGGTCCTGGAGTTTCCCGCGGCGGCCGACGCCGGACCCCCCGCGGCCGCCCCAGGTCGCCCCCGCGGGCCCCGTGGTGAGTGGGCGGCCCAGCGCCCACCCGACGGCCGCGGTCCCCGGCCCCTGGCCCCAGCCGCCGGTCCGGGACGCTCGGGCCCGCTCTCTTTGCCCGGAGAAGCGTCCCGCCGGCGCCCGGTCAACTCCCGCTTTTCCCTTGGCAGTTCCTTGCGCAGCTGATGTTCTTTCTCATCGGCGTCGTCAGTTCCATTTTCTGTGGACATCTGGGGAAAGTCGAGCTGGATGCGGTTACGCTTGTGGTGTCGGTAGGTCTCGACGTTTTTATCTTTTTCTTTGGGCTGACAAGATAAAGCCTCGGGATTTGATCTGTATTATTTTGTCTCGTGTTATTTTGACATGTCTTTATAGGAAGGTGTCTTCCTTGACCGGCAAGAGCCATTTTTAGATTTGAAAGGAGATCGTGTCAACTAATTAGAAAAGTGTGTTCTGGAGGCTTAGATCATCCCGTGGTGCCCAGAGCTCTCAGGACAGAAGGGCCAGGTTTTGCAAAGAGTTTGTCCTAAGTATGTAAATTTACCGGTGAAACGAACAATTATTTTCCTATTATGAGATGAAACCAAAGAATTTTTAAGTAAACTAAGTTGTCTGCCATGAGTTTGAAGTACACAGTTCATTAAGGTAGTGTAACAGGGTGGTCCCCAGGAAAGGGGGAGGTTCCCTGCCCCACCCAAGGGAGGGTGGAGCTGAGCAGGAAGAGGAGAAGCTGCAGAGGAGACTGAGGAAGGAAGGAGGATGGAGCCAGAAGGAGACCTGGAGGAGGCACATGGAGAACAGAGACACATGAAAAAACTCCGCTTGCCTTTTGGTCGTGGACTGGGTGACACAGATGTGGGTGAGAGACCCGTGGGGAGGTGACAATGGCGGTTTTTGTCTTGATTTTGGTTTTGCTCTTTTCCCTCCAGACTTGTCTGGTTGTTTCTGATGCTTTTATGTGGGTCCCCATTGGAAGATGCTTTAGACTTGTGGCAGGCTTTGGGGCCTTGCTCTGGGCCCATCCTGCTTGGGTGGACTTTTACCCACGAGGGGACGGGTAGCTTTGGGTGCTTGATTTAGAAACTAGATTCTTTGCCTTTCCTGTATTGTTTCCTAGTTGTATTAAAGTTCCTTCCCATTAAAGTCTCATGTTTTGTGTTGATGCGGTGGATGGTGGAACCTATTTAGGCAGGTTTGCATGTTTGGGCTGCCCCTCTCCCTGCCCTGTAACAGTAGCACTACTCCACCATTAGATTGATATTCCACCGTCTCTGAAGTCTTTTGCCCTGATTTTTTTGTTAGTGATACAGTGGAAAGTTGTCTCTCTCTTGCATTTCATCCAGGGTTTTCAAAGAAAGTGAAAAATGCACCTCCTGTTGGTGATAGCAGGGGTCTTTCCCAGTCTCATAAAATGTCTCTCTGACCCCACTGGAGGCAAGTATAAACCCTTAAGATGGGGGGGAGGGGGCACAGAAGTTTCAACTTTTTGGTTGAGATGATCTTGCTGTGTGGACTCAGACATTTTTATTTGCAGGTCTGTTAATGGGTAAACTAATTCTGCTTTGGGGATATTTTTGCTTTCTTTGAAAGTTTAGGTTAAACCTTTAGGGAGTCAAGAAGGAAGAAAGCTTTATATACCAGTTATTAAGGTGTCCACTCCAAGGATGAACTTGACCCCTTCACCACATAGGGCAGTGGTGACCCTGGCATGGGGTATACTCCTGGTCATCCACTGGGTGTGAGCAGACGTTAACAGCAGGTAATTACCTGAAATTTGAAGGGACACTTTGTTCTATTACTGTTATTCCACAGAACCCTTTTAAAAATTGGCAATTTCTATTCAAGGTATAATTGACATGTAACATTATGTTAGTTTCAAGGGTACACCATAATGCTCCAATATTTGTATGTATTGGAAATGATAGTCTGACACCTGTCACCATACATGTTACAACTTTTTTTCTTGTCATAGGAACTTTTAAGATCTACTCTCTTAGCCACTTTTAAATATGAAATAAAGTATTATTATTAGCTGTAATCACTGTGCTGTTCATTACATCCCCATGACTTATTTATTTTATAGCTAGGAGTTTATACCCCCTTCACCCCTTTCAAATACCTCCCATCCCTCTTCTGTCCCTGGCAACTGCCAATCTGTTCTCTACAGTTAGAAACTTCTTCTGTCTGTTCTCTACAATTAGAAAGCTTTATCTGTTCTCTACAGTTAGAAAGCTTTATTTTAGATTCTATCACTACACATAAGTGAAATCATAAGGTATTTGTCTTATCTGACTTATTTCACTTAGGATAATGCTGTCAAGGTTCATCCATGTTGTGGCAAATGGCAAGATTTCCTTCTTTTTTTTTTATGGCTATAAAATATTCCACTCCACATCCTTAGTTCTTGTTTTTTGTGTGTTTTATTTTTTCTTCCCCTGATAGCCATTCTAACAGGTGTGAGGTGATCGTGCATAGTGGTTTTGGCATGTCCCTGGTGGTTAGCAATGTTGAATCCCTTTTCATATTCCTATTGGCCATCTCTGTTTCTTATTTTTAAAAAAAAGTCTATTTAGATACTCTGCCCATTTTTAATTTGGATTATTCTTGTTTTTCTATGGAGAAGTGTAAGTTCTTTAATGTTTTGGATATTAACCCCTTATCAGATATGTTTTACAGATATTTTCTCTCATGTGACAGGCTTCTGTTCCATTTTGTTCATTGTTTCGTTTGGTCTGTGGTAGCTTTTTAATTTGCTGTCATCCCATTTGTTTGTTTTTGCTTTTGTTCCTTCATTTTTGGTGTCAAATCCAGAAAATTATCACCAAGGCTAATGTCAAACAAAATCTATGTTTTCTTCTAGAAACTTAATCCATTTTCTGCATGTGGTGTAGGTGGTCCAATTTTATTCTTTGACATGTGGCTATCTAGAATTCCTAGAATCATTTATTGAGTAGACTGTTCTTTCTCAGTGCCTATCTTGGAGATGCAGAATGTATAGTGAAAGGTTCTGGGCATAATGAGAAGATTTACCAAAGTGTTTGCTTTATAAATAGAAGAATATTTCTGTATACCCCACCATGTGCCACAAAGAATTTGAATTGGTTTATGAGAGTACCTTCAACACAGAAGGATAAAGGACTAGCTAGCAGAATAGGATCAAAGAAACACCTATGGAAAAAGACTCAAGCCCTGGGTAATTAACACCAGAGATGCCGCAGGCCCCGCTTCACGCTCCCTCCCTGCTTCAAGGATTCTCCTGGTGCACTAAATGTTGCTCAACCATTTCCTCAAAGGAAGGAGGGCTGAAGATACTAAGTCTTGGAAGAATTTCTCCTGTAGCATTTTGTAAGGTGGATTCCAGCATGTAGAAAACATGGTGCTCTGACGACTTGCTATCAGAGAGTGTAGCACCTTTTGTATGTTAGAAGCTCACCTGGTTAACACAAGGAGATTATCGTGATAATGGTCCTTTTTGTGTACATTCCTGTTGATAATTGACAGGGGTAGATGTGGCTATAGAGCCTTAGAGTTCTATATCCAATTTTAAGTTGCTCCATAGATGCTGCTGTGGGTCCTTGGTTTAAGGGGGCTGTTTGGCAGTGACTCTGTTCTTGCCAGTCACCTGGCCTGTTGTTCCTTGCAGGTTGTGAATGTCACTGGGGTTTCAGTCGGAATTGGCTTGGCCTCCGCTTGTGACACACTAATGTCTCAGGTGAGAATCACCCTCCCCCAATTTTGTCAATTGTCTTTCATATTAGAGACAATCTAGGGGACTTTCTACTCTGGTTTTAGTTGTTTTTATTGCCAAATACCATGATGCTTATGGCAAATACCACATAGAGGTAGCTTTACTTATTCTGGCCTCTGTGTCTTTCTGCTCCTTTTTCTGTCTTAGCTGATCTCCACAACCCTAATACTGTCTTCCCTCACCCACCACCCCATCACCTCTCCTTAAACTTTATTTATTTATTTTTTTTAAAAGATTTATCTTTATTTATTTATTTATTTATACAAGCACTGGGTACAGTCAGAAGCACGGGAGGGTGAGAGAATTCACCAGAGCCAGAGCGGGGAGCAGAGCAGGCAGAAGGACCAAAGTACACTGCTGAGGGGAGCAGTGGGCAGCAGGAGAGGTCTGCGCGCCATGTGGGACCCTCCTCCGGTGGGTGGGGAGCATCCCGGGATCAAACCGGCACTGCAGAGGCTGCGGGCAGCTTCACAACCCAGTGCTCAACCGCTGCGCCACCGGGGAGGCCCCTCCTTAAACTTTAAACCAACCTTCTTGGACATATTCTCTGTGCTTCCTGTCCTGACGCCCATCCTCAACTCCATGCCCATCCATGCCATTTCCGTTCCCGCACATCTCTTGAGCCTGGCCTCTAGGCTTATCGTGAGTAAACCATCAGGTCCAGTCTTCCCTCACCCACTGGGCTGCTCTCTGCCCTCTACAACACTCCTAGCTTCCACAATTGCAGACTCTCCCAAATTTCTTGTCACCTCTTTGGCTGTGTTCTTCTTTTGCCTTCCCTGAGGTTTCCCTGCTGCTCAGAGGCCCCATGCCCACAACTTCTGCTGTGGTGCGCCCTCCATCCTGAGGTTGAAAACTCACCATCTCCATCTCTTGTCCATATCTCTATCTAATGGGCAGATTCAATATTTGATCATGTTCTAACATCTCAAACTCAGCTTGATCAGAACTAAGCTCATCTAAACTGATTCTTCCCTAAGAGCTTTACCCTCTCTTGAATAATGTGTTTGGGAAAGTTCTGTTTTGGTGAAGTAGGTATACACCTTTCTCTTTAAATATTTGCATAGTATTCTATAAATTTCCTTTTCATTATCTCTTTTACTGTAGTTTTAACTTAGGCTCTTTTGGGGGTTGTAAGAAAGAGACAGCTATTCAGTTACTTAAAGAAAATGGAGCTTTGCAAAAAGATATTGGAGTCCTAGACCCGGTCCCTCCATCTGGGTGGGCTTTGCTTCTCTCTGCTACCTGCCCTGCCCTTCCATTGCCCACTCCATGCGTCAAGGACCCAGCTCCTGTTCACTTGAGGAGTCTTTCCCCCCAGATTGTGTCGTTCTGTTTGGACCTCTCCAGTGAGCCTGTCTCACAGTGGCGGCTGCTGGGGCCTGCTGCCCTCCCCACTCTGCTTCTGGCCACCTGGCTGCCCTGCCGTGCATCTCCCACACGTGCACCCACTCATGCTCTCAGCTCCCACAGGGCTTTGCTGGAGAACACCTTCTCAGCGGGTCCTCCCCTTCCCAGTTTAAAAATTGTTCTTCCACTCCACATTCTTTCCCCCTTTTCTGATTTATTTCGCTCTACAGCACTTACGGCCATATCCTAGACAGCACACCCTAGACTACCTTGGTTATTTCTCTTATTTATTGTCTTTCTCCCTTTCCCGCTAGAGAGTTAGCTCCCTGAGAGCAGGGGCTTCTGCCTGCTTTGTTCGTGGCTGAATTCATCCACAGGGCTTTGACTATGCCTGGCACATAGCAGGAGCTCAAGAAACAATTACCAAAAGAATCTGGACGGCTCCAATATGGCCTCAGTTCTTCCTGTACCTTTTAAGCTTTGGTCTTTGCTGTCATGCCCCCCATGTCTGACTGTCCTTGTTCCCAAGAGCAGGAACTGATCATTCTTGGGCATGTTTAAAATGTCACCAGGGCTAACTAGCTCCCCGGCTGCCCTTGGCTTAGCTGCTGCATTGGGAAGCCATGGTAGAATACATGGTACACTTTCCCCTTGTGGGAGCCTCTGGTAGTGAGGTGGTCCAGGCCTTGGCCACCTTTTGCTGTGTGAGTTCATACTGATACTCTCTATTATTGTGTTTGTTTCTTCAAGTCCTTTGGAGGCAAGAACCTAAAACGGGTGGGGATCATACTTCAAAGAGGAATCCTCATCTTGATGTGGTGCTGCTTTCCTTGCTGGGCCATCTTCATCAATACTGAGTACATCCTGCTGTTCTTAAAGCAAGACCCTGAAGTCTCCAGGTCAGTATCATCTCTAATGTCAGAACTCCAGGTTAAGAGCAAGTGGCTGTCTGGTCATCTTACCTATGTTGACAGTTTCAGTCATTTACCTGGACTCGAGCCTTATTATGGAAACTAGAAGCTGTGACTGTGGACAGAGAGTCCTGGGGCTGGCACAGGACTATCTGATGTAGTGACAGAACACCCTTCCAGAGGGAACAGACATAGCATGAGAACATAATAGCCCTGACCCCGTCTGCCTATCACGGAGTTCCTCTGCTTGGGTATTTTGCAAATGCAGAGAATATTTTTCCCCTGAGAAAAGTAGAACAGCAACACAGCTGCCTTCACTTTTGTTTTCAGAGTTGGATTTTCTAAACCTGCAATCCCAGCATGCCATCTGGTATTGTCATTCGGGTATATGGAGTGTAAGGAGGCTCCTCTCCTTTCTAGAAGACTGTTGGGCTTGCTTTACTATAAAGAACAGCTAGAGTGCTGGCTCAAAAGGTTTCTGAATTCTGCCCAACATCTAGTTCATTTTGCTGTGTTCATTCTACCTTTTGTGCTAAGAACGAGCTGAAAATTTGAAGTTGTCAGGTTTCTGCTTGGAAAGCCGACATTTAGCAGGCTTAATGGAATGTTGGTTTGAGTTGTAGAAAAACCAACACTTAAAACTGTGGTTAATTTCTCCTATATAAATTATCCTTAGTTTTAATTTTTTTGAAAATGCCTTATGAATTTGATAGAAGATAGTCTGACCCAGTTCTTTTCATCTTAACTGAATGCTGTCTTGTTTATTTCAGGATAGCCCAAATTTATGTGATGATTTTTATTCCTGCTCTTCCGGTAAGTTCAAGGATATTCTTGGGTACATGAAGCAGCTTACGAATATTGTCAAGTGCATGTATCCCCCACCCCCGACTTATTTTATTGTACACAACATTGTTATGCATGCAGAAATTCGACATGTTTTTCATGTTACCCCTCCCTGAGCTTTGAGGTCCACTAGTTTAAGGTAAATACAAACACAGAAAAGGGGAAGCATTTCCCTCCTTATTCTTTGGTTACCTTTGCCTGCTCACTAATCAGAACATTCCTGGGCTCCTCTGGTATGTTGAGAAGTCCGGCTAGCAGGCACCCTCGGAGCCACCCAGGTGTCAAGGCAGTGGGCAGCGTCTCCCTCAGCCTGTTTGATTGCCCTTGTTCAATCTTCCCAGAGTCCACTTTGAAAACCTCCATTTACATAGCACCCTAGTCTTTGTTTTGTGTGGTTGTGGCTCTCTGAATTTGAAGTCACGTATCAAGAGGAATATTACAAATCAGACTGAAGCAAACTTTTGGAAATTATACCTTTATATTAAATGACAGGTGTTTGTTTTTCTGCTTTATCTTATAGGCAGCATTGCTGTTCCAGCTCCAGACAAGATATTTACAAAATCAGGTACAGATTCTTTTTAATAATAATTTTTAATAATAGTAATTCTTCATAATCCTAAAAATTTACACTTTTCTTAGGGAATTTTCTGTAAAAGTAATTCACAATTTCTTTTCCCTTGCAACATTACCCAAGAGCTCTTTGGAAGACACAGAATCTTATAGATGAATTCTGTCTAGCACAGGGGAGATGCCAGTTTCAATCTGTCGGGTTCCTCTGGGCCACCTCTATTTCTCTCTGAAGCCCCCACACCCCAGCCCTCACCTCTTCTGTTGGCTTCTGGTCTCTGTCCTGACTGGGTGCCTCTATTTTAGTGGAAGAGGATTCAGAGTTCCTATGGCCACGTTCCCAAGAGGGCTAAGGGCATATGTGTGGGCAGTGGTGCGAGCTGAGGTCTGCCACACTGTCTTTCTCTACCATGTAACTGAGCAGCCTGCTTACCTTCGCCTTGCCTTTGTCCATGGCAGCCATTCTATTTCGGTAGTAGACAATTCTGCTTAAATGCAGGGGGAAATGTAGAAGTCTTGCTTAGCAAAGGAATGTTTATCAGTGTACTAGTGTAGAGTAAGCAATAGATGCAAAAGGAGTGGCCCATAAAATAAAAAGGTGAACATTTATTGTACACTTGCTAGGAAGCAGATTCACTGGGTGTTTTGTGTGTTGTGCGTGTTTGTGTGCATGCATGTGTATGTGTTTAATTATGTTTACTGAGATAATTATGTTTATTGAGTTATGACATTATATATGTTTTAGGTATATTAGTCCATACCCTGCAAATGAATCTCATGCCAACACCATGCCGAGTGTTTTATATAAGATAACTGTAGTGAACCCTCACCACGGCCTTATGGAGAAGTTAAATAACTTGGCCCAAGTGGCTCCCAAATGATCTTTTCTTTACACCAATGGAGGAGACATAGCTAATATTTCAATTCCTGGCTGTTGCAGTCTTGTGAAACTTGTTATTTAAATTGTTGTTTACTTAACTCTACTCTTCAGTTGACCACCTGTTTAGGAACAACTGGGTGTTTTACTTTACTGTCACTTGTAACACTTCTAATACTGCGCGGGGGTAAGGGGAGAAGGAGGTTTCTCTCACACCAAGCAATTCATTGATAATAACTGGGTGTCCTAAATTTAACTCACTTCTGGAATTGCCTAGAGATGGTCTCAGATCCCTCCAGTTAAGGGCTCAGTCCTATAAGACTAACCCTACACCCTGTTTCATATTTGCCAATTGCAAGTCTAGGTTGTCACTTGTGCTTCTGACTGATCATCTATAAATCAGAAGTTCCCACCCACTCCCTCCTCAGGATCAATAATTTTTTAGAATAGCTCACAGAACTCAGGAAAACTGTTTACTATTTACTAAGTTATGATGAATATTTATTACTAGCTTATTAGGATAGGATAAAGGATACAGATGGATATCCAGATGGATGAGACACATAGGGTAGGTATGTGGGAAGGGCTTCCACGCCCTTTCTGGGGAGTATTCTCCCAGCACCTCCATGTTCATCAACCTGGAAGCTCTCCAGTCCTGTGCTTTTGGGATATATCTGGAGGCTTCCTTACATAAGCATTATGGGTCATTAACTCCATTTTCAGCCCCACTCCTCTCCACAATGGGGGCTGGGGCTGAAAGCCCCCAGCTTCTAAGCATCCTTTGGTCTTGCCGGTACCCAGCCTCATCTAGGAGCCACCCAGAGTAGCCTTTTTAGGACAAAACACACTGTTATCATCCAAAAAATTCCAAGGGATTTAAGAGCTCTGTGTCAGGGATAAGATTAAAAAAATCAAATTTTACAACATAAGATGCCCCTGGTGCTCTTATCACTTCAGAAATTACAAGGGGTTTAGGAGCTGTATGCCAGGAACTGGGGGCAGAGACCTATGGATAATAGTGTGTAGATAAATATATATACACACACAGATTTATCTTCTGTAATTTCACACCACCTACCTGATTAGCTCTTGAGAATGCAAATGTTTTCTTATTTGCTTGGGGGTTTTAGGGTATCATCCTGCCTCAAGTTATTACAGGAATCGCAGCAAATGTCATCAACGTGGGCATGAATGTCCTCCTGCTGTATGTGCTGGACCTCGGAGTGGTGTAAGTAGCAGCCCATTCATTCAGCAGGTCCCGTGCCTGCTGCTGGCCCCATGCTGGGGAGTGAAGCAGTCTCATAGGGAATACCAGGAGGTGTGCTCCAAATGACAGGGTAAGAGCTGGTGACTTGGACAATTGGAGAACATACCAGCCAGGGCTGTTGGAAGGAGTCGTCGCAGGGGTTAGACTGGGGATACTGAGAGAGTGTCTTGGAGGAAGCCATGTTGAGTGGAGCTAGCCGCGAGAAAGGCGTTGCTGCAGTCTATAAGATGGCAGTTGCCTGTGGGGATTCTCCCATTGTCTGAATTGTATGAATGGAGCCAGAGTCCATATTTATGAAACTTGACAAGACGAGGCTCACACACAGGAAGCACTGTCAGTTTGGATGTCTCTCAGTTGGTGCCATACTGTTGGGCCATCCCTCAGTGCGCTGACCCAGAGCTAGCCTCCTTCCATTTGGTAGACAGATCCTGCCAGCCCCATAGACCGGGCCCAGTGCTTAGGTGCTTCAGGAGCATGTGTTTCTTTATAAACGAAAACTGGTTTAGTGAGTCATGACCAGTACTTTAAAAAGTTGAAATATATGATGAATGAAATGGAATAGAATTAAACATGTAAGATGCTATGGGAGTAACTCTGAGACTTGTTCTGTGGAGGGTGTGTGTGTAGTGTACATAGTAGTAACTTGGGTACTGGATAGTGATGGAAATTTATTTCTTACTGTTGTTTGCAATAAAATATATCCAAAAACCATTAAATAAAAGTTGCTGGAGGGTTGGAACATAAGAGTATTTAATTAAAACATTCATAATCTGTTTCTTATGCCAGAAAACTGAAAGAGGCTTTGGTCAAGGGTGAAATGAGAGTCAGCAGCAAGTTTGAGAGCTGGTGACAAGGACCCACGAATACCTCAGTGGGCACCGGGCTTTCCTGGGCAGGGCCACCTCACAGACTATCTCTCTGAAGTTTCCTGAACAGATGCACAAAGGACAGTTTAGAGATAGGTGGGCAAGAGGAGGAAAAAATACAGGGCTGGTCAAAAGGAGTGAAATGAGAAAATAACAGAGGGGTTCCTGGCCCTGTGACAGAATGGGGCATCATGTCGTTTGTATGGTAAATGTCATCTAACCTCAAAGATGCTTTGAGGTTATTTTCTAACAGAAAACAAATTTATTATCATCCTGGGAAATAAAACTACTGTGACCTAGACCAATATTTTGAACACAGTAACTGATAGACCCATTTTTCAAATCCTGTTTAAAAATTTACTTGAGGGCTTATTCAAGGCTGTTAGGACAAGGAATAGCAATAATCTTTATGTTTGTTTTTCCATTGATGAACAGTAAGTAACATTTCAAAAGTCAACCTCAGTGGAAAGAAAACAAGTCTATTCCAAATATATCAGGTAATTAAAACAGTAAAAGAAGACAATCTAAGAGTTCCAGGCCCATCTAATAACTACAGTTCTTACACAGGAGCAAAAACTTGTCAGAGGTTGTCTGTTTAATGGTATTTGCAAGGAACACACTCACAGGTAATGACTTTTTCTCCTTCAGAGGATCTGCTTGGGCAAATATGACTTCCTAGTACTTCTTGTGTGTGCTGCTTTTCCTGTATATTTGGTGGAAAAAAATGTACATCAACACCTGAGGAGGTACGAGGACATCAATATCATGTTTTGTTATTCAGAAAGATGTAATTCTGGTTTGGGGATTTTTTTTTCCCCAGAGAGATTTTTATTTTTTTATTTTATATATTTTTTACATTATTTTTCCATTCATAGGTATTTACCCAGAGTTTTTTATTTTTATCTCTTGGGAAATTTAAAATTATAGAAAATACTTTAGTTACTGAAAATATAAAAGTCAATATGGGATTTTTTTTTTAAAGATTTATTTATTTATTTATTTATTTATTTATTTATTTCTTCTCCCTCCTGCTTGTTGTCTTTTTTTTTTTATGAAGTCAATGTTTTTTTTTCTTTTTCTTTTTCTTTTTTTCTTTTTTTAATAATAAATTTTATTTTTATATTCCCCATACAATTGCAACCCCCTTATTTTGACCCCAATCCCTCCTTCCCCTCCTGCCCCCTACCCCCGATAGAGTGTCTCTGGTTCATATTTTTTTGTTGATTTTGATTTTCACTTTCTTATAGTTATTCATTTTCCTGGTCTCTTATTTATTTATTTATTTTTGATCAAGATTATTTTATTTTATTTTATTTTTTATTTCATTAGTTACTAGCCATGTTTGGTTCATTTGTTTTTATTTATTTATTTTTTTAAATAATAACTTTTATTTTTATATTCCCCATACAATTTCAACCCCTCCATTCTGACCCCAATCCCTCCCCTCCCTGCCCCCATCCCACAAAAAGTGTCCTGGTCCCTTATTTAAAAAAGATAAACACATGCAATTTGCAGCAACATGGATGGCGCTGGAAGGGATCATGCTCAGTGAAATAAGCCAGAAAGAAAAAGAAAAATACCGGATGGTCTCACTCATAGCAGGAATCTAGAAAATTTAAGATTTATTTATTTATACATACAAGAGCTGGGGCATGGGCCAGAGATGTGGGGGGGTGAGAGGATTCACCAAAGAGAGTGGGGAACAGAACAGGCAGACCGACTGAAACACACTGCTGAGGGAACAGCTGGTGAAACAGGAGAGGTCTGCTTTGCCATGTGGGTTTCTCTCTGACTGGCTGGGGATCAAACTCATGCCACAGAGACTGCGGATTGCTTTATAGTGCGGTGCTTAACCCCTTGCGCCACCAGGGAGGCCATAATTTTTAAATTTTATGCAAAGTATCTACTTTAATTTTTCTTGCCCATGAGCACAATGTATTTTTGGATTTACTGCTATTGCCATATGTCTGTCCAGTGTTCTGCTTTTAATTACAATGTTCATCTATGTAAAAGTATATAAAAATATATATTTTGTATATTGCATTTTGAAAGGACAGGTTTATTAGGAAAAGGAGAAAAAGGAGGCACCTCCATAGTCCTAGGTGGGCAGGAGGGCTGCGTCTTGCCAGGGCAGAAATGGTACTGATTGTCTTGTGTTTTTTTTTTTTTTTTTTTTAATGGGACCCTTGCCGGCGGCCGGGGATCAAACTGGCGCTACAGAGGCTACGGGCAGCCTCGCAACCCAGCACTCAACCGCTGCACCTCCAGGGGAGGCCCGGTACTGATTGTCTATGATACTTTACTTCTCTAGTTCCCCGGTGATGGTTTCCTTTTTCTTATGGCCCGGTACTGATTGTCTATGATACTTTACTTCTCTAGTTCCCTGGTGATGGTTTCCTTTTTCTTATGGCCCCTACAAAAGTTTCCCTGTCATTTATAACGGCAGTGAAATGTGTGGGTGATAGGGCATATATTTGGTTTCACTAAGTATTGCAAGATCCATTCTCAAACTGGTCATGTTTGGCATCTTTATTTGTTTTCTAGAATAGTGTTTACTCCCAGTTTCTGGCCATTTGGTAGAGGAGGGCATCTGAAATAGAATTGCTGGTATCAAAGAAAGTTGAAAGGTAAATGTTTGTTTCCCTGTTCTCCAGGTTGGAGCAGGGACTGTTTGCAGGAGTGGGGCTCCTTCATCCAGCTGGCTGTTCCCAGTATGTTCATGCTGTGCATTGAGTGGTGGACCTTCGAGATCGGAACCTTACTTGCAGGTTGGTCAACAGTTCAGTAGAAACATGACTGGCCGTGTCTCCAGAGCTTGGCAAGAAACCTACGTTTTCCTTCTCCTGCCTCCATTTTATCAGGCTCTCATAGAAGGTTTCAATATAGATTTAAATTCTCATCCAACTATAAGCACATTCAGGTTGGCGGGGCTTCTGCTCTTTCTCATTGCCTTCCATTTTGTAAACTCACAAAGGAAGGCCACTGTTAGGTTTGCCAAGGTCATGGAGTGGGAGAACAAAAGCCCAAATCCAGGTCTTATGACTCCTTCACATCTTCTGCTTCAGCCAGTTTTTGCCAGGCATGATGCCAAGTTTTCAAGACATTCACAAACATAGAGTGACTGATCTGACTCCATTGTAGGCATAATTTATGTTTCTATCAAAATTACAATAATGTGGGTCATAGGTATTCACCTTTGCCATCTTATTGCTAGTAAGGCAACAGAGATGAAATAATGATATTTGATGTTAAGGTTTCTATGGGCACTTGAATGTGCCACTGGTCCCGGAAGCTCTGTATTGGGTTCCACTGCCATCTGTCCTTCCCCTTCCACACCCTGAGGTGTGTCTCCCTGAGGAATGGCCTGCAACTCGAGCAGCCTCACCGTTTTCTACTTTAAACCTGCTTTTTCCCCCCTGGGGGTAGGGGAGTGGGGGGAGAAGTTGGGAAGCTAGGATTGTGCAGTATGAAACTGCATAACATCTTAGCAGCTTCCTTGAAATGGACATCTGGGAGTCTCCTCAGCAAAGATGATGAATTCCTGCACCAGGTTATGCAGCTGCAGCAATCTTGACTGACCTTAAATTAAGATAGGTTCTGGGCCTCCCCGGTGGCGCAGTGGTTGAGCGCTGGGTTGCGAAGCTGCCGGCGACCTCTGCGGCGCCGGTTCGATCCCCGGCTGCTCCCCGGCCACCTGAGGAGGGTCCCACATGGCGCGCAGACCTCTCCTGCCGCCCTCTGCTCCCCTCAGCAGTGTGCTTCGGTCCTTCTGCCTGCTCTGCTCCCTGCTCTGGCTCTGGTGAATTCTCTCACCCTCCCGCGCTTCTGACTGTACCCAGTGCATGTATAAACAAAACAAACAAACAAATAAATAAATAAAACATGCCTCTATTAAAAAAAAAAATTAAGATAGGTTCTTATGTTTGCTCTAACCCACCTTTGAAATGTGTTTTTTGTGTGTGCCAACATTTCAGGACTGGTTAATGTGACAGAGCTTGGAGCCCAGGCTGTCATCTATGCATTCTCCTCTGCTGCCTACATGGTAAGAGCCTCCGGCTGAGACTCAGGACCATCCTGCATGAACTCCACTGGGCGCCTGTCATTGCATCCACTCAGCCACCTTGTTGATGCCCATCATTCTGTGCACAGGGAGAAGGGAGGCAAAGGGCGAGGGGGAACGCACAGAGCCATAAAGGGAAGGGGGCTGGATTTCACAGCCGGTTACACTAGATTTGAGTCCTGGCCTTGCTGCTCCCCAACTGTGTGACCATGGGCTCGTTACCTAACCTTTCTGAACTTCAGTTCCTTATACACAAAATAGGAAAAAAAAATCCAATTTGCAGTTGAAGATTTAATAATAAAAAACCTATCAAACACTTAGTACAATGCCTGGCATGTTAATTCAACAAAAATGGAGTTGGCACTAGACTACCATGAAGAGAATGATAGAGCTAGTCCTTGTCTTATTGTAGCTTGTCTGGTGGGGAGACCAACCAGTAAAATGTTGATAAGAGCATTACATATATGTGCGTGCATGCTCAAGTGTACTGTGAAAGAACTCAAAATAAGTCTGAGATGCATCACACAGATGCCTGTTTATATGGGCAGTCAGGAATGCTTTGACTTGCTAAATAAGCTGAGACTTGGAAGGTGAGGTGTGCCCAGCCCGAAAGTAGCCTGAGCAAAGGCCCCAGGAGGGAAAAGAGCACTTGGCTGTGAAACAGGGACCTGGTAGAGGGGGTATGAGGAAAAGAGTGGGGTGTGTGGCTGGCTGCCCTGTGGAAACTAGCTTAGAGGAGAGCAGGTGTGGGAGTGGGGAGGGCTGGAAGGAAGCTGTTGGTGGAGGAGGAGAAAAGCAGATGAATCTGTAATATGCAGAAGTAGAGCTGTCAAGCTGTGAGCAGGGTTTGGATATGGACAGCAAGGCAGTGAGTGGTAAGAATCACAAATGACTCCAGAGCTTCTGGCTTGTGGGAGTAATGCCTTTTACCTTTTGATACCTTTTGAATATTCCAACCCCTATCAATATTCCCTTTGTTTTGTTTGTTTCTTATTTTTAAAAATATCAACAGACGTCAGCTGGGTGGTGGGAATATGGGCTTTTGTTTCCATGTA
Organism: Talpa occidentalis; assembly: GCF_014898055.3. Lineage (NCBI taxonomy): Eukaryota > Metazoa > Chordata > Mammalia > Eulipotyphla > Talpidae > Talpa > Talpa occidentalis. The sequence continues at coordinate 99,187,052 of NW_023605083.1, read as the reverse complement.
TCTGTTTTTAATCTTAAAATTAAAAAAAAAACAACTTTTTTAGTGGAATTGACCTGGTCACCTAGGAATAAAAAGGAAGAGTGTTTAGTGCCTAGCAAATCCCCCAGAATAGAGTCAGGAAAAGAAGGAAAGCCTAGCCAAGAGACAGGACCAGCCACTATGGGATGGAGAAAGACAAGACATGGGGGATGCAGCTGTGAAGAAGGACTGGCAGGGGGGAATGAGGGACAGTGGCGGGCTGCTGAGAGAGAGCTACGACATGGCTGGAAAGTGTCCTTTGGATTTGGATGATGAGAGACCTTGTGGCGTGACTGGGTGAGAGCTGGATCTGATTCATTATCTTTGAAGGTAGGCAAGGGAACAGAGACTGCTGAAATGGGCTGTCATTTCCACAGAATTTTCAGAATTTGCAAAAGTGTATTTATCAGAAAAGGTGTACCAATGAGATGCAATCTGGCATCCATAATATCTGATGTTTTTCAGATAGCAATGCATATGTATTTTTCATCACCTTTTATTTGAGTGACCTTATGTTAAAAAAAATCAATAATTTAGAAATTCTGAGTCTCCAAAGGAGGTTTTCAAATGCGCTTATAAAAAGTGTTGCAGTGAAGTTTGCAGAAACATCTTCCACGTTCACATCCTATTGTAATTTCCAGACCATTTTTTCTTCTAGCTGCTTTCCTTTGACGGCAAGAAGGGCCCAGACAAGATGGATATTTTATTTGACTCCTTTGATGTTCCAAAGTTTCTGTAGTTCTTTCTTTTTCTCCAACCCGTTCATTATAAATTTAGCTTGGTGTTTCTGTTTGATCTCTTTATTGCATCAATAGTTTTATTGCATAACTCTTGCTGGTATTTGGCAGGTTCATGTCTATGTTGTTCAAAAGCAAATGCATTATCTACTGTAAGGGCTTTACCATTCTTTCCAGAATGCTTTCATCCACCTGACTTTGTTAGAGTTGCACTTCTTTTTAAAAGCTTTGGTGACACTTAGATTGATAGAAAGAATCTGAACAGCTTGCAGTCACTGTAGACAAACAATATAGGCCCCGAACACAAATAGCACTTTTCCATGCGCATGTTGAATGTGGTTACCCTTTGGTCAAATGCCAACCTGAAAGGAAGTGACATAACCCTGTGGCTCTTAGGAATTAAGCTGCATTTTCTTTAGTCCATTTCTTCTACATTCTTAGACTCCTTTAAAAAAACTTTGAAGTAGTCTGTCAGAGAACTGTTTCCTCATTATCTGGGAGGTAAACCATGAGCCATGCATATTTGAAAGAGCCTTTATGTTCCTATATACATTTAATAACTTAGCTGCACCTAGACATTCAGGTTCAAAGCCATTTTGCCTCAGAATTGTTAAGGCATTGCTTTATGTTCGTCTGGCATTTAGAGCAAGCAATTTAAGTCTGATTTTAACCTGGCTCTTTTTCCCTTCTAGCAACATGATTTTCCTTTTAAAGTTTTAGCACTTTTTTCTTTGTCCATCTAGTTCTGAGATTTCACGGGGCAGATCTCTCCACGGGCACTATTTTACATGAACTGCTATTAGCAGTTGATAGACCCTTTCTGTGTGAAGACTTGTTTTTCTCAACTCTAAAAATTTTGAAAAATATTATCTCTTCTCCCTTTTCTGTACATTTTTTTCTGTGCTCTTTTAATTTCCTATTAGGTAGAGGTTGATCACCTTGATTCATTTTCTTGCTTTTAATCTTTTTTTTTTTAACATTAAAAAAAACTTTCTTGTCTTGGTGAGTACACTTTTTTCAATTTCATTTTTAACTTCTGAGAACTTTTTTTTTTCTCCTATAGCCCCTTCTTCATGGAAAACTGTTCTTGTTTTACACTGCATTGTCTTTGAAATGGTTCTGAGGGTCCTCAGTTGACTCTTCAAACATTCTTTTCTATTCCTTGAATCCTCTCTTTGTTTCCTCTTAGGTCAGTTGGTCTTTTATCTTACTTTTTTGTGAGGTGATGCTCTCGGTTTTCCTCAAAAATCTGGTGATCCTTATTAGTCCTTTTGTATGTGTGAATGAATACTCTGATTTACGAAAGAAATGGCTCACATGGTTTTCCTGTCCTGTGTTTTGGGATTTTCCTCCACAGACCTTTCCCCTGAATGAGAAGGTTCAGTAGGGAGCCGAAAACAAAGGTGATTTCTGTCAAGTAGCATCTTTATTTCCGAGTTTTGGGGCAAGGACATAAAACAGACCATGTGACCGCCTCACCCACCACCCTCCTCTGCCTTTCGTGTTCTATTCATCCCCCAAAACAAACCAAAAAGGGCTTGTTGTGGGAGTACTCACCCACCCGAGGAGCTCTCCACTTGGCTCTTCCATTTTGACCCAGTCTTTCTGTGTTCAGTGAGTCTTGGGGTGATATGGAGGGGCGGGGGGTCCAACTGTGCTATTTACTGTCTTCCAGTGACTCTCCCAGACTCATGCTCACTGCTCCCCCATGCTCCACTTGAAGCTGAATGCCTCCTGGGGCTGCGGCGGGAGGGACTCACAGCATCTGGCCTTCTCCTGTTTATGCCCTGGGTTCTACCCCAGAATCACGGCACCTACTTTCCCTCTTTCCAGAAGTATTGCTACATCTGCTCTCTCATTCTCAGTGTTAATGAATTTCTTTTTTGGTTAAGTCTCTTTATTAATAGTATTTTAGGGGGCAAGGGAGTTGAACATGGAAGCCACTAATTCGTCTCGAACTAGATGTTAGTTCTGTATACTTTGGGCACACAGGCTTCATAAATTTTCAGATAGCCAAGTACACTGTTGTTTCAAGTTTTTAATCTTAACAATTTAATATACATTTATATTTATATATACTCAGGCTAGTTCTCAAAACAGTGAAAAGTTAGAGGGCTCTTGGGAAGATGCTTCTTTTCTAGTAGGAATGAGAAGGTAAAGCTGGTGCATAAATTGTTAAAAGCAGACGTGATAGGTAACGTCAGTTTTCTATATAATCCATGTTACTCAAACAGCACTTGAGGGCAGCACTGCATTACAGAATAATAAGGGGTCAAAAGGACCCTGGAGATCAATAGTAAGCAGGGATGTTTATTGCTTCAGATTTCCATAATCTACCATTAAAATAAAGTTTTGGCATTGGAAGATATTTCAATGTACTGGGTGATTACACATGTGAAACCGTGGGCACATAATATGTAGTGATGGAGTCAGATTTCATCAGCATTTTTTGAGTTCCTTCTTTGTGCCAGACTTTGTTCTAAGTGTTTTTTCTCATTCATTTAATTTTTACAAACTATATATTTATATCTTTAATGCTTTTAGAATATGGCTGGGTTAAGTCTTGAGAGTATGCGTTTGGACAATAAAGGCGATACCTTTATTGCCCTCAAATCCAGCGTTATTAAGAGGTTCTGTTCTGATACATTGGATACAGGAGGCAGCAGGCAGCCATTATACATCTTTAACAATCAAGAAATTGAGTGTCAGCAAAACTGAAATATGCTTATGGTCACACAGCTGGGGTGTAATAGACTAGTTCTAGAACCTGGGTTTCTGACTCTCCCTGTGGTTTTCCTTGAAGTGCGCTAACATTCTAATGTTCAGGCCCTCTTACTTCTTTTTTGTCTTGTGATCACTCACTCTCAGGTGCCTCTTGGCCTTGGTGTGGCAGCCAGTGTCCGAGTGGGCAACGCTCTGGGGGCAGGGAATGCCCAGCAGGCATGGCACTCCTGCATCACTGTCCTCCTGTGTGCCAGTGAGTATGGCAGCTCTCTCCAGTGTCCACGTGGAGTTTCATCTGATAAGTTAAAATACACCTATCAGGACTTCTCTAGGAATTGACTTACATGTATATGTAAGTCAGGTACACAGAAATACTTCATGTTCCCAATTTACTCAGTTAAATAAAGCTTTAATTGTGATTTTCTATTACTGGCTATCAATGAAATAATTTTACACTTGACATCATTTTAAAGGCAACTGTTTTCATATGCAGGCTTATTTTCTGACCAAAATCAGTGTGACTAGCCCTCCATGTTCCTGAACCAGTCCTGCCTCTGGCAGTTTCAGTGTTCTCATTGTGCTGACATCTTAATGAGCATCTTTTCTAGAAGCCTCCCTTAAAGACTTACAGGCTTAAGAAAAGGGAGTCAGAATCATTTGACCTTAGTTGCTCTTTTCATAAGAAACAGTATTTAAATCATTGCATTTCTTAAGTTATCAACACAGACAACTTAATGAGAAGTTAGTACCAGGATTTATCACATGGGGAATTCTCATTCCTTGTTAATTCTGTGTTTTCCAGGTGTTTGTGGACTTACAGTTGGTGTTTCGCTTGCAGCTTTGAAGGATGTGGTTGCTTATGCATTTACAAGTGACAAGTATGTACCATCTTCCAAAAAAGTGTTTTATATCTTATGCTTTCTTTATTCACTATACTTTTCTGATTCTGAAAGGTAAGTAGCATTTTGATTCACTGGAAATCTGTAGGCAGCCAGGAGTGAGAACCACAGTACTAAATTTGAATGAAGCCATGAAAATGATCCCACTTCTCCAATACTGGGTTGATTAATTTATCAAACAGAGTGAGGTTTTTCTTGTTTATAATACTGGTTCTACACAAAAATGGAACATGAAGATCCTCATTCTCAGAAAGGCACCTTCCAGTCCAGAACATGCTAAGAGCATGCACACCTGAATTGAACAGACAGTGTTTGCATAAATCACTGACCTAACCTTAGGTTGAATTTTATTGCATTTTGGTAATTATGTGTTTGCATAATTATTTAGGTGCAATAAAGTATCCTTTGAATAAACTAAATTCTCTTTATAAAAAAGCTTCAATAATTTGCACCTGTTGCCTCAAATTTTCTTATGAAGTTCAGTTTTATTCCTTTCAAGTGTGCTCTCCTAGTTTTTCCTGACCTCATTGGTTTTAGACTAATGCTTAAACATACTGTAAAATTTTAGGATTATGGAGTATTACGTATTGGATTTACCCACCTGCCTTAAGCAACTTACAAAACTGGACAAAATATCTAAGTGTGTGTGTATAAATAATTTTCAAAAACTAGGAACAGACAGCAAGAATAATAATCCCTAAAGAGTGAAATAAATGAAGAGAGCACTGTGGTGGCCTCAGGTTACTGGGACGGGGTATCTAGACCACGCCCAGAAGAGGACCCTGGCAAATCACCTCTCTCTTTGGAGTGAGGAAGTGACGTTGGGAGCTCAGGGAGGCCATGTGGGATGTTCAACACTTGATTGAAAAGAATAGGCAGAACATTCCTGGAGCTCAGGAGGGCTAAGAAGAGTTTGTGTTCCTACCAGCCAGAATAAACAAAACTTGTAATGAATGGGACAATTGATGGAGTTCTCAGAAGGATTTTGCCTCAATAGAGAAGGAAAATTAGCCTTAGAATAAATGCTGCTCTGGTCCCACTCAACAGAGTTTAAAAATAAACCTCAAACTATTTCCTGGAAACTTAACTGCATCACTGAGCTTAACTGCATCTCAGCATAGGAATATTTAGAATAATACAGTAATATGCAATATCTAACAATTGCAAATTGTTGCAACAAATGCCAACAACATTGTAAAATTCACAGTGTCTGCATCCAGTTAAAATTAGCAGATGTACAAAGAAGCAAGAAACCAAAATAATGAGAAACATCAATTGACTGAAACTGACCTAAAAATGAAGCACGAAGAATTTGTACATAGGAATGTTGAAATTGGTTTAACTATGTTCATATGGTTTCAATAAGGTGAGACATCAAAGAATTAAAACTGAACTTCTTGGGCTGAAAAAAAATGCCTGAGATGAGAATATATTAGATGATATTAACAGCAGATTAAATACTGTAGAAGAAAATTTGTAAACTTGAAGATAGAGCAATAGTACATGTCCTAAATGAAATGCAGAGAGAAAAAAGACTGGGACAATATGAATGGCATATCAGCCAAGCCATAATTGGCATAAGAAGCATGTACAGCAGGTCCTTGAATAACATCATTTGGTTCAATATTGTTTCATTATAAAATTGGTGAGAAAAAAATTGATTCCCAGCAGGGGCCAATTTGTGTAGAGTTTGCATGGATTTTCTGCAGGTGCTCCATTTTACTTCCACATCCCAAAGATGTGCTCATGAGTTTTACTAGCATTCAGTTGTCCTTGTATGAGTGAGTGTGGATATGGGTGTGAGTATGCCCTGTAATGGAAGGGTTTTCTCTCCAAATTTCCCGCATTATACTCTGAGCTGCCAGGATAAGCTCTGGCTACCTGTTACCCTGAAGTGGAATAAACTGGTTGGAAAATGAGTTAATGAATGAATACAAATTATTGTTTAATGGTAGAAATGCATTGGATCTTAATTTAGAAGCTTTATAATGTTTTTGTGACCACAATAACTTAGCTCTTGTTTATATCAATTAAACTAAGGTAAAATTGGTTTTATTACATGTCTTTTCACTTTAAGTTAAGGGACCTATCAATGATGATGAGGACTTAACTATAATTAGAGTTATCAAAGCATAGAGAGAATTGGAAACAGGAAAAAATACTTGAAGAAATAATGAAAATTATTTCTGCTTGGCACTTTGTAGACTTTCAACCTGAAGCACTGGAGAAGCATAGGGACTTGTGTGTAGTCTCTCAGCTAGTTTGATAGTACTGGACTCTTATATTGGTATCCTTTCTCTCCTTTACTTCATTTGGCCTCCTTTTTAATGTCCAGGGAGAACAAAATTCACATCATGCTTAATGATCCACAAGTAAAATTCTCATAACCACAAGGGTCTTTGGCAGCTCTTGGGGAGTGCAGCACTATCTCATGTGATTTCCATTAAGTGGACTTGGTCCAGGCTCCTTGCCTGTGTTTTAAAGCATTAACTCCCTGAGTGCCAGTAAAGGAGGAGGCAGGCCTGTCAAAGCCACAATGTCTGTGACATCTTTGATGTGACTACATACGTCAAAGGTAACCTGAAAACTCATGCTTCATAGAGATTGAGGTTTAGACTTGTTTCCTAGACCTATAACTACCCAGCTCCAAGGAAGCAAGGAGCATCATGGAGTTTAAAAGTGGTGCACTAATTGTCATACCTAGCACAGATAAGGGCAGGACTCTCTGTCCTCAGGTTTGCAGGTTCATCATTTTCCTGCTTTGTGGCCTCCTTTGACTCATCATTTTCCAACAGCTGGATGAAAGGATCAGGAATGGATGTGTCATTGTCCTCATTTACTGAAAACTGACTGTAAGCTCTTTGTCTCTTTCCCAGGAGAGCAGCAACCTATTCAGAGACAGGTTAGGTCAAGTATTTCAACCCTAGTGGTCCACTTGGATTGGACTGCCACTTACGGCTTTCTTGATCCTTTCTCTCAAGAATAACTGTGTTGAATATGCCCATACCTCACTCAGTTACCACACATCCCTAGTCTTCCTCTAAACTCCAGAGTCAGGGCCTCCCTGGTGGCGCAAGGGGTTAAGATGACACCTATGAAGCTGTCTGCAACCACTGCAGCACAAGTTCGATCCCCGGCCAGGGAGATACCCACATGGTGCAGCAGACCTCTTCTCTCTCACCCGCTGCTCCCCTCAGCAGTGTATTTCAGTCATTCTGCCTGTTCTGTTCCCCACTTTGTCTCTGGTGAATCCTCTCCCCCCTCTCCCCCACAACTCTAGCCTGTACCCCAGTTCTTTATAAATAAATACATTAAAAAAAACCAACAACTCCAGAGTCATTATTTTCAATGCTATTGAGACTAAACACATAATACATAAGGTGAGATTAAGAGACAATAGAAGACACCATGATGATCACACCTGTTTCTAGCTGACTAAGACAGCTTCCGTGGGTGAGAGGGAGGCTGGAACCATCTACCTTGTCAAGTTGACCCACTGAAGGCAGTTCTTTCGTGAGCTCAGGATTGGATGCAGAGATTCTTTGGATTTGTACATTATTAAATATGTATCTGAGTGGTAAAAAATGAAAAGGATTAACCTGTATAGTAGCAGCCTAGCACATCTCCCTAATGTAAATTCTAACTAATTCAATTTAAAAGGGTGAGGTTTCATTTTGTTAAATAGAAGTGTAGCGTTTTGACAGCATTAACTGCTCCATTTGCCAAGTTTGTCAGATCACTAGTTAATTAGTAGTCCACTTAAATGTTCTGTTTGGCTCACTCACTGCTTTCTTTTCTTCCAACAGAGATATTATTTCCCTTGTGAGCCAAGTGATGCCAATTTTTGCTCCATTTCATCTGTTTGATTCACTTGCAATGAGTATTTGGAGTGGTTTTGTTCTGTCTAATATACATAGAAATATTTGTTTTGTGTTTCTATCTTTTGAATTAAATGTCTGTGATTTTATTTTTGAAAAGAGAGAACCCTTGCTTCAGGCAGGCTTAGTCTCTTGTGAGAATGATGGGTTAAGTGTGTAACATCCTGAGGTGGAAGGATCTGAGGTATCCATCTTCCTCTATTTATCTGGTACTTGAATGCTGTGTGCTATCCTAGCCAAGTGGTGAGTGGTCCAAGGCAGGCTGTGCTACCTCTGAGCTAGTCATGACCCCTAAGAAAACTTCAGAGCGATTGAGGTTTAGATTTGTTTCCTAGACCTATCACTACACAGCTCCAGGGAAGCAAGGAGCATCATTGAGTTTAAAAGTGGTGCACTGTGCTACCTCTGAGCTAGTCATGACCCCTAAGAAAGCTCTTCTCTAGGGCGATTTTCTGTAAATTTACAGGTGTTTGAAGACCTTGGAATCATCCTTAGAGGCATATTCTCAGTTTCAGCAATTAGATTTCTAGGTGCATTTGCCCTCTTGTTCTTTTCCTGAGGCATTACTTCTACTTTGTCAGTGTCACTCAGATGATATGGCTCCCATATTTGAATACTGACTGTGGTAAGAATAAAGTGGAAGAGAGCAAGATGATGGTCACCACTCTGGCAGTGGAAGTTTTCGCAATCCATGATTGCATTATTTTTCAGCCATGATGCTAGACTAGTTTCTGCTGAGATTTCCACACTTGAAACCTCTACATTTTTTTAAACATACATTTTTGCAAAATATTTTTTGAGATTTAAACAATGCTTACCTGGTAGGTTTCTGATGAAAGCTGCAATTGCTTGTTGTTGGTAACATACCTTTAGAAGCATAATGTTTTCTTTGATCTTTTGTATAATGTGCAATGCTTGTTTTGAGATAGAACTATTTGACCATATCCAAACTTGTATCCTAAACCTTGATATCATGGCAGCTAAATGACTGCATGTTGGTTTTGGTTTTCTTTAGTGCACCAGTAGTGGAGTCCTGCGAGGTACAGGAAAACAAAAGATGGGTGCCATCTTGAATACCATTGGCTATTATGTATTTGGTTTTCCCATTGGAGTATCTCTGATGTTTGCAGCTAATCTTGGGGTAATAGGTATGTACTTGATTTCTCAGTAACTGAACCCTCACTTGCCATAATTAAGATAAATGGCTTGAGCTAAAAAGCAATAACTGGAAAGTGATCCTATATAATTATTTTTTCCTCAAATAGCTATTTAATAACTCTTTTGTGAAAAAAACAACAAAACACATATACACTTGGAAATGCAGTCTTAAAAATACATGATCTCTTTCCTCAGGATGAGACCAAGATTAAGTAATTAACATAGTTATTCCATTTGGGTTAAATACTGCAGTTAAATTCTGTTAAATAAAGGTTACCATGAGCAGTTATAATAGTTTTGAGGGAACCCTCTGGCTGCCAGATCAGCTCTGTAAGGTAGTTACACTTTCATTAGCTCAAATCTGAAACAAAAGCCCTCCAACTATTCTTTTAAAATTTTGTCTTGACTATTTGGAGGCCCCTTGCATTTTCCCATGAATCCGAAGATCAGCTTTTCCATTTCCACAAAAGGCCTTTGGGCTTGCAGAGGATTGCATTGAATCTGTATATTACTTTGGGGAGAATATTGCAATTTTCCCAATATTAAGTCTTCCCTCCATGGGTACAAGATCTCTTTCCATCATTTAGGTGTTTCATTTCTTATAGCAATGTTTTCAAGTTTTCCGAATAGTGCAAGTTCTTTTTGATACTATTCATAGAATTATTTTCCTGATTTCCTTTTCAGATTATCCATTGCTGGTATATTAAAACATAACTGGTTTCTGTGTGATGATCTTGTGAGTTTACTGAATCAATTCATTAATCCTCATAGTTTCTTTGTGGATTCTTTGGGGATTTTCTATATGCAGGATCATGTCATATGTGAACAGAAATAGTTTTACTCCTTCCTTTCCAATTTTTATGCCTTTCATTTCTTTTCCTTGCCTTATTGTTTGGCGATATCTTCTACAGTAGAGTTTTAACATTTTTTTCTATATTCTCCTCTAGTACTTTTATTTATTTTTTAAACATTTTTCAATTTATTTTATTTTATTTTTTTGATTTATTTACTTATACATACAAACACTGGGTACAGTCAGAAGCGTGGGAGGGTGAGAGAATTCACCAGAGCCAGAGCGGGGAGCAGAGCAGGCAGAAGGACCGAAGTACACTGCTGAGGGGAGCAGCGGGCGGCAGGAGAGGTCTGCGCGCCATGTGGGGCCCTCCTCCGGTGGCCGGGGAGCAGCCGGGGATCGAACCGGCCTGCGCTGCAGAGGCTGCGGGCAGCTTCGCAACCCAGCGCTCAACCGCTGCGCCACGGGGGAGGCCCTAGTACTTTTATTTTTAATTAAAAATAAAATTTACAGGATGTTAAGTAATATTCATAAAGACCATTTGTCAGAAACATACTAAGCCCTTTATGCTCCTTATATCATTTAAATAAAAATAAACAAACAAGAGCCTTGTCTTTTGTGACTTCACACTCCGTGCTCTTAGTTTTTATTCCTCTCTTATTCATTGGGATTTTTTCACTCTATCCTTCTGGAATGTAGGTCTTCACCAAGGGCCTGAGGATGACCTTTGGCTTTTCTTCTTCTGCATTCTCCTCTTTATAAGCCATTTTGGGTGTCTCCCTGGTGGCGCAAAGGGTTAAGACACAACCTATGAAGCTGTCTGCAGCCTCTGCAGCACAAGTTCGATCCCCAACCAGCCAGGGAGCAACCCCCATGGTGCAGCAGACCTCTCCTGACTCGCCTGCTTTTCCCCTCAGCAGTGTATTTCAGTCAATCTGCCTGTTCTGCTCCCCAATCTGTCTCTGGTGAATCCTCTCACCTCCCCCACATCTGGCCTGTACCCCAGCTCTTATATGCATAAATAAAAAGCCATTTTGGGGGTGTTTTCATGTCCATTATCAATTGATTACCTTGAAAGCTCAATGGTAAGCTTGAGTCTAATACCCTGGTATATAGTGAACTACAATTTTAGAGAAGTTAATTTAATTGAAGTTTACTCTGAGGAGACAGTACTTAGGGAAGAATTTTAATGATGGGAACAGAATTTAAGAAAGCTGAACTGTGACACTCACTTGACATTCTAGGTCTCTGGTCTGGAATGGTGCTTTATGTATTCTTTCAATCCCTTTTCTACTTGGTGTTCATCTTGAAGATAAACTGGAATGGAGTTGCAAAGCAGGTAACAATGTGTCCTTTTAGAAATGTTGCCCTGCTTGGTACCAGGGCAAGGTTAGAGATCTCTTAGGCTCCAAATAAGAAGACTGCCATTGTAGATGACTTTGCATCTATTGATAATATGGGAGTTAGGAGGGCAGCAAAATAGTATTTCAGCATAGTATCCACTCAACATAGGGCTAATTTAGTATCTGCTAACCAAGGACTTACCTCTACAGTAACATACTAATTTAGAAAATATTTTACTATGTTGGTGTAATAGTCTTAGAAAAATAATTTACTTCCTCCTTATCAAGAGACTTTTAGGCCTCTTTTAAAAATATTTTTTTTTTGGCCATTGGTTTCCTAAGAAGCACCATGCTGAGTATCTGTGATCGGTGGGGAGTGCTTGAGGGCAGAGCCATAACCATAACCAGCGGGTGGAGGACCAGGATGCTGACTCAGTGGGCCGCTACATATTGAACTCTGAGCCCTTTTATTGTGTTTAGTCTTAAGACAAGACCAAGGGAAGCTGGCTCCAGGGAGGAATTACTGATAAGGAGTGTGGATGAGTTTAGATACGTAAGTGGTCACCTAGGTTTTGACCATCCTCTAGGTTTCAGATCCCTTTTGATTTTCCTAACTGTGATGTCCTATGTCTTTCCTAGATTCAAGTTGATTTGTTAAGGGACCAGAGTGTATAGGACATTAAATGAAACCATGAACTACAATTAGATGATAACACCATTTCTCTCTAGACATTATTCCTTCTTTTCTTTTTTTTTTTTTTTAAAAAGATTTATTTATTTATACAAGCACTGGGTACAGTCAGAAGCGCGGGAGGGTGAGAGAATTCAACAGAGCCAGAGAAGGGAACAGAACAGGCCAACTGACAAGATACACTGCTGAGGGGAGCAGTGGGCGTGGCAGGAGAGGTCTGCACTCCATGTGGGACCCTCGCCGGCTGCCAGGGATCCAACCGGCGCTACAGAGGCTGAGGGCAGCTTCACAGCCCAGCGTTCAACCGCTGCGCCATCAGGGGAAGCCCGACATTGTTCCTTCTAACAGTGATTTGGAACACTTGAGGGCACAAGTGCAAAAAACCGTGTAAAATTTGCAGATAAAGCAAAAAGTAACTTTTAATATTGGTTATTGTGAGCTGGGCACTAGGGACAAGAATAATGGTTTTCAAGTGTTCGTTTGATTGGCACTGGCACCTTCAGGTTCAAAAAGACTGTGAGGTGATGGAACAGTTTAGCAGGAATTTCAGAAGTAGTTTACATGAAGTTTTCACAAGAGTACTAGCCTAACCTTACTTACATTCTGTGCTTATGTGACACTTGTTTTTAGGCACAGGTTCGAGCTGGGCTAAAGGGAATGCAAGAGACCACACCTATCCCAACAGGTACAGGAGCACATCCATTCTCTAGTATTCTCTACACCTGCCTTATAAGACTGACACTTAGTGTAGCCACAGTTGCTTAGTTCACGAGGTCCTTCTCCCTTTCTCAGAAAAAGTTGTCTCTGACTATAATGGGAAAGTCAGCTCTGTGTTAGCCTGTGATGTGTTTTCAGTGTATTTTCTCACACGCAAACCAATGCTTGATGGTCATTGTTTACAATGTGTTCTCATGTAGCCTTCAGTAATGTTTCTTACAAAACCCAGCACATAAGTAAATTCACCACTACACTCCACAAACAGATCTCCCTATTCTGGAAAAAGAAGTAATCAATGGAGTGATTTTACCTGATATCATCAGACCAGAAAATCAGACTGTTCAACTGCCGCTGATGGAAGAAAACAGCCAGCATGTATTGTCCACCATTGGAGGTGTTTTGACAGTGAGCCAGCTGATTTTCTATCGTGGAATAGCATTAGTTGTTGCTGTTGCTGTTCTTTTAGCAGGAGTTTTAATATGAGTTTTCATATGACCATGGCTAAAATGAAAGAGTTGTCACCAGCCCACAAACTAGAAATATAACCCATGCATATGTGAAAGATGAGAAGTGACCTTGTCCTTTGGACAGTGGTTTCGTTCTCGACGGCGGATGGAAAAGATATGAGTGATGTTTTCTTAGCTTAGTGATGTTTCTTCTGGGAATATGCATTATCCTATTGGACATGAAGAAAGGAGCTATAATTTCAAGTGGACCTTGCTCCCAAATATTAACTCTTATCATGGTTTTTAAATCTGAAAATGTGGTTTCCCCTGCTGTCAGTGTTCTTTACTTTTCCTTATCTTGAATACCTCTCTTCTTCCAGGAAAGCAGTTCAATGTCTTATAAGATTAATTGCTGATCTAGTTTTATTTGTATTTATCTGCTACTGTATTTCATCTTGTCAGTGAATGTATATTATATGTCTGTTAAGTCCTATCTCAGGTATTGCCATATAAGTTTTTTAAAATAAACGCTTCAACATTTAAAATGTGTGCTGACAATATTTGGGGCCATAAAATCAGTCTAATTGATAACTTTTAGTTTTTTGCCTTTTGACAAATTTTTGTGGTAACCTCCATAAAGTTAAATAAATCTAAGTTCTCTTGTGCTGCTCAGCTCCCAGAATGTTGGCAGTTGTGGTTTTACTCTCATACAGGAAATTTTTAGAGCCTCTCTTATAAGCTCTAAAATATAAAATTTGGGCTTCCCCTGGTGGCGCAACGGTTGAGCGCCAGGCTGTGAAGCTGCCCGGCATCCTCTGCAGCGCTGGTTCAATCCCCGGCTGCCGGCGAGGATCCCACATGGCGCACAGACCTCTTCTGCCATGCCCACTGCTCCCCTCAGCAGTGTATTTCATCAGTCTGCCTGTTCTGTTCCCTGCTCTGGCTCTGGTGAATTCTCCCGCGCTTCTGACTATACCCAGTGCTTGTATAAATAAATAAATAAATCTTAATATTTATATTATATAATAATATATTATATATATATTATTTGCCAGCACAACACCCACAGCCATATGACCAGTGTTCCCATTAGATTTTCATCTCCCTTTGAAATATGAACAAGCAACCTAGGATTATCTAACACTTGTGAAAATCCAATTATACAAGAAAGCAACTGGAAGGTAACGAGATTGTATAGGGAAACATATATTCAAAGGGAAAATATCAAATCTTGCAACCATGAAACAGAATAGCATGCTATAGAAAAATATTCCAAAAATTTTTTTGAGATACACAACTTAAAATTAACTGTCCCAAGTATGCCATTCAGGGGCATTTAGTGTGTTTAAAATGTTGTGCAACCATCATTTTTATCTTTGCCGAAACTTGTGATTTCATGGAGTTTAAAATTATTATTATTATTGTCATTGTTACTATTATACCATCTTAGTGGGTGTGAAGTTTCTCCCATTGTGATTTTAATTTGCACTTTTACTGCACATTACTAATGATGTCAAACGCCTTTTCATAAGTTAGTTGGCCATCTGTGTATCTTTTTATTTTATTTTTTTTAAAAGATTTATTTATTTATGTATTTATTTATTTATTTATACAAGCACTGGGTACAGTCAGAAGCGCGGGAGGGTGAGAGAATTCACCAGAGTCAGAGCAGGGAGCAGAACAGGCAGAAGGACTGAAGTACACTGCTGAGGGGAGCAGCGGGCGGCAGGAGAGGTCTGCGCGCCATGTGGGACCCTCCTCCGGTGGCCGGGGAACAGCCGGGGATCGAACCGGCGCTGCAGAGGCTGCGGGCAGCTTCGCAACCCAGCGCTCAACCGCTGCGCCAACGGGGAGGCCCTGTGTATCTTTTTAGAGAAATAGCTAAGTTCTTTGCCCATTTTTAAATTGAGTTGTTTGTCCCTTGTTGAGTTTTTTAATATATATTTTGGAATACTAGACTCTGCCATATCCGATGTATGATTTACAAATATTTTCTTCCATTTTGTAAGTAAGCTTTTCAGTTTCTTGATAATGTTGCCTCAAAGTTTCTAAGTCTGATGAAGTCCTGTTTATTTTCCTTTTGTAGCTTCCACTTTCATTGTCATATCTAAGAATACATTGTCAAACTGCCAGAAAATAATTTTAAGTACTGTTGGAATCTGAAATTATTATAGAAGAAATTAAAAATGAGTAGAAGACTGTGTTTCCATTCTGATATGTAAGGAGCTTAGAAGTCAACTCCCTTTCCTCAAAACAAGAGTGCTAGGATTTATTTCTATTTATTTCTGATGCCACCATGTGGACATTTTCCAAACCAATAACCCATTATCCAAGTCTCCCAGCACCAGTTGGGGGTCCATTGAGTTCATTCAGTTACAGCATTACCCAGAATTAGTCTGATCCCACAGTTGAAGGGTATAGCCCCGCAAGACTGCCCCACATCTCAGACACCAGTTATAAGTCCAGGCTGTCCATACTTCTAGCAGGCTCCCTTTTCAGATTTGATAATTTGCTAGAATGGCTCACAGAACTCAGAATAATGCTTTGCATGCTATTACTGATTTATTATAAAGAATACATTCAAGGAAAGCCAAATGGAAAAGCTACACAAACCAAGGTAAAAGGTATTATCAATATTCAGAGCTTCTGGCCTCTCTCTCTGGGCACCCCACCCTCTCAGCACCTCAATGTGTTCAACCCAGAAGTTCTACAAACCCTGTTATTTGAAAGCTTCATGAAGGTTCCATTCCATATGTATAATTGATTAAATATTAATCATTGATGACTTAAGCTCATCGCTAATCCCTCTCACTTCCCCGAAGGTTCTAATTATGGCTTTTTTTTTTCCCCTGGTGACCAACCCCTATCTTGTAGCTAACTAATCTAGAACCCACGAAAGTCACTTTATAGCTTAAGGCTGAAAAAGGCTTATCAAAGGTAACAGAAGACATTCCTCTCAAGTCAGGAAAATCCAAGGGATTTTAAAGCTTCATATCAGGAACTATGAATATAGACATCATAATAAGAAAAACTGAACAAACTGAATTTCAATCACAATTATTAGATCCATCAGAAAATTGAGGCCATAGAGATAACTGCTGCCCCCAAAATTGGAGAGACAGGTAGCTAGATACATCCTACCAGAGTAGGGGCAACTGGAGCCAGTGCCAGCATAGGAAAACATGTACTGTAATTGACAAATTGCTGGACACTAAACATGGATAAACTTCTCAAGGGGTCCTGTCTTAGGTGGGATCCATAATTTGATGAGTTTTGTCTTCAGGCCCCCTACCAGGTGCTGAGAGTATAGATTGAAGAAAAGTCCCTTCAAGCTTCCACAAGGCATAGGGGAAATTGAACCATTTAAAAATATGCCTA
This sequence comes from Talpa occidentalis, assembly GCF_014898055.3. Lineage (NCBI taxonomy): Eukaryota > Metazoa > Chordata > Mammalia > Eulipotyphla > Talpidae > Talpa > Talpa occidentalis. The sequence continues at coordinate 99,170,270 of NW_023605083.1, read as the reverse complement.
GAGCATTCTGAGCTTTTTAACAAAAGCCTACCCTCAAGGAAAATTCTTTTCCCTAGAATGCAACCTATGTAGGGTTTTATCAGCCCCTAACCAGGTGGAAGAGAAATACCAGCCTGCAATGCCAATAGATTTCCACAAGGAGGAAGCAAAATACCCAACTCCACCCTCTTATCCTTCCTCTCTCAGCCTAGGGGAAGAGGTGAAACTGAGAAGCATTCAGTAACAAGGACTTAGACTTTTATTTAAAAGACTGTGATCTAATCATTAGACCAGAGACCACATCCACTCTGCCACACTCTACCATCACATCAGTAGACCTGCTAAGTTAATGCCAGGAGATTACCACTGAAAAAACCACATTTCTCAAGCTTTACTTACAAAGTCTCTAGGGAAACCTAAGTACAACAGGGCAGGAAAAACAACCAGAGGAAATTTTAGCCCCAGACAAAAAACAATAAACAATATCTGTTAGACAGATATACATAAAATCTCACGCTAGTAGAGCAAAGTTCTATTGATCTCAGTTCTTTTCACCCAGTACGCCATGCCTAGCTCTCAAGAAGAAATCAGAAGACCTGCTAAAAGGCAAAATAAGAGTTTGAAAAGACAGAGTAAGCATCAGAACCAGACTGAGATATAGTAGACATGGAATTATCAGAATGGGAATTTTTAATAACTGTGATTAATACGCTAAGGGTCTAATGGAGAAAGTAGACGACATTGTAAGAACAGATAGGTAATGTCTGCAGAGAAATGGAAATAAGAAACATTGTAACAGAAATGAAAAAATTCCTTTGTTGGGCTCTTTAAAGATGAGACATGATCAAGGAAAGAATCAGTTGAGTTTAAAGGATTACCAGTAGAAATTTCCTATCTTAATCTGTTTGGGTTGCTGTAACAAAATACCACTGATTGTGTTGTAGAGCAACCCCGATACAAAACGGGGTGCCTGACTGTGGGTCCTCACCCGCGCGCTTAAAAGGACTTATCAATGCTCTACTGCAGGCACACGTGAAAGGTTAATAAAAGGTTTATTTACAAGGGAAAGGGAAATGAGGAAATGTACAGCTCTGGGAGAAAAGTGGGAGACAAAGTTTTAAATAAGTCCTACCCGATCCGCCAATCAGGAATCCCAAAATGGCGCTCTCAGAGTTGGCCGCCAGCCAGGAGCGGTGAAGCCAGGAGGCGAGCGATCGCGAGCCAGAGAGGGAGCAAGGACCACGTGTCTGGTTTTTATATCCAATCTGGCTGCCCAACTCCACCCTCAGGTCCCAGCCACCCTCCCCTTGGTGGTGATGGGATTTGTCTTTCCCAATGTCCTGATGGGTTTAGTCTGGAGTGGGGGTGGAGTCCACAAAGCCTGTATGAAATTATCTCAGGACATCCTTTCCCCCTAACAATTGGATAGTTTATAAACAACAGGCATTTATTGCTCATAATTCTGGAAGGGCTGCCCTCTCTGCTTAGAACCTGGTTTGCTAATTATTAATCTTTTCCTTTTGTTTCTGTAAAAATGCCTGATCGCTTGTACCATGTAGAGATCTAATGTATATGGACATGGATTTCCATTTGTCTCTTGCCACGGACCAGCACAGCAGTGGACAATGAGGCCGTCTCAGGGTTGAGAGAAACGTGCAGGGTGGTCAGGACGTCGGCGAAAGAAATGACAGACAGACACACTTCAAGAGAGAGCGTAAATCTGAGTGTAATTTTCTTTGAGTTTGTGACCAGTATATATATGTTTTCTAAAAGCATAGGAACAATGAATATCAACGAAATCAGCTTGCTCATGGGTTTAGCTTATCACTGACAGGGCAGTGATTTACATCTGGACCCAGCCTCATTCCTAAGTAGATAGACCATTAGTTTTGTTTTTAAACTATATAATCACATTTTTTGTTTTACTAACTACTTTTTTTACCTAAACTATATTTTAATTATTACAGGGTTTAGTAACGTTTCATTTGAGTCAGCCTTGTGTTAAGGATTTCATATGATTTTTTAATTAACAACCAATGACCTTTATAGAAGAAAGAAGGAAGTTTAGAAAGACAATAAGGGAGTAAAGTTTGTAGTTCTAGAAAGAGGAGATAAGGTTTTTTAGCATTCTTGTAGTGATTCCTGGTGGTCATTATCTTTTGATAAGCATCTGTCTTATCTATGTTTTCAGGGAACTTTGCTGTACTCCCCCTGCTTCAGGGAGTTTTGCTGTTCTCCCCCTGCGTGCTGGTTCCTTGCCCAGCCGGACCTAGGGACCGTGGCAAAGCCATTAGCCCTAAGGGTCACTGCAGGGGGAGGTGCAGCAGGTCCTCCTTTGTTTTTTTAGAACAGTGTTGGTAGGCGTACATGTCACGTTGAAGGCGTAGATCGACCTGTGAAGTAAGCGGACACAGAGGGGAACGAGTAAACAAAGGAGCAGGACGAGTAGGGAAAGAACAACGACGGAGGGAACAAGATGATACCAGTGAGTAGGAGTCAAAGATTGGAGAGTGGAAGCTAGAGAATGGGCAAAGGAGGAGAGTGAAGTGTGCAGATGAGACTTACTGATAGCAGAAATTTCAGCTTGGAGAGACGAAAGGTCATGAGAAAGGTCATTGTCTTGCCAGATGCCCAATAGGTGATGTTTGTTAAGATTCCAATGTAAGGAAGAGTTATAATGTAAAGGCGTAACACAAATGAAACGAAACTGAACATGGCAACGAGTAGACAGTTGTTGTTTGAAAAGTTGAACCTCATTGCCAATAGCAATAACAATTTCTTCCAGAGCATTTAACTTTCTTTCTAACTTATAGTCAATGTCCCACTGTGTTGCAAGTGCCATGGACACGTTTTTGGTAAGGTCATTTACAAAAGAAGCTGTCTTAGCTTCCTGAATTAAAGCAACAGAGGAAGCAGCTAAAGAGGTAACTAAGGAAATTAATGCAGCAATGCCTAGAATAAGGGTAGCAATAAAACGTTTAGGATGAAGAAGAGCATGTACTTCATCTAAAACTTGCATGGCAGTATTATCATACCAAGGCATATCATGTAAATCAACAGGTAACATAACATAGGAGGGTCTTTTGAGCAAGACCACCACAGGATATAGACGAGCAAGAGAGGGGGTAATACAATTAGTAACAATGCAACCAGAACAATGGACGGAGTAAGAAGTCCCCGCGATTGAATGCGTGTAGCTGAGGCGTTCCCCAGAAGTATAGCGAAGGGGTATCCAACGTAGGCATGCACTGGGATCTTAGCGGTGTCATGTCCAGGTTGTTTGAAGTGTACATCATCAAAGGCAGCGAAAAGACGAAAGAGTTCAGCTTTATGACAGAGCTTTGTGTCCAGGGAACTGGGTTATTCAGTCCTGCCAATGGAGGCAAGCTTCCTCATCATTTTCAGAGGTTTCTGGAACCCTACGAACAAAGCAGCAGTTTCTCCACATTTTAGTTTAGCTCTATGTCAACTCCTTGGAAGAATTGTACTCAAAGCCACACAAAAGGTTAGCTCTGCTAGAAAAAGAAATATATATACATATATATAACATTGCTGTAGAGTGTGGTCAGTCAAAACAAGAAAACTTTGTTGAATCAAGGCAAAATGTAAAAACATTTTCAATGTTATGCCAAACAAAACAGTAAAAATCAGGTGTATTTCCAACAGTTTATACAGTCCTTTGTAGAAAGATTTTTACTGTCAAAAGTTTATTATTTTGAATCAATTGAGGCCTTTTTTTTTCTTATTTTGTGTAGAAACAAGTCCTGCAGACATTAAACCATTGAAGTATATAATATTGCAAGGCAACAATAATCATTGACAATTTACATACATATCAGGTATTGAAAGATTTTGTTTTAGAAAACCAATGTTAACATTTTTGTACATATTAGAGTTTTACCATTTTTGCAAGTGGCAGTGATTTCCTTGTAGTGTAACTTTACCAGGTAAACCAGATAGGATAAATTTATCTAATGTTCTTCCCAGGAGGAAAAGGAGAAAGTTTGTGGAGTGTCTCTAAAGCTCTGCTGAGGTTCCACAAAATGTCCTTTAATCGATTAAATGACAGGCTACCAAATTTTACTTTAATTTAGATTTTTGGGAAGCTGTGTCATAAATACTTAGAAAACAGCAAAAACAACCATATTTAATTTCTATAAAAATTGTAGCCCTAAGTATAATATTGACAATTAAATATAACCTTTAATTGTCATCTCAAAAACCTTAGTTTTTCAAACACTAAAAGACATTATGTACCCAACATCATTAACCTAGACAAGGGCCAAGATTATACCCAATGTTAGTGTATAAGTACATGTTTTGAAACAACCCATTAGATTATGACTCAGTTATTATTAACCAAAAATTATTTTAGCTAATGTGTTCCCAAAACACTAAAATAATATAAATTATTTAAGTATACAAAATTTCTTTTTGTAAAATTTCTTTTTGAGATTTTTAACACTTTCCTTAGCTTTGTTACTTTTAATTCTTTTAGACCTTCAACATTTGCTTTAACACTTATCACTTTACTTTTAGGACCATTAAAATATCTATTTTTAATACATGTTTTTCTTTGTAAACACACATTTTACATTACATCGATTTAGGATTGTCACATCTTTCATTAGCAGTAAGGCATTATAATACATTATAATACTGTCATGTCTTTGCACTAGATGACTTAAATGTGAACACACAAGGTAATATGACATTAGAATTTTAAGCTTTCACAAATAGGTGCAAAAAGTAAACCTGAAAGTTTAGTTGTAGCTTTAGTTTCTGTTATGACTGGAATTCCATTTTGCATGGCTGTTAATAACATAATGGCACATACCTAGGTTTTTCTAGGCTGGCTAATAAAGAAGCAATTAGGCAAATTAATAAAAACAAAAAAATCAGAGCACCATATAGATACTATGTCCATTTTTCACATACATGTGACTCAGTAGGAAGGACAAAAGTACCTTTTATACCAGAAATTTCTTAAACACATTTAAATGAAGTATTCATAACTTTAAGGCATATATGCTTTGAATTATATTATAAAATTTAAACTAGTTTTTGTTTATTAAAAAATTGTTTGATCAAGATCAAGATTTGTTTTATGATAATTTATAAAGGCGCCGTCTATAATTAGTCCTCCGGAGGTAAAAAACAAAACAAACACAAAGAAAGACAAACAGATACAGAGATCTCTTGATACACATTTAAAATTCTGGCCATGTGTATATATTTTGAAACATAGTTATTTTATCAATATGTGTGAAGATACTGAGGTTTTTAATTAGTTAACAGCTAAAATCTGTACGCAGAATAAGTGTCTAATCTTAATTATTACCAAAGACCTTGGGCTCGAGACCACAGCAGTCACGGCAGTTTTTACTAATTTTTTTTTTTTTGATAAGAAAATATTTTTGGAGTTTACATTTTTAAGAAATGATTTTTTGGCTTTAGGTTGTTAACACATTATCTCACTGGGAACGGTCATATTTTAAAACATAAAAGAACACTGTTATCTTGAAAACAGGAGAAGAGGTAAATTTTTACAGTCTGCCTGTAAAATTTGAGGTTTAGAATTTAGTTCAAAAATGTTTGTATTATCACTTTATGTTTTACCAGGTTAGTTTGTTTTAACAAGAAACTTAATCTTTTACAGGTCCAATAAGTAAAATTAAATGTTTTTATTCAACCAATAAGCATTTTGTATAGCTTGTTAGCAAGTCAAAAGTAATTCAGCAGTTTTTGCCTAAGACAATTTAGACTTTAAAATCAGAGAAACACAGGGAAACGGAACTTTTTTTTTTTTTTTGTAGAATGAACCAAAATAGTTATTTAAGGTGAATAATAGAAAAGTTTAGTCCTCCACAGCAGGAAGGTAGTAGAGACCTGTCAGTGATCCTGTTATAGGACAGGGAGAGGGGCAGCCCAAACCCCGCAAACCTGCCTATTCTAAATGGGTTCTGCCATCCACCACATCAACACAAAACATATAAGACTTTAATGGGAAGGAACTTTAATAAAACTAGGAAACAATACAGGTAAGGCAAAGAGTCTAGTTTCTAAATGAAGCACCCAAAGTTACCCGTCCCCTCGTGGGTAAAAGTCCATCCAAATGGGATTGGCCCAGAGCAAGGCCCCAAAGCCTGCCACAAGTCTAAAGCATCTTCCAGTGGGGACCCACAGCAAAGGGTCAGAAATAACCAGACAAGCCTGGAAGGAAAAGAACAAAATCAACATCAAGATAAAAACTGCCATTGTCACCTCCCCATGGGTCTCACCCACATTTGTGTCACCCAGTCTACGACCAAAAGACAAGCACAGTTTCTTTACGTGTCTCTAGGCTCCATGCGCCTCCTCCAGGTCTCCTTCTGGCTCCATCCTGCTCCTTCCTTCCTCAGTCTCTTCTGCAGCTTCTCCTCTTCCTGCTCAGCTCCACCCTCCCTTGGGTGGGGCAGGGAACCTCCCCCTTTCCTGGGGACCACCCTGTTGCAATCCCAACACTGGAGAAAAAGTCCAGGCAGCTGCTTGTTGAGATCAAGGGCAACTCCCACCAGCCCACTGCAGTGGGTTTATACTATTTTAATAAAAACCTTTTATTTATATTATAGTTATATAGTCTCATACACTCAAATTTAACCATTTTTTATCACTTTAACAATTGTGAATGAACTTTGAATACTATTATTTAAAAATGCCTTATTTATTTATTTATTTTAAAAGAAACAAATGGCAAAAAACTTTACTGGGGGGAACCTAGCCTCTTCCCCAAATAATTAACAGGAAAAGATTGGAGCTTTTTTTTTTTTTTTTCATTTAAGATCATGTCACATTATTTGTTACTTGTTTTTGAGTTTTTATTTTTATTTTCTCTAATTCAGACCCTTGATCTAGTGCCACGGGGGAAGCATTTAAGCACATTTTAATGTAATCTTGAAGCGTACCAGTTTTTCTTATAGGTTTAATTAGTTCTTTACAGAGGGAATTAGCATTTTCCCATGTAAGTTGTTTAAACAACAAATCTTGTGCTCTGGAAGATGGAAGAACCTTATCCAGAGCATTTTTTAATCTGGCCACAAAATCCTGGTACATTTCATCCTGGCGTCGGTGTATATCAGTAAGGTTAGTGGGCTTATGTTCAGGTGAAGGAAGATTTTTCCATGCCGCTACGGCCAACTTATTAATTTCGATTAAGACATGTTTTGGTAGGGCAGTCTGTCTGCGTACCTCAGTATATTTGTCTGTTCCCATGAACATAGAAAGGGAAATTTTCTCAGCCTTGACCTCATTATCGTGTTCCTTAAGGAAGGCATGTACTTGGTCCTCATATTTCATGTGAAATAATACATACATTCCTGAAGGAAGAACAGTCTTGGCAGGATTATGCCAGTTATAAGGGGTTATCCAAATGGCCGATAACGTGTCAATAATTTGATAAGTGTAAGGGGAGTTATGACCTGTTGTCTGAACAGCTAACTGTAATTCTTTTAGGGTTTTTATAGGGATGGCCTCCCATGCAGGGCCATCGTCATCAGCGCGAGTCAAAGTCAGAGGTCCGGCCACGGGAAAGGCAAATGAAAAATCTCCCGTCTTACTGGCCTCTCCTGCTGATCCTAGAATGCCACCCAGTGGCCCTCGATGGGCCTTGATATGATTAGGATTATTATGTAATGCAATTTTAGGTTTGGTAACAACTGGAAAAAGGTTAGCGGTTGGGCGGGAGGGTTTATCATTTTTGAAAGTTAATTTATCTAGCATTTCAGTATATTCATGATCATTAAACTCATCCTCTGACTGGGAAAGGGATTCCTTTAATACGGGAGCAGAGGCTTGAGCGAATAATGACGTGTTTAGATCATTATTGTTTTTAGGATTATCCTGAACTTCATCCTGTTGGCCTTCCCACAATTTTGCCTCAGTGGCATCAACCAACAAATCTCTAATTTGTACCCACAAGGACAGAGCCTGTCTCGGAACCGGAGATGGTCCATGAAGGGCATAAAACTCTTTCACTTCTTTTCCTACTTTCCTCCAAGTTTCCAGTGATAGACTGCCTTCTTCTGGAAACCACGGGCATACCCGTAATATAAATTCATAAAGTTGCAGTAGAGCTTTCTTATTTACTTTAATACCATGTGTTTCAATCATATTTTTTAATATAGATAGAAAAAGATCTCTGTTTTTGGTCTGCTGTTGACCCATGGTCTCGTGGTGCTTTTGTTCACTCAAGCAAAGATTTCTTTCAACTGTGCTGTCCGGCCGTGTCCCTTGCGGGAACTTGTGGAGGCGTCTTAGCTAAGGTCTGTCCGTATAAGTCCCGGACCAGGCTACTCCGAAGAGCAGATGACCGTTTATGCCGTATGACGTTCCTCCACGGGAATCGCGGGTGCAGCCCACTCAGACTCCCTAGCCACGAGGCCGTGGAGCCGTAATCATACACTCTCACACACACGCAGCACCACGAGCATTCACACTTAGAAAAACTTCTCACTGTCTCAAACTGATCACCCTTTATCAGCGAGCTCCGGACGCTCCAGTGAGGATCCTATCCCTGACTGTTTAAAAGAGGATATTTTAAGGGAATCACATTCACACTCACACACAAGAAGGGAGATAGCTTACCCAACACCATCTCTTCATTACTCACCTCTTCTTTGGGTGGAAGACTCAATGAAATGAAATATCGGGCCCCACGTTTGGGCGCCACTTGCCGCGGACCAGCACAGCAGTAGACGATGAGGCCGTCTCAGGGTTGAGAGAAACGTGCAGGGTGGTCAGGGCGTCGGCGAAAGAAATGACAGACAGACACACTTCAAGAGAGAGTGTAAATCTGAGTGTAATTTTCTTTGAGTTTGTGACCAGTATATATATGTTTTCTAAAAGCATAGGAACAATGAATATCAACGAAATCAGCTTGCTCATGGGTTTAGCTTATCACTGACAAGGCAGTGATCTACATCTGGACCCAGCCTCATTCCTAAGTAGATAGACCATTAGTTTTGTTTTTAAACTATATAATCGCATTTTTTGTTTTACTAACTACTTTTTTACCTAAACTATATTTTAATTATTACAGGGTTTAGTAATGTTTCATTTGAGTCAGCCTTGTGTTAAGGATTTCATATGATTTTTTAATTAACAACCAATGACCTTTATAGAAGAAAGAAGGAAGTTTAGAAAGACAATAAGGGAGTAAAGTTTGTAGTTCTAGAAAGATGAGATAAGGTTTTTTTTTTAGCATTCTTGTAGTGGTTCCTGGTGGTCGTTATCTTTTGATAAGCGTCTGTCTTATCTATGTTTTCAGGGAACTTTGCTGTACTCCCCCTGCTTCAGGGAGTTTTGCTGTTCTCCCCTTGTGTGCTGGTTCCTTGCCCAGCCGGACCTAGGGACCGTGGAGAAAGTCATTAGCCCTAAGGGTCACTGCAGGGGGAGGTTCAGTCTCTCAAAAAAATACACAGCTGATTTACTCAGTTAACCTGATTTAGACATTTTATCTCTTCCTTTCTCAAGGCTAGGAAACTAGTTCAAAGAAATATGGAAAATCTTTCATATACTGATGTTTCTGGACTGTGAGATGTTTTGGGGAAGTTTCAAAGCAGAGTGGGGTCAGAAGAAAGAGTGTGGGGGAGACTGAAGGGTAGCAGAATATGTCACCCCAAAATATGCCACTTAGCATAAGGATTGTTTTGAGCTAAAGGCACTTGAAAAACAGCAGATGTTTTAGTAGAAAAGCACTAGAAAAGCATTTTAATACTTGCTTTTCTACTTGAAAATGGAGATTAAAACTCACATGCAAAAGGTGCCTTTCCTACAACAGGAGAAAAGATATCTTAAGGCCATTGCCTGATCCTATGTGGGGCCTCCCTCTTTCTTGACTTTTCATGACTTGTGGTCCCCTAATTTTTTATCATCTGTTGTTTAATTTTTTATATCATTTCTTTGCCCCCCCCCCAAAGATTTTGTTTCATCCTCTCAACAGATTATAGAATTGTACATGTGGATGTTTCTTTTATATAAGTGTTTTCCTAAGTTTGTTTTCTGACTATTACTAATCCTTGGACGCAGATATAACAGGGGAGTATTTGCTGAAAGTGTAATGTGAGTTACGACAGGTGTCCAAGGCAGGCTGAGGATAGTTGTCTTAAACACCTTTCATAAAACGTTATCTTGTGCAATAGAAATATAAGCAAATGGTCAACATACAAAACGTGACCATCACTATTAGTCATCCCAGAAATACAAGTTAAAATCATGAGATAGTGTTATAGGACAGGGAGAGGGGCAGCCCAAACCCCACAAACCTGCCTATTCTACATGGGTTCTGCCATCCGCCGCATCAACACAAAACATATGAGACTTTAATGGGAAGGAACTTTAATAAAACTAGGAAACAATACAGGTAAGGCAAAGAGTCTAGTTTCTAGTTTCTAGTCTAGTTTCTAAATGAAGCATCCAGAGTTACCCGTCCCCTCGTGGGTAAAAGTCCATCCAAATGGGATTGGCCCAGAGCAAGGCCCCAAAGCCTGCCACAAGTCTAAAGCATCTTCCAGTGGGGACCCACAGCAAAGGGTCAGAAATAACCAGACAAGCCCGGAAGGAAAAGAGCAAAATCAACATCAAGATAAAAGCTGCCATTGTCACCTCCCCATGGGTCTCACCCACATTTGTGTCACCCAGTCCACGACCAAAAGACAAGCACAGTTTCTTCACGTGTCTCTAGGCTCCATGCGCCTCCTCCAGGACTCCTGGCTCCATCCTGCTTCCTTCCTCAGTCTCTTCTCCAGCTTCTCCTCTTCCTGCTCAGCTCCACCCTCCCTTGGGTGGGGCAGGGAACCTCCCCCTTTCCTGGGGACCACCCTGTTACAATAGCACTGCACATCTACCAGAATGGTTACTTTTTAAAAATGGGCATTATGAAGCATTAGAGTCTGGTAGGCAATATAAATTAGTATAAGGATACTGGAAAAAAATTTGATTACTAATGTTAAACATGTATTTGCATTTACTTAGAAATTCTGTAGTAGTGACTGGGCAGGGGCTTAAGATGGATGCTGGTAAATGGGTGGTAGTTACATACATGGGTTAGTTTTGTAATAATTCACTGTATACATCTATAATTTATGTTATTTTGTATTTTTCATAGTCAATAAAAATGTAATGTTTATTGCCCCCCCCCCATAGCCTCTATATAGGATTTAGACATCTGATCTCTTCCTTTGCCAGTAGGGAGAAACTTCTCAAAGACAAAGGGAAACTAGACACCTTTGATTCTCTTACTCGCAGGGGAACTAAAGTTGTGAGTATATGCCCGACTTCTTTCTGGCTCTAATTTGGTTTCCTAAGAAGTTGGATGATTTGTTCATAACTTATGTTCCCCTGCAAGGAGTCTATTAACTGCTTACGTATATTTCCAGTTTTAAGATCTTTTAACTCCTGTTTCCTAACAGTGGAGTTAATCTGAGGACCTCAGCAGCAGGATGAAATGAAATGTGGCTAGTCTCTCTATAATACCCAAGTTTCTTTTGCTAACAAATAGCAAAAATTCAATTCAAATATGGGATCCCTAGCATTTGGGAATTCTTGACTTATAGATCTGTGAAAATGCACTCAGGGGTGTGCTTTTAACTTGAAGCATTAGCTGGATACAAATAATCTTATTGATGGAAGCTTACTAGAAATTTTAGGATGGAAGTTTTTGCAGGGTCAAAAACCAGATGGGGACAGAAAGGGTTAGCATTTGTTACAGAAATCTGAGCCAACCCCACCCCAAGCAGTAAATTCCACCAAGAGCAATGTATAAGGATACCTTTGCTCAGGTAAAATGCACCTCTTTTCCCATTTGTGTCTCTGCAAAGTTCTTTTTCTTTACATCATTTACATAGCTAGTGATCCTTTGGGGGAAAACATGTTTTCCTTATAATAGTTTTAACAAAAGTTCCAGGTGTTGCAGGGCACACTGAGGGGTATCCTGGGTCCCCCCAAACCTGCATGCTCTAAGTGGGTTTTGCCATCCACTGCATAAAGATAAACATACTCTTAGTGTATAAGGCCTTCAATAAAAAGAAATTTAATACAATTAGTATGCAATGGAGAGAACAGAAAGAATATAATTAAAATGGTTTACACACGAAACACAAAAGTTTACCCATCCCCTTATGGGTAAATGCTCAGCCAAAAAGGGTTGGCCCAAAGCAGGGACCCTGAGGCCCAAAAGCCTGCCACAAATCTAAGGCATCTTCTGGTGGGAAGCATAGGAAAGGGGCAGAAGGAGCCAGGCAACTCTGGGAAAAAAATAGCAAAATCAAAATCCAAGCCAGGCTTCCTTGGTGGCTATAAAGCTATCTGTGGCCATTGCAGTGCCAGTTCAGTCCCAGGCCAGGGAGCTGATCCAAATGGCGCAGCTGACCTTTCCTGACTTGCCCACTGCTCCCCTTAGCAGTGTATTTCAGTCAATCTGCCTGTTCTGCTCCCTACCCTGTCTCTGGTGAATCCTGTCACTCCCACCCTGGCCTACATCCCTGCTCTTGTATGTATAAATAAATAATCTTTAAAAAAATTAAAAAATAAAAAAACAAAGAAGGGGGAGGTTAGGAAGAGTATGTGGGCATGCATACTAACATTACCAGTCTACATAAAAGAACTAACTTGTTCTTTACCTGCAGTGGTAATTTCATCCGGCCCATAGTTTCCTTAATCAGTGAGTACATATTTTTCAAAATCAACTTGGGAGTGTGGTAAAAGAATGCCTAGTCCTCTCTTTGGTTACTTAAATATATGACCGTGGGCTTCCTGGTGGCTCAGGCGGTTGAGTGCCGCGCTGTGAAGCTATCCGCAGCATCTGCAGTGCCGGTTCAATCCCCGCAGGCCTTGGAGCTACCCACATGGCAAACAGACCTTTTCTGTCTCACCCGCTGCTCCCCTCAGCAGTGTGTTTCATCAGTCTGCCTGTTTTGTTCCCCGCTCTGTCTCTGGTGAATCCTCTCAACCTCCCGCGCATCTGGCCTGTACCCCAGCTCTTGTATAAATAAAATAAATCTTTAAAAAAAAAATAACCTTGTTCTGTTAAGGGATTTGGTTGTGGTTTTTAAGTATGCCCAACAAAACACTACCAATTCATGTTCTAACTGATAGACTGTTCAACATTTAGTAAAGTGTCAAATTCTTGGCAACTGTTCCAGTAGAATCACAATAGATTATTTTGAAGAAATCCCCACATTTTTAAAAAGATTATATTTATTTTATTTCATTATGCAGGATTCTGTCAGGTAACCAGGCAGCACTCAGAAGGAGGGAAGTTCTTTATTTACACTGGTGGGCCCAGAGGAGCTCTCTCCAAAGTCTGAGCCCTGAGAGTTTAGGCAACAGAATATTTTTTGTCTAAAGCAAGGGATACAGTCAGCTGGGATACATGAATCAGGTATGTGGGCTTGAGAGTTACCAGTTGTTCCCTGAAACTTTCAATCTACAGGCTATGTCCCAACTTCAGCTAATCAACAGGTCAGTCTGACATTTTCCACTTTAATTTTTGTGTAGAAAACTGGGGTGTAGGCCAGAGGTGTAGTGGGTGAGAGGATGTACTAGAAACATAGTGGGAAACAGAACAGGCAGATCTACTGAAATACACTGCTGAGGGGAGTGGTGGGTAAGACAGGAGAGGTCTGCTGTGGGTACAGGCCAGAGGTGCAGGGGGGTGAGAGGATTCACCAGGGACAGAGTGGAGAGAAGAACAGGCAGATCTAATGAAATGCGTTGTTGACGGGGGCCGCAGGCAAGACTGGGGAGGTCTGCTGCGCCATGAGGGTCAGCTCCCTGGCCCAGATCAAACTCAGGCTGTCTTGGTGGTAGCACTGAGACTTAAGGTAGCACTGAGACTTAACCTGTAGGCCCACCAGGGAGGCACTGAAATCCCCACATCTTATCTGTAGCGGGAGAAGCAATTCTTTGCTCCTCAGAGATAAATTTACCTTAGATTATGCTGATTATTGTCATATTTTAATACTGGAGTTCTATTCACTATTTTTAAAATTTGTAGCATGATTTATATCTTAGTTTATCTAGTCCCTTACGTAATGTTTGTCAGCTCAGAGTTTAAAAAAAAAAGTCACTTTTCTATATCATATCTTATCAAAAAGATAATTGGCTATACTATGGTGAACTCTGGCCTAATTTAAACCTTGGGACTCAGTTCTAGATACTGGCATTACATGGTTGGCCTGCCAAGCACAGGTAACCCTTAGGAAATTTAGCCTGAAGACTTGGTATGTGTTGGTGGCTACACATTTTCCCTGTGATGTAAGAAGCCTGCTCACCTGCAGTCTTTTCTCTTTAACCAATGAACAAACTGTTAGTCAGGAATCATCCTATCTCTACTTCCACTCAAAATGGCCAGCAACTACTACATTATTGAGTCCAGAGGCAGAAAGTTATTTTTGCTCTTCCTCCTTCTGCCTGATTTCCCACTCCTGCCTCTAAGTGGTAGAATTGTATTGGAAGCCCGGTGGCATAAGAACCTGGAGAAAGGAATTTATATACTCTGAGCCCCTGTGACACAAGATTATAAAAGGGCACATGTAGAACTGAACAGTGAAAGATAAATAACCTCCAGAGAGTTGAGAGAAGAAGCAGGGAATCCAGTGGGACTTGTGCTATATGCATAGCACAGGTGACTATGACTTGAACTAGGGAGGAAGTGGTTGGATTCAATATATACTTTTTGAAGATAGGCCCAAAGGAAAGAGTCCAGGATGATTCCCAGTATCTTGTTCTAAGTAACAAGAGGGAAGAACACCCTCCTGTGTTATTATTTAATGAGATGGGGGACACTGGAGAAGGTGTACATTTTAGTTGTTCGATGGAGGATAAACCATAATTTTATCTAAAGTTAACTTTAAGGTTCCTACTATAAATTCAAACAGTGATCAATAAGATGTAGTTGAATGTATCCATGGAGTTCAGAGGTAAGAGTGGGACTGGAGATGGAATTTAAAGCCTTCTCTGACCACCATCCAAGGGATCATAGATGAGCGAGTGACTGTGAAAAGAGAAGAGGTCCTAGGAGTAAGCCCTAGGACAGCAGAACACTAAAGAGGCCAGAAAGGGGAGAAAGGTTCAGCAAAAGAAAACCCAGAGGACTTAGTCAGGGAGGTAAAAAGACAAGCAGAGGAAGACTACATCATAATGGGAAATAAGCCAAGAAAAGATCTCCAGACTATAACAATGGTCAGTTGTATCAACTATTTCTGAAATGAGTAAAATGAGATAGGAGAATTACTTCATTTGGCAACCAAAAAATAGGGAGAAAAATCTGAGTTGAGTAAGTTTCCAATCTGCTATAAAGAGGAGCAGAAACTGACATGGTAGCTGGGGAGCGATCTGCAGCCATGGATGGATTGGCGATGATAATGTTCCTACACTGCTGCCTAACATCGAGGACAAATGGAGGCATGGCTTCCTGCCCTCAGGGCACTAACCTGGGAGGACACCCCCCTCCTTTTTTTTCTTTTTAACATCATTGTTCATTTTTGTACAGTATTTGATTTATTCCCTCAGATATATAACCCATAGTTCTCCTACGACCATATCACCTGTAAACCATCACCATATTCCCTGGTGTTCTTCCCTCCTGTTTTGACCTACTTACTCACCCTTCCTTGCTGTATGGCAAAGATCTATGGTCAGGCTGCAAGTTTTGTCTTTTTTTCTTGACCTTTTATTCAGTTTCTCCATATTCTATACATAAGTGAAACCATCTGACATTTATCTTTTTTCTTCTGGCTTATTTTGGTTAGCATAATCCCTTTCAGTTCCATCCATGCTGCCACAAGTGGCATGAGTCTGTCTTTTGTGATCAGTAAGTAGCATTCCATTGTGTAGATGACCATAACTTTTTGATCCATTCATCTGTTTTGGGGCATTTGCATTGTTTCCATATCTTGGCTATTGTAAATAGTGCTGCAACAAACACAGGAGTGAAGGTTTCCTTTCAAATTAGTGTTTTTGTGTAGACTCCAAGGAGTGCCATCACTGGATCATATGGCAGATCTATTTTTAGTGGTTTTTTTTTTTTTTACAGATTTATTTATTTATGCATACAAGAACTGGGGTACAGGCCAGAGGCACGGAGGTGAGAGGATTCACCAGAGACAGTGGGGAACAGAACAGGCAGATCAACTGAAATACACTGCTGAGGGTAGCAGCGGGTGAATCAGGAGAGATCTGCTGCACCATGTGGGTTGCCCTCTGGCCAGGGATGGAACCCTGCTGCAGTGGCTGTGGACAGCTTCATAGGTTGTCTCTCAAAGCCTTGCGCCACCAGGGAGGCCCTATTTTTAGTGTTCTGAGGAAACTCCACACAGCTTCTCAGAGTGGCTGGACCAGTTTACATTCCCACCATCAGTGTAATAGGGTTCCTTTTTCTCCACATCCTTGCCAGTATCTGTTGTTTCCAGTTTTTTGTTTGTTTTTTACAGATTTATTTTTATTTATTTATACAAGCACTGGGTACAGTCAGAAGCATGGGAGGGTGAGAGAATTCACCAGAGCCAGAGCGGGGAGCAGAGCAGGCAGAAGGACC
The DNA here is from genome assembly GCF_014898055.3 of Talpa occidentalis. Taxonomy (NCBI): domain Eukaryota; kingdom Metazoa; phylum Chordata; class Mammalia; order Eulipotyphla; family Talpidae; genus Talpa; species Talpa occidentalis. The sequence goes on along the minus strand of NW_023605083.1, from coordinate 99,153,718 downwards.
GAAGTACACTGCTGAGGGGAGCAGCGGGCGGCAGGAGAGGTCTGCGCGCCATGTGGGACCCTCCTCCGGTGGCTGGGGAGCAGCCGGGGATCAAACCGGCGCTGCAGAGGCTGCGGGCAGCTTCGCAACCCAGCGCTCAACCTCTGCGCCACCGGGGAGGCCCTGTTTGTTTTTTTTTAATGTGAGTTATTCTCACTGGTGTCAGGTCGTATTTAATTGTGGTTTTGTTATAGGACAGGGAGAGGGGCAGCCCAAGCCCCGCAAACCTGCCTATTCTAAATGGGTTCTGCCATCCGCCGCATCAACACAAAACATATGAAACTTTAATGGGAAGGAACTTTAATTAGGAAACAATACAGGTAAGGCAAAGAATCTAGTTTCTAAATGAAGCACCCAAAGTTACCCATCCCCTCGTGGGTAAAAGTCCATCCATATGGGATCGGCCCAGAACAAGGCCCCAAAGCCTGCTAAAAGTCTAAAGCATCTTCCAGTGGGGACCCACAGAAAAGGGTCACAAACAACCGGACAAGTCCAGAAGGAAAAGAGCAAAATCAACATCAAGATAAAAGCTGCCATTGTCACCTCCCCACGGGTCTCACCCACATCTGTGTCACCCAGTCCACGACCAAAAGACAAGCACAGTTTCTTCACGTGTCTCTAGGCTCCATGCGCCTCCTCCAGGTCTCCTGGCTCCATCCTGCTTCCTTCCTCAGTCTCTTCTGCTGCTTCTCCTCTTCCTGCTCAGCTCCACCCTCCCTTGGGTGGGGCAGGGAACCTCCCCCTTTCCTGGGGACCACCCTGTTACAGTTTTGATTTGCATTTCCCTGATCATGTGACGGTGAACAGTTTGTCCATTTGCATTTCTTCTTAGGAGAGGTGTCTTTTTAGTACTGCCCATTTTTTGACTGGGTTGTTTGCTTGGCGTAAGTTCTTTTGCAGATCTTAGGTATCTGTTCCTTACCTGTTGCATAGTGTGCAAATACGCTCTCCCATTCAGCAGGATGGCTCTTCCTTTAGATTACAGTCTCTTCTGCTGTACAGAAGCTTTTCAGTTTGTTGTAGTCCCAGCTGTTTATCTTCCCCTTTGTTTAGGGAGGAGAGTCTTGAAATCTACCCATGCTGCTTCAAGAGGGGGCAACTGAGAGTGCGGGAAGGAGCTGGGGCGGCTGACCCGGAGGAGGAGAGGCGTCAGCTTCGTCAGCTTCGGGGCCCCAGAGATTAGACAGCGCTGGATGATGGCGCCCTCGCTCCACATTCGCAGAGGCAACGCCCTGCGCCTTAGGTGGCCCCGGGTCTCCCTGGTGTTTGTTTTGCCACGTCTGATTACTACAGGCTGGAGGAGGGAGGACGAGCCCTTTCCCGAGCATCTCTGAGCTAGGGCCGCGCTTCCTCAGGCTATCGGGAGCTTTTTGACTGTCGTTTTGTTTTCTTCAGCGCCTCAGCCTTTCGTTCTCCACGCACTTCTCGGGGACGCCTCACCCCGGGTCCTGGAACCACCCGGAGGCTCCTCTCACCAGCTCGTTCCTCGGGCCCGGACGCACCGCGACCCCACCCCGCGCAGCCTCCCCGGGCCACAGACCCCTGGTCCCCGCAGCCGTCAGAAGTCAGGGAGAGGGCGGCTGCTGCGCAGGCGGGGCCAGGGTGTCCCCACCCCGCGCCGTGGGTGTCTCGTGACAAGCCCCGGCCAATCGGCGCGTGGCTCCGGGTCGAGGCCGACCCCGCGGCGTCGGGATCGGGCAGTTGGAGGCCGGCGGTTGTAGAGGACGCGACGGCGCCGAAAGCTCGCCAGCCAGGTACCGCTCGGGGTCGGCGGTGGGGGTCCGCCGGCGGGAGGGATGATGGAGAAGAGGGTCCCCGCCCGCGCGGGCCTTCATCACGCCCGCCGCTGCCGGGCGGCGCCTCCCGATTTCCCCTTTCGCCTTAGGACAAGGCCATGGAGCGCGAAGTCCAGCGGGTTCGAGACGCGTTCCGGTCGGGCCGGTCGCGCCCCCTGGGATTCCGGCTGCAGCAGCTCGAGGCCCTGCGGAGGATGATGCAGGAGCGCGAGAAGGACATCCTGGCGGCTGTCGGTGCTGATCTGTGCAAAGTACGCGCGCGGGGGAGGAGCCTGCACCACCCCCACGCCCCACTTGAGGACCGCATTCCCCTTGAGCTTTTGCATTTTTAAATTTTTTGATTATGCAAGCATTGTGGGAGTATTATATAGAACAGTGCGGATTAAAGCACACGTTTCCCCTGGCTTGGCCGATCATCTTACCTTGCTTAGCCAGTCCTGTTGTGCGTGTTTCTTCTGGCAGACACAGAAGTGCATGTTTCTGGCCCGGGAATTCCTCTTCGTGTGAATTACTTTTTGTGCTCTGGCCTGTTTTTCTGTTGCATCTATGACCCTTTTCCTTATTTGGAGGAATTTTGTTTATTCTGGGTTACTGTAATTTAATATATTGCGGATAATTTTCTCCGGGTCTATTTATTGCCTTTTAACTTTATTTTTGCTTTTGTAGACAGAGGGGTTTTTTGGGTTGTCATTGTTGCTCCCAAATTTCCCTTCATTGTTTTGTTTTAGCTCAGTGCTCCGCAAACTATAGTGAGCTGGGGAATCATTTGGAGATCTTGTTAAATTGCAAATTATGCTTCACTTGGGCTGGGAAAGGAGTCTGAGATTCTAAATTTCTAACGAGCTCCCAGGTGGTACCAGGCTACCTGTTTTGGAACCATGCTATGAGTAGCGAGGTTTGACGTAGTGTTTACGATATAAATATATTTAGCTATATTATCGTTGTTTTTATTTTTTTTTTTGCAATTTTTAAAAAAGATTATTTATGCATACAAGAACTGGGGTACAGGCCAGAGGTGCTAGGGGTGAGACGATTCACCAGAGACAGAGCAGGGAAACAGAACAGGCAGACTGACTGAACTGCACTGCTGAGGGGAGCAGCCAGGGAACCAGGCTGTACCCTATGGGTACCTCCCTGGACCCAGGGGATCGAACTTGTGCTTCAGAGACTGCTGACAGCTTCATAGTGCTGTGCTTAACCCCTGTGCCACCAGGAAGGCCCTGTTTTTAATTTTCGTTCCAAGAATAATAAGGCCTTGCTCTGGCTTTGCCAGTCTCTCTTCCCTACTACTCCCCAATCAGAGTAGTAACTTCAGTATCAGTAATAACATTGGTTAACTATAAAATTTCCTTTATATCACTTTTGAAGAGGAAGTGATAAAAGTAAGATACTTAAGAAGTTTGAATCATTTGTTCTATAAGTGTCAGATTGTTTGTGTGAATATGTGTATATATGGGATCACTGAAGAAATATAGTAAATTTCTTGCCCCTGAAGTTTTAAAATTTATTTGGGAAACAAAACATACATAGCAATTAAGCAAAACATGCATAAAATGTGAATATAATTAAAAAATAGTATATTGTGGGTGAAATACTAAGATACAAATCAAAAGCACAGTTACTATGGTTTATAAGGTATGATCAAGGCAGACCACTATCCATCAGGGAACTCTTCCAGTAAGAGGCAACATTTAAGTCTAGCTTAAATGGTTTGTGTCAGAAGGGTATTGGAGGAATTAAATATATTTGGGAGTTAACATGTCCTTATTGAGGATTTGGAGGTTGCAGAAGGAATCTGAATATCAGACCAGCCAGTCTGATAATGCCAATTGTCACTGTAGATGTACTTGCCCTGAGGTCCTAGATGTTTAGAGCTTAGTGTGTCACACTTCTGCAAGGTTAACTGTGATTCTTTAATAACAGAGTGAATTCAATGCATACAGTCATGAAATTATTACCATCCTTGGAGAAATTGATCTTGTCATGGAGAAGCTTCCTGAATGGGTTACTGCTGAACCAGCTAAGAAGAACCTGCTCACGATGATGGATGAGGCTTATGTTCAACCAGAGCCCCTGGGAGTTGTACTAATTATTGGAGCTTGGAACTATCCCCTTGTTCTTGTCATTCAGCCTCTGATAGGAGCCATTGCTGCAGGTCTGGTGTTAGCATATATCTTTATATCTTTTTATTGGGACTTACCCTCTCATTGGTTGTAAATTAAGGATAGTGATGTTTGCCTGGGTTTACATTGGCAATGTATTGAGAATTTATGAATATTTTTTATTTTATTATATTTTTAAAGATTTATTTATTTATGCATACAAGAGCTGGGGTACAGGCCAGAGGTGCAGGGGGTGAGGGGATTCACCAGAGACAGAGGGGAACATAACAGGCAGATTGACAGAAATACACTGAGGGGAGCAGCGGGTGAGTCAGGAGAGGTCTGCTACGCCATGTGGGTTGCTCCCTGGCCGCCTGGGGATTGAACTCATGCTGCAGAGACTGCGGACAGCTTCATGGGTTGTGTCTTAACGCCTTGTGCCACCAGGGAGGCCCCCAGCATGAATATTTTTTAAAATGGACTCTAGAGGAGATTTGTGTGGTGACTATTTTTTGAAGCACACAGGGAATGAACTTGTGAGAGTATAGAGGCATCTGAGTCCAGATATTTGGAGTCAGGCATTCATAGTCTAATGTGGTTTCAGTTGCCAGTTCTGATTGACTGGTTTCCTCATTCAAAGAAGGGGATAATGCTAGGTTGACTATATAGAAATTGCCAAGAGATTATTTTGTCACTTCTTTGAGATCCAGATCAACAGTTTGATCTTGACATAACTTGTTTGCCCGATCCTTCCAAGGACAGATGAGAAAAGTGAGAGAAAACTGGAGGACTGGTGAGACTGATAGAGCCTGTTGTTAATGACTTGAAGATAATGAGAAAAAGTAAAAAGGAAGAGAAAGTAAGATGAGCTTTTATGTTTATTTTGAGGATGAGCAGAATTCAGAACTGGAGAAATAATTGGAGTGTTTACCCTGCCTATACTTCTCACACGAACAATGTTTTGGTCACTATTGAAGTTATTCAAGTTTTAGATGATACTGTTCTGCTTTTTGCTTTGTTTAGGAAATGCTGTGATTATCAAGCCTTCTGAACTAAGTGAAAATACAGCCAATATCTTGGCTAAGCTCCTCCCTCAATATATAGATCAGGTAAGAGCTTCTCGATTCAACATGCCTATTTATTGTGGGGAACACACATTTGATCTTCGTATTTTTCCATGTCACTGACTACTTGGGGATTTGGTTTCATTCCATTAAGCCTGTATTGACTTAGTTCAAAGACTTTAAGCTCCAAAATAAACTGTGGAATGGCTCAACTGTTATGGTTACACAATATATTTAGGCCCAGGGCTTCAAAGGAACACCTGCTATTTTACCACAGGCATCCTCTTCTGCTGTTTGTCATTTTGGAGTAACCATTGTTTGAGCTAACATAATTTTAGGTCTATTCATGAAGTGAATTATTTAATGAGAATTGGTACTGTATTGGATACTGATAACCTCTTGTCAAAATGGGGTTTGGTTATATAAGAACACTTCTGCTTTTAAAGTGGGCGTGTTTGTTAGCATGAGAATTACAGAAAGAAAATGGCCTCTTTCACTTAGTATTAAGGTGCTGGTATTAAAGAGTATCAAAAGCTGAACAAAGGATATGATCTCATCCATAGGGTGGCTCATCTCTGCCCAAATCAGATAGTTTCATGCCCTTCTAGGGATGAAGTTTATGATGCCCCCATCAAGTTGGGACTACTTAGTTTTACATGAAATTGCTGCAAGCAAGACTCTTCATTTAGCTTTCATTGAAAGGCAACTTTAAAATTTCATACCTGAAATTGTACACATTAATTTGTAATAGTCTAGACGCCAAGTCTGGCTCTTAGAATAATAATGGTCTCTGTTGTCTTATCACTGTTAAGGCAGCTCACAAAACAATTTTACTAATTGTTCTAGTAGCTGTTGTATCTAGTTCAGAAGGATGATGAAGACAGTGAGATGTCCTGGGTTGAGTAGGATTAGGAATAGAGATTTAAAGGTCCTGCTTTGCCCATCATCAAGGGTAAATTCTTTATTCATTGTCCATATGGGGATAATAATGCTTGCACCATCTCACTTAGGTTGTTGGGGACCCACTCACATATGCTCTGTAGATTAAGCCATATGCAAGTTAAAACTTGAAACCTCTGTTGGGCAGTTGAACTATGAAGAGAATGAGCCCTCCTAACTAGTAGGAAGTCAAATGGAAACATGAGTCTACAAAGCCAACTTTTACTTCCTGCCACACCTCAGAATCCTTTGTTTCTTATTGTTTGTTTTTTAACCTCAGAATCTTCTGGACATTCCCTCTGTCTTCCTTCCTTGCCATCTATTCTCCATCATTTTTTTCATGCTGTTATTACCCAAGATTTCTCTTTCATAAAAGGGCATGCAAAGGTTCAGTCCAAAGCAATAATAGATAAGGAAACTGAGGCTCAGAGATACTCAGTAGATTGCTGAAGGTCACAGAAGCTAGTGAGTAACAGCCCAGATTCAATCCAGATCTGACTTCCAAAGTGAGTGCTCTTGCTCATTGCTGAGCACTTACTTAGCAAATACTTAGTTAGTTTCTGCTATAGACTAAGTCCCAAGCTGTCTTGTGTATAGAGAAAATGTTCAGATTAAGATGTTCATCTGGGACTTATCTTGTGGTCATTGATTATGGCCACCTTTGCACCAGTATCCTCAGCTTCCATCCCCATCCTTAATTTCATACGTTTCCCTGGTCATATTCAACCATTGTTCTCCTTTTTGTTTTCACCGCTGAGCTCATTGGAAAACATTGGGCTCTCTAGGTCACTTGTTGTTTCTCAGATGCCATTAGACACTGAAAGTATTCCCAGCTTGTCCTCAGTCAGCTTCCTCTTCTGTCCTCACAGGGCCCGGTCTCCATGTTTTCCTGCATAGTACATGTCTATGGGGAAGAAATTGTTCATGTTAAGTAGTAGGGTTAGTTTAGCTCTGCTAGTAGTGTTTATGTTTTTCTTTTTTCAGGATCTGTATGTTGTTATTAATGGTGGTGTTGAGGAAACCACACAGCTCCTGAGGCAGCGATTTGACCACATTTTCTATACTGGAAGCACTACAGTTGGAAAAATTGTCATGGAAGCTGCCGCCAAGCATCTGACCCCTGTGACTCTTGAACTGGGAGGGAAGAGTCCATGTTATGTTGACAAAGATTGTGACTTGGACATTGCCTGCAGGTGAGATTCGCCCTTTGGTTATCTGGTGTTTTCTGAGCACAGTGGAGAGTTTCCCAACAGGTCAGTGTGTTCTCTTTGCAATTGAACCCTATGTGTTCTTAAGTTTTCATGGTTAGTGTTCTCAAGTGTAACAGAATTCTTTCACAAATTGTCTCGTGGTTCCATTGTCTGAAAAAAATGTACAGTAGGTCTTGAGATAATGTGGCTTTCCTTAGGTGTTATGAAAATGATTTGTCTCTTCTAAATTACAGATCTGGTGAGAAATTGTATGGTTATGCTGGCAGATGAAACAGGAAGTAGATAATGCAAAGAAAATGCCTAAAGTAGATAATGCCTAACAAAATCTTTAAGTTCCTAACAGCATGAACATTATATTGCTTTCTTAACTGAATTTCCTTGTTGATAAAACCATATTACTCTTATTTTATCTGAGAATAACATCTTGCACCTGGGAACCAGAAAGCAGAAGATTTCATGTTCTCTGCTAAATCAGGTTTAGTTACCAGGAAGTGACAAAACCCAGAATTGACTGTGTGTATAGCTTTTTCTCCCCTTCAGAGGTGGGGAGCAAAGAGGACATATAGGGAGTTAGGTCAAGGTCCAGGTTGCCATAATAAGTAGAAGTATAATTGCCAAAGCATGATGAAATTCCAGCAAATCCAGGGGGTGATCACTAGGTTGATGGGTCCTCAGCCATGTGCTTATGACGCAAAGCAGGCACATGTGAAACAATAGTAACAGGATCAATTTACACAGGGAGTGCGAAAAAGGGATAGGGAAGAGTATTCACAGGCTGGCAAGTGACCAGGTGCTGTCTGTCCTCCCCGAGACGGTGTCCACTGAGCATTGACTGAGATACAAACAGAAGCTGTACATGGCAAGCTGGAGGCTTCTCCACAGATGGCAGTTTAACCATCAGAAACCTAGCAGCTTACCTGCCAAAAGTCCCACAGTTTAACTGGTCAAAAGCCCTAGCAGTTTAATTGCCCAAAAACCTCCTCAGTTTTTCTGATAAAGAATCTCAGCGCTTTAACTGCCAACAGCCTCAGCTCTGCCCCTTTTCCTATTGGCCACTACTTGGCAGGTGGAATTTGAAAAGCTCTACCTTCTACCACCAAATTGACCTCAGAGGTAGAATCTAGAAAGCTCTACCTTCTATCATAGAGTAGGTTATGAGCACCAGCACTGGCTCCGAGCTTGCTCCTCACTGTTGCTCTTACAATGAGACCCTCAGATAATGAGTTTTCAGGCCATGTGTGTCATTCCATATGTGAGAATGACTTCCCAAAGCGGGGAGGGGCTCCACCTAGAAGAGGGTGATCTTAGAGACTGACTGCTGTTCTGCTTTACACCTGAACATCTTGCTAGCATTATCTAAAGCCACAACCAGCACAGGCAGAGCTGTGTGGAACTCCTGGCATCCAGAGTATTCTTTCTCTCTTTTTTATAATGTGATTTTTTTTTTAAAAGATTTATTTATTTATGCATACAAGAACTGGGGTGTAAGCCAGAGGTGCAGGGGCAGGGGCAGTTGAGAGAATTCACCAGAGAGAGTAGGGAACTGAACAGGGAGATCTACTGAAATACACTGCTAAAGGGAGCAGCGGGCAAGACAGGAGAGGTCTGCTGTGCCAGTGGGTTAGCTCCCTGGCCAGGTTTCAAACTCGTGCTGCAGTGGCTGGTGATAACTTGATAGCACTGTCTTTAACCCCTGTGCCACCATACTCTAAGTCCCCCCAGAGTATTCTCTTGATGGAGCTGGAGGAGAAGGAGGGTGTTGGGAGACTGTTTCTCTTTTCCTGCAGTAGTCATGGGCTACAGTGCTTATAAAGTACTATTTCTTGTACATGGAGTGAGAACTTCCCTGCTCCTTAGAATATTTTACGTCAGTTGAAAAATGCATTCTAAGGTTCAACCAACTGATTTAGAGATAAGCTTTTTTAAGTATTTTATTTATTATAAAGATTACCAAGTAATCTTGCTACTTGTGAAACTTTCAAACTATATAACGGTATGTGATAAGTAAATAGTCGACTGAGTTACATAGTTATTTGGGTTTTCTCTTCCTCACCTCAGACGCATAACATGGGGGAAGTACTTGAATTGTGGTCAAACCTGCATTGCTCCCGACTACATTCTCTGTGAACCATCTCTCCAGAGTCAAATCGTACAGAAGATTAAGGAGACTGTGCAGGTTTGTATTTGACACATTTCATTCCTTGGTTTCATTAAGATATGAAGTCCGACTAACTATTTGCAGAGAGCATCTCTGTTCCCTTATCCACCCCCCAGGAAAATTCCAGTAGCATATGTGACTGAATTTATTGGCTATTTAAAAATGCTCTGTATACTTTTCATAAGATGTCTGTTGGGAATGAGGTTAGTCTGTGTTTAAACCACTTGAACTGTCTAGTTGATTGATGTAACAACTGACTAGTTGTGGCATATGGTTGAAAATATTTAAGCATGGGTTTTGTCTTGAGAGAATGTTGTCAATCCTTTGAGGTATAATCAGGCCCCTTGGTATTGGGTTGTCAGAAAAGTCATGACACGTTTTTGCATAGAAAAAATACATCATGACTTTTCTGACAACCCAATATTTTGGCCATTGCTGTGAGGTCAGTTGTTATGTAGGTAGAGGGTTTAGGAAGGTCAGTGATTTGGAGAAGTGAGTTAATTAAATATCTGTTTCTAGTATATTCTTGACATGGTTATCAATCTTTCATGGTGTTTGAAGATGTTTAATAAGGAAGTAAAGGAAGACTGCATGGTAGTGTCCTGAGTTAAGCCTTGAAGACATCTGGGATTTTAATTGGAAGAAAGGAATGGGACCCACCAGTGTGAATGAGTTCATTGGCGGGGGCAGGGGGACAGTCCTTAAACCCCCTGGGTGAAGAAATTATTGGAACTATCATTGTTTACTCAACCGGTGCTAATTAAACACAGAAGGAAGGGATCAAGAACACTGAGAGTAGCCAATACGATCAGAGAATGAAGTTGTATATTAGGAAAGTAGAGTACTCCAGGCTGGGTCACTGGGGCATGAGGTGCTAAGGGTCTTAATGTGGGAATTGTACATCTCTTAAGAAGGATGTAGGCGTAAAGACTCTCCTCAAATCCTGGTGAGTCTTAACCATGTGGATTTGAGGCTGTTGGTGGCAGGTGAGTGAGTGATGTTCATTTTGATTTGAGAGTAAATTAGGAGCTCTGACAAGGCTTTGCAATATTGTAGCCATTCAGTATTTTGTGTTTGTTGTACAGAAGAAGCATTGTGTGACTTCGGGAGTTCTTTTATGGTGGTTAACTTAGCAAACTGTATTTTGAATTTTTTGAGTGGCTTTGCTATCATCTATAACTGGTAGAAAAAACAACCCAGAGAAGATAGAAGACAATGTAAAGCTCAGAACTCTTCCTATAAGGGATAAGTAGTCAATATTTTAGGCTTTGCACCATAAGATGTCTGCTGCTACTCCCCAGCTCATTTCAGGAGAGGGCAGATCTACCCCACATCTTCTCACATTCACCCCAGGGGACCCATATGACCCCCCTGGAACTGAAAAATGATGGACTTGTGTGTGCTCTTTATTTGTATCCTTGACCTGCCAAAATGCTCAGACTTAGCATGATTTTGCTCCTCTTAACAGTCTTTGGGGAGTGGGGTGTTGGCTCCTATGAGGATATAAACCAGATCGTTTTGGGAAAGTGAGTAGGTTTTGTACTTATTAAATTGAAATACAGGCCTTTTGGGCCTCCCCTGGTGGCACAGGCGGTTGAGCGCTGCACTGTGAAGCTGTCCACAGCCTCTGCAGCACCGGTTTGATCCCGGCTGGCTGGCCAGTGAGGGTCCCACATGGCACAGCAGACCTCTTCTGTTGTGCCCACTGCTCCCCTCACCAGTGTATTTTGTCAGTCTGCTTGTTCTGTTCCCCGCTCTGTCTCTGGTGAATCCTCTCACCCTCCTGCGCTTCTGGTCTATACTCCGGTCCTTGTATAAATAAATAAATAAATCTAAAAAAAAAAAAAGAAATACAGGCTTTTTGTGACAATTACATGCTGTTGTTTTAAACAGGAATTTTATGGAGAAAATATCAAAGAATCTCCTGATTATGAAAGGATCATCAATCTTCGTCATTTTAAGAGGATATTAAGTTTGCTTGAAGGACAAAAGATAGCTTTTGGTGGGGAGGCTGACGAAGCCACACGTTACATAGGTAATGGAAATTTACCTTTACCTGGCAGCTTGATAATGGCAGCTTGATAGTTTTTAGTAACACTCTTTACTAACAGTAAATAAAATATTATATGTTTGAAAAATTATTAAATACTGCTTTTTTATATACAGTCTATAAACTTCTAAAAAGATGATTATTATATATATATATTGAGTGGTTTTACTGTCATCTATGACTGGTAGAAATACCAGCTCAGAGAATATAGAAAACAATAAAATAGTGCAAAGCTCCTTTCTGTAAAGGGATAAGTAGTAAATATTTTAGGGGTGCTGAATTGACTATATCCATGTATATATCACCCCCTTCTTGCACAGAGATCCTACTCATGTGCTTGGAGACCAATTTAATTTGCACAGTTCATTCACATACTTAGGACTTTTTTTCCAGTAGGGAGATGACCTGATAAAATAAATGTAAGATGAATCTTGTATTTCTGTTGTTTACTTTTACATTTTCACCTTGCTTGTTTTTTGTGGGTTTTTTTTTCAGCCCCAACAATACTTACTGATGTTAATCCTGAAACCAAGGTGATGCAAGAAGAAATTTTTGGACCAATTCTTCCAATAGTGCCTGTGAAGAATGCAGATGAAGCCATACAATTCATAAATGAACGTGAAAAGCCCCTGGCTTTCTATGTGTTTTCTCATAACAATAAGGTAAACTTAAAGAGAATAGCTTATTAGCATAAGCCACTGTTACAAATCATGTCCTTAGTTACTGTAAGGCAAATGATTTATTTTTGTAATACCAGAGTCCATCAAGTGAGGCTGAACTTACAGACTTGTCTTGGTTAACGAGGCCCTGGGGTTATTAGGATAACTTTTGCCATACTCCCTGGGGTTAGTCTGAGTCTTCAGGGGTGGGTATCACAAGTTTTTTGGTTTATAAACACCTCCCCTATAATTGGAAGACTTATGTGTACCAGCACTAGAAGCTTCCCTGATGTTATTCCTCGGGGCATTCCTGTGTAAGAGTCTTCCCCTCTTACTGTAACAGTTTTCACAGCCTTTGTGGTGGGGCTGTGTGGAACAGGGATTTCTGGGACTATCCTGGAAGTGGTTGTGATGTCCAGGACTTCAGCTTCTCCAGTTGGTTCCTTTGTTGTTAGAGTCATATTACTGTACCAGCCTGGTTAGCAACTTGTGCTGCATCATACCACAACTTACTGCATGGTGCATGCATTCACATCACAGTGACCGATTGCTGCTAAGGGACAGTGGCTTTAAGGTAAGGTAGGTAGGTAGGTTCAGGAACCCTCTGCTCCTGAAAGGGAAAGGGAAAACTAGAAGGAGGAAGATGGCACCAATTAAGGTCTGATAAGTCCACAAACCAAACATGTTCTGGAATGTCTCTGACTGTAATGAAGAGAAAGTCTATCACATGGCAGCTTCTAGAGCTTGTGATGCTATGGAGATACAGATAGCAACAGATATGTGAAGTTAATCCCAATGTTTGGGGCCCAGTAGGACTGGGTTATTAGTAAACAATGGTTGGAATTTCAGGTGACCGTAGAAAATAGGTAGGGACACTGAAGCCTAAAATGTGCCAGCCAGGGTGCAAGGCAGTGGGGAGTGCCTCCCAGCATTTGGGTCACTTGTGATGACTATTGTCCTCTTTGACACTCTCTACAAAGGACTCTCAGGGCTTGTTAGCAGCCAGATGAAAGGACATTGTGCCTATTGAGATACAAGGCCAACCATGTCTTCAGAAATAGGAAGTCTGAAATCTCAAATTTTGTTGGCGATTCATAAAGCTAAATGATAGCTACTAATCATATGCCATAATTTAGAGCAGAGACAGAAATGTTAATGAACTGTCCCCTTATTTTAAAGGAAGACTTCCTTGGCTGCCATTTTGGGTAGCCCAGCTCCCCATGGTGATTGAGTAAACAGGTCTCGCCTCAAGTATATCCACAAGCCCAAATAGCTTGCAAATGTACACAGCCAGGAGTTCCTTCTGGAGAGCTCACAGTGAGCGTCTCAGGCACTGCTGACCTGGAGCCTTATTCTGTTCCTCAGCTTGTCAAACGCATGATTGATGAGACGTCGAGCGGTGGTGTCACGGTCAACGATGTCATCATGCACTTTACACTCAGTTCTTTGCCCTTTGGAGGAGTGGGTGAGTAGTCCTCTTGCCAGTTTGCAGTCAATGTTTCAAAAACATCCCAGAGGCACCATTGCACAAATCTTTTGCCCAGGTGGTTGAGGAAGCTGCTGTTGCTGCTTCTGCAGGTCTCTGCTTGATTGCCCTTTCCTGACAGGGGATTTCTCTGAAATCCCACCTAAAGTCGTCTTCCTACCGCCCAGCAGACCTACTGATGAGGGATTCATCCCTGTCCTGCTACCCACTTTCCATCCTTAGCAGCACTTACCATGATTTATAATTACTTTGTTCTTTTCACTGGCTTACTTGTTTGTTGTCCTGCTTCCAGATTTATGGGATTTTCCTGGCCAACATTCAGGTCTTAAATTAATAAGTAAAGTCCCCCTGTCTCTTTATTTTTTTTTAAAGATTTATTTATTTATGCATACAAGAACTGGGGTACAGGCCAGAGGTGCGGGGGGTGAGAGGATTCACCAGAGACAGAAGGGAACAGAACAGGCAGATTGACCGAAATACACTGCTGAGGGGAGCAGTGGGCGAGGCAAGAGAGGTCTGCTGTGCCATGTGTGTTGCTCACTGGCCGGGGATCGAACTCTTGCTGCAGTGGCTGCGGTTAGCTTCATAACCCTTCTTAACCCTTGCGCCACCAGGAAAGCCCTTTTTTTTTTTAAAGTGAATGACAGACCCAGAATATTGGCGCAGACAGCAGTGTGAAGGTTTGCAGTTGCCCTGTACTGCCTACCCTGGGTAACATAGAGTAGCTCTCAATTCCTGCCCCCTCTGCAGGGAGAGGGCTGTCCTTGAATTGTTTCACAGCTTGAGAATAAGACTCTTCTAGAGAAGGCAGGCAAATATTCATTCTGCTGAAGCTCTGTGAACACAGGCTGGTTCCTGCTGCTCTCTTTGGGATGTGTCCTGCCTGCCTCTTTGACATCTAAGATAATTGACTCAACTTTTTATTTTGTCTTTGGAACCTAGGTGGTAGGCTTCCTGTTGAAGAATAGAGATATTACAGAATTAGGAATGTATGAAAATTCTCATAGCAAAAAGCAAATAATGAAAGTGGCTGTCTGAAAAGCTCCTGCTTTATTCTCTCCCTCTGTAATAGCATAAATCAAGTATTCCATGGGAGTGAAATGGTGGCCCAATTTGGCAGGAACACCTGTTCTTGGTTAAGGCAAGCTTGCCCTTGTCCTATAATCCCTGGCTGACATTGCATGATTGGCACATGTTTCTTTCTAGAATGTAAATGTAATACCAGCACCTACCACAGTACTTGGCATATGTAAAGCCCAAGAGGGGAGAGGCAGGTCAAGGGATATTGCAGGATCCTGACTGGAGCTGGTGATGGCTTGGACTAGGGTGGTGGTAGGGGTGTGGATATTTAGTAGGTAGGGGTGGTATCAAGCAACAGGATTTGCTGATGGATTGAATGCATGTGGAGGAGAGGTGGTGACTCAAAGTAAGGATGATTTGTGGGATTTAGGTGAAGTTACTGTACTTTCACTGCCTCAAATTTTAAAAGATTTGGTTAGATCCTGTACCCTGAGGATCCCTTTACACAAGATGGCCACTGAGGGCTGTCATCAAGCCGCTGGATGTTCCTGCTTGGTTCAGTTGCTGTCTTGATGACTTGTTAGCATTTGGCATCATTAACTCTTTTTTAGAACAAAAGGAAAACCTTTTGCCCCCTAAATGCAAAAAGAACACAGGTTTTTAAAGAAACCTCAGAAAAGATAGAAGAGTCCAAAGAATAAAAATATTGATTACCCATAAAAAACCCCACTATAAAGATAACTTTTGGTACATGTTCTTAAATTTCTTATCCTTGCATCTATGTGCATCACATATTCACATACGTGTGAATATTTTATTCAAAAACTGTATCCTGTTGTGTCTTGTTTTCTGCCCTGCCTGTGAGAGTGTCCTGTGACATGGCCCGTATTAGTACATGCAACATCTGTGATTTTAGGAACTGCGTATTGTTCTGTTGTATGAATGCAGTATGTTTTCTTAACTGAGTCCTATTATTAGGCTTTTTCATTTCAGGTCTTTGTGGTATAATGGTTCTTATATATCTTTTGTGCAGTTTCTGATTATTTCCTTAGGAAAAATGTCCAGCACTATAACTGCTGTGTCAAAGGGGTTTTTACATTTTTTTTTCCCAAAATGAAATGCTTTTTTTTTTATTTCTAAATGTAATATAGGCCTTTTGGGGAAAAGTGGTAAAAAAGAGGGGAATCTCCCAGGCATAAGCACTATTAATAATTTGGCATGTAGCTTAGATTTTTCTTCTAAAATGCATAAGATTTTATTGCCAATTTATCTGCAACATCAACTGTTGCCTGAATGAGGTCCCAGCCTAGCTCCAGGTTGCCCCTGCCTTCTGCCACTGGGCCACACACATGCCTCTGTCCAGCGCACGAAATAGATTAGAGACGTGAAAACTGTCACAGCACATGGCTTTTTCAGAAGGCAGGGATTTACATTGTTTACTGTCACCAGCTACAAGGCCCTGCTGTCCTGGACGTTGTCATTTCTGGGACCTTAGAAGAAGAAAGGGGTGAGTGGGCTGTGAGGAAATTCAACTACCTGGAGAGGTTGTAAAAGGCCATACCTGGCTTTGTGTTTATAACTTGGGTGGGTTTATCCAACCATGTTAAGCTCTCTTTTCCTCTCTGGAGGAAAAAGCATTGGGGGATGATGCTGCTTTCCACAGCAGGGTTGTGGTGAAAACTAACTTATAGAATGCCTTTAAATGCCAGCATCAGGGAGAGCCATGCCAGAGAGAGCTGTGGCTCCTCGTGCTGCTCTTGGAAACGATCCTACTTGATAGGTCTTCACTTTACTGGAATGCTGGGAAGCGATTCCTAAAAAGCGTCTCTTATAGAGCTGGCCAGGAGGCTCCACGGGGCATCCCAGGCAGCAGGGAAACTGTGGGATTCCTTTGCTAGTGTGTAGCTTGTGTCACCTACAGTGGAGCCTATTTTGTCTGTTCCTTTTATTTCAGGTTCAAGTGGGATGGGAGCTTATCACGGAAAACATAGTTTTGATACCTTTTCTCATCATCGTCCCTGTTTAGTAAAAAGTTTAAAGGGAGAAAGTGCTAACAAACTCAGATATCCTCCCAACAGCCAGTCAAAGGTGGATTGGGCAAAATTTTTCATCTTGAAACGATTCAACAAAGGAAAACTCGGTCTCCTGTTACTCACTTTCCTGGGCATTGTGGCCGCTGTGCTTGTCAAGGTAAGTCTCCACTGCTCATGCAGCGCCATCTTTGGGCCTGCCCGATGTGCTTCTCCTCGTGGGGGCACGTTTCGTTTTGTGAATTCACTGTCTTTACATTTACTTTCCGAGGCTATGACCAGGTTGGCAAACTGCTGCCTGCTGGCCAGCAACTGTTTCTATACATGAAGCTTCTTGGGACACAGTCACACCCATTTGTTTACTCATAATCTCTGACTGCTTTTGTGTTACATAGCAAAAGGGAGTTAGTTGTGGGAATTTAGGCCTACAAAGCCTAATTTTTTAATGAAAAAGTTTGCCAACCTTTGGTCTAGAAGTTGCTTGCAGAATTTGGAGCTATCTAACCCACTTATCCTTTTGCCATTGGTGTTTCAGTTTCTGTTCTGTTCTTGAATGTGCATGAAATGAGCATGCCGTGGAGGAGAGAATCTTGGACGATAGTGGTGGTGATGCAGACAAGTTGACTGCCATGTTTGCCTTTGATAATTAGTTATTACAGACATGGGCTGGCTAAGAGACCCTTGTGATAGCTGCTTTCCTAAGGTGGGTAGTGTGTCTGGGGGGAGGAGAATATCCAAGCCAGGGAAAGCTGAGATGGTATGGGGAATAATAATGTACTCATAGCCAGCCAACTGAGATGGTCCATTAAAAAATGGGCTCCATCATGAAGACTAGACTTGGCAGAGAGGCACAATGCACGTGTGTCATAGAAATAGCTGTCTTCATATCTGTATTTAAAATTTGAAAGGGGGTTGGCTTATGTTACATTAACACAGCTTCATGGAACTGGAGATACCAGTCGCATTTGAAATCATTTGGGTTTTCTCAGAAATACCAAGCTGTGCTGAGGAGAAAGGCCCTGTTGATTTTTCTGGCTGTTCACAGACTGTGTTTTCCAGTAAACAGTGATGAAAATTCAGATGCCAGCTCTATCTGTTAAGAGTGAGGTAGGAACTCCTTGTTTTCTTTCCATAAGTAGGCAAGGTGGGTTATGTTTTCTTTCAATTGTTTGTTTTTCTACAATTGTAGGCCTATGGGTATTGAATAAATAATGTTCAGCTTATTTATCTCCAGACGTTTTGGGCCTTGGCCCAGCAGATCAGAGTCTTAAGACTACTTGTCCACAGTTCTTAAAGGGTGAGGCTAGATTGCTGGAAACTAAGAAATGTGTAGAGGTAATGGCTTAGCTGGTCTTGGTGCAGCATGCATCCTTTCTAGAAGAGGAGTAGTCATAAGTGCCCTTTTGTCCTCCCCGTCTGCTCAGTGTCCCCAAGGAAGTGCTGGCTGACTACAGACCTGCAGTCACTACTTAGGCCCTGAACTGTTTCACAATTTGAGAATAATTCACCAATCTTTTTGTTGTTTTGTTTGTGTTTTTAAAAATTTGACTTTGGAATTCATGGTGGCAAATCAAATGCATATGCAAATCAAAGCATAGTATGCAGTTTAGGGGCTATTTTTACTTTTCCGTCTTCCTGAGGTTGGAGGTGTAGTTGGATCTGTGGTCATTATCTGCCTAACTTGCTGTTTTCCAAAGACACCATCCCCCAACCTGATAATTATATTTGTGTCTGGGGTAAGGTTTCTTAGCCTCCTGGGAGATTTGGAGGCTGCCTGCTGTCCTGGCTTGCCACAGTCCCACCAAAGCTCCCTCAGGTGCAATGCATCTTGCCAGACAGACTGAGGGGGCCAGGTTGCCTGCCCAGAGTTCCCAAAACAGCTTGACAGACAAACCTTTCTCTGTTAGAGAAGCAGCAAGGTATAAAAATATTTAACAGAACAAGAAAGCATGACTCTAACTTCTTAGCTCTGATACTGACTTAATGATGACTAGGCAGGGCCTTTTCTGAGCCCGTCCTGAGGCCCCTCTGCATAATAGGAAAGGAGGTGTCAGTGATTTCCCAGGTTACTGCCAACTCTGCTTCTCGTTACTGTGAACTGATGTTCAGATTGTTTTGGATTCATTGTGCCTAGATAAAGTTTTGGTTTTCTTTTCCTCTTTGCTGCTTTTCAGTTCTTTTCTCTGTACTTTTGTCCTCTTTTTTTTTTTTTTTTTAAGATTTATTTATTTATGCATACAAGAGCTGGGGTACAGGCCAGAGGTGTGGGGGGTGGGTGAGAGGGTTCACCAGAGACAGAGTGGGGAACAGAACAGGTAGATTGACTGAAATACACAGCTGAGGGGAGCAGCAGGCAAGTCAGGAGAGGTCTGCTCTGCCGTGTGGGTATCTCCCTGGCCAGGGATCGAACTCATGCTGCAGTGGATGCGGACAGCTTCATAGGTTGCATCTTAACTCCTTGCGCCACCAGGGAGGCCCAACTTTTGTCCTCTTTTTATGAAATCATCTTTTGTTTTGGATAAATGAATCTGAGGCTATGTTGTATATTTACTTGAGGAGCCCTTATTTATGGTAATTGCAAACACCTTTCTGAAGTTACTTCTTTTGCGCTTATTTTGTTAGATGCTTGGATTTGATTTTATTACTTTGTAAAAGTAAACAGTGACTTTAGAACATTTTAAAATGGGAAGTTAAAGTAGTGATTATCAATCTAAAAGGGGCATATTAGAATCTGAGTGGGGAGAAACTTTCTGTATGCATTCAAAATGTACATGTGCATTGCTACTGTATACACACACATAGACACACACAAACCCAAGTCCCAGTAAAGCTTAGTACATGCTAGAAAACATTGTAGGAGATACAGTTGTTAAAAGGTTAAGAAATACAAAATATTAAAATTGATGAATGTCAGTAGGCCTTTGAAAATTAAATATGACTTTGAACTTTTTGAGGTTGTAGCAGCACCTCTTCAGCTTAGTAGACATAGATTAATTTCAGTACTATTATGGAATTTTAGGAACAGAATGATCACTTTGCAGATTCCATGTAGGGCTTCTGCTTCCAGTGCTAGGATAGTAAATTAATAGTTTCCATTCCTCTCTCTGCTCTGATATTGTCTCATTGATAGTGTACAGATACAGTCTCCATCACTACTTGTCTTGTTTTTGTTGTTTGAGGGGCATAATCATTTATCTTCAGCCCAAACTACACTTAGATCTCTTAAGAATACATAGGCCTTAATACAGTGTATGCAGAGTCTCTTAAGACACTGTATTTGTTAGTGTCCTGAGTCTAAGTTCATGTTCCAGTGCTGGGTGAGTGGATTTTTAAACTAGCAGAGTAATCTGGATCCTCTTCTCTCTCCAGGTAGTATACTACTGAAGAATGATCCTGTTCAACCTCCTACTTGCCTCTACTGAATTATTCCTCTATTAAATGGTTAATGAGCCAACGATTTTAAAATCCTAAGAAAATATGCAAGCACTGTAATCAAACCTGAAAGTCATTACCAATCACTTTTATTAAAGTTGACATTTCAACCAAATCCCAACACTCCCTGATAGTGAGGATACTCACAGAACCCATTCCAGATTGTGTTACCCCAATCTTAGAAATTTGAACTAGGGGAGGAGAGTATATTAAGCTAAACTCGAGTTCTTTGGGGCATCATAAAGGGGTCTTAGAACCTATTTGATGACTTTTTCACTCTACTTCAAGGAACATGGCACACCTTTCCTCTGCTGCTGCCGCCATCACCCTCTGAAACTTTCAAGAGCTCAACACTGCGCAGCAGTCCCCTGCAGCCCAGGGGTGAGGCTAGATCTTCCCAGTTCCCCATAAGGCACTAGAACAGTGTTTGTGGTGGGGGTACCTTCCCTGACCCCCTGGGACTTGAGGTCTGGCCTCTAGAAGTTGGCCCATCCCACCAGTGCTCTTCCTCCGTTCTCATCTCTTCCGCATACTGTCTCGTGTTAAGTTTGTGGCAGTATCTTGTGACTATCCACAATTCTCTCTGTGTCCACTCAGAGCATCATGTAAATCTTAGGGCTTCCTAGAAAACAGTTACCAGTTTCCTGTAAGTATCACCTGTTATTCTCAATGGTGTAGAAATTGTAGAATTCTGCATCTTATTAAATGCTATAATTAAAGTATTTTTAAAGTATCCTAACTCAGGACTCTCAAGTTATAAGTTAATAGACCTCCAAGAACAAATCTTTTATGTTTCTTATTTCTGTAGCACAATGCAAGTAAATGTCACTTTTTTAAACTTTAGAGAGAGCACTTTCTGAATAAGTTCAGCCTACAGAACTTAAAGTGGTGATGCCATTTCCTGTCATGGACTTTGGACCCCAAGCACCTCACAGGACTGATGGTGCATCTCTTGGAGAAGTTTGGAGAAGTGTGTAAGCCGTAGCAGTTGACCATGCTGAAAGGTATGGAGGACATGGGAAGACTCTCCTGAAAGCGGCCACACCTGAGATACTTCAGCCAAGTGGGAAGTGCTAAAGAAGAGCCCCCTGCTGGCAGTGCAGTGTGACTCCACCATCCTCTGCCCCTCTGCCCCTCTGCCTCGTTTGAGGCAGACTCAGCCCACTAAGTGAGAGAATGTCATTCACTTTACAGAGTGTATTATCAGCTTTGCTGAAAGAATCTGTTCCATTAAGGCTGTCTGAAGTATGAGGTATTGAACTAAACTAGACAAAGCTACACAAACATGGCTCTAGCCAACTAATCAGCCATAATCCATTTTAGAAAAAACTTCAGTATGGAATTTTCATTTAGTATATTAAATTGTACATTATAATTTCTAGTTAAACTAAATATCTCCTTGTCTACTGATATATTCTGCTTCAAAATAAATATGTGATATTTGATACAATTGGCATGAACTTTAATAACATTCTGAGTTTGGAACCTCAAATACAACCTTTTGGAGACACTTTTTTAATCATAATTTTTTTCCAACTGTAAATCCTTTTATCTAGCAAAAGAGTGTAGTATTCATCAGTTTTCTCTAAGCATGCTTTTTCATTTTAAATTCTTAGCCTAGAAGATTTTCTCAGTTTTTGCTTTCTATCACATGGGGGTTTTGCTTTTGTTTAAGTCCCTATGTAGTGAGTAGGCGTGTTCCCACTGCATGCATCCTCTTACACAATTGGCTCATCTAAAGCAAGTGTTTTTGTTTTGTTATAAATTTATTTGCTTGCTTTTAATGAAGCACCATTGTTTTACACCCTTGTTAATATTTTGACAATGTAGGATTTCTCCCCTCAGGTGTGGCCACCATAGCTCTCCATCACCAAAGCATCCGTGCAGCCCTCTACCATCGTCCATTGTGCTCCTCCCCACCCCTGTCTCTGGTGCACTCCTTTCCCCTCCTTCCTACTCTGAAGGTCACAGATCTATGGTCAGCTTTTAAGGGTTGTTTTTTTTTTTTTTTTTTTTTAAAGATTTATTTATATATGCACACAAGAGCTGGGGCACAGGCCAGAGATGCGGAGGGTGAGAGGACTCACCAGAGACAGAGTGGGGAACAGAACAGGCAGACTGACTGAAATACACTGCTGAGGGGAGCAGCGGGCAAGACAGGAGAGGTCTGCCTCGCCATGTGGGTTTCTCCCTGGCTGGCTGGGAATCGAACTTGTGCTGTAGAGGCTGTGGATTGCTTCATAGTGCGGTGCTTAACCCCTTGCACCACCAAGGAGGCCCTTAAGGGTTGGCTTTAAAGTTTGTCTTTGTCTCTTTGTTTGGTTCCACATAGAAGTGACACCATCCAGTATTTGTCTTTCTCCTCCTGGCTTATTCTGCTTAGCAGAATCCCTTCTAGACCTATCCATGTTGCCACAAATGGTGTGAGTTTATCTTTTTGGATTGCTGAGTAGTATTCCACTGTGTATATATACCATGTCTTGATCTACTCATCTGTTTTGGGACACTAAGGTTTCCATATCTGGGCTATTGGAAATAGTGTTGCTAGGAACATAGGAGTGCCGGTTTCCTTTCGAATTGGGCTGGGTTTTGCTGCTCTTGTTTATATCATACCACTACTATAAGAAAAAGTGTGGCAAGAACAAGTATTTCTCAGAGTCTATGGTAAGTGAAAATGCCAGTGGAATGAAAGGATTGGAGGAAAGGAGGGTCTGCAGACAGCTGTCCTGCCCTAATTGAGGTCTCATAATGCCTGGGTCTGGAGTGGCACAGGGCAGGGGCAGCCCACTCAGCCCCTGTGCAGAGCTTCACAAAGGTTTTATGAAC
This sequence comes from Talpa occidentalis, assembly GCF_014898055.3. Classification (NCBI taxonomy): domain Eukaryota; kingdom Metazoa; phylum Chordata; class Mammalia; order Eulipotyphla; family Talpidae; genus Talpa; species Talpa occidentalis. Next base: position 99,130,906 of record NW_023605083.1, on the reverse strand, counting down.
AGGCTTGGACAAGAGACTGCTTAGGAAATAAGTAAATTTTAATGTAATGGTGGTTTTGAAAAGTTGATTTGAAGTCTCTAATTTGAAATTGTTGATGTTTAAATAACACAGTCTTCTTCTAAAGAGTAATCTGGGTCAGAGGAGGAAAGGCTGATTTGACCACGATAGAATTGTCTGCATAAGGCAGACCTCAACTGTCGCAGGAGCACTGGCACCAGATCCTACTCAAACTTTTGCAGGGGTGTGTGTGTGTGCGTGCGCGCGCTTCCAGCCACTCTAAGCTTGCTTTCTGTATCCAAGCTGCTTTGCTAGTACCTGGTAGTCAGGGTCCTGATGACAATCCCCACTGTCAGCATGGCTGATGCCACCCCCAGAGCAGCCCCACGGCGGATGACCAGCTGTTTCATTGACAGTTTGCTGGCAGGATCTGAGAGGGAATGGGCTGCTTCTGGAGTCCTGAAGAGGTCCAGATGCCACTCAGGCCTTGAGTATGTTGTCAAAATAATGCCTGGGGAACTGCCCGTGGCCACTGTAGAGATAAGCAGGAGCAAATTGTAGTCAGAACCAAGGAAGATATCAGGAAACCCAGATTAAGCTCCTGGCTGCATTTGTTACCATGTGACTTATTAATTGATCTCTGTGCCTTACAATAGAAAATGCCCATATGATAGAAAAAGGTCTGCCTAGTCGATCTATAGGATCAGAGGAGGGAATTATGGGAAAACATCCAAAACCGAGTATTTGATGTTTGATAAAGTTTATTACTGATATCAGAGTAGGTGGTTTCCTGTTTAAGCATGTTCTTGTGATGAATGTGACACATGGAATGTAACTTGCATGTAAGACTTCACTGAAGAGAGCATATTAAATGCTTAGTCAGTCATACCTTACTGTGACAAGAGATCCCAGACTTTTAGTCAACTGGCTCACTATAGCACCTATGCAGCATAGCCCAGGACAGATGAGGTCACTTTGCTACTGAGAGTTTGGGGCTATTTTTACAGGTGCTTGACACTCAGCAAAATCTTAGGAGCAGACCTGCATTTGGGCTGGAGCCATCATTTCATCACACATGGGACATAAACCAGAGGTGCCCACATGTCTAATGGGGTGGATAGAGGTAGAAGGGGAAGTATCCCACCATGCCAGTTTATGGCAACAGGCTGATCCCCCAGGGGCCATTGGTGAAAACACACTAGAGAGTCTGATAGGTCCATGTTTGGGTCATCTCTTAACCTTTGCCAGTTGCAGGACATGTAGCCTTGCTTCCTCATCTGACAATAGGACTACAACTCCCTGCCTCACCAGGCCAGGCAACTAGTAGATACTAATGTGGTCTTCCTGGCACATGGAACATCATTTCCAACCGTGTGAGGCACCTGGAGCAGTGTCCTCTGGGGTCTTTGTACCCAGAGAAGTGCTGTCAGAGCATTACCTGAAGATACCACAGCTTTCTTGGGCCCAGGTCTGGGGCTCGTGCTCACAGGGATCATGCTCGGGGGGCCCACAGGGCCTGTAGGGCTCTCAGCACTCCACTGGGGCAGCCCTATGCGTTTCTGAGCCTAAAGGAGAGAAAACACGCCTGGGTCAGCCAGCCAGCAACCTCCTCCACCCCCTCTCACCACTGGCCTCATCCATGTTTTGCCTTTAAAACACTGTTAAAGCAGTCCGTATTCACATATTCATAGTGTGGGGGGTCTTGAGGGGGTGTTCTAAATCTGTCTTCATCCATTGTCTTAGATGCCAAGATGACTAGATCCATACAGGAAAGCAAGACCATGGCTGGCCAGGACTCGGGGTCATGGGAGAACGCCTAGAGACTGAGAGACTGCCTAGAGACTGAGCTGTGCCTTAACTGAGAAGCAAATGCCAGCCTGCCAGTTTCAGATATTCTAGAAGATGCTGGACAGGGTGATTTTATTCTCTCTTCCAAAGTGAGGGAACACTCTCGGGTATACTGGGTTCAGCCTTGATGGAGCAAGTTGCTTTTTGGTTTTCTGGAGCTGGGGCTGGCTAAGAGGGGTTTTGGGGTCTGCGTTTCTCTGTGTATTAGAGAAATGCTGCTCAGAGGGGCACAGTCTGCAGTCAAGTTACAATGAAAGGAGCAGACACTGAGGCTGAGATGTCCCTCTGGGATTCCTGCCACCCCCCATCTTGTACCCCAGATCACTTCTGAGGCCTGCAAAGCTCTGGGCATTTCTGGCTGAGCTGTCTCCACTTGGCCAGGAACAGTCTAAGGTCAGAACTGCTGACTCACTCACCTCCTCTGCAGCCAGCTTCCAGTTTATCCGGACCACAAAGACAGTAAAGGCGACAACCGCCAGCAAGACACAGGCCAGCATACCCAGCCAAAGGCCTGCAGGAGACAAGTGACCATGGGGAGTGTCCAGTGATCACCCAGACCTCCTCTGACTTTTCCTCACGGCACATACCAATGATTCTCATCCCGACCACAAAGGTCAGCACAGTGCCCAGTGGGAGGGCGACGACATAATACGTGACCGCATTCACAACGGCTCCAAAGATCTGCTTCCCTGTTCCTCTCAGGACTCCACCATAGACACACTGGGAGGGAGGCAGACCGGGGAGAGGTTAGCACAGATGAGGCTGCCGGCACAGCGCATGCCATACATACTTTCCATGCAATTACATCGCATGCCCTACTTATTTCTCACAACCCTGGAGTGGATGCTCTTATCCCCATTTCTTCCACAAGGAGATGGAGTCAAAGAGCTCAAGTCACTTGCCCAGTGCTACATGAAATAACTGTTCTGATCACAACTCCAGAGCCCCAGTCTTCCCCTCCACACCATTGTTGCCTCACTAGAAAGTAAAAGAATTCATGACATTGGTCTTGGAGGTTGGACCAACTTCATAGAAGTGATATGTTGATTTCCTCTCCCTGCTCTAATATATTACCACAATGTAGTAGCTTAAAGCAAGACACATTTATTAATTTACAGTTCAGGAGGTTAGAAATTCTAAATCATAATTAAAATCAGGACCAATTCCTTCTGGTGGCTCAGGGTAGAGTCCATTTCTTTGCCTTTCCTGACTTCTAAAGTCTCCTTGCATTCCTTGGCACATGGTCTCCAGACCACAGTGGCACCACTCCAGCCTCTGTTTCTGTTGTCACACCTCATTCTCTGATTCTTGGCCTGTGTTTCACTGCTAAAGACCCTGTGGTTAACTTTGGCCACCCAGGTAATCTGGGATAATCTCCCCATTGCAAGAGCCTGAATTTAATCACATGTGCAAAGTCTCCTTTGGCAATATAACATTCACAGCTCTGTGATTAGGATCTAGATATTCTTGGGAGCCATGTGGCAAGCAGAGGTGTTGCCTTGGCCCATGTGAGACAGCCGCCCTCACCCTGCCATGACTGCACATGTGCTCACAGGTAAGAACTGCTTTGAGCAAATGCCAACCCTTTGCTTTATGTTATTAGTCTCCGCCTCCTAACTTGATTTCAGATTTAATAAACTAAACAACTATAAGGCATAGCTCATGATTGGTCAGTATTATTGAACAATTGATATCTAGTTGCCCTTATTTTGCTAAGATGAAGGATGTGAGATATTTTATGATTGGCTTTTACGTGTTTGAGCAGTGAGGCAATGCATCAGCATAGGGGACATGTGCCTCTTAAACTTGGAAATATGATGGGCATATGTCATTATGTTTCATGACATAGAGGATGATGGGATGTTTTTGGTTAAAAAAAAAGTCTCAAATATTTGATTTTTTTTGTTTCGATAATAAAAGGGATGTTTTTTTTTATTTCTTCTTCTTCAGATTTATTGTTTGTGTATAGGAAGGCTACCGACTTTTGCATGTTGATTTTGTATCCTGCCACTTTACTGAACTGATTGATGAGTTGAATTAGTTTTTCTGTGGAGTTTTTGGGCTTCTCTATGTATATTATCATATCATCTGCAAATAGTGATAGTTTGACTTCTTCTTTTCCTATTTGGATTCCTTGTATGTCTTTCTCTTGTCTTATTGCTTGGGCTAGGACTTCCAGTATTATATTGAAAAGCAGTGGTGAGAGTGGACATCCCTGTCTTGTTCCCAATCTTAATGGAATTGCTTTCAGCTTTTCACCATTGAGAATGATACTGGCTGTGAGCTTGTCATATATGGCCTTTATGATGTTGAGGTATGTTCCTTGTATCCCAAGAATTTCAAATAAACACTGTCAAAAGAAATAGAAGAAGACACAAAGAAATGGAAAGACATCCCCTGCTCATGGATTGGAAGAATAAACATTATTAAAATGGCCATCCTACCAAAAGCAATATACAGATTCAATGCTATTCCAATCAAAATTTCAATGTCATTCTTCAAAGAAATAGAACAATTATTGATGAAATTCATATGGACTCACAAAAAACCCCGACTAGCCAAAGCTCTCCTGAAAAAAAAAGAAGGGAATGGAGGCATCACACTCCCAGACTTCAAACTATACTACAAAGCCATAATCATCAAAACTGCATGGTATTGGAACAAGAACAGACATACAGACCAATGGAATCGAATAGAAAATCCAGAAATAAATCCACAGATTTATGGTCAACTAATCTTTGACAAAGGAGCAAAGACTATGCATTGGAGCAAAGAAAGTTTGTTCAATAAATGGTGCTGGGAAAACTGGGTCGCTACATGCAAAAGAATGAAGCTTGACCACTACCTCATACCATACACAAAAATCAACTCAAAATGGATTAAAGAACTAGATATAAGACCTGAAACCATAAAACACATAGAAGGAAATATAGGCGAAACACTACATGATATGCACATCAAAGACATCTTTACAGACACATCACCCAAAGCAGTGATAGTGAAGGCAAAGATAAACAGCTGGGACTACATCAAACTAAAGAGCTTCTGCACAGCAAAAGAGACAATAACAAAAACAAAGAGAAACCCCACCAACTGGGAGAACATTTTTGCACACAACACTAATGATAAAGGACTGATCACAAAAATCTGCAAAGAGCTGATGAGACTCAACAACAACAAAGAAAATAAGCCAGTCAAAAAATGGGCAGAAGAGCTAAAAAGAAACTTCTCTGAAGAGGAAATGCAAATGGCCAACAGGCATATGAAAAAATGTTCAACATCACTTGTAATCAGGGAAATGCAAATCAAAACTACCATGAGATACCATCTCACACCAGTGAGAATGGCACATATTAAAAAAAACTAGCAACAACAAATGTTGGCGAGGGTGTGGAGAAAAGGAACTCTTCTGCACTGTTGGTGGCTGTGCAAACTGATCCAACCATTATGGAGAGCTGTGTGGAGATTTCTTGACCTACTAAACATAGAGCTTCCATATGATCCAGCAATTCCACTCCTAGGTATTTACCCAAAGGACACAGAAACATCAATTCCAAAGAGCACCTGCACCCCTATGTTTATAGCAGCACTATTTACAATAACTAAGCTTTGGAAACAACCCAAATGCCCAAAAATGGATGACTGGATCAAGAAGATGTGGTACATATATACCATGGAATATTACTCAGCATTCAAAAAAGATAAACACATGCATTTTGCAGCAACATGGATGGCGCTGGAAGGGATCATGCTCAGCAAAATAAGCCAGAAAGAAAAAGAAAAATACTGGATGGTCTCACTCATAGCAGGAATCTAGAAAACTTAAATAAGGGACTAGGAAAATGAATAACTATAAGAAAGTGAAAATCAAAATCAACAAAAAACTATGAACCAGAGACACTCTATGGGGGTAGAGGGCGGGAGGGGAGGGATTGGGGTCAAAATAAGGGGGTTGCAATTGTATGGGGATTATAAAAATAAAATTTATTATAAAAAAAAAGAAGAAGTTAAATAAAGTGAACATGGGAGCCAAAGGTAAAAAAAAAAAACATGTCTCCCAAATTATGATTGATGTGCTTTGGACCAATATTTCTCAAACCTAGGGTGATTATGCCCTCCAGGGGATATGGGCAATGTCTAGAGATGGTTTGGGTTGTCACAACTGAGAGATGCTACTGGCTTCTAGTGCTTTGAGGCCAGAGTTGCTAAACATCTGACAATGCACAGGACAGACCCCACACAATGAGGAATTATCCATCCTAAAATGTCAGTTGTGCCAAGGTTGAGAAGCCCTGAGTTAGACAGCGACAATTTCGGTGGCTGGCACACAAAAAGCTATGGCCCCTCTAGCCTAAGGTTATGGACCTGTTCAGGAGAAGCAGTGGATCAGTGGATTGGATAGGGATTTGACAGGGAGCTCCAAGTGGGAAAAAGGCTGAGTGGGAAAAAGGCTGGCTTATTTTGCTCCCATGACTGGAGGCTGTGCAGACAAGTCGTTGAGACCAGAATAGCCCCAAACCTCCCACACTTCCCTGGACAACAGAGTCAGTGCATGGGCAGGAGAGACACAAGGGGCCCCGGAAGGAAGTAAAACCTGGGGCAGCCCCCAGCCTACATATGATCCTTTGGCAGAGAGTGGAAGCCTTATCAACTGTCAGAAGTGTTTGAACACCAATAATTGACTGAATACTAAGCTATGCTGACATAGGGACAAGCTATAAAAAACTTGAAAATAAGAAAAAATAAGTAAACCAAACTGAGCAGAGACACCAGCAGCCACAGGTTCCATAGGCACCACAGAATTAGTCCAGGCAACAAAAACAGTCCTTGGGGTATGGTCACATGCAACATTCTCTAGGATAGACTTACGCTAGGCGAGGCCACCAACATTCTCAGTACATTTTAGGAGATTAAATTCATGCAAAATATGTTCTGTGACCACAACAGGATTAGATTTACTAGAAAAAAAGAATCAAGGAACACCCAACATACTTCATGGCCAAAGAATAAATCACAAGAGAAACTGTAAAATACATAGAATACAATATTTTGAACTGAATATAAAGAAAAATGTGTTAGATTCAATGCTTAGAGGAAAATATATAGCTTTAATTGTCTATATTAGAAAAGAAGTAAGGTCTCAAACCAATAACTTAATATTCTACCTTAGGAAACTAGTAAAGAAGAACAAACTATACCTAAATAGAGAGTAAAAATCATTGAAATAAACAACAGAGAAAACCAACGAAACCAAAAAATCTAGTTCTTTGATAACAGCCACAAAATTTACATTTACCAAGGGTTTGACCATGATGAAACAAGACCAAGAAAACAGGAAAGTGAAGACAGGTTTTTGAAATCAGAAATGAAAGAAGGAACATAACTACTGACAAGAAAGAAAGAAGGTTGTAAGGGAATATTGTGTAAGCAACATCATGCCAAAGAATTAGACAATTTAGTTGCATAAGACACAAATTGCTAAAACTAACTCACCAAGAAACAGAAATTGAATAGGTCTAACAAGGAAATAAATTGAATTCATTTTAAATCCTCTGACCAAAAAAAGTCCAGACTTAGATGGTTTACTGATGAATTCTATTAACTATCTAAAGAAGAAATAATGCCAATACTTTACAAACTCTTAAAAAATATAGGCGAAAAACCTTTCAGATTCATTCTATGAGGCCAATGTTAGCCTCGTACCAAAGGCAGATCAAGATACTACAAGAAAAAGATAAAAATTATAGATAAATATCCCTCATAAACATAAATACAAAATCTTTACCAAATATTAGCAAACCAAATTCAACAAGCCATAGAAAAGATATACACCATGATCAGGAGGAGTTTTTCCTAGAAATGCAAGAGACAACATTCAAGAACCAGTTAATGTCATTACACCATATTCATAGAATAAACAAAAGCCAATGATTATCTCAACAGCTGCAGAAATAGTACTAAGTCCAACACCCATTCATTAAATACAGATAATGTATTTAATATGAAGACTAAATACTTTCCCCCTCACTTCAGGATCAAGGCAATGACACATACTTTTGCCACACTGTAAAAGAGGTTCAAACCAGATTGTAAAGGGAGAAATAAACCCTTTATTCACAGCTGATATGATCCTATATGTATAAAATCTTAACACTATACACAAAAAAGTGAAAACACAACTACTCATATGAGTTTAAATAAGGTCACCAGGTAAAATATCAATAAACAAAGATCAATGCTATTCTATACAGTAGCAATGAACAACCTAAAAATGAAATTAACAGTTTCACAATAGCATCAAAAATAACAAAATACTTTGGGATAAATTCAACCCAAAAAAGCACAGGATTTGTTCACTAAAGATTACAAAAAATGTTGCGATAAAGAAGATCTGAATAATGGAAGATACATTCCATGTTCAGAGATTGGAGGCTTTGATATTGTTAATGTGACATGTCTCCTCAAATTGATCTGTAGATTCAACACAATTCTTTCCAAAATCCCAGCTGGCTTTCTAGTGGAAATTGACAACTTAATTTAAACCACATGTGGGAATGTAAAGGATCCAGAAGAGCCAAAAAAAAAAAAACACCAAAGTTGAAAGATTCATACCAATCAATTTCAAAACTCATTCTGAAGCTACAGTAATTAAGACAGTGCAGTAATGACATAGCACAGGCATATAGATTAGTGGGCCAGAATTGTGAATCCAGAAATGAATTACTACACTTATGATAAATTGATTTTCAACAAAGGTGCCAAGAAAATTCACTGGGGAGAGTATAGTTTTTCTCATACCAACAATGATTCTGAAACAATTGGGTATCTATGTGTGAAAAAGTAAACTTAGACCATTACCTCATACCTTATACAAAATGAGCTCAAAACGAATCATAAACTTAAGTATAAGGTCTAAAACTTCCAGTAGAAAACACAGAAAAAAATCTTTGTGATCTTGAGTCAAGCAAAGAGTTCTCATATACTATAGCAAAGTATGAGCTGTGGAAGAACAGAAATTGGACTATATTAATGACAACTTTTGGAGCTCAAAAGATACCAGGAAGAAAATGAAAGTCAAGCATAAGTTGGGCATGCAAATCATATCTCTGATAAGGAACCTGTGTATAGAACCTACAAAGAAATCTTCCAACTCAGTAATAAGAAGGTAAGTGTTAGGGGTTGAATTATGTCCCCCCTCCCTTAAAAGATATTGAAGTCTCAATCCCTAGAACCCGTGAAGGTGACCTTTTTGGGAAATAGAGTCTAATTCAGGCAATGCCCATTAAAGTGTCATTCAGCATTTACATCTCATTGAACCTCTGTGAAATCCTGAATTGAGAATTTAGATTCAACTTCTCTCCTATTTCTTAATGACAGTTTTTAAAGTGATGACTGAGAACACATTAAAAAATAGAAACGAAACTAAAATTAAAAATTCACATGTTTTAAATCTGTACCAAAGGGAACCCATTTTTTTTTAAGATTTATTTATTTATACAAGAACAGGGGTACAGGCCAGATGCGCGGGAGGGTGAGAGGATTCACTGGAGACAGAGCAGAGAACAGAGCAGAACAGAGCAGAACAGGCAGACTGACGAAATACATTGCTGAGGGGAGCAGTGGGTGAAACAGAAGAGGTCTGCTACGCCATGTGGGACCCTCGCCAGCCAGCCGGGATCGAACTGGCGCTGCAGAGGCTGAGGACAGCTTTACAGTGCGGCGCTCAACCACCTGGCCACGAGGGAGGCCCGGGAACCCATTCTTTAGTGATCAACAGAACAGAAAATTTAGGTCCCTCTGTATTCTGGGTTGATTCTCTAAGAAAAGCCACTTTGCTGTGGTGACAGGGTGTGGTTGCTATTTAGCTCCTGACCCAGTCAGGGCATGGGTCAGCTTGGGAGGAAGGAAGGAAGAAAGGGACTTGTGAGTTTACAATGCTGCAGTTTTTTCAGTCTTTGGCTAATCTTTTGGCTCATTAAAATTTCAGAAAAAAATGGGAGTCTTTGTGTTGAATGTTAATGGAATTAATATGAGCAGATACTTTGGGAACTTACTATACAGTTAGCCCTTTACATGTATAGTAAGTCCTCACTTAACTGTGAGCATAGGCTCTTGGAAACAAAAGGTCCTGGGCCTCCCTAATGGTTCAGGGGTGAGAATCTCAGTGCAATCAAGCTATTGCCAGCCACTATGGCCTGGGTTCAATCCCTGATTGCCGGCCAGGTTGCTGACCCTCATGGCCCAGCAGACCTCTCCTGACTCGCCCACTGCTCCCCTCAGCAGTGTATTTCAATAGATCTGCCTGTTCTGTTCCCCACTCTGTCTCTGGTGAGTCCTCTCACCTCTCTGCACCTCTGACCTACACCCCAGTTCTTGTATGCGTAAATAAATAAAATCTTTTTTAAAAAAAGCAGGTCCTCAGGGTTTATTTTTTCTCATCAACAGTGTAAGATTACACTGAAGTGATGCTGTGTGAAGCATCGTTATTTGATGACCTGTTGTATTAATGTGCGAATTCTCACAGCCCTAGGAAGCCTCAGGAAGGGCCCGTAAACTTGGGCGCAACAGGCTTCATAAACGCAGTACTCACACAGAGTGATTCAAATAGCTGAAAGACGACATAAATCAGCAAAGCTTGGTTCACCAGGACAATGACTTCTCTGCAGAAGAAACAGAAAAGAACATTCTTTTTTGGAACACTAAGACATGACTGTATGCTTAAAAGCCCATGTATATCCTTTCTATTCTGCCCATCTCCCAAATTTTTGGAATAGAGAAGTTACCCCATGAGAATGTACCTGACCCTCCTAGCCCTGAGTTCCCTTAAGTCTAGCGCCACACCTTGGACTGCAGAAACCCCACAATTTTGTGGTCCTCTGATTAGCATCTTGTCTAAGGACAAGCAAGTGGTGGAGGCCCCGGCCTGGGGGTGGGCGGAAAGGCAGATATAGTCTCCCCCCAGTGAGAGCAAAGTCAGGGTTGATCCTCAGCAGCTGGCACCAAGCCAGGCATGGAACCATCTCTGAAGACTGGCTGGAAACCACTCTGACATTTCCAGAAGTCAGTGAAGAAAACTGATTACCTACTCATCATTGGTAAAAATACGCCCCAGTTTATTTTTCAGGATGAACAATAGGATGCCCACAACCAGCGAGGTGCCAACTGGAAGAGACAAAAGGAAGAATGCTGGCTGACCCCAACCCACAGAGGAGCCCACAGAGGCCAGTGCAAACCAGCTCAGCTGTCCACATCACAGCACCTCACCTGCAGTCCCCTGCCTTCAAATCATTCTTTTGCATTCCAGAAAGGACAACATATTCCTCTTGTTGTTTTCCAAGTGGGGTCCCTAAACCAGCAGCATCAGCATCATTTGGTAACTTATAAGAAATGCAGGTTCTGGGCCAACCCTGGTGGTGCAGTGGTTGAGCGCTGGGCTGCGAAGATGCCCGCAGCCTCTGCAGCACCGGTTCAATCCCCGGCCACTGGCGAGGGTCCCTCAGGCCGCCGGCAGGAGAGGTCTGCCACGCCCGCAGCTCCCCTCAGCAGTGTATTTTGTCACTCTGCCTGTTCTGTTCCCTGTTCTGGCTCTGGTGAATTCTCTCACTCTCCCACTCTTCTGACTGTACCCAGTGCTTGTATAAATAAATAAATAAATCTTAAAAAAAAAGAAAGAAATGCAGGTTCTTAGGCCACCTCCCTGCCCACCATTTTCAACCTCCAGGAACTGCCAGCTGACACCCGGGATCTATGCTTGGACACAGTCACCTGTGGGATTCCAGCGCCATCTAAAGTCTAATATTCACCACTCCCCAGGGAAGTCAGTTGGAATGCTGTCGGCCTCAGAAGAACCCCGATGGAGGACACAGAACGGTCCATTCTGAAGGGGCCATGTTCCAAGCTCCTTGCAGCACAGGGAGATGGGCTTCCAGAAGGATTCTAAACAGCTTGGGGGAAGGGCCTTCACAGAGTGATGCTAATGTTTGTAGTGGAAACTAACCAGGAGAGCCCAAGCAGCCCAGCAGCAGGGAGGGCGTGGGGATGTCCGCTGCTCACAGGGGTGTTGTCAGCTCATCTCATCATCAGGGCCTGCTCTGGGCCAGACAGCAGGAGTAACAGATTCAGGAGATGAATCTGGCTCCCAAGACCAGCCCTACTCCCATCATGCCAACTTTCTAACTTTACAAGTTCCTTCCCGGGAGAGGGCTGCACCCACCTGAGCATAGCACGCCTGAGATGGCTGATCGCTTTGCTTGAACAATGTCTGTGGCTCCCAGGGCTGTCCCCACTCGGACACAGACGCCAATGCTGAGCCCCATGGGAACCTGGGATCAGAGAGGAGGGAGCTGTCAGAAGAGTCACCCTCCTGCCCCTGGGACTGGCTGGGTTCTGAGCAGGAAGAGGCCTGGGTTGAGGGTGGCAGCCCTCCAGCCTGGGCCAAGAAGGAAGAGAGCAGGAAGTGGGGACATGCCAGGGAGAGGGCGTGAGGAGAGGGGGCATTGGTGGTGGCCAACGACAGGCAGTGAAGCCTGAGGTTGGCAGATGGGGTGCCGATACCCCAATGAGCCAGCCAATCCCGCCCTCCCTATCTCCTCCACCAAATATCACAGGCAGACTGGCCTTGCAACCGAAATCAGTGTGTTGCCAAAAATTCATGAGTAAATGCATTTTAAAGAAGTGAATGTGGTCTTAAGCATGCAGAAAAGCTCCCTGTAAGAAAGAAAAAAATTCAGTGGAAACCATTTGTAAAATAATAATCATGAACTTTTTTGGTAAATGTTAGTTTTTTGCTTAAAACAAGTCTCAGACTGAAAGCCCCCGCGAGGCCGGCAGATGCATACACGAGGTACATGGGCCAACACCCATCTCTGTGGGGAGAGGAGTGAGTGCCGGGATTCTGCGGAAGGACAGTGTCCTCACCGGCACGTGGTCCCCAGAACTCACTGAGGGGTGCTAGAGCGTGGACCTGTTGCTAAATAGATTGTGGCATTCCAGGAAAATGTAAAAATTCTGATTATGATATGAAATCTCTCAATTTTTAAATGCTGTGAATAAAAAAGCAGCAAAGCTCTATTGTGAGAGTTTGCTATTCCTTCAGTGGGGTGACAGTGGCCCACCTGTGTGTGCCTGGCCAGGCCTGGACCTGATGGACATAGGAGGTGCAGAAGGGTCCCTCGAGAGACCAAAATGGCCTTTGAGTGACAGCCTGCCCTTCCTCCGATGACACCCTCAGGCATCAGGGAGGCTGGGCCCGGTGGAGGAGCTTACCATGTAGACTACTGTGGCCACCTCGTAGATGATGGCCTGGGCGGAGAGGTCCAGCACACTGAGCAGGCCTGTGGAGAGGCACCAGTCAGCTCTCAGCCTGGTAGGCTGCTGACCAAACTCTGAGCTGACAGCAAACCCCTCTGCTTCGAAGGGCAAAGGGCAAATAATTGCTAAGGACAGAAAATGTTTCTGCTTAGCGTCAAGTCTTCCAGGAAAATCCTGGTCAGCAGTTAGGGAATTTCCCAAAGTCTCTTGCCCTGACTGGCTTATGTTTCCAGATGAACTCCTCTGTATGTGGTATGGTGAGGGACAGAAAAGAATTGAATCAGGGTCAGGGAGCCCAAGTCCAGCCCTCAGTCCAGTCACTGCATGACTGTGTGACTGGCAGTCTTGTTCTTGGGACTCAGTTTTCCTCCCTGTAAATGGGGGACAGGGGCTGGACTAGAGGTGTCTCAGGCCTAGTGGGCTGTTTGAACTCTGTGCTGAGTACAGGGAAGCCCCACACCTGCCAGGCTGGCTCACCCCCAGCTCATTTAATCTCCCACCCCCAGCTCCTTTAATCTCCCACTCCCAGCTCATTTAATCTCCCACCCCCTCATCCACTCTGCTGCCTCCTCCAGGGCTCCCATCAGTGCCAGCCTTATGCTGGGCAGAGATGGGATCCCAACATGAAAGGACCAGGCCTGTATCTGGGCCCTCACAGCCTGGTGGGGAGGTGTGTGATCAGCAGATACAGCCTGGAGCAGGCTGGTGAACTACCCATCCTGGGGAGGGGGTTTCTGAGCTGGGTGAGCCTCCCCAGGTTCCCCTTCACCCCCCAGACCTGTATTCTTCCACATACCCATGAGGAAGCTTCCGATCTCGTAGGCCCACCACTCAACGCATATCATGAGCATGCTGGGGATGGCAAGATAGAAGAAGGGGCCCCAGTCCTGTAGACACTGGCTGGACCAACCTAGGAATAGGACCTCAGAAGCTGAGCATCAGCCTGCCCTGCATGTCCACCCTCTGCCAGGAGCCCTGATGACTTGGGCTCTTCTTGCTCCTGGGCTTCTCTCAGCAGGTTCGGGCACTTGGCATTTTTATGCAGGGCATGCCAGCTGGGGTAGGAGAATGAAGCAGACAAGGACCAGCTCTGCCCCGCCGGTGCCTGGGGATTGGAGTCTCGGCCAGGGGTATGGATCCCTACTCTACTTGCTATCCCACGCTGCCTCCCTCTTGCTCAGTTTCCTTATCTCTCGTGAGGACTTTTTTTTTTTTTTGCCCCGTCTCCCCAGAGGAGTGTGGGGAAGCTGGCATGAGATCGGGATGCCAAACGGATTTGTAAATCTATCTGGGACTGTGCAGACTTGGACATAGGTGCAGCCAAACAGGATTCCACTGACCGCCAGTTGCCCAAGAGCTGGTCCTGAAATGACTGGAAAAGGTGCATGTGGTCTTATGGGAGGCAGAAAAGCTCAAACCCATGGTCTGGGATCGGTCAGGCACCAGCTCCAGTCCAGCATCATGTCCAGCATCTTGGGCACATTACTTAACCTCTCTCTGTTTCAGTTTCCTCCAAGGCAAGTGGGGATTATCAAATTTTGTGGCACTTAAATGAAATTAACAATGTCATACCCTCTGCCCTCTGCTAACACCTGATATTCCACCTGTGTTTTAATTCTAATCACCATCTTGAAATCAGGGGCCTAATGAGAAAGCTCCCTGAGCCTGTTGCCAAAGGGGCTCTGTGCCGAGGCTCATAGAATGAGGTGCTCCAGGGCTCTTGGGGGAGTATAGAGGGGAGAGTGAAGGGGAGATGAACCCTGAAGTGAACGGAAGAAGGCCCAAGGCTCCCAGGCCCTCCATCTGCCAAAAGAAGGCCCTGTGTCGGTGCTGGGGGCCTAGGCTGCTGCTGCTTGCTCAGCCCACTAAAGACAGACCAGCCCTTCGCACCTGCCCATGTCTCCAGGTACAGCTTCTTCAGCACAATGTAGAGAAAGAGGAAGGTGATCTGCACGAACTGAGATATGGTGTTGGCATAAGCAGAGCCCCTGGGAGAGGAGAGAGAGCAGGGCTGAGGCCCACGGCTGCCTCCCCTATTGAATCCAGCATTGGCAGGAGAGGGTACCCCATCCCAGGATCGACCTTATCCAGGAACCCCCAGTGCCTTTGGCATCATGACTACAGTGTCCCAAGAGCCACCCTCCCAGGTCCCCACTCTCAGTCTCTCCTGGCAAGCTGGGGCACAGGAGGGGAGTTGTTCTTCCCCTTGTCTCCTTGATCGGCAGTCCTCAGAACTCAAGGAGCCAGTAGGCCTCCCACTTCCACAAGACCGCTCTCTTCTGGGTGGCACAGACAGCTTCTGCAGTCCTTGTCTTGGGTGAGGCAAGGATGGTAGACTGACCTGCCTCGGTCAGGGTGGGGTCCTCAGGAGGCAGGGCTTCCTGACCAGTCCATGCATCCCACCATCAGCCCCCGTGCTCACCTGACCCCCAGGCTCAGCACAGAAACCAGGACGTAGTTGGCCAGGCCATTGATGCAGTTTCCCAGGACTCCACTGAGGACTTGGGGCCAGATGATCCCCTGCAATAAATAAACTGGCCTTGCTAAGGGGTGGACAGGACCAAGCGAGTGTGGACAAGCCCGGGCATGTCCAGGAGCCTGAAAGAGGCTAGGCGTGGAGGCAGGCCCACAGATGGTACAGAGAAGGGAATCCCGTGCACCCATTCCCAGCAGAGAGGGTGGTGTGTAGGGGGCAGGTGGGGGGAGGGATGCCCCTCTAGCTAGGGACGGGTACCTGATTCTGCAAATATTTTGCCAGCAGTCCATAAAGAAAAACCGCCTGTATAAAAACACATACATTCAAATAAACACCAATGAAAAACACCAGATGAACATTAGCAGATATTTCTCAGGTACCTGAGTTTGGGGCCATTACCTCACCAAAGTATGCCTGGGATCCCAGGATGGGGCAGAGGGGAGGGACGGTTGAAGCCCACCCTGCAGCCACCTGCCTACAGGAAGGGGCCTTGTGAGGGGACGAGAGCCATGGGAGCGTTGGCTTATGCAAGAGGCAGAGTTCCTGGCAGAGCTCTGGTGGCCAACCTGGGCCTTCTATCAGCTTAGGATGCAACCCACAGGAGGCCCAGCAAAGCTCAAATCCACAGGTTGTAATCACCGGGGCATCGCTCTGGCTGCCTGAGCCAAGAATCTGAAAGGAATGGCCGTGGACTGAGAGTGGTCAGTCTGGCTGCCAGGAGCCAGACCCATGGGGTGTTTCCCTGTGGAGAACCAAGGGGGCACCTGTGTCAGTGTGTCTGTGTCAGCCACTGCCCTATTCTTTCTGTCCTCTGTCACAACCTATCCTAGAGCCTGTGCTGTCCTAGTCATTTTAAGCAAGTTACATAACCTCTCCATGCCTTTCTTTATCTATGATGGCGATGATAATGTGTGCATGCATATAATCATGTGTGTGCATACTTAATATATATTTAGTATTTGCATACAAATATATGCAAAGTTAATATTGCAAAGCACTTACAAAATATCATTTGGTGTATTTAAGCATTCCAAGTGTTAGGTAAGTACGTATTATCACACACAACAGTTGTTTCACTGGCAGCTAAATTTTGCAACAGAAGTTTATGGAAGGACTTGCTTTATTTGATAAGGCGTTGCTACAGTGTTATCATTCTAGAACATCTTCCTTTGCCCAGGCCCCAATGGCCCTGTTTGACAAGATACCATTAACTTAGTCTGAAAAGTCAAAGTATAGTTTGTAGGGAAGATTAGGAGGGGAAAGACCAGCCTTGTTAGGTGGTTTCCATGTTACAGAAGAAATCTGGAGTTGGCTGGGACCCAAAGAGGTCGGGGCACTGGCCTTTCAGGGAGATGGGTGTGAGTGGGGTCCACCCTCCCAGGCCTGGGCACGCTTTATCAGCACCTGCCTTTCTCTGACCCATTCCCTTTGAAGCTCCTTCTCAAGAACTCTGCCCCATGGTGCTGGAGGCTAGAGGGGTATACTGCCATCCTGGAGACAGAAAGATTAACTGCCCGGGCAAGGCCATCCCTGAAATAGCATGCACGCATGTGGCTAAGTTACAACAAATCAGGTAGTGCAGCAGAGGGCCCTGAGTAGACATGCAGACCGATGGGTCAGGCTAGAAATCTCAGAAATTTTCTTAAGTAGTTGCTCTAGTTATTTAGTACTTAATACGCTAATGGAGAAAATAGAAAGTATTCGATGATTCGTGTTAGAAAACATTTAAGTTAAGTGGATTTAAGTCTTAAGCATAAAAATAGAAACCAGGGCCTCCCTGGTGGCTCAGGCAGTTGAGCGCCGCGCTGTGAAGCTGTCCATAGCCTCTGCAGTTCTGGTTAGATCCTGGCCGGCCGGTGAGGGTCCCACCTGGTGCGGCAGACCTCTCCTGTCATGCCCACTGCTCCCCTCAGCAGTGTATTTCGTCAGTCTGCCTGTTCTGCTCCCTGCTTTGTCTCTGGTGAATCCTCCCACCCTCCCACATGTCTGGCCTGTACCCCAATTCTTGTATGCATAAATAAATAAATCTTTAAAAAAAAATAGAAACCATAAAAGGCAAATGTTTATGTAATTTTGCAGTGGGCTGTGTTCTTGACAAGCATACATCCTATGAATCGTTTTTGCCAGGAGGAGGGGTGGATAGTGGGGAAAGAGGGTCAAGAGGGTAAACCCTAGAAGTTATCTTTGTATGGTAATTAGACTTGTTGTGGCAAACATTTCACAATGTATACAAATATAGAACTGTCGTACACCTAAAACCCATATGTTATATGTCAATTATTTTTAAAAAACTATAAAAAGACATCATAAAGGATAAGATTTATGGGCCTGTTGCATTAAAATATTTCAAGTCAAAAATTAAAAAGCAAATAACAAAATGAAAATGTGACATATATTTCAAAAAGTTAAGATAGTATTTAACTGGAGTTATAATAACTAGAGAAAGACTGACCCACCAAATAAGCAAAGTATATGAAAATTCACAGAAGAAAAACAAATTATCAATAAAATACATGAAAGTATGATCAACCTTGGTAAATAACAAAAGAAATGCCTATTAAAGTAATTTATTTCTACTTGGAAAACATTTAATAATAATACTCTGTGCAGATGAGAGCATTGCTAGTAGGGGCAGAATTGGTACCATTTGACATGTGTATCAAAAGCCATGGATGGAGCAACTCTAGTTCCAATAAAGCATGTCAAGTACATTGTTACAGATTTTCACAAAGATTTTTCTCTAAGAATGTTTATCACAATCTTGTTTATAATAATGAATATTGGAAACAACCTAAATGTCTAGTAATAGGTACTGATTAATAAATTATGGCACAACTATGAGAAACTGTGTAGCCTTTGAAATGGATATAGTGGAAGAGTATTTAATTATATCAAGAGACTAAGGACACATTTGTAAGGGAAAAAGCAGATTATAATATACACACACTGACTCCATGTCAAACTCTGTTTGTGTGTATGTTTGAACACAAACATCCGTGAACAGAGATAATCCTGGAAGAGATGTTAATCCAGCTCTTCTGTATGTGGTAGGACTAAAGGTGATTTGAAATTTTTCCTCTCTGTGCTTTCCAAATGTTCTCCAACAGTTTTCTAATGAGAAGAACTTGTCATGTTACTTTTAAAAAGTTATATCTGTACCAACTGGAATTGGAACTTCTCTCCTTTCCTTTCAGCCATCCTCTTGCAAGATGATGGACCTCCCTAGCTGACAGGGTGGAAAGGCAAGAACCCTGAAGTGGAGAGAGTGTGAGTTCCCCCTCCTTAAGCTCAGCAGGCAGTGGACTCACCGGAAGGGCTGGGATGAAGATTAGCACATACTCCTGGGACAGCCTGCAAGACAACCAGATGCTAAGAGCTCACCAGTCTGGGCCGTTGGGGATGGAGCATCCTGAGCACCTGAGTTTGTGGAGATCTGGCAGGTCTCGGCCAAGACAAGTGGAAAGCTCAGTAGTCAAAGGGTGCTGCTCCCCAGATGCTAGGAAAGCACCAGCAGGAGTAGCTCAGGGACCCAACCAGCAGGGGCCTCTTGATTGGGGGGATTTAATTTGGCATGTGTTGTACTTAAGGGGGAAGGCTCTATCTTAATAAGAAATTACCAAAAGAAGCACAGCTAATATAAGATAAAGGGGGACATTTCTAAATTTAACAATAAACTGTGTAATTCATCAGAAATTGGTTCAGTCCACTTTCCCCTTGGGGGCATCCAGGGCGGTGCACATTTCATTTCTCAAAAGCATCACTGAAGTTCTGACCCTGTGCTGGGACACAATGCAAATAAAACACAAGCCTCAAATTATTTCTCTTCTTTCTTCCTAAATTAAAACTGGCTGTTTGCCTCCTGCTGGTCACAACTGGAGCAACAACTTGTATAGAAGATCCCAAAACCAAAGCCTGGAATGGTCACCAGAGGAGATACAGGCCTGGGAGGTGGGTTTATTTAGGGCCTCCCTCCCGGCTTCCCAGTAGGAGCCAAGTGGTACCTGGACACGTCCGGGTCCTGCTTGAAGAGCAGCAGGATCTGCTGGGTGTTGAGGAAGAACGCCCAGCAGGGGAAGCAGCACAGAAGCAGCATGAGTGTGCCCCTCTGCAGGATGACCCCCACGTGCTTCTTGTTGGGGCTGCCAAAGCTCTGCAAAACAGCCCGACCCCCGTCAGATCACCCATGTACCCCGGCCTGTATCAGCACCTTCCCTCTCTCCCCTGGGTGAGCCTGACCAGTGCCTCAATCTGCTAGCATTTCCAGTGTTGCGAGACCAGCTGCATATAAGAAGCAATGTCTCTTGGCGGGCTTTCAACACCCCTCAATTACGGCTAGGGGTGGCTTCCTTGGCAGGGGCTCAGCCCATGCAGAAAGGTAATGCCAGGAACACCCTCCTGGCACCGACTCTGTGCCAGGCCTTGTGCCAGCCTCTGTCTGTCCACTGTCCCCAGATCTTCAAAAGCCCCTACCATGAAAGGTGGTATTTCCTGAGTCACAGAGAAGGCAAGAGGCTCCCAGGGACTTGGCCAAGTCGCCCATCGTAAGTGGCAGCCAGGACCCAGCCCAGGTCCCAAGGCCTGCCAGGAAACCAGTGACCCTGCAGAAAGGTCAACCCCCCTGCGCTATGGGCTCCAGAGGACAGGTAGGTCCCATCTCACCCTCAGCATTTGGCCTTGGAGGTCAGAGAACTGTCTCCACCCCTTTTCCTTAGCGGTGCTCTTGCTCATCTTCCCAGAATCTTTTAAAGGGGCCTGGTTCCCCAACAACAGGGGGCTCTTGGGGGTGTGAACAAGGCAGATGTTCCCAGAGCCAGTAATGGGCTCCAAGATCCAGACTCCAGCCCCCCGCCCTTTCGCAGGGTCGGCGGGATTGTCCGAACTCGGAGCAGCCCACCTACCTGGGACATCAAAGTGTCGCATGCTGCGGAAAAGCCCACTCCTACAGAAACTCCACAGACATTGACAAACTGGAACCACACACAGGAGAAAACACATGGGGTGTGTCAGGCAGGGTCTGAGGAGGGAACCCTGAATCTGGGGTGAGGCTGCTCAGCTGCAGCTCTGAAATGAGATGAGGCAGAGAACTCCTCCTTCCCCCCAGCCCTGCCTATACCACAGACTTGTGCTCTTGGGCAAGGCCGCCAGGCTCCCCAGACCCCCAGTGAAGGCAGTTGTCGGCCCTTAGCTGAGCTGTGTCTTCCCTGTCCTGACCCACCTCACGAGTTCTGGCCCACGGAAGACACTTGGCAGAGAATGTCTTTTCACAGATTGAGTTGAGTACTCACTGCCACTGAGAGGGTTGCGGCTGCCAGTTCTACTTTCCCCAGGTGCCCACAGAACACGGAGCTCACGACATAGATCATGAAGGTCAGCATCTGGAACAGGAACTGGAAGACCCGGCCGGGTCAAGGCTCAGCCCTGCCTCAGCCCGCAGCCTCCGACCCTTAACAGTCCAGCTTCCAACACAGGCCACTGGGCTCCTTGGGGCCACATGCCAGTGATCTGCAAAAACCACTTGAGCTGCTGAATAATATTCAATAAACTCATGCCATTCGCAGCAACGTGGATGGAGCTAGAAGGAATTATGCTCAGTGAAATAAGCCAGAAGGAAAAAGAAAAATATTGGATGGTTTCACTTATAGCAGGAATAGAGGGGAACCAAATAGGACACCAGTGTAAAAAAATAACAACAGTACAAAACACAACAAAGCAAAAACAGACAATTACAAATCAGAAACATCCTGCAGGGGAGGAGGAGGGAGAGGGATCAGAGGGAGGGAGGGGGGAGCACAGGGACTGAGGTGCTGGTGCACGGGTACCTTGGGGAAGGAAACTATGGGGACTACACCTGAGGGGGTGGGGGGAAGCAAATATTGTTTAAATATGAACAATGATATAAAAAATTAATTAAAAAATATGTTCAAAAAAAAGCCCAAAAACGACTTGGAGCCACTGGGCAACTCTCCCACCCTCGGGAAGAAAGCCTTAGGGCAGAGAGGCAGACACAGCTGCCAGGGCTGCAAGTGAGAGACCCGAGTTCTGTTCTCATTCTACTGTCAGCTGCTTGTTAACCTCTAGGCCTCAGCTTTCTGCATAAAAGTGCAGGGAAACATACAGAAGAAGCATCTAGCTTAGAACCTGGAGCTCAGAGTGCTTAACACAAGCGTTCCTGGCTGCTGTTGAAGGGCTGTGCCACATACAAACAAAAGGATCCGAATAAAGTACTGAAATCTTAGCAATGACTTTTCCAGATGGTGGGATGAGAGATGAATTTTTTTTCTTCTTTATAATTTTTCATTTTGTTTGAAATTTTTACAGGGCACACATACTGATTAAAATGTACATGAAGTTATTTTCCTTTTTGGAAATAAAATGGGTCCTTCCTTTTCCCTGAGAATGCCCCCTGGGGAGGGGCCCACAGTCTCCCCACACCAATGCATCTCATTTTATCTCAGGGTCTTTAACTCTCCTCCCTGTGGGTTTCTGAAGGACACACTCCTCCTTTCTAAGTGGGGACTGCCTGCTGCTGAGCATGGCCAGGACCTACATGCACCCCAGGCACTATCCAGGGACAGCTGCCCTCTCTTCACTTGCTGAGAGGTGGTCCCGGGTGCAGCCTCCGGAAGGGTATGAGCAGCCCCCACCACACCTCATGCTCTGCCTAAGCAGTAGCTACCTGCCCCCTGCCCCCCCCCCGATCCTATCTCCTTACCAGGGGTCCAGAAAGGGCAAAGAGTGTCCATGCCTCAGCCCCAAAGCCGACAGGGATCAGCCTACGGAGGGCAGGGCAGCAAACTTCTTGGGTCTGGGGGTCCATGTCCTGAAGGTTGTTTATTCCAAGCCACTCTGCACACTTGAGCACTCCCAGAGCCAGCTAGCCTAGCTAACCCATGTCACCTTGCAGCCTGGCTAATGAGTAAGGGGTAGGAGGAGGGGCCGCCACAGCCACCTGTGGGACATGTCTTGCCTCCCCAGGCACTGTGGCCCTGCCATCCATCCTGCTGGCCTGGCCCTGGCCCCAGGAAAGAGAGAACAGAGCCTGCGCCTGAGACCTGGGTGGCCAGGCCGATGTCTGTGGTTACCTTGTATCTGCTCTCCTGGAGGGGTCAGAAGCAGAGCCCCAGGAGTGGAGGTTTTGGTTCAATGGGGAGGCGCACTGGGCCTGGGGAGCTCTGAGGGGCTAGGCATCATATATCTCAGTATGATGGGCTCTCCCTGTGCCCATCATCCCAAGATGTGCCTATTTTGCCCAGCTATGCTGTCACTCTGCATCCTGATATTCTCCTATTGGGCCTGCCCTCCCTGCTGTCTCTTCTCTTCCATGAAGGGAGCAGGGACACCCCCAAGGGCAGGTAGGGCAATGCAGACCATGGGAAGCTCATGACTACCGCCTCATGTGGGCCCCCTTGGATTGCACTTTGGGGCGTGGGTTCAGCCCAGGAGGAGGAGCAAATGAGGGTTCAGCAAGAGGAGCAGCGGGACATCAGCTGGGAGAGAGCTGGGCCCCCACGTCCACTCTGCAGTGAGGGAGCCCCCCTGGGAGCCCACACACAACCTCAGGGCCGCCCAGAGGGAGGGAGTCAGGACAAAAACAAGCAAGGAGGTGCACCCCACACACACCCCGCTCCCCCCACACAGCCTACTTTACACAGAATTCCAAGGGCTACACAAACTCCCACTGGGTTTTGCTTCTGGGTTCCTGGGCGGTGCTTATTCCTTCCCTCTTCTGTCAGGCTCCTGGGTGATATTCTACACCTGTGAGTGCAATAGTAAATGTAACAGCTCTGACAAGGAGGGAAGAGAAGGCTTTTTATTTATTTATTTATTTTTTAAATCTTTTTTTTTTTATAGAGGCATGTTTTATTTTATTTTATTTATTTGTTTGTTCATTTTGTTTATACATGCACTGGGTACAGTCAGAAGCGCGGGAGAGTGAGAGAATTCACCAGAGCCAGAGCGGGGAGCAGAGCAGGCAGAAGGACCGAAGTACACTGCTGAGGGGAGCAGCGGGCGGCAGGAGAGGTCTGCGCGCCATGTGGGACCCTCCTCCAGTTGCCCGGGAGCAGCCGGGGATCGAACCGTCACCGCAGAGGCTGCGGGCAGCTTCGCAACCCAGCGCTCAACCGCTGCGCCACCGGGGAGGCCCAAGAGAAGGCTTTTTACTACCACCATGATTATTAGTGTATGACACAGAGTGAGAGGGATACAGGTGAAAAGTTGCCATGCTGTAGTTACAAGGCCAGGGCCAGTATTGGTGACACCACTCCCCCAATGCTTTTGCCATGTTGTCTGCATCGCTGGCCAGTTTGCAGCTGGTTCAGCTTACCCTTCTGCAAGGGAGAAGGCAGCCCCCAGCACACCTCATGCTCTGCCTTCCTTCTCTCCAAAGGACCAGAGTCTCTGCTATGTGAAACCCGCTGCTCCCAGTTCTGCTGTGAAGGGCGTCCTGGGGTCGGAGTCATGTGTGAGGGTCCTTGGCAGTGGGGGGCACTAAGCAAGCCCATGGCTGTGGGCCAGGCCAGCCACGCAGCTGGCAGGAGAGCAAACTGTTCTCCACCTCCACCAATATGGAAGCACTCAATGGCAAGGGCCCGCCATCTGCTTCCTTGCAGGACCCCACCCTGGGTCAGGATTCCTCCTGTGCTGGCCAGGTCAAGGTTGGCTTTTCTTCCAGAGACCAGGTCATGGGGTGCACATCTTCAAAACTCCATTTCCACAAAAACTACTCAGAATGTTGATGATCTAAGCTAATGACCCCCTTTCATCCCCTGCCAGGGGGAGCTATTCTCCCCCACAATCCTTTCAGGACTTCAATCTCCAAGCTGGGGTGGGTTCAACCCTGGTTAGGAGCAAGAGGCATGATTTTCCATTGCCACAGGTGGCCACTGCCTCAGACAGAGGTTTGCGGTGGGGCTGCTCCCAGATGTTGCTTTCGAATGGCTGTGGTTACAACCTTGTCCACCAAATGCCCTACTATACCATGATGATGGCCTAATCAGCCAGAGCTGCCTAATCAGTTACCCCCCAGACTCCCACTTGGACTTTCCTAGATTTCAGGGAGGGGAAATGGACATGGCATTTGCGCATCGCCTTATAGGTAGGTGGGAGCTGGGAGGTGTTGGCAATGCCCTCTGAGTTGCCCATGCTGTCAGGAGCAGCCATGTCACCTCTGGCCCCCCACCCTCAGTGTTCTCAGACACCACAGACTGTTCTGCTCTAGATGACAGGGGCCACGAATCCTTTGGGAAGTGAAAGCAAGTCCAGTGACAAGGGACGCTTCCCCCTTCTCAAGTGAGAGCTTGTTCCCACCACCCTTCTTCCCTTGGGACACTGGCCTGCAGTGTCCTACCTTGTGCCCATGTCTGTGTCAATCGTGGTTCTTTGCTGGAAACAGTAAGAAACTAATTTGGGATAATTCAGGCAGAGGAAGGAGAGAATGAAGGAGGGAGGGAAGGAGGATATAGTTATTAGCAGATGAGCTAGTAGGAAACTTAAATCAGTCTTGAGAAGGAGAAAATAAGGGCACCTTTGGACTCAGGGTTTCAAGGGTAAGCTCATGAGATGACTCAGCTCCAAACACCTTTAGTCTCAGAGACAAATTCCTGAAAGACTGGGGCAAGAGTCCACCTGTGATGGGAATGAGAGAGGAAAGGGTGGGGTGCAGGGGAGGTGTGGGCCACCTGGAATGGGGCAGCTGGATTACCCCAAAGAATGGGATGCTGGGGCTTCCCCGGTGACGCAGCGGTTGAGCGCTGGGTTGCGAAGCTGCCCGCGGCCTCTGCCGCGCCGGTTCAATCCCCGGCTGCTCCCCGGCCACCGGAGGAGGGTCCCGCATGGCGCGCAGACCTCTCCTGCCGCCCGCTGCTCCCCTCAGCAGTGTACTTCGGTCCTTCTGCCTGCTCTGCTCCCTGCTCTGGCTCTGGTGAATTCTCTCACCCTCCCACGCTTCTGACTGTACCCAGTGCATGTATAAACAAACAAACAAACAAACAAACAAACAAACAAATAAATAAATAAATAAAACATGCCTCTATTTAAAAAAAAAATAGTTTATAAAAAAAAAAAAGAATGGGATGCTGTACAGATTTTAAAATGGCATGGTGTGTCCATCCTGCTTTGGTTCTCTATTACTGCTAACAAGTGACCCCATAACTTAGTGTCTTAAAACAACCATCATGAGTGTGGGCTGCCTGGGATCAGCCAGATGGTGGTTTTGCTCCAGCTCATGTTGCTGTGTCTGTGCAGAGTAACTGGGGGGTTCACCTGGGCTGGCTGGTCTGCCGGGGTGCCAGTGGGTGCCCACGGTCAGTGGGGTGGGCGCGCCACTGAGGCTGTCACGTGACAAACTTGAACCCTCCTTCCAAATCTTCCGGGGCAGCTTGGGCTTCTCACAGCGTGGAGGTGGGGCTGACGGGGGGCATTCCAGGAGCACAAGTGGCGGCTACATCCATGTAGAATCCCAGCTGGGAAGTTACACAGGCCACTCTGCCTGGCTCTGAGGGTCAGAACTAATCACTAGCCCCAACTTCACAAGAGAGGAAGCAGCTTCCACTGTGATGGAGGAACAGCCGAGAAGGGCAACTTCCATGGTGCACACACAGATACATTAGCTCTCCCCCGTTTTCTCCCCACCTCCATTCTCTCTTCTCCATTCTGCTGTCTCCTCTCCTCTGTCCAGCCCATTTTCCACACCTTTGTCTGGAGCAGTTGAAGTCTCCTGCACTTAGGGGAGAGAGGACACAGCCCTACTCAGCATCTTCACAGGGAGAAGGCCCCTGAGTAACAATGCCCTGCGACTGTTAAGAGGTGGGTGGCGGGCAAGGAAAGGGAGTGGCAAATCATTGCAAACTCTCCCCACACAGCCTGGCATTAAGGAGGCTTCCAACCAAGGCAGAGGAGCTGGCTCTGCTGCACCTGGCATCCTCCCTGTGCCATGAGGTAATTGGGCAAGCCAGAAAGGCTCAGCAATAGTGGGATAAGCACACAGGTTTGGAATAAGCCTAGAAGCCACCAACCCAGGCAAAAGGGGTGGCCCAGAAACCTGAGGCTGACAGGGAAGGGGCAAGGCAGTGCTCTCAGGCTCCCTACTTGTCACAGGCCAGCTGTAGCTGGCAGCACAGATCCAGGACCCACCCCCCCCCTCCCCACCCAAGAGGCTGCAACTCCTGTAGCTCTGGAAGGACAAGTCCTACTGGGGTGGGCCTGGGCCTGATCCTGGGGTCCTAACCTCTGGTAACTGATTGCCCAGGATCCTGCCAGGCACAGCTGGGGCTGGAGCCTCTGTTAACCTCTTCTCACAAGGTTACACTTCACTAGGCCCAAAATCATTGCGTTTGCCCTTTGACCACCCTGAGCCATGCACCCCTAGGCACAGCCAAAGTTCCTCTCTCTGACTCATTGACCCGTGACTGCAAAACACCCAGTTCTCTACTGGGGAGGGTGGACACTCCGGCCTTTTGATCCCTCAGTGCCACACACACCTTCAGGGCAAAGGACACTTGGGTAGAACCAAGCTGTCTGCCTCCTGCCTGTCCCCAGGTCTTGTACTGAGTGATGACCGATGTCTGCAAAAGGCTTGGCGTCACCCCTGACACCGCTAGATTCTGGAATTACCTCTTAGATTCTGGCAGCTGTTTTCCTCTCTCTGCCTCCACCCAGCACCTCCGCCTTGTATCCCTCACCCCTTCCGGCTTTCCTCCCTCCCTCTTCACTAGGCAACTTTCCAGAAGTGCTCTGGGTGAAGGCAGGGGAGGGACAGAGCCAGCTGGCAGAGCCTCAGGCAAATGTTTTAGAAATCCCAAAGGTGGTGGGGGCTTTTCCAGCTGGGGAAAGTTTCACCAGAACAAAAATGAGTATCACTAGCACTGAAAAGAAACATGCTATCAAAGCATGAAAAAACATTTTTAAAAATCTTAAGTGCATATCACTAAGTGAAATAAGCCAGTTTGCAAATGCTACACTGTCTGATTCCAACAATAAAATGGTTTCTGGAAAAGGCAAAACCATAGAGACAATGAAAGTTCAGTGTTTTTCAGCGAGTAGTGGGATGAGCTGGATGAACAGGCAGAATACAGAAGGTTTTTTAGGCAATGACACTATTCTCTATGATACTTTCATGGTGAATTCATGTTATTATATGTTTGTCCATAGCACATACCATACCAAGAGGACCCTAATGTAAACGATCAACTTTAGTTAATAATAATGTGTCAAGGGCCTCCCTGGTGGCACAAGGGGTTAAGATGTTACCTATGAAGCAATCCACAGCCACTGCAGCACGAGTTTGATTCCTGGTCAGCCAGGGAGATACCCACATGGCATGGCAGACCTCTCCTTTCTCGCCCGCTGCTCCCCTCAGCAGTGTATTTCAGTCAATCTGCCTGTTCTGTTCCCCACTCTGTCTCTGGTGAATCCTCTCACCCCCACACCTCTGGCCTGTACCCCAGCTCTTGTATGCATAAATAAATCTTTAAATAATAATAATAATAATGTGTCAATTAAACATTGTCTCATCAATTACAACAAATATACCCCTTTAATGCAAGATGTTAATAATAGGGGAAGCTGGGAAGAGGGAGGTGGAAGGAAGGAGGCATATGGGAATATACAATAAAAAAATTATTACAATATAAATATTACAATATAAAATTTTTGTGCAATTTTTCTTTAAACCAAAAACTGGGGTTTAAAGAAAATTGCTCTAAAAAAATGCCTATTAAGAAGT
The DNA here is from genome assembly GCF_014898055.3 of Talpa occidentalis. Classification (NCBI taxonomy): domain Eukaryota; kingdom Metazoa; phylum Chordata; class Mammalia; order Eulipotyphla; family Talpidae; genus Talpa; species Talpa occidentalis. The sequence goes on along the minus strand of NW_023605083.1, from coordinate 99,102,551 downwards.
AGTAGACAAAATATTATTAATGATTAACATTTTCTGAAGTTTCTAAGGAAATGCCTTCTTCTTGCACATGCAGGTTAAGACTGCAGTGGCGGCCACACAGTAGACAAATAGTGGAGACAACCAGGAGCCCAAAGACTCATAAAAGATAGCAGGCCCGGCCAGCTAACCCTGGGAGACCTAGGACACAGAGGGAGTGATGGAGGGGGTGGTGGCAAGCAACCCATTGTGGGGCAAAGGGGGCGCTACACTAAGACAAGGTACCCAACGCCAGCCTTGGGTTTGGATGCCAGTGAGACGCCATGGCAGGGTCTGGCTGTCAGGCAATTATTCTTTGTGGGAGAGAGTGGAAAGAAGAAACCTCAGACTGGCTGGCACCAACTCCAAGGAGGTGAGCAGGAAAGAGGGAGAAGGGTGGAGACTTTTACTTCTCCAGGCCAGGATCCCCTTTTCCTTCCCCCAATGTTCCAGGACCTCAGTGGTGGTGATAATAGAGATTTCTCCTTTGCCTCTCACTCACCTTTGTCCTCTTTGTTTAGAGATTTCCATCATTTCTGTATGCAACTGGACACTCTGTATTTGTCTTTTTGTTATTGTTGTTTCTGCCTTAGGCAGATGAGGGAGGTGTCCTGCAAATAAGCAGAGACTTCATTTCACATTTTCCTCTTGAGAGCCTCCCACATACCAGATACCATTCCAGGAGCTGCCTTGGGCAAAGTGATGGCTCCTCCCCAGAGTGGGGGAACCTGTTTGCTGAAGAAGCCTGGGTTGGGAAGCTGGAGGGGCCACACTCTATGATAGGGAACGGTCATCAGGCCTTTGATATCCCGGGGCCTGATGGGGCACAGCCGGGCACTGAAGGTGGTGGCAGGTCCACCCCCTTGCTCCCCACTGTGTCCCTCCCCACCAGGTCTCCAGAAGCCCTCTCAGGTCTGAACTTCAGTTCCAGTTTCTCTTTTAACAGGAAAAAGAAAATATATTATGTAAGCTCAGTTAAATTAGAATTGGGCTAAATTCTGATTCTGTCACTTATTGTGACATTGGACAAGTCACTTGTGCTCTTTAAGGTGACCTTCCTTTGTAATAAAACCTAACTAGAGAGCATAATTCAAAATCAAAGTTTTTTTAACCTCACAGAAAATATTGAGACAAGAATTAAGTAAGTTAACATACATGGAAGTGACTGGAATGCAGTAGATAATTAACAGATGTCTGGTTCCCTCCCTCCCTTCCTTCCTTCTTTTTCTTTTTACTTTTTCTTTTTTTTAAATATTTTCAGGTTGTAAAGCTTATTCTCTTTTTTTTTTTATAGAGGCATGTTTTATTTATTTATTTATTTGTTTGTTTGTTTTGTTTATACAAGCACTGGGTACAGTCAGAAGCGCAGGAGGGTGAGAGAATTCACCAGAGCCAGAGCGGGGAGCAGAGCAGGCAGAAGGACCAAAGTACACTGCTGAGGGGAGCAGGGGGCGGCAGGAGAGGTCTGTGCGCCATGTGGGACCCTCCTCTGGTGGCCGGGGAGCAGCCGGGGATCGAACCGGCGCTGCAGAGGTCGCCGGCAGCTTTGCAACCCAGCGCTCAACCGCTGCGCCACCGGGGAGGCCCTCTTTTACTTTTTCAATTCCACTCCTTGACTCCTAATGTTTTAGCAATATAGACTACTTTATAATATAGTTCAGGCATAACTTTATGTCAGTGAACACTGCAAATGTTCCTTGGTTTCTTCTCAAGTTGGTGAAATAATCTGCATCACAAATTTTGTTGCATAATGTATCTTTCTGAAGAAGACAGAGAAGGAGAAGATGCAAGAAAAAAATCTGAGCTCAGCTCTTGGCATTTTCATCTCTACAGATTTCCTGCAGAGTATGTTTATGGGGAGAGCAGGAGTGTTTGTGTTGATGTGATGATATTTGTAGAAAGAGGTGTCCCCATCCTGTTCTAGTTGGACCAGCAGCATTAGCTCATCTCATTTGACCTTGTACAATCTTTCCAGGTAAATACACTTCTCCTTGTTTTACAACAATGAGAACCGAAGCTCAAAGACATAAAGTGTCTGTCCAAATAAAGTGACAGAGTCGGAATAAATGAGAGGCTGGGCCTCCTCATATCCAAAGTACCTATTCTATCTACTATATCCTAGACGGCAAAAGATTTTCCTCAGCTTGCTAGCTCTGCTCCATTGGTCCCCTTGCCCTGTGCTGCTGTATTATGATATTGGGCAATTCAACAGAAGAGTTCTGTGATCAACTTGCAATGTTTGCCAAGGGCATGCGAGAGGGGAGTAATAGCATGTGTGCTCTGTCGTTGCCTCTCCAATCTATGTCACACTGAGCACAGGTGTAAGAGCAGAAATATAAAACACTTTTTCTGTCTGCCTAGCAATTGTTGACCTATTCTCTGGGGCAAAACAAACAAACAAACAACAACCAACTCAGCCTGGGAATGCTCAGGAAGGCCCAACAGCTCCTCCCTCCAGGGTATCGAGTTGGGCCTGGGTCTTCTCTGGTCTTACCCCTTTGCCTTGTGGAGAAAGGGAAGGTGTTACTCCAGTTTTCACTCCTCCTCAACCCTGTAAACTTTTACCAAGAAGACAAGCTTTGAGAAACAGGGAGCTGTTCTCTTTCTCTTGCATAGCAATTACTAATATGAACATTTATTTTCCAGAAGGTCACTTGAGGACTTGTGAGCTCATGTGTGGCCCTGGTTCAAAGGAAAGATGGTTTTTGAAAATGGCACCTTGGGACCAGGCCTGGGTAGTGTTCTCAGGAATTGTGAGGCCATCGAAGCTTGACACCCATGTGGCTCTGCTGTGAGGGGACAGAAGGTGTGAGCTTTCGTCCCATCCCTTGATGTCAAGCCAGAGAGGTAAGAACATCTTCCCAACAACCCCCGCCTTGCCTCCCAGCACACCAGCCTGCTGTGCCTCCCTCTCCTGCTCTGCTCAGGCCTGTGTCTCGAGTGCTGACAGAAACCTGGAGTGAGCTCCCCTGTACCTCCCACATCTCAGCACCTGGCAGAGTGGAGGGCTGGGATCCCACAGAGAAATTCAGCAACAGGCAGAGAAGGAGAGGCAGGGGGCCAGTCCTCAGGAAGTGTGGTTGGAAGCATGGATGGAGCGTGGTCAGAGAGCACATGACTTCCCCCGGAGTACTCTAGGTTCTAGATCTCACAGAAACAAATGGCTGACTGAGAGACTGCCAACAGTCACATGTGGGGCTGGACCCGACGCTGGGCCTGGGCCACTGCACAGTTTCTGTTGCTTTTAGGAATTAAGCCTCTTATCTACACACACGTGATATTTTCAAATAAGTGATGTAAAATAAGCTCATATAATACCCTTGGCTGGAGAGTGAACAATTGCTGGCATTTCTGAGTGGCTGAAGGGCAGCAAGTCCAGGAAGGAATTGTTGGGGAGCGTGAGTAAAATTGCAGATGAAGCCACAAGCCCAGTCTGTTTGGAAGACACCAGGACAAGAAGTGGCCCAAGAAGCAGGAGGAGGAGAGATGGATGCTAGTGAAAGGGAGATGAGGGGAAGAAATTGAAACCTGTTGTGGACAAAATGTTTGGTCCCCTCCATCTGTTAAGAGGCTTCAGATGTAAATATCTGCAAACAGATTTCAAAAATTCTTTGAAGACAATTTATTATTACATATAGCTAAGAGTCCAAAGATAGGGCAGCTCCAGAAGCTCAGACATCTCTGAGGATCCATGTTGTTCCCATGCTTCTGTCAAAACATCCTCAGTAGTTCTGCTTAACCTCAGGGGACTGTCCTCGTGGTCACAAGATGGCTGCTCTATTCCAGGTGTCACATTCGGACACACCAGCAAGCAAGAAGAGGAGTCATCTATTCTGTGCTTTTGCTTTCATAGGGGAAGGAACCTTCCCAGGATCCCCCAGAAGACTCCCTCTCAGAACCCATTACCCATACGGGTCCCACGCTCACCCTTAGCTAATCACTGGCCAGGAATACACACTTCATTATTGGCTTATACCAGGGGTTCTCAACCCTGGCAGTGTATTAGAGTCACTTGGCGAACTTAAGAAAACATGTTAGTAGTGCCCAAGCTTGACCCCAGAACATAGACCCCAAGGCTCAGGATTGGTGATACTGTTTCACTGCAGGCTTGTCACTGTGTAACAAACACACCACTCTGGTGGGGGAGGTTGGTAATGGAGGATGTGTTATGGGTTAGGGGTGGGGACAAATGGAAAGTCCCTGCACCTTCCCCTTAATTTTGCTGTAACCCTAAAACTGCTCTAAAAAATAAAGTCTGTTTTTTGAAAAATTTAAAACTCATAATCATTGGCATTAGTGTTTTGTTAAGTTACTAAAATTATTATTTCACAGTGACTGGTAGATACTGAATTATCTGTCTGACTAAACACATAAAAATAAGAAAAATACCAAATTTTTAAGTAACCAAGACCCAATTCCAGATGCTTGCTTGAATTCCTTACATGGCACAATATTCAGATTCACAAAGCTATTTGCACAAAGTAAGGGCCAAGTAAGGTAAGTCGAAGCCCTGGTCCAGACCCACTGCTCTCATGGGGACAACCCAGCCCTTCCAGCCACCTGCCAGTGTCCACAGAGCCAAGGTTATCCTAGGTTGCCCACAGCCAAAGCACCTGAGCTTACCCTGGATGTCCGGGTGAGACTGTAGAAGAGGATCATCACGAGGAACTCATGCCTGAGCCAGCCAGTGTGGAAAAGGAGAGCTGCCTGGCTTTAGTGTTAGGAAAGCATCTGTCTGTTCCCCACTGTCAGCTGCTCCTGGGCTCCTTCAGGGAAACAGTGACAGGAGCTGCTTCTTAGACATGGGTTGGCAGCTACAGGTCCCCAACTCAGTTAATACTGTCCCCGGGGGCCTTTCAGATGAAACAAATATGGCACCTCTCACCATTTTAACCACATCTCTGGCTTCCAAAAACTAACAAGAAACTCCAAATTCCAGATACCCAATGAAAATACCCAATGTTTCCCAATTCCCCTTCACCCAGGCCTGACACACCACAGGAGCCCCAAATTGAGGGAGACTCAAACTGAGGGGAACTGGACTCCCAAATGTGTGCAGGGGAGGGGCTAGGCCTGCACCTGGGGGACTGACACCAAATGCCAGGGGACTGCGGTTTTCTGCCCTGGTTCCATCTCCTCCAAGGTGAATCCAGGGGGCATAGAAGAGCTGTGCCTCTTGCTAGGAGGACTTGGCATGTTCCCTAGAGGAAACACCCCACAGCTGCTGGGACTCTCCCTCCCCCCTGGAGAGAGGGTGCTCCCAGGTGCCCAGGCGATGGCGGTGGCTTGGCTGCTCCATCCCTGGGAAGTCAGAGTTGGGGCTGGCAGAGCCCAAGTGGCATCCAGCTCCTGGCTCTGGCCTGCCTCTTTGGTACTGAACACATGGCTGTGTCTGATCTTGGATGATTTTGTCCTTGAGATCTTAGGCTTTGACGCCAGCAGAACCACAGTGGAAAAAATAATGATCAAACTTTTAAAGATTTATATATTTTTTTTTATTTATTCAAGAACTGAGGTACAGGCCAGAGGCACAGGACGGTGAGAGAATTCACCAGAAGACAGAGCAGGGAGCATCATAGGCAGAAGGACCGAAATATGCTGCTGAGGAGAGCAGTGGGCAAGAAAGGAGAGGTCTGCTGCGCCATGTGGGTTATCTCCCTGGCTGGCCGGGAATTGAACATGCACTGCAGAGGCTGCGGACAGCTTCACAGCACTGCACTCAACCCACTGTGCCAAGGGGGAGGCCCCTTATCAAACTTTTAGATTCCAGAACAATGTATCTGATTATGGGAGAATCAATAGCTCATGTGGTTGCTGGTTCAGAACAAATAACTCATTAAAAACAATACTTCAGTCTAATCTGTGTTGCTTATCACTCAGTCCTGGAACTCTCTGTCCTGTAGGCCAATTGCTTCCAACTGATGAGGTTTTTTTGTTTTGTTTTTTTTTTAAATATTTATTTATTAATTTATACAAGCACTGGGAACAGTCAGAAGTGTGGGAGGGTGAGAAAATTCACCAGAGTGGGGAGCAGAACAGACAGACTGATGAAATCCACTGCTGAGGGGAGCAGCAGGCTTGGCAGGAGAGGTCTACGTGCCATGTGGGACCCTCGCCAGTGGCAGAGGATCAACCAGCACAGCAGAGGCTGCGGGCAGCTTTGTAGCCCAGCGCTCAACCACTGAGCCACTGGGGAGGCCCCCAAGGTGATGAGGTTTTATTATGAACAAGGAACCTTTTTCCTGCCTTTAATTCTTATGCAAGTGGATGGACATGAGTTCTTAGTTCAGAAGCAATATTGTTTGGTTAATTTGTTGGGGCTACTCTAACAAATACCATGGGGTCTCCCCTCGTGGTGCAGGATTGAGCGAGGCTGCCTGCGAGGCTGCCCGCAGCCTCTGCAGTGCCATTTGATGCCCTGCCACCGGCCAGGGTCCCACATGGCGCGCAGACCTCTCCTGCCGCGCCCGCCGCTCCCCTCAGCAATGTATTTCATCAGTCTGCCTGTTCTGTTCCCGGCCCTGGCTCTGGTGAGTTCTCTCACCCTCCCACGCTTCTGACTGTACCCTTTGCTTGTATAAATGAATAAATAAATCTTTTTTTAAAAAGATTTATTTATTCATTTATACAAGAACCAGGGTACAGGCCAGATGCACAGGAGGGTGAGAGGATTCACCAGAGACAGAGCAGGAAGCAGAACAGGCAGACTGACGAAATACACTGCTGAGGGGAGCAGCGGGCGAGACAGGAAAGGTCTGCCGTGCCATAATAAATAAATCTTTACAAACAAACAAACAAACAAACAAAAAATACCAGAGGGTGAGCTTATAAACAATTTAATTTCTGATAATTGGTGGGAGCAAGTCTGATATGGGAGGTCCCACGTGACTGGGTAAGTGCCATCTTCTGCGGTACAGACATCTCTGTGTGTCCTCACTTGGGGAAAGGGTCTCTGGTACTCTCTTGTGCCTCTTTATTTTTTTAAAGATTTATTTATTTATGTAAAGATTTATTTATTTATTTATTTATGCATACAATAGCTGGATACAGGGCAGAGGTGCGGGGGGTGGTGGTGAGAGGATTCACTAGAGACAGAGGGGAGTAGAACAGGCAGATCCACTGAAATACACTGCTGAGGGGAGCAGCGGGTGAGACAGATGTCTGCTTCGCCATGTGGGTTGCTCCCAGGCTGGCTGGGGATTGAACTTGTGCTGCAGAGGCTGCAGATTGCTTCATAGTATGGTGCTTAACACCTTGCGCCACCAGGGAGATGCAAATATTCACCCTATTTATTTATGCATACAAGAATGGGGGTGTAGACCAGAGGTGCAGAGGGTGAGAGGATTCACCAGAGACACAGTGGGGAAAAGAACAAGCAGATTGAAATACACTGCTGAGGGGAGCAGCAGGCAAGTCAGGAGAGGTCTGCTGTACCATGTGGGTCAGCTTCCTGGGGATTGAACTTGTGCTGCAGTGCCTGGCGATAGCTTGATAGTGCTGTGTTTTTAACCTCTTACCACCAGGGAGGCCCCCTTGTGCCTCTTTTAATAAAAGAACTAATCTCACTTAGGAGTGTGAGTCCTCATGACCTACTTAGCTGCCAAAGCCCTCACTCAGCATACCAGCACATTGGACATTAGGATTTCAAAATTTGAATTTTGGAGGAGCACAAATATTCAGCCTATAGCAATGCACAGGGCAGATTATGTTGCAGGAGAGAGTGTGGTAGGCAGAGAGAAGGAAAACTCTAATCCAGGTCTCAGTGACTTCTCCACTGAGGGCAATGTTCAATGCCCTCCATGATGGAGCAGTTCCATTCTAATCAACCTGGCGACTGTTGGGTAAAAGATGACTGGCAGCTCCAGTGCGGGTTTACTCTTGATCAAGAGAAGCATGCTATCTGAGACATGAATATCCTTACCCTCCTGTTTCATTCTGAAATGCCCCTTCACCTTCACCTTCTTCAGGCTTCCTGTCACCAAGTCCCAATTTTTCCTACCAAGTTCCGGAACACTTGTCCTCATTAAATTGTTCACATATCCAACCATCTCTCTCACTTCAAACAAAGGGGACTCTGAGATGGGCTGTTCGACACCCGCCCCGAACATGACTTTCTGCATTCCACTGACCTTGAGGGCCACCTCTGACAGAAGTCCTCTTCCAACTTATGCAGCTATGTTTACATTATGCTTAAATTCCATTCTTCTTCATTCTCCTGGTGGGAGCTCCTCATGCGGCCACAGGTGTGGGCAGAGGGAAAGATGTCAGTGAGGTAGAGTAGGCACACTGGGGATATAAGCTTTGTTCTTTTTTTTTTTTTTTTTTTGTGGGACCCTTGCTGGTGGCCGGGGAACGAACCGGTGCTGCAGAGGCTGCGGGCAGCCTCGCAGCCCAGCGCTCTACTGCTGCACCACCAGGGGAGGCCCATAAGCTTTGTTCTTGCAACTGATTTGTACCTTCAGAAACTGCTCTAGCTGGATCCCATAATTGCTGCTCCCACTTGTAGATAGTGTGCTGCTGCTTGCACCTGGCTTTAGTGCTTGACGAGCCACCCAAGCCCCAGTTTGGGATGGGCACCTCCACTTATTACGACAACTGGTCCTTTCGGTCAGGTATTTAGGGCCCTAGAGAAAGTTGAGAACTCATTTTCAAAAGAAGACTGACAAAGGGAAAGGACATGGTTTCCTTCAAAATGCAGCAGCCACTACAGCATGAATTCATGCTGAGCTCTGAGTTTTTTTTCAAGGCTCCCCATAGACTCTATCCATCATCCTGCACAGCCAAAGACCTGTTAACTCTAAAGGCCAAGAGTGTACAACTATTTTCACTGCATTCTGGTTACATGGAAAACCCATTTGTGCTCAACCCCACTCAACATGAGTGCCTTCGAGGTTACTCAAGAGTGAGAAGAGGCTGTCAACTCAAATTGTTCTAACATTCCCACCAAGAGTTTTGTTTCTTAATTGACTGGAGAAGCACAATGCAGATGTCCCAAGAAGCTCAAGAACCAAGAATGCTTCAAGAAGTAGTTGTAAGGTGGCATGCCTTGCATTTATTTATTTATTTATTCACTCACTCATTTATTTATTTATTTATTTATTTTTAAAGATTTAATTATGCATACAAGAACTGGGGAACAGGCCAGAGGTGCAGGAGGGTGAGAGGATTCACCAGAGACAAAGTGGGAAGCAGAACAGGCAGATTGACTGAAATACACTGCTGAGGGGAGCAGCGAGCAAGTCAGGAGAGGTCTGCTGTGCCATGTGGGTAGCTCCCTGGCCGGGGATTGAATTCATGCTGTAGTGGCTGCGGACAGCTTCATAGATTATGTCTTACCCCTTGCACCACCAGGGAGGCCCCAGATCTTGCATTTAATGGGATTAAATCATAGGGTTTTGGGCTGCTTCTTATTCACTGCACAATATTAGTAAGATGTCATCACACAGGTGGCCAGTGCGATCTCCTGTGGGCTGCTGAGACACTCAAGCTCCCTCCAGTTACGGACTTTCAATCTTTCATCCTATAATGGTTGGGACCATAACCTGGTGATAGTCACTCCCAGACTCCATCCTTGAGAATTTGCTGCCCCCAATTAATTCTTATACAAATTAATATTGGGCAGGACTTACAGTTTGAACTAAAGGAAAAAGGGAATAAGATGTTTTTCAAGTTATTAGAGGGTTGGAAGAATAGATTCTGAGCAGAACGTCCAGGCAGGTCTACCCGAACAGCAATGCAGAGCTAGTCAGCCACGTCTGCAGGCAGCTGTGCCACGACCAGGGAGCAGGGAGTCGGGACACCGGCATGGTGGGCTGACCACTATCCGGGATGGCCTGCACTCTGCTTCCAGCACCCATGGAGCTGGAGACCACATGTAGACCATTCTGCTACAGATGCTGTGGAAAAACAACCTGGCTTCCCAGGGACTGAGCTTTCTGGATGCGGCACAGACTGTCTCCAGATGTTGCTTCTGCTTCCTGATGGCCCAGCAGCTCCCTTTGGCTGGGACTCGGGCCATGCACAGTACTGGGCTGTGAGGATGTCTACTTTCTCCAGTGGATGCAAGGCCTGTGAGGATGTCTACTTTCTCCAGTGGATGCAAGGCCACCCCCAGGGGGATGAAAGAGAGCTGAGTGAATAAACTTGTTCGATCTGCCAAAGGGGCCAAGGAAGACTTTTGGAAATGAAGGGACGTATCTGCTGATTAAATATGTAGGAAAAAAGAAAGGAAAGTCCTGGAATTCTCTAAAAAGGAGCTGCCTTGGGGAAAGGATGATGGTACATAGCTAGAGTTGGAGCTAGAAAAGGAGAAAGTGAAAAAGAAAGGGAAAGAGAAGGTCAAAGAAGCTCACAGAAGGAAGAGAGACCAGTGGGGTCCAAGCAAGAAAGGGGAGAGAAGGAAAACTCATATCCTCAGAGCAGCTGAGGTAGACTCAGATCCAGCTGTCTGTGGTTGCCCTGCTGCTCTGCGGTCCCAGGTAACCTGAGGGATTTAGGTCCTGGGAAACAGGACAACCTCTGCCACCACAATCATATAGCAGCATCCATTTTGAAAGTTCTTTTTCTAATTTTAGAAGCATTTTTGTATATATCCCCATAGAAACAACACAAAAACAGGACAGTTTTGCTTTTCCTTTTCTCTTTTAAGAAATTCCCTTCTCTGGGGCCTCCCCTAGTGGTGCAGCAGTTGAGCGAGCGCTGGGCTGCAAAGCTGCCTGCAGCCTCTGCAGTGCCGGTTAGGTCCCCGGCCACCTGCGAGGGTCCCACATGGCGTGCAGACCTCTCCTGGCGCACCGGCTGCTCTCCTGCCATGCATGCTGCTCCCCTCACCAGTGTATTTCATCAGTCTGCCTGCTCTGTTCCCCGCTCTGGCTCTGGTGAGTTCTCTCACCCTCCCACTTCTTACTGTACCCAATGCTTGTATAAATAAATCTTAAAAAAAAAAAAGAAAAAGAAATTCCCTTTTCTGGGGGCCTCCCTGTAGAGCAAGAGTATAAGTCTCAGCACTATGAAGCTATCCGCAGCCACTGCAGGGAGCTGACCCATGTGGCGCAGCAGACCTCTTCTGTCTCGACCGATGCTCCCCTCAGCAGTGTATGTCGGTAGATCTGCCACTTCTGCTCTGGTGAATCCTCTTACACCCCCTGCACCTCTTCTGTACCCCAGCTCTTATATGCATAAATAAATAAATCTTTTTTTAAAAAAAGAATTCCCCTTTACACTTTAAAATAAAATCATTTTAAATATTTCCTTCTCTGCTGTAAAATAGTACCACAGTGTTGTTACTTCAGTGGGCTGCGTGAGGCTGATCTTGGCTGAGAGGCACTAAGCTGTTGGCATTTGGCACACTTGGCTCTGGGGCTGCAGGGTTGTGACCCCAGTGTCACCTCATCTATTGTTATCAGTTCTTCATTCACAGTGAAAATGCTACCTTCCTAAAAGGAAAAATAAGAGAGAATAGGATTTGAGACTGGAAAAAAAATTTTTTTAAATTAGACTAGAAGAACTTCTTTGCTTTTTGAAAAAAAATTTCTTTTTTAATTGAGGTGTTATGATTTAGAGGTACAGGTTCAACCCCAAATCCTTCAACATTGTCCACTGGGCCCCTCCTGTCTTTATTCCTCACTCCTCACTGCCCCCTCTGGTAGCCTCTATTCTACAAGTGAGAGTTCTAGAGTTTGTCTTGCTTTAGTTTTGTCTGTTCTTTTGTTTTATTTGTTTATATTCCACATGTGAGTGAAATCATCTAGTACTTGTCTTTCTCCTGAATTATTAAAAGAACTCTTTTTAAAAAGCCACAGGGAGAGACAAAAAAACTCAGCTGCCTTATCAGAACGCCTAGGCCTCACCTGTAAAGTTGGGATGATTGTCTTGACTTTCCTCCCAAATTCTGTCCCATGCTGGCTCCCTTGTATTCCTTATTTCTTCCCTCCCCATCTGCCCCCAGCTGTATTCTTTTTGTGTATCACTACAGTATGATCACTATTTTATAAAGTATTCAAAAATGGAATGTCTCTCTCAAAAATATTCAGGTATGACCAAGAGCACCACAGTAACACCAGGGAAAGCTAAATGCAATAGAATATAAAAATGTCTAACTCACCAGTTTTCAATATTTTTTCAGAGCAAAGAGAAGGATACTTGTAAATTGTTAAATCTCAACAAATAAATACAAAAATTTAAAAAAAAGATAAAACAAAAAAGATCTGCCTTATGTACTGCTTTGGCATATTGGGGAATAACCTTCAAAGTTATATTCCAGGAAGCCAGAAGAAAGGCGTGTCCCGCACTGTCCTTCTGTCCTTTGTCTGCCCAGGACCTGGTCTTCAGAAGAAGTGGGTATCACTGCATACAGCACACGTATGCACTGCTGCCTCCTACTGCCCATACACTGTGTAGCAGCTAAAAAGCCAGAGTGTGAAAATCTCCCAGTCACATTTTACACACACACTCCTACCTCCACAAACCACACCACCCCCCCAACCCCGGCCCCAGATATTGTGGGTTTGGTTTCAGACCACCACAATAAAGTGAATATTTAAATAAGATGAATATTATATTATAATAAATTGAGTCATATGAACTTTTTTTGGTTTCCCAGAGCATATAAAAGCTATGTTTATACTGTAGTCTAACTAGCCTTGTCCAGCAAGCCTAAGGATGCTGGGAAGCACAGGGCTTTTGTGCCACTGGGGCCAGTCAAAGGGAAATTTGGAAAGATCAACACAGCCCTGGGCATTCGGGCATTCGTCGGGGGTGCCAGGACCTCCTGGGTTTAAGGGACAGTCTGGGCAGTTACCTAAAGCCGAGCCAGAGAGCAGGAGTTTGGGAACCTGGTGTGAGCTCAGCTTCATCTCTCTGCTTGCCTCCAGCAAGCCTGCCCTGGAGGGCCTGGAGGGCCCAGAGGGGAAACCACGTTATCATTTGCCCCAAGTCTCAGCTCCTACCTATGGTGGCACTGCAACAGACCACGGCTGGATGTACTCACCTGTCTGTAACCCACATTTCAGGCTCAGGCAGGGCAGAGGGCTCCTGCCAAGTGATTTGAACCCAGCACATGGCACCACTGCCACCTGCAAATTGAGAAAATAGCCTGTTAGCCAACAGCAGTATAATACTAAAACCATTACTATTAGTATAATTAGTATAAATATTAAAACTAGTTTCCTTTCCTAAAGACATAACTACTTTTTTCTGACTAGCCAAGCAGATTTGTCTTCTCCAAGAAATGGCCCGTGTGAATTTAGAACAAGAGAGAGGATTCTTTATCTCAAGAAGCTAGACGTAGTCCAGAGAAGAAAATCAAGGTGTGAAAGGACCTGTGAATACCTTGGACAGGAACAAGAAAACTGGGTGGGCATGATGCCACCTTCCTGCCACACAGTAGGTCCTGCCTGGCACATACTAGGTCCTGCCTGGAACACAGTAAGTCCTCCACTAATGAGTGATGCTGAAGCTAACATACTGCAGTAGGTAAGGAGGGAGCATGTGATTGGGGTAGAAGCCTAGGACCAAGGGCCCAGGACTGAGGGCGTCAGGCCATTCCCGTATCGGCCAATCCCCTATCAGCTTTTGTAGAAGGTCTCTCAGGAGTTTAGAGTAAACTCTACTGGAAAAGCAATAAGCACACAGCTCTGAATGGGATGGGGTTTCAGACATGAAGTAACTCAGGAGCCCCTGGCCGTACCTGAGCGAGCCTGAAAGTAACCAGAGCTGGTCTTGTGCTTGGGGGCCTGAGGTGGGGCTGGCCAGCAGGGACACTTTGGCTTCCTACAGGATCAGAGTGAAATCTTGACGTCCTGTCCTCGTGAGCTTCAAGCACAAAGTTGGTGTCGCCAGACTCCACCTGGGCTTCCTCTTGGCGAGGGTACCAGGGCTTTCGTGTTTTCTGGGTCGTTTAGTCCTGCCCAAGGAGGCAGCTTCCTCAGCTCCCTTGGGGTTCTCTTGTGCCCTACGGACAAAGCAGTGGGGTCTCCTCTTCTTGGTCCAGCTCTGTTTCAGCTTCTTGGAAAAATGCCTCAAAAGCCACACAATGACACTCATCTCCAATTGTTTTTGTTTTAAGCAGACAAAATCCCTATGGAAGTTATGCAAAAATAGACACTGACGTGAGTAGCAAAATTTACTACCACTATTTTCATGCTGTGTTGGTATCAAGGGGAGAGAAAACAGAAACACAAGTTAGCTCTGCTGACAAAAGAAAAAACAAAATAATTGAACATTGCTGCAGGTCCTGGTCAGTCAAAACAAGAAAACTTTGTTGAATCAGAACAAAATGCAACAAAATTACCAGCATTGTGTCAAAACTTAGTAAAAAATCAGGTGTATCTCTAACAGTCTGTTCAGTCCTTTGTAGGAAAAAAAAATGTTTTTTAACCCATCAAAAGTTCCATCAATAGGAATCTGTTGAGGGCCTCCCTGGTGGCACAGGAGTTAAGACGCAACCCATGGAGCAATCCTCAGCCACTGCAGAACAAGTTCAATTCCCGGTCAGCCAGAGAGAAACCTACATGGCGGGACAGACCTCTCCTGTCCCACTTGGTGCTCCCCTCAACAGTGTACTTCCCTCAGCAGTGTACTTCGGTCTTTCATCTGTTCTGTTCTCTGCTCTGTCTCTGGTGAATCCTCTCACCGCCCCCATCTCTGGCCTGTACCCCAATTCTTGTATAAAAATAAATCTTATTAAAAAATTAAAAAATAGGAATCTGTTGAGACCTTCCCCCCCCTTTTTTTTTATAGAGGCATGTTTTATTTGTTTGTTTGTTTGTTTGTTTATACAAGCACTGGGTACAGTCAGAAGCGCGGGAGAGTGAGAGAATTCACCAGAGCCAGAGCGGGGAGCAGAGCAGGCAGACTGACGAAGTACACTGCTGAGGGGAGCAGCGGGTGGCAGGAGGGGTCTGCACGCCATGTGGGACCCTCCTCCGGTGGCAGGGGAGCAGCCGGGGGATCGAACCGGCGCCGCAGAGGCCGTGAGCAGCTTCTCAACCCAGCGCTCAACCGCTGCGCCACCGGGGAGGCCTCCCCACCCCCATCTTTTTAGAAACAACTTCTGTAGATATCAAACAATTGAAGTACACAATATTACAAGGCGACAATCACCATTGACAATTTACATAGCTATCAGGTACTGAGAGGTTTATACACATTTTAGAAAACCAATGTTAACATTTCTGCACATGTCGAAGTTTTACTATTTTCCCAAGTGACAATGCTTTCCTTCTAGTTTTACTTTACTAAGCAAGCCAAATAGGACAAATTCATCTAATGCCTTTCCCAGGAGGAAAGGAAGAAACTTCGTGGCATGTCTCAGGAGGTCTACTAGGTACCACAAAATTTCCTTGCATCAGCCAAATGACAGGCTACCAAATTTTTACTTGAATTTAGATTTCTGGGAAGCTTTGCCATAAACATCAGAAAACAACAGCAACAACAATATTCTATCTCTATGAAGGCACCGACTTAGTTCAGTAGTACAATATTGACAATCAAACTGTTACAGGGCAGCCCCAATATAAAATGGTGTGCCTAACTGTGGGTCCTCACCCGTGCACTTAAAAAGGGCTTATTAATACTCTTCTGCAGGCACACTCAAAGGTTAATAAAATGTTTATTTACAAGGGAAGGGAAATGAGGAAATGTACTGGAATCCCAAATAGCACTCTGAGAGCTGGCGGTGAGCCAGGAGCCGTGAAGCTAAGAGGAGAGAGAGCAAGACCCCAAGGCCCACATGTCTGGCTTTTATACCAAACCTGGCTGCTTAATTCCACCCTCAGGTCCCAGCAACCTTCCCTTTGGTGGTTTGTCTTTCCCAATGTCTTGATGGCTTTGGTCTGGAGTCGGGGTGGAGTCCACAAAGCCTGTATGGAATTAGCTCAGGACATCCTTTCCCCCTAACAAAACCATAACCTTTAGTTTTTTCTCATTAACTGGAAACTTTTTTTCAACCTCTAGAAGCCAAGTCAGACACAAGGATATACAGACATACAACATATAGGCAAAGACAGTTTTTTAGTAATGCCACGTGGAATATATTATATAACTGCAGTTTTACTCCATTGGCTCAGAAAAAAATGCCAAAGTCCAAAAAAAAATGTGGAGTGGTGCTGGCAGAAATCAGTTTCCAGTTGTCATCCTACAAACCTAAGACTTTGGCAATAGGAAGAAAAAGTTTTATTAATCACAAGAGTTACATGACATTGCTCTTGGGTTTCCTGGAACAGAACTTGAAAAAGCAAAATCAAAATATAAGCAATTAACTTTCAATTAAAAGGAGTCATCTCCTTACTTGTTAGCCACTCTGGGACAGAAGCTGAAAGAGCAGATTCAACATCAAAGCACAGATTACTAGGGAGGGACAACAACACAGGTATGAAAACCTGGTACAGTTACATGATGCACCCTAAAGAGTGCTTTCCACAGGGCCTCACCTGGTGGCGCAGCAGTTGAGCCCTGGGCTGTGAAGCTGCCCGCAGCCTCTGCAGCGCCTGCTGGGGAGGGTCCCACATGGCATGACAGACCTCTCCTGCCGCTCCCACTGTGCCTGTCAGCAGGGTACTTCGTCAGTCTGCCTGTTCTGTTCCCTGTCTGGCTCTGGTAAATTCTCTCACCCTCCCGCGCTTCTGACTGTACCCAGTGCTTGTATAAATACATAAATAAATCTTAAAAAAATAAGAATATTTTTCACAACAGACCTTACTCAGTAAGAAGCAGAAACTAAAAATCTTGCCTTACACCAGTAATTAAATCCAGAATTCAAATGGCAAACATGCCCAAAACAATTGTGTAGACAAAATTCACAGCAGCAAATCCCTTCAGACTCAGACAAAATCTTTTTAATTTTTCTGATCCAGACTTTGCAAAAATTCAAGTTATCTCCAAGAATCCATCAAGGCTACCAGCAATTACCAGCTACTGCTTAAGGCTACTCTTTCCTTAACATCTAGGCATACATTTGCTAATTTAAACACCACTGCTCCACAGCTGGCTTGCAAAACAAAACTCCAAGGGAAGCCTTGTCACTTGGGAAAACCGGTGAAACTTTGAGATGTACGGAAATGTTAACACTGGTTTTCTAAAACGTGTATAAACCTTTCAGTACCTGATAGGTATGTAAACTGTCAGTGGTGATTGTCTCCTTGTAATATTGTATACTTTAATTGTTTGATATCTATAGAAATTGTTTCTGGAGAAAACCGGGGAAAGGCCTCAACAGATTCCTATTGATGGAAATTTTGATGGGTTAAAAAAATTTTTTTTCCTGCAAAGGACTGAATAAACTATTGGAGATACACCTGATTTTTATTAAGTTTTGACACAATGGTGGGAATTTTGTTGTGGGAATTTTCCCACAACAATGGTGGGAATTTTGTTGCATTTTGTTCTGATTCAACAAAGTTTTCTTGTTTTGACTGACCAGGACCTGCAGCAATGTTCAATTATTTTGTTTTTCTTTTGTCAGCAGAGCTAACTTGTGTTTGCATTTTCTCTCCCCTTGATACCAACACAGCATGAAAATAATGGTAGTAATTTAACTTCCGTAGGGATTTTGTCTGCTTAAAACAAAAACAATTGGAGATGAGTGTCATTGTGTGGCTTTGAGAGGTGTTCTTCCAAGAAGCTGAAACAGAGCTGGACCAAGAAGAGGACACACACTACTTTGTCCATAGGGCTCCAGAGACCCCCAAAGGAGCTGAGGAATCTGCCTCTCTGGGCAAGACTGGATGACCCGGAAAACACAAAAGCCCTGGTACCCAGGAACAGAGGAAGCCCACATGGAATATGGCAAGACCAGCTTTGTCCTTGAAACCCACGTGGACCAGATATCAAGAGTTCATTCTGATCCTATTAGGAGTGTTCCTAGAGAGCCGGCTACAATTGCAGTTTGGCTATTCTGCCCTGTGATTGTATGCAAAAATAGGAACTATGGTTTAAAAGTAGATTTAGTTTGCAAACTTTTGCTATACTGTTGAAACCATTTGGGATCAAGGTTGAGAGAACTTGTTTTTAGGTAAGTTGAACCAATTTTAAGATTTTTTTCCTCTGTGATTTTAGTATATTTGCTGTCTTGTTTTGGCTAATGCCTCCAGACGTTTGTTTGTTTTTTTCCCTTTTGGCTTGGATAACGGACTATTTTCCAGTCATGGAAAAGTGTCCTACTGGACCTTCGTGGACAGTGCTGCTGACTAATTGTTGCTTCTCTTACACACATTGCACCCTGAAAGAAGACTGTCTCCTAAGGCTACACTCTGAGATCTGTGCCACCATCGATATGGTGGAATTAAAATTACAAGGGGGGATTGTAACATGTGGTCCCCAGGAAAGGGGGAGGTTCCAGGTTCCCTGCCCCACCCAAAAGGAGGGTGGAGCTGAGCAGGGAGAGAAGCTGCAGAGGAGACTGGGGAAGAAAGGAAGCAGGATGGAGCCAGAAGGAGACCTGAAGGAGGCACTTGGAGCTGAGAGACACGTGAAGAAATTGCGCTTGCCTGTTGGTCGTGGACTGGGTGACACAGATGTGGGTGAGAGACCCGTGGGGAGATGACAATGGCGGTTTTTGTCTTGATTTTGATTTTGCTCTTTTTCTTCCAGACTTGTCTGGTGGTTTCTGATCCTTCTCTGTGGGTCTCCACCAGAAGATGCTTTAGACTTGTGGCAGGTTTTGGGGCCTCTCTCTGGGCCAATCCTGCTTGGGTGGACTTTTACCCACAAGGGGATGGGTAACTTTGGATACTTGATTTAGAAATTGTATGCTTTGCCTTTCCTGTATTGTTTTCTAATGTTCCTTTTCATTAAAGTCTCACATGTTTTGTGTTGATGGGGTGGACAGCAGAACTACTTAGAGCAGGAAGGTTTGCGGGTCATGGGGTGCCCCTCTCCCTGCCCTGTAATAGAAATAGGTGCAGGCCACAGGCCCGTGGCCGGGAGTCTGTGAACCCCAAGTGGCCTGCTCAGCCACCTACTTGTGAGCTGCAGCTCTGCCTTCCCGCCCCAGGTCAGAGCCCCTGGGTCCCTAGGTCAGAGCCCAATCTTAGGAGGTGACCTAAGAATCCACCCTGAGCTCAAGGCCTGATCTCTCCGGGGCAGGCGGCTGCACCACAAGGTGTGGCCAGGAACACTGGTCCCTTGTGGCCGGGAACACTGGCCCAGGGACAACGACCTATGCAGGACAAGGCACCACAGAAACTGCTCAGTGTGCACCTTCCTGGTAAGAAGGAGTCCATGATCTGCATGACCCTCACCCTACAGCTGAGAAGTACCTGGGGGCAGACTCCCGATCCCTGATGCCACCCGCCCTTGATGGAGCACAATTTCTAGCTTCACCCCTTCCTTCTCTTTTTGTCCAAAGGGAAACTAAACAAGTGAGATCCATACAAACTAAAAAAGCAGGCCTCCTGGTGGCGCAGGGGCTAAAGACTGCACTGTGAAGCTGTCCCCAGACATTGCAGTGTGAGTTCAATCCCCCACCGGCCAGGTTGCTAACCCACATGGAGCTGCTGACAACTCCAGCCTCCCTGCTGCTCCCCTCAGCTGTGTATTTCAGGCAATCAGCCTGTTTTGCTCCCCATTCTGTCTCTGGTGAGTCCTCTCACTTCCCCCCACCCCCTGCTCTGATCTGCACACCAGTCTCATGTGCATAAAGGAAATAAATCTTAAAAAAAAAAAAATCACACACACACACAAAAGGCAACCCCCAGAAAGGGAACAAGTGTTCGCACACACCCTGTGTCTGACTGGGGCTGCACTTGCAACACCGACACAGACACACACATACAAGAGCAATGGAGCCAATGACCCGATACACGGTGAGCAGAGGAGCCCCATCGTCACTTCTCAGAGAAGAGACCCCATCGCTGCAGACACGGGCAGACACTTTGCCCTCAATATTATAGGGAGAATAAAGTGAACCGTGGGAGAGGAGCCCAAGTGCTATGAGAGGGTACAAGAGAGAACACTCTGTAACTCCTGAATTGCACTGTTGTGTCGAGCAACACCACACTGATAAAGAAACGGGAGTTGTGAAGCAGGCTACATAATGCAGGATGCTGCTGAAGAGCAAGATCCTGGCCCTTTTATTGGCACATGGCATTCTTTGTAAGGGGGAGGAGCAAAGGAGATTAAGGGGAAGGAGATTAAAGAAAGGGGAAGGGTGTAGAAGATTAGGGATTGTGAGCCTGCTGACCAGGCACTTCTTATCTACTTGATGACACATGCTAATCCCCAGCCATGGTTCTAATCTTATCAACAAGGTGGTCCACTGATCAGCTTCTGGGGTCCCTTGTCATACATTGGTCCTCAGACACCGGTCATACCTCATGATGTGTAAATCGGGAGTAGGTGTTATGCATCGGTCCTCAGCCCCCGGGCATTCCAGACTTACCTTGTGATGCAAAACCTTCGCAGTGTAATCCAGCTTTGTGCTTTTGTTTGATTTGAAGGGCTGAAGGGTTGGGCTTCTGTTCCTAAATGGCTGGGCCATTTTGACCTTGTTTAGGTGACAAAATGGCAGCCAAATAGGCTGCCTAGGAGTAGCAGACCCACAATGCACCAGCGGGAGGGCCCGTGGACAACAGCAGAGCAGACCCCACATACCTCCCAGTGTGAAAATGGGCCTGGGAATCCAGGATGCCCAGCCCAGAAGCACAGGAGGGGATGCTGGATCTTGGATGGAGTGACCTCTGCCTCCGGGGCCCAGGGTCAGGGGTTCTGACTATTTTGGACCCTTTCCTGATTTGGGGCAGCTCTCAGGCTTCAGTGGCCCTGCTTTGGAACAACCCTAATGGGCTGGGCCTTTCCCCGTGGAGGTGGGGGTGGGGGTAACTCTGGATGCTGGATTTGGACACCGTATCTGTCCCATTTTCTTCATTGCACACTAATTGTATTAAAGTGCCTTTCCACCAAATGCCTCATGCATCAGCGGATGTCTTGTGTCAATGTGCTGGGTGGCAGAACCTATTGAGAACGGGCAGGTTTGAGGGTGATGGGAAAGCAAGTGAGAATGATAAAGACAAATACCCTCCATTGACTTAGCAGGTGAGGGGGAAAGGTAAAATTCCTAGAAAAAAGAAGGGACTTTAAATAAGCCGGTGAGGTTGCTGAGGGTCAGAGGAAAGGGGAGCATGGACAGGCCAGCGGGAAAAATGTCAGGGACTAACAGGTATTGTTACAGGGCAGCCCGGATACAAAACGGGGTGCCTGACTGTGGGTCCTCACCCGAGCGCTTAAAAGGACTTATCAATGCTCTACTGCAGGCACACACGAAAGGTTAATGAAAGGTTTATTTACAAGGGCAGGGCAATTGAGGAAATGTACAGCTCAGGGAGAAAAATGGGAGACAAAGTTTTAAATGAGTCCTACCCTATCCGCCGATCAGGAATCCCAAAAATTGCGCTCTGAGAGCTGGCCGCGAGCCAGGAGCCGTGAAGCCAGGAGGCGATCGACAGAGCGAGAGACCCCAAGGCCCACGTGTTTGGTTTTTATACCCAACCTGGTTATTTAATTCCATCCTCAGGTCCCAGCCACCTTCCCTTTGGTGGTGACGGGATTTGTCTTTCCCAATGTCTTGATGACTTTGGCCTGGAGTGGGGGTGGAGTCCACAAAGCCTGTATGGAATTAGCTCAGGACATCCTTTCCCCCTAACGGTATTGGGCAGGAAAGGTCAGGAAAATAGATTGAGGTTTCAGGGGTGCTGTTACAGAGAGATCCTGGGGGGGGGGAGTTCTCTGAGGAGCATGACTTGACAGTGACATCAATGAAGTGACACAGGGGGCGCTTCAAGCAGAGGGAACCTCCGGTGCAAAGTCCGACACGGAAAATGTGGTTATTGTCAGCGAAGTTAATGGGCCTATGCGTGTATGGGGGTCGGGGGAGGCGGAGAGTGGCAGGAAGCTGAAATACCGCCCTGTTTTAGTCGTGGTGGTCGGACAACCCGCCATAGACATGGAAATTTGATTTTCCCCTGGGTGGACACCACCTGGGAAGTCAGCCCCAAGCCTGGGGAAACAAACTGTTCAGCAGCCATGAGGGAAATAAATAAATAAACAAATACACAGACATGAAATCCAAAGCGTAAGAGTCAAGCAGAGAAGACCCCCATGAAGCCTCCCGGGGGGCGCAGGGGTTAAAGAAAGCGCCACCCAGCTCCCGCCAGCCGCTGCAGCAAGAGATGGACCCCGAGGCCAGGAGCAGCGCACGGGGCGCAGCAGACCCTCCCGTCTCCCCGCTGCTCCCCTCACCAGGGAATTTCAGTAGATCCGCCTGCCTGTTCTGACCGCCCCTCTCTCTGGTGCATCCTCTACCCGCCCCCCTCCCCAACCCCTGGTCTACACCCCAGTGCTTGTATACGTAATAAATAACTCTCGGGAAAAAATTAAGTACCCCCCCAACACACACACACGCACCACAGCGCAGGCAGGGGCACACACTGATCCCACCATGGTGTGAAAACGAGAAGCCATGTCAGGTAGAGCTGTCAAAGGGAAAAGTTGATTAGATGGAGGAATACGCTCTCACCCAGGGGGAGCAGGTGTTGAGCGTTGAAATGGGCCGGGGGATTGGATTCCACATGGGAACCGAGATGATTTATTTTGGGGGGCGATGTGCTGGGTCCCTGGAATATTTTGGTGAAATGCAAAGTGGAGGCCTGTGAGGAGAGCACGCGGAGTGCTGGTGTGAGGTTCACTGGGCGGCGCAGCGGGTTCCGAGAGTGACAGGGGGAGCCCCTGAGCTGCTGGGAAAGTCTCCCGCGCGTTTGCAGCCACCGGAGGGTCAGTTAGTTTTCCAGCGTCTCTCCCGAAACACACAAGACGCTGCGATCCTTTGCGGGGCGGCCCTGAGCAGATCCGGGGCGCGCACGGAGGAGGGCTCAGGGCCAGAGCGGGGTCTGTGGGGAGAGGCAGCCGCTCGGGCTCCGGCGCCCCGGCCTCTGCGGCATCACCTGGGCCTGGGCGCGGGCGGCGCGGGGGCGGGCGAGGGCGCACCTGGGGGCCAGGGCGGCGCAATAAGGGGGCGTCTCCGCGGCTGGGAGGGCTCCGGCCCCCAGCGAGAGTGGCTGCGAGGGAGGACGCGCAGCGGCCTGGACAGGAGGCGACCCCGCGGGAACGCCGGAGAGATCCCAGAGCGAGTCCAGATCCCCCGGGCTGTTTCAGCCCACGACCTCAGCCCCGCATCCCCGGCCCCTCAGCCCGCCGGCGCTGCGCCCGCCGGGAGAGCGCGGAGAGTCTGGGTTCGCAGGGGCCTGGAGCCTCTCCCCGGGGCCTCCTGCCCGTCCTGCCCCCGGGCGCCCAGCTCCGCTGTCGGGGAGAACGCGAAAGGCCCACGCCAGCCCCCGGGAGCCCCGGGACCCTCTGCCCGTGTGCCCGGAGCCCTCCGGAGCCGGCCCGGGCGGCAGAACCCGGCGCCGACGGGAACGCGGCCCCCGAAGTCCTGGGGCGGGGGCGG
The DNA here is from genome assembly GCF_014898055.3 of Talpa occidentalis. NCBI lineage: Eukaryota > Metazoa > Chordata > Mammalia > Eulipotyphla > Talpidae > Talpa > Talpa occidentalis. Next base: position 99,079,099 of record NW_023605083.1, on the reverse strand, counting down.
GGCGGGGGAGGCTCCTCTCTGCGGCCTCCAGACTCGGCGCCGCGGGGGGACGGTGCGCACGACGGGGGCCGCGCACGGACTGGGGCCCCGCTCAGAGCAGGTCTGGGGTGAGCGTCCCTCGAAGCTCTGCCCGTGGGGGGAGGACGAGCCTGGAGGCGCCGGGGCCCCCCAGGAGGCGGACGCGGCCCGGGAGCTGCCGGAGGAGACCTGGAGGGGAGGGATGCGAGCAGCCGGCGGGACCCACCCAGGACCCCGAGCCGCAGACGCAGCGGCGGGGGAGCAGGAGCCCGACGCCCCACCCGCCCGCCCGGCGCTGACGGGGCCCCACGGACGGCGGGGACTCCCGAGCACGCGGGGCCGGGGGCGGGGGCCGCCTTCTCCGTGGTGCCCTGGGAGGGGGAGCGAGGGCATCCTCTGAGCGCCCCCGGAGAGGAGTGTCGGGGTGGCCTTCGGCGGCCTTGGGGGGCGGTTCTCCGCAGCAGGAGCGAGTCTCAAAAAGCCGCCAGACGCGCCAAAAGCGGGCGCCGAGGTCCGGAGCCCCGAACTCGAGGGACGCAGCCGCGGATGCTCACGGAGCGGCGGAGCCTCCTCCCGGCACCTGCGGGCGAGGCCCGTTGGCTGTGGAGGGAGGGTGAGGGCCGAGGACCCTGGGGGGCGGGGGTGACCTGGCCCGCGGGGGAGCCCACGGCGGATAGGGGCCCGGAGCGCCCGCGGGGTGCGCGCTCTCCCCAGGCGGGCGGTGCCCGCGGGCCCAGGGCTGGTCTGAGCGCCGGGCCGCCTGGCAGCGGCGGTGATGAGACCCGGTGCGGCGGGGACGGCAGTGAGTACCCCTGGGGCTGGGCGGGTCCCCAAGAGAGCTGAGGGTCTCAGACCTCAAGAGTGCGCGCAGCTGGGGGTGGGGGGCGGGGTGTGGCTTGCGCTGAGACCCGGAGAAGGCCCGCGAGCCGGACGCCCCTGCTTGGGACCGCGGAGTCCGCCCAAGCTGAGCAGCGGTTCCCCCTGGGGGGAGCGGGGCTGTGGGGGACAGTCTAGAGCGATCATGGAGGGCGGGGGGCGCGCAAAGGAGCTGCCCATTCAGCCTTCCGGGGTGCCCTGGCTGGCAGGAGCCAGTTTCCGCTGTGTCTGTTGTGATGTGCTCAGTTGGCCGCTCACCTGTGTGGTCCTGGCTGCAGGGTTGACTGGCCAATAGAGCCAGGTGGAGATGGTGGAGAGACAGCAAATGGCCGTGTGGACTGAGGGGTAAGGGGAGACTGCTTCCTTTTGGGGTTTGCCCCGAACATCTTAGTGGAAAGCCTGGGGTAGTAAAAAAAGGGGCTTTGGGGAGTGTAGGCTTTGCGTCAGCAGCCTGAGGGTGGGCACCTGTCAGAAGGGGTGTGAATGCTCACGGGGCACACCTGAGCTGGGGGCTGAGAAAATAAAGGCTGCGGCAGAGAGCAAGGAGGAGAAGAGGAAGAACCAGAGCATCGCCGCTGTAAATAAGGTATCGGAATGGGGAATGGGAGTAGGGGGCAGAGGGTCCAGGGGGTGTCTGGCGCCCCCTACCGACGGTTCTGAAGTTGTCACTTTTGCGCCTGCGCAGTCGGGTGGGCGGGGGTCTGGCGCTCCTGGGGCTGCACCTGGGGCTTCTCAGTTCTGTGGGGCGGGTGTGGACTTTTCCCCATCTGGGATGTGGGTTGCCTGGGGCTTGCGCGTGCGTGGTGGGGAACCTGGGGGGCCTAGTTGCATTTTCTGGCCTTTGTCGCGGTCACTCTCCACCCGTGGCTAGAGGGGTGTGTCCTCCCTGACAGTGACCTCGCCCCTCTGCCCAGGGCGTCTTCAGGGCACATCCTGGGGGTGTGAGTGGGAGCGGAGGGTGCAGGTGCCCCTCTACCCCCTGGCGAGTGTGGCCAGGGCCAGGGGGTGCTAGGAGGGTTCGGGGAGTCTTGGGGATACAGCAGCTGGAGATCCGGGGGTCAGGGCGGGGTGCGTGCGCTCCCCTCACCCCCTCTGCTTGGAGCCCCCCTGGTGTCTCAGGGTCGTGGGCCGGGCGGGGCCTGGAGCAGCGAGGGCTCTGCAGTGGGCGTTTGGGCAGAGTGGCCCTGGCCAGAGCGGCACAGGGTGGGGCGGCAGCCACTTCCCGCGCAAGGAGCCCCGGCACCGTCCAGGGGGCAGGAGGACGCTGCCCTGAGGAAGCGTGTAGCTAAAGAAGCGTTTATTACGAATGTGACGTTTGGTCTGAATTGTTGGTCTGAACCTGGTCTTTCTGGAGCCCCGCGGGGGTGCCGCTGCCCTTTGACCTGGGGAGCCTGCAGCATTGGAGCGGACAGGTGAGGCCGAGGGAGGGAAGGGGCGCATCTGATGCAGCTGCAAGTGACGGGTCCCTCAGGGAGAAATGCACAAGTTGGTTTCCCCCATCTCTGGCAGTTCCCCCCTGCTTAACCCCTGCCCCACCAGGATGGCCCCTAGTCTTTTTTTTTTTTTTTTTTTTTTTTTTTGGTCAGCTTCAGGTAAGGGAACTTTGTTCTTCTTCTTCTTTTTTTTTTTTTTTTTTTTTTAAGATATTTACTTATTTATACAAGCACTGGGTACAGTCAGAAGCACGGGAGGATGAGAGAATTCACCAGAGCCTGAGCGGGGAACAGAACAGGCAGACTGACGAAGTACACTGCTGAGGGGAGCAGCGGGCGGCAGGAGAGGTCTGTGCGCCATGTGGGCCCCTTGCCCGGTGGCCGGGGATCCAACCGGCGCTGCAGAGGCTGTGGGCAGCTTCGCAACCCAGCGCTCAACCCCTGAGCCACCGGGGAGGCCCCCGGTAAGGGAATTTTTAAGAATGTTTTTAAAAAATAATCTTTCCCCAAAATTCAAGCAACCTTGTTTGCCCTTTTAATGACCAGTGGATAATGTAGGGTCACAGTATTTTGGGCGAGGAGGAGACATTTGTCTGCATCTCAGTGTTTATTTGCGAACTGCCAGCACCTCCAGCCGGGTGGGCGTGGCGTCCGGGAACACTTGCACGCCCAGGCCTGCCCAGCGCACCTAGCTTTACCTGCGCTGCTACCGCGCATGCGTGCTCGCCCAGGCACGGCCCTTGGCCCTGCTGACCCCGGGCTGGGGGTGAGATTCTGGCTGGGGTCAACCTGGTCTTTCAGGACCCCCGCGGGGGCGCCGCTGCCCTTTGACCTGGGGAGCCTGCGGCTTTGGAGCAGACAGGGGAGGCCCCAGCGCGCGGGCTGGATGTGGAGAACTGGGGATTTGGGGGTTCATTTTAGAGCCGGCAGGACGCAGGGGTCCGGGTTGCTCCTGCGCGTCGCCCCGCTGATTCCTGAGGCGTTTGCTCCTGACTGCGGTCCGAAGGGAGCCCGGGCAGGTCCTAGGTCTTCCCCCCACCCCACACAGGCATTGCGTTTCCATCCCCGCAGTCTACAGTGCAGTTTGGGGAACGGGTTTTCCACTTTCCCGGGGCCCATCCCCCTCCCGCCCCTGGTCCAGCAGGCAGGAGGCTGAGCTGCGTCCAGTCTCCTGGGGTGCAGGCTCGACCAGTGGGCTGCGTGGGCCTGGGGCTCTGCTTTTCTCACGGGGTCTGAGGTGCTGCCCCTGCTGGGCCTGGGCCTGGGCCCATGTCTGAGGGCTGAGGCGTGACTTCCCTATCCACAGCTGATGTGGCCATTTAGAGCCTGAAAGGGGCTTTCACACCTGGAAACTGCCTCAGGAGGCGACTTTAGACTCTTCGTTGAGTAGAATCCAGGCTTTCCTGAGCCATGAGTGACTAGGAGCCACGCGGCTGCTGCACTCCGGCTATACGTCTCTGGTTTTTTAGATTTTTTTTTTTTTTAAGTAATTGGATTTTTCTTCTCTCTCTCTCTCTCTCTTTTTTTTTTTTTTAAAGATTTATTTATTTGTACAAGCACTGGGTACGTCAGAAGTGCGGGAGGGTGAGTGACCTCGCCAGAGCTGGGAACAGAACAGGCAGACTGATGAAATACACTGCTGAGGGAAGCAGCAAGCGCGGCAGGAGAGGTCTGCGCGCCATTTGGCCAGGGATTGACCCGGCGCTGCAGAGGTTGCGGGCAGCTTCGCAGCCCTGAGCTTAACCGCTGCGTTACCGAGGAGGCTAAAATGGGTTATTATTAACAGACTCAGTATAGTTAGAGCAGTGACCCTCTCTGCATTACTAGAGGACCCACCCGAGAAACACAGCAGGTGAAACTGGGCACTGTAATCAATGAGGGGGTGCAAAGATCTTCATGGGGATCATCTGAGACCCAGAAGAGCCCTTTCCTGAGATCTTTTCTCTATGACACCTGGTGCCAAGAGGATTCCTCCTATTTCAGGGGCTGCATCAGCCAGACTCATTCCCCTGGGAACTGGGAATTTTGTAGATAATCCATGTTGCCTATTAACTGTTCTAATGTGTTAAACTATTGTTATCACCTTCCTTGCAAGCCCCTGTTATGAGAAGTTGGGCTCCTCAGGAAGGAGAAAGGAATTGCGTTTACTGAGCACCTGCTGGAGGTGACCGGAGGCCCGGCAATGCATGCATGACTGAAGTGAGTGATCTCCATTAATTATACTATAAATTTTTTTTAAGCATTAACAATCTCTATTTTAATCATATAAGTTTAACAAAAGAGCTCAGGTGTGAAAATACAAATTATTGATTGACTCAATATCTATACCGATACTCTTTTTTAATAAATATAAATTATTTTATTTTATATAATTCTTACATCATTTTTCATTTTTGCATAATGTATGCATTTTCATTTTGGTTAAATTCCCACCCCCTTATTTTGACCCTAATCCCTCTTCTCCTCCCCCTGCCCCCTGCTGTAGTATGTCTCTGGTCTATAGTTGCTTGTTGATTTTGATTTTTACTTTATTGGAACTAGTCTTTTAACCTGGTCCCTTATTTAGGTTTTTCTAAATTCCTGCTATGAATGAGACCATCATGTATTTTTCTTTTTCTTTCTGGCTTATTTCACTAAACATGATCCCTTCCAGCTCCATCCATGTTGCTGCAAATGGCATGAGTTTATCTTTTTTGATTGCTGAATAATACTCCATTGTGTATATGTACCACATCTACTTGATCCAGTCATCTATTTTGGGGCATTTGGGTTGTTTCCATAGCTTAGCTATTGTAAATATTGCTGGTATAAATGTAGGGGTGTAGGTGCCCTTTTGAATTAATGTTTCTGTGTCATGTGAGACGCATCAGGGTTTGAGGGGGACTGTGTGGAGAGACTCTAAAAGCAGAAACCTGGGACAGGTAGCTCGCGACAGAGGACATGGCCTCGCCAGCGCCCTGCGGGCTTCTGGGACGGGGTGGAGTCCAGTCTCCAGGGAGTCTGTCAACACACCTCTTGGCGGTTGCTGTCCCGTGAAGGCTGAAAAGCCCCCGGGGTGCCCTCAGCCGGGGGCATGGCCTCTGCTCTGACACCACAAAGAGCTCTGTGATGTCACCCACACAGCGGTGTAGGTAGAGCGAGGAGTGTTGGGATCGTGACGGTGGACTCGGAGGGAGAGAGAGCGCGTGTTGGTGGATTGGATTGCTTTTGCTTTATTTCTTATTCAGTTATTTATTTTAGCTATTTTAGTTATTTTATTTTATATATTATTTATTTTATTTTTATTTCTTGGTTTTTATTTCCCTTTATTGTTTTATTTGCTTATTTTTTCTTTTTATTATTTTAATTTGTTTTTTTTAACTTTTTTTATTTCCCCCATTTTTCCCTCGTGTTATTTTTGTGTGTTGTTTTTTCTCCTTTGTTTGTCTTTTTTTTTATTTTAGTTGTTTGTAATTGTTTGTTCGCTTGTGGTTTGTTCGTTTTGTCTGTGTTCTTGTTAACTTTAGTGGTTAGTTCTTGGTTTTTTTTATTATATTTTTTTTTTTTTTAAATGAAGTTTTTTTTTTTTTTTATTTTTTTTTTTTTAATAGAGGCATGTTTTATTTATTTATTTGTTTGTTTGTTTGTTTTGTTTATACATGCACTGGGTACAGTCAGAAGCGCGGGAGGGTGAGAGAATTCACCAGAGCCAGAGCGGGGAGCAGAGCAGGCAGAAGGACCGAAGTACACTGCTGAGGGGAGCAGCGGGCGGCAGGAGAGGTCTGCGCGCCATGTGGGACCCTCCTCCGGTGGCCGGGGAGCAGCCGGGGATCAAACCGGCGCTGCAGAGGCCGCGGGCAGCTTCGCAACCCAGCGCTCAACCACTGCGCCACCGGGGAGGCCCTTTATTATATTTTTAAATATTTATCTTTGTTAATTTTTTGGTTGTGTGTTTTAATTTTTGAGTGTGTAGTTAGTTAGTTAGTATTAGTATTCTAGTTAGGTGAGCATAGTTAGTATTTCTGGTAGAGGTAAGTTAGCATCCTTAGTGTTTCGGTAGAGTAGTCAGCGCGGGGAGCATTTAGTTAGTTTCGGGGATCCTTTTCAGGTACTACTAGCTCTAGGCTAGTAGTGCACTTGTTAATCCGGCAGCGGAGCTAGTGCCGAGGGCTCTAGACAGCCAGGGCCTGCGAGCATAGGAGCGGGTCCGCCCTCACTGCCCCGATGCGCCCGTCTGCCCAGGCAATGGCCCTGAGACAGTTTGTGGTGCTCCGCACGCTGGGGGAGGGCGGTTACGGCAAGGTCAAGCTGGCGCTGCATCTGCCGACGGGCACGGAGGTGGCCATAAAGATCGTGCCCAAGGGCGGCAACCGCGACAAGTTCCTGGCCCGCGAGGTGGCCTGCATGAAAGTCCTTCGGCACCCGAACGTTCTCCAGCTCTTCCAGGTGGTGGACACCGAGGACGAGGTGCTGCTGGTCCTGGAGCGCACGCAGGAGGGTGACCTGGAGACTACCTGTGCAGGTGCGGGCGCGCCGCCTCTTCAAGCAGATCCTCGCAGCGCTCAGCCACTGCCACGCCCGGGGCGTGGCACACCGGGACCTGAAGCCGGAGAACCTGCTCCTGGACCGGCACCGAAACATAAAACTCGCAGACTTCGGGCTCAGTGCCCAGTTCTCCGGGGCGTCGCTGCTCAAGACCCCCTGCGGCACCCCGGAGTTCGTGGCCCCCGAGCTCTTCCGTCGGCAGGCGTACAGTGGCCCCGTGGCGGACGTCTGGAGCCTGGGGGTGGTCCTCTACGACATGGTCACCGGGGAGCTGCCCTTCGAGGGCAACACCTTCGGGGAGCTGCGGGCCAGGGTGCTGAGCGGCATCTACCACGAGCCGCACTACCTCTCCCAGCAGTGCCGGGACCTACTGAAGAAGATGATGACGCTCGACCCCCAGAGCCGCAGCACCCTGGACAGCATCATCAAGCACCCCTGGGTGGGGCTGCCCAACGGACTCCCGCCCTGCCGCAAGCCGTCCCTGGGCCAGCACGAGGCCGCAACGGAAACCATGGTCTGCCTTGGGATCCGGAAAGAAGACATCGACAGGGCACTTTTGGAGGCCAGGTACGATGACCTGATGGGGACTTACCTCATGCTGCTCTCCAGACAGCGGGCAGACGAGGAGGGGCCGGACCCCGCCATCTCCCCCAAGCTCCTCAGTCCCCATGGGGCCCACTGCTTCCTGATGCCAGAAGACCACCTGCAGCCTGAGGTCTCGGGACACGAGACATTACGGGTGGGACTGTCCCCAAAGCAGGACGCCCAGAAGCCCACCACCACCTCCGGGCCAGGCATCCCGCAGGAGGACGCCGTCATGCAGAGCTCGGTCTCCGGCTCAAGGCCCGTGCTGCGGGAGGCCTGGGGGCCCAACACCATCTCGCTGCCAGGTCCCCTGCAGGAGGAAGCCCTGCCGCCCAGCACCACCTTGCCAGGCCCCCAGCTAGAGGGGGGCCAGGAAACCAGCAGGAAGAACTCCAGCCCAGCCCCCCAGCCCTCCAGCACCACCCAAACACCTCCCCCAAGATCGGTGGCCCCTGCAGAGACACTGGGCCGTCAACAGCATTCCCATTCCACCCTTGGAGGCTACAAGGCCAGAGCTCGGCGACTCCTTAACAGGATTGTAAAATGCTGTCTTCTCTGTACACCCTTCAGAGGAAAACAACAATCCACAGTTCACCCTGCTGGGGATTAGGATCCTCACCAGCACCTCCCCAGAATTCGCTTCCCCGCTCTAGGGAGCCACCCAGTGGCCATGGTGAAAGGAGCACACCAGTGGAGGCCGAGGCCCTGGAGAGAGCACTCCAGCCAGAGGGGCCAGGAGCAGCATGAGAACATAGGTGTGGAGCACAGATGTCCGCAAGCACAGCAGTCCCAAGAGCAGGTGAAGGGCCCAGAGGGCAACGGGGAGGGTGAAGCACCTGGAGGGGAACAGAGCAGAGGAAGGGGGGAGAGGAGGGCTTGGGGCAGCTGAGCAGGTGCAGGGCCCGGGATGGGAGTGGAGCTGTGTGGGCTGAGCCTCCAGAGGCCCCAGGGCCAGAGGCTGGGACCCCAGGGCCTTGTTTCCCCATCTTAGGTTTTATCCCGTGAGGGCCCTGTTGGCAGCCCCTGGGCACCCGGACGGTGCAGACAATGCAGGAGCTCTTCAGGCTGACTGGCGCTGTCTGGGAATGACATCCATGGTAGGAAGTCCCCGTGGACTGGGCCCCTTTTCACAACGGAGATTCCAAGTTGGAGAATCGCTCACCTGCCAGCCAGTGGTGCCTCGGTAGGGCCTCCTGGTTTCCATCTGCACTTTGCCGCATCTGAGTCCGTGCAGCAATTCCCGGGGGATGTCACTAAGGAAAGAGCCTCCTCCATGCTTGGGCTTCACTGGCTCTGCTCTTCCCATGCAGGTCCCAGAGGGCGCGAGGAGGCGGCCGCCGTGGACACACTGGTTCCCACTGCAGGGGTACCTCCAGGTGACCTGTTCTACCTGCGGGGCCCTGGGGCGTGGAGGCATCTGGACACTCTTCCTCTGCCTGGAGGAGACAGTCTGAAATGGATTGTTTAGTTAAAATGTCTATGTCAGGGCACATTAAATTGGTGTTTGAAACCGACTGTGTTTGCTCCCCGTTTATGACTGCACCCACACTTCCAACACATCGGACATCAGAGACCTAAAAATCCTTTAACATTCTTGTAATAAGCAGTGAAAAGTTTAGAAAATTTAGAAAATTTTGGAAAGCATTTAGAAAATTCTAGAAAAGTCAGAGGAGTCACATGGTAATAAGACAGTGAGACAGGAGTGTGAAGCAGAGCTAGCAGTGAGTATGGAATAAGGTATTTGCACTATTTTCTTTAGGTGTATGTGCCTGTATTGCACTGTGTGCAAGTGTTTGCATGTGAGTCTACATGAGTGTGGCAAGTGTGTGCTTCTGTAGGTATGAAGTATTCATATACCTTCTACCATCAGAAAGACACTCCGAGCTGCAAAGAATTGGTATGATATCTTCAAAAATGGGGCCTCCCGGATGGCCCAGCAGGTTGAGCCCAGCGCTGAGGGAAGTGCTGAGCCCCCAAAGGCCCTAAATGTGGCTTCTGTTCCCGAGTCCACATCTGTAGGGGGTTTAATTCTGCTCCAGTATAACTGTAGATGCAGGTCAGTTCAAGTTTTCCCAGTTTCTTGCCCTTGGTCCCTGCTCCTGGTGTGTGCCCTGGTCACCCATTTCTCTTTCAGGGGCATCAATGTTGTCCTGCACAGTGTTGTGAGTGTGGTGGTGGTGAGCCCAGTGTCTTCACTCTGCCTCTGTATTGCCTCTCCTGCGTAACCCAATTCATTTTTGGAGACCATAATTACTTCGTGAACCAAAACAACTAAATACAATAAAAAGACAATAAAACTAAAAAACTAGAGATGTTAAAAAAAAACACAAAGCCAACAACACTAACAAAATGGACCTAGATACAGACCTAAACCTTATTAAATAATGAACAAACTCAAATTGAGTCATAAACATGAAAGTAAAATGCAATAGTATAAAACTTCTCAAATAAGACATAACAATACAGATAGATGTGACTTTGGATTTGCTAATAACTTTTTAGATAAAACACTAGAAGCATGACCTATGAAATAATAAACAGACCTTTGCACTTTATTAAAAGTTTATGCTCTGCAAAAATGATCTTAAAAAGACAAGTAACTTACTGGGGAAATACTATGAAGATAGCTGCATTTAACAACATGCATTTGTCAAAACCCATAGAACTCACAGCACTAAGAATGACCCTTGGTCTACCTACATTTTAAAGAATCATTTTGCAAGTTCGTGTATCTCAGAATGTGACACAGACGATGACAATAGAATGTAACTATTACATTGTATGACACATGCTTACAGAAAGAGGTTTTGGAAAAGGTGCCATAGACTCAAAAAAGGAAAGAATTCTATGGTTTGCTCTGCTGGAAATGTCCTTTCCACACTGGCAAGGCTGCCTGGGACAATAAAGTCAGCGAGACAATAACTTTGTTTGCTTTGAAGAGTTCCTCTGGTGAGAAGCAAAGAAAATGTCCAGAAAGTCCACAGTCCTATCGTGTTTATAAGTTGCTTGACGAAGGATCATGAGGTAATGACCTGAGGGACCAGCGTGTCTATGAGCCACCTGTCAAAATAAGAGATTCCAATAAGCTTTGGTGCTTACATCTTCCCCCACACAGGTAACTCTGACTGACTCGACTTTGTAAAATCATATCTGGACTTGCTATTGGTTTTTAAATTGGGGGTTGGAGTCATAGACCTGTCAGAACATTCCTACAGGTCCAACATAACCTGTGCAATATGATCCATCCCTGGAAGGCATTGAGTTGATTGGTTAAACTGTTAACCCAGCTTACTGATGTACAAGGACTGCCCCCTGCCCTCAAGGTGATGGTGTCCTAGGGAAGAAGACACATCATCAAGGATTGAATCTAAAGTTTGTCTTTGACAAACTTTGTTTGGTTTCTTGATATTCCACAGAAAAGTAACATCATCCAGTATTTATCTTTGCCCTTCTGGCTTATTTTGCTTGCCATAATAGCTTCCAGTTCCTTTCATGTTGCCATAAATGGTGTGAATTTATCTTTTTTTGACAGCAGAGTAGTATTCCATTGTGTGTGTGTGTGTATATATATATATATACACATACCACATTATCTCTTCCATATGGCCACTGAGAATTCTTTCATTTAATTCCTCTATTCCTTTAAAAAACTCCATTTTGGGGAGGAAGTCCATTCATCTCTGCTAATCAGACAAGTATATGTTTTTGCACCTGAGGGGGGAAATTCCACTCCACGGGGACTTCCTACCGTGGATGTCATTCCCAGACAGTGCCAGTCAGCCTGAAGAGCTCCTGCATTGTCTGCACCGTCCGGGTGCCCAGGAGATACCAACAGGGCCCTCACGGGATAGAACCTAAGATGGGGAAACAAGGCCCTGGGGTCCCAGCCTCTGGCCCTGGGGCCTCTGGAGGCTCAGCCCACACAGCTCCACTCCCATCCCGGGCCCTGCACCTGCTCAGCTGCCCCAAGCCCTCTTCTCCCCACTTCCTCTGCTCTGTTCCCCTCCAGGTGCTTCACCCTCCCCGTTGCCCTCTGGGCCCTTCACCTGCTCTTGGGACTGCTGTGCTTGCGGACATCTGTGCCCCACGCCTATGTTCTCATGCTGCTCCTGGCCCCTCTGGCTGGAGTGCTCTCTCCAGGGCCTCGGCCTCCACTGGTGTGCTCCTTTCACCATGGCCACTGGGTGGCTGCCCTAGAGCGGGGAAGCAAATTCTGGGGAGGAGCTGGTGAGGATCCTAATCCCCAGCAGGGTGAACTTTGGATTGTTGTTTTCCTCGGAAGGGTGTACAGAGAAGACAGCATTTTACAATCCTGTTAAGGAGTCTCCGAGCTCTGGCCTTGTAGCCTCCAAGGGTGGAACGGGAATGGTGCTCACGGTCCTCCAGTGTCTCTGCAGGGGCCACCGATCTTGCGGGAGGTGTTCGGGTGGTGCTGGAGGGCTGGGGGGCTGGGCTGGAGTTCTTCCTGCTGGTTTCCTGGGCCCCCTCCAGCTGAGGGCCTGGCGAGGTGGTGCTGGGCGGCAGAGCTTCCTCTTGCAGGGGACCTGGCAGCGAGATGGTATTGGGCCCCCAGGCCTCCCGCAGCACAGGCCTCGAGCCGGAGACCGAGCTCTGCACGCCGGCATCCTCCTGCGGGATGCCTGGCCCGGAGGTGGTGGTGGGCTTCTGGGCGTCCTGCTCTGGGGACAGTCCCACCCGTAATGTCTCGTGTCCCGAGACCTCAGGCTGCAGGTGGTCTTCTGGCATCAGGAAGCAGTGGGCCCCATCGGGACTGAGGAGCTTGGGGGTGATGGCGGGGTCCGGCCCCTCCTCGTCTGCCCGCTGTCTGGAGAGCAGCATGAGGTAAGTCCCCATCAGGTCATCGTACCTGGCCTCCAAAAGTGCCCTGTCGATGTCTTCTTTCCGGATCCCAAGGCAGACCATGGTTTCCGTTGCGGCCTCGTGCTGGCCCAGGGACGGCTCGCGGCAGGGCGGGAGTCCGTTGGGCAGCCCCACCCAGGGGTGCTTGATGATGCTGTCCAGGGTGCTGCGGCTCTGGGGGTTGAGCGTCATCATCTTCTTCAGTAGGTCCCGGCACTGCTGGGAGAGGTAGTGCGGCTCGTGGTAGATGCCGCTCAGCACCCTGGCCCGCAGCTCCCCGAAGGTGTTGCCCTCGAAGGGCAGCTCCCCGGTGACCATGTCGTAGAGGACCACCCCCAGGCTCCAGACGTCCGCCACGGGGCCACTGTACGCCTGCCGACGGAAGAGCTCGGGGGCCACGAACTCCGGGGTGCCGCAGGGGGTCTTGAGCAGCGACGCCCCGGAGAACTGGGCACTGAGCCCGAAGTCTGCGAGTTTTATGTTTCGGTGCCGGTCCAGGAGCAGGTTCTCCGGCTTCAGGTCCCGGTGTGCCACGCCCCGGGCGTGGCAGTGGCTGAGCGCTGCGAGGATCTGCCGGAAGAGGCGGCGCGCCTCCATCTACACCAGGCGCCCGCACCTGCACAGGTAGTCTCCAGGTCGCCCTCCTGCACGCGCTCCAGGACCAGCAGCACCTCGTCCTCGGTGTCCACCACCTGGAAGAGCTGGAGAACGTTCGGGTGCCGAAGGACTTTCATGCAGGCCACCTCGCGGGCCAGGAACTTGTCGCGGTTGCCGCCCTTGGGCACGATCTTTATGGCCACCTCCGTGCCCGTCGGCAGATGCAGCGCCAGCTTGACCTTGCCGTAACCGCCCTCCCCCAGCGTGCGGAGCACCACAAACTGTCTCAGGGCCATTGCCTGGGCAGACGGGCGCATCGGGGCAGTGAGGGCGGACCCGCTCCTATGCTCGCAGGCCCTGGCTGTCTAGAGCCCTCGGCACTAGCTCCGCTGCCGGATTAACAAGTGCACTACTAGCCTAGAGCTAGTAGTACCTGAAAAGGATCCCCGAAACTAACTAAATGCTCCCCGCGCTGACTACTCTACCGAAACACTAAGGACGCTAACTTACCTCTACCAGAAATACTAACTATGCTCACCTAACTAGAATACTAATACTAACTAACTAACTAACTACACACTCAAAAACAACCAAAAAATTAACAAAGATAAATATTTAAAAATATAATAAAAAAAACAAGAACAAACTAACCACTAAAGTTAACAAGAACACAGACAAAACGAACAAACCACAAGCAAACAAACAACAATTACAAACAACTAAAATAAAAAAAAAAAACAGACAAACAACAAAGGGGAAAAAACAACACACACAAAAATAACAACACGAGGGAAAAATGGGGGAAATAAAAAAAATTAAAAAAAACAAATAAATTAAAATAATAAAAAAGAAAACATAAGCAAATAAAACAATAAAGGGAAATTAAAACAAATAAAAATAAATAAAAATATATAAAATAAAATAACTAAAATAGCTAAAATAAATAACTGAATAAGAAATAAACAAAGCAAAAGCAATCCAATCCACCAACACGCGCTCTCTCTCCCTCCGAGTCCACCGTCACGATCCCAACACTCCTCGCTCTACCTACACCGCCGCGGGCTGCGCGGAGGCTTAAGTAGGCTCCGCGGGTGACGTCACAGAGCTCTTTGTGGCGTCAGAGCAGAGGCCACGCCCCCGGCTGAGGGCACCCCTGGGGCTTTTCAGCTTTCACCGGACAGCAACCGCCAAGAGGTGTGTTGACAGACTCCCTGGAGACTGGAATCCACCCCGTCCCAGAAGCCCACAGGGCGCTGGCGAGGCCGTGTCCTCTGTCGCGAGCTACCTGTCCCAGGTTTCTGCTTTTAGGGTCTCTCCGCACAGTCCCCCTCAAACCCTGGTGCGTCTCACATGACACGACACATCCACGGGCACAACTGCGTGGGAGGAGGCCGGGGCGGCTCCCAGGGCGGCAGATGCTGTAAAGCGGGCCCTGGAGGTGGTGTCCGCCCCCGCCCCCCGCAGTGCTGTGGGGACACCCCCTGATCTGACTCAGCCGGGGCTGGGGGTAGCTGGGGCTGGTCACCTCCCCCCGAGATTTCTGGCTTGGAAATATCTGCGTCTGGGGCTCCCGTTGGCGCAGCGGGTTGAGCGCAGCGCTGTGGAGCTGTCCGCACCTCTGCAGCGCCGGTTCGATTCCCGGCCCGCCAGGGAGGCGAGCAGACCTCGCCTTTCCCGCCCACTGCGCCCCTCAGCAGTGTATTCATCAGTCTGCCTGTTCTGCTCCCCGCTCAGTCTCTGGTGAATCCTCTCACCCTCACATCTCTGGCCTATACCCCGGTTCCTGTATAAATATATCTTAAACAAACAAACAAAAAAAGACTATTTAAAAAAAAATCTGCTTCTTGCTCGAACTCGGGGTCGGGGGGGTGGGGGGGACAGAGGTTGGCAAAGGCCAGGTCCAGACGCTGTGGCCCTTTGCCCCGCCGGGAACGGCCTGGCTTCTGGAAGTAGGTTCGCATGAGCAGTGGGGGTCCGCTGCTGCTCAGGCTGCAGATTCCCCCCCACCCCAGGCCAACCCTGATCACTAACTCACAGCATCCGCTGAGGACCAGGTCTCCCCTGAGCAGCCTGGGGCGCGGCCAGAGCCCCAAGGCTCAGAGCCTGGGCTCTGGGGGTCGGGCCCGGTGGCCCCAGCGCTGCGTGTCCCAGGCCCGGAGGGCGGAGGGTGTCATCCGTCTCGGGGGACAGGACGCCCAAGGCAGGTTCCCGCGGGCCCGCCCCCCGGGGACCTGACCCAGCAGCGGCCGGAGAGGCCGTGCTGCGCCTCCTGTGACCACGGCTGCTCCCGGGCTGCCACGCAGAGAGGTCGCGGCCTCTCCCTTGTCGGAGGTGGACTCGCGGGCCCGTTCCAGTCTTTCTCCCCAACCTCCACGGCCGCCTCGGGGGAGTCCGCGCTCTGCGGCCGCCTGTGTCCACGCCCGCCTCCACCTCAGGGACTGCAAACCCCACGGAGGCTCCGCATTCCCTCTCGCCTCTGAGAACCCACGATGCCCCCACCAGTCTGGGGTGGCTGCGCGTCACGGGCCAGGGCTGCGGCGCCAGCACTGGTTCCTCCCCTTCTTCAACCTCCCCCCACACCCAGGGAGGAGCGAGAGCATCAATCAGATAATCCGCTCGCTGACCTCACGCCTTCCCGTGGCCCTACTGGGCTTGTCACTTGCCCAAAATCCCTTTGCACAGGCTTCACTGCCCCACTGGCCTCAGCCCTGCCTGCACCCGCCTCCCCTCCCTGTCCAGCCCTGCTGGGTGAGCTGCCCTTCGTTTTTGTTTTTAATTTTATGTATTTTTACATCATTTTTCATTTTTGCCAATGTATGCATATTCACCTTGGTTATAGTCCCCGTACCATTCCCAAGCCCCTTGTTGATCCTACTCCCTCCTCCCCCGCATGGTAGTGTGTCTCTGGCTTGTAGTTGCTGTTGATTGTGATTTTTACTTTATTATAATTAGTATTTTCCTGGTCCCTTATTTAGGTTTTCTAAATTCCTGCTATGAGTAGAACCATCCAGTATTTTTCTTTTACTTTCTGGCTTATTTTGCCCAAGCATGACCCCTTCCAGCTTCATCCATGTTGCTGCTAATTGCATGAGTTTATCTTTTTTGATTGCTGAGTCATATTCCATTGTGTATATGCACCACATCTTCTTGATCCTGTCATCTATTTTGGGATATTTGGGTGTCCTTCTTTCTGCCACATCCTGTTGCCACCTGGGGCATTTGCTCTTGTTCTTGCAGAATCCCCAGATGTGCCTACCAGCTCTCTGACCTTGCTTTCCTCCAACCCACATGTCATTTCTGACCGCCTTGCAGGCAGGTGCTGCACATTTCTTCCTGAACCACATCCTCTCCTCCCTTCACAGTATCATCTGCACCTAAGTCATACTAACATGTTTTCAGAATTTCATGGTAGAATGGAATTCCCTCCTGTGTCTTTTTTTTTTTTTTTTAAAGATTTATTTATACAAGCACTGGGTACAGTCAGAAGCGCGGGAGGGTGAGAGAATTCACCAGAGCCAGAGCGGGGAGCAGAGCAGGCAGAAGGACGAAGTACACTGCTGAGGGGAGCAGCGGGCGGCAGGAGAGGTCTGCGCGCCATGTGGGACCCTCCTCCGGTGGCCGGGGAGCAGCCGGGGATTGAACCAGCGCTGCAGAGGCTGCGGGCAGCTTCGCAACCCAGCGCTCAACCGCTGCGCCACCGGGGAGGCCCCCCTCCTGTGTCTTGAGCTCCTGACACAGTTTTGCTTATGGGAAGAATGCTGTTGACTGACCCAAACCAGTCCCAAAACAAGAACCTTCTAAAGAACAGTACATTTTGACTGTCCCCTTGCCTTTTTACATGGGAACTTTTTCTCACTCTCCATCAGGAAATAGATTCAAACAGTTTGACTAGGGAAACTTTGTTTTAAGCAATATTTCAAAGTACTTCAAATGACAAATGTCACGTGCGATGTCATAAAGGTTTACATCATCAGCCACATTGAGTTTTTTTGCTGTATTTTAACCTGTTGACTTAATTTTAGAAGTGCCTCACAGTCCAAATCAGTGTCAATACCTTTGTCTAAACATACAAGGAATGCAGATGGGGAGAGAAGAAGCAAAACGATCACTATTTGCAGACAATACTATCGATAATATACACTGAGAACCCTAAAAACTCCACAGAAAAACTACTCAAAATAATCAACCAGTTCAGTAAAGTAGCAGGATTCAAAATCAACACACAAAAATCAGTAGCCTTCCTATACACAATAAGTCTGCAGAAGAAGAAATCAAGAAAACCATCCCTCATATAATTGAAACAAAAAAATCAAATGCTTAGGAATGAACCTAATAAAAGAGGTGAAAGACCTATACAGGGCCTCTCTGGTGGCACAGACAGTTGAGCGCAGCGCTGTGAAGCTGTCCGCAGCCTCTGCAGTGCCTATACGATCCCCACCGGCCTTGGAGCTACCCCCATGGCGAGGCAGACCTCTCCTGTCTTGCCTGCTGCTCCCCTCAGTGGTGTATTTCATCAGTCTGCTTGCTTTGCTCCCCACTCTGTCTCTGGTGAATCCACTCACCCTCCCACGCCTCCGGCCTGCACCCCAGTTCTTGTAAGCATAAATAAACAAATCTTTAAAAAAAAGAAAAAACAAGACTATTGAATTTGCTAGCATAGTCAGTCATAGTGCTCTCATGACCTTTGTATTTCTCTGCTAGCTGTAGTAATTTCCATTTTTTTTCTAATGCTATCATAAATTTTCTCTTGCTTCCATTGTTAGCCTAGCTAAAGTTTTATCAATGTTGTTTACTGAGGAAGTAACTCTTAGTTCACAGATCTTTGTTTTGGCTTTTTGACTTGTGTTTCATTTATTTCTGCTCCAATTTAAATAATTTTCCTTCTTTTATGTATTTTAGTTATTCTTTGTTTTATTTCTCAAGTTACTTGAGGTGTACTGTTTAATTATTTATTTGGGATTTATGTTACTTCTGGATGTAGGCCCCTTCTGCAATTCCCACTCAAAATCCTTTCTCCCTTAACCTATATGTTATTTTTGTTCAAGGAGTCAATAAAAAAATTAATCTTTTAAAATGTAATTGAGTAAGATGGGTTTCCACCAGTGTTAGTATTTTGTAAGGTCTCTGTGCCCTATGTGCAGTCACCAAAGCGCACCCACTGCAAAAGCACCGCAGTCTGCCCCCATAGCCATTGTACTTTCTCCCGCGTCTTTCTCACCCCTCCCTATTCTTCTTCCCCTTGGGGACCTCAGTTCTGTGACCAGGGGGCAAGGATTAGTTTTAAAGTTTGATGTTACATGACACTTTATTTGGTTTCTCTATAGTCCACGTACAAGTGACGCTACCTGGTATTGTCTTTTTCCTAGTGACTTATTTCACTCCGCATAATGCCTTCTAGTTCCATCCATGTTGCTGTAAATGGCATGAGTTTATCTTTATTCATTGCTGAGTAGTATTCCATTGTGTATATGCATCACATCTTCTTGATCCATTTATCTGATTGGGCACTTAAGTTGTCCCCACATCTTGGCTATTGTAAATAGTGCAGCAATAAACTTGGGAGAGCAAGTTTCCTTTCAAATTAGTGTTTTTGTATTTCGGCGGTAGAAACCTAGGAGTAGGATTGCTGGGTCACGTGGCAGATCCATTTTTAGTCTTTTGAGAAAACTCCATACTGTTTTCCATAGGAGCGACACCAGACTACCAACACCAACAGTGGAAAAGTGTTCTTTTGACTCCATATCCCCACCAACACTTGTTGCTTCTTGCTTTTTGATATGTGTACCTTGTGGATATTTTTTTGGTCAAAATTATGCACATAGTGTTCTCTTATTTTTTAAGATTTATTTATTTATGCATACAAGAGCAGGGGTAGAGGCCCAAGGTGTGGGTGGTGAGAGGATTCACCAGAGACAGAGCGGGGAACAGAACAGGCAGATTGACTGAAATACACTGCTGAGGGGAGCAGCGGGCGAGACAGGAGAGGTCTGCTGCGCCATGTGAGCAGCTCCCTGGCCAGGGATTTTACTCGGTGCTGCAAACAGCTTCATAATGCTGAGATTTAATCCTTTGTGCCGCGAGGGAAGGCCCCTTTCCTGCAATTGTGAAGATGATTTTATCTCGATTGAACTTTTGCTTGCTGTAAATTCTTGAGAGTTTCTCAGAGCGCCTTCCAAGTTGGTAGAGATGCCTAGAAAAAAATTAGGTGATTTCCTGTCTATTTGCTCATTTGGAATATGACTTGTAAACTATAAAATGCTCTGATTTTCTATGTCCTAATCCCCTGCTTATGATTTTTTTTCCTTTGTGGGTTCTGTTTCTCTTCTTCATTTTATAAATACCTCATAGGGCTCCCCCATCAGCCCTAGTCTTGTCTTACTTTGCACACAGTACTAGATCATCTCATCCACATGACTTTACCTACTCACTGATGACTTCCAACTCAACCTCCAGGACTGATCTGACCTTTTTACAACTGCCTCCTGGATACCTATGCTAAGATATTCCCGAGCAGGTAAATCTCAACTCATTTATCTCCCTCCCATCTCCCAAATTGATTTCTGTGCAGCTTCCTCACTCATCGTTTTGTCTCCAGTCTTGCTCCACTCTAATTAGAATCTCCATAGGGAAGCCCGAGGTCCTTTTCTTATTGTCTTTATTTTTTTAAAGATTTATTTATTTATTTATACAAGCACTGGGTAAAGTCAGAAGCATGGGAGGGTGAGAAACTTCACCACAGCCAGAGTGGGGAGCAGAGCAGGCAGCCTGATGAACTACACTGCTGAGGGGAGCTGCAGGAAGCAGGAGAGGTCTGCACACCATGTGGGACCCTCGCAGGTGACCGGGGAGCACCTGAGAATCGAATCAGCACTGCAGAGGCTACGGGCAGCTTCGCAACCCACCGCTCAATCGCTGTGCCACCGCCACCGCCACCGGGGAGGCCCCTCTTATTGTCTTTAGAAGCAGCCCCCGCGTTTTAGCATGACAATCAAGATTGCTATTCTCTCTTAGCAATCTTACCTTCTCTGTAACTATTTATACAGTTGTACTAAACTACATATTCCTTCAGCTTTTTCCAGAATGTGCTACTCCTGTCTGGAATGTCCATTTTTCCTCTGCAAAGAACCTTATGTCAGGAGTTAATTTAGCTGTTTGTATCAGGAAGCCTTTCCCCAGGTTCTCTGCTGGGGGCACATCAAGAACTATTGCCCTGATTTCTCAGCTCACACTGTGGAGCAAGCCCTCCGGACCCCATTATTTCCAAGTTCCTGCTGAGCATCAGGGTGTTACGCAGGGGTAGGCATCCTGACTAGGATTTTTACTTCTTGTGTTTTCGATTTAGCCCCTCACACACAAACCTGAGAAGACTTCTGTGAATCAAATACCAATAATAATTTATTAGCCACCAAGATGGCTTGTGTTCTTTAGTGCCAATGGGAGATGGCCCTCTCCACTACGAGGACTCAGGAATCCCTTGGGAGTTTTCTGGGCTCAGAAGACCTAATTCAGCCTTGGAAGAGACTTGGTTCAACCTGAAATTGAAGCCCTGGTGAGCAGTGCCTTAGAGGAGTCACCGGGAGCCCTGTGGAAGAGACATCTGCCCCTTGGAAGTGCTTCTGAGTTAAAGCATACACTGTCGGGGTGCTTCAAACAGGATGTGATTTTCAGTTAACACAGCTGGTATTTGATATATACATCTACTGAGTGAAACAAATCA
Organism: Talpa occidentalis; assembly: GCF_014898055.3. NCBI lineage: Eukaryota > Metazoa > Chordata > Mammalia > Eulipotyphla > Talpidae > Talpa > Talpa occidentalis. The sequence goes on along the minus strand of NW_023605083.1, from coordinate 99,058,489 downwards.
CCCCCTAACTTAGAAGCATGAACAATAACATTGCTTATTGCCATTCTGAGTCAAGAATGGGAGTGTAGGGCCTCCCCGGTGGCGCAGTGGTTGAGCGCTGGGTTGCAAGGCTGCCCGCAGCCTCTGCAGCACCAGTTCGATCCCCGGCTGCTGGACAGGGCTCCCACATGGCACGCAGACCTCTCCTGCCACCCGCTGCTCCCCTCAGCAGTGTACTTCTGTCCTTCTGCCTGTCTGTTCCCGGCTCTGGCTCTGGTGGGTTCTCTCGCCTTCCCGCGCTTCTGCCTGTGCCCAGTGCTTGTATAAATGAATAAATAGATCTTTGAAGAAAAAAGAAATAAAAGAATAATGTGATATAAAAAAAAAATAGAATGTGAGTGTAGCTTTCCTCGGTCCTCCAAGTCAGTGTGGCTAAGTAGCTCTGGTCACAGCAAAGTCAAGACTATGTGTCCATGTGAAACCATGCAAAGCTGAGGGGATGACACAGTCTGTGGGTCCTCACCTATGTGCTCACAACTGCAGACACAAGTCAGGCTCAGGGTGCAATGAGGGGGAATTGGGGGGAAAAGGAAAGTTTCTAAGGCCACGGATGGCTGGCTGTCCTACCCCAAAGAGTGCCCACAGCGTCCAGTAGTCCAAACCAAAAGCTGCTTATGCGGGATGGCCCCGTCCTGTCAATGAGAGCCTGGAGGTGGTGCACACCAATAAGTGATGAACCAGGACCCGACTCACGGTGGCAGCTGGAGGTAGTCACAGCGCAACAGTGACTGCAAGGTCCCTAAAGTCAGAGGGGCCCTAGAGGCTTTCCTGCAGCTTGCTGCCTAAGCAAAGGTGCCTGGAGACTGAGTGGCAGCAGTGATTTCCCACCCCACTGTCCCAGTATGTGCAGCCTGCTCTGAAAGCAGCTCTTCACTATTTGCCACTCCCAGTGCAAGCAGCCACATTGTTTTAATAGGAGGTGCTGAGGCAGAAATCTGAAGGCTGGACTGGACAGTGTCAGATGCAACTGCCCCAAGAGGTTGTGTCAGGCATTCTGGAGGAAGGGGCGGCAGTGAGCAGTGGTGCTGGAAGATCAGAAGCTGCTGATTAGAGGTGGTTGTGCACATGCCTGCAGTGCCAGTCAGCAGGCGGGGATGTGGAAGTTCAGGCATCGGTGTTACACTCTTTAAAGATGCCAAACATAGGCCGACAGGAGACAGCTCTTTTCACAAGTGGTGTCAGAGGACCAGGCACCAATTTACAGTTCTTCCAGAGATGCTATGCATAGGCCAGGGACACCAGTCAAAGGCAATGTGGGAGCAGAGTTAGAGGCAGAAGCAAATGTCAAGCAGTGTTTCCAAGGAGAGATCGATCAGATGCAAAGGTCTGCAATGAATGAAGGTTTCGATGAATGAAGGTCTCAGTAAATGAGTGTCCAAATGGAGTCTTCCAATCAATGCATGAAACCAGCTACTGTCCCAGCTTATACTTCCTTCAGTGTTATCCCCCTTTCAAACTGGATCGGTGCATCTTCAAAACTGACACTATTTCAAGATTTGATTGGCTCCTGTGTGAGATAAAATCTGACTGTTCTTTTTACAATGTCACATGTTCTTTAAAACAGAACCCCCACCAGCATGTGAAACCCTATCTGCCCTGAGGTTGCGTGGTCTTGTGTCAGCAGTGGGCTCTGCAGAAGAGTCAGGCAGGCAGGCTGTGCTGCCTTTAAATGGCACTGGCCAGGTTCAAACCTGACTGGCATGTACCCAAAACCACTCTGGTGCAAGGGGCCCCTTCTGCAGTGGAGCTGGTCATGCCCCATTGCACCTGGCTGCTGGGCTGGGGGAGATGGAAGTTAGGGAGGGATCTTCCTACACATGCTGCAGATGTAACGCCTGCTATATAGTTTGCATGCTGATTTCCAGCAAGGCTTTTCCAGATTTCCTCCTGACACCTAACTACAGGAGGTGTCAGTGGTAGTGCTTTCAGTCTGAGAATTCAGATGTCTCTGGACTGGGCTACCTGATTGGATCTGATCTGACCATAGGTACCGTCTATCCAAAGTGCCCCCAGATCCTGCATGGCCTTCCGCTCCTCCACGCCTTCTTCAGAAGATGGACTGCCTTGCTCCTGGAACTTGCCTGGTTCGGCCACCTTATATCCCCCAGTGCCAACAACCCCATCAGACAGAGCATACACCAGATTGAGGGCAGGACTGCAGCCCCACCCTGCCCTCCAAGGTTCATTGGGCCACCTGGAGCCTTTTACTCACTCCCCCATCCCCTGAGACCTCTTATTCATTCTTCCATTTGAAAGGCGACCCTGAGGGCATGAACGTGGGAATGAGACCCAGAATCTCCAAGGGTGCTAAAGCCAATTCCATTCATTGGGCAACCCGCCCCCCGCAAACCAGAAATTAAGCTGGGGACTATGACACTCAACACCTTCCCCCCTCAGCTCAGCCCCCCCACAGCAATGGCTCCCTCAGTCAGGACTTTGGGACAGATATATTTTTTTAATTTCAGTTTCTATATTTCCTTTGTATGTTCTTGTACATTTTTGTAAGGTAGTTGATTTCTCCTGTCAGGTGTAGTGCCCGTAATTCCCCCACCACCAGAGACTCTATTATCCATCACCATCGTAACCTGGAGATTTTCTCTCCACTGTTTTGAGCCTTTTACCCCCCATCGCCCACCACCGCTGTATGTCTCAGATCTAATGTCAGCTTGTAAGTTTTGTCTATTTCTTGGGCTTTTGTTTGGTTTCTCTATAGTCCACATGTAAGTGAAACAATCCAACATTTATCTTTTTCCTTCTGACTTATTTCACTGAGCATAATCCCATCCAGCTCCATCCATGTTGCCAGAAATGGCATGAGCTTACCTTTTATGATTGCCGAGTACTATTCCATTGTGTATATATCCCACCACTTTCTGATCCATTGGTCTATTTTGTGGCCTTTAGATTGTTTCCATATCTTAGCTATTGTAAACAGTGCTGCAATAAACAGGAGTGCAGGTCTCCTTTTGGATTAGTGTTTTTGTGTCTTTTGGGTAGATTCCTAGGAATGGAGTTCCTGGGTCATATGGCAGATCCATATTTAGTGTTTTGAAGAAATTCCACACAGCTTTCCATTGTGGCTGGACCAGTTTACATTCCCACCAGCAGTGTAAGAGGTTTTCTTTTCTTTTTCACCACACCCTTGTTAGCATTTATTATTCCCAGTTTATATATATATATATATATATATATATATATATAAGCCATTTTCAGTGAAGTGAGGTAGTATCTCATTGTGGTTTTGATTTACATTTTCCTGATTATAAGTGATGATGAATATTTTTTTTTTCATATTCCTGTTGGCCATCCGCCTTTCTGCTTTGGAGAAGTGTATTTTTAGCTCTTCTGCCCATTTTTTGACTGGATTGTTTGCTTTATTTTTGGTGAGTAGTGTTACACCTTTATTGATCTCTGATATCAGTCCCTTATCAGTTGTGTGGAGTGCAAATATTTTCTTCCATTCAGTAGCATATCACTTTGTTTGGGTTACAGTCTCTTTTACTGTACAGAAGCTTTTTAGTTTGATGTAGTAACACCTATTTATCTTCTTTATTGTCTTTACGTCTGGAGATGAGTCCTCAAAGAGTTTTCTGAGTTTTATATCATAGAGTGTTTAGCTTATGTTTTCTTCTATATATTTTATGATTTTAGTCTTACATCCAAGTATTTTATCTATTTTTAGTTGACTTGTGTCTGGTGTGAGAGAGTAGGTTAGTTTAATCCTTTTGCATGTGACAGTCCAGTACCTCCAGCACCATTAATTGAAGAGGGTTCCATGCTGCAGTGTATATTCTTTGCTCCTTTGTTGTGGATTAGTTGACCATATATGTTGATTTTATTTCTGGGCTTTTGATTTTATTCTACTGGTCTGTGTTGTTTGTTTCTGTTCAAGTACCATGTTGCTTTTATCATTATGGCTTTGTTATATAGTTTGGAGTCTGAGAGTGTAATACCTCTGTTCTTCTCCCACAGGAAAGCTGTGGCCATTGGGTCTTTTTTGTGATTCCATATGATTTTAGCAATATATGTTCCATATCTTTAAAGCATGCCATTAATTTTTTATTGGAATTGCATTAAATCTGTAAATTATTTTGGGCAGGATGGCCATTTAGAGAGTGTTATTTCTTCCAGCCCATGAGCAGGGAATAGCTTTACATTTCTTTGTTCTGTTTCTTTTAACAGTGTTTTGTAGTTTTCTTGTATAGTTCTCTCACCTCATTTGTTAGGTTTATTTCCAGGTTTTTAATGTTTGGGTTTTTTTTTTGGTGCAATGGGATGATTTTCTTAATTTCTTCCTGTTCAGACTGATTGCTTGCATATAGAAAGGCTAGTGATTTTTGTGTATGCATTTTGTAACTTACTACTCTATTGAAATGGTTACTTGTTTTCATTAGTTTTTCTGTGGAATTTAGAGTACTTTGTATATTATCATCTGCAAATAATAGTAGTTCTACTTCTTTCTCAATTTGGATTCCTTTTATGTCTTCTGTTGCCTAATTGCTCTAGCTAGGACTTCCACTAGTATGTTGAAAGCAGTGGTGAGTGTGGACATTCTTATCTTGTTCCAGATCTTAATGGTAAGGCTTTCAATTATTCACCATAAGAACGAAGTTATATGTGGGTGGCTTCTATAATGTCAAGGTAACTTCCTCTTCTCCTTAGTTTTTCAAGGGACTTCATCATAAAAGGATGTTGAACTTTATCAAATGCTTTCTTAGCACTTATTGATATGATCAATATGGTTTTTCTTTTTCTTTATGTTGATGTGGTGAATTACATTAATTGATTTTTGGATGTTGAACCATCCCTGTATCCCTGAAATAAACCCCACTTGGTCATGCTGTATAAATCTTTGGATGGATTTATTTTGCTAAGATTTTATTGAGGATTTTACATTAGTGTTCCTTAGGGAGATTGGTATGTAGATTTCATTTTTGGTGTTTTTTGTTTTGTTTTGTTTTGTTTTCCTTTGGTTTTGGTGGTAGTATAAAGTTGGCTTTGTAAAATGTTTCTGGTGGTATTCTTTCTTTCTTGATATTTTCAAAGAGTGTGTGTAGGACAGGCATTAGTTCATCTTGAACATTTGGTAGAACTCACTTCCGAAAGCATCTGGTCCTGGGTTTTGGCACTTTGAGGGGGTTTTAATTACTCTTTCAATTTTGCCACTTGTAATTGGTTAAAATAGTCTGTGTCTTCTTTGTTTAACTTTGGGTTATTGTGTAGTTCTAAGACTATGCCCATTTCACTTTGATTGTTGAAATTCTTTGCATATAAATGTTCTTGTAATCTCTAATTTGCCTCTGGCTTTCTGCTGTGTCTGTTGTAATTTTTCCTCTTTCTTATGATCCTATTTATTTGAGTTTTCTCCCTCTTTTTCTCTGTGATCCTACATAAAGTTTTGTCTATCTTGTTTATTTTTCCAGAGTACCAGCTTTTGGTTTCATTGATCTTTTGCATTGTTTTCTTTTTTAAAATGTTATTTCATTTATTTCTTCTGTCAGGAACTCAACTGTTTAACCTGTTACTGAACATGTCACCCACATGCTTTCCCCCACTTTCGCATTTATGTCTCCATTCCTGTCGCCAGCATCCTCACCACATCCTCTGAAACCCATCTCCTAAGTGAGCTCATTATTACTTCTTTGCCTCCTTCTCCATTTTCCCTCATTAGAAAACAGTGCTTTCTTATTCTTACATACCATGATTGCTTATCTGTTACCTAAAGACAGTCTTTAATTCCACATTAGAATTATTATTAAAATAAAAACTATTATTATTTAAAAGAAAACAGTCACTTGAGTCTCTTAAAAACTGACTATATTAAGGGCCTCCCTGGTGGTGCAGCAGTTGAGCGCTGAGCTGCGAAGCTGCCCGCAGCCTCTGTAGCACCAGTTTGAACCCCGGCCCCCAGAGAGGGTCCCACATGGCTCAATAGACCTCTCCTGCCACGCCCGCTGCTCCCCTCAGCAGTGTATTTCGTCACTCTTCCTGTTATGTTCCCCGGTCTGGCTCTGCTGAATTCTCTCACCCTCCCGCGCTTCTGACTGTACCCAGTGCTTGTATAAATAAATAAAGAAAGAAATCTTTAAAAAAATAAAAATAAAATCTGATTATATTAAAAATCTTAGGTTTTGAAAAAATACTGAAATATGTGATGTTGGAAAAAGTGTGTGTTGACAGGGGACTGAGGTGATGGTACATGGGTGCATTGGTGAAGGAAATTCTATGGAGACTACACCTGGGGGAGTGGGAAGAAAATATTGTTTAAAAATGAATACTGATATAAAAATAAATGATAATATTTTTAAAAAAAAAAGTTAAAGTAACTTAAAAAAAAAAAGCTTGTGTTGAGAGGGATGCTGGCAACCAGGAGTATGAAGCAGCCGAAATCGGAAGGAAATAGCTGTCTCACATTTTGTCTTTCATCAAACAGTGAAAGCATTTTTTTTTATTTTTTATTTATTTTATTTTTTTATATTTTATTTTTTGAAACATTGATTGATTGATTGAATGATTGATTGATTGATACAAGCACTGGGTATAGTCAGAAGCATGGGAGGGTGAGAGAATTCACCAGAGCCATAGGGGAGAGCAGAACAGGCAGAGAGACGAAGTACACTGCTGAGGGGAGCAGAGGGCAGCAGGAGAGGTCTGGGACACTCGTAAGGCAGCCAGGGATTGAACCAGTGCTGCAGAGGCAGTGGGCTACTTCACAACCCAGGGTTCAACCGCTGTGCCACTGGGGAGGCCCAGTGAAGACATTTTAGAAATGTACGTGACACCAAGCCAAACTGGGAGGTGCCCAAGGACCCCAAGTTGTTAAGGGGAAAATCCTATATTCCCATTGTAAGGGCTTGTACCAACCTGTTCACATGAAATCAAACTCATCAAAATCTGACACACTCAAAGATTTTTAATCACTGAAAGAAACAATAGGAAGAGAGAGAGGGAGAAGAAAAATAGAGGAGAGACGGATTTCAAAATACAGACTCACAATCAAACTCCAGAATCAACCATCCCCTTGTGTATAAACATTCAGTGAAAAAAACAGGATCCAAAGTGGAACGGGCAAGGCCTAAGAGCAGAGCTTTCAGGATAGCAAATTCCAGGCAATGTTCTGGCAGGAAAGAGAAGCAAGCATTGTGCAGGGTAGATGGGGCTAGGAGAGAAGGAAACAAGACAAGTTTACAGTGCACTGCCCAGGATGAATGCACCATGAGGTGAAGATGAAGGCTGCCACTGTCTCTCTAGAAAGCAGGATGGTGCTGATGCCAGAAAAAGATAGGCAGGAGGGAGCCACAGAAGTGGGGCTGCTGGATCTCAGCACAGGAGGAGACCCTCGTAAGAAGACCAACAAAATTCAAGGAGCAGCATAAGAGGGAGACCCTGCAGAAACTGAAGGGTCTGGCTCACTACTTCTGTCTTTGAAGTCTACCCTGAGGCTCCACCCCCGGTTTTTGAAAGTCCTTGAGAAGTCAGGGATAGGTCAAAGGGTGAGATCATAGCCCTCTTACAACTTCCAAGTCCAACTTTTGCCACCAAAAGCTGTGGTGATTGAGTTCAAATGTGTAGGTGCTAGGGTGTGGTAGCAGACAACAGTTTCTTCTTTAGTAGGTCCAGAAATCTCCACACAGCTCTCCATAGTGGTTGGACCAGTTTGCACTCCCACCAACAGTGCAGAAGAGTTCCTTTTTCTCCGCACCCTCACCAACATTTGTTGTTGCTAGTTTTTTTAATATGTGCCATTCTCACTGGTGTAAGATGGTAACTCATGGTAGTTTTGATTTGCATTTCCCTGATTACAAGTGATGTTGAACATTTTTTCATATGCCTGTTGGCCATTTGCATTTCCTCTTCCGAGAAGTTTCTTTTTAGCTCTTCTGCCCATTTTTTGACAGGATTATTTTCTTTGTTGTTGTTGAGTCTCATCAGCTCTTTGCAGATTTTTGTGATCAGTCCTTTATCATTAGTGCTGTGTGCAAAAATGTTCTTCCATATATGATCCAGCAATTCCACTCCTGGGTATTTACCCAAAGGACACAGAAACATCAATTCCAAAGAGCACCTGCACCCCTATGTTTATAGCAGCACTGTTTACATAGCTAAGCTTTGGAAACAACCCAAATGCCCAAAAATGGATGACTGGATCAAAAAGATGTGGTACATATACACCATGGAATATTACTCAGCATTCAAAAAAGATAAACACATGCAATTTGCAGCAACATGGAAGGCGCTGGAAGGGATCATGCTCAGCAAAATAAGCCAGAAAGAAAAAGAAAAATACTGGATGTTCTCACTCATAGCAGGAATATAGAAAACTTAAATAAGGGACCAGGAAAATGAATAACTATAAGAAAGTGAAAATCAAAATCAACAAAAAACTATGAACCAGAGACACTCTATGGGGGCGGGGGGTGGGGAGGGAGGGATTGGGGTTAAAATAAGGGGGTTGCAATTGTATGGGGAATATAAAAATAAAACTTATTTTAAAAAAATAAAATAAAATAAAATAAAATAAAATGGTATAGAAAAAAAAAAAAGAAAACAGTCTCTTCTGGGTTGACAAAAACAAGAGCAGTTGCTAGGCATTTTCCACGTGTAGCCAGTGTGGCAAAGTCCTTCATTCCTAGAAAACAGTAAATTAGTCGAAGCCAAAAATTATTTTTAAAATAAGGTTAAGAGAGGAAATAATTTTTTCTCCATCTTCATCACAAGTAAGTAATTAATTCTAATTCCAATCTTTTTTTTTAATCTGTGTTTGCATAAACTCATAGGCAGAACAGCCTAGCAGAATTTTTTTTGGCTTTAATGGAACTTTACTTAAAAGATCTTAGATTAAGCTCTTGACATTTGGCCAGTACATGCTTCAGGAGCCAGGCCTCAGTCTCCTCAGACTCTGCCTGTGATTTCTCTTCTGAAGGGTTTTATCTGGGGTCACCAGTGCAGGCAAGCTTCCAACCGACTCTGAAATCCTACAAGCACATGGCAGGCTTTCTCTTCTTGGCTCTTCCCAATCCAACTACTAAAAACAATCTGGTCTGGACTATAATATTTCAGTTACAGTGTCTTGTGACACTTAATTCTTTATTTAAGGAGAAGACAATGAAATTCCCTATTGAAATTATGCAAAGACAGACACATTCTGATGAGTACTATCATACATTTTACTCTTTTCCATATTATGATGGTGTGAAGTAGAACATGTCAACAGAATTTAGTCCTTTTCACAAAATGACAATTTAACTTTGCTACAGATACTGGTCAGCTCAAAGGAAAAAAAAATTCTTCCATGAGTCAAAACAAAACAAGTTTCATTCCAAGGAAAACTTATCAAGATTGTTAATCCACTCACGCATATGTAGAAATCTCTCCATCTCAAATTCCATCTATTACCATGGGTCTTAAAAATTGTCAAGATGTCTCTCTTGTTCTTTTCTCCAGAAACAATTTCTACAAGTGCCAGAACTCTGAGATAACCAAAATCAAAAATCTGATACTAGGGCCTCCCTCCCTGGTGGCGCAAGGGGATAAGACACAACGGATAAAGTTATCAGCAGCCTCTGCAGCATGAGTTTTATCCCTGGCCAGGGAGCAACCCACATGGCACAGCAGACCTCTCCTGTCTGACCCACTGCTCCCCTCAGCAGTGTGTTTCAGTCAATCTGCCTTTTCTGTTCCCCACTCTGTCTCTGGTAAATCCTCTCACCCACCACACCTCTGGCCTATACCACAGTTCTTGTATGCATAAATAAATAAATCCTTTTTAAAAATCTGATAATATCATTGACAAGGAAAGTCGTTGAATATTATAACCTACAGCATTCCAAAACAACAATAATCAGAAATGACAAGCAATATTATATCAGAATATAGTATATACCAAAGAAGTCTCACAAAAATTTTAGAAGCCAATATTAATGTTCATTTACATATTAAGGTTAAATATTTCCCTCAAGAGAAATACTTCCCATTAAGTTCGACTTCATCAGATAAATGCCCAGTAGGCAACTGTGTTTAATGTCTTTCCCATAAAGAAAAGGAGAAATTTTGTGGGGTGGCTTAGCAGCAACATGGATGTTCCATAAAATTTCCTCTGATCAATGAAATTAAAGACAACCATTATTTCCAGAATTAGATTTCTGGGGACTTTTGCCCTAAATACTAAGGGGGAATGGCATTTAATTAGTAGTGACAATTTGAAATGCCAAGCTCTGGATAGACTCAGCAGCAGAGTGGTGACAAAATGACCTTTCCCATGTTCCTATATTCTCTCATTCCAAAAATAACCATTTTCCTCCCACCAAACTTTCACTGATGTGAAACCCTACTTGTGAAATTTATAAATCCAGGTAAAATAAAAAGTATTCTTCCTAATCCTGTAACTCTACAGGCACACAGGTTCCAGACTAAATTCTTTAATTTCAAATTATGTCTTTTAATCCCCAACTACCAATGGAAAAGCAGAAACACACAAACTTACACAGTTGATATCTCTTAGTTTTCATTAAACCAGGTGTATACTCTTGTGTATACTGAAATTTAGTACATTGTGCAGTAGTTGGAGGGTTTGCTTTCTGGCTGCATTGACCTGCAAAAGAAAAAGGGACGAAAAGGGAAAAAAAAGGAAAAAAAAATACAGAAGTTCCACAGAAGTCAAAACTCAAAATCAAAGTAAAATTGCAATGCCCAAAAGTGGGTAGGGGTGGAGAGGGAAGATCACATAACTTTGTCTTGCAGTGGTGCCATGCCAAACTGTTGGCAAAACCGGGTGCAGTTGCCAGAAAAATGGCCTTGGCCTGGCAGAGACTTTGAGTGTGTCTGTGCAACTCATCTCTAATTGCTAGTTCAAACATTTGATGATTTGGAGCTCTTCCTGTGTGGGAGTGAGCGGTCCTTGTGTCCATGTTGAACACTTCTCTTTCTCAAGATGGCATTTAAACCATGTGGTGACCTTCTCCACTTGTTGAAAATACTCAGGTAACCGCCTGCAAACTTCAAGGTTCTGGACTGCATTCCTAAATCCCTCAGAGGGCTTCCTCCAAACAAACCTCTCTTTGTATCCAGCCAGGACCTTAGAAGCTTTTCTCTCACCAGCAATCAAACAAATCCAAAGACTCAAATGGCAAACATGCCCCATGTAGACAAGATTCCCAGTAGTGACCCCTTCACCTGTAATCCGGATGAAAACACTCTACTTTTTCCATCCAGACCTTGCAAAACCCCGTCACTCCAAAAGGCCTATTAGAGCTGCCATCACCAGTTACCTCTCAACCGTGACACTTCATCTGCCCCACCTGATCTCAGCCTAAACATGATTTCCCAGTTCAAAACCATGAACCACAGTCAGCCTCAGCCCAAGCTCATTTATCACCTGAGGGTCCCTAGGAGACCTGCCTCTGCCTGCTGATGTCAGGGGCTACATGTGCCTCCACAGCATTCCAAAACAACAAAGCCAGCAGAGATTGGGGCATACCCTAGGAGGGCACATACTGACAGCAAGAATCTCAGAAGGAGACCAAAAGGAAGAATCAAAATTGCTGGGCAAGAAGAGGGCTCCAGAGCAGCCTGCCACAGGGACTCTGGCACAATTTGGAAGCCCTGGACAGTTGAGGGGAAAGGGTGTCCTGACTGAACTCCACAAACACAGGTTTTATGGACCAAAGTGATCCACGATGCCAAGGACTACAGATCCCATAATGTCATCAACACCACTGGGGGATTGCTGGGAACTGAGGGTGGAGTTCAGCAGCCTGGCTTGGTATATAACCAGACATGTGGGCCTTGGGGGGCTCTTGGCTTTTTGCTGATCTTCAGCGTGCTATTGGGTTCCAGCTCAGTGGAACTGGTAGGACACATTCACCAATTTCTCTCCCTCTTTCTCCCAGATATTCCTTTCTCCATTTTCTCCTTTTTGTAAATAAACCCTTTTGTGTGTGCCTGCAGTTGAGTCTCATGATTAGTCCCTGCAAAGGACACCGGTAATCCAGGAAGGACTCCAGTGATCCAGCAGACCAGGTAAAGGAGGAGTCCTGGGGCCCTCAGTGGCTTTTCTGGCTTTTATTGGGATTTACTGGGTACACGGCAGGCAGGGGTGCTGTCTTCAAGTCTTCACTCTATCTGGGCTCTCTGGCCTTCTCTCGCGTTCTCGCTGCTTCTCTGCTCTCCTGCTTCTCTGCTTCTCTCGGTTTCTGCTATCGTCCCTGTGACGCCCCCCTTAAAAGCCCAGTCTTAGCCCAGAAGAATCCCATCCACCTATACCCACACCCTACTCCAGGTGCTGCCATCAGGCATGTATTCAGGGCATGCAGGGTTCTGTCATCCATCCTAATGGTGGGAGGGCAGGAAAGCCTGATTTTTTTTTTTAATTCTTATTTTTTGTTTTTGTTTGTTTTGTATTTATTTATTTATTTATTTAAGCACTGGGTACAGTCAGAAGTGCAGGAGGGTGAAAGGATTCACCAGAGCCAGAGCAGGGAACAGAACAGGCAGACTGATGAAGGACACTGCTGAGGGGAGCAGCGGGGTCAGCGCCTCCTCATACCATGTCCTCCTCCAGCCACGTCTTCGGGTTAGGGACCACCTGTCCCCCCACTCCGCCCCCCCCCCCCGGGCTTCCTGCTCGTGCCCTCGACCCCCACCTTCCCGCGCCTTTGCCCAGGCCCCACCCGACTCCAACCACCCTGCTGGGCCTCCCGGGCCTCCTGCCCGCGCCCTCGCCCCCCACTGCCCTCCCCGCGCCGGCGCCCTCGGGTCGGTCCTGCCGGCCTGTCAGCTCCTGGTGCGAGGCAGGGTGTCCAGGGGGGACGTCCGGCGCCCACGGGCCTCTCCCCGGAGCTCTCCCCTCCCTTCTCCCCGCCCCCCCCCCCGCGGCTTTACTCTTGGGCCCGGGCATCCCTGCCCTGCCCGCCCCGACAAGGCCTTTCGGGTCCCCCCCACAGCCGCCCCATCTCAGCGCCAGGCCACGAGCATGGCCAGTGTGGTCGCCGGGGCTGGGAAGGCCCGCGCGGGAGCCACGGCCAGGAGGGGGGAAGCGCCCCCTGGCTGCGACGGAGGGGGCGGCAGGAGGGAGAGGGATAAGGGTTGTGGGGGGACCGAGCTCCACCCGCTTCCTACCTTTGCGGGGCGCGGGCAGGTGCTGCAGCCACTGTGGTCGCTGCTCAGAGACACCGGGGACACCACATCTGCCGCCCCGGGCCCCCTGGACTCCTCGGACCGTCGTGGACACGGTGGGCCAGACTCCGAGGCCGGGTCTGCATGGGGGTCTCTGGCCCGTCCCCCTGGGGGCCGCTGCAGTGGGGCCGAGAGTCTGCGAGCAGCGGGCGCGGGAGTGACCCCGTCCTGACGCCCTGGGGATGCCCGTGTTGTCCCAGGAATATTCTCTCTCCGCCTAAAATGCAGGCGGCAGACTTGTCAGAGGCAAGAAATCGGGGTGCTCCTCTGGGGGGGCGCCAGGAGAGACCTATCCCTGCCCCTGTCCTCCCTCTGCAGGTGGCTGCCCTGTGCGTGGACAGTGTCCGCATCTCCAGGGTCCATCCACAATGTCACGTGTGATCTTTTATTCCTGTCCGCGTTTTCACTGAGCTTTTTAAAAATAGCAAATAGGAGTGGAGTTGCTGGATCATACGGAAGCTCCATCTTTAGTAGGTTGAGGAATCTCCACACAGCTTTCCATCGTGGTTGGACTATTTTGCACTCCCACCAGCATTTGTTATTTCTAGTTTTTTTAATATGTGCCATTCTCACTGGTGTAAGATGGTATCTCATTGTAGTTTTGATTTGCATTTCCCTGATTACAAGTGATGTTGAACATTTTTTTCATATGCCTGTTGGCCATTTGCATTTCCTCTTTGGAGAAGTTTCTTTTTAGCTCTTCTGCCCATTTTTTAAAAATATTATTTATTTATTTATTTACACAAGAACTGGGGTACAGGCCAGATTCGCAGGAGGGTGCGAGGATTCACCAGAGACAGAGTGGGGAACAGAACAGGCAGACTGACTGAAGTACACTGCTGAGAGGAGCAGCGGGCGAGACAGGAGAGGTCTGCCACACCATGTGGGACCCTCACTGGCCGGCTGGGATCAAACCAGCACTGTAGAGGCTGCAGACAGCTTCACAGCACTGCACTCAACTGCCTGCGTCACCAGGGGAGGCCCTTCTGCCCATTTTTTGACTGGATTGTTTTTCTGTTTTTTGTTTTTTGTTTTTTTTTAGTCTCATCAGCTCTTTGTAGATTTTTGTGATCAGTCCTTTATCATTAGTGTTATGTGCAAAAATTTTCTCCCACTTGGTGTGGTGTCTTTGTTTTGGTTACTGTCTCTTTTGCTGTGCAGAAGCTCTTTAATTTGATGTAGTCCCAGCTGTTTATCTTTGCCTTCATTATCACTGCTTTGGGTGATGTGTCTGTAAAGATGTCTTTGAGGTGCATGTCATGTAGTGTTTCACCTATATTTCCTTCTATATATTTTTGGTTTCAGGTCTTATGTCTAGTTCTTTAATCCATTTTGAGTTGGTTTTTGTGCATGGCGTGAGGTAGGAGTCGAGCTTCATTCTTTTGCATGTTAGCAACCCAGTTTTCCCAGCACCATTTATTAAACTTTCTTTGATCCATTGCATATTCTTTGCTCCTTTGTCAAAGATTAGTTGACCATAAATCTATGGGTTTATTTCTGGATTTTCTATTTGGTTCCATTGGTCCGTGTGACTGTTCTTCTTCCAATACCATGCAGTTTTGATTATTATGGCTTTGTGGTATAGTTGAAGTCGGGATGTGTGATGCCTCCATTCCTTTTTTTTTCCCCCCCAGGAGAACTTTGGCTATTTGGGATTTTTGGTGGTTCCATATGAATTTCATCAATATTTGTTCTTCTTTGAAGAATGTCATTGCAGTTTTATTGGAATAGCTTTGAATCTGTAAATTGCTTTTGGTAGGATGACTATTTTGATAATGTTAATTCTTCCAATCCATGAGCAGGTGATGTCTTTCCATTTCTTTGTGTCTTCTTCTATGTTTCTTAACAGTGTTTTATAGTTTTCTTTGTATAAGTCCTTTACCTTCCACCCTCCTTTTGGGTGAGGCAGGGAACCTGGAAACTTCCCCTTTTCCTGGAACCACCCTGTTACAAGCATGCAGCCAGGTTTGGAGGTGAGGTTTTTAAAGAGGTGGTTAAGGTAAATTGATACATTTAGAGTAGGTCCTAATTCTCTCTGACTGATGCCCTTTTAAGAAGGGGAAATTTATGGACCCTCCCTGGTGGCTCAGGGGTTAAGGCTCAGTGCTATTTCTGCTATGGCCTAAGTTCGATCTCTGGCCAGGTGCACGGTGGCCACATGGCACAGCAGACCTCTCCTGTCTCGCCCACTGCTCCCCACAGCAGTGCATTTAAGAAGATCCATTTGTTCTGCTCCCCACTCTGTCTCTGGTGAATTCTCTCACGCCCCACACCCCAGCCTACACCCCAGCTCTTATATGCATAAATAAAATAAATCTTAAAAGAAAAAAAAAGAGGAAATTTGGGCACATCAGGACACCATGGCTGTTCAGGCAGAGGAGAAAGGTCACATAAAGCAGCAACAAGAGATCAGCCATCTACAAGCCAAAGAGAAAGGACTAAAAGGAAACTAACCCTGCTAGTACCTGGATCTTGAACTTCCAGCCCCCAGAACTGTGAGAGAATAAATTTTGTTGTTTGAGCTACCCAGTTGGTGGTGCTTTGTTATGGCAGCCCTGGTAGATGAATACACATACCTGTTGTTTGATTTGTTACTTGTGAAAGCATCCCTGATACTTTTCAGTTCTTTTTTTTAAAGATTTATTTATTTATTTATTTATTTATTTATTTATTTATTTATTTATTTATACAAGCACTGGGTACAGTCAGAAGCATGGGAGGGTGAAAGAATTCACCAGAGCCAGAGCAGGGAACAGAATGGGCAGACTGACGAAATACACTGCTGAGGGGAGCAGCGGGCGTGACAGGAGAGTTCTGTGCACCATGTGGGACCCTTGCTGGTAGCTGGGGATCGAACTGGTGCTGCAGAGGCTGCGGGCAGCTTTGCAGCCTGGTGCTCAACTACTGCACCACCAGGGGAGACCCCACTTTTCAGTTCTTTGAAACATATGCTGGGAGTTTTTAGAACTCAGATTGAAAAAAGTCAAGTCTGACTAACATTTTTTCTCAGTAGTGTAACTATTTGCCCCTCAACCCCAAGATCTTTAAACCTTTTTGGTGGTAATTTTCCTTACAGCCTTCACAATGCTCCATCCAAAGTTTTCAGTGAAAGGACCATCACCCTAAGTAAATGACACCAGAGTTGAATAAGGTACCATGTGGATAAAATTTCATCATTTAATAGCTTTCACAATAAAGAATTATGGAACTTGACAGCTGTTATCATGAATGTTTATATAATTATTGAACTGACTTCTTCAAATACTCATAATTTACACACCAATATAATGAGGAAGAGAAGCAGTAATGGGATTTGACCTTGTCAGATCTGATATTCAGAAAGGAAAATGGTCTGTCTGCAAATGCCAAAGATTTCAGAGAAACATTATTCCAGGAATCACTGAGTTTATGAGTTCACAACCACCATCTTTTGAAAGCAATGATATAGATTGAAAATAGTTATAACTTAAGTTCTAAGAAAAGATAGTGATAGTTGACTTAAAAAGTAATCTTGATGAAGGAAGTGTTAGGGGGAAAGGATGTCCTGAGCTATTTCCATACAGGCTTTGTGGACTCCACCCCCACTCCAGACCAAAGCCATCAAGACATTGGGAAAGATAAATCCCATGACCACCAAATGGAAGGTTCCTGAGATCTGAGGGTAGAGTTAAGCAGCCAGGTTTGGTATAAAAACCAGACAAATGGGCCTTGGGGTCTCTCTCTCTCCTCTTGGTTTCATGGCTTGTGGCTCGCGGCCAGCTCTCAGAGCGCCATTGGGATTCCAGGGAAGCAGAAAGGGTAGGACACATTTAAGACTTTATTTCCCTCTTTTCTCCCTGAGTTGTACATTTCCTCATTTCCCCTTCCCTTGTAAATAAACCTTTTATTAACCTTTTGTGTGTGCCTGCAGTAGGGTATTAACAAGTCCTTTATAAGCACGTGGGTGAGGGTCCACAGTCCCATTTTATATTGGGGCTGCCCTGTAACAGAAGTAATGAAGGAAAATATTACTAATTTTGCCCCCCCCCAATTTTAACTTTTACGAAAAATATGCAGGGTCAAAATATAAACAAGGAAAAGTTTCTACCACACATGAGCAAACATGAGCTTCTCCTATTTTACAAAGACCTCGTCATATCAGCAAGAGAGAGGTAAACAATTCTATTAAAAAATAGATTATCAACAGTTCAATGACAATAAAAATGCAAGTAGATATCAAACATGGGACAACTCTCTGTTACACTCATAAAGAAATACAAATCAAAATGATGGTGCAGTGTAAATGATCATCTGCGTAACTCTGACACCAAATAAATGGACACAATCTAGTATGATGAGGTTTGCCTGGAGGTCTGGTGTGAAGGTAAATTTGCACAATATTTTGGTGCACAATACCTGTCAAAATGTAAAATGCATTTCCTTTGCCAGTCAATTTTATCTTATGGATATATTTTTAAGTACATTACATCTATCATCTATCTGTATCAATATTTGAATCATCCATCTAATCTTACCTATTTCTGTGCCTAAGGATATTTATAGTAGCATTGCTTCTAAGGCAAAAAAACTAAAAAAGAGGGGGGAGAGCTAAGTAAAACTTCTATGTCCATAAGTAAGAGACTAGATAAATTAAGGTGTATATATATATTATGGAATATTTTGTGGTTATTAACAGAATGAGATAGATAGATATATGCTGACATGGAAACTTCTGCAAGTCATAGCACTACTAAGTAAAAAGCAAGATTCAAAGCCACAGACACACAAACACAGATGTGGGTATATATGTGCATGCAGGTGTGCTATGTATTTCTGTGTGTATATGTGTATATTGATAATTTCATGTGGGTATGAATCATCTCTGTATATAATATAATCATCTCTGTATATCAGAAAGAAGTTTAAGAGGGAAGGGTATCAAGGAAATGGAGTTTGTTTGGGGGTCAAGGTGCCCTTTGTTCTGAGTCAGTCCTTAGCTCCAAGAGATCTGTGATTTGAGAGATGGATCCTTTCTGTCTGTGAGGTTGGTTTCAGTTGACATGAAATTGAAGCACACACTACACTATGTTACATATTACAATATAGCCTTTTTATAAGACACCAATTCAAGGGTTTCATTTTAACTTTGGGGAGTATCTGATGAACAAAGCAAATCACACATGGCGTGGTAGACCTCTCCCACCTTGCCCGCTGCTCCCCTCAGCAGTGTTTTCAGTCCGTCTGCCTGTTCTGTTCCCTGCTCTGTCTCTGGTGAATCCTCTCACACCTCCTGCCTTTACCCCAGCTCTTGTATAAAAATAAATAAATCTTTTAAAAAAAATGGAAACTGGCTTAGATCCATCTGGCAGCAAGGTGGTGAAAATAGGTCCACACCTCGCTACCCACTGCTTGACTGAACACCTCTACTATTTTTTTTTAAATAATAAATTTTATTTTTATATTCCCCCATACAATTGCAAACGCCCCATTCTGACCCCAATCCTTCCCCTCCCGCCCCCCCCCCCCAAAAAGTGTCTCTGGTTCATAGTTTTTTGTTGATTTTGATTTTCACTTTCTTATATTCATTTTCTTGGTCCCTTATTTAAGTTTTCTAGATTCCTGCTATGAGTGAGACCATCCGGTATTTTTCTTTTTCATTTTGGCTTATTTCGCTGAGCATGATCCCTTCCAGCGCCATCCATGTTGCTGCAAATTGTATGTGTTTATCTTTTTTGAATGCTGAGTAATATTCCATGGTATATATGTACCACATCTTCTTGATCCAGTCATCTATTTTTGGGCATTTGGGTTGTTTCCAAAGCTTAGCTATTGTAAACAGTGCTGCTATAAACATAGGGATGCAGGTGCTCTTTGGAATTGATGTTTCTGTGTCCTTTGGGTAAATACCTAGGAGTGGAATTGCTGGATCATATGGAAGCTCTATGTTTAGTAGGTCCAGAAATCTCCACACAGCTCTCCATAGTGGTTGGACCAGTTTGCACTCCCACCAACAGTGCAGAAGAGTTCCTTTTTCTCCACACCCTCGCCAACATTTGTTGTTGCTAGTTTTTTTAATATGTGCCATTCTCACTGGTGTGAGATGGTATCTCATGGTAGTTTTGATTTGCATTTCCCTGATTACAAGTGATGTTGAACATTTTTTCATATGTCTGTTGGCCATTTGCATTTCCTCTTCAGAGAAGTTTCTTTTTAGCTCTTCTGCCCATTTTTTGACTGGATTATTTTCTTTGTTGTTGCTGAGTCTCATCAGCTCTTTGCAGATTTTTGTGATCAGTCCTTTATCATTAGTGTTGGGTGCAAAAATGTTCTCCCAGTTGGTGGGGTTTCTCTTTGTTTTTGTTATTGTCTCTTTTGCTGTGCAGAAGCTCTTTAATTTGATGTAGTCCCAGCTGTTTATCTTTGCCTTCACTATCACTGCTTTGGGTGATGTGTCTGTAAAGATGTCTTTGATGTGCAAATCACGTAGTGTTTCGCCTATATTTCCTTCTATGTATTTTATGGTTTCAGGTCTTATGTCTAGTTCTTTAATCCATTTTGAGTTGATTTTTGTGTATAGTGTGAGGTAGTGGTCAAGCTTCATTCTTTTGCATGTAGCGACCCAGTTTTCCCAGCACCATTTATTGAACAAACTTTCTTTGCTCCAATGCATAGTCTTTGCTCCTTTGTCAAAGATTAGTTGACCATAAATCTGTGGGTTTATTTCTGGATTTTCTATTCGATTCCATTGGTCTGTATGTCTGTTCTTGTTCCAATACCATGCAGTTTTGATGATTATGGCTTTGTAGTATAGTTTGAAGTCTGGGAGTGTGATGCCTCCATTTCCTTCTTTTTTTTTCAGTAGAGCTTTGGCTATTTGGGGTTTTTGGTGATTCCATATGAATTTCATCAATAATTGTTCTATTTCTTTGAAGAATGCCATTGAGATTTTGATTGGAATAGCATTGAATCTGTATATTGCTTTTGGTAGGATGGCCATTTTAATAATGTTTATTCTTCCAATCCATGAGCAGGGGATGTCTTTCCATTTCTTTGTGTCTTCTTCTATTTCTTTTAACAGTGTTTTATAGTTTTCTTTGTATAGGTCCTTTACCTCTTTTGTTAGATTTATTCCCAAATATTTGATTTTTTTGTTTCGATAATAAAAGGGATGGTTTTTTTGATTTCTTCTTCTTCAGATTTATTGTTTGTGTATAGGAAGGCTACTGACTTTTGCGTGTTGATTTTGTATCCTGCCACTTTACTGAATTGATTGATGAGTTGAATTAGTTTTTCTGTGGAGATTTTGGGGTTCTCTATGTATATTATCATATCATCTGCAAATAGTGATAGTTTGACTTCTTCTTTTCCTATGTGGATTCCTTGGATGTCTTTCTCTTGTCTTATTGCTCTGGCTAGGACTTCCAGTATTATATTGAAAAGCAGTGGTGAGAGTGGACATCCTTGTCTTGTTCCAGATCTTAATGGAATTGCTTTCAGCTTTTCACCATTGAGAATGATACTGGCAGTAACTACTATGAACAGTTATATGGAAACAAGTTCAACAATCTAGAGGAGATGGACAAATTCCTACAACTCCTCAATCACCCAAAGCTAGATAAAGAAGAAATAGAACACCTAAACAGACCAATTACAAGCAGCGAAATTGAAATGGTAATCAAAAACCTCCCCAAAAACAAAAGCCCAGGACCTGATGGATTTACAAATGAATTCTACCAAACATTCAGAGACGAATTAGTGCCTATCCTTCACAAACTCTTCCAAAAAATTGAGAAGGAAGGGACAATACCAAACACGTTCTATGAAGCCAGTATTACACTAATACCAAAACCGAATAAGGACAACACAAAAAAGGAAAACTATAGGCCAATCTCCCTAATGAACACTGATGCAAAAATCCTCAATAAAATTTTAGCTATCAGAATCCAACAATGTATCCATAAGATAATTCACCACGACCAAGTTGGATTCATTCCAGGGGCACAAGGATGGTTTAACATCCGAAAATCAATCAACGTTATCCAACACATCAACAAAAAGAAATATAAAAACCATATGATAATATCAATAGATGCTGAGAAAGCTTTCGACAAAGTGCAACACCCATTCATGATAAAAGCCCTTGAAATTCTTGGGATACAAGGAACATACCTCAACATCATAAAGGCCATCTATGACAAGTGAACACCTCTACTTTTAGACTTCGTGGTGAGGGGTATAATTCCGCACCTTTGTCTCTTGGTTTCTGGTGTGCATCTCCTGTCTTGGCTTCTTGGAACCCAGACACACGGAAGGAAGCCTCCACAACCTGGGACTTCCAGAACGTGGTTCCTGAGATTCTACCAACAATGCCTGAGTGTCCAAAGAGCACCTCCCCAGGGCAGTCCACAAAGAGGAGTGCCTTGAAAAAATTAAGTTTACAGAAGCATATTATTTAGTTTTGTCCAGTTTCCCTAAAACTCTCCAAAGAAAGTGCTTGTCTTCACTCTAGAATGGCAAGGAACATTTTTTCCCCAAGAAGTAAAACAGGAATAAAACAAAAAAATCTGGTGTCTATTACTTTTATAGTAGATGGAAAATGGGTTATCTTTGTTTTACATTGACCCACAGAATGACAAACACCAATATTTTATATTTTTGATATGAAATTTCCATTGCTGCAAAAAGTTGCAAAACTATGGCACCATAATAAGTCATAAAGATATGATTTAGTGGGCCTCCCCTGGTGGTGCAGCGGTTGAACACTGGGCTGCGAAGCTGACTGCAGCCTCTGCAGCGCTGGTTTGATCCCCGGCCTCCGGGCACCCGCTGCTCTCCTCAGCAGTGTATTTCGTCACTCTGCCTGTTCTGTTCCCCACTCTGGCTCTGGTGAATTCTCTCACCCTCCCGCATTTCTGACTGTACCCAGTGCTTGTATAAATAAAATAAACAAATCTAAAGAAATTTTTAAAAATTAAAGATATGATTTAGTTATAAAGTAAATTAATCTTTTTCCCATCCTTCCTCCCTCTCTCTCCCTCCCGCCTCTTCCTTCCTTGTCTCTTCTCCTTCTTTCCTACCCTTGACTGCCTTTCATTTGTTTGAGGACACATTATACATCTTCTCCACATGGAAGACTGCCTGGGCATTTCCACCTCTTCCTTCCTGAGGGAACCCCAATTGCGTTGAGTAATACATTAACTCTAGGAAACATCTCACAATTGGCTCCAAGTAAATGAATCCATTCTCTTACCAGAGGCTGGTCTAGGAGAAAACACATGACCCAATGTTGGCCAGTGTGCCTAAGAGGAATACTGCTGGTGGTACTTGAAAATATTCTCCTTCCTGGTAGGGAAGAAAGGTGTAAGAAGAGGCTTTTTGCTTCTCTCTTCCTTTTTCGGTTGTGACTATTGGGTTGTCCCATGATGCCTGCAACTGGGGCAGCCATCCTTCCACATCCCAGGGTGCTCCCTTGGCAGAGAGCCAGTGATAGAAGAGGGACAGAAAGAACCTGGGATTGGAACAGTCCCAGTCTTCTCAAAAATTCGTAAGTAAACTAGAATTTTCCTAATGGTTGCAGTCAGGTTTTTCTGTGACTTGTAGCCACAAAAGCATTTCCCTGTACACCTGGGCCCTAAAATCAAGTGGAAAGCTCTATTACATTAAATAGAAAAAGTAATCGTGTTAATTATGATGACAGAAATATGATCAAAGAGCTTTGGCTGCACCCAAGACTGATAGTAACACTGTTGGAAGGGGCTGGGGAGAGCGCCCCATTCTGTCTCCCAGGAGGAGGGGTGGGTTTGGTGAGGCATCTGTGGTCACTGCTAAATAATCCTGAGCAAGTTTATTTTTTAAAAGATTTATTTATTTATGTATATAAGATAAAATGAGAAGACCCGTTAGGAAGCTGCTGCAACAAGCCAGGTGAGAGAGGACACGCCTGCAGCAAGGTGGTGGTGAGGATGGAGCGCAGGGGACAGATTCGGACAAGCCTTGGAGACTGAGTTGAGGACGCCCTCTTGGAGGAGGCCGCAGTGGGGAGGGGAGGGCAGGGGCTGTGGGAAGCATTTGCACTTTTGAGTCCGAGCATCTGCGTGTCCTGTAGGGCCCTGTGTGGGGTGAAGATATATTTTTTAAATATTTATTTATGTATCCAAGAGCTGGGGTGCAGGCCAGAGGTGTAGGGGTGAGAGGATTCACTAGAGACAGTGGGGAACAGAACAGGCAGACTGACTGAAATGCACTGCTGAGGGGAACAGTGGGCAAGTCAGGAGAGGTCTGCAGCGCCATGTGGATTGCCTCCCTGGTGGGCCAGGGGATGGAACTTGTGCTGCTGAGGCTGCAGATTGCCTCATAGTGCTTAACCCCTTGTGCCATAGGGAGGCCCTTCCATTGTCTTAATATTTTTAAAGATTTATTTATTTATGTATACAAGAACTGGGGTACAGGCCAGAGTTCTGGGGGGTGAGAGGATTCACCAGAGACAAAGTGGGGAGCAGAACAGTGTACTGAAATACACTGCTGAGGGGAGAAGCGGGGAGACGGGAAAGGTCTGCTGCTCCATGTGGGTCGCTCCCTGGCCAGCTGGGCATCGAACTCGTGCTGCAGAGGCTGCAGAAGCTTCATAGCTTGTGTCTTAACACCTTACGCCCCCGGGGAGGCCCTGAGCAAGTTTTTAAATCCAAGTAGACCCGTTTTGCCGTTTTAGTGGCTTCCTGGAGTTTTCGTTGGCGTATTTCTGGAGAAGACAGGACTATTTGCCTCCGTTTGAGTTTGATTTTCCAGCTTGTCTGGCTGCAGCGGGCCTGCGCAGTGGGCGTGGCCATCGAGGGCGCTTCGGAGCGTATCCGCCCCCCACCTGCCTGCCCCTGCTGCCGCACCTGCACGCCCCACCACCACCACCACGCATGCGCGCAGTCCAGCAGCGGCTGCTCCGCTCTCGCCCGCTTCCCCGACCTTGGGGGGAGTTTTGGGGCTGCTGGGACCTGGTCTCTCTAGACCCAGCCGGGAGTCCTCATCCGTGCGATTATCGGGGTCCCCTCGGGCCGGCAGAGGAGGAGGTGAGCAGAGGGCGAGGGGAGGTGAGGACATCTCCCTGAGGGCGGCTGACTGCGGAGGGCAGTGGGAACACCCAGGGCGGGAGGGCTGGATGTGGAGAACTGAGGGGCATTTGGGGTGCGTACTGGGCCTGGAGGAATAGAGGGGTCCGGGCTCGTTCCTGAGCGTGACCCTCCGTGTCCACCTCCAGGGCTGAAGAGCGGACTCCTGCGCCCCGCTCCGGGCGCTTCTGCCGCCTGGACGGCACCTGGGGCTCCCGGGCTCTTCTGTGCTGCTGACCTGGGTGTGGTTCTCACAGCGGGTTTATCATGGAGTTTGGGGAGCAGGTAGCGTTTTCTGGGGCTGCTCCTCACTGACAGGATTCCTGGTTGTGTCACAGAACCCTGCCCTTTGGGCCACAGCGGAGGTGGGGGGTGGAGAGCTGGGGGTCTGGGGAGCGGGCGCACGCTCCCCGGGACCGGGGACAGGGACGGCGCCCCCCTCCCCTGCTCCCCCGGCCACTCTCCCCTCCCGCCCCAGCGCCTCCTCCCCGGTCGCTGCGGAGTCGGCTCTGCGGAACCAGGGCTGTGTCTGGCTGGGGAGGGTGAGTCTTCGCAGGGACCGTTGGCGGCGGGAGGGGCCGGGCCGGGGGCGAGGGCGTGGGCGATGGTGGAGGCGCCCGGGGTGCTCGCGTGCGGGCTGCGAGTGCCGGAGGCGCAGAGACTCTGGCGCGGGGTCTCCGAGCTGAGTTCCAGGCGGGTGCGTCTGCGGCCCGGGGTGCCCTCGCTCGCCTCTGGGCCCCCGAGAGGAGGGGGCATCTCGGCCGAGTCCCCAGCGCGTCCGCGCCCCCGGGTTCCCCGCTGCGCACGTGCGCCCCCGCACCCCTCCGGGTCCGCGCCTGTCCCTGCCCGCTGCGTGCACGCCCAGTGCGCGCCCGGGAGCTCGGAGTCTCAGCCGCGGGGGCGCCCCCACCCCCTCCCGCAGGGCGCAGAGCTGGCGCGGGGCACGGCCGTCCCAGTTGGTGGGGTCGGGGTCCGCAGCCCGGAGTGCGAAGCCGGCTGTGGGCGGGGTACCCCACTGTCCCTGCCAAGGCCCCCGCCGCCCGCGCAGCCTCCTGGGGAGGACCTGCTGGCTGCTTCCCCGGGAACGTGGTCAACGGGCGCGACCGCCCTCGCCCCGCCCCGCCCCGGCGCTGACCCCACTCCAGGCTCCTCCTTCCCACAGGCGCGTGTCCACCCCCTGCCCCCTGCGGCCGCTTGCATCCCCCGCTTGCCCAGCGCAGGCGTCTCCCGCCTCTTGCTGGACCTGACTCTGATGGTTCAAGTCAGAAAGGGTCTTGGGGGCGGGGAAAGGCAGGCTCCCGGGGTGCGGATGGAGATGACTCCAGGGGACAGTTCCGGGCCATAGGCTTGTTCTGGGGCCTTCCGGAGAGGCCAGAGCAGGCCCGGGGCAGGGGGTGGGGAGGGCGCGGGGTGGGGAGGACAGGGGGTGGTGGTGGGGGCAGCGCAGGCAGAAGTGTGGGCGCCGCGGGGCTGGAGGAGGGAGGGGGTGGGGCACTGACGGGTGTGGGTCTCCTTGGCGCTGAAACCTCGGCCTTTGCTGCAGGAGGGCCGCGGGGATCCGGGCGACGAGGGTTTTCCTGGCTGCTGTTTCCACGGGCCCCTCGCTGCCCGCTGTGCGTGTGGGGGCACGGGGGGCGGGCAGAGAGGGGCCAAGGTGGCTCGGGTGAGGAGAGAGGGCTGGACGAGGTGGAGGGAGAGGGCAGGGGGCAAGTGGCCCCAGCGCACCCCACCCCGCACAGGAGGGCGCGGCAGGGCCAGTGCCGGCCAGGTGAGGTTTGGTCACCCGCTCAGTCCCGGCCCCTCCCAAGGCAGCCACACCCTGAGGGCGGTCTCCTTCCAAGAAATGGGGGGATCTGTGGCCGTCCCAGGCAGGGTGGGTTCTTCGTGGATTCAGGCAGCTGGAAAGAGAATCTCGGAGCAGAGAATCTCAGAGCCCGAGCCCGGCGTCACCCCGCAGGTCAGGGGCTGGCAGGGACTCTCCGCGCTCTGCGCCCCGCCTTCTTGTGGCCACTTGTGGCCACCCTATGTCCCCGCCCTCAGGCCCAGGAGCCCACCTGGCCCGCCCCACCACACCCGGGGTTCCACCACCAGCCGAGCCCGCACCCCCGCGCCGCCTGCATGCTATGGGTGGCCACTGAGGCCAGTGGCGTGAAAGCTGGACCCCTTTCTCCCCACAGGAAGCCGAGCCCCACCGCTCCCGGCTCCCTGCAGAGTTCCTGGGACAGGCTCTGTCAGGCCACACGGAGCTCAATCAAGTTTCCTGCGCCCCATTACTGGGAGAGAGGCCTTCCTGGTGGAGAGCCAGAACAGAGTTGAGAGTGAGGGAGCTGGGCAGCCTGGGGTGTGTGTGTATGGGGGAGGCGACAGGTGGAGTGCAGCCTGGAAAGTCCTGAAGTAGAGATGAGGGGACATTGCGGGGAGCTTTTGGGGTGGGGTGGAGGGATTTTGTGCTACTTGGGTTCGGTAAAGTGCAAGAAGTCCATGCAATCCCCAGGGAGAGGTGGGAGCCAAACAGAGCTCAGGAGAGATTTCGGTGGAGAAACTTGGGGTCAAAATGGCCACTAGCACCGTGAGACTTGCTAGTGGGGAACATGCGGTGCTGCCTCTCAAGGACAGTTTCACCTTCCCTCTGCCAGGGCGTAGGCATTGAGGTGACCCTCGACCCCCTAGGCTGCGTGGGTGTGGCAGGACTGTGTGACTGCGCCCTCTGCTGGGCACCCTGGACACGGCTTGTGTAGTTATCTGTCACCCACTCGCATCTTCCTACAGCTGAAATCGCAACAGCTTGGCTCCTGTTATGCTGAGCCATCCCTGGGCCTAAAGTCCTCATCCTGCAAGTGCCCCCCCCCCAGCTGTTGCCACCCCCTCTTCTGTCTCAGGGCTTCCTGGAGTGGCCCAGAGCGCCCCAGCAGATGGCCATCATCCTGGTGGTGTGTGTGCTCTCCCTGTTCCTGGTGTTGACCAGGATGCCCTTGGCGCTTTTCCTATGATCATGGCACCGCCACTGCTGAAGATTCCGAGCATCCGCAAGGAAGTGACAGGCTAGCAGCAGGACAGGCCACTGAGGCTGACCAAGTACCCTCCCAACACCCATCACCCATCAGGACATTTCTTTTGTTGCATTTGACCTTTTGGTGAGGCTTTGCACGCATGTCCCTGAATGAAATCATCCTCCATGAAAACGTTTTCTATCCCACCCGGAGGGGGGCAGGGATTCGCCGGTGCCCCCAGCCGGACCTCGCAGAAGGTGGATGGAGGTAGCTCTGGGGGTGGACAGTGTTAATAGCTTCCTGACCTGTGTCCTTGGGGCATAGGATACTTCTCCAGATACTGAACCCCTGGCTTGTTTCCAGAAGAGTCTCATGTCTGTCGAGTTCGGGGTCACGGCTGAGGACTCACCCTTTTATCTGCTTGTAAAGAGTCGGTTCCTTGACATTTGGAAAGAGGCCACCCTTGAGGGATCATGTCCTGGAGCAAGGGAGGGCTAACTCTGCTCCCGTGCATCCTTTGCAGTTTTTTATTCATCCTGATGATGGATTTTGTTGCCAGAAAATCCTCCCATTCAGTCGTTCCCATTTTTGCCTTAATTTTACCATGTTACCCTTCCCTTTTTTGGTCGATTTGTAAGTTTTCGACTAGTTACTCTTGCTTCTCCAAAGAAACAGCATCAGGATGGATTTATATCCATTTCCCTCCAGCTTTGCGATGTTTCCCATTACTAGGTCTTGGGTTTGAAAAAATTTTTACGCCTCTTGTTGAGGTTGAATTCTTTATGTTCTCTGACTACAAATTATCCAGTGGTAGAACCAGCCTTGGCAGCTTCCTGAAGTTGGATGCCCTGTGTTTTTTATGTCACACTGTCATGTTTCTAACTCGCAATGACTGGACTGACTCAAAAAGTCATTTTCTCGATTTCTGCCTCTGTGAAGGAATGTGGCCTCTCTGCTGCTTTTCCAAGCTTTCTGGAAGCCTTGGCTGTGGCCTGTCTGGATCACGACCAGTGTGTGTGTGTGTCGTGGACATTTGAGGCTGGTTTTCCATTTGTGGAATCCCAAACTCGGCTTATTGCGCTGCATCGCCCTGATGAGAATATGGGATTCACGCAAGAACCCCAAATAAATGGTCAGAGTCCCTTGATGTCACTTGACTAGGATTACAAGGCCTTTCCCTGATATGCTAGTGAAATAAGGACATGCAGGTTGGAAATGGGGGGTCTCTCCCCATCACACTTCTGGGTGCAGTCACCCCAACAAGAAGGGGCATCTAAAGGGAAAGGACACAAATCTGAATAGGGTCATTGTATCCGCGTCACATTGCGTCCCATCCCTCCCTGACTGCCTCATGGCATCCGCATCTCATCCTGCCCCATTGCGTCCTGCCCCATTGTGTGCTGCCCCACCATGTCCCATTCTGCCCCACCTAGCCACATCCCACCCCTCCCCACCATGAACCATCTGGTCAACCCACCTGAAAGCCTGCGGGGCCCGGGTGGGCCAACTGGTCGACCTCAGCAGGGCACAGCAGCAGCTGCGATCCCCCCTCCCCACCGGCAACCCAGTGAGGAGGAGGGGCCCAGGGTCCAGGCGGCCTGGTGTCGATTCCACCAGGAACTGACACCAGGCTGCCTGGGCCTTAGGACTCGGGCCATGCACACACACACACACACACACACACACACACACACACCCGAGGGGCGTCTCCTGAGATCCGGGAAGGAACAAAATACACCCCGAGCTGCAGCAGGGGAATGGGGGCATTCCTAGCCCACAGCCCCTGCCAGAGGTCCAGAGGGCTGGGGGACTGACTGAGGGCAAGTAGTCACCACACCAGGGTGGAGCCTTGCCTCTTTGGCACCTGGGCTCAGTCTCTGAACTATGTCAGAACTCAGGCTCCCCTCCCACTGAGCAGGGCTACCCCTGGCTTAGGGGGCTACAGGGGTGAACAACCAACTCACGAGAACTGCGTGAGAGTGTCCCAACACAGACCTCAGCCACCGCATGCAGGTCTAGAGCACTCAGGGGACACACACAGCTTGGCCACAACACAAAGACAAATCCAGGGCCCACCTCCTGCAAAGTATAGTGGGACACCCCACCAATAGGGGGTACAGCCAAAGACCCATCTGGGACACAGGCACAGGCAGCAACCCCCAACCACATGTTGCTGCTTCCAGTGGGGCATCAGGACATGGGGAGCACCAGGGAGTCAGGCCCCATCAACAGGAGCACATGAGGGGAGCAGGCCCCAAGCCACAGGGCAACTCCACAGAGGCCACAGGCAGGAGCTCAGATCCATGGAGTCCCCCTCCACAGAACACCTGCACCCCAGACATCCAGAGCCCCCCACTTCTTCCCAGCCCTGCTGCACCAGAGTCACAGCCCAGGGAACAGCCCCCGCACCATGGGCTTGGGTGCAAGGCCTGGCCCCACTGCAGCTCAAGGCTCAGGGGAGCCAGTTATGCACATGCTTTTGTGCTTGAGAACACCGTGTGGCCACAGGCTCCACTCCAGAGAGCACACCCCATTAGGAGGGGTGGTATAGGCTGCAGCTCAGGCCCCAGCAGGTTGGGACTACAGGAGGCCCCTTGCCCCATTCCAGGCAAGAGCCAATGGCTCACTTTAGTCTTGACCAGGCCCCCCACATGTGGGCACATTTTAGGCACAACCCTCTGCACCTGCACCAGGTCTTGGGGAGCCTGCAGGTAACTCAGAGCCCTGCCCCGAAAGCACACACCCTCAGTGCTGCTCCAAGACCAAATTGCTCACCACAGCCCCTGTGGCCTCTCAGAGCCGCCACCACACTTACTGCGGTGCTTGTTCCCCACTTGCCACAAGCCCATCTGCACCGGCACACTCTCACCCCATTGATGAGCAGAGGGAACCCTCACAGTGAGCACACAGGCACAGCAGAGCCAGCCCAGCCCACACCATTGGTTGGGGTTAGGGTTACCATAGTGAGTAAAAATGGCACACCTTGTAAGGTGCCATAAGAGATGCAAGGGGAGATGCAGAGGGGAGACACCACCCCTCAGATCCTAGCACTGACAGATCAGGCCATGGCCCCTAGCCCCCCTCTCAACATGGGCAGGGCATCCCTACCACAACTGCAATGGGGCTGAAGTTAAACACTCCTCCAGGAGCAGTCCAGTGAGGGTGGAACCACCCTGGGGTACACAGCACCAGGGGGCAGAGCCCCTGAGCTGGATGGGGGAAAGCCCAGGCATCAGCTCTCCATGTCCCCAGGTGTCCTCTCCTGGAGGCTACAGCAACACCAGCCCCACAGGCACAGCAAGGCTCCCACAGCCACCCCCAGGGATGGCCAGACTCTAAAGGCAGTTGGAGCCTCAAGCTGGCCCCAGCACCTCTGGGGCATTGCCTGTCATAGCCTCTCCCCCACTGTCTTGAGAACTGGAATCCCATGTCCAAGCTGCAGCACTCACAGCAGGAAAGATGCCACCCCAGGGACCCTTGTACACAGGACTGAACCAGCACTTGGCACTGCATCAGGGAAGAAGAATAGCCATCTGGGGCCTCAGAGCTTTCTCTTCCTATTTACCAAATAGCCCCCACACTGTTTGACAGCAGCATTGACTCATGCACACGTGCAGGGCTCAGCAAACAGCCAACTGCTTGGGCAACAGCCTTTGGCAGTTCAGGCACCCCCACTGCCCACCCAAACTCTGGAAGGCTGCAAACCTCAGTGATGGGGGCACTGACCCATCAGGCAACAGTCATTATGAGCTGGGCCTCCACCTGCCCACCAGGGGCACCACCACTATGGGGCCCAGCAGGCACCAGCTCCTGGGGGCAAGCAGCAACATGTGGGAGATGGGTGTTATTGGTACCACCCAAGAACTCTGGGCCTGACACTTCCAGGCAATGGAGGGACAGCCAACCCCAGGCCCCCAATGGGCCTCCAATTACCACCTTTGCTGGATCTACTGTAATATTATAGCCCCCATGGGGCTGTGGTGGCCTGGGCACTGCCCAGGGGCAGGCACTCCTGGAGCCCCACCAGTACCAGCTGCCCCTACAGGCCCACCAGGTCTCTTGCACACTGGAGCTTTCAACATGGGGCTCCCCCTTTCTCTGGCATCTCCTCTAGCAGCACTACACAAAGGCTGCCCTCTAGCCCCAAAATAGCCCCATGGGCCCAGGTGGCTTCAAAGCACTAGTTCTTTCCAAAGTGAAGGCTCCAGGTAGTAGAACACCCCACTGAGGGAACCAGGCAATATTCACCAGCCACACACCAACAATGGGCAGCACAGCTGCTAGTAGCCACAGTTACCCACAGCTCTGAGGGCCAAGAAGACTGACCCCAAGCACAAGACTCACCTGGGGTCTCCCTAAAACTTGACTGCTTGGTAAGCAACAGCTGTAGAACACAAGGGCCCTTTCACTGCATCCCAGGTGGTAGTGGCCTTGGGAGGGAGCCCAGAGATCCTGGCAGTGTAAGCCAAAAGGCAGGTGCCTGGTGGCAGCCAGGAAAGCACAGAGAAGACCAAGAAAAGAAAGGCCACAGGCCCTGAGAGCCCAACTCTGAGGCTGTATATACACAGCAGGGTCAGCTCATGACATTGGCAACTGCATGACTGACCATCCAGGAGGTGAAGACAAGCTCCCTAAGGAGCCACACCGCTGAGGTGTGTAGTTGTGGGCACTCAGTCAACCCCAACTTGGTCTGAGGCCAACACCACAGCAGGGGGGCCACAGGGACACAAGGCAAGGGCAGCACCACTGCTATAATGCTGTTTTCAGGGCATCAGGACAGCAAGGCACACTGGGGGTCAAGGCCCCATAGATAAGCAGCTAGGAACACAGAAGAGGAACAAATCCTGAGCCTTTGTGGCACACAGAGGCATCTCCACAGAAAACATGCACTCACCAGGACAACTGCATTCTCCCAGCCCCAATGCTCCACAATCACAGCATGGGGAACAGCCGCCAACATTGGTGTTGGTGCATGGTCTGACCCAGTAGCAGCCTCAGGCCTGGGGGACTTTCTCTGCACATCTATTTGTGCTTGAGCCCACCTCGTGGGCACAGGGTTCCACATCCTACAGGGCACCCCCTTACAGGAAGAGCTGGTTCAGGCCACAGAGCTCACCATACCAGGTGGGGTACTGACAAGTATTATTCTAGTCTTGAAAGAAGGCTTCCAACCCCACTCAGTGCCCCACTCACCAGGTCCAGGTGTGGGGTGCATTGTGAGTCCAGGGTTTGCAGCCTGCATGAGGCACAACTGCCTTTAGGTCGTGGGGAGCATGCAGGAAACTCACAGCCCTGCGGGGCAACACCCTGCTCAGCAGCACCAACTGCTCCAAAACGGGGATGCCTGTTGCTGACTCTGCGGTCCCTAAGGTGAACTCCAGTTTTGCCACGGCGTTTGTTCTTCACTCAGCACACGCTAGACCCGTTGGGAGACCGTGCATGACAGCCGGCTTTACTTACACTGGGCTGGTGCTATTGCAGCGCGTGGTGCGGTGCTTTGAGGCGCCCTAACAAGAGTACGGGCTCGTGAAGACGCCCGGGAACGCAGCCGCGGGCGAGGGAACACGCGGGATTCCGCCCAAGGAGAGGAGCCACTGACTCCAGTGACAAAAAGCGCAGATTTGGGGCCAGAAAAACCTCGGAGCCCAGGAGCGGGGCCGAGCCGCAGGTCCCCGCGGGCCCCTGGAGCAGCGGTCCGGCCCCCGGGCCCCCGCGCGACCCCTTTCCCGCCGCTCCGGGCGCGCCGGGACCTCTGGTCGACCTTGGGCGCGGGGGGGGGGGGGGGGGGGGGGGGGGGGGGAGGAGGGGTTGGGGCGGCGCGGGGAGGAGCGGGACTCCGCGGCCGTCCAGCCTGCGCGGGAGTCTCTCTGCGCCGGGGGCGCTGCCGGCCCGGCTCCCGGCCGTGGCTCTCCCCGAGGGCGGCTCCGGCCCGACCCCGCCGGAGACCCGTGTCTTGCGGCTCCAGGATCCCGGGATCCGGCCCCCGGCCCCCGGCTTCAGCCCACAGCTCCGGCCGGGTTCGCGGCCCCCGGCCCCGGCCTTTCCGCGGGCTCCGGCCCGAAACTCGCAGCTCGCGGGTCTCGAGGTCAGGCCTCCTCCCCCCGCGACCCGGGCGCTCGGCCCCCCGCGACCATCCCCGCCCCAGGTTCTCGGCCGGCTCAGCCTCCCCGACCCCGCCCGCGGCTCAGGTTTCGCGACCCGGCCCCTTCGGCCCCCTCGGGCCCCCCGGGCCCCCCACCCCGCTGCTCTCCCGGCCCCGGTTCCAGATACCCCAGGCTCGCGGCTCGCGGCCCCTGCTCCAGCTCAGGCGCGGCTCCCCAGCCGCAGCACTCGGCCCCCGGCCCCCGGCCCGACACCCGGGTCACGGACCCCGCTTGATTCGCGGCCCCCGACCCCGCGGCTCCTGCGGTAGACGTGGGGTGAACAGCGGCGGCACTTCCGACCTCCAGCTACGGCAGTGGCAGGAGCGGGGCTGGACCCCGGTCGTCCCTCACACCCCCTGGGCACCACCCGGGCGCTGCCTCCCCCTGGAGCGGGACGCGACAGTCGGGCCAACAGAGATGCAGCCCCGGGCGCGGGGCAGCCGCTGCTTCCCCTGGGGACCCGCCCAGCAGATGTGCGCCCCGCGCTGGGCAGCGTCCCACGGGCTGCGGGGGTCTCCGGGCAGCCTGGGATCCCGGGTTCCGAGAGGCCTGTGTGTGTACCGCGCGTCCCGGGCGCCCCAGGCTCCGGGTGGTCTGCTGGGTCCCGGGCGGGCTGGGCATCCCCGGGCGAGTGGGGGTCCCATGCGTGGGGTCCCGGCGGGCTGCGGGAGGAGGCTCGGACCCCGCGGGGAGCTGGCCTCCCGGAACCGCGCGCGGAGCGCCACAACCAAATCCGCCCCCCTTCGCGGGGGGTGTGCGGACTGCAGGCGCCATCTACGCGGCCGCCAGGGGGTGCCCACGGGCCCCCCGCCTGCCCGGCTCCACCTCGCGCGCGGCCCTGGCGGGTGAGGGCGGCCGCGCTCCCCGGGAGACGAGACCGGGAGCCCAAGGCGAGGCAGTGGGGTCGGCGCACACCAGCACAAGCCACGCAAGGACGCGGGACACGACCCAATGGCCCTAGCCCTGGGAAGCGGGAGCGGAGGCGGTGGGGAGTCCCTTCCCTGTCGGCCGGAATTGGGGAGCGGGTGTCTGGCGCCCGCCGGGGGCTGAGGGCGCAGGGGTTGCGCCCGCCGGGGGCTGGGGGCGCAGGCCTCCTGCCGGGAGACCGCCGGCGGTGGCCTCGGGCCCTCCTCTGGGGACGGGGCCGCCCTCCGCGCCCGCCGGCGTCCGCTTGGCTCTTCTCGGCTGGGTGATGCCAGGACCCTCCTCTGACGCCGAGCCACGCAGCAGCGAGCACGGCCCTGGGGCGGCTCCGCGGCGGAGAGGCTCCTCTGGGCCCTCCCAGCGGGCTCAGGAGGACCTACTGAGTGCCAATGGCCGGGGGCAGGAAGGAAGCAGAACGCTTGGTTTCTGACTTGGAGGGCCCCCAGGGCTAGTGCTGTGGATGCTCACGGTGCATCCGTTCACCCCAGGACTCATTCTTCCTGAGAGCCCACTGTGTGCTGAAGCCCGGGTGACATCCAGAGTACAGGGGAGATTCAGACCCCACAATTCCTGACCTGCTGGGCACCAGGGACAGGCCAGGCCTTTCCCCACTTACTCATTTCCCAGATGTTTTCTGAGGACCTACTGTGTGCTAGGGCCAGTGCAGGTGATGCCAGACCAGAAGCAAAAAGTCCGACAGTCCCTGGTTCCTTCGCAGAGCTAAGCTGAGCTGAGCAGAGAGGCCTCCCGGGTCTGGGCTCTCCTCCTTCAGTTATACACCCGCAGATCCCTTGTGCTTAACTAATTTTCAGATAAATCATGTTTTTCAAACTTTTGGGGGTGGAACAAAGAAACCTGAGTATGGCTTGGACAAGGATATGAAGAGATTCAGTCTGTTGGGATGATGCTGTGGCTGTTTAGGAGATGATTTTGCTTAGACACGCAAGCAAAGGTATTTACCAGTGAAGCGAGATCAGATCTTATAATTTATTTCAAAATGAATTTGGAGGACCTCCCCGGTGGCGCAGCGTTTGAGCGATGGGCTGCAAAGCTGCCCGCAGACTCTGCAGCCCCGGTTCCATCCCAGGCCACCGGCGAGGGTCCCACATGGCACTCAGACCTCTCCTGCCCAGCCCGCTGCTCCCCTCAGCAGTGTACTTCGTTAGTCTAGCTGTTCTGCTCTCCGCTCTGGCTCTGGTGAATTTTCTCACCCTCCCGCGCTTCTGGCTGTACCCAGTGCTTGTATAAAATAAATAAACCTTTTTAAAAAATTGGAAACATAGACATTTCCATGACCTATTTCAAAAGCAGTTATTTATTATAAAGCTTAGTAAACTCTTGTTTTTCTTGGTGTTGTTTAAAATTTCAAAGGTGTTGGATTAGGGAATGCACCACGCTTTATACTTTTTGGTATAATTGGAAAATCTCGGTTTTTTTTAAACGTGGGATTTTTGTGTAGACTTGTTGTCCTAGCCACAGGGCAGTTCGTCAGTCGACGTTGTGCCCAGGCTGTGGGCACCTCGGGGTACCCCGTGTGTAGGGTGTAAGAGAATGAACAGAATCGCCAGGGGACGCCCATGTAGGGGCATATTCAGGCAAATGAGTGAATATTCACAAGAACCCTCGCTTACCGGGAAACAGAACTGAGGCGGCCAGGGCACCACAGGCAATGGTGCCTGGGGGGGGACCCTGGGAGAACTCTGGGGGGGACTCGGTGCCTCTGGGGGGGGACTTAGTACCTGGTGGGGGCTCGGTGCCCGGGGGAGGGGTGGCTGGTTATTTTTTTGCCTGCACAAGTTGCCCACCACGTGGACGAGACCTGTGAGATGATGCTGGGGGTCCTGCTATGATTATGGCTCCGAGGGAGGCCGCGGCGGACCTGCGCCCAGTGGGCCACGCGGTGCTGAGGCAGCGGAGCGCCCCGAGGGCGGCGGCTCCTGGAAGGGGGGTCCTTTGGTGTGCGGTGCCCCTGAGCCTGAAGGGCCGGGCCGGCCCCCAGTACCTCCAGGCTCCCCGACCCCGCGGCCGCGCTGTCTCCGCCCTCCAGCCCGTGGGAGGTGCGGCGCGGCCAGTCTCTCCCTGCAGAGTCCGGCGGGGCCGCGCAGCCCGTGCGTCCTGCTCCCGGCGGATCCGCCGCAGTCTCGGTTCCGGACCTGCAGGGCAGAAAAGGGAAACCCGAGCCGGTGCCCTATGTCCGTGAACAGAGGCTTCGTGGGGAGCTGACAGAGCCTGGGCGCAAGCAGGGCAGCTGGGGTCAGGCCGGGGCGGGGCTGCGAGGGGGGCGGGGAGCGGGGCCCAGGCAGGGGCGGGGCGGGGCGGGGCTGCGAGGGGGGCGGGGAGCGGGGCCCAGGCCGGGGCCCAGGCCTGGGGCGGGGCAGCGCAGAGCAGCGGCGGCCGCACGGGCGAATGTCAGATCGCGCAGGGGCTCGGTCGCGGGCTGGTATGGGGGCCCCCTCGTGCTGGGGTCCCCGCGCCCTCGGGCTGCACCCCTCTCCTCCCGGAGGGGCGGGCGGGCAGGGAGGGAAGGGGCCGGCGCGGCGGTCGCCCCTCCTCTGCACCGCAAGGGAGCAGACCGCACTCGGCTCAGCCACGCCCTCCCAGTCCGGGTCCCGCTCCGGGGGCTTTGGGCGGCCTCCGCCGGGCGCGGCGAGTTCGGGCCACTTCTCCTGCGCCCCGAGACCCCCGTCCCGTCGCGGCGCGGGTGGGCTACGCGTCCAGGAGGCGCCCGCGCCCGGGAACTACAACTCCCAGAAGGCCGAGGAGGGCTGGGGGCGGGGCGTGCCCGCGGGGGCGGGGCCGGCGCGAGGACCGGAAGGCTGAGGCGCCGCCCCCAGGTCCCATGGCGGCCCTCGACGCCCTCGACCCGACAGGCGCGGCCCGCGCGCGCCCCAGCTGCGCCGTCCAGCCCTCGCCGGTCACCTCGCGGGTTCGGCCGATCCCCCACCGCTGGGACGAACGATTTCCCCGCAAAGGCCTGGGGCTCCCCAGTTCGAACACGGGTGACAATGACAGACCCGTGCCGCGCCCCTGACGCCCGCAGCCCCGCACGCTTGTGTCGCCGCCAGCGAGACTCCGAGGGGGCAGAACAGGGGAGCACCGGGGTCTCCGGAGGAAGAAGCACCCAGGGGTGCCCGGGAACCGTCTCAGTGCACAGCGACCTCTGGCCCACCGCCCCCGCCTTCCTGCGCCCAGCCGTGGGGTCTGTCCGAGGCGAAGGGGCGGCGCCTGCAGGAACTGGCCCACACGGGGAGCGGGGCGTCTGCGCCCCGGCGGGCGGCCAGCTCCCGGGAGCCCGCGGGGCGGGCCTGCGCCGAGAAACGTCCACTGACGGGACGAGCCCACCGGCAGGCTGGGGGCGCCACTCAAGACGGACTGACGGACTGACGGACGCGAGCGCAGCCGCCGCCGCCTGCCCAGACGTAGTCCGGCTGGAGCCCGAGCAAGTACGCGGGACCCCCCCAGGCTCAGGAGGGCAGGCAGGAGGGGGCGAGGAGGGCAGGGAAGGGCTGCGGGCGCGAGCCCCGCTTCCGGCACCGTCGCCAAGTCATGTTGGGGGGCGGAGGGGCGCGAGGGGCCCAATAAACCGCGCAGCTCGCGCCCCAGATGCGCCAAGGGCAGGCGGGTCAGGCTCCCGGGCCGGGCCGGGCGCCGTGTCGGGGACGAAGGAGCAGCCGCTCCCTCAGCCCAGCTTTCCCGGGCCAAAGGGGCGGGGGGCTCGTTGGCCCCCGAGCCCGGAAGGCAGGGGAGCCCCTCCCCGGAACCCCTCCCTGGCGCAGGGTCCTGGACGCCGAGCGCTGCTCTGGGCAGGACGCGCTCCCCGGACCCGGCTCCGGGGGCGCTAACGGGCCGCGACCCTCCAAGACCGGCGCCCGCCCGCCCCCAGGCCAGGCCCGCGGCTGTCGCGGAGACGGGGCGTCGGAGCGCGAGCTCTAGGAAAGGGAAGCGGAGAGTTAGAGGGCGCCCCAAGACAGACTCCGGGCGGAGCGCACGGAGGCAGCCGCGGGGAGCCGGGTGGGAGCAGCAGCGTTTAGGGCCGCGCGGGAGGAGACGGCGGCGGCTTTCCCGCCCGCCCCCTTCGCGGCCTCCGCTCAGCCCCTCTCCCCCGTCACGCGGCACCGTCCCCTGCGCCCCTGGGCCAGCCCCCTGCGCCTCCCGGCTCCGTCTGCACGGCGGACAGGACGGCAGCCGCTAGGACGGGGCTGGGGGAGGCTGCGGGGGGGTTGCGGGGGCATCGAGGGTCGCAGTGGGGGGGGCCGCTCCGCCAAACTTTCCTTCGGACTTCAACGGCTGAGCCGCTGACCCGCAGCCCCCCAGCCCGCTCTTCTGCCGACGGGGTGTGGGTCCCCAGGGCGCCTGGAGCCGCGAGAGGCCATGGGGAGGCCCCGTTACTGCAGCTCCGCGGCCCTCCCGGCGTGGCTCTCCCGGCGCGGCTCTCCCGTGGGCTCCGGCGCAGAGGCTGAAGTGGAAGCGGAGACGCGGGCAGGGCCGGCCCGGAGGGACCCCCGAGGCCAGCAGGTGCAGGTGACCCTTTGGACTCACGTCCTGCTGGGGGGAAAGGTGAGCGCCTGAACCCCGCCTCTGTGGGGCCCCCACACGGAGGGAACCGGCGCCAGGTGTGCGGCTGGGAGCAGGAGACGTGAGAGAGGCTGCGGGAGGGGGGGACCCAGCCACATCCCCCAGCCACCCCCCAGCCACCCCCTACATCCCCCAGCCACCCCCCATGTCCCCCCAGCCACCCCCTACATCCCCCAGCCACCCCCCACGTCCCCCCAGCCACCCCCTACATCCCCCAGCCACCCCCCACGTCCCCCCAGCCACCCCCCGCGTCACCCCCAGCCACCCCCCGCGCCCCCCCTTCTCCCCATCTTCCCTCGCCGGCGGCTTCCCCTAGACCCACAGGCCCCCCAGCGCGCCCCTCTCCCCTCCTGGGCAGTGCAGGCCCTGGACCGGGAGACTCAGGAGGTGGAGGAGCCCGCGGGCGCGGGGCCGGGTCAGGAGCGGAGGCGGCTTCCCAGCGGTGCTCACCGTGTCCTGCGAGGAGACGGCGGAGCGGGCGGGGCTGCCGCTTCCTTCTCGGGCCGTGGATTCTCTGGCGGGGGCCGCAGCAGGGGCTGGTGGGGCCGGGCCGGGGCGTGCGCTGGGGCCGCGGGCCGGCGGGGAAGGGCTGGACGCGGACCCCGGGCTCTGGGGCTCATGTTGGGCCCGGAGGGGCACACGGGTGGGCCCGTCCCTGAGCCTGACCCCCGCGGCTGCGGCCTCGCGCCCGGCTCCTGGGGCCCTGAGAGCGCCCCCGGGTTGGGCTCCCCTCTGTCCCGC
The DNA here is from genome assembly GCF_014898055.3 of Talpa occidentalis. Classification (NCBI taxonomy): domain Eukaryota; kingdom Metazoa; phylum Chordata; class Mammalia; order Eulipotyphla; family Talpidae; genus Talpa; species Talpa occidentalis. The sequence continues at coordinate 99,018,826 of NW_023605083.1, read as the reverse complement.
GGGCTGTTTTCACTCCCGCGGGTTAGCGTGGAGTTCCGGGCGCAAGTTGTGAACTTTCCAGGCTGAACCCCCTCTGCCCCAGGCCCAGCAGCAGAAGGGCAGAGCTGGTGCCCGGGTGCGCAGCTGGTGGGGAGGGGGTCCCACTTCACCCCAGTGTGAGGGAGGCGGGAGAGCAGGTGTTCCCAAGAGTATCAGGGTATTGCGGGGGGTGCCTCCTTGGCCCACTGACCCCAAGTGCTGTTCAGAGGTCCGTGTCTTTGGGGAGCGTCTCCCCTTCTCCCCCTGTCGGGTGTTTGGCCTGCAGAGTCCCATCTCCTGTAATCGCCCCCTGTCAGGGAGTCCCTGAGGGCAGCGGGCTCCCCTTTAGCTTAATCCACCAAAGAAAGGGCTGGAGAAACAGCTGCTCCGGAGGCCACAGGGTTCTGCGCGCCCTGGAGGGGGCGTAGGGGGGCAGAGCAGAGCCACTAAGGCAGTCACAGGCCTGGAGGACCCCCTGGCATCTGCACCTTCACCCAAGACCCACCAGCCCCATGTTTCAAGGCCCTCCCTGCAAACTTCACCCCTGCTCTGCTCCTCCCCCCTCCTCCCTGCTCTCCTCACTGCACCCCCAAGGCCCTCCCTGTCCCCTGCTCTTTTTCTTTCCCTGTCCCCAATGTCATGAACTGAAAGAGCAGCTGATTTGCAGGCCACACTTCCAAGTGGGGACCCTCCTATCTTTGGAAATCTCAGCTGGCATTGTTCTTCCCGACAGTGCAGACAACTCGCTGACTTTATGACTTTGGGGGCCTGGGGGCCTTGGCAGAGATGATGGCGGGTACCTGAGGCTGCTGGTATCCAAGACTCAGCCCTGACCCGGAGCACAGCATCGCCCTCCTCTCTGGGGGCTCTGCCCTGTACACCCCCCCCCCACCAAGGTGTGCCAATTACTGTTTTCCTGCCCTCCCCTTTCTTCTGGTGAATTCCCAGTAGCTCTGTGAGTGCTCCCTGAGTCCAGAGCTGCCCCATGTTTGATTTCATATCCCGTCAGGGCGGAGCCTCTCCCTGGGAGCAGAGACCTTGGCGCAGGGAGCGGCTCCCTTTGGCAGAAGCTGCACAGCCGTGGGGCAGCAAGTCCGAGAACCCGTGGGTTCTTATGGGGTCACGCTGGGTAAGAGTGGGAATGGGAACCGGGCCTGATTCCTGGGGTGCAGCGTCAGATCATTGGGAATGGACACAGAGTGCCTCCCAAAGCAGGGCGGCAGGAGATCGGTATAATTGTGATCTTTATAAAAACCATTTCCTAAGAGAAATGCCCTGTACCATCAGCTGGTGTCATTTCTCTTTTGCCTGAAAATACTCATATAATTGATTCCATGAGGTATTTTCTGTTTCAGGCTAATGAACAGTGCCCCTGATGTTGACGCAGCTCAGGGTGACCAGGAAGCTCGGGTAAGTCACACTCACATGTGAGAGCTTTGATTACGACGCATGAATGAAAAATGAATCCATGTTAATAAAAACCATGATCGATGTTGTCATCGCCTCTGAAGATCATCTCATTCGTGGCTCCACCACACAAGTATCTTCTCATTTTGAGAGAAATACTTTATCCCAAAACTGCCATGAAATAAAATAAATTGCATACAGGTAATAAGTCCCCCTGACATGTTACTTTTTCGTATTATGGAACATTCATAAAACAGAGCATTAAAAAAAACCCACCTTGGTGTTATTTTTCTACAAAGACACATTAGATGTGTTTGGGAAAGATGAAGAAAGAATATTCCGGAGGTAAATCCTGTTTATCATGTTATAGATGACATGTTGTTATAAAAAGGCCACTGTGGAGCTACCACAAAAGTTCACATGAGTGTTTTAATGCCCCCTTCTTTCCTTCTGTCTGTGGGGTCGCCACTGAATGGACCAGGGTTTGAGCTCTAGGTGAGACAGAAAGTGAAAGCTACAGTTGAACTAACAACTATGATCTTTGCCAGGACACTGGATTTATACTGACCCATGACAGCTTGAGCTGGACACAGGAATTCCGTTCTATTCTGTTCTATTTCTTTTTGTAAAGGCAAGGAACTAGTCACAGGGAAAAGCATTCAGCTATACAAAATTTTGTTTCATGAAATATCATGGCTCCATTCATTATTTTGTCCTGCTCCTCCCGTAGGTGTAGACAACTTTCAGGACTCTTGTATTTGGAAGCTGGAAGGGCCCAGATTTTGAAGTAGTGTTTTGTTTTCACTGCCTTATTTTTAATTAAAGCTATATACAGCTGTGGATTCAACAGAATAAATTTCTAAATTTAAAAGTGATGAAAAAGGGCAAAGGATGTTTATTTGGGTTTAATAGCTAGCCGGAGCACAGGTTCAGGCTAGAAACCCAAACCCCCTCACTAAAAAGAAAAAATGAGGTGACCTTGACATTAACTCCCAGCACTGTTGCTCTGCCCTCACCTGCATGACTAGCCATGTTTCATCCTAAAATGTTTTTCTGTAACCACATGGAATTCTTAAGACTTTTTAAAAGTTACTTTTCCCCTGCCAAGGAGCAAGGAGGTCATTTTACCAATGGAGTTTTCATCAGCTTCTGTTACTGGCCCTGATAATTATAGGAAGTTGTGTATATTATAGAAAATGTGAAGAGTAGAATAAAATAGGATCAACAGTATCAAAAAGTACTCTTCTGACTTAGCATGTTTCCTTCCTAGTTTTTTCCCCAGTATTTGCAATTGTGAAATAGAATGCCTGTGTAGAAGGTGGGCAGTAGCTTGAGAATTATAAAATGAGTTTCCATTAAGTAGGTCAAGGAATGCAAAGTCACATCATATGATCTTTGTCCATAAGGAAGTCCCTATATGGCTGTCACTAATTTTTTTCTTTGCTCTTCACTACATAGCGTAGGTATGTATCACTGCATGTATCATTAAAATGTGGTTTTAATTTTGTGTGATGCTTAACATTTAAATTAATCATGTTGTTTCCGGCTCAGATGTCAGTCAACAGTATGAAGGCAAGACTAGTCCACATTTTGGATGCAGCTAGACTTTATTCTCACTGCTGTATAACAGTCCACTCGATGCTGTTGTTTACATTGTGTTCTACTCATGTAAGGGATAAGGAGAGGATGTTTCATTAATATTTTCCTTCTGTGGTGGAATGACATCATTGCTAGAATTTTCCCCTTTCAACATTTAACACTAATATAAGTAATTTTCATGTCATTAAAAACTATTTAGTGTTGTTGTATCTAGTTTTTACTTTTATTTTTGTATATATTGGGGGGTTTATTTAGATAGTTTCAAATCATTTTACTGTAAATAAAGTGTTAGTGAACATTTTACACATAAAGATTTTTTATCTGAATTTGAAAACATTTCCTTAGGTCATGTCCAAAAATAAAATTACTATTTCCATTGAAAATGTAAGTATTTTAGGGCCTCTCTGGTGGCGCAGCAGGTGGAGCACAGCGCTGTGAAGCTGTCCGCAGCCTCTAGAGCGCCGGTTCAATCCCCACCAGCCTCAGAGCAACCCACATGGCGAGCAGACCTCTCCTGTCTCCCCTGCTGCTCCCCTCAGCAGTGTGTTTCGTCAGTCTGCCTGTTCCGTTCCCCGCTGGCTCTGGTGAATCCCCTCACCCTCCCGTGCATCTGGCCTGTTCCCCGGCTGTTATAGAAATAAATAAATCGTTTTTTAAAAAAAGAAAATGTAAGTATTTTGAGTTCAAAGTACTCTGCAGAGGGGTTGTGAACTTATTTCTCAGGAATAGTGAGGACAGATTTCCTCTCCTGCCGTCATTTGTTCTGTCCCGCTTTCCTGGTCAAGCCTCCCGCCCTCCCCCAGCGACGGGGCGCGGTCCTCACTTGTCTCAGCTCCCGCTGTTGCCGCTTTCTTGCCTCCAGCAGGTCCTTTAACAGCCCTTCGCTGTATCGGCCCTTTAAGTGCGCCCTCAGCAGTACGTCATCACTCTGAGACTCCCAGGATGCACCAGGTGGAAAGTGAGAGGCCGCGCCAAGAGCGGCTCCCAGGGGCAAATTAAAGGAGCGAAACGAGTGCATGTCGCCGCCTTGTGGACCGGGGTGGTATCGTGGGAAAATCGCGGTCTGAAATGCCAGCAGGGCCGGAAGTGGCCGCGCCAAGAGCGGCGCCTGGGGGGGGGGGGCAAAATAAAGGGGCAAAACTAGAGACTGTCGCCGCCTTGTGGACCGGGGTGGTATCGTGGGAAAATCGAGGCCAAAACCGCGAGGGGGACCGGAAGTGGCCGTGCCAAGAGCGGCTCCTGGGAGGACAAAATAAAAGGGCAAGACCAGCGAGTGTCGCCGCCTTGTGGACCGGAGTGGTATCGTGGGAAAATCGAGGCCAAAACCGAGAGGGGTAACAGAAGTGGCCGCACCAAGAGGGGTTCCTGGGGGGCAAAATAAAAGGGTGAGACGAGCACGTGTCGCCGCCTTGTGGACCGGGGTGGTACCGTGGGAAAATCGCGGCCAAATCCACGAGGGGGACCGGAAGTGGCCGTGCCAAGAGCAGCTCCTGGGGGCAAAATAAAAGGGCAAGGCGAGCAAGTGTCGCCGCCTTGTGGACCGGGGTGGTATCGTGGGAAAATCGAGGCCAAAAATGAGAGGGGGACCGGAAGTGGCCGCGCCAAGAGCGGCTCCCGGAGGCGAAATAAACGGGTGAGAGGAGCAAGTGTCGCCGCCTTGTGGACCGGGTTGGTACCGTGGGAAAATCGCGGCCCAAAACGCCAGCCAGACCGGAAGTGCAGATGGCGCCGCCTTGTGACCTGGAGGGATAATGTGGGGGAAACGCAGAATGATGATGGCAGTGGGATGGGTAAGGCAAAGTGCCAGGAGAGGTGAGAAAGGTGGAGAAGGAACGAGGTAGCGGGACCAACCACGGAATAATGTATTGGCTGGACTGTGAATAAGATGCAGAGACGTGTTTCAGAGCAATGGAAAGGGCGGTCAGGACCATGTGAAAAATAACGTGGAAGGGCGCCGCCTAGTGGCCATCAGTAGCGAGACAGGGCATCCCTGACAAGTGGCCAAAGGGGAGGAAAGGCCCAGGTGGTGGAGCTTGGGTACCACGAGGGGCGCCTGTGGGGGCAGAGTCGAGTGATGGTGCTGGGAACAGCCATGATGGCCCACGGGGAAGGGGCAGGCCGGCCCAGAGGCAGGAGCAGCAGAGCGTGGTGGGACTGTGTGTGCAGAACCTTGAAGAGGAAAACGGATAGACTAAAGTGTTAGTGAGACTAGGAAATCTGTCCTCACTATTCCTGAGAAATAAGTTCACAACCCCTCTGCAGGGAACTTTGAATTTAAAATAGTTGAATTTTTAATGGAAATAGTCATTTTATTTTTGGAAATGACCTAAGGAAATGTTTTCAAATTCAGATAAAAATCTTTATGTGTAAAAACATTCACCAACACTTTATTTACAGTAACATGATTTGAAACTACCTAAATAAAAACCTCCAATATATACAAAATTAAATGTAAAGACTGGACAGATACAGTAACACTGAATAGTTTTTAATGCTGTGGAGAGTACTTATAGTGCAGTGTTAAATGATGAAGTAGAATACAAAATTTTAGCGATGATGTAAGCATACTCTCCTTAACACTTATGTGTGAGTAGAACACAATGTAAACAACAACTGTACATCCAGTGGAACATTATACAGCAGTGCAAATAAAAGCCTCACCCTGCATCCAAAATGTGGACTAGTCTTGCCTTCATATTGTTGAGTGACATTCAAGACAGAAACAGAACAGGATTTACTTTATTTAAATATTAAATACCAGACAAAATTAAAATCACATTTTAATGATACATACAGTGATACATACCTAGCATATGTAGTGAAGAGTAAAGAAAAAAATTAGTGACAGCCATATAGGGGCTTCCTTATGGACGAAGATCATGATATGGTGTGACTTTACATTTCTTGACCTATTTAAAGGAAGCTCATTTTATAATTCTCAAGCTACTGGCCACCTACTACACAGGCATTCTATTTCACAATTGCAAATACTGGGGAAAAAACTAGGAAGGAAATGTGCTGTCATAAGAGTACTTTTTGATACTGTTCATCCTATTTTATTCTACTCTTCTATAATATACATTTTCTATAATATACACAACTTCTACATTTTCTATAATACACACAATTCCTTATCATTATCAGGACCAGTAACAGAAATTGATGAAAACTCCATTGGTAAAATGACCTCCTTGCTCCTTGGCAAGGGAAAAGTAATTTTTAAAAAGTCTTAAGAATTCCATGTAGTTACAGAAAAACATTTTAGGATGAAACATGGCTAGTCATGCAGGCGAGGGCAGAGCAGCAGTGCTGGGAGTTAATGTCAAGGTCACCTCGTTGTTTTTTTTTTTTTTTTTAGTGAGGGGGTTTGGGTTTCTAGCCTGAACCTGTGCTCTGGCTAGCTTTTAAACCCAAATAAACAACTTTTGCCCCTTTTCTTCATTTTTAAATTTAGAAATTTATTATGTTGAATCCACAACTGTATATAGCTTCAATTATAAATAAAAGTGAAAACAAGACAGTACTTCAAAGTCTGAGCCCTTCCAGCTTCCAAATACAAGAAAGTTGTCTACACCTACGAGAGGAGCAGGACAAAATAATGAATGGGGCCAGGATATTTCATAAAACAAAATTTTATATAACTGAAAGCGCCTCCTTGTGACTAGGTCATTGCCTTCACAAAAAGGAAAAAAAAAAGAATAGAACAGAGGGGCCTCCCTGGGGGTCCAGGGGGTTAAGATGCTGCACTATAAAGCTATCACCAGCAACTGCAGGATGAGTTCGATCCCTGTCTAGGGAGCTGACCCACATGGCACAGTAGACCTCTCCTGTCTCCCCACTGCTCCCCTCAGCAGTGTGTTTCAGTCAGTCTGCCTGTTCTGCCCCCCACTCTGTCTCTGGTGAATCCTCTCACCACCCCCATCTCTGGCTTACACCCCAGTTCTTGTGTGCATAAATAATCTTTTTTTAAAAGATTATTTTTTAAAAGATTTATTTATTTATTTATAAAAGCACTGGGTACAGTCAGAAGCACTAGAGGGTGAGAGAATTCACCAGAGCCAAAATGGGGAACAGAACAGGCAGACTGACGAAGTACACTGCTGAGGGTAGCAGCGGGTGGCAGGAGAGGTCTGTGCGCCATGAGACCCTAGCCCAGTGGCAGGGAATAGAACTGAAGCTGCAGAGGCTGTGTAAAAAGATTATTTTTTTAATAGTATCAGGTGCTTAAATAAAATCAGATGCTCTAGGAGTAGGGAACAGAACAGGCAGATCTACTGAAAAACACTGCTGAAGGGAGCAGTGGGCGTAACAAGAGAGGTCTGCTATGCCATGCGGGACCCTCTCCGGCCAGTGGGGATCCAACCGGCACTGCAGAGGCTGCAGACAGCTTCACAGCATGCTCAACCGCCTGCGCCACCAGGGGAGGCCCTGTTTTAAATACAATTCTTAACACATCTCACTTTATTTGCATTTAGAGTTAGGACCGTCTACCTTTTGATTTTTAGATTGTAAGATGTTATGGAAGAATTTCGTCTTTATTTATCCCGCAGGCCCAGAGGTGATCTTTTTTCCAAAGTCCAAGCCCTGAGCCATCAGGTGACAGAGCACCCATCGCCCCAGTAGGGCCACATTTGCACCTTAAAGTAAGCAGGGGGTAGAGAAGCAGGAGACTTCCAAGAGCTCACCTGGTCATATGGGGCACACAAGTCAGGCTCCTGGCCAGAGAAAGTCCATCAGTCACTCCCTGAAACTTTTAGTCCATGACCAGGTCTTGTCCCAACATAACTAACTCTAGCTAATGAGCAGGTCACAGTGGGCTGGGGCAGGCGGACTGGGGCAGGAGGCACAGGCAGGTCTGTTGCAGGTTCCGGGACTCTCAGCTTTTCACCGACAGCGTCCACTGCAGCCATACCCTAAAGTACTTGCAAGTCATTAAAACAGCAAACAAGGTTGCTTGAATTTCTGGGAAAGATTTTTTTTAAATCATTATATTTATTTTTTAATTTTATTTTTATATTTCCCAAACAATTGCAACCCCTTTATTTTGACCCCAATCCCTCCCCCCGCCCCCCTCCTCTCATAAAGTGTCTCTGGTTCATAGTTGTTGATTATGATTTTCACTTTCCCCTTACCTGAAGCTGACATAAAAGCAAGGCTTGGGGCCTCCCTGATGGCGCAGGGGCTAAGCACAGCACTATGAAGCCATCCGCAGCCTCTGCAGCACGAGTTCCATCTGATGGAGGACAAGAATGGAAAGACTGGAAAGGAGGCCTCACAAGACTAAAACCTGACTCACACAAGGAGGTGGGGGTCGAGGGGAATAACTCGACCATTAACTCAACTGTAGAGGTCGGACCCTCAGGTGCCAGTGCCTTGTCACAAGGCAGGAGACCCAAGCAGGATCAGATGCTCTAGGAAGTGGAGCACAGGTCTGAGGGGAGGGATATGGAGATTGGGCCCACTCTGGAATCTCCGGTCCCTTTGTAGTGTTGCCTGTTACCCAACATCAGCAACAAGCAGCCACTCCATGGAGGAGTGACCCTCCCAAAGAGAAAAGGATTGTATCAGGGCAGTCTCTGCACAGGCTCGGGGCAGCCATCCCTCTGCCCACCCATGACATGCAAATGAGGCCTCTTACTTTCCTTTTACTTTGTGAAATGAAAGTGTTTATTATTGTAAAATAATCTCCTTTGTATTCACTGAGTATTTCTGCTGGGAGGAAAAGGTGCAAAGAATAGGTCAGGGGCTACCAGCAAACATTTCCATTTTAAAGCCATTTCAGTTATTCATACAGGGCTGCTACTATGTAAGGCCAAATGTGGCATTTACTCTATGAAGCTAATTCATTTCCTGCATGTTTTCTTGGGGCATTATTTCATTTCCCTGGACGTTCCTATAAGATTCAGAATATAGAGTATTATTCATTGTACGCAAAAATATAATGGGTCTTTATAATGTAGTAAATAAAAATGATATTTTAGGGTATCATCACTGTGAATGTTACATTAATCTCATAGTCTAAAACCCATTTAAAAATCCAGCAATTCCACTCCTAGGTATTTACCCAAATGACACAGAAACATCAATTCCAAAGAGCACCTGCACCCCTATGTTTATAGCAGCACTATTTACAATAGCTAAGCTTTGGAAACAACCCAAATGCCCAAAAATGGATGACTGGATCAAGAAGATGTGGTACATATACACCATGGAATATTACTCAGCATTCAAAAAAGATAAACACATGCAATTTGCAGCAACATGGATGGCGCTGGAGGGGATCATGCTCAGCGAAATATGCCAGAAAGAAAAAGAAAAATATCGGATGGTCTCACTCATAGCAGGAATCTAGAAAACTTAAATAAGGGACCAGGAAAATGAATATCTATAAGAAAGTGAAAATCATAATCAACAACTATGAACCAGAGACACTTTATGAGAGGAGGGGGGCGGGGGGAGGGATTGGGGTCAAAATAAAGGGGTTGCAATTGTTTGGGAAATATAAAAATAAAATTAAAAAATAAATATAAAAAAATTTTAAAAATTTAAAAAAATTAAAAAAAAATAAAACCCATTTACGTTCTTCACAGAAATTCATGCATTCTACATGGATATAGAATATTGAATTCTTTCCCCTGTTTAGTGAGATAAGCTCCATAGACTGACCTCATTTTAGTGGATTTATTTCATACTACTGTTCCCAATATAAGTTACTTTGTATTTGGGGGCTTTATATGTACCTAGTTGGCCAGAAAACAGCAGGCAAAATATAAGCAGAACAGAAATACCACAAAAACAGCATCAAAAACACCCTCTTATGTTCAGAACAACTGAATAGCAACATTTCTCTATATCAAAGATAAGAGGCTACCTATAAATCTTTTTTCTACTCTATAATATAGTGATAGCCTGAAATTAATGAGGCAAAAGTAGCTTTCCCAGTTCCCGCGCAGTTCTGAGCGATCATATGCCTAGTTCTTCCCAATAGAAAGTGAACAGACGTGACAGATGTTACCTCTGGACATGTTAAGAAACTCATGTTCCTTCTCAATGAACTCTTAGTCCACACCCAAAGAATTGATATACTATATTTTTGAGGATACTTGATCTGTGAACCAGAGGTTACTAGTATTCTTACAAGACTTCGCAAGAGAAAACTGGTTTCTCAGAATTGTGCCTTAGAATCATTTTATAAGAAAAAAAGTTTTATTCTATTGAGCTGTTGCATTTGGATTTAATTATCACCACAATCTTGTGTCTTCATTAATCTTTATGATTAATATACTCTCTGCTATTGCTTATAAATCTTTAATATTTTCAGAGATCTCAGTCTATGTATCTCCCTAGGAGCTCTGTAACTTCACCTATTTTCATTCGAGGGCACATACTTTGTGGGTATTTTTTCATTGTGTTATCGACTTTACTGGGGAAGGGAGTAGTTGGTCATATATATTGGTATGAAATGAAATTGTTACTGGAATGATAACCATGACATTAACAATGCATGTAGATAGTAGTGATTTTACCACTTCTTAAAAGTAGAACTACATCCCCTTAAATTTAGCCAATATTATTGGCTGTGCCCATGAATTTTCTCTGACCGGTGTGATGAGACCATGCTTCCTGCCTTCGTTATTCAGACAGTGAAAGGTGTTTCATGGAACACATGTTTTAGATGAAAAGGAACAGGTAGGAAATAAAACTATAATGCAAATCTAGACTCATAGCAGGATAGTTGACAGCTGCATGTCTGCAGGAAAAAAATAGTCAATATTTTCTGTGAGGATAGATTGAAATGGGATTAAAGTACAGCTGGATTTTATCTGATGCTCCATAACAGTACACATTTCTCTCAGATGTAAAAGAAGTATCTGGATGAGTTTGGCAACAGACTATTCAATAATCACAAATTCTATCAATTTTTTGTATATAAATATTGATAATTTTCATATAGCTAATGTGGCATTTCAGAAATATGAATGCCTTGCTAAATACTATTGTAACAGATTCGGGTTTGCTCAAAGATGCCTATGTGATGACTTCTCTAAACCTTACCAAAATGATGTACACAATTCATGACCTTTTTACTAGACTAAGATACAACCCTGTGATCTCAAGAACTGTATGATGCTGTATGTACTGTATGCACTCAGATTCTAGAAATTTCCTAATTATGTTTATATATGAGCTTGATCAGTATGTTTGAAATGTTATTCTAAAGAAAATAGATTATATATATACTTTTCATCAAACTATTAATAGTTCTTCCATCAACATTCAGTTAATTTTATGTATCAAATAAATCACATTCCCAAATATTTTCTTTTGTTTTATGCTTGTCAGGCAGAATTTTATGTTCATTTTTATTATATTCCTGTGCATAATGTGAAAGTTCCTATCAAAATGCAGAGGTAATTCATATGAGCAAAGAGATTTTTTGGAGGCGGGGGAGCAAGGGGTTAGACATTTTAGTTATTTAAAAAACACAAGAGGGCCTCCCCTGGTGGTGCAGCAGTTGAGGGCAGCGCTGTGAAGCTGCCCACAGCCTCTGCAGCACAGGTTTGATCCCCGTCCCCGGCCGCTGGGCGAGGGTCCCACATGGCATGCAGACCTCTCCTGCCGTGCCTGCTGCTCCCCTCAGCAGTGTTTATTCAGTCTGCCTGTTCTGCTCCCCCTCTGGCTCTGGTGAATTCTCTCACCCTCCCACACGCCTGACTGTACCCAGTGCTTATATGAATAAATAAATAAATCTTTAAAAAAAAAACATAAAAAAACACAAGAGGGCCCCCCTGGTGGCACAGGCGGTTGGGCGCCACACTGTGAAGCTGTTCGCAGCCTCTGCAGCGTGGATTCGATCCTGGCAGGCCAGCGAGAGTCCCACATGGCGAGGCAGACCTCTCCTGTCTCACCTGCTGCTCCCCTCAGCAATGTATTTCATCAGTCTGCCTGTTCTGTTCCCCGCTCTGTCTCTGGTGAATTCTCTCACCCCCTGCATCTCTGGCCTGTACCCTGGTTCTTGTATAAAAATAAATCTTGGGCCTCCCCTGGTGGTGCAGCGGTTGAGAGCTGGGCTGCGAAGCTCCCCACAGCCTCTTTAGTGCCTGTTTGATCCCTGGCTGCCGGCGAGGGTCCCACATGGTGTGCAGACCTCTCCTGCCGCCCGCTGCTCCCCTCAGCAGTGTGCTTCGGTCCTTCTGCCTGCTCTGCTCCCTGCTCTGGCTCTGGTGAATTCTCTCACCCTCCCGCGCTTCTGACTGTACCCAGTGCATGTGTAAACAGAACAAACAAACAAAACAAATAAATAAAGAAATAAACATGCCTCTATAAAAAAAATATTTAAATAAATAAATCTTTAAAAAAAAAACACACACACACAGGAAACTCTTATGTCATCCTGTAAATGCTATGAACGCTAACACGGATTATATTGATATCCATTACTTTAATGACAAATGAAATTTAGCTTGGCCCACAGACCCTGGATCATCTGTACTGCATCCCCCTTTCTTAAAATAAACAGACAGATATACCCAGCTCATGGGTTGGAGGAGTCAACATTGTCAAAATTGCCATCTAAACCAAAGACATTTAGAGATTCAATGCAATCCCCAAAAAAATCCCAATGGCATTCTTCAAAGAAATAGAGCAAAGATTACTGAAGTTCATCAGAAATCACAAAAGGCCCCAAATAGCCAAAGCTTTCCTGATATCAAAGGGGGGAAATGAAGGTATCCCACTTCTGATTTCCAACTATACTACAAAGCCAGAGCAGTTAAAGCAGCACAGTAATGAAACAAAAACAGATGCACAGACTAATGGAACAAAAGTGAGAGCCCAGATAAAAAACCACATGTTTATGGACAAGTAATATACAAGACAGGAGCAAACTATATACACTAGAACAAGGAAAGTCTCTCCAATATATGGTGCTGAAAAATAGGAACTGCCACAAGCAAAATAAAGAAACCAAAATAAAGAAACCAAATAAAGAATCATTATCTCATGCAACACATGAAAATCAACTCAAAATGGATAACAGACTTGGCTATGGGACCTGAAACCACCAAAAAACAAAACACAGAAAAGAACAGGACAGAATAGAATGAAACTCCTAGGTTCCAAAAACTTGCCCCAAGTTTATAGCCATCCCCAGGGTCCAGCCCAAAGGCACGCTGTCATTTTTAGTCTCCTCCTAGAGCTCAGATCCTGATGCTGATAGCAGAGATTCCAAAGCCAACAAGAAAGATGGTGGCAGCAACATAGAGTGTTCCACTTTTGTGGAGGTGCAGCCATGGGCTGACTTCCAGGCAGGCTTGCCAACCCTACGAGGCCAGAAGCATTGTCAATTATTTGGGTGCTAAAACTCCAATGAAGCAATGAGGAAGGAAAAATACCTCTGGGAATAACCAGAGCCATGTCAAGGAGCTGCAGGAACACCAACATCAGGGTTCTCCACCACAGAGTAGGAGTAACATCTCTACAGTGTCATTAATGGAGATCACTCACTTCAGTCACGCGTGACCTGCAGGGCCTCAGGTCACCTCCAGCAGGTGCTCAGTAAATGAGATTCCTTTCTCCTTCCCTGAGGAGTCCAACTTCTCCTCATAAGAGGGATTTGCGAGGAAGGAGGTAACATCACTTTAACACATTAGAACGGTTAAGAGGCAAAGTGGATTATCTACAAAATGCCCAGTACCCAGGTGAACGAGTCACTGTGGCTGATGCAGCCCCTGAAATAGGAGAAATCCTCTTGGCACCAGGTGTCGTAGAGAAAAGACCTCAAGAACTCAGGAAAGGGCCCTCAGATGATCCCCAATGAAAAACTTTGCACCCCCTGTTGGTGACAGTGCCCAGCTGCACATGCTGTGTTTCTCAGGTGGGTCCTCTAGTGATGCAGAGAGGGCCACTGCTCTCACTACACTGACTCCGTTAATAACCCATTTTAGAAAACCAGAGACGCAGCCAGAGTGTGGCAGGCCATGTAGCTCCTGGTCACTCAAGGCTCAGGAAAGCCTGGATTCTACTCAAGGGAGAGTCTAAAGTTGGCTCATGGGCCTCCCTGGTGGCGCAAGTGGTTAAGAAGCAACCTATGAAGCAATCTGCAGCATCTGCAGCCTGTGTTTGATCCCAGGCGGCCAGGGAGCTACCCACATGGTGAAGCAGACCCTTCCTGACTAGCCACCGGCTCCCCTCAGCAGTGTATTTCAGTGGATCTGCAGGAGGGACCCGGACCCCTGCGTCCTGCCGGCTCCAAAACGAACCCCCAAAGCCCCAGTTCTCCACATCCAGCCCGCGCCTTCCCTCCCTGGGCCTCACCTGTCCGCTCCAACGCCCCGGCTCCCCAGGTCAAAGGGCAGTGGCGCCCCGCGGGGCTCCTGAAAGACCAGGCTCACCCCAGCCAGAACCTCACACCCAGTCCGGGGCCAGCGGGGTCAGCGGGCCGGCCTGGGCGAGAGCGCATGCGCGGTAGCAGCGCAGGTGCAGCCAGGTGCGCTGGGCGGGGCTGAGCGCGCAGGGGCTCCCGGAGGCCACGCCCACCCGGCCGCAAGCGCTGGCGGTAGGGCAGACAAATGTCTCCTCCTCGCCCAAAATACTGTAACCCCCTGGACCCCCCCAGACCCCAGACCCCCCACCCCCATTCCGGGTACCTTATTTACAGCGGCGATGCTCAGGTTGTTCCTCTTCTCCTCCTTGCTCTCTGCCGCAGCCTTTATTTTCTCAGCCCCCAGCTCAGGTGTGCCCCGTGAGCATTCACACCGCTTCTGACAGGTGCCCACCCTCAGGCTGCTGACGCAAAGCCTACACTCCCCAAAGCCCCTTTTTTTACTACCCCAGCTTTTCCACTAAGATGTTCGGGGCAAACCCCAAAAGGAAGCAGTCTCCCCTTACCCCTCAGTCCACACGGCGATTTGCTGTCTCTCCACCATCTCCACCTGGCTCTCTTGGCCAGTCAACCCTGCAGCCAGGACCACACAGGTGAGCGGCCAACTGAGCACATCACAACAGACACAGCGGAAACCGGCTCCTGCCAGCCAGGGCACCCCGGAAGGCTGAATGGGCAGCTCCTTTGCGCCCCCCTCCCCCGCCCTCCATGATCGCTCTAGACTGTCCCCCACAGCCCCGCTCCCTCCAGGGGGAACCACTGCTCAGTCTCAGTGGACTCCGCCGTCCCAAGCAGGGGCGTCCGGCTCTCGGGCCTTCTCCAGGTCTCAGCACAAGCCACACCCCGCCCCCCACCCCCAGCTGTGCGCACGCTAATTGAGACTCCGCTCTCTTGGGGGGGGGGTGTAGGGTCAGGAAGACCACAGGGCATGTTTTCTTTGATCCCATGCAGACCGGGTAAAGGAGGAGTCAGAATCCTCAGTGGTTTTGCAGGTTTTTATTGGGGTTCACCAGGCATATGGCAGGCAGGAGTGCTGGCTGGAGGCTGCCAGCCTCCCAGCCCCAGCAAATCCTCACTCTATCTGGGCTCTCTGGCCTTCTCTCCGCTTCTCTGGTCTTCTGTTCGTTCTGCTACTTTTCGGCTTCTTGGCTTCTGCTTCGGCTTCTCCTGGCGTCCCCGTGACGCCGCCCTTAAAAGCACAGTCTTAGCGCAGGTGTACCCACTCCAGGTGCCCGCCATCAGGCATGCATTCTGGACCACAGGGTTCCCTCATCTATCCTGATGGCGGGAGGGCAGAAAAGCCTGACATTTTTCCTTACCCTACAGGGGGGAAAGCCCAGCCCCAGGGGTACTCACTGCCGTCCCCGCCGCACCAGGTCTCATCACCGCCGCTGCCAGGCGGCCCCTGTGCTCAGGCAGCTCCTTTGCACGTCCCACCCCCCAGGATCGCGCTCCACTGCCCCCCACAACCTCGCTCTCCCCCAGGGGGAACCGCTGCTCAGCTTGGGCGGACTCCGCGGTCCCAAGCAGGGGCGTCCGGCTCGCGGGCCTTCTCCGGGTCTCAGCGCAAGCCACACCCCGCCCCCCACCCCCAGCTGCGCGCACTCTGAGGTCTGAGACCCTCAGCTCTCTTGGGGACCCGCCCAGCCCCAGGGGTACTCACTGCCGTCCCCGCCGCACCGGGTCTCATCACCGCCGCTGCCAGGCGGCCCCTGCGCTCAGGCCGGCCCTGGGCCCGCGGGCACCGCCCGCCTGGGGAGAGCGCGCTCCCCGCGGGCCGCTCCGGGCCCCTCCCCGCCGTGGGCTCCCCCGCGGGCCAGGTCACCCCCGCCCCCCAGGGTCCTCGGCCCTCACCCTCCCTCCACAGCCAACGGGCCTCGCCCGCAGGTGCCGGGAGGAGGCTCCGCCTCTCCGTGAGCATCCGCGGCTGCGTCCACACGTTCGGGGCTCCGGACCTCGGCGCCCGCTTTTGGCGCGTCTGGGCGGCTTTTTGAGACTCGCTCCTGCTGCGGAGAACCGCCCCCCAAGGCCGCCGAAGGCCACCCCGACTCTCCTCTCCGGGGGCGCTCAGAGGATGCCCTCGCTCCCCCTCCCAGGGCACCACGGAGAAGGCGGCCCCCGCCCCCGGCCCGCGTGCTCGGGAGTCCCCGCCGTCCGTGGGGCCCCGTCAGCGCCGGGCAGCGGGTGGGGCGTCGGGCTCCTGCTCCCCCGCCGCTGCGTCTGCGGCTCGGGGTCCTGGGGGGTCCCGCCGGCAGCTTCCTCCCTCCCCTCCAGGTCTCCTCCCGCAGCTCCCGGGCCGCGTCCGCCTCCTGGGGGGCCCCGGCGCCTCCAGGCTCGTCCTCCCCCCACGGGCAGAGCTTCGAGGGACGCTCACCCCAGACCTGCTCTGAGCGGGGCCCAAGTCCGTCGGCGGCCCCCGCCGTGCGCACCGTCCCCCCGCGGCGCCGGGTCTGGAGGCCGCAGAGAGGAGCCCCCCCCCCCCCGCCCCGCCCCAGGACTTCGGGGGCCGCGTTCCCGTCGGCGCCGGGTTCTGCCGCCCGGGCCGGCTCCGGGGGCTCCGGGCACACGGGCAGAGGGTTCCGGGGCTCCCGGGGGCTGGCGTGGGCCTTTCGCGTTCTCCCCGACAGCGGAGCTGGGCGCCCGGGGGCAGGACGGGCAGGAGAGGCTCCCGGCCCCCTGCGAACCCAGACTCTCCGCGCTCTCCCGGCGGGCGCAGCGCGGGCGGGCCGGGGGGCTGAGGGGCCGGGGATGCGGGGCTGAGGTTGGGGGGCTGAAGAGCGGGCGGGCCCCCCAGCGCCCGGGGGATCTGGACTCGCTCTGGGCTCTCTCCGGCGTTCCCGCGGGGTCGCCTCCTGTCCCGGCCGCTGCGCTTCCTCCCTCGCTGCCGCTCTCGCTGGGCCGGAGCCCGCCCAGCCGCGGAGACGCCGCCTTATTGCGCCGCCCCGGCCCCCAGGTGCGCCCTCGCCCGCCCCCGCGCCGCCCGCGCCCAGGCCCAGGTGATGCCGCAGAGGCCGGGGCGCCGGAGCCCGAGCGGCTGCCTCTCCCCACAGACCCCGCTCTGGCCCTGAGCCCCCCCTCCGTGCGCGCCCCGGATCTGCTCAGGGCCGCCCCGCAAAGGATCGCAGCATCTTGTGTGTTCCGGGAGAGACCCTGGAAAAGGAACTGACCCTCCGGTGGCTGCAAACGCGCGGGAGACTTTCCCAGCAGCTCAGGGGCTCCCCCTGTCACTCTCGGAACCCGCCGCGCCGCCCAGTGAACCTCACACCAGCACTCCGCGTGCTCTCAGCACAGGCCCCCACTTTGCATTTCACCAAAATATTCCAGGGACCCAGCACATCGCCCCCCAAAATTAATCATCTCGGTTCCCATGTGGAATCCAATCCCCCGGCCCATTTCAACCGTCAACACCTGCTCCCCCTGGTGAGAGCATCTGCTTCCCCCAGATAGACTTTTCTCTTTGGCAACTGCTCCTGACAGGGCTCCTCCTTTTCACAACCATGACCGGTTTAGTGTGTGCCCCGCCGGCGCTGGGGGTGTGTGTGGGGGGAAGCTTTTTTTTCTCCCAAGAGTTATTATTGCGTATACAAGCACTGGGGTGTAGACCAGAGGTGGGGGGTGGGGGTTGTAGAGGATGCACCAGAGAGAGGGGCGGTCAGAGCAGGCGGATCTACTGAAATTCCCTGGTGAGGGGAGCAGCGGGGAGACGGGAGGGTCTGCTGCGCCCCGTGCGCTGCTCCTGACCGCGGGGTCCATCTCTTGCTGCAGCGGCTGGCGGGAGCTGGGTGGCGCTTTCTTTAACCCCTGCGCCCCCACCCCCCCCCCCCCGGGAGGCGCCGTGGGGGTCTTTTCTGCTTGACTCTTACGCTTTTCATGGCTGTGCATTTATTTATTTATTTATTTATTTATTTATTCCCTCATGGCTGCTGATCAGTTTGTTTCCCCAGGCTTGGGGCTGACTTCCCAGGTGGTGTCCACCCAGGGGAAAATCAAATTTCCATGTCTATGGCGGGTTGTCCGACCACCACGACTAAAACAGGGCGGTATTTCAGCTTCCTGCCACTCTCCGCCTCCCCCGACCCCCATACACGCATAGGCCCATTAACTTCGCTGACAATAACCACATTTTCCGTGTCGGACTTTGCACCGGAGGTTCCCTCTGCTTGAAGCGCCCCCTGTGTCACTTCATCGACGTCACTGTCAAGTCATAGCTCCTCAGAGACCCCCCAGGATCTCTCTGTACCAGCACCCCCCAACCTCAGTCTATTTTCCTGCCCAACACCTGCTGGTCCCTGACATTTTCCCCCTGGCCTGTCCGCGCTCTCCTGTCCTCCGCCCTCGGCAACCACCTGGCTTATTAGGGTCCCTTCTTGTCTCTAGGAGTTTTACTTTCCCCCTCACCTGCTCAGTCAGCGGAGGGTATGAGTCTTTGTCATTCTCACTTGCTTTCCAACCAAGTGCTGGCGGGCGGGGTGAGGACGCCCGGTCCCCCCCAAACCTGCCGGTTCTCACTAGGTTCTGCCGCCCGCCCAGCGCACTGAGACGGGACACCCGCTGGGCGTGAGGCCTTTCGTGGAAAGGAACTTGACTGCACTGAGTGTGCAACGAAGAAAATGGGGCAGACACGGTGTCCAAATCCAGCACCCGGAGTTCCCCGCTCCACCCCCCGTGGGGAAAGGCCCAGGCCAATGGGGTTGTCCCAAAGCAGGGCCACGGAAGCCCGAGAGCTGCCCCAGGTCAGGAAAGGGGCCAAAATAGTCAGAATCCCTGACCCTCGGCCCCGGGGGCAGAGGTCACTCCGTCCCCGATCCGGAGCCCCCTCCTGGGCGTCTGGGCTGGGCGTCCTGGAGTCCCAGGCCCGCGTTCACGCTGGGAGGGGTGTGGGGTCTGCTGGGCTGCTGTCGGGGCCGCCCGCGGGGGCGTCCCAGGAGTTAGGAGTGTTCTCTTTCCGACCCCGCCCAGCACCCGGGCTCCTCTCCCTAGAATGGGAGGGCGAAGTGTCTGCAGAGAGGGGGTCAGTGGCTTTGTTATAGGACAGGGAGAGGGGCAGCCCAAACCCCGCAAACCTGCCTATTCTAAATGGGTTCTGCCATCCGCCGCATCAACACAAAACATATGAGACTTTAATGGGAAGGAACTTTAATTAAACTAGGAAACAACACAGGTAAGGCAAAGAGTCTAGTTTCTAAATGAAGCACCCAAAGTTACCCGTCCCCTCGTGGGTAAAAGTCCATCCATATGGGATTGGCCCAGAACAAGGCCCCAAAGCCTGCCACAAGTCTAAAGCATCTTCCAGTGGGGACCCACAGAAAAGGGTCACAAGCAACCAGACAAGCCCGGAAGGAAAAGAGCAAAATCAACATCAAGATAAAAGCTGCCATGGTCACCTCCCCACGGGTCTCACCCACATCTGTGTCACCCCGTCCACAACCAAAAGACAAGCACAGTTTCTTCACGTGTCTCTAGGCTCCATGCGCCTGCTCCAGGTCTCCTGGCTCCATCCTGCTTCCTTCCTTCCTCAGTCTCTTCTGCAGCTTCTCCTCTTCCTGCTCAGCTCCACCCTCCCTTGGGTGGGGCAGGGAACCTCCCCCTTTCCTGGGGACCACCCTGTTACAGCTTCATTGCTCCTGTGTGTGTGTGTGTCTGTGTCGGTGCTGCAGATGCAGCCCTGGTCAGACACAGGGTGTGTGTGAACACTTGATCCCTTTCTGGGGGTTGCCTTTTGTGTGTGTGTGTGATTTCTTTTTTTTTTTTAAGATTTATTTCCTTTATGCATACCAGAGCTGGGGTGCAGATCAGAGGTAGTGGGGGGAGGTGAGAGGACTCACCAGACAGAGTGGGGAGCAGAACCGATGGATTGCCTGAAATACACAACTGAGGGGAGCTGCAGGGGGGCGGGAGAGGTCAGTTGCACCATGTGGGTCAGCTCCCTGGCCGGTGGGGGATTGAACTCTCACTGCAGTGGCTGGGGAGAGATTCACAGCGCAGTCTTTAGCCTCTGTGCCACCAGGGAGGCCCGCTTCTTAAGTTTGTATGGATCTCACTTGTTTAGTTTTCCTCTGGACAAAGAGAGAAGGGAGGGGTGAAGCCAGAAAAATGTGCTCCATCAAGGGAGGGAGGCATCAGGGGTCAGGAGTCTGCCCTCAGGCACTTCTCAGCTGCAGGAGGCCAGGGCAAGGGTCGAAGAGATCATGGCCTCTTTCTTATCAGCAAGGCGCAAGCTGAGCAGGTTCTGTGGTGCTTTTTCCTGCATCAGTCCTTGGCCCCCAGGCCTGTGTTCTCAGCCACACCTTGTGGCTCAGCCACCCGGAGAGATCTGGCTGTGAGCTCAGGGTGGATTCGAAAGGCACCTCCTAAGGTTGGGCTCTGACCTAGGGATCCGGAGGCTCTGACCTGGGGTGGGAAGGCAGAGCTGCAGCTCACAAGATGGTGGCCGAGCAGGCCACTGGGGGTTCGCAGGCCCCCCGCCACCAGCTGGTGGCCTGTTCCTCCTTCTGCTACAGGGCAGGGAGAGGGGCACCCCAGAACCCACAAACCTGCCTGCTCTAATTAGCTCTGCCATCCGCCGCGTCAACACAAAACATGTGAGACTTGAATGAAAAGGAACTTTAATACAATTAAGAAACACTACAGGAAAGGCACAGAATATAGTTTCTAAATCAAGCACCCAAAGTTAGCCATCCCCTCGTGGGTAAAAGTCCACCTAAGCAGGATTGGCCCAGAACGAGGCCCCAAAGCCTGCCAAAAGTCTAAAGCACCTTCCAGTGGGGACCCTCAGAAAAGCATCAGAAACAACCAGACAAGTCTGGAGGGAAAATAGCAAAACCAAAATCAAGACAAAAACCGCCATTGTCACCTCCCCACGGGTCTCTCACCCACATCTGTGTCACCCAGTCCACCACCAAAAGGCAAGCACAATTTCTTCACATGTCTCTCAGCTCCATGTGCCTCCTCCAGGTCTCCAACTGTTGTAGAGCAACCCCGATACAAAACGGGGTGCCTGACTGTGGGTCCTCACCCGCGCGCTTAAAAGGACTTATCAATGCTCTACTGCAGGCACACGTGAAAGATTAATAAAAGGTTTATTTACAAGGGAAGGGAAATGAGGAAATGTACAGCTCTGGGAGAAAAGTGGGAGACAAAGTTTGAAATGAGTCCTACCCGATCCGCCCATCAGGAATCCCAAAATGGCGCTCTCAGAGTTGGCCGCCAGCCAGGAGCGGTGAAGCTGTTATAGTGTTGTAGAGCAACCCCGATACAAAACGGGGTGCCTGACTGTGGGTCCTCACCCGCGCGCTTAAAAGGACTTATCAATGCTCTACTGCAGGCACACGTGAAAGGTTAATAAAAGGTTTATTTACAACGGAAAGGGAAATGAGGAAATGTACAGCTCTGGGAGAAAAGTGGGAGACAAAGTTTTAAATGCGTCCTACCCGATCCGCCGATCAGGAATCCCAAAATGGCGCTCTCAGTTGGCCGCCAGCCAGGAGCGGTGAAGCCAGGAGGCGAGCGATCGCGAGCCAGAGAGCGAGCAAGGCCCACGTGTTTGGTTTTTATATCCAACCTGGCTGCCCAACTCCACCCTCAGGTCCCAGCCACCCTCCCCTTGGTGGTGATGGGATTTGTCTTTCCCAATGTCCTGATGGCTTTAGTCTGGAGTGGGGGTGGAGTCCACAAAGCCTGTATGAGATTATCTCAGGACATCCTTTCCCCCTAACAATAGGACAGGGAGAGGGGCAGCCCAAACCCCGCAAACCTGCCTATTCTAAATGGGTTCTGCCATCCGCAGCATCAACACAAAACATATGAGACTTTAATGGGAAGGAACTTTAATTAAAACTAGGAAACAATACAGGTAAGGCAAAGAGTCTAGTTTCTAAATGAAGCACCCAAAGTTACCCGTCCCCTCGTGGGTAAAAGTCCATCCATATGGGATCGGCCCAGAACAAGGCCCCAAAGCCTGCTACAAGTCTAAAGTATCTTCCAGTGGGGACCCACAGCAAAGGGTCACAAACAATCGGACAAGCCCGAAAGAAAAAGAGCAAAATCAACATTAAGACAAAAGCTGCCATTGTCACCTCCCCACAGGTCTCACCCACGTCTGTGTCACCCAGTCCACAACCCAAAGACAAGCGCAGTTTCTTCACGTGTCTCTAGGCTCCATGCGCCTCCTCCAGGTCTCCTGGCTCCATCCTACTTCCTTCCTCAGTCCCTTCTGCAGCTTCTCCTCTTCCTGCTCAGCTCCACCCTCCCTTGGGTGGGGCAGGGAACCTCCCCCTTTCCTGGGGACCACCCTGTTACAAAGCCAGGAGGCGAGCGATCGCGAGCCAGAGAGAGCCCAAGGCCCCCCTGTTTGGTTTTTTATATCCAACCTGGCTGCCCAACTCCACCCTCAGGTCCCAGCCACCCTCCCTTGGTGGTGATGGGATTTGTCTTTCCCAGAGTCTTGATGGCTTTAGTCTGGAGTGGGGGTGGGGTCCACAAAGCCTGTATGGGATTAACTCAGGACATCATTTCCCCTTAACACTTCTGGCTCTGCATCCTGCTTCCTTCCTTCCTCAGTCTCCTCTGCAGCTTCTTCTCTCCCTGCTCAGCTCCATCCTCATTTTGGGTGGGGCAGGGAACCTGGAACCTCCCCCTCTCCTGGGGACCCCATGTTACAGTTCTGTGGCAAAGTTATACAGCATAACGGTGACTGGCTCACTGATGGGACAGCCAAGCCCAGGGTTTATATGGGCTCACCCTAGCTAGGAGGCATCTGAAAGCTTCACGAGAGACATGGCCCTACAAGCACCTTTTCTGTGTCCCTCTTAGGCAACACCGAACACACTGTAGGTTTGTTAGGGGGAAAAGGATGTCCCAAAGTTATTTCCATATAGGCTTTGTGGACTCCACCCCCACCCCAGGTCAAAGCCAAAGACACTAGGAACTAATCCCATCACCACCAAAGGGAAGGTGGCTGGGACCTGAGGGTGGGATTAAGCAGCTAGGTGGATAGAAAAGGCAGACACATGGGCTTTGGGGGACCCCATTTTGGCTCTCCACCAGCTCGAAGCGTCCGGCCAGCTCTGAGAGTGACTTTGGGTTTCCAGGTCGTCGGATAGGGTAGGACGCATTAAAGACTTTATTTCCCTATTTTCTCCCTGAGTTGTACATTTTCCTTATTTCCTTTCCTCTTGTAAATAAACCTTTTATTAACCTTTTTGTGTGTGTCTGTAGTAGAGTATTCATAAGTCCCTTTAAAGCGCGCGGGTGAGGACCCACAGCCAGGAACCCGTTTAATATCGGGGTTGCTCTATAACAGGTTGAGTAAACCTACAGTCCTTGACTATATGGTCAAAAATCTTAAAAGGGGATTCCAAGAGGATTATGGGGTTGTCTTAACCCCTAAAAAAACCCAGGTAGAGTGTGGCCCAGTTTCCAAGTAAACTGGCCTCCAGAAGGAACTTTCGACATTTCAGGCAGAGTGGAAAGTTGTGACAGTTTCCCCAGGTCACCCTGATCAGTTTCCTTATATTAATGCTTTGTTGACGATTGCTCAGACCTGACCCACTTGGATCCACACTTGTAGTATAGGCCAGGAGGAGTCAGGTCCTTGCTGTGCATGGCCACTGCAGTCCTCAGTCGCCACAACCACCCGTCCATCAGGGTGGCCCCTGGAGGATGACTTGCAGCTTCCTTATATCTTTGCCTACTCTCCTGTCCCATAGGCCCCACTCCTGCCAATGCCTGAAACACCTCCACCCTCAGATTGACTAAGGCCCCTGCTCAGTATCTACAGCTTCCCCTCTGAGAGACCTGAGGGCCCCTGTCATTAACATTATACTCAGCCTATTCTATTCCTATTCTATTCGGATAAGCTGCAGGCTTTCCTAGACCTCCTTAAAGACCTTTCTTTTGTCTCAGTCAGCCTCTTTTTGCATTAGAATAGGAACCCCACTCCACCCCCCCCCCAAGACTTGCCAAAAGTCTCTACTGAGTCAACTTTGTTCAGGGAGGCTCTTGCTGTGAATCTCACAGCTTTTCTGGTGAAGAGCTCCAGTACATTGATGACCTCTGCTTAGCTAATGAAACCCAACTGGCCTGCTGGTATGCTTAGGCTCCTATAACTCTTTTTAAAATCAGGCTATAAGGTCTCCTGGAGAAAGGCTCAAATATGCAACTACTTGGGATTCCACATCACAAAAGGCCTTATATGTTCTGTCTTGATGCGGTGGATGGCAAAACCTATTTAGAGCAGGCAGGTTTAGGGATTCTGGGGAGCCCCTCTCATTGTCCTGTAGCAGATTTGGTGACTGGCAGGGCAGAGCCATCCTTGGTCAGGAAGCCCTGTGGGGAAAGGAGGCTTCCCCATGTCACTGGCTACCTATCTGGTTTTTGTTTTTTCTAGTGTGTTGGTTTCAAATATGTGTAGATTTGCTACTGAAAAACTGGCTTTGGCCTTGTAGAAACTCTGTGTGTATGTGTACAATTTGTTTATAGTCACTTGCTGAGAAGTTTGATTTTTTGAAAATTGTTCTATGTAGCAATTTTACTTGAAAGATGGTTGTAGGTTGGACCATGTGGCCAGATCAAAGATGGCAACTGATGCCACTTGGAGGCCTCAGAAACGCAAAAGTTTTTTGTTCTTTTGTACTCCTGCTGAGATTTTTGCTTGTGGCATCTTTTGGTAGCTAAATTTAAGTTGCTGGGGCTTTGGACTTTTGTTTGGGACCTCAGCTGTCTTACAGGTCTGATTAACATCTCTAAGGGCAGGAAAAAGAAATTCGCAGACTTTTTAGATAAGTTGGCACAGAGAAGCAAATTTTATTTAAGAAAGTAAAAAAAAAAAAGTTTAGAGGAAAAAGAAAAAAAAAAAAGGGATTCCAGGGCAGTGATGCCAAGGAGGAGCAAAAGACACCCTTATGGGTCCATGTCTAGGGGATATTTAGCCTTTTTTTTCTCTATTCTAAAATCTCATCATCCTATTTTGTGATTGGCTCTTTCTCCTAGAGGCTGTGCTCCTCCTGCTCTTATAGTTTCTCTTTTTACCTCCCCTGTCCAAGGTCTCTTAAAATTTACTGCCCTCAATAGCCCTCCTGAATTTCTCTGCCCTTATCTCAGAAGCCTCTTTAACTCTCCTGAGGTTCCTGCCTACACTGTCCCTGAAACTGCCTAATTAACCCTTACTTGCCCTGGGACTCACTATGATTTTGATGACTTCCTGATGTCTGCCTAAGGGGTTTTGCAAACCAACAATGGAGCAATATTGGTTTAAATTAGTAAACCTCCATGGTGGCGTAGGGATTAAGTCTCAGCACTATGAGACTATCCACAGCCACTACAGCACAAATTCCATCCCTGACCAGGGAGCTGACCCACATGGCGCAGCAGACCTCTCCTGTCTCGCCTGCCTCTCCCCCTTGGCAGTGTATTTCATTCAATCAACCTGTTCTGCTCCCCAATCTGTCTCTGGTGAATCCTCTCACACCTCCCCCACCTCCACCTCTGGCCTGTACATACCCCAGCTCTTGTATGTATAAATAAATAAATCTTTAAATAAATAAGCAAAGTATGCCTGGGTGCTAAGGAGAGAAAAGGAAGCCTTGAACAGTAACTAATAATTACTGATACTTAATGGATTTTTTTTAATGATTTATTTATTTATACAAGAACTGGTCTGTAAGCCAGAGGTGTTGGGGGTGAGAGGATTCACCAGAGAGAGTGGGGAGCAGAACAGGCAGATTGACTGAAATACACTGCTGAGGGGAGCAGCAGGCAAGACAGAAGCGGTCTGCTGCACCTTGTGGGTAGCTCCCTGGCTGGTGGGGGATCCAACTCGTGCTGCAGTGGCTAGCGATAGCTTGATAGTGCTGTCTTTAATCCCTGCGCCACCAGGGAGGTCCCCTTAATGGATTCCTGAAAATAACTTGGGTTTTTACAAGGTCTGGATCAGAAAAATTAAAGAGATTTTATCTGAGTTTAAAAAGATTTGCTGTTGTAAATTTTGTCTACACAATTTATTATGGACATGTTTGTCATTTAATTTCTGGATTTACTTACTGGTGTAAGACAAGATTCTAAGATTCTGCTTCCTACTAAGAAAGGTCTAACAGAAGTAAGAAAACGATTCCTTTTAATTAAAATTAACTGCTGATATTTTGATTTTGCTCTTTCAGGTTCTGTTTCAGAAAACTCAGGATGACAAACTTGGTAGCTAACAAAAGATGATTTCCTTTTGCTTTGAGTTAACTGTTAATTTTGCTCTTACAGCTGCTGTACAGGATACCCCAAGATTGACTTCTAATGGAAAGGCTTAAACACTAAAAATACTAAAATATAAATAAGGCCATGTAACTCTTTTGTAATTAATAAAAATTTTTCTTCCTGTTTCCAAAGTTTTAGATTTGTAGGATGACAATTGAAACCTGTGCTTTCTGCCAGCAACACTCCACATTTTTTCTGGAGTTAAGATTTTTTTCTGAGCCTGTGGAGTAAAACTGCAGTTGTATGAGATGTTCCACGTGGCATAAATGATGAATAAAATAACTGTGTCTAGATGTTGTATGTATGTGTATCCTTCCCTTGTACCTGTCTTGTCCTCGTCTTGTCCTCTAGATGCTGTAAAGTTGGTATAGAAGATGCCTATAGACATTGTGGGAAAATGTAACTACAACTGGTACAAGTATTTTGAAGAACACATGATCTGGGGTTACTTTCAGTTAATAGTAACTAATTTTTGATCTAATAGATTGTTTTGAAACATGTACTTAAAAGGTTATAGTGGGTATAATTTTATCTCTTGTCTGGGTTATTGATATGGGGTACATAATGACTTTAAAGTATTAGAAAAATGGGAGTTTGAAAATTTCAGGTTTTTGAGGGAAAAAGGGGGGCTCTAGTTATGAGGTAAAAACTGAAGGTTGTGGTTTGACTGTCAACATTGTACTACTAAACTGAGTCGAGGCTTTCACAGAAATTAAATATTGTTGTTACTGCTGTTTTCTAATATTTATGGAAAAGCTTCCCAGAAATTTAATTTGGTTTACCTAGTAAAGGAGAACTAAAAGGAAAACATTGTCACTTGGAAAAAAAAAAGTAAAACTACGGCAGGTACAGAAATGTTAACATTGGTTTTCTAAAACTTGTATAAAACCTTTCAGTGCCTAATAAATACGTAAATTGTCAGTTTTGATTGTTGTCCTGCAATATTGTATATTTCATTTTTTAAAAGATTTATTTATTTGTGCATTCAAGAGCTGGGGTGGAGGCCAGATATGGAGGGGTGTGTGTGAGAGGATTCACCAGAGACAGAGTGGGGAGCACAACATGCAGATGTACTGAAATACACTGCTGAGGGGAGCAGTGGGTGGGACAGGAGAGGTCTGCTGCGCCATGTGGGTCACCTCCCTGGCTGGGGATTGAATTTGTGCTGCAGTGGCTGTGGATAGCTTCATAGTGCTTCATCTTAACCCCTGAGCCTCCAGGGAAGCCCAATATTGTATATTTCAATGGTTTGATACCTACAGAAATTGTTTCTGGAAAATTAACAGGAAAAAGACCTCACCTGATTCCAATTGGTGTAACTTTGGACAGTGAAAATTTCCTACAAAGGACTGAATAGACTCTTGGAGATAAACCTGGTTTTTGCTAAGTGTTGCTTAAAAATACTGGTGATTTTGTTGTTTTGACTCAAAGAAAGTTTTTGTTTTGACTGACCAGGATCTGCAGCAAGGTAGCATTTTTTTTGTGTTTTCATTTTCTCTCCCCTTGATACCAACATAGTATGCAAAAGAGTGGTGGTAATTTTTACTACTCATGGCAATAGGTCTATTTTTTGCATAACTTCAACAGGGAATTTTGTTTGCTTAAACTAGAGAATTAAAAAGTGTTTCATTGTGTGGCTTTGTCTGAAATTCTTCCAGGAAGCTGAACTTGAACTGAAGCAAGAAGAAGAGAACGTGCTGCGTTATTTGTAGGGTTCCAGAGACCTCCAAAGAAGGTGAGGAAGCTTGACTCTATTGGCAGGACTGGACATCCTGGAAAAAGATAAAGTCCTGGGAACCTCAAAAAGCGAAAACCCCAGGTCGAGTCTGGGAAGACTTGTTCCTGAAGCCTGCACGAACCAGATGTCAAGAGCTCACTCTGACCCGGTAGAGAGTATTCCAACAAAGCCAACTAAAATTGCTGTTGTGCTGTGTATGATGCAAACATTGAGAAAAACACTAGAATGCTAGAATTTTATGGGGTGCTGGTATTGACGGAGAGGAAGTTGAGTACATGGTGTTCTGTCTTGTGACTTTATGCAAAAATGGGTAAAATGGACTCACATTATTTTCCATTGATTCAGGATTAAACTTGCATTTATGGACAATTGATTTTTGACAAAGGTACCAAGACAATTCAATGAAGAAAAAAATAGTCTTTCCAATAAGTGGCAATGGAATGACTCAGTATTCACTTACAAATGAATTTGGACCTGTACCTCACACCTATGGATCATCAACCTAAATGTAAGAACCAAAACTATAAACCTTCTCCAAGAAAACATAGTACGTAATCTTCATGTCCTTGTGTTAGATACAAAAAACACAAGTGACAAAAGAAAAAATAGATTCTTCTACTGTATCAAAATTTTAAACTTTTGTGCTACAAATTTATCATTGAGAAAGTGAAAAAGGATACCCACAGAATGGAAGAAAACCACATATCTGATAAAGGTCCTTATCAGAATATGTAAAGAACATTACAATCCAGTAACAAAAAGACAAATAACCCAATTTCGAAATGGACAAAGTATTTGAACAGACATCTCTTTAAAGATCTACAAATAGCCAGCACACACAGAAGATGCTTGCCACTTCTCATCAGTCACTAGGGAAATGCAAAATATGTTAAATACCATTTCACATTCATAAGGATGGCTGCATACATATTTTAAAAAAGAGAAAATAGGGGCCTCCCTGGTGCCCTTAGGGGTTAAGTCTCAGCGCTATCACCGCTGCGCCTGAGTTTGATCCCTGGTCAGGGAGCTAACCCACAGGGCACAGCAGACCTCCCCTGTCTTGCCTGCTGCTCCCCTCAGCAGTGTATTTCAGTAAATCAGTTTACTGACACATTAGGGGCTGTTTTTGCTTTTAAAACTGGGGTCTCGTGCCTCCCTGGTGGCGCAGGTGGTTGAGCGCAGTGCTGTGAAGCTGTCTGCAGTCTCTGCAGTGCAGGTTTGATCCTGGCCAGCCAGGGAGATACCCACATGGCTCGGCAGACCTCTCCCATCTCGCCTGCTGTTCCCCTTAGCAGTGTATTTTATCAGTCTGCCTGTTCTGTTCCCTGCTTGTCCCTGGCGAGTCCTCTCACCCTCCCACACATCTGGCCTGTACCCCGGTTCTTGTATGCATGAATAAATAAATCTTTAAAAAAAAAAACTAGTGTCTCATCAAACACATGCTACTGAATCTTCTGTTTTCACCCAGCAGCATGTGGGCACAACCCCTCCAAGGCAGCTGGAACGGTGGGAATCCATTCTGTCCATTCTCATGGCTGCTTAATATTATTAATGCTCAGTATACACGTGGCCATAATGTTTCCCGCTATTGGGAGGTCCTTGGCTTCCAGTTTTTGACCAATGCTCCACAAACTTCCTTAAACTTACAGGTGTTTTGTTTCTTTTTTTTCTCTGTCATAGAATCTCAGGAATATTTGCATTTTTAATTTCATGGGTGTTGCCAATGACTTTCCACAAAGGCTCTCCCAAGGCTGTCAGAGCCTGTTGCAGTTCAGCCAGCCTGATGGGTGCAAAATATCTGGCAAAGGGCTCCGGGCACAGAGAGTTGTTAGCGAGGGTGACTCCAGGTCAGCCACGCATGCAATCAACATCTCCACCAGAGTGGAGCATTTGTTACAATCCATGAACCTACTCCGCCCCCTCATTATCACCCAAAGTCCACAATTACCGTTGGTCTCGATGTACATTCTGTGTGTTTCTGTGTGTTTGGATAAATGACGTGTTACTGTTACAGGGCAGGGTGAGGGGCACCCCAGGGCCCCTAAACCTGCCCATTCTTTTTTTAAGATTTGTTTATGCATACAAGAACTGGGGTACAGGCCAGAAGTGCAGAGGGTGAGAGGATTCACCAGAGACAGTAGGAAGAAGAACAGGCAGATTGACTGAAATACACTGCTGAGGGGAGCAGTGGGCAAGACAGGAGAGGTCTGCTGCCCCATGTGGGTAGCTCCCTGGCCAAAGATTGAAGTGCTGCAGTGACTGCGGACAGCTTCATAGGTTGTGTCTTAACCCTTTGTGCCACCAGGGAGGCCCCCAAACCTGCCCATTCTAAATGGTTCTGCCATCTGCCACATCCAGACAAAACACTCTAGGGCATAAGACCTTCAGTGGAAAGGAACTTTAATACCATTAGTGTGCAATAAAGAGGAGAAAAAGAGAAAGAATACAGCTTTCAAATCAAGCACTCAAAGTTACCCATCCCCTCATGGGTAAATGCTCAGCCAAACAGGGTTGGCCCAAAGTAGGACCGCTGAGGCCCAAAAGCTTGCCACAAGGCAACTTCTGGTGAAGAACCACAGGAAAGGGGCAGAAGGAGTCAGGCAAATCTGAAAGGAAAAGAGCAAAACCCATGTCAAGATAAAGCCTGCCATTGTCAGCTTCCCCATGGTCTCTCACCCAGGTCTCTGTCTTTTTCAAGTGTCTCCTTCCGTGTCACCCAAGTCCCTGGTACAAGTCCAAGGCCGAGAAGCAAGCACAGCTTTTTCACATGTCTCTCTGCTCCATGTGGTCCCCGCCAGGTTCTCTGCTTGATCTTCCTTCAGTCTCTGAGTCTCTCCAGTTTCTTCTCTCTGCCCAGCTCCACACTTCCTTGAGTGGGGCACAGAACCTGGAACTATCGCTTTCCCTGGGGACTACCCTAGGGAAATAGGGACTACCCTATTTCACCTTGTCACGCAGAATAATTTTACCGCCCTAAAGAAGTAAAATTTGATTTTGAGCCATCAAAATGTCTGAGAGCCATCTCAGCCTTAATGTCTATAAGCGGTCATCCAAGTGTGCATTGGGCCAGAGCCCCAGAAAGACCCTGCAGAGTGACACTGATGAGGAACAGACTGAAAGCTGGGAGGGAAAACAGAATAGATTCACAGAAGCCAAGGAAAGAAGGTTTTTGGAGGCTGGGGGTGTCAACAGGCTGGAAGGCTCCTGAGGGGCAGGTAAATTGAAGCAGAAAAGGAGTGTGGAGAATTTTGCACACAGGGACCTTTGGGAGAGCAGCTTCAGCAGAGCAGTATATCAGACAAAACTGGAGGCGTGAAGAGCTGTTTAGGTTCACACAGCCTCACTTAGGGCAAGCATAAAAAAGGAGCTGCCCTTAGGCTCAACAGGACAGGACTGGTTATGTAAATGAAGGTTCAGCCTTCCAAGGAAGGCACCAGACCCCCAAAAGGGCGGATGTTTACGATATGTTCGGATATAAGAAAAGCAGATTTTAAAAATGATGTATTTCTGGGCCTCCCCGGTGGCGCAGCGGTTGAGCGCTGGGTTGCGAAGCTGCCTGCAGCCTCTGCGGCACCAGTTCGATCCCCGGCTGCTCCCCGGCCACCGGAGGAGGGTCCCACATGGCGCGCAGACCTCTCCTGCCGCCCGCTGCTCCCCTCAGCAGTGTACTTCGGTCCTTCTGCCTGCTCTGCTCCCTGCTCTGGCTCTGGTGAATTCTCTCACCCTCCCGCGCTTCTGACTGTGCCCAGTGCTTGTATAAATAAATAAAAATAAATCTTAAAAAAAAAATCATGTATTTCTATGATTCTATTTCTATAATAGATTTTGTGTGCACATTTTGGGGATAAACAATCTGGGCAAGATGAACCCAAATGTTAATCTAATCACTGGGATTGCAGGTTAGGTTTATTCTCATTTCATTTGTATTTTTAAAGTTTCCTACAACAAACACAAAATATTTATTAAAAGGAGGAATTGGCACCAGGAGGGCGTCTTCCATGCAGAAGCAAGACCCTCCCAGATGCATCAGAGAACTGTGCTGTGAGTCTCTCTCTGTCCATGCAGGTCCAGCTGCTCATAAAGTGCAGTCATACAGCAACTGCCTTTTGTGTTTAGTTTTGTTCACACAGCATAGCTTCATCCATGCTTTAGCACGTATTGGGTATTTCTTCCTTATAAAGAATGAATCATATTCCTCTGGGTGTCTGGACCAACTTGCTTATCCAGGCCTCCATCGATGGACATTTGGGTTGCTTCTGCATTTTAGCGGTTATAAATAATACCTCAAACATGGCTGCACAAGTATGGTTGAATCCCTGCTTTCAGT
Source organism: Talpa occidentalis (assembly GCF_014898055.3). NCBI lineage: Eukaryota > Metazoa > Chordata > Mammalia > Eulipotyphla > Talpidae > Talpa > Talpa occidentalis. The sequence continues at coordinate 98,986,111 of NW_023605083.1, read as the reverse complement.
TCTTTGGGGTGTATACCCAGAAGTGGAATTGTTGAGTCCTGTGGAAAATCTGTTCATTATGTTGAGGAAAGTCCTTAGCGTTTTGCACAACAGCTGTACCATTTTACATCCCCCATCAGCACACAAAGCTTCTGACGCCTCCACGTCCCATCCTCACTGCAACTGTTCTCCAAGCTGGTGACTTACTCATTCCAGTGAGCCAGCAGGTTTCATGTTTGTTGAAAACCCAACATCTTTGTCGTTCCCCAGTGGCTTGTGGAGTTGGTTCTTCTTGGGCCAAGTCCATGACATCCCTAGTGACTCTCTGGTCGTGGGTAACTACCCCATTTCAACCAGTCAGGGAAAGGCCAGGTTGGGGTGATCCTCGGAGGCCCAGTGGTTGGCACTTGTGACAGGTAGCCCCAGAATGGGTCTGTGCCACTGTAGATACTGTGGTGGGAAGGGAGGCCTGGGGGCTTCGGCGTCCTGACCTCCTTGCCCTCCCCCTCCTCCACACTCTGGTGACCCCTTTTTCCACCAGGATTCAAAAGCACCATCTGGCCTACGTTCCCGCACAAGGAACCCAGAACCAGGGCTCCTGTGCACATGGGGGAGTATGGGGGAGCAGGAGTGAGCTGGGAGTTGGGGAGCCTTAGGTCCCCACTGCTGTTGACTGAGGACAGCCTTATGAAATGTTCCAGGACCAGTCTGCTGATCTTCTTGAGAGGGTGGCACATGGAGGTCAGCGGTGGTCTCTGCTGCTGGCAGGTTGGGTGTGCACTGGTGAAATTGGCCTGCTGGACCCACAGACTGCTTCCAACTCTGTCTCCAGCTTGTTTATGGGCTCCATGCAAGCCTGCGACAGCTAAGGGCAGATGCGGGCTGCCCAGCTTGTTCCGTGTCCCCTTTAGTGGCCATTGCTGTAAACTACAATACTTTGTGCCCAATTCTAGGCCATCCTTACGCTTCTTCCCCCAGATGGCCTCACCTCCAATTTTCCAAAATTGCTTCCTCTAGTTTGTCCCTTGCAGGAATCCATGCCACAAGGTTCTCCACTGTCTCTTCTCCCTCTGTACAAAGGTGATGACCAAGCATGCTGTTGTGCCCAAGATCAGCAGACTTGGCGAGCATAGCCTCCAAGAACCCAAAGACAGCCGATGCAAACACAAAAGGGAGTTTATTGCAGACTCGAGTCCGGGCTCATGGCACCTACCAACGCAGTGGCAGGTATCAAGAGCCCCAAACAAAGGAAACAGGGTTTTTTTTTAATAAACTTAAATTATGCTGGCAGTTACTCATTGGCTACAAGGATGTGTTCTCCAACTTTGCCCGGCTATAATTCTAAGCTGACTGGCCCAGCTGAGATGCAGCTCCAGCCTGCAGCTCCAATTACAGCAAGTTCGCCCTCATTGGTGACTGGAGGGTGAGGGTGGAGTGAGGGTCGAAACTGTCAAAACTATCTCTGGAATACAGTCTTTCCTGGGACACAAAACCTAAAATTCTAAAATGGCAGTTACACACAAAATGACAAAGCAATGGCTAAGAATACTTATGCTTGGTTCCACACATGCTGCTCTGCTTACTTCACCAATGAAGTCTTGCATGCAATGAACTCCACCAATCCAACGGAACCACACTAGACTTTAAAAGAGGGCCAAAGAAGGGGAACCCCAGGGATCTTCTCTGTTAGAACCTTCACAGTGCACAAGAGTGTCTCATTCTACATCAGAATCCTAATCATTGAAGGAAGGGATGAACGAAAATCGTTCGTATCTAGACACCCAGTGTCTAGGTTATTTTTTTATTCTTTTCTTAGGAAACTGAAGGACCAAAAAGAGAGTAAAGATGAGCTTTTCTCACTGTGGTTTCTTCACCAGCATCTGCATGTTAAATTCCAGCTAGAAGCCAATTTCAGAGGCTATACCCAGAGAGGCCATACCTATCTGGCTCAGATTAAAAAGAAAAAACTCATTCCCAAAATATTCTGGGTTTCCACTAGAAATTCTGAATCTACTTCCCCCTCAATTTCAGGCATGCTAACTCAGCTGTCAGTGCTTTTAGCCCTTTTGGAAATTCCTAAATTCATCATCACCTGGTTTATTTCCAGAGTATACAATTCCTTCTCCCTTCATCTTTACTGAAACCCTGTAGCTGGAAGAGAGCAAAGGCCTCTGCTCAGGGCCTGGTCAGAAGCCCTGCTTGCAGGCTTCCCACAACTTTTTTATGAAAGGCAGAAGCATGCACACAGGAAGTCATTTTATTGTTGATAAGGATGACTGGGGAAAGCCCTCCTAGAACTCTGTCCCTGCTCAGTCCACGTCTTTCTCCCCAAACTTTCTCTGCCGTAGGGGCAAAGTCCAAATGCTAACAGACACTCCTAAGGACATGACTTGTGGTCACAGGAACTTCAGAGCTAAATGGGTGAATGGAGAAATGGCAGGGCAGAACATGGGAGGAACCACAGACAAAGCCAAAGACGCAGCATGTCATGCTCAGTCTGCCGTCCTCCCAAGCATGCTAAAGGAGTGGATGCTCAAGTCTACACAAGGCAATTCTGAGTTCCGAGTTTAAGGCTGAGGAAAGGGTCTTCATATCTGCTGCTTTATATCCTAATCCCAGGATGCAGCCAGAGCTCTTGGTAAACCTGGTAAACTGGGGGCACTGGACTGATTCCCAGCTGTTCAGTCTCACTGAGGCATATAAATCAAACAGGGGAACTGCAAACTGGCCTGATCAAATACTGGGCTTATTAACACCCAACAGAAGCCCTTTCACTGGAAGTTTCAAAGGTGGTTTCTAAAGCCTGCTCTTGGGCTCCAGCTCCAGCCCCAGAGTTTGCCCAGAGCTGCTGACCTCACATGCTTCTTTTTTTTTTTTTTTTAAATAAATCTTTTTTTTTTTATAGGCATGTTTTTTAATTTTTTTTATTTATTTGTTTGTTTTGTTTGTTTGTTTATACATGCACTGGGTACAGTCAGAAGTGTGGGAGGGTGAGAGAATTCACCAGAGCCAGAGCGGGGAGCAGAGCAGGCAGAAGGACCGAAGTACACTGCTGAGGGGAGCAGCGGGCGGCAGGAGAGGTCTGCGCGCCATGTGGGATCCTCCTCCGGTGGCCGGGGAGCAGCCGGGGATTGAACCGGTGCCGCAGAGGCCACGGGCAGCTTCGCAACCCAGCGCTCAACCGCTGCGCCACCGGGGAGGCCCCCTCACATGCTTCTTAAATGTGCTGCTGGGTACAGCAGGACACCTGGGCACCAAATGGTATCACACTCTTCCTTCTTTCCCCTGGTTCTGAACCTCACCAGAAAGGAAGTGTTTGATAGGACATGGGAATGAGCTTGTAGGGGTCCTCAGCGGCAGCATGTGGAGTCTAGGCACATCTGTGGTGAGGGAAGTACTCCCTGTGCCCAGCACACTGGCAGTCCAAGTCCCTGGCAGAGGTCTGCTTCTGCCACTATCCAGGAGTGTGGCCTTTCTCTTGGGGAAACTATTCTCCAAGTCTGTTTTTTCCATTTGTAAAATGAGGCAAGTAAGGTTTGGCATGAGGATCAGATGAATAAATATTAGCTTGATACAAACATTTCATTAAAACTACCAGATTAACCTAATAAAATGTCTGAAAGCAGGGAGTCGGGGGAAGGAAATGTGTCCTTTCAGAAGCTGTCCAGTTTGCGCTACCCTCATCCCAGTGAGCCCCAAACACAGACCAAACTGTTCTTCACCCTTCCCCAAATAAAAAAGCAAGAAAAGAAGCTGCAGGCTGATGCCACAGCAGCCAACACTGCTGAGGACTCATGTGAGCTGGTGCTGTTTAAAGAGCTTTACACTTAGTAACTTGTTTCCTTCTCACCACCCATATGTTCCCCCGTCACCACCACCATCACCACCACCACCACCATGGCAAGTAGGGACAGGTACAGAGAGGCCAGACTACACGCCCAAGGGGCAGAGGAGAACTGGCATCTGAGGCCACCACTGCAGCCAAGGAGGCACGCAAGTTTTCAGTAAGTTTACAACCTGGTGATGTAAACAAACTCTCAAACCATGTCCAAGTAGGCGGGCACTCAGCTCACATCAACAGTGCCCCAGTTGGCCTTGCCCATGATTGCCCATCCAGCACTTCAAGGGAGCCTCTGGCACTCCGTCACCTTTATAACCTCTCAGTTCAGATCCATCCCAGGAGGTACCTTGAAGAACTTTAAAATACCCCAAATAAACAACAGAAAAAGGTTATAGCACAATAAAAACTGGGCTGCAAAGCCCGCTGTGAAAGGGAAACACCAGCAGGCAGAGCGCGTGTGCCAGGCCCTGCTCTGCACAGGCTCTGCAGTCACTCTGTCAGGGGCCACACTGTCAACAGTCTCTCAAGCCCCCATTCCTTTCTCCCCTAGAGTCTGTTAACTGAATTTACATTGACCTTTTTGGCTTTGCCCCTCCACAAAAGCTGAGCTCTTAGGGGCTAGTTGTCAGTTCCCTGTAGAGTCCTGCTTTTCTAGGTAGATCACTTTTTTTTAAAAAAAAAAAGATTTATTTATTTATACAAGCACTGGGTACAGTCAGAAGTGTGGGAGGGTAAGAGAATTCACCAGAGCCAGAGAGGGGAACAGAACAGGTAGACTGACGAAATACACCGCTGAAGGGAGCAGTGGACACGGCAGGAGAGGTCTGTCACACCATGTGGGACCCTCACCAGCGGCCAGAGATTGAACCTGCTCTGCAGAGGCTGTGGGCAGCTTTGCAGCCCAGCGCTCAACTACTGTGCCACCAGGGGAAGCCCTCTAGGTAGATCACTTCTGATGTGGTTTCCTCTCTTTTAGGTGAGGAAAATACTAACTTGAACTTCACTTAAAGTATTCTCACAAGGGCTTGACAAACAAGGGAGAAGATATACGTAGGTCCCATGAGTTTCCAGGTCTGCAGGTTGAAAGGTCCTGGACCCAGAATTACATTGCCTCAAGGTCATCCAGATGTGGGTACATGCGCTTGCAAGATGCACCTATCATTGAAGGAATGGCATCAAGTGTTGGGTCATATGCATAGATGAGCCCCATTCGGGCTAGTGTGGGATCGTAGTGTGAACATCACTGGGCTATTGTGGCTTAGAATATGAACCCCAAGGGCTAGGTAGGTTCAAATGCCTAGATGAATCCTACCTGAGCCTACCTTAGAGCAATGCTCCTGTCTAATGTGGGCTCCCATGCCTAGGGCAACCCCACTTGGGCCAGGGTAGGTTAAGATACCTAGTGCGGGCTCCTGTGCCTGGGGGAGCCCCTACTGGGCCAGGGTGTGTTCATAATATGAATACGCACTGGGCTAGTGGGGCTTTCCCACATGGGCCAGGATGGGTTCAAATGCCTTGATGAAGTCCCAATGGCCCAGTGGGATTCCTTTCCCTAAGAGGACCTGACTTAGGCTAGGGTAGGTTCATAATATGAACCTCCACTGGGCCAGTGTGGGCCCCATTGCCTGGGGCACCCAGCTTGGGCTAGGGTGCATTCATATGCTGCCATGAACCTCCACTGGTTGAGCATGGGTTCTCACACAGAGAGGAACCCCTTGGGGGCCAGGGCATGTTCGGAATATGAACCCTCCCTCCCCACTAAGACTAATGTGGGCTCCTGTGCTAAGAGGAACCACATATGTTCCAGAATCCCAGGTGAGCCCCATTGGACTAGTGTGGATTACTGTGCCTAGGGGATGCCGCCTTGGGGTAGGGTGGGTTCATGCCCAGATTAGCCCCACTGGGCTAGTTTAGGTTCTCAAGCCTAGGAGAACCCAGCTTGGGCCAGGGTGTATTCATGATATGAACCCCACTGGGGCTAGTAAGGGTTCATGAAATGCACCCCACTGGGGCTAGTGTGGGCTCACAAGCCTAGGTGAGCTCCACGGGGGCTATCAAGTGTTCATGAAATGCACCCTACAGGGCTAAATGTGGGCTCACAAACCTGGATGAGTACCACTGGGCTATCGAGGTTCTGAATAGTAGCTACCTTGGTCAAGTATGTCTGGAGGCAATCCTCCCACAGCAATTTAACCTTGCTTTATTCTAGAAAGAATTTAAGACTACTTTTACAAACTCCAAGGCAGGCATATTCTTAAAAATATGATCTCATCTTCCTCCAAGTCTGTGTTCAAATCACTATCACTTGAAGGATTTTTTTTAGATATGAGTTAATGGTTTCATGTCCACTTCCTCCTTAACACCCTGTGGAGACTAAGGTTACCCATTCCCAACAATAACTGCTTGCTCACCTCCATGACTCCAGGAAAAACAGAAGTAGCTGCTCTGGTATTTCTCTTAGCAGAGAGAAGCAAGTGATGGAAACTACCAAGTCCAGTTCAGGCACAGTTAAAGCAAATCCAAATAGCAGGAGTAGCCAATTAGCCAATTCACTGATTACTCTTCTATGAGCAGGTGTAAGAGTAACCTATAATTTTCTGGGTGATGGCTGAATGTAGGTCTCGATGCAAGAATGTGTGGAGTGACTGGTCCATTTTTATTTTATGAAATAGGTGATACAAAATTAAAAAATACTCATGGAAACATAAAGCATTTGTTTATTATTGCTATAATCAAGGCAAAAATCTCTTAAAACAATTGGCCTTGATGATGGAAGTATAATCAGAATTCATGAATTTATACAGTTTGTTGTTCTCTGCTGTCAGACCTTACCATTTCACACATACATCATTCACCACAGACCTTTATTACACAAGTGGAAGAAGAATGAACGTGGAAGTCACAAAGATGGCTTAATTACTTCCGTAGTTAGCTGACTTCAGACCACTTACTGTGAACCTGTTTCACCCTGGGTTTAAAAAAAATGGGAGAGAGGAGGAGGGACTGGAAGATCTCCCCTTGGAGGATCAAATGAGATAACCTAGGTGGTAACTGAGAGAACATAAATGAAATTGCCCTGTAAACTTGAAAAAAAATTTATACAAAATACAGACTCACTAGTAACAGTGCTTAAAACCCCCATGGGAGAGGGGTAGGAGTTATCACTACAGTCTACGTTCGTGGCAGCCTGCATGACAGTCACCAAGAGTAAATGCTGGGGCAAGATAAAGGATATTAATGACCAAACCTCCAAATTCACTGAGGCAGGACCTAGCTTGACAAGCCATTTATATGGACCCAGTTTCACCCTAGAAACACTTTTACAGTTTTATTTTACCTTAATATACATCTGTACAGGCAATAATAAAAAGGCTATTACACAACAATTCGGTGAGTTTTACCTAGTTTCAAGAATAATGCATGCAGTTACAAATGAGAGGTAGAAACACTGTATTAAAGACCTAAAAATACAAACATCATATAAATAAATGTTCAAATTAACTGCTGGAATTTCATACAGATAAATAAGGTAAAAATTACATTACTTCGTCAAAGTAAAGGAAAATCATGTTTTTGCTTGTTTTTATCAGTACACTAAAATTAGGTTAATGCCAAAGAGCTTCTGTGCAATTTGTCAGAGTTCAGGTTATAGTATCTAAAAGGATTAAAACTGGAGAGTGTTTTATTCAAGTATTCAAGCAGCTAAGTAAAAGAAACCAAATATTATACCATGTAGGAACTATTTTTGGAGGGATGTTAACTGCCTGCACTCTCCATGACTATTAGGTGAACTGTCAGGCTTAACATGAAAATACACATTAGGCTGGAGAGGGCTGCCCATTTTCCTAGGAGAACACAGCCTCATTTCTCATTAACTTCATGTAGAAACTCCTTATCACTAATAAACCTTTAAATCACCAACTGTGTTTTGGCCCTAATAAACTCCAGAGAGTATCTCTCGACTGATAATTTTTCTAATACTGCCCAAAGAAACCTAGCCTTTAATAAATCTAGTGGTCACAGGCATTAATGCACGTTCTGCATGCACAATAAAAAAATGCAACCAAAAGTAACAACCAGCAACTCAAAATATCACTGAGAAAATCTGTAGGTGTAGATGAATTTAAAAAATGCAAAGGTTCACAGAAACACAAGTTTTTACCATTTAAAAGTCCACTAGAAGATTACATGTGAATTCTGGAAAGGGTATATGTAGATAATCAAGTAAAATATTTCGAACAAGTCCATTGTGCCTCAGTTAGTTTTAAATTGCAAAATCTAATACACAGTTGTTTTAATAAATTAGTGCAATATGAAAGATTTTGGAAGATTAACATGTGTCCATATTAGATCAAATCGAAGATTTCTTCTAAAAGTCATCTTTAGCTTCTTAAGCTATTTCTTCCTGAGCTGTTTAAGGATGCATGCTCAGATTTAGATAAACTTACCCAAATATCAAACTGCCTGGATGAGATGTAGAGTTTTTTATTTATATTTCAGCAAACACGTGGAATTTCACACATTGCTCTGGTAACCTGAGTGAAGAGCCACTCACTTTGCTTCATTCTTAATTATCCTTAAGAATAAAGGTACTGATGATTCTAGTTCTAAGGTACATATATTTACCACGTTCAAACTGAGAGACAAGTGGGATACTCTTGCTTCTGCTTCTACAAAGAAAGCGGGAAGGGGTGACTTCTCCAATAAGGCAGATTTCCTAGAAATATGTAGTTTTTGAACTCTTTTTCCTTTTTGAAATCACTGCTTGTTCTTTGGTAGTCACCAGTTAAGAAACCAGTTTACTGGAGATAGGGCAACAGAATCCAAGCTGTAATCCCAAAAGTATCACCTCACATCCCACCACTGGTCCATGATTCACACCTGCGGCCACTCACATGGTTGAGGAGGTGCTATAGCAGAGTGCAGACAATCTTCTTTCAATACTAGACTTATCTAGAAATAAATTAAATTTGTTGTAAGATCATTTATATTTTCAAAACCACGAAAAAAAAATCACCTACCTACATCCTCATCTCTTTTCTACCTTTGCCCCAAAGTTAACCATTCTGAATATTTTTTCTCCCTTCTGCCTGGTAGGTTTATTTTATTTATTTATTTTTTAGGATTTTTTTTTTTTTAAAGATTTATTTATTTATTATTTATACAAGCACTGGGTACAGTCAGAAGCACGGGAGGGTGAGAGAATTCACCAGAGCCAGAGCAGGGAGCAAAACAGGCAGAAGGATGGAAGTACACTGCTGAGGGGAGCAGCAGGCAGCAGGAGAGGTCTGTGCACCATGTGGGACCCTCCTCCGGTGGCCGGGGAGCAGCCGGGGATCGAACCGGTGCTGCAGAGGCTGCGGGCAGCTTCGCAACCCAGCGCTCAACCGCTGCGCCACCAGGGAGGCCCTCTGCCTGGTAGGTTTAGATATGATTTCTAGCTTAGGGTTGCACAGTCCACCACCTCCTCAAAACCCATATTTGGTAAGTGATGTCTATACCAAATCTACAGTACATTGGGTCTTCACAGTATTCTTCAATTGTATTTAATAAAAAAAAAGTTCTTTTACATACATGAACATAATACACCTGCCAACACAGTAATGCAGTGCGAAAATCTAAAGAACAATGACAAAAGCCATCAGTATACTTATAAGCACTATCTATAGTGCTTACAATACCCCTGCAGGCAGCATTGTTTGCCCATTTTTTGAGAAGAAGAAATCAACACTACAGAAAGGGCAAAGGATATGCTCAAATCTGAAAAGCCAAGATTCATATCCAGGAAGTATGATTCCTAATTTACCTGTAGGAGACAACTAAATTGCAATAAATAAACATACTATTTTCTAAGTCAACTTACATTTATGTACATTTTCAATATCTGCAGGATCCTGGAGAATCTTAGTGAGGCCTTCCAAAAGAAGGGCTGCCTTATGGTAACGATAAACAATATCTTCAGTCTGCTGAAACATCTCATCTAGAGCTGCAGATTGAACCTGGAGACAGCCAACAGAAATAAGAAAATTCTCAATCTTTCTGAGAAAACAAAAATCCATTTGGGCGATGCAACTTTAAACAGGACCTATCTAAAATTAACATGTTTTGATGAAATAAGGTTATCTACAAAAATTACGTAAAACAAAGATTCATCAGGGTGAGTGACAGTAACATGGAGCTTCTTGACATTCTTCAAGAATAAGTCATTCTTCATTCAAACATAGTCACTTTGCACTCAGAGATTCATGACTCATCAACTTTATACTTCTAAATTAGTTTTTATAAAAGTTGGCTTTACTGTACAGTTTAAACATGCTTTCACACCAGGGTAACCTGGTAATTCATTAAAGTGCTATAATAAAATAATGAAATGATCATAAAAGTAAGTTTCTTTTCTTAGTATAATCATTCACTCAGATATTTAACAAGAACCTACTAAAAGAAGATACCCTTGCAAGAACACACAAGGAGAGTCCACAGTCTGGAGGGAGACACTGCCAGTGAAACATGCCGTTCTAATTCCATGGTATTATAGGTATTATAGGAAGCACACCTGGATGACAAGGAATACTGATGGGGTGCATTTAACCCAACTGTGGAAAAAGTGAAGATTAGGGAGCACCTCCAAGAGGTGAGGAAATAAATAAGGAATGGGAGTTCATTAGGCAATGAGAAAGGTAGGTGGGGCTTTCCACAGGAGGGAACAATGGTATTATTTACAGGGTGATGAGTATTTGAGGAGTTTTTTCCCAACAGCATTATGATTTTCTCTCCCAATCATTAAATGTCAGTACTGTCAGAAATGCAATATTTTACTTTACTTGTTAATATACTCTTTCAAAAAATAACTTAAAGTTGCTTATAATAAGACAAATATAATGGACACAGACCATCAGAGCCATAAAAAGAAAGAATAAATAAATGTTAACGTCTTTAGCTTGCTAAGCAGCCAGGGCAAAATCTTACTGAGATTACATGGTTGTTATCAGAAAAGCAGCATAACAATTATGAAAGAACATTTTTCCTGACAAAACTTCTAAAACAAAATATATAGGGCCTCCCCGGTGGTGCAGCAGTTGAGCGCTGGGTTGTGAAGCTGCCTGCAGCCTCTGCAGCGCCGGTTTGATCCCTGGCTGCCGGGTGAGGGTCCCACATGGCACGCAGACCTCTCTTGCCACTCGCTGCTCCCCTCAGCAGTGTACTTCGTCAGTCTGCCTGCTCTGCTCTCCCCTCTGGCTCTGGTGAATTCTCTCACCCTCCCACGCTTCTGACTGTACCCAGTGCTTGTATAAATAAATAAATAAATCTTAAAAAAAAAAAAATATATATATATATATAAAGCCTTAATTTGGAATAAAGTGCTAAAATACATACTATTAATGTTAACAGTTTAGAGCAAAATAATGAATGTTATTCTTGGCAACAGCTCATATTCCAAAGTTATCTACATGAATATTTATTATAATGGCTTTCAAAATAAAGCCAAAGGTATAATATAACAGTACAATTCAGGGTGGACAAAATCTAGGGGGAAGAAGGAGACCTGTTATATTAACGTGGCAAAAATAACATTGATCAATAATTAATTCCCCTCCCCTTAACTGCTTTTTTCTTGCTTTTCATCTATACTTCAGAGCAATTTCCCACCCAGGAGGCAGAAAACAAATTAATCCCAATAGTGTAACTAGATAACTGGAAAAGTAGATTTTGTATGTATGATTAAGAGAATTCTGAGCACACAGATCAGTTAAAACAGCAGTATTTTTTCTAAAGTTTCAACAAGCTCAAATGTCTTAAATGGCAGAAAATACAGAAAAAGATCCAGTAAAAACTTTAGATGCAAACTACAATAAAATTAGATCATGCCTAATAGAAGGAATTTTTAAGAAGTGTAATAAAATGTTACCAAATATGGTAACCAATGTAACTTAATATATTAGTTAAATGTTATTTGACTGACGCCTTCAGCAAGGGTTAATCACAGCACTTAAGTGGTAGGGTATAGTCTTTAAAAGTCTACATAATGCCAAGTGAATGTTCAATTTAAAAGACACTCTTAAAGATCAGCAGCACTGTTAAACCTGAAAAAGGGTTACCATTTCTACAGCACAATTATAGATGAGCTTCTCTGCAGTTACGCTGTTGATTTCATCAATAAATCGCTGTTTGTCAGAGAAGAAGCGATTCAGCTTTTCTGTAAGTTTCTTGCACATGGCGATGCAGAATTTATATCGTTCATTCAGATTTTTGACAACTGAAAAAAAGGTTGAAATAAGACTTAATTTTAATTTTCTCCCAAAACAAAGTCACAACGATATGCACCTTTGTGGATGATTAAAGAAAGTGGTACTAGGGAAAGTGACATTATATGATTATTAAAAACAAACAAACAAAAAAAAGACTGGAAATCAGATTGTTTCATATGTTCTGTTTCAGGCAAGAAAAGAAAATAAAGCGCTCTGACTTCTCTTTGTATTCACTAAATGGTAAAAACAAAACTCAGAAAAGCCACTATCTTTTAATGTTTAATACTATTTAAGAATATTTAATAACAGTGATTCCTCATCAAAAACTTTCTAAGTATAATGGGAAAAGGGGCAGCTCAAGCACTCTGGGAGTTATGCACTATCATGCTCCACACATACCTTGTTTCACAGCAGTGGATGGACTCAGCTTCCCAGATTTGATCTGTGCTTTGGCAAGATGCAGAGATGCTGCTAGCAACTGTGCTGCTTTCATATATAACACCAGCTGTTCCACTCGCCTGCACCCGGAATAGAGCAAGCAGAGTGTTATCCTGTGAACAAACATGCCAGACTCTCTATACAGCAGCCCACCAGTAAAATAGCCTTTCTAAGAAGTTATCATTCTCCTCGATAATTTTAGTGCACCAATAACTCCTGAAGGTAGAAGTTTCAGATAGAAACAGATGTGTGTACTTTGAATGCAGTGGATATGCTGAAATAAAAAGCAATACAACCCTCTTACTCGCAAATATCTTCAACAGTATAATTTATGGTAAAAGGGGATGCTAGGTTGCATAAACTCCAAGTCTTGGCTGATAAAGTGACATACAGTAGAATGAAGTAACTTAGAAACTCCCTTGTGTTAATAATGAGATCTGATCTTCAGTAGATGACCAGGCCTACCTTCATCTCAGACCCATCTCAGAAATTCATTTTTGAGTTTACAGAAGGCATGGAGAATCTGGAAATGAGAAATAAATGTGGTACCTACCCCCAGTCTTTGCTCAGCTGGCTGATCTGGTCCACCACCACACTCTCCTGAATCTGGTACAGGGAGACAGCAGATGTACACAACTCTGGATTTCCTCCCCGCACAGCTGTCAGGTCCAGCACACACTCAGTGAACATTAGCATCACATTTAGGTGGCGCAAGGTGTCTGTGTGTTCTCGCTGCAGCAAAGACAATTTTGTCTTAGAAACTTTTATTTTAAGAGGTATATACACATTGCTGTATACAAACCATGGCCATTACTGTTTTTTTTCTATGCTTGTGAGTATCAGAATGAGCAAGAGACTGAAGTTTTTAAATTCCAGAAGACTAGTGAGAAAGTAAACATAAATGAAAGCCAATGCGTTCCAGAAGACTAGTGAGAAAATAAACATAAATGAATATGTGCGTTCATGAGAGCACCCACATACAAGTTTTAAAGATATGTGGCCACTGTGCTTTTACCAGAAAAAAAAACTGAACAATTCAATCAACATACATGAGGCAAAACATATCAAAATATAAAGATATTCTACACACAAAACCATTCATCTTGATAGTTTAGTGATTTTATTGATTTATAATTTCAGAAATACTTTAATTTTTGGTGGTTTTTCAGCTAACAATGATTGCCAATACTAAAGCTCTAAATTTCTGTAATCTTTTCAGTTAAAGAGAGCATTTTAAATAACATGTATTTAAAATGGATATTCTAAATTAACATTGCTTTGAGATTTGTTTTTAGCTATAAATGTGTTTTGAAATTTCAAGTAAGACTAAGTTTCTCCCTCTTTTATAAAAGGGTAAGAATAGTTTTCTTAGAGATAGAAGAATAGCCCAATCAACATTTGAAAGTCTCTGTTCTATGACAGAATATTGAATTACATATGTTCCACCACAATGGAACACATATTGGAACACAGCTTATGTCTAATTTGATGAAAGTTGAAAAAACTCTTAAGATTGCTTTTTCCAAACCCAGATTGGATTAAACATTTTCAAAATTACTACTATTATTACTGCAGGGCCTCCCTTGTAGCCTAGGGGTTAAGTCTCAGCGCTATCACCACAATGGTCTGAGTCTGATCCCTGGTCAGGGAGCTAACCCACATATGGTGCAGCAGATCTCTCCTGCCTCGTCGCTGCCCCCCAAGCAGTGTGTTTTTAGTAAAACAGCCTGCTCTGCTCCACACTCTGTCTTTGGTGAGTCCTCTGTGAACCCCCTGTCCCTCTGGCCTATAACCTAGTTCCTCTACACAAAAATAGAATCTTTAAAAAAAAAGTAAAATTACTGCAAACTCACTAAAATTTACATGCAATATATTATAACTTTCATGTGAAATATTTAGTTCTCAAGCACATAAGAGAAATATTAGAGATCCAACATGGAGTTTGTTCTTTAGTGGTCTGGAGAGCTGATCACTTTGAAATGCAGGCAAAGTTAGCACTGTACTTAGGAACTGAGGACTGTAGTCCACTGGTTGCTAACCTAGATTTAGAACTAAGAATTGAGCTTGCACAGTTTTTTAAATCATAAAATTAACTTCTCTTGTCCTGGAGTTTTGCTAGGCATACTTCAGATTATGATTTTTGTTTCCTTGTAGAACTAGCTCCAAGAAGGAATGGTATTATCTACAAATGTTCATCAGCTTGGCAGGGTTTTTTTGGTCAGTGTTAGTTAATAAAGCAGGCAGTATTTTTTTTTTTTTTTTTAACAAACCTAAGGTTAGGTATATCATTTTCATCTTATGGAAAAAAGCAAGCTTTGAGAATAAGTTATATTTTTAGAACAAAGATTATACCTTTAAAGTCTTATAAGTAGTAAATAAACTCCAGATTAAAAAAATTAAGAATCTGAATGCCATTTTTTTTAGATTTATTTTATTTTTTATGCATACAAGAGCTAGGGTATAAGCTAGAGGTGCAGGGAGAATTCACAAGAGACACAGTGGGGCAGAACAGGCAGATCCGACTGAAATATACTGCGGGAAGCAGCAGACAGGAGTGGTCTGCTGCACCATGTGGGTTAGCTCCCTGCTGCAGTGGCTTTTGACAGCCTTACAGTTCTGAGACTTAACCCTTTGTACCACCAGGGAGACCCCGAATATCATCTCTTATGAACCAATGCTTGTTATGAATGTCATTGTCAATAATTTTCTGAAAATATATCAGCATTTATTTCAACTACAAAAGAAAAAGTTATATAGAAGAAAAAACTTCAGAACTTTCAGTAGTATTTTGTATGGTATCAACATTTCATTGACATGTCACAACAGTCTCTTTTCTACCTCCATCAGTGTCTCCTCCGGCAGTTCAGGGGCTTCAAAGGTGATAAGCCCCTCTAGGCTGGGAGGGGAAGCACCATAAGGCATGTATCTCAGGCTAGGAGCTGCCTCTGCTCCTGGAGGTGAAGACCCCAAACCTGGCCCAGGAGGGGAGCCCACACACACACGGCCACTTGCAGAGCACAGGGAGCCTCCGGAGCTGCTGGAGCCCACTGCAAGGAAACAGGACACATGACAGTGTCTAAACTGAGTTCAGAGTTAGGGACACACACTCACTCCTACCATTGAAGGAATAAGGGAAAGGTTTTCCACGTTCACCTTTATTCCTTGTCTGTACATGTACCTTATAGATGTCACCATAGCTAATTTTAGACTATTTTGTTTTCAGCAAACATATATATTTCTCCTTGCTGTTCCATAGTATTTGATTTAAAAAAAAATTACA
Source organism: Talpa occidentalis (assembly GCF_014898055.3). Classification (NCBI taxonomy): domain Eukaryota; kingdom Metazoa; phylum Chordata; class Mammalia; order Eulipotyphla; family Talpidae; genus Talpa; species Talpa occidentalis. The sequence continues at coordinate 98,970,327 of NW_023605083.1, read as the reverse complement.
AATAACACTCTAATCAAATCCAGTTTTTCCTCTTTTCAACTGATTTCTTTGGGTTAAATATACCACAGCAGCATTATAAACAGTAATGCATTATAAACATTTCTAGTTCTTTGTAAAAATTGCCACACTGCTTTTTAAAGCAGATGTGAGTAAACTGCAAAAACACTAGGCATTACATATACATTTAATGTTTGCTTAGTAGGAGTAAAATATTACTTTCTTAAAATGGTATCTTCTTATTTGTTATTTAACACGTTTAATAACCTTAAAACCAAGATTATTGTAAAGTGATGATTTTAAAGCAATCACTTATATCTATTAGTGCTCATTGCTATCTCAGTCCAAATAAAAAACAGTTGACTAAAGAACACCACCAAGTTATTAGTTCTAATTCCCCTTTCATTATTTATTTATATCCTTTGCTTATTTAACTACTAATATCTTGATTAGTGACTTATTTAGCATGAGTGAACTAAAAAACAGAAGTTTCAATACATAGGATAATGTCAAATTTCAAATCCAATCTAAATACTTTAATTTTTGGTATTAATAACCTATTTATAGAGTATGGATGATGAAACAAATCTACTAGCCTGTCTAAATGTATACAAAATTAAGTGCAAAGCTGTGACCCAAAGTACAAAAAATAGTTATATATAGGTCTCTAAAAAAACAACAACCTATCATATCCAAAATATTTATTGATGTACTAAAATCAACTTTCAACATAAGCTAATATATACATAGCTACTCCATTATGGAGAAGTCATTTATATTACAATGCTATAGCAATTTTATAAAGCTTTTTTCACAAATACTGTCTCATTTACACCTCATAACCCTTTAAAGAAAATAGTTTTCTCCATTTCACTGGTAAAGAAACTAAAGCACAGAGAGCTAAGTACCTTGTCTAAATTACACTATTAGGTCATTATCAGAATACTATACTCAATGTACTAGCAAAGACTGTAGTAAAACAAACATTCCTCACCTGAGGTTGTTCTTGCTCGAAGGACCATGTGGGTACAAGTGGGGGCTGCGGCACTGTGTGGAGGAGATCCTACAGTGAACAGGACAGCTCTGGAACTTGCTGCTGTTCCTATAGGAGGTGCCAGTACAACACCACAGGTTGCTACAGGGGCTAAAATCAAAAGTTTACAAAACGTTATACTATTTTGATAGTGTTTATATCTGGGAGTGCGATTATAGGGAGATTTTACATAATTTTATGTTTATAATAAATATTCATTACTCTTAAGGTCAGAGAATTCAATACGGAGCTCCACTAAAATATTTTATAGTAATCTCTTCACAGGTATGACTCCTCCTGCCACCGAAGTCTAGTACTCAAAGTTACTTCTGTATATTTCAACTGTAGTTAACACCTGTTGAGGATAATTTGAAAAAGTGGAAACCAAGAACTGGGAATAAAAATGTGAGGTAAAGCTGAAGGGAGTTTAGGAGTTTCCAAAGCAACAGTTTTAGAAAGATAGAGAACACTGTACCAGAGTACATATGCCTAAGGATCTCATACTTCTATCTATTAGGAAGAAAGGATGTGAGACAGGCATCAAAGGGATTGATGGGCTTATCTTGGGCTAAATTACCAACCCAAGTAGCATTGATAACAGTTGTCCAAAGTTTTTTCACACTCAAGCATCTGAAAAACATTACATTTCTGAGACCAAAGAATGGAACTAGGAATTAACAATACAAATTATAAATTTGAAAGAAGAGCTACAGAGCCAGATACAAAAAAAAAAAAAAAAAAAAAAACCTGCCTCTAAATGTCCATCTTATCTACAACTGAGCACAACAACTCAAAGCACTGAATTAACAGGAAACAAGGGCCTCCCTGGTGGCGCAAGGGGTTAAGATGCAACCTACGAAGCTGTCTACAGCCACTGCAGCACAAGTTTGATCCCCCAGCCGGCCAGGGAGCAACCCACATGGCGCAGCAGACCTCCCCTGACTCACCCGCTGTTCCCCTCAGCAGTGTATTTCAGTACATCTGCCTGTTCTGCTCCCCACTTTGTCTCTGGTGACTCCTCTCACCCGCCCCCCCCCACCTCTGGCCTGTACCCCAGTGCTTTTATGCATAAACAAATAAATCTTTTTAAAAAATAGGAAATATTGTCTAAAAAAATTTAAAAAATGATAAATATTAAAGTAAAAAAATAAAAAAATCTGAAAAATAAAAATATTAAACAAATAGGAAACAAGACAAAAATCTTAGGAGCAAGAAGACAGAGGAAATTAATTACCTATCATTATACAAGATGTATAAAATGACATGATATTCTATTTATTTATCATAATACCTTTTTCTTTTAAAGAAGTCCTTTCACTTTTCATTTATAGCTTTTTTTAAAAGAGATTTATTTATTTATGCATACAAGAACTGGGATACAGACCAGAGGTGCTGGGGGTGAGAGGATTCACCAGAGACAGAGTGGGGAACAGAACAGGCAGACTAACTGAAATACACTGCTGAGGGGAGCATGGCGAGACAGGAGAGGTCTGCTGCTCCATGGGGGTAGCACCATGGCTGGCCAGGGATCGAACTCGTGCTGCAGAAGCTTTGGATAGCTTCACAGTGCTGTGCTTAACCCCTTGTGCCACCTGGGAGGCCTGTATTTATCATAATATCTTGATTCTATTTTAGTAGGCATAAAAAGTAAAGATGTTCATAGGCATAGTTTGAATCAATGATCATATTTCTTTCCTAAGGTCTTACATTTTTCCTACGGTCAACGGTTTTTATTTTCAGAAACTGCAAACTTCACAGAAAGAGAAATTGAAAGAGAAGAAACAGAGATAGAAAGAAATTTGTAATTCCAAATGATGATAATAAAGTTCATGTGGAAGAAAGCAAGAAAAGAATAAAAATTATCAAAGATGCATTATATGCCTAAGTATAAGGAAAAAATCTGATAGCATCCCCTTAACATGTAACTTAAATTGTAACACATATTCATGTAGGACTTATAAGCTCTATAAAATTTAAGTTTATTTGTAAAAAGGAATGAGATGTAATGTGGTCAGTCATGCAAGCTGTTTTTCAAAAATTGTCTCAACTTCTAGTGACCTAATGACTTCTGGTAAAAACAACACAAAAAAGGTGATATGTAAGGAGTATTACAGATATGTTCTGAACAACCAGAACTGATCAAAATAATTTAAAAAAAAAAACGCTTTAAGTCTCTGGAAATTGTTCTGAAGGCATACAGGAAATGAAGACACAGTTATTCAATAATATCTACTACATCTCAGTAAAGGCTATGTCTTACCAAGTTTCATATAGAAGGTCTAGGCCAGTAAATCAAATACTAGGGTCTATTGCCCTCAACCCAGCTGTCCTGTCTGGCAGAGTTTCCATGCCAGGAGAGACAAACCAAGAGGACCAGAGGCTTCTACCCCTACTTAGAATCCAGGTCACATCACTCTAAGAAAATGGACTACTGTTTTCCCAGCTCCAGTGTAACTATGCTGAGAATTTCTCTAAGGGATGGGGGAAGTCAGGAACAGAGAAATGTGAAGTTCACCCCGTGGAAACTGACATTATTTGAAACAGATCATGGAGAAGTTTATACCTAAGGCTCTGTCAAAACAGTGAAGATTTTGATGGTAAGCAAATAAGTTAAGGCTGGTAGAACAACTTGTTAGTGTGAGAGCAACAAGTGAACAAATAGATCATCTAAAAATTTAACAGAGAACCTGAGACAGCTAAGAAGAGCATCCCTGTAGTAAGAACAAGACTCAAAGAAGACTAACCTCAAAGTTTACTTCTGTAAAAGGGTCAGAATTTAGTTAGAAGAAATTGTGGAACAATTTCTCCCCCAACCATTTATTGTCAAAGCAATAAAGCAATCAGCTGACAATTAGTGAATGCTACCAGCTGGATATGAACAGAGGTGGTTAGCCTGAGAGATCAGAGAAAGAGTCACAGTGCTAGAATCACTGTTATCCCAGGTGAGTGTGGTGAGTGTACGCATGCCCAAGTATATACACTCTGAGGAATGACATCAGAGGCTTCACATTGCGGAAAACAGACTCACTGAAATAGTTTGGCCAGGACTAAACAAGACAAAAATGGCAAACCAAGGGGAAGTGGGTAGGAGAATTTTCATCTAGTATTGTCACAACGTTATTACACAAAATGTCCAATTTTCAACAAAAATAATTATGATATATGCAAATAAGCAATAGAGTCATCATACACATGAAGAGAATCAGGCAATAGAAACTGCCATTGAGAGGGCTTAAATGTCTAACTTAGCAAACAAAGACTTCCAAACATCAATTTTAAAGAAATTCAAATAACTAAAGGAAACCATACTGAAAGAAGGAACGAGGTCAATCTTCAGAAGCGGGAAAAGACAAAGAAATGGATTCTTCCTTAGAGCTTCCAAAAGGAATGCAACCCTGCCAATTCCATGATTTTAGCCTGACCATTTTAACTTCTGAACTGCAGAGCTGTAAGATAACACATTTGTATTGTTTTAAGCCAATGAACTTGTAGTGATCTGTTACAGCAGCAATAGGATACTAATGCATACGATAATAACCTGCCTAAAAAGAAATCAGATTTTTCTTACCTATATCCATTGGGCGCTCTGTATTTAAACTATCTGTGCTGCATTGATGTCCTAAAGGTGCTTTTCCTTGTTGATCTGATAACTTCCCAGTACTGACAGATCTAAAAAAAAAAATGATGTTAATAATGGAAAAATGTACTTTTTAAAAATCCAGATATTTAAGGGCAGTTTTAAGCCAAGTGACCGGGTTAATGGAATGTCAGGGTAAAGTATGCAAAACATAGGGACCAAACAATTCAAGGTAGTGCTACACATCAATAACCAAATAACCAAAATAAACAAAAGACAGAAATAGAATATTCAGGAAATTCAGGAAGAGCTATGTATTTACTTGGTGACAGTCAGCAACCACTGTTTTTAGAAATTCCAGATGTATACAGTTCATGTAATTAACTATATGGCATAAACAAGCTACTAAGCTATCAATAGTTTGGTCTGGTTGTTTTATAATAGAGACATATATACTATTACAGTTTTCATGTTTAAGGCTAGAAGGAAATGGAATCTTTTACCTGCCAAATACTGTCTTGTTCTGCTGCTCAGACTTCTGCCTCTCATTTCCTTGTACTAAGAAACAATGAGAGCATTCCCGTGGGTCACTCCCATCTCTAGAATGCCCTTCAGAAGGCCCATGACGAGTAACCAAAGCTAGCAGGTTGGAAGACGCTTGCGTTTTAGGGATTTTGAAAGGAGCTGTGGTCTAAAGAAATATATGTAAATTATTTACCAGCACATATGAAGCACTCACAATTGTCAGGCACACCTATCAGGATCATAAACTCTGGAGTCATTCAGACCTGGATTCAAATAGTTACTCTTCCTGCTTACTACTTCATATTAGTTAAGCCTCAATTTCCTCTTTTTTAGGATTTACTGGAATAAAGTATATAAAGCATCCAGCAAGTAAAGGGCTTAATGTGGCTCATGGCACATAGCAAATATTCAATAGCTGTTCTCATAAGGAATCCTTTCTATAAACTACTTAATTACTATTTTTTTTTAAGATTTATTTATGCATACAAGAGCTGGGGTGTAGGACAGGGTGTGGGGGAAGAAGGGGGTGAGAGGATTCACCAGAGACAAAGAGGGGAGCAGAACAGGCAGATGTACTGAAATACACTGATGAGGGGAGCAGCAGGTGAGACAGGAGAGGTTTGCTGTGCCATGTGGGTCACCTCCCTGGCAGGTCATCTCCCTGGCCGGTGATAACACTTGTGCTGCAGTGGCTGATGACAGCTTCACAGTGCTGAGCCTTAACCCCATGCGCCACCAACGAGGCCCCTTAACTACTATTTCATGACCTACTATTGAGAGTTTCACTAAGTGACCCTTGGAACTGCTGCCTCACAATCCAGTTATAGTTTGGTTGAGCATCCTGAAGGGACCTTAAACTGACTTTAACCTTTCATGAAAGACCAAGGAATAACAAGCAAATTTAAATCCCTGATATAACTTCCCCAACAGACTTTGTGATCAAGAGAGACCTTCCCTCTCTATACCCTATAAATAAGATCCCTGAGGAACATATCAGAATCCCACTCTTTTGGTTTGAATTCACCAACCCAGCCTTGGTTCAAGAAAAATCACATACGCTAGTAAAGACATGCACCCAAGGTTTTGTCTGTCCCTCTGCCTGCACTCTGCCTTGACCTTCCTTTAGGTACTACATACTTCTCCCAGGACCTGTGACTTAACACACTTCTTTATTTTAATTTCTCTTATGGTCTACTGTTGAACTACAACCCAACATTAGGAACCCTGTGTGTTCCACTTAACAAATGTTAACTTAACAATCATAAAACCTACACAATGTTTTATTGAAAACAAAGGAATGGATAAAACCAATCCAAACAAATCATAGAAATCTGACTATAGGACTGAGGCCACCAGAAGGTGAGGATAGGGAGTGAAAGGGAGAAGAGGGACTTGATGGGCTATGGTGGAAGATTATGGGTGCTTTGGTGGTTGGTATCATGTGATAACTTGGTAGAGGTGTGAATGTGTACCCCTAAAACATAAACAGTATTGTAAACCACAACACATCAAAAAACATTAAAAAATGATTTAATAAACACACCTTAGTAGGAGAGCCTATGATTGTTGGTAGAGGAGTTCTAAAGAACCAGTCAGAACTCCGTGGAGAGGACCCCAGATGCTTGGTGGGAGAGGTCCCAAGGCTGCCAGGCCGACTGGGCTGAGGTGAGTAGCTGTACCCAGTCCCAGCATGTGATGGACACACAGGGTCAGAGTGCTGCTTTCTGAGCTTCTGCTTATTCTGGTAGATGTCAGTGAGGGTGGGGGCACTCTGCAGTCTAGCACCCAATAAGTGAGACTGTGGTGACGGAGCCTGTGGCACCGGAGAACCTACAGAGTAAATGGAAGGCAATATTCACTCAAAGTTAAGAAATACAGGGCAAAACTTAAGAATTAAGAAGATAAACTTAAAATGAGAATGCTAATAAATGCCTTCCTTTTTGTGAGATATTCCAAAAGTTGATACTTGGCAAGACACTATTTTTTGGCATTATTTACAAAACCTTGACAAGTATATTATCATTGTTATTCTCAGGTGGCAGGAGTTACTGAAGATGGGTACATTAACTGCTTTAATCAGCAGCTTGCAAATAAGTCAGACTAATGTAAGATCCTACTATCACCAAAGAGAAATGTAATGGTTAAAGTTAATGGAAAACTACAAAACCTATACTGAACAAGATGATTTCTGCTCTTTATACGAACACATAGTTGGGTATATTATTCTTTTTGTCTAAATGTAACTATTTAGACAATGTTATTATTCTCTTGACCTGAAAATAACTATGTATGCGTATTTTATGTATTTTGTAAATTTCATTGAGCATCATTTAAAACTTAAAGTATCCACATCCTGCACAAAGAAAACACTTGTTCGCAGATATTCTGGCCTCATAAGAGTACACCATATCAAGAGCCTGGGAGATAGGGTCTTGATCCCATGAACGGTTGCCAAAAGTAAGGAAATCCCCCTCTGCCAAAATCTTGTTGCCAACTTAAGGTCCATTAAGCTTTATGCTCCAGTTACGAATTCTTTGGAATTCCTTGCAAGTCAAACTACCACCAGTAAGTTTAAGGACATACAAATCTTCTTAGTGATCTTTAATCATTGTCTTTCCAAAAACAGACACCAACTAGAGTTTTTCCTACTGACTCCTCCTGGTTTAATCTCATTCTAAATTTGGTATTTAATCTTTCAGACCTGGATTCTCCCATACATGTATATGTCTACACACAAATAAGTAACATTAGTGGTAAAATGTTACAATCCTGAGTTAAGCTTTAGTTTTTTTTTTTTTTTAAGATTTATTTTATTTATACAAGAGCCGGGTACAGGCCAGCCCAGATGTGCGGGAGGGTGAAAGGATTCACCAGAGACAGAGTGGGGAACACAACAGGCAGACTGACAAAATACACTGCTGAGGGGAGCAGTGGGCAAGACAGGAGAGGTCTGCTCGCCATGTGGGTTGCTCCGAGGCCAGTGGGGATAGAACCGGCACTGCAGAGGCTGCAGACAGCTTCACAGTGCTGCGCTCAACTGCCTGCGCCACCAGGGAGGCTCCCTAAGCTTTGTTTTTAAGAAAACATAAAATATGAAAAATTAAACTTAGACACAGGATTTTAAGAAACAGAATTTCTTTAACTGACCAATTCCTCAAATACACATGAAATAAAATATGCATTGTAAAAGTGTGATTTACACATCTTTTCCAGGCAAATATATTCTCATCATGAATCCCTTATATGAAGGATGAATCCTATATTGCAAATACAAAAAAGCAAATAAACATCTCCTTTTTCTCTGACACTAACCAGCAGCTCTTATCAAGAACAGTATTAATTAAAACAATGAAATTGCATTTTCTAGATTGATTTTCATTGTCTCTGTGACAACGACCAAAATCGAGCTAAGTCAATTCTCAGGTTTATTTCATAAAGCAATCATATACACAAAAGGAGACATTCAATTAGCTATATGATATGCTAAAAGAGATTGGATCAAGATTCTGAAAAATAGAACAGAGAAAATATTTCATATCAATTCTCTCCTTTTGATAAGGCTAGAAAAACAGAAATCAAACCCAATTATCACAGGATTAAAATTATTAATATATCAAATACTTATCCTACCTGATGAGTTTCTACTTCTGGATTCATGGCCCTGAGGATGCCCACAGCAACAATGACTAAATTGCTCAGGTATGGTACCAACTATGAAGAGGGAAATGGAGAAAGGAGAAATGATTCACAATCAGTGAAGGATAAGAGACAGGCAACACATGCACAACTGTAGAGTACATAATAGTTTACTAATTTTAATTAGCAAAAGATTTAGTTCAGCTAACATTTATGGAGTGACCAATGTACTGGGCACTTGGCACACTGTGATCAGAAGAACCACATAACTTGCCTTGAAATAAAATCACTAGGAAATAAAGCCACATAAACAAATCAATGCCTGTAACAGGTATGTCTATGACAGAGAAGTACAAAGAGTTCGTACAAAGTATTTAGGACTTGTGAAGCTGCAGGGTCATAGATGAATGAGAACCAAGTTGCTGTTCCCCTGTATCCACCACTTCCTGCTGTGGTCTGCTCCCTAGAACTGCTATCAGTCAATGACTACATATCATAGACTAATTTAAGGTCAGAGAATGTGGACAGCTCAGTGCTTGGGGACATTCCTTCAGTTTGGCTAAAACCTTAAAATTCACTGTAGTCAGAGATTCTTCCCTCCCTTCTCCCTCACAGGCAGTCAAGCCTGTATGGTGCTCTGAAAGGGGCATCCTGTTTCCTCCCCTTCACCCATCACAAGCATTTTCTAATCACTCTCTTACATATCTGTGCATCTACCTTTTTTATACCTACCCCACTTGAGAATCAAAACCAAGAAGCGGGAGAGTTGGCAAAGGCTTTAGGGGGTTTAAATAGACAAGGATTAGCTTGCTTGAATGCCAGGGTGAGGTTTGGCACTTGTGTTTGGAGAACATGGAGTGCACCTTGGGCACTGCTCCAAGAATGAGGGATGACCATGATTTCATTTGAGCTAAACAGTTGCAAAACCATTGCAAAACACACACACACACACACACACACACACACACACACAGTCCACAGCAACAAGTGATGAGGTGATATAAACTTTTTCTTAATGAAACATCATTTTGTTTTTGCTTTTTTAATCAGGAGTCCTGGGTACCATTTCAAATGTTCTAGCTTTGCTTCTTTCTGAGATTTCCCGCCCATCCTAAATCCTACTCCAGCAGTTCTGACTGAGGGTGGGGGCACTGTCCTTTTATAAGTAAATATATCTACTTTTTGAGTAATTTTTGAGATCTGCCACTATTTGGCCTAGAGATCTGCCACCACTAGGCCTGCTCTCGCACCACCTATTCTCCCAACCACTTCAGTGCTCTCATAGATTATTTAATTGCAGTCATCTGGTCTCTCTTACATACAATGAGGTTGAAACATTTTTGCTCTTAGTTTCACTAGAAATGTAGTTTGGGATTTATTTCTGTTTGGTTGAGGTTTTGGTGTGGCTGTTGGTTCATTGTTTGCTTTGGTTTGTTTGTGTTTACATTCTCATTGTTGTGGTATACGGTTTCCAGGAAAGGTCAGAAGATCTATAATGAAGCTGCTACCACATTCCTCCTGGATCACTCAAATTTATAAAGGCTAAAGATAATAGTGTATATAACAGGCATTGGGTTACATTCATGACAGTCTTCCAGCCTGCTTATGTACGTACTTCAATCTAGGCTTTCTGACTTTGTGCTTAAAGTACAAATCTATGGAAATCTTTTTTATTCATAAGATCCATTTATATTATTGTATTTCTAAGAGAAGGCCTAATAGGTTTATACAGAGATTCTCAAGAGGAAGTTGGAGGGAGGGATACGACTCCCAATCATTTGAGACTCACTGCCACAGTGAACCAACGCTTCTAAAGAGCATCATGTCACAATAGTCATAGGAAAAAAAGGTTGAAAACAACTACTTTAAACTCTCATTACCCAAAGGGGAAGGTGAATAAGGCCTGGAAGACCCAGTAGAGAGTCTTCGTCCAACCGTCTGAACTGTGTCTGCTGGTGCTGGAGAGCAGGAGCCCAGCCGGAGGAAGCCCATAGGGCTGGTATTAGACCTTCGCACTACTGCAGATCTGAAAAAATAAAATAAAATTATTCCCTCTCTGGTAGATTCCAGAACACTATATTTCTTTTTCTGTGAAACTTCCCAACAATATACCCTGAAGAAGATTTTTTTTAAAATATGTAACATAATCATTAGGAACCAATATAAAAAGCATAAAATTATAGTCTCCCACTGTGCCTAATCCCAAACTTTCTCAGTACTACTCAAAAGGTTTTCGCTGTTTTTAGTTTCTAGTATGTTCTTCTAGAGTTCTTTAATTCATATACAAGTAAACTCAATGAACTGTTTTATTTTCCATTTGTTTTAAGACTAAGGGTCATATACACCAAACCAACCATTTTCAACCTTTGTGGTCTTAGATCTCCTTTATGTTCTTAAATTATTGAAGATCCCAGAGAGAGAGAGAGTTGTTTATGCAATTTATATCCATTGATATTTACTATATTAGAAGTTAAAATTGAGAGTTTAAAAAATTCATTAAAAATAAATTTTAAGGGCCTCCCCGGTGGTGTAGCAAGTTGAGTGCAGCTCTGTGAAGCTGTCTGTCGCCTCTGCAGCGCCAGTTTGATTCCAGGCCTGCCAGGGAGATTCCCACAGGGGGAGGCAGACCTCTCCTGTCTCGCCTGCTGCTCCCCTCAGAAGTATACTTTGGTCCTTCTGCCTGTTCTGCTCCCTGCTCTGTCTCTGGTGAATTCGCTCACCCTCCCACACCTCTGGCCTATACCCCAGTGCTTGTATAAATAAATAAATCTTTAAAAATAAATAAATGCATTTTAATATGTAACATAAGATTATGAGGAGCCTACCTTCGAAAACAAAATATATTCGTGAGCAGAATGACATTATTTTATATATTTGCAAATCTCTAATGTCTGGCTTAATAGGTAGCAGCTGAATTCTCATAATTGTTTCTCTATTGAATCTATTACATGCTATTTTGGGTGAAGTATATGAAGAAAATTTAGCTTTACACAGATTTATAACTGGAAAAGGCAGGAATATGTTGGTAGTCTTTCAGTTACACCTGTAATACCCTTTTTTGAAACTACACCAAAACTTAGCACTGGTCTTTTCAAAAGATTAGTTTGATTCTAAAACTATATTAATGAATTTTGTACCCTGTTATTATATTCAAATCCATTTTTTGCATATATTTTATATTTGAAATGGGTCTTTTCTTTATGCATAACCTTTTTACCATTTGGTCATTCAGGAAATGCTGGCTGACTGAGCTATGCAGACTTCCCAAATGTTGACACATTACACACTATCAAAAGTCACATTCATACCAAATATCACACCAATTTTAGCAGAAGTGCCTGTCAAGGCACACATAAGCTGTGAAGATCACAATAGTAAAAAGTCTACTAAAATTCTAAAATTTGCTCTAGAGCCCAAATTTTATGGATACCATCATTTGTTTTCTATGAAGTGACAGACTGATTCAATTTTTGACAAAATGGCTGGCATACTCAAACATAGTTACACACATTCCGAAACTCAAGGTAGAGCTTTTCAAAGAGACATAATTTTTACTGCTTCATCAAGAGCATTCCTTTGTACTGAAAATGTAAAGTACTAAATAATACAAGACTAACAATAGTTTACACTACCTTAATGCATACTAAGCACAAGCAGTTTTCCCATTATTGCTTTTGCATCATCAGTGCATATGTCAACACAGTGGGAAAAAAGCAATCAACCTCATAGTATTATAAAAATACTTGTGATCCCCATGTTCAGCGAAATAAGCCAGAAAGAAAAAGAAAAATACCGGATGGTCTCACTTATAGCAGGAATCTAGAAAACTTAAATAAGGGACCAGGAAAATGAGTAACTATAAGAAAGTGAAAATCAAAATCAACAAAAAACTATGAACCAAGACACTCTATGGGAGGTAGGGGGCGGGGAGGGGAGGGATTGGGGTCAAAATAAGGGGGTTGCAATCGTATGGGGAATATAAAAATAAAATTTATTTAAAAAAAATACTTGTGATCCCATGGAACCTCTAAAAGGGGGCCACAGACCACACTCTGAGAACTATTGGTAAACACAGTTGCTCTTTTCATTTTATAATATACCCTGGAAATTTTTGTACCTTAGTACATAAAGAGTCTCCTTACTTTTCTTGGAAGGTCCTTCATTGTCGTAAATGGACTGTAACAAACCAGTCCCTTTCTGGTGGGGACTTGGTTTATTTCTCATCCTTTTCTATTACAGAAGTTAACAACTTTGCATAAATTTAACTTTATACAGAGACGTGGACAATAGAGTTATAGAATAAGTTATCAGAAGTTTTAAGTTCTGGGTCAAAAGACTTATGCATTAATGATGTTGACAGATTAAAAAATAATTTTGACAGATATTGCTAACATACCCTTCATAGAAGTTTGCTCAATGTTTTCCCTTCATTGAACTATTCATTTAATAGTCCTTTAAAACAAAATCTATGTCCTCCAATTATGAAAAAATTTTTCTTGATTATTTCATGGAAATTTCCTTACTCACCATCTTGATTTTTTTTTCTTTCTTTTTTAAATAAAAAAGGGCAGATTTATTATAAATAAGGGGGAGAAGAAAAAAAAAGGGGGAAGAAGAATAAAGGACAATTGCATAAACACAAGCGGGCAGAAAGAGCTGCCCCATCTTACTTTTCTTTCTGGAATGTCTGTATTAATTAATCCTTGAAAAACATTTTTTGTTCTTATTTGCCATCTTCTTTGATTCACCTATTTTAGATATTTTCTGAACTTTGTCTTCCAACATTTTTTTAAAAAAGATTTATTTATTTATTTATACAAGAACTGGGGTATAGGCCAGAATCGCGGGAGGGTGAGAGAATTCACCAGAGACAGAGCAGGGAACAGAACAGGCAGACTGACGAAATACACTGCTGAGGGGAGCAGCGGGTGTGACAGGTGAGGTCTGCCTCGCCATGTGGGACCCTCACCTGCTGGCTGGGAACAAACCAGCACTGCAGAGGCTATGGACAGCTTCAGTGTGGCGCTCAACCACCTGCACCACCAGGGGTGGCCCCCAACATTTATTTTTTATTTATTTCTGTTATTAGATTTTGCAATACCCAATAGAGTTTTTTTTATTGTTTTAAAGATTTTTTTTAAAAGATTTATTCATTTATGCATACAAGAGCTGGAGCGCAGGCCAGACATATGGGGGGAGTGAAAGGATTCACCAGAGACAGAGTAGGGAACAGAACAAGCGATCCACTGAAATATACTGCTGAGGGGAGCAGCGGGCGAGACAGGAGAGGTCTGCTGCGCCATGTGGGCAGCTCCCTGGCCTGGGATCGAACTCATGCTGCAGTGGCTGCAGACAGCCTCAAAGGCCACATCCCAATGCCCTGCGCCACCAGGGAGACCCTCTTTATTGTTTTATATAGTATTTTGTTCTTATATGGAAGCAATCTCTCAGGGCACTCATTTTTTAAAATTAGTTTTCTTTTTATTTCTTGCTATTTCCACCAGACTCAGTTTTTCTGTTTTTGCCCTTATGTCTCATTTCTATCCCTTCACTGTACCTGCATTCTGTGAGATTTTAGGTCTCTCAGAGGTACTGTGGGGCAAAGTGACTCTCCTTTTGCCAAAGCTCTGACTGTCTGCACACTTATACGTGGTCCTCCTATGGCAGGCATCCCTCTTTCCATCCTCTTTTTGTTTTCCAGAAACTTACTGAAATTTCTTACCCTAAAATAGGAATTTATTCCTACTTTACTTGTCTTTGTGGGCTTAAACCTTTACTACCTTAGTGAGGTCTTAGGATTCAACTTAATGATTTTTCAACTTTCCAATGGTACAAAAGACACATGCATTCCACAGAAACTGTACTTTGAATTTTGAACTTTTCTGGGCTAATGATATATAGTATGATAAACCTCTTGTATTGCTGGGCATTGCAGAGAACTGCATCTCTCAGTTGGCCAGGCGCTCACGAGGATAAATAATTTTCTGCCAAGTATTCTCCAGCCGGATCAAAAAAGAGAAATTGATGACCCTTGTTGCTATAGCATCCCCATCATGTAACAACTAATTTTAGTTCAATGCTTCAAACATTCTGCAGGCCCAGTGTGCTTTCAGTTAATGGTCAGTACTCATACCACCATTCTGCTTCACTTTCAGTATAATACTCAAATATTACATGAGATAGTACAGACTTCACTATAAAATAGGCTTTGTGTTTAAAGATTTTGTCCAACTATAGACTAATGTAATTGTTCTAAACATGTTTAACATAAGCTAGGCTAAGTCAGGTGTATTAAACGTAATTTTTAACTTAGAATACTTTCAATTTAGCAATGCATTTATTGGACATAGCCCCATCATAAGTAGGGAAGACCTTTATGTAAACAACAGATTTGTTGTACTGGTGGGATTTCCTCTTTTAACAAGTTTTTCCTCAATTCTTAAAAAATAATTATATTTGTGGACAAAAATGTACATATCATATTATGTCATCCTGCCAACCTTACTGTCTTTTAACTACAATACACAATTTGTTTTTATTATTGAGTTGTGTACAGTTCTATCATATACACATGTAAGCAGTCTACATTAACAAAAATTTTTAAAGGAAACATTAACAAAATTTTTAAAGGAAAAGATTTAATAAAGGGGAAAAAAAAAAGAACAGTTTACCTTGGAGAACCATGTGGATTTGTGCCAGAGCTGGCAGTAGAAGTAAGATTCTGCTCTATGCGCTGATAATTCCTTATCTGAGTGGGAACTGGAATCGGTGCTGTTTCACTGTAAGGTGACACGGTAGGCTGACACTGCCTGCAACCATAATTTATTAAAAAAGGAAAGAAATATACCAGTAAGACCGTTTTTCTCTCTTTTGACCCACTGTGGATATTTAGAGAAAATTCTAGAAGCTAAATGAACACTGTTGTACATGAATAAGTTTGTCTTTATTTGACCCTTAGTTTAGTTACTCTGTATTCCACATACTAGTGACACCATCTGGCATTTTACTTTCTCCTTTTGACTTATTTCATTTAGCGTTATCCTTTCCAGCTCTATCCATGTTGCCACAAATACCATGAGTTTATTGTTTTTGATCGACGAGTAGTATTCCATTGTGTGTGTGTGTGTGTGTGTGTGTATATACACACATACCACAATAGCTGATGATGATATCCAAATATTACCACCATTAACAATAAATAAATAAAAATAAATCAAATTTGGCTTATGAAAAACAAAATAAAAAAGAAATGATCATCTTAAAAATATAGAGGAAACCCCCAAAATGACATGTCTTTTAAAGAACATTGACAGCAGGTAGAGCACGAAGAACTGTAACAAGTACTGTAAAACCACTCATCTACAGAAACAGGAAAAGTCCATAGGTTGGCAAAACATGGTTTCACCCTCTTACATTTTGCTATTTGTTACTATGTGGGAGGGAAAAAAAAAATTCCTAGGGAAATATGTCGGATAAAAGAACAGGAAGTTCAATAGCAAAGATGACTAGAATGTTTACAAAACTTATGAATGCAGTAGCATTCCCAAGGAACTCTTGACTGTTATGAGGACTGGGAGAAAATTTTTGCACACAACACTAATGATAAAGGACTGATCACAAAAATCTGCAAAGAGCTGATGAGACTCAACAACAACAAAGAAAATAATCCTGTCAAAAAATGGGCAGAAGAGCTAAAAAGAAACTTCTCTGAAGAGGAAATGCAAATGGCCAACAGGCATATGAAAAAATGTTCAACATCACTTGTAATCAGGGAAATGCAAATCAAAACTACCATGAGATACCATCTTACACCAGTGAGAATGGCACATATATTAAAAAAACTAGCAACAACAAATGTTGGCGAGGGTATGGAGAAAAAGGAACTCTTCTGCACTGTTGGTGGGAGTGCAAACTGGTCCAACCACTATGGAGAGCTGTGTGGAGATTTCTGGACCTACTAAACATAGAGCTTCCATATGATCCAGCAATTCCACTCCTAGGTATTTACCCAAAGGACACAGAAACATCAATTCCAAAGAACACCTGCACCTCTATGTTTATAGCAGCACTATTTACAATAGCTAAGCTTTGGAAACAGCCCAAATGCCCAAAAATAGATGACTGGATCAAGAAGATGTGGTACATATATACCATGAAATATTACTCAGCATTCAAAAAAGATAAACACATGCAATTTGCAGCAACATGAATGGCGCTGGAAGGGATCATGCTCAGCGAAATAAGCCAGAAAGAAAAAGAAAAATACCGGATGGTCTCACTCATAGCAGGAATCTAGAAAACCTAAATAAGGGACCAGGAAAATGAATAACTATAAGAAAGTGAAAATCAAAATCAATAAAAAACTATGAACCAGAGACACTTTTTGGGGGGGGGGGCAGGAGGGGAGGGATTGGGTTCAGAATGGGGGGGGGGTTGCAATTGTATGGGGAACATAAAAATAAAATTTATTATTTAAAAAAAAAAGAAAACATATTGTGCAACTCTCAAAGCATGTAACTGGTCTGAGGTTCATATTTTGAAGTGTTGGTATTTGGTTTCTTTAATAGCTTCTTTCTTTGTTTTTTCATATACTCAGAAACAATGGCAACAACTATTTATCTTGACTTCTCTTCATGCAAGAAAACTGAACCTTCAGTGTTCAACAACATGACAGTCAAGATCCTGCTGTTTATAGCCAAGTAAAATATCTCACTGATTCAACATTCAGTAAGTTTCTATATCTCTCTCGTGCCCTCTTTCATTTATGGTATTCCATTAGGTATCTTTTAAATACGATGAGTCATGTTTTTTATGTGTTTATGTCTGATTGTGAAATTCATTGGCGAACTGGAAAAAAAAAATAAAAAAACTTCTACTCCACAAAACAATAACTTTACCAATACTTCACTGACCAACTCTGGTGGCTGCAATCTAGTGTGCACACAAGCCTCACAGTCTCGTACATTCCTCAATAACACAACAACCAGCACAGTCATCAAGTATTAGAATGTGAATGAACAAATGCTATCTTTCTATTGTCTCGATTTAGTAGGTAAAGAATTGGTGAAGCAAGTACATCTGGGAATAATTTATACATTGTTCTAATATTTTTCCTATACTTGTTAGTCACCAAAAGGAAAATAAGGAGCTGAATAAAGATACTCTAAAAAACGTTAAGTTTAGCAAACTCATAATTCAAAGCACCTCTCTCCAGGAATCCCAAGCAACACAGCTGGTTTCTCTAATGACTCTTGAGTCCTGCCCAGCCAGCATATCAGGAAATAGACAAAGTAGTAAGTGTTCTATAAATGTCTCAGAGAGTTTCTGGACAGGACCTATAAGCAGGCTTCATCAGTTTAGAAATTCTTTTTTGGACAAGTTCTTCAAAGCTCCAGCCAACTAAAACTATTGCAGCTACTTTTCTGTCTAGCTTCATTTAACACCAATATTAAGTAAACCATTACTCAACTCCCTAAGTCCAAGGTGAGGAGAAGGAAGGTCTACATACACCCTTAGTCTCCAGCACATCCTCATCACCTCTACTACATCTTATAATTCAGAAGTTTCTCTATACAGAAAGTTATCATTGACTCACAGAATACAAGGAAGATCAAGCAGCTGGCTCACACAATCATGCCAGTGTATTTTAATTTCATGAATTGTGAGAGGAAGACAACGCTACTAAAGGACAAATAAAAAACTAGGTGATTGTGCTGCACCTCCCCCTGCAGTGACCCTCAGGGCTAATGGCTGTTGCCATGGTCCCTGAGGTCCGGCGTGGGCAAGGAACCATGCGCGCAGGGGGAGAACAGCAAACTTCCTAAGATGCAGAGAAGCCGAATGCCTGCCAAGAGATAATGACCACCAGAAGCTGCCACAAAGATGATTAAAAGAAATGCTGACCACCTGGAACCTTATCTCGCTTTCTCAAGGCCCAGAAACTTTATTCTGCTACAACTGTCTTTCTAAAATCTTTCCTTTTTCTGGTCATTGATTGCTAATTAAAAAACATACGTAATTTAATAAACAGGCTAATCCAAATAAAACATTACTAAACACTGTGTAATAATAGAACTGTTAGTTTAATAATCTTCTATTATATGCTTGACTTTAGTACCTATGATATTAACTGCATTATAAAATAAATTCACCCATGACAATTACTTATGAGTAAAAATGAGTAGGTAATAGTGATAGTGCAACTAGAAAATAATTATATAGAACAGTAGAAAGAATGAATAGCCTGTCCAATTAGGAATGAGGCTAGGTCCAGGTGTAACTTCGGACATAAATCACTGCCCTGTCAATTAAGCTAAGCCTATGAGCAAACTGATCTCTTTGATGTTCACTGTTCTTATGCCTTTAGAAAAAACATATATATACTGACCACTAACTTAATTAAAGCGCACTCAGATTTACACTCTCTCTTGAAGTGTGTCTGTTTGTCATTTCTTTAACCGAATCCCTGACCACCCTGCGCAGTCTCTCAACCCTGAGACGGCCTCATCGTCTACTGCTGTGCTGGTCCGCGGCAGATTGCATAAGAGACTCTTCAAAATCACAATCTTTATGCAGTAGATTCTCAGTTGTTCCCTCTTTGGGAAAACTCCATCAGAGGTCATTTAAGTGGTCAGGACAGCACGGACACAACTAGAATGTACCAAGAAGGATGATCAAAAGAAGAAAGAACTTACAAATTCCAAATTTCCTATGAAATCTAACCCCTGCACTCAAATGATGAGCCATGATGATTTCATGGCTCATGAAATCATGGAAATCATCACAGCATGATTTCACCCATTTATATAAAGGGAAATATAAAGGGAAATATAAAGGGAATATAAAGGGAAAAAAGCAAATGAACAAACAAAACAAAAACAAATCCTTAGTCTCTGACAACTGAATGGTAGTTACCAGAGAGGTAAGTGGGGCTAGGGAATAGGTTGAGGGGTTAATTGGTTTGATGGACATTTAATTGGAATGGTGTGATATATAGAATTGCTGAGGTGAGAAACTGTACACTGAAACTTACAGTGTTGTAAGCTGTTACTGAATAAATAAATGCAGATATTTTAAAACAAATAGCAGATATTCTGAAAACTAATACTATTATAACAAACTAAATGTAGTATAAAGTTATTTGGGCAGAACTATTTAACAAATGAACTGACAAGTATTTCCATTAGCCTAGAGGCATCACTAAAAATTGCTGACACACTAATCAAATTTCCCACTTTACTATTTTACTAATAAACTACCACATAGTTCCAAAATTGCTAGTCTCAATTTGGAGTTTTCCCAAGGCATTTTATATTGTTTATTCTATGAAAAATTCCTTCAGAGTGCCGAAATACATTAACACAATTAAGAAGCAATTTAGCAAGATGTCATAAGTATCTGGTAAACTGTGTAAATAACCTACCAGGCATATATTATCCTGCTGTCATTCAATTCAAGGTCAGTTACCTAGTCAATAACATCAAGAAGAAATTATGAATTTCTAAACCCATTTCAGAATGGATGAAATGGTGAAAACTCGAGGCAGAAAGTACTCAGATTCATTGAGGCATCAAACTACTAATAGATCTAAGAGTAATAAAAGATCCAATTACTGATTCACTGATTCATAATATCCAATTAAGATTCACAATAGAGGGTCTCCCCGGTGGCGCAGCGGTTGAGCGCTGGGTTGCAAAGCTGCCCGCAGCCTCTGCAGCGCCGGTTCAATCCCCGGCTGCCGGGCGAGGGTCCCACATGGTATGCAGACCTCTCCTGTCTTGCCCGCTGCTCCCCTCAGCAGTGTATTTCATCAGTCTGCCTGCTCTGGCTCTGTTGAATTCTCTCGCCCTCTCGTGCTTCTGACTGTACCCAGTGCTTGTATAAATAAATAAATAAATCTTTAAAAAAAAAAAAAAGATTCACAATAGAATCTATTTTTGCACTACACTGTAAATTCATTCTTACGCTCCTAACATAAGCAATGCTTTCTGAAATAGTACACTAAATTTGTGCCTGGTAATGCCAAAGTATTGTAGGCCAAAAAAAACTTTAGATACTAAGACTTCCAAGGGCTTTAGTTAACACTGTTCAACATAAACATATATCCCCCCAAACACATGTTAGAAAATGAAATTCTATCTCCTGAATTATATTTTCTAAAATATCACTATAAAGGGGCCTCCCTGGTGGTGCAGGTGGTTGAGCGCCGCACTGTGAAGCTGTCCGCAGCCTCTGCAGCACTAGTTCAATCCCGGATGGCCGCTGAGAATCCCACATGGCGTGGCAGACCTCTCCTGTCTCACCTGCTGCTCCCCTCAGCAGTGTATTTCCTCAGTCTACCGGTTCTGTTCCCCGCTCTGTCTCTGGTGAATCCTCTTACCCTCCCACGCATATGGCCTATATCCTGGTTCTTGTATAAATAAATCAATCTTAAAAAAAAAAAAACATTATAAGATGAATTAGTTTTTCGGGAAAATTTCTGACCCCTAGAAAAAATTAGTCATGCCAATACAATAAAACATTTTGA
Source organism: Talpa occidentalis (assembly GCF_014898055.3). Classification (NCBI taxonomy): domain Eukaryota; kingdom Metazoa; phylum Chordata; class Mammalia; order Eulipotyphla; family Talpidae; genus Talpa; species Talpa occidentalis. Next base: position 98,949,033 of record NW_023605083.1, on the reverse strand, counting down.
AGTAATTTCAATAAAACTGATATGCTAATGAAAAAATTAAATATACCACTACTAAAATTACAAGGATTGTCCTATGAGATAACTACTGTGATATGGAGATAATTGAATCTTAATGGTTTCATAAAGAATAAGTATTTCACCTGAATCAAAATTTTGCATAGAGCATTACTTTTATTATTCTTTTTATACTTCTATTTTCACCTGCACTCAAAATCTATGGCAGCATGTATTACTTTTTAAAAAATATTCACTACTGGGCCTCCCTGGTAGCACAGGGGTTAAAGCCTCAGCCTATGAAGCTATCGCCAGCCACTGCAGCATGAGTTCAATCCCCAGCCAGGGAGCTAACCCACATGGCGCAGACCTCTCCTGTCTCGCCTGCTGTTCCCCTCAGCAGTGTATTTCAGTAGATCCTCCTGTTCTGCTCTCCACTCTGTCTCTGATTTTTCTCACCCACCCGCACCTTGGCCTACACGCCAGTTCTTGTATGTATAAATAAAAATAATAATGTGCTATTGGCATAAAGGCAAATATAGAGACCAATGGAATAGACAACCCAGAATTAAATCCGTGCATATATGGTCAAATGATCTTTCACAGGGGCGCCAATATTACTCAATATGAAAAGGACATTCTCCTTAACAAAATGGCAGATAAACCAAATACAAGCCAAAATAAAACTGGACCCTTTCCTTACACTATAAAAACTCAAAATAGATTAGAGATCTAAACATAAAACTCAAAACTATGTAACTTCAAGGAGAAAACATTTACATTGGATTTGGCATTAAAATCCATGACACTGGATATGACACCAAAACACAGGTAACAAAACAAAAAATGGACAAATAGAACTATATCAAATGTTAAAACTTCTGTGTTCAAAGTACAAATCAACAGAATACAGACAACTAATAGCCAAGAGGCAGAAATAATTCAAGTGTCCTTCAAGTAATGGATAAGCAAAATGTGATATATACCTAAATGGAATATTATTCAGTATTAAAAAGGAAAGAAATCCTAACATCCTACAACATGGATGACTTTTCAAAACATTACACTGACTGAAATAAACCAGTCACAAAAAGACAAATGCCGTTGATTCTACTTAAATAAGATATCCAAATTAGTCAAATACGTAGACACAAGGTAGAATGGTGGTTACTTGAATCTTACAGAGAGAGAAATGAGGAATGTTACTACATAAAGAGTACTGAATTTCAATCCAGTCAAAAAATGGGCAGAAGAGCTAAAAAGAAACTTCTCTGAAGAGGAAATGCAAATGGCCAACAGGCATATAAAAAATGTTCAACATCACTTGTAATCAGGGAAATGCAAATCAAAACTACCATGAGATACCATCTTACACCAGTGAGAATGGCACATATTAAAAAAAACTAGCAACAACAAATGTTGGCGAGGGTGTGGAGAAAAAGGAACTCTTCTGCACTGTTGGTGGGAGTGCAAACTGGTCCAACCACTATGGAGAGCTGTGTGGAGATTTCTGGACCTACTAAACATAGAGTTTCCATATGATCCAGCAATTCCACTCCTAGGTATTTACCCAAAGGACACAGAAACATCAATTCCAAAGAGCACCTGCACCCCTATGTTTATAGCAGCACTATTTACAATAGCTAAGCTTTGGAAACAGCCCAAATGCCCAAAAATAGATGACTGGATCAAGAAGATGTGGTACATATATACCATGAAATATTACTCAGCATTCAAAAAAGATAAACACATGCAATTTGCAGCAACATGAATGGCGCTGGAAGGGATCATGCTCAGCGAAATAAGCCAGAAAGAAAAAGAAAAATACCGGATGGTCTCACTCATAGCAGGAATCTAGAAAACTTAAATAAGGGACCAGGAAAATGAATAACTATAAGAAAGTGAAAATCAAAATCAACAAAAAACTATGAAACAGAGACACTTTTTGGGGGGTGGGGGGCGGGAGGGGAGGGATTGGGGTCAGAATTGGGGGGTTGCAATTGTATGGGGAATATAAAAATAAAATTTATTATTTAATAAAAAAAATAAGTAAATAAAATACAAAAAAATATTAAAATAGACAAGCAAAATAAAACTACCTTCAGAATCTAGGTTGATTTAAAAAAAAAAAAAAAGAGTACTGAGTTTCAGTTTTGCAAGATGAACTTTCTCAAGATCTGTTGTACAACACTGTGAATATACTTAACCCCTTTGAATTGTAAACTTAAAATTGGCTGACAGATTTTGTTTTTTCCAATAAAAAAAAATTTTAAGAGAAATGGTGAAACAAAATGAATTTAAGAATCAAGAACAGGGCCTCCCTGCTGGTAGGGGGTTCACCGCTGCAGCCAGGGAGCTAATCCACAAATGGCACAGCAGACCTCTCCTGTCTTGCCCACTGCTCCCCTCAGCGGTGTATTTCAGTGGATCCACCTGTTCTGCTCCCCACTTTGTCTCTGGTGAATTCTCTCACCCACTGCACCTCTGGCCTACATCCCATGTTTATATGCCTAAGTAAATGAAAATAAATCTTTAAAAAAATGAATCAAAAACACAGTCCATGTTCCAGAACCTTACAAAAAAATATGAAAAACCTTTTAGTAAAATGTGTATAAACATACCCTCCACACACCACGAACTCATTTGAAGCACGTCTGCCAGCAGTTCCCATTGGATTATCATCTAAAAGATAAAGAGAAAATTATAGTCAGTTCTGTTATACCACCTGCTAAAAAAATAAATTTGTTCCAACGTGATTATTAATTTGAACACAAGGCAAATTTACCATGTTTATGTTGTTATTTCATCTGTAAGTAAAACAGGTGGACATTGCACCCAGTTAAATTTATTGGCTGCAACCCTTTCAATGCCCACTTCTAAAAGAAAACTTCAGGTCTTTTTCATGATAAAGTGCCATATTTATTGCAATGCTTGTATATTTTTTCACCATTTAAACTGTGCTAGTTTTTATCACCTTTCTTCTAATGTGTCATTGACAAAGGTTTTGAGTATTGTGTCCCTAATCCCAATTTTCTCCTAAGTTCTGCAGCTTTTATTTAGCTGCTTGCATGGTGCATTTTTTGGAATCACATGTTAAGGTATAGCACAAATAACTATATAATGAGTCTAGCTCACTCTAATATTGGAGCATCCTCATCCTCCTGCGTAATACTTTCTTGGGTCTTACATGGGCTGTTGAAGATGTCAAGGGATCTGGAGCCTCTTACATGCCACAGACTATCTTCATCCATCCTATATACATCATCAGTATATGGAAACAAAACAGAGTTCAAAGTGGAGGGGGTCCTCTCATTTCTTGTCACTGTTATATTCACTCTATCACATTGCACTGTGTGTAAATGGCTGTAAAGGTACAACTGATACATGTTGGTATGAAATAGCAGTTGACCAAATAATATAAATTTTTTAAAATATACTATGCTCTTAATCTATACCCAACAGGGGAAATAACAATCACAGCATTATCTCTTTGAATGGCCCTAAATAGGAATTGAGAAATGGATTTATTTTGGCATTTTCTAGGTCCCTGCTCTCAAGAAGCTTACATCCCACTAATGAAAAAAGGTAATGTCAGGGAGTGATAAGAGGATAAAATGATAAAGGAAAATAAATCAGGATAAGAGGATAAAGAGAAGTGGGACAAGGAAGGAGTCTATTTTAAAGGTAATAGTTGCCTTGGTAGCATAATTACCAGAGGAGAATTGTTTCTAGTAAGTTAAAACTCAGTTATTTGACTGACTGTGGACATCAGGATTATCCTGAGGACAAAAAGATCCACAAATAGGTTTTGAACAGTCTTTAATAGGTATTTAGTAATCTTGTTGCTATTTTGACACCATATTATTATTTTGAAATCATAAGGAAAGAGGGGAGAAGACAAAAGCCTAAACTCATGTGAGTAAAAAAGAAATGAAAAGTCACAAAAAATTGGAAGAGACAGAAAGTTGATGCAAGCGGTAGTAGGACTAAGAAGACAGAATCCTTCCCAAAAGGTTGCGTAACTCATGGAACTAGATACCTTTTCGAAGTAACCTTGAAGGTAGGCTGAAAACATGACTATTTTAAAGTCAATTTAGAAGTAGTTAGAATTTCATACCTCTTCCCCAACTCTATGTAGACAGGCAATGACTATCCCCCATTAGAGTAAAAGACTGATTAGTATACAGAATATAACAAGAGTCTCCGGACTGCAGAGCACAAGGCAGAGAAGAAAGCAGGGGCATATATAGTGGTAAATGGTGAAGAAGAGGGGTTAATTGGTAAAATTTTATATAATAAGTATCTGTCTTCCCCTATTTGGTTTCCCCCACCCACCCTGTATCAGGTATATAATTTTTTTTTAAGATTGTATTTTATTTATACAAGAATCAGGGTACAGGCCAGAGGGGGATGAGAGGATTCACCAGAGACAGAGTGGGGAATAGAACAGGCAGACTGACTGAAATACACTGCTGAGGGGAGCAGCGGGCAAGACAGGAGAGATCTGCTGCGCCATGTGGGTATCTCCGTGGCCGGAGGGATCGAACCGGCACTGCAGAGGCTGCATACAGCTCCACAGCACTGCACACAACTGCCTGCGCCACCAGGGAGGCCCAATCAGGTATATAATTTTTAGGCAGAAGACTTGACTGTGTATTCTCTGAGTGATCTGAAGAAACCCAGCTTAACACTCAGTGTAGTGGGACTTACAGAGTTTTCTAGTAACATTTTAATCTTCCATTCTTTATTATGAGCATACAGCAATCACCAAAAATCCAAGAAGGAATCTACTATGAAAATCAGACTGCAAAGGGCCTCTCTGGTGGTACAGGGGTTAAAGTCTCAGCACTATCAAGCCATCACCAGCCACTGCAGCATGAATTTCATCCCCAGCCAGGGAGCTGACCCACATGGTGCAGCAGACCTCTCTTGTCTCACCCCGCTGCTCCCTCGGCAGTGTATTTCAGTAGATCTGCCTGTTCTGCCCCCCACTCTGACTCTGGTGATTCCTCTCACCCCCTGCACCTCTTGCCTACACCCCAGTTCTTATATGCATAAATAAATAAAAATAAATATTTTAAAAAAAAAGACTATAAAACAAACTGGGCCAGGGGAATAAGGGGAGAACTAAATATTCTTCAGGTAATTTTTTTAAGTATAATTAACGAGATAAAACAAAATATTGCACCTGAAATAAGAATACTGATGGGAGAAAAAAGAAGCTTCTGAAAATTTAAAAGTATATGAACACTGGAAAAACTCAATAGAATAATTACAAGAAAATAATAAGGAAATTCCCCCTAAAAGGACAACAATAAGACAAGATGGAAAATCAGACTAAAAAGATAAAATCAGAGGAATATGCAGCTATTTATTACATAACTTCTAAACTACAGATGTTTTAATTATCTTATATGACAATTGATTTACAGTTCCCTACCTTGCATGGAAGGGGTATAGAAGCCAACACATCCTAACAAGTAAAAAGCTGAACTGACTAAAAAAAATCAACAACTCTCTCTTTGAAGGCATTAGAAAGTAGAGGACATATGACAAACAGATGCTCCCCAAATTAGAGAAACAGAAAGGAAAATACAGTGTTATGGCTTACCTGGGAAGAGATAGGCCTTAGAAATTGCTCGGACCAGGGCCAGGTTATGAAAATCTGAACTGTTATTGATGAACTGCTGGAGGCTCAGTGCAGACACTCAGAGTTAAAAACTCCAAGAAAATCCAATCATAAAGAAACCCACAAAATTGTGAGATTTACCTCCAGATTCCCACCCACGGTAAATACAGGGGAAAAAAATTCCTTCCTGCTTTTAGGAAGCGGAAAGGAAAAGGAACCATTTTAAGTACCAGTGTATCCTGAGCTTTATTTAAAAAGCTCAGGAGAAAACTAGTTAACCAGAGTTTAACCAGTTAGGGTATTATCATAACTGAAGTCACCTACAGGAAGAAAAATACTCAACTGTAACTTCCTCTAGTCGTCCTATTCCATCTAAAGCAGGAGGCAAAAACGAAGACAAGCTTGTGAAGGTCAGACCAGAGGCTCACAGGACTTTGGAAGGTTTTCCCTCCTCCCCCACACTCTACCACATTACTAAAGGCCTATGTATAGCAGTCCCTTTAACCCAGAGCATCATGTATGGCTATCAAGAAAAAACTACATATACAAAAAGCAAAAAACTCAATTTTGAAGAGAGAAAGAGAGCGAGCATCAGAATTAGACCAGGTATGAATGTAAGAAATATTAGATCAGTGATTTAAAATAATTATAAATGCTAATAGCTCTAATGTATAAAGCAGACAGCATGTAAGAACAGATAGGCAATATAATAAGAGAGCTGGAAATCCTAAGCACCAAAAAGAAATGTTAGAGATTTGAAAAACACTGTACCAGAAATGAAGATTGATGAGGTTTAGACGGGATATGGGTGAGGAAATAATCTGAGCCAGAGAATATAACAGATTCCTTGGAAACATGAAAAACAAAGGTAATAGTCTAAAAACAAAAAACCCCAGAATATCCAAGCATTGTGGGACAAACAGAAAAGCTGAAACATGCATGATAAGACTAGCAAAAGGAAAAAAAAAACAGAAAAATATTTGAAACAATAGAGAATTTCCCCCAAATTAATCCCAGACACCAAACCACAAATCTAGGAAGCTCAGACCAAGTAAATTCTGAGTTAACAAAATGCCTTATTTGTTTTTTTAAAAAAAAAAATGACAACTGATTAAAGGATTATTATCCAAAATGTAAAAAGAATTCTTACAATATAAGAAACTAACAAAAAACCATATTAAAAAAAAGTGCCATAAATCTTAACAGATGCCTCACCAAAGAAAAGATGTAATGAATAAGATATAGATGGGTAAAGGACCTATGCAAAGAAAACTATAAAACACTGTTAAAAGAGATAGAAGAAGACACAAAGAAATGGAAAGACATCCCCTGCTCATGGATTGGAAGAATAAACATTCACAAAAATCTGCAAAGAGCTGATGAGACTCAACAACAACAAAGAAAATAATCCTGTCAAAAAATGGGCAGAAGAGCTAAAAAGAAACTTCTCTGAAGAGGAAATGCAAATGGCCAACAGGCATATGAAAAAATGTTCAACATCACTTGTAATCAGGGAAATGCAAATCAAAACTACCATGAGATACCATCTTACACCAGTGAGAATGGCACATATTAAAAAAAACTAGCAACAACAAATGTTGGCGAGGGTGTGGAGAAAAAGGAACTCTTCTGCACTGTTGGTGGGAGTGCAAACTGGTCCAACCACTATGGAGAGCTGTGTGGAGATTTCTGGACCTACTAAACATAGAGCTTCCATATGATCCAGCAATTCCACTCCTAGGTATTTACCCAAAGGACACAGAAACATCAATTCCAAAGAGCACCTGCACCCCTATGTTTATAGCAGCACTATTTACAATAGCTAAGCTTTGGAAACAGCCCAAATGCCCAAAAATAGATGACTGGATCAAGAAGATGTGGTACATATATACCATGGAATATTACTCAGCATTCAAAAAAGATAAACACATGCAATTTGCAGCAACATGGATGGCGCTGGAAGGGATCATGCTCAGCGAAATAAGCCAGAAAGAAAAAGAAAAATACCGGATGGTCTCACTCATAGCAGGAATCTAGAAAACTTAAATAAGGGACCAGGAAAATGAATAACTATAAGAAAGTGAAAATCAAAATCAACAAAAAACTATGAAACAGATACACTTTTTGTGGGGTTGGGGGGCGGGAGGGGAGGGATTGGGGTCAGAATGGGGGGGTTGCAATTGTATGGGGAATATAAAAATAAAATTTATTATTTAAAAAAAAAAAGATATAGATGAATGTGAAAAGATGCTACATGTTATCAAGGAAATACACATTAAAACAATGAGATACTATTATAAAGCTGTTAGAATGGCCAAAATCTGGAACACTGACAATACCAAATGCTAGTGAGGGTATGGAACAACAGAACTCTGATGGTGGAAAAGCAAAATGTCATAATCACTTTGGAAGTCAGTTTGGTGGTTTTTTACAATAATCATCATAACATCCAGCAATCATACTCCTTCATATTTTCCCAAAAGAGATAGAAACGTTTGTCCACACAAAAACCTGCATGTGGATGTTTATAGGAGCTTTATTCATAAGTGCAACATCTTGGAAAAAAGCAGTATCAGTAGGTTTGTGGATAAACTATGTGACATTCAGGCAACTGGTATTATTCGGTATTAAAAAGGAATGAGCTGGGCCTCCCCGGTGGCGCAGCGGTTGAGCGCTGGGTTGCGAAGCTGCCCGCAGCCTCTGCAGTGCCGGTTCGATCCCCGGCTGCTCCCCGGCCACCGGAGGAGGGTCCCACATGGCCCGCAGATGTCTCCTGCAGCCCACTGCTCCCCTTAGCAGTGTACTTCGGTCCTTCTGCCTGCTCTGCTCCCCGCTCTGGCTCTGGTGAATTCTCTCACCCGACCGCACTTCTGACTGTACACAGTGCTTGTATAAATAAAATAATCTTTAAAAAAAAAAAATCTAACCAATCATTTAAAAAAAAAAAAAAGGAATGCGCTATCAATCCATGCAAAGACATGAGGAACCTTAAATGCCTGTTACTAAGTGAAGGGAGCCAATTTGAAAAGGATACACATTGTATAATTCCAACTACATGATATGATGGAAATACAAAACCAAAGAGATAATAAAAAGATCAATGGCTTGAAAGGGTGGGTGGCAGGAGTTAAGCAGACATAGAGAATATTCTGCATGAGATCATAATGATGGAATTAAACGTTTGTCTACACCCAAAGAATGAACAACATTAAGAATGAATTCTAAAATAAACTATGGACTTTGGGTGATCATGATATGTTAAGGTAGGTGCATACTTGGTAACGAATGGCTTGTTTCTGGTGAGTGATGTTGATAACGGGGGAGGTTACTCATGTGAAGCAACAGAGGCTCTACAGGAAATCTCCACTTTTCTTCTCAATGTGTTGTAAACCTAAAACTGCTTTAAAAAATGTGTGTGGAGGAAGAATTATGGTCAAAATAAGGGGGGTGGGAATTGTATGGGGCATATAACCAAGATGAAAAGGCATACATTGTGCAAAAATGAAAAATGATGTAAAAAATATATAAAATAAAAAAGTACATACGTATTATAAAAATAAGGAACAATTTTATAAAAACGAAAAAAATGTGTGTTTATGTGTGTATATATATATGTGTGTGTGTATGTTATCAAGGAAATACACATTAAAACAATGACATACTACTATAAAGCTGTTAGAATGGCCAAAATCTGGAACACTGACAATGCCAAATGCTAGTGAGGGTATGGAACAACAGAACTCTGCTGGTGGAAAAGCAAAACGTCATAATCACTTTGGAAGTCAGTTTGGTGGTTTTTTACAATAATCATCATAACATCCAGCAATCATACTCCATACTTCATATATATATTTCACAGTAACAATTTTTTCATAGTGAAAAATAAGGGTGTGGTCAACTAAAACAAATGCTGCGGATACACCAAAAAGATGAGGGCTGAGAACTAATTCCTAGGATTTGGAAGCATCAAGACTGACAGAATCAGTCAGAAAAAAAATTTTTTTAATGACAATACTTACACAAGCACAAAAAAAAAAAAAGGGTAACTAGATGTGAATGTCCTTTATGAAGAAAATATAAAAATGCATCAAAATATAATAAACTGAAGTGGAAAAAACACATTCCTGAGTAGACAAGCTAATATTGTAAAGATCTAACTGTCCCTGAATAGGTGTTACAGAATCAATACAATGCCTATCAAAATCCCCAAATGGTTTTTTATAGGATTTGACAAGCTGAGGTCAAACTTACATGGGGTAGGAGGTGAGGAAAGTCAAGAATAACCAGGGTGATTCTGAAGATACCAGAATACTTTCCATCAAAATCCCCCTCCAACACCTCTCTCTCTCTCTCTCTCTCTCCACACACACACACACACACGACTTTTGAAATTATTACAAATAGATCAGTGGAATAAATTAGAAAACTGAAACCCAATTCTTTATATAAACTTAATATGACAAATGTGGAATTACATATCAATGCTGGAATAATTCATAGATCCTTACTTTATACCAGCTACAATAAAGAATTCCAAGTAAAGTGTAATAAGAAAAAAATAATAAAAATCTTTTAGAAAGTACTGTAACAACTTGGGAAAGCATGGCAGAGACCATTAGTTGCCTGTCACCATGTTCGTACCAATATTTTATAGAGGTGAGTTACACATATCTAGAATATTCACTTGGAAGAAATTTTGGCACATGTACACAAAGGCATCTATTACAATACATTTTGTATAGTGGAAAGATGGGAACAATTCAAGTAACCAGCAGTAGGAAAATTGATAAACTGTGGTTTAGCTATAAAATTCTGATATTAATTATAAAATTCTGATATTAAGGTGACACATCCAGATATGTATCTTGAGGCACAGAAAAATAAGAATAAAAGTACAAGCTAGAAGCAAACATTCTATATATGATTTTAAAAACTATAAAAACCAAAAATACTGTATGTTATTTATGAATACAGGCATATACATAAGTATAAAAATATCTACAGGAAGAACAAATCTCTAGCAAGAGCAGAAAAAGGAAAAGACATTAGCTTAACCTACAGCATTTTATATCTTTAAAAGAAGACCTCTAAAAGAAAAAATGTTGACACAAAATTATGGTGTATGACTTGGAGTATTTGCTATATTATTTCTCTGAAATACTTCATTATTTTAAAAAACCTGAATTGTTTTTAAATAAAACCACCACACTGCATGATTTTTAAAGGCAAGTAAGTCCCAGCTCTCATAGCACTGATTATAAACTACGACACTATTGCTTTGGTTTCCATGTTTTCCCTTTTCTGGTCAATAAATCCTGAAATTTATTTGGTCTCGGAACTGTGGCCTCTGAACAACTAGTGCAGTGCTTAGCATAAGCAGCTATTAAGTACTGGAAAAACACCTAAACATGCCTCTTGATATCAACTTCTCCAACCATCTGTACCTGACATTAAAGTAATCAATTTCCAGCTTTTCTGATCCTGCTCCTCAATCAAACTAATGTTCCTGCTTTTTTTAAAGGTTTTGTCTAGGTTCTCACTTTTTGTAGATTTTCTGGTATCCTTCACCATTTCAAAGAACACTAACTGAATTTAATCAACTTGAATTATACTTCTCTTATGAAACACCTGATATATTTATGCAGTTCATTCCTGGATTTAAGTGAGGATCTTCTGAAGACATCCAGATGTTAGTGAGACGCCTTTTACTCTTAGTCAAATGAGGCCTTCCTTTAATTTCTTTTCTTAAAATTAATTTTGTTCCTTCTGAGGCTTCTCTATATCTTTCTGCTTGGATACAAATAGAATTTGAGATCATTTCCTGTAAGGTTTCATCTACCTTCAGAATCCCAAGTTACTGTTTAAGGAAGATGACTGAGCAAACTTCAGAAAGGTAGAAATATAATTCTGGGAATTTAAACAACTAAGTAAAGGTGCCCTACACAAGAGAGCATGATATAGAGATTTTTAAAAATACTAATCTAGTAAATTAAGAAATATAACGTGTACAAGTAGAAAAGATTCTCACATGAGTGGTCTGACGAGATGTTGTGTGGAACCAAAACAAAGTCATCCGTGTCACAAGAAGAGTTCTTGCTACTAGTACTGGCAGAATCTTTGGACACTTGTAGATAGTTGGGAGGACCCAATGGTGGGGAAGATAAGGTTTCTTCCTGAATATGCTGCATATCTGGAAGGGACTAAAATTAACAACATAAAATTAAAACTGGCCTAATAATAAAATGCAAGTTAGAATAGCCATTAGACTAAGGAATATTTTTTTTCATAAAAGTGGGCATAATGTTCATTCCATTAAGGGTTCATTCCACTAAGGGTTCAAAAAAAATCTCCTTGGATAAACACAGTTTAAAGTGTCTTTGCATAAAAACTTCTAAAATGTTTTCCAAAAAATGATACCTAAAAATATACTACTTATCCCATGTACATGTCAGCCTCTCCAAATTTTTGAGAAAATGAGTTTTTATCATCTCAACATCCCAAATTTTAGCTCATGGCCTAGCAAAGCAGATATTCACTAACTGTTCATTTAATGACTAAAATAAAATATCCAGGGACTTTAAATTATGGCATTCTATACAAAGTTTTAAATCTCTAAGAAAAGATTATAAATGAGAAAGCAAGAGACGATATATGTAAAAAAGTAGACAAATAGAAAGGATAACTGCATTTAATTAAGCCTAGAGATTATTTGCACTCACTAAAGAAAGATTTGGAAAACCTCAAGTGTGGGTGTTTCTTTTCTGAGGGGAAGGAGTCAGTTTGTGGAAAACAGAATAAGAGGGTAAGAAAAACAAATATATTTAAACAAATGCTCAGGCACTAGTAACTATGTATCTTTTGGTCTGCCTAATTTAAGGACTCTAGTGACAACTAATTGAATGTCTTGATATACAAAGGTTGTCTAAAACAATTAACTTTATAATTTACCCTGTTAAGTCACCTACTTAACCCTTCACAACCTAGCACAGCATGTGGCATAAGCATCTATTAAGTACTTGACAACCAACCAAATATATCTCTTAATAACCAACTTTTTCAACCTGCAAATAGGCAACTAGCATATAGTTGTACCTGCATAGTAAATTTGATATTATAAAAGTAACCAATCCTGTTTAAGCATAAATACTACATAGTGCTCTTTAAATCAAAGTCTTAAACAACCAATTGCACTGCTCATGCTCCTTTGTAACATTATAAAATCAAGCTCACATCTCCTTATCATTTTTTTTTTGTGTGTTGTGCGCACATGACAAAATCTTACACTTTTTCTTTGAAAAGAACTAACATTACTGAGCATCAATCATGAACTTTCCATGTATTACCTAACTTTAGCTCTATCCTGATATATATTTCATATATAAACAAAAACCAGAAAAGTAGAAAATTTGCCCAAGACAGCACAATTAAAGAGCAGTCAAGTTGAGTTGTGATTTCAAACATCTAACTCCACTTCTTTTCAGTGGTTTAGGCAAGAAATTTCTCAATTTCTTCCCCTGCTATTTATAAAATCATTGGCATCCAAAACCACCTTAGTGGAAGAGATGCTTTTCTTCACAGTGAAAACTATAATCTCACCAACTGTGCTTTTCATTCCACTCTCCCCACTGCAAGGAGCTAGGTCAACTGCTCTCTGCTCCTGACACGTTTACCCTCCTTCTTTTATTCTTACCTTTTTTATCTTCTGCACATAACTATGTTTAATTTTCTCAAATCGCAAAACCCCTAACCTTCACATTACCATCTCTTACTTGTAAACAGTTTCTTGTAATTATCAGTCTTCACTGACTGAAACCCCTCACATGCCATGTATCTCAACCCACCATAATTTTTCTGCCTTCAATCCTGCAATAAAACTGCCTTTATTAAGCTTACCAATAACTTCCATTGCCATTGTGGACACTTCTTCTATTCTTAAGTTACTTGAATTCTCTGCTACTCTGGGTACTGTGGACCATTCTTTCCTTGAAACACTACCTCTTCATTCAGTGATCCTGTTCTCTCCAGCTTTCCTCCTACCTGTTAGTCTCTTGCAGATATCTGCTTCTCATTTGTCTTTAAAAGAAAGTAGAATATGGAGTTCCTTCAAGATGTCACCCAGTTTTCTCTACTCCTCGCACTTTTTATAATTACCTTAATGTCCTCTCTCTCTCCCACCTTCAACTACCACTTGTACAATGACTCTTGCAGCCTAGATGCTCTCTTATGAGTTTGTTCACTTGCCTATACAATACATTCATGCCTGTACACCACCAATTCATCACATTTATACTCCAAAGCATTCTTCCCTGTGTACCCTTATTGAGTGACATCCATCCATGCAGACTATCAAGAGTTCTCTCTTCCATAAGTCCCCAGTTCAAGTAACCTCCAAGCTTTACAAACACTTTTAAATGCTCCTTTCCTACTGCTGCCTTATGAGAATGAGGAGTCTCAAACACAACCAAAAACCAATAATCTCTTCTAGTAGAGAGCCTGCTCTACTTATCACTAAGTTCATCATCCATCCTGATTTTAGAAGAATCTAGCTAAAATATACAATATATCATATCACACCTCCATTTAAGAGTCAAATGGCTCTCAGCAGCTTTAAGGGATCAAGTTTGAACCCCTTTGTTCAACTGCCCAAATCCTGTCAAGACGCAGCCTCTCCCTTACTCTCTAGTTTTATTTTCTCCAACCACATAATTAGTACTCTTTACATCCATCATCACACTCAACTGTTTATAGAATTCTTGTACATTAGTCCTTTTTGCAAAGGTGGAAAACTATATCTGAGTTGTCCAGTAAGAATGGTAGCCACATGCTATATATGGCTGTTTGGCACTTGAAATGTGGTTAATATGATTAAGGAACTGAATTTTAAATTTCATTGAATTTAACAAATTTAAATTCAACCAGTCATGGGAAGTTACTGAGTTCCTTCAGTGGGTCATACTTCTTTGACTTCATAAGTGGGAATTCTTTTGCCTACAATATCATTCTTGCATATTTCACCTTGCTAAGTCTTTCATCAAAATTCAGCTCAATGCTCTCCTTTAAGCAGTCTTCCTGATTTCATGTCCCTCCTCCACATTTCCACAAGCAATAAAGACATATACATATACTTCTAACAGGGATTGAGTTACCTGCCTCTTCTCACAATTAAAAGCTCTTTTATTTAAGAAACCCAGTCATCATCATTGTTAGTATAAACCAGAACCTCACACAAAGTACACTTTTAACAAATATTACGAAACCAATAAACAGATATTCAAGAGATATTTAGATATTTAGGTTTTTGGGGTTTTTTTTTTGCCTTTCAAAGATTTCTCTGTAATAAAGCAGCTGCTGGATATGTGTGAGAATGTCAAGAAGATAATGATATATGTGTATGTCTGTGTATGTAAACCCTCAAATGAGAGAGTACACTACAACTAGGAAGGATGGAGATGCATCTGTGAAATCACGTCACTTTGGCAGATTAAGTTAAAAGTAAGACCTTCCAAACCATTCAATTTCTAATCTCACTAGCTAGATATTATACAGAAACAATCTTGATTCCCTTTTGTTCCCCTGCTTTTCTTTTTATTTTCACTTCAAGCATTTGCTTTAAATAAAGGCCTTCTAAAAAATGGTATTTCCACCAATTTTAACCATCTAGATATGTCTCTTTTTTACCCCATCTGCTCCACCTGTTCCTCCTGTTAGCACTCCATTGTGCTCTTTCTTAGCAGCCTGAGACTAGCTCCTATTTTACTCTCCACTCTCAGTGCTACCCCATTCAACAAAAACTCCAAAAAGCTCGCTCCAGTTGAAGCAATTTCCAGTTCAGTGTCCCTTCTACTGGCATCTCTTGTTCTCATCTGTAAGTCACTTTACCATCCTATAGACTCCTTTATTCCAGTTTTCCCACAGGTCTCTCACAATTAAGATTCTTCCCTGTTGTTCCTTTCTCTAACATAAACTTTGTTTTCCACATTGCTTATTACATTATATCAAATATATAATTACATAATAATAGCGACAGTTATCTTATTCACTCAGGCTTGGCACCTTCCACATATTTCTATGACTATTCGACAAGCAAAGGTTGAACAAAGACTAACTAATGAGACATATGTTACAGAAGAGGAAGCCATAACTCTGCTTAGCTTTTAAACTGACCTGCCCAAAGTTACACAGTGAGCAAGCAGCAGGACCAAGCACTGAAGCCAGTTCTGCCAGGCTCCAAATAAAGCTTTTAGTCTTTTCATGTCAGTATATTTTCTTGATGTCTCTCCAAGCACTCTAAATCCAGTCTTGTTTTTTAATATGCCAGACTGAAACAGAAAATATACAAAACCTTTATTCTCCTAGATTTTTAAACTTATGGGAATATAATATTAAGTCTTACATGACCAACATGATTTTGCTACTTGGTTTGGGTCCAGAGTTGTTCAAGAAAGGTTTTCTGCAGGTTTTAAGACTAGTGCATTTGCAGTAGGCTGCTTCAGCATCTGCTTTAGCTCTGGGATGTTAGTCTTACTTGAACAATAATAATAATAGCAGTTGCCACTTCTTATTTGTCAGGATTTGCAGTAAGTGTTGTTCTCATTTATCCTTAAAGAACCTTATGAAGTAGGTAGATTATACTCACTTTACATATGAGAAACAGGTTCAGGGAGATTAAGTCATTTGTCCTAGTTAATATTGCCAAGAAAGGGATGTAGAAGCTTTCAAGCCCTGTGTTCTTAAATCTCTGAATTGCCTCAACTAGCTAATCATATAACCACCACCTTTTATGGCTCCCCCACTCTTCTGCCAGAGAATTCTAGAAATTCATGTCTGCCAGGCTAATCTGGGAAATACTCACAATAGCTAATACAAGAGCCCTTAGACCTTCAGCTTGTGGAAAAAGTCTCAAGGTCACAACCCTCCTAGGCTGCAACGAAGACTTCGGGGAAGGGTCAGTCTAGAAAACTATAGAAGGGAGCAAGGTAAAACCCAGGAAGAGTAGCATAGGAAGAAGCAGTAAGCAGAAATGACCAGAAGTTCTCAGGTCAGGAAGAAGCACTTAGACTGAAGGTAAGACAGCCAGGGAGGAAATGGCTCAGGAATCTCAGAGGAAGGAAGAGGTTTGAGCAGAACCGTAAAGGGCCAGTAAACAGGACTAAGGGAATCAAAATCAGTTAAATCTGCCTCAGAGGTCACTCCTCCATTACTAGAATTTTATGTACAATAAATATCCAAACTGATGTTTATGATGTTAGGATAAAATAAATGTTTATTACCTACCTCCTGTATTTATTTCTGTCTGCAAGTATCATCCCTAAATCCACAGGGCATGAAAACATGATAGTATTCTACTCATTATTCAGAGAAAAAAAGACCGAAAGAGGAGACTTTTTTTTCTGCTTTAGTTTCACAGCTAAATAGGGCAAAGGTCCAAATCTAAGTCTATTTGACCCAGTAACAATGATCTTCCCCTAAGATTTAGTTGCACTAGTAAACACACCCACAAAAAGAACAGCGAGTGTATTCACAGGCTCATTTAGGAATAGAGGCAATAGTACTAACTCTGAATTATTTTTAATAAAACCAGAACTTACTGGTGGAGAGGCAAAACGACAAGATGGAGAGCTGCCACAAGAGCTTCCAGAGACAGAGCCAGCATATACAGGCACTGGAACTGGACAGGCTGGGGAAGACACAGGTTAAGAGATATACCACCAATGGTGCAACTGACTTGCCAATACAAAAATCTGTTAAAACTACTACATTGTTGTGTTGATCCAAAATTTGCATTCACCTACTAATTACAGGTCCCATCAATGAAACTAAAAATGCAGCAATTGCTAAAACTACTTAAACTTGAATTTGAAAGGAAAAACAATTGTTATTAGTATATGTGCTGCCGAAGCGAGCACAAAACAATTGTTATTAAATAAACACAAGCACAGATATTGAAGAAAAGCTCAATACAAAATATATTAGTTGTCCTTAAGTTTACATTCAAGTAAAAATGAAAAAAAAGGTGGGGGGTGGCATACTTACATTTTTTTACCGGAACTTGCTCAAGAAAAGGATGGCTAAAAAATGCTTCTGTAATGAAAAATGAGAGTTTAGTCTTTCAACTGTGTTGACTAGCAGCTGGGTTAATTTTGTCAATATATTCAACATAATGTCTTTGTGATCATAAATAATTATTAACTTCTTTACAGAACCTCCATTTCCTTTAAATGTAAAAGCATATTATTTTTATAAACCATCTATAAAATGACCAAATTATAAGTGATTCTTCATCAATGAAAAATACAAAGTAAAAATTCTGACTTTTCAAAATACCCATTATCAGCACACACAACCTGTGTACCTTTCTCAAGCAGATAATCGCATAAAGCATTATGACCAAGTCCTTGCTAAGCATATATATATATATATGTGTATATATGAACTATCACTGTTGTTATTGTCCTAGGAGGAAATCCAGGCAGCTGATTAGTACAAAAAATTCTATTCTTCCATTCCCAAAGAAGTTGTCTTGTGGTTGATTTCACATTTAAAAAAAAAAAAATTCAATACCTTCAGCTATCCACCAACTACAAAATCTATACAATAAGCCAGCTAATTAGACAAAGATGAATGAGGAGGTGACTATATGGCAGTTCATTACTTTCTTTACTTTCCTGGATGTTTAAAGTATTTTATTAGTTCTTTAAAAACCCACTAATAGACTCTGATTTATCATTGTCTCATACATCTATGATTTTAAATATCACAAAATAAGCAAGGACAATAGCACAGAACCTACATGGAGATTTATTAAATAATATAAGATCAGAAACAAGCTTAACTCAGGTTTAGTTAATTATCTGCCACTCTGAAGGGTCCCATGAATCTCACTGAAATAAATACCCCCTAAAAGTTCTCAAGTTCCCACATAATAAATACCCATCACAAGACCTGCTAAGGACAGAAATGTGGGGGAGTTGAAGAGTACCATGAGTCTTTTACCTTAAATCTTTTTTAGAATAAAAATGGACATATATATATACATAAATTCTAGTTTGACACAGAAGATTTTTTTAATGCTGATTTTTACAAAGAACATTATAGGAATGGAATAGGAAAGATACAAATAAATAAACTATATTGACTGAATGCAAATACTCTGAAACTACCTTTCAAACTAATTGCTATGGTATGGAGAGTATATATTCAATATAACTTATCCAAGAGTATGAAGAGTATGTTGTTTCACTATTAATTCATATTTCTCATGATTAGAGAGCAACTTCCAGTTTAATTTCTCCCTCTGAAAGATTAAAAATGCATACCAACCACATAAAGCAAATTTTAAATTACAACCTTACAAAACTATAAAACATTCAGACTGTTTCATCTTTCCCCCCATATAGAACTATTAAAGCTATTATCTACTAAAAAATTTAGTAAAACAATGAATTGAGTGCTACCCATACCAGTTCCTCATTTAATCTTCACAAGCTTTATGCAAGTAATTATTATCTTTCTTTTATGAATACAGAAACTGAAGCACATAAAGACCATGGATCTTCCCCATTATCAAAGACTTAGGAATTACTGTTGAGGGATTAGAATTCAAATCCTAGTCTGTTTTATCTAGAAGCCTATGTGGATTTCTAGACAATATATGTGGATTAATAGACAAAAATTTTGGAGTATATTGCTCTAAACCTTCGTTATTATTACAACTATTACTACAGGAAAAATCAGACTGCTTTTCCTAAAAATTTTAAGATCAGAGTAAATTTTAAGCACTTTATTTAAACATGTCTGGTCTGACATTTTCAAGTCTTACTCTTTTATATAAAATTTATAAGAACTGGATTGAGAAGAATAATCTTTTTCATAAGATTGATAAGAACAAGTGAGCAAACTATCCCCCCAAAAAGAGTTGAGACCCAGCAATTTTAGGGATAAATGTTTTTTCCTACTTGACAATATGAAGCATTCCAAATTCTTTCTTTATACATGAAAAGGCAAAAATACTACTTATTGTGATATTAAAGTACTTAGAGAGAAACTTTTAGTTTTAAATACTTATACCAGAAGAAAGGCTCACTGTCAATGATATAAGCCTCCATCTTAGAATCTAAAAATCTAAGACAAGAGGCCATGGTCTCCATGAGCACCCTGCTCTCCTAAAATAGTGGTGAGAGCAAAGTTGCCATAAAGCAAGTTTTCACAAGGGTCACTACACAGGAAGCTGCTCCTCCCCAAAGTTCATCTTCAAAGTTATGGACTTTTTACTAGGATTCTGGGTTTCTCCCTCCCTTCTGCCTATATCTTTTCTCATACATATCTCCAGCTTAGCCCTCTCCTTGAACTTGAAATCCAAGTCCCCAACTCAGGTGAACATGTCCAACAGAAACTCCTGATTTTGCCTCCTTGGCCTGCTCTACTTACACTGGTCTTGCCCATCTCTGTAACTGATACCACCAATCTTTCAGTGTTCAGGCCAAAAACCTTGGAACCATCTCTGTGTTTTCTCTTTCTCTCACAGCCTACTTCCAATTCATTCATAAATACTGTTGCCTCTTCCTCCAAAAAGACCCAAAACTCAATGACTTCTCACCACCTTTACTGTTAATACCCTAGTCTAAGCTACTTCATCCATCACTGGGTAACTGCTACATATTAGTTTCCCAGCTTCTTGTTGCTTCCCTTCTGTCTTTTTTCCCACCCCTCACATCATAGTCTCATCTCATTAAGCCCTCAGATTTATTCTTTTAAAAGCATTTGTCAGATGGTAATATTCCTCTGCTCACAACCCTCCTAATGGGTCTACATAACACTTTGAGCAAAATCCTGAGCTTTCCTCCACCTTATGTGGCATGTTCCTAGCTCTGAGCACTTGTACTCGCTGTTCACCCTGCCCAAAAAGACTCTTCCCCACAGATATCTACAAGCTCACTATCTCACATGTGTTGATCAAGTCTTTGTTCAGGGCCTCCCCGGCGGCGCAATGGTTGAGACCTGGGCTGCGAAGCTGCCCTCAGCCTCTGCAGCACCAGTTCGATCCCTGGCCGCCAGTTCGATCCCCAGCCACGGGGCAAGGGTCCCACATGGTGCGCAGACCTCTCCTGCCGCCCACTGCTCCCCTCAGCAGTGTGCTTCCTCAGTCTGCCTGCTCTGCTCTCCCCTCTGGCTCTGGTGGATTCTCTCACCCTCCTGTGCTTCTGACTGTACCCAGTGCTTATGTAAATAAATCAATCTTAAAAAAAAAAAAAAATCTTAAAAAAAAAAAAAGTCTTTGTTCAAAGTTCACTTTCTCAGAAAGGTCTTTACTATTTAAAATTTCAATCCCCACCCTCATTTTTCTTTATTCTTTTCTCCCCACAGTACTCATCACCATCTAATATGGTATATAATTACAGTTTACAGTTTATTTGTGTCTCTCCTTCACTAGAATATGTTTCATGAGGACAGGAATTTTATTAGTCTATTAGGTACCTAAAACATAACAGGCACCAAATATGTACAAAACAAATGAAAGAAAAAAGACAGAGACAGAAAGAAATAGAAGTGACATTACCTTTCCCCAGAAACCTCTATATTTATCTTTTCATAACACACACACACACACACACACACACACACACACACACACACACAAGCAACATACAAAATTTGAAAATACTACTTACCAAAGTCCATTCTATCTTTTTGGTTTCTCTGAAGCAAACCCAAAAGGAGATTAGCCAAATAAGGTGAAGTTTCTCTGGGAATACTGGGGGAAAGGAAAAAAGAAACAACCTATGTGGTGATTTCATATCTATTAATTACATGACATTTATTTTTGTTATAGTAAATGGAAATGTATATGTAATTTTACAAATATTATACTTTATACCTAAAAAAAAAGACCATTCCTTCTAGTAAAAGACTCATTCCTTAATGAAGAAGTTATTACATGGTTGCTTTTGAGAAATAGTATTCCACTGTGTGGTGGCAGGGAAAAAACGTATCAGTTCAATAAAAAGGTTAAGAAAAATTTGATTTAAAGTAAATAAAAAAGAAAGAAAATGGTATACTACACCAGTGTAGTGATACACAAGTAATTTTCAAATTGCAATTATTTCTCACATTGCTGTCAGCTGGGAAAAAAATCAATACTGGAAATACATAAAACACACAGTTTAAATAACATTGTATTCATAAATAGTAAAACCCAGTATTATCAAAACACATACCTAGGCATTAAGCTCCTATTTTTTTCATAAAACATCCTTAAGTCTTGAGGACTATTGGCCTGTTAAAAAAAAAAAATGAAGGTTTAATTTTCCTAAACAACATGGGCAAGAATCATAAATCACATGATCAATGTTCAAAATTCTTACTATAGAATACAGATTCTAACTTGAAAGCAATGATTACTAAAGAAGTCACAGCTGAGCACTAAGAACTTATAAAAACCTCTGAAATTATATGCAAATTCTGCATATCTGGGCATAATATATCTTTTCTGATGTCAGATTCTAAGAGCTAAAACTCAAGAGAAGGTTAAGGACCACTAGTTGGAAGAGAACATACCCTACCCAATAGGTACATTTTTAAAAAATATTTTATTTTATATAATTCTTACATCATTTTTCATTTTTACACAATGTATGCATTTTTATTTTGGTTATATTCCCCATACAATTGTACCCCCCCTTATTTTGACCCTAATCCTTCTTCTCCCCACTCCCTCCCCAAGTGTGTCTCTGGTTTATAGTTGCTTGTTGATTTTGATTTTTACTTTGTATTAATTAGTCTTTTTCCTGGTCCCTTATTTAGGTTTTCTAAATTCCTGCTATGAGTAAGACCATCTGGTATTTTTCTTTTTCTTTCTGACTTATTTCGCTGAACATGATCCCTTCTAGCTCCATCCATGTTGCTGCAAACTGCATGTGTTTATCTTTTTTGAATGCTGAGTAATATTCCATTGTGTATATGCACCACATCTTGATCCAGTCATCTATTTTTGAGCATTTGGGTTGTTTCCATAGCTTAGCTATTGTAAAGAGTGCTGCTATAAACATAAGGATGCAGGTGCCCTTTGGAATTAATGTTTCCCAACAGGTACATTTTTATTGTATAAAATTGGGGTATATTTTATCTTAGGTCTTGAAGAGATGAGAACTAAGCATACTGTTTCATTTCTGTCTTTCCATAGCAACAAGTTAGCACTTTTATGAGAGGCACTATATTAATAAAGCTGCATCTACATATAACCTAGATTGAGAAATTAGTGTTTAACCTGGCTGAGACTGGATACTGGATAACAAATTTCACTTTGTTCCAGTTTTCAGATTCAAAAAACCTCTTTATAACTGGGCAATGTAAATTCAAGAGGAATCATTATGATTACATTTGAGAGGGCCTTTTTTTGATAAGATGTTAGGAGAGAAAGAGAAGCTCAAAATAATTTCCATAAATTCAGAAACAATTTGCTCTCTCACCCAGCAGCAATAGTAATAGAGAATTGGTGACAGTTCCCTGCAATCTTCTCAGACCAGTCCTAGTTTTCATTTGGATTCCAGGCTAAGCAGGGAATGCTGACATCACTGTTCACACCCATTTCCCAACAGACAGCCCTGAACCTGGATAATTTTCACTAGCCTGGAAATCAAAAGAAATGCTTCACACCCAGTCCAACAATAAAGGAAAGGCAGATCAAAATGGAAAAGAAAAAATGTTCTGGCTCTATAGTAACTTTAGCCTGTAAAAAAAAAATCCATTAAGTAACAAAGGAACCAAAAACATCACTTTCAAAGTATTCCCCATTTTATAAGTCAAAGGCAACTGCAGGGGCTCCCTGGTGGCACAAGGGGTTAATATGCAATTTATGAAGCAATCCGCAGCCACGGCAGCATGAGTTTGATCCCAGACCAGGGAGATACCCACATGGCGCAACAGACCTCTCCTGACTCGCCCACTGCTCCCCTGGGCAGTATATTTCAGCCAATCCGCCTGTGCTGTTCCCCACTCAGTCTCTGGTGAATCCTCTCACCCCCCCAACACCTCTGGCCTGTACCCCAATTCTTATATACATAAATAAATCTTTTTTTTAAAAAAAGGCAACTGCAAAATGAGATCCCAAAACTGAGCACTAAGAAAAAAGGTCTCAGGTTACCTGAAAAGGTGGCTTTCCAACTAGGCATTGATATATCACTGTTCCTATGCTCCACAAGTCTGCCTTAGCATCATAATGTTGAGACATAATAACCTCAGGTGCCTGGGGATAAAAACATTCAAGACACATGCATTATGCTATTTATATATTTGATATGCATTTATTAATTAGTTGGCAAAGGTCACACTCTAACAAAACTTGAAAAATAAAAATAACACATTGTGGTATTTCCCTAATCAAATGATCCTGCAATGAACTTAGAACTATATTCTTCAATTAAGATTTACTCATAAATCCCCAAAACAATGTTGCATGAAAAGAAGTTGTAGAAACAAACATTAGTATACAACAAATACAGTTAAGAGTACTAAAATAATAATAAAGAAAAATTCACACCAATTATGAGAGGTTATTTCTGGGTTGAGGAAAGTGGAAGTGAGGAAAAGGAGAGGTATAAAAGGACTTGGACTGTCTCTGAAATACCTGCTTTCCAAAAAAAAGATCAAGGCAAACAAGGCAAAATGTTAACTTTATTAAAAACCCATGGTAAGTACACAACTCTTTGTTATATTATTCCCTTTTCTTCTGTCACTGGAAAGTTAGTAAGACAGAACAAAAATTGTGATGCAAAACACAAGAATAAAAATCATCTTAAAAGCAAAGGTATCTCACCTTTCTGCCATGGACACCTAGAGTAAGCATCACTAAAGTCTTCCCTCACACTACCATAATGTCTAAGTCAGTCTCTGAATTACCCAGGTAGTTACAAAAGCTGTTCCGGGCAATGTGTGCTTTAAAACAACCAATGAGAGTCCAAGGCACCACTGTGGCCAATGCGGATTGCTCACAGGCTGTGTCATGAGAGATGAAAACACTGAGTGCTCCAGAGGCTTTAGGTTTGTGACATACGCCACCATGAAGAACTAGGTACAGCCACGAATGCAAGGTGACACAGATGGATGGAAGAGTTGTGGAATCAAAGAGGGTTTGTTTCAAGAGAAGATTCTCAAAGACCTGATACCCACTTAACTTTTTTTTTTTTTTTAATAGAGGCATGTTATTTATTTATTTATTTGTTTGTTTGCTTGCTTTGTTTATACATGCACTGGGTACAGTCAGAAGCGCGGGAGGGTGAGAGAATTCACCAGAGCCAGAGCAGGGAGCAGAGCAGGCAGAAGGACCGAAGTACACTGCTGAGGGGAGCAGCGGGCGGCAGGAGAGGTCTGCGCACCATGTGGGACCCTCCTCCGGTGGCAGGGGAGCAGCCGGGGATTGAACCGGTGCCGCTGAGGCTGCGGGCAGCTTCGCAACCCAGCGCTCAACCGCTGCGCCACCGGGGAGGCCCGATACCCACTTAACTTTTAAAAAGATTTTGTTGGTGGCATTAAGGTGACACACTGAAGAATATCACCTAAAAATTTTGAACAGTATGGGAAAAGTAAAGTGATTGTAACTGACAGAGGCAGTGTCAAGAAGAAGACTTTTGCTTTTGTAAGCTTTGATGACCATAACTCCATAGACAGGAGTGTAATTGTAATTCAGAAATACCATACTATGAAGGGCTGTGAAGTCAGACAGCCCCTATCTAGGAGAGTAAGTGCTTCATCCAGTCAAAAAGGTAGTTATGGAAACTTTGATGGTGGCCATGGAGGTGGTTTTGGTGGGAATGAAAAGTTCGATCATGGAGGAAATCAGTGGTCTAGGTGGCTTTGGTAATAGCTGAGGTGGATATGGTGGCAGTAGAGATGGCTAATATGAATTTGGTAATGATGGGAGCAATTTTGGAAGTGATGGAAAAGACAATGATTTTAGCAATTACAATAATCAATCTTCAAATTTTGGACCCATGAAAGGAAGAAATTTTGGAGAAGCACTGGCACCTAAGGTGATAGAGGCCAGTACTTTGCCAAACCATAAAATCACAGTGGCTACAATGGTTCCAGCAGCAGCAGTAGCTATGGCAAAGGCAGAAAGTTTTAATTCTGCCAGGAAACAAAGCATAGCAGGGCCTCCCCTGGTGGCGCAGGCGGTTGAGCACAGCACAGTGAAGCTGTCCGCAGCCTCTGCAGTGCTGGTTTGGTCCCGGCCGGCAGGCGAGGGTCCCACATGACGCAGCAAACCTCGCCTGTCACGCCTGCTGCTCCCCTCAGCAGTGTATTTCGTCAGTCTGCCTGTTCTGTTCCCCGCTCTGTCTCTGGTGAATCCTCTCACCCTCCTGCACATCTGGTCTGTACCTCAGTTCTTGTATAAATAAATAAATAAATCTTTAAAAAAAAAAAAAAAAAAAAAAGAAAGAAACAAACAAAGCATAGCAGCCAGACAAGTGATAAAGAAGCATTAGATACAACAGATTTGAGGATTCAGCCAAGCTCTATGATGGCAGGGCTTTGCTGCTATAAAGAAGACATGTATTAGGTAACACTCATATATATGGGCAAACAACTTGAGGGCCATATTTGTGACTAGCTGTATAACAGATTATTTAAGTTTCTGTTCTGTGGAAAGTAGAAAGCATTCCAACAAAGCATTTTAATATAAATTTTTTTTTTCTTTTTCACCCATGCTGTTGATTAAAAATGTAATAGTCTGATCATGATGCTGAAAAAAGTATCTTAAAAAAGACATTTTTCTGCTTTGTCACAGCTACTTTTCCAATTCTCATCAGATGTTGCTTTTTAAAAGTAGTACCAATCAGGACAGACATTAAAAAGAAATGTTAAATATACTTAGTGAAATCTCTTTTCCAAGCGTAACATTTTTATTTATTGTCCCTATTAAGTTTCCTATTGAGTGAACTTCCTTTAATAATCAACCCAAGCTTTCTCTATATCCTCAAGGCTATTATTAGTTTAAGGCTGAACTAATTTTACACTAAGAAGCACAAAAAAATCTTTAAATTACATTTAATTACAAAACGTATCATATAAGCAGTATAATAATGATTGAAAGCAAATCTAATGCAAAACTTTTTTTTGAAAAAAAAAAAATAAAAATAAAATTTAATATTAAAAAAAAAAAAAAAAAAAAAACTTTTTTTTGAACGTTGGTTACTAGTTCCCTTGAAATCAAAGTTTATTTAAGAGGAACCCTTAATTGAACAGAAACATAAACTCATTTTAAACTTAGACTTGAAACAGATACATTTATTTTCTTTGCAGAATTCCAAAGTTTAGGTATTTCCAGACTTAACACTTCACATTAGTTCAGAAATATAGCTCGACATGACAATATTGTATGAAAAGACAAAGATGAAAGCTAAAATTTTTCAGGTTTCAGAGTGATGCTAATTGAAAAACTTGTATAAGAGACAACATGCAAAAACTGAGCAAATCCTAAAGCTCAAAAAGTACCCCCCAAAATGTTTAAGTACTCCTAATATTACACATCAATGTGCGGATGACCATACTTCATGACTTACTTTCAAAGTCCACTATGTTAAAACAGAAGTTATCTGTATTACAGCATTACAGGTAATAAAATCAATGCTAATAATATAAAGAGCAATTCAGACTGTATATAATATCCCATCTTATTTGGAAACAGGCATTATACTTCACTTTCAATGCTTATGGCACATGCATTATACACAGGAGGACACAAACAAACTCACCATGTACATTGGGGACCCACACAGTGTTGCAGCCATCATATTACTCTGTAGGTAACGAGCAAAACCAAAATCCGCTATTTCACATAATAAAAAAGAGAAAAAAAAATGACACCTTTGCTCACACTTAACTGTGACCATATGATTCTTCAAGACACAAGAGGGCACAAAAGAACAATGAGAAGCTAACAGAATATTAAATAATACTGTCCACCAAAGAAAACAGTAGACCTCAATTTCAACAAGCTAAGAAATAGTAGTAATCACCAACTATACAAGTCACGGCTCTGCCAGTTTTGTAACCAAGGAGCACCAAGTTTTGCCAGAGAAAATGCTAATTATAATAACTGATTAATTAATACAGCTCTCATTAAATGCCAGGTATAGAATTTGAAGTGGTTTTTTCTCTTTGTAGATACCAGATATAAACAATCAGAAATTTCTTTAAATACTAATAAAAAAATTTTGCTAACAACTGCTAAAGAAAAGTTTAGCATTACAAAATGCTTCAAATAATTTTGAGATATAAGAGTGCTAAAAAAAATATTGCCAAATAAGAGAGCTAAACTAAATACTCTCTTAGATAGATGCCTTATATTCAAATCTCAAACTGTAAAGAATCAAGGTTATTAATTTGCTGCCAACAACCTAATACATAAGCTTCCTTCTGTGAGAAGCAAGATAAAATGCTGGGATTCATGTTTAGATTTCTTAACATAGGCACTTAAGCCCTGTCTAAGATTTAGCATATTCTGTGAATAACATAAAGGATTCACATCTAAAGATACCTCACTGAACTCAAGATACACCAATAAAATTCATCAATCTAACAAAGATGAATTAAAATTATCTAAACATACTTAAGTCTCAAAAACATCCTTTGTATGAAACAATACACGGCCACATATACCTATTTTGATGCGAATACCACTGACACTTGACTTCCTGCGATTCGCGTAAGAGAGCAAGATATTCTGTGGTTTGAGATCCCTGTGGATTATTCCCTTGCTGTGCAGAATTCGCATGGCAGCTGCAATCTGATGCAGAAACACTCTGATGGTATCTTCACTAAGGGTTCCTTTAGCTGTTAGAAAAGGAGGCACATAAATATTTAAGCATACAAAATCAAATACCATCTGCGTATGTCATCAACAGAACCGAGTTTGAAAAAGAAGATGGAGAGACTAGGAACAAGAAGTCACATTTCATTTCTTTACTTCAATGATTTAAGTCTATTAAGAGATATCAGCTTAAAATTTTAATCAATCTGCTGTAAAGAAAACCAATTTACATTTGCACCTTTTTTTCGGTTATTTTTCTCTTTCCTCTCCCATTTTTATTGTGGAAAATACCCACACTGCTCTGAATACAGTAAGCTAAGTCTCCTCAAAAAAGTGAAAAAACGGGGCCTCCCCAGTGCTGCAGCGTGTTGAGCGCAGGACCGTGAAGCTGTCCACAGCCTCTGCAGTGTGGGTTCAATTCCCAGCCGGCCACGGAGATTCCCACAAGGTGTGGCAGACCTCTCTAATAATGGACTAACCACATGGGGTTGTTTTATTGGTGATCAATTAAGACAGTGCATTTAATAATGAAGACTTTACAAGTACTGGCACATAAAAAGTACTTAAAATGTAGTAAGTACACAAATGTAAACTTTTTGTTACAGAGGATCTAAAAGTCACAAGTGCTATTATTAGAGAAATGCAAATCAAGACCACAATGAAATATCATCTCACACTTGTGAGAAACAAGAAGTGCTGGCTAGGAATGTGGAGAAAAGGGATCCCTCCTATACTGCTGGTGAGAATACAAACCAATCCAGCCCTTAT
Source organism: Talpa occidentalis (assembly GCF_014898055.3). NCBI lineage: Eukaryota > Metazoa > Chordata > Mammalia > Eulipotyphla > Talpidae > Talpa > Talpa occidentalis. Next base: position 98,919,835 of record NW_023605083.1, on the reverse strand, counting down.
GGAAAGAAGTATGGAGGTGTGTCAAAATATTACAGGTGGATATGCCCATTCAACCTAGTAATTCCACTCGTAGGCATTTATCTAAAAATTTCAAAACTACACTAATCCAAAAATTTAGAAACTTGCATTCCCATATTTACTGTAGCGCTATTTACTATATAGCTGAACAATGGAAACAACCTAAGTGCCCCAAAACAGATGACTGGATCAAAAAGATATGGTATTTATACACAACAGAATACTACTCAGCAATCAAAAAAGATAAACTCATGCCATTTGTAGCAACATGAATGGAGCTTGAAGGATAATGCTAAGAGGAATAAGACAGAAGATAAATACTGGATGGTGTCATTAAAATGTGGAATATGGGGGCCTCCCTGGTGGCACAAGGGATTAAGTCTCACTCAGCACTATGAAGTTGTAGGCAGACACTGCAGCACCAGTTTGACTCCTGGCCATGGAGCTGACCCACATGGCACAGCAGGCCTCTCCTGTCTCACCTGCTACTCCCCTCAGCAGTGTATTTTGGTCTATCTGCCTGTTCTGCTCCCCACTCTGTCTCTGGGGAATCTTCTCACACTCCTGCACCTCTGGCCTGTACCCCAGCTATTGTATAAATAAAAAATAAATCTTTAAAAAAAAAATCACATTAAAAACTGAACAAGTGGGGCCTCCCTGGTGGCACAAGGGGTTAAGACGCAACCTATGAAGCTGTCCGCAGCCACTGAAGCACAAGTTCGATCCCCAGCCAGGGAGCTACCCACATGGTGCAGCAGACCTCTCCGGACTTGCTCGCTGCTCCCCTCAGCAGTGTATTTCAGTCAGTCTTCCCGTTTTGTTACCTACTCTGTCTCTGGTGAATCTTCTCACCCCCCACACCTCTGGCCTGTACCCCAGTTCTTGTATGCATAGATAAATCTTTAAAAAAAAACTGAACAAGTGAATATTATACTTTTAAATTATTTTAAAGATATGCTTTAATTTTGGAAAATTAAAATTTAATTTTGCTACTTGAAATGATTCTGCTTAAAACTTTTATTTATGCCCCAAGATATGTCATTGAATATACTTGAAATTTATTCAGAGTCCAAATTCTAGTTCCCATGGGAAAAAAAGTAACCTAGTTTAAGCTGTTTCTGGGCACAAATTAGTAAATATTCACAATTTCTATAAATGTGGAATGTGCTCATCTCAACATAATCCTACACACTGAAATTTAACTAACATTGAAAACAATGTTATAAAAGCATTGCCAACATCAAAACTCTCTTGAGTAACTGAAAACTTGAGCAAGTTAACCCCATGTAGGCTCATCAGTAGCTGCCACCCTCAATGTATTCTGCTAGAACTAATGTTAAAGTACCATTTACTAATTCATTTAGAATCTGCCTTATTTTAAATGTATAATTGGTAGAAAGCCTTCTATTTTAAGAATAAATAAAGCAAATACGGGACTAAAATAACTATGTTGTGAAATAATGCATTAGATCTCCCAGACTCTGGACATTCAGATCTTCTAGACAAGTGCTCTCTGATTGAAATGTAATGAGCCACATTTAAACTTTAAATTTTCTAGTAAGCATATTTTTAAAAGTAAAAAGAAACAGGTGAAATTAATTATAGTACATCCAAAATTTTTCCAACTGGCAATCAATAATAAAAAGTTAATGAGATATAATCATTCTTTCCTTCCTATGAAGTGTTCAAATTCCATTGGATATTTAACATTAGTACATCTCAATTCGGACTAATCACATTTTAAGAACTCAAGAGCTCCATGTGGTTAATGGCTACCATACTGGATGGTACAGCTCTAGAAAACACCTTGAGGACCAGATTTATTTTACATGTCTTTATCCATGTTTTCAAACTACAAAAGATTCTCTAAGGAAGAGAAGTACTGGGAACAGGTTAAACATCCTAAACAAAAATCACATTGCAACTAAGTCATCTAAATAGTGGAACTTAAAAAATTGTTTGCCTGATGCCAATGTTTGGCTCATAGGCTCCACACTTTGATCTCCTAACACTATTGTGCTGGAATATCACATAGAGTTCAACATCAAAGACAAAACTGCTGTCAAAGCTAACTTAGGGCCTCCCCGGTGGCGCAGCAGTTGAGCGCTGGGTTGCGAAGCTGCCCGCGGCCTCTGCCGCGCCGGTTCGATCCCTGGCTGCTCCCTGGCCACTGGAGGAGGGTCCCACATGGCGCTCAGACCTCTCCTGCGGCCCGCTGCTCCCCTCAGCAGTGTACCTAGGTCCTTCTGCCTGCTCTGCTCCCCACTCTGGCTCTGGTGAATTCTCTCACCCTCCCATGCTTCTGACTGTACCCAGTACAAACAAACAAACAAATAAATAATACGTGCCTCTTTAAAAAAAAAAAAAAGCTAACTTAAATCTGCTACCCCACCAAGCATGCCTATATCAGTTTACATGACTTCAGTTAATTAAGAAAACTGATACTCAAATGAGGGCTCTAACCTGATAAGGTGCTACTCAATCTGACCCAAGCTGACAGGTGCTTTTGTTGGATCACTAAGAATGACAAGAAACTCTAGATTTAGAGACTGATTCAAAGAAAGTAGAAGCAGGGTGTTTTCTAGTTTCAACTCCTTTCCACCTATACCTATCTCACTGCATTCTATTAACTTCTAAATGGCATGCTGAAATTTACTTTTACGAAGTTGACATTTATTTAAAAATCTCATTGGACTGGATATTAGCTAGACTTAATTGTGGTGATCATTTCACAATATATACAAATATTTAATCTCATGTTGTACATCTGAAACTAATACAATGTTACATGTCAAATATATCTTAATACTTAAAGTATCGCATTTGGGAAAAATACAAATTCAGGTAATGGTTGACTCTGAGGAGGAAGGATAAAAGTGGGACTTCATAAGGGAACTTAGCTGATAATTACAAGAACTTTGATTGTATTAAAAATTTCTTTTTTTAATTGTGGGATAAGGTATATCAGTGTTCTTTATATTATTCTCTACACAGCTCTTAAATATCAGTGATATATTTTATTTATTAAGGACTTTTGATTTCTCATTTTTAATTGTGCTCCTTTAATTGTGCTAGGTGAAATTAAACATTTTAATATGCTGCTTCTCTTCTGTATATTATACATAGCTTTTGTGAGTGTCTTAGTATTTTTTTTTTTTTTAAGATTTATTTATTTATTTATACAAGCACTGGGCACAATCAGAAGCGTGGGAGGGTGAGAAAATTCACCAGAGCCAGAGCAGGGAACAGAACAGGCAGACTGATGAAATACACTGCTGAGGGGAGCAGTGGGCGCCGCAGGAGAGGTCTGCGCGCCATGTGGGTCCCTCGCCAGCAGCCGTGGATCGAACTGGCGCTGCAGAGGCTGCGGGCAGTTTTGCAGCCCAGCGCTCAACTGCTGCGCCACCGGGGGAGGCCCTATCTTAGTATTTTTTTGCTATCAATTACCATGATCTATGTATAGGTTAAGCTATTACCCTTTTATTATCTTTCTACATATGTCCCTCACATCCTTTAAGTGGTAAACAAGCAGATGCTGGCCTCATCTAACATTATTTAAAACATTACTTTGAGGGCCTCCTCTGGTGGCGCAGGTGGTTGAGCGCAGAGCTATGAAGCTGTCTGCAGCCTCTGCAGTGATGGTTTGATCCCAGCCGGCAGGCGAGGGTCCCACATGGCAAGGCAGACCTCTCCTGCCTCGCCCGCTGCTCCCCTCAGCAGTGTACTTCAGTCAGTCTGCCTGTTCTGTTCCCCACTCTGTCTTTAGTGAATCCTCTCACCCTCCCGCACATCTGCCCTGTACCCCGGTTCTTGTGTAAATAAATAAATAAAAATCTTCAAAAAAAATTACTTTGAAAAGACATCATTTGATCTGAAAGAAAGGTCCAATTTTGGTTATGGTTATGGCAAAATTACCACTTGTACAAATTACCACTCCTACATATATATACTTAGAATGCAAAAATTCAAGTACCTCTAAGTACTAAAATCTTTGTCACAAATTAATTTCACTGTTATCTTTAATCCCTTAGAATATTTGTTTTTAATATACAAGAAATATTCATATTAATAAACATTCTTGGATACACTTTTCCGTTTTCTTTTTTTTGTTGTTTTTTTTTTTTTGAAAGAAATGAAAGGGACTAAAAGTTCACTGATGGTAACCCAGTACAGTCTTTTGAAGAAGAGAAGTTCCATTTGGCTTTCTCTCAAAACACTGTCAGAGAGAGTCACATATGAAAGTAAGTACTTATACAAAAGTGTTGGAACAAAACCACTACAAACAACAGTTGGTCAACAAAGTGACAAGGAAACAAATACACGAAATTAACTGCATGTTTCTATACATGTGCAGAAACAGGAAAGTATATTTCAGAAGTAACTCTCAAATATAGTGCTAAACAAAATATAGTGCTATTTTCACTGAACAATGACACACAAAAAAATTACCTTGCAAATAATCTGCCAGGTCTCCACCATTACAATACTAAAATATAAAAGAAAACATATTTAAAATAAGGAAATTGATTCAAGATTAATGAAATCCATTATCAATTAATTTTAATTTAAAAGATAATTTGTATGTAATGTAAATCTAGTCTAAATCTAGTCTAAAAAATAAGATTATATTGAAATTTTAAAATTTTGTATTTCTTAAAGTAGAATTTGTGGGGGTTTTTTTGTTTTATTTTTTCTTAAAATAGAATTTGTATCACCAAATCAGCTTTATTAACTCAAAATTTCAAATAACAATCTATAATCAATTTAAAAATATATGTTAATTAAAAGGAATTTGAAATAAAAGAGAAGTTTGTTAATACCTACCTCCATCACCAGAAAGACAGAGTTGGGTAATTCCTGAAAAGTAAACATTAAACTTTAAGTATCATTTAGAGAGAAAAATTAAGTGCAAAATTTTAAAATGTTCATAAAAGTACACATATTCACTATTAAGCAATGAAATAAAAAAAAATCACAAAATCCATTAGTTAGAGAAACTTAAAGTCCCCAACACAATAATTTAGACTTGAAAGCCTAATCAAGTTTTGATGACATTAACATAGTCATCAAGAACTTCAATCCTGTTTATGGAAAGAACTAAAGAAAGGTCTATATTTTGGTTATGGTTATGGCAAAATTACCACTTGTACAAAAAAGGATTCTCTGATTCTCAGAGAAACACTTCCACTTTGAGAAGTTTATGACTTGATAATCCTCCCTAGTAATGCTAAATGCATAGTCTGATTTCTGGAATTTATTACCCAGGGGGCTTAGTTCTTTTGTTTATCTGGCTCTTACGTTTGTTATTGTTGGCAAAGGGAAGGCATTTCATCCCATCTTGGTAACAGACTGATTTTAAGGAACTGAGATATCTTACTATGTCTTAACCAAAGCACTCCAGGTAGGTTGCTCATGTAAGTAATTCAAAGATTGACTGCCTGTTTCTTCAATAACAATTTTATAGGTTTAATTAAATTTTAAATTGGGCTTCTTTGCAGCTCAATATGAGCTAGTGTTCAAATGAGATTCCAGATATACCTTCCACTTGGTTTCCCCAACAAGCTGAATTCAAGAATAAGGTATTTCATGGGAAAACAAAAAAGAGGGTAGGGCAGAAAGGGAGCAGGTCTAGGGCAATATTCCAGAGTATGGTTCAAGGACTAGTGTCAATCAGTGATTTATTTGGTTGAAGCCCAAAAGAGATAATTATAGAAATTAAGAATAAGAAAGTTAAAAGGTTCAAAGCAACTTAAAATAATTTTATGTCTATTGAACCTAGTAATAAAAAGTTTGCACATCTGTTTGCAGGTCTTTTTAAATTCCAGTATACAGTAATTTATTTTTATTGGATTTCATGAAAATATCTGTTCACCAGATTAGAAGTAAAAAGCAATGCCTCTCAGCAACTAGTACTACTTCCATGCAACAAAGAGCAATACGAAAGGCTACCCAAAGTGATTTCAATCATGTTCAACAAGCATCTAGATGCCACAAGTCAAATCCTGAATTAAATTACGTTCTGCAAGAAACTCAGGTACTTATATTGATTTAAAATATTGAAACATGCAGTGCCCAATTCTTTGATGACCTCTTTCCCCTAAGAGGTATTTGGAGATTCAGAAGAAGAGCAATGCCCCTGCTTCCACTACACAGTGAGAAGTCCTGTTGAAGTAGGATCACATGGAAAGCCATGTTGCAAGCCTAAAACACACACTTGGCTTTTCTAACAGCACTCCTATAATAAAAAAAAACTTAGCTGCCAGGATACTAAAAAGATTGTCTATAAGCAAAACTTCCTTTTATCCTAAATAAAAATTTATTTCTAAGAGATTAATCATCTCTACTATAAACTAGTCTTATCACAAATCTGATCAAATCTAGACCAACGTCCTATCATCCTTAAATACTCAGAAATCATTAAACATAACTTTCAACAAAGTTACAACTTTTAATTTATACTTTTCAAGTATAAAATACAAAATTATCATCTCAAATCAGCATTGTTTGATCATATAATAGTACCATGCCCTAACTACTGAAGAGGAAAAAGGGGGAAGGTTAAGTAGTCATAAAGAATTTATTTTGACACAATATGAAGAGGTCAAATTCTCATTTTCACATTCACAATTTTGGGGATACACACAACCACTTACCTTTCTCTATTCAGTCAATACATATTAAGACAAATATTTAACAACCTTGAGTTCTCATGCAAACCTTCTTTTGTCTACCTTTAAAGCAATGACAATCTCCACAGGTCAATCATGCTCTTGAACACTTCCTTTCAGATTCCCTTTGTAAAATACCAGACAACTTTTAAATGAAGTACTAAAGAAGTGTGGAGCATGAGTAGCTTCAAGAGGTAGGAAAAGAGTTCTCAAAAGGAAAAAGTGTACAATTTTTAACAAAAGCATCAATTTGACAAATTAAAACTCAAATGGTACTGGGGCATCAGGGAAGAATCCGAAGAGATAGATATGTGTAGGATCTGAAAGGCTGAGAAATGAGGCCAATATACCTGTGAGCCAGACCACCAAGGGCTTTCCAAAATTGAATGTATGTTTAGCCCCCTTCCCTAATATAAAGAAATCCCAATTCTCATCTACTCCCCAGCACTTGTATCAGCAAAATTAAACAATGAATTTCATTGTATCATTTCCCTCCTCATACTCCTTTACTCAGGTAAAAACCCAATGACTGAAAAAGGGAAAAAAAACATTACTGTTATGAACAAATCTATGCCAGTATATGGAAATTTTAATTAAATAAACAAACTGGAAAGCAATTTGAGGAAAAATACAACTTAATAAACTCAAATAAAAAAATGCAAAATTTTAAAAGGTCCATTTCTATTAAAGAAATGTAATTATAATGTAAAACCTTAACATAAAGAAATTCACCATAAATTTCTGCATGATTCTTAAATTAATGTGGAGCACCTCCACCCTGACCTCCCTTCTCCTATAAACCATTTCCAGTGAGGAAAAGAAAATCTAATACCCAAAACCTCCACTCTTTCAACCCCTTTGCTGACAGAATGATGATGACCTGCTTCCTGCTGGCACTGAGAAATTTTTTCCATAAAAGAATTCAAAGAAACAGCAGGAAGAACCCTTACTACTGTGGAAGGGATCACCCATAATGACAATAAGGAGAAAATTAGTGAAGGCTTTTAAGAATATTGGTTGCAAACCTGAAAAAGAGGTAAAATGTAAGGGACTTGTCTACCAGATACTGAGACTTATTATTAAGACAGAGTAAGTAATTCAAGTTGCTATTAAATACAAGGAAAGACAAATTAATCTACATAAGAGAACACATAGGCCAGTTTGTTCTCATGATATATATGAAAATTTGATATTGGACAAAATATCACTGTGAATTCCTGCATTCTACTTTTTGTTTCCATGAGATGGGCTTCAAATGCCTCAATTTGATTCAGAGCTCAACCTGCTTAAATTATGGTATGTACCATATCTTGATAATTTCCTTTACAAAGCAGTCATTGACAAATTTCCCATTATGAAATATATATAATGAATAGAATTAAATATTTGAAAAACCTCAAAAAAAAAAAAAAGAATATTGGTTGCAATGGTACAATAATTGAGCATCCAGAATACAGAGAAGTAATTCAACTACAAGGTGACTAGTGCAAGAACATATGCCAGTTCCTTGTAGAGAGTGGGTTGGCTAAGGATGACCTTAAGCTCAAGGCTTATGGATTTTAAGTGTTTTGACTCACTGAAGCTTAAGTGAGGGTTTCAATGCAATGAGTAGAATTTCCATTCCGTACCTTGACACAAGTTTACAAACCTCACAGTTTGTATAATGTAACCAACCATTTGGGGTCTGTATTTAACTTGACTAGAGGAACTCCTTCATGCTATAAACTGAAGAGCCACCACCAAATGCTGAAATGTGGCAATGCAAAAGACCAAAAGTAACTAAATATAATGTAAAAAAGGAAAAGGTTTTTATTACAGGATATCAAGACAATATAAAACTATAATGCATAAGACAGTGAGGAAAAGACTAAGGGGACAGAAAAGAAAAGAAGCCCACACATAAGTGTTCACTAATTAATGACAAAATATAAACACTACATTATAGAAGGAAAAGGAACAGCTGAATAAATGGTAAAGGATCAATTCACTACCCTTTGTCAAAGTAAATGGATCTTTAACTTTACACTTCAAATCACATACAAAAATCATTTCTCAGTAAATTACAGATCTAAATAAGAAAGACAAAACAATAAAGAATTTGGGGAGTGGGGAAGACTAGATTACTTTCAAGACCCTGGCAAAGTTTTCTTTAATGACACAAATGCTTTAAACATAAAAGAAACAATAAACTGGAATGCAGTGAAATTAAAAGATTTCTGTTCATCAAAATAAGCCATTAAGATAGTAAAAAGGGCCTCCCTGGTGGCACAGGCAGTTGAGCGCAGTGCTGTGAAGCTGTCCGCAGCCTCTGCAGTGCCGGTTTGATATCCACCGGCCGCGAAGCAACCCACATGGTGCGGCAGACCTCTCCTGTCTCGCCCACTGCTCCCTTCAGCAGTGTATTTTGGTCATTCTGCCTGTTCTGTTTCCTGCTCTGTCTCTGGTGAATCCTCTTACCCTCCCGCGACTCTGGCCTGTACCCCAGCTCTTGTATAAATAAAAATAAATAAATAAATCTTAAAAAAAAAAATAGTTAAAAGGGCCTCCCTGGTGGTGCAGGCAGTTGAGTGCAGCGCTGTGAAGCTGTCTGCAGCCTCTGCAGTGCCGGTTTGATACCCACCGGCTGGAAAGCAACCCACATGGCGCGGCAGACCTCTCTCTCCTGTCTCGCCCACTGCTCCCTTCAGCAGTGTATTTTGGTCATTCTGCCTATTCTGTTCCCCACTCTGTCTCTGGTGAATCCTCTCATCCTCCCACTCATCTAGCCTGTACCCCGGTTCTTGTATAAATAAAATAAACATTAAAAATTAAAATAGCTCTTAAAAAAAAAAAGGAGGCACTAGAGTGAGAGTAATATAGAAATAATAGAAAGGTAATGATGAAGTCCCAAGTTAGAAAGCTGTACAATGCAGGTCCAATAAAAACAGAAAAGTGCATTTGTTTTCAAAATAGTTTGAGTGCATACATACATGAACACATGCATTAAATATAACATAAGTCTCTTACGACAGAGCGGTGGATAAATGTGGTGTATTTATATCATAGAATACTACTCAACTATTTAAAAAGAGATTAATTCTTTCTACTTGCAACAACATGGATATAACTGAAGAGGTTATGATAAATGAAATAAATCAAAAGGAGAAAGAAATACTGAATGATTTCACTCATTGTGAAATATAGAGAAACAAAACAAACCAAAACAAACCAAACAAACCAAAACAAACCCTAGAAACATGACTGCAGAATTAAGCTACCGGACAGGGATGAAGAGTGTAAATGAGAACAACAGAAGAAGGATTTGGTAGTAGGTGTGGTGTGGTGTGGTGTGGTGACATATATCTGAGGATGTATGAATCTATTCCCCAAAATAAAATGCACTACTATAAACTCATGTAACCGCAATAAAAAAAATAAAAAGGAAAACAAAATTTAAAAGTCTTGGAAAACAAAGATTTCTTCTGGAGAAAGGAGTAGCAGCAGAGGATATCTTTTTTCATTTTACATAATGCTATACCATATGAATTGCTTTTCCACTAAGGGCACATCTTTTGCAATTTTAAAAGTAACTGAACCATTATGTTGTACACCTGAAATTAATGTTATATGTGAATTATACCTCCATTTAAAAAAATTAATAAAATAACAATAAAGTGAATTTAAAAAGTCAGATGAGACAAGGAGGTGTTCACTCCAGCAAAATTCCTACAGAAGCAGAAGTGGAGAAACACAAAGTAACAAAAGAATTAAGAAGGAGCAAGATTCAAAGGACCATCCCAGGCTCCTAAAACTCATCTCTCACATTTCTCTGTGTATTTCCCATTCATTCTCCCCTCCTCAGGTAACCTTCTGGGTTAGAGCTATCCATCTATACCCCTGTGAAATGATGGGTCATTTCACCAAAAAGGAAAGAATCCCATTTCTGTAATCTTCAGGTTTATTCTTGCAGAGGTTACCTGGTAGACAGAGTGACAGCATCCTATGTGCAAATGGGACTGGGTTATCATCTTCACTTTATTGAGGGGGCAGTATTAACAAGAAAAAATAAGCAGTGTAACTGACATCCTAAACTGAGTTTGCTATTTTTAAAAAGATATCAATCCTGAGGTAGTCACTTGTGCTAAGTCCCAATTCAGCCAACCAAGAATACTTAATCTAACTACAATTTCAACATCTCCCAAAAATGTGACCTTTAACTAGCAATCTGAAATTTCCTCAATAACACTAATGAGTAATCTGCCTAACCAATCCCTACCATCCCACCAAGGGAAGTGACCCTGCCTGAAACCATCCTCTCTGCCCTTATCTTTTCCTTTTCAGCCTATGAAAACCTTTCATTTTGCACAGCTCTTTGGATCGCCTTTCTACTTGCTAGAGAGGATGCTACCCAATTTATGAATTAAGTAAAACCAATTATATCTTTAAATTTACTTGAATTTTTACTTTTAACAATATAAAGCAGTACTGTTACAAACAATAAAATATTGTCATCCAAGACTCTTCCTCTCAGATCATGATCTAAAAAGCCAAGATACAAAATAAAAATATAAGAGCAAATTCTGCCTCACTGATCTGACACAAACACATTTGTAGAAAAACCTTTTCCTTAACTTGTACCTCAATAATACCAATCACACTAAAAGTTTCAAACATATTCAGAATACTTATGTTGTGACTTGTAATAACAAATACTTGGTCTTTGTCCAGTTCCTGCAGAGTTCCTAAAACCCTTGTAATTTCCCAGTGGTGAGAAGATCAAGGTGTCATTTGTTATGTTCAATGAGACAACTTTTGGGAGCTTTTAGCTAACTTAAGAACAGGGGTTGGTTGCCAGAGGTTGGAACTTTCAGTTCTACCCTCCTACACACCTCTGGAGAGGGGAGAAGGGCTGGAAACTGAGTCCAAGCATAGATGGCCAATGATTTAATCAAGCACACCTGTGTAATAGAGCCTCCACAAAACCCAAAAGGATGGGGGTTAAAAGAGTTTCCAGGTTGGGCCTCCCCTGGTGGCGCAGCAGTTGAGCGCTGGACTGCGAAGCTGCCAGTTCGATCCCCAGCCACCAGCAAGGGTTCCACATGGCGCGACAGACCTCTCCTGCCGCCCACTGCTCCCCTCAGCAGTGTATTTCATCGGTCTGCCTGATCTGTTCCCCGCTCTGGCTCTGGTGAATTCTCTCACTCTCCCGCGCTTCTGACTGTACCCAGTGCTTGTATAAATAAATAAATAAATCTTTAAAATAAAATTAAAAAAAAAAAAAGTTTCCAGGTTGCTGAACACATGATGGAAATTTGGGGACAAAGGGCACAGAAGTTCTGTACATTCCACCCATCTTCCCCTATGTATCACTTCTATCTGGCCGTTCCCGAGTTACACATTTTTATAATATACCAATAATCTAGTAAGTAAAATGCTTTTCTCAGTTCTATGAGCTGCTCTAGCAAACTGATCAACCCAAAGGAGTTACTGGTAACTTGATGTACAGCCAGTCAGTCAGAAGCCCAGGTGACAATTTGGACTTGTGACTGACATCTGTGGGAGTCTGACAGAATCTGCGGTTAACTTCACATAGACAGAATTGACTGGTGGTACTAGAAAAAACACATTGGAACTCAACAATGATCTCAATTAAATTTATACATTCATAACTAAATACCATTGTAATGTAAGTCTGATTTGCCCATAATTCTTCAAATTGCCTAAATCCACACTCTTTTTAATGGTTCCACAAAAGGTATTATCCTCTTCAGTTATATTCAGAAACAGGTGAAAACTTAGAATGACTTTCTGGAACATAAGCTGAATTTCTGTATTATTCCTTTGTGCATATTAAATTTGAGATCAAAGACCCAAATATGAAAAATGAAGCCAAGTTGGAGTAAAACTTAAATGCTATGAAGCCTAGAGATCATTAAAATACAGATGGATAAATTTACTATATTAAGAATTTCCACATATCAAAAAGAAGCTAAAATAAAGCAAAAAAAGAAAAACTGGGAAAAACATTTCAATACATACAATAAAGTTCTGTCAACTCTGATTACCTCTTCTTCACCTCCTACAGTCTAAGTATCCAAGTCTTAACAACCCATCTCTTAAATGCCCCACCAGTGTGCCCAGATCCCACCACTTCCAGTGGAACCACCAGTCTCACCCAGACACCACCTATATGATGACCCCACATCTACCCTTGTCCATTCTCCTCTACTCAGCAGCCAGTTTTTATACTTTAACAAATTCTTAGGCCAATTATAATGGAAAATAGTCCTTACTCTAACCATATGTTAATTTTAATATTCAGATATATGTACTCCCTTGCGGGCAAAAAAATACCTAAATACCTCAAGTCAGAAGACTATCCGATGATTACAGAAAAGAAGAAAAGCAAAAGTGGATAACTTCCCCGGCCCCAAGAAAAGAAAATTACTTTTATTCTTCAGTATAAAAATGTGCTAATTGAAAAAACTTAAACATAAAATATGAAAGAAGTAAAAAAATCACCTCTCACCATCTGAGAGAAAGCCCATTAACATGTTAGTTTATGCTTTGATACACCTATTTATACACACACTCACATGCAAAGGAAGCATGTACCTGTTGCTTAGCTTTGTTTGTATTTTAATATAATCCATTTCCAACTTTTTGCTTAACTTCACTACTCCCAACTAATCAATATTAACATCTGGTATATATTCTTTCATATTTTTCTCCTACCTATAGAATCATAAATACATACAAGCATTTTTTATGAACAATATCATAAATGTCTGAATCTTGCTTCCCTCGATCAATAATGCACTAGAAATTCTTCCAAGTCAAAAGGATAAACACACTTTTTTTAACTGTGTATTTCATAGGTTAATTATATCACTGTTTATTCAGCCACTCCCTAAGGAAGATTCATTTGTTTATAGTTTTGTCCCTTACAAGTAATGCTACATTGATTCTTACACATACATTTTAAGTTTTCATGCTTTTGTGAAAATGGGATGTTTTAGTAAAAGGATATACATTTTTAATGGTAATAGACAGTCTTTGTTATTCAAATATTTTTTAACTATCTACAACATACATGACACTATTCCAGGCCAGGAGGATGCAGTAATAAGTAAAGAAGTAAATACCCAGTTCTCTTCAAGCTTAAATGTTAAGAGAGAAGAGACAATAAACAAAATAAGTATATCCAATATGTTAGAGGGTGTTTTGGTTTAAAAAAAATGGAGAAGGGGAATACATAGTAATGGGGAAGGAAATACAATTTTATTTAGGGTGGCTAAAAAAGGCTTCACTGAAAGCACAGTGTTTGAGTAAGACCTATAAACGCCGAAGGATATATCGTACATACTACAGATACAAAAATATCTGAATAAATAGTATATTTAGAGGAGAAGATCCTAGTCAAAAGGAAAAACAGGGGTAAAGGTTCATGGTATGGAGTGCTTCAGGAACCAAAGCAGGCTTGTGTGGGAAGAGCAAAAGCACCTAGGTGAAGAGAAATGAAGTCAGAGATAACAGGATCAGGCTGCGTCAATGAGGACTACGGCTTTTACTCATAGAAATGGGGAGCAATTGCAGGGGTCCAAACAGAAGAATAACATACCCTGATTTACATTACCAGATTAGTCTGAATGTAGTGTTGAAAGTATTTTACAGGGTATGAAAGCAAAATATTGATAGACAACATTTCAAAAATATTCCTACAATTCACATTTCTATCAGTCATCAATGACAGCATTTTACACTTCCTCTGCAATTCCACCAGTAAGAATTAATGCACTTTTTCATTTTGCCAATTGGATGGGCGAGAAGTGACATCACACTGTTATTTTAACATTTCCCTGACCATGTGTTTATGAATATCATTTCATACATTTATTAGCCATTTTTATTTAATTTATGAGATCCAACAATTTTATCCTTTCCTTACTTTCTCTTCAAGTTATCTTCTCCTTATCTATTTGTGAGGATTTATATGCTTGAGATATTGGCCTGTTATCTGCTGTGTTGTATTACACGATTATTTGTCAACTGCCTTTCTGCATCTTAAGTATAATTTACATACACTAACATACACACAGATTTAAGTATACAGTTCACAAATACAGTATATGTTGTGACTAACATAAATAACACATAACTACCCTTCCAATCAAAAATACAAAACATTTCCCTTACTCCAGAAAGTTTCCTCAAGTCTCTTTGCAATCAATTACCACAAAAAGATGGAGTCTCTGTTTTACCTTCCCCAATTTCTATCACCCTAGTTGAGTTGTCTCTTTTTGAAACTTGCAAAAACAAATGCTTACAGTAACTGTATACTGGCTGGCTTTTTTCCTCAACATTAGAGATTCACATATATTATGGTCTCTAACAAGACTGATCCTCATTTGGCTGTCAATTTGTTGATGGTTTTATTTGCCATAAAACAACTTTTTAAAATTTTCATGTCCCCACTTCAAGTGAATTGCTTATCTTGATTTAAACTCTCTATTTCTTGGATTCTATACAGTCACCTAAATATTATCCTAAGATTCTTGTTTATATGTTTCAGTCTTTAATTCATTTGAAAATTATTTTGAAAAATGATGCGATTGGGGACTCTTTCCTCAGATATCCAGTTTTGTTAGCACCATCTATAAATGAATCATCATTTCATTGGAAATGAAATTTCCAAGAGGGAAATAAATATTGAGACTACTGATAATCGTGTCGGTTAAGTATTCCTGACTGACAAAAAATTTCTCTCATGCCCAGAATACTCAAAGATATGTATCTTATGAAAAAGACATGATATTACTCTCTTCTTTTTACAATTATTCAATGGCTCTACACTGCCCTTACACTAAAAAGCACACATGGCCCTGCTAGACCCTCCAGCATCCCCTAACACTCCTCTCTCCCTACTCTTGCCTGTCCATAACACTGGTCTTCATCCAGTTCCTCCAACTCTGATCATTTCTGTCCACTTTTCATACAAGGCTTCACCTACCCAAGCCTAGCCTGCCACTCTTCTATCAAGTCTATTTAAACATCTTTTTATTTATTTATTTATTTATTTATTAGTGTAGCTCAGCTTTCTTTTGCAATTTTACAGCTAAACTCACAAGATGACACTTTCTGATAAGGTAATCTTTATAAGGTAATTCTGTAGGTGATTAAATCTGACAGATGCTAGTGAGATGGTGAATTTCAGGGCTCTAACAGCAAATGCTTTTTAAAAATTCTTGTTAAAATAATAAAATGTCTTAGGTTATATCAACAGAAAAATCAATCTGATAAAAAATAAATCAGTCTCAATTTTGTATTTGTGTCTAAAACCAAAATTATTCCCCAATAAGAAAATAAACCAATTGCAGCAAAATAAACTGAAGGAAAATAGCACTTTTAAGAATAAAGAATTATTGTATAATATTATCTTCTCAGTTATTTCTTCCAATGTAAACATAAACTAAAGGAATAGAATGTGTCTTTTCGTAACATGTTGATACTATAACTGTTCTTCAAAACATGCCTTGAATACCAGATACCTTCAAAGGTAAACCTTCTTCTTCTCCTAGGACAATGATGATAATTAGGAAGCTGATTAAACATCTTTATTTAGGGAGTCTCCCCAAGCCCCGCAAAACGAATTGCCCTGCCTCCCCAACCCCCATAGTGTTTCCTCCAAATCTCTCCAAAAATTCTCTATTAAATCACTGTGCACATTTAGATTTTGCTTCATGTCATCTACCCCAATATACTGTAAGCTCCACAAGGGCAAGGACCATTTCTATTTTGATCACCACTATACGCCTATGTGTCTCATTAACTGGCTCAAGAAATACTAATCACAAAAAAACAGTAGGAAAAATAAAAACAACAGAAGCATGACAAAACTGCAACAGGAAAGTAAGAGAAAAAACATGAAGAGATAAATAAAACGTGAAGTCAATGGAGTAATAATTTAAGGAATTAAAAAGAAACCAAGGTGGGGCCTCCCTGGTGCCGCAAGGGGTTAAGACACAGCATTGAGAAGCTATCTGCGGTCACTGCAGCACAAGTTGGATGCCCTGCCAGGAAGGTGACCTACATGAGGCAGCAGACCTCTCCTGACTTGCCCGCTGCTCCCCTCAGCAATGTATTTTAGTCAATCCGCCTGTTCTGTTCCCCACTCTGTCTCTGGTGAATCCTCTCACCCCTCAGACCTCTGACCTGTACCCCAGTTCTTGTATGCATAAATAAATCTTTATTAAAAAAAGTTTATAGATTTACTATACCAACCTCTATATTGTGCCCTTTGATAAACAGAATCAAAGAATCAAATCTAAAATACTAGATCACAATTCTATTTACTTGATAGCCAACTACTGAAGACTAGATTCATTTGACCGAAATTGCTTAAGTTTATAAAAATAAACTAGTTTCAGTATACAATGCAGAAAATAATAAACATTTTAATGCAGTCACCTTGAAATTTCTGACTGTTTGATAATGAGCACACATTCCCTTTAGCAATATTCTATAGCCAAAGCTCATACTTAAAAGTATTTTTATTTTGGTAGGCAAAATCTACCCTGAAAGCAAAACCTACTTTGCAATTGACAGGGTTTTCTGTACTTCTCAAAAAATGGGACATTAAGAGTTAATATTATTTAACAATTTTTGTACTAGGCACTGACTTGTTGCACTTGGTGCCCTCTATCTACAGAGACTAAGACAAACTACACAAACATTTTGGAGTTAAATGACATTTCCAATAGGGATTGTGAAATGAGTTTATTGTTTTGACTTTAAAGTTTCCCCCTTTCATATGTCTCAAATGAAGATATGAGTTACCCTATTTAAACAGATTATGAAAGATACCTCACAGGACTCTCATATTCTGTGAGTGGAGTTTAAACTGCAATTTTGGGGAAGAAGAAATCACACTCTACAATGAAAAACACTAAAACTGTACATGCCGTTTAACCTGGTAATTCCAATTCTAGAAATTGAACTTAAAAGACATAATTAAAGACATAATTTGATTATGGATTGTCAATACATAATAAGTATGTATTATCCATACGGTATTTTTTAATTGTGGGAAAAACTAAACATCTTATAACATGGCTTAGTTAAATATTTTGTGGCACGATATGACATTAAAGTGAAAAGTATATTAAAAAAATAAAATGAACAGTATAACAGTATAATTAGAAGAGTTTGTTTTGTCTCACCCCACTAAAATTAAGCACACTGAAAGTAAGGAATTTGCTTTACTCATGCATTATGCCTAACATTTAGCAATGCCAGGCACAAAGTAGGCACACTCAAAACCCTATAAAATGAATGCGTTTGAGTAATGCAAGTACACATAGAAAAGGTTTTTAAAAAAGTTTTTAGCTCAATGTACATACATAATATACTTTATATATATATATATATATATATATATACACACACACACATACACACACACACACACATACATACAGGAGAACCACATAATGTATGTCCATTAGCTTTATAGGAATTCAACTTCCGGGTTAAGCAAAATAAAAGAAGGAAATACTATCAATCATTCACCAGGTCTGTGGCGGGTAGAGGGACAGGAGGGAAGGAGGGGAGGATGTGCATTAGCTGCTACCTCAATAGATCTCAGGTCCCTGTAGCCTCTCACTGGGTGATTCTGGTATTTAAAGAAATTTTCTGTTTTGTTTTTAATACAAGATGAATATGGCAGCTAAATATAACATCAACTAATTAATTTGGTATTCCACCCCCCAAAAAAGTATAATTTTCTCCAAAACTGGACTTTTTAAAAGGATTTCCAAGGGTTATTCTGACTACATAGAAATACTGTATTAGAAAATACTGCCTACTGATCTCCAAATAAAATGTAACTATCATGTATAATCAGATATACATGAGTGGTGAATATGTACAGTGCCCTAGTTTTTATTTACTGCCTAGTATCACTATAATTAGGAAGTAAGAAATAAGCTCTAAGTTTTTTGTTTACATTTTTTAATTAGTTTTTTATTTTTTACATCAGTGTTCATTTGTAAACAATATTTGCTTCCCCCTACCCCCTCAGGTGTAGTTCTCATAGTTTCCTTCACCAATGCACCTGTGCACCATCAATTCAGTCCCCTGTGCTCCTCCCTCCCTCTGATCCCTCTCCCTCCTCCTCCCCTGCAGGATGTCTCTGATTTATAATTGTCTGTTTTTGCTTTGCTGTGTTTTGTACTGTTATTATTTTTTTACACTGATGTCTTATTTGGTTCCCCTATATTCCTGCTATAAGTGAAACCATCCGATATTTTTCTTTTTCCTTCTGGCTTATTTCACTGAGCATAATTCCTTCTAGTTCCATCCACGTTGCTGTGAATGGCATGAGTTTATCTTTTTTGATTGCTGAATAATATTCCATTATGTATATATGCCGCATCTTCTTGATCCAGTCATCTATTTTTGGGCATTTGGGTTGTTTCCAGGTTTTACCTATTGTAAATAGTGCTGCAATAAACACAGGGGTACAGGTGTTCTTTTGAATCAATGTTTTTGTGTCCTTTGGGTAGATCCCTAGGAGAGGAAATGCCGGGTCATATGGTAGCTCCATTTTTAATAAACTGAGGAACCTCCAGACAGAAAAGCTCTAAGTTTTTTAATAGCTCACAATATTTATATCCTTTCTACATTTATTACAGAAATGCTAGATCTGGTACTCTAGATTCAACATTCCTTTTACTGACCTAAAATAGCATTATTCCTATAGTATATTGTCTATTGTTAGTTTATTCATGCAGCACATTATTTTTATCCCACTGCTTTATGTTATTTTAAACATATTAACTCAAGATATAAATCTTTTCAGTAAGAATAAGGCCATTTTCTACTTTTGTTAAGATTTGCTTAAGTATTTGTGAAATGAAAAAAATACATTAAGTCCTTTATTAAGATGTACATTTTTTTAAAATGAAAAATAAGGTACCTGAACATCGTAGAGTGCAACAATATTTTCATGCTGAAGTTCCTGTTAAGGAAATTGAGAATTAAAAATATTTGCACTTACTATGATAATTTTTATTTCAACATACAAATAAAAATTTAAGTATACATGTACATATACACTATTTCTAGTATACTACTATTACTAGATGAGAGTACTCCACAGTCTATCATGGAATATGGTATGTGCCAAGTCAAACTTTACTTGGGGTCTAAATTTCTTTTCAGTACCATCATTTATTAGACTCTTAACAAGAGGAGTACTTTCATTTCCAAAATAAAAGTCATAAATATGGTAACATATTTCTCTGCTAGTCTTCTAAATTTAATATATAATTTCTAATAGCAAAAGAGGCATGAAATTTCAAAGGCTTTTAGAAAGGATATTTGCCTGAGAGAAAATAAAGTTTAATTCTTAACTCAAAAAATTATACTGTGGGCCTTCCTGGTAGCACAGGGGTTAAAATCTCAGGGCATCAAGCTATTGCCAGCCACTGAGGCATGATATGAGTTCGATCCCCAACCAAGTAGCTAACTCACATGGTACAGCAGTCCTCTCCTGTGTTGCCTGCTGTTCCCCTCAGCAGCACATTTCAGTAGACTGCCTGCTGTGCTCCCCACTCTGTCTCTGGTGAATCCTCTCACCCGCACCCCCTCACCCCACACCTCTGACCTATACCTCAGTTCTTGTATGCATAAATAAAAATAAATCTTAAAAATATATATATACTTCTTTAAAAAAGTGCTCTCCACAGAATAATATTTATTAAAGTTGGTTTTACATGAGGATTCCATAATCACATCAGTTTGGAAAACAATGGGTTAAATACACCCAAACCAATTTTCTCATTGCGTAATTTTTCAGTATATGAGCCAAGGGCTTTGTGACTCTCCAAGAAGTATTTAGTAAACAGGACTTTCCACACTTATTTGACCATGACCTTTTTATTCCTCAAAGCATCTTACTTGAATTGAATAATGCTGCTTGTGATCTTTCCTTCTGAGGAAAACAAATTGTTCAAATTAACAAGAAAGAAAGATTCCCAGATCCCCCAACACTTAACTGTAATGTGAAAGGGGTCAACAGAGGTAAATAATATATGAGAGGCCTGACTCAAAGATTAACATAATAACTAGGGGAAAGAAGACATGAGATACTGAAATCAGTTTTCATAGAATCCTCCCAAACATGGCCAACATCCAGAAACATCTACTCTTAAAAACAGCTTCCGAGTACTCAACGTTTCAAAACACCGAGCATGCAAAAATGAAAGCAACAGGTGAAAATTCTCAAACTTTTGAGAAGTTTGAGAAATAGGTCCAACTATTGCAAAGAATATCATCATGTAATCTTTAGCCTAGGTTTAGCCTTGTATAAAATAACACAGAAAACAAACATACCTTTAAGATTTTAATCTCCTTCCCAAGCAGTATTTGTGATTTTGACAAGTTCTTTTTATTAATACTTTTAATAGCTACCTCCCAGTCAGTTTTCTGGAAAAGAAAAAGAATGTTATTCCTGTATACAAAAATAATCCACCAGGGAAAAAAAATCTGTAGCCACCAAGACCTTTTTAGCAAATTTATGTGCTAAATGAAAATATGGAAAAGAATCTGCATCAAAACAATATTTCATACATCACAATTAATATACAAGACAGTCACTAAAAATAATTAATATGAAAACCACACAGTAACTAGTACTAAGTGAAAAAAAGAACATAGTTTACCACCATTTAAGTTATGAAGATATGTGGACAATAAACTGAAAGATAGTATGGTTAACTGACAACAAATTTGATAGGTTGGCAGTATTAAACCTTATTTTAGTTACTTTCTTCTTGCGTTTTAATTTATTTTAACAAATTAAAATCAGTATTTATTACTTTTTCTGATAAGCAACAATGCCAGCCCACTTTTAACATGCCTCTTGACAACAATCAAAATTGCCAAACCCTTCGTTTCCACTCGAGGTTCCTTTCCAAATTCTTTAGATTTTGGAACCTCGTGTGATCGCTTTGCAAAACAGCAAAAAACTTAAAAGGGGGGTGGGGTAGGAGCGGGGGGCTTGAACATGCTTTCTTGTTTATTTGGATTGAAAAACGGAGCGTCCAACCAACCATCGTCTCCACTCGGAGCCCGTCTTCCAAGAAAGGGAAGATGGGGACGCGGTTCATCCGGGTGTCGGAGAACCAAAGCTGGGAAACGTGACACCCCAGAGTTTGAGAAAGCCCCGGGCTAACGGGAAAGCAGCCCATTTTCCGCTGGGTCTGCAATAATCGACCTCAAAGGTGACGAACCCTGGCAGCCCAGAGCGAAAGGAGGGTGGGGTGAGGGCGGGACACCGCAGACGAGGTCTACGCCCGAGCCCTGGGCTGCGCCGGGGGTTGCAGCCCTCTAGGATTTGGGGGGACGCTCAAGCGCAAAGGCTTCTCTGGGCCGGCCGGGGGTCGAGTCGCTTACAGCACTTTGTTATCGGGCTCTCCGCCACCGACGGGAAATCAGAGGCCCGGCCGCCCGGCCGTAGGTGGAGCGCTGCCTAGTGGCCCCGGCCTCCAAACAAACCTCGCCCGACCAAAACAAACCCCCGACACTGACAGCGCGCACAATGGCAGGCCTCGGGGCGGGGAGCCCTGCCCGGCGGGTGCGGGTGCGGGTGGGGGTCGCTGCGCCCGCGGTTTCTACAAGTTTCGGGACCCCCCAGTCCCGCCGCGCGGGCTACTGGGGCCCACAAAGCCCGGCCTCGCTCGGACCGGCGGGGCTCACCTGCCGGTGTCGCCCCCGGAAGACCACGGCGAAGGCCCCGTGTCCCACGAGGTCCCTCTTGCTGTACTCGAAGTCGCCCACCACCTCCATGGCCGCGCCCCCGGGGCATACGGCGGGCGGCGCAGCTCCGCGGGCCGGGATCAGCACCGCAGGCCCGCCGGCCCGGAGCGCGCCCGCTGGCCGCCGGAATGGGGCAGCCGCGGCCCCGCGCCCGGGCGGACGCTCATGCCGAGAGGCCGGAGCGGGGAGAGGAGAGGCCGCCGAGCGGGGCCGGGGTCAGCGAGGCCTGGCCCGGCCCCGGTCTCTCCTCATGGCCCGGCTCGCCGCCGGCCGCGGGTTCCCTGGCGAAGCGGCCTCGGCGCTGGCGGGCCAGGGGCGCCGCCGCCGTCACTGCGCGCCCCTGGAACCGCACACGCGTCCGGGAGAGATGCGGGGCCCGGTCCTCCCCATCCCCAGCTCGTCTGGCCGCTTCGGCGCTCTCCGCCCCGGGGCGCTGCTTTGGTGGCCGCCGCCCAAGGACCGACACGGCAGCGGCACCCGCGCACCTCCGCGCCTCCGGGCGGCGCCCAACGCACAAGCGCGCGCCGGCCGCTCCCGCGCCGACTGTCGGCCCTCCGCGACGTCAGCACGTCTTGTAGGACGCAGCGCGCGGAGAGGTTGCTCCCTCCGCCGGGAAAATGAGTACCTGCGAGCTCTGGTTTGCACGCCCACGGCCCGAGCGAGAACCCAGTCACTGCTAAAGCAGGAAAGAAGATTCTGCACTGGGCCTGGGTGCAGAATGGAGCTTGCCACAAACGGGACTAGAGCCAGCTAGAAGAAGGAGGCTTCGAGGAAATAGCCCTTGAACTCCAGCTGCAGACGGGTCGGAAATGTCCTTGGTGCTGTGTAGACCCCAGGCACCCGGTAAGAGCAACTCTACACCTAGAGCCGGGATTTCCCCTTGAACTCTAAAACCCAAGTCATGCCGGTCTTCGACTCTAATGCGTTCGCTGCCCAGGGTGCTTGAAGAGATGATGCCTGGCTGCAATTCTGCAGCCAAATCTTTTGGGGTCTCTTGTCTTCCATGAAACGCTGTTGACATCAAAAGAACCCTTCCCATAGAAATGTTTTTGCATGCATACTCGTTATTGCATGCATTTTCCAGGGCTCTCAGGAGAACCCCTGCTGCCCAGCCCCCAGGTGTCCTGCCTGTTTAACCTCAGCCTTACCTTGAATGGCTTAAAGTGAGCTTTCTTTATCTGATTTTTGAAGTTCGAGTAACAAGGAATCTATTGTCAACTGCCAAGGCAGTGTCTTATGAAACCATTTTGTAAACATGTTTGAAAATGTCAGAAAATTCAGGGCCCATGTTATAATGTAGTTAGGTGTATTTCCTCCCAGGTTATCTCCCGCCACCAGAATTACATTCCCCACCCCATCCCCATCCTTGCAAACAGAGTTTTGAAAGCTGGCCAGGGGCCATAAAAACCTCCAACCTTAAGATAGTCAGCTTAGGAATTGAGAACACCCCCTTTTCCTTTCTCAATCCTTCAAATTGTAGGGTCTTATATTTCTGCTTGTACCTACATAATCTTAGTACTTTGAAAGTTGGCCTAAGTGAGTGTTACCCACTGTAAAAATCTGGAGCCTTCAAAAATTGAGAGCAAAATGAAGCAAATTTGAATATACACACTGTTGACTCAAAAGCAATCAGTAATTCCCAAAATAAGATGGGTTTATTGGAAACAACAGAAAAGGGACAGATTGGAGAGTGCATGGTGAGAACCACATGTACCTCCTGGAATCAAAGGTCAGAAAACTGGTGGAGAATCAACATTACTTCCCCTAGAGGTGCAAGGCCTGTTAGGTTGTTATTAATAGTTTGCTAACTGAATGTGCACACATGGGCACTCTCCTATAGTCTGATCTCATTTAAATGTGGCCTTTGTCTGTTATTTTTCATATTTTCCTCTTTTGATGTAGATCCTTCTTTGCAAGCATCGCTAATTAGCAACCAGCTATCTGCCAGAATCACTGGCCTCTTGTCCCATGGTGCCAGGAAGGAACTTTCCTGGGTGTCCTGTCCCACATCTCAGGGAAGGCATACAGACTGGGAACCTACTGAGGTCACATTAGAGTAACAAGAAGGGTAAAACAGAGATCACAGATTTTTTTTTTTCTTTTTAATTTTTATTTATTTTGTGTAGAAGAACTGGGGTGTAGGCCAGAGGTTGGGGCTATGAGAGGATTCACCAGAAACAGAGTGGGGAGCAGAACGGCAGATTGACTGAAATATACTGCTGAGGGGAGCAGCAGGTGAGTCAGGAGAGATCTGCTGCGCCATGTGGGTAGCTCCCTGACTGGGGATCAGCTTCATAGGTTAAGTCTTAACCACTTGCACCACCAGGGTGGCCCCCAAAAATCTTTTGTAATTGATTGGGAAATGCTGACAACAGCCTTGTCCTTTCATGGAAGGGAGTAAGAAAATGAGACAAGAAATAACAACAATAAGAAAAACATTAAAATAAGAAAAACGTGGTTTGGCCACTTGCAAGGCTGTCTCCTCAGCTGCTTCAAATTCTTGGAAATCTTCATTTTCAGGTCACCTAATAATGTTCAGTCAAAATTGGGTACATTCTATAGATGTGTCACATGAACCCCAGAGTCTGAAGTTTGGCTGCACAATTGTTCACTGACTGGTGATTGCTAGCTAGTTTATACAATGACCAGGTTTGGTAAATGCTTGACTAGCAATGGAGAAGAGAGAACTTGAGTTTCTGCCCAAAACACTTCCCTGCTTGAGGTTGGCAGATGGATGTTTAAAGAAAATGCGGGGGTTGGTTTTCTTCAGGGGTGAGCCTTGCATGTGCTTTTTCCTTACATGTTTGTAGCTCTCAGCTGGACTGTGCAGATTCAAGCTGTTTTTAGCTGGTTCTGCAGTTTGACCTTTACACAGCAGTAGCTTCTGCAAAAGATTCCACCTAGAAGAGAACAATAACTGGAAGAACATGTACTCAGTGAAATGTTAAATGTTTCAGTTTTATACTGGGTAAAGTTTTGCACCTGGTAACACAATGGGATTGGCAGCAGTCCCTGATAGGGTCATTTCCAGCAAGGATGAAGTTTTTCTGAAGATGTCTTTTCCAATAGTTTGTAGGGTGTGTTGCTTAAGGTCTTTATCTCCCTGGAGCATCTGTGAAAAGATTGTTCAACTAGACATGGTTATTTCTGATAGAAACAATTAGGCTTTTACAATATTAATGTGTATTTTCTTTAATCAATTGTGAATAAAAAGAATTAGAGACTAAGTGCATTTGAGTATACTATGGCATCTCAAAGGGTGAGAGTTTGAGTTCCAAAAGGATTGTATCTGAGATATAGAAGGACAGGCTGCAATGCTTATAAACAGGGATTTACAGGGTCTCTACCTATTTTGGCAATTGAGTTTTAATAGTACCATTGGTGCATTTTACTAAATTAGATGATTGAGGATAGTATGCCCAGTGAAGCTGTTACAAAAACTGACAAAATGGCATAAATTTGTCAGAGCAACTGGCCAGTAAAATGAATATGATGCATGCATCAGTATGATGTTCGAGAGGTGCTCCCTATGTATGTATGATCTTTTCCTAAAGGATTTGGTGACCACAGAAGAGTCAATAGCCTGTTTATAAGGGAAAACCTCAGTCTAGTGAGGAAACATATAGACTATAATTAAAACATATTTCTCAGCTTGAAATGAGGATAACTAGATGAAATCCAATTGCCAGAATGCTAACTGCCTATAAGCAATTTAGAGTGTCTAAGAGGGGGCCTCCTTGGTGATGTAGGTGTGAAGTCTCAGCATGATCACTTGCTACACCCCAGCCAGGGAGCTAATCCACATGGCACAGCAGACCTCTCTGTCTCGCCTACTGTTCCTCTTAGCAGTGTATTTCTGTAGATCTGCCTGTTCTGTTCCCCACTCTGTCTCTGATGAATCCTCTTGTCCCCGGCATCTCTGGCCTATCTTCTTTGTATAAATAAATAAATAAATCTTTTTTTTTTTTAAATAGAGTGTTCAAGAGCTGCACAAGCAGATTTCCCTGGATTATATTTTGAAAAGAAAGGACATGTAAGGTGGACACTATTTGTGGACTTTTTAGTGTTTTCAAATCAATATTGATCCACGAATAATATCATTTTATCAGTGAACCATAGATTTGGATAAGAGTGGAGATTTCAGTCTCTGGCAGGACTGAAAATTGTTATTTGGTCCAACCAGATCTTTTCTCCTTCTGTCATGCCAATAGTTATTAAAGTTCTAGTCCTGTTTTCCTGTCTAGGGTCAGTTGTCAGCCAGTCATTCTAAGTCATTTACTGGAGAAAATGTCCCTTTGAACCATGATAGGACATTTGGCTCTTACTGCTTCCTTTAAGAAAAGCATTCTTCATGGAAAGATGATGTCCTTTAGCTTCAAGAGAGTTCATTTTAGAATGTACTGGAATCTTTTTTTTTTTTTTAAAGATTTGTTTTTATTTATTTATTTATACAAGCACTGTGTACAGTCAGAAGCACGGGAGGGTGAGAGAATTCACCAGAGCCAGAGCCGGGAGCAGAGCAGGCAGAAGGACCGAAGCACACTGCTGAGGGGAGCAGCGGGCGGCAGGAGAGGTCTGCGCGCCATGCGGGACCCTCCTCCGGTGGCCGGGGAGCAGCCAGGGATTGAACCGGCGCTGCAGAGGCTGCGGGCAGCTTTGCAACCCAGCGCTCAACCGCTGCGCCACCAGGGAGGCCCTGTACTGGAATCTTAATAGTTAAAGAATTTGTAAAATATACTGCCCAACAATTTCTGCACATAAGGACCATTTTTTATTTTGTCTCCATTATAAATAAGGAAACCACACTGCTTCCACAACATTCAAAATCATGAGTTACTCCAAAATCATACCTGTTATCATAAATGTTTTGTCTTGGCTAGTACATGCCCATGTGAGCGAGTATAATTTGTCTTGTTGCACTTTAGTAGCCAAAGGCAAAAGAGCTACTTTGATTACATCAAAAAGGGTATCAATATTGCATATCCAGCACAATATTAGCCACTAATAAACACAAATCATGTGACATGTTAACATTACCCAAAGGAATTTCTTGCAGGTCATCGTGAGGAGTCAGGAGGTGATCTATTACTAACAGCAGAGAGTGGAGTAGCAGGCTAAGTTTTTTACAACATGAAAGTGTTACTGGGAAATAGCAAAAGGATCTCATAGGAGATAAGGTGTTTAAAAAATGTTGAGGCTTAACAATTCTTGAGAGCTTAGCTACAATGGGGGATTAGGAACAGTTGAATGCCAAGGAATGGACAATGTTGTTTATTAATGGCTCAGAGATCCTGGACAAAACTTCATCTTCAACCTTTAGGTTTCCTTACAGGTAAAATTAGAGTATTTCAAGGAAAAATGAGGCCAATAATATTGAAATCTTCTACAGTAGGGTTCATGCCTTGAGAGACTTCTTTATTTATAGGGCTATTATTGGTTAATTCTGGGAACAGGTTTAGTGTGATCTATTTGAATACTGATGGGAGGTACTCTGAATTTTGTCAACATCAGGAGAAGAATTTTCCAGAAAAGGGAAGGGGAGAGAAATTTTGAAGCCATTTTCTCCCAATTTTTTTGTTTCTTTTTCTTTTAATTTTTTTTTTTTAATAGAAGAATTGGATGTAGACCTGAAGTATGGGGCATGAGAGGATTCATCAGAGACAGAGTGGGGAGCAGAGCAGGCAGATCTTCTGAACTACACTGCTAGGGGAGCAACAGGCGGGACAGGAGAGGTCTGCTGCACCATGTGGGTGAGCTCCCTGGGCAAGGCTGGAACTCAGGCCATAGCAGTGATAGTTGTGAGACTTAACCCTTAGGCCACCAGGGAGGCCCTGTTTGTTTTAATTAATTTAAGGTTTTGTTTTTTTTTAATTTTGTGAAGAGGCAGGAGACTCTTGGTAACATTTGGCAGTTTCCAGATACCATTCAAAATGGGCTTTCCATTCAGTTTTGGCAATTTCAGAGCCATGGCTATCAAGTTAGTTTTAAGAAAAACAAATTTGGGGACTTCAAATGTTACCCATAATCTCCACTGGAGTTCTAAATTATCTTTAATTAATCAGTACACTCAGTTAGAAAAGGGCATGTAGTAGGACTATGCATGGTACTGAAATTAAGCCAATAGAGATTCCTAAAAGAGGAACACCCTCAAAATACTGAGAAGACTCAAACTTCATTGTCTTTTTAAGTTTATATTATTATTGTTGCCAGGAATTCGCAAAAAATCGTTTTGCTCCATATCCAGAAGGAAATTGGGTGATGGGCTTATTTGAGTTCTTACAACTAACACACTCTATCCAATAAGGTAACAACCTGTTTTCTACCAAGTTATTGCCAAACTGAATACTCAAACAAATGCACTAATGTCCGGTTGTTTCCAGAATGATCACACCAAAGAGCAAACTAGCACAATCCCACAGGGACTCTTTTCTGAGAACAAATGGACTGAATACATTTTTATGCTCACATGCAAAAGGCACAGTCAGAGCTTGGAGGACCTGTCCCTAATAGATGGGGTCAAAGGCTAGTATGTCTCTAGTAAGAACCACCTAAACTCAAAGAATCTGGCTAAGACTGACACAAGTCCAATGGAATAATCCGTATCCTCAAATGATTGGTTATGTGCCATGGCTGGTACCCCAGATGATACAAGGCCTTAGGCAAACAGCAACATTTTCAAATAACCCCCAGAGAGAATGCCACCAAACTAAGGATCTCTCCAAGAAAAGACTTACCCTGGGTGTCCTGGATTAGTGGGAGAGCAGCGACTGCAAGTGCCTTCATGGACCCTCACTTGATTTCTATCAGTCTCAGAGATGTCAGGAGTCTTACCTGGATCCTGTACAGGTCACCAAATATGGTGAACTAAAACAAAAGTCATCAGTTATTCCAATAGCAGAATGGGATTATTTGGAAACAAATAACAGAAAAAGGCCATTTGGGGGAATTCCTGGCAACAATAATCATGTAAATAATAAAAGACAATGAAACATTAATCATCTGAGTGTTTTAAGGGTGTGGCTCATTCAGAAGCCCCTGTTGTCCAAAATTTTCAGTACCCTGGTCCTTCCACATGTGTATTTCTAAACAAGTGTATTAAATTAACTAAGAGTAATTTAGATTGGAAAGTGTTTGTCTGCTGGCAAGACCCACATGTTGAAACAAAGTTCCATAAACCCTATGTCTCCTCTTCTTCCTTCTGCTAGGGTGGGGAAGCAGCATCACTTCCTGTAGGAGATGCAAGGCATGTTGGCTTGGTAACTGGCACTTTTCTAGTCTTCTGACCTCATTTAAATAGGATTTCTGTGTATTATTTTTCATAACACAGCAATTCACATGGAGATGATTCCTTACCTCTTTGAAAGATTCTCTATCATCTATCTTTAAATAAGAATACTTAAATAGGTTCTAGGATTTAATACACCAAAATTCACTAAAAATAGCTCTTAAGGAATATGTTTCTTAAGGGCTGTAGGGCCCTGAACAAGTTACAAACATTATGTGCCTCAGTTTCCTCATCTGTAAAATAAAGATAATAGCAATTACCTTATCTGCTTAAGAAGGTTAAATTAATGTGAAAAGAGCATAAAAAGTTCCTAGCTTGTACAAAGCACTATTTATGTGTCTGGCAAGTAAGTAAAGTAAGATCTAAGCTAACCTTAGCAACACTTATCCACCCCGGACCAGGGCCCTCACAATCTTTCCCTCTTTCCTCCTCTGTCTACTCCCAAAATGGTTTTAGAAGAACAGAATAAAAACTTTTCGTGGGCCTCCCCGGTGGTGCAGCGGTTGAGCGCTGGGTTGCGAAGCTGCCCGCAGCCTCTGCAGTGCTGGGTTCAATCCCCGGTTGCTCCCCGGCCACTGGAGGAGGGTCCCACAGGGCGCGCAGACCTCTCCAGCCGCCCACTGCCCCCCTCAGCAGTGTACTTCGGTCCTTCTGCCTGCTCTGCTCCCCGCTCTGGCTCTGGTGAATTCTCTCACCCTCCCGCACTTCTGACTGTACCCAGTGCTTGAATGTATAAATAAATAAATAAATCTTTAAAAAACAAAAAACTTTTCAACTCCACAGAGAGACTATCTTCATACTAGTAATGATGGCTTAGCTAACAGACATTGGTTAATCTATTTCCCATAAGAAGCAATGAGTATAAAATTTGCAATGTGAAGGCAGCTAAAGGTAGGTAGATCTCCCAGTCTTTCTCACACACTACCTGGCAGGAGCCAACATCTCAGGGAGCATGATAACTGGGGAGCCCTCCAAGGCTTTTCAGAGGTAGCTGAAACTACTGGCTTTGGGGTCTATTACTGAGGTGCCTCCTTGGGCCTTAGTGCTATCCAGGAGCTTCATTTCATCCTCTCTGCTGGTCACTTCACTGTCCAGACAAGGACACATGGATCTTTGTCAGCTGACCCCATGCACATTTCCCACATATCTCTGTCTCAGAGCTTTTATCATGAGACATAATTCATAACCTCATCCTCTTCATTATGAATTCAAGCTAATTGATATACTAATGAATATCAGTTTCGAGTTGTTTAATGTCATTAAAATTATGTCCCCAGAATAGAGTATTATGGAGATGATTTTTAAGAAGCCACTATAAGCTCTTTTTTTTATCATTGTAAATTTTTTTTTATATAATAAATTTTATTTTTATATTCCCCATACAATTGCAACCCCCCCATTCTGACCCCAATCCCTCCCCTCTCGCCCCCCACCCCCCAAAAAGTGTCTCTGGTTCATAGTTTTTTGTTGATTTTGATTTTCACTTTCTTATAGTTATTCATTTTCCTGGTCCCTTATTTAAGTTTTCTAGATTCCTGCTATGAGTGAGACCATCCGGTATTTTTCTTTTTCTTTTTGGCTTATTTCACTGAGCATGATCCCTTCCAGTGCCATCCATGTTGCTGCAAATTGCATGTGTTTATCTTTTTTGAATGCTGAGTAATATTCCATGGTATATATGTACCACATCTTCTTGATCTGTTTTTGGGCATTTGGGCTGTTTCCAAAGCTTAGCTATTGTAAACAGTGCTGCTATAAACATAGGGGTGCAGGTGCTCTTTGGAATTGATGTTTCTGTGTCCTTTGGGTAAATACCTAGGAGTGGAATTGCTGGATCATATGGAAGCTCTATGTTTAGTAGGTCCAGAAATCTCCACACAGCTCTCCATAGTGGTTGGACCAGTTTGCACTCCCACCAACAGTGCAGGAGAGTTCCTTTTTCTCCACAACCTCGCCAACATTTGTTGTTGCTAGTTTTTTTAATATGTGCCATTCTCACTGGTGTAAGATGGTATCTCATGGTAGTTTTGATTTGCATTTCCCTGATTACAAGTGATGTTGAACATTTTTTCATATGCCTGTTGGCCATTTGCATTTCCTCTTCAGAGAAGTTTCTTTTTAGCTCTTCTGCCCATTTTTTGACAGGATTATTTTCTTTGTTGTTGTTGAGTCTCATCAGCTCTTTGCAGATTTTTGTGATCAGTCCTTTATCATTAGTGTTGGGTGCAAAAATGTTCTCCCAGTCAGTGGGGTTTCTCTTTGTTTTTGTTATTGTCTCTTTTGCTGTGCAGAAGCTCTTTAATTTGATGGAGTCCCAGCTGTTTATCTTTGCCTTCACTATCACTGCTTTGGGTGATGTATCTGTAAAGATGTCTTTGATGTGCAAATCACGTAGTGTTTCGCCTATATTTCCTTCTATATATTTTATGGTTTCAGGTCTTATGCCTAGTTCTTTAAACCCCGAATTGCCAAAGCTCTACTGAAAAAGAAAGAAGGGAATGGAGGCATCACACTCCCAGACTTCAAACTATACTACAAAGCCATAATCATCAAAACTGCATGGTATTGGAACAAGAACAGACATACAGACCAATGGAATTGAATAGAAAATCCAGAAATAAACCCACAGATTTATGGTCAACTAATCTTTGACAAAGGAGCAAAGACTATGCATTGGAGCAAAGAAAGTTTGTTCAATAAATGGTACTGGGAAAACTGGGTTGCTACATGCAAAAGAATGAAGCTTGACCACTACCTCACACCATACACTATAACTCTTAATTTGGACCTGCATCGTGTCCCTTATGCACAGGCCAAGCACACACCCCATAAATACACCACTGCTTTAAAAAACAAAATATACATTTTGCACACATAAGAATTCTGACCTCGATGCTCGTTATTGAAAAGAAGTGGTAATGTAATAGGGTGGTCCCCAGGAAAGGGGGAAGTTCCAGGTTTCCTGTCCCACCCAAAGGAGGGTGGAGCTAAAGAGAAGAGAAGAAGCTGGAGAAGAGACAGAGAAGGAAGGAAGCAGGATGGAGAGCCAGAAGGAGACCTGGAGGAGGCACATGGAGCAGAGAGACACATAAAGAAACAGTGCTTGCCTTTTGGTTGTGGACTGGGTGACACAGATGTGGGTGAGAGACCCATGGGGAGGATACTAATGGCAGCTTTTATCTTGATCTTGACTTTGCTCTTTTCCTCCCAGATTTGTCTGGTTGTTTCTGATCCTTTTCTGTGGGTCCCCACTGAAGGATGATTTAGACTTGTGACAGGCTTTGGGGCCTTGCTCTGGGCCAATCCTGCTTGGGTGGACTTTTACCCACAAGGGGATGGGTAATTTTGGGTGCTTGATTTAGAAACTAGATTCTTTGCTTTTTCTGTATTGTTTATTTATTGTGTTAAAGTTCCTTTTCATTAAAGTCTCATATGTTTTGTGTTGATGTGGCGGGTGGCAAAACCTATTTAGAGCAGGCAGGTTTGCAGGGTCTGAGGTGCCCCTCTCCCTGCACTGTAACAATAAGTGCCAGGGGGAGCTGTGTTAAGGGGATGTTTACAGAGGACTATATCAGTAGCAAATTACAAACACTAGATATGATAAAATAGAAAATAAAAAAGAAATGTAGATAAGGATACTGGTGTGCCACTTAGAGTTCCCAGACAG
Source organism: Talpa occidentalis (assembly GCF_014898055.3). Taxonomy (NCBI): domain Eukaryota; kingdom Metazoa; phylum Chordata; class Mammalia; order Eulipotyphla; family Talpidae; genus Talpa; species Talpa occidentalis. Next base: position 98,886,399 of record NW_023605083.1, on the reverse strand, counting down.
GGCCTCAAAAACAAACTACCAGCAGAAGCAAGGACTGGAAGAGGACTGCTTTCCATCTGTGTGTCTACTTTTCCCTCAGTGTTCCTTTGACATGTGAAACATCAATTCCAAAGAACACCTGCACCCCTATGTTTATAGCAGCACTATTTACAATAGCTAAGCTTTGGAAACAACCCAAATGCCCAAAATTAGATGACTGGATCAAGAAGATGTGGTACATATACACCATGGAATATTACTCGGCATTCAAAAAAGAGAAACACATGCAATTTGCAGCAACATGGATGGAACTGGAAGGGATCATGCTCAGCGAAATAAGCCAGAAAGAAAAAGAAAAATACCGGATGGTCTCACTCATAGCAGGAATCTAGAAAACTTAAGTAAGGGACCAGGAAAATGAATAACTATAAGAAAGAAAATATCAAAATCAACAAACAACTATGAACCAGAGACACTCTATGGGGGGTCGGGGGCGGGGAAAGGAGGGATTGGGGTCAAAATAAGGGGGTTGTAATTGTATAGGGAATATAAAAATAAAATTTAAATTAAAATAAATAAATAAATACATACATACATAAAATGTTAAAAAAAAAAAAAAAGAAGGACATTAGGGCTCACAGTCACCAGTCTCAAACTAAAATTTCTTAAGGAAAGTATTTCAGGTGGCCTATCTTAAGTGAGGGGTACTGAACAATTATCTGAAGTCAGGGATTGAAGTTGAGGAAGGCAGGTTGGGTTGTATAACCATGGCTGCTTCCAATATAAGTCTGCATGCACCAAGGGAAGGAGGAGAACCCCTAGAAGCAGGTTCTGGAAGGTAATCCAAGTGTGTTTCCCAAAAGTCAAATTTATGATTTATTCAGGAATGGAAACAAGTGGGAATTTTCAGTTTGCTTCTGAAATCATGCAAAGTTGAGAATATGATTGACTTTCATTGTTCTTAATTTATCAGAGTGTGTGTGTGTAATCATGCCTGTTGATAAGCTACTGATATGTTTTAGTACCAGCTAGAAAATTGTATACTAGTGTTAAAAGTTGATAGCAGGCTAAAAGTGGAGTCACTTTTGCTAAACCCCACGCCATCAAACTGATACCATAATTTCAGGTTTTCAGGCCTAGTCTCCCAGCCAGGAATGGATTCCAGGCTGCAGGGGCCTAGGGCAAGCAGAGAGCCCTTAAAACCAAGCCACAATACCTAATTTAATTGCAGTTTCAACTCTACTCAGAAGTAGAATTTTAAACAAATCAGTCTGAAATTTCCTGGTTAGTGCTAGTGGGTAATCCACTTCATAGCCCCCCTAAGGGAAGATGACCTTACCTGAAACAGCCCTTTCTTTTGCTGATAACCTTGGCTCACCCTCTTTCTGCCTATAAAAACCTGCCATTTTGTATACCTCCTGGCAGCACCTTGCCAGACATGATGCTGCCTGCCCCATTCAAGACTATTTTGATGAAGACAAATAGATTTTCAAATTTACTTGGATGAATTTTGTTTTTTAACAATAGTAGCTGCAAAGTGCTAATTTTAATATTCTAATTTTAATGTTATGAAGATAAACTCTAATACTATCTTAGCAGCCAAAGGCTGTAGAATATCCTGATGATGAGAAGGGCTTTATGAAAGTGGAACAGGGTGGTCCCCCGGAAAGGGGGAGGTTCCAGGCTTCCTGCTTCACCCAAAAGGAGGGTGGAGCTGAGCAGGGAGAGAAGAAGCTGCAGAGGAGGCTGAGGAAGGAAGGAAGCGGGGTGAAAAGCCAGAAGGAGACCTGGAGGAGGCGCATGGAGCTGTGAGATACGTGAAGAAACTGCGCTTGCCTTTTGGTCGTGGACTGGTTGAAACAGATGTGGGTGAGAGACCCATGGGGAGGACAACAATGGTGGTTTTTGTCTTGATTTTGATTTTGCTACCAGTCTTATCTGGTTGTTTCTGATCCTTATCTGTGGGTCCCCACTGAAAGACGCTTTAGACTTGTGGCAGGTTCTGGGGCCTTGCTCTGGGCCAATCCTGCTTGGATGGACTTTTACCCACAAGGGGACGGGTAACTTTGGGTGCTTGATTTAGAAACTAGATTCTTTGCCTTTCCTATATTGTTTCCTAATTTGTTAAAGTTCCTTTTCATTAAAGTCTCATGTGTTTTGTGTTGATGTGGCGGGTGGCAGAACCTATTTAGAGCAGGCAGATTTGCGGGGTCTAGAGTGCCCCCTCCCTGCCCTGTCACAACAAGTAAATGTGAGAAATGCTTACAATCATATCTCCTGAGTAGGGAGGCATTTTGAGATTTAGGAGAATCACATTCATTATTATCTTCAGATCACTTCATTGCTCTTGCTTCTATTTTGGTTCAATTGTTTCTACTTTGATTACACTGCTAATGCCTTGAAATTCTTGTTAATAGTTGGTATGCAGAATTTGGTATTTTTACATGCATAAATTTATAATAAAATATGGAAATAAGAACATAAAATTAGAGGCAACTGTTGAAAAAGCAAAACTCATCAGAATACATTTAGAGATCTAATTGGCTTTATTAAATAATGCATGAATTGGTCAGCATCCCAACTAGCAAGTAGAAAGGCACTGCCAGGGCAGGGGCTTGCAGAAATGGAAGATTTTTATAGTCAGAAAAAGGATGGGACAAGATTATTAAAAAGGAAAGGAAAGATTAAATTTTAGGCAAAGCCAGCATCTTGAGGGAAAGGCAAGGGAGTTTTATCATCTAGATTAGCCTCATTGCCTCACTAGCACAGATCAGGAAATTCCAGATTGATTGGCTTAAAATGATACTTTTGGGAGAGCTGAAATTGCAAATAGTTTGGGTGTTAAATCTGGGTTGGGCCTGGCATAAACAATTCCATTTTCAGCCTGTTTTTCTCTCTCTCTCTCTCTCTATTTTAAATACAAAGAAATTTGAATACATTTCTTAAAGTTTGTAGGAAATATCATAACTTCAAATCTTCTGTATCATAAACTTCTGAAATTGTATCAATAACAGACTTGAGCCTTTCTGATACTATGATAATATGAGAACAGCAAGGAGAATAGTTTTATAATATATAAGAAATCCGTGTGAAATTTGCATCTCTAAAATAAAAAACAATTTATTTCAATAAAATTTATTATTATTTTATTTTTTGTTATTGTAGTTACTGTTACACCACAATGGTGCTCACAACTTGAATCATTAAAAGTTAAAACTGTTGGGCCTCTCTTGTGGCACAAGGGGTTAGGTCTCAGCACTAGGACGCTATTCCCAGCCACTGCAGCATAGGTTGGATTCCTGGCCATGGGGCTGGCCCACGTGGTGCAAGCAGACCTCTCCTGTCTCACCTGCTGCTCCCCTCAGCAGTGTATTTCAGTCCATCCCCCTGTTCTGTTCCCCACTCTCTGGTGAATTCTCTCGCCGTCCCCTCCCCCTCCTCAGGCCTGCACCCCACCTCTCTAATGCATAAACAAATCTTAAAAAAAATTTGAAGAAATTATTATTATTATTATTATTATTATTTTATTTATACAAGCACTGGGTATAGTCAGAAGCATGGGAGGATGAGAGCCAGAGCGGGGAACAGAGCAGGCAGACTCATGAAATACACTGTTGAGGGGAGCAGCGGACGTGGCAGGAGAGGTCTGTCATGCCATGTGAGACCCTCCCCGGCAGCCGGGGATCGAACCGGCGCTGCAGAGGCTGCGGGCAGCTTTGCAGCCCAGAGCTCAACTGCTGCGCCACCAGGGGAGGCCCTGAAGACATTATTTAAAAAAAGAAGAAGTTAAAACTGCGACCCTCAGGGCCTCCCCTGGTGGCACAGCGGTTGAGCGCTGGGTTGCAAAGCTGCCCGGCCTCTGCGGCGCCGGTTCGATCCCCGGCTGCTCCCCGGCCGCTCCCCGGCCACCGGAGGAGGGTCCCACAAGGCGCACAGACCTCTTTTGCCGCCCGCTGCTCCCCTCAGCAGTGTACTTCGTCAGTCTGCCCGTTCTGCTCCCCGCACTGGCTCTGGTAAATTCTCTCACCCTCCTGCGCTTCTGACTGTACCCAGTGCTTGTATAAACAAATAAATAAATCTTTAAAAAAAAAAAAAAAACTGGGCCTCCCCGGTGGCGCAGCGGTTGAGCGCTGGGTTGCGAAGCTGCAGCGGGTTCAATCCCCGGCTGCTCCCCGGCCACCGGAGGAGGGTCCCACATGGCGCGCAGACCTCTCCTGCCGCCCGCTGCTCCCCTCAGCAGTGTCCTTCGGTCCTTCTGCCTGCTCTACTCCCCGCTCTGGCTCTGGTGAATTCTCTCACCCTCCCGCGCTTCTGACTGTACCCAGTGCATGTATAAACCAAACAAACAAACAAATAATAAATAAATAAATAAGACATGCCTCTAGAAAATTAAAAAAAAAAAAATTAAAAAAAAAAACTGCTATGCTCATACTTCATAGGAATGGTCACTAGGTTCTGTTAATGCTAAAGAATATTTGCGAACATCACTGAGATAAATTTCAGAGGACATCATGACTCAGTTTTCCAATTAAAGCTTCTGAATTTAAAAAATTCCTGAAGAAATATTTTAGTGATGTGACAGTAAATGGGAAAATAATTTTAATTTTCAAAAAAACTCTATCAGACAATAAAGAAAATGAGAAAATCATTTTAATTTTTAAAAATTTCAATCAGAAATTTAAAGAAACTATTGCATAGTTTAAAATGAATAGAACATTTTCAGCCATGATGGATTTATTAGAACCTAAAAAACAGAAATCAGTATAAATATGTCATTGTAATAGATTTATGCTCCCTCTTATAAAACACATGCCATCTGAATTAAGACAACTGTCCTGGGTGGGTTCTCTATCCTGGAGATGATTGTGAAACCATGGCAGATCCATATTCAGCAGAAACATCTGGACATGGTTAATTATCTCTTGAGCTTGTCTTCTATGAGTCATATAGCCAAAACCAAAAGGCCACTAACGCAGAAGCAAAAAGACAGGAAAAGAAACCACCTGGACCACATTTAGAAGCAAGGGGTCTGTCAGTTTAAGAGGAGCCACCCAGATCGCATTCAGGAAGCCCTCTCACCATACAAGCCAAATCGTACCTATCCAGTGGACTCAGTCAAGTCCCTGTATGTCTATGCCCTTAGTCTGTTCCTTAGCCAACAAAATTTAATTTCTCTGTTCTCAGTCCTGCTTCCACTAAATTGACACAAATACCTTCCCTTTTCTAGGTGGGAAGACAGATTTGAGTTTTAACTTCTGTCTTCTTGCCAGTCAACTTGCAAATAAACCGTAACTTCTTTCAAAATGTCAGTGCTGTACTATTTACAATAGATAAGATATGGAAACAACACAAATATTCAAAAATGGATGATTGGATCAAGATGATGTCATACATATACACAATGGAATATTACTCAGCAGTCAAAAAAGGTAAGCTAATGCCATTTGCAGCAACATGGATGGAGCTGGAAGGGATTATGCTCAGTGAAATAAGCCAGAAGGAAATAGAAAAATATCGGATGGTTTCACTCATAGGAGAAATGTAGGGGAACCAAATAAGGGACCAGAAAAAAATAATTATAATAAATCAAAAAACAAAATTAACAGGCAACTATTAATCAGAGACACTGCAGGGGAGGGGGAGGGAGTGGGATCAAAATACGGGAGGGAATGTGTTCTTACACAAGGGACTGTGGTGACGGTGCACAGGGGAATTGGTGATAGGAAATTTGTGGGGACTACACCTGAAAGGAGAAAGCATGTGTTGTACAAAAAGGAAGAACAATGTAAAATATAAAATAAAATTAAATTAAGACAGTGCTGTGATATTGGCTTTATGCACACCAGGCAATGCACTCTTGGCTCAGTAGCAAATATGGGGATTAACACCAGTGACAGAAGTGCAACCAAATTTGGCTGAGAGATAACTGTGAGGAAGGCTTTACCAAATTTGGGGAACCCCAGCAGAAAAATCTGGAGTAAAAACATCAGAGTTGATCTGCATTGAGCCAAAGTGTTCCAACTCATATAGTCCCTTGATGGGGTTGTCCAAGAAGACAAGACTCAGGAGAGCTAGACTGCCCTCTGTTAACTCGGTCCTGAAGGAGTAAAGATTTAGAAAGTAACTTTTCCTCTCAAGTGGGCAGCACTGTTCTTTCCCCCAGGGGGGTCTGGGCAGCATGTCTCCCAGGATACTCAGGCTATAAGTCATTTCTAATGATACGTGTGTTGTTGCCATAAAGATATTTTAGCACAGTACTTAACATGCAAAATTTAATTCTTGGAAGTTCATTTGATGGGTCTTATGGATTATGTGGAGGTAGCAGGAACAACATCTAAAACCATACGTTAAATTTGATTGTCAGTGCTCAAGAAAAATGATTTTTAAGGGGCTCAGGGCAGGCTGCCCCAAAAGATGCCACATTAGCATATTGATTATTTTGAATTAAAGTTATTTTGGAAATGACCAGTGCAAGAAGGACACTTTGACCCACTCCATCACCCTGAAAGCAGCAGATAAATCTTCCAAGTGACAGAGAAAGGAAATTCAGAGTCAAGATGACTGTGTAAACAAATTCTGCTTAGTTCCTTACTAATTAGTTCCCAGGCTTTAAGTTGCTTTGTCTTGTCAGTTCTTCACAAGTTTATTGTATTTTGTCTAAAAGGTATAAAAACAACCTGCTTTAGTAATTTCTTAGGTCCAATATCTACGAGGTCCCCATGCAAACATAATTAAGATTTTTTCTCCTGTTAATCAGCATTTGTTGTTTTTTTTTTTTAGATTTATTTATTTATGCATACAAGAACTGGAGTACAGGCCAGAGGTGTGTGTGTAGAGAGGGAGTGGTGGTGAGAAGATTCATCAGAGACAGAGTGGGAAACTAAACAGGCAGATTGACTGAAATAAACTGCTGAGGGGAGCAGACGGTGAGTCAGAAGAGGTCTGCTGTGCCATGTGGGTATCTCCCTGGCCAGGGATTGAACTTGTGCTTCAGTGGCTGCAGATAGCTTCATAGGTGGCGTCTTAATCCCTTGTGCCACCAGGGAGGCCCAGTATCAAATTGTTATCCTACAATAACAAAGCAGTAAAAGTTTTTATCAATCCTTCTCTATAGGTTTAATAAAAACATCAAAATAAGAGTGACTAAATAAATAATAAATTAAAAAATTTAAATGTCTGGATTTAATAAATGATATTTTCTTTATAACTTTATTATACTTTACAAGAATACTGTTGAAGCTGATAGATCAATTCAATGGTCCTCAAAGTGTGTGGGTTCCCAAAAGTTCACATTAAGAGGTTTCATGTGGTCAAAACTAGTTTCATATGCCCTCCCTGGTGGCCCAGGGCTTAAGTCTCATTACTATCACCCCTACAGCCAGGCAGCTAACCCACATGGCACTGCAGACCGCTCCAGTCTTGCCTGCTGCTGCCCTTAGCAGTTGTATTTCAGTAGATTAGCATGTTCTGCTACCCACTTTGTCTATGGTGAATCCTCTCAACCCCCTGCACCTCTGCCCTATACCCCAGTTCTTGTATGCATAAATAAATAAATCTTAAAAAATTAAATTAAATTAAAAAATAAAAATAAATCTTTAAAAAATGTTTTAAAAAATAATAATAATTTGGGGATGATGGTTTGGTTGATGGTTTTGTTCTCTTGGTTTCCTCTAAGTCTCATGGTTTGGTTTCCCAAACCATGAACCAGGAGACTTGAATCCATGTCCCCATTGCTGCATTGTTTCTCCCCATCCTCATTACCACTCATCCCTAATTCAGCTCCATTTATTTCCCAAGCACACCAACCCCTTCATACCGCTGAGCTTTGACTGCTGTTGTAATCCTTCTGCCTGGTGTGACTATTCTTTACCTAGAAAAGTACCTGACACACTGGTAAGGTTCAATTTGTTGAATGAGTAAATCTTGTGTTTTCATTTACTTGTCATGCAGTGATGGGGCTTCATCAAAGCCATGGCAATCTGTTGAGAGCAGAACTAGGACTAGAAGCAACCAGCCATACCTGGATGGAATTAGGTCACGTTAACATCTTATGCCATCATCAGCGACTGTGACTAACCCATTGGGGGCTGGAGTATAGGGCTTGAGCAGGGATTAAGTAAACCAAGATAGGAAGGTGATGAGGGGACACAGCATTTTTCATTCAACAAACAAATTGTTTAATATCTAGGCAAGAGAGAGGTTTGGGAGTCATCAGGGATGTGTAGGAGATAAGGTTGTGAAAACTGTTGAGACTATAGAAACAAGAAGAGAAGAGTATGGATCTTGGGAGCACCATAGCCGATCTTGAAAGGAAGTGAGAAACATTGAGGCATTTGGTGGGAGGGTATTTTTTTAAGAGTTCTATGCTTTCTTTTTCTCTCTCTTTTTTTTTTTTTTTGTAGTATAATTGACTTATTACTGTCTTTTTTTCCTCTCCTAAAAATATTTTTTTCATTTTTTAATGAAGTACCATTGTTTACATCTGTGGAATATTTTCACAGTATAGGATTTCTCCCTTCAGCTGTGGTCACGGTAACTCTCCCTCCACCAGAGCACTCATAGTCCTCCACCATACTCCATGGTGCCCTCTCCGTCTCCTCCCCTGTGGTCCTCCCCTTTCATTCATGGGTACCTCAGATCTGTGGTCTGCTTTCAAGAGTTTGCTTCATTTTTTTTCCTTTTTATTTAAAAATTTTTACATCATTGTTCATTTTTGCACAGTGTTTGATTTCTCCTCTCAGGTGTTGTCTCCATAATATTACACCACCAAGATACCCCTGCACCATCACCATAGATTTTTGTGGTGTTCCCTCCCATTTTGATCCCTCTCCCTCCCCCTCCCCTGATGAATGTCTGTCATTTACATTTTGCTAGTATTCTCTCCCCCCACCCCCATCTCTAGTATGGTTTCCCTATGTTCTTCCTATAAATGAAACCATCCCATATTTTTCTTTTTCTTTCTGACTTTTCACTGAGCATAATCCCTTCCATCTCCATCCATGTTGCTGCAAATCGCATAAGTTTATCTTTTTTGATTGCTGAGTCATATTCCGTTCTGTATATGTACCACATTTTCTTGTTCCACTCATCTGTTTTTGGGCATTTAGGTTGTTTCCTTTTCTTAGCAATTGTAAATAGTACTGCAATGAACATAGGAGTGCAAGTTTCCTTTAGAATTAATGTTTTTGTGTTTTGGGTAGATTCCTAGGAGTGGAATTGCTGGGTCATATGGTAGAGCCATTTGGAGTAATTTGAGGGTCCTTGAAACAGCTTTCCATAGTGACTGGACCAGTTTGCATTCTCAACAGCTTTGTAAAAAAGAGTTCCTTTTTCTCCATATCCTCGCTGGCATCTGTTGTTAGTTTTCTTAATGTGGGCCATTCTTACTGGTGTGAGTGATATCTCAGTGTGGTTTTGATTTGTATTTCCCTGATTATAAGTGATGTTGAACATTTTTTCATGTGCCTCTTGGCTATCTGCATTTCCTCTTTGGAGAAGTGTCTTTCTAGCTCTTCTGCCCACTTTTAGACTGGATCCTATATTTTGTTTTTGTTGAGTTATGTAAGCTCTTTGTAGATCTTTGATATCAGACCCTTTTCAGTTTTGGGGAATGCAAATATTTTCTTCCAATCTGTGGGGTGTCTCTACATCTTGGTTATTGTCCCTTTTGCTGTAAGAAGCTTTTTAGTTGTTTGAGGTAGTCCCAGCTGCATATAACATTAGTTTTAAGAATACAGCATAATGATTTGACATTTGTGTATATTACAAAATGGTCACCACAATAAATCTAGATAATATCCATCATCACAGTTGTGGTGAGAGCTTTTGAAATCTACTCTCTTAATAGATCTAAGTAGTAGATCTAACTTTCAAATATGCAGTATTACTAACTATAGTCACTGTGCTGTACATTATATCCCCATGACCCATTTGTTTTATAACTGGAAGTTTGTATTTTTGATTCCTATTCCCATGTCACCCATGATCCCCCTCTCCCAGTGAGAGGAAATTAAGAAATAGCCCATGCTTTTTTTGTTTATAATATTATCTTTGTTTATAATAAAAGTAATAGCAAGTCAGTGTAGAAATTTTTGAAAATACCAGTGGACGAGCAGTCTTGGCATAGACACTCAGTTTCTTGCCTGATCTATTTACAATTTTAGTAAACAAGGGGAGATATTAGACGTGTGTCTGAATGCCACTGTTTTTTGGTATGTTTTACCATTTTAAAATTTATTTGTGGGGCCTCCCCTGGTGGCGCAGCGGTTGAGCGCTGGGCTGCGAAGCTGCCCGCAGCCTCTGCAGTGCTGATTCAATTCCCAGCCGCCGGGCATGGGTCCCACATGGCGCGCAGACCTCTCCTGCCGCACCCGCTGCTCCCCTCAGCAGTGTGTTTTGTCGGTCTGCCTGCTCTGTTCCCCGCTCTGGAAAATTCTCTCACCCTCCCACGCTTCTGACTATACCCATTGCTTGTATAAATAAATAAATCTTTAAAAAAATTTATTTGTGTATTCACTTAAGTAGATATTCCAAAAAGATAACAGATACGGTATTATACATGCTGGGTTTTTCCTTCCTTCTTTTTTATATTTGTTGTTTATTTTCTCCTTTCCTTCTTTCCCCACAAAACATGTCAACAACCCACCATGGATTTTCCCCATGTAAATAAAATCATAAAGAAAAATATATAAATATGTGCTTATAAACATGTATGCAGAAAATATCCTACCCATAAATGTCGAAGGTTGATAAACACAGGATCAAATAATACCCACTTTCCATCATTTTGCTATTCTCAGTTTACCTAATGGAATCCCTTCAAGTTAGTAGAAGCAAATCTAGTTAACTTTTTAAAATGGTTGCATATAAACCATGATATGGTTGCAACAGAATGTATGTCATTCTTCCCTGTTGTGGAACATTCACTGTTCCCACTGTGTATGTGTGTGTGTGTATGTGTGTGTCTGCCATTATAACTATGCTGTTTTAAATGTATCCTTTATGCATTGGTGCTTTCACCTCTTGGGATAGATTCCCAGGAGTGGGACTGCTAGGATTGTCTAAGCGTATATGGATTTTTTAATGTAATAGATTTTTTCAGATTGCATTCCTAAAATGCTGCTACAGTTCTCATCTCTACATCTTTAATTTTTTGGCAGTCTAATGGCAATAAAATAATGTATCTTTTTTTTTAATGTACTTCTTCCTAGAAACTAAGGGAAATGCAGATCTTTTTCATATATTTGTAGGCCGTTAATAGAATTTGTACTTTTTAAAAAAATAAATATTTATTTATTTATTTATACAAGCACTGGGTACAGTCAGAAGCACAGGAGGGTGAGAGAATTCACCAGAGCCAGAGTGGGTAACAGAACAGACTGACGAAGTACACTGCTGAGGGGAGCAGTGGGTGGCTGGAGAGGTCTATCATGCCATGCGGGACCCTCGCCGGGGAACGAGAATCGAACCAGCGCTACAAAGGCTGCAGCAGCTTTGCAGCCCAGCGCTCAACCACTGCGCCACCAGGGGAGGCCCCAGAATTTGTACTTTTGTGATTTGTCTATTTTAATATTTGGCAATATACCAGAGCTCCTCATAGAACTATAACACACACACATATATACACTAACATGGTTTGTCATTCACCTTAAAAATGCTGTTTTTTCCAAATTCATAATTAACCTATTGGCTTAAGTTAGTGGTATTCTTCATGATAACATTTTAAATTTTTAAACATGTCTTTCTGGTTTTTGGTTTTTTCTTTACACCTTCTGGTTTCCTGTCTTAGTTAAATTTTTTTTATATTTAATTTTTTAATCCATCTGAAATTCAATTTTGCCTGAGGTATAAATATAAAACTCCACTGTTTAAAATTGTACTTTAGGGCCTCCCCTAGTGGCGCAGCGGTTGAGCACCAGGCTGCGAATCTGCCCGCAGCCTCTTCAGCGCCGGTTCAATCCCTAGCCACTGGCGAGGGTCCCACATGGCACGCAGACCTCTCCTGCCATGCCCGCTGCTCCCCTCATCAGTGCATTTCGGCAGTCTGCCTGTTCTGTTCCTCGCTCTGGCTCTGGTGAATTCTCCCACCCTCCTGTGCTTCTGACTATACCCAGTGCTTATATAAATAAATAAATAAATCTTTAAAAAAAAATGTTGTACTTTAGTTTTCCCAGGGTATGTCTTAAATGACTTCCCTCCATTCTGAATGCCTCAGTCTTTCCTCCAACTCCCCCAGTTGCGCTGGTCAGCCTTTATGATGACCATGATAGAGATATGCATAACAGACATTTTCCAGAGGGGAGGAGCTAAGTATATAGATGACTGACTCTGAAAATCAAACTTCAAAATCAGCACAAATGGCTCCCAGCAGAGTTTATGCAAGATGTCTTATTGGAAAAAATGATTCACAAATCAGTAAGACCTGAAAGTTGAGCATAGCTTATGAAAACCTGTGCCAACTGGAAAAGGGATGGGACTGCTGGGAGAATGAAAAGGCTGAGTTAAAGAGATAGTGAGTAAGAGCAAGTCGATTTTAGTTGCCATGGTGTATGTGCATGCTGTGTTTTCAACACCATTACCCAAGATCTGCAGGTACCTTGGCTCTGATTCTACCTCACTAATACCCCGGAGTGGTGTGCAGATAGTTTCCCCTTGCTGAGGCCTGTGATAATCTACTGATGCAGCATTCTAGCCCACAAGACAATTCCTTTATTCTTTCATTTACCAAGTATTTATTAGCAAACAAAACTGATAAAAAAGTCTGTCCTCAAGGAACTTCTCTGGTAGGGGAAACAGACCATAAGTAGGATAAATAAAATAGCTAGGGGCCTCCCCGGTGGCGCAGTGGGTTGAACACCACGCTGTGAAGCTATCCACAGCCTCTGCAGTGAGGGTTCGATCCTGGCCGGCCGGCGAGAATCCCACATGGTGCAACAGACCTCTCCTGTGCGCCCACTGCTCCCCTCAGCAGTGTATTTATGTCGTCTGCCTGTTCTGCTCCCTGCTCTGTCTTTGGTGAATCCTCTCACCCTCCCGTGCCTCTGGCCTGTACCCCAGCTCTTGTATTAAAATAAATAAATCCAAATAAATAAATAAATAAATAAAAATAGCTAGGATGTTAGTGATAGTATAGTGTAAGCCCTGATAGGTTTTCTTTTTTTGGTCATATGAGTGCCTGACTTAAGCTTTGATTGCCAAGGCATCCACATCAAAGAGAGTTACCTCAATAAACACATTGGCAGTCATATGACTTAGATAAAACTCCAGTCTCCTTCAACCCCGTCCTTATTTCTTGTTGCTTCTCTTCCTATACTTTAATTCCCACTCTTATGTTTGAAATTCACCAGTAAAGAGTAAGCCCCCCAAACCCTAAGGCTCCCTCATTTCCTAACTCCATTAAATGCAGCACTGTTCTTGAGACAATCTCTCACCCTGACCTCCACGTGCTCATAAAATCAGGATCATGTGACTTCTCTAGAGGAGACACCATCTTGATGCTTTGGTGGAAATGGCCTGCTTCTCCCTCTGACCCGCCTCCCGCAAGTCAGCGCAGTTCTGAGGATTGACGTCGCAGTGTGTGTCAGAGCTTTCTATCTGCTCCCACTGATCTCTCAGCTTTATCAGCAAAGAGATCACATATAGGCAAACACGTACACACAAAATTTTAATTCTTACTGCTTGTGGGTTTTGCTTTTTCCTTTGTTTGAAGAAGACCCACAGCTGCTGTGAATTTCCTTCCCGAGAGGCCTGGCCTGTCAGCTGTGTACTGTGACTGACTTCAGGCAGGGATCCAGGTCAGGTCCCAAGAGGCAGAGGAGATAGCACTGGGCCCTGCTGTCGGGACAGAATGTGCACTTCCTCTTGAGTTGGGTGAAGACAACAGATCAGCAATTCTTACCACAGTGGGGAGCAAAGAAGGAAATCTTTTCCTGGTGTTGGCAATTACACAACTATAAATAAATCCTCATGATTCCTGACTCCTCTAGTGGGGAACCAAGAGCCTGCCCTAAGTACTGAATCTGCAGTATGATGGCAATTTTGGAAATAAGATTATTAGAGAGGGTCTTTCTTAAAACAAACCCAAAGAAAGTCAACTCTTCACACTCTTCATAAGAGATCAAGACCTTTTGATTGCACTGCCAATGTTTTTGAAATCAGAGAACTTCTGTCACCACCAGCTGGTGAAACATCGCCTCCACTTCTACAGATGACACAGAGTCCCAGAGAAGCGAGGGAAAGTCTGAAGATCCCTCCCAAAAGGATGTATCAATAACATAACATGGAATTAAATCTACTTTCATGCCAACTGCACAGTGTAGATAAGGTCTAACACTTGCCTAAGATGGTGGTCAGGCTTTTTCACTTCAGAAATTTTCACACTCTTAATATGTTTTGAGGATTTCAAAGAACTTTGGTTTCTGGGGATTAATATCTCTCCACATACTTTATCAGAAATTAAAACAGAACAATTTAAAATGTTTATTTTATAATTCATTGAAAGAGTAATACACTCATTAATATTAACATATATTACATACTTTGAAAAATAATTTTCAAAACAAAAAAAAAATGTAGTGTCTTTTGGCATTTTTGTAAAGCTCTCCTCTGTTTGCCTAAATAGAAGACAGCTGGATTCTCATGATCTGTCTTTGCATTCAATTTGCTGCAGGATGTTGTTTTGACTGAAGAAATCCTGTCCCCTCAGAATGTGGTCAGTAGAGGGAGGAGTGTTTTAATATTCTTCTTTGATACTGCACCAAAACTTGACAAGTGCTTCTTAAAAGATTAGTTGCAGGGCCTTCCCGGTGGCACAGCGGTTGAGCGCTGGGTTGTGAAGCTGCCCACAGCCTCTGCAGCACTGGTTTGATTCCCGGCTGCTCCCCGGCCACCAGAGGAGGGTCCCACATGGCGTGCAGACCTCTCCTGCTGCCCACTGCTCCCCTCAGCAGTGTATTTCGTCAGTCTGCCTATTCTGTTCCCCGCTCTGGCTCTGGTGAATTCTCTCACCCTCCCGCGCTTCTAACTGTACCCAGTGCTTGTATAAATAAATAAAATAAATAAATAAAAATAAATCTTTAAAAAAAAATTAGTTGCAATCTAAGACCATGTCAATGAGGTTTTTTTAAATACTGTTACATCAAAATCTATGGTGGATTTTGCACTTTGAATGAATCTTTTAACTACACATGGTTTTGTACAACACACATGGGCCATTTGGAAAATATTAGCTCATAGGATTATGCAGATCTTCCAAATGTTGACACATTTCATTATACAATATTTTATTTTATTTTTTAAAAGATTTATTTATTTTACACAAGAACTGGCGTACAGGCCAGATATGCAGGAGGGTGAGAGGACTCACCAGAGACAGAGTGAGGAACAGAACAGGCAGACTGATAAAATACACTGCTGAGGGGAGCAGCGGGCGCGACAGGAGAGGTCTGTCGCACCATGTGGGACCCTCACTGGAGAGCAGGGATCGAACTGGCGTTGCAGAGGCTGCGTACAGCTTCACAGCACGGCGCTCAACCGCCTGCGCCACCAGGGAGGCCCTATACAATATTTTAAAATCACATTTGTTAATCAGATCTCATGAGAATTATCTTAACTCTTGGAAAGCTATCAAGCTCACTATATTGAATACCAGTGTTCCAAAATTCTAATTTTTGCTTGAAAATTTAAATTTTATTCATGGCAATAATTAAATGTCAGCATTTTCTTTTTGAAAGGACTGGCTCACTTCATTTATCTTCATGAGAATGTCTTTTATTTTATTTATTTATTTGTTTGTTTGTTTATTTATATAAGCACTGGGTACAGTCAGAAGCGCAGGAGGGTGAGAGAATTCACCGGAGCCAGCCAGAGCGGGGAGCAGAACAGGCAGACTGATGAAGTACACTGCTGAGGGGAGCAGTAGGAGTGGCAGGTCTGCATGCCATGTGGGACCCTCGCCGGCAGCTGGGGATTGAACTGGCGCTGCGGAGGCTTCGGGCAGCTTCGCAGCCCAGCGCTCAACCGCTGCGCCACCGGGGAGGCCCTGAAAATGTCTTTTAGATAGCCATCTGCACCACCAGTTTGTCAGTTGTTCTTTCATGGTAACCCATGACAACTGTGGTCAGTTCTGCTCACAATTCAAACCAGTGCATAAGTGCTTTTCCTGGAGATAGCCCTCATATTTCAGTGTACGGAAATGCTTTATGCTTACATCTCATTACAAGATGTGATTGAGAGTCAAGATTTAATAAAATTAGTAACTTGCTATTGTTTCACTAAGGATATTATTCTGTCTGTCTATCTAGATGGAGTTTCTCCTTTTATTGCAGTAACATAGGCTTAAAATACTGAACAAGATTTAGGGGAATGTGTTTGTATCTCTTCAGGTGTATGTCACACCACACCTACCACTGAAGAATCCGTAGTCCTTTACTATAGACCACTGAGTCCCCTACAACCTTTGTTCTCACTCCCTCTAGTAGCTCAATTCTGCAATCACATTTCTAGAATCTCCTCCAGCTCCTCCATGTTGTTGCAAATGACAGTTTATCTTTTTTTATAGTTGAGCAGTATTTCATTGTGTATATATACACCACATCATCTTAATCCACTGCTCTGTTGTTGGGAAACTTAGGTTGTTCCCATAACTTGGTTATTATAAATAGTGCTGCAAGTCACTAATTCAAAGGGATATAGATCTCTTTTTAAAAGGCAGATACATGGTGGTGAATACAAATTGGTAGTTTGGTGTCACTGTCCAGATTCCTGCTGAAGTGCCAGACGTTTCACCCACTGCTTTTTCATTATCATTGCAAATATGCCCATGGTGGAAAAGGCAGTTACCGTCTTAGTGTTATTATGAAAATAACTCTAATCTTAAAGACCTCTTGAAAGGACCTCAGAGACACTCAGTGTCTTGGGAATCACGCCTTGTCAACTGCTGGCCTAGTGCAAGAGTGGAACATCTCAACTCCACCTCTTGTGAGGAGGGACCCTTCAGGCCCTAAAGCAAAGAAAAGCTTAGTTCTGACCTGGGCAGGGGTCCAGGAAAGCCATTGGCTGGACCTGGTTAATTTAAAACAAACTCTTCTCAGCATCTGCTGGGCCATCCTTCTTTAGAGCAACAAACCTAGGCCCTTCCTAGGAACATCTATTTTTCTAATGAAAAAAAATTAAGGTACTAATCTTTCAGGATATTGATGAAAGAGTCAGATGACTAGTTGTAGTATCTAATTTATTTAGTTACACGTGCATATTTAAAATAACATTATATACAATAATACATTAATACAAAATATTGCTTTTCCCCCATTCTCACATTTCAAGTAACAATTTTATCAATCTTTCTACATGCATCTTGAAAATCAATTCTTCATCATATCAGAGCCAGCGTTTCTTGAAGGTATCTCCTTCACTTGCATCTAAGTTGTTTGAGATGCATCATTTTCAAATACCTGTCTGACACTGTCAGTGGGAAGTTTGACACCAGTAACCACAGTAAGATAGACTCCCCAACCCCAAGTTAATGTGCGCGCAGGTGCATGTCTCTAATCCTGACAACAAAACTACTCACTTATTGCTTTTGAAATGGCTCTTTGAAAGGCTGGTTTACAAAACCTAACTCTTGCAATAGTGAGGGAATATCTCCTGGAATTATGATGTTTCTTCCCTCTCTCCATTCCAATAGGAGGAATCTATCACCATACAAAACTTGCATTGTTTGAGGTTCCTGGAATCTAAAATATGAGGAGAAACCAGAGGTAGAGCAGTTAGGTTATAGGTGCAACTGAAGAGTAAAATACTGTTCTTGGGAAAAGGCCAGAGAGCTCTAAGCTGGGTTGCTGGGGACTGTCATCAAGTTTTGCGGGATAGGAATGAAGGAATGAAGGAAGTTGGGAGTGGGGCAGCAAAGACTTGGGAGCCAGCCAACCAGGTGGCAATGGAGGACATGGAGCAAGGACAAGGAAGCACACTGGCCAGGAGTGGGCCATCATGGACAGTGCTGATATGTAGTCCTGGTCCAATTGTAAGGGAGATGCAGAGGGTTGTATGCACATGAAGAAATTATTGTATCTTAAGAGAAAGGAAACATATATATATATATATATATATATATATATATATATATATATATATATATATATATATATATATATAATGGACATATCCTGGAGAAAGACCAAGATGGTCAGTTCTGAGAATCACTTAAGGGGGGGGTCCACTTAGATGACCCCCCTAACAGGTTTTTAGATCTGTCATGATACTCATCACATAAATTGTCCTTTTCTTTTCTAGATTACAAGGAGGGCAGGCAGTGTGCTTGTCCCGGGAACTGCTATGTCCCAAACAACTAGAACAGGCAAGTAACAGAGCCTCAGGAAATAAACGCTGGAGAAAGAAATGAAGAGGCGAGAGAGAAGATGAAGAGAAGGAAGTACCAGTATCCCAAAAGAGGGACTTGAAAGGCATGATCAGGACCTCCGAGGGGGAGTTGGCACCAAGGATATGGAGGACAGATCCATAATGCTTTCTATTTGGAAGAAAATGGACCAAATAGGATTTGGTCAGTCCTGGAGGAAAGTCAGGTGCACGGTCCCCAGCAAGGGCTTGAGGGCTGGGAAGCTGAAGACTACGGAGCTGACACTGGCCAGCGGCCTCTCTAAGCCTTATGCCAGGGGTAGAGATCGATGGTCTTGGACCTACAAAGGCTTTCAGTGACTGAAAAAGTGGGGTGATGTTTGGGTGTTCTTGGCTTTGATAAACATTTGAATACTAATAAAGGGTTTATGTGCTTGTCTGAGTGAACCATGAGTAATAGGTCTCAAGTTACATTTCTATGAAGCACGGGTAGTTTCCATAAAGGGAATAAAAATGTTTTATTTCCCAGTTAACAGGAAAGATTTCAAGGCAGTCATTCCCAAAAGCCTGGTCTCCGCAGCAGCAGGAACATCTGGGAATCTGTTAAAAATGCAAATTTTTAGCTCCCATCATAGATCTACTAAATCAGAAACAGGAGTTAAGCTCAACAATCCTATGTTTTAACACATTTTCAGGGGATCCTGATGCACACGACAGTTTAAGAACAACTGCTTTAAAGTAATGAATGGAATGTCTTATATTGCAAAGTCACAATCCCCTAACATTTTTCTTAAACTTTCAGCATCAGCTATACTAGTCTTTAGTGAGTACCACTAAGCAGCAAAAAACAAAACAAAACAAAAACACCCACTAATGCAGCATAGCATTATGGGGAAGAGGACATCTTGCTGCTTGGATTTGACCCCTGGCTGTGAGACCCTGGAGAGATTCCTTTACCTCTTAAGCCTTAGCCTTCTCATTTATAACAAGCAAAATTTATTATATGAGATTATCATAAGGATCAAACAAAATAGTGCCTGGCATAAAGTAAGTACTGAATTATGCTGCTTATTATCATTAAAGTTGATCTCAGAAGGAGCTGATCACTTCATGGAATTGCTCAATAGCTAGTTAGGTTTCTCCAAGATCTTGACCTTGTATCACATAAATGTAATAGCAGTACACCAGTATTGTTTCTAGTTTCTAAAACCCATATATCCCAAAACTCAACAGAGAACACCAAGGCTAAGACTGACCTGTGTCATTTATAAGCCTTGCCTTATTCAGACATGCCTTAATGACCTCAGAAATTAAGGTATCCATTCCTGGTCAACCAGGTGCTCAACACTGAAGTGTGCCTACCCTTGCAATGAGAAAATGGAATGACACAGCAATGGGTCCTAAAGGGGCTGTGGAAGTCAGCAGCTCAAGGAAGGTGAGTGTGAGAGGGCACAGAAGGGCAATTCCTTTCTCATGGCTCTCCCTCCCAAACCTCGAGCTCTCCCTATGGGGTTTCTTTTGGATCACCAAGCCTGATGATTTCCAACAGAACTTGGAAGGAAAGGGTGTTAAATCATGGGTTCAAAGGCTATCTGGAGTCTCAAAAACCAGCACACATTTTAAATGGAACTTCAACTTAGCCTCCCCAGTAGAATGGAAGCTTCAAGGGGTCTGAAAGTCTGTTTTATTCATTCCTGTGTTCCTGCACCTTAAACAGTGCCTGGCACTTAGTAGGCATTGAAATAGTTATGAATGGGTGAATATTTTCTAAATCAGTATTTCTGTCATTAGAAGCAACAATTCGTTCTTCACTGAGATGAGAAAACTTAAGGTCCAGATGGAGTCCTTGGATTTTGGATTTTGGTGATCACTTAAGGTTGGGGCACCCCATTCAGAGATACACTTCACCTGGTGGCCCAAGTGCTTTTCAGCTAGAGTCCTTTTTGTATCGCATATGGGACTCTTACTGTGATAGAGGCAGAGGCCATGCTGGGACCATTTAAAGGTGTCTGAAGTTCAGATATCTGAAGATGGGGAAAATGTCAGCATCACAATTCTCTCACTTGTTCCTTGGCAAATTGTAGCTCCCTTCCAACTGAACTTATGCTCCCTCTCTAGGCACCTTGCCTACTAACCAGAGTGGGTCCAGAGGGCTCAGTCACCCCAGCCTCTGCCTGTGAGTGCTACTCAAGGTACAACTAAGAAGCAGTTTTACAGGGATCTTGGTGGTGCCTGCTGGGAGACAAGGGGCTTAACTGTTCCAGATAAGTTCTGACACCTTGACTGTGCCAGAGTAGGTGTTTTGAAGGGAATGCATTGAGGAAATGTTTGCATAAAATTACAAAGGGACACTATGTGATAGATAGGTAAGCAGATGGGATTTTTCCTCCCTCAACGTGAATGCCTTCCAGGTCTTTGCACACACTGGTCCCTGCAATGTCCTTTACGGCAAGTCTCATAAGTCCAAATCCATACAGTACCACATGTCCTACCTGTAGCCATTCCCAATCCTGCCCAAGCATGAGAAGCCATAGTATTAATATGTAAAGTGTTTTGTAAGGTAACTACTAGTATGGGTCTCCTAAGTTGTATCCTTATCCTTGAAGGGTTTGCTGGGATTTACTCCCACTTATGGCTCCAGCCAAGGGTCGGAGACCTTTCCCAGTACATAGAAATGATAGGCATTTACAAATTCTGTAGTAATTATTGTCCTCCACTACCTTGAGCTTATATCAGCTACTCTTTTAATAGAAATGCCCTCTATTTCTGGATTTATTAGAGTTGCTTTAAGTGGGGATGGTGTTTATCCTTCAGAAGGACATCGGGAAGCTTGGAAAGGGTCTCATCCGGAAGGCCTGAGTTCTCATTTTTGGTGACCATCCCACAACAGGTCAAAGACATCCTTTTTCTGGACCTGAGTAACTCCTCATTATAAAAATGAGGAAGTGTGTTTTAGTTCTATTTGTTCAGGATTCCATTTTAAGAGAATATAAAACATAATCAACAAAGTTTACTAAAGAAGAATTCTCCACAATTTAAGTGATACTTGGCAAACATGCTGAGCACACATAATTAGTAATAAGAGCAATGTAATAGTATTTCAGCCAAGGTTCTTTTGGTTGTAGGCAATAAATGCTTTTGCACTGATTTTTAAAAAGCCAAAATATATTCTAAGGTCACCTGAGGGATTAATGGAGTTCATGACAAGGACACAGGACTAGATCCAGAAACTAGTCAAGTCCTGAGGGCTACCAAAGTAGTTACTCTTAGGCCAACTTGCACTCATGTCCCTGTATTTCTAAAGCCTCTCTGCTTATCCATGCAATGCTCATGGTCCTGACATTTGAAGTGTCCCATTCAAATCACCATCCCAGATAGTGATAGGTACTGTTCCTTTCCCCTGCAAAATTCTTAGAGAATCTTTTTGGGCCTGTTGAGATCAAGAGTTCAATCCTTGTCCATTTAACTGGTATGTGGAAGATGGGAGGAGGAGAGGGAAAAGGTCACAGTGTACAAATCTCAGGAGCACAATGATAGCAGGGTCACTGTGAGTCAGGTAGGTACCCCAGTGTTATCAGAGATGTCACCCATTTCATCAGGTGCTTTGCTATCAATACTTAAACAGCAAGGAAGTTAGAAGTTTTCACAATTAAGAGTGACTTTCCCCTCCAAATTCCTGCTGAATTAGTCAAAGCTCCAGGATTGAAAATTCTTACATTTTATAAAGATCAACTGAATATTGAAACCCAAGATGAAAAAGCTATGAAAAGTTGCTCCATTTCACTGCTCTTCACTGGACTTGCCTGACCCTTGCTTTGTACCTTCATCAAATCTTACAGGAATGATGAAGACACATCAAATCACAAAAGGCACCAATTTCTCACTAACATCTTTTCTTAACAATCTGCACTGATGTCAGCAACGTGAAAAAAGATGGAGATTCAATAATTCCTTGAGTCTATAAAAACCCCATAAGTGAATCACATTTTCTGGGCACACTGTATAGAGCTTGGGAATACAGTAGATATTCAATGTCATATGAATCCAACTCCAATTTTAAAATGAGTACAAGGATCTACTTTAGATTAATTATTAAATCTGGCTAATAATTTCAGGTCACACTCTATTTCTGTGTCCCAAGGCAGGAGGGGCAGAAAAAAGTAACCAAGTCTCGAGCTTGCTATACTCTTTTAAGAACCTCACAAGACTGACAGCTCCAGCGCAGAAGTATGAAATGTATACAAAGAAATAACTAGATGTTATCTTAACTGAAAGCACTAGTTTAAATAGCCTAGTCGAAATTGTTACTCCAAAACATGCAGAGGCAGTGAGTCACCCAAAACCACATTTTATTCTATAACCTTAATATTGCTTGTCTGTTAAAGATTAAAATAAAGTGGATAGAAGTATTTTGTCAAAAAAAAAAAAAAAAAACCCAAAATGAGTTAATCATAGCATATACACCTAATAAAACTTCAGGTCTATGCCATATGCTCCAAGCACAAGGAGCATGTTCTGGGTTTTTATAAAGCAATGGAAATTTATGAAAAACCAACACACTTCATTAGAAGAGCCATAAATGCCCTGAAAGCAGAAAGTTGACACAATTTTAAATATAATTCATATATATATATTTTAAAATCAAACACAATTAAATAGAATATGGTTTAAGTACATGAATACTTTGCTTTAGAAGAATAACGTATGGTACATAGTACCAAAAACTTATACACAGCCTTTTGCTTCTGTTGATGAAACAGTGTGCCTCTATACAATCAGATATTGCAATGGAATAAATTCTCTATTCATTCAAGACTTTCTCAAGGACAGAGGTGATTAATTATATATATATGCGTGTGTGTGTGTGTGTGTGTATATATATATATTTTTTTTTTTTTTGCAAAGTCTGAGCAAAAGCAGTAACGTCTAAGAGAACGTTCTTTTCCCTCAAATAGTCATGTGCAGGGAGGAAGCATTGGTACCACCTAGGAGTGTGCTCGCCAACAAGGCAGCCTGCTGATGGGCTGTGAGATTCAGACCAAGCCAATTGAGCAGACGTGCAGTGAGGGAGTCTCTTTACTGTCCTGAAGACAGGAAAAAAGTAGACAAAAAGAAAAAGAAAAAAGAAAAAAGAAAGCCACCAACTGCACGCTTTCTAGCTCACAGCAAAGAAATGGAAGGCAAATTTGAGTACTTTCCTTGCCCCCAACTCCTGCCTGCCCGACATCTTAAAAAAAAAAAAAATTGTACAATCTGGTAATAAACATATTGTTCAAGGTATCACAGGGAAAAACTGGAGTGATCATTATTATTTATTCCTTTCCACACGTCTTCTGAAGGGAAAGTTAAGTCATTTGGAGAGCAGAATTCCACAGGAGCAAATCCTAATGCTCAAAGTAAAGTAGATTCATCTTTTTGTTAGCAGGAGAAAGACTGGTTTTAGGTATACTTCATTTCAGGAGCCATTAAAATATGAAAATTGTATACTATCACCAAAAGGGAAGGACAGTGTCATGAGACTTAAGTGTGACCTGTCAGCTTCTTTCAAAATTAATGCCACTGTGAAGGCAGACTGCCCCAATGAGCCTTCACCCTGTTTCACTGGAAAAAAACACTAGCACCTGCTAGCACCGCACTGACACAGGAGCTGCTGGGCTCTCAGAGGGGCGGACTCACCTGTTTGTTTTAGGAGGCCAAAGCAAAGCATTTCTGACACCTGCTTTATGATGCTGTTAAGGATGGGTACCACTACAGAATGTGCATCAAGTATCAGCTGGACACTTATCTGCCTCCCACAGTATGTGGTCCCCATCTATTCCAGTGGACTAAACTCTCTCATAAATGGGTTATTGCCATTGGAAAACTATTAATATTCTAGTAATGTAAACAATACCACTTTGTCTCTTTATGACTTTCACTGTGTGGACATAATGTGCAGAAATTGTGTCTATATGTCACTCTGCTTGTGGTGGAAGTCTAGGATTGTCTGCTATTCTTTCTTGGGAACAACAGTGATATATCAGTGAAAAGAATTACAGTGCTTTGTTTTCATTGGCTGTGCTGAAGAATCCAACCAAACGAAAAAAGTTCTCTTATTTTTCAAAAGCAGATTTCCTTTATCTCAGATCTTGAGTCATAGCTGAAAAAAAGAAAGAAAGAAAGAAAGAGATAAGGTACATTTTTACAATCAGGGACATTACTATTACAAATTAAGGAAGAAAGGAATTAACACTTAGTATACACTACCTACCAGCACTTATGACAGCCAGAAATCTGAGTATAATTGTGTGAGGTAAAATACTAAAATTAGTATGAGTGATGGGAGGCTTCAAGAGTACAACTAACTTACTCTAAATCTGTATAAGAAGACTGGTGCCTAGACCCATTTTTATCTTTCTGTTTGGGGTGACCTATTAGGAAAAAAAAAATCGACCTTCTTGACAGCATAATTCCACTTCTAGTTTACCCTATAGCATACTCATAAAAAAAAGCAGAGATTTGCCAGACATTCATTAAAATATTTCTAACAGGGAAAACCCCAAACAATCTAAATGACCATCCACAGGAGATTGATTAAATGAAGACAGTCACAATATGGAGTACCCCAATGCCTTAGGCAAGAAATAAAAAAGGAGCTCTGATATTTTAGCTTCCCAAGATCAAGCTCATGAGGTTGAGTCCCCTTTACTCATAGTGCTGGGAGGAAATAAACATCACAGAAGAAATAATGCTTGCTATTTTTGAGGTAGACATGTGTACCTGAAACGATTCAGTAATGCTGTCAGGTAATTCAGACTAAATGGGTATTGTATATTTTTATAGGAAAATGTAGAGTAGGAGATTCGGTGCATAAAGATAGCAATATAAGCTAAAGGAATTCCTTTATGGATGTAAGACTTTCAACATTCATAAAATCATGGATCGACAATTAGAGGGAGATCATGAGCTCTTCTTGTCCAATTTCTCTAGTGATGAGAAAATAAGGGACTAGAGATGGTAAGTAACTTGCCAAGGTCACATATATTCACTAAAAATGGATGGAACTAGTTCTGCTAGCCTAGTGCTTTTCCCTTAACAATAAGGTAGACATTCTGGCCAAAGAGAAAGCCTACTAAGTATAAAAACAAATATTTCTATTGATATAATGAAATCATAATGAAAATGAAAAATACTTGGTAACAAAACCTGAACATAGAACTCATATGACTATCTGTAATTTTAAGCATCTGCTTTCCAAAATGGTTTCTAAAAACATTTTCATATTGTTGAACATTTGATCATCAACATGATAATGGGGAATCACAAAAATAACTACCTTGCACTTCTTTATACACCTTTATTTTGTTCCTTGCTATTTTAGGTTTGACTGAGCCAGTGAGGATAAATATAGATGAAAATTATCACCCTTCCCATAGAAAAGAGGATAGTGTCTGCAAATGTGAACAGAGCTTTGGTATGAATCAGCTCACTGAAAATTTCAAAATTAAACCAAGCTCTGGTAATGACAGTTCTTAAAGAGTAAGAAACTGGCTAGAAATTAGCAAGGAAAGGGTGATGCTAGACCTAAATCTAAATCTAAGCCCTCCAGACTACTAAGTAGTAAGGAATGTTACCTGAACATATTTTGATTCCTAATTTTTGCTTAATGTTAATGATAGAGAGCAGTTTAATGCCTTCACAAAGAATATAAGCAGAAATTCTCCCAACACATTAAGTCTTGTGAATCAATTCAAGTTGGAGATGGTAAAACCGTTGAAGGAAAAGGGAATGTTTGCCTTGATGAAAAGATGGAGTAGGGGTAGCTGTGACTAAATAGCTGTCTTAAATTTTCTAAAAATTATTTGTGTGGCTCTTGTAGGAAAAACAAGAAGCTGGTGAAGCAACAGAGAAACAGTATTAGCTTGTGGCAAGTCAGAATTTCCTAACAACTACAACTGTTTGACATCCAGGTAAAAATGGAGATTGATCACAACCATTCAATTCAATCCTTCCTAAAGGAGTGAACTAAACATTCGCTCACTCAAGAATATCAAAAGAATGGGAAAAATGTGAAAAAAAATTCCTAAGTTGGAAGCAAATGGATGAGTGGTAAATGATTTAGCATACCCAAGAATACTCATATACAATGCAGAAATCCTGAAAGGCTGGATATTGGTGGCACCACTAACTCTGGTAAAGAGAATAGGTGTAAACATGAGGATCTCTTTGAGAAGCCTATTTTAGGAGCAGTTAAATCTATAGTTATTTTTTCTGCAATTCTGATCAATTAAGTGACTGCCCCTGCCTTAAAACCAACCCCACATCAGCACAATTTGAGATTTCTTCACTGGGCAGAGAAAGACAAAGAATCTCTGGGCTAAGATACAATAGGCATGACCAACATCAAGGACGATGTGCTGAAAATAGGGGGATTAAGAGATAAATATAATGAATACTGAGACTAGTTTTTCCCAACTTGTCTCTTAGAACACTGGGAGCCTGTCCTTTATCCTCCATGCAGGAGACCCGTAGACTTTTCTCTGGGGAAATCTGATCAGTGCAAGAAGGAAGAACTGAAAAATAAAATCTGCCAGCAGAGTTCCTCAAGGAAATAACTGGCTAGCATATGTTTAATTTTATGAGAAACTGGCAATTGTTTATCAAAGTGTCCGCAGCATTTTTGCTTTGCCATCAGCAATATATTAAGAGTTTCAATTACTATACATTTTTGCTAACACATGGTGCTGTCAAGTCTTTCTAATTTTGGCCATTCTACTGAATGCAGTAGTATATAACTATGACTTTAATTTGTATTTCCCTAATGACTAATGATGTTAAGAATCTTTTGTGATGGACATGTTTTGTATTGTTCATATCTGACATCTTGCTACATAACTACATAACCAATGTGTCTTCTACGAAGACAAGCAACCTTAATCCTTCCTTTGTCCTCCACGTCTTTTTTTTACTGGCTAGGACTACCGGCACCAGTGTTTTAGATATAGATATCCTTGTCTTCTTCATATTTAGAGGAAGCATTCAGTCTTTCCCCATTAAATATGACTTCAGCTGTTGGTTTTATTAAGTTCAGGGAGTTCCCTGTTTCTAGCTTTCTGAGATTTGTCATCAATAATTGTGAATGCTATGAAAATTTTTTTCTGCATCTATTGAGATAATCATATGCTTTTCCCCTTTTTTTGGTGAATTACAGCAATTGATTTTCAAGTACTTAGAGCAACCTTGTTTTCCTGAGATAACATGCACTAATCATGATGTAGCATCCTTTTTATAAACTGCCGATCAGTTTCAATGTATTTTGTTAAGAATTTTGCATGCATATTCATAAGGGATAGCAGTTTGTAGTGTTCCACTGTATATATATACAGACCACTTCTTAATCCACTCATCTGTTGTTGAGAGCTGAGACTCATCTGCTGCAATGAACAGAGAGATGCATACATCCCTTCCAATTAGTGTTTTTGCATTCTTTGGGTAGATACCCAGGAGTGGAATTGCTGGATCATATGGTAGATCAATTTTTAATATTTTGAGAAATCTCCACACTATTTTCCATACGGGCTAGACCAGTCTACTTTCCCACAAATAGTGTATGATGGTTCCTTTTCCTCCACACACTTGCTACAGATACCAGTTGTTTCTAATCTTTTTGATGTGGGTCATTCTCACTGGTGTGAGGTAGTAGCTCACTGGGATTTTGATTTACATTTTCCTAATAAGTGATGATGAACATTATTTCATATGCCTGTTGGCCCACGGTGTCTTCTTTGAACAAATGTCTATTTAGCTCTTCTGTTCATTTTTGATTACGTTGTTCACTTTTTGCATTGTAAGAGTGCTCTGCAGATCTTGCATTAGTTTGCTATCAGATGAAAGATGTACAAATATTCTTTCCCATTTGGTAAGGTGTCTGATTTATTTATTTTTAAGCTCTGTTATTAGATGCATACACATATAGGATTCTTAATGTCTTCTTGATGAAGTAACCTTTTTATCACAGAAATGTCCTTCTTTGTACTTGGTAATATCCCTTGTTTTGAAATTACACTGTAGCAATACAGTCACTGTGGCTTATTTTTGAGTGTCTGCTTAGCTTATCTTTTTTATCCTTTTTATTTCAACCTGTGTCTTTTTTTTTTTTTTTTTTAAGATTTATAAATTTAGGGCTTCCCCTGGTGGCGCAGGCAGTTGAGCGCAGCACTGTGAAGCTGTCCACAGCCTCCGCAGTGCTGGTTCGATCCCAGCCGGCTGGCGAGGGTCCCGCATGGCGAAGCAGACCTCTCCTGTTGCACCCACTACTCCCCTCAGCAGTGTATTTCGTCAGTCTGCCTGTTCTGTTCCCCGCTCTCTCTGGTGAATCTGCTCACCCTCCCGCGAATCTGGCCTGTACCCCAGTTCTTGTGTAAATAAATAAATCTTTAAAAAATATACTTAAAAAAAAAAAAAAAAAAGACAAATTTTTATGCATACAAGAACTGGGGCCAGAGGTGTAGGGGGTGAGAGGATTCACCAGAGACAGAGTGGGGAACAGAACAAGCTGTCTGATTGAAACACACTCCTGAGGGGAGCAGCGGGCGAGTCAGGAGAGGTCTGCTGTGCCATGTGGGCAGCTCCCTGGCCGAGGATCAAACTCATGCTGCAATGGTTGCAGACAGCCTTATAGGTTGTGTCTTAACCCCTTGCGCCACCTAGGAGGCTCTCAACCTGTGTCTTTATATTTATAATTGGTTTTTTACAAACAGCCTATCAATAGACCACATTATCCAATCTGACAATCTGTTTAAACTATTTAGATCATTTACATTTAATGTAATTATTAATATAACTGGGTTTAAATTTGCCATTCTGCTATGTGTCTTCTATTTGTCTCATTAATTCTTTCTTCCCCTCCTCCTTTTCTTGTGTTCTTGTGAATTCAGTATTTTTTTTTTTTATTTTATCTATACAAGATACGCAGGAGGGTGAGAGGATTCACCAGAGACAGAGCAGAGAGCAGAACAGACAGACTGACGAAATACACTGCTGAGAGGAGCAGTGGGCAAGACAAAAGAGATCTGCTGCACCATGTGGGACCCTCGCCTGCCAGCTGGGATTGAACCAATACTGCAAAGGCTACAAACAGCTCCATAACGCGGCGCTCAACCACCTGCACCACCAGAGGAGGCCCTGAATTCAGTATTTTTTAGAGTTTGGTTTTTATAGATTATGTTTTCTCCTGACTTTGGGTCAAGTTTTTCCTGCTTCCTTGCATGCCTGGCAATTTTTGATTGGATATCAGACATTGTACTTTCACACTGCTGAGTAATGAATTTTGTTGTATTTATTTGAAGAGGGTTGGTCTTTGTCTGGTATGCAGTATATGCAGAGCAGTTTGATCCTTTCCAAACTTGCCTTTTAAGCTTCGTTAAGGGGCTTTACTCTAGGGTTAATTTAGTTCCAGTAATAAGGCATAAGGTTTAAGGACACTACCCAATGCCTTGTGTATTACCAGATTTGTTGTCACTGGTCAGTAGGAATGTACACTATTCCTAGCTCTATGTTCTAGAAACTGTACTAATTCTAGTAGTTCTTTCCCTGGCCATGAAAATTTTCACCCCACACATATATAAGGCAATACTCAGCCAAAGACTTGAAGGGGACCTCTCTAAATGTTACTGTCTAGAAATAGTTGTCTCATTTAGTCTGTCAGTTTCCTAGCTGTTTATGATAAGGAATTCCCAAAGCAATTAATCCTTCAAAAACAGAAGTTACCCTATGCCCTTTTAATTTTTTTTTTTTTTAATCTGGAATCTCATTCTTTTCTGTCTTACACGACTACATCAAAATGCAAGCCATTCTTACCTTTGTAGACTTCTCTAATGGTTGATCATATTGTGCCTGTTGCATAACATCACTGACTATCATTTTAGCAATCTTCCAAGCTAGCTCTTCTTGAGCCTAAAAATAGTAATAAAAACTGTTAGTTACTCATAGAAAAAGCAAGGCATTCCTTATCAGTGCTCTAAACACAATTGGATTATGCATATTGTTTCTATCTATTTGTCTAAGAAGCACATTTTTGTGTATGAAAGAACCTTGGCCATCCTCTGGTTATTATGCTATTTGCTATCTTTCAGAGTCAGCGACAGGGTACCCAACATCAAAACTATTTTCATGTTAGATGGTCAAAACAAAACATTTTTCTTTTTCCACTCCTCCCTCTCAATGTACTCAACTATTCAAAAAGCAAGCCTCCACTTCTGAAAGTAAAACTGACAGTAAGGAAGGAAAAAATTTGAATTTTTGTTTCTATACTAAAAGTGATGCCTGCAGGTTGATGCAAATTTGAATGAATGGTTGTTTTTTAGTGGCCAAAGTCTCTAAACTGAAGACAGGTCCACTTCCTCCACCAGGCAAACATTAGATGCTAAGAAGAGTCTGCCCTTCCTTGTTACATTCTGGGTAAGAGAGTAATGATGTGCCTTGTTGCTTAAACATGGGGATGAATGGTAATCTGACTTTATTACTCATAAGCAGAAGTTTCTTTACACTAAAAGCAAAATTTACCTCATCAGTATTTCCTTGTACCCATTTCTTCATAGCTTGTGAGAACATGGATCCTAGCAAACAAAATGAAAAATGTTACAAGTTTCATGTATAGCATTGCATTTTTAAGTATTCTTATTTAGCAGTTACTTCCAGACATGGATATTCTTAATTTTTTTAGTACAATCGCATCAAAAACATTAAGGAATATTTCCATTAATAAAAACTATCTCTGGCCTCCCCGGTGGCGCAGCGGTTGAGCGCTGGGTTGCCAAGCTGCCCGCAGCCTCTGCAGCCCCAGTTCGATCCCCAGCTGCTCCCCGGCCACCATAGGAGGGTCCCACATGGCGCGCAGACCTCTCCTGCCGCCCGCTGCTCCCCTCAGCAGTGTACTTTGGTCCTTCTGCCTGCTCTGCTCCCCACTCTGGCTCTGGTGAATTCTCTCACCCTCCCGTGCTTCTGACTGTACCCAGTGCATGTATAAACAAACAAACAAAACAAAACAAAACAAAACAAAAATAAATAAATAAAACATGCCTCTATTTTAAAAAAAAAAAAACTATCTCTGCAACAAAGTATTTAACTTGCAAGTAAGTAGTAAGATATGGTGGTTGTTTCACAAAATAAACATTACAAATCTTAAAAGATGCTTCACTTATAGTCAATGACTAACATGAGTAATGGCTTAACACAAAGTATAAAAACACCACCACAAACCTTTTGATTTCTTTACATCAGGTTCAGGCTCAGATTCTCGGATGAATTGCCCCAAATCACTGACTCTTCCAAATGTCATCTTCCTAAATAAGTATGAAAAGAACAACATAATTTCTGGTAATTTTAAATTGGGCTTATTTTAAATAGAACCTTCCTCCACAGAAAGCAAAATAATCCTTAGTTGAATGCAATTCCATTCAAAATAAAAAAAAAGCCTAAGAAATATTGTGAGTAAAATTCATAGCAAAAAGACACAAAAACTCCGTTTTCTAAAAGACAAAAAGCTCTTGTTGGAACAATTATCAAAATGTACTGTAAAGTTGTAGTAATATAAAATAACATAAAGAAAAACAGTGAAAGATCTTATTTCAAAAAGATAGTAGGTAAATTGGTTAGATCTATTTATTTATTTATTTTTTTTTTTGTGGGAGCCTTGCTGGCGGCCGGGGAATGAACCAGCGCTGCAGAGGCTGCAGGCAGCCTCGCAGCCCAGCGCTCAACGGCTGCGCCACCAGGGGAGGCCCAGGTCTATTAAAATTTTAAATTAGCTTCTTGGTACAAGGAAGCCTTTGCTATACTGTATGATAGAGGAAAACTGCAAATAACTTAAATACTTACAAATACCAAAATAGGCTAAACAGTAGGACAATATACTATAGAATATTTTCCACAATTATAAATATTATACTTGGAAAATTATATAGCATAGTTAAAATAAGGTAAATCTGTATAAACCAACAGAAAAATCTCCCAAACTTACAATGAACAAAAGCACAAGGTACAGAATAGAGTGTAATATCAGTTACATAAAAATAAGCAAAAATATATACCATAATAATGAGCAGGAAGGGAAGAAAATAAGGATTGTGAGTGGCCAGAGGGAACATAGGCCTATCTGTAAATATAATGTCTATATATTATATCTTTGCAGGCAAAATGAATCTTATTTTAGAGCTATCATTTCTACTAAGTAATTGTTTCATATGTGGGTACGAATAACCAAAATATATAAATTTGTTGCCTTGAGAAAAATTTCAGGAAGAAACATTAAACTAAAAGAAACTCTAAAAATTATCTTTAAAGATGGAAAGATCAAAACATCCTATAAAGCTGTAGTAGCTCTTAACCTTTTATATTTTTTAAAATATATCTTACATAGACACAAAAACTACAGAAGAAAAACACCTTGTAATTGTTAAGATTTTCTTAAGTAAGGTTTTAAGTAAATGACCCAATCATTCCTTAATAAATATCATCTTTGAGGGCCTCCCCGGTGGCGCAGCGGTTGAGCGCTGGATTGCGAAGCTGCCCTTAGCTCTGCAGCGCCGGTTCGTTCCCCCGCTGCTCCCCAGTCACCGGAGGAGGGTCCCACATGGCGCGCAGACCTCTCCTGCTGCCCACTGCTCCCCTCAGCAGTGTACTTCGGTCCTTCTGCCTGCTCTGCTCCCCGCTCTGGCTCTGGTGAATTCTCTCACCCTCCCACGCTTCTGACTGTACCCGGTGCTTGTATAAATAAATAAATAAATAAAATCTTAATAAATAAATAAATAAATATCATCTTTGGGAATTAACTCATATAGGTTATTGTCCATCATTTCCTAAAAGAAGAAGTAAAGATTACTATAATGCTGACATAGCTAAACTGTACCTTCCAAAAACAATGTGGTCTTTATTTACAAGGAGTACTTTCCAGACTCCTTGTTTCTCAAATATCACTGCTACTTTCTGATAAAAGCAATTAATTATGTTGAAATCCCCCTTTTTATGGTACTGTGTGACTGTGGTCGGGGCGGGATGGGATAATCAAGTCCCTGTGCAGACTTATGTGCTAATCAAGTCATACTGAAGGAAGAGGAAGTGATTTTTATTATGTGATCTGTGGTGAAGTACAGTAACTGGCATATCTTATACATTACTGTCTTTGTTACAGGCTAAAATAAACTAGGTTAATTCTTAAATACAGAGGAATAATTTTATTTCATTTTCCAAGTACAAGTATACAGTCTGTAATAAATGATGCTGGTGCCTTTTTACTTTTGCTTTTGAGACAGACATTTTGAAAAGAAAAAAACAAACAAACCAGACATTTAAAAATAGCAAACATGAATCAAATGAAACATGTAAAAGATAGCCTAAAACACACAGTACAACATGACATTCCTCAATCTCAAATATGGTGGTGGAAGAGTAATGAGTGTTTATTAGATCTTAAGCATGTTTTAAACACTATTTGTTTTCTTATTTAATCTATTCAAAAATCCAATGAAGTAGTAATATTATGCTCATTTTATAGATGAAAAAAACTGAGACACAAAGAAGTTGAGTAGCTTGTCAGTAAGTGGCTGAGTCAGGATCAACACTCAGGAAGTCACTCCCAAGCTTCCATGCGGTACAGCATACTCTATGTAAAAGTGCTGGGTGTTTATTAATAAATTAGAAATAGCTTTACATTAAAAAGATACAAAATTTAATGCAGCTATAAAAATTCCAGACATGAACCAAGCTTACCCTGCATATGTCCGCTGATACAAAGATTCTGGATCCAGACTAGCAGCATCCACAATTATCGCTTCATCAAAATTTTTCAGAATTTTAACACTGGCTTTTTTCACACTGGACTACAAAAGAAATTATAAAGTTAGTAGTTATATTGTTCAGAAATCAAATCAGTTGGGAATGACAGATCTGTAAAGTCTTCAGTGTTTGAAATACATGTAATTTTCACTGATCCATTATTAATGAGATGCTTAACAGCAATTCTGAGATACAACCTCAAAATACAAATGCAAAATGTCACATCAATATATACATAGAGAAGGAAAGCATAATATAAATGTATAATGGGTGCATCTGCATGCCAAATCTTTTTGTTTTCTCAATGACTTCAGTGTACAAAACTCCCATCTACCCAGGCATATGTAATTTAGCTAATAAATATAAAGCCTAACTTTTATAGGATACCTTGAATGTTTTTGATTCTCAGTGAGGCCATGTGACAAAAGCATAGCTAAAGGAAACTTTCTAAAACAAGCAGCGAGATAAGGATGGTAAGTTCCCCTCCAGTGTTCTATCTTCCACTTCTTTTCTTCCTTTTTTTTTTTAAGATTTATTTATTTATTTATACAAGCACTGGGTACAGTCAGAGGCGCAGGAGGGTGAGAGAGTTCAACAGAGTCAGAGCGGAGAGCAGAGCAGGCAGACTGACAAAGTACACTGCTGAGGGGAGCAGCGGGCAGCAGGAGAGGCCCGCGCGCCACGTGGGACCCCCACACGTGGGACCCCCACCTGGCGGCCGGGGATCAAACCGGCGCTGCAGAGGCTGCAGGCAGCTTCGCAGCCCAGTGATCAACCGCTGCACCACCGGGGAGGCCCTCTATCTTCCACTTCTTACCCCCATCTCAGTTAAGCAAAATGACTTAACTACAAAAATACTCACTGCATCATTGTTTAAAATATAAAAAGTCATGAGCAAGCTTAATGTCCATGACTAAGGCATGGATTAAATTTAAAATATAAAGAAACTTAAAAGACACTTACAGAACACTCACTTGTGGGAGGGAAAAAAGGGGTCTCTTCATGCACTGAGAAGTGAACATAATTCAGAAGAAAATAGCACCAGAATATAAAGATGATACTAAAAAGGCAAATCTAGCAACATTTATCCCAGGAATGCAAAGATGGTTTAACATCTGATCATTTGTAGTTCACCTTATCCATTGATTAAAATCCAAAATCCACATAGTAATCTCAATTGATACAGAAAGAGCATTTGGCAAAAATCAAACAACCTTTCGTGATTAAAAAAATATATATAAAAGGAATAGTAAGGAACTTCCTCAACTTGATAAAGCATATTTATGAAAAACCCACATTTAAAGTCATACTAAATAATGAAAAAACAAAAGCTTTCCCTATGAGACTGGGCATAAGACACTTTCATCATTTCTATTCAACTCTGTGTTAGAAGTTCTCAAAGCAACAAAGTGAGGAAAAAAGGAAATAAATGATATTCAAAGTAGACAAGAACAAAACTATTTCTATTTACAATGACAATTTTACATATAGAAAGTCCTAAAGTATCTACAAGAGCTAACAAATTTAGTAAAGATGAAGACACAAGATCAATATACAAACAACAGTTACATTTTATGCATTATCAGTGAAGAACTGGAAAATAAAATTAATGAAACAATTCTATTTACAACAGTGTCAAGAATAAAATACTTAGGAATGCACTAACTGAATGAAGTATAAACTTTGTAAAAGTAAAAAAGGCCGCTGGAAGATATTAAAGGCAGCCTAAAGAAACGGAAAGCATAGTTTTTAAATGTGTAATGTGCATGTGTATGCCAAATGGAATGTATATATGAATATCCCATGTTCATGAGCTGGAAGACATCAATACTATTGTTAAGATGGCAATACAAAAAAAAAAAAAAAGGCAACACTCCTGAGAGCAATCTATAAATTAAATGCAATTCTGATGAAAATGCAAGAGGTGATCTTAAAATTCATATGGAATTGCAAGAAGCCTAGAATAGCCAAACGATCTTGCAAATGAAAAGGACAGTCAGAAGATACACACTTCCTAATTTCAAAACTTATTATACAGCTATAGTACAAAACAATATAGTACTAGCATAAGAAAAGATTATATATACACTGATGGAGTAGAACTAAGAGCCCCATATAGCTATGGCCAGATGATTTCAACAAGGATGCCAAGGCCATTTAATGATGAAAGAATAGTTTTTTCAAAAAAAGGTGTTGGAAATACTAGATAACTACATGCAAAAGAGTAAAGTTGGACCCCATCTCACATAATATTTAACACTAATTCAAAATGGATCAAAGGGGGCCTCCCACCAGGGGCCACCCCCTGGTGGTGCAGCAGTTGAGTGCTGGGCTGAGAAGCTGCCCGCAGCCTCTGCAGCGCCAGTTTGATCCCCGGCCGCTGGAGAGGGTCACACATGGCGTGCAGACCTCTCCTGCCATGTCCGCTGCTCCCTTCAGCAGTGTATTTCGTCAGTCTGCCTGTTCTGCTCCCCCGCTCTGGCTCTGGTGAACTCTCTCACACTCCCGCGCTTCTGACTGTACCCAGTGCTTATATAAATAAATAAATAAATAAATAAATCTTTAAAAAAAAAAAAGGATCAAAGGCTTAAAACTCTTAGAAGCAAAGTGGGGAAGTGTGACTGTCTACGGTAAGAAAAAATCTAAAACCAGAGAATGGCAATGGTTGCAAAACACTAAATGTTACTGAACTGTGCACTTTATTTAAAGTGGTTAAGTTCATGTAAAATCAATTTTACTTACTTTGATAAAAAAATTAATTGTATTTTCATACATTTACAATGAACAATATGAATATGAAATTAAGAAAACAATTTCATTTATAATAGTATCAAAAAATAAAATATTCAGAAATATATTAATGTAAAACATATTTGAAAATTACAAAATACTGGTAAAGGAAATGAAAGATTTGAATAAATGGAAAGATAACCCTGTTTATGGATCACAGATTTAACCCTGTTAAGATGGCAACTGATCTACAGAATCAACACAATCCCCATCAAAATCTTAGTTGGCTTCTTCATAGAAATTGACAATTTTATTTTAAAACTCATATGTAAATTCAAGGAATCTCAAAAAGTCAAAACCAGTTTGAAAACAACTAAGTTGGGAGGGCTTCCACTTCCTCATTTCAAAACTTACTACAAAGCAACAATAATCAATACAGTTATCGTTTGACACAGCTATTCTACTCCTGAGTAAAAACACAAGAGAAACAAAAACACATCCATACAAAAAGTTGTACAGCAGCATTATAATGGTATGAATTATAATTTGTAATAATGAAAAGGTGAAAACAACCCAAATTTCCATCAATGTTATATGTCTGTACAGAATGTTTGGCCCAAAAAGAAATAAAGTTCTGATACATGCTTAAAATGGATAAACCTGAAAAACATTATGCTAAGTAAAAGCAGCTAGTCACAAAAGACCACAAATGATAAGGTTCCATTTACATGAAATGTCCAGAATAGTCAAATCTAAAGAGACAGAAAATATATTAGCAGTACGAGGACTGGAGAAATAGAGGATTTGAAATGTGATAGTTGAAGGATATAGGGTTTCTTTTTTGGGTGAAAAAATATTCTAAAATTGATGCAATTTGGTACAATTAAGCAACTCTGTAAACATACTAAAAGAGAGTGAATTGTGAAATGTAAATGAGTGAATTATATGGTATGTAAACTGTATCTCACTGCAAAAAAAAAAAAAAAAAAAAAAGAAAAACAATCTTACATAGTATGACTTTAGTTATAAAATAAGAACAGTTAAAGCTAATCTATGCAACCAAAGTCAAGATAGTGACTGCCCTTGTGGGAAGGAGGACAGTGACTAAAAGGGGAAACAAAGACTCTTTGACATACTGGTAAATGTTCTGTTTCTTGATCTGATGCTGGTTACCTGGATTAGGTCTGTTTATGAAAATTCTTCAAGTTGTATGTAGTTAACATATGTAGAATTTTCTGTGTGTATATATATATGTTACACTACGACTAAAAATGTAAAAATATATTTTAAGATTAATACTTAAACCTTTTAATACATTCAAGCCTGTATCAAAATACAAAATGGAAACACATTCATCAGGTCATCTCCTATGTAAACCAAATAGGAAGAAAAGGTACTGTGGTGAGCCATGCTGACGGCAATAAAATTTATCTAAGTCCCAGTCTCAAAAAACTGATGTTATTTGTCAAAAGTGGTAAGAAAATTATTATGCTATATTATTAAGCTTACAGTGAAAAACATGAGCTAGAGAATATAGTTCTGATTCTACCATTTTGTTTTATTAAATTTATTCATTTTCTTGTATCATTAATTTTTAGACAGTATCTGATTTCTCTCTTCAGGTATAGACCCCGCAGTTCTCCCATTACCATAGCACCCATGATTCATCACCATAGTTCCTTGTGCTCTTCACTTCCCTGTTTTTACTTCTCTTCCTATCCCTCCCCTGCTGAATGCCTCAGATCTATGGTCAGCTTGCCAGTTCTTTTTTCTGACTCTGGTGTCTCTATATTCCTTATGTAAGTGAAACCATTTGATGTTTGTCTTTTCCTTCTGACTTATTTTGCTTGGCTCTACCATTTCTAAAACATTAGACTTATAAATGAGGTCTGTTACTAGAATTTGAAGGAAAGGATCTGTACACCTTCCTTCCTAATGTAGAGGCAAACCATTCAATACCTGAGAAGCTGAGCTCTCAGAACCGCCTGGGTGAGAGTCATCAGAAGGGCCAACGGAGCCATGAGCAGTCAGTGGAACATTCCCCCCCAGAAAGTCATCTCCTCGAACAGAATGAATAAGATCATTTAAATATTTATAATAAAGATTGCTGGACAAAAAGCCAGGTAAAAAGACCTGAAAGAGAGGACAAGGATTATTTTAAAACTGAAATCAAATACTTCGTGTTAATATTTTTACTTTTAAACCAACTTCCTGAAATTATCAAGAGTGTGATTACTGAGGTAAACACTATGCAAGTTTTAGCTTTGACATATATGGCTAATTTACCCTTCAGAAGGATGTTGTTAATTTGTGTCATCAGCAATATAGCAAGGTATGTTTTGACACAGACTTTCCAACTATGGATTTTGTTTTTTTCAAATAATAGTTAAATAAATGCCTACTGGTAAGTAGATGATTTTATTTACAATTAAAAATTATTAACAATGCTGAACAAAGCTTCCATGTTTATGATTTCCCATTGCCAACTTTTCCATTACAATACTTAGCACAATTGTAAATATTTATGTCTATGTTTAATACTTGTCATCTTTATAGACAGGAAGGCAGAAATAATGTTTCTTTGAACATGTGTACACATAGAAGAGCAAAAATGTAACCCCCCCCAAAAATAAATAATTTTCAAGAAAAGAACATGGTTTCTTCTCTCTGCCAATGAAACACCAATACCTGTCCCTAAAACAAAACAAATCATTTCCTCATTATCTACTTGATAGTATTCTTAAAATTAAAGTTCTTTACATACTACATTTACTTAGAAATAATTGTCATTTCATTTTTCTCTGCATTTTAATTTTCTTTATTGCCAGACTATTTATATGATAGAGATCTGGAACTTTTCCTTTATGATTGAAAGATTTTAATCATGAAAAAAAGATTATCCCTAGGTAAAAGCTGACACATTAGTCACCCTGCTACTGCTTTTAAATGATTTGATTTTTGTATGTAACTCTTCTGTATTCTTGGAATTGTTTTATGTATGGTACTATGTAACATTTCTTCTTTTTTTCCTTCCTTTTCTTTATTCCTCTATAAATCCTTGTGTTGTATATAACATTTCTTAATCCTTTTCTACTGAATACACATGACTTATCTAAGTAATATGGATATGGGCTGATTGGGCATTGTGCAATTCCTAGTAAAATCTGCTCCAGTTCATTAAAAGAACAAGTCATGCACAAGTTCCAATACTGTATAAGCTATCTGCAAATGATCACCATACACAAAACTAGTGCTCCAACCCAGTTGAAAGATATTGGTGAACAATACCGGGCTCATTCCTAATGTAACTCTGGTCAGTACAGGCTATTTAATTATTAAAAAGAAGTAATAACAGCAGTTAATATTTTTAAATGCTTACTACATGCTGGGGACTATGTTAATAAGCACTTCATACTCTTACCTCATTTTTACCCTCAAAATAATTTTGAGGTTAAGTATCCATATTATCCCCACTTCAAAGATGAGGAAATGGTATTAAAAAATTTCACTTAACTACCTGAGATCACTCAGCCTAAAAAGGTTAAGGATACATACCAAGCCAGATTCAAAGCCTCTGCTCTTAATCACTATGCTGCACTGGCTTCAATTTTCCACTGTTTTGTTACATTTGGCTTTTCCCATGTTTTAATTCCTGGATTCCAACAGTAAAAATTTCTTGTAGGTTAATACTTTTGAAGCTCTTGGTTACCTTCTCCATGGTCGTCCAGGCCTGACGTAATGGAGTTGTGAAACAGTTAGGGAGTGGTCCACCTTCCCTGCAGATATTGGATTCAATTTCTAAACGGACAACATCATCAAATCCAAGAGGATGTGTGGCTTGGAGGGAGAAGTACCTATCACATAAAGATAGTCGAAGTAAAACCAAATTCCACAGCAAATATAAGCAATTCCTGGCACCTATACCAGA
Organism: Talpa occidentalis; assembly: GCF_014898055.3. Lineage (NCBI taxonomy): Eukaryota > Metazoa > Chordata > Mammalia > Eulipotyphla > Talpidae > Talpa > Talpa occidentalis. The sequence goes on along the minus strand of NW_023605083.1, from coordinate 98,845,595 downwards.
GAATTTTCTATGAGGTAAGCTGATTGAGCCTGTAAATTTAAAACTACAGGGCTTGGTGACAACAATCATGCTGTACCTTTCTTTCTACCCACTGCCCCAAGGATATCTGAATCATATTGCTACTTTCCTATCTGCCTTCTACTACTATCCTTAGTTCTTGGTTAAGATTTTTGAGGATCAAGCTACCACTGAGGCAAATAAACCAATCAATCACACATGTTTAACAGACACCCATTCTTTATTCAGGATTTTAATAGACAGAAGCGGATTTTTAACAGGGCAAAATGTGGTAAATTCCCCTGCAAAGAAAGTAAAAGAGACCTTTCCATAGGACACAATGAGAACATACAATTATGAGATACACATAATATACAGGTAGAAACTCAAAGCATTTAAATAGAACAGAACTTGCCAATAATTGAGTGTAGAAAGAAAAAGGAATAATCACTGATAACCCCCAAAATTTCTGATTTCATAGGACATTATGCAACTAGTATTTTGGTAAGTTGATTATGAAGTGGATACAAAAAAGGAAGAAAAAAATTTATGTTCTCTTTCTAGCATTCTAGTAGCTTTTAACTCCCACCTATGACACAAACACAGAAAGGTTGATAACCCATTATGATAATGCATATACAAAACAAAACAAACAGGGACTGGTGAAGTCAAATTTGGCACCATGAACTCTGCAAAATGACAGTGCCAGTGGGACACCATACAATAATGTTTCATTTAAAAATAGTTCCCAATGTGAAAGTGGGATCCAGTGGGAAAGCAGATCTCTGTCTTGTGCTGTTACTGAGTTCCAGCTAGGATATTACTAGTAATTACTCTATTCTAGAAAAAGAAAACTCTTCTTTGTTTTGTGATCAGTGTCTTCTAAACAAAAAGTGAGTCTACTATCTTGTAATGAATAAGTTGGTAAATATGCCTTCATGACTTGAATTTTTGGATACCCCAAATCAAATTTCCAAGGTAAACTCATCCTATGTCAATATCCATATAACATTATTTCTTAAATATTATTTTTCACAATTACTATACTAAAATAGTGGACAAACATTAAGAATTGCATTCCAGTCCAAGTTCTGCCTGCCACTACCTTGCCCTGGGACTGAGAAAGTCACTATCTATCCAGGTCTTAGTGTTCTTATCTCCAAAAGTAAAAATCAGACTAAATCCCTAATCTGGCTATTCATCAGTCATTTCGAGTATCTTCTAAAAAAGATTTCCTGGGTCACACCTCAACCCTGCTGAATCAGAATCTCTTAGAGAGGAGGACTGTAAACTTATTTTTAACAAGTTTCCAGGTGATTCTCAGGCAGCCAGCCTAGTAGAGCCAGCAGACTAATATTTAGCATCTCTTACCTAGATGCCTTAGCTTTTTTCAACCCAGTTATCACATGGGTTTTTCTCTATCCTCAAGTTACCCATCCCTTAGCACTTGCTATGGATACAAATAACATTTTCTTTACAGAAGATTAAATTAAAGGACATGCCAGATGTTAGAGAACTGGCAACAGCCTTATCACTTAACTGACCACAGTGAAGACTAATGAAAACTTACTATTCATTGAGTATTAATCTGGCTTAGCAGATGTGCACCAGAAAATATTTTTGATACATGCAAACATATTCAAAACTCCTTTACAATGTACTTCAACTAGTTTCATCATCTTATCATGTCCCCCACCCTCTCAACTACCCAAACTCAAGTTTCTCCAAAGTGCCACATTGCTCCTTATTTCTATGACTTTGCTGTGCCAATGCCCCTGCCTAGAATGTTCTTTCCTGCAAAATTCAATTCTTCTTTAGGATCCAATTCAGATTTTCTATGAAACCTTCCCAGAACTCCACGACTGTCATTCTACTTGCCATACAAAAGGCAGTTTTTATGCTGCTCCCTGACATCTCCTTGACAGCTGAGACTGACTTTATTACCTTTATTTCTGAAGTACCTATCAAATGCTCAGTAAATATTTGCTGAATGCTGAAGACAATTAGTGATAAAACTCACTTGTCATATAAAATCATGGCATCGTTCTGTGCTTCCTGTCCGTCATATTGGCCCTTTTTGGCAGCAAGCTGAGACTGGAAGTTATCCGCTGCCAACCAGAACTGTAAGATATTTACTGCATCTTCTTTTTCCATGTACTACAAAGGAAAATACAAAAGAGGAAAATAAGACTATAAACAGATTGCTCTTGATATCTCTAAGTCCCCACTATTAAAATACAAGAAAAAAGGTCTACTTGTTCAGTTAGTGCCAGTCAACAATTCAGTCATTTTAAGATTGAAATATTTAAAAATATTCCTTTAGGGAAAACAAACAAACAAACAAATAAAAACAACCACACCACAGCTGATACAAACTTTAGTAAACTGGAGTAAAAACTGGAGTAAAGACTGAAGTAAAGACAAATCAGGGATTCCTTGCTGGTAAACATACAAAGAGTAAACCAATCAGACCAATTCTCTAATATCTGATCATTTCCATCATTCCATGCAGTGATATTAATCTAAACTAATATCAACAAGCTTATGGCAAAGAGTGGGAATGAAAAACAAATCAACTGAACAACTGTATGTTTATGAAGAAATAGAATGCAAGCATATATCTAAATCACTGCGTTGTGAGGTTGAGACTTCTCTTTATCTCTACTTAATAGTGATTTGCTTTGTAAGGAAAGAATTTCATTTGCTGAAGTCTAATAAGATTAAATTAAATTATTTGCCTCAAAGAGATCAATATTCTCCTTGCTAGTTGCAAATGCTTCAACATGCAATCCTATCAAGTTGTTAAAGTGAAATAATAGAAAAAAAAAAAAACGCTACTTTTCTTTCTTCTGAAGTCTTATCTATAAATATTAATACACAAGCAGCAAAATCTGTGTTTTTAAATTTTCAAATAATTAAAAACATGCCTTCTCTTACAAGTAGAGATATAATTTTAAAAAATGTGTTCTCTTGTAAGTAGAAATTTAATTAGATTTTTCAAAGTTACTGTTATTTTACAATGAATTTTCATATTTTTTTTTTAATCTGACCAAACTGCCATTAAAGTACTCCTGTTGTTAGACACAGTTGTTAAAACAATTATAAAATTATTTAAACTCAATTGATCTTTTTGGAAGTAACATCTCTCTTCTGCTATTTTCTATAGATATGCCCCAGCATTGATACTTTAGAGGCTGGAATGCTCTAGAGTGTGAAAGGAAATGCAGACTTTACCTCAGAGAAATAAAAGAGGGCTGACTCACAGAAGAGAATGTCAGCCAGGTAAACAGTTCCACTGGTCAGCACTTCAATCTGGTATTTACAGAAATGGTGACTTCGCAGAAACTCACTAAAGTGCCTGCACATGGACAAAAAAGCAAAAATTTGAGGGAATGACCAAGGAAAGAGCTTAACTGGGAAAAATACACTCTTTCCGTATGGAGCTTACAGTATCTTAAAAGCCTAGTTCAAAGCTAGGACATCCTTTCCATAGTGTTGGTCCTGATTCCTCCACCTGTAAGTAATCTCTCCCACCTCTTAATGACTCTGAGGCTCTCTTCTGATATTTAACACATGCTACCTCATATTACAGTAACCAAAGAACATGCTCTATTTTTCTTTTCAGGCTGCAACTTCCTTCAAGCAGGTACTATATCTAATTGTGCCTTGCACAGAGTACCCTTTACATAAATGTTAAATGAAAGAAAACATGAGATTTCTTTTTAAGGGCATGCAGCAATTAATCTAAAAAATTAAATCACCATGATTTAGTAAAATACCATCCATTCAGTCTAAAGCATGCGCTAACAAATTACAAAATCCATTTGAAGACATGCATTGTTTAAATAAATAAACCAATTCTAATAGTCACATTATAGTCACATATCACCCTCAAACTTCAGAATTAAAAACAATTTCTTTTAACTAAGGAGACGTTAACATTAAAATGAAAACTTGTTTTACTTTTAAGAGTTTATATAACTTACATTTACAAGGAACCACTAATTAAAATAGTCCTAAAGTCTGTTATGACATGACCCTGTAACATTCAAAATAATTAAATATCCAAAGAAATTTTTTTTTAGCGAAGCCCATTCCTCATACTGAACCAAACACCCAAGAATACAAAATGTGAAAGCATGGAAATAACTTACTCTTGTTCCATTGCACTAAAGACTATAGACTGTGCCAAAACAAAACAGTTGGGATCCACCTGTCCATCCTCTCCACAAATCTTTGCTGGAAAAGAAAAGGCAAATTATTAAATAACTAAAATCCAAACTGTATACATTTGTGAATCAAAGTAGAAAATACTTTAAGGGTATGTACATTACAAGATAGGTAGGGAAGGTCTTTCTAAGCATATATGCAAAAGCAGAAATCAAAAGATATAACAGTATCAAATTGATTTCTATACATTAAAACAACCCCAAAACATAATATAAGACAAACAGGTGGGGGGCGGTAGGAGGAATCTACAGCATGTATGACAATTTAGGTATGACAGATTATTGTTTTTTGTATGTCAAAAGCACCTACAAATTAGTAAGAATGCCCCAAAAGGACATGAAATGACAAGTCAAAGAACAACGATATAAAATAGGCATTATGAGAAGATACACATGCTAATTAGTAACCAAATATACACAGTATAGATAATGAGACACCCCTACCTTTGTCTAGTAAACTGATGCAAAAATGTTTTAACAATCCATGTTTAATTGCTTAATACATATGATGGATGCTTGAGCAAGGGCTTGGGAAAACTGATACTAGCATTAAGTGGGAGTAAAAGTTGGTGTATCTTTTCTCCATAGGGCAATTTGGCAGAATTCTAGAATAAGCTCTAAAAAAGAACATACCCTTTCAATCAGCAACTCTAGGGCTGTAACCTAAAAAAATTATGGATTTGTGAAAAGATTTGTCTGTAAAAAAGTATATCAAAATGTTATCTGGTAGACCCTGAAAATGTGCTAAATTACAAATTACTGAAACTGCATCAAGTCAATAAGGTGTTTAGCTAGCTATTAAAAGTGGCTGGAATAAACTATATAATGATTGCCTGTCTCACTTTAAGTTCATGACCTTAGTAGGACCTTAATGAAACCCAAGGATGATACTACAGTTTCCTGGTCCACTTACTGTCTCACTCTCCTAGACAATACATGGCGCATTTCCTTTCTCCTTAAATATCTGTAACATCTCCTATTCTCTTTGCTGATGACTTTGCTTCCTATTTCATTAAGAAAATAAACGCAGGGCCTCCCTGGTGGCACAGTGGTTGAGCGCTGGGTTACGAAGCTGCCCGCGGCCTCTGAGACATCGGTTCGATCCCCGGCTGCTCCCCGGCCACAGGAGGAGGGTCCTGCATGGCACGCAGACCTCTCCTGCTGCCCGCTGCTCCCCTCAGCAGTGTACTTCGGTCCTTCTGCCTGCTCTGCTCCCCGCTCTGGCTCTGGTGAATTCTCTCACCCTCCCGCGCTTCTGACTGTACCCAGTGCATGTATAAACAAAACAAACAAATTAAATAAATAAATAAAACATGCTTCTATTTAAAAAAGAAAAAAAAAAAAGAAAATAAATGCAATCAGAAAATTATTTCCATTGTCTCCCACCAAATCTACAAAGTCACCTATTCTCTACTCACATATTTTGCATTCTCATCCTACAGATAAATTGTCTTCCCTCTCATCAGAGCAACCCTCTCATTTGAGCACTAGATCCCCTTATAGAAAGAAAGATTCTTTCTATAACAATTTTCCTTTCTTTCATCAACTTTTCTTTCACTACTTACTGTCTTATTCTCACCAGCTGTTTCAACTTTGCATACTATATATGTATAATTACTTGCATGTTACATCTTATATGCTTACAAGAAAAACAAAATGTCCCCTTGACTTAACAAGCCCTCTGAGCTCATTTTTAGAGCAAAACACCTTCTAAGAGTTGTTCATATTTGCTGTCTCCACTACTATTCTCTCCTAAGACTACCCCACTTAAGTTTGTCCCTAAAGGTCTACTATAATTAAGATGACCAGTGGGTTTTATTTCATTCATTTCATTACTAGTATTCATCCATTGCATATCAACAAAAGTTCCCCCATCCCACCCCCAATCAAGTGCGAAAAAATATTTCTGGGAGGAAGGGAGTCCTCAAAGGTGTTCAGTGATGCAACTGATGTAGGAGGGCCTACATTACTAGCTGTTAGTTCTGTGTCTTCTTTGCTAGTTCTTAATCTGTTGGACTTCTAAATGTTAGGCCTGCTCCAGAAGTCAATCTTTTAGACCTTATCGTCCATCATTACACTCACTTCCTTGTAATGTTATACAGTCTCATGGCTCTAAGCCCATCTATACTGATGGCAAATGTATCTCTCCAACCTGAACTATTAATGTAAATAGACCAACTACCTACCTACCTGACATTCAACATTTGGATGTCTAAAACAAAACTCCAGATTTTCCCTGGAAAATATTATTCTTTTTCTTATAAATGGTAACTCTACTCTCCCAGGTATTCAGTTTTTTAAAAAGTGAACCCATGTTTGATTCCCCTTTCCTTCTCCTAGCATCCATTTCCAAACCATCAGTTAATTCTGTCAACTATACCTTAAAAATATTTTTTTTAATTCTACCACTTCAAGGATTTGTGAAAGCAGAGGAAACAAAATTTTTGAACATTCTGTATCTCCACATCATAACAGAGTAATTACCTAGCAATACCAAAATCCAAGGACAGCATTCAGAATCAAACTAGGCAGATGGTATATACAATAATATTGAAAGTAGAGGCTTCTTCAAACTATAACTTGAAATACAGCTATATTAAAGTATGCTAACTGAAAGAAGAGGCAAGAGGGGAGGGCTCAAAAGAATGATGCTCAAAAAGGAAAGGTGACTTACCTAAAAACATACAGGTAATCTACATTTTAAAATGCATAATAATGGACACTGGACACAACTTTTCTCAAATCACACTGATTACTATCGATAAACATGAATATGATCCCTCAGAAGATTTTTCTCCTCGTGGGCTTACATCGTTAATTCAATAAAGTTTAGGAAAAGAGAAATTAGAATTGCGTGGTGCTTCATTTTATAATGTTTGACTCAAAACTCCTTCCTTTTCTCCCCTGGCCTAGAAAATTTGGTTATTAAAGTATAAATAAAGGACTGACTAGTCAACCAATTTATCAAATAGCAAAATTCTAATCAGTTAGGACACTGTATGTAATATTGCATTGTATTATTAGGAAAAGATGGTCTAGGGAAGACTGAAAGTTGGTACCAACAATTCGTAGTAACAAATTTTCCACATAAAAATAAAGATGCCACATAGGAAAATAAAAATCTCATGAAAATATTTACAACAAAACTAGATGAAAATGTCCAAACACAAGCACTAGTATAAACCATCAATAGCCATTAGATACAGAAATGTTAGACAAATCCATGAGACAGAAATGGAAAACAATGCAGGCAACATCTGACAGACCCAAAATAAACGACAGCTGTTTACTGAAAAGTATGGTAGGCAAATTTAAGAATGAGTACAAAGTACCTATGGTAAGGAAGAAAACAGTCTTACACTGAAAAGAATCTTCTAAAAGTAGGATAACATGCTTTATTTCATAAATCAAAATTAACTAAATTTTTGTAATGAAAAAACCTACTACTGGGACTTGATAAGAATATAGCAAGCATTTGTTCAGTGAATAAATGAATCACTTTTATCTGACTAGAGGTGCACCTAAGGTCTTTCTGATGCAACACAGCAAAAGTTGTCAAATTCTTTTTCACCATGATCTCTTGAGGAATGCATTTACATTACACTCAAAACACACACACACACACACACACACACACACACACACATACACACATGAGGTAAACAACTTCTAGAAATGAAGTTTGTTTTCCCTGACCACTGTGAAGCACTATTGATTTTTCCATTCTAATTTTGTTTTTGGTAGGGGGGTGGACATGAGGCTGATCCCAAAACACAGCTTGAAAAACCCACCAAATAGCGCATTAGTTAAGGTGTGGGGACTTGTTTCAAATCTTTATACTGTCATGTCTGAACTGTGTTACCTTGGGCACACTACTTACCTTCTCTGTGTTTTAGTTTCCTCATTTATGTTGCAAGGTTCTTCAGAAAAGATGAAATTATACATGGAAAGTACTTAGAATTTTGGTTGCAGCACAGTAAGTGCTCAATAAATGTGTGCTATTTTGTTCTTGGTCAAAATCTAAGAATTTGAGTCCAATATAACAAAGCCTTTAAATGAGTTACAATCAGTATCAGTATAATAAAGAACTCTGAAAAAAAACTAGGAAGGGATATACTGAATTTCATTTTCATTAAAAAAAAAACAAAAACAAAAAACAAAAAAACAAACTTCATGGGGCCTCCCTGGTGACACAAGAGGTTGACACAGCACTATGAAGCAGTCCACAGCCACCACAGCACGAGTTCGATCCCCAGCCGGGGAGTTGACCCACATGGTGCAGCAGACCTCTCCTGACTTGCCCGCTGCTCCCCTAAGCAGTGTATTTCAGTCAGTCTGCCTGTTCTGTTCCCCACTCTGTCTCTGGTGAATCCTCTCACCCTCCCACCCTGCACCTCTGGCCTGAACCCCAGTTTCTGTATGCATAAATAAATAAATCTTAAAAAAAAAAAAAACCTCTCAATCAATAACCAAAAGTAGGCATTTTTAAAATTATAGCTTTAAGCATTGCCTACCTATGATGTCATTTCTCATGGCTTCTGTAATTGGTATTGGTTTAGCAGCATCTGGAGATATATATTTGGTAAAGGTATTCACTGCATCTTGTTCTATACCTGCAAAGAAAGTAGGGAGCAACTTCAAAAATCAATTTGTATAAATAATAGATTATAATCATGAAGAGCAGGGTTTTGTTTGCTGTGCACCCAAATACACATCAAATGCATGTTTATGTATACATAAAACATATTATGTATAAAAATAGATGCTACATATAAAAAATATATAACTTATTCATTCATTCATTACAAAACAAGTCTCCATCATGATGTTGCTTTTTCATTGTTTATCTTCTGGATCAGAGAAGTTATATGTCAATCACCCCCTCCACATCCTTAAGTGAACATGCTATTTAACATCAATTAAAGTGCAAATATAGTGCAGGGATGAATATTCTAAGTCTCTTCTCCAAAGTCTCACCTTGAAGGAACTACATAGCAGTATAAAAGGTAGAGCTCAAAAATTGTCTATGTATCTACATTTTAAAAATATTAAATGATTTCATATTCATGAGTATATTCATTTAATTTTCAAAAACCTTTAATAAGGTTAAAACAATGAATCTCAAATTTTTTAATCTCAGAACTTTTTAATGAGTATGCTAAAGAGTTTCTGTTTATATGAGTTACATGTAGAGATAATTAAAAATGAGAAGAGTACCAACTCAGTAAAAACTAACACTATTAGACTACTAGAAGTTAACATAAACAACATTTTTAGTGAAAAGTTACTATTTTTCAAACAGAAAACACCTCCCATTTCATCACACACTAAACAGAGATTGTGTTACACTGAGTTTAGATTTAATAAAATTAATTATCTATTGCTCCATAGACATCCTTAAGTAAAAGTGGCATTTAGTTTTACTGGACGTATTTGGCAATAAAGAATGTAATGACTACAAGAATAACTGGGTTCAATGTCAGCAGATTTTCCCACATTGCCTTGTATCATCATTATAAATGTCAACACAGTAAAAAGACAAATCATAGAATTATCATGAAAATGGTTTTGGGTACATGGAGTCCTTGGAAAAGTCCCAGGTACTTCCTCCTCTCCCCAAAGGAGTGCAAACTGTATTTTGAGAACACCTCGATCAGCAGACTAGATTATTACCCGTTTTATACAAAAATTAAAATGATTTGTGTCCAGGTAGAAAAGGGAAGACCAGGGAGAAGTCAATGCATAGTTTTTATATGCAATTGAAGATGTTAATCACCTTAAAACAGAGCATTGTAATTATAAAATCCTTTATGTAAGCCTCATGGTAACTACAAAGAAAATACTTAAAGAGGGAACTAAAGAACATCATTAGAGAAAAATAACAGAACACAGAGGAAGAGAGCAAGAGACGGACAAAAGACACTCAGAAAAGGCCTATGTTAATAATTACTTTAAATGTAAATGAAATAAGTTCTCCAAAGGCAGAGTTAATAGATTTCAGGGATGGAAAAAGATATTACATGCAAATGATAAGAAGAAGAGAACTGGGAGGGGTATACTTACCCCAGACAAAACAGACTATGTCAAAAACTGTCACAAAAGGCCATTCTATTTTGACAAAAGGGTGCATTCACAGGGTGACATTAAAATTTTTTTTTTTTAAAGATTTATTTTTTATTTATTTATACAAGCACTGAGCACAGTCAGAAGCACGGGAGGGTGAGAGAATTCACCAGAGCCAGAGGGGAGAGCAGAGCAGTCAGACTGACGAAATACACTGCTGAGGGGAGCAGCGGGCGGCAGGAGAGGTCTGCGCACCATGTGGATCCTCCTCCAGTGGCCGGGGAGCAGCCGGGGATCGAACCAGCACCGCAGAGGCTGTGGGCAGCTTCGCAACCCAGCGCTCAACCGCTGCGCCACCGGGGAGGCCCGGTGACATTAAAATTTTAAGTATAACATCAGAGCAGCTAAATATATAAAGCAAACATTGTAAGTGAAGGAAGAAATATACAGCAGCATAATAATAGCACAAGATTTTAACAAATCCTACTTTCAATAATGGATAAAATATTTACACAAAAGGAAAGAGAACTTGAACACTACTACAGGCCAAATGGACCTAGCAGAGAGACACAGAGCATTCTACCAAACAGCAGCAGAATGTACATTCTTCTCAACACATTTTCAGGACAAATAATATGTTGAGCCACAAAGCAATTCTTAACAAATTTAGTAAGACAGAAATCATACCATGTATTTTGTGCAACCATAATAGAATGAAGGCAAAAAATCAAGACCAGAAGGATAACTGGAAAATTCACAAATATGTGGAAATTAACACACTCCCAAACAATCAATGGATTACTGAAGAAATTGAAAAGGAAATTTTAAAATATCTAAAGACAACTGAAAACAAAAACACAATAAACTAAAATTTATGACAGGGGCTTTCTGTGATAAAGTCTGGGGGAAGGGGTGGAAGGCGCCAAGTCTAGGTGCAAAATTGGCAGAAGAAGCCCCTGCAGCAGCCCAAGAAGCAGGCCAAGGAGATGGATGAGATAAGGCATTCAAACAGAAACAGAAAGAGGGGCAGAAGAAACTTGAGAAGCTGAAAGTGAAGACTGAGAGAGGATGACCCCTAGCCATAGGTGGAATTTAAAAATCTGACAAAAAGCTGCCCTTTGTTCCATTCCTGTTTAAACATCTGGATTCCTTGCCCAAACACCTGTTGCCACTAATAGCTAGAATGAAATATCTTGGATCCTAATGTACATTTAGGAATAAACCTTTGCCAAAAAAAAAAAAAAAATCAAAACTATAGGAGACATCAAAAATAATACTAAGAGCAACATTTATAGCTGTAAACACATTAAGAAAACAAAAAGATCTTAAAATAATTTTACACCAAAATAAACTAGAAAAATAAACTATGGCCAAAGTTAAAAGGAAGGAAATAATACAGATTAGAAACATCAACAAAAGATCTAATTTTCTGAAAAGAGAATTGACAAACCTTTAGCTGATTAAGATAAAGAGAAGGCTCAAAACCAGGTGAAAAAGGAGATATTACAAGAGTTACCAAAATAAAAGGATCACAAGAGACTATATTATAAACAATTACACACCAAAAAATTATATGCCAGCAACCTAAAAAAATGGAAAATTTCCTTGAAATGTATGATTAAGATCTAATCACTAAAAATTGAAAAATATGAACACATTTATAATTTGTGAGGAAGTTGAATCAGTAAATAAAAACCTACAAGAAGAAAATGGCAGAAGCAGATGGCTTGACTGATGAATTCTACCAAATATTTAAAGAAGAATTAGCAAATTCTTCCCCCAAATGAAGAGAAGCCAATATTTCCATACTCATTTTATAAAGCAAGCATTTCCCTAATATCAGAGCCAGAGAGAGACACTATTAAGAAAACAACAGAAGAATATCCTTGGTGAGCATAAATGAAAATATCCTCATCAAAACACTAGCAAACTGAATTCAACAGTACAATACAAGAATTGTACATCATGACCAAGTTGGAGTCATCCCTTGGGATGCAAGGATGGTTCAACATACAAAAATCAATTAATATTATATACCACATCAACAAAATGAGTAATACAAATTGTATGATCATCTCCATACATTCAGGAAAAGCATTTGACAAAATCTAATACCCTTTCATGAGTAAAAACTCTGAACACACTAGAAATAGAAGAAAATTACACAATATATATTACTAGTAAAATCCATATATAAAATACTCTCAGCTAACATCATACTCAATGGGAAAAAAATGAAAGCTTTTCCTCTAAGATTAGGAACAAGGCAAAGATATCTACTTTTGTCACTTTCATTCTACGTACTACTAGAAGTCTTAGCCAAGGAATTAAAGAGGGGGAAAAAAAAAGGCATCCAAATTAGAAAGGATGGAGTAAAACTATCTCTGTTCACACACACACACACACGCACACACACACACACACACACACACAGAGAGAGAGAGAGAGAGAGAGAGAGAGAGAGAGAGAGAGAGAGAGAGAGAGAAACCTGTTAGAGAATAAATGAATTCAGTAAAGTTGAATGATACAAAAATCAGTTCAATTTTTATACACTAGCAACAAACTACCCTATCCAAAAAAAAAAAAAAAAAAAAATCAAGAAAAACCCATTTATAACAACACGGAAAAAAATAAAATATGTTGGAATAATTTAACCAAGGAAGTGAAAGACTTGTACACTGAAAAATACAACACTCCTGAAAGAAACTAAAGAAGACTTAAATAAAGCAAAATATCAGTGTTCATGAATTGTAGACTTCATATTGTTAAGATGTGAGTACCAACCATAGTGATCTACAGATTCAATGCAATCCCTATCAAAATGTCACTGGCATTATTTTAAAGAGAAATTGAAAAATTAAAAAAAAAAAAACAAACCAAAAGAAACCAAATAAACAATACAAACCAAACAACAACAAAACCAAAATGCACATGGAACCACAAAGAACCTGAATAGCTAAAACAATCTTGAGAAAAAGACCAATGTTGGAGGTATCATAATGCCTGATTTCAAAATGTATTTAAAAGTCATTGTTTCTAAGCAATATGCCAGTATGACACTGGCATAGACAATTAGACCACTAGAACACAAAATGCAACTAAAAACATGTGACAAATGGATCCCACAATACTGGGAGATGCTATACATCCCAAATACAACAATGTAAACCAAAGTTACCTCAATTAAAAAAAAAAAGAACAAAACAAAAAAACATGCCCAAGAAACCACTTTTTTTGAGTTCAACTTCAGTATTGTGGAAGAGTCAAACACTCTTGAATCAAATGGAAAGACAGATAAATATAAGATAGAGAAAGAAACAAATGAAAAATTTAGTACTAAAACACATAATAACCAAAATTTAAAAATCACTGGAAAGACTAAAAACCAACTAGGAGCAACAGAGGAAAGAATCAGGGAAATTGGAGATAGATATATAGAAAACTTCCAAGCTGGAAACCAGCGGGGAGAGACTAGAAAAAAGTAAACAGAGGGCCACCCCTGGTGGCGCAGCAGTTGAGCGCTGGGCTGCGAAGCTGCCCACAGCTTCTGTAGCGCGGGTTGGATCCTCTGGCACCGGCGAGGGTCCCACATGGCTAGACAGACCTCTCCTACTGTGCCTGCTGCTCCCCTCAGCAGTGTATTTCGCTGGTCTGCCTGTTCTGTTCCCCGCTCTGGTGAATTCTCTCACACTCCCGCGCTTCTGACTGTACCCAGTGCTTGTATAAATAAATTAATTTTAAAAAATTTAAAAAAAAAAGTAAACAGAGCCTCAGACCTTCGTGTTACCTTTGGATCAAGAAGGAAAGGAGAGAAAAGCCGCGCTGTGAACCTCAAATAGGAAGAAATGCAAAGAAATTCATGTCCACGACTAAGCTGCTATAACTAAACTCCTGGACACTAAAGACAGGGAAAATATCTTAAAAACAGCTAGAGAAAAAACATGTTAAATATAGGATAACAATGATTTCTCACCAGAAACCATGGAGGCCAGAGACGGTGAAAAGAGGCAGGAGAAATCCTAGCGTTCTCTATCAAGTGAAAACTACTTCAAGAAGCAAAAACAAAGCTGAGATTCTAACATGGAGCATATATGAGAGAATTCTTTTTTTTTTTTTTTTTAAAGATTTTTATTTATTTATTTGTTTGTTTACACAAGCACTGGGTACAGTCAGAAGCACGGGAGGGTGAGAGAATTCACCAGAGCCAGAGCGGGGAACAGAACAGGCAGAAGGACTGAAGTACACTGCTGAGGGGAGCAGTGGGCGGCAGGAGAGGTCTGCGCGCCATGTGGGACCCTCGCCCAGTGGCCAGGGAGCGGCCAGGGAGCAGCTGGGGAGCAGCCAGGGATCTAACCAGCGCTGCAGAGGCCGCGGGCAGCTTCGCAACCCAGCGCTCAACTGCTGTGCCACCGGGGAGGCCCTATATGAGAGAATTCTTGACAGCAGATCTGTTTTAAAAGAAATGCTGAAGGAAATTCTTGAAACAGTGAAATATCAAAGACGATAAACTGAATTTCAGGAATGAAGAAACACAATATCTGGTTTAAATATAATAGACAATTTCCCTTCTCTTTAGATCTTTAAATTATGTACCACAATTAAAAACAAAAATTACAGCCTTGTCTGCCACATTTTTCAATGTATGTAGATGACAACGACACCATGGAAGTGGGAAGGAAAAGGGACCTCCATGTTGGTGCGTTTTTCCACATTACCCTTGAAAAGATAGAATAGTAATTTTAGGTAGACTGCAGTGTATGTACATTGTAATCTCCAGAGAAAACATTAAAAAACCTATACAAAGAAAAATAACTCAATTGATAAATTCTTAAAAAAAAATTCCAAACAAGCCAAAAGCAAGCAGAAAATGGAAAAATCAAGGAATAGGAAACAAAGGAAACCAAAAAATAGAGCTAAATCCAAACATATTAATAACTACATTTAAATTATATTAACTAACATCAGTAACATGTTATAATCACACTGAATAATTGCATTTAATGTAAATTTGACTAAAATTTATGTTGAACTAAATTAACAAAGAAACTTATTATTGGAATAGATAAAAAAAACACAACCCAACTCATACTGCCTACAAGAAATTCACCTTAAAAACAATGTAAAGGTAAGTCAAAAGTAAAGGGATGGAAAAAGATATACCATGTAAACATTAATCAAGTGAAAGTTAGAATGACTAAATAAATCAGACAACAGGTATTTCTAGTCTCAGATTTCTGCCACACAAATTGAGAAATGTTACATAATGATAGAAATCAATTTGCCAAGAATATACAATGACTCTAAGTATGTATACCTAACAACAGAGTCTCAGAATACTTTATACAAAGTCAAACAAGACAGCGTCAAGGCTACTTAGCAATTAATTCACTTACACTGTACACTAGCTATTAATTCACTTACACTGTACACTGAAAGGCAAAATTCTAGAGACAGAGTAGTGCAGTTTGCCCAGCAAACTGGGATAAATCACAGTTAACTAAAGGTTTAACAATAGCCATAGGCTTAACTACAAAGGTGACAAAACTGTTCTTTATCCTGATTGTAGTAACATTTTTGGGGTTTTTTTTTTAATTATTTATTTATACAAGCACTGGGTACAGTCAGAAGCGCGGGAGGGTGAGAGAATTCACCAGAGTCAGAGCGGAGAGCAGAGCAGGCAGAAGGACCGAAGTACACTGCTGAGGGGAGCAGTGGGCGGCAGGAGAGGTCTGCGCCCTGTGGGACCCTCACCCAGTGGCCGGGGATCAAACCGGCGCTTCAGAGGCTGCGGGCAGCTTTGCAACCCAGCGCTCAACCACTGCGCCACCGGGGAGGCCCTCTGATTGTAATAACAGTTTACAGGAATCTATGAATGTATTGATTTTCAAACAAGTATACATCAAAAAAAAGGCTAAACTTACCACATAAAATTTTTGAAATAAAAAAGGAAAACATTAATATTTTATCACGCTATTTTTTTTATAGAAATAAATTAGCAACAAAACAAAGATGGTTTCCAAAAATAATATATTCCCAATTAAAAAGACTTTGTGGGGCCTCCCTGGTGGTGCAGCGGTTGAGCACTGGGTTGCGAAGCTGCCCGCAGCCTCTGCAGCACCAGTTCGATCCCCGGCCACCGGGCGAGGGTCCCACATGGCGCGCAGACCTCTCCTGCCGCCCGCTGCTCCCCTCAGCAGCGTACTTCGTCTGTCTGCCTGTTATGCTCCCTGCTCTCACTCTGGTGAATTCTCTTACCCTCCCGTGCTTCTGACTGTACCCAGTGCTTGTATAAATAAATAAAATAAAATCTTAAAAAAAAAAAAAAAGACTTTGTGAAATTCCATTCCAGAAACTGGTTATACTAGATGTTCAAAGAAACTCTTCCCAATATTGAATTCTCCAAAAATGCCTTTTAAAAAGTAAGTCAGAAGTTGTGGTAACTGTGAGAGGCAGAATCAGATAAGGCAATTCCCTTATCTGAAACCTCTGAGGTCACCAATATTTTAGATTCAGAATTTGGCATTTTGTTGTTTTAAAAGATAAAACACTTTCATATTGATATCCCAGCAGCATGTGGGACAATACCCCATAATCAAACACATTCATGTTTCTGCAGTAAGTTCTTACCAGTTAAGACCAAGTTCTGCTCATTTAAAATAACCTGTGATAATCAAAGCTCTCTGGATTTCTGAATTGCAGATAAGGAACTGTGGACTTGTAGGAGTCAGTGCAAATCAAGATGAGTAAGTGAAAGTGCAAACAGGAGAATGTCAACTGTGAAAATACCACCAACT
The DNA here is from genome assembly GCF_014898055.3 of Talpa occidentalis. Lineage (NCBI taxonomy): Eukaryota > Metazoa > Chordata > Mammalia > Eulipotyphla > Talpidae > Talpa > Talpa occidentalis. The sequence goes on along the minus strand of NW_023605083.1, from coordinate 98,828,512 downwards.
CCAAGAATAAAGCTTGCACTTTCAAGGGCAATTGCCAGGGCCCAAACAGTGTAGATTAAACCAAAACCACGCAGAAGGCAAAGAGTTTAGGGCCTATAAAGCCCAAGACCAAGTTTAGTTTTAAGTGGTATCAGAGTAGTAATGAAGCTGACCCCAGACTTGTGGCAAAAACAAATGCAAATATAAACTAATTTAAACATATTTTGCAAAGAATTCCCACAGAAAAGAAAAATAAACAATGCTCAAAAACCACTAAGAGCTCAAGCTACTGAGTGTGAATGTGAAGAAACAAATGTTGAATCAAATTCACAAACACTGAAGATATTGGAATTATCACATAGTGAAAATGTTAAATAAATTTAAGAAAAAAAATTTGAAAGTGGAGTAAAGGCAAAAAGGAACAAGTAACTACATGATCAGCAAATCTGAAGAAAAAAATTTTATAGAAATGAAAATTTCAATTACTTTTAGGAAAAAAAATCAATTCAACAGGAAATGAGACCCATTTTTAGAGAGACTCAACAAGCTAAAGATCAGAAGAAATCACCACTGACTTCTTTAAATCTTGAAAAGCTACAATATTATATCATTCCAAGTATCTGACATTCTGGAAAAGGCAAGGCTATGGAGACAATAAAAAAATAAATGGTTGCCAGAAACTATGGGATAATAAGAGATGAAAAGGCCTAACACTGAGAATTTTTAGGGCAGTAAAAATACTCTGTACCATTATGGATACACACCAGTATACATTTGTCCAAACCCACACAATGTATACCACCAAGAATGAACCATAATGTAAACTACAGACTTCAGTTATTGTATGTCCAGGTACATTCATCAGTTATAACAAACACCCCACTTTGGTGGGAGTTGCGGATGATGGGGGAGGTTATGGGAAATCTCTGTACCTTCCTCTCTATTCTGCTGTGAATTTTAAACTACTCTAAAAAAAAAAAATTGTCTCAGTAGAAAAATGAAAAGAGCAGACATGGAAAAACCTAGATATCACTTAGCCCCTTAAAAAATAAAATACAGATAAGAGAGGAAAAGCATGAAGGTTGTTTAATCAGAGTCTCAGAAGGGGATAACTGAAAAATAAGAGTGTTCTATTTCCAAACTATTAGAGAAAATAAAAAGAGATGCTGTTGTTGAAATGCCTGAGCTTTAATTCTGGCTCCCCACTTACTATGTAATCTAGGGCAAGTTACTTGACCTTTCTAAGCCACTGTTTTGTCGTGTAAAATGGGATAATAATGTCTACCTCACAGAGCTGTTGTGACTATTAATAAATAAAATCCAAATATAGCACTTAGCACTTAGAACTCAATAAATGTCACCTATTGGCGATGAAAAAAGGCTTATTTGTGAAGTAAAATTAAGACTGAGACAAGGATGAAATCAGCCTATCAGGATTTCAAAATCTATGGAAAAGTAAACTATACAATTCTTCATTTGCTAATTCTGCTATCTTACTTCTCAGAGGACCCAATTACTACAGGTATCCCTCCTGTTTCTTTTTCATACACTGATCCTACTCACTTCAGGGTGTTCTCCAAATCCTTCCAAATTTGCAAATAGGTCCATGAAAACTATCACAATTCTGTTATTCCCCATGTCAAGTTTCACTTTGTAAAGTGATTAAAAAAACACAAAACCAACAGGATAAAGAGAAAAGAAAATCACATACTTACTTTTCATTAGTTTTCCTGATAATTCCTTTAGCGGAGAAGAGGGACTATTTCTACTAGTTACAATAAGTCTGGAGGAAGATTCTTGGGTTTCCATGGAAACTTGGTAAGTTCCTGTTCTAGCCATCTCAAGATGGAGAGGATGGGCACTATCACATTCCTGGGAAAGCAGCAAGTGATTCTGAGTGTTGCTAGTTCTGTTATTCAGGTCCAATCCTTCTGACCGAGTCATAAGCAACTGGGCTGAACTAGAATCCTCCAATCTCTTGTCAAGAGACTCGGTTACAAAAGATGTAGTTTCATGCTTTTTAGATGGAGAGACAGGCTCAGCCAAAGAGCTTTGCTTTACTGTGTTCAGACTGTGTGCTCTTATTCGGGACCAAGTTGTAGAGTGAAAGCTTTCAGCCTCTAGCCAAAATTTAACCAAATGCTCCATTCTCCGAAGTTCCATGAATTGAATGAAATACGGGAGGACAATAGTGTCATGTAAGACTTGTTCAAGAGTCTTTGAAAGACTTGATTTGGTCTCTTGAGTCTGGTAGTCGAGACAAGATCTACCTAAAATAAGCAAAAAAATTAACAGTTCAATAACAAATTTAAGATCAATTGATTAGTCAGCCACTTTTAGCATCAGTGGTATCAAAATGTCTTGAATAAAGTTTACTTCCTAGCAATTTAAATGAATAAAGAATTTAAAATGCCATAGTTTTGATTTCTAACCAAGCAAAAACACAACTGTCCAATAATTACTTAAACTTTTTAAAAATTCATTGTCACTCAATCCTTAATCTCTTTTCATGGAATTCAGCTAAATTATATTTCTAAAAATCTTTTTTTAATTTACATATGTATTTTTTACATCAGTGCTCATTTTTGTACAATGTTTGATTTCTCCTCTCAGGTGTAATCCCCATAGAATTCCCACCACAAAGTCACCCGTGAACCATCACCATAGTCTCTTATGTTCTTCCCTCCTCTGTTCTGCTCCCTCTCTCCCTAACCCCCCTGCCACTTGCCCCAGCGAATGTCTCTGATTTACTCTGATTTATCTTTTGCCTACTAGATTTGTTTTTGGGTTGTTTTTTCCCCCCCATCTCTTGTTTGGTTCCACTATCTTCCTCCTATGAGTGAAACCATCTGATATTTTTCTTAAAAAAAATTTTTATTATAGAAGTCCCATAGTATCAAGCATCAAAAAAAAAAAAAAGCCTATAAAAAATTCAACCACATTAAGAAATCTCACCAAAGCAAATTAATACAAGATAACATTTTTGCCTGTTAGATTTTTTTTAAGTAATAAACACTAACAAGAGAACAGCAAAATAGGCAACTGTTGGCCAAACCTCTTTGGAGAAGTACCTAATAAAATACAACGAAGCCATAGCAATCTGTATGATTTTCAATCTAATAACTAACTCCCCTTCTAGGAACTTGTTCTGAAAAACTGTAGATGTGTGGATATAGCTAGAAAAGTATTATGAACTCCCAGCATTATTTATAACAGAATTAAGAGTAACTCTGGGATTTTATCTTGGAGAATAAAACTAAGCTTAATAAAAATATGTTTATTTTGTATTTAACTAAATTTAGGTCATAATTATAAGCACAAGTAAATTATTAAAATTTTTAAGGAAAAATTTTTTACTTTCACAGTATGCTATAAAGAGGCCCATTTGCATAAAATTAACTGAGGGCTTCACTAATTTTTTAAAAGGGTTTTCTTACTCCTTTGATTTAAATAATTTTCTTTTGAAGCACTTCAGGGGTCATTATCTTTGCTGACTGTTATTATCAATGTTAACTAGTCCATCTTTGTCATTATCACTCTGATGAACTTCAAGAAATCCTGATCCTTTGCTAAGACTAAGAATTCTTTTTAATTAAACATTTAATTTTGACATAATGGTAGATTCACAAACAGTTCTAAGAAATAAGAGATCCCATCTGCTACTCAGTTTTCCCCTACAGTTACATCAAGATATTGACATTGATATACTCTATCAATACTATTCAGATTTCTCCAGGCTTACTAGTACTCATTTGTGCCTGTATTTAGTTCCACTCCATTTTATCACCTGTGTAGATTCATGTAATCACCTCCAAGATAGTTTTTTTAAATATTTATTTATGTATCTAAGAACTGGGGTATAGGCCAGAGGTGCAGGGTGTGAGAGGATTCACCAGACAGAGTGGGGAACAGAACAGGTGGATTGACTGAAATATACTGCTGAGGGGAGCAGGTGAGACAGGCGAGGTTGGAGATTCAACTCATGCTGCAGCAGCTACAGACAGCTTCATAGTGCTGCACCTTAACCCCCTGCAACACCAAGGAGGCCCCCCAAGATACAGTTCTAATACCAAAGGGATCCCTCACATGGCCTTCTCTAACCTCCACCATCCGTAATCTTTGCCTAACACTAACGTGTTCTTCGTTTCTATAATTGTGTCATTTCAAGATTATAGAAATGGAACCATACTGTATATAACCTCTTGGGGTTGGCTTTTGTGTCTCAGCAAAATTTCCTTGACACTCATCTAAGCTGTTATGTATATCACAGTCTGTTCCCTTTTATTGTTGAGGTATAGTCTATGGTACGACTGTACCTGTTTGTTTAATTACCTGTTGAAGGACATAAGTTTTCGGCTTTTAAGCTGCTACAAAGATTGGTATAAACACTTATGTGTGAATGTAAGTTTCCAGTTCTCTGGGATAAGTGCCTCGGCGTGCAAATGCTGGGTCACATGGTAATTGCGTGTTTAGCTTCATAGGAAACTACAAAACTGTTTTTCACAGTGATTACCATTTACACCCCCATCCACAATGTATGAGTAATCCAGTAAAATGTACATTTAACTTTATGATCCATATGAGTGTTGGCAGTGTACTGCTGAGAATAACCCACGATGACTTTAACATCTTGGCTTTGAATATACTAAATGTTAATAAGTAGAGAGGGATACCAAAAGAGACATTAATTTTATTAGGAGTTGATTTATTCATTTTTTTTTTCTTCTTAGCTTTTGGTAACATGACATACAACTTTTTATTTTATTTTATTTTTATTTATTTAAATTTTATTTTTATATTCCCCATACAATTACAACACCCTTATTTTGACCCCAACCCTCCTTTCCCCGCTCCCCCACCCCCCACAGAGTGTCTCTGGTTCATAGTTGTTTGTTGATTTTGATATTTTCTTTCTTATAGTTATTTTTTTTCCTGGTCCCTTATTTAAGTTTTCTAGATTCCTGCTATGAGTGAGACCATCTGGTATTTTTCTTTTTCTTTCTGGCTTATTTCGCAGAGCATGATCCCTTCCAGCTCCATCCATGTTGCTGCAAATTGCATGTGTTTATCTTTTTTGTTTATCTTTTTTGAATGCTGAGTAATATTCCATGGTGGACATACAACTTTTTATAAGCAAAAAACTTTGGGTAATAACTATTCAGAAAACAAGGATCTTTTCTTGCATATCTTTTATTTGGGGTGGGTAAAGATGAGTTATTTTAACATAATGGAGATCCTACTATACATATAACATTTCTCAGACATTTTTCCAGGTCCTCTTCAGACTTTAAAAAGGTTACATAGTATGGATATTCTAGAGTATGGGTATACTACAATTTGACTACTTATCTAATAAAGGTATTTATATGCTGTTCCTAATTTTTTAGTATCACAAAAAAAATGCAATGAATAGTCTTTTACACACTTGTATGTTCATTTTTGTGTGTGTTATGTGAGCATATGTGAGGGCTTATATTTTGATAAATACTTCAAAATTGACATTCAAAGTTATTCACCAATTTGCACTTCAACTTAATAGGAATGGCTACTTTCCTGCATGTACATTAAAATTAAAAGTATCAATCTTTAAATGTTTGTTAATATGTTAGGGAGGAATAACTATTTGTTTCAACTTGCATTTCCCCATGCATTAGTAAAGTGAGACATCTTTTTCATATATTTAGTAGTCAAATGTGTTTCTTCTTTAGGAAATGGTTCCTTTTTCTACTTCGTATTTTATATAGAGAACAACATAATGCCATCAATTACACTTATAGCTGTTATTCTAGTTTAAATACTTATTTTAAAGCCCCTTCCAATTACAAGGTTAATATCCTTTACCAGAAGCTTCACATGTTATTCTCAAACCCTTCTTCCCATTAGAAGTTATCAAAAAGTGACAGTTACTTACCCAGGTCACCAAAATGAGCGGCCTCCATGTGGCTTGGCTGCTTTTTAAGTGTTGCTGTCCTGCTACTTGAAAAGGAGTCCATGTTGGCAGAAATGGCATTGATTGCAACATGACTTGGTCCTGCAGCCTCCAGCAAGGCATGATTTTTAGTGCTTTTTTGTGGGGAATGTACGGATATTGAAGCTATAATTTTTCAAAAAATTGTTAAAAAATTACACACAATTTGATAATCTAAACACTGTTTCAAAAGAGGGCTTTAGGATAACTTTAAAAATTTTATAACTTTTTTTTAAAGATTTATTTATTTATTTATACAAGCACTGTGTACAGTCAGAAGCACCGGAGGGTGAGAGGATTCACCAGAGCCAGAGTGGGGAACAAAACAGGCAGAATGATGAAGTACACTGCTGAGGGGAGCAGCGGGCACGGCAGGAGAGGCCTGCGCGCCATGTAGGACCCGCGCCAGCGGCCGGGGATCTAACCGGTGGCCAGGGATCTAACCGGCGCTGCAGAGGCTGCGGGCAGCTTTGCTGCCCAGCACTCATCTGCTGCGCCACCGGGGAGGCCCTATAATATAACTCTTAAGTACTCACATGACAAAATTTACTAATGCCCTATTTGTATTTATAACTCAAAATATTATGCCAAAAAAGTGAATTGAAAGAAATCTTCGAGAATTTCTATTGAGGATATAAAGTGCCAAAGCCAGGTAGCGTTCTGAAATATGGACCTTTTCAATTCCTTAATTCTTGCTTGCCTAAGGGACAAACCTAAAATTGCAGAATAAAAGCTTGGGGATGGGGGGTAATCAGAAAAATGCTCTTCAGAATACTTATTTTACTTTTTAATTAACAGAAATTTTCCATTTAATAAAAAGCATTTGTGATTAAAGGTAAAGCATACTTAAAACTTTACAAAATAGTCTGGAGAAATACTAATATCATTAACTTTGACTTCAAAAGGTTAGTTTCCAGTATTAAAACATTGTCAAAGCAATCCTATAAATTTGTAGCTACAGCTAAATTAAAATTGTATGTATCCTATTTATTTCATACAAATATCAATGATTCTTCTCAGAGGTTTTTAAAACATTTTGGTTTAGTACACTGCCATAGCAAGGACAGAAACGATACAGGTCACTTAGCATTCCATACCCTCAAATACTCTCAGATAACTAAACATGTATCTACTAGCACCACTGATTTTACTGAGCAGTCAACAAGGGCTCTCAATCTTAGCTAACAGTTCGCAGACACAGAATCTAATACTGCTAATATTTTTTTTTAAAGATTTTATTTATTTATTTATACAGGCACTGGGTACAGTCAGAGGCGTGGGAGGGTGAGAGAATTCACCAGAGCCAGAGCGGGGAGCAGAGCAGGCTGAAGGACCGAAGTACACTGCTGAGGGGAGCAGCAGGCGGCAGGAGAGGTCTGCGTGCCATGTGGGACCCTCCTCCGGTGGCCGGGGAGCAGCCGGGGATCGAACCGGCGCTGCCGAGGCTGCGGGCAGCTTCACAAACCAGCGTTCAACCGCTGCGCCACCGGGGAGGCCCCACTGCTAATATTTCTTAAAAATAAATACCATAATTCATTTAATCTTTTACTCTTTGAGATGACTGATAGACTAAAACAGATAAGAACATGAATGTCCATACCTGTTTTCCAGGTATCTATTTATCCGTCATTCAACAAGAGTTAGGAGAATCATGCAATGGAGTTTTTTTCAAATAATTTTTTCAACTTGAGAAGAAATTCTTTCATTTTTATTTTTTCATGATAAATTGAAGGTAGAAAATAATTTCAGCAAATTTATAAACAGTAGTAGCTAATTTTTTTATGTACAAGTTACAAATAACATTCTGTAAGAATGAGATTTTCCAATTGTTTTCTAGTTAGATGTTTACATTTTATAAAATCTACTAACTGGACTTTTTCTTCCTCTTTCTTAACATCTCTAGCAGAAACTCACAACTCATTTTGCAAGTTCCTTCCTCTTAATCTTATCTTTTTTTGGTTTCCACGGTATTCCACTCTTTTTAATTTACTCTATCTGTTCATCCTCCTATTCTTTCAGTACACATTTATTAATTAGATACAACCTCTTTCTTTTTCTGTTCTTTTTTTCTTTCTGCTAGAAGACACATTTATTCTCAAACCTTCAATTGTTACTAGAACAATCTTTTTTAGCTGTAAACTCCCTTTTCTACTAGTTAACAGTGTTTAGGCAAGTCAGAAAGGTGTCAACCTTAAACCTCTCTCTCCCTTATATCATTTTTTTTTTAAAGATTTATTTATTTATGCATACAAGAACTGGGGCACAGGCCAACGGTGTGGGGGGGGGGGTGAGAGGATTCACCAGAGACAGAGTGGGGAACAGAACAGGCAGAATGACCGAAATACACTGCTGAGGGGAGCCACGGGAGAGACAGGAGAGGTCTGCCACACCATGTGGCTTGCTCCACTGCCGGCGTTGATTGAACCGGCACTGCAGAGGCTGCGGACATCTCCACAGCACTGCGTTCAACCGCCTGTGCCACCAGGGAGGCCCCAATACCTCATATTTAATCAATGACAAAATTCTGTCCATTTTACCTGATAAATTGAACTGTCTAGATCTCTATCACCACCAATATTGCACAAGCCACCTAGAATTATTTGTTTAATGTTCATCTCCCCTATTGATCTGTAAGTTTAGTGATGAAAGGATCCAATCTTTTTTGCTCGTTGTTACAGCCATAATTTTATCTAATGTCTAGAACAGAATAGATGTTCAATAAATGATAGCTACTATTTGGTCTATCTGCAACTATTCCATGAGTAAGTTTGTCCTTCTAACCAGAGAGCAAACTTCTTGAGGGTCTATTTCCTGTACTGCTTCTGTATTATTCTAAGGTTAAGTCAGTTAATGTCAAGCACAGATTACAATCATAAGTAAAGCACAGGCATGGGGTATTTTAGCCTAGTATAGATTCAGAAGTTAGGTAGTCCAATCTTTTCATTTTACAAATGAAGAATCTGAAGAAAGTTACTAGACTTCCCAAGCTCACAGTTAAAATGGCAGAATTTAGAATACAAGACTGCTGTGTGTGAGACACATCAAAATTCCTTTTCTCTATTACAATCGTATCTAATCTTCACATGCCTCTGCTTGCTACAGGCTTTTAGTCCTTATCAATGCCAATCAAATTTTGCTTCAAGAAAGCAGTATGGAACTCTCCCTAGGATGAAAGGTTAGCAAAAGTGCCAGTCCCTCCTTTTTGCTATAGGCCTAAGTGGTTGCTGTCTTAATGGGCAAGTTCATGAAACTCAGGAAGGTGGTACTGCTCTTGGTCAGATGCTATCCTTAATGCAAAGTGACAGCTGCTATGGACGGGAAGAAAATCACCACAAAGATCAAAGATTAAGTCTTTTGTGCAAATTTATAACAAGGTACTCTGTGGATATCCCCTTGGACAAAACTGTTGTCAATAAGGATGTCTCTAGAGATCTGCTCTTAAATGCAAGGACTAACAAGAGGACCAGGTCATATTCAAGGAGAGGTACAAGACTGGCAAGAACAAATGGTTTTCCAGAAGCTGCAATTTTAGGTTTGTTCTGTTTGTCATTAAAAATACAAAAAAAAAAAAAAAAAAAAGGAGTATGAACTAATGTGAAAACCACTTGACTTCAACATTATCAGAAGAAAACAGAAAATAGTCTGAAAGGTACCCTATTTCTTCACTAATTCTGTAAGTCTCTACATTATAAGTAAGCAAATTGAACATATAGTTAATACCCACTGCTAGTCACAAAACACAAACATTTGAAAGAAAAATCTAAAAAAGTAGCAATCCACAAATTTCATGTAATAATTGCACTGATGAAATCTATATGGAATGGCTATGGAAATAATTTCTATTATAATTTTCTCATTCCAATCTTTGTACATAGTCAAAACTACAGTCCAGATTACAATCCAAAAATAGCATGTTCTGACCTATAATTAAGGACAATATATAGATTGCAATAAACTACCCAATAAATTTTAAATTAAGGTCATTCATCCAAAGTAATAAAGAAATAAAAACTGTAATCAACCACACTTCTGGATAAGCAACAGAAAACCAAGCCTTTTAAGTGTCTAAAGACAACTACAGACTACATGTTTTGCTTTTTATTTCTTTTAAATAAAGTCAGCTAATTACTTTTAGGGGACAATAAAGAGTATTAGTTCATTGTTATCACTAGTACAGTCAACAAATGAATAGTAAAATTCTATTATATGTTAGGTGCCAAAGAGTACATAAGCTAAAAAAGGAAAGTAAGTCACAATCAAAAATTGTAAAACAGGGCAGCAAGGATTAATGCCAAAAGGGAGACAATAACAGAATTAAAGAATTCATAAAAGCAAAGCACATCACTTTTGAGTACAATGAAAGCTACTGAACTCACCTTTAATTGACTTCACATCTGCAGTTTTCTCTTGTTCTTTGCCTTTCACTGTAAAATGAAAGACTATCATAACCACCTTTTGCAGTCAAAAAGATATATTTTATATCAATACATTGTAAAACTTAGACAAGTCTTATTTTAACAAAGGAGTATTCAAGTTCTATAATAATGGACTAATTTCCTTAAAGGGGGGGGGGCAGGGCAGCTGTTAGGGGAAGTTTCTCTAGGGAAGTGACCTTTGAACAACATTCAGTCAAAAAGACTTAGAGTGCTTAAGGAGAGACAATGTAAGAATACCAGAGTTCTGGCTCTGCTACTTATTACCACCTATGTGAACTGGACAACATCCCACCTTCTCTGAGTTTCAAGTCCTTGATTTATAAAATTACTTATAACTTTAGCACCTACTTTAGAGGGCTGCACATGAAAAAATAATGTGTCACCCACTGAAGGGGATACTAAAACACATCCTGAATAAAAAGAGTTCTTTGTATATCACATCTTACTCCTTCTGTGTAGTCCACCCACAGTATCAGCTGCAAACTTTCTAAACTTCTAATGCTCAAAAGTTTAACAACTTCCCTGAATAATTATACAATCTCTCCTCTATTAAACAAAACAGTAGAAATATTATTATAGATATGCTAACTATGTAATATCCAAGAAAAGAAGGCGCAAGGCAGTTTAAGCCAATGTGAACTCTTATTTTAATCCTCTTTTCCTGTGTTTTTCCAACATTACAGACTTTCTATAGCCTCACCATGAAAAATCTCAACACAGACCCTCTTTCCCCAACAGATCAACTTGTCCTGATCCTAAAATCTTCACAGACAATTTAAAAACAGCACTGACTTGTTAATTACTTAATTTGGGAGAAGAGCTCCTATCTTTTTTTGTATTAAGTCTATTGAGGAACACAGTATACCTCTCCATTTATTTGGGTCTTCTTTTATATCCCTTAATTATGTTTTATAAATTCCATAAAGATTTCAGTCTCGTTTTTATTGGCATACAGAAATACAACTGAAATTTAAACACATATATGAACACGTACATTTTATAAGAACCCAATCAAACTTTAATGACTTTTCATGGTACAAGTGCAGATTTCCTTGAGTTTTCTAGTACACAGTCATACTTATCTGGAAACAATGACTCTTTTTGTTCCCCTCCTCTCCCAAAGCTTAACTTTTCTTTTTTTGTGTATGTGCTATTATGAAGACTCTATTAGCTTTTTGTTGCTGGTAGGTCCTGAATATATTTTCCATGCTTTTACTTTTAACCTTCCCATGATCCTCATAAACAGTACATAATAGGAATCCAATCTGAAGATTACTGTGTTTCTACTGTCTGGATTAGCCTATTTCTAACTATTTCTGTTTATTGTAATAACACTCTTTATTTCTAAGAAAGAACATTCTTAAAACTAAATATAATATGAATTTCTTGATTTCTCCTCGAAAGTCTATCTATTTTGCTTGATATATTTTGAGACCAATATCAGGTGCAAACCAGATCAGAATTTTATCTGACTAGTCATCTGGTCATTTCATCATAATGTGGAGGCTTTTCTATCCCTAATAATGTTTTGTGCTTTAAAGTATTTCATTTGCTACACAAGCTTTTTCTGATTAACACTGTCTGGTATATCTTTTCCACCCATTTATTTTCAATTTCTCTATGTCCTTAATGCTTTGGTTGTATACTCTAAAAAGTAATTATGACTGAATTTTTTTCCATAGTTGCTCTGGAAAGTAACTATGGCTGAATTTTGGCTTCTGCTAGATTTTCAGCCATACAGATTTTAATTTATTTGTATTTATTATAATTACTGATCTATTAAGATTTCTGCCACCATATTTTGTACTACTAGCCACGCTTTTTGTTTGCCTATTTCGATTACGAAACATTTAAAACAAAGAGTACACCTTAACATGAGGAACACTTAGAGCTAGCAAATCTTAACATTATGCCACATATGCTTAAAAAAATTTAGAATAAAACAGCAGGTCCAACTGCAATTTCCCTCTCATCTCACTCCTCTTCTTCCTACAGAAGTAACTTCATAAACTGAATGTTTATTTTCTCCACCTTTTTACCCTTTACTATATCTATGTGTTCATAAACAATATATAGCACTGACTGAAGGTTTTTTAAACTTTATACAAAACACTCTACCAATTATCCCCAGCAGAATACCCTAACCAAACCAAATCTTGGTACAGTCAGTCATCCCTACCCTTCAGGCTTTCTCAAGAACTTCCTGCAGGTAAACACCTTTCTCCCTCTACTGATCATTCCTATCAGCATACAATGTGCCTTAGCTTCACTTGTCTCAAAAAAAAAAAAAAAAAAAAAAAAATCTTTTAACCCAATAGCCCCCAATTGTCCCTTTTCACTGCAAAATTTCTTGGAAACGCTGTCTTTCGTTACTATGTTTTCCTCACTTCATCTCCCCTCAACCCATTACACACACTACTCATACAACTCATCAATTATTTCAACATTATCTAACTAGGAAGCTACTTCCATTTATCGTGACCTTTGCAAGTGACATTTAAAACAATACTACCTACTTTTCCAAATGTTACCATCTCTTAATTTCCATGAGATTGTACTCCTATATGCATGGCATTTTATTTTCGATTCTCCTTTGCTAATGGCTCATTTTCCTTAACTTCAAAAACCTAGATTAATCCAAGTTCTCTTTCAGGCAAGAAAGCATTCTTGCCTATGGTTTGGCAGGGAATGGTCACTCATTCACCCCTTCTCAGGGAAGGGGTTATAGCCTGTTTTATAACCAGTTAACTTTTCTACACTTCCTTTGCAATTTGTTATGACCATATAAGTAGATTCTCATCAACAGAATGAATAGAAATGGAACATCTGACTTTCTGGTCAATACTTCTTTTTCCACAATACTTTACCCTTACCATAGGTCAGAAGACTGAGGACAGACAGAAGGGGCTATGACCTGGCTTTTATAAATGAGACCATACCCTAGGGGAAAGGTCATTTTGATTCCTCTTATCCCAAGTTCTGAGCCCAAAGTCTTCCATTTATTTTTTTATTCCCATCATTTATTCAAGCTATATTATTTCAGACCCAGCTCATCCTTGACTCATAACATTTGTACTCCCAATTCTCTCTGGCTTTACAAGGCTGGTTGCCCGCAGTCAGACCTCAGTCTAAACACTATTTTCTCAGACAAGCCTTCCTTACTATATGAATTGTTATAATGACACCAACTGTCATCAGGTGACCTACTCCCATGTCATCGTTTAAATTCCCTGAACAGTACTTATCGCTAGCTGAATTTTTCCTTATTTTTATTTACTCTTTTAAGAAATATTTACTAAATTCTTAATTGTATCCCAGGCACTTAGTCATGGGATGCAGTTATGAACAAAAATCAGAATCTATCCCAATAAACTACATAGTGATAAATGCCATAAAGAAAAATTAAGTAGGGCAAGGGGAAGGGACCACTGGGACCAGGGGCTGCAATCTGAAGTAGGATGGTCAGAGAAAGTTTCACTAAGATGCCAATTGACCAAAAACCTAAAAGAGGTAAGGAAGCAAAGAGGCGGGTATTTGTGGGAAGAGGTTTCCATGTAGAAAGAAGTACAAAAGGTCCAGAGGTGGGAATGCACTTAATAAGGAAGATAAAATAATTGAAATGATGGAGAAGGACAACAGGAGACAAACAGAAAGAAAATGGAACCTAGATTATGGCGGGCCAAGTGCTGGAAGTCACTGAAGGAATTTGAACAGAGGTGTGGCACAATGCATTTTGTAAATATGCCATAGAGGTCAAGGATGGAAGAAGGGAAGCCAAATTGAGGCTGTAGCAAAATAATTCTGCTTCTTCAATCTTCAAAAACCAGCTTCTTCTTGACATTTAATCTGAGATGTGAATGACAACTTCTCAAAAGACTTTCTTAACCATCCAGCGTAAATACAGCAGGATGTAAAATGGCTAGGCATGATGAGAAGTGGTTGGATTGGGATATGTTTTGGAAAAAACCTAACAGATTTGCTGATTGATAAAACATAAAATAGGAGAGAGAGGCTCAAGAATGTACCAAAGTTTTAGCCTGAGCAATTAACAGGCCAGAAATGCAATTTACTGAGAAAATCTGTAGGAACAGTTTTAGGAGCACTAAATCTGAGCTGTACATATAGTAAGTTAAAGATTTATCTGCTAGTCTATTGTATTTACAAATAGAATAATTTGTAGTCTATCTATTAAATATCTATTAGATAGAGGTACAAAGTAAAGTAGAGCAACAGTTGGATATACTAGTCTGGACTCCAAATGGGAGATATTAGTTTGGAAGTGATGAGCATACAGTTGGCATTTTAAAGTGGTATTGAAAGAGTGAATGGCATCCCTAAATAGGACAATTTCCAGCTTCTACTTGTCACATTCAGTCTCCAAAAAACATCTAAGGCCTCCCTGGTGGCACAAGGGGGTTAAGTCTCAGCACTATGAAGCTATCCAATGCCACTGCAGCAGAAGTTCCATTCACTTCGAGGGAACTGACACACAAGGTGCAGCAGACCTCTCGTTTTGCCCGCTGCTCCCCTCAGCAGAGTATTTCAGTAGATCCGCCTGTTCTGTTTCCCACTCTGTCTCTGATGAATCCTCTCACCCTCTCCCCACCTCTGGCCTATATTTATTTATGCATAAAAGAACTGGGGTACAGGCCAGAAGTGGGGGGGGGGGTGAGAGGATTCACCAGAGACAGAGTGGGAAACAGAATAGGCGGATCAACTAAAATAGACTGCTGAGGGGAGCATGGGGATGAGACAGGAGAGGTCTGCTGGGCCATGAGGGTAAGCTCCCTGGCAGGGGATGGAACTCGTGCTGCAGTGGCTGGTGATATAGCTTGATAGCGCTGAGACTAACTGCTGCACCAACAGGGAGTCCCTCCAAAAAATATCTAAAATGATTTTTTTAAAACATAAAATAAGATCACTCTTTAAAAAATTTAAATACTATCTACACTTAGAATAAAACCTAATCTTGGCTTATTAAACTATGCATCCTTCTACCTCTTTACAAACAAATCACAGGTCTTCTTTCCTTTCTTGAAGGTCACTAAACTCTTGCCTCACAAGCTACAAACATTCTATTCCCTGTTTTCTAGGATGATCTTTCCTGGCCTCTATGTTACCTTCTATTAATCCTTCAGTTCTAAGTTTTAAGGTCACCAACTATGGTCCTTCTCTTATACTCAACCTAAATGTTTCTTCACTTGGGTAATGTCTTTTGTAACACTTTACTTAATTTCTACAAGTGTGTACACACACACACACACACACACAGATTTGTTTATTCATTGGTTGTCTCATCCAAAAGGCAATAAGCTCCATCAGTGCAGGGACTCTGTCTTGTTCAGTGCTCTGTAGTGGGGGTCCACTACAGTGTCTGGCAAACAGCAAAGAGTCAAAAGTATTGGTTGAATAAAGACAATAGTATGTTTTGTAACATGCAATGTGCCTCATACACAGAATGCTTTTTTCCCCCTGAAAACCTAACACTTCAACACCATTTAACAGTTATTAACACCATGAAAACACTTAACCAATAAAGCTTCCCGGTACCATCTTACCCGGTACCATCAGTACTGTTTTCATTCATTCACCACATAGCATTAGTTTCTATGTAGTTAAAAAGAATTTTTTAATTCATAGAGTTGAATGGGGGCTTTAGAAATCATCTAATTTTCAAGTGAGAGAGGAAAGTAAGTTAACAACTTTCTATCCCAAGTTAAATACAGTCAGGAACAGAACTGTCATGGGAACCCAAGCCCCTGTTTTAAACTAGTGCTTTATTCAAAACCTGTTTATGTTCAGAATATTTTCTCTGAAGCAGTAAGTATAGATCTGAGAGCTACCTACTATGGTCTTTCTCTAATATCCAACCTATTACCCAAAAAGACACATACTTATTCACTTTGGATAGGTACTGGTAATGAAAGCTAATAACTTTATCCAGAATCAAAATCAAGCTTCCTCTACTTAAAAAGTGAGCAGTTATTACAAGTGAAAATCAGAATTATAAGTAGTTTGTTTTTAAAGTTAAGATTCCAGTAGATAGTAAACTTGCTAAGTCATCAAAAGAAGTAGTCTTCATCAGGGAACTTTAAAACAAGTAGTGTTATTTTAGGAACAGAATCCTTCCTCCTACCTATCCAGCCCCCCAAACAGTGGAGCTTGGAAAAGCGCCCTAATAGAAGAAAACAATTTTTTCACGTGTTGCTTTTAAACATAAAGCCTTCAATATTCTGAAAAGCCAGACTTCCGTAACAAGGCACTAAAAGAATTTTCCTTTTTCTTGACCTACTGTACAACGAACGTGTACACACCCCCACACACACCCCCCCCAAAATGCTGTTTTTACTCAAACAGGCATTACTCTGTATGGGTTTCAACAAACACTTTGGGATCAGCGAGACCATGCCCTTCTGACCTCGCACGAGGCCACCGTTCCCTCCCTGCAGAGTCCCAGAGCAGAGCGAGGCACGCAGGGGACGACTGCGCGGAGACCATGGGCCTCGCCACCGCCAGGAGGAAGCCCTAGGAGGCCCACCAGCCCCACCGCCGCCCCAGAGCCCGGCCTGGCTCCCCGCCGGCGCCCCCCCTGCTACCTTTCCGCCGGAAGAAGGACATGGCGGGGCCCGGGTCGGGGCGGAGGGCGCGGGGGGACTGTCGCGGGGAGGGACCGGCTGCCCTCATTCAGCAACTGGCCCGGACTTCCGGGTCCGCAGCGACTGCCGCACTAGCCTGAAAAGAGACCCTTCTTCCGGGTGTGGGCCACACCGCCTCCTCCAGAAGCCCAGGCAGCGCCTGCCGCCATATTATCAACAAGCCGCCCGCCCGGAGTTCCGGTCCTTCCCCGCGCGAGGCTTCACGGGAGGTCGCGCCGCCGGCCCCGCCCCCTCCCCGCCTCCTCTCGTGGGTGCGGGGGCACGCGCCCACGGCGCCCGCGCCGCCCACATGACCCTGCGCGCGTGCGGCCTGCGCCCCTTGCCCGAGACTCCGTCTCCGATGCGGGTTTCTGACTTGGGGCTCTGACCTTCGGCGGAGCGGTGCAGCCCACGTCCGTGCAAAGCGAGTTCTGCCGGGGCGGGAGGTGCTCTGGAGCCGCCATGGGCTGGCGCCTCGGGTGCTGGGCACCGGGCCATGGGATACCTCCAGAGCGTGCCCGTGTCACGGGCAGGGCCATTGCCACCTCTCTCTGGTGTAGCCCCACCGTTTCTCCGTTCGAGTTTGACTAAAAGGTGTTCCCTTGCAAAAGCAGCTTCACCCTACTTTGCGACCAGCGCTTTCCCAGGGAAGCAGATCCCAGGCTTGTGGGAGAGAGGTAGAATTCTGCAGATGGGAAATAACGCATAACCTGCTTTATGCGGCTCTTTTGCTCCTCTCGGTCATAGTGACCTCAGCAATGAAAAAGAAGTGGACATATTTTCAAAACGCCATCCCTGTAAATGCTGTAATTTGAAAGGAACAGCAACACAAAAACTCTTCAATATTTACCTACTAAAACTGCATTGAATCAACCCTCGAGCCATTTTTTATTTTTTAATCTTCCAATCCCTCATGTATCCCTAAAGCTGGATGAAGCAAGCTTCCCACCTTTAGTACCCCTCACCACAACAACTGAAGTGTAACTGTAGCCTGAGTAGTCATTGTTGCCATGGACTGCTGTGGGGAAGGAGCTTGGAAGATAGTAGCACTCAGTAAGTGCTTACTGTGTTGGGGTGGTTTGTTTGTTTGTTTTTAAATCAGTCAAGTCCCTCTGGTGATGGATGGGGAGACAGATCTGGAGAGAAAAGGCAATCTAATCAAGATTTGAGTGTGTCAGTGTTGAGACTATTGCTAAAATCCTAGGGTCTTTCCATCTCGCAATTAAAGCGGGTTCACAAGTGTCTATTTTGGTTCTAGATACGCAATCATTGCTGATATTTATTGAAAGTTTACTATGTGCAGCTGTTTTGCTAGACTCTCCAGATTGATGTTCCTTGGAGTCTTGGTATAGGGTAAACTAGGCACAGAAAAATAACTGCTCAAGGTCACAAGCTAACTAAAGGTGAAACATGGATTCCAAACTGGAGCGTCAGCCTCTATAGCCCAAGGGATAAGGAGAGTATAGAGGCAGAAGTGAGAGAATCTGTCTGAGGCTCTCTCTGTATGTGCCATTATATATCCTCCACCTGAACTGGTGCCAGAATGGATATCTGTCCAGAGGTGTACCCATTGTCTTAGGGGAGGCTGCAAGGGGAGTAAGCTGTTCTCCACTAGGTGAAAGGTGCCCTTGGAAACCAGCCACTCTTCTGTGGCCAATAAAACTTCAAATCATACCCAAAATCTACCCCAAAAAGCAATATTGAAGTCAAGGAGGAGCTGGACTAGGGTGCAGTCCAAGTGAGATTTCTCTGCTGGATCAGGCTAAAAAATAAGTGTTATGTAGCAAAGGTCTAAGCACAGGTCATCTACACTCTTAGCAAGGAAGAGCAGAACCTTTATATCATTCCCTTAGGGAGGCCAATCCCTTGGTAGTAGCTGTTTTTTATTTATTGACTGACTAGTTGATTGGAACTGGAGGGTAGCATGCAAGGTATCCCCTGAATATCTCTTGGGAGGGCCAGTGCCAAGGAGTGTGGAGGAGCCCTCTAATCCCTCTAATGCTCCTCATGCCTTTCCTAGTTTTCTCCAACTAAACACAGAATCAATGTAGAAGCACATCCTACTGTGCCTTCCAAAGTGATTGCTGCTTTTGAGCCCCTCCCAGCAGAAACTCTGCAGCTGCTTTTATTGCTCCTCAGAGGTGAATAATCTCAATCCACTAATAAAATCATGGTTATTTACTAAGTATTTATGTGCTCTCAGTATACTAAGTGCTTTATAATTACAGTCACACTTAATTCTTTACTTTCTTCCAAAAAATTATCTTGTGAAATGACTGTCATCACCCTCAATGCACAGATGCTGCTGCTGAGTAACTTAGGTTGGCAAGGCTACTAAGAGGTAGAGACAGGATTTCAATCATTGTCTAATTCTAAAGCCATTTGCATGTCGCTTCTTCCAATCTTCCTCCACCTCCATTTATCAGATGTTCCAGCATGGAATGTCTACTTGTTGGGCAAGTATAAGTGTAAAGGCAGGAATTGGCAGAGTGCAGGTTTTCTGATCCCATGCAGACCGGGTAAAGGAGGAGTCAGAGTCCTCAGTGGTTTTGCAGGTCTTTTATTTGGGGTTCACCAGGCATATGGCAGGCAGGGGTGCTGGCTGGGGGACTGGGAGGCTGGCAGGCCTCCCAGCCCCCAGCAAGTCTTCACTCTATCTGGGCTCTCTGGCGTTCTCTGGCGTTCTCTGCTTCTGCTTCGGCTTCTCCTTCAGGTTCTGCTGCTGCTGGCTGGGGCTGCTGGCGTCCCCCCGTGACGCCGCCCTTAAAAGCACAGTCTTAGCTCAGCTGAATCCCATCTACCTATGCCCACACCCTATTCCAGGTGCCCGCCATCAGGCATGCATTCAGGACAAGGATCCATCATCTATCCTGATGGCGGAAGGGCAGAAAAGCCTGATATTTTCTTTACCCTACAGTCCACCCCCTCAGGGTTTTCTGCCATACAGTCTATACATATATACACAATTTTCTAAGCAAACAAACAATGCAGCCATGGCCCACAAAAGCAAATACATCAAATAACAAAATACAACATAACAAAATACAACAGAACACAAATAAGTCCAGGCAGGGCACCAACCAAGTGCAAAAGACAATTATTGGTACCAGCAGATGAGCCACCAAATCTGCTGCCGAAGGCACTGCTCATACGAGGGAGGGGAAATCACACACGGCATCTGCTATAACACACCAGGAGCCGTCAGGCTTCCTGGCCTTCTCTGGCTGTAGTCTCGGCTACAAGGCACACACAGCATCCACCCCCAGGATGCACTAGCTCTGGGATTGGCAATTTTATTCTGTTGGGGGTGATCGCCAACCCTCAGGGTTTCTGTCTGCAGTCGCTCCAACACTCGGCCTTCATGGCCACCCATGCGACTCACAGACCCCTGCTCTCAAGCCAACCCACTGCACAAGCACATGGGTTGGGGATCCAAACTTTGCATTTGGCTTGGGCTCCACCCCAAGTCACATTCCCCACCCGTCCCCCAAGGACGGGCTCCTCAGCTCCTCACCCTCACTCAAGAATGAGCAGGGCATCACCCATAGGTGATTTTACGAGACTCACAGGGCTTCAGCATACCCAGGCTGCTTAACAGCCGCTTTAGGGCTTCTCAACTTAGCATCAGTACCAGCTTTTGCCACCTTAGTTGGCTTTTCTCCTCCACCTGGCCACTGGGCATACACAGGCTGCTTTTGGCCATCTAGGCCCACTGGCCACCCCCAGATTCTCAAAAAATAAACATAACCTGCTAAGGTCCTCCGC
This sequence comes from Talpa occidentalis, assembly GCF_014898055.3. Classification (NCBI taxonomy): domain Eukaryota; kingdom Metazoa; phylum Chordata; class Mammalia; order Eulipotyphla; family Talpidae; genus Talpa; species Talpa occidentalis. The sequence continues at coordinate 98,807,729 of NW_023605083.1, read as the reverse complement.
CTTCTGGCGGGATTGTCAGTCCAAAATCATCAGTTCATCAGTTCAAGTCCATTGGCCTCTCCCTGCGTCAGCAATGGCCTGCTGCCTCAGGGGTCATTGGCTGGTCCTTTCCGGTGTCGTTGGCTGGTCCTATCCGGTGTCGTTGGCTGGTCCTTTCCGGTGTCGTTGGCTGGTCCTTTCGGGCGTCTCCTTCACGCCAGGTCTCATCCTGTAGCTCGTGGACGTATCCATCTTCTGTACCGCCATGGCGCCTCCAGCGTCGTCACAGGCAGTCTTTTACTCCTTAGTCCCTCCAGGCCTTTGGAGGGCTCCAATACCCGTCTGCATGGATCTTGCCGACTTACGCCAATTGTAAAGGCAGGAATTGGCAGAGTGCAGGTTTTCTGATCCCATGCAGACCGGGTAAAGGAGGAGTCAGAGTCCTCAGTGGTTTTGCAGGTCTTTTATTTGGGGTTCACCAGGCATATGGCAGGCAGGGGTGCTGGCTGGGGGACTGGGAGGCTGGCAGGCCTCCCAGCCCCAGCAAGTCTTCACTCTATCTGGGCTCTCTGGCGTTCTCTGGCGTTCTCTGCTTCTGCTTCGGCTTCTCCTTCAGGTTCTGCTGCTGCTGGCTGGGGCTGCTGGCGTCCCCCCGTGACGCCGCCCTTAAAAGCACAGTCTTAGCTCAGCTGAATCCCATCTACCTATGCCCACACCCTATTCCAGGTGCCCGCCATCAGGCATGCATTCAGGACAAGGATCCATCATCTATCCTGATGGCGGAAGGGCAGAAAAGCCTGATATTTTCTTTACCCTACAATAAGGCAATGAGAAGTACTATCAGTACAGGTGCCTTTTGAGTCATCCATTAAAGCGTTTATACACTTAGGGAAGATTTAAAGTATTGTCATTTAATCTTTTGAAATCTGATGATCCACATAGGCATGAAGTTAAAATAAAACAAAAATACACAAATAAACCAAAATATTCCATTAGCCTGAATAACCAGTTATAGCAAGTTAATACCCTGCATTGCATTTCTAAGTTAATCTGTTAAGAGTCACATTAATTTACATGTAAAACAAAATACCTTTTTTTTTTTTAAACAAGGAGTTCCCTTAACTAAGTGCTTCTAATGTTAAGGGAATCCTCACAGTCTTTTTATACCAACTGTATCAATTGTAACAAATCAGTGAAGTAAAATCAGCAATTATCACAAAGCCAGTGAATAAAATTACTCTATCTCAAATGCTTTTTTACAAATTTAATGAAGTGTTCCATGACAAACATTCTAGCAGATGTCATCTGTATCAAACATCCATAACCTCAAGGGAACTCTTCAAACAAATCTAACATTAAAGGAAAAGAAAACCAGGGGAAGATGAAGAAGAAAAACAAAATCCAGTGACTTATTTTCTAAATGTGGGGCCTCTTGCTCTGGGAGCATCACTGTTCATGGAAAAGAGATTGAGAAGCTAAACTGAGTGGTGCACAAGATACCATCACAGATTCAAGGACCAAAGTTGGATCCTAGCACCTGCTCTGAGTTGAGATTTTGAAAAAGCTACACCTAAGGTTAACTAGCTCTTGCAGGGATTGCAATCCAGCTTCAAGTCACTTGGATGGCCCAGGAAATCTTATTCCTTATCAGTAAATTAGGAAAATTTGCTGGCATTCCCAGTACCTGATAGAACCAAATGAAAATCTTGAAATAAGATAACATCACCATGGGCTCAGATATTTTCTCAAACAATTTTTTTAAACAAGATGCTTGACTTGAAAACTAGGATTCACTCCTTTTTTCAAACAAGAAAAAAAATTATATTTAGAATTATCTAGCTGAATTCAGTTTAGATGATCCCAATTTTGTTGGCAACATCCAAAATCAGGAACCAGTCCAACATATAACTTCATCAAGTTTGATGAGGGTGTTGATATTGGACATGTCAATGTCATAGAGCTTTTTCACAGCCTGTTTGATCTGGCCATAGTTGGCCTTGACATCCACAATGAACACAAGTGTGTTATTGTCTCTTATCTTCTTTATGACTGATGCTGACCAGGGTGAGCTTGATGATGGCATAGTAGTGGAGCTTTATTTCCTGGGGGTGCTCTTCTAAAGATATTTGGGCTGCTTTCAGAGCTGCAGGATGTAGCTACTACATGTAAGGAAATCTGTCTTTTTTTATGAGTTATTTATTTATTTATGCATACAAGAGCTGGGGTATAGGCCAGAGGTGCGGGGGTAGGGGGGGTAGGGCAGGTGTGAGAGGATTTACCAGAGACAGAGTGGGGAACAGAACAGGCGAATTAACTAAAATACACTGTTGAGGGGAGCAGTAAGCAAAACAGGAGAGGTCTGCTGTGCCATGTGGGTCAACTCCCTGGCCAGGGATTGAATTTGTGCTGCAGTGGCTGGGGATAGCTTCATAGTGCTGAGACTTAACCCCTTGCACCACCAGTGAGGCCCTAAGGCAATCTCTCTTTAAGTAGGGATAAATTGCTCTAAAATAAATGAATCCTAGTCTTTTTCATGAAGGCAAAGCCAAAAGCAAAGAAAGAAGTCACTGACCCTCCCACAGTAGAAGCAAAAGCTTTGAAGATCAAGGGAAGTAGGGCATTGTCCAAGGAAGTACCAAATACAGAGCTTCCAGTAATCCTCTCCTCTTGAAATCAGGTTAGTGCTACTTTCCCAGGTTTGATATACGACAATATGCTTGGAGTATTACCCACCAGGGAAGCTTACCCAAGTCTTGGTGTCCAAAACTTTTATTGGAACTCCATTATATAAACATGGTCTACTGGCCTTGTGGCTGATCTCAGTCTCCAGCCACTCAAGAGACTGCACTGATACCTCACAACTCAATGCCCTACCACAAATCACATTATTAATGTATGGCTGACCCCACGCCTCCAGTCAAAATAGAAACACTCAGTTATGACATTCCAAGGACCAAGAGATGACCACCCAATAGCTGAAGGCAAAGGCCAGATTTCTCTTTGGGCAAGTTCTTTTCTGCACAAATATTTAACAGGTTTTCATTTTTACCAATGTGTCAGGTTCTTGAATTTTGTAGGGCTTGTATCCCACCTTTTGGCATGTATGTGTCTTACCAAAACATTTCTTACTCAGCAGGCCCCATTAGCACATTGACATCAATATAGTTCTTCAACGTAATGCTTGGCAGCCAAAAGAAGGTTACCTCTTGGTTACATACATGGTACTACACTCTGCACTAGTGTATATGATGGTCATCTGGGTTTTGCCAGGGCTGTATGCCAATGAATGAAATGAAAAACAGAAAGGGAATGACCACCCATTCTTTAAATTTTTTTTCTAGTGGCCATGGGTTGGGGATAGTCCCAGGGCTTCCCATTGATCTTTTTTCCTTTATGTTTTATTTTTTCTTTCCCCCTCTTTTTTGTTTTTTCTTTTATTTTTTTCTTTTATTTTTCCTTTCTTTTGTTAGTTTTCATGTTTATTTTTATTTAACTTTTTCCATTTAAAAAAATTAATGACTCATATGCAACAATTTTGGGAGCCAAATGTTCTACCAAATGTTGGGAAAAACCATGCTGATTATGCTACATAATCAGACATGTATTATGGTTTTGGGGTGATTATGGTTGTGGGGAAATAACAACAGGAGGGTCTGCAAACCTGTTTGTCCATGATGTCGTCGACTGAGGCCAGGACTCCATGTAATCACCAGATCTCCACATGCCCACTGCTTTAACAGGAGGCCTTGCTAGTGTTCTGTGCCCCTGCTATCAACTCAAACCAATCCGACATTCCTTGAAGTATCTGAGTGTTCTCTTTTTATGCAGTTGACACTCTAGTAAATGACTGAAGGACATTTGGGAGAAAGGATTGAGATAACAGTTGTGATATATATTTGTGTCACGTTTCAGGGTTTTTCTTCAAGAAAATTCAGTCTCCCTTTCAATTTATACTATCCCTTTTGATCTATCTCAGGCTTGGAAATTGACCAAGAATCATGACTTTTATATCAAGGTAGTGACATTAGCCTTCTGCTAGGTGATCTTAATCTTTTTGTTATATGTCTGTTTTAGCCTGTTCAGGTTGCTATAGAAATGCCATATTGGGTGACCAAAATGACAAACACTTTTTTCTCACAGTTCTGGAGATTGGGGGGTCCAAGATGAAGGTGTTAGCAGAGTTAGTGTCCAGTGAGGGCTCATCTACTAGTTCATAGATGATTGTCATCTCTGAGTCCTCACATGACAGAGGAGTGAGAGAACTCTCTGGGGCCTCTTTTATAATACCAATCCTAGTCATAAAGACTACCTGATGACCTAATTGCATCTCAGTGGCCCCACCTCCTCTAAGCATCACATTGGGGGTTAGGAATTCAACACACAAATCTTGGGGGACACAAATATTCATTTTCTAATACTGCCAATCTGTCATTCAAGAACATAATTATCATTATCCATTCGCACAGGATCAAGGCACTCTTGGTACCTTTCTCACCTATTTGGTAATTATATTTACAATGTCCCTGACAGTTTAGGGCTGTTTCATAGGCTCTGCTATTCTGGAATCCTGTCATGTCACATTGACACTAAGAAGCCCAGATCCATAACAGCATCTCCTACTATAAATCCTGGGTCACCTCACAAGTTCTCAATGATACAGTGGCCTTCTCACTAATTCATTTCTTATCATTTTAGAGAAGGGAGTGTCTTCTAGGACATCCCATGAAACATAGTCAGCTGATGGACATTTGTATGACACAATCCTTTCTGACATTCTGATTTTCTGACCTGGGATTGTTAGTTCTCTGGTACATCCAGCCTACTCCATGCACAGGCCAGTTGCAGGATAGCTTCTGAAAAATAAAAAAAGACCTCAAAGATTGACAGGTGTTTGCAACTGTTAGGTTATAGTGCACAGAATAGTAAGTGTCCAGGGGATGTGAATGGGGTGCTGACAGTCTGCTGCATTGTTCCAGTTTCTACTTTGAGCTGAGGAAATACCTACAAATTGGGCTTGAAGCCTTACTGGGCCCACTGTGGGCTAGATTTCAGTCAGTTCTCAGTTTATTATCTGGCCTCAATTATCTGGCCTTTATTATCTGGCCTCATTCTAAGCACAAGAGTGTGATGTTTTGGGTCTTCTGGTTTCAGTCAGTCTTATCTCAGAGCCTATATCATATAATCCTTGTAAATTCTGAATATTCTTTCTCTGTTTATCTTGGAAAATGACTTCAAGTCTCTCTGGGAAGATGACTGTGGAAATATTTACTATATGTACTTATATTTACTATGTGTACTTATGGTGGTGGTGCAAGTCCCTTCTGAAGGGGACCTGACACACCTTTCATACATGAGCTAACAAGTCAGATCTGTGAACTGTTATACACCTGGGAACTTGGAGGGAATCTGATTTTCCATCATGACAACTGATGTTACTTTCTGCTTATGAGCTCTTGATTTTATACACACACACACACACACACACACGTATATATAAGCATGCTTTACTTAGTTGTCTATTTTTTTCTTCACTAGAAGTACCATGATCCATTAACTATCTCCAGATCTTTCTGGGCTAAGGAACCCTGATGATTTCAGCCTTGGTTCCCAACATAATAATTATATTCACCTTCCTTTGATATTTAAATGTGGTCACTTGGCTTCTGCCATGTTGGAATCCTGTCATTTCCATTGATAGTAGTACTTCTCACTGTCTGCACTGACCATCAAGTGTCTTGAAGATGTTTCTTGCCTTAATAAAGACAGTGCCCTTGATGTGGTTTTACATAGTAAATTGATTCCAACATTCCTCCCTCCTTAACTCTCAATACTGTGTCAAGGAGCAGTCTCCTGATTTCTCTACAACAAGTTGTATCTCCATAGTCTATTACAACCAGCTCTGGGTATTCTTGCCATAGCACTGAATCTGGACTTGTGACTGAGGTTTGCTAAGTGGGAAAAAGCTCCCCTTAATCCAGCTTATATTCCATCCCTTCCCCAGTTCAACAGCCTCAAAATCCACTCTTCCACACAATCCCTAAGTCTTTCCCATACACAGTAGCCAGGACCCAAGAGTCTTGGGCACATGTGCTATTATCTACCAGAGCAGGGACTGACTTCCTTGCTCAAGCTGTGTGGAGACCTGACTTTGGTGGAAACACTCAAGAATGGAGGGCAGATTTTCAGGAGAACAAATGGCATCTTGTGGGGGCACCTGCCTCTGCAAAGGTCATCGTATATTCTCCTCTGGTGAGAGGAGGGGGAGTTGGAGAGTCTGATGGTCCAGGTTTCTCAGGCTTATTCACTCAAATTTCCCTTTTCACATCTCAGTTTCCACTTTTACCTACCAGGCTCTGACTTTGACTTGGATATGAATCAAAACTATGTCTTTTGTCTTTTCCAACTCTGCCATCTTGTAGTCGACTCCAGACCCTGCTCTACAGCAAATCTGTCCTGCCATTGCTTCTTAAAAGGGGTCCTGTGGCTTTCATATCATGACTGAACTTGGCAATTGTCTATCCTGAACTGAATGTTTTCTTTGTTCAACCAGAAGCTGGGCTCTCCACATCCTTAAAAGTATCAATACCTCCATGCAATTTAAGTGCCACAGCTACCACTTACCCCAAACTTCATCTCAATTACTCATAGGTGAGAGCCTGAGTTATTGTGTTAGTGTTACTCACCACCAACAATAGTGTTTTTATTTCTCTTATACTGGTGAATAATTGAATCCCCAAATCTCAACCACCCTGTTAGGCTTAGGTTAGGTTTCTCAGAAAGCAAAGCCTGAGACAGAGAGTTCATGGCAGGGCATGTTAAGGAGTGCATTCCCGAGGAGCAGGAATGAAGGGAAAGAGGAATGAAGCAGGAAGACAAGGGAGAGCCAGTGTGAGGTTATGTTATTGAGTGGGATGCCACTAAGTGGGAAGGATCGCTGGGTGTATGGATGCACCAAGAACTCTACCACCCATCTCCCATGTCACATTGATCAGTGATTCATTCCATAGGGCTGTGCATATAGACCCCACAGCAGTCAATGAGGAAGCTCCAGAGCAAGGGAGAGAGGTAGAGTTGGGGCAAGAGGTGACCATCTGTCATGTTACCCCTGCCTAAGTCCATGCAGAACTATGACCAGAGCCAGAAGAGACCAAGAGTGTCTGGACTGGCCCGAGAAAGGACTCAGAAACATACTCTCCACTCTTCCCACTCTACCCTTCCCACTGCACCTACATTCTCCTCCCCACCCCCAAGTAGACCAGAAAGTTCAGAGTAGTCAGGAACCAAGCCAGGCCAAGCCAAGGGAATGTGTGAGAGTTACAGTGTGTGGGTCTTAGGGTATCTGTAGGACCCCTGAAGTTTGTCTGCTCATATCATTAATGTGGAATGAAGGCTTTAAAGAGGCTGAATAAAGAATGCTAAAATAACTTGTTTGGGTTATTACTGTTGTCTTGTTGTTTTGTACACGCGTGGGCAGTGAGTCATATCTAAGCCATCAAGAGAAGCTCCACCATCAGAGACAATAATGTTACGAAATTCAAAGCTCTTGTTTGGTCTTTTATCCAGATGTCTCATATACTTTCACACTCAAAAAATCCCTACAATCAGTAATTATCAAAGCTAGAGAGGATATTAGCAATGACTCCACGCAAATCCCAAACTCAATGGATCAGAAAACAGAAGCCTCTCCCCATGTAATAATAACAACAATTATCACGATGGCGATATTATCAGCTATCATTCTGAGCACCTACTGGACATGCTTTTAAAAAACTTAGTACATGTAACAGCTTTCATTTGCAGATGAAGAAAAGTCTCAGGTAGGTTCTGGGTGATTTTCATGGCCAGCATGTAAAGATTGACATTTAACTTAAAATTGCTTTGTTTCCTCCCATGAAAGGAGACTAGCCAGCCTTAACTATTATAAACAAGCCTCCCCCTTCCTTAATTCCCTATCTATCCTCAATCATTTTAAATGAATTTGGATAACACTTCACCCATATTGGAATTATTCTTAGGTGCCAAGTAACTAGATAAAAAAATAGAGGTAAGGGACTAACATTTGTTGTGTGCATAGTGTCTGCCAGATATTGTCCAAGGGACTTTTCATTTGATTATAATAATGCTGCTTTTAATTTGCACAACAGCCTGAGATTTTAGGTATTATTGTTTACTTTGTGAATGAGATAATTAGTCTTCAGAGAGGATGAATGAATTGCCTAAGATATTTCAGCTAATTTTAAAAAAACAAAGTCAAGGATGGCAACATGTTTCTATCTGCCTTCAAAACTCCTTTTCTTTTTTTAAAGATTTATTTTTATCTACGCATATAAGAACCGGGGTGTAAGCCAGAGGTGTGTGTGTGGAGGGAAAGGATTCACCAGAGACAGAGTGGGGAGCAGAACAGGTGAATCTACTGAAATACACTGCTGAGGGGAGCAGCAGGGGAGACAGGAGAGGTCTGCTGTGCCTTGTGGGTTAGCTAATCTGGCTGGGATTGAATTTGTGGTGCAGTGGCTACCGACAGCCTGATAACACTGACTTTAATGCTTGTGCCACAAGGGAGGCCCCTAAACTCCTTTTCTTTATGACATATGGCATAAAGATTTGGTTTGGCAAATCTAATGGTTCATTTAATTTGAGAATAATAACCAGATTTCACATAGATGTCTTTTTGACTGAAAAGATCTGTTTCCAACTCTGTGACTTAAACTACCCCTCTTTTTCCTGACAGGAGTCAGAAAGCAGACCTAACACAGGGTCTGCATATGGAAATGAAGGTCACCTGCAGAGAGCTTTTGTTTTCAAATCAAGCAAGGCCATATAAGAGCCATAAGGCAAAGACAGAACTACCTAAATTGAGGTAGATCAAACCAAGTTGGCCAGAGGAGGAATTTTCTATCCAGAAAACTACTCAAGCTTGTAATTGCATTTTGGTACAAATGTTTGTCAGAAGTTTTTATAGCAGATGAATGTCCAAAGAAACCGAGCCTTACCCTTGCTGCATCAGGCAATAGTTTGGAGACTGGGATGACAATAACTTGCAACTCAGTCTTGTGCAAACCCAAATTAAAACACTACACCCATTTCTAAAAACAGAAACTCTTCCTATCCTCCACTGCCTCAGCCTGCAGCCCCTGGCAACCACCATTCTACTTTCTATCTCTGCGAATTTGACTATTCAAAGTATGTCATACAAGTGCAATTTGCAGTATTTGTCCTTTTGGGTCTGGCTTATTTCACCAGCATAACATTTCCAAGGTTCATCCATCCTGTAGCATGTAACAAAATTGCATTCCTTTTTAAGACTAAATAACATTCCGTTGTATGTGTATGCCACATTTTGTTATTCATTCATTTATTGATGGATGTTTGAGGTGTTTCCTTTTGTTTTGTTTTGTTTTTTTTTCTTTTTTGGCTAATCATTTCATGTGCTAACTGGACACTTACATATCTTCTTTGGAGAAAAGTCTATTCAAGGCCTTTCCTAAAGTTGTTCCTCATAAGAACTGATTTTGAACTTTCTCTAGGACTACTGCATCAGCCAGTATGGGCTAGGTTTTCCTGCAGTAACAAATAACTTTGAAATCTGCATCACTGAAGAAAACAAATTTCATTCCTCACTCCAACAGAGGCCCACTGGGGGCCTCTGCTCATTGAGGTACTTAGGGACACAAGTTGACATGAATTCATGTGCTTTCACTATTACCACATCAATGGAATGGGGATATGTCAAAGCAAGTGCTGGTTCTCAGAGCTTCTTTTCACATTCTGTTTACTAAAGGAAGTCACATGGTTATGCCTAACTTCAAAGAAAACTTCAAAGATGAATTTAAATGAATCAAGGAAATGTTATCCTACCATGAACCTGAATAAAGAAATGGTAAATGTTTGTGAACAGCTCTAAGGATCACCTCTGCCCACATATTCCCTTGGGCATCTCTTTCCCTTGTCTCCTCTTGGGGGTCAGTGTAGAGTTGGGAAACTTGTCCCATGCAGAACCATGTTAATCATTATCATAATTTTTGGTTTCTTTGAAGTTTATAGCAAAAGGTTATCTCTTCTTTGAGTGACTGTGTTTTTTTTTTTTGTGTGTCACTGTGGTTTTTTGGACTGCTTCCTCCCTATATTTTGTTAATTTTATTATATTTCACACAAGGGACATTCTGAAGCCCTGGTTCAGTTGGCTCATCTTTGCCTAGAATTGGTCTCGCACACATTTTAAAGACACATTACAAAGGCAAGAACTTCATATAATCTTCTGTTAAGTCCTGAACAGGAAAACCATTTATAAGTAACAAACAGGAACTTTCATTAAATATTTATTATTTATCAGGTACTGGCCATACCATTCACATTCATTATCTCATTTAATCCTCACTCAACCCCATGAGGTCAATACCATTATTATACCCATTTTGTGTCTAAGGAAATTCAAAGCTACTCATAGGGTAAATGACACAGCTTATGTTCCAACAGGATCTGCCCACTGCTCTAAAACAAGCAGAAGGCTCTTTCAGGGTTTACTGGAGAACAAAGGAGATTTGATTTAGCCTCACTGACTCTCTGTTTGGGATTTCACTTTGTTTCCTCACACTATTTGTATCTCTATGGGAGCCAACATCTCCCTGGGAAGTAAAACAAGTAGTTTGTGACTACAGTAAATAGGTGAATTCTGAACCTATATTTGAATTGCACTCACCTTCAAAAATGGAATTGAATTTAAATTCTGAGGTTTTAGTTAATTCCCATATAAAACAGAGTTTCTTAACAGGGGACCAAGCTTGGCTATGGTGTTCAGTGGTCATAGGATTCCTAAAAATGTACATTTCTTGGGGAAAGTGTGTATTGTTTCATCACATCTTAAATGGGTTCATGATCCAAAGCATTTTTAATTACTTCCATAAATCATTTAAAAGTTCTTGTTCAAAACTCCACATAACCACTTTAATCAGTTAAAAGCAGTATGGGCTCTGAATTTCAGAGCACACAGTGCAACACTAGACTGGTCATCTGGATGGCAGCATTCTTCAAATAACCCTCTGATCTTAGAATTTAATCACATTTTTAACAAGAATGGTACCCAGAATCTAAGCTTCTTTTGGTTCTTTAAGTGGTTTATTGCAGCATGAGTTAAATATACTAAGGTGCTTCCTGCATTGATTGTTGGCCCTGGGTTTTGACTACTGGACTGATTTCAATAAGGGCTCCCCGACCCCTCCCTCAACTAACCAAGAAGTTCACTGGCTATACCTATAACATTTTTATATTCTTGGTTCCAGGAGCAGAATTGGTTAAGGACATGAATGAGTGGATTACCACAAGAAATTCACGATGTCAGGCAATGTTTGGCTAGGAAAAAGTCTTTAAATTGCTTATATGTGAAAACCTCAGTGTATGAGCCCAGCTTCTTGATTGCAAGCAACAAAAATTAACTCTGTTTTAAGCAAAAAAATAATTTATTTTTGGAAAAATATGGCAGTAGATGCTAGAATCATGAGGAAGTGTTCAAAATCTGATCCATTCGCTCACTTTGTGTTCAAAATCTGGACCATTGCCTCACTTTGCATTCCACTTCTGGGGAATGGATCCTTTGACAGAGCTTAAGTTACATTCCAGAGTCCTGGCTACCAAAGAGTGGAGAGAGGAGGGCTCCCTGTGTTGCAGCTGTCCTGGAGGAGGTAGGACTTGTGACCCACCACACCACACAGGTTCCCAGCATCCTCCAGCAGTGTTCTTAGTACTGGAGATAGAGTGAACAGGGGGAAAAAAGGCAGAAATAAAGTGCCTACCTGCAGGGAATATACATTTCAAGAACACTGCATATATATATATATATATATATATATATATATATACACATATATATACATATATATGCCTGCATATATATATATATATATAAAGTGAACAGGGGGAAAATGCAGAAATAAAGTGCCTGCTTGCAGGGAACATACATTCTAAGTGGAGGGAGAGATATAACTTTTTTAAAAAACAAAATGTAAAATGTGTCAGAGCTGGATTAAGTGTTCTGGAGAAAAAACTTGGAAAGGGATAGGAAAGGGTGTGTGTGTGTGTGTGTGTGTGTGTTTGTGTGAGATACTTTCTTTTTGGTAATTTTTAATATTTTATTTTGAAATCAGATTAACCAAGTTTACAAATCATCCATAAATATTAACATCTTCCATAACTATACTTATACTAACTAAGAAATTAAATCAATATAACACTGATAACCAATCAAGAAACTGCATTCAAATGTTTCCAAATTGAATTTGAATTTGAATAGAATGGGTGGATTTCCACTTTTTCAGAATCCTACCTAATCCCAGATTACACATTTTGTTGACTGTTGACATGTCCTTAGATGCCTCCATTCTGGGACAATTCTGATATTTTCTTGGTCTTTCAAGCTTTTAATACTTTTGAAAATTACTCTTCATTTATTTTGTAGAATGTCCAACAACCTAAGTTTATGGTATTTCTTCAAAATTTAATGCAAGCAGCGCAGTGCCAGTTTGATCCCCTACTGCTCCACGGCCACCGGAGGAGGGTCCCGCATGGCGCGCAGACCTCTCCCGCCCCCTGCTGCTCCCCTCAGCAGTGTACTTCGGTCCTTCTGCCTGCTCTGCTCTCCCCTCTGGCTCTGGTGAATTCTCTCACCCTCCTGAGCTTCTGACTGTACCCAGTGCTTGTATAAATAAATAAAAATAAATCTTTTAAAAAAAAAAGAACACTACAAAACTCTTATTTGTAATCTTTTAAATTTATTTTTAGCCTTGCAATATGTAGACAAAATACTGTTTCCCAAGGCTATTTCAGCCAGTGCTTTTTGATAGTGCATACCTTAGTCTGGTATGGTACACATTTGCAATGCAGTTAGCTCCTCTTTTAATGTTTGTTTCTCATTTGGATTTTCCCCACACTCTGGTTAATTTTATGATTTTACCTTTTTAATATCCACAATGCTGCCAAAATTACCTTTGTTCTAATATTTTCATGTACATGAATACATATTTCTTTTTTAAAAATTTATTCATTTATTATTATTTCTTTCAATTTTATATGTTTTTTACATCATTTTTCATTTTTGCACAATGTACGCATTTTCATCTTGGTTATAGTCCCCATACAATTCCCACCCCCCCTTGTTTGATCCCACCTCCTTCCTCCCTGCCCTGTAGTGTGTCTCTGGTTTATAGTTGCTTGTTGATTTTGATTTTTACTTTATTATAATTAGTCTTTTTCCTGGTCCCTTATTTAGGTTTTCTAAATTCCTGCTATGAGTAAGACCATCTGGTATTTTTTTTTTCTTTCTGGCTTATTTCGCTGGGCATGATCCCTTCCAGCTACATCCTTATTGCTGCAAATTGTATGAGTTTATCTTTTTTGATTGCTGAGTAATATTCCATTGTGTATATGTACCACATCTTCTTGATCCAGTCATCTATTTTTGGACATTTGGGTTGTTTCCATAGCTTAGCTAATGTAAATAGTGCTGCTATAAACATAGGAGTGCAGGTGCCCTTTGGAATTAATGTTTCTGTGTCATTTGGGTAAATACCTAGGAGTGGAATTGCTGGATCATATGGAAGCTCCGTCTTTAGCAGGTTGAGGAATCTGTGTGAGATATTTTCAATATGGTAGGCAGGGAATGACTTTTAAAATAGGCCTGAAGGAGGTGAAGGAGAACACCTTGTGAGTGTCTGGAAAAGCATTCCAGGCAAAGGAAACGGCAAATGCAATGGGTCTGCAGCAGAAGTGAAGTCTGTGATTCAAGAAATAAAAGTGACAGTTTGAGAAAACAATAAGGGGGAAGAAGTTGGAGGTGAAGAGAGACAGGCTGATTATTTAGGCTAAGACTGGCTTCTCGCTTGAGTGAGATTAAAATGGGGAATTGCTGCTGGTCTTTGAGCAGAACAGTAATATGATCTGATTGAGGCTATAAAAGGACCTCTTGAACTACTCTTAATCTGTAAATGTTGGGCCTCCCTGGTGGCGCAGCGGTTGAGCGCTGGGTTGCGAAGCTGCCTGCAGCCTCTGCAGCACCGATTAGATCCCAGGCTGCTGGGTGAGTGTCCTACATGGCGCGCAGACCTCTCCAGCCGCCAACTGCTCCCCTCAGCAGTGTACTTTGTCAGTCTGCCTGCTCTGCTCTCCCCTCTGGCTCTGGTGAATTCTCTCACCCTCCTGCGCTTCTGACTGTACTCAGTGCCTGTATAAATAAATAAATAAACAAAAAATTAAAAAAAAAAACTGTAAAGGTTATGCTAAAGTGGGCAAGGACAGAATCAAGGAGACCAGAGAGGAAATGGCTTCCATGATCTAAGTGAGAGAGGAAGATGACTTGGGTTAATTATTAACAGGACACATGCCTGATGGGAGTTCATCAGATTTGAAACAGACTTAAAAATTGGACCAACAGGATTCAGAGAAAGGTTGGAGAGGGTGTGTAAAAGATAAAGGAATAATTTTTGTCTTTTCATGAAGTTGGTGCAGAAATTAAGAAGGAAGCACCTGCATTCCCCAAAGCCAAAACAAAAGCAAAAGCAAAAGCTTTGAAGACCAAGAAAGCCATGCTGACAGGTACTCGTAGCCACACACAAAAAAGATCCACACACCATCCACCATTCCCGCTGCCCAAGACACTGTGACTCTGAAGGTGGTGCAAATATCCTTGGAAGAGTGCCCCAGGTAGAAACAAGCTTGACCACAGGCCATCATCAACTTCACCCTTCCTACCGTGTCAGCCATGAAGAAGACTGAAGACAACAACACACTGTGTTCATTGTGAATGTCAAGGCCAACAAGCACAGGATCAAATAGGCCATGAAAAATGTCTGTGACAGCGTGACCAAAGTCAACACCCTGATCAGACCCATTGGAGAGAAGGAGACATATATTGGACTGGCTTCTGACTATGATGTTATGGATGTTACCAACAAAATTGCAATTATCTAAACTGAGTCCAGCTGGCTAATTCTAAATATAATTTTTTTTTCACCATAAAAAATGACTTCAAAATTTTTTGCTTACAAGCTATATTTGACATTAACTAGGATGTGAAAACCTTTTGGGAGAAAATTTAAGGAGACAAGTAGTTTACTTCTGAGCATCTGGCACTTGAGAAGCCTGTTGTTACAGTGGGATATATGAGTTTGGAGTTCAAAGGAGAACCCCCAAGCAAGAGATCAAAATGTGGGAGTCATCAGTATATAGATGGCATTTAAAACCATGAGATAGGATGAAGTCATAAAGGGAGTTAGTATAGATAGGGAGATGATCTAAGGATGGTGTTCTGGGACACCCAAAGGTCAACACGTCAGGAAGATGAGTCAGGACCAGCTAGGAGACTGAGCAGCTGCAGCCAGAAGCAGCAGGAAAATCAGAAGTGTGCTAAGAAAAGACATTCATTTACTGCTGAAAGGTAAAGTAGAATTAAGAACTGAAAATTGAGTATGGATGTAGTAACAGAAAGGCATTTGGTGACCTTGACAAGCACAGTTTGTGGAGTTACTGGAGCAAAAGTCTGGCTGGAGGGCACTCACAAGAGAATGGGAGAAGAGACAAGAGGTGAACAAGGGTAGGCACATTTTTGAGGCATTTTTCTGGGAATGGAAAAAAAACCCCAAATGGGATAGTAGCTGGAGAGGAGTGAGATTAAAGGAGTATTTATCAGATGGGAGAAATATTACTAGCTTATATAATGTTGTGAATGATCCAGGAGAGAAGGAAGAACTGATGATACTTAAGAGTGAGGAAGAAGAACTGGAGAGCTGACTTGGAGACACCAAAGGTGGGGACACAGGGGACGACTGGCCTTGGCTAGAAGCCAGGTCCATTCATTCATCCTGACAGGAGGGGAGACCATGTTGTACACAGATATATGGATATAGTAGTTGTGGTTTGCAGGATTGTGCAAGTCCTCAGTCTCAGTCTTAATTTTTCATCCCGTCCCCATCAGTCAACTTCCAAAATCTAAGACATTAGATTTGCCCCCATGTCTGACTATGCTCTGCATCTCTTATTCCTGATGGAGCTCTCCATTGCTCCCCTTCTCCCTTTTCCTGCACCCTTCTCCAAACTCACCTCCTATCCCCTTCCCATCTTGACCTGGTATTCTTTGGAACTTCACCCTCTCACCTGAAAATTCTTCCCTATCCGCAAACTCTTTGAATAGCTTTGCTTTTCCATCTCTGCCTTGATTGAAACACAGATTTTCACCAACTGTTCTCTATAGATCAGAGCACACCACCTCAGCACTCTGGTCCTAAGTCCTGCTTCCTTTAAGTTTCAATCATTTGACTTTATCTTCCCTCCTCCCCCAAACACTTTCTGATATCTCTTTACTTTCTTATTCATTGAAGAACACTGTCACTCACAGTAATACCAAGTGTCCGCTGTGTGTGGATATTTTCCACATCCATGTGGGTGACCTTGACCTCTCTCAATTCACTCTATTCCTTCACCCCGGGCTGCTCAAAGCACTGTAAATCCACTTAACATCCTGCCTCTATTCCATATTAACCATCCATCCTCACATGACCTGACAATCGTCCACCATCCCTATTTTCTTATCAGAAACTCCTCTCCAGCTTGGTTTTTCAATTATTCCAATAAAATAAACATCTGACACTTGTGGGAGCTGTCTTGAGCACAGCAGGATGTTGAACCGCCTCCCTAACTTCTATCCACTAGATGGCAGTAGCACCCTGAGTCATGACAACCCAAATGGTCTTCAGATGTGCCTGGACGTGGGTGGAGACAAGAGAACCACTGATCTAGACTCATGCCTCCGCTTGTGCCTGAGAGTCTACCCTTCCCGCACATATCCATACACACACTCACATACATACACATATACACCTACCACTCCACATACACACAGCAGTCTCAGGAATAGCACAGTATGAAATACCCTTTTCTCTTCTGTATAGTCAGCAGCTCCCTCTCAACTGGATTTTTTTCATTAACATTTAAACATGCTGAAGTTTTTCACTCCTTAGGAAAAAAATGCTCCTTCAATAATGCTCCGTTGCTCCCCATGACTTCGGGCGACAGTTGGTTGTTTCCTACTTCTGCTCGTTCCTTCTTTGATGCTCCCTCCCTCCAGTATGACTCAGAGCCCTGTCTTCTGTCCCTGTAGCTCTCACTAAGGCCTTAAGAGACTTGCATGTTGACAAATGCAGTGGACATAAGGCATACTGCAGGAGAGCCAGATGGAGGGAAATGAAGACCCTAGTTTGATTCATTCCCCCTTGAGTTTCCGGTGTCTCAAAGGCATTCTGGAGGAATGTTAGGAGGACATTGAGGGCAATGAGAGCTGAAGAGCTTGGAAAGCTCTGAATTTTCGGCAGCGTACCTAGGGACCTACAGTCAGGTGTGTAACTAATACCGTAGGTGTGTGACATGGGGAGGGAGGTGTCTAGAGCAGTTGTTCGTTAACTTGAGTCCATTTCAGAATCACTTGAAGGGCTTGTGAAAATGCAGACTCCTGAGCCCTGCGCCGAGTTTTTTAACGCAGTGAAAACTGGATAGTCTCGGTAAAATAGAGCGTTTGCATTTATACCAAGCCCCCAGATGATGCTGAAGCTGTTGGTTCGGTTACCACACTTTAAGAATACTGATCTAGAGTGGGAGCCAGCACTCAAATAAGATGCTCCAAAATTATTACCCATAACGAAAGTGAACCCTTGAGGGAGAGAGAGGAAGCGCGGAGATAGGACTACCACCTGGCTGCGGGTGCGGGACCGCCAAGGAGGGGGGCGGGGGAGCGGCAGAGGCTCCAAGACTACATCTCCCAGGGAGCTCAGTGTGGGCTCACGCCCGCCCCCTAGAGGAGACTCGGGGACGCGCGGGTGGGATCCCAGGGACCTTCAGCAGAGCATCGGCGAGCGCGGGGAGCCGCGGCGGCTGCGGGCTGCGGTGGCGCTGCGGGAACAGAGCCTGACCGGTAAGTAGGAGCCGCGCTGGCCATCGACTCCTCTTCGCCGCAGCTGCGTGGTCTTCCAGGCTCCGGCGGGCTAGCGCAGAGGTCTGGCGGGCTAAAGCCGGGACCCCGGAGCGGGGGAGCAAGACTGTTCTGTTCCTCTGAGAGGAAAGACATGCGATAGCCCCTGTCCCTCTCCGCCCGAGGGGTCTCGCCCCCATCCCGGGACCGACGTCCTTTTTTGTTCTGCCCTGCCCGGGAGGGCGCGACCGGTGCTGCAGGTGGCAGCGGCAGGTGGCCACCCGCCTCCCCTCCCAGCGCTGGGGCTTGGCGCAGGATCCTAGGACCGAGGGCCAGGTGACTCCGACCACTGCGGCCCTGGGAGGCGTCCCCGGGACCCCCCGCGGTGGGACAGGTGCGTGGGCGCGCCAAGCGGGGCTCCGCAGGTACCCAGAGCCTCCGGCACCTTCTCTGGTGCTGCCCTGGGGTGCTGTGTGTTTTCGGGCTCCGAGTAGCCCTTGGCTATCCTCGGCGTCCACACAGAGCTCTTCCTGCCCTGGGGTGAGTGAAGCGGGGAAGGACGCGGTCCCGACGTCCCCCAGGTCAGCTGGCGGTGCCACAGCCCCGCGCACCTAGTGAGCTCTAGGGGACCGTTTGGATTCTTAGGGTGGTCGAATACTGCCGAGCCTGCCATGAGTACAAAAGGAACAGTCTCCTCTCCATATATCTTTGAAATAAGATTAGTTCTATGTGCTTTTTTTTTTAAGTTTGCATGATCTATGAATTTAAATTTGTTTTTTTAAAGATTTATTTGTTTTTATACAAGAACTGGGGTACAGGCCAGAGGCTCAGGAGGGAAAGGGGATTCACCAGAGACAGAGCGGGGAACAGAACAGGCAGGTGGACCGAAATACACTGCTGAGGGGAGCAGCGGGCACGACAGGAGAGGTCTGCCGTGCCATGTGGGTCTCTCCCTGGCCGGCCCGGATTGAACCCGCGCTGCAGAGGCCGCAGACAGCTTCACAGCACGGCGCTCAACCCGCTGTGCCACCCGGCTGCACCATCCAAGAGGCCCCATGTGCTTGTTTTTTCAAAGGAAGTTTTATTTTGAATATTTTATTTGTATTTTGTGGGAGCTCCGCTTGCTGGTACATAAGTTTATATAATAAGCAGGATACGGTTTGGAAAAAAACATTACTGTGAAGGTGCTCTTCTTTGCCCTCTATCGGAAGAATTATGTTGAACGGGTTGACATGCTTATCCATTAGCAACTGCGGTAGCTGGAGGCAGGAGATAAAGTGTTTTTGAGTAGAGTTACATCTCAGCCCTTCAGAACAAATTTTGCTTTCAGAAGATTTTTGTTATCCAATTTCAAACACGGTATTATTTCAGCATTTAAGATGGGGGAGGAGAGGTTGAGCAAAGCTTGTCAATCCTAATACCTTCCTCTACAGAAAATAGCTTTGCATGATTAACTCTCAAAGCAGACACGTTTTGGTAATCAAAACTAGATCTGAAGTTGAGCCTCCCTACTATAAACTCTATGAATTTTAATAGTTTTTCAGTTGGTTTGTTCTAGGTAGACAATCTTCTAAGAAACAACAGCTGTCTCTTTTCAATGTATGTACTTCTTATGTCTTGTCTTTCATTCACCACCCTCTCTACATGTTGACATTTTTGTTTTGGGCTTGATTTTAGGGTAATGCTCCCAGTGTACCTTAACTAAGTATATTCTCTATCATATTAAGTAAGTTTCCATTTATGCCTAATAAAGAATTTATTTGTATAGCATGTATTGATATACAAAAAAAAGCATTTGTATAGCATGTATTGATATGATCATGTGCTTTTTCTTCCTAAGTTAACATAGTTGATTATCCTGTTAGATTTTCTGTCTGTAAAATCCTGGGATAATTTAAAATGCATGCTTGAGTTATTTGATAGATTTGATTAGCTGACATTTTATTTAGGATTTTGATATCCATATTTGTGAGATTGGTATGTACTCCCCTCTTTTAGTCTGAATTCATAATTAGGGTTATGCTGTCCTCACTGATTAAATTGGGGAACTTTCCATCGTTTCCTATGCTCTGGAACAGAGGAATTATCTGTTCCTTGAAGTTTGGCAGAACTTGACTGCAGACTGTTGGGGCTGCTGGCAGTTTGTTGGGTTTTTTTTTTAGAAGTTGATATCAGTATTTAACTACCTTTTCAGTTTTCCCAGGTTACTGATTTTTTCTCAGCTTTTATATTTCTTCAAAGTCAATTTAATACTTTATATTTTCCTAGAAAGTTATTAATATTATTGAATTTTAATACATTTTAGCATAATGTATATAGTACTCTGTTGTAAGAAAATAAACCCTACCATATCAGTAGTATGTTCTCTTTCATGTTCATATATTTCTTTTGGGGGGATAAATTTTTCTCTTTTAATTGATCAGATTTGCTTAATGCTTGCTTATTTTATTAGTTTTTTGAAAGACGCAGCATTTGAATTTATTGGTTAATCCTATGATTCTTTTCTGTCACTAATTTCTGCCCTTAATCTTTTTCTATTTAATTTGAGTTTATTTTGTTCAGGTTTTAGTATTCTGAATTGAAAATGAAGATTATTTATGTTATCATAATATAAGTATGGGCTGTCTGAACAAGGCATGGACTTCTAATTCTTCCTTTTTATTTAGTCCTCTCCTATTTGTCCTTATCTCTATTTTTACTTTAATGCTTCAGATTAGACATAATTTCTGTTATTATTATTTTCTACATAATTTTTATTAGATTTATCTGCCGTTTTCTTTACTCTCCATTCCTTGTAATGTGGATATTCCTTTTTGGAACATTTGCCTTTTCCCCAAAGTACATTCTTGAGACGTTCCTTCGGTGATGGTAAATTTTCTGTTTTTATAATATCCGAAAATGCCTTTTATTTTGCCTGCATTCTTGATTTTTGGTTTCACCAGGTCCATTGATTTCAAAGTTACTTTTATATTTTTTTCTAGTGCTTTAGAAAGATGTTTTGGAACTGAATGGTTTGGGGATTTTTATTCTGCCATATTGCTGAAAGATTAAGATTAAAAACAAATTAATTTATAGTCTAACAAACAGTTTTAGTGACCTTCCCCTGTACCCTTAGTGTAGGTAAACTATTCTATATTTCAGATTTATTAGTCATGATTTATTTTTTCTGTCATTATTTTTCTCTATTTGACCTACTGTTTCTGAGAGTTGGAGTAAAGGTGTCTGCTACTATGATTCCTAGTGGTTTTTGGTTTTGTTTCTTTTTCTTTTTTAATGAAGTACTATTCTCTTATATCCTTGTCAATTTTTGATAGTATAGGATTTTTCCCCTCAGGTGTGGTAATTATAGTTCTCTTTCTATTATTTTTACATGTAAATGGATATCAAATACCTAAATGTATCATTTTTTACATTAACATTTTTTTATGGTGAAAAAATTTGTATTTAGAGTTAGCCAGCTGGACTCAATTTAGATGAATCCAGTTTTGTTGGCATTCAAAGCATCACTGTCAGGAGCCAGTCAAGCACATGTCTTGTCTCTCCATCAGGTCTGATCAGGGTGTTGACCTTGGCCACATCAGTGTCATCACAGTCTGTGTCATCTGTTGCTTATTGGCCTTGACATCCACCATGAGCATAGCGTATTGTCTTTTCTTCATGGTGGTCTTGGTGACTGGGGGAGCTTGATGATGGCATAGTGGTTGAGTTTGTTATTCTTGGGGACCACACTCTTCTAAGGCTATTTGGCTGCCTTCAGAGCCCCTGTGTCTTGGACCATTGAAAGATAGGTGACACACAGATCTTTTTTGTGTGTGTTGTGGATGTCTTTTAGTGCTGCTTTCTTTCAAAATTTTGGTTTGACTTCTATTTGGGGAGTGTCAGTGGCCTTTTTCAGTGTCATCTTTGTTAAAAAACTACATTGAATTTTTTTTTAAAGATTTATTTATTTATGCATCCAAGAGCTGAGGTACAGGCCAGAGGTGTGGGGATGGGGGTGAGAGGATTCACCAGAGACAGAATGGGGAACAGAACAGGCAGACTGACAGAAGTACACTGCTGAGGGGAGCAGCAGGTGAGAGTGAGACAGGAGAGGTCTGCTGTGCCATGTGGGTTGCTCCCTGGCAGGCCATGGATTGAACTCGAGCTGCAGTGGCTGCGGACAGCTTCATAGGTTGCATCGTAACCCCTTGTGCCACCAGGGACGACCCTACATTGAATTTTTGAAGCTATGTTTTTAGATGCTTAAAGTTCCATAATTTTATATCTTCTTGGTGAATTATACCTTTAGGAAATAAAAGTCATCTTATTTCATAATTTTTATTTTAGTTCTGTTTTGTCTGAACTAATATTATGAAACATGCTTTTTTTAAAGCTTTCATCTTTTATTTCTTTTTTCCATTTCTTTTCAATTTTCTGTGTGTTTAATTTTAATTGCTACTCATGTTTAACTAATAGCTAGGTTTTATTTCATTAAGTTAATGTTTGTCTTTTTTTTTTAAATTGTGATAAAATACTTCTAATTTAAAAGTTTATCATCTTAGTTGGTTTTAAGTGTATAGCTCACTAGTGTTAAGTACAGCCACATTGCTGTGCAACCAATCCTAAGAACTTTTTCATCTCGCAAAACTGGGACTTCTGTATCCATTAAAAATATTTCCCTTGTCTGCTCTCAACAGCTCTGGCGACCTCTATTCTACTTTCTTTTTCAATGAACTTGACTGCTCTAGTTTCTTCATGTACATGAAATCATACAGTACTTGTCTTTTTCTGTGCTGACTTATTTCACTTAGCATAATGTCCTCAAGGTCATTTCTACATTATAGCACATGTCAGAATTTTCCTCCGTTTTGAGAATGAATTATATTTCATGGTATTTATATGCCACATTTTGCTTAATTGCTCATCTCAGTTACTTTTGTATTTTAGCTACTGTGAATAATGCTGTAGTGAACATGAATATACAGATATCTCTGAGATTTTAAAAGCTCTCTTGCTTTTAGCTATATGCCCAGAAATAGAATTGCTGAATCATATGGTAGTTCTGGTTGTGATTTTTTGAGGAACCACCATACTGTTTTCTACAGTGGCTGCCCCATTTTACAATGCCACTAGCAGCACACAAAGCTTCCCATCTTCCTACACCCTCATGTTTTTTTCTTTTCTCTTTTTTTTAAAGATTTATTTTTATTTATTTATGCATACAAGAACTGGGGTGTAGGCCAGAGTGCAGGGGTGGGTGAGAGGATTCACCTGAGACAGAGTGGAAAGCAGAACAGAAAGATTTACTGAAATACACCGCTGAGGGGAGCAGCGGGCGAGACAAGAGAGGTTTGCTGCACCATGTGGGTTAGTTCCCTGGCTGGGGATTGAACTCATGCTGCAGTGGCTGGTGATAACTTGATAGTGCTGACTTTAATCCCTGTAGCACCAGGGAGGCCCCTCTTGTTATTTTCTGTTTGTGGATAGCAGATAGTAGTTGTGAGGTCTTTCCCTCACTAGGCACCTTTAACCCATTTATATTTTGGGGACTACTGGGCCATCTTATTTTATGTTTTCTACTTCTTATTGTTTATTTCCTGCCAGTCTCTACCCCTTTCCTACTTTTTATTGGATGGACTGAGTTTTTCCTGTTCCATTCCATTCCTCTTAAGACATGGAAGTTACAAATATCATTCCTACTCCGCTAGGTAGGGCACTCTACCTAGCAGCTTCCTATTAACATTACATTTGTAAGAGTTGTACATATCCTCTAGTGCAGTTGTGCTTTGTCCAGTTTCATTATTGTGTATATCCACAATGTAGATACTCATTCTATCTTGATTGGCATTTGGGTTGTTTGAATTTTGAGGCTGTCATGAGGCTATCATGAATAGTGCTGCTGTGAACATTCCAGTGTGTCTTTTGTCCAAGGAGTGTATGCTTTTCTATGGAGTGTATATCTACAGTAGAATTGCTTGGATACAGGGTGTGTGTATGCTCAGTTTTAGTAGAAACTGCCAGTTTTCAGCAGCAGTTGCACCAATTTATGTACCTGAGAAGCATATGTTGTTGTTACATATCCTTGCCAACTTTTGGTAATTTCTGTCTTTTCCATTTTAGTCCTTCTGCCGGGTAGCACATTATGGATTTAATTTAGCTTTCCATGATGACAAATTAAATTGAACCCCTATGGTGACCTTATCACATATTTCTAAATATGTTTTTCTCTTGGTGTTTAAACATAATCTGTATATATGAACTCTCCATGAGGAAAACAAGAAAGAACCTTTATATGATTTTAATTGTCCCATATAAGGGTTATTTGAAGGATCTTTGAACATTACATATGAATAATTATTTAGATAAACTATAAATTTTACTGGTTATTTGCTCATCATTGATCCTTTCATCTCTCATTTTCCTTTTTTTTTTTTTTTTTGGATTCATTATTTGTTTTGCTTAAATGAGCCCTTAAGTTGTTGTTTTCAGAGACTCTGGGTGGTAAACTTTCTGAGCCCTTGCATGTTTAAAAGTGTTTCTTATTTTGTAATTATGTTTTTCACATAATTACTTTGAACCTGGCATAAGATTCTAGGTTATAACCTGTGAATTTTGCTTGCTCTAGTATGGCATCTATGTGGTTGACAAGAAGTCTATGCTGTCTGATTTCTGTTTCTTTGTAGTCAACTTGTTTATTTTCTCTCAAGTTTTATAACTTTTTCTTTTTCCTTGGTGTTCTAAAATTTCATCCCTCTTTGTCTAGGGGTGGACATTTTTGTCCTTCCTGCTCAATGGCTGGTGGTCTCTTTCATTCTAAAGATTATTACATTTCTTTAGCACTGGGGATATTTCTCCTTGAGTATTTCCTTGCCTCCATTGTATTTATTTTCTGTTGTTGGAACCATTGTTAAATGGATATTAGAATTTCTTGATTTGTTGCTCATGTTTATTGTCTTTCCTTCCAAATGTTCTCTGTGTTTATCTTTGTGATTTTATTTTGGGAGACTACTTGGCTTGATTTTGCAGTTCACTAGCCTAGTGTTTCACTTTGTCCAATCAGTATCTTCAGCCAACTTGTTGAGTGTTCTTCAATAGTGATTATCATATATTTAGGTAATATGCCAACCTGTTGAGTGTTCTTCAATAGTGATTATCATATATTTAGGTAATATGAAAAAAGACTTGGAGAGTGGTTTTCCTAGATTCATTTATACCTTAAGCCACATCTACTTCTGTGTTTTCTGGTTTTACTTATTAGTTTCATGTCACTTGCAACCCAGAAAATCATGACTAATACAGAAGCTTATAACATGATTTTAAACATTATGGTGTGTGCAGAAATTAAAAATATATACAAGGCTCAGAAGTAGCACCATAGTGATGCTATAGGGATAGCATCTGTCAGAGAGTTCTCTACAGGAGAAAGTTAAAACCATGAGAGTGAATGAGATGGCTTGAAGGAACTAGCGTGAAAATAACACTGAGGCTAAACTCTAGTTTTCTAAAGTGGGATCAGAAAAAAAGATTCTGATGGACAGGAATGGATCACCTAGAATGGGATGGAATCAGTAGAAAGAAAGGAAAGAGTGAAAGTGGAGTGGAGGGAAGGGATGGAAGGTGGGGTGCAAGGTTGCCTTTGAGCCAAAAGCTGTGAACTTCTCTCAACACAGAAGGCAAGAAACAAGGATGATAAACATAGGTGCTCTTGTTTTCTTTAAATGGGAGATTCTTTGTTAGCACTGTAAGGATTGACTACAGGCACAATATGTGATGTGGGTGGTTTCTATTTGGTAACCTTCCCAAATTCTTTGTTTTCTCTTTGGGAGATTCTTCCTTTTTTCCACTTTCACAAGCAAAGCAGCATTCCCTCAAGGTCAGCATTTGCACTGCTTTCTGTTTCCAAAAGGAAGAGCAAACCCGGCAACATCAAGACCTACTTGGACTGTTTCCTCTGGTTTCCAGCCCCCTCCCTGGGCTAAACAAACTATCCCTCACTGTACTTGCATTTCCCCTCCACTTAAAAAAAAAAAAAAGTTTATTGAGATTTAACTTTCATGTCTTTATTATGAATAATGCTGCTATAAATACCCATGTACATGTTTTTATGTGAACATGTTTTCCTTTTTCCTGGGTATATAGGTAGAAGTGGAATTACTGGGTCATATGATAACTATATTTAATTGTCTGAGGAACTGCCATGCTGTTTTCCAAAGTGGTTACACCATTTTTAATTTCCACTAGCAGTTAATGAGGGTTCTGATTTTTCCACATCTTTGTCAGCACTTGTTATTATTTGACTTTTTAATTCTACTTCAGATTTATTCTGACTTAATTCCAATTTCCTCCCAATTTTTTTTATTGTGGTAAAATAACATAACATAAAATTTATTATCCTAATCATATTAAGTATATAATTTAGTGATATTAAGTACAGTCACAACACTACCATCTATCTACAGAATTTTTCTTCTTGCAAAGCTGAAACTATACCCATTAAACAATAACACCCCGTCACCCCTTCCTCTCAGCCCCTAGCAACCACTGTTTTGCTTTCTGTCTCTATGATTTTGACTACTCTAGGTATCTCACATAAGTGGAATTGTACAGTATTTGTCCTTTTAGGGTTAGGCTTATTTCACTTAACATATTGTTTTCAATATTTTCATCCACGTCATAGAATTTCCTTTTTAGACCTAAATAATATTCCATATATGAATATACCATTTTGTTACACCATCTACCTGACACTTGGGTTGTTTCCACTTTTGGGCTACTATGTGCTACTGTGAATAATGTTTCTATTAACACACGTACATAGATATGTTCTTGAGATTCTACTTTCAGTACTTTTGTATATATACACTATTTCACCTTCATTTTTTAACAAGGGCTTAGTGAGTGTCAGACTCCTGGTTGACAGTTTTTTTCCTTTGAACACTGAATTTGCTTTCTGACTTTCACTGTTTCTGATGAGAAATCAGATGGTGAGCTGAATGTGGTTCCCTTTTTCTTGCTCTTTTCAAGATTCTCTCCTTGTTTTTGATTTCAGCATTTTTTTACTATGATATACTTTTTTGTGGATCTTTTCAAGTTTATCCTACTTAAAGTTCATTGAGCTTCCTGAATGTGTAGAATACTGCTTTTCAAAAAACTTGGGAAAGTTTCAGCATTATTTCTTGAAATACTCTTTTCTTCTTCTCTCCTCTCCTTCTGTTACCACCATTATGTATATATTGGTGGGTGTAATATCCACATTTCTCTGAGATTCTGTTATTGAGATTCTTTTTTTTTTCTCTTTGTTATTCAGCTTGAATGTTTGTTGATCTATTTTCAAGTTCACTAATTAGTTCTTTTGCCTGTTCAAATCTACTGTTGAACCCCTCCAGTGAATTTTGTTTTCATTTTTATACTTTTCAACTCCAAATTCCATTTTGTTCTTTTAAGAATACTGACAGTCCCTACTTGATACAATAGTGTTATCATGCCTTTCTTTACTTCTTTATTCTTTTCTTTAATTCTCTGAACATCTTTATAATGGTTATGATACCGGAATTGTCAGGCCTAGTCTCCCAGCCAGGAATGGATCCCAGGCTGCAGGGCAGCGCTGAGCCCCAGCCACTAGACCCCCACGGGTTGGTGTCTCACGATGCCGCAGCAGGAACTTCGCAGACGCTCAGGCAAGCAAGCGAGAAGAGGCAGGTTTGTTTATAGAAAGAAAAAGTTTATTGAGGGGAAAAAGAGCAGAAATAAAGTGGGCATCCCAGGCCAGGGAACCAGGCCTGGGAGGGGCAAAGAAGCCAAAGTAGAGTTGTGTCTCAGGGAATATATACCTTTTTTCCCTCATTATTCTAAAGCTCCACCAGTCTCTTTGTGATTGGTTAGTTCTCGGCTGTCTCACTTAATTTGCTACTGAGTGGGGGATCTTCACATTCCTTATCTAACAGCTTTCTCTTTCCCCATTTGTTGCATCTTTATCTTTATGGCCCAGTCCTCTGGATGAGCATCCCTGCATTGAAGTTAAACAGCTGTCCTTCTAAGTTGTCCATAAATTAAACCACTCTCCATTTCTCCAATCTCTGCCTCCCTTTACCACCTGAAGGAAACCAGGACCAGTGTTAACAATGTTGTCCTTGGTCCTCAGATGTTTGTTTTTCCTAGTGTAATTGGTTACATTCCCTTGGTTGTCCTTATCTCTGAAGCCTCCCTAAATTCTTCAGAGGTATCCTCCTGCACTGTCCCTAAAACTGCATAATTCCTAGCTTGCCCTGTGTCTCAGTTACTTGAAGTTTTTGTCTCTTATATCTGGTATCTGTTCACTCTCACAACTTCTCTTGTAAGCTTTTCCTACCCTATACACTTTCCTGTCCTAACCACAAAAAAGTATTGGTCATACTTCCCTATTTCTTTACATACATCATAATTTTTTTTGGTTGAAAACTAGATATTTTAGATACTATGGGTACTGATGTCCCCTTTGGAGTTTCTTATTTTAATTTGCTTTTTATTTATTTAGTGATTGCTTGGATTATTTTAAAGAATTCTATTTCCCTCACAAGCATTACATTTCTGATGCTGCTTCTCAGGGAGGCAGAACTTTGAGTCACCCTTGAATGACAATGGTATTGGTAGTTCTCTCATCCTCTTTTTCTCTGTCTACATCCCCACTAATTGTTCAATTGTTTGCAACAATGGCCTGGGGCATAAATGTTCAAAATACTAATCCAATCAAATTCTGGCTCCTTTGAATAGTTTCTGAAATTATCTGATATTTGATCTGATCTCAGAAGAGCTCCTATGTCTTCTGACAGATCCTTTTATCCCTTTCTGTCCCTAGAAATTTTCTTGCTTTGAAGTTTACTACTAATATTATGTAACAGTATTCTCCTGATTATTTTTGATTAATATTGACATGATTTATCTTTTACCATTGTTTTAATTTCCAGCCTATATTGTAAAATGAAGTGTTTCTTATAGAATTTTTTTTTTTTAAGAATTACATGTTGCATTTTTTTTTTAAAGATTTATTTATTTATTTATACAAGCACTGGGTACAGTCAGAAACGCGGGAGGGTGAGAGAATTCACCGAGCCAGAGCTGGGAGCACAGCAGGCAGAAGGACCGAAGTACACTGCTGAGGGGAGCAGCGGGTGGCAGGAGAGGTCTGCGCGCCATGTGGGACCCTCCTCCGGTGGCCGGGGAGCAGCCGGGTATCGAACCGGCACTGCAGAGGCTGCGGGCAGCTTCTCAACCCAGCGCTCAACCACTGCGCCACCAGGCAGGCCCCATAAGTCTACATTTTTTAACGTTTTTCCTTTTTGATTTTATTTGCTCTGCTTTTCATTTTTTTCTTGTCTTGCTGTGGACTATTTGAGCATTATTTATAATTCCATTTTGATCTATCCAGTGTTTCCTATTTTATCTTTTTGTATCATATTATTAGTGGTTGCTCTAAGTATTACTTTAAATGTACATATCACAGTCTACTGGTGTGGTCACTTTACCACTTTGACTGTAGCAATCTTACCTCTTTTTACTCATCCCACTTACAATTTTCTAACTATACTTAGAACCACATCAAACATGTTATAATTTTGTTTCAAGTACACAGTTTAGAAGTCTAAGAGGAGATTGAAATTTTATTGTAATCGCACATATTTTTGTTATTTCTTCCCTCCTCATACTCCTAGACTCCGTTTATAATTTTCTTTCTGTTGAGAGGATTTCTTTTAACCACTTTTGAGATAAATCTATAACTGTTTCTCTTATTTTCCTTATCTGACAGTTTCTTAAATTTCCCTTTGATTCCCTAAGATATTTTCTCTGGATATTGTATTGTTTTTCCTTCAGTATTTAAAAAAATGTGTTACTTCCTTCTGGCCATCATGGTTTATGATGAGTAATCTGCTATTTGAATTGTTTTCCCCCTATAAATAAGTGTTGTTTCTCTTACTGACTTTAAGATTTTTCTTTACCTCTTCATTTTTCCAGTTTGGCTATGCTGTGCCTTCATTTGAAATTCTTTGGATTTCTCAGTTTGGGGTTAGCTTTTGAATCTGTAGATTTTTGTCTTTTGCCAAGTTTGGAAAGTTTTGAGCTATTAATTTTTTTTGAGCTATTAATTTTTTTTTGAAAACTTTTTTTTTCAGTTTCTATTCTCTTTATCTCTTTTGGTGACATAAGTTTTGGATTTCTTATTATTGTTCCACGGGTTTTCAAAATTCCACAGGTTTTTGAAATTAATTTTTATTAATTTTTAATTTCTAACTTCAATTTTATGTTTTGATTGTTTTATGTCTATTGTTCTAGTCTTCTAATTTCTACTGTTTCATTGGTTACTTCTTCTGACTGCAGTAAAGCAATTACTATCTAAATGTTTGTCTTGTTAGGCTGTCCCTTTTTTGGTTTTTTGCACAGGGAGTAGGTTTTTCTTGGAGCTTTTATATCTGCACCCTGTGGTGTTTCCAGGTTGTCCACTTCTTCAGTTCCAAGTCTGGTATACTTGAGGCAAAAAGAAAACCCAGGAACTCACCACTGTGTTGTTCCTTGGGCTGTGAGTTACCTAAACGGTCTTCCTTTTTCTCTCCAACGCTCAGAATCTTTTTATATTTGTTTTGTATCTAATTCTCAAAGATTTTAGTTGTATTTAGTGGGATAGGAGAAAGGGCTATTCCATTTTCCCCAAAGACCAAATCCATATTGTGTGGGGTTATTTTTTAAACTTTGATTTGCTTTTCACAAAAGTGAATTTTCCTTAAAAAGGCCAGGTGAGATATCTAATAGATGTCCCACATTATAAATTTATCTGATTGTTCCTTATGTTCAGTTTCAGACATTTTCAGATAGGATCCGCGGGTGGTGTTTGTGTGTCTCTTGTCACATCACCCAAGGAAGTACTCAGAGCCAGGTCACCCACTAACTGGTCATGATAAGCTTGATGTCTTTTGTTTTTCTTTCTGTAGTTGGTGACTTTGTGATCATCTGTACATCATCTTCCTCAACAACCTTTTACTGAATGATTTAACATTTTTTTGGTAAATGTGTTAAAGTTTGTAAATAGGTGGTGTTTTCCTATTTCTGTCATTTTTTTAAAGATTATTTATTTATGCATACAAGAGCTGGGGTACAGGCCAGAGATGTGGGGGGTGAGAGGATCCACCAGAGACAGAGCGGGGAACAGAGCAGGCAGATTGACTGAAATACACTGCTGAGGGGAGCAGCAGGAGAGTCAGGAGAGGTCTCCTGTGCCATGTGGACCGCTCCCTGGCCCTCCGGGGATTGAACTCATGCTGCAGAGGCTGCGGATCTCCTCACAGTGTGGTGCTTAACCCCCTGTGCCACCAGGGAGGCCTTATTTCTGTCATTTTTAAAAAAGATTTTTTTTTATTTATGCATACAAGAGCTGGGGTATAGACCAGAGACACGGGCAGGGGTGGGGGTGAAAGGATTCACCAGAGACAGAGTGGGGAGCAGAACAGGCAGACTGAAATAATCTGTTGAGGGGAGCAGTGGGCAA
Organism: Talpa occidentalis; assembly: GCF_014898055.3. NCBI lineage: Eukaryota > Metazoa > Chordata > Mammalia > Eulipotyphla > Talpidae > Talpa > Talpa occidentalis. Next base: position 98,776,311 of record NW_023605083.1, on the reverse strand, counting down.
GACAGGAGAGGTCTGCTGCACCATGTGGATTAGCTCCCTGGCCAGGGACTGAACTCCTGCCAAAAGTTTCATAGTGCTGAGACTTAACCCCTTGCGCCACCTGGGAGGCCCCTATTTTTGTCATTTTTACTCTGCATTTGTTAGCTAGTATTATCCTGTAAAGAACTTCATTTTCCTTGTCTTATTTTAGTATCAAAGTGTATTAATTAATATTTTATATTCATTATATTTTTTTTTGCTGAAATTATCCCAAGAAGGCCAAATTGAGCTCCTTCAGATTCACTCCTATCTTTATCTCACATGTCTTCATTAGTATTTAGATACTTCTTTGATTTCTGGACACCATAAAGTATATCAGACTCATCTTCATTTCATACTACATATGTAGAATCAGCTGGAAACCCTGCTTCCTTTTAGTGGGGAGTGGTATTTAGAAATGTAGATAAGTTTCTAAGGGAGAAACTTGAATTAAAGTAGTAATTCATACTCATAACTACTCCTATTTACTTGGTCACTTAGGTCTTTATTCAAAGGTAGGAAGGGGGAGTTTCACTATAATAATAATTTGTGAGCTATGTTTCCCTTACAAAATTGAATTTCTTGGGGGCCAGGCTAGTATCTTTTCCACTTTCATATTCAGTGTTTAGCGTTTCTGGAACAGAGGAGGCACAATAAATATTTAGTCTTAAATTGTGGGTAACTAAACTCATAAACTACTCATAATTCAAATATTTTTCTAATTTGTAGAGAATAATAAAAGGATTTGGAAAGAAGTTGTGGGGGAAATATTCATCAGCTGCTGGCTATTTATTAAATGTTTCAGAACTTGTTTCTCTTGTTGAATGGAATTATTTTGTTGGCTTCAGCATACGAATAAGCTATAATTAGATCTGAGGCTGTTTTTACTAGGTAATAGTAAGGCAGTGGGACATGACTCACTTTGAATGATTGAAGGTGACTTTCAAAGCTTTATATGTTGTTCTAGAGGTGAACTATGTAAAAGTGGTAGTTGGTCTCTTCATAGGAGACTTGGGTTTTTTTTTTTTCACAGACACTTCTACTATGTCCTCATTTAATCTGGAAGAGTGTGACAGTATCCTAAACAAACTGAATTTAAATGTAATGAGAAAAACATGTGTTACCCTTTAATATGTAGTAATTAAATGAAAACTGTATTAGAAGCTCAGAACTTAGTCATTGTAAGTAGCAACAAAGGAAGCTTAATGTCATATCCTTGGGTTTGTTTTCATTGAAAGTAGTTGTTGTATGGCATTTTAATAAGAGTTCCAAATGAAAGGGTGGCTGCTGACTGAGTCAAGCGTGGAGACTATAATGATAATGAGACTCTAAGGTTATAGTTTTCAGTTTACTTTTAGTGGGTTTTGGCAGAAGACACTTATAAAGCAGACTTATTTATAGCCTATGTTTTGTGTGAAGGACTAGAACCTAAAAGAAAAGACTAAAATATGAAACACTGAATTTATTAAGTAAAGTGTTATTTTTATGATTAGGAAGAAAACTTTGATTCCATCACCACTGGCAGAATTAGAGGTATTCTGTATGTGTCTTAGATACTGAAAAGTTGGAGATCTTTTAGACCCATAAATGTTTTATTTCCTGCATTTAATTTCTTTGTTTCAAAAATTAATTTTGTTATAGGACACCATCCTGCTTCCTTCTTCAGTCTCTTCTCCAGCTTCTCCTCTTCCTGCTCAGCTCCACCCTCCCTTGGGTGGGGCAGGGAACCTCCCCCTTTCCTGGGGACCACCCTGTTGCAATTTCACATAAAAATTGCACACAATATATAATAGATATGACTTAGTGACAATTCCCCATATTCTCAAAATAGTTATCTTTTCCAGGTACTTTTGTACATACAGCATCTGTATATTTATATTCAGAAATTTGTTCATATAGTAACGTAACTGCACTGTACTGAAGTTTGCTTTTGTTTTCACATCTTTTTTTATGTCAGTATGTGGCCATTTATATCATATTGGCATCATATATGTATCATCTCTTTGAGGGTTAAATTATGTGAATATACCCTCATTTAGCCAATATCCTGTTGATGGATTGTTTCTTGTTTTTTCCTATTGTAAATTAATACTGTGGTAAGCATCATGTTGTGTACATATTTGCACAATTATGTATTTTGGTAGAATTGATATTTAGTAGTAGAATTACTGAGAGAAAAAGTATGGATATTCAAAATTTTGCCAATTGTTTCTCTGAAGGATTGATCAATTTACAGTGACTTCCTTTTCTGCAATCTCAAAGTACCTTTGTTCTTCCTCTTTAGCATGGGTCAGAATTTCATTTGAATAATTATGTGCTCATTTGAAAACTTGCCTTTACTAGTCCCTTAAGAATATACTTTCTACAAGGTCAGGATCATTGTTTCTTTTTAATTCATATTTTTATTCCTATTTGCATCTGTAAACTTTGGGCCCACCGCAGGGCTTGCCTGAAGCATTAGCTCACAGGTGCAATCCCCCAGAATGGCACCATGGTCACTTCCCTCTGCCGATGTTATCTAGAGATGACTGAAGCAACAAGTTGTTGGCTTTCTTCTTTTCAGTTTTTACTAATGCATTAAAAAAACAAAAACAAAAACAAAAACAAAATGTTTATCACTTTTTCAGTACCAAAGGAAGAACATATTATTTATTCAGATCATCAACTCTTCTCTGAGAAGAGACAGCAGTGTTGTAGGCTGACATTACGAGCAATGTCTTTTCTTTCATGTAGCCACTTCTTTCTTCCCAGCTACACATAAAACAGGTCCTTCATCAGCATACATCCCTGGCCCCTTACCCACCCTGTAACTTGGTCTTTGAATATCAGCCTCAAACATAAAGGTGCTGACTCATAGCCTGCACAGACATTTCATTCAGTGGTCAGTAGAAATTAGCTGCTGGCCTGCATAGATCCTAGCAATTCCTCTTGTAAATGGCATGCTGTTGATATGTTTGATGTTTAGAGTGTAATTTGATAGAGGAATTTTGCTAATATCTTGATCTGTTTTCTCCCTGACCAAAACATTTATCATTAACTGCGGGATTATTCTAAAAAACCATTTTAGGGGTCTCCCTGTGGCACAAGGGGTTAAGACACAGCACCGCAGCACAAGATCGATCCCCGGCCAGGGAGGTGACCCACATGGCTCAGCAGACCTTTCCTGACTTGCCCGCTGCTCCCCTCAGCAGTGTGCTTCAGTAGACCTGCCTATTCTGTTCCCCACTGTCTCTGGTGAATCCTTTCATCCCCACCCCGCACCTCTAGCCTGCACCCCAGTTCTCTATGCATAAATAAATCTTCCAGAAAAGTTAAAAACCATTTTATTAGTGTGTGTTCTGTTCTAGTTTTACCTAATGAACTGCATCAGTTTTGTACTGAGAAACATTATTTTGCCCTTGAGGAAGCACATACGTGGGAGACACGTGGTTTTCTGTCACTGTTTACTGAAGCTTCATAAAAGCAGTAAGGCACACTAGACTTAAGAGCAAATGGATCAATAAATTCCAGTAAATTCCAATTTTTCAATATTTACCATTGTACTTCCTAATTGTACTTTCCTTTTAACTCTGTGTGGCATATCACTTGACATATAGGGCATGTGTCTCTCTCCATCTTGCATTTTAGCCATGTTCAATCATGTCCCTATAACTGTTGAGTTCTGTTTATTTTATTCTCAACTGATTTTTATTCTTCATTGAAACATACTGCTATGTCATTTTTTTCTGAACTGATATAATGCAACAAAATAGAAAAAGGTGAAAACTGAATTTTAACAAATCTGAAGAGCAGCACACAAAGGTCATTAAAATGTACTGTGAAAATATATTAATAGACCAAGATGAATCACATCTTTTTAACTGAAGGCTAGCTGCTGAAAAATGCCCAGTGCAAGTATAAATTTAAAATTTAATGGTTATTGTAAGAGTAATTAGGATTTCAGTGAAAATTATTTTACATTTCAAATTCATGAAATATACATGAATGAAATTGTCTTTACTTGATTATTTTGAAATTGAAATTCTCGGGAGATATTTTATGACAGTTGGGCTCATTTTTATTTCATTTATTAAACACAGGTACTTGCTCTGTGCTGGGCAAAGTTCAGGGGAGGAGAGAACGCAGTGAGTTTTTGTCCTCAAGAAGTTATTATTTTTGTATGTATGGCTTCTTCAGTAACTTAACCAGTCTGTACTTTGCTGCCTATTTTTCTGTTTCTTCTTTCTCTTACCTAGTATGTTTCAGATCCATAAGCTATTTTAAGTCTATGTCCTCATTTTACTTTGTTCTCCAATCCTAAAAATATAATAACAATTGTGGTATTAATCTTGTGTTTACATGCTTAAATATTCAATTTTTAAAATTTCAGGTATAATACAAAAACATTCATGTAAAATTTCAAATATTAAAAATAGAGCAAAATCTGAAAAGTCCCACTTTACAATTAATTTCCACTCCAGCTTCCCAATAGCCATACACAAGAGAGTGAGTGTGCCTATTTCCTGTATTTATACTGACACTGTTAATTCCTCTTAAAAATATTTGTGTATATTGTGGGTTTAAAAATACCTCATTATTTAGTTCATACTTGTCACATCCTGGAGAAGTTAAGTACTTTTTCATGTTTATTAGTCTTTGGCAGTTTTCCTTTTGTGACTCTCCCTTTTCTATCCTTTGCCTTTTTCTGTTGCTGTTTGTTCTTGAGTTACTTTTGGTAATCTGTGTTTTCCTAGAAAATTATCTGTTTTGCTTAGTTTTACAAATCCATGTATATAATTATACCTTCCTTGTTTCTAATTTCAAGACCTTCTTTTTTCTTTATTAGATTTGCCAGAGGTTTGATCTTGTTAGTTCTTACAAAGCACTAACTTTTAGTTTTATTCATCTTCAAGACCATTTAATGCTTTCTTTCACTAATTGTTCCTTTTTCTTTCTTTTCTTTTTTTAAAGATTTATTTATCCATGCACACAAGAACTGGGGTACAGGCCAGAGGTGCTGGGGTTGGGGGCGGTGAGAGGATTTACCAGAGACAGAGTGGGGAGAACAGGCAGTTTGACTGAAATACACTGCTGAGGGGAGCAGCAGGTGAGTCAGGAGAGGTCTGCTGCGCCATGTGGGTTGCTCCCTGGCCAGGGATCGAGCTCGTGCTGCAGTGGCTTCACATAGCTTCATAGGTTGCATTTTAACTCCTTGCGCCACCAGGGAGGCCCAATTGCTCCTTTTTCTTTATTAATTTCTTCCTTCTATTTTCTGTAGATTTAGAGACACCCTTTCACCAGGAAGGTGGGAACAAAGGTTGGGAATTGGGAAAAATGTTACTTGACATCATTCATCCTCTAGCCTCCACCATCACAAATACAGACAGTTCAGAATTAGTTTAGAAACTAGAGTCAGAAATAAGACAGTTGGAGATTAGCTATCAGCATCCCTCATAGTAAATGACGTGATCACCCTCAGGCCACTGACCACCCCCCCCACCCCCGCCCCTTAGAATAAGTGTTTTTTGGGAAAGTTCAATAAGAAGCCTGTTGGGTTGAATAAATCAATTGCTCAGAGACACCGAGGGCCACATGGCCTCAGGGAAGCTCAGCCTTTATAGTTCTGTTTAGAGACCCAAATCAGGAACAGAGAAAAACACATGATTTAGCTATCCCTGATTGGCAGCTGACTGAGTGGGTACAGAGTCAAGGCATGTAAGGAGCTGGTGGGGAGCATGGTGGAAGGAAATGATCTTGGGGTTCAGGCTTGGTAGTGAGACTTGTGGCACCAGCAGTAGAGGGAGGGGACCTAAGCTTGGATAGCAAACCAGCTTGGGAGGGAGCGTGGTGCTGAAACAGCCAGGTCTCCCTAGTGACACAGGGAGTGAAGCACCGCACTACAAAGCTATCCACAGTCTCTGCAGCACGACTTGAATCCCCAGCCAGCCAGGGAGCAACCCACATGGCGCAGCAGACCTCTCCTGTCTTGCCCGCTGCTCCCTTCAGCAGTGTATTTCAGTCAGTCTGCCTGTTCTGTTCCCCACTCTGTCTCTGGTGAATCCTCTCACCCCCCCCCCCCCACACCTCTGGCCTGTATCCCAGCTCTTGCATGCATAGATTTAAAAAAATCTTAAAAAAAAAAAAAAAAGAAAGAAAGAAACAGCTGGAAGAGGAACAACACAGGCTTTTACAGATTCAGAAACTTGATGGCAAGAGAGTCAAGTGGATGGGCATATCCAAAATGTGAAGGAACTTTTGCGGGGACTGAGGCTGAATCATTCTTCAGACTCTCTGGGCTCTGTTCTTTCCCAAAATTAGTTTAACATCTGCTTTGAAACCAAGAGAGTCACTGTTTTCCAATTCCTGGCTAATTAAACAAATTCAAACATATGTGTAGCCTCACTCGGCATTCTCACGCAACCAGAAAGGGGGAAGTACAATCAGGGTGGCAGGTGTATCACCCCAAAAGCTGAGGGTGGTCAGTGCTGGGGTGGGAGAACCCATCTAGGAGCCAGACATGCCTCATGGCTACATGACTCTCAAGGTTCTCTTAGGAATATGAATTTATCTGGCACTATGGTAGTGCTTTTAAAAATGAAAATATATTGGCATATTGTGATTTGAAAGCTGTTATCTTCTTGTTCCTTCACCATGCATTTACACAAACAGCCTTGTTTTCTCGTCTGCCCTATGTTTTCTTAGGGAGGATGCCATGAACCTTGTCTTAAAGCTTATAAGAAGGCCAGCTCCACTAACCACCTCTCCCCCAGTGTGGTGTGTCCTTCTCTGTCATTGCTCCTTTCCATGTAATTTCTTAGAGTTGAAATTTTATGGCTTAGAACTAAATTTAAAAGTCATCTAAAGAGATGGTTTGGTTAACATAGAAGTCAAGTTTCTGTTGGTAGGAATAAGCGTTTATAGTCAGGCTTTATAGATATTTACAAAGGAGAGCATTATACTCCTCCATTGCATCATTATGTTAAAGTCTTTATTTTATTTAATGTATTAGGATAGTCATGACTTGCTGACCCGTCGAATAAACAATTTTGATAATAGTCTCTGGATCTGTAGCTGGTTAGATGAAACTTAGAAACCTAGAAACAGATCTTCACCTTTTTATCGTCCCCAGGAGTGTGCCCGGGGACGTTTGCATCTTAACAGATTCTTTTGGGTACCTCTCTGCTATAATGTAGGAATTCTAAGCATTCTGACAGTCTTGGCAAACACTAGTCAAACATCTGTTTGAAACTCATTCAGAGTCACTTTCATCTTTTGGCTTTGTCCTAGTTATTTTTAGCGTTGATAAATTTATTTTCCAAGAGCAAAACACAATTTTAGGATTTGCTTTTTGGCAAAGATTTAGGAAGTTCTGTTCTGTAGAGAGCTGGCAGGTTTCCCACAGAGGCCCTCATGAGCATGGCCTGCATGGAGGTCCCTGTCAGCCATTGTCTGGAGTCACTGATGCAGCTCTTGGCACTAGATCACCTGATACTGTGCAACCTCCATGCAAATGAGCACCTCAGCCTGCCAGTGTGGCTCATCACCTTCCTCTGTTCTTAGAGAATCCAGGAGTAGAGATTTCACACTTCCTGCAAAGGAAGTCTCATCCAGGGTTTAATTAATTCTACAATTAAGAAGACCTTCCATGGGTAAAACTGAACTTACTTTTTGCAGTACAACCACCAAGTCACAATAGAGTTTGATGCTCTAGGATATGTAGTTTTTGTTATGCTTAAATAGTGCTTTTAACATTGTAAAACTGTTACATATTCTTTGTAACTAGTGTAGAAAAATGTTAAAAGCTTAAAGAAATTGAAAACCTCTCATTATTCCACCACCCAAAGATAACCATCTATTTTTTGTCATTTTTTCCCTGCAATATAAGGAGAGCAACATATATCACTGAAAATATAAAACAAAATTTGTTTTAATAAATTCCAAGTATGCCCCATCATATTTTTTGCTGAAAATTTGGGTATTACAATTAAGAGGAGATGAATATATTGTTATTAAACACTGAAAATTAAAAAACTTTACTGTTGAAAACTAATCTATGGAGATTGAGAAAAGGATTAACTAGAAAGGAACATGATGAAACTTTCTGGGACAAGGGTGGTGTTCTGTAATTTGATACGGATTTATTTATTTTTTAGATTTTATTTTATTGTAAAAATTCTTAAATTTTCAAGTACAGGACCTCCCTGGTGGCGCAAGGGATTAAAGCAGTCCGCAGCCTTTGCAGCATGAGTTCAATCCCCCGTCAGGGAGAAACCCATATGGAGCAGCAGACCTCTCCTGTCTCGCCTATTGCTTCCCTCAGCAGTGTATTTCAGTCAATCTGCCTGTTCTGTTCCCCACTCTGTCTCTGGTGAATCCTCTTACCCTGCTGCATCTCTGGCCTGTACCCCAGTTCTTGTGTGCATCAAGTACATAATACATTATTGTTGACTGTAGGCACAGTATTGTACAGCACAAGAGCTTATTCATCTTGCTCAACTAAAACTTTATGCCCATTGATTAGTAACTCCTCATTTCCCCTCACTCTTGCCCGTGGCAACCACCATTCCAATTTTTGATTCTATGAATTTGACTATTATAAACACTTCATATAAATGCAGTTTTTTTCTTTCTGTGACCACCTTATTCTACTTAGCATAATATATTCAAGGTTTTCCATGTTGTCACATACTGCAGAACTTCCTTCTTTTAAAAGACTGTGTAGTATTCCACGCTATGTACATTCCACATCTTCTTTACCCATTCATCTGTTCATGGCCGTATAGGTTGTTTTCCATATATTGGCTATTGTGAATAGTGGTACAGTGAACACAGGGTTGCTACTATCTCTTGGAGATCTTGATTTCAAATTTTTAAGTACCCAGAAGTAGGATTGCTGGATCATATGGTAGTTGTTTTTTTTTAAAGATTTATTTATTTACGCATTCAAGAACTGGGGTGTAGGCCAGAGGTGCTGGGGGTGAGAGGATTCACCAGACAGTGTGGGGAGCAGAACAGGCAGATCTACTGAAATACACTGCTGAGGGGAGCAGCAGAAATGTCGACTCAGTTCCTCAGCCCATCTTTTAATATCCAGTATTAGTTTTTTTTTACTATTGAGTTTTTGTACCATTGTTTTACTATTGACAGTTGTACTCTCTTTTTTTACGCTTGAGTTGAATTAATTTACTATTGAGTTGCTTTCTTTTTTTTAAGACTTACAATTTTTTTAAAGATTTATTTATTTATTTTTTATTTATTTATACAAGCATTGGGTACAGTCAGAAGTGGGGGAGGGTGAGAGAATTCACCAGAGCCAGAGCGGGGAGCAGAGCAGGCAGAAGGACCGAAGTACACTGCTGAGGGGAGCAGCGGGCGGCAGGAGAGGTCTGCGCGCCATGTGGGACCCTCCTCGTGGCTGGGGAGCAGCCAGGGATCGAACAGGTGCTGCAGAGGCTGCGGGCAGCTTTGCAACCCAGCGCTCAACCGCTGCGCCACCGGGGAGACCCTACAATTATTATTTTTTTTTAAAGATTTATTCATTTATACAAGCACTGGGGTATAGGCCCGAGGCGCAGGAAGACGAGAGATTTCACCAGAGACAGAGCAGGGAGCAGAACAGGCAGAAGGACCAAAACAATGCTGTGGGGAGCAGCGAGGCAAGGGAAGAGAGGTCTGCCGCACCGTCTTGGAATCGAACCAGCACTGCAGAGGCTGTGGACAGCACAAAGCCACTGGGAAGGCCCTACTGAGTTGCTTTTTCACTGTTGAGTACTTTATAGATTTTGAAGGTTAACCCTTTATCAGATTGCTTTTTAGTTTGATGTAGTCTGCTTGTTTTTGTTTTCTGTGCTTTTGGTGTCTTATCTGGGAAATCATTTTGGGATTCTGTTATGATCCATCGATGATCTTTCTATTACTGACCTATACCACTGTCATTAATTTGTTTTTCTGGTCTATTTTAACATCTGGCAGTACAAATCCCCTTTCATCTTTTTCTTCAAGAATTTTCTCCTATAGAGAAGCATCAATAATTTTATCACATCATTTTGTAATGAATCTTCTTCACACTTTTAATCCTATTAGAATTTTTCCTGGAATTACATTTATTATTTTGTGGAGACCCTCTGATTAGGTATATGGTTTGTCAACCAGTCTTCTTTCTTGTCAACCAGTAAAGTGTTTTTGGAGGGTGAGTGCAGTTTTCTTACTAAGTTTACTCAGATATTTTATAGATGCTTTTGCTTTGTAAGATTTTTTTTTAGTTTGTGATAACTTATTTAAGTGTATTATTTTATTACACAATGTAATGGCTACTTGTTTTAGAAAATTTAGAAGGTATAATGAATTAAAAAATAAATGACCTACAATACCAGAGATAACCAAAGTTGACCTTTTTTGTATATCCTTATGTTAATGGATTTACAGTCTAATTGAGGGAGTAAGACATGATCACATGAAAGGCTTAATAATCCAAGGCACTTGTACATTTTTGTTTGCCCAGTTTTCTTTTTTTCTTCTTTCGGGATCTGCTAACTGTTGGTTGCCTATCACTCAGGTCAACCCTCTTGCCTGCCACTGCTTGGACCATGTATCACACTGGGGTTCTTTTCTGAGGAGTGTCTTCTTCTGAGGTCTTAAATTCCAAAAACCTCTACTCCTGGAAAGCTAATGGGTAAGGTCTTCCCATTCCAAGACCACCTATTTGAATGAAACAAACTTAGGATAGCAGAGTAAGATGTAATTAAAAAAAAAAACAACAGATTCCTGATGACATATCAACCTCTAGATCTAGCTGGCTTAAAGTCAACCTGAATCCATCCTTAGACTTTTCCATAAGCAAATAAATTGGCTATTTTTCATAAACAAGATTGAATTGCAAATTGTGTCACTTGCAACATTCTCAACACCAGCACATTCTGTGTCTGTGCCATGGTGCCATGCACTGGGGAGACCTAGATGAGTTATGTTCCTGTATACACTCAGTACCCCAGGAAAATAAATATTCTGAATGAGAGCTCTTTAGGGAACACCACCAAGGGCAGCAGCATTTGCCAGTGGGGTATGGGGCACAGTTGTGATCACATCCTAGTGGTGGAAGGCCATCTCTTAAGTTGCCTGACCACAGCTCCTTATAGTGATCTGCCATTAGAATGTTGAAGTCAGTATGGGGGTTGGAATTACAGTGAACACGGGAGGAGGGAGTGGTTTGGTATCACTGAAGCAGACTCTGCAAAGTCATACTGCCTGCTAAACAAGTACTCCCTGCCATCCATGTAAGAACTACTTGGCTGCCTTTTATATCCAGTAAAATGAATTGAAATCCAACTTATGGTCTTGACTAAGCTCAGATAGCCCTGATGACTCCAGTTCTTGGTGAGTGTGGATCAAACACATGTGACTTTTTTGCATTTACAAACTTCCTTCCACATTTTTTCCCTTCTATGCAGTATATTTCCTCCTTGTTGCAGGAGATCTCATTGTCACTAGGGCTTGTAGGTTACCCACAGTAGCGAAGGATGTCGGCCCCAGGTTTTCACAGAGTGCTCATATAATTTTGGGATTCACAGTTAAGTATAAAAATTGAAAATTAAGGATTAAAATAATTACTTAGGATGAAAGGAAATTGCTGTTTCTCCCCCAGACTCCTTGGTAATCTGTCAATGGGAGGTCCTTGTCATTGTCCCCTCTTCTCTCCCAGCCCCTCAGAGCCTTACAAGTGCAGTCATGAATGAATGTTTCTCTATCCATATTGGCCGGGCTGGTGTCTTGATCAGCAGTGTTTGCTGGGAGCTCTGTTTTCTAGAACATGGCATTCCAGCCCAATGGTCAAATGCACAGTAACAAGACCATTGGGAAAGCAGAGGATGCCCTCACCACTTTCTTCATTGAGATGGGCACTGGTAAGCATGTGCCCAGGGCAGTGTTCATAGACCTGGAACCCACACTCGTTGATGAAATTTGCACTGGCATCTACTGCCAGCTCTCCCATCCTGAGCAGCCCATTACAGGTAAAGTAGATATTGCCAGGAACTATGCCTGTGGGCACTACACCACTGGCAAGGAGATCAGTGACTTCATCTATAAGCTGGCTGACCAGTGCATAGGTCTTCAGGGCTTCTTGGTTTTCCACAGCTTTAGTGGGTGAACTGGTTCTGATTCACCTCCCTGCTGATGGAATGTCTCTCTGTCAACCTGACAAGAAGGTCAAGCTGGAGTTCTCCATTTACCCAGCCCCTCAGTTTTTCACAGCTGTAGTGGAGCCCTACAACTTTATCCTCATCCCCCACACCAGCCTGGAATACTCTGATTGTACCGTCATGGTAGACAGTGAGGCCATCTATGACATCTGTCATAGAAACCTCAACACTGATGCCCAACCTATACTAGTCTACATAGGTTGATAGGTCAGACTGTGTCCTCCCTCAGATTTAATGAAGCCTTTAATGTTGGGCCAACACAGTTCCAAACCAACCTGGTGCTCTATCCACACATCCACTTCCTTATGGTCACTTATGCTCCTGTCACTTCTGCTGAAAAAGTATACCATGAACAGCTTTGTAGAGATCACCAATGAGTCATTCAACCAGGTAGTGGAACGTGGCCCTTGCTGTCATAGTTACATAGCCCGCTTCCAGTTGTGATGTGGCAGTGTGGTTCCCATAGATAACAACGTTACCATGGCCATCATCAAGACCAAACTTATTATCCAGTTTGCAGATTGGTGCCCTACTGGTTTCAAAGTTGGCATTAATTACCAGCCTCCCACTGTGGTACCTAGTGGAGACCTGGCCAAAGTACAGCAAACTCTGTGCATGCTGAGCAACAACCATAGTCATTGCTGAGGCCTGTGCTTGCCTGGACCATGGTTTGACCTGATGCATGCCAAGCATGCCTTTGTTCACTGGTACGTGGGTGAGGGCAAGGAGAAAGGGGAGTTTTCGGAGGCCCATGAGGATATGGCTGCCCATACAAAGGGTTATGAAAAGGTTAGATAGTGCTGATGGAGAGGATGAGGGTGAAGAGTATTAACTTGCCTGGTACAATCTTATACTCTGTTGTCTTGGGATTCATTTATTTCTGTTGTTCTATGAAGCTGTCCCATTATGACCTTCCCCTGTCAATAAAGTGAAATTTCTATTGAATAAAAAAAGGAAAGGAAAGAAGAACTCACAATAAATTACTGGATACTTTCTCTATGATATCCCTTTAGTCAGCTCACCAGAACTGCCCGCTTTGAAATGGTTCCTGATTGTAACATGACTTCCTCTTCCCACCTAGAACATTTTACAACTGGCAGGCTATAGCAAGTGAGGGGCCCTGAGACTTTAGGCCATAGTCACTTCTGAAAAGCAGACTGGCTCTTTTTTTTTTTTAATTTCTGTTTGATATCTCAGGGAACAATCAGCAAAAAGCTAGTCAGCCAACACTTTAAATCCTTACGTTTTAGAGAGGTATAAACTAAGTGTTCAGGACCCAGTAGGATAGAAATGTGATTTTACACATTTGTGTGTGTGTGTTTGTGTGTGTGTAGAGAGAAGAGAGAGAGAGAGAGAGAGAGAGAGAGAGATTGGAGGGCACTGGGGTGGGGGTAAGAGAGAAAGAGAGAGAGTGTCAGAAGCCATGGAAAGCGGAGCCTGCCTGCTTCCTGAATGAAGCATTACTCAAATGCTCACTGCTTGGGCCCCTTGAGTGTGGTTTTCCTCCCGGCCAGCACCAAACCCCAGAATAGTGCAGCCAACTTGCTGATTGAGGTCAGTCCTTCCCCAGAAGCAGGAGAAGCAAAAGGTTTTGCTGTAAGTAAACAGTTGGTTATTATATAAGTTGGGGATGAAAAACCTTAGAAGACTGTTCTATCTGGGGGGAGTTTTCTTCTGTTACAGGTGGTACATTTAACTTATCCAGGGAACCCTTATATGACTAAGGCATTATTAATACATACTTTTGTGGTTCACGGACAGGCTAAGGTAATGTAACATGCATGTTTTGGGGGGGTTAAAAATGAATTTGAAAATCCTCATCTGACATCTGGAAGGAATAGTCTTTTCTGCTGCCTGTCACTTTTTTCATCTTACAAAGTAAGGATAATTAATGCCGACTGCAAGTTAAGTGTATAAAGCTCTTTGGAAAAGAAATCCTCCCTGCGGGTACTAATTACTAGTAGTGTAGAGATCTATTTTCACAACCAAGGTGAATAGGACTGCCTCTGTGCTTTCTTCTCACCGAGTGTGGGAAGTCAATAATCCTGTGAAGAACACCACCCACTTGACTGGGTCTTAGCCCCTGGGAAGATTCTGGAGCCTTCTCCCCATGGAGATCAGCACTGCGGGCTGTGCCCTCCCTTCTTGCAGGGGACCCGATAATGTCCCTATGCTCAATATCTGGGACAAACATTGTGCTTATGAGGCCTAGATGGCAGAATTTCAAAGATATGACAAAGATAGGGGCTTTTCAAGGAAGTTACTTATTATATGGTTTCTGTTTAGGCAGTATTTTGCCCCACCCCCCAGCAAAGGCTCAAGCTACTTTGAAATGTCTGATCACCACTCTGTTTTTTATAAATTAAATTTTTGGTTTTTATTTCCCTTTTCCACCAAGTCTGATTTCTTACCAGAATAAAATATTTAGTTCAGTATTGCAGAAAGTCCGCATTTTAAGTTTACTGAGAAGTATGATTGCCTGTCTCAGCCTTCCATTAAAATGTAAAGGTGAAGATAGATTTGTTCTTTTACTGTTTTCTTCCTTCTGTTTTCTTTTACTGTTTTCTTCCTTTACCACTCAGTTCCATAAACTACATATATTTTTACGTGGTTCTCGTTTAGAGTAACTGTTTCACTACCTTTAATCTTTCGTTCGGCAAGTGGATTCATGTATAAGTGTTGTCTGAGCAGGAGAGGGCCTAAAAAGTAGAAGGAGCCCAAAATAAATACCAAACTTTTGCTTGAAAAAAATGTACCACATGTGATTGCTCTTGTTTTCTCATTTCATTTTGTTTTTAAACCATGTTAATTTTTTTTTTCCAAATCATCCAAGTGCTTGCGGTATCATAGGTGAAGCAGTTGAGTTCCTCCCAGGTATTGTCCCATTTGATTCTCACATTGGTGCCACAAGTCTTCATTGCACAGGTCAGGGAAGGCCATAGCAAGGTGATATCGCCTGGCCGGGGTCAGACTGGTGGGTGGAGAGGTGAGTTGGGATTAGAACTCCAGCCTTTCTAAATCTAGGGCCTGTGCTTGACAGAACATTTGGTAAGTTTAGAAATTAAGGGAAACAATGACTCAATCCCATGGCCTAAAACAACTTAAAATTTCTATATTTCTTTTTACTGTACAACTGGATGTAATAGCACAAGTGTTCTTTTTTTTTTTTTTTTAAGATTTATTTATTTATTTATATAAGCACTGGGTATAGTCAGAAGCGCGGGAGGGTGAGAGAATTCACCAGAGCCAGAGCAGGGAACAGAACAGGCAGAAGGATCGAAGTACACTGCTGAGGGGAGCAGCGGGTGGCAGGAGAGGTCTGCGCGCCATGTGGGACCCTCATCTGGTGGCCGGGGAGCAGCCGGGAATGGAACCGGCGCTGCAGAGGCTGCAGGCAGCTTCGCAACCCAGCGTCCAACCGCTGCGCCACCAGGGAGGCCCAGGGTTCTTTATGTTATTAGTTTTTGCAATTATTTTTAATGATGTATATAGCCTATTAAGTGATTGTTCCATAACTTATTTTAAGTTTTACGTCTTCTGTGTGTGTATGGTGGTTTTTTTTTTCTTCTTGCTATTTTAAATAAGACTTCAGGGACTATCTTATTCATATAGTTTTCCCCATGTTTTTGGATTTTACCTGTAAAGTGGTTTTTCAGATATGAGATTGCTAGATAAGAGGGGCATGAACATTTTAATGGTGCTTGGTATATGTTGCTAAGTTACTCTCTATCAACTTTGTGTGTGAGAATACCAGCTTAATTTCACCCATTCTTCCAGTTACAGTATCATGGGGAAAAAAAGGAAAGGAAAAACAGAATTTCTGTAACATAAATAGGCTCAACTTTCTTTTCACATTTGTTTATAACTTGTACTTTCTCTTGCTCATTAATCTGTTATGAATTTAATGCATTTTTGATAAATTTATGTGGTTTTTAAATAAGATTTATTCTCCACATTTTTGTCAGTTATTTCCCCCACACTAATATTTACATTTATGAGATTAAGTAAAATACTCATTTAACATTTTTACATAGTCAAATCTGTCAATACTTTTCTAATTCTTAGTTTAGAGATCAAAGTCATCCTCTTCGAGGGGATTTATTTTCTGTTAGTTTTTCTTTGGTGCGTAATATAAAAAGTAGATTTAAACTGACCTTGAAACATTTACTTTTCCCAATACTATTTATGAACAATTTTAATGTTCTCTAATATTTTATAATATTGTTCTTTTATGCCTTTCACCTGTTATGTTAAAAGATTTTTCTCTGGATTATCAGTTTTATTTACAGCACTTACCTATTTCTATGTCATTATCACATTGTGTTAACTTTTGTTGCTTTTGTAATATATAGATGGAATGAGCTGTGTGGAGTAATACTGAGTTAACTAAACTGTTGATTAAGAACATGGGCTCTGAAGACAGAAGGTTCTATGTAGTTTTCTCTCCCTTGGGCTTATTATTTGTGAATTTGAGATAGTAACAGTGTTTACTCCCTGGGGGGTTGGATGAGGAAATAAAAGCTAAATTTAAAAATAATATATGAAAAACTGTTTGATGTGTACAGTTATCTATAAAGCAATATATGTGCACATATATGTGTACCTTACATACATAAATGTGTAATATATATTTCCTATACAGAATCAAATGTGTAATTCTTTCCCTGTATGGCTTACGACAGCCTTTCATGGAATCTGGGGAGATAGAGAGAGAACAACAGATTGGCCTTATATAGAGTAAGAAACTTGGTACACTGAAAGACAGGCAAGTAAAAGAGAGAAATCCACAATACAGACAGACCACTGAGGACTACTATCTATCATAAATGAAGAGTCCCTGCAAGTCAATTAGAAAAAAACAGACTTGCAAAGAAAAAAACAGGAAGAGGCAATTTATAGACAGGAACTTTTATTTATTTTTATAAATAGACAATTCACGGAGGAAGAAATATAGATGGCCCATAAAACATATAATATTCAACCTCAGTAAGAATCTTAGAAATACAAATTCAAATGTGACTGAAATACCATTATCTTTACAACGTATTAGTAAAAATTGAAAACATAAATAATAACCAGCATCAAGAGCACATGGAAGTAGGATTGGCAATCTCTAGGGAACAAGAATTAGTAAAGCATTTTTTTGTATGGCACTTCTACAAAATATAAAATTTGCATACTTTAAAGTATCTTACAAAAATATTGTATATGTTTTCAAGGTAACTTGAAATTCTTAAAATGTTAAATTTTTACATGTGTTAAGAAACCAAAACAGTATTTTTTTATTCATTTGTGTATAAAAATTCATTTTTAAAAAGTACTGGCTATAAGGGGCTCCCCTGGTGGCACAGGCAGTTGAGTGCAGTGCTGTGAAGCTGTCCACAGCCTCTGCCGTGCTGGTTCTATCCCAGCCGGCTGGTGAGGGTCCCATATGGCACGCCAGACCTCCCCTGTTTCACCCGCTGCTCCCCTCAGCTGTGTATTTCATCAATCTGACTGTTCTGTTCCCGATCTGTCTCTGGTGAATCCTCTCACCCTCCCGTGCATCTGGCCTGTACCCCAGATCTTGTATAAATAAATAAATATATCTTAAAAAAAATAAAAAGTACTGGATATGCAATAGTGAGCTGCTGGCTATGTGACCATTGGAGAGGGAAGTAGAATTAGGGCAAGGTCTCTTTCACCTTTTGGTAGATGTCCTTCTGTGTTTAAATTTTTTATGAATCTGGCTTTGTGTTTTATTTCTGTAAAATAAATAAATAAATAGATAGATGTTTTTCCAGGCCCAGATGCAAGAAAACTCTACGGAGCATGACCGTGGGTGTAGGGATTCAGGGTCAGGAGAGAACATGACACATTTTAGTCATGATTATTTGGGTGGCAGTGTTTTCATTCCTTGCAGGTTTTAACTTATGTCTTAGGAAGAGAAGCAAGGAGCTTGAGAAACTTAGTCAGGGAGGCATACAGGAAACCTTGCTCACTGATGAGCACTGACCTCTTCCTGGCCCTGGCCCTCTCCTCACACCAAGCATAGGCCATCTGTACCTACATGGCTTGTGGAACTCCCTACACTCTGACTTGCTGGACGCCTCACCTTCCTCTTCATCAGTGTTCCTCACCTTCATTTTAAAAAATCATTGTCCAACATTCAAAGAAGCCATTCATTCAGTTGTTTATCCAGCAGGTATCTAGGGCCTGGTTCCAGCCAGGACCTAGAAGCAAGGAGAAGCAACAAGGGTGAAGCAAGAAGGTGCCAGACTCTTAGGAGGAGCACACACTCGTATATCACCCACCACTGGTTATGGCCATTGCTATGAGGCTACCAAGTAAGGAGCTGAGGTAGAGAATAACAGGCCAGAGCTCCTTCCAAGGCATAGGGGCTCCTTCCAGGGGGCAACAGGCTCACCTAAGGGCTTGGTGTGACACTGGCCTCTTCCTTGAAGCCCCTCCTATTTAGCCACATCTGACCACTTGGAACCTCGTGGCAATTCCATCACTCCAGTCTCACACTCTGCCCCCTTCTCTCCACCCCTACTCCCATTTCTTTATTCTTTTCATTGTTATAGGACCATTGTTTTCCAGTTTTCAGTCATTTAATTCCTCTTTTCAATTTTTGCCACTGCCAATTATCATTACTTATATTATTAACATATTTTAAAAGGAAACTTCTATGCCTCACTGCAAATAAGAAACCATGAAAGTGAAATAATGCTAAATTTAAAAATTAAAATTAAAATTTATCAGTAAAGAAGGCAGAACTCTGTTATATGGTCTGTAAGGCCCATGAGGTTGCTTGGATCACAAGGGATGCTCTTTATGGAAGGAGCTGCTTTAAGTTTCCATATGTAGCAGCAGAAAACGACCATTATCAGTGAATTCAGGGAAGACACCACAACAAAGAAATGAGAGACTACAGAGCATTCATTTATTTGTACAATTACAGGAGTGAGGTAAGCTAGGAACATGTGACAACCTGGGGAGACAGGGTCCCCCCGGGACAGGCGGCAGGAGTCACACCTGATGCCTCCTCATAATGAGAGGGACCATGTGTGTGAAGGAAGTGGCCTAACTAGTAGCCCCTGGGGGAATCAGCAGAAGACTTGAGGAGGCGGTGGTGTAGTAGATAAAGGGCAATATCTGGGAGCCATAGTCTGGGTTGTAAATAAATGTCTGCACTGGCCTGGGGCTTAGAGAACCTCTCTGGTATGTGCTGCCCACGGGGACCTGTTGTAGGTCTCACAGGTGTGGTCTGAGCATAGGTAAAGGAAGGGTTTCCAGAGTCCTGGTTTCCCCTGTGCTACCTGGGAGCTTTTGTTTGAAGGGAGGAGCCACAGCACAGAAAAGAGGCTCAGCAGTTTCTGTGAACTGGCTTGGACTGTTGGGCACTGGCACCTCCTTGGTCATCACCCAGGTGGGTCAGGCCCACCTGACAAGATGAGCACAGTGAAAGTTGGTTGCAAGGGCCCTCCTTGTGTTCCTGCTCTCAGCCTGGGGTCGTGACTCCCCACCCATCCTCTCCCCTCGCCATGGGGTCTGTTCAGTCCCTCATGCTCGTTCCCCTGCTTGTCTCTTTCCCTGACCTTGCTATTCCTTTGTCTGTTCATGTTTTTGCCCCTTTTCATTCAGTAAATGCATATTGTCCTGGGAATATCTTCCTCATGGAAACCTCTCAGGCATCCTCCCTCCCTGGGTCATACCTCCCTTGTGGTAACAGTACCATGTGACTCTCCTTAGGAGTTTTTCAGCTGAAATCTTTTATTTCTGGAACTCTTTGGTAGTTTCCTGCTCTAGACCATGAACTCCAGATGAGCAGGGATCATGTTTGTTCCTGCTTACCCCTGTTTGTGGTGTCTAGCACAGTGCCTGAGAGAAGACAGGTGCTCCGTAAAGGGTTTGTTGGGCAAATGAATGAAACAGTCCCCAGCTGGTTGACTGTACAAAAAGTGAATTCCCACCATTCTTTTTGGGCTTGACTTTCCTATTTCCAGTGCAGCAAAGGGCAGGAAATGAAGGGGAGTGACAGGAGAGGAGGGTAGGGTAGTGGGGCATGCAGGTCGTGCTTGTGAACCATAGCAAGGGCTTGGATTTTATTCCAAAGAATATAGGCACCCACTGGAAGATTTTGAGTACAGACATGACCTGCACTTTAAAAGGAATGCTGTGGGTAGGAATGTGTGGTCGAAAGAAGATCCAAGTGGATTTGCGGTATAATCTAAACAGAGCCAAAGGCCCGTGGCCTCTCTGCTGTCACAGTCACAGTAGGATCCTGAGTTCCTCACATCTAAATATATGTAAAACTTCTAAATTAACCAACATTTGCTGTCCCTGGGAGCTGGCTGGGTACACAGTGGCCCAGCCAGCAGGTGGCCTGCCCAGGGAACACTTGGTCCTGCCATCCGGTTGCTTCCTTCAGTCACAGACAAAACTGAGTTGCCAGCAGTCAGTCACCAGGGAAGGGGCTCTCTGGCCTATGGGGTGAAAATCTAAATACCTTAAACTGGCTTTCAGGATTATAACATTTGCTCCCATTCCTTTCCCCATGCTGTTTTCTCAGTTCCCACCACCTCCTCCACTGCTGCCAGCCACACCAGCTGGTGCGCTCACCCTGACTGTGCCTCCTACCCTGGCTGTGCCCTTCTCTCGTGGAGCCCTTCCTTCCAGTGTTGTATCTCAAGTCCTTGTCTTCTGAGTGGTAGCACTTTCTCGGGCTGCGATGACAAAGGACCACACATGGGAGGGCTTAAACACAGAAATTCGTTTTCTCCTGGTTCTGGAGGCTAAAAGTCCGGGATCAAGGGGTTGGAAGGCTTGGTTTCCCCTGAGGCGGCTCTCCTTGTGGATGGCCACCTTCTCATTGTGTCCTCCCTTGCTCTCCCCTCTGTGCCAGTCTGTGCCCTGGAATGTCCTCTTATAAGGACATCAGTACTTGGATTATGACCTCATTTTACCTTAATTACCTTTTAAAGCCTGTCTCCAAATATAGTCACTTTCTAAAGTATTGGGAGTTAGGAATTTAACATGTGAATGGGGGACAGGAGGGATGCAGTTCATCCCATAACTAGAGTCTAGTTCAAATGCCACTTTGGGGACCTCCCTGTGGCCCAAGGGGTTAAGTCTCAGCACTATGAAGCTATCCACAACCACTGCAGCAAGAGTTCAATCCCTGGCCAGGAAGGTAACCCACAGGGTGCAGCAGACCTCTCCTGTCTAATCTGCTGCTTGCCTTAGCAGTGTATTTCAGTAGACCTGCCTGTTCTGCTCCCCACTCTGTCTCTGGTGAATCTTCTTTCTCTCTGTTTCTCTCTCTCTCTGTCTCTGTCTCTGTCACACACACACACACACACACACACACACACCCCGCCCGGCATCTTTGGACTATACCCCAGCTCTTGTATGCATAAAATAAATAAATCTTTAAAAAAAATACCACTTTGTCCTCAACTATCTCTCTTTAGCAGATTTCTTTCTAACACTCTGTCCTTTGGTATTCACTCATTCATTGAAATACCCAGAAACACTTATTGAGCACCTTCTGTGTACCAGGGATCTGCTTAATGCTGGACATTCAGAAGCCAAAAATATGGTGCCATCTGGATGCTTATGTGAAAAGCAGATAAACCAGTTGTAGCAATTGCGACATAGCATGACAGATGGCAACATCCAGAGGGCGGGTATCCAATCTCTCACCAGACCAAAGTGAACTCAAAGTTTACCAGGAAAGTTTACCATCCACTTTATCTTTGGGTGGTGCACACATTGTGAACAGACACGATGGTATATGTGAAGGCCTGGAATTATGACAGAGTCTGGGGTTTCAGGGAGCTACAAACAGTCCCTTTCAGGAACAGGTCTTTGCAGGGGTGTGGGAGAGGATTGTCGGAGGGAAGGTCACGAGAAGCCTGGCATTTGGACTGGTCTTTGTCTTGAAAGGGGTTGTAGTGGCAGAAGATTTTTAAGCAGGGGAGCAGAAACATGTACTGTAGAAAGCTCACTGGAAATGTGGTAGCAGACAGTGACTGTTGCCCTGACTGCAGGAAGGGAAATAAGAAGTAGAAGGAAGATCCAGGAGAGATTTCAGAATCAGAACCACAAAACTTGGTGACTGGCTAGATATTTAGGAGTGAGGGACAATGACAGGATCATCATTAGTTTCCTGGACTGAGTCTCAACAAATGCCATTTTGAATGTACCATTTGACCATTTTGCTAAATGGAACTACCACTACAATCAAAATACTGAATATTCCCATCACCCTAAAAGGTTCCCTTTACATCTCTTTTCTGGAAGTCCCTTTTTCAGCCTCCCAAATTCCACCCTCACCCGGATCAGCTTTATCACTGTGTATTAGTTTTGTGTCTTGTAGAATTTTATGGAACCATATACTACTAGTATTTTGTGTCTGGTCTCTGTCATTCAGCATAATGCTGCTGATATTCCTCTATGTTGTTCTATCTGCCAATAGTGTGTTTCTTTTTATTGCTAGGTTTGGATATATACTATTTGGTCATCCATTCACACCTGTGTGTGTTTGTGTGTGTGTGTGTGTGTGTGTGATATTGCTGTCCAGATTGTCAGAGCTGCATTTTTGTATCAGCTACCTGCAGATGAGTTTTTGACCTTCTGACCATTTGGGAAGTTAAGACCCAAGTTGGCTGCTAAGTGCCACCCTGATAGTCACCCTGATAGTTTATTAAAATTTTTGAAGCAGAAGTCACCTTTGATGGACTAAATCAGGAACCCAAGGAGCGAACCTCAGTGTGTTGTTAATCAGCTTTACAGGAAATTTTAATCAGCCAGGTTGGAGATTCACTGCTTCAGATGACTATCTGGGGAACAGTAGCTGTGGAGTTATAACCTGCCTAGTCCTGTTTGCTTATCACTAAGAGACCATCTAGTCCAAATTCCTAGGTGATATTATTCTTCCTGAGTGCCAACCTCAACCACTTTACCTGCCAGAGGCCATTCATTTTTCATTAATTCATCAAACAAAATTTCTGAGCACTTAAACATGTAAGGCATTGATGCTGTGCATAAATGCAAAATTGAATCTGACTTGGCACTTATAATTAGTTGGAGATATGGGATATTGGCACACTATTATACAAGAGAAGGCAATGATGCAAGAGAAACATAACTAAAATGCTTGGAGTTTAAAAGCTCATCAAATAATTTTCAGCTTTTTGTAAGGATGGGAGATGGTGATCAGATAAGGTTACAGGGAAGAAGTTACATTTGATCTGGAGTTGTGAAAGACAGGTGAGATTTGTGCATAAGGGGAGCAAGAGTGGGAAAGACAGACAGGGCAGAGAGAATGTGAGGAAAACAAGAAAAAAAGGTAAGGAGGAAGCAAGTCACATGCAATTGGGGGCCCTGGAAGGCCAGCTAGATTGGTGCATGGAAAGTGTACAGGAGGAGAGGAAATAAGCTTGGAGTTACATTCAGGCAGAAGCAAGGAGAGCCTTAGATAGCACTCATTCAGTGCACTTAAGCTTTGACAGATGCATATTGTATAAACCACAAAGATTTATGGCAGTTTCTTAATCCCCCACCTCCCACACTCCCTCATACCTCTTTATAGTCAGCCCCTCAGATACCTCTTTATAGTCAGCCCCTCAGATATGGCTTTCCAAACACCAAGGATTCTGAGTCCCAACAAATGCCATTTTGAATGTACCATTTGACCCTTTTGCTAAATGGAACTACCACTACAATCAAAATATTGAATATTCCCATCACCCTAAAAGGGTCCCTTTTAAGTTACCTCCATTCTGATGCTATCTGATGCCTAGAGATAACATCAGATCCTAAAGAGTAAAGACTTAGTCTCACAAAGCTGCCTCCACTTCAGACACCAACAATTCCAGGTTGTCAGTTGTGCTTCTAACTAATCAGCTATAGATCAAAGGTTCCCAAGACCCCCAAATCAGGCTAATTTGCTAGAGCATCTCACAGAACTCAGAGAAATGTTAATTTGTGTTTACCAGTTTATTATAAAGGATACAAATGACCAGCCAGTTGGAGAGGTACATAGGGTGAGGTTCAGAAGGGTCCTGAATACAGGGACTTCTGTCCTTGTGGAACTAGGATGCATCACTCTCCTTGCACATGCGTGTGTTTACCTACCTATGAGGAAGCTCATCCAATCACATAGTCCAAGAGTTTTGATAGCATTCAAGCTGTGGCCTGCCTCCCTGTTCCCCTTTCCCAAGATCAGTAGAGGGGGTGAAAGTTTCAGTCCTCTAATCACTTGGTCTTTCTGGTGACCCATCCTATTGGGGTTGTCTGGGCCCTAACCTAAGTCATCTCACTAGTATAAGCTCTGGTGTGCTCAACAGGGGTTCCTCGTGAGTGACAAAGACACTCATCACTCAGGAAATTCCAAGGGTTTTAGGTACTCTGTGCCAATAACTACAGACAAAGACCACATATATTTCTTATTACACCAGAGACCCTCCTCCCACTCCCAGGCCTCAGTAACCACTAATCTGTTTCCTATCACTATAGTTTGCCTTTTCCAGAAGGGCCTATAAATGGAATCATATAGTAGGTAGTCTTTTGACTTTGGCTTCTTTAACTTAGCATAATGCATTCAAAATTAATCTCTCTCCTCCCCCCACCCTGTGTGTGTGTGTGTGTGTGTGTGTGTGTACCAGTAACTCTTTCTCTTTTTGTTGATTAGTATTATTTCATTGTATGGACACACCATAGTTTATCCACTCACATTTGAAGGACCATTGTTTGCTGTCTTTGCTGTTATAAAACAAACCTATGAATCAAGTTATTATGAACATTTGCATGACAGATGTTTGTGTGAACACAAACTTTCATTTCTCTTGGATAAATACTGAGGTATGGGATACCTGGGTTATATAAGTGCATTTTTAATTTTTAAGAAACTGATACTGTGTTTTACAGACAACTGTACCATTTTTCACTTCCACCAACAACGAGAGTTCCCTGCTCATGTTCTTGCCAGCACTTGATATTGTTTTGTTTTATTTTCAACTTGTAGCCATTCTATTGGGTTGTTGGCAAAATTACAACGCATTTTTGGAACCGCACAGGAATGATACAGGCTCTTTTGCTCAAGAACCATCTGGGCTGGAACTTTGGGGATGGGAGATAAACAAGTCAACTGAATGTTGGGCTGGTGTGAGGGGTATTGTGGATGTTCATCATGGTGGGGAAGCAGAACTGCTCTCTAGACAAGAAGGCCATGAACTGACTTTTACGAGACTGGAGGAGTTAAAGTAAAAGCAGGAGTAGGGTGGGAAGCCCATTTTTCTGGATGTAGAGAGGTCTTGGGTTGGCCTGGAAGCTGGATGATTGAGCAACTGCCTGTCATTTGCCTTGCTGGGGTCTGCATGCAAGGTGTCTGGCAGAAGTGGGCAGAACATGCAGTATGTCTCATTCTGAAACAAAGAGGAGGTGGGGGCAACTTTAAGACATGGCTCATGCTGTGTTCTCTGAGGATTAAGGGACTGTCTTTCTCCACTGTATCATAAAGAGCCCATCCTTAGGGGGTAGCCATAGTGCTGTTCCATAATTGTCTCTGTTCTCCTACTCTAGGGACAGATCACAGAGCTGTTCCTTGTAGATTTATTCCCGAGGACCATGCAAGGGACACATAATGACACGGTGATCCCAGAAGCAGCTTGCAACATTTTCCCCTCAGGTTTGCAGTTATTGTATATACTTAAAACACAATACTAGAAGTGCTTTATGCTGGGGAAAGATAGGGCATATTCTAGGCACTGAACAAATTAACCCTGCAAAGCACAGCAGTTGCTCTCATTAGCCAGCTGGCATGACAGGAAAATAGTTGAAGCCTGTGGGTTAGAAAAGAATATTTCAGGAATGCGAAAACAAAAAAGAAATCAGCTGCATTCACGATTTAACTTAAGCCGGTAACAACAAGGAAATCCAGAGCAATGGCAGACAGCCTGTATGAAGGGATGGGCTTTCCTAATTACTCTGAGGCAAGTCCACCAGGACTCTGGGCAGCCAGGGTGACAGTGTGGGCACAAGGTAGGTCCCTGCATCCTCTGCATCTGGAAAATTCACCTCTCCTAAGTCCCTCCCCTGCCCTGGCATGGCACTTTCTAGGATGACTGCCACTGTCAAACCCACTATACCCAACGCCTCACTGCCTGCCCTCCTGCACACTCCTCTCACAACTCCAGGGACCACTGATGGGAGCCTTGCTCCGGCACACTGCTCCTCCACCACCAATGAGCACTGTCACTGCCATGGCTTCTTTGTAGATTGAAAGTGCCAGAAAGACAAGCTTCCAATATGGCCCCCAAAGCACAGAGACTACGGCAAGAGACTTCAGATTCTCCGGAGGGAAGAGTTCTTTCAGTATCGATGGTCCAGTACCTGCTTGCCTCCCTCATCCCCTAGGATAAGACTTCTCTCAGGAGGCTCTTCAGTGCCTCAGACAGACAGACAGACATGACTGGGCCGCGGCACCAATACAGTTGGCATCCATTTGCAACTCTGGTCCTCTGAACTCTCACACTCTCCTGATGTAGGGCTGCCTTTTCAGATGCCTGTCATTGTTATTGAAAATCTACATCTACCTGATGGGTATCCCCTGTGGATCTATCCGAAACCACAGGATTCTGAAGGCACTATATCAGAGGACACAGACACACACATGCGCACACACACACACTTATCAGAGGAATGAACCAGAATCCAGTTTGGCTTTCTTTCTACATAAGTTCTATATTTTGCCAAGTTCCAAATTTACTTTGGTAATTAAACTGGTTGCCTCCAAACCTCCCTCCCCCCGCACACATACCTCCTGCCAAACTAGTGAAGACAGGTTGGGCATTTGTCAGGGAACCTCTCCCTTGGCATCATGAGGGCACCCTATCTCTGACATAAGAAGCAGATGAGTAGTGAGGAAGAAGTAGAAATGAGCACAGATTTTCCAGGAGGAAGAGAATTTGAGAAGTCATGATTAAATTATTGAAGGGGAAATGAAGCTTTTGAGGAAGACCTGTCATATAACTCATGGACTTCTCTGGCAAGAAGACTTGATACTACAGTGTTGAGCTGTGATGGTGGTGGAAGAGTTATGCCAGCACTCTTGTCTCTGAATTAGAAGTGGGAGTGTGGGTGGGATTCTTCCACCACATTCTGGAATTGTTAAGCCACTTTCTCAGCAAGGGGCCTTATGAAATGACCCTCTGTAGTTTCTCTTGTGGAGTCCAATTTGCAATATGGATAGTGTGACTCATGGAGGCTGCATCTCCTGATCTTGCAGAAGTGGTGCTGGCTTCTTTGCTTATTTTGTTCTTTGATGAGAAGGCAAGTGGCTAAATACAGTGAGGAAAGAGAGGCCAATGGCTGTGGCAAGGGGACCTGCTCATTTCAGTATTGAAGACCCCTTAGAGAAGTTGTGTGCCTTTGCTCCCCCATCTCTCCCGTGTCTCTGTAGTTCAAATGCAAATGAATTGCATTGGTGGAAGGCACAGAGGTTTGCTGGGTGGGTGGGGCAGTGTGCCCTGAAGTTCTTGCATTGTTCCAAGGGGAAATAAAGCAGAGTGAGTAAGAATTGGCCTGCTTGTTGCCTTGGAAGCTGTGCACTGACATCATAGAACTTTGCCCCTTCTCTCAACTGACTTAAGAGACCTACTTAGGAACAAGAAACAAAAATGTTGAATAAAAGACAAGGTACTTAGACTTGATACTTCAAATTATTGGTTCCCTAAACCTGTGGTTACTATCAGCTGTCACTTAAAGCATCTAAAAAATTCATTTGTTGTGTTTAAATTAAAACATCTGAAATCCTAAGCCATAAAAAATGTTAAGTATTGTTATTACTGTGAAACCTTTTAAAAGTCATCCTTCAGAAATAAATTTAGGAAATGAGATGAAACATTAGATGATCTTAGATATTTGGTATTGAATAATTTTAGGAACTATTTCTCAAGCAGTTTGTGAGATTAATTTTTTTTTTAAGATTTATTTATTTATTTATACAAGCACTGGGTATAGTCAGAAGCACGGGAGGGTGAGAGAATTCACCAGAGCCGGAGCTGGGAGCAGAACAGGCAGAAGGACCGAAGTACACTGCTGAGGGAAGCAGCGGGTGGCAGGAGAGGTCTGAGCGCCATGTGGGACCCTCCTCCGGTGGCAGGGGAGCAGCCGGGGATCGAACCGGTGCAGCAGAGGCTGCGGGCAGCTTCGCAGCCCAGCGCTCAACTGCTGTGCCACCAGGGGAGGCCCTGTGAGATTAATTTTTATAATGCTAATGCTTCTACATCAGCACTAATGTTATTCCAAGGCCGAAGTTTGAAGACTCTGTGTACTTATCAATGGGATTCTTACTCTGGAAGCAATTTCAGGATTTGGTTTTGGTTTTTGCAGTTGTTTAGAGACATTTATCAATTTTGCAGGAAAAGGATTACCATTGCTTTCTAATTCCATTTCGTTTTCTATTTGTATTTGTAAACACCTGCTTAGTGAGGGCCTCCTATTTGCAGGATCCCTACTGGGGCCTGTGCACCTGTCTAGTGAGGGAGGGGCAGGGAGACACCCATAACCAAGTTTTCAATAAAAGGCAGACCCTCCCTAAATATTCATTAGCTAATAATTATTGAATACCTGCTATGTGTCAGGCACAGTGCAAAAGTGAGGAACACTATGATGAGCAAGGGAAGCAAGGCCCTGATGTCAGAGAGCAGAGATCAAGGAAAAAGTAGAGGAAAGAGCCTGCTGTGTGAAGAACCGTTTTCATCTTACAAAACTGAAACTGTCCCCATTAAACACTAATTTCCCACTTCCCCCTTCCCTGAGCCTCTAGCAATGAGCATTCTCCTTTCTGCCTCCATGAACTTGATTACTTTAGGTACCTCAGATAAAGGGAATAATACAATGTTTGTCTTTTGTTGATTGGTTTATTTCACCTAGCATAATGTTCTAACAGTTCATCCACATTTTAGCATATGTCAAATTTCCTTTCTTTCTAAAGCTGAATAACATCCCACTAAATGTCTTTTGTTTTCTGAGTCTGATCCAATTTTGTTTTGTTTCTGATCCAGTTTTTCCATTCACCCATCAGCAGACACTTGGGTTACCGCCACTCTTTTGGCTATTTTGAATAATGCTGTGAACCTGGGCCTAAAAGTGTCTCTTTGAAACTGTGCTTACAATTATTTGGGAATATACTGAAAAGTGGACTTTCTGAATCATATGGTAATTCTATTTCTTTTTTTGAGGAACTGTTCTACTTTCTTCCATAGCACACCAGTTTACATCCTACCAGCAGTGCACAAAGGCTCCAATTTCTCCATGTCCTCACCAATGCTTGTTATTTTCTGATTTTTTTTTTTTTTGGTAGCTATCCTAATAGATGTGATGTGCTCTCTCATTGTGTTTTGATTTGCATTTCTCAGGTTGAGCGTCATTTCATTTACTTATTGGCTATTTGTATATTTTTTTTGGGAAAATGTCTAATCAAGTCCTTTGCCCATTTTTAATGAGGTTTGAGTTATAGGAATTCTTTACATATTCTGGACATTAACTCTATCTTAATCTGCTTAGGCTGCCTTAACATACTACCACAGATTGAATGACTGAATGGAAATTTGTTTCTTACAGTTCCAGGAGGTAGCAAGGCTGAAGACCAGAAGCCTTCTGCTTGGGTTCTTTGTGAGGCTCTCTTTCCTGGGTGGCAGATGACTGCCTTTTCACATGGCCTCACATGGGCTTCATGTAAGCACATGAGTAAGATGCTCTTCTTCCTCTTCTTATTAGGCCACTAACTCTCAGTTAGGACCCCATGACTTCATTGAATCTTTTTTTTTTTTTTTTTCGGATGACCTCAAATTTTTTTAAATTTATTTTTATTTTTTTAATTTTATATATTTTTTACATCATTTTTCATTTTTGCACAATGTATGCATTTTCATCTTGGTTATAGTCCCCATACAATCCCCCCTCCCCTTGTCATTGAATCTTAATTACCTCTCAAAGCCCCATCTCCAAATACAATCACATTGGGGAATAAAAGGCAGACCCTTAGTTGAAACTTATGAATTGGGGATAAGGGGACCACAATTCAGTCCACAGCAATCCTTTTATCAGAGAAAGTATTCACAAATATTTTCTTCTGTTCCATGAGTTGCCCTTTTACTTTGTTGGTTGCGTCTTTTTGATACACAGACAGATTTTAATTTTGACAGCCTAATTATCTATTTTGTTTCCTGAGCTTTTAGTGTCATATCTAAGAATTCGTTGTCAAATCCAATGTCTTGAAACTTGCCCCCTTTGTTTTCTTCTAAGAGTGTTGCAGTTCTAGCCTTTTTGCTCAGGTTTTGGATCCATTTTGAGTCAATTTTTGTATATAGTGTAAGGTAAGGGTCCAACTTAATTCTTTTGAATAATGTGGATATTCAGTTTCCTCAGCACTTGACTGTCCTTTCCCATTGAATGATTGTGGCACTTTGTTACTTTTCAATAGACCTTTTGAAACTATCCCTATAGAAAGAGCTCTTGATGTATTTTATTTCCAGCTCCTTTTCTATTGCCTTGGCAGTTCTTTGATGTGAAGCCACATAATAGGTAAGGAAATTACTGGTTAGTGTCCAACTCTTTGGAATACCAGCTTCTTGATTCTGCTGTGGGAATGGAAGGGTAACCCAGGCAGCGAGTCTGAGTGTTTCATCTCAATATACTTCCCAGATGACAGCCTCTCTCTAGGGTCTGTGTTTCATATTAAGTAACCCAACTCCTCCTCTGTTTCTTATCCCAGATTAAGAAGTGCTTGTCATGCATCTCCACCGTCTGGCAGGGCTTCATAGTCTCTCCATGTTCTTATTTAATTTTAAAAGTAAGTTTGGGGGCCTCCCTGGTGGCACAGGGGTTAGAGTCTCAGAGCCTTCAAGCTATTACCAGCCACTGCAGCACTACTTAGATCCCTGGCCAGGGAGGTGACCCACAAGGCGCAGCAGACCTCTCCTGTCTTGCCCGCTGTTCCCCTCAGCAGTGTATTTCAGACAGTCTGCCAGTTCTGTCCCCTACTCTGTCTCTGGTGAATCCTCTCACAGTCCCCCGCACCCCCACCTCTGGCCTACACCCCAGTTCTTGTATGCATAAATAAATAAAAATAAATTTTAAAAAAGTAAGCTTGTTTTCAGGGTTGAGATGTGAGATGTTGTAGTAAGTGTAATGCAAATATTCCTTTATGTTTGGTTTCTCTTTTACCACTTCTTGGTTCTTGTATTATTTGATTTCAGCTGGTGGGATAAATGAGTTTTAGTTTGTTTGTTTGTTTGTTTCTTCTGGTTCTGTGTGAAAATCTGTTCTTTGCCTTACTTACCAGGAGGAATCTAAGGCTAATGCAATGATTTTTCCTCTTGAGGCCACAGGAAATAATAAGCTCTAAAGAGTTTCCTCAGACCTTCAGCTGAAGTCTGGGATTCCCTGAGTTGCTCCCAAACCAGATTTCAGTGTTAACATTTCCTTGTTAAATGGGAAATGAATCAGGTGGCTAAGACCCAGCATCTGTGTATTCTTTTTCCTCTAGAAGTGAGTTTTCTCAACTCCAGCCACTGACATTTTAGGTCAACATACTTATTTGTATTGGGGGCTGCCCTTTTGGTTAAAGGATACCCAGTAGCACCCCCAAGTGTGACAACCAAAACCATCACCCCACGTTGCCAATGTCCCTGGGGGAGAATCATTTGCTCACCCACGTGCCCTAACTTAACTACCACTGCTGTTGAAGAGGTCGGGAGCAAGCTCAGCTAGATATTTTCAAAATGCTGTTCACTTACATTCTGTTTCCTGCAGAGTCCCCTGGTAATTGAGCTATGTGAACATTCTTATTTTGTTAGTTCTCAGACTTGAATGCTTCAGCTTTCCGCTTCCTGGTGCTTATTGTACTTGTTGTCGAGACCTTGGTGCCCTCTCCCACTCCCAGAGACTCTTATTATTTTGTGATAGTCCAGAATGGTTTCCCAGTCGCCTCTCAGTTTTCTTGCCTTAAAAGGGTAGTAAATCCAAGACCCAGAGACTGAGTCCTCCTGAAGGTGGTGATTAAGTAGCAGAGTGGCTTGTTTGGAGCCATGCACATGGGCTCTGATGTTATTTCCTAGTGCCCAGACACCTAATTGTAGTCCTAAAGCTTGGTAAGAAAATAAAATGTTTGGAAAATCTAAAGCTAACACTCCTGAAAAGATCTCCCCACCCTTGTGAGTGGGTTCCTAGATTTAATTGTAATGCCTTGGTCATTTTGATCCTTTGAGATATTTAGGGAGGCTTTTCAGAAGTTGGAATATTAATAATTGAAGCTTCTTCTTTTTTCCATTTTCTTACAGTTGGCCAGAGCCCTTCTATTTATTTTCTGTTCCTAATTCACATCCACAAGAAAAGTATTATTCACCCTGCCTTCTCACCTGTGTTTATCTTTCAGCAGCTAGGGTGTATTAGGGCTGAGGCCAGTTCTAATGACTGTAAGGTGTCTGCAGTCGGTGTTTTTTTTCCCCCTCACTCCTTTCCCTCTTCCACATTTCCACATGAAAACAGGCTGCTCTATGTATAAGAAGAATGCTTTCCTTAAGTCCGCTACGTCTGGTGGCTCCTGCCCTGAACACTGATTTGATTGATTCTTCACTATGTATTGTTGCATTAATAAAGCAGAACAGCCCTCCGGAAACACAATGAACTGTTTGCCAGGACGGCAGCTAATATTTGTTGAGCTCTCAATATCCGTGTTCTCCTTCAATCTTCACAGCTTCATGAAGTAGGCATTATTAATTCAATTTTGGGGGGCGAAGCTGCTGAGAATCATAGTGTTGAAGGGCATGCTCGAGTTCACAGCATAAACAGTGCAGCTGGATATAGACCGGAAGCACGGAGCCAAAGGCCCTTATGTTTTCTCATGGGAGCAAAGATTACTCAGAGAGGCTGTGTCCATCCCTGGTGTTTAGGAGCCAATTAAAACTGCATTTGAATCCTGGCTCCATCATGAACTCTGTGATTTGGGCAAGTCACTTAACCTCCCTAAGCCAAACAGTTTCCCTATGTATACATCGGGGGTGATGCTTTTATAGGGCTATGGTGAGGGCCTAATGAGATAGGCATGAAGAGCACGGAGCAGTGCCTGGCTAGGCTCAGCGTGGAGTGGGTAGCTGCTCTCACGTCACTACAGTGCTTATTTAATTAACTGGTTCTCTTTGTCAGCCAGTCAGGCTGGGATGAGGGCTGAGGGAGGGTTACAGAAGTGGTAGGAAGCAGACTGAGTGAGAACCTGTGGGAAGCTAGGAGTGGACCTGGGGTAACCTGCTCCCATTCTGGCAGGAGGCCTTCCTGGAAGTGAAGAGAGAAGGTCAGAGCTGTAGGTGGACACCTGTGTGGGTGAACTTTTCCAGTCTATTTCAGAAGAGCCCAGGACTGGGGATGGGAAAACCAGGGGAAATAGTAGCCTCCAGGAGATGTCAAGAACACTAGGAAGACTCCGGTGTAGGCTGGGGATAGAGGCCAGGCAGTGCTGAACAACCTTTTACGACATGATAGTGGGGAACAGGGAGCAAAGCTGCTGGGCAGTGTGGCTGGAGAGTAGGGCAAGCCCTGCTTTACTCACCTGCCAGCCGCCATCGTCCTATTGCTGGAAAGCTGCCCACTACTGCTCCAGACAGCCCTTCACACCTGCCCATAGGACTCTTCCTGGTTCAAGTGAGTAGGACATTCATGGTTTCATTTCTGTATATTTTGAATTCTGAAAAATGGTAGAATTTGAAGGAAAGAATCTGACTGGTGGGTGGGTACATAACACAAGGCTCAGACTGGGAAAAATAATGGGAAAGGAGAATGAAGTGAACTAAGAAAAAAGAGCATGATAAAGAAATGAGAATTTTCCTGGATATATTCATTTGGGAATACTTTGGTTGGGTTCAGAAGGTTCTAGGAAGTAAAGAAAGGTGTGATGATACAAAGTGACCCTGAGTACTTTGCCTCTGAGCAAGTAACTCATTCATCTTTGAAAAATGGTTGAATGTTTTTGAACACACTGTCCAGAATTTGTTGCCAGAGATTAAGAGAGGAATTTAGATCTTGTGTTTTGACAGAATTGACTTTTTGAAACCGAGGACTTAAACTCCTGAAACATTGGGAAAACAATTGTGAGAAAAAATTCCATTCTCTTCCTGCTGCTTTTCATCTTCTCATTCTTATCTTTCTTTTGGGGAAGAAATAAGAGGCAATTCATTTCAGGGATAACCTGGGCAGATTAAGGACATGTAGCTGCATTATGGGATCACTTTATGTTTCCATAAAGTAAGCCCAATAAGAGTAATTTCTAAGTAGTGTATCATAACATAAAAAGGTGCCTTGATGAAGCAGATATTTTATTTGTCATCTCCATGGGACTGGCTGACATGTACTGGCTGGTTCCGTAGAATTGGTAAAATTCATCAGTAATTCTCTCCAAGAACAACTCAGCCTACTTAGTTTACTTTAATTGGAAATACTAATAAAATGAGTTACTGTATAGGTCTTAACCTA
The DNA here is from genome assembly GCF_014898055.3 of Talpa occidentalis. Taxonomy (NCBI): domain Eukaryota; kingdom Metazoa; phylum Chordata; class Mammalia; order Eulipotyphla; family Talpidae; genus Talpa; species Talpa occidentalis. Next base: position 98,741,599 of record NW_023605083.1, on the reverse strand, counting down.
GGAATTCTTTCATTGTTGCTATGGAAACCAGCATTAGAAATTGTGGGTTGAAAAAGATAAATAGGTGGTGCTAAACAACAGTAAAATACATGACAAATAAGGTGGTTTTTTGTCCTGTAAAACTGAACAAATATTCATGATACCTGGAACTAAGTTTAGACTAATAAGGCTCTGAACTAATCATAAAGTTGAAATTATGAATAATTTTTTCTGTGGAACACTATCAAAAAATTACAGAATTTTTAAAGATATATTTTTACCTGCAGCCACATTCACAGAGCTGTTAGGATAGCAGTGCTGCTGAAGGAGTTCCAGGTGAACTCAGACACATCCCATCAGCCAATCCCCTCAAGTAGGAGCAGGGACTGGGGAGCCCTTGCTGAAAGACATTGACATGTTTCCTCCATCCAGGATGAGAAAGAATGGAGGACAGTCATAGCCTTAGCTAGGCTGGGGAGGATGTCTGTTGTTTTTTCCTTCAGTGGCTAATGGGGTATACTGGGAGGTAGGAAGGGGAGATTAGGCCCAGCCATGATCCCTCAGAGGCAGTTAATTAGACCCCTATGTCCTGTGAGTGTGGCGAGTGGAGTTAGCCAGTGTTTTTTAAAAGTTTGTTGTTTGGATTGTTTCTTTAAGAGGATAGAACATTGTCTATGGTTTTGGAATTTTGTCTCATGTACTCAGTCACTAGAAGCCATGGTGCCCACAGCAGTAAGGGTTGGAACTGTGTGAGACCTCAAGGGCATTGAATGTAGTGCCACTGTTGGTAATGGAAGGACAGTGGGTGATGCCAGGCTCAGGCGGCCTTCCGTGTCTTTGGGTATGGATTTGCCTCCACGGTCTTTGACTGCACCCTGCTACTTTGTACCATTTTTTTCCCCAAAACTATTTTAGTTAGGATGGTAACTCTGTCTGACAATGTCTGGTCTAATCAATTAAAGTGTGCTCTATTAATTTTTAAATGATATCCATTTTTATCCAAAAGAAGAAAAAAGTTGTGCTTCTGTGAAGTGTAATTTTCAAGTAATTCATTTATGTCTATATAAAAATTGGGTAAGTTGCTCCAATGCAAACCTAAAGTTGCAAGGCTTATGGACATAGTATGTCTTAATTCAAGCTGACCTGTTTTATATGAGTCATGTATACTATACACACACATATATTAATATAAAATATATAGTAACATTGTGTTAGGTGTCCCTGACCAAGATGGAGCTGAACAGGTATGTCAGAACATCAATCCCATTGCACATGTTTTAATAGTTTGGTAAAAGCTGTTGTAGAACTGTAAAACTTAGTGCAAAGGCATCATCTAATCATAAGGACTTGTTCTGTGATAACAATGTGGATATGGTTTATGGCAGTAAAACTTTATGATGTCACTCAGCAAGTTCAACTGGTGGACACAAATGTTTCTCTTTTCTGCTCTTCTACAGTAAGCCAGACTTACCAGGGCAACATGAGGAGTGCAGCCAAGCCCTGGAGTCCAGCTGTCAAAGCCGGGAGCCATGGGGCAGACCGAGCACGACCCCTCCCCACAGCCTCTTCTGGCATGAAGAGCTCTAAATCTTCAACCTCCTTGGCATTTGAGTCCCGACTCAGCAAGGTATAGAATAAACCACACAGGGTGGGGATGCTGGGCACCCCTGGTGGCTCTGTTGGGGAGGCTTGAGGAGTTCTGTAAGCAAAGCCATGACCCCACAAGGAAGGGAAGAAGGTTCTGAGGAGGGTTCGAAAAGGGCCAGCATATTTTGACCTAAAGGAACAGAGCAAAGGGGGTGAGGAGGAGTGCCTGAGATAGAGAAAGGAAATTTACAAACTCTAAACAGAGTAATTAAGATCCCTTGCCCTGAACTGCATTGACTTTCCAGCCAGGGTTTTGCCCCCAGCACCCTTCAAGATGGGGGTCCCATCACTAGTATCTCACAGCTGTGATAATCCATTTGTCAATTCTCTTTGTCTTGCTTGATGTCTAGGATTGTTAACCCTGATGATTATGCCCTCTGTATGGGAATACCTTTTTCCCTGGGTCTTCTCTCTCCCCAGTCGCTGTCCTCTTCCCCAGTCTTCACTGCCACTGCCTCCTCCTCCTCCCCTTGGTTTCCAAAGTCAGGTGCACCTGAGGCACAGTATTCAGGCCTCATCTTCTTTTCTAGCTACTATCATACTCTACCTCCTTTACTATCTGGAGATGAAATTCAGAGATGGTATGACCTTCCTACACAATACATTTAAAAAAATCAATATAATGTCTTGACTATAAAAGGAAAATATAATGAAACAATCCATATTTGCCATCTGCATGTGCCTGAGCACTGCTGTGCTTAAGGGCCTGGATGTTCCTCACAGCACTGTGGATGTGGCCTCTATAAGGCAGACTGAGTCAGGGTTGTTTTGGCAATGACTTAGAAACAATGAAGGATGTTAAGGGGATGACATGATCATATTGAAAAGATGAACACTCTTGGTAAAGTTCTGAAGCAAAGTGCAGTCTTCCTTTGGTATTCTTAGAAGGCACAGTGTAAAAGCACATTGTTTTTATATATACAATGAAGTGATACTCCAGCCTCAACTCAGTTTAGTTCAATTCTGACACTGTCTTCTTGGCAACAGCGTCAGATTGCACAGGTTGAGGACTTTTCCTTCCAAAACCTCCTCCACTTCAGACACTGGTAGCAAGTCCCAGGTTGCTACCTGTACTTATGGCCCATGTGACTCCATCCTCGGGTTCATTTGTTAGGACAGCAGACAAAATTCAAGGAACCCATTTACTCACTGGGTCTCTGATTTGTTACAAAGGATACCGAGGGATATGAATCAACAGCTAGAAGAAGAGAAACATAGGACAAGGTCTGGAGAAAAGGTGTGGAACTTATAGGCCCTCTCTAGGCACCTGGATTCTCTCCAAATCTCCATCGGAAAACCCTAAAGCCCTTTCAGGTTTTTATGGATGTTTCATTACAGAGGCATGATAGATTAACTCATTAGCTATTGGTGATTGAACTCAATGGAGAGAAGGAGGTGGAACTGGAAATTCCAACTCTCTAATCAGTGGTTGGTTTCCCTGGCAACCAGTCCCCATCCTCAGGAGTTTCCCAACAGTTACCTTATTATAATAAGAGGTGCCTTTAATGCTCTCACCACTTAGGAAATTCCGAGACGTGGGGGGAGCTATGAGAAAGGAACTGTGACTGAAGACCAAATATATGTGAAAAATATACATTTGGTAATTCAGGTATTATATTTCCTATAATCACAATATCATGGTGTCTAAAAGGTTCCTTGAAAACAACCTTGATTCCTTCCCCTTTTCCCATTGAGTAAATACTAACTCTATTCTTTTTTGGTGACTCAGATTATAGCCCACAGCATCATTCTTAAACCCTCTTTCTCAAATTCCACAGTCCATCCACAAAATGCCATCACTTCTACCTTAAAAATAGATGTCATCTCCAACTCCCACTGCCTCCCAGGCTACCCAGGTCATGCCACCACTCTCCTTTCTTGGGCTTCCCAAATGATTGCCCTGCTTTGGTCTTTGCATCCTACGTATGTTCTGTGCTCAACAGAAGCCAAAGTGGTCCTCTAACACCTGTCTTATTTCTCTGCTTAAGATCCTCTAGGGGCTCTCCTCATTCACTCAGGGTGAAAAGCAAAGTCCTTGAAACAGCCAGTGATGGTCTGAGGATCTGGACCCATTCTTTCTCAGACATTGTTATCATGGCTCTGCCAACTTTCCGGCTGAGAAACTTCATCATCATTAGCTTCCTGAGCTCTGGCTAAGTTCTGCTGGTGCCCAGATGTGGTCCTTCCCCGAGCCAGGTGTGCTTCTGCAGCAGGTTCACAGCTCCCCCTGCCTGGGGCACTCCTTCCCTTCCCTCCCTGCACCTCTGTAGTCTGTGTTCAAATGCCACCTTCTCAGACAGCATCCCAGATACTTTATGTAAAGCGTCTCCTTGCTTGCCTGACTTTCCTTCCTGACTCTTACTTCCATCACATACCCCTGCTTGGGGCTAGAATGTAACCCCCCATTAAGAGGGGGATATCTGCTTTTTTGTTTGTTCCACAGTCCATCCCTCAGCTTAGAGAAGTGCCTGCTTCCCAGCTTCCCAGCAGGCACTCTCAGGGCACTTGAATGTCCAAGTACACTGGTTTTCTGGGAGTGGCAGTATGATGATGGGGTGTTCTTGGTGGCTCAGACCCAAGCTGAGCTGGGTTCTGGCTCTGTCAACTTTCCAGGTGAGAAACCTCAGGTTAAATATGGAGCTGTCCTGAGCTCCAAGATGAAGGTAATTTGCCATGAGGAATAAATGTGAATAAACAGCTCTACATAAAATTTTGTTCATTATTCTGTTATTCTGGAGCCAATCATTCTCTTCATGATTTTTGTTTTTATTTTCTTTGACCTATAACACTTTTTGGGAGACATTTTTAATTTAGATCTTAAATCAATACATGTACTTCCCCAAAAGCAAACCATTAGTGTTCTTGGAAAATAAAAACATTTTGGGAACAGTGTTTAAAAATGTTGGCCACTTCTTCCAGGTAAGCATTTTGGAAACTTTTTCCATGAGGGAAAATGCCAGGGAAAAAGTAAATACTCATGTTGGGGACTTTCTGCTCTTATTTCTGATTCTTGGGATCTTCAAGCCTAATTCTATAAAAGAAAATGACAGAAGACATCACTGCTTATACCTGCACCTTTCTAGCTCTTGTCTTGTTCCCCTGTTCTGATCATTCTTTCCTTCCTACCTACAGTTGTGGGTAGAGAAAAATGACTAAAAATCCAGAAAAGAAAAGGAAATAGTGATGGACCAAAAGGTCGATAGATTTCCCCCACCCTCTCAGCATTTTGCTTTGAAAATTGTAAGTGTACAGAGGAATCTGGATTATACAGAGCATATCTACATACCACCACCTAGATTCTACAGTTAACATATTACTATATTTGCTTTGTAAGTAAATGGATACATATGGGATAGACAGATATATTTTAACTATTCCAAAATAGAGAAACAGAGACAAATCAACAAAGTAAAAAAAATAACTGACTTCAACCGGCATAAGCTGAAGGAACTGTGATAGAACAGGTGGAAGAACAGGGACATGCAGGGACAGGAATTTACTGTGAATTTTCATTGTGCTGTTCCAGTCCAGACAGGAAAGGAAATCAGCGGGTGCTCTGATACAGACAGACCTCTTCATTCTAGCTCTTTGCCAGGCTCAAGTCTATTAGTCAGGATTCCCTTGGTTGCACATGACAAAACATTGACTTGAGCTAGCTTTGCAGACAAGAATAATATTGAACAGATGCAAAGGCTCCCATGTCTCTGGGTAGGACCAGGGTGCCAGACTTGAGCTCAGGGAGACTGGGACCAGGGACTGACACCCCAGGACTCTGTCATTCATCTTGCTGCTTGTTTCTGCTTCTCTGTCACCTTGAAGTAGTGATATGAAACATGGCTTCCAGTATGCCCAAGCCTCCTTGGATGGCTTGGTTGCTGCTTTGTTTACTTCTGATTTGTGGGTTTTTTTTTTTTTTTAAACAAACAAGTAAAAGTTCTCTGCTTGGCTAGGCATGAGTAATGCATAGACCCGGCCCAGTCTTCTGTGACCAGGGATGTCAGATATCTTCTCTCCCCTCCTCCTCCGCCCCCCAGCAGAGTCTTATATTTTAGGTCAGTTTTTTATGAACCTTGGGGACCCAGTCTGCTTATTTAATGATTCTCAGGGAGTGCTCTAAACCTGTGTTCCCCAATACAGCAGCCACTAGCCACGTGTGGCAAGTGAGCCCTTGAAAAGAGACTTGTCAAAATTGAAATGTGCTATGAGAGTGAAATATACACCAAAGATTGAAGAGTTAGTGCAAATGTAAAATACCCCATTGACAGATTTTACATCAAATGATGACATTTTAAACGTACTAGGTTAAGAAAATATGTTCTTAAAATTAATTAATGGTCTTGTTTTGCTTTTTTAAAGTGACTATTAGACTAGATAATATAAACTTTTATATGTGGCTCATATTCTATTTCCATTGACAGCACTGCTCTACACCTTGAGTTCTTAAAGTGTGGTAGCCAGGCCGGCATCAGCATCACCTGGGAACTTACTAAAAATACGAATTCTCAGGCCATGTCCCAGACCTTGGTGGTGGTGGTGTGATTGGGGGCTTTGGGTGCAGGCAGTGTGTTTGACAAACTGCACAGGATCCTGATGCACACTCAAATCTGAGAACCACTGCTCCATCTATCACACGTTACCTGCCTTTAAAAACCAGATTATGTTGTGTGATGATTTTAGAGTTTTGGATTTCTTCCCTGTCTTTGTGGAATAGAGAGGAATTTCTTAGTTACTTTAATCGGCAAGTTCTTTAAACTTTTTTCCTTTTGTAAGCTTTCATGTGCAGGTGCTCAGCAGCTTAAATATCAGTGAAACCGTTAGTGAAAATAGTTATAAAACATATCAAAGCAACACCGACGCACACACCTTCGTGGGGATCTTCTATAACAAACCAGAAATCCCAACTGGTACGGAAGCTACATTCGATGACCGGGAAACAGAGCCAAAAAATGCAGCCATGAATAGAGAAAGAACAAGAATGAGTAACCGAGACTAGTAGCTTTCCATAACTGATGTTGCATCCAGAAAATAGTGATGGAGTAAGAGTAGCTTTACCTGTTTGCTTTAGAGGACAGGTAGTATCAGTTTTTAGTTATTATGTCCTGCCTCCTGGGAAAGCTTTTAAGCAATAAATCTTTCTCAGATGAGAAAGGTGCAGGGGAAATGAAAGGCTCCCTGTAAAAGCACTGCTGCTACCCAAGTTCCTTGTGCTGTGGACTAAAGGGATGATGAGTTATTGGCCTGAAGTGTGTTTTATTTACCCTTTTTCTTGGAAAGGATAGATTCAGACTGCAAGTGGGACCTCAAAGTCCACGAGGAGGCAGAAGTTAGGTGCCACTGGTAAAATAGAAACCAGAAATGGGCTTCAGGGCTGGTATTATTTGTAGAAGCCACAGAACTCTTAGGAGGAGCTTTCATTTTCGGAGACCAGGCCACGTGCTGAGGTGTTTTGTATACTTCATTTCCAGTTCTCACAATAGCTGTGTAAAGTATCTGTTATCCTTAGCTGTACCTGGTAGATCATAGGCAGACACACCAAAAACATTCACTGAGTATTGTTATTGAATGGATTTATCAGACGAAGAGCCTGAAGTTCAGAGAGGCTAGTGACTTGCTTAAAATTCTACTCTGCCCTCTGGAATCCCCATTGCATTGCCTTAACCTTTTTCTAAAACACTCCCTTCTTGCCCTTGCTTTAATTTAAATTTAACTTTTACCAAGACAGCCATAATGAAAATAATGATGATGATAATTTGCGTTAGTTATTATTATACCTGACATCTATTTCAAACATCCTATTTGTCAGGCACCATTATTCTTAGCGTATTACGTGGCTAACTTATTTAATCTTCAGAGCCACACTCTGAGTTCCCTGGCTATACCTATTTTTTAGGTGAAGAAACCAAAGCACAGAGAGGTGAGGTGATTTGCCTAAGCTCACACAGCTAGTGAGAGGCAGAGCCAGGATTCAAGCCGTGTAATCTGGACTCAGAGCCCATGCCCTTCCTTGGTCACAAAACTACGCTGCCACATCAACATAGTTCTCTCACCCTCACCCCTGCAGGATGGGGCAGGAGCCTCCTATTGGTTCCTGTTGGTCTTCAGCCAGTGGTGTTGTGGAAATATTATAGGCCTTGGAAACACAGTCCTGGGCCTGAATTCCAACTCTGCCTCACCCATATTGTCTTGCACGAGTCACTAATCTGTTTTATCATGTACAACATCAAAGAATTGTGTTTTGAATGAGAGGAAACATGTAGGAAAAAGACCTAGAAGAATCCACAGGTACCTGTCATGTGCCTTGTATCCTTAGTTCCATTATCATTACTCGAAATTCTATCCCTGAACCTCAAAACAGATTTCTCACCCCCATCTTCAAAATAAACACTCAACTCTGCCTTAATTCTCTCTCCCCTCAAATGGATCGCTCTACCTCCCTTGCCTTGCTGCCTCCTACTGCTTTCCACCCTGCCCCCTGCTTCTCCTTGGCCTGCTCACAGGGGGTCTCCAGCACAGACTCAGCCATATCACTTGCTTGACTTCAAACACCTTGGTGTCCCTGTTGTCTGCTTAGCCAAGTCTGAATCCTTATCACTGCACTCTGGATGGTGGCACTCCGGAGGGTACTGTGTATAAGTATACTACCTGTATGAAATATGAATGCCCAGCTTACAGTAAACTTGCAGCAACCACAACACAGAACTGGAGTACTGTGCCCAGGATGGTAGATAGTAAAACCCAGGGCAAGCAAAGGTAGCTCTTGGTGCCATAGTAAGAAGGGAAGGGCCTCCTGGGAACTCTCTCTATTCTCTTTTTATTTGTACTTCTCCCAAGCATGTGTATAGGGCCACTCTGGGTGGCCTGGTATGACAGAACCCAGAGGTAATAGCCTCCTTTCTTTTTTTTTTTTTAACTAATCATGCCATTTTATTTTCTGTATGTCTGATGTTTTGACATCATGAGTCTTACTGATCCTGGAGAAATTTTCCCTGTCCCTAAGCTTATCAATTAATAGTAAAGGACTCACCAATCAATGAGTGTGCCTTTCATACTCAAATCAGTCCACCCAAGGCCCATAATCCCACCACCACCACCACCAATGCCTTTATTGTGCTTTCACACACCAGGGTCAGGTTCTGGACAACCAGACACTCCCTGAACCCCAGTTCTGATCCCAAGCTTGCCAATCCTAAGCCTGCGCTTCATGCCTTGCCCATTTGAATATCCTCCTTTTCACCAGCACCTCTACTTTCATGCCCATGTCTTCCTGGCTCTCAAGTCTGGACTGACTTCAGTGTTTGCTAAAAGGCAATCAGATGAAATTGAATATGAAAGGCTAGGCAATGGCTGAAATCCCTTTGCAATTTCAAAATACTAACAACAGCTAGGGGGTGGGGTGGAGAAGGAGGGCATTTTCTCAAGACTTTCCCATAGCATATTCTTTTAGGTGTGAAATGTTGTGTTAGCCAAGCCCTACATTATGTGATGGCCTGTCCGTTTTGTCTATAGATTGAATTTAAAGTCCACTTTAAGATTAATGGTCAAAATTCAACATGTTTGAATGAAGGTTGTATTCAATCTGTCACTGCAACATTCGCCACAAGGGCCCTTATGGTCCAGTGCTTATGATGTAAGGAGAATTCAGAGGCAGCCACTACATGGTAGTGAAAGGATAGGAATAAAGTACAGTCTTCATCGAGGAGTATAAAGGTCAGAGCCAGGGTTTACACTGGTGCAATGTACAACAAGCCTGCTCAACAAATTCTTTAAGCCTAAGTATATAAAATCTAATAAAACAATTAGGGTTTATGAGGTGAGAAGGACTGTAGGTGATTTAATCAAATTGTTCTGTTTTGTAGGTGAGGAAACTGAGTCCCTATGTACTAACTTGTCCAGGGCCCTGAAGCTAATCCATCATCCTTTTTCTAATACAGCACAATACTTCATTCTTTAGCCCTAAGCTTTTGTTTGTACAAATAAAGATGCTGCCATTGCTACTAGCCCAGAGAGTCTCTGGCTGGGTTCCCACAGTTTCCATGATGATGATGATGATGATGATGATGATAGCTACTAACATTTTTGTGTTTTTGAGTACACAAGACTGGAGGTAAGTATATTAATTTTTTGTTCCTTTTAGAATTAAGGATCCATAGCACAATTTCCCCAGTCACATAGGTGGGAAGAGGAAGAGTCAGATCTGTCCCCAGAAGGCTGTCTCTGGAACACACATCCTTAACCACTACTTGGACTGCCTCCATGTGGTTGCTTGTATACAAGGATATCTTGTATATAAAAATCCCATAACCTGAGTATCCTTTTGCGTCCCCTCCCCTGCAAGCAAAGTCAAGGCCTGAGACTAACTGCTAAATCCTTACGGGACACCCTCCAACCCTGAACCTGGTGCAGTGGGCACCTGGGCATTCCTTCTGATTCCTGCTACTGCTGTCACCCCCATTGGTATTCTTACCACCACTCACACCACCTGTGTGGCTGTGCCAAGCAACAAGGGGAGTTTTCCTACTGCTTGCTCACTTTTGTCCTCTTTGCCTCCACCCATCATCTCACCAAGAATCAAGCCCTAATGGAAAGGTAAGGGAGTGGAGCTCACCTCACCACCCAGTACCACACTTGGGGGTTGAGGGGTGGAAGCTGTAGTGGGTTTATAGCCCCAGTGGGGGTTCTCCCACATGTTAGATTCCATTTTGATTTACAGACTGAGTCTTTGCATTCTGGGCCTTTTGCTATAGAGTTTGATAATTCTGCATTTATTCATGTCAGACTTGCATCTTTCTTAATATTGGGGAACCAGATAGAGGACCCAAGTGTATATCATTTGCATTATTTTGTTAAGCATTCCCTTCACTACAACAATTTCCCTTTTTCATTTGAGGTGTCATCTAGGGAATTCTCAAAGTCTGAAATCATAATTACTTTTCCTCTGGGGATGCAGGGAGGCACCTGGGCATGCTTCTAGAGAGAGCAAATAATAATTTCTTTTTAGGGAGAAAAAGTTGGTGACCCCATGAGCAACTGTCATTTTGTACTAAGTACATGTTACTCTGGTGACCTGATAGATAATTTGAGTGGCTGGACAGCTTGGCTGTAAGAACCCTTTTTACTGTTGAGATAAGCATAAGAAAAACAATTATGGGAGTCCCTATAAGAAGTGTGACTAGGTGACTGCGCCATCAGTCTAACTGTTAGATTTTGTCAAAATCTAACTGTTAGGATTTGTCCTGTTGCTCAACTAGTCTCTGCTGTGGACTGGAAAATGTGGTTGTGTTTACATCTAGGAACTGAAAGTGCTTGCAAACACCCTTTCAGTATTAGTTCTTTATTTTAAAAATTAATAATTTGTGTAGAGATCTTGACCAGGATTGCTTGGCTAATATTAAGACTTTTGCCTTCCATCTTTTAGAAAGCAACTATAGGAAGTTGTTTAACAAGTAGATTTTCAGTTTGAGATAATGAAAAAGTTCTGAAGATGAGTGTGGTGATGGCTGCACAGCATTATGAATGTAATTAATGCCACTGAATTGCACACTTAAAATGGCAAATTTAACATTTCATGTATTTCACCACAATATATATTTTTTTAAGTAACATTGAGGAGAATAAAAAGTAACTAGCATTTGCAGAGGTGGAAGCAGGACCTTGAAAAATTACAACCCCTCCTCCAATTTTCTTTTTCATAAAGCATAACATACTTTAAATAGAGTATAAAGTATATTAATCTTAGACTTAGCTGTTCAGCTCATTGAATTTTTATATGTATTATGCCTGTGTAACCTCTACCAGACAAGATGTAAAACATTCCAGCACCACCAAAGGTTCCCCTCCGTTCGGTAACCCCTAGAGATAACTGCTATTTTGATTTCCTTTTGTTTTGTTTTGTTTTTATTTTTAATTATGAGTGGAGAACAGTTTTTCCTTGCTATATTTCTTACTCATAATATTAGTATAAGTATTATTGTTTTTCTTGTATTTTCCTACTGTAAAACTGTTAGCGTAGTACTTTATTTTCTTTCTCTTTTTTGCTTTCTTTCTTTTTTTAAAAAAAGATTTATTTATTTATGCATACAGTGCTGGGGTGCAGGTCAGAGGTGGGGGGGTGAGAGGATTCACCAGAGACAGAGTGGGGAGCAGAACAGGTAGATTTACTGAAATCTGAGAGGAACAGTGGATGAGACAGGAGATGTCTTCTACACCATGTGGGTCAGCTCCCTGGCAGGGATCGAACTTATTATGCCACAGTGGCTGCTGATAGTTTCATAGTGCTGAGACTTAACCCTTGCACCACCAGGGAAGCCCTCTTTTTTTGCTTTCATCCTCCACCAAGCCACCCATACCCATACCCCATCAGCCTCCCTTCCCTGTATCCTCCACTCCCTGCCCCCCACCTCCCCACCCTGTTCTGTCTGACAACCATTATATTCTTTTTGATGAGTTCAAGATTTATCGCCATTATTTGCTTTTGCCAATACTTGAACTTCATGTCCGGTGTCTTTCACTTAGCATTTGACTGTGAAATCCATTCATTTATTAACATTTCCACATTCTTTTTAAAGTTGCTGTGTAGTTTTCATTGTATACTATACCACTTTAATTTATCCCTTCTTCAGTTGAAGAACATTTAGATTATCCTAGTTTGGGGCTATCATTTGCATTATTACAAGGAACAGTTCTTTGATAAACTTGCGTGCTTTCTTGGTTATGGAGTGAGAGTGGGGTGCTGAATCATAGGGTGCAAGTGTTTCGCTTCATAGCTACTGCCTGTTTTCTGAAGTGGCTTCACTAGTTTCTACTCCCATCAAGCACGAGTTGTGGTTGTTCCTGGACCTCACGAACACTTGGTACTTTATCACTTTCAAGCCGTTCTGGGGCATGTAAGGTAATACACTGAAATTTAAATGATGCAAAAGTGGAAAATTTTTTTAATTGTGCAAATGTTTAAACTTCTGTCCCTCAGTAAAGACCCTAAAGTCAGTGGAGCAGGGTGAAGAGGGGCCTGTGGCCCCTTGACCTCTGCCTTGGGCAGAGGCTGCCTGCTCTGTGTCTCCATCGATTTGACAACTTTTTCATGCCCTTTGTCCCAGATGTAGCTATATCAGTGTTGGCCTTGGGCCTCTGCCTGTCTCTGGTATTCTAGACCTCTCCAATGATGTTCCTTAAATTTATAATGGTTCAGAGAATTTATTTGCGGTTTTTCTCACTAATCTTGAATGTTACTTCCTGAGCCAAAAGTGTAAGCACTTTTAGGGACCCCCCCCCCTTATACTTCCATACCATCAGTGAATGTTTGTTCTGCCTTTTCGTGACAGGGAAGAAGGCAGAAAAGTAGTGGAGGTCTTCTGCTTTCTTTCTGTTGTCCCTTAACAGGATTCTGACCTCCAGACAAGTTTGCTTCCCTTAGAACATGCTGTCTGTGTGTTGAGCTTGGAGTTAAGTACACGGTGATATTCAGGCTGTTTTAACTCTTCCCTCTGTTTCCTCCAGATGTTTGTTTCTAAGCTATTTTTTGTTGTCCTTGATATTTTTGTGTGTGCATTGTCCTATTCTGCCTTTCATGTGTCTCGCAGTACTTTTTCCACCTGCTCCCATTCTTTTTACATTTTTTTTCATCAGAGAAGCAGGTGTTTGCTTTTTTGTGATTTTTTTTTTTACTCATTATTTGAAGTGTGATGTGATAGGTAATATTCACTCATAGTCTCATAACGTTCTTTAAAACAGCAGTGGAAGATCATAACTTGCCCTCTAAATGATAGACACAGGTCTGTCTCGCTTGGTAATTTTTCACTTCCTACTGCTGTGCACCGCAACTTGTTGCTGCATCTCAACTGCTGGTCAAGTGGCATTGCTTGGTTGCTTCTTTGTGTATCACATTCATTATGGAAAATGTATCTCTTCATCTTTTCTTTCCCTCTGCCTCTCTCTTAGCTCAAGAGAGCAAGCAGCGAGGACATGCTCAACAAGCCTGGAAGTGCTGCTGTTTCTGGGGTAGCTCGACTAAAAAAGACTTCGACAGCTGGAGCCATCTCTGAGCTCACTGAGAACCGCCTGAGGAACAACCCAGGTAGGAGGGAGCCAGGAAGGTGGGAGTGAGGGAGGAGGGACCCAGGTAGGAGGAAGCCAGGAAGGAGGAATCCAAGGAGGAGCGAGACAGGGAGGAAGGAGCCAAGGAGGATGGATGAAGGGAAGGGAGGAGAGAGCTAGACAGGCCAAGCCATTCATCTTGGCTGTATGAAATAGTAATAGCTTCCATGGTTCAAACATCGTTTCCCTTATCAAATATGCTTCAAGCACTTACTCTGGGCCAGGAACTGTTTTAGGCAGTATAATGTCTTGCCCAGAGGAAGCGCAAGTCTCATGCGGAGCTAGAGGAGAAGTAAAACAGTAATAGGGGGTTCTGTGGTTCTCTTTTGTCCCTCTGGTTGTCAATCTGTCACCATGTGCATTTGAGAAGCAGGCTGTGTGGGTGCCTATTCTGGGGTTGTCTTGGTGCAAAGTGTGTTAGATGAATGAATGACCCCCATGGTTCTCTCACAGATGTGAGCATTTGTCCTGTATCCCATGGCAAACTGGGAAACCCCTCGCATGATAGCTGATCAAGTTTGCTTAGATGGCAGTGGCTGTTGGAACTCATGAATTTTCTCAGTGTTACTAGATTTTTAAGAAACAAAAGGTTTTTTTAGCCACTAGTTGAGTTCAGAGCATAGGAAACTTAAAACATCAGCGAATGTATTTCATTTTCTTTCTGAACACACAGATAAGAAAGCTCAGCATTCCATGGACTAACTCTTATAATGAAGCTCCTTGTGTTGTGAATTATCAGAGATGGGAAATAGCTGAAAGATGTCATTATTAAGTTATAATCAGGGTTCATGGTAGTATACTTATGATTTTCACACTTTTACATAAAAAAACTCACAGTCCAGATTAACTTGCCAAAGGTATTCTTAATTTATTTAGTTTTCAAAAAGTTGAATCTGTGAAGAGTATGTCTTTTTTTAGATATAATAGGAATGGCCATGTGTTTCTATATCATGGTCTTACTATTTTAAAGACTGGTGTCATAATAAATACATACACATTTAGCTTTAAAAAAATAGCATATGAAAGTACAACTTATTTTTATCAAGGCAGCCTAACATTGATTCCAAAAGTTAACAAAGCACCTCTGAAAAATGAAAGGATGAAATTATCCTCAAATATTGATGCAAAAAATGTGAGATCAAATATAAGTGAAATGAATCAGACGGAGAGAGACAAATATGATGTAATCTCACATATTTGTGGAATCTGAAAAACAAACAAAATATCAAGTTCTCTGAAAACAGATTGGTGGTTGCCAGAGGTGGGGTGGTGGGGAATAGGCAGAGGGTATAAACTTCCAGTCATATACTATGTCATGGGATATAATGTACAACATGGTGACTATAGTAATGATACTGTATTGCATATCTGACAGTTACTAAAGGGTTAGATTTAAAAGTCCTCAACATGAGAAAAAAATTTCTAACTCTATATGGAGATGGTTTTTAAGTAGATTTATTGTGTGATCATTTCATAATATGTGCAAATAATTGACTTAATAGTAGTTGTACACCTGAAACAAATATAATTGTCAATTATTATATCTCAATGAGAAATACCCCCCAAAATTCAAAAATAGAATTCAACAAGAAGTTAAAAGGACAATAGTGCATCACAATAAAGTAGATATATGCCGTTCAAGAATGGCTCAATATTAGGAAATTTTCTAAATGTGATAGACTAGACCAAAAAAGAAAAATAGTATGGTAATCTATATAGAAATGGAGGATGCATTTGAGAAAATTAGCAGTCTTATTTTTTATCAGAAAGATACTCTTGGTAGACTGTAATATGTGGATACTTTTTCATTGCTCTTCTGTATTCAACTTCAGGTTTTATTATTTGAGATAATTAGGGCTTTAATTAAAAATTATTTTTCCCTATCACCATTCCTTATACACCCTTGTTCTTTCATCCCTCCCTCCCCCTTTAGCCTCAAAGCCCTCAAGGCATTTATTAATGTTCACTAGGTTTTTATTTTAAACTATTTTACTTTGTCCAGTCACCCACTATGTAAATGTCCAGCATTTTTCTTTGTCATTCTCACTGGCTTTATTATACATAATTCTTTTGAATTCCCTCCATTTTGCTATAAATGGCTGCATTTTTTTCTTATTGCTGAATAGTATTCCATAGTGTAAATATACACCTCTTCTTTATCTGGTCCTGAGGTTTTGTTTTAGGGAACATTTTTTATTGCTATTTTGTACTGCTTTTAAATAATTTTTTAAATTATTATTTGTTTATTATTTTTGCTCATAACATATAAGAGAAAGTTTAATGATGAATACTTTCAGTTTTTGTCTATTTTAAAGCTTTTATCCCTCCTTCAATTTTGAATGATAGTCTGGCATGGCAAAATATTCTTGGTTGAAAATCCTTTCTTTCAGGACTTTAAAATATATCATGTCTCTCCATAGCATGCAAGGTTTCCTTGAGAAATTGAGGTAATCTTAACAGGGTTTCCTTATATGTGATTCATTTTTCTCTGGAAATTTCTAGTATTCTTCCCTTGTCATTAGTTTTTAACAGTTTGATTAATCAACTATAATATGGTCTCAGGTGTGTCTGTTTACTCTTTGGGCTTCTTGGATCAGAATCCTTCCCCAAGATAGGGATATTCTTAGCTATTACTTCTTTTTATATATATAAGATTTATTTATTAATGCATACAAGAGCTGGGGTACAGGTCAGAGTACAGATGTGGGAGATGAGAGGATTCACCAGAGACAGAGTGGGGAACAGAACAGACAAATCAACCGAAGAACACTGCTGAGGGGAGCAGCGGGCGAGACAGGAGAGGTCTGCTGCACCATGTGGGTAGCTCCCTGGCCGGGGATTGAACTTGTGCTGCAATGGCTGAAGACAGCTTCATAGGTTGCATCTTAACCCGTTGTGCCACCAGGGAGGCCCTATTACTTCTTCAAATAGTTTCTACCCCTTTCTCTCCTCTACTTCTGAGACCCCATGATGCAACTATTATTTCTCTTGGTATTGTCTTATAAGGTTCTTAAACTATTTTTGTTCTTTTTAACTCTTTTTTTGTTTGTTTGTTTGTTTATTTTGCCAGTCTGTTGGGTGTTTTCCACTACTGTGTATTCAGACTGGCTGATCTTATCAGCTGCTTCAATTGTTTTTCTTCTTTCAGTAAGCATAGTTACTCTTCAGGTATGTTACCTAGTTCTACTGGATTTAGACTTTTCCCAGATGTTTTTTTTCCTTCATCTGTGGAATCTGTCTCTTCAGTTTTAGTTTTTATGGGTTGAGCTAAATGATGTTCTTTACTTAACTTGATCTGTTTGCCTTATATTAAGATTATAGGTTGCAGGATATAATTCTAGGTTATTTGTCAAGAATACTGGAGTGTCTGTGGCTTTTATAGACTGAAGCCTCGCCCCTGTTTGGATGACTGGCACTCTAATGCCAGTAGAGGTAGGAACTGGGGCAGCAGGGAACCAAGAGGCTACTGCCGAAGAGTACCAGGAATTCACATTTTCTTAAAACTGCAGGTGCCTGAGCTGCAGGGAGATTCTGCAACTTCCTGGGCCAATTTCTCAGTCAAAGCTTCCCCAGGCCAAGACTGGCCTCTCAGTTGAGGCCCAGCTCTAGTTTGTGGATTCTGCGACTAGAAACTATAGAAGAGTGATCTGGGAAGTGTGGGTTCTCACTGCAGACAGGCCATAGTCCCAATTGTGATGGCCGTGAGGGGAGAACAAGGGGTATGTGTTTATTGTGTCTGTTTGTGCAGTCTGTAAAGGTTTTCTTCTCTTGCAGTCCTCTCTGGATCCCCTCTGGGGTGGGGTGGTGGTGGTTTGGGAGGGGTCTGAGATCAGGATAGAGCCTCTTTTGGGGGTGGGAGAGGGACTATTCCCAGTGACTTTCACCTGCTGAGCATTTTCTTGAGGTGCACCTCCTGCCACCTAGGTGCTTTAAAGTCAGATTACAGGCAGCAACACCTTAGATGAATGTTATCCCAGCAGTGGCCCAGGCTAGGGTGGGCCAGGTATTTCCCCTAATACATAAGTCAGTTGTAATAGGAGGCTCACATATGCAGGACCACAGTAGACCCTTCTCAGACACATTTCATTTCTCTAACCAGGCCTTCCCCACAGGCTTAAGCTCCAGCTGCCCATATCAGGGGCCTCCAGGCTCAAGCTGACAGTCCCCACCTTAAATAAGGGCTAAGCCGTCACTGTAGGACTATTCAGATGGCCTCAAGCACCCTACTGGCAGAGGTATATGATGTCTCACCCTCCAGTCCTGATTCCAGTCCTTGGTTGATTTCTAACAGTGTAGTGTCAGTCTTTGCCTAGATCTATTTGGTTCCCCTCCCCCAGTATTTGACTATGGATCTCTACTCCCCTGAATCTATCTGTTTTCTACACTTGATTGTGTGTTCCCTTCTCCAACGCAGTCTCAAGTTCTGAAGTCCCTGCTGTGGGCATTTGCCCTTCCATCATCAACAAAAGTAGGCTTCACAACTGCCCTCTCTTAGGTCACATTGGCCAGGAGGGTTCCAAGTAAAATTATATTGCAGTTTTCCAGCCCTCTCTGCTGTGTTTCTTTTCCTTACAAAATTAATGACCCTTCAGTCATCCTTCAGGGACTGCTGTTTTCATCTTTACACTATTTTGTTGTATATATTGGGAGGACGTAAGGCCATCTTTATTCTTTTCCCATCTTGCTGGAACTCTGAATATTTTTTTAATAATTAAAATATTTGTATCAGGCATTATGCTTAATGGTGAAATCCTGGAGGATGATTCAAGGCTCTCTATTGTCACCACAGTCATCTAAATTTTTCTGCAAGTAGTAATCAAGGCAATAAGACAAGAGAGCTATAAAAGTGTATAAATGTTGGGAATAGGGGAAAAATCATTCTATGCAGATAGTAACATTGTATTAACATTAAAAATCTTAGAGTTTTCTGAAAATTGTACCATTAGGAAAAACTCAAAAATGTTCTGAAAATCTATTGCACACAATAAGAGTTCACTGGATGGCTGGTTCAAGAGTATAAAATATCAATCATTTTTTTTCATAAGTGACTAGTTAGAAAAAATAATAATATAAGAAATCATCCCATTTACAAAGGAATGAAAGAAGATAAAATACTTAGGAATAAACATAATAATACAAGAACCTGTATACAAACATTTTTCAATTCTGTTAGATGTAAAAGAAGATATAAATAAATAGAAGTATATACATGGCTCTTGGATAGAGACTGAATATAGTAATAGGTAATTTAATAGATATTATATATGTGGTAAAGATGTCTAAATTATTCTGTGAATTCATTTCCATACCAATTAAAATATCATTGGGAATGTAGGGATGGAAACACTGATAAAATGATACTTGTTTAAACTGGGACAATTTTGTCCTCCACCACAAGCCAGACAACAGTTGACAATGTCTACAGATATTTTTGGTGTCATAACTAAGGGGGTCCTACTGACATCTAGTGGGTAAAGTTGGGGATACTGGTGAACATGCTACCATGCACAGCTCCCGCAACACAGAATCATGCAACATAAATTGCTACTAATACTGCTGTTGAGAAGCCCTCGTCTAGAACTATAAATATTCTACAATAACCAGAACATTTCTGAGAAAGAATTTTCACAGAACTAACCTTAAGCATCTTGGAAGTGGGGGAGAGATAGGCAGATCATGGAAACAATGGAAAAAGACCACAACCAGATTATTTCTAGGTTATGGCAGCCAGGTCTTCTGCTGTCCCATAGGACTTGTTTCAGCTGCAACAAACTCGAAACACCTGCATCTGTACTCACCACTGTGCTGGCCTCTCCGTCTGTAAAGTAGTATAAAGAAAAGGCAACATTTTATATCAAGATGAATAATTCACTCAGAAATAATTACTTATTAGGTCTACAGTAAAAAATAAAGCTGGACCCCAATCTCATTCCTCTCATCAAAATAAATTCAAGTGGACTCAAGATTTAAATAGTAAAAAAATGAAAGTACACAGAGAAAAGACGTCAGGGAACTGAATTTTTAGTCTTGGCCTCATAAGAGTCTTTCTAAGTAGGCACAGACACAGAAACCATAAGATAATGAAAAATTACATAAATATAAAACACTGCTTTGTTAAAAAAAGTGTTATTTGCAATACATGTAACAATGGTTTTATTCACAGACTTTATATAAGTCACTAAGAAATAGGTAGTTCAGATAGCCAATAGAAAGATGCTAAGTCTTAAGTATAAGGAAATATAAAACAAGACAATAATCAATTTCCTATTTTCCCACATAAAAATGTAAATGACTGATAATTTCTGGTATTATTAAGGATGTAAGGAGCTGCATATGACCTGTAATTGATATACAAGGATAATGTAGTATCTATCTAAATTTGAAATATGTATAATCTTTCACCAAGGATTTCTACTGTTTGGCGTCTAAAATTACTGATACATTTGGTGAAAGGATGGGACTATAACTGAACAAGATGTTCAGTTGTTACATTATCATAGCACTAAAATACTGGGTACACCTAACTGTGTAGCAAGGGCATCACAGGGCTGGCTATGCAATGAGATTTTTGTTTCATTGAGTAGTATGTAACCATGAAAATGGAAACAGCAGATTTATATATACTGATAGGGAAATATCAAGGTAGTAAGTGAGGAAAATAACATATAGGATGATCTTGTGGCTTTTAATTATTAAAAGTATATGTTAATTTTATTTTGAGATCATAATTTTTTCTGGAAGTATTAAGAATAGTTATATTATCAGAATTGAAAGTGGTTGAAAAATTTTTAACACATATATATTGCTTTTAAAAATTGAAAGCTGGGTAAATACAAGTCATAACCTAAACCATTTTTTTCCTTAACCAAATCCTTCTTCTTGTTGTTGTTGTCTTCCCTGGTGTTTCTGAACCATTTGTTGGTGAATTATTTAATTGCTAATCACAATGTATACCACCTTTCTTCAGTATTGCTTTAGTACTGGTTTTTTTTTTTTAAAGATTTATTTATTTTTATACAAGAACCAGGGTACAGGCCAGATGTGCAGGAGGGTGAGAGGATTCACTGGAGACAGAGTGGGGAACAGAACAGGCAGACTGACGAAATACACTGCTGAGGGGAGCAGTGGGCGAGACAGGAGAGGTCTGCTTCACCATGTGGGATTCTTGCTGGCTGGCCAGGATCGAACCCGTGCTGCAGAAGCTGCGGACAGCTTCACAGCGCTGCGCTCAAAACCGCCTGCGCCGCCAGGGAGGCCCTAGTACTGGTTCTTTTTTTTTTTTTTTAATTATTATTTTTTTAAAGATTTATTTATTTATTTATTCAAGCACTGGGTACAGTCAGAAGCGCGGGAGGGTGAGAGAATTCACCAGAGCCAGAGCGGGGAGCAGAGCAGGCAGAAGGACCGAAGTACACTGCTGAGGGGAGCAGCGGGCGGCAGGAGAGGTCTGCGCGCCATGTGGGACCCTCCTCCGGTGGCTGGGAAGCAGCCGGGGATCGAACTGGCATCGCAGAGGTTGCAGGCAGCTTCGCAACCCAGCGCTCAACCGCTGCGCCACCAGGGAGGCCCCCCTAGTACTGGTTCTTAATGTAAACACATTTTCACACCCTATGGAGTACTGGCTTCCTTATTTGTCAAATTAAGAAAATCCCTATATCCTAAACAGAGTTGCTGTCAGAACAAAATGGTGCATACCTTGTTAACTGGAAAGCATTATTAGAGCATAAGATGCATTTTTGCTTCCTATAGTTATTCAAATGCAATTTTCCTCCTACTTTATTATAATTAAATTATATCCTTTGATTTAGTATTTGTCCTAAAAAGTTACATTCTGTCTCTGAAATTTTTATTTTTAAATGTAGATAGTTCTCAACATTTTATATCAGCTACTTAATAGCTGTGTCTTTTGAGCATTCTCCTATATTCCTAAGATGACATTTTTATGGGGAATTTGGACCCAAGCATCAGCTGATGAATTGACCCCGGGAGCCGTAGGCTGTGTGGTGAAGTTGCCTGCCAGCATTTCTGCTGTGGGTGCTGCTATCTCTGCAGTTGTGCAATAGTGCTCCTAGCAGTTGGTAGCATTTTATCTTTATTTTAAATGTGTGAAAAACAGAAAATAAAAGCGCTGATAATGGGTACAAGTTTTTAAATCTCACTGCCATTGAGACAAAGAAGGAAGTGATTTAGTTGTTAGAAATGGCATCCCCATTTGGATGCTTACTTGAAGCAGTTTTCTATAGTGAAAAAGAATATGATTAAAACAAGGAAAGCACAAAGGTAATATGTAGTGATTTCCTCTAAAAGAAAAGATGTGATGATAAATTACATATTGACTCTTAGGAAACAATTCATTTTATAGCCCTTAAGTCTCAGTTTTTGAACTTTTGACTTTGGAACAAGTTTTTTAAATATATGGCCTGGTATTATGTGTGTTTTCTCTCAATTGTATTAATTTTGAAAAGCATTCTGTCATAAAATCATAATACAATATTTCAGTTTTATACTCATAATACTCAAATCTGCAATCAGTCTGTATTGTACCCTTTTCTGGGTATTGATCTGTCTTTAGGGAGAATCGCTTCCACTTAAAGCCAGGAGAAGAGGTTCCGTCTTTTGGTGATAGTAATCACTCTGTTGCTCACATTTGCATAGTGCTGACTTACCATCTAAGACAGGTGATAAGGGAACTGCTTCAATGGGAGATACATGACCTTTCTGGAAGTCTTTTCAAGACTATTTCTAGGTTCTGGCAGCCAGGTCTTCTGCTGTCCCATAGGGCTTGGCCAAAATTTGTTTCAGCAATGACAGAAACACAGCAGCGGCAACAATCTCAGAACACCTGCCGTTGTGCCCACAACTGTGCTGGACTCTCCGTCTGTCACCTCACCTGGTGTTTGATCAGATCAGGAAGCTTGCTGTAAGAAAGGTCAAATGAGCTTGGTTTTGTGTCTCCTATGTCCACCCCCGTTTCTACACTCACCATCCACTATTTGATTTTTTTCCATACATATTATTAACATTATTATCTGAGTTACAGCCCTGGTAGGGTCTTCTTCTTTTTTTTCCTAGAAGATGTCCTTTACGTAGGTCTCATCTTACCCAATAGGTATAGATTTTAGAGGATAGGGTGGTGCCTTGTGTGTAGACAGCTGTCCTCACCGCCTACCCCATTAATTGCTCATCAACAAGATCACAGAAACTGTGAGTCTCCCCAGCCCCTTCCTGCTTTTAAAGAATTTGGCCACTAGATGGCAGCCTTGTCAAGAACGCTGACGCACATTTGTGTCCTGGGTCTGACCATGGCTTAATCACCTGATTTAGAAACCATCCTTTTATTCATTTATTCAACAGATTTTTTTTTTTAGTGTTTACTATATTCCTAGCCCTGTTGTAGGCAAAAGAGATGCATCATATCAAGAAAGATTTCTGCCAGCATTGGAGCTGTGTGAACAAGATGTGGGAGAAGTGAGGATATCCGCTAGGCCTGGGAGAGGCTGCTCCAAGTGGAGACAGGTGTTAAAGCAGAGTCTCTGAGGGACTCAAGGTGACATGCCCAGGAAAATTAAGAAGCCAGTGTGGCCTCTGAGTGAGCTAGGAGGAGAGCAGTAGGATGGAGGACAGGAAGGCTGAGGGCGTGCGGCCATGAAGGACATCGCTGGGACTTGGGATATTCACTCTGACTCTGTTGGGGGAACTTTGCAAAGTTTTGTGCAGAGGAGCAATATGGGCTGACTTCACTTTAAATGGAGTGCTCTGGCTGTTTCTTGAAAGTGGACAGATGAAATGGGAAGACATCAGAGGATACTCAGAAAGAGGTGGCCTGGGATGGGCTGTAGTCATGGAGCTGGGAACAATAGTCAGATTTTGCATATATTTGGACAGTGGAGTTGTTAGGGGGAAAGGATGTCCTGAGCTAATTCCATATAGGCTTTGTGGACTCCACCCTCACTCCAGACCAAAGCCATCAAAACATTGGGAAAGGGGCCTCCCCGGTGGCGCAGCGGTTGAACGCTGGGTTGCAAAGCTGCCAGCAGCCTCTGCAGCGCCGGTTTCGATCCCTGGCTGCTGGCAAGGGTCCCACATGGCACGCAGACCTCTCCTGCCGCCCGCTGCTCCCTCAGCAGTGTACTTCGGTCCTTCTGCCTGCTCTGCTCCCCGCTCTGGCTCTGGTGAATTCTCTCACCCTCCCGCACTTCTGACTGTACCCCGTGCTTGTATAAATAAATAATAAATAAATCTTAAAAAAAAAAAAAAAAAAGACAGTGGGAAAAACAAATCCCCTCACCACCAAAGGGAAGGTTGCTGGGACCTGAGGGAGGAGTTAAGCAGTCAGGTTTGGTATGAAAACCAGACATGTGGGCCTTGGGCTCTGGCTCTTTCCTCTTGGCTTCCCGGCTCTTGGCTCACCGCCAGCCATTTGGGATTCCAGATCAGCGGATCGGGTAGGACGCATTTAAAACTTTGTCTCCCACTTTTCTCCCTGAGTTGTACATTTCCTCATTTCCCCTTCCCTTGTGAATAAACCTTTTATTAACCTTTTGTGTGTGCCTGCAGTGCAGTATTAAGTCCCTTTTAAGGGTGCTGGTGAGGATCCACAGTTAGGCAATTCGTTTTATATCGGGGCTGCCCTGTAATAGAGTCAGTCAACTCTAAACTTGCCTGATGGATATCTTTTCATTGTGGTAAAATATACTTGACATAAAGTTTGCCATTTTAAGCATTTTTAAGTGTACAGCTCAATGGCATGAAGCACATCCACGCTGTGGCGCCGCCGTCACCACTGTCCAGCCCCAGAGCTCCTCATCTACCCAAACTGAAACTCTCCCCATTGAACAGTAATTCCCCCTCACCCACCTCGACCCTTTTTCTTTCTGTCTCTATGGATTTGCCTGTTCTAGGTACTTTACAGAAAAGGAATCCTGCAGTATTTGTCCTTTTACATTGGACTTCTTTCACTCAGCATAACACCCTCAGGGTTCGGTGTGTAGGACTTCTTTCCTTGTTCAGGCTGAATATCCCATTGTATGTATATGCCACATTTTGTTTATCTATTCATCCATCAGAGGGCCTTTGCACTGTCTCCATCTCTTGGCTACTGTTGATAATGTTGCTATGAACATGGATGTGCAAATATCCATCCAAATCCCTGCTCTCTATTCTCCTGCCTAAAACCTAGGAATGAGATTGCTGAATCCTGCTGGTGGGTTTTGAGGTGGATGTAGAGTTGATTTCTGCACACATAAACAATGGGGCAAGTAAGATGAGATCTGCTGCGTGCCCAGGGGTGAGGCGTGAATGCAGATCTCTTTTGGAGACAGCAGTTGACCAGAACGAAGTTCCTCTAGTCACACATTTTATTCAAGAATGTTCATTTATGGTCAGTGCTTCTATGTATATAGCACAAGTGAGATTTTAAAAGCATGTCAATATTTTAAACTGATATCAGTGTTTTCTTAAAGTTAAGTAAATTGAAGTGAATGTTCAATGCCAGTTGCACCTTGGCCAAGCTCTCCATTAATACTGCAGAATCTCAGGCACCTCAGAGGACAAAACAGCTGTGGTTGTGACATCGAAGGAGGCTTACTTCCGAGATGTATCCTTATCCATGTTCTCAAGGCGTGTGTGCCCGTGCTCTCTCCAGTCAAAGTACCCAGGCGGTACTTCACACTCCAACCTAAAATGCATGTCTTGGGTCTCCTGGTGGCTCAGGGGTTAGAGACAGCGCAATCAAGCTATCACCAGCCACTGCAGCACTGAGTTCGATCCCGGCCAGCCAGGGAGCTGACCCACATGGCACAGCAGACTTCTGTGTCGCCCGCTGCTCCCCTCAGCAGTGTATTCAGTAGATTTGCCTGTTCTGCTCCCCATTCTGTCTCTGGTGAATCCTTTCACCCCCAGCACCTCTGGTCTACACCCCAGTTCCTGTATGCATGAAATAAATAAGTCTTAAAAAATTAATAAAATGCATGTCTTTTCCAGGGTGGAAAGGTGCTCCCTCTAACCCAGAAGGTAGATATTCTTATCACCCATCTTCCATGTGAAGAAACAAGCTCAAGTGGGTTAGGCATTGTTCTCAAATTCAAACCCAGTGTGACTCCAGAATTATTTTTTTGTCATGCTGTATCCTGTGGAGTAGGGAGCCTCATTTTCTTCCTCATGATCTTCATCTAGAAATAGAATTACTACTACAAGTGGCTAACATTCTTTGTACAATATGTATCCACTGTTTTAAGCACTTAGCTATCTACTAACCACTGTTGTAAGTACTTAGTAACTATTACCTCCTTTAGTCTTTACAACTGTTAAGTCATAGGATCATTATCCTTCCTGTTTTACAGATCACAAGACTGAGGCATAAAGAGATTACACAGACCATCCCAGTTCATGCTTAGTAAACACTGGGGCCAAGACTTAATGATTAGGAACCATGGCAGAAAGAAGCACAGGGTGGAGGTTGGCTTGTGGCATGAGACTGGAGGAAGAGGATAATGGGTGTCTGGAAACTGAGAGGTGTGAGGATTGGTGGGTCAGTCCCACAGGTGCTGCAGGAGAGGAGCTTGGCAAGCC
The DNA here is from genome assembly GCF_014898055.3 of Talpa occidentalis. Lineage (NCBI taxonomy): Eukaryota > Metazoa > Chordata > Mammalia > Eulipotyphla > Talpidae > Talpa > Talpa occidentalis. The sequence continues at coordinate 98,715,313 of NW_023605083.1, read as the reverse complement.
AGGGATGTGATTATTGCTTTTCTTTTTCCCTTCGAATCCCCTTCAGGAAATTCAAGTATGTATGCATTTGGTCTCCTGGGGGTGTCTTCCAATCACATATTCTCTTTGATTCTTTTGATGACTTTCATTGGTTCTCTGATTTTGGTAAGTTTTTCATCTAGTATGCTTTGCTTTGCATGTTCCTTTACTTCAAATATTATGTGTTTAATGGTTTGTCAAGTGTCTCTGTTCTCAGAGTATTTCTTCTTCATGATGTTCTGCCCTAGCTTCCTGGCTGGAATACCTTCTTGAATTTTAATAAGGATGCAAATGGGAGATTTTTTAAGATTGCCTGTATTCCTATCACTTTGTTTCATAGGTCCATGTTTATTTGGATTCCTCAGATGGTTCCCCTTTTATGAATGGCCAAAACTTTTCATACAGATGTAGTGATTTTTCTAGGTTCAACCATCTTTACAGAGAGGTGGCTGTGTCCGGAATTGGAAATTAGAAGGGACTCCACTGTAGAATGTGAGGATAGCAGGCCATGACTTGTATGCCCAGTTGAAGGAAGAAGGAAAAAAAAAAACGTTTAAATTAGCCAGGGTGATTACCCAAAGGACACAGAAACATTAATTCCAAAGAGCACCTGCTCCCCTATGTTTATAGCAGCACTATTTACAATAGCTAAGCTTTGGAAACAACCCAAATGCCCAAAAATAGATGACTGGATCAAGAAGATGTGGTACATATACACCATGGAATATTACTCAGCATTCAAAAAAGATAAACACATGCAATTTGCAGCAACATGGATGGAGCTGGAAGGGATCATGCTCAGCGAAATAAGCCAGAAAGAAAAAGAAAAATACCGGATGGTCTCACTCATAGCAGGAATCTAGAAAACCTAAATAAGGGACCAGGAAAAAGAATAGCTATAAGAAAGAAAAAATCAAAATCAACAAACAACTATGAACCAGAGACACGCTATGGGGGATGGGGGCGGGGAAACGAGGGATTGGGGTCAAAATAAGGGGGTTGCAATTGTATGGGGAATATAAAAATAAAACATAAATAAATAAATAAATAAATAATAAGCCAGGGTGAGCATGAGGAGAACACTAAGGCCTGAAGTATAGTTTCGCCATTTAAATAATTTCTTTGTTGGGCCTCCCCGGTGGTGCAGCGGTTGAGCGCTGGGTTGAGAAGCTGCCCGGCAGCCTTTGCAGTGCCGGTTCGATCCCCGGCTGCTCCCCGGCCACCGGAGGAGGGTCCCACATGGCGCGCAGGCCTCTCCTGCCGCCCGCTGCTCCCCTCAGCAGTGTCCTTCGGTCCTTCTGCCTGCTCTGCTCCCCGCTCTGGCTCTGGTGAATTCACTCACCCTCCCGCGCTTCTGACTGTACCCGATGCTTGTATAAATAAACAAATCTTAAAAAAAAAAAGATTAAAAAAAATTTTCTGTGTTTTTTGTTTTGTTGTATTGTTGCTGCTACTGCTGTTTGGTGATTGCCTAAAGGTGGTATTATCGCCCTCTTGGGCCTCCTTGACTGCCCTATTAGCTGTAAGGTGGTTGTTAGCTGTTGCGATTATTTCCTGGGCACACTTTCTGAGTGCAATGCAGTCAAGGAAAAGGGGGAGTCAGTGTGCATGATGAAGAGCTAACTCATTTCCCTTTTTTATGATGAATATTTTGTAATGTGCCCTTTAATATCTTGATATGAAATTCATCAATAACCTGCCCATATACATTACTAGGAAAAATCAGTATAATGCCTTACCTATAATGTAGAGAACTAAAAGGAAAGCCAGTGTGTCAGTGCCAGAGGCTGACTGATGCTTGTGTGTCAGTGGAGTCCCCCTAGAGGATACCACACACCACAAGACTCGGGGTGTGGGGTCAGGGCCAGTGTGACACCAGTGACTTTCTGTAACGCTGACAGCTGAGGGTAAACTTTTGAGCAAAGCAAGGGCTGTATTCCCTTGATTTGCCTGGTAGCTACTTTCCTAGAAATTCTATGTACAGTAATATTGTGGAGAAAGTGTTTTTGTGTTCTGATGTAAAACCTCAAGTTTGATCCTGGACTCAGAACTGCAGTTTTTCACTCATGAATGCTGGCACAACCCAAGAAATGAGAGTGGGAAGTAGAAAGCAGGCACACCACTGACATTTGCAAGGCCTAGGGCGAGAATACAAATGAGGCCCCACTGTTTACTCACAATGTTCTGATCAGTAATTGAATATTCTAGTAGAGAATATGAAATTTCAGGATTTGGGATGGATTTCGATTTTAGGTTGTGGGTTTGATGAAATAATTTCCTTTTTTTTTTGAATCAGTGGCAGATGAATTTTTTGTGGCCAATTTTATTCTTTTTCTTTTCTTCTCAGCTTTTGTCCCTGAGTTTCACATTCATATTTTCTAATTTCTATCACTTCACAGTGTGTCATTTTCAAAGATTAAAACAAAATATTATGGTATTCAAAGTGTATACTTTTAAAATACATTTTCATCAAAATGAAAAGTCAATATAAAGATTGAAAATATATTTCAGATTTTTTTTAAAGATTTATTTATTTATGCATGCACAAACTGGGGTACAGGCCAGAGGTGTGGGATGGGGGTGAGATGATTCACCAGAGACAGAGTGGGGAACAAAACAGGCAGGTTGACTGAAATACACTGCTGAGGGGAGCAGCGGGAGAATCAGGAGAGGCAGCTGCGCCATGTGGGTAGCTCCCTGGCCGGGTATTGAACTCGTGCTGCAGTGGCTGCGGATAGCTTCATAGGTTGTGTTTTAACCCCTTGTGCCACCAGGAAGGCCCTATTTCAGATTTTTTAAATTAAACTTTTTATTTTGTAATAATTGTAGATCCACATGTAGATCCACAGAAAGATTCCCTTCTACCACTTGTCCAGTTTCCCCCAATGGTCACATCTTGTGACACTATAGCCCAATATCACACCAGGACTAGGCATGAACAGTCTGGTTCTAGAACATTTCCATCATCACAAGGATCCCTCCAGCAGCCCTCCAGTGGCCACACTCACTTCCCTCCCTCCCCACCCGCTCCTTAACCCCTGGCAACCACTAATCTGTTATCCATTTCAAGAATGTTATATAAAGGGGATGATCTAGTATATAAGCTTTGGGGATTGTTTTTTTATTTTTTTTCCATTCTAATTCTCTGGAGGTTAATCCAGGTTGCTGTGTGTATCAAAAGTTTCTTCCTTTTTTCCCCAAAGTATTTTAGTGGTATGGATGTACCACACTTTAACTATCCACCCATTGAATACAGATTACTTCCAACTTCTTTGCTATTATGAGAAAAGCTGTTAAAAACATTTGTGTACAGGGGTTTGTGTGAACAATTTGTGGTGCATTTCTCCAGGAAAAATGCCCTGGAGTGTAGTTGCTTGGTCACATGATAGTTTCATGTTTAGTTTTTAAAGAGACTGCCAAACTGTTTCCAGAGTGTTGTACCATTTTACAATCGCACCTGTGATTTAGGAACTGTCTAGTTGCTCTACATCCTCCCCAGCACGAAATGGTGTTATTTAATTGAATTAATTTTAAATTAAGTTAATTAATTAAAACTTAATCATTTTAATTTGCATTTCCCTAATGACTAATTATATTGGACATCTTTCACTTGCTAATTTGCTGTCTGTATATCCTTTTCAGTGAAATGTTTGCTCAGAGCTTGTAACTTCTTTTCTGATGAATTGTTTGATTTTTTTTTTTTTTCTGTTAAGTTCTATGATTTCCTTAAGCTTCCTAGATATGAGTTCTTTGTTGGTTAAGTTAGGTGGTCTGCAAACATTTTCTCCCCATCTCTATTTAGTCTTTATATCTTCATCATAGTGTCTTTCATAGAGCAAAAGTTTTCCGTTTTGATGAAGTTCGGTTTATCAATTTTTCTTTTATGGAATGTGTTTTTGATATCAAGTTTCAGAACTCTTTACCTAGACCTAGATCTTGAAGATTTTCTCCTATATTCTTTTCTAATTTTTCTGAAGAATTTCCCTCTTTTTATCATGAATGAGTGTTGAATTCTGCCAAATGCTTTTTCTGCATTGATTGATAGGATCATGTGATTTTTCTTTTTTAGCCTTTTCTTTTGGTGTGTTCTGCTTCAGGTGTTCTTCTTGCAGCCAGGGCCCTGTCAGTTGAAAAGGGAGTGTGGGGGTGCTGCCTGGAGCCCCCCATCCTTACCAGTGTCTTGTGAGCACGGAGAGTTCCTGCTCTCAGGGATTTTACATTGTGAGCTATCATGCAGAAAGTGGACCAGCAAACATTCAACACATTAAGCAGCTTCATTTACTTTTATAAAACATGGATGGTTGAGAGGGCATTTGTGAAATACTTGTTAAGGAAAAGTGAAAAATGGAATTAAAAATGTATATATACTTTTTTTGTATGAAAGAATTTGAGAAGTCTTGCAGAGAAAAATGCAAGAATATAAAAGCAAATGAGAAAATGGGGGAACATGGGAAAACTAAAAGCTAAAAGTAATGGACTGTAGAAGCAATGTGCTCTGGGTTTCTTAGAAGTAAGAGGAAAGAGGGAAACCTAACTTGTAGTGATAAGATGAAAAGAACCCAGTTAGTAATGAAACACACAACTCTTCCTGGGACTGAAACTTAAAAAAAATAAAATAAAAAGTTTCCTTTGGGAATCTGAAGGGAGTAAGGGACTCAATATTACAAGTCAACAAAGTAATTACACAAAATAAATATAATGTGGAAAATCCCACTAGCAGCTAGTAGATTAGCGTTTTCTTCTTTATTATTCTTAAGACATTTTTTTACTTTTAAAACATTTATTCTGTATGGATAGCATTTAATCAAAAACACAGCACTATTGTTAGATTTCAGTGTGCTTAAGCCAAGAGATACCTGTGCCAGGAGTGAGGATTGGATTATGTGTTAGGGTGACTGGGTTATGTGTTAGGGTGATATTACATCAATAAAGTTTAGGGGTGGAGACAGTATCAATAATGAATCTCAGTTGAAATGTAGACTATGTACAATGAATAAAAATGCAGGGATCATTGGAAAAAACTCAGGTGCTTTATGACTCTAGCACAGGAGATGGAGGACAGGCATTTTCCACTGGAACTGTACTCCATGTTAGAACACAGTGACTAAAGGCCTTGTATAGGGTCAGCTACTTCTTTTAAGCAAAGGCATTTATGTATTAGTTTTTCTAATAGAAAAATCAAGAATAATGCTTCCTTATTTTGAGCCCATTGGTGTCCAGAATGACAAGCCCTGGTAGCAGTAGCCCAGGCTTCATTATGGAAGAAGAGGAAAAGGAACAAATATTGGCACCCACCATAGAACAAGTTCTATGTTCCAGAGAAAAGTTCTACTTTTTCGGTTCTGTGTAAACATCATGTTGGGTGGAAGAGAAACTAGAAGTCTTTCCACTGGATTCATGGAATATTCATGGTATTAAAGTCACAGTCCTTGAACTTGGCTGTGACCTTCTGAAATGTTCAAGTCACTCAGTGGAAAACGTGATCCAATCTGCTCTCTCTGGCTGCTTTTCCTGGCTGGCAACACGCAGTAGATTTTCAAAGCTGTATTCTCTCTCTCTCAATGTTTGTTTGGATTACTGAATTTGTTGTTGAATTGTCTGTTTGCATATTGATTTCCTTGCTCAGAGATAAGTTTAATACAGTGGAAAGTAGCTTTCCTAAGTAAGTGACAATACAGATAGAGAAGTATATTCTGTTGATACCTCACTTCTTCCTCCCAACTGAAATCTTGCTCAGATTTTCCTAATACTGTTTGGATAGAATATGTGTCCTTATCTGATCAATTCCAAAAGACAGCTTGTTGTGATTGTTTTGTGCTCTGAGAATTAGTTTTGGAACATTAAGCCAAGAGAGTTACAATAAATTAAATCAGCATCTATTTAATAATCTATGTGCAAGGTACTGCATTTGGAACTGTGTGTGGGGTTGACACATTGGGTGGTTTTCTTGGACTTTCATTTCATTAAGATTTGTTCTGCACTTTGCCGGGTAAAGTCCATTGTGGGAGAAGACAGAAATACCCACAAAGCTGAAGAGCATCCAGGTGGCTTCTGCACTTAACGTTTTCAACAAACCTCATTGGCTTTTCAGAATTAGCTCTCCATACCATTTTTTAAAATATGTTTTTGCTAACCTCAGATTCATCCAAGACCATGTGTTCTATTTTTCAGTTTTTATTAATGCCCTCATACTTGCCTGAGCACTTCTAGAGCAGCCTGTATGCCCGCATTGCTGTCTTCAGGAAACTCCTCCCTTTTTTCTTGATTTGGTATCCATTACTCCTTCGAAGTCCAGAATCTCCCCCTTGGAGGAACGTCACGTGTGACTTTGGACAAGCTCTTAGCCTCTCTGAAATTGCTTCCTTATCTGTAAACTGAAGTTAATTACACCCATCATAGGAAGTTGTGCGAATGAAATGGAATGGCATATATCAGGAACCAAGAACAGAACGTGAAATGTAGCTATTCTTTATAAAATGTCATTTTCCCCTCAACCATCATCCTTAGCAGAATCTTCCACTTAGGAATTTTGGCAATTAAAAAAAAAATCTACCTTCTCAGACTCTGGGGCATCTTGCCCAGACTCTCTTGGTATTTCTTTCCTGAGATGACATGTTTTTTTTCTTCCAAAGTTATCATCACTTGCACCTTATCAGCCAATTCCTTTTTCAGTCAAAATTAAACTTTTTCTTTTTGGTTCCAAGCAGTAAAATTAGGGCCAGATTTTGACTTAATATATGGAAGAATGTTCTAATCACCACAGACATTCAGAGGTAAGTATGTTGCCCCAGGAAATAAAGAATTCCCTGTTATTTCCAGAGAGGTATTTGTTCTACACTGAACAAGTCTTTAGTGGAGAAGTTCTACACTGAACAAGTCTTTAGAGGATTAGAAGGGTTTTACTAAAGCTCCATCCAATGCAGAAGGGGTTGCTACTAAGGTGAAAGATATTTCCTAGCTATCTTCTGTCTCCATCCACGTGGAAGACACTATTCCAGACCCTAAGTTTACAAGATAAATAGACAAGGTCCTTGACAACTCCCAAACCTGCATCTCTGCCCTAACTTGGCCCTTGCATTTTCTGGAAACACTTCTCCAATTGTTTGCTGAAAGCATCTTTGGGTTTTTCTGCTTGGTGTCCATCCACTCATTCCTTCAACAGATATTTAGATCACCTGCTATGTGACAGGCAGCTTTCTAGGTTCTAGTGAAACAGGGCAGCAAGGGGCACTAAAACAAGTCAAAGACACTGCCCAAATAGTTTACTGGTCACTGTCTGAGTTTTTCACCCATGTGCACAATTGCAAGACTCAGAGAACTCAGGCTCAGAGAATAACAACGTTTTCTATTTAACAAGCCAGGGAAAAACAAAGAGTTACTGAAGCCAAAAAGGGCCATTTACCTCACCCAAAACAGTGTCCAGTATTTTCAAGTCCTAAACAAAAGCAGCTAAGATGGCATCTTCCCACCACTGCAGACATGGAGCATGCAGCAGCCAGACACTATAGGCTGGGTTCCAACTCATGAAGTTAACAGAAGACACAACAGGAGATGCTCCTGGAGCTGCCAAGAAGCCCCAGCACAGCACCAGACAAGCAACACTCAAAACAGCAGCTGCAGTGGCTGAACTACCTGACAAATGGCTACACTCACAGCGCAGTGAGGTGCCTGGCTCCAGGTCTTCTGACAGGCTGTAACAGCAGCAAAACCGGAAACAGTTTCAGTTGCTTGGCTAATTGCAAAGCCTCCAAACTTTTCCTCTCTGAGGTTGGCTGCTGGAGGCTTGTCCTTGTTAATCAGAGGCCCGCAATAGTGGAAAGACCTGTGTGGTGGGGGCCAAATCACTAACTCTGGACCACTGAATCCCAAACGCTGCATCCTCAAACACTGTATCCCAAACACTGAATAATCTGGGACTGATCACAAAAATCTACAAAGAGCTGATGAGACTCAACAAAAACAAAGTAAATAACCCAGTCAAAAAATGGGCAAAAGAGCTAAAAAGAAACTTCTCCAAAGAGGAAATGCAAATGGCCAACAGGCATATGAAAAAATGTTCAACATCACTTGTAATCAGGGAAATGCAGATCAAAACTACAATGTGATACCATCTTACACCAATGAGAATGGCATATATTAAAAAAAACTAGCAACAACAGATGTTGGTGAGGATGTGCAGAAAAATGAACTCTCTTGCACTGCTGGTGGGAGTGCAAACTGGTCCAACCACTATGGAAAGCTTTGTGGTGATTCCTCAACCTGCTGAAGATGGAGCTTCCATATGATCCAGCAATTCCACGCCTAGGTATTTACCCAAAGGATACAGAAACATTAATTCAGAAGGGCACCTGCACCCCTATGTTTATAGCAGCACTATTTACAATAGGTAAACTATGGAAACAACCCAAATGCCCAAAAATAGATGACTGGATCAAGAAGATGTGGTCCATATACACAATGGAATATTACTCAGCCATCAAAAAAGATAAACTCATGCAATTTGCAGCAATATGGATGGAGCTGGAAGGGATCATGCTCAGTGAAATAAACCAGAAAGAAAAAGAAAAATACCAAATGATCTCACTCATAGCAGGAATTTAGAAAACCAGGAAAATAAGGGACCAGGAAAGACTAATTATAGTAAAGTAAAAATCAAAATCGACAAGCAACTATAAACCAGGGACACACTAGCGGAAGGGGGGGAGGGAGTAGGATCAGAACAAGGGGGGCGTGGGAATTGTATGGGGACTATAACCAAGATGAAAATGCATACATTGTGCAAAAATGAAAAATGATGTAAAAAATATATAAAAATTTAAAAAAAAATTTAAATATAAAAATAAAATATCTGGGGCTGCTTCTGCAGGTTATATTTCTTATCAGTCATTCCACCCCAAAATGTGATACTTTTTAGCATTTTCTCTGGGGCTATCTATCCTCACCAGCAACCCCCCTCCAGGCTTCAGCCACCAGTTACACTAGGGATGATGTGATTAACAAAACAACAGAAGCCCCTGTTCACATGTATTTTACATTTTCATTATCATTGGATTCATCTAAACTAAACTGTCCTTCCTTACTGCAGAGTTGCTTGGTTGCTTCTTGCAACATCTGGACTTAACCCTAATTGCAGTACTGTTTCTCTGTCACCCAGAGACATGTTATTTTTCTTAGCTTCCTTCCTTCCTTCAACATGTAATTGTCTTGGTTAGCACATCTGTACACTTTCCATTTCCTCTGGGATCACCTGGCCCCAACCAACATAGCTGGCTTTCTGGCTGGAGTTGTTGGTACTTGTTCCAAACTCATGCTGTGCAACTGGGACCCATCTGGGTCAATGAATTGACAAGGTTGATTTTATTAGGGGACCTTGAAATGAAACATCTATACTTTAAAACAGCTTAGTTTGTACTAATGCTCTGCTCTCCAGTTATAGGCCAAGGCATTTTCTTGAAGTGGGCCTGTGGGTTGGAGATCTTTAACCCCTTTCCACACTTGTCATACATCTTGCTTGATTTCCAATTTAGTTTCTTTAAATAGTAGCAAGAACTTAGGTACTTCAGGTGACTGCACACGGAATTTTTTCACGTGCTTACAGATATTTCCCTGCTCTTTTATAGTTGCTACAGACATGTTTTAGGGGCTCACCTTCACTGAGTCTTTTCAAAGCATTCAGAGTAGCTTTTGAAGAAACATTGTCTCTCTCTGTTTTCATTGGTTAAATCAAACATTGTACAATAATGAACAATGATGTAAAAAATTTATATGTAAGTAAATATATTTTTAAAAGTAAGTTAGGCAAATAAAGTCATAAGTATAACTAGTGTAAAAAGGCATAGGGACCAACACCTGACTCTTAGCAGCTGACAACACAAATGGTGGGAGCGGAAGTGCACAGTTGTCCTAGGGAGAGCCCACCAGCCACCAGCATTCACCTTGCCCTAGGGGTTCATCAGTGTGTCCTGTCAAAATGGGGTGTGTTGGTTATTTTGAAGAGTTGTTTGTAAACTGTCAGGCAGATGACCTTGTAAGTGAGCACCTTCTGTAGGGCCAGAGTTACCTTCCCAGCCCACGGCTTTGTTCATTCCACTTCTCTGCTCCAGCACATCAGCCACTCCTCTCTGGGTAAGGATTGCCTTGATTCAGGGTCATCTCACTCCAGCCTATCTCCTTCCCTTGTTTGTGCCTTGAGCTATGATCCGGGGCCACAGGGTGGCTTGTTCTCTAACACACTCCAGAGTATTTCACAATCAAGCCTTTGTTCACTGGGATGAACAAAGACCAGGCCCTGCTGCTAGAGCCTGCGGGTCTCAGGATGCGCATGTCCACACCAGGCGCCACCCTCCCGCCCCTGCCCTCCTGCCACTCTGGACATTGACAGAAATGCTGTTCACTCTGAAAGGACACCTCCTTCATAAAGCTTGTCTTGATCTCCTCACAATGGGATATGCTTTATAGTCCCCATTCAAAAAGTTTTCTGTGATCTGTATTTGTATTTTTGTTAAGACACTCACCATATTCTGCCTTCTACTCTTTCTCTTTCCTGCCTGTTTCTCTCTTTTCTGTTATTCTGAGTTGAATCCAGTTAGTTGGACCTGCTGGCAGCACACTCAGTAAACATGCACATCCCCAGTATGGGTGGTTCCTCCTTTTTTTTTTTTTTTTTTTTTTTTTTTTTTTTTACCCCTTCATCTCATCTTCAAAGCCTGTGCCTTTATTCCTAGCAGCAAGGCACCCCCAGGCTTCAGTGATGCTAATTCATCCAGAGTGAGGATGGGGCTCTTTCGTCCAGAAATAAAACAGTCTTGAGTGGTGGAGGGTGAGTGAAACATGTGCACATGTGGAAGAACAAAATGTAATCTCCAAAATTAAAATTAAAAAAAAAGACCTGATAAAACAGTCTTGAGTTTTAGAACATTTCCAACACCCCAAAAAGATCCCTTGTGCTATTCTAGTCAACCCCTGTTTCCATGCCTAGCTCCAGGCAAACCCTAATCAGCTTTCTGTTCCTATAGATCCTCCCCTGACTGTTCTGCCAACCTTTCATCATTGGAGTGTTTTCTTAGACCAATGCTATTTGCCTGAGGAACTTTTCTTCTGATTCAGTCACTTAGCTTTGTTACCCTCTCTTTTATTCTTTTCTCCCCATGTTCAAATTACACTTGCTTTTTTCTTTGTTGTGTGAGCCTAGTCTCTGTTTAGCAATTTGCCATTGGGTAATTAAGAAAGTTGAGGTCATTCCTCCTCCCTTAGAATAAGGAAACCTTGAATAGTGTCATTTATGAAACAGATACTGAATATTATTTGTTGAATAAAGTAATCTGAGCCCTCTTAGGCATGGAAAATATTATCTTCCTTGTATTCCCCACAGTGTATATAAAGCCACTTTATTAGTTTTGGTAATGAACAATGTCTAAGAAGAATGACATTTGTGTTAAAATGATTAATACCTGATAGCTTGAAACATTCATATAATGTAGAAAAATACAAAGGATGCAAAAGCATGTAGCACCTCTCAGAAGCAACCAGTGCTACATTATCATGATTATCTTTCTAAACATCTCTTGCCAGTGACATAGCTTTGAAGGCAATTATTGGTGTAGTTGCCAAGCCAGGGGAGGCAACTTTGGGTGTAGTGGGAATCCAAGCCAGACACAGGCTTCCGTGAAAGAAGCCTGTAGCAAGATCAGACCTTGTATGTGAGGCACAGAAGATACAGACACAAGCAGCATTGGCTAGATGGTAGACTTGGCCTGTGGTGAAGAGGGCATCTCTTTCAGTATGTCCCTTTAAGAGCAAGAGAATTTGTCCCAACCTTCTCACCAGTAGACAACACCTCCCTTATGTGTTATTGGCCAGTCACTGCCAAAGGAAATGGAATCACCATGATTGCCCTGGACTGTGTAAGATTCCCTCCTCAGCTAAGTATGACCTTCTATCAGTGTTATGTCCCTACAATTCTTTAGCAAGAAAAAAAGCAGGAAAATGGCAGATAGGTAATCCCATGACTTCTATACTTGATTTGTGGTGTTGCTTAAGGTTTTGGGTGATTATTTGAATTGTGGGTTTCAATAAATATATAATGACATGTATCCACCCTGTAGTATCATGTAGTTTTTGCCTTAAAAGACCCTGTGGGGCACCCGTTCCACCTTTCCTCCCTCCCCTCTGAACATCTGACAATCACTGATCTTTCCACTGCCTCCATAGTTTTGCCTTTTCAGCATATATTTGGAATCATATAGGTTTTGGGTAATTATTTACCCAAATAATTTCCAGGCTGGCTTCCTTTACTTATCAGTACACACTTAAGGTTTTTCCATGTATTTTTGTGACTCAATAAGCTTTTTGTAGTTGGATACTATTCCATTATGTGCTTGGACCGTAGTTTGCTTCTCCATTTGACTATTTATCATCTTGGTTATTTCCAAGCTCTGGCTATTATGAATAAAACTGCTATAAACATTTATGTTCAGCTTTTTGTATGGAAATAACTTTCCAACTCATTTGGATCAATACCAAGGAAGGCATTTGATGGATTGTATGCCAAGGACATGTTTTATTTGATAAGAAAATTTCAAATTGTTCTCCTAAATGATGGCACCATTTCGCATTCCCACCAGCAATTAGTAAGAATTCCCATTCCTCTTCATCCTCAGCAGCATTTGGTGTTGTCAACATTTTGGATACTTTGCCATTCTAATTGGTGTGTTGTGCTATGGCTCATGATTTTTTAAAGATCTTGGTACATGAGGAAATTTGAACTCTGACTATTTGATTAAGAAATTATTGTTAAATTTTTCAGTTGAAAAACTGAAAATGGTATTGTGGGTTTTTTTTAAAGAGTCCTTATCTTTAGAAATGCATGCTGAAATATTTACCATTGAAACAGGATGCCTGAGATTTGCTCAAAATAATTGAAAAATAGATGAAACGAGATTGGCCATGAATTAGTAATTGTTGAAACTGGGTTGATAGGTACATAGAGGATCATTACAATATTTTTTTCTACTTTTGTAATTGTTTGACATTTTTCATAATAAATGTTTAAAATTAAAGTTTGGTAATTGTATTTATAGTAACACCCAAGTACCCACTAAATACTTGGGTGTTTAGTAAAAATTAGGTACTGTCTTCTAGTAATAACTGCAGAAGTATTATGGGGGAAGATATGGCTTTGTTAAATAATTGTATATGTACTGGATTAATAATTATTTAAAGAATCCTTCTGGAAACAAAAGACTCTTTTGGTGATATAAGTAATAATACCTGAAATTATTTTAAGATTATAAGTGATTTTTGAGTTAATTTTTTCAATTACAAAAGCCAAAAGCAGTCATATGCACTAAAGAAAAATTTTAAAATATATGAACAGGCAAAAAAGGAAGATAAAGTGTATCAAAATCTTACCACTCAAATAGAGCCACTCTTACTTAGTCTCAAGGTATAATTATCTAAATCTTTTCCTGCTTATTTGAGTATTTATATCCAGGTATTTTTTGTTTGTTTATGTACAAAAACTAAGAGTTATATTCTTAATATATACACTGTTCTGCTTCATAACTTTGTGCCTGAGTCATTGTTTTAGAGACTGCACAGGATGACATTGTATAGCTGTATCAGTACGTAACTAGGCCCCTTGTGTTAAACATCAAAGGATTTCCCCCAGCTTTTTGCTATTGCAAGTAGAAGAAAGCAATGGACAGTTGTTAAGGTACAAACTAGAGACAAACAGTGTGGGTACTGTGCAGAAAGGAAGGTGTGAACATAGCAGGCCTGGGATTGTTATCTTTAGAAAGGCAGCTGGGAAGGTGCGTACTTGGTTGGTGCCTGGGAATTTGAATTTGGGGATGGTTTCCTTCACCAATCCAACTGTTAAGAGTGGCTCACTGTGACTAAACTGCACCAACACTGTGCTTTATGCTGAATACCTACTTACCTGGCTGCAGTCTGGACTTTTGGTACATGCTAGGAGAGGATACCTGCATGGCCAGTGTGTCCCCTCCTCCCCTGGTAAAAACCATGGTGCTGAGTTTCTCATGAGTGTCCCTCATATATGCCACTAGACTTGTGATGCCACAATTCATTGCTTGGGGGATTAGCATATCCTGTTTGACTTCATGGTAAGAAAATTCTTGGAAACTTGAGGTGTGTTTCCTTTGGACTCTGCCCCATGGGCCTTTGCCTTTCTTGTATGCTTTCACTGTAGTATATGACAGTCTTGAGCACAACCACCTGCAACTTTGTGAGTCCTCCCAGTGACTCACCGAACCTGGTGGTGGTCAAGGGGACCCCAGCAAAGATGCATATCAGTCATTTCCCAATCTTTAATTTGGGTTAAAAATAGTTTTGTCTTGTTGGATTAAATAAGTTAAAAAATAAAAAATACTTAGAACAGCCCCTGGCAAGTAATTATTTCTCAGTAAATGTTAAGAATTATTATATAGACATATTTTTTATTATTTCATTTGAATAAATCTTAGAATTGTTTGCTTTAAGGATATGTACATTGTTTTCTTTTTGTATGTCCTGATCATAAAAGTAAATAAAATAGGTTTATTGAGAAGGCATTAGAGGTACTTGCTATGGGAAAAAGTCATCTATAACTATTTTCCAGATACAATTATATTTAATAATTTGTTATATACATGTCAAAATTTATTTCTATACAGACCAATATGGACAATACAACATTTATTTTTTAATAAAAATGGGGCATTTACATGTTATTTTCTTGTACATGCCTGAATATATTTTTTATTCATTCATTCAATGAGTTTTTTCCAATGAGGATTCCTTAAATCTCTTTCTTTCCCTTAAAGGAACATTTTGACAATAAATAAAATAGAAAATCCGTAAATTTTTTTTTAAAGATTTATTTATTTGTTTATACAAGCAGAGGCTGCGGGCAGCTTCGCAACCCAGTGCTCAACCGCTGCGCCACCGGGGAGGCCCCTGAAAATCCATCATTTTAACGTCTAACTTATCAACCTAGTTACACTACATTTGAAACTATATATTATATAAAATATAGTAATTTAGAATTACATTGCTGTCTTTTTAAAAAGCAAGATCATAGACACCTTTGACATCAGCGTCAACCATCACCCCTAGAACCCTTGTTGCCATTATTTACCACTGATTTTTGGAGCACATCTAGGTGACTGATTTTTCATTTGCCCAATATGTCTGAGTGGCACAACCTGACTTCTCACTGTCCTGCTTTTATTTTTTTACTGTAGTGCTTTTAAAAGTTACCTCTGAATACTATTAATTGTTTAATACTTAAAATTGTGAGGTTGAGGCCCTCCCGGTGTGCAGCAGATTGAGCGCAGCGCTGTGAAGCTGTCCACATTTTCTGCAGCAAGGGTTTGATTCCCGGCTGGCCAGGGAGATACCCACATGGCATGGCAGACCATTCCTGCCTCGCCCACCACGCCCCTCAGCAGTGTATTTCAGTCAATCTGCCTGTTCTTCTCCCCACACTGTTTCTGGTGAATCCTCTCACCCTCCTGTGCCTCTGGCCTGTACCCCAGCTCTTGTATACATAACTAAATCTTTTTTAAAAAATTGTGAGGTCATGTCATCAGAAATAATCCTATGAGTGTGTTAAGTTTCTCTAGTTCCTATTAAAATGATTTTGTCAGATAGCTACTATAGGCACCCAAAACTGTCATTGATAGAGGTTTTAGTATATATGTCTTTTTAAACAGAATTTAACATTGATTGGATACTGTGTTTTTTTTTTTTTAAAGATATATGAAAAAATATTTTGGGGACAATGGGGAAATTTGACTATTATGATTTGACTAATATGAACTATAGAAACTATTTGATATTTTGAAAATATCACTTTTCTTGGATGTGATAATGGTATTGTAGGAGAATTCCTTAAGGGTGTATGCTGGAAGCATTGAGGGGTAAAGTGTCATGGTGTCTGCAACATACTTTCAAATGATTCAATGGAAAGAAAAATGGAGAGGGGTAGAAATAAAAAGCAAATGTGATAAAATGTTAACTGGTAAATGTAGGTGGTGAGTATATAAGGGTGTTCATGGTGTTATTCTCTCTACACTTTTCTATGAATTTGAAAATGTTCAAGACAGAAAGTTGAATAATAAAGAAAGGCTTTCCCCCCTCAATATTATAAAAATATTCATCCACGTTTACTTCTAAGATTTTTATATTTATGGCTAGGTTTATATTAAATTGGAATTTATATTAGCATAAAGAATGAGATATAGATCTCGCTTAATTTGAATTGCTTCTTTAAAAGAACTCATTTTAAATCTGCTGGGGGGGAATTTCCATTTTTTGTAATTATAGTGATCTTCTTAGGTAATTTTATGGCATGTTTTTAATTTTAAAAAGATAGATCTCTCCTTCTTGTTCTTCCTTTTCCAAAATTCTTTGGATTTTCCAGTGCCTTTATTATTCCAGGTGATTTTGTAATAAATATATAACGATTATTAAATTGAACTTTGTTAAAATTTTAGATTAATTTGGACAGCTTGATGTGTTATAATATTCAGTCTTCTCATTTCAATAATATAGGATTTCTCTGGATAGTAAAGAATCTTTCAGAAGTTTCATCAAACATTGCAGAGGTATATTGTTTGAAAAGTTAGATTTTAATTACATTACAAGGAAAACAAATACATTATTTACTTCTCTTACTACATATCAGATATTAGGAGTACAAAAATAAGAATTTCACTGCCACTCAAAGAGGTGACAATCTTTGGAAGATTATAAGGAAGAATGGCTAAAATAGGGTGCTTATGTAGGGAAATACCGGCATTTACAAGGTATAGGAGTACCATAAGGGGCAGAGTATTTAGTGCCAGCTGGGGTGGGCAAACTCTTCAAGGAAGTGATGCCTTAAAAGATGAATGGGCATTTGCTAGGCAGCCAAGTTATAGAAGAGTATCAAATCAGAAGGAATATAGCAGATATAAATGCATAGAGACCTGTAACAATAGGGAGTGTTCAGGGCCCAATTGACTTCATGTTGCTGGAATATAAAATGAAAGAGTATACTTTTGAATAATAGGGACCAAGTTGGGGTCTAAGGTAAGGAAGGATCTTTGTATATTGTATGGAATAACTGAGGACTTTCTCTTAATGTAGAGGGGTGTCACAGAGAGCATTTAAGCAGAAGTGGATATGGGCAGATTGCATTTTTGATAACTTGGGTGGAGGAGCAATGTGAGCGATAGCAAAACTACAAGTAGCAAGTGAGTTGGAAAGCTAATGCTTATGCATCCTTGTATGAATTAAAGGCCTGAAATAAACAAGTTCCAACAAAAACAAGAGAAAGAGTCAAGATTTGAAAAATATGTAGGGCTTGACTAGATATTTTTGGCTAGCCATAGAAGTCCAGATTTATTTTGGGTTGGCATCTTGGCATCTTTCATAAAGAGACCCACATTAACTGCCTAACAGTTTTTTTAATTAATATGATGACTTACCAGTTTCTGAAAATCTCTGGATAAGTCTGTAGCTTCTGTAAATTGAATTTGGTGTTCACAAATTCAGCAGTATATATTGTTCCATAAATATTTTGGGAAATTAATTATCTTTTCTAGGATCATTCTTCACCTTTCTAAAGGTGAACTTGATCTCAAAAGCATTTGTTCTCTAAAATCCTATGTAATTTGCCTTAGTAGACTTGTTTCTATGTGCTCAGCATTGTACTCGTTTTATAGGTTACAGAATAGAGCTATAAGCCCTAACTTTGACAGAGTAGTTTTGTTGAAGAAACAAACTTGTAGAATTACTGCTGAAAGGAAGTAATGTGTAAAGGTTGATTTGTTTCTAGAATAGCTTATAAATTCATTCATTCATTCAGTGAGACAGTAAACAAATATATAGTATATTAAATACTGATAAGCATCATGTAGGTCAACAAAGCAGGGAAATGTGTGTTTGCTCAGTGTTTGGTAAACTGTTTAATGTGATGAGAGAAGCTTTCTTAATAAAATGACATTTGACTAGAGATGTAAGAAGTGAGAGAGTGTTCCATACGTTTTATGTAATATAAGGGGAAGAACATTTTAGGCAGAGGGAACAGCAAGGTGTATAGGAGCATCCTTGGCTTATTTGAGAAACAATAAGTAGGCTACTGTAGCAAAAGCAATGTGAGAGGGGAAAAATGAGTCTTCTGATGGAGGGGAATATTATCTAAAGCTTTGGAGGCCACGGTAAGGATTTTGACAGTGTCTTCTAGTGAGTCAGAAATCAATTGGAGTGCTGTAAATGGAGGCATGACATGATTTGACCTAGGTTTCAGAAGCATAAACTTCACTGTTAGGTGAAGATTGAATTATAAAGGGGGAGGGGCAGAAGAAGAGGAGACTGGTTAGAAGGCAGTTGCAATAATCTTGGTAGGAAATGACCATGGCTGGGATTAGGTGACAGTAGTGGAAGGGGTGAGAATTACTGAGTGGCATTTACAATACATAGGTACCAACACATTCCATTTCTGAAAGTGGAGAGGACTATATGAACTGTCTATAGAAGAAAATCAAGAATTAGATTTTGTTCCAGTTAAAATGGAGATGCCTATATTAAGATATCTAAGTGAAGGTGTCCAGAAGATAGTTGGATAAATGAACCTGGAGTTCATTTATCCTGAAGACAGGACCATACTGGAGAGATGGAAATGGTGTTTAAAAGCCACAAGTTGGTTGGGATGACCAAGTTATATAGAGATGGCTGAGCTTTAGGGAGTCTATGGTCTAAAGGCCAAGTGGATGGGAGAAACCAACAAAGGGGACTGAGAAGAGGCAGGCAGGGATGTGGGCAGAAAGCCAGGAGCGTGTGATATCTTGAAATAAACTCTTTTCAGGAGTTGAGAGTCATCAATGGTGTCCTAAGAAGTTGAAAGTAAGAACTAAGAATGGCTCATATGGTGTTTAATGCAGGAGACAGAGCCAGTGATTTCCCTTATGATTTTGTTGGTCCAAAATAGTTCTCTTTGTAAGATTTTATTACTTCTTACTGTCCTATTCACGAGATTAATTATTAAAGTCATTCAAGGTAATTTCCCTGAGTTAGGTATTTCTGATAGCAGCAAAAACAGTTTCCACTTAGAACTGCTATGCCTTTTTTATTACTAGAGTGGTATTCATCTCGGATAATGGCCAAGTCTTTCGTGAACCATTTTCTTCACCACCTTCTTGTTCATCCATTCACCCCCCGCCCCCAAAAAAACCCCAACAACTTATTAAATGCCTATTCTATGCCAACCCTAGTTTTTTCTGCCCTAATAGATCTAGTTTCTCATGTGCACAATTTTGTCTTTCCCGTGACACTTGGCTTCAGCCTCCCCGCGGTGGGGTTTTTCCAGCCTCCGGTGTCCAGCTGCAGTTTCCAGCACTGCCCCTACATGCCTGCAGGCCGTCAGCGGGCGCGTCCCTCCCACGCCTGGGAGGCAACCTTTGGATGCTCCAGAGCGCTGGACTGCAGAAGAGGCGGGCGGTATGCAGATAAGGGGGCGGGCCTCGCAGGGAGGGCGGTGTGGCCGGAGGAGGCGGGCCTGCGAGTGGCGGTATGCAGATGAGGTGGGCGGGGCCCGCCCGCGCGGGCTAGGAGCGGCTCCGCCGGCGGCCGCCGGGAACTGGAAGGCGCCCGGCTCTTTCTTTGACTGGAGCGGACCCGCCGGACGCAGCTGCCTCCTCAGCCCGAGCCGCCGCGAGCTGCGGCGCCGCGGACACCCTGTCAGAGGCCGCCCAGCCGGCCGCCGTTCGAGTCGGCCTAGCATGGGCAACCACTCCGGGCGGCCCGAGGATCCCGAGCCAGGTCTGTGCACTTGGGGGGGTCGCGCCGCGCCCCCTCTCCGGCCGGGCGCCCTTCCCCCACCCGCATCCCGGGCCGGCGGCCGCCGCTCTGCCCGCGGGCGCCGAAGGGGCGAGTGGAAAGGTGAAGCGCCGCGTTGTGATTCTTGCTTTTGGAATGCGTTAATGGGGTTGTGAAATTACCTGTGCCTGTTCCGCGACAAGGAAATGCCACTCACCACAAACGCATACCTGGAAGCCCAGGGTCTGCCCGGTCGCTGCAAGTGGGGAGGGAAAGAGCCTGGCCAGTGGCTAGGAGCGCGCAGGCCGGACGGGCGAGAGGGGTCCAGGGGGACCGGGGTCCTCTGTGCCGGGTTCAAGGTGGTGGGATCCGACTTGCCCCTGTCATCTGCAGTCTAAACAGGGTCTCATGTACCCCTTCTCGAGTTCTTGCAGACTTTCTGGGCATTCGCGATGAGAAGTGTGACTTGGCAGCCAGCTTCTGGTTCATTGTCCATTTTGCAGTGCATCTTTTGCATATCACACTTTGTGGAGTCTCGTGGAAGGGGTCACCCGTCAGCAGATCTGTTACTCATACTCAGACCAAGCAAAGGCTTGGATGTGACTGTTTCTTACCCAAAATAGTTTCTGCTTCTTCGGGATACTGAAACTCTTCCTTTATCAAATTTTTAATCCCTCACCTATTAAGTGAGCTTGGTGGAGAGTCAGCTGAGCTCTAGTTTTCATCTTCTGGTTGGTCACCTTGGACCCCAGCACATTTTTAGATGCTGATATCCACGGGGTAGCGTTTAAAAACAAAACAGGACATTTCTGTATACTGTCACATGAGGAAAATGGGATTTAATTTAGCCTCAAGAATCGCATCTTTGCTGATTAGGAACAGTATGTGTTTCTGTGACAGTCAGAAAAAAATTTTTCAATGGCGTAATTTTAAAATTTGAATTGAGTGAGGAAATTGAGGCTCTGAGAGGTGGAGTGACTTGTCCAAATGACTTTTCTCTAGAATTGGGAGCAGTGTTGTAATTAGAACTTTGCTCTTCCTAACCTCAGTCCATCACTCTTCACCCACCTCCCACCTCCTAGGTTCTCAGCGGCTCCTCTGTTGGGAGACTAAGCAGGCTTAGTCATATCATTCCAGGTTTATGGACTGAGGTGGGTGCCTCCGTGGCATTTGTGAAACATTGGATTGGTACGACCGGGTTTGAAAATTCTGACTGCCATGAGGGAAGATTGAAGAAAAATTTGAAATTTAGGGTTAATACATAGAATAACCATGCCCTGCTACATAGGGGCATTTATACAGCACTTCTCCAAACTTCTTTGGGCAGAATAACTAGTATTTACAAAATGTCCTGGTCATAAACAACCTTGTTATAAACTATTAAGTAAAAGATATGTAACATTTTAAAAACACCTCTTATTAGTACCTACCTGCCAAGCTATTATAAAAACCCCTGTGTACTATTTCCTTTGTCAAAATTGTGAAAAGATTGTCCCTCCTGTTAGAACTTTTAGTAGTTACTTGGGTGTTGATGTTCCAATTTCGAAGTGACCTTGCTTTATAAAAGACTCTGATGGATAGGAGATGAAAAGGACACTGTTATGTCAGTGACTTACTTTATTGCATTTTTCAAATACTGCATATAATTTCAGAATGGTAACTCAGTCTGATAAGCTGGAGATATCTGATGAGAAAAATCTTAGGAAAGACTTTAAATGCTGGGCTGTTGTTGGCTGTAAGTGTGAGTTTAATTTCATCTGGTCTCTTAATGCTATTATAAAATAACTACAGAATGAATTAATGAGCTTCTGGAAATTAGGGTTTTGTTAAAGATTAATGTATCTTCATTCTGCTTTACCACCGGGGTTGGGATGAGGTATAGGCCTCCCACTGGCAGTGTGGTGCATTAGGCTGAAATCTGAACAAGTCATACAGTGGGTCTTCAAAGCAAGGGATCAAGGTGAGTGATGGAGAGGAGAGGCTGGACAAGATGAGAACAACTCCCAGGTCTGATTTTTACAGGGTTCCTATAGTGAGTCAGTTTTGTCCTTTGAGATGCAGGTACTTAAACAGAATTAGAAATGAAAGATGTTTATTAGAGAGAAACACTTCAGAAAGAAAAATGGAGTGGGAACTCCTCATTCCCTCTGGGGTTGTCTGAGGCAGGACCAGGTCCTCTACTACTGCTTCTTTTCTAGCTCTGGAATTGGCCAACTTGGCAGCAAGATTCTTTTTTTGTGATATCTGTAATTCTCTGTGATCATTGTGATTTATTGCGGTATTATAGGATGAACAAGAGACATAGATCAAGTAAAAGACTTGAAATTTGCATGAATGAGGACAACTAGAATCAGAACATGTTGATGACCACATCTGTTACTTCCTAGAAGGTCCTGGTTATCATTCAATATTTAACAAGATTATCAGAGAGGACTGCTGGGTATAGGTGGGCAGATTGTGCACTGTTCAAAGGCATCTAGGTATAAAGGGATGAGTGGTTCCAGATGGGGTTGTGTTAATCTAGAGGAAGTAGTGCCATTTGCCTTTTTATATTCATACAAAGGAGTCCACTATGTTAAAGGAGACCTTATTAAAAGGTGAGCTTAGAAGGCTTTCCTCAATGTCACTAATAGTTGATATCTGCTTACTGTTTGCTTTAAATTTGTATGCACGTGTTTTAAACAATGAATACAAATGACATGAAACAAAAGTAAAAGCTTCTACTTATTCATTAGGTATTGGTTACAATTCATTGGTTGTAACTCTGTATTAGTTATAGTTAATACTAAATGTGATTAAAGACAAATCCCAAAAGAGCCACTTCAAACAGTTCAGGTTGTTTTCTTCCTCAAGTAGCAGTCTAGTGTGAGTTGGGGCCAGTCAGGGGTGTTTAATGACTCAGGCTACTGAACTTTCACTAATGCCTAGCTTCCAAATTGTAGTGGATTTACCAGTAGCCAGGGGAAGAGCGAGCGCAGGGAGGATCCTGCCTGTAAGAAGGGCCAGGCCTGTAAGTGGTGCACATCTTTTCCATCCACAAGCTACTGACCAGACTCGGTCATACAGCCACACCTGGATGGTGCAGGACTGGAAAATGTCTATGGAGTGCCCAGCAGAGGACAACATGATGGTGAACGCTAACATATTCACCAGTATTTGTATTTTACCACACTCAACCCCTTTATGTCAATATTTTACTAAAAAATTTTTGATCATAATGATTGAAAAACATCTATAGTAAATACCCACATACCTACTGTCTAGAATCTAACATTCTACTTTTGCTTTATTCATCTGTTTGTCCTCCATCCATCATTCCATCTTATTTTTTGATGCATTTCAAAGAAACAGCTCTGTAATTCTTCATAATATGCTATACCTATACTATTTCTTGCCTTATTAACTTTCAAGGCTATTTTCAAATCTGAATATGAAAGTTGATAAAGTGCACATTTACTACTGTAATCTTCTCTTCTGCCATCCCTGAAAGTTATATTCCAAATTTCTCATCTCTTATTAGTATAATAAAACACTAATGGTGGACTACAAGTGGTGGATATGTAGTTGTTCGCTGTGAAATTACTTAATCTTTGTTATATGTAATTTTCATTTAAAAACTTGAAAAGGGGCCTCCCCCGGTTGAGCGCTGGGTTGCGAAGCTGCCCACAGCCTCTGCAGCGCCGGTTCGATCCCCGGCCACCGGGTGAGGGTCCCGCCTGGCGCGCAGACCTCTCCTGCCGCCCGCTGCTCCCCTCAGCAATGTATTTCATCAGCCTGTTTGTTCTGCTCCCTGCTCTGGCTCTGGTGAATTCTCTCACCCTCCCGTGCTTCTGACTGTACCCAGTGCTTGTATAAATAAATAAATAAATCTTAAAAAAAAATAAAATAAAAACTTGAAAAGTTCAAAGGAAGGCATTTATTGTTTACCACCTATATTTTTTGACTAACCAACTTTAAATAGTGTCTATGCCTAGTTAATTTAATTTCTTCTGCCTTTTCCTCTGTGTTTTTCACATCTTATTCCCAGTCTGCCTCTCAGACTTTTACATGATTGGAATGTTCTGTTCCATAACTTGTATTATTAAATATTCTGTGCATTGTTTAAAGCTTGATTCTCAATATTGAAAGCCAATCAGTATTTAGAATATATATTACTTACTGTAGAATCATATATTGCATGTAGGTTTACAGAGAAGGAAATTTGCTTGATTTGTAGTCTATAACAGGCAGTTTTACTTTAAAATAAAAATAGGACTCAGTGAAAGAGTTATAATTTTTTATTTTTAAAATTCTTAGCCTGCTTTTATCCTAGAATTGAGCTTCCTAATTTTGCAGATTGTTGTAGTTCTGATGAGCATTCATTTTCTTCTCAGAAACAGCAAGCTTGGTGGGTAAGGATTTGGGCTCTAGAGCTAGATTTCATATTCAAATCATAGTTTTGCCAGTTCCTAATTTTGAGACTGAGCAGGTGACTTAAGCTGAGTCTCAGTTTTTTCCATTTAGAAAAGTGGATAACAATATAACCTATTTTACAGGGTTGTGATTAATAGGTTAAAACAGGTGGGTTAGAACAGGCTTGAACATACAAAGGGACCCATAAGCTTTCTTTATTCTTTCCAGCCTTCCAACTGAGTTTTAGTTTGGACTTGGGCACATTCTGGTGCTGTCCATTCTCGGGTTAGTCCAGGTTAGTCCATGACTTCTTGGATCCTTTTTTTCTTATTCTTACTTTCATTCCCTTTGCTTTGGCTGGAGTGTTTTCTCTGTCATCCTCTCTCTTGGCTAAACTTTTATATTCTCTGTCATCTCTATATTCACCTTTTTATTACAGTTTTCCTATCTGCTTCATTTCCAAAATATTTTTTGTCTTCTGTTTTATCTTATTCATAGTAGTTTGGGGCTTAAGGTTAGGAGGGAAGCGGAGTTGGTTGGAGGACTTGAACAGATGAGTACATGACTTCTGTTGCAATCAGTTTTACATTTTAAGAATTCATCAGTTTGAACTATGTTCACCAGGAGACTATAGTATTCATTTTCCTTAGGTGTATTTTGCTCCATAGAGCAATTTCAAAATGGAAGTACCGTTCTGAGAGACATGCTTAGGGAAATCTCCCTTTTAGGATTAAAAAATGATACATTATATATATATATAAATATATATACACAAACAAACACACACAACATATATATATCAAAGATCAGTGATAACACTTGTAAAAAGTCATCAGATGTGATATTAAATATGTTACTATAATAAATGTGAATGGGTTAAGCTGCCCATAAAAAAAAGTCTCCTCTTACAGGTAGACGGAAACCAAAGTATACACACTGCAGAAGCATATTCAGATGATATTTTAAGTTTAGAAATTAAGTCAATTAAAATTGTGAATAATAAAAAATGAATTTTTTAAGCTTTGAAGTCAGCATCTTGTTATTCTACTTATAAGTCTAGTAAAATTTAATGAGTATTACTTAAGGGAATCTTTGATTAATAATTCAGTCCCATTTGCAAGCTTGCTTATTAGTAAATTTTAAATTTAAAAAAATTGTGTTTATTAATATATGTATTTTTCTGTTAAAGTCTGACTGACAAACATCCAGTTTTTTAAAGTCCTATAAATTTAATAGCTATAAACACAGTGATTCTTTAGTCTTCTATATTCCCAAATACTTACATGTTTTCTCTTTGTATGTGTATGTGTGTATGTGTAGATAGATAGAGATGCACACTTTCAAACTAAAAGATAAACTACTCAGTTACACATTTAAATTAAGTATAAGGCTAATCTGTGATTCTTAACAGGTCCAATTCTCTTAAACATTAAACATATAATTCCAAAATGAAGATCTTTGTAAACACATAATACTATTACTACTTGTTAAACTTTTAAAGTATTTTACTTGATTCTAAACCTTTCTTGAATTAAAAGATATTTACATAAGTGTTTTGTTCCAAATGATGTCAGAATTTTGCCCTATGTAATTTTGGAGGTTGCCTGCTCAGTTTGCTGAGTTTTATTTAACCAACAGGCGTCTCTGGCAAGGACAAGGACAGAATTCTTACCCTAGACTCCAAATTTCAGCTTTTGCTGTGTTTTTGAGCATATTTGATTTAGTACATACAGGATAATCAACACATGCTACATTTTCTCAATCTTTGTCTGAAGATATTTATATTTGCCCTCATCTTTATTGATAATTTGCCTGGGTATAGGTTCAAAATCTCTGTAATCTCTACTTAATACTGTCACCAAAACTTGAAGAAGGTGGTCATTATATCCATCTACTTTAAATTCTAATTATATTTTACTGGAGCCTGAGACCCCCAGTTAGATGGCCATATAACCTGAATAGAATTTGCACTTCTTAGCACTTGAAATATGTAAATATTTTCCCATCTCACGCCAAGACCTTTGACTTGACAGAACACAGACTTATTTCTTACTTGTAAGGCAGTTTCTTTCTTTCCCTTAAAGCAGAAACTTTTCTTGATAGTAAAACAAAATGTGATTTAATTGTGGCTATCTCTCATGGCTTTGTTGACTTACAAGGTCATTCTTCTGAAACAATACCCCCCTCCCACCAAAGTACCTTAAATCAGACCATGACTATCTATATCAATAAAAGTACAATTCAAGAAGAAAAAGTAGTCATTACAAAATCACTGGTACATTAACTAGCAAAACACTTGAAGTAATTAAAATAAAATGTATTAGAAGTGTATAGAAAAACTCACAAGTAAAATGAGAGAATTTGTGGAATGGTTAAAGCATTCTAGACCACAAAGAAGACTTCATTATAATCTCTTAAGGGAAATTTTACTGGTCACTCTGTACTCATAATGCAGCAAAACTGTAGATAATAAAAATGGAAATTTTGAAAATGTAATCCATTTGGAAATTTTGCCCCAAATAACAACTGAAAACTATAATTATAGAAAAATGAGAAAATCATTATGAAATATGTCGTAAAAGTTACAGATAATAACCAAATTCATTCCTCTGAAAACTTTCAACAAAAAAGAAAGAATGAAAATA
The DNA here is from genome assembly GCF_014898055.3 of Talpa occidentalis. Lineage (NCBI taxonomy): Eukaryota > Metazoa > Chordata > Mammalia > Eulipotyphla > Talpidae > Talpa > Talpa occidentalis. The sequence goes on along the minus strand of NW_023605083.1, from coordinate 98,688,458 downwards.
AGCAAAGTAATCACTATACACAGAGAATTAGAAAATAACAACTAAAATCTGAGGAAATAGGGAGTTTCTTAAAAGGGTGGAAAATAATGAAGTAAAGTATTACTGTGTTTTTCATTCTTCCCTTAAACTCAGCACTGAGCACATTGCCTGATTTGTTGAATAAATGAATATATGAATGAACAAAAAAAAAAGAAGAAAATAGAATTGAAAATCCTAAGAGTAGCATCTACATTAAAACAAAGAAGTAGGTATAGCTGCAGTTAGATTAATTAAGAATACAAGAAAACCCAAATACCCAAAACAAACAATAAAAGAATGTATATAATCAGAGATGTGGAGATTAAAAAAATTAAAAATGGAAAATTTTGATGAAATTGAAATTTTCTAGGAAAACAAAACTATTTAAATCCTTTACGAAGAAATGAAACATTTGGGCAGAAAAGTAATCTTGGACATCACAAAGTGACTTAAGGAAATGGTTTTATAGGTAAAATTTTTCAGTTAGGAGAAAAATATAATTTCTTTGCTACCTAAAATTAGCTAGTGCATCTTTTCCCAAAGATTATTATATCACAAGCCTCCCTGGTGGCGCAGGTGGTTGAGGCCCACACTGTGAAGCTGTCCGCAGCCTCTGCAGTGAGGGTTCGATCCTGGCTGGCCAGGGAGAAACCCACATGGCACAGCAGACCTCTCCTGTCTTGCCCGCTGCTCCCCTCAGCAGTGTATTTTGTCAGTCTGCCTGTTCTGGTCCCCGCTCTGTCTCTGGTGAATCCTCTCACCCTCCATGCATCTGGCCTGTACCCCAGTTCTTGTATAAATAAATAAATAAATATTTTTAAAAAAAGATTATTGTATTCCAGGGGTAATAGGTAATGATTTAAATTATGTACAGGTGATAATTTTTTATTTAAACAATATAAAATTTGTTAGAAAAGTTATAATTGGTATTTGAATAATTTGTCTATTGCTGAGTACATGCTTAGGTTTTTGAAAAAGTGAGTTAATATTAAGCTTATGAAGAAAAATATTAAATATATAATTGAATAGATAAATGCAAATATAGCTAAAATCATAAAAATGATACTGAAGCAATAGAATCTTGAAAAATATTCCTAAGTGCAGAAAAGACACAAAACATTTTGATTTATTTTAACAAAAGTATAAATAGTACTGATACTCTTAATTCTATTCCCGATGTCTTTCAAAGATTGAGTTAATAAAATTAGAGTCCATTCTTACTAATGTACATGTAAAAGTAGTAAATGAAAATAAGCCAAATTTAATCTAACCATATATCTTTTTTTTTTAAAGATTTATTATTTATGCATACAAGAGCTGGAGTACAGGCCAGAAGTGTGGGGAGTGAGAGGATTCACCAGAGACAGAGTGGGGAACAGAATAGGCAGAATGACTGAAGTACGCTGCTGAGGGGAACAGTGGGCGAGTCAGGAGAGGTCTGCTGTGCCATGTGGGTAGCTCTCTGGCTGTGGATCGAACTCATGCTGCAGTGGCTGTGGATTGCTTCATAGGTTGTGTCAACCCCTTGCGCTACCAGGGAGGCCCTCTAGCCATATATCTTAACAAGATTACACCGCTGTTAAAAAATTTGTTTTCCAAGAATACTATATTATTACATAAATAAAATCTACAACATTAGTACATTTAAAGGGAAAAATATTGTCTTTATATATGTCAGTAGCACATTTAATAAAATTTAGCATTTATATCATAAACACTTAATAGAAATGTATGGGTCCTTTTTTTTTTTTAAAGATTTATTTATTTATGCATACAAGAACTGGGGTACAGGCCAGAGGTGTGGGGGGGTGGGAGGATTCATCAGAAACAGAGTGGGGAACAGAATAGGCGCATTGACTGAAATACACTGCTGAGGGGAGCAGCAGATGAGATAGGAGAGGTCTGGGGAGAGGTCTGCTGTGCCATTTGGGTAGCTAGCTCCCTGGCCGGCCGGGGATCAAACTTCTGTGCTGCAGAAGTTGTGGACAGCTTCACAGTGCTGTGCTCAACCCCTTGCGCCACCAGGGAGGCCCATCCTTTCTTAAGATAATAAATAAAATTATCTGAAAGCCATACAGGACCATGCTTAGCAGGAAACTAAAATCATCATTATAAAGGTCAGGAAAAAAAACAGTGGTGTTCATACAGGCATTGTTTTCAGATAGCCGAGCCAAAGCAGTAAGAATTTAAAAGATATTTATTAAAAATGAGACAAAACTAGCATTATCTGTAGGTATTGTAATTTTTTTGTTAAAATAGCCAAGAATATCAACTAATAAAAACTATTAGTTCTAATAAGAATTAAATAAGGTAACCAGCTTGGAAATGCATATGTAGATTCATATGTGTATGAATCTGCATATGTATGTAGGTCTATATGTATATAGATGTATTTATAACAATAGCTTTCTTTATGTTAGTAGTAATCAGAAACAATGGTTTATTTATTAAAAGGTCACATTCACAGTATGAGCAAAGTGTCGGGGGTTGGGGGTGGATTAGGAATGTTTAAGGCCTCTCTGATAAATTATAAACTCTACTCAGAGTAGACTAGTGATGATCAAGTGGATATCATCTTTGTCATGGGGAGGAATTATCCTTCATATATCATGGGTTTAAAATCAGAAATAGTTACAGTATTTTGTAAAATACCTGTTAACATCCATCCTGATGTTATGAATTTTCTTTTTAGACATAACATGATTTGATGGGTTTGAAAATTTTCACCTTGAAGTGAAATTTTAAATCAAGTTTTTCGAAATCGCCCTTTTGGAAAAAAAAAATTTTTTTTGAACATGAAAGGTGAATTATGAGTATACATTTTTATTGGTTCCTTATTGCCTCAGATGTAAAAAATGGAGTATGTGTACAAGGTTAGCTTTAAAATTTCTGCTAATTTTAGCATTCTATTAATCTATAATATTTAAAACTGAGATTTCAAAAATCATTTATTGTTAGAACTTCAAAAAAGTTTGTTTCACAAAAAAGAGTTTTTCCACATTCCACACCACTGAGAAGGTAACCCAGATTTCCTGTGCCAGCGAACTCCCTGGGGCTGGTAAGGGGACTCCTCTGCCCACCTTCTCCTTTCATCCCTGTCAGAGGCTGAACACAGGCCACCATCCCACATCCCTGGTCTTTCATAGCTCTATTCATAAGTATTTTGTGCCTTAGCTCATTTTTCTGACCTTCATTCTATTCCTTTAAAAATTTATCTTTTCTCAGAAATAATAAAAACCAAAGCAGAAATAAATGAAATCGAAACTAAAAAAACAATCCAAAAGATCAATGAAACCAAGAGCTGGTTCTTGAAAAAAATCAATAAAATAGACAACCCCCTAGCCAGGCTCACAAAGGGAAAAAGGGAGAAAGCACAAATAAACAGGATCATAAATGAAAGAGGAGAAATTACAACAGACACAGCAGAAATCAAAAGAATAATCAGTAACTACTATGAACAGTTATATGGAAACAAGTTCAACAATCTAGAGGAGATGGACAAATTCCTACAACTCTACAATCGCCCAAAGCTAGATAAAGAAGAAATAGAACACCTAAACAGATCAATTACAAGCAGCGAAATTGAAATGGTAATCAAAAACCTCCCCAAAAACAAAAACCTAGACGAATTAGTGCCTATACTTCACAAACTCTTCCAAAAAATTGAGAAGGAAGGGACAATACCAAACACGTTCTATGAAACCAACATTGCACTAATACCAAAACCGAACAAGGACAACACAAAAAAAAGAAAACTACAGGCCAATCTCCCTAATGAACACTGATGCAAAAATCCTCAATAAAATTTTAGCTATCAGAATCCAACAATGTATCCATAAGATAATTCACCACGACCAAGTAGGATTCATTCCAGGGACACAAGGATGGTTCAACATCTGAAAATCAATCAACATTATCCAACACATCAACAAAAAGAAATATAAAAACCATATGATAATATCAATAGATGCTGAGAAAGCTTTCGACAAAGTGCAACATCCATTCATGATAAAAGCCCTTGAAATTCTTGGGATACAAGGAATATACCTCAACATCATAAAGGCCATCTATGACAAGCCAACAGCCAGTATCATTCTCAATGGCGAAAAGCTGAAAGCATTTCCATTAAGATCTGGAACAAGACAAGGATGTCCACTCTCACCACTGCTTTTCAATATAATACTGGAAGTCCTAGCCAGAGCAATAAGACAAGAGAAAGACATACAAGGAATCCAAATAGGAAAAGAAGAAGTCAAACTATCTCTATTTGCAGATGATATGATAATATACATAGAGAACCCCAAAAACTCCACAGAAAAACTAATTCAACTAATCAATTAGTTCAGTAAAGTGGCAGGATACAAAATCAACATGCAAAAATCAGTAGCCTTCCTATACACAAACAATAAATCCAAAGAAGAAGAAATCAAAAAAACCATCCCTTTTATTATCGAAACAAAAAAAATCAAATATTTGGGAATAAATCTAACAAAAGAGGTAAAGGACCTATACAAAGAAAACTATAAAACACTGTTAAAAGAAATAGAAGAAGAGACAAAGTAATGGAAAGACATACTCTGCTCATGGATTGGAAGAATAAACATTATTAAAATGGCCATCCTACCAAAAGCAATATACCGATTCAATGCTATTCCAATCAAAATTTCAATGTCATTCTTCAAAGAAATACAACAATTATTGATGAAATTCATATGGAACCTCCAAAAACCCCAAATAGCCAAAGCTCTCCTGAAAATAAAAAAGAAGGGAATGGAGGCATCACACTCCCAGACTTCAAACAATACTACAAAGCCATAATCATCAAAACTGCATGGTATTAGAACAAGAACAGACACACAGACCAATGGAATCGAATAGAAAATCCAGAAATAAACCCACAGATTTATGGTCAACTAATCTTTGACAAAGGAGTAAAGAATATGCATTGGAGCAAAGAAAGTTTGTTCAATAAATGGTGCTGGGAAAACTGGGTCGCTACATGCAAAAGAATTAAGCTTGACTACTACCTAACACCATGCACAAAAACCAACTCAAAATGGATTAAAGAACTAGACATAAGACCTGAAACCATAAAATACATAGAAGGAAATATAGGCAAAACACTCCATGATATGCACATCAAAGACATCTTTACAGACACATCACCCAAAGCAGTGATAGTGAAGGCAAAGATAAACAACTGGGACTACATCAAATTAAAGAGCTTCTGCACAGCACAAGAGACAATAACAAAAACAAAGAGAAACCCCACCGACTGGGAGAACATTTTTGCACATAACGCTAATGATAACGGACTGATCACAAAAATCTACAAAGAGCTCATGAGACTCAACAAAAACAAAGAAAATAATCCAGTCAAAAAATGGGCAGAAGAACTGAAAAGAAACTTCTCTGAAGAGGAAATGCAAATGGCCAACAGGCATATGAAAAAATGTTCAGCATCACTTGTAATCAGGGAAATGCAAATCAAAACTACAATGAGATACCATCTTATACCAGTGAGAATGGCACATATTAAAAAAACTAGCAACAACAAATGTTGGGGAGGTTGTGGAGAAAAGGAACTCTCCTGCACTGATGGTGGGGGTGTAAACTGGTCCAACCTCTATGGAGAGCTGCGTGGAGATTTCTTGACCTACTAAACATAGAGCTCCCACATGATCCAGCAATTCCACTCCTAGGTATTTACCCAAAGGACACAAAAACATCAATTCCAAAGAGCACCTGCATCCCTATGTTTATAGCAGCACTATTTACAATAGCTAAGCTTGGAAACAACCCAAATGCCCAAAAATAGATGACTGGATCAAGAAGATGTGGTACATATACACCATGGAATATTACTCAGCAGTCAAAAAAGATAAACACATTCAATTTGCAGCAACATGGATGGAGCTGGAAAGGATCATGCTCAGTGAAATAAGCCAGAAAGAAAAAGAAAAATACCGGATGGTCTCACGCATAGAAGGAATCTAGAAAACTTAAATAAGTGACCAGGATAAAGAATAACTATAAGAAAGAAAATATCAAAATCAACAAACAACTATGAACCAGAGACACTCTATGGGGGTTGGGGGGGGCGGGGAAAGGAGGGGTTGGGGTCAAAATAAGGGGGTTGTAATTGTATGGGGAATATAAAAATAAAATTTAAATAAATAAAAAATAAAAACAAACAAAAAAAATAAAATATGGATTCATTTCCAAAAAAAAATTATCTCTTCTCCTTTATTCTTTATCCTTCCCTCATTTCTAACTACTTGTTTCAAATTAAATTTAATTATGGATAAATGTGAAGATTACAGGTTATGATAAAACTGGAAAAGTAAAGTTGTAACTTTTGACCCGAAACTCTATCCAGTGAAGAACAAGTGCCAACAACCTCTAAAGTCCTTGAAAATCTCCTTTGTTTTACTGCCAAAGAATTCATCTTCCTCTAATTGGTCCTGCTTTTCTCTCTAGCACCAGTAGCCAAATTAAAAAAAAAATTTTTTTTTTTGCAAGGTTTATCAGCAGTCTAACCTTCTGATTTATAATCAGATAAACAAAGAGCCTATTCATAGTGGCCACAGAACTATTATGATAATTATCTGTTTATAGTTATACTTTGGTCTCTTCTGCTCTCCCTTCAATCTGAATACAGTGTGCCAAAGCTACCTGGATTTATTTGCTTGGAAATTGGATTTAAAATGTGGCAAAATAGTCTTTTTTGCAGGTTAACAAAGTCGGGGGAGGTATTGTTACAGGGCAGGGAGTGGTGCACCCCAGATCCCCCCAAAACCTGCCTGCCCTAAATGGGTTCTGCCATCTGCTGCATCAACACAAAACAGGAGATTTTAATGGGAAGGAACTTTAATACAATTAGGAAACAATACAGGAAAGGCAAAGAATATAGTTTCTAAATCAAGCACCCAAAGTTATCCGTCCCCTCATGGGTAAAACTCCATCCAAATGGGATTGGCCCAGAGCAAGGCCCCAAAGCCTGCCACAAGTGTAAAGCATCTTCCAGTGGGGACCCACAGAAAAGGGCCAGAAACAACCAGACAAGCCCGGAAGGAAAAGAGCAAAATCAAAATCAAGATAAAAGCTGCCATTGTCACCTCCCCACGGGTCTCACCCACATCTGTGTCACCCAGTCCACGACCAAAAGAAAAGCGCAGTTTCTTCACGTGTCTCTAGGCTCCATGTGCCTCCTCCAGGTCTCCTTCTGGCTCCATCCTGCTTCCTTCCTCAGTCTCCTCTGCAGCTTCTTCTCTCCCTGCTCAGCTCCACCCTCCCTTGGGTAGGGCAGGAAACCTGGAACCTCCCCCTTTCCTGGGGACCACCCTGTTATAGTATGTTTTTATGTGTATGAATGTTTGTGTGTGTCTCCCTCAGAACTTACCTGACATCCTAACCTGTGGTATTTTGCTTTTGTGCTCGATGCCTTGCTAGGAATTTTTCATCAGTAATTATAAGTGATTAAGAACTAAGAAAAAATGACAGGAGATAATTAGAACAAGATTGCATTTTAATGTTAATTGTGCATTAGAATGACCTCTTTATAATAAAATTTGATATCCACAGTCTTATATTAATCGCCTTATATAAAAAAATAAAGTATTTAGAATCTTATGATGTTTCAGACACGTAGTCAGATGCATTATCCATTGTGCCGCTGGCCTCATACTTAAAGTATTTAAAATATTAAAAGCATCCCCTTTTTAAAAATATTTTCCCATTTTTCAGGTCATCACTATCTATGTCAATTCTCTTACCAGCTGTGACTCTGAGGTTGTCCTGGGGGCTTCTTGAGGTTGTGGTCACTTCACCCTGGAGTCATGCCTGTCAGCATTCTGGACTTGCCTCACTTCTCTGTTGTCTCTAATCTGCTCCAACTCACCTGGAAACAAGTAACTAAAGCTGCTGAAATTGTTTCTAAACCAGCAGTGCTTCCCCTAATAATAAAAAGGCTGTGAAGTTTAGGGCACAGATATTTTTAGCTTCTGTAGAGATCCTTTCCTGTTCCTGGTTAATGACAGCATCTCAGGTATCTGAATGACGAAGTATTACTGTACACTTGCTGGTCCTGTGCATCACCCCTACCTCGGCCCTCCCCTGTCCCGTGAACCTCACCAGGTGCCGTCTTGCCATTTGCCATGGGTGGTCTCAGAACTTTGCAACTGACTCCTCCATAGATTGACCATTATGTCCAAGATAGTCCCAGTTAACATCCATTATGGATCATTTCACTCCTATTGTTTTTACTCTCAAAAGTGCCACACAGAAGATAAATTGTACTATAATCCTATTCCATCCTGACATCCTCAGTTCAGCTGTCACCTCCCCAACTCGACCTTTCCCCGCCAGCCCTAGTAGGCTTACTGGGAGGTAAGAACTTTTGTTTACTGTGGTTGCTGAATAGCCCCAAGGGCTTGTTTGGGTTGAGCCAGGTTTTGTGAGGAGAGAAATTTAGGTTTCTTCCTTCCAGAAGACCCTGAAGGGCTAGACTGGAGAAAGAGAAAAGCGAAGCCTGAAGGAAGCCTGAAGCTCGCTGCTGTGAGGGTGTGGGAAGGACCTTCACAGGGAAGGTGAGAAGAAACCTGGAGGAGAAAAGAAATGTGGGAGAGGGAGCTGTGGACTTAGATTTGTAGGGAGACTTATGTGATTGTGTATTCCATCTCTCAAGAAGTTTTCACCTACTCTACTCCTCAAGGCTCAACGCTGTGAGTCAGTTTTGAGCGTTCTAGAAATGAGAGTGTATATATTAACCAGTGAGGTCCTTAAATAAGACCAATACAGGGAGACTTCTGGTGAGTTTTGATTATAAATGGATTACCTGAAATAAAGACCAATTTCTTGATATGAGAAATTGGAATATTAGACAAAACCCTGGATTCAGATAAGGACTTTCAAGTTCATTTCTCTCTCTTTGACCTTGATGAATTTCATGTCCGTGATGTGAAGACTTGACCTACATCCATACTGTATGCTTTGGAGAGGTCAGACCAGAAAGCATTTTGAATTTCTAGAGTACAACTTTTTTCCAATTGCAGGCCAGAAAGGAAAATTTCCAAATAAGGATGCATGAGCTACTCTGGGAGACAAAGGGAAACAATAACTAAAATACAAGTCTAGCCTTTGCCCTGGCATGAAAAGAATGCAGACTGTTGACTGACCTAAAGCTTTCTGTTTTATTTCAATTTAGGTGAAATGGTCAGCTGTGACCACTATTCTGAAAGAAGTTCTGTTCACACTTTTAAGATATGTGCAGAATATTTAGATGATTATATCCTTGAGAGAACTGTGGTTGCTTTTATTTATAAAACTGCCATGTTTAATCATGTGTGTAGCAGGAGCAGTGCTTAAAAGCTAAATTTAGAAAAATTAATCTAGACTCACAAATGATTAAGGCAGACATTCAATAAACACCCCTATCTAATGCTATCATAAGCATTGCTAGGTCACCTCCCAGTTTAGTCATTCAAACATAAAAAACTGGTTCAGAAATTGTAGTGAGTTGATTCACTGGAAAGTATACAGACTGCAATTCCAACTGTAATTGTTATGGTTATAGCTAAGCATGAGAAATGTTTGAAGTAGAGGTGGATGAATGTAACTGAGTGCAAGATTGTATGTATACCGATTATATCTCTGTTTAAAAGTACAGCCCACAAGATACAGATTGGGAAACCTCATTTATCTTATGGAGTAGCTGAAAGTTTTTTGAGTAAGAATATTTTGATGGGGCCTGGACCTGAACTCTCCACTTGTCACATTCTTACCATTCCCTTTACTTCTTTACTTGGCCCTTCCTAGACATTTATTTACTTGTCTGGCGCTATAGGCAGTTGTGTTTTTGACCACTGATTTAAAAAGAATATGAAGAAGACTAAGTAAAACTGAAGACTAACTTAACATAAAGGTCATTTTAAAATAAATTTAAATAATCAAGTTAATAGCTACACATATATAAAAAGATTATAATGGATTGTCCTGGTAGCTTTCTGAAGAAAGAGGCCTCAAGACAGAGATTTGTGTGCAGAGTTTATATGGAGGATGCCCTTGGGAGGAATGCCTGTGGTAGGGGTGAAGGTTGCAGGGCTGACGGAGAATCTGAGACATTACACAATCGCAACAGCTGTCTCAGTCCCCAAGGGAGCGCCAGTGAGATGGTCCTCCACTGTTAACCCAAAATGAGACCAGCAGTTCTGACCTTTGTGCCTTGTCCCCCCTATGTCGTAGAAAGGCTTCAGGGAGAATGTTTTCTTTCTTTTTCCGGTCTTTGCTTTTTGAATTCTGCCCTGAAGGGGGTATTCTGATATCCTGAAAGCAAATAAACCTTTACCAAATATTTTCTTCCTTAAAAAGTCCATTCTCAGGGAGTTGGCCCCGCGGCTGACCACAGGTTCTGCCTGTACATGGACTGGCTGACTCAGGAGGTCAGCCCTGGGGCTGATTCATCATTCTCCTCCATGCACTACTCTCATCAGGGCCTCTTCCTCAGGACATCTGGTTAGGCTGTCTTAGCCTCCTTTGTGCCTGTGACTGTCTGCATAAAGAGACCAGGTAACTGCTTGTCCAGCAGAGGTGAGAATTTTTTGATATTGTGATACAGTAAGAAATATATATTTGGTCTTCATCTCTGGTTCCTGGCACAGAACTCCTGAAACCCTTGGGATTTGTGAGTGATGGAGGGTAAGAGGAATATTTTCTGTTATTCATAATAAACCCCTTTCAACTTTACCTGAGTTTATGATGATGAGGTGACTCTTGGAGGATGGTGCCCTGCTGGCAGAGGAACCAGCCATGGATTAGAGAGTTTAAATCTTTACCTGCACCTCTGTACCTCAGGGAGAGGAAGGGGGTTGGAAGTTGAGTTTAAGCACTAGTGACCAATGATCTAATCAATTGTATGAACATAATGAAAGCTCCATAAAAATCCTACAAAACAGTAAGATTTGGAGAGCTTCTGGACTGTGAACACTTCAAAGTCCTAGGAGGGTACACCTGGAGAGGGTATGGAAGCTCCTTGGCCCCCCTGCTATCCTGCCCCACGCATGTCTTTATCTGGCTGAGTTGTATCCTTTCTAAGAAACAAGTCAATTGTTTCCTGAGTCTATGAACTTAAACAGCCAGTTATCAGACCTGAGGAGGAGGTCATGGGATCCTCTGATTTATAGCTGGGTGGACTGTACTGGTGGCAATGTGGGACTTATGAATGGGTGTTGAAAGTGGGGGCAGTCTTATAAGGTTAAGTCCTTTATCTCTGGGATCTGTGCTAACTCCAGATTAATTAGTGTCAGAATTGAATTGAATTGTAGGATACCCATTTGCTGTCTGGAGGGTTGGAGAATTGAGCCTTGTGGGGAGATCCCACATATTTGGTGTCAGAAGTTGGTATGAGTACAGTAGAGAAACAGTTTATTTCTTTTAGGCCTCTGGAAGGCCTTGAGCCTCCCCTGCATTCTTCTCAGCTGTGGCAGGAGTGCCCCGACCAGCTGTTTGTGAAGTGTTGCTGCCGATATGCAGTTTCCCATGTGGTTTGTTTACTGTGGGCACAGCACTTCCAGTCTGGAGCCCCATGGAAATGAGGGTTGTGCCCCCAGACAAGGTCTGCTCATTGCTAGGCTCTAACACTGTCATGGAATTCTCAGAACCCCTCGTCACCAACTCCTAGTGGGAGAAATCTGCTGAGTCAGGCAGTTTAGAATGCAGACTACTGGTAATCTGTCTAGGTGTGAATCTTTCTTCCTTAGTTTTGCCTGATAATTGGTGATCCCCTTTAAGTCTTTTAATTTTTTTATTTAATCTTGTTATCCTTTTTTTAAAAAAAAGATTTATTTATTTATTTATACAAGCACTGGGTACAGTCAGAAGCGCGGGAGGGTGAGAGAATTCACCAGAGCTAGAGTGGGGAGCAGAACAGGTAGAAGGACCAAAGTACATTGCTGAGGGGAGCAGCGGGTGGCAGGAGAGGTCTGCATGCTATGTGGGACCCTCGCCGGTGGCCGGGGATCGAACCGGTGCTGCAGAGTCTGCGGGCAGCTTCGCAACCCAGCACTCAACCACTGCGCCACTGGGGAGGCCCCATTTTGTTATCCTTTTACTCAGAATTCTGAGTGGCCTTCTAATTATTTGACTGGATTTTTTGTAGTGTTCCTTATTGCTGGTCATCAATATTTTTTGCACATGAAAGCACACTCTCTGATGTCATTTTCCCTTTTACTAAAGGTGTTTTCCTTTTAATTCTTTTTTTTTTTTTTTAGATTTATTTATTTATGCATACCAGAGCTGAGGTCTAAGCCAGAGATGAGGTGGGTGAGAGGATTCACCAGAGTAAGTGGGTAGCAGAACAGGTAGATCTACTGAAATACACTGCTGAGGGGAGCAGCAGGCGAGTCAGGAGAGGTCTGCTCCGCCATGTGGGTCAGCTCCCTGGCCAGGGATCGAACTTGAACTCGTGCTGCAGTGGCTGTGGATAGCTTCATAGTGTTGCGTCTTAACTCCTTGGGCCACCAGGGAGGCCCACCTTTTAATTCTTGTTGAATGTACAGATGGGAGACTTTCTGAAGCCTCTGTACCTCACTGTCCTTGGGATCATGACCGATCTGCTCCCAGAGGTTTTGGTGCCGCATCTGCTCTTGTTCACCCACCTCTCGCCCACCAGCGTCCTGACCAAAAAGAACAACTTTGACTATTATTGCAGGCACTGGATCTTTCACGGCTGTCTGGCTTCTTTCCCTCTGCAGATGTGTTCTCTGGGCCTGCTGAGTAGAACATGTGAAGGGAGCTATTCTAATGACCTCATGACTTGCTTTGGTCCCTTCCTCTGTAAAATGGGGATAATAGCACTGCCTTACAGGACTTCTTACAACAATGCCTGGAAAGTAGTAAGTTTTCAAAAAATGTAAAAGTATGTTAGTAAGTAAAATATCAGTAACTGGTAATATTTCAATAAATTTTAATCTCTCCTCCCTCTATTTCTTCTTTCTCCAGCTAGTACTTTTCTACTTCTTTTCAGTCATCTTCCTTATGGCAGGCACTGCTTCGTTTATCACCAAATGCCGATGGTATGCTTCCCCCTGCCTCTGTCACCCCCTCCCCCACCCTTGCCATCCTCAAGATGTTCTTGACACAGTCAGGAAGTGTATTCGTTTCCTATTGCTGGTATAATAAATTACCACGAACTTACTGACTTTTTTTTTTAAGATTTATTTATTTATTTATACGAGCACTGTGTACAGTCAGAAGCGCGGGAGGGTGAGAGAATTCACCCGAGCCAGAGCGGGGAGCAGAGCAGGCAGAAGGACTGAATACACTGCTGAGGGGAGCAGCGGGTGGCAGGAGAGGTCTGCGCGCCATGTGGGACCCTTCTCCGGTGGCCGGGGAGCAGCCGGGGATCGAACTGGCGCTGCAGAGGCTGCGGGCAGCTTCACAAGCCAGCGCTCAACCGCTGCGCCACTGGGGAGGCCCGAACTTACTGACTTAAAACAACACAAATTAATTTTCTCAGAGCTCTAGAGGTTAGAAGTCTACAATCAAGGTGTTGGCAAAGCTACTTTTCTTCTCATTCCTTGCCTTTTTTTTTAAAGATTTATTTTATTTATTTTATGCATGCAAGAGCTGGGGTGTAGGCCAGAGGTGCAGGGGGTGGTGGTGATAAGAGGATTCACCAGAGACAGAGTGAAGAACAGAACAGGCAGACTGACTGAAATACACTGCTGAGGGGAGCAGCGGATGAAACTGGAGAGTTCTGTTGTGCCATGTGTGTCACCTCCCTGGCCGGGGATCAAACTCATGCTGCAGTGGCTGCCCATAGCTTCATAGTGCTGAGACTTAACCCCTCGCACCACCAGGGAGGCCCTCCTTGTCTTTTTTAACTTCTGAAGGCCACCTTCCTTCTTCTATATCAAAGCTCATAGTTTCAACCTCTGGTTCTATTGTCACATCCCCTTTTCTGGCTTTGATCCTCCTACCTCCCTCTTAAAAAACACTTGTGATTATTTCGAGCCCACCAGATAATCTCAAATTAAGATTCTTAATCTAATCACATCTGCCATGTGAGGTAACATATTTCCAGATTCTAGGGAGTAGGATCTTTGGGGGCTAGTATTATTCAGTCTGCCTCAGGAAGAAAGATATGTAAAACCTGATTATAGCACATTCCACAGTGATGCTATAAGCAAAGAGATACAGAATTCAGACAAGGAAGCAGTATTTCTTTCCGGAGATATTGGGAAAAGTTTCACAGAAAAGGGACAATTGAGCTGAGTATTTTTTTTTTTTTAAGATTTATTTATTTATACAAGAACTGGGGTACAGGCCAGATGTGCGGGAGGGTGAAAGGATTCACCAGAAACAGAGTGGGAAGCAGAACAGGCAGACTGAAGAAATACACTGCTGAGGGGAGCAGCAGGCGAAACAGGAGAGGTCTGCTGCGCCATGTGGGATTCTCGCTGGCGGGCCGGGATCAAACCCACGCTGCAGAGGCTGCGGACAGCTTCACAGTGTGGCGCTCAACCGCCTGCGCCACCAGGGAGGCCCTGAGTTGAGTCTTAAAGGATGAGGAGAACTTTTTTAGGGATGGAAGGCTTTTAGGCAAAAGAAACACTTACCAAAAAACAGAGTTGTGAAAGAATCCAGCAATTACAAAAACCAGTTAGATCTTTGATGTTGTCCAAACTGTGAGGCGAGATGGCAGGCAAAAAAACCATAGGTTCAGACTAGTGTATACCATGATAATGGGTTTAGAATATATCCTGTGAAGGATGGGAAACCAATGGAACTATTTTGGTAGGGTTTTTTTAATATATTTTTTTTCTGATTATGCTTATTTTATAGACAATGACGTAATTAAATATATCAAGAAAATAAAAATTACCATAACCCTGACACTCAGATGATGATTCTTGACATTTCTGAGTTGTGGGGTTATTGAACCTTACACATGCTGTCACACAGCTGAAACCACATTGTGTATTCAAAACCATTTTTGACTAATTTATTGAGTAATATATAATATTTCTTCATGGCATTAAATATTCCCAAGTAGTCTTGCCATCTCCATAATATTCTGTTGTATATATTGCCATACTTTATTTAATTCTTTTATTGTTGGGTATAATATTTTTGTCTATTTTAATTAATAACTAATACATAAGCCTTTGCTTACGTTTCTGAATGTTTTTGTAGGCTGAATTCCTAGACACATATTTACTTGGTCAAAATACGAGATCACTTAAAAAACTCTTGATGTGTATTTCTGTATTCATTCTGAAAGTGTCATAAAATACACAGGCCATGTAGAATAGTGTTCATTTCATTGCAGTCTTGCCGTCATGATTATGATCCTAAATAATTCGCCCTAACTTGATAGGAAAAATAGTTATTTCATTGTTTTAGTTTGTATGTCCACTGAATTTCATATATATATTTTTTTTTTCCCGCAGTTTTGTCTATTCCTGTCCTCTCTCACTGTTCTTGGGGTTTTTTTTTTTTTTTTTTTTTTTATTTATTTTTTTAATTTTCTAGAGGCATGTCTTATTTATCTATTTGTTTGTTTTGTTTATACATGCACTGGGTACAGTCAGAAGCCGGGAGGGTGAGAGAATTCACCAGAGCCAGAGCGGGGAGCAGAGCAGGCAGAAGGATCGAAGTACACAGCTGAGGGGAGCAGCGGGCGGCAGGAGAGGTCTGCGGGCCATGTGGGACCCTCCTCTGGTGGCCGGGGAGCAGCCGGGGATCGAACCGGCGCCGCAGAGGCCGCGGGCAGCTTCGCAAGCCAGCGCTCAACCGCTGCGCCACCGGGGAGGCCCTGTTCTTGGGGTTTTGATGTTGTTCTTATTTATATCTTGCTATCTATACACTCCAGTCCATTTCTGCTATACTGTTAGAGATCATTTCTGCAGGTTTTTTCTTGTATATTGTTTATATCTTTTAAAATGTAGAAATCTAAAACTGTTATGATGCAGATTAATTTTTTCTACTGTGACCTCTTACATTGTTTCTAGGCTTAGAAAGATTCTTCCTGTCCAGAGGTCAAATGTTTTTGAGTTTCATATTCCATTTTTTTAACCCTTATAATCATTAATCCGTTTGGAATGTACTTTGGCATATGCCATAAGAAAATATATTTTAAATACTTGGCAGTTATTCAGGCAGCATTTTCTGAACAAGATTTCTTTTCCTAACTGATTTGAATGTGTTTTGTAAAAAAGAATGTTGTTTTCTTGAATATATTTGCTGTTCTCTATATTCTACTCCATTGATTACATCATTTTAATTGTTGCAGCCATGAATATTTTAGTGTCTGGTAAATCAAGTTTTCTTCATTGTAATTTTTTTACTGTTTTTTTTCAAATGCATGTTTGATTTACTTTATCTGGTTTCCAAAAAATTCAGGTTTTTTTTTTTTTATAGCTCAGAGGCCTTTCCCCCCCACACCTGTCATGCCGTGATGTGAGCTCATGGGGATTGGGCTCCAGCTGCTCAGGCTCCTTTTCTTTGGTTCTCACAACGTGAGTTTCTCTGGGTGGAGCAGGCTGGCCGGTCAGTTGAACCCAAGTACCTTTTCCTTTGACTTCCTTTTTTTCCCCTGATGATTTTCTTTCACACCTTTCAGGAAGCTATCTCAGCTCTTAGGGTGCTTAATATGCTCAATACCAGCATTAATTCTCTTGGCGAGAATTTGGCTTTATTTCTTCACAGCAGTGCCAACTGCTGGGTAACATTGTGGGCTTTCAGTTTACCATGGTAAAATTGGTGGGGCATGCCTTTTTGAACAGTGCCTATCTCCTTGATGTCTATACACAATCACCTTTCTTGTAGGTTCATGTGCATGTGGCCAAAGGAATACCTCCATGCTTTCTAGAAGTTCTAGAGAACACCTACTGGGGACTCTCTTCTTTCCCTTTGTATTGGTCATTTTGGTGATTTATTGGAAGATGGTGGTTCCCGGCAAAAGCAAAAAAAAAAAAAAATTCAGCTTGAATTTGGTGAAATTGCATGACTGTCGGGGAAGACCAACACATTTTTCAGTACTGAGCCCTTCCTTCTAAGAATGTGATATGTGTCTTCATTATCTTTTATGTTACATAAGAAAAAATGTCAATGTTTTATAAAGGCAGAAATTCATTTAAGCCTGCATATTAGATGATTGGGGAAAAGGTGATTAATAAAGAGAGAGAAAGAAGCCAGGAAAGTCACCAGGAGAATTTGAGGAGCAACACAAAGACCTCACCTTGAGAAATTTTGAACTTTCAGCCCACACACATCTGAATGGCTTACTATCTTTAGGGTTTATTGATTTGTAGTAGGGAATGTGGTTGCTGGCCAGTGAAGAAGGTTTGTATTTAATCTTAGGCTAAGTATCTATTCTCCTACTCCCAGGATGCTCCCTTTTTTATACAACTGGATGGCAATTATAAATATATGATTCCATGCACTTACTCTTATCTTTGCTGCTCCCTCACAGTCTTTCTGGAGTCTTTGAGTTTTGTCTCTCAGAAGGGCACTTTACAAAAATTATGGAATGAGATTGTCTCCTTCCTAATTTCAACAATTAGGGTGTAGTCTGCAGTATTTTATTATATGTTTGTTTTATTGTGTCTGTGGCTTCATCTGCCTGCTTCATTTTCTTTTGTGCACAAATCCTTTAGTTCTGTTGGAATGGCCCATCCTCCCTGCTCTTACTAGTTTACCCTCAAGATCCACCTTAGTTGAGATCCCTTCCTTGACCACCTTCCCTGGCCCTCTGGGCAGCACCCAGAGTCCTGTGCTTCAAAGGCTCTACATTTACTATTTTATTTTCTTTACTGTGCTGTATTGGAACAGTCCCCTGTGGGTCTGTTACATACATTTTGTAGCACTATTCTTGGCACAGACAAGATTTTAGGAAAGATTTGTTAGATGTGAATAATCTGAACTACTGTCATGAGCCAGGACATTTGAATGGAGAAATTAAATGGTTGATTGGAAATCTTATCACTAGCGGTTAATATTTAGGAATTGTTCACATGGAGTGGCTATTAGAAGCTTATAAGTGGATTGTAGAAAAGGGTGCTGAAAGAGAAGAGCAGAATCAGTGATTTGTACATCCTGCAGAATCAGTGATTTGTACATCCACCTCTGGTGTGCCTTAGGTCAGGAATACTGGTAATAGTTGGTCAGTCCCTGGCTCTATCTTTGGACCATACATTCAGGGAAAATTTAAGAAATAGTACAGAACTAAAAATTCTAGATTCAGGAAAACCTATAATTGAGGGTAGAGACATTCAAGGCATTCATATGTAAAGTTACTCAAAAATTAATCTCATTTTCATTGGCAGGGGTTTGGGGATATAGTAATTTTATCTTGATAAAGATTTGGTTAAGTATATTAGGAAAGACCAGTAACTACAGACAAAATGAAAAGCATAGTGTTTCCAAAATGAAAAGCATAGTGTTTCCAAAATGAAAGGGAGAGTGAAATTGAGGGTGGTAATGAGGGGTAAGAAGACCAGAAAGAAATGAAGAGAAACAATATCAAATCAGTAAAAAGTGAAGGGGTGGGGGGGGAGATGAAATGAGTTAATAAACAGTAATAACAAAATGAATAAGAAACAGTAGTCTAATTAAACAGCCCTATGGGTGGGCCTCCCTGGAGGCACAAGGGGTTAAGCACAGCACTATGGAGCTATCTGCATCCTCTGCAGCGCTAGTTCAGTCCCCTGCTTCGCCAGCCAGGGGGCTGCCCACATGGTGTGGCAGACCTGTCTCTCCCACTGCTCCCCTCAGCAGTGTATTTCAGTCAGTCTGCCTGTTCTGTTCCTTGCCTTCTGTCTCTGGTGAATTCTCTCACCACCCCCACCACCCCCACCTCTGGCCTGTACCCCTATACTTGTGTGCATAAATAAATAAATCTTTTAAAAATAAATAAATAAAATAAACAGCCCTACTAAGAATTCTTAAGCTAACTTCACCTATTAAAAAGCAAAAATCGGGCCTCCCCGGTGGCGCAGCGGTTGAGCGCTGGGTTGCGAAACTGCGCGCGGCCTCTGCGGTGCCGGTTCGATCCCCGGCTGCTCCCCGGCCACCAGAGGAGGGTCCCACATGGCGCGCAGACCTCTCCTGCCGCCCGCTGCTCCCCTCAGCAGTGTACTTCGGTCCCTGTGCCTGCTCTGCTTCCCGCTCTGGCTCTGGTGAATTCTCTCACCCTCCCGCACTTCTGACTATACCCAGTGCATGTATAAACAAAACAAACAAACAAACCAGCAAACAAATAAATAAAGCATGCCTCTATTAAAAAAAAAAAAAAAAAAAAAGCAAAAATCTGCAATATTAGTGTCAAAACAAAATTCAAGAACAAAAGCGTTGAACAAGACAAAGAGATATATACTGATAAAACCGTCTTTAACTTTTAAGCAGCAAAATGCATAGAAAAATAACTGGAAAAGTTAATTTAAAAACAGAGGAGATGTTAACTATGTGTCTTTACTGATTTGACAGGCCAGGTTAAACTAGATTGCCAACTTGAATGCCCACAGGAACTGATTGGGTGGCATGAATATGTGAAATCCTGGGCAAAGCAGGGGTGATGAGAATTGCATAGTGAACTGGAGAATGTATGCCTGGCCTAAAGGCATTGAGATTCAATGCATTTTAAAACATTTTGGCAGCCAAACAAAACATATCTTTGGCTTGCAGACTGCCAGTTTTCAACCTCTGAAACAAATTAAAATAGCAAAAATACAGGTTGAAAATAACACACTCAAAGTTGTAGAACAAGGGATATACATTCTTCCTCTAGATCTAGGAGTTTGTTTATAGAATTGATAATGTACTTAGTCACAGAAAAATTAAATATAAAAATTATGATTTATGTGTAATAATTTGTCATCTTAGTCTAATAAAGTTAGTGGTAAAAAAATAGATGATTATAAAAAATACTGTCTTGGAATTAAGAGACACTCTTTTAAAATAATCTCTGCACCAAAGGAAAGTCAAAACAATTTAAGAATCCTGTAGAAATAAATGGAAGGAGGAGAATTTTGTAGCAAAGTATGTGGAAGAGAACTGAAGCTTCCTGAAGGAAATGTATAATCTTAGATGTTTTTATTAATACAAGACTAGAAAGACTGAGATATATATGTCTGAGATATCCCAATTTATGAAACTAGAAAAAGTAAAAGAAAGTAATAATGATAAAAGCTGAAATAAAACACAAAAATGGTAAAAAAAAAAAATAAGTAAAACCTAATTCTGGTTCCTTGAAAAGGCAAATTATAGAAAATATCACTGATTAGAGGAAAAAATATTAAACATTAGTGGAGATCTATTATTACATGTGTCAATGGAATGAAAATTTCAGACTATAACAGTCCATTTGAAAAACAGAAGGAAATGAGAGATTTTTTCCCTCAAAATATAAATTCACAAAAATACAAAACCTAAAGTATTATCACTGTTATTTAACATTGCTTTGGTATTAGTGCAATAAAGCAACAATATATTTTGGTTTAAATATTGAAAAGAAAAGAACAAATTAGACCCAAGAATAAGAATTTATAGGAAAGATTATAGGTAATCTTATAGGTAAGATAAATATTAAAAGGACAATAGCTTTTCTCTATACTAGCAATAACTGATTAATACTGGAAATTGAGGAGAAAATCCAATTCACAGTACCATAAAATATCTAGGAATAATTTTGACTAGACTATTCTTAGCCAATAGACAAAATATATTAAATTTTACTGTGGTTCATAAATTAAGACCTGAAGTAATGGAGAAACTACCCTGTGTTCTGTGATGGGCATATTTAATATTATAAATTATTAATCCTCAAATTAATATACTTGGATGTGAGACTCATTTCTCCCCAGAAATATTCCTTCATAAAAAAGGAAGCTTCTCACATGCAGACATTACAAAGTGTCATTTTAACTGAACATGTTCTTACTTTATTCCAAATAACATTATATTTGGGGAAGACAGAATAAAATAACCTCAATCTGTTTTAATTTTGGAGTTTTAGACACCATCTGACAGAGTTGTTTTAGAAAAATGGACATGAATTTAAAAAAATTTATTTCTTGGAGTATGATCTCATAGTTTACTGTATTGTGTGTTGTGGAATTAAGGTTTTGTAAGATTATATAACTGTACAGTAAGCGGTTAGGTTGTAGAGATTAGGAATAAATATCCACCAAAAGAATTATTTAGAAAATTGGCCTAATGTCATGTATATATGTATTTGTCACTTGCTGCAAAATTTTCAGTGACAGCATCCTATCGTCACTGGATTGAAAAATCACCAAATCTCAAAAAGTTGACAGTTCTCTGTCAAATTGGAAGAGGTGATTTTAAAAGTAGCTCTAGCAATATGAAGACAGTGATGTAGAACATGCATGTGATGAATTTGCATAAAAACTTTCTTGAAATATAAGTAGGTGGATCAGTATTTCTAAATGGATATCTTTTATATTGTGACTTAAAGTATGTGTATATGAATATTTAATGTATTACTCTATAGTAGACTGTATGTTGCAACAGAACTTTGTTGCCGCTTTGCAGTGAAACCCAGTGAGGGACACAGCAATCATGGAGCAGGTTTGCAAGGCAAGACTCTGCTACTTGAGCAGAAGTTCTTGTGCTATTTATTGAAGCATACAGGCTAGTAACAGCTGATCATGCAGCAATGGTATGAGGAATGAAGTCCAGAGGGTGGGATAGGAATGGGGGACAAAGTTTTACGAGGGACAGGGAAGGGTACGTCGTGACCTTACGTTGAGACATCTGCGTCAGCAAAGTATTTGATGTTATCACAGGCAGAGTTATCCCGAGACCACCATGGAAAGAGTCACGTAATCAGGTCAACAGCGGTGCTTCATGATAGGAGCTATACTTTGTAGATAGTCGAGGAATTCTCTGCTATGATTTGTAGATAGCAAATAGATCACAGTTGCCCATGAGTGGCCAGCTAGTAGCCAGCTCATAGGAACCCATAACTATATAGTGTAATAATACCTTAAGTACAGTTCTATGTTATATATTGATTTATAGATATGTAATTAAAGTACCTATTTTATGTATAATATGTAGGACATGTATCTATTAAAGATATATGTATAGATAATAGAAATTAAAAATAGGGATTTGACTATTTGTAGCAAAGTTACTCAAGTTCGTCAAAAAGCTTGTATTTTGCTTTTTTTGTTTGTTTTTCTTACTGGAAAATGGGTATCCCCTCATATTCAGAATCGCTCTCCGTGTTAGGTTACAAAATACCCTTAATAATCTATGGCCATACCACCCTGAATATGCCCAATATCATTTGATTACGGAAGCTAAGTAGGGTCAGGCCTGGTTGGTACTTGGATGGGAGGCAAAATCCCCTAAGTAATATGACTTAAATAAGACCCCAGTTTATTTGTCACAAAAAAGTCTAGGTATGGTAGTGCAAGTCTTGGCTCTTGTGACTTCTTGCTCCACTATGAGAGAGAGCCTGACCTCATGGGCCCAAACATAGCATTTGCATCTCAGACAAGCAGAATGGAAGAGAAAAGGAATATTGGGGTACAACCAACATCTAAGTGGACATAGATAGTAATCTGAGGAAAGTATTGTGAAATATCCTGAATATATCAAACACCACACAGATATTGAACATCAGTTGAAATCAGAGAAATGGGAATCAAAAGCCATTCTGCACTCATCAGAATGCATAGCTTCAGTGCTTGTGTAAGGGTATTATAGAGAGATACAATTACTCCCTCACATCACTGGTGGCTGTGTGAATGGTGAGGTATGCTTGGAAAGCAATCAGACAGTAGCTATTGAGATAGCAAGTATGTTTTTCTTTTCTTTTTCTTTTTTTTTTAAAGATTTATTTTTATACAAAAGCCAGGGTATAGGCTAGATGCACGGGAGGGTGAGAGGATTCACCAGAGACAGAGCAGGGAACAGAACAGGCAGACTGACGAAATACACTGCTGAGGAGAGCAGTGGGCAAGACAGGAGAGGTCTGCTTGCTGTGTGGGTTGCTTTGAGGCCGGTGGGGATCGAACTAGCACTGCAGAGGCTGCGGACAGCCTCACAGCACTGCGCTCAACCACCTATGCCACCAGGGAGGCCCAGTATGTTTTTCTTTTGACAGAGCAATCCTACTTGGGGGGAGTCTGGCCTCTAGATAGTCACACTTGAGAACTTATGTAGTGAATGCAGAAAAAATTTGCCATTGCAGTGCCTTTTTTTTTTTTTTTTTTTTTTGGTAGTGGCTCAAATCTAGGAACAATCTGAGTGCTCTCCAGTAGGAACAGATGGAATAAATTGAGATATTATGCTTATGAGGTATTGTATTATTAAAAAGAACAAGTTTGATCTATCTTCTCTGTCCTAGAAGGCTATAAATACAATATATTCTAAAGTGATATAACCACAAAGGAATGTTTATATACATATAAACATACATCATATATGCACAGGCTATGATCCCCAATTAGAGAATATATTCTTTCCAAACTATACATATTGGTATCTCAGGAGAACAGAGGATCTTATTATTTCAGTTTTAGAACATATGTTATTTCTATATGCAGAGAAGCGAGTTTAGTGATTTGGAGTGTGAGCTTTGGAGCCCACATTTCTTGGGTTTGAATCTCAACTTGGCTGTGTAACCTTGGGAGATTATTGGACCCATCAGCACTTCAGTTTCCTTTGAGGTAAAATATGTATAAAAACATATTACTAGATTCTTTAAGAAAGCTAAAAATGATCCAGTAGTACCACTTGCATGTATTTATCTGAAGAATATGAAAGCACTAGTGTGAAAAGATTTATGCACTCCTATGTTCACAGCAACATTATTCAAAATAGCCAAGACATGGAATCAATTAAATGCCCACTAGTGAACAAATGGATAAAGAAATTGTGATATATATACTCAATGGAATACTACTCAGCTATTAAAAAAGACGAAATTCTGCCCTTTGTGACAATATGGATGTAACTTGAGGTGATTATGCTAAGTGAAATAAATCAGAAAGTGAAAGACAATTACTGGATGGTTTCCACTCATTTGTGGAATGTAAATCAACCAAAGAAAACAAACTGACAAAACACAACAAAAATAACTGTTAGATTCTGTGAAAAATATGGTGGTTATCAAAGGGGATGAGGGTGGAATATGTGATAAGGTATTGGTGTGGAGCTTTATTGGTAGGTGAATGATGCATATGTAGTGCTGAGGTGTGAAGCTGTACTATCCAAAATTATATAGTTTTATAAACAAATGATAATTAAATAAAATTTGATTTAAAAAAACTAGTATCTACTGTGTAGGGTTTAAATGAGTTAATATATGTAAAGTATTTGGTGCAGAATAAATTCTACATACGAAGGCTATTTCCGTTATTGTCTTTTGATGACTATATTCCCTTTATTGAGGGTAACAAAGTAAAACAAGACCAAAACCTCCCAAATATATAAAAACCCAGAGTGCTAGAAATACAAACTCAGTTCATTCAAATTCCAGTTCATCCAGACTCTGGTCATAACCTTGGTGAGGTGCAAGTGAGCATCAAGTCAGGGAGAGTGGGGACAGGAGTGAGGCCAAGAGAAAGAGTGGGAGAGGGCCCCTGTAGATCCCCTAGTGATGATCATGCTCACTGTGGTACCTACCTTCTCAGTGACAGTAAGGGCCTATCAGGTCCTGCCTTCTCACCTCTATCCCACCTCTGGCCAGAACTTCCAAGGCCAGTCCCAAATGGTTTTGCCCTCTCCTTGCTCCCTCCTCACTAGTTCAGGCTTCTAGGCTTACTTCTCTCCTCCTTTTCTACATTCTTCTCTGTGATTAGTAGTAAGTTAGGGTTTTGTATGAGCCACAATGAGGCTGGGGCCAGGGAAGGAGGGTGGAGATGGGATAAAGGGAGAAGAAGAGGCGTTTAAGGATCCTTCTCTCTTCGTTGGATCTCAAGCTACATCAGCTCCTCTTTTGTGTCCACACGGGTCTGAGAGAGTGCACTGTAGGCATCAGCAGCTGTCCTGGAGTCCTGCTGCATGTTGGGGAAAGAATGTAGAAAAGGAGGAGAGAAGTAAGCCTAGAAGCCTGAACTAGTGAGGAGGGAGCAAGGAGAGGGCAGAACCATTTGGGACTGGCCTTGGAAGTTTTGGCCAGAGATGGGGTAGGAGTGAAAAGGCAGGACCTGGATAGGCCCTTACTGTCACTGAGAAGGCCAGCACTTGGTGGGCTGGCGGTGAGAGACGGCTGCGTGGTCAGCTTCTCCCAATGGGCCAGGTTGCTGCTCAGCACAGGCAAATGGGCACTGTACTGCCTTGGTCAGTCCATGTACTCAGACTGCTCTGTGCCCTGAGAGTCTGCAGCAGATACCCTGGTGATGTTGCTGGCTGTTGCAAGGATCGAGGAGAGCAGGGCTGGCTGGCCTGTGTGAGTGGAAGGCAGGCTATGGTAGTTGGGCTCAGCTCAACTGAGCGCTTTGGTTGGGGGTGCTGCTAGGCAGGAGCAGCCTCGCTCTTCTTGGTGTTGGGCTGAGTCTGTGTTCTCAGTGCTGGCGCAACACCCCCTGGCAGAAGGGACAGCTGCTGTGGCCACTGCCACCCAACTTCTGTTATTTTTTACATAAAAAATATTAGTAAGATAAGACAAGGGTAGAGAAAAAGTCATTGTATTCTTTTTGTGGTAAAATGCTGAACACATTTGCATCAGTCTTAGCGCTTGATTTTGAAGAATATGATGCAGCTATGTCATCTTTCTTAATGCCTTTCTTCCTTTTGCACTGTAGTGAAGAAATGGGACCAGCTCGCCCAAGAGAAGTACAAAACATTAGGAATCTTGTATTTACTGTAAACTAGGCTGTCTTCACTGGATTGTCAATAGAATTATCATTGATTCCATGTCTAGACATTTCAGTGATGAAAACATCAGTTTGAGAAATAAAGGGACATAGTTAATGGCTTTATGTGTAAAAGTCTATCTCATCAGTCTACTGAGGCGTGACAAATTTTATTTTCCAGAAATGACCATGACTCTCTCTCCCACCCTGCATATTTTTCCACAGTGGCAAATGCTACTTCCTCCACTAAGGAAACTGGACTTTGAGTCTGGACAGGCAGATCTAGTAGAATATGACAGAAGTGACACTGTGTGACAGCCACGGCTGGGTTATGAGTGCCAGTGCAGCTCCCCTTGTTTGTGGGAACACTTGTAGTAGGAGCCCTGAACCATAACAAGTCCAGTCACACTAAGACCATCGTGCTGGAAAGATCACCCCTTGTGCTCCCACCAGCAACCCAGCTGAGACCCTTTCAGATGCATCAGCTCTCGGGCATGTGAGTCAGCCAAATGGTCAGCTCGGCCCAGCCAAACCCACACATGACTGCAGTCCCAGCCATCACTAGGCTGCAAACACCTGAGAGCCTGACCAGACCCTTTCCCAATTCATGACATGCAAAAGAAAATTGTTGTTGTGAGCTGTGAAGTTATGGGGAAACTTGTTCTGGAACAGTGGTAACTGGAATATGTGGGTTTAGTAAATAGCAACTTAACTGTAATGATGTCAGTTCACTTCTGTGAGAAGACCCTTTTGCAGGGCCAATCCCACCTATTTACTGCATACAAATAAATGGTGTCAGGCAAGAAATGTTTGCCACTTGTAATCACACAATAGTCTTGAAACTTGGTATCCTTTTTTTCATTACCATTATATTTTAAGTGTTATGTTTTATATATACTAAAAGTATAGCAAACAATATACATAATTTTCATTTTCAGTTGTTGCCAAATCCCCTGCTGGGCTCTGAAGTCTCTTTTGTGTGTTTTGAATTGGTGTGCTATATATACACTTTTCTGTAAGCTGTGTTAGGGAACTAACTCGCATCAGTCAGACCAAATTATGAACACTTCTTGTTTGTTCCCAGCATCTGCTTCTGTCTTCTTTCAGGAATTCTCCTAGGTAATTCTTCAATTTCCCAATTTTAGTGGATCAGCATATCCATTGACTCAGTGAGTCAAGGATAGTACAAACCCAGTCAGATGAGCAGTGAGGATTTGATAGTATGCAGCTGTGAGGTCTGGTGCTGGCAGAGGCATCACACTGTCATGAGGACAAGACAACTTGTTGATGAAGGTGACTTGTTGAGAAGGGCAGGAGTAAGATGTGGGGAGAAATGCACCCGAGAACATCTTTCATTTGAGGTAAACCTGAAGTCCGACCCCACTCCTAGATTTTCAGTTATGTGGCCCAAAAAATTATTTTTATTACTGCAAGCTTGAGTTGGGTTTTCTGTTGCAACCAAACAATTCCTAACTCACAGTAAGTCACCATATCTGCAGCATTTTTGTGGCTCTGGGTAACATTTCAGAGAGATCTTGCTAGGCAGTTCATCTAGTGATTCACCTTAGGTCTTGTGAGGCCTGATGGGAAGGATTAAGAATGTTTTGCTTAAAGAATAGACCAAGGGGAGACAAAGCTGCCTTCAGATACTCAGATGTCATATGGAAGAAGCAATACATTTGTTCTTTGTGGTTCCAGACTGATTCAGAACTGGAACCAACTTGTGCCGTGTTAACAAAGATAGAATTCAGCCTAATAAAAAGAAAGATGGTCTAGCTATTTGAACTGTTGAATAGTGCAAGGGGCTTATGCTTGTTTTCTTTCACTGAAAATATTCAATGGTAACTGGAACATGAGAGTTTGGTAAATAACAACACAAGTTGTATTTTACTGATAGTACTTTGTGTAAAGAATGGGGGAACATGATTTCTGTGTCCTTTAGTTCTGAAATGACATGATTTTCTCCTTTCTTGGTCATCAGAAGACAAGTGATTATGTGATTCTTAAGGAAACTAAAGCTTTTCAGATCCTCAGTTTCCTTATCCATAAAATGGCAATATTACTACTTTGTCAACTGATTTTTGTGAACCTCACATTAATGTATGTGAAAATGCTTTGAAAGCCAAACTCTTGCACAAATATTACATGCTATTCTTCTTTCTTACATTGTAATCTCCAATTTAAACAATGTAGACAATTCCTTGAAGTTCTTTATTTTGATCTACAGGTAGTTTGAAAAAAAAAAAGTGATATTTAATCCAAATAAATAGGATTGGGCCTCCCCGGTGGCGCAGAGATTGAGCGCTGGGTTGCAAAGCTGGGCGCAGTCTCTGCAGTGCCGGTTCAATCCACGGCCACTGGGTGAGGGTCCGACATGGCACGCAGACCTCTCCTGCTGCCTGCTGCTCCCCTCAGCAGTGTATTTCGTCAGTCTGCCTGTTCTGTACCCCTCTCTGGCTCTGGTGAATTCTCTCACCCTCCCGCGCTTCTGACTGTACCCAGTGCTTGTATAAATAAATAAATAAATCTTTAAAAAAAATTAAAAACCACAAATAAATAGGATTTAGCATGCCCAGTCCATCTAATTCCCTAATTTTTTCAGTTGCAAAATCAGATGAACTTAGTGTCTTACAGTAACAAGACTTTCTCAGTGGTTACTATGAGACAGAGCTATAACTGGGCCAAGAATAAAATTGTAATCTAGACTAGGTCATTCTGCGTTGCATTAAGCCTCACAAATCTGGAAGTCAATCTTATCCCATTGTTACTGAAAGGAAGGCTGTCCATGGAGAGGCAGATCTTTTTGTTCTCTAAAGCCCCACTGCCCTCTTTCTGCTCCTCCTCATTCTTGGTGTTTGCTGCCTAGAGACCATGGGAGTGCTGGGAGATTTCTGTGCGGAGGTGCCAAGCTCTTGAGTTAGGTAATGAGGATTTCATTTCCCGCACACAATGGGCGAGGAAACTAACAGCATGCAGAGCAAATTCTGGGACCAACTGTTCCTCTGACCACTTCAGTTTCGATAGAAATGAGATGTCGCTGCCTGCTTTGCACTTTTCAAATGGCAAGTTGGGAGCTGTCTTTCCAGGGCTGGTTTGTATTTTGGCGTCTCCTGGAGATGGTGAACTGCAGTCGGCTCTGTGGGCCACCTGCAAGAAACTGGTGAGACCGTACCATTGTCTCTTCTCATAACACTGCCGCTCTGTCCCCTGCCTTAACTCAGCATATATTAGCCACTGTGTCCTCCCCAGGCCGCAGCCTCTTCTGAGTGTTAGGGTCTTTTGTTTGGAAGCCCCCTCATTCTGGAGCATTGCTCATAGTGGCCATGGGATAATATGAGTAGTTGGGAAAGAGATGGATGTAGATTTACAAGTGTATCAAATCCTAACCCAAGTTGCTGAGCAAGTAAAGTGTGAGCACAATTATTTCGTTCTCTAAAACAAACAAAACAAAACAAAAAAAACCCCTGTAAAATAAAGACAAGATAGAAAACATTTATTCTGTTATAAAACCAACTCTAAGCCCAGACCCTACTCTTAGCTTTCAACAGTGCAAGCAAAAGAGCAAGTAATTTGATTCATTTGCATGTGTAGGATTCTTTTGTGTTTTTTCCCTCTGTTTGGCTTGCACAGATAGTTTCCATTAACTTTAATGTGAAAATATGTATGAATCTCTAGAAAACACTCCTTTGAGACTCCCCAAAGAGCAGTCAAGCTATGGAAAAAATTCCTTTGTGCCACAAGCAAGGTGGGGCCCTGAGTATTGATAACGGGCTTATTCGTTCCTTATAGCAGTACATCTACTTGCTGAGTGGACTCAACCATTTTTCTTTATTGCATTTGTTCTAAGTCCAAAGGATCAGTGCTCCCTGTAACTGGCTGCTGATTATATGCTTCTATGCCACATTCACAAGCATTCACATTTTTAAGGAAGATTTATTTATTTATGCATACAAGTGCTAGGGTACAGGCCAGAGGTATGGAGGGTGAGAGGACCCACCAGAGACAGAGTGGGGAACAGAACAGGCAGATTGACTGAAGTACACTGCTGAGGGGAGCAGCGGGCAAGACAGGAGAGGTCTGCTGCGCCATGTGGGCAGCTCCCTGGCCAGGGATCAAACTCATGCTGAAGTGGCTGCGGATAGCTTCATAGGTTGTGTCTTAAACCCTTGCATCACCAGGGTAGCCCTGCATTCACATTTTTATAAAATTAATTCTTATCAAAGTAGTATATGCACAGGGTAAGATGAAACAAGACAAGATCCTTACTATGAAAAGCAAGACTGCTCTGCCCAGCACCTTCCTATTTCTTGTTCTTCTCAGAGGTGACCACTTCATTATGCTTGTACTGGTTAATGGTTTTTTGTTTTTTGTTTTTTTTTTAATGTGTGCATATATAGTTTTATTTTAAAATGCATTGTTTTCTAAAGTACAGTATTTTTTTCGGATTTTTAATGTATTATATTTTCTGAATTTTTTTTTAATAATAAATTTTATTTTTATATTCCCCATACAATTGCAACCCCCCCATTCTGACCCCAATCCCTCCCCTCCCACCCCTCACCCCCCAAAAAGTGTCTCTGGTTCATAGTTTTTTGTTGATTTTGATTTTCGCTTTCTTATAGTTATTCATTTTTCTGGTCCCTTATTTAAGTTTTCTAGATTCCTGCTATGAGTGAGACCATCCGGTATTTTTCTTTTTCTTTTTGGCTTATTTTGCTGAGCATGATCCCTTCCAGCGCCATCCATGTTGCTGCAAATTGCATGTGTTTATCTTTTTTGAATGCTGAGTAATATTCCATGGTATATATGTACCACATCTTCTTAATCCAGTCATCTATTTTTGGGCATTTGGGCTGTTTCCAAAGCTTAGCTATTGTAAATAGTGCTGCTATAAACATAGGGGTGCAGGTGTTCTTTGGAATTGATGTTTCTGTGTCCTTTGGGTAAATACCTAGGAGTGAAATTGCTGGATCATATGGAAGCTCTATGTTTAGTAGGTCCAGAAATCTCCACACAGCTCTCCATAGTGGTTGGACCAGTTTGCACTCCCACCAACAGTGCAGAAGAGTTCCTTTTTCTCCACACCCTCGCCAACACTTGTTGTTGCTAGTTTTTTTAATATGTGCCATTCTCACTGGTGTAAGATGGTATCTCATTGTAGTTTTGATTTGCATTTCCCTGATGACAAGTGTTTTCATATGCCTGTTGGCCATTTGCATTTCCTCTTCAGAGAAGTTTCTTTTTAGCTCTTCTGCCCATTTTTTGACGGGATTATTTTCTTTGTTGTTGTTGAGTCTCATCAGCTCTCTGCAGATTTTTGTGATCAGTCCATTATCATTAGTGTTGTGTGCAAAAATGTTCTCCCAGTTGGTGGGGTTTCTCTTTGTTTTTGTTATGGTCTCTTTTGCTGTACAGAAGCTCTTTAATTTGATGTAGTCCCAGCTGTTTATCTTTGCCTTCACTATCACTGCTTTGGGTGATGTGTTGGTTAATGTTTTTTAATAGGCTATTTTAAAGAGCCATTTTAGATAGAGCAAAACTGAGCAGAAGGAGCTGGTTTGTGTTTGTAACACTGCTGCTAACCCCCCTGTCTGAGTATCCAGACCCACATCTCTGCAGTCTGTGTGCTGTCAGTGTGCTTCACAGGGTCAGTCCCAGGGTGAGGGGGATGCAGTCCAGCACCCTGTCCTCTACACTGAGAACCTGGCCTGCCTGGTACACCCCAGCTCCTCTGCATTCATCCCTCCTTAGCTAAGGGTGCACCCATACTA
The DNA here is from genome assembly GCF_014898055.3 of Talpa occidentalis. Classification (NCBI taxonomy): domain Eukaryota; kingdom Metazoa; phylum Chordata; class Mammalia; order Eulipotyphla; family Talpidae; genus Talpa; species Talpa occidentalis. The sequence goes on along the minus strand of NW_023605083.1, from coordinate 98,656,840 downwards.
CTCAGCTCTCCCCCTTCCCAGGACCACCAGCTGTGAGGGGCACAGCTCTGAGGGGAGCACAGCTCCAGGGTTTACATGGGAGCAGAGCTCTCATTCTCCTGACATTGATATTTGTTTATTTTTCAAATTTAGACTTTTTTTTAAAGATTTATTTATTTATGCATACAAGAACTGGGGTACAGGCCTGAGGTGTGGGGGGTGAGAGGATTTACCAGAGACAGAGTGGGGAATAGAACAGGCAGATCTACTGAAATACACTGCTGAGGGGAGCAGCGGGCAAGACAGGAGAGGTCTGCTGCACCATGTGGGTAGCTCCCTGGCCAGGGATCGAACTCTTAATCCCTTGCGTCTTAACCCCTTGCGCCACCAGGGAGGCCCAAATTTAGACATTTTGTTACCTCCTTCTGGATGAGGATTTAACTCACCTTTCATCCCTCCAAGTGTCATAATATCATTATTTTCCATTCCTTTCTTGGTTATCTCTTTTATTTTAATAATGTATTTTTATTCTTGTACTGTGAACTGTATATAATATCTTTAACTTCATTTTTGAGGATGGATGTTATTTTCACTATCCTTTCTACCAAATCTATCTACCTTGTTTTCTGTTTCCAATATCTTTCATCTATACTTTAACCTTTTTTTGCTAGCAAGAATGATAATTTTCAAGTGTTCTATAAAGTTGTCTGGCATACTTGTGTCTAGGTCCCTTTACATAGTGTTAATATTATTGTGAGTACATAAATATTCTTCCCTGCAGAATGAAGTCATATGCTGTGATTTTGTTACTGTTTTAATGCAGCTTGTTTTGATGTAGTTTCTGGATTTTTCATTATTTTTATTACATCATTTCTTTCATACTGCTCATCCAATCAGATTTCCATTAAAAAAAAAAAAAACAAAACTTATCTTCTCAGGCACTTTGTTCTCTCCAACCAGTCTGCACTTGTTCTCCAGACTAACTGCATGGGTATCTTCTGGAGACTTCCCTTGACTGTTTTTCTCTAATAGAGTCACTGCTTCCTGGACCCCTCTTCCTCTCTTTTTTCAGTTTACTCCCTTGTTTTGCTGGAACATATTCCCAAACAATTTGCTTAGAAAGGGTGTTGGCAGTTTAAAGTTTTGGTCAGAGTCTTTGCATGTTTTTAAATGTCTTTTTACCTCTAAGATTGATTATAGTTAGGTCAGATGTAGAAGTTTAGGTTGAAAATCATTTTATTATTTTTTTTTTTAAGATTTATTTATTTATTCATACAAGCATTGGGTACAGTCAGAAGCGCGGGAGGGTGAGAGAATTCACCAGAGCCAGAGCAGGGAGCAGAACAGGCAGAATGGCTGAAGTACACTGCTGAGGGGAGCAGCGGGCAGCAGAAGAGGTCTGCGCGCCATGTGGGACCCTCGCTGGCATGCGGGGATCGAACCCGCGCTGCAGAGGCTGCTGGCAGCTTCGCAGCCCAGCACTCAACCACTGCGCCACCTGGGAGGCCCTGAAAATCATTTTAATTTGAAAGATATTTGCTTTGAAAATCAGATCTTTGAAGGTATTTGCTTTGTTGCCATTTAGAATTCAATATTGTTTACTGATGGTGGCCATTTTCTCATTCTCCATACACACACCTTCCCTAAACTTAGGCATTCTTGATGTTTTGAAACTGTGTAAAAGTTGTGTTTTCTTGTGGGTTTGTTCTCTTTCATTTTACCTAACATGGGTTCTAGAGATGCTAGTTATTCAACTTTAAGGAATTCTCTTATATTAGTTCTTTGATACTTTACTTTCTTTCCATTGGTCTATCTTTCTGGAGCATCTGTTAATTGGTTGTTTGAGCTCTTGGGTTGGCTTTCTCGTTCCTGTTTCCATCTCATTTTTACTTTGTTCTGTGCATTAGGAGAATTCCTTGATCAGTCCTCTATTGAGTGTTTTAGTTTGATAAACTCATTTAAATTTTTTTGAGCGCTTTTATTTGTCTTAGCTTATCCTTTTCTTTATAGCTCCTTGGCTATTTTAAATTGATATACATCACCTTGAATCTCAAACTCTTATCAATGAGACCTTCTTTGAGTATGCTATATAGATTAGCCTTCTTCCTCACTAGTTCCCATCCCTGTTTGTGTTTCTTTGGATTCCACAACCTTTGCACATTCTGTTCACTCTTTCTTAACTTTCCTTTTATCCCTTTTCACTACTTTGGTATGTTTTTGTGATAATTCAATTATGCTTATCAAGTAAATTGTTTGATGTTTAGATTCAATGTGCAGAGAAGAGTTTGGAAGTCATCAGTTTACAGATGGTGTACAGATGATGGGATTAGTAGAATCATGAAGAAAATATTTGTAATAAGGGAAGAAAAAGACCCAGGACCTAGGCCTGGAAAAACTCTAAAGTGTAGAGAATGGAAAGAAGGGTAGGAACCAGCAAAGGAGACAGACAGAGGATGGTGGCTGAGATAAGAGAGAAATTAGGAGACTATGACATCACAGTTGTGTTTAAAAAAGAACAGAATTGCTCAGCTTTGCTGAGAGGACTGAAAATATCCATTGCAATGGACCACATAGAAGTCATTGAGGACCTCAGCAGACAATCTTTTGGTTGAGTAATAGGGGTTAGGTAGAGTTGTTAATACAAGGAAGAAATTAAGACAACCAGTAAACATAACTCTGAACAGTTCTGCTTTAGGGGGGAAGAGATAACTCAGATATTAGCTGGAGGAAGATACCTATATTCCAGGTGATTTTTCAATTGAAGAAAATTAAGCGTGTTTAATGTTATATTCCAGTGAAAATGGAGTGGTATTTCAGGAAATCACAGGTATATTGTGGATATTGAGGACATTAGAGCTAAAGGGGTAAGCTGGAAAGCTATATATATGCATATCAAACAAACCCAAAAGGTGAATAAGGTTGGATATTTGATTAAGATGAGATTATGTGTGACCTTTCTTAACTTTAGATAGGAAGTTAGATAGGAAGTAGATGAGAACTACTTAGAGATTATGGGACAGAAAGATGGATGATATTTAAGGTATATTGCTCTAGTATATCTCCACGGGGGAGAGGCTGGAAACAGGAAGACTTTGTGAGAAAGTTTCTGAAACTTAGATGGATCATTCTGAGGACCTGGACTAGATTCACACTGAAAGGAAATGAAATATGGCAACACTTCCAAAGACAGTTAATAGGTTTTAGGGACCAAATGGTTGGTTGCAAAAAGAAAAGCAGAAGGAAGTTTTAAATGGGATGTTAAATTTCTTCAAATAAGGGGGCCTGAAAAATGATCGGTGGCACTGTCAGAAATGAATTAGGAGCATGAAAGAAAGAAGGAACAGCTAGTTACAAAGTTGGTAACCACTGAGAAGTTGAGAAGGATTAAGAATAAGGGGAAAATTAGATTTGACATAAGAAATTATGGGATCTTTTTGAGAAAAAATTTACAAAGAGTGATAGTAGGAAAATATCCTGGTGGGTTACATTCTTAGAAAATGGATGAGCGAGTTCTTTTGTGTTTATTAGGAGGCAAGGCAGCAGTTGTTCACAATGTGAAGGTAGTGAGCTTTCATTTGTGTCCCCACCTGTCCTCCCACAGAGCAGGCACTCTGAATTCTTGTTAAATAAATGAAAGAATAATAATTTATTTTGGAATGTCTCTTTTTTCCCTCATCAGTGAATGTTCGAGAGAAGACCTTCCAAAGAACAACCCCAGTAGCATATTCTTTGGGTAAGATGAGGAAATTAAAAAAGGACTGAAAGTATTTTATTTTCATCTCATTGAGAATCACTACTTAAAAACTGATCCGTGATTTAAATGATTATGCTATTGTTATTTTATTTTATTTTTTTAAAAGATTTATTTATTTATTTTATACAAGAACCGGGGTACAGGCCAGATGCGCGGGAGGGTGAGAGGATTCACCGGAGACAGAGCTGGGAACAGAACAGGCAGACTGATGAAACACACTGCTGAGGGGAGCAGCGGGCGAGACAAGAGAGGCCTGCCGCTCCATGTGGGACCCTCACCTGCCAGCCAGGATCGAACTGGTGCTGCAAAGGTTGCAGACAGCTTCACAGCGCAGTGCTCAACCGCCTGCGCCACCAGGGGAGGCCCTTATTGTTATTTTAAATATCATTGTTCTCTGAAAAGATTTCTTTTCCCTGCCCCCTTTTTACTTTCTATATTTTTATAAGATTTTCCCCACCTGGTTTTAAATTTTATTGCATAAATGTAACTGTGAAAAAAGAAAAGAAAAAGGAAAATTACAGTTCAATAAGCAACTGTTCTCAGTATTGCGTTTCTTTTCTAGTGCATGTCTCTGAATATGTAGTCTGATGCACCTGTGATCAGATAATAAAATTTTTCATTTGGCATTTTAAAATGTAACATGTCAAACATGTTTTTTAAATTATTGTATTAGACTTCATAACTATGAGGGGGATCTTGTTTTTATTTTAATTCTTTTTTTAAAAAAGATTTATTTTATTTATACAATAGTTGGAGCACAGGCCAGAGGCGTGGGAGGGTAAGAGGATTCACCAGAGACAGAGCGGGATGCAGAACAGGCAGATGGACCGAAAGCACTGCTGAGGGGAGCAGCGGGAGAGACAGGAGAGGTCTGCCGTGCCATGTGGGTATCTCCCTGGCTGGCCGGGAATCAAACCCTCGCTGCAGAGGCTATGGACATCTTCACAGCACTGTGCTCAACCCGCTGCGCCACTGGGGAGGCCCTTTATTTTAATTCTTAAAGTCAGACAGCCAGTTTCAGTAGGGAATAAGTGATGATTAGCTATATAAGGATGAGAAGATAAAATGAGCCAGTCTCTCTTCCATTGGCCCAGTCTTCCCACCACTATTGTGGCTCCCTTGCCATGGTATATTCTGTAGGTAGGATGCTCAGTTTCAGCCTTCTAAAATGTGCTTTTCAGCAGAGGCTTCTGACTCAGGGTACTTGAAGGAGACGCTGGCTGTAGGCTGTAGGGCCATCACCACCCTACTCTCGCCTCCCATGCCTGTGAGGGGTATGTAAGGGTCACAGACAGGCACAAACAGGGATGAGCATCCAGCATCAACCTTATTTGGTCTGGTGAGTGAATTTAAACTTCACCTCTGCTGATTAGTTTCTGAAATGATGTGTGTAGAGATAGGAAAAATCTTTTAGAAAATAGAAAGCAATTATACTGGCAACTCTCCAAGTGATGATGAAATGGTAAAATGGAAAAACAGACAGATGTAGTAAAAAACACAACTGGATTGTATGTTTCATAATACACAACTGACTGTATTTCATAAATGTACTTTGGCTTGATAGAAAAAAAATTCCTAGTAATTTAGACAAGGCATAATTAACATCTAAGTGGAGAACAGACTAAGATTTGGCAGCCAAAGGAAGGAGTTAAGGTCTACCTAGAAATGATGACAATTTATCTATTTTTCTATTTGAATTCTCCCCACTTTCAAAACCAACAAATGATTGGAAAAAAGTATCAGTTTTAGTGACATTATTAGGAAGGGTAATTGCCTCTGTGATATTCAGTCCTGGACACTTGGGTTTGCTAATTTGACTATAGTTACAGTGAATCTTTAGTTATGGCCCAGTTTTCATTATGGTCCTTGCCAAGATTACTTCACTCTAGAGAACTGGTGTTACAAAACATTTTATTGCTTAATGATTTTAATCTTCATTTTATAAGAAAAATTAAGTCTTTATTGAATATATAGTATTCAGTATTATATATTGAATGCAAATGAGACATCTGGACACTTAGAAGTATTAACTTTGTATTACAGTACTCTTAACTTCCCATTAACTTAACCTGAAAAAGTTATCTAATTCAATTTTTCTGGATATTAATATGACATTTTAGCCTTCATTATGTCAAAGTTTTAAAAACACTCAACTATTAGACACTTAGCAATGAATGCCTTTACATCATCACCTCAGATTTAAGGATGTTTAAATGTGCAGTTGCTCATGTCTTAGCAGCCGTCTTGGCAGTGGGTTTGGAACTATTGTGCCATGTTGGATTCTGTTTCTGCCTTGTAGACTGGGGTTGCTGCCAGTCTGTGGGTACATCCCCTCCCCGTAGCTCTTCCCACACTGTAGAGAATGCCAATCCAATGTGCTTAGTTGTGTAAGTTACAGCATTTGGCCTAGATTCATCAAACAGTCTTTGAGTTTATAAAATAGATCCAGAATTTTAATTTATACTTTATCCTCAGAGGTGGGTTTCATTTCTAGAGGACACCGGGGATAGATGTATGGATTTTCACCCTTAGAATTTTTTTAAAAAATTATCTGTAGTAAGTAGTATAGATGAGAATTAAAAATGTAGTCTAGATGAAAATAAAAAATAATTCCTTACCTTTCATTTCCCATATAGGTTTTCTAAATTCTGTGTCATTTCCATATTATTATATAAATTCCTTTAACATTTTGAACTATACCATAGATATATACAAAATAGGTACATATTCCATTTATTCTTGTTTCTCTATGAATGCAAATGAACACACCATTTCCACTTATGTGAACAGAAGTGTCATTGGGTTATTAACCTTTCCTTATTTGTCTTTTGATGTTGAATCATATTTGTTCTCAAAATATGTTAATGATGAATTTATTTAAAGGTGTTTGTTGAGAAATTCCCAGTGAACTTATATTTGTCAAAAGGCCATTGTTTAGTTGCCATAGTTATCAGCCATTCCCAGCCTCACCTGATCCCTCACTCATGTCCAGGAGTATTTAAGAAGCACACCCAGAAAACTGTTGCTTCTGTTTCATTGACCTGCATTGAGGTATGTGCTCATGCCTTGAACCAACAACTCTAGCTGGGATAGTGCTGAGCAGCTGAGGCTTGGAATCACCTTCCTGCAAGAGTTTAGAGCTATCAGATGTGCAGACACCCAGTCAGAAGTAGGGAGTTATCTAGAGCAGGAGGAAATGGATGAAGGGCAAAAGGTACCCTGGTTACTGAACCATGTGATTGAAGTCATTTGGAGTTTATTGATAAAAATGCTTCCTTTGTTTCACTGGTTTCTTTTTCTCTTTTTAGGGGTTGTGGCCACAACCAAACGGACGGGCATTCCAGCTCCTCGAGAACTTTCCGTAACTGTCTCAAGAGAGAGAACTGTGCCACGTGGTCCTTCCAACACAAGGAAATCGGTTTCTAGTCCAACCTCTTCCAGCACACCCACTCCTACCAAGCACCTGAGAACCACATCTACTAGACCCAAGCAAGAGAATGAAGGTGGAGAAAAGGCTGTGCTTGAATCCCAAGTTCGGGAGCTTTTGGCAGAAGCCAAAGCAAAAGATAGTGAAATTAACAGGCTTCGAAGTGAGCTAAAGAAATATAAGGAGAAAAAGACTCTGAGCCCTGAAGGAACTGATGTTTTGGACCCAAATGTAGATGGAACATCAGTCTTAGCAGGTGACTCAGAACCTTTAATCAGAGCTCTTGAAGAAAAGAACAAGAATTTTCAGAAAGAACTTGCTGATCTAGAGGAAGAAAACCGGGTGTTGAAAGAGAAACTAACTTATCTTGAGCAGTCACCAAATTCAGAAGGGGAAGCAAGTCACACCGGTGATAGCAGCTGCCCGACATCTATAACTCAAGAGTCAAGCTTCGGAAGCTCAACTGGAAATCAGTTGTCAGGTGAAATCGATGAATATAAAAAAAATATACATGAAAATGCATTACGGACATCGGGTTCTTCAAGTAGTGATGTTACCAAAGCTTCTTTGTCACCAGATGCCTCTGATTTTGAACACATCTCAGCAGATACCCCCTCCAGACCCCAGTCTTCCACTAGCAATCCCTTTAAGAGTTCTCGGTGTTCTACCACCGGAAGCTCCCCTAACAATGTGAGCGAGTTGTCCCTGGCTTCCCTTACAGAGAAGATACAGAAGATGGAAGAAAACCACCATAGCACAGCTGAAGAACTGCAGGCTACTTTGCAAGAATTATCAGACCAGCAACAAATGGTGCAGGAATTGACAGCAGAAAATGAGAAACTGGTCGATGAGAAGACTCTCTTAGAAACTTCCTTTCACCAGCATCGAGAGAGGGCAGAACAACTAAGTCAAGAAAATGAGAAGTTAATAAATCTTTTACAAGAGCGAGTAAAGAATGAAGAGCCCAAGGTTCAAGAAGGGAAAATCCTTGAATTGGAACAGAAGTGCACAGAAATTATTGAACAGGGCCGCTTTGAAAGAGAAAAGCTGCTCAACATCCAACAGCAGTTGACCTGTAGCTTACGGAAGGTGGAGGAAGAAAACCAAGGAGCTTTGGAAATGATTAAACACCTGAAGGAAGAAAATGAAAAACTGAATGGGTTTCTAGAACTGGAACGGCATAATAATAGTGCAATGGTCAAAACTTTGGAAGAATGTAAAGTTACCTTGGAAGGACTGAAGATTGAAAATGGGTCTTTGAAGGCTAACTTGGAGAATGAGAAGCAAAAAGCCACTGAGACCTGTCACATGGGGCAAATGGCAGAGGGCTACGAAGTTCAAGAAATGTTGAAATTAGCTCGAGCTGAGAAAGATCAGCTGGAACTGACCTGTACAGAGCTCAGACAAGAATTACTAAAGGCAAATGGGGAAGTTAAACATGTTTCAAGCCTGTTAGCCAAGGTAAGAAGAGCTGTCTCCTCACTGCTATTTGCTTATCCTTGTTAACGTTTCTGTCCTTGACCTTTAAATTCACAGAGCACAGAAAATCATTTGCTTAGTCAATATCAATCTTGATTCTATTAGATTCTAGACAGATTGGGGTGATAAAATGAAGCACCCCAAGTTCTGACTACAGGCAGTTCCAAGTGTAAAAGGAATATAATGAAGTCAAATCACTATGACTCAGGGATATAGAATATCCTAGAGGACAGCCCAGCGTTAAGTACAAAGGAGGAACAGCTAGAATAATGTGGAAGACAGGGGAGAGGGGAAGTAATACAGGAGGACTTCTTGAAAGAGGTGGCAGTATCTGAGTCTTGAGATTGAGAATTATCCAGGTCTACCAGCATGTTTTTGGTTACTCAGAACAAAAAATCACCCCAAATTTCCCCACCAGGTAATACCATAATCACTGTTCTGGTGTTTTCTTCCAGATGTGTGTATGCTCACATGTGTGTGTTCTGTATCCAGTAAGTTAAAAATTTTTTAAGCATAATCCTGTACATATGTTCATTTTGGAATTTTATATTTTCTGATCATTTTGTCATCACTAACTATTCTTTTAAACATAATCTCAAAGGCTAGGTAGTATTGGTCCATTATAGAAGTATTTTGTATGTACTTGACTAGTCACCTGTTGTATTTATGTTTTTTCAGTCTTTAAATGTTTTAAATACATTTTTTATATGCCTCTGATTATTTCCTTAGGAAAAATTCCTAGACATTCCATGTCCAAGTATGATTCTAGAAAAGACTTTCAATACATTCAGCCAGATTGCCCTCGAGTGATATTATTCTATTTTGTTTCTACCCACAGATCATGAGAGTGCTTGTTTTCTTAAGTCCTTGCCAACACTTGATAGCAAGTGGTTAAGTCTCTCAAATCTGATTTTCATTTTTTTCTCCCACCCCCTTTTTTCACTTGGAAAAGACCTTCCCCAACCTAAGACAAAGTGTCACTTTCACTTTTGAAGTAATCATTTTAATCAGTCTAGAATTTTTTTATTATATAATAAGAATTGGTGCTGATTACATAACCTGCCCACCTTACAGAGAAGTTATAGAAGTTATAGAGAGAAGGATTCCTACCTCCTGCTTCCCTCTCAGCTCTGGGTCTGTGATTTAGGTGTTCATAGTGAGAGAGTTTGAAAACATCTTCCCACCTTATTTCAGGGGTTGTCACTGTTTTAAGAAACAAATTATACCCTGAGCTCTCAGGGAGATTTTCTTTCCTGCTTCACAGTCCTTAAAATTAGCATTTGCTATCTTTCGCTGGCATTCGACTATCTGATGATATTAGTGGTAGGTGGTGTTCGGAATTATTGTGCCTGTGTTCTAAATTCATGGTATTTTATTAAAAGTACGGGAGCGATTCCATTAGAAGACACTATCAAGTCACTCGTGTGAACCATAAGTTGGTAATTGTAGCTTTATATTAGTATTTATTTATTTATTGCTTTTTTAAAAAATTAAATTGGTTTATAGTACTGTATGTGACTTAGGGGAACAGGTTCACACCTTCTCAGATGTGTGTCACCACACTACGCCCAACACCAAAGCCGCCCCTTTATATTATATAATATTGGATAGAAATGCGATGGAGGAGTCTGGCCTCATTCCTGATAAAGGGAATGCTTTCAACATTTCATCATTAAGTATATCTATTGTGGGTGTTTGTTGTATTCCTTTAATTAAATTATGCAAGGATTTTGTTAAGAGGTATTTTGTTTGCTTGTTTTTTAAAAAAAATGGGATTGAATTTTTCTACATCTTATACCTCTGTAAGAGCTTATGCATGTCCTATGATCTAATATTTTTATGTAATCATAATGATATTCCTCCTTTAGTTTGTTAATGAGGTGAAGTACAATAACAGATTTTCTACAGTCGTCTAGTATTAAATCATCTTCCCATTTCTGGGGTAAATTCTAATTCTTTGGTTCTCTATTGCTTCACCCTTGAGCTCTGCTTTCATTTACTCTAATTCTTGGCAGAAGGTGACTATTATGAGAAAAGAACAAAGTAACCTATTTCTAAAGGGGAAAGGCAATGAATGCTAAGCCATTCTATGATCTCATAGATTTAGTAAATCTATTATTGAAGTTTCCAGTTTAGAGAAGTTACATATGTAACTCCGATACTGTTAAAAGGGCCTCTAAAAAGCCATAAAAGTACTTTTTTTGGTAGGATGTGTGTCTCTTCTTTATGTCATAAATGGAAGATGGTAGGACTTTTACAGTAAGTAAATGAAGTATCTTGGTTTTTTCCTTTGTCGTTAGCTATTTGTTCGTACCTCCATTCTTTCAGCTTCCTTGATATCCTGCTTCACCTTTAGCCTCAGTCCCACCACCTCCCTCTTCACCCAGGCCCAGCCTGGCTGGGTTCTTTTACACATGAGGTGTTTGGTGGGGGACTGTGTCTGCCAAAAGTGTGCCTGCTTCTATTATTGCATCTCCCATCCCATCCTCCTTCATCATTTCGCTGGCCTTGTTTTAAGCTTTAGTCTCAACTGTAGGGTCATTTCTTCAGAAAGACCTTCAGCTCTGCAGAGTTATTTTTGGGTGAGCAATATAGACTATAGTATTGTAGATTGGGGGGAGATCATTTGTGTAAAAGCCCCTTGCCCATCCCTGGTGCCTCGGAGGTGCTCACAAGTGTTGGTGAATCTGTGTGGTAGAGTGGAGAATTTAGGGACCACTTTTCCTGCATGAATCATGGACTGAATACTGTTGGAAGAGTTGGTTAAGAGTGAGTTGTTTAAGTGGGATATCAATGATATTCACTTTCCCCCATGTTCTGGAGTACTTTGGGTTTACAACAAAATACCAAATTTTGGGTGAAACAGAGTTCTGTGACTTCATATGGGAAGAAGGCGGTAGGGAGTTTGTGTAAATAGAGCCCATTTTTCATTTTTCCCATGGCAGTCAAGGCACACATAGAGGCAGCTTGGAAAAGGCATGCAGGTTCTTCACCTGGAAGCCTGTTGCCTCAGGAAATTTGCTGTGCAAGCCTGAAGCCTGCACAGGTATCATTAAACTGAAACTTAAGATTAAACTCTAAAGCCAGATTGCCTGTTTATCCTTGATTTGGTAATATGTGACAGACCTATGGCCCAGAACAAACATGGCAGCCAGTTTCGAGCAGTAGGTTCCTGCTCTAAAACCATGTGATGGAGGGACAGGAGCCTGAGGGTTTGGTGGAAATGATCTGATATTAGAGTAAGTTTTGCCAGTAGAACCAAGTCTGAGAATCTGTGCTCCAACTCCTTGCACTTCTATGTAATTCACCAGAGTGAGGTCTGCTTCTCACATCACCCCTCCCTTTCTGGGTTTCCTTGACTGATCCTTTTCCCTTCTGAGGGATCCATTTTTCTCTTTAGACACTTTAAGTGAGGTTTGACCTGAGCACCATTCTTTTTCTTTAGCTTGACCTTAATACTCATGTCTGAAACTGGTGGTCTTCTTTCTGTGTGAGTTCTTGGGAAGCAGCTCAGGAGCACACAGAACCCCAGTTCCTGCAGGTCTCCTAGAAAGTTCCCAAAACAGGTTTTTACCCTCTCCTTTAAATGTTCCATTAACCTAAACTAGCATATTCTCTCCTTTGGCAGAAAGCATTGCCAAAAAAAAAAAAAAAAAAAAAGTTCAAATTTAGTGAATGAAACATAGCAATCCATCAGTAATACAAGGCCAAGGGCAAAGCAGGAGTTTTGGAGTAGAAAGTTAGATGTAAAAACAAAAACAAAAACTATCATTCATTCTTACTCTGGTAAGTTACTCAAGCAATCATTCTAAGTTTATTTACTTTCATACTTTAAAAAAACTTAACACTTAACATCTCAGTTTTTAGATCATTTAAATCTTATTTATTCATCATATGCTGTAAATATTGTCATTCAATTTTTTTTCAGTTGAAGAAGCTGAGGCAGAGTAAATTAAGTTAAGTAGGTTAACTAATTAGTTGATAAAGGCCAGGCGTTCAAAGTTGGGTTGGACCCCAGAACTCCTATTCCCAATCACTGATTGATACTGCTTCCTTGTTACCTGAAAATAAGGAAGAGGTGGGAGAATATTGAAATAGGCCTAGCAATTCTAATATGCTATAGTCTTAAGATCAAAGCCTATGGTTTGAAGAAAGCAACGTTCAAGTCTGGGTGAACTAGAAGATTTTACTTGATTATGACACAATAGAGAAATTCACAGTGAAAGCCCAAGTCATCAAGACATGTTCTTTAACTGCCTAATAACTGACCTTGTGGGGAGTAAATAGGTGAACCGGTGGGGTGAGGGAGGTAAGAATGTTGTAGGAAGAGCAAGTTCCAAGGGCAAGGCCATGGAAGAAGTGGTACAAATGGTTTAGGATGGCTGGAGTGGAACATGGGGCAGGAGGAGAAGCCAACTAAGCAGGCTGAAGTTTATCCCAAGGCAGTGGGAGTCTCTGAAGAATTTCTTTTAAATAACAACTTTACTGAGATATTTTTCACATAAATTGTAAAGTCAGTGACTTTGTACAGAGTTGTGCAACCATCACCACAATCAATTTTAGAACACCTCCATCACCCATAAAGAAACCTCATACCCTGTTAGCCTTCAGTCCCCAGTATTCCTTCCCTTTCAGTCCAGTGGCACCCCCAATCTACTTTCTGTCCTTATGCATTTGCCTCTTCAGGACATTCATCTCAATAGAGTCATATAACACATGAACCTTTTGTGTCTGGATTCTGTCACATAGCATAATATCGTCCAGGTTCATCCATATGGTAGCATGACTCACTGCTTCATACCTGCTTAGGTAGCTGAATGTTATCCCACTGTATGGCTGTACCTACACATTTTGTTTCTCCGTTGATCCATTTATGGAGATTGGGGTTGTTTTCACTTTTTGGCCATTATGAATAATGTTGTTATATTTGTGTATAGGCTTTACATGAATGCATGTTTTCATGTCTGTTGGTTATGTGCGCAGAAATGGAATGTGGGGTCATGTGGTAATTCTTTATTTAACTCTTTGAAGTCTTGCCAAAACTATTGGTTTCCAAAGTGGGTATACCATTTTACATTTCTCCCAGCAGCAGTGTATAAGGGTCCCAGAATATCTCTACATCCTCACCAACACTTATTTTCTGTTTTTTTAATTATTATTATAGCCATCCTAGTGGATATGATAAGGTATCTCGTTGTGTTTCAATTTGCATTTTCCTAATAACTACGGATTTTGAGCAATTTTTTCATGTCTTTGTTGGTCACGTGTACATCTTCTATGAAGAAATATCAATTTAAATCCTTTGCCCATCTTTAAAAATGTGTATTTGTCTAGTTATCACTGAGTTGTATGGGTTCTTTATTATATATTCTTGTCAAATATGTAATTTGGAAATGTGTTTTTGGAGTTTTCTTTTCACTCTCTAGATAGAGTCCTTAAGCACAAAAGGTTTTAATTTGAAGTCCAATTTGCTTTTTCTTTTTCTTTCTTTTTTGGTCACTTGTATTTTTGGCTGAGACCTGCTGGAGATTCCTGAGTAGTCTCTGCTGCCCTCTGCCTTTGGTGGTTGTCAGAGCCTCAGGGATGGTTTTTTAACTGACCCCTGTCCAGGAAGGGCTGGTGCCTTTGGAAAATTCATTTGACTATTTATAATTCAATTTTGTAGGCTCATTCCTAGATAAAGTTGGTTTTTGAAAAATGCAAGCACTTGGAATGAACAAAAGCAATTTCTTTTTTTAAAGGGAAACATTAAAAATCATATTGCTGGGCATCAAGTGCAATTTTTGAACTAGAGAAGCTAGACTCAAAAGAACCGACTGGCAGAAAGGCCAGTGTGCAGAGGCAGCCTTCTCTAGCAGCCATCAAAGTGCAGGCGCACCTTGGAGACAGTTTGGTTCCAGACCACCGCAGCAAAGGGAATATCACAATAAAGCCAGTCTCCAAGTTTTTGTTTCCCAGTGCATGTAAAAATTATGCTTATACTGTAAAGTAATCTAAGTGTGCAATAGCATTGTGTTAAAAAAAAGTGTATATACCTTAATTAAATGTGATATAGAGACAAGAAGTGAGCACATACTGTTAGAAAAAGGGTGTTGATAAAAGTGCTGGATGCTGGGTTGCCGCAAACCTTTGATTTGTAAAACGCACAATATCTGCAAAGTGCAGCAAAGGGAGGTACCTGTACAGGGCTTTTACTTTAGCTACTTGATAAATCAGATTATTCATGTCAAATGATTTAATTTCTCCCTCTCTCCATTTGTTCATTGTAAAATGAACACAAAAATACCTGTTATTACCTCTTGGCCTTAGGGAAAGAAGGTGTAAAAAGTTAAGGGTGGTTTATTTTATTTATTTATTTATTTATTAAGATTTATTTATTTATTTATACAAGCACTGGGTACAGTCAGAAGCGCGGGAGGGTGAGAGAATTTACCAGAGCCAGAGCAGGGAACAGAACAGGCAGACTGACAATACACTGCTGAGGGGAGCAGCGGGCACGGCAGGAGAGGTCTGCACGCTATGTGGGACCCTCGCCGGTGGCCAGGGATCGAACCAGCGCTGCAGAGGCTGTGGGTAGCTTCTCAGTCCAGCGCTCAACCACTGCGCCAGTGGGGAGGCCCTGGTTTATTTTTTTTCAAATAAAAGGCCTTCCTGGAGTTAAACTTGAGAGGATTATTCTGAATTGAAGAGGAGTGATGTGTGTATTTGAAACAGTGTACTGATCAATAGTTTTACCAGCCCCCACTGTGGGCAGCACACTCTTCACAGCGGCCCCTCCCCATCCTGTGCTCACCATTCGGTGCCTGGGATCCTGAGGAGTCAACACATAGGAAATAAAGGAAGGTCGGTGCTTCCACTGCCACAGAGACCCTCCTCAGCATCTTCACCCTTTCAGTTATCTAGTTGTACCCTCCTCTAGTTTTACCCCTGACCCACACTAGTCCCAGTTCAGTACTGTGTATGTTTCTAGACTCCAGCCTGAGGGACATGGAGGAGCCCAGCCAGCTCCATGCTGGCCCCTGTCGGACTTAGGATGCAGGACTCACAAGCTCCTTCTGTTCATGCAGTTCAAATCCTGTCAGACACCAACCTTCTAGTATTTAAAATGCAGTGCCTATCTTCTCCTTAAGCATTGTCTTCCATTTATTAAAATAGCTGTCAAAAGATAATAAAACTTGGTCTTTTTTCCATGTGTTATAACTTACTTGGACTTGTGTTATTATCTAATATTGTATAGATAATAAGACAATTATTAGAGAAACAAAAACTTGTATCAAATGCCTACCACTTGCCAGGCACTGTGGTAAACTCTTCTAAGTGCATTATTTCACTTCATTGTTGACTTCAGGAAACCGAGGCAGGGGAGTTAAGAATGCAGTTCTGTATTAAAGAACACAGCTTGGCTGGATAGAATTGGAATTTAGGTTCTGGCAGTGTGGCTCCAGGTTTACACCCTTAGCCACTGTGATGTGCTTCAGCACAAACTTTTTTGACCACAACTTACAATGATATATTTTATCTTGCAGTCCAGAACCACACACCCTTTATAATTAAAACTCAGATTTCACAGAAGAGTGCCCCCCCCCAGAACACAAGCAGTGTACTCTGTTTCCTACTGCTTGCTCTTATTTTCTCTCCCCTACTCTTCCTTTCTTTCTTATTCCTTTATTTATTTATCCTTCCTTCTTTATTTATTTATTCTTTTTTTTAAAAAAAGATTATTTATTTATAAAATCACTGGGTACAGTCAGAAGCGCGGGAGGGTGAGAGAATTCACCAGAGCCAGAGCGGGGAGCTGAACAGGCAGATTGATGAAATACACTGCTGAGAGGAGCAGTGGGCCAGACAGGAGAGGTCTGTTGAGCCATGTGGGACCCTCACCGGTGGCCGGGAATCAAACCGGCACTGCAGAGGCTGTGGGCAGCTTCACAGCCCAGCGCTCAACCGCTGCACCACCAGGGGAGGCCCTATTTATTTATTCTTGATTGAAATGCACTGCAGTACTGCCTTCCAGTGTTCCTCTTTTGTATCTGACACTGGGCACCAGGTATACAGTGGTTAAAAAAAAAACAACCAAGCAGACAGGGTTCTTGTCTCTATAGAATTGATGGCCAGAAGGTTTTGTGCATAAAATGTAATTGGGGCAAAATTTTATTAAGTATGGAGGTCCCAAAACCCCCAAATCTAGGAGAAAACCTATAAGGCATCAAGCTTACATTACCTGGTAAATTCTCAGCTATTTGGTTTCATAAATTGAGGGACTGTAGAGACAGAGCATGGTTCATATAATCAGATAATTATTATATTCAGACAATATAATACTATGCAAGGTCATTTAAAGTAATGACCTAGAGTCATGTATATCAATATGGATACATCTCAAAAACATTGTTTAAAACAAATTTCAAAAGCATGATAAGCATAGATGAAGGCAAAAACATGCTACCATATGCAGTGAAGTATAATACAGTGCACTGCAAAAGCATATTATAGTGTAATATCATTTGTGTGAGCATTTAAAAACATGCAGAACAAGACTATGTATTATCATGGGCACACACTGTATGTATAGTAAAGGTGAAAAACATTCAAAAAATGACCATAAACCAATAATGCATTTTACTTGGAGGGGTGGGCAGGGCACAGGGAGGAAAGGTCGAAACCTTAATAAATCTTGTCAAAGTAAATGTGCCAAAATTTAACCGTTGCTGAATATATTTGAGTGCATGGTGGTCTCTACTTTGAATGCTTTTCTATATATTTAAAATATTTAATGATTAAAAAGTAAAATGAGGATCTGTTACACCACATTTCTGTGTCTTATGCATGTACCTTTCAGTCAGTACTCTCTATCACATTAATGTATTCCTCTAAAGAAAGTGAAACCACTATACTTTATGCCTGAAGAGACTTGGGTTTATAGGGGATCTTACAGGTCTCAGGGGCCCTGTTCCTGGTTCATCAGCAGAGGGCGCTGCTCCACAGCAGATGTGAGACGAGACCACCACACCCAGGCAGCCAGGCCCGCTCTCCCAGTACAGAACCTGAACCTTCCAGAGAAGCACAGGAAAAGAGGGAATTTAAGCACATATGACCTGTGGGCTGGTAGAAAGGGGCACAAAAGCCACCCATTGACCCTTTACACACATCCTGTTTATCTGTATTTTTGTTACCTTGGCTATTTCTGAGGTTATCATAAGGAAACAATGGTGGGTATAGTACATGCCAAGAGCGTCCTTTGCTGTTACACTGATGAACCTGATGCTGAAATGTGGGGAATATTTTCTGTTAAACTGACCAGGGAAACCTTCCTTTAATTCTAGGTGGAAAAGGATTATTCTTATCTGAAGGAGATATGTGACCATCAAGCAGAGCAGCTGAGCAGAACCAGCCTAAAACTGCAAGAGAAAGCATCAGAGAGTGATGCAGAGATAAAAGACATGAAGGAAACCATATTTGAGTTAGAAGACCAGGTGGAACAGCACAGAGCTGTCAAGTTACATAACAATCAACTCATCAATGAACTAGAAAGTAAGTGGAATCAAACCCTGGCAACATGTGGATCAGGAATGAGTAGGATACAAAAGACATTAGTAGCAGTGGGTGACATTAAAAGGGTATGCAAGAAGGTGTGTTGTCTGGACTTTGAAAAGTCTTCCTGCTGAATGCTCTATAATCACCTAAGAAGAATAGAAAGACAGAATAATTAATCTCCTAAACTAAGCTGAAAACTGGTGACGTAGAAGAATAGATTGTTGACTGTGAATCAACAAAGTAGAGTGATTATAGAAAAGAGCAAATAAACTTTGTAGTGTTAGGTGTGCTGTGTGAGTCATGCTGCTAACCACACTTACCATGTATTAACAGTGCATTGCATTTTGAGTCTGATGAGCAGAAAGATGGATGACATGGTCAGACAGATACAAACACGTGCTCTTAGGAGACACCAATTCCAGCTTGTGTCTCACAGTGGTACGATATCAAATAACGTAGATATGCTGGCCCCTTAGTTATTGAAGAGGCACCAATCTATGGCTTGTTTCTGACTCACTGTTTGCTTTGAATAGGGAAAGACATTTTAAAAAAAGATTAGTTAAATATTGCCTGTGTTATCCAAATAAATCTCAAATTATCACATCTAATGTGTTTTGCTTTTGTAAGGAAAGAATTAATGCTCAGAGCTTTTAATGACACTAGCCATTGCTGAAAAACAGCTTAGTCAGTTGCCTGAAAAGTTCCCCAACATGTACCATCCAATATGTGTCATCCATCCTTGATTATATTTATGAGTTCACCTGTTTGCCAAAATGTATCTGTAACCCCCAGATCAATACTCGCTGCACTTTCATAGTCATTCACAGATGTGCCGAGCAGTGAATAATTTGAGTCTCCCAAAATGCAATCCCCTGCTCAGGTAGAAAAAGATGATGCTACACCTTCTTGTTTCAGGTCTCATACTGTAAACAAGGGTTTTTCCCTTCGTTTATTTAGTGTGCCCTTTTTTACCTTATGGAAAAATATAGATGTCGGATAAGCTTTGTTCAGTTATAGTGCTTTTTACTCTGAGTTCATAAATTAAGTGTTCAATAAATTGGGGCATGTTAATAAACATTTCCAGAGAAAGAAAATTCACCAATCTCTGCATGAGATTGCTTTAGAAAGTGCTAACATACCATGTATAGTATAGTGCATGATGAAACTGTGGAAAATATAGAAAAGTAGCTAAATTTGTGTAGTCATGAGAGAATACTGATTTTTAAAAAATGCATCGTTGTAAAGCTTTAGCTTCTTGGCTATTTCTATGTGATTCACTGGGTTCAAAAGGCCAGTGAGTGACCCTTTGCATGAGAAGGGTCAAAGACCGAAGTGTGATAGATAAGGAGACCACAAGAGAATTTTTAAAATACCTGCTGAGTGTTATACAGGAAGAGGTTGATGTGGAAGAGCCGGCTTCTAGCACTGATGAGATGGGCGTGTTTCACACACTTTGGCAAATGAGCCTATATTATGCGATCAGTGTTTTTGTTGACAAGAAAGTTCTGAGCAGAGGCTCTCAGGAATGTAGCCCTGTATTCCCATAGGAGCAGTCGTCCACTATTTGCTACTTGTGTGTGCATGGAGACTTCATGTAACTACCATCAATAATGAGAATCAACTGTATGTACTACACCTTGGTGAACTGGCTAGCGCCAGACTTGACAGTGTCCATTCCATTCTTCATCACATATACCATGTGGTAGAACTACATGTAGAACATCAGCACTCAGTGTCATACATATAGCACAAATACTAGCTACCACTGTGTATGTTTCTAATTACAGTGCCACACTTGAAAAGTATGGTATCAAAGAAGAGCAGGTTTGTTTTGCTTTCCTTTCGAGTATATATTATTACTGTGTGAGAATTTGATTGCATTGTCACCAGGCCTTTAAAAAAGTCTGGATAGACTCACCAAGAAAGCCAGCATATAATTAATGTCCAGAGTAGATGTCAGACCCACTCCTTGTGGTTATATCATAACATATCCAAGACTGAAAATAATACAGATCACGTGTCTCTTGAGAAGCTTTCTAATTCTATCAGGGATATTAAGGTATTGTATTTAAATGTGTTTTTCCTAGGCGACCCAGGGACACAAATCCAGCCCTAGAACTAATCACTTCTCTCCATAAAATCCTTGAGAGAAAGGGGCAGAAAAATAAAAAAAGTTAAGGAGTGTTTCTTATTCTGTAGCATTGACCCCAAACAAATTCTCAGGCCCCATGTGCTGATGTACAACAGCTGGAGTATATCTGACCATATGTTTTTTTTAGACTTCTCTGGTAATTCTGATTAACATCCTTAACAGACAATTACTGCTCTGCATGAGAAACCACTGAAGAATTTAACTCGTAATGGACTTGACTAAATTTAAATGGAAATAACTGATAGCAATGAGGAGAGAATTGGAGGCAGAGGGATAAGATGTTCTTAGGAAGAGAGATAGTCAAGTCACCTATGGAACCGTCCTTGCGCAGGCGTGTGTGTGTGCACAGACGCACATGTACACACACACACACACGCACACACTGTCTACCCCTGGATTCCATGGGGCAGAGTCCAGGGCTTGAACATGTCACTGTAGGAAAGCTGCTTAAATGACTGAGGTTTAAGAGCCATGACCCCAGAAATAAGTCTGAGACTCACAATAGAAATAACTATCATGGGCCTCCCCTGGTGGTGCAGTGGTTGAGCACTGGGCTGCGAGACTGCCCGCAGCCTCTGCAGTGCCGGTTTGTTCCCCAGCCGCCATCGAGTGTCCCACAAAAAAAAAAAAAAGAATTAACTCATGTTCTCTGCTATAACAAAGCCCTTTACTTCACAGCAATAAAAGACATTCAAAGCATTGTGTGTGAAAATCAGTGTAAGTATAATAATTGGAAGTATTCCCACAGTATTTCGTGGTTGTACAATTGATTATCTGAGGGTACAACCTGACTCAGCACCACTTCTTTTCCAAATCAACCCATTTTCTATCTTGGAGGAAGGTGTAGGTGCTGAATATGGGGTCTGTAGTGGAATGGGTAGATGTAAAGCCCCTTGCAGTATCCAGAGCTGCTCCTTTGCCCCCTACTTTACCTTCTCTCAAGAGTCTTACAACTTTTCCAACTCCTGTCTGACTTGTTTATTTTTAGGTAATGTGATGAAGCTGGAGGAACAGAAGTCAGACCTGGAAAGACAACTGAAGACTTTGACTAAGCAGATAAAGGTAAAATGTGTGAGAGCAAGGGCGGGGCACCTTCATCATTTTACTATAAAGTATTCTTGTTTTAGGTTTAGAGACCTTTGAAAAATACCCTGGTTACTCTCTAGCCTGCTTTCTCAAAGTGCATTTCCAGGGGCCCTAGAACTACAAATTAGTGTTGGCAGAAAGTAATATTAAAGCAGCAATTCACTTTCAGTATGAGAGCTCTGCTAACACGAAGGTGTAATTCCTCCTGTGCCTTTGCCGGGTAGTGAGATAGTATTAAAGCAGTGCCTCACTAAGTGCCACCCACCCAGTCTTTCTTCGTGATGACATGGGGGCCCTGGAGCCCCTCTCCCATTACCAGTCTGGCAGGCATCTGACATGGCGTGGACTCTACCCTTCCCAGGAGGAGACCGAGGAGTGGAGGCGGTTTCAGGCAGACCTGCAGACTGCGGTGGTGGTGGCCAATGACATCAAGTGTGAGGCCCAGCAGGAACTGCGCACTGTGAAGAGGCGGTTGCTTGAGGAAGAGGAGAAGAATGCCAGGCTGCAGAAGGAGCTGGGGGACATGCAGGGTCACAGCAGGTTGGTGCCGGGCAGAGCTGCACAGTGTCAGTGGGCGCCTGCATGGTGCTTGGCTTCTCGCTTCCTCACTATGCATGGGCTTCTGTTGTCAAGAGACAAGATGCTTTCATGTCTCTCTGTGCTAAATCTCTACTCCTTTTCCAGGCTCACTTTACCACTGCTGCCACTGCTGTATGACTAGCAATATTCTGTCCAGAGCCTAGTCGCTGCCCTCCTCTGGCCTATGGTGATGAGAAAACACTTTACCTCTGTGTTTACAAAAGCTCTGGCCAAGTATCCTCCCAGATTTAAAGAACAGAATTGATGCTTAGGATGCTCCCTAATTTGTAGTGTTTAATCAGGCAGGGACACATACACCTCCACAGGCAGCAGCTACTCCCTGCACAGGTGACTGTCATACAGGGGAAAGCTGGACTGACTCCTTCCAGGGGAATTGAGACAAAAGACTCATTCCTCCTGGCCCAGAGATACCCTTCTTTTCTGGCAACACCTACGAGCCACTTCAAAAAGTCCTTGAAAACACCCACTTTATTAGAAAAGGATGAACAGGGAAAACATACAGCTGGCTGATGTGGGACTTTGCCCTCTGTTCTTGAGGAAGAGGAGTCACATCAGGCATTACCCAGAGAGCTCTTCTTAACAGTCTTCTCTAAGAGGAAGGTCATAATACCTCAGGTGAGCACAAAGTTAATTATTATTTAAAATTCAAGTGGTTTACAAATAAGATTATAAACAGTATGTTAGGCTTTAACTAATAAAACATTATCTTTTTCCAATCAGGAAAAAATGTCGATTTCTTTGAGATTTGGGATGTTAGGAAGTTGCGTTTTTTTACGTTCTCAGAAATCTCTCAAATATGAAATGTATTTTAAAATCAGAGTTTCTGCATTTTGAATGTTGATTTGTACAGCTTGCCCCCTTTTACATGTTTTTCAGAATTGGGAGAGTTGTTTATTGGCTTAATTCTGAGTCTTTGGGTCTGATGTATTATCATGGATTTCATTATGTTAGAAAGAATAGATGTCTTCTCAGAATTGTATTTTGCTTCCCTTACCAAACTTGCTCCAATGAATCAATACCTCATTCCTTTATGACTTTTATATAAGTAGCCTCTAGAGAAGGATTAAAGCATGTAGCTAGTTCTACCACTCATTTTTGAAGCTCAAGATCACTATTTTATGGTCACCTATGCCCTTGGTCACGAGAGCGAGTGCATTTTAAGGGAGAAGGAGAATAGGAAAACTCGACTTCACAGTGTTCCCTGTTGAAATGATTGTGAGGTCATTCTGATTTACTTTTGTGTCTGCTTTCATTCTTTTGTCTGTCTTGTTTTTATATTGCATGACTTTGGAAAAGGAATCAAATCATAGCGTGCATTGTACATTAATTTTAACATAAGTGGTAAAAGATAAGTCCTGAGTTTATTTGATGGTCCTCAATAAGTTATTATATGAGGTGATGTATTTTTGATGTAGATTCTAAGATACAGATGAGGCAATATAACTTTGAACCCTAATAACATAGGAAATCTCTGCATGCATCTTGAGAGTTTAGGGCTTTATGTGCTGCATCCTACATCTTCAAACTTAGGGTCACTTCTTTTTTTTTCTAGTACAATTTGCTTCTCTTAATTTTCCAGTGATTTACAAAACTGCCTCCCAAATCCAGTAGTTTAATTCCTTTTCACAAAACATTTTAAATTCAAGAACTGACAACAAAATCCAGAACATGCAGATTACCGAACTCTTTAGGCATCAGAACATTTCTTGCCTGTCATTCCATTGGACAGGACATCATAACTGGTGGCCCCTTTCTCTTGTCTGATTCTCCACTTCTGGCAAGTTGCCCTTCTAAAGAGTTGACTCTTTGAAAATTACTCTCTGATGACTCAGCCACTTCCTCAACCTCCCCCTTAAGCAAGACTTGAAACCAGCTCACACCCTGAAAGGTCCTAACATGACATAATGGCTTCATTTTGGCTGTGAATGAGTTTTTGACTGTACCTTTAGATGATGTTGACAGTCACCTAATGAGAACCTAAAAGTCATTCTTGGTTCAGTCACAGCCAAAGAACTTGCAGAAAATTCGCTGATGAGGCCCTCCAAGTACAAATGAGAAGATAAGAGCATCGAAGAGCACATTGATCACAGCATGTGATTAACTGACTGCATTCTCATTTTGTATCTCTGGGCACGTGAGAACATATCACCAGATGAGCCGTATCTTGGGCAAACGCAGTACCTGGGTGTGAATACAAGTTCACTTTTATTATCAGGAACTAATAATTAAGAGAAAGTAGAATGCTATTTCACACAATATTTCAGATAATTCTAAATCTTAGCTCACTAGCAATCTTCAGTACTGCTTTGTTTTCAAAGTATTTTTATTTTTGGAATCAGAATAACTGACGTCATGGAAAAATGAGACTAGACTCATCTTCACCACCAACTGGCAATATTTCCTTCCCAGACCTAACTCTTTACTTTTGTAAATGAAGAGATAAAAATAGGATTTTTTAAAAGATCCATATATCCTCTGCTGTTCTCTGAGGCTAGTTAGTCACCTGTTTCTCTGAAGGGAGATCAGGAATACCAGTGCCAACTGTCCCATCTTGCCAGCAGGCCTGTGAACCACTTTGACACAATGGCATCTCCATATTTTAGCTGGAATTGTGGACTTCATCTTCCTCAGCCAGAAATATGAACAAGCCAATGTAGTTTTTATGGACCTAAAAGTGATTTGTTTTGCTAGACACGTGTAAATTAGTGGATGAAAAAAAAGTGAACTGCTCTTTCAACTCTGACTTCTTCCAGTTTTGAATATTTAAAAGAAAGACACTGAAATTAAATTGAAGTTAAAACATCATGCTCTGTTTCCTGGAAAGTTGCATACTGGGACCTGGCAGATACAGAGAACACATGGCAGTTGGACTTAATGACTTGAGGGGCCCCACACAGCCTTTCTAATGAGACATTGTGACAACAGTACATGATGCAGGCACCTCAAACAATAGCAGGCAGACCCTCTGTGTGTTTCTCTTGCTCTGAAACAGTAAAGACCGTTGCTCAATTTTTACTGTGTTTCTCATATGACACCAATAAGCATCTATGGAAAATGAGATCATTAAAAAGAGATCATTAAAAATATTAAACATTCTGTGCCAAATCAAGTGTGTTAGTTTCTAAAATAGAATGTCTAAGATTGGAAATGTATTTTGCTTGGACCACTGTTCTCATGTTGTCACCTCTGAAGTAAGCAGCATGGCAGAGTATCACTGCCAGACTCTCCTGGAATTGGCTTTGACTCTGTGTGCACATATGTGCTCTGCCCTAACGTCAGTCATGTGTGCCTGTTATGCCCTGTGTGCTGTTCTTTCAGCTCTAATGTTTCCCAGCCGCTCACCAAGTGTTCTGCAGCTGTCACTGAAAGGGAAAGTGCGGAAGTGAAGGTGTGGACTTTTGGGTCACTGAGCATCTTTTCCAGTCCTTGCTTCCAGTGCTTTCATACTGAATCCCCAGCCCTGGTGGAAGGACGACAGCACTCTTGGGTGATTCCTAAGCAGTTTGTAAATAGACCTGTTACTTTCTGGGGCCTCAGCATTTTATTGGTCCTTTGGAACCCTCCTATTCCAACAAGCATAATCCTTTTGTTTTCATAATACTTATTTTTCCATAATTTACATTTGCATTGGTGGCATTAAATATATAGCCTATAACTCTAAATAGAGTTTTCCCTGTCTCCCTGCTTCCCAACCTCCACTGTTAGATTGGCTTTACAAATTGTACAAAACTGAACAGTGATGTAAGAAAATAGAAAGTTTAATTAAAAAAAAAAAGTGTACACAAAAGCTTCCTTAGGCCCTTACGATTTTTATGCTGCCATAGTAAAAGAAAACTTGTTTCTTTTTTCACTTTGTTTTTTGGCCTTAGTGGTATGACACAAAGTTCCCTCCTTAGTAGAGGGAAACACGAGCTGCTCTGTCCATTCAGAGAAGCTGCCTTTGCTCATCCTGGATGACGCTACTTCACCCAAACTCTTGTTTGTTAATGAAGGTCCAATGGAGGGGGCCTGGTAGTGGCATTTTGAAGTCTTTGGCATTTTCTCTGTCTGAAGACTTTTGACTTCCAAAAAAAAATTGGAACAGTAGGAATTAAAACATGTTGACCTTATCCTGGATATTTGCTTTTCCCTGTGGGACATGTAAGCTGTTAATTCCTATATCTGTAAACTAAAATCATGTTGCCTGAAGTAACTCCTTTATCAGCCTTTCCCCTCCCATTTCTATTTTCACAGCTCCATGATCCCTGTCAGCTAGCAGAGCATTTGGTGGAAGAAAGACAGCCAAGTCCTTGCCATGATTGGAAACTACAGCCATTTGTAAATGAAAGGGGGAATAATGTAGAGGAGAAATTACCTCTATTTTATAAAGAGCCAAATTGTCTGCCTATAACATCCACTGTTTCACACAGTCATTGCAATCAAGTCTCTTTACCTTATTTCTACATGTTGAAATCAACTCATTGCATGATCAAAGATGATCCTTCCCTCTTTTTTTCCCCCTTCTTTTTTCTCAGAAGATTCAGCAGTCTTTTATTTGGAGCATAAAATGAAGTTGTTTTGAAAAAACAAAGTACAAGTCTGTTGTGAAAAAAAAATTTTTTTTTTTTACTTGCATCTAGAGTGTTCAGAGCCATGGCTCCCCATGCAAATTCAGAGTGTGGTGAATGCCACTCATGCTTGTGCTGTACTTTTTGGAGTTTATTTCTTTGCTTCTTTTTGAATATGGTGTCGGATGATCTTGGGATTAACACTACCTAAAGCAAAATAGGAAGCCATCTGTGTGTGACGCCTTATTCCGAAGAAGTTAGAAAGTTCTGCTTCCTTTATGACAAGACTTGATTGAGCTTTTTCAAGCCTGGGTCTGACTTCATTACCTCAGTGGAAGCAAGACATCACAAAGTTTTCGTTTGATTTCCAAAACTCTTCTTGGCTCAACATATATAGATGTTTGGTTGATAATAAAGGATGTAGTTAAAACAGATAAGTATACTCAGGCGGCAATGCTAATTGGAATCTAAATGAAAACTAATGAACAACAACTACAACAAAAGCCTCATGAATAAAACTTACCCTGGAAACTTAATGACTTTTAAACCCAGAAGTGTGTAATTCAGAGTGATCCAAAATTCAAAGTGTGATTTTAAACTTTTGGAAGTACGTTCATTTGTGAAGATGGTGTATTCAATGCAGCAACCTCCATCAGGCAAAACCTACTCTTTTTTCATGTGAGGAACCAGTGTACACTATAGACAGTGTTGGATTGTTAGCTACATTTTCCAAAGGATAAGACAAGAATTACTCTCTGATACAAGCAAAATTAGGAATAGAATGCTCTTTAACTCAGGATGATGTTTTGGGGTGTCAAACTGGAGAGCACAGAATCTTCCAAAAATTTAGCCTGTCGATAGAAAGAAAACATGTTGATGCCTCTTCTGTAGAAGTATTAGCCATTTGCTTTTTTTGTCTAGTAATAAACTGGGAGAAATTTACCTCAGATAAAAAAATTCTAAAATGATTTACAATTCATAGCTGGTTTTTTTCAAATACTATAAACAATACAAAAAATACAACCTCAACTTAAAATACACAGCTGGTTTTGCACCCCATATTTTGGTGTCTTTACCCTGGGTACTGTTGAATATTTTTATATGTAAGCATTTATGAAGTGCTAAATAAATATGTTATTATTTAGAAGCGTCTGTCTCCTGATTTTTAGTCACTGGCCACATTTTTGCAGACTCGATCTTCTTTTGTTCTGAATTTTCTGGACTTTTAAAGCAACATTAAATAACTAGAATGTGAGTTGTAGATAGGAGCTTGAGTTTAAACATGAATATAATTTTTAAGTGATTTCAAGGGCAAGGACCAAAATACTAATTTTGCATAAGCTTATTTTAAAGCAAAACTCCAGAGTGTCAGAAAATATATAGTACATGAATTTCAAGTCTAGATTTGTCATGTTAAAATTTAAAAACAAAGAAACTGGTGATTTAATGTATTGGATTTCTTAATTATGCAGTAATATTTGGGTATACTGGTAGTAATATGAAAATGTACAAAGAAAATATTAACTTTTATGTATATTTTTCCTTACCCTCATTTTACTCATAAATATATATGGGGTTCACCTTTACATTTTTTTTTGCAATAATGGGCTTATATTTTATACAGTACTCTCCACTTTCATTATTCACTTAACAATGTATCAGAGGCATCTTTCCAGGTTGACATAAACAAATTTAACTCATTTTAATAGTTGCACGGTATCTCAGAAGATGGATGTACCCTTGAATATTCAAATACTATCATACTGGTGAGCATCAAGCTTATATTTTCTAGTATCTTTTCTTTCCAAATAATACCATAATGGCAATCCTTATTCATATAATTTTATATACTTGTTTTGTTTTTATTTTTCTATAATGGATTCTTAAAAAATGTGATTGCTGCATTAGAAGATGTGTTTTAAATTTTAATATTACCACATTATTTACCTAAGACAAGGGGCATTTTACTCTTTATGAGAGTGCCCATTTATATACAACTTCAGCAGCTATGGATAGTATTAATCTTAATTTTTGCCAACAGGATAAGCAAAAATGCTAGTATGTCCTTAATTTGCATTAGTCATTGGTTTACATTTCTTTGAGCGTAATTTATATGTGTATTAATCATTTGCATTTTTCTTCTAAGAATTGTTTAGCATTTTTGCTTATTTTTTCACTGTGCTGTTTCTCTTACCAGTTTATAAATCAATATTTTCTTAGAGAGGTGTATTTTCCCCAGTATATTATAGGACTTTTGGCTTTATCATCTATATATGGAATTTTTTCTATTGTTATGTAACATAAATGGTTAGTGTTTTCCTTTATTGCCTCTGGGTTTTTGTATTTGTCTAAGATTTCCCCTACCCTTATCTTATACAACTAGACTCTTAAATTTTCTCATCTATTACACACTCAGGCACAGATATTTGATCTGCCTTTCTTCACTTAATCTGATGCAAAGTATGGGTCTTTTTCTTCCAGATGGACAGTCAATTACAACAGCACCATTTATTACCAGAAGCATCCTTTGCTCACTGAATTGAAATCCCATTTTTACATTGCTTGTTTTATCTGTAGTTAGGTAGACTTTTCTAAATATGCCCTCATTTATTCATTTATTTATTCATTTATTTATTTTTTCATGAACTGGTTCTGCTTTAAAATATTTTCATGAGTTTATTGATTGCTTTAATCAACATAGTCTTTCAGTTAAGACTGCCATATTTTATATTTTTTCTTAAATTTTTGTTATATTCTCAAAACAAATACTATCAATTGTCTAAAATTCTGTATCTGTCATAAATTAACAAATTCTCTTCATTTTCTATTATGAAATATTTTTGTAGATCAGGCATGTTTTTTATCCATCAATTACTCTTACTTAAATAGGTAAAGTATATCAGGGGCTGAAATTTGCCTGAGATCAGTGTCTATAGATTCTACTTAGATCTATTCAATATGCCTCATCCTCTTAAAAATCTTTTCATATCTTAGAGAGAAGGCTCCTTAAACTAAATTTATGTTGCATATACAGAGACACAGATGCACACATGGAGTACAAAAGGAATAGTTGCTTATTGGGGGGATATTCATATGTGTCCATTTTCTTCTCTACTTGGTGCAACTGGAATGTGGGAACAAGCTTTCTGGGTCTAGTGCTGCTTGGCCCATTGTACTCTTTCAGGGTGTACCTTGACTCTTTCTGATCTGCTCTTTTGCTGCTGTCCTTTGTTCCTTTGTGCCTGGAATAAACCATCCCTGTCCTCTTCAGATAGTCATATCTAATGTCACTGATGATTTGCATTAGAATGCTCTGCAGGCTCTCCAGGCTTTCCAAGCTCCAAGTGTAGATCTCTAGTTTAGAGAATATTAGTGGGGTTTTTCCCATATCTTCATTTTCTTTGAAAGGGATTTGGGAATAAAATATTTTCTTTCCATTTTTTCCTCCCCAGTTGTTTTCTGTGTAGCAGAAATTCTTCAAAGTCTAGCGTATGAGAATGATATCTTTCTGTAGATTTCAGTGCTGATGCATGATTTTGATGATAAATTTCTTTGGTTCTTACAGTTAGAATTTGAAATTAAAATGCTTATAATCAAGTTGCTGTCTTAAAGTGTTGTTTATTTGATTATATGCTTATATTGAAAGTCATAGTAAAATTCAGAAGAGTCTGTTGAACTCTGACAATTACTACTTTGCTATAGTACAGCTGGGTATATGCTTAAGTATTTCTTAATATCCTTTACAGAATATAGTTGGCCTTGAACAACAAGTTTTAGGAGCACCAACATTGTCCTACCTCCCACCCTACCCAGTCCAAAATTTGTACTTAACTTGGCTTCTCCAAACTTTACTAATAATCTGCTGTTGATGATAACATAAAGAATCAACCCATATTTTATATGTTATAGATATATTATACTGTGTTCTTACAGTAAGGTAAATTACTATAGCGAGAAGAAAATATTAAGAAAATCGTAAGAAAGAGAAATTACTGTATTGTTTTATCGATATTATAAGTTTGTGTTGTCTGTTTACAAGAAAACGCACACATAAGTGAACCCTACAGTTCAAACCGATATTGTTCAAGGGTTAACTATAGAGAGTTCTTACTCTTTCTTGGAATAAAGAAAATATATAACTTTGCTTATTGTTGGTACTGCTAAGATTGATCCATTGATCCTAATCAATTCTAAACCTATATATGATTAAAGTACTAGTAAGACCAATAGCATTCTTAATAACACACAGACACACACACACACACACACACACACATATACACCCATTATATAATATGGTCAATATTTAGATCAATAACTTTTCTAATATATTTATACAACTTGCAGTGTTTTTTCATACTCTTCTGGTAGTTCTATCCAAGCAGACTGGCATTTGAAATATTGTCTTTAGATATTTGAAGGCAGAAGTACTGGGAATTGATTCTTATAACTTACCTATTTTCTTGTGGAGTCTAAATGAGTCTTCCTACTTCATTATTTGATGTTTTGAGTCAGATAAATCTAATTAACTGAAGGGAATACCTCAACAAAATGTAGAATTTTCCATTTCATTCTTCTTATATTGTCAAGGGATGGGATAAAGTTGAATTTTTAAAGATGATCTTCCTTTTTGGGATGCCCTAAGTTTTGGCAAGGCCATCAGGTAGTGAGCCATGTAATGACTTCTAAGAAAGTCACACACACTTTGTTTCTGACCTTCCCGAGAGTGACTAGGTTAGAAATAGATTTCTTTTCTGCTTGTGCCTAACGTGATTCATTCTCTTTCTGCATATTCTGTACCTGCTTTATAGTTATAACGCAAGGAAGAGAACTATAAAGACCACCCTCCATTCAATTAAAAAAATTATTTTAAACATAACCCCCTACCAATTTGTGAAATAAATGTCTGATGTTTTCTTTCAAAGAAGTCATCATTTTACTAATGTTTTTTTTCACCCAAAAGAAGAGCCTGTGGAGACAAAAATGTAGAACAGTGTGGTTTAAGTGTTTTACATTCTCTTTTACTCAAATTTATTCTGTTCATGTTAACTACAGAGCAGCAGAAGAAAGCCTAAAGAATTAAGGACAAGTAATTTCAACCCCAGAAGCTTATGAGTAGCTGGCCTAATTTCAAAAAGATCAGTAAATAAATATTTTAAACTTCCACTGACCTTATTAAAATATATTGCCAGAAATATTCTGTTTGAACCTTTCTCATAAATTACTCATCTTCTTGCAAAACTGCTGTGGCAATTTGATATAATAAAAAGAGCAGTCATTTAAATCAGAAGATTGGGAGATCTTGTCCTGGCTTATTCACAGGGAGATTAACTGACTTGTTAAAGTCCCCTGGATGAGGAAGCCGTACATGAGAGGACTGAATCAGATGATCTGTCCTTAAAAAACTCTCTGTAAGTCTGTGCTGAAATTTAGAAACCACACTAAGAACTTAACAGGAAAATTTGGGTGAGACTAGAAACTTTATCTCTTGTAGAGTTGCAGGGTATTCTAAAGTATTATTGCCATTCTCACTCTGGGAAGGCAAGCATTTCTTTGGCTGGCAGGATTCTGTTGTACTTAATAGAATGCAGTTGTTTTAAGCAGAAAGGTAGTGAATGGCTTTGCAGGGCTAAATTTATCAAAGGGCTAAAATTATCAAACTCTGGGCTGAGCTTCAAGGAACAGTGTCCAAAGTCACAATACAGAACTGGGCCACCAAGGGAGCTGCTGCTGCTGCCATGAATGGAGTCTTAAAGTCAGAAAGCTGCTTGCCCAGGTGAAGAGCTATCACAGTTACCAACTCCAGAAGCATCTTGTCTCTGCAACACTTTGGATCAACATAGCAAATGCACTTTGCCCTGCCATCTTACCCTACTCAGGTTTCTGATTGCTGGAACCCTAGTCACCTCTGAAATCTAGCTGCAGAGCAAGGAGTCCTGAGAGTTCATCCTTCTAACCTCTGTATGCTAGATAAGGGTTGGAATACATATTGACAAGCCAATCCCTAGTATCCACCATGGGCAGTAAGCTAAATATTTCATAAATAGCATTTGTATAGTGCTTTCCTTTTTCCTTTCTTTAAATACAGTTTATAAAGTAGAGTCACATCCTTTTTATTTAGAGTTAATGTCAAGTCACTATACATACACTTTTATTATTTGTAGCTATACCCAAGAAACATCTCTGATAATAATGGTGATAGAGTACTTCATTATTTCCTAAAGATGCAAAATTGATAGAGTAAACAGGATTTTAAATTTGGAACTCATCGTCCAGATTTGTTTATCTCTCTCCATGTCCTTTATTCATCTGTGTCTCTTTCCCTTGGGAACATCCTCCACTTTTTCAATGTGATTTGCTCTTTACTATGCAGACCTGTGAATGAAGACTCAGAGCCCTCTGAGGCCGATGCTCCTGGCCGGTGGCACAGCATTTATGTGAACAGAACATCTCCAACACCTTCTGAGTCAGCAACCACCGTTAAGTCACTTATCAAGTCATTTGATTTGGGACGCCCAGGTATTTAATCCTTTTGTCTTATAAACAAAACTGCAGAATCATAGTGTATCCCCACATATCAAACTTGTCTCTATTCCATATAAGTCCCAATTTGATAGAACCACAAGGGCTCTTTGTAGATCATGACACATGCAGCCACTTATATACAAGAGATTTGCTGCAGCTTGGCTAAAGCCCCAGTGAGTTAAAGATGGAACTTCTGGGTAATATACATCTTTCTTTCGTACCTCTTCTTTCCTTCCATTTCCTGCTTTTCACTTTCCTCTAAGTCTTAGCTTAAATTTAGCTTACTACTATTAAATTTAGCTTACTACTATTTGCTTTCTCACTCATCTCATGAGAATTACCAGTCGGTCAGAAATTTCATCTCCTAGGAAACTAGGTGTGAAATCCCAGCATTTGGCTTTCTTGTTGGAACTCTGGCCATCCTCATCTTATGACATGCTGTCAGACTTTTTTCTGCTTGGTCTTGCATGTGATCATTTGTACTGATGTGTGATGTCTGATCTTAGTACATTCCTAGATTTTTCTGGAAATGGCTGGCTGGCTCACAGTTTGCCTCAGTCTGTTGTTATCTACATGTGTGAGAAAAATGAATATACTTACATATATGGGAAAAATACACACATAGAATAAATAGAATGTGCATCTATCCACAATAACAATGTATTTCTTCCCTTGGCTGCAAAAATATGCCCCTTGTATTGGGAGACTGGAGAAATAGCTAATCCTAAAATGTATCTGATTATCTCTGCTAAAATAACCTACAGTAAATTAGATTAAGATTAGACTACAAACAGTGAAAGATATGAAAGACCAGTGAGTACATTTAGCCCATGAAGATGGGAATAAATTAATATAATGCAAGACAGTGCCTAATCCTTCCTGTATAGGCACCTCATTACATACACATTCTCTTTTTCCTCACATCCCACATTTAAGACCAAGCCCAGTTTAGTTTAACATCTTCCTCTCATTCCCCCGTTCAACACTGATCCAGAGAAGAAAAGGATAAAAAAGCAAACAATACTTTATAAGCTTCTTGAGATACTTTTTTAGTCACCAAAAATGTAACAAATAAGAGACTATTGTTTCCTATGTTGAACTAGAATAACTGTAAATGTTTCCACCTCTGTTCTCAGCAGGTGGAGCTGGACAGAACATTTCTGTCCATAAGGCCCCCAGAAGTCCCCTCAGTGGAATACCAGTGAGGACTGCTCCAGCCGCTGCTGTTTCTCCAATACAGGTATTGGCAGAGCCTCGCATGTGTGGCTGGCAGTGTCTTTTGATAACATATCTTATACTCAGTAGACAAAAGGAAAGTGAAAACCAATTGATTTTTTTCTTTTGAGATACACTGAACATAATTTTTAATAAATCATTTTAATTTAAAATAATGATAATAAAAAAATCATTAAAAATGACATTTTGGGCCTCCCCTGGTGGCTGGCGCAGGTGGTTGAGCACAGCGCTGTGAAGCAGTCCGCAGCCTCTGCAGCGCCGGTTCGATCCCAGCCAGCCGGCAAGGGTCCCACATGGCAAAGCAGACTCTCCTGTCTCGCCCGCTGCTCCCCTCAGCAGTGTATTTTGTCAGTTTGCCTGTTCTGTTCCTGTTCTGTCTCTGGTGAATCCTCTCACCCTCCTGCACATCTGGCCTGTACCCTGATTCTTGTGTAAATGAATAAATAAATCTTTTTAAAAAATGACACTTTTGGTACCTAATAAAGATCCTAAAAAGACTGTCAACATCATACAATGTAATCACTCTCCTTGTTTGCCTTAAGATGGCACCTTCAAAGTCATCAGTAAAATTAATGATTCTTGGGCTTCCCCTGGTGGCGCAGCGGTTGAGAGCTGGGCTCTGGTGAATTCTCTCACCCTTCCGCGCATCTGACTGTACCCAGTGCTTGTATAAATAAATAAATAAATCTTTAAAAAAAAAAAACCCCTAATGATTCTTATAGACCCTTGAAGGTATTTTCTACCACCTTATATGTAAACCCAAATAAAATAATTATATATGATAATCATGGAGTTTATTTAAAAAAATTAAAACAGATCCTGCCTCATTTTTACTCATTGTTATTGAACTGTAAACATCAGTTTGCTGGTAAATGATTTACTAACTGCCCTTTACTTGGGGAGAGGGGAAGCCCCAACTTGTAGTGTTTGCCAATTTCTGTGGTGTAAATGTTCCAAATTCAAGCCATTTCTGTCACATCAGGGAATATGGAGGTGAGAAGAAATGTGGATTATATAATATTTCTATACAGACACAGTTGTTATAAATAACCTATCCTATAGTAAAATAATTTGGAAGTAGTAAGGTTTAAGAATTACTTGTGCTTTTAATATAGTTTAATTTATGGTGTTTTAAAGCTTCCTTGCAAAATCCCTGAAGATGTAACCATTGGCCTTTAGAAGCTGAAGCACAGCAGCTACAATACTGGTTTATAATTCATGTATAGTAAAGTACGTACCTCCTAATATAACTTGATTTTTTCCATATCTGTACACCAGTGTAACCAACAATAAAATACACCATTCCCATCATTGTAGAACACCCCTTCTTGCCATCACTCAGTGAGTAATCCCTTAGAAGTAACCATTATTTTGACCTCTGTCACCATGGATTAGTTTTTTAAGATCTTGGACTTCCTACAATAGAATCACATAATATCTTTTCTTTTATGTTTGGTTTATTCTACTCAACATTACATCTGTGCAATTCATTGATGTTGTTATAGCAGTTTGTTCTTTTTGCTGTATAATGTTTCTTTGTATAACTATATCTCAGTTTATCCATTCTACTGATGGTTAACATTCAGAATATTTTCAGTTTTTAACTCTTGTGTTTATTTTAAAAGTATGTTTTCCAAAAAGTTTCAGTGCAGAGGAAAAAAAGTCAAGAATCTTTATTCCCTAGCCCCAGAAATAACTGTTGTTTTGGAATTGTTGTGTATCCTTCTAGATGTTTTTCTTAATACATAAAAATAGAGGGAGGAGAGAAAGAGTTTTATAAATTCAATTATGCTACATATTTTTCCGACTCTGGCTCATTTCACGTTGTCATTGGAATCCCTGAAGGCAAGGATTTTTTAAATTTGTTTGGCTTGCTGTTTTATCTCTTATCTAGAATAGTGGCTGTTACATAGTCATATCAAGGTGAAGCGCCATAAATATTTGTTAATTTAGTGAAGGAGTATATTAAAGACATCTTTAAATGTTAATATTTGGAGAAATAATTCACTCTTTTTAAAGACTATGTAATATGCAATGATTTATTAACTACACCTTTATTGGTGGTGATTTAAGTTGTTTTGAATTAATTATAAAGACAGTACAGTAAACTTACATCTATAAACTTTTGCCCACTTAAAAATCTATATCTGTAATGAGATTGTATCATGATTTACTTGCAAATGTCAGAAATCA
Source organism: Talpa occidentalis (assembly GCF_014898055.3). Classification (NCBI taxonomy): domain Eukaryota; kingdom Metazoa; phylum Chordata; class Mammalia; order Eulipotyphla; family Talpidae; genus Talpa; species Talpa occidentalis. Next base: position 98,620,328 of record NW_023605083.1, on the reverse strand, counting down.
CTCTAGCTAGTTCAGCAGAAAGGAATTTAATACATGGATTTTGGTATAGGGAAGAGTGGGGAAGGAAGAAGGCTCCAGTCTGCACTGAGCTTCTGGAAAATGTTCCTAGATGTCAAAGTTGGTTTATTAAAGGAATTTCTGTTTCTGCCAGAATCAGGAAATCTTTGTGCACGTTTAGGACTACCACCTCTGTCAAGACCCAGGACCAGCTTTAGGACCACACTGCTACAGTTCAGTCCCTGCCAGTGCCTGTGTCCCACCTGATGACACTCATAAAACTAAGCAGCAGACCCTAGACCTCTCTCTATTCCCTGCCAAGAAAAGCAAATGCCTTCACATCGTGCTTGCCAGAAAAGCTGCAGAGGGACAGGCTTGACCTTCCTCTATCTGCTGGACTTTTTGAGGATGGGTCTGTTTTTACAAGACTTCTGTCAATTGGTGAACCAAGCATTAAGGGATTCTAGAAAATAGACCCTGTAATTTTCCAGTCATTTATGATTTCAGCAAGTCACCATACAAAGAGTTTAGAATGGTTGAGTGAGCTAAGCCTGAGATCTGTCACAGAGGTTCCTCAAAATGGAAAATGGATTACTAGAAAAGGAAATGGGTTAGCCCTGGCCTGGGATGTTGGGAAAAACTTGTAGATACTACTACATGGCCCTTTAGTTTACACTCCCACTCACAGTATATTGAATGCTATTTCCCCAGAATTTTGGCATTCTTTAAAACTTTTGAGGATGGAGTAAGTAAACAATATCTTGTTTTAATTTATTCATCAGTAAAATTGAGTGCTTCTTCATATGTTTATAAGCTATTTTTGTCTCTTGTATGTGGGCTGTCCATTTATATGCTTTTCTTGTTTTCCTTTGAGTCCTTGGTATTTTTCCTTTTTGTAAGACATTTTGATGTATTGTGCTTTTTACATGTTTGCATATGGATTGATGCTATTTTATTTATTATCTTTTAACTTGATGTATCTTCTGTTGAAGAGCATTTTACATTTTTGAGTTCCGTGCTTTGTGTTATGACTTTAAGAGTTTTGTTTCCTGCCTTAAAATGTCTTTCTACCTATTAGAGTATAAAAATATTTTTATTTACCTAGAATTCTATAGTTAGTGAAAATACCCTTGAAAGGTGGACACAAAAGAAAGATGCTTTCAGTCAAACAAAAACAGATTCTGCTACCAGCTTACCTCAGTAAAGGGACTATTAAAAGGAGCTCTTCATAAAGTCAGTTCTTTTAAAAGATTATTAAAATTGATGAATCTCTGCAGTACTGTTGCAAAGGAAAAAGGCATAAATTGCCTCTATCAGGAATCTTCAAAGGGATGCATCACTTAATATCTCATGGACATTAAAGCTATGATAAGAGAATATGATAAATTACTACTTTGTGTTAATAAATTAGAAAATGTTGATTAAATTGACAAGATCCATTTAAAAATAACTAAAGTGCTTTAAAATAGGTAGTAGAAAAATCTTGAGTCTTAAATTTAAACCTTTCCTTTAAAAATCTTTATCAGGTCCGGGCCTCCCCTGGTGGTGCAGCGGTTGAGCACTGGGCTGCGAAGCTGCCCTCAGCCTCTGCAGCGCCAGTTTGATCCCCAACCACTGGCAAGGGTCCCACATAGCATGCAGACCTCTCCTGCCGCACCTGCTGCTCCCCTCAGCAGTGTATTTTGTCAGCCTGCCTGTTCTGTTCCCCACTCTGGCTCTGGTGAATTCTCTCACCCTCCCTTGCTTCTGACTGTACCCAGTGCTTGCATAAATAAATAAATAAATCTTTTAAAAAAATAAGATTGTGAATGGGACAGGGATGGCCTGTATTATCACTTTTATTCAGCAAACCAACTTCAAAAGCAAGATTTAAAATACTCTTGGGGGGGGGGCGGAGCAACATGGCGGCGAGGAGACGCTGCGAGTAAGATCTCCCATTAAAAAAAGTTAATAGGGAGGAAAAGCGGCAGGTCCCAGTGAGAACCGGGACACGGAAGATAAACAGACGACTCCAGCAAACTGCCCGAAGAAGAAAGTGGCCATAAAAGAGGACCAGAAGAGAGGGAAGCGCAGAACCCTGCTCCCCTCCCCCGCCCACAGAGGCGGCACTCTCCGACCCACAGAGAGGAGGAAAACAACAAACTAAAACTGCCAACAAGAACAAAGGACGCAGCAAGCGGGACTGTGAGTGGAAAGGAACTATTGCAGCCACCACACCCTGTGAACGGGAGCTGTGGAGAACCCCCGCAGGATCCGCCGCGGAGGTGAGCTCCGGGCGCCATTGAAGAGAGCCCCGCACAGGAGGAGACCGGCACCAGCACACAGCCCCGCCGCCCGGTAAGCCTGCGCGGAAAGGCGGTGCGCCGGAAAAACAGACGCGGAGCGGGATTGCGCGGGGAAAGCGGCGCGGATTGCGCGGATTGGATCGCAGCTGCCCAGGTCCCCACGCCTGCGACCTAGGCTTGCGGGGAGACGACCTAGGCTTGCGGGGAGACGCGCGGAGGCCCTCCCGGAGTGAGCAGGAACCAGGCGCCCAGGCAGGGGAGCGGGAGTCAAAAGGCGCCATTCCCGCGCCACTGATCTGGGCTACAGCCCGCGTCCTGGAACTGAGGGCTTTGGAACTGAGACCCGGGGCACGAAATTAGGGGCGTGGGTTCCCCACGACGGTGGGGCACAAGGCAGACACAGCACCCCAAAGCCGTTGAGGTGTACCCTACCATCCCTGCTCTGCTCCCTGTCCCACTGGGTGGAAAATCAGCTCCCCAAGGGCTCTAGGAGAGATCTCTGGCGCCACCTAGCGACTTGAAGCCAGCACAGGCTCCTGAAGGAGCTAGTGGCCAGCTGGGGAGTTAGCCCACGCCGGGCCCCTTCCGAACAAGTAGTCTGAGCCCACAGGGAGAGCGAGCACCCACAGCCAGGGCAGACCAAGCGCACAGAAGAGTGTGCCTGAGACCGGACGCCCAGGGAGTGTGTCCCACATCACATTATAGAATAGGGACATTTCTTCAGTAAAGACTACCTGCAGAAGGCTTCCTCAGGAGCTAGAGGTGAGCGGGGGAAGTTCGCCCACGCCAGACCCCCTCTGGCCTGCAGTCCAAGCCCAGAGGGGGAGCAGGAACCCACCGCCGGGGCAGACCAGGCGCACAGGGGAGTGTGTTCCCACATCGGCATTTTAGAACAGGGACCTTTCTCCAGTAAAGACTGCTTGAAACTGACAGATGACTCCTGGAGGAACCAGAGGGGAGCAGAGAAGCCCACCCAAGATGCCGGCCAGTCCCAACTACACAGTGTCCCAACGCATACGGCAAATTAGAAAACAGACAGTAGGGAGGAGAAGAACCACACGCAACCTAGCAACTCTCCAGAGAAAAAGCACACCACAAAAAGAAAACCAGCCCCCAGATGGCAACGACAGTAACTTGGAAGAACTTCTGAGCCTTCCAGAAAGAGAATTTAAAATTGCCGTGATTAAAAAACTGACAGAAGTCATAAAGGAAAACAATGATAAGGGAAAAATAATCAACGATCAGAAGAATGAAATTGAGTCCCTAAAGAGGGAAGTAAAAGAAATGCAGGAGATCAAAGAATTAGTGGAAGAACTAAAGAATTCTGGGAAAAGCAATGAAAGCAGATTGATGAAATGGAAGAACGAATAAGTACTCTTGAAGACACAGAAATAAAAAGAACCAAAACAGAAAAGGAAAGAGAAGTACGAAGGAAAAAGAATGAAGAAAGACTTCGGGAACTATCTGACTCCATGAGGAAAGGAAATATAAGAGTTATAGGAATACCAGAAGGAGAGGAGAGAGAAGTAGGAACAGAGAAAATATTCAAAGAGATAATTGAAGAGAACTTCCCAAATGTGAAGGAGGAGCTGAAAATTGATATACAAGAAGCAAGAAGAACACCAAACTTCCACGACGAAAGGAAAAATACAGCAAGACACATAATAGTAAAGCTCCCAAGAATCCAGGACAAGGAAAAAATAATGAAGCTGGCAAGAGGGAAGAAACAGATAACATTCAAAGGAAAGCCAATCAGGCTGACATCAGACTTCTCCGAAGAAACACTACGGGCAAGGAGAGAGTGGAGGGACATAGTCAACAGACTCCAAGAAAACAGATGCCAACCAAGAATACTCTATCCCGCAAAGCTCTCCTTCCTCTTTGAAGAAAGAATATGGACTTTCCCAGACAAACAGAAACTCCGGAATTTCATTGCAACTAAACCCCCACTCCAAAAAATACTACAAGGAGTCCTAAAGCCAGAACCTCAGAGGGACGAATAACAATGAAAGAAGGCCAAAAAAAAAAAAAAAGTTATTAAAAGAATAAATAAATAAAATCAAAGGAAAGACAAACACAATGGCAAATACAGATGTTAACATATCAATATTAACTCTAAATGTAAATGGACTAAACTCTTCAATAAAAAGACACAGAGTTGCCGCCTGGATTAAGAAACAAAACCCAACCTTTTGCTGTCTCCAGGAAACACATTTAGCTATAAAAGATAAAAATAGGCTCAAAGTTAAAGGATGGAAAACAATCCTACAAGCAAATGGACCAAAAAAGAAAGCAGGAACAGCTATACTTATATCAGATAAAACAGATTTCAAACTCAAAAAGATAAAAAGAGACCCCAATGGTCACTACATTATGATCAAGGGGACAATACTTCAAGAAGAAATAACACTCATTAACATATACTCACCAAATGAAGGAGCACCAAAATATATCAGACAACTGTTGTCCTCTCTGAAAACAGACATCAGAGAAAACACATACGTAGTGGGAGACTTCAACACACCACTATCAACAATGCATAGGTCAACAAGACAAAAAATAAGTAAAGAAACCAAAGCTCTAAATAAGGACCTAGAGCAATTGGGCTTAACAGACATCTATAGAACACTAAACCCCCAAAAAACGGAGTACACATTTTTCTCAAGCGCACACGGATCATTCTCCAGGATCGATCACATACTGGGGCACAAGACAAACATCAACAGATACACCAAGATTGAAATCATATCAACCATCTTTTCTGACCATGAAGGCATCAAACTAGAAATAAACCATAAAAAGAAGGCAAGGAACTTTCCTACCTCATGGAGATTAAAACCACACTACTGGAGGACCACTGGACTAATGAGGAGATGAAAGAAGAAATTAAAAAATTTTTTGAATTGAACGACAAGGAGGACACCAATATCCTAAATGTATGGGATGCAGCAAAAGCAGTAATAAGAGGAAAATATATAGCAATAGAAGCTCACATCAAGAAACAAGAAAGAACTCAAAGAAACAACCTAATCTCGAAGCTCAAAGATCTAGAAAAAGAACAACAAAAAAACCCCAAAACCAGTAGAAGAAAAGAAATAATAAAAACCAAAGCAGAAATAAATGAAATTGAAACTAAAAAAACAATCCAAAAGATCAATGAAACCAAGAGCTGGTTCTTTGAAAAAATCAATAAAATAGACAAACCCCTAGCCAGGCTCACAAAGGAAAAAAGGGAGAAAGCACAAATAAACAGGATCATCAATGAAAGAGGAGAAATCACAACGGACACAGCAGAAATCAAAAGAATAATCAGTAACTACTATGAACAGTTATATGGAAACAAGTTTAACAATCTAGAGGAGATGGACAAATTCCTACAACTCTACAATCACCCAAAGCTAGATAAAGAAGAAATAGAACACCTAAACAGACCAATTACAATTAGCGAAATTGAAATGGTAATCAAAAACCTCCCCAAAAACAAAAGCCCAGGACCTGATGGATTTACAAATGAATTCTACCAAACATTCAGAGACGAATTAGTGCCTATCCTTCACAAACTCTTCCAAAAAATTGAGAAGGAAGGGACAATACCAAACACGTTCTATGAAGCCAACATTACACTAATACCAAAACCGAACAAGGACAACACAAAAAAGGAAAACTACAGGCCAATCTCCCTAATGAACACTGATGCAAAAATCCTCAATAAAATTTTAGCCATCAGAATCCAACAATGTATCCATAAGATAATTCACCACGACCAAGTAGGATTCATTCCAGGGACACAAGGATGGTTTAACATCCGAAAATCAATCAACGTTATCCAACACATCAACAAAAAGAAATATAAAAACCATATGATAATATCAATAAATGCTGAGAAAGCTTTCGACAAAGTGCAACACCCATTCATGATAAAAGCCCTTGAAATTCTTGGGATACAAGGAACATACCTCAACATCATAAAGGCCATCTATGACAAGCCAACAGCCAGTATCATTCTCAATGGTGAAAAGCTGAAAGCAATTCCATTAAGATCTGGAACAAGACAAGGATGTCCACTCTCACCACTGCTTTTCAATATAATACTGGAAGTCCTAGCCAGGGCAATAAGACAAGAGAAAGACATCCAAGGAATCCAAATAGGAAAAGAAGAAGTCAAACTATCACTATTTGCAGACGATATGATATTATACATAGAGAACCCCAAAAACTCCACAGAAAAGCTAATTCAACTCATCAATCAGTTCAGTAAAGTGGCAGGATACAAAATCAACACGCAAAAGTCAGTAGCCTTCCTATACACAAACAATAAATCCAAAGAAGAAGAAATCAAAAAAACCATCCCTTTCGTTATTGAAACAAAAAAAATCAAATATTTGGGAATAAATCTAACAAAAGAGGTAAAGGACCTATACAAAGAAAACTATAAAACACTGTTAAAAGAAATAGAAGAAGACACAAAGAAATGGAGAGATATCCCCTGCTCATGGATTGGAAGAATAAACATTATTAAAATGGCCATCCTTCCAAAAGCAATATACAGATTCAATGCTATTCCAATCAAAATTTCATTGTCATTCTTCAAAGAAATAGAACAATTATTGATGAAATTCATATGGAATCACAAAAACCCCGAATAGCCAAAGCTCTCCTGAAAAAAAAGAAGGGAATGGAGGCATCACACTCCCAGACTTCAAACAATACTACAAAGCCATAATCATCAAAACTGCATGGTATTGGAACAAGAACAGACATACAGACCAATGGAATCGAATAGAAAATCCAGAAATAAACCCACAGATTTATGGTCAACTAATCTTTGACAAAGGAGCAAAGACTATGCATTGGAGCAAAGAAAGTTTGTTCAATAAATGGTGCTGGGAAAACTGGGTCGCTACATGCAAAAGAATGAAGCTTGACCACTACCTCACACCATACACAAAAATCAACTCAAAATGGATTAAAGAATTAGACATAAGACCTGAAACCATAAAATATATAGAAGGAAATATAGGCGAAACACTACGTGATTTGCACATCAAAGACATCTTTACAGACACATCACCCAAAGCAGTGATAGTGAAGGCGAAGATAAACAGCTGGGACTACATCAAATTAAAGAGCTTCTGCACAGCAAAAGAGACAATAACAAAAACAAAGAGAAACCCCACCAACTGGGAGAACATTTTTGCACCCAACACTAATGATAAAGGACTGATCACAAAAATGTGCAAAGAGCTGATGAGACTCAACAACAACAAAGAAAATAATCCAGTCAAAAAATGGGCAGAAGAGCTAAAAAGAAACTTCTCTGAAGAGGAAATGCAAATGGCCAACAGGCATATGAAAAAATGTTCAACATCACTTGTCATCAGGGAAATGCAAATCAAAACTACCATGAGATACCATCTTACACCAGTGAGAATGGCACATATTAAAAAAACTAGCAACAACAAATGTTGGCGAGGGTGTGGAGAAAAAGGAACTCTTCTGCACTGTTGGTGGGAGTGCAAACTGGTCCAACCACTGTGGAAAGCTGTGTGGAGATTTCTGGACCTACTAAACATAGAGCTTCCATATGATCCAGCAATTCCACTCCTAGGTATTTACCCAAAGGACACAGAAACATCAATTCCAAAGAACACCTGCACCCCTATGTTTATAGCAGCACTGTTTACAATAGCTAAGCTTTGGAAACAACCCAAATGCCCAAAAATAGATGACTGGATCAAGAAGATGTGGTACATATATACCATGGAATATTACTCAGCATTCAAAAAAGATAAACACATGCAATTTGCAGCAACATGGATGGCGCTGGAAGGGATCATGCTCAGCGAAATAAGCCAAAAAGAAAAAGAAAAATACCGGATGGTCTCACTCATAGCAGGAATCTAGAAAACTTAAATAAGGGACCAGGAAAATGAATAACTATAAGAAAGTGAAAATCAAAATCAACAAAAAACTATGAACCAGAGACACTTTTAGGGGGGCAGGGGCGGGAGGGGAGGGATTGGGGTCAGAATGGGGGCGCTGCAATTGTATGGGGAATATAACAATAAAATTTATTATCTAATAAAAAAAAAAAAAAAATAAATATAGTTGATGAAAAAAAAAAATACTCTTGGAATTGTATGCCACGGTATTAGGTTTATGTGGGATATGGGTGTATGTTGTATCCTGATGAGTAAGTATGACGTTGAGTGGAGCCTCTAAAAGAAAGAATGCTCCAGAAAGTCTCAACACTGTACTCACATGTGCCAGGATAGTCTTTGCAGCATTGTTCATAATGCCAATATCAGTACCAATACCAATATTAATAAAGGATCAATCAAATAAATTGTGGTAATGGAGACAGCTAACATTTATTGAATGTTTGTACCAGACTCTCTTTTGATTCTGGATAGATTTTAACTCATTTAACCCTCCAACAGCCCTCTGGGGTAGGTACTATAAGTATTATTGTTGTTATATACATAAAGAAAATAAAGCATAGAGAATTAAGCAGCCCAGCGTCACAGAGCTAATTGGTACAGGCTGACTTCAGAGCCATGTCCTTACTTTCCGTGCCATGGAGCCTCTCTGTGAATCTATAAAGAGAGTGGATACTGCCCAGCAGGGAATAAGTGAAGGGCAGCTCCAGCCCAGGGTAGATATAGTAAGTGAAGAAAAACTTCCCAGATATAGTAAGTGAAGAAAAACTTCCCAGATATAGTAAGTGAAGAAAAACAAAAGAAACACAGTGTTCACACAGCATAACATAATAAAGCCATTTGTGTTTTAAACAGCATTTTTCCTCAGGAGTTTCCCTTTAGTTACATCACCCCCACTTGCATTCTGCAATGCTTTATAAAAAAAAAATTGTGTAAAAACACAAAACATGAAATTGACACTCTAAAAAATTTTAGTGTACAATAAAGTATTGTTAACTATACTATACAGTAATCTCTAGAACTTTTTGATCTTGTGTGACTGGAACTCAGTACTCATTAAACAGCAACACCCACTTCCTCCTCTCGTGAGTCCCTGGCAATCACAATTCTGCTTTTTGCTTCTGTGAATTTGAATACTTCAGTTAACTCTTGGAAGTGGAATCATGTAGTATTTATTCTTGTGTGACGTTATTTCATTTAATGTAATGACCTCAGGTTCATTTGTATTGTGACAGGATTATCTTCCTTTTAAGATTCAAATAATACCCTGTTATAGGTAAATACCACATTTTCTTCATCCATTCATCTGTAATAGACTTTAGGTTGTTTTTCCCTCTTGACTGTTGTGAATAATGCTTTAATGAATGTGGGTGTACATGATCCTGATTTCAGTTCTTTTGGATAAATACCCAGAAATGGAATTGCTGGATCATATGATAGTTATATTTTTAATTTTTTGAGGAATTTCTCCACTATTTTCCGTAGCAGCCACACCATTTTACATTCCCATCAACAGTGCATATTGGCTCTTCAACATCCTCACTAACACTTATTTTCTGTTCTTTTTTTAACATCCTGACAAGTGCGGTGACATCTCGTGGCTTGCCTTTCCCTGATGAATACTGATATTGAGCATCTTCTCATATACTCGTTGGCCACTTAAAAACAGTATTTTTACTTAAATATATGTAGAATATTCCAGGAAGTTACTCACAAAGCTAATTAATGATTACTCCCAGGGAGAAGGACTGGTTGGTGGGTGTGAAAGGGAGATTTTCTTTTCACTTTGTTCTTTCTATTCCTTTTGAGAATCTTACCAATTACATTGATCACTTAGTCAAATAAATAACTTCTTTTAAAAGCTCCCCCTGACAATTCTAACATGGTTGGGAAGTGTTGTGTGTGCCCATATGTGCCGCACACTGGTGTCTGTGCTGTTCCTGATGTCTCAGGTCTACCCATGCTCAATGTGCACTTTGGCTTTTTTTTAGAGGCATTCAGCTTACAGCAGTCTTCGGCCAGCCAGCAAAACCATGACTCAACGCCTGGATCTCCCAGACCTTCCCCTCTCAGGTAAATTACCTTAAATACGAAGTAATTTTGACTTTTCCTCTTGTTACTAACTTTTCGTCTTTTTATTTTGCATGAAACTGAACTTAGAAAAATAATCAGTGGCATTTTATCCCAAGCAATTTCATCTTCTAAATGGATATGCTATGAACACTAAATCCTAAATATTTCCTGCATGCTTCCCTGCTCAGTGTGCACACAGTGGGAAGAAATGCCAAATTTGGTTTTGTTTGTTTTTTTACTGAATCTCAAGAAAATATCTAATAATCTTTGAAAGTAACTATTTTAAGAAGAAACTCTTATCTGAAATTCTGAATATTTGCTGCTTCCACAATTCCTAAAAATATGTCTCTTTTGAGATGTCTTTGAGTGTAATCCTCTTCCTGTTGTTAGACCATGTATTTTTAAAAATTCAGAGCCTGTTGATGAAAGTGGTTGTAATCCACAGTCCTCATGGAGTCATATTTTCACTCATGCTGCACCTCTGTTGCTGATGGTAGTGAGTAGGGCAGCTAAGAGGAGACACAGGAGTGGGACTGCTGGGGTTGGAATCTTGGAGCTGCCACCCTAGTCAATTTCAGCCTAGTCACTCCACCTCTGTGCTGTGGCTCCCTAGCTTTGAAATACAGACACTGCTGAAATAAAAACAAAGCAACCTCGGGCCTCCCTGGTGGCGCAGTGGTTGAGCTCTGGGTTGCGAAGCTGCCCACAGCCTCTGCAGCGCCGGTTCGATCCCCGGCCACCGGGGTGAGGGTCCCGCATGGCGCGCAGACCTCTCCTGCTGCCCGCTGCTCCCCTCAGTAGTGTGTTTCGTCAGTCTGCCAGTTCTGCTCTCCACTCTGACTCGTGAATTCTGTCACCCTCCCGTGCTTCTGACTGTACCCAGTGCTTGTATAAATAAATAAATAAATCTTAAAAAACAAAAAAAAACAAAGCGACCTCTGTGGTTGCTTCAAGGATTGAATGAACACAGTCCTGGGTGGAGTGAGCACCATAGACATACAGAGATAGGTTTGCTGTTACCATCTTATCTGCTGTCTCCTGAACCAGTTCACATGCCAGAACAAAAAGACATTGGTAGACTGTTAAGTTGTCCAGATTATATACCTTAGAAATTTATGTTTATGTCTGCGTGGCCACTGTTATGAGGAAATAAAAAATACCGAACACTAAATGCATTGTTGACTATTGCCTCTCAGAAGTAGAAAATGCCAAAAATCTAGATCACATACATAAAAAAATCTTTGTCTAAGATAAAATTTCTATAAAATGGTGTGAATTAAAAGAGACTCCAGCTGGGCCTCCCCGGTGGCGCAGCGGTTGAGCGCTGGGTTGCGAAGCTGCCTGCAGCCTCTGCAGCCGGTTCGATCCCCGGCTGCTCCCCGGCCACCAGAGGAGGGTCCCACATGGCGCGCAGACCTCTCCTGCCGCCCGCTGCTCCCCTCGGCAGTGTACTTCGGTCCTTCTGCCTGCTCTGCTCCCCGCTCTGGCTCTGGTGAATTCTCTCACCCTCCCACGCTTCTGACTGTACCCAGTGCATGTATCAAACAAACAAACAAACAAACAATAAATAAATAAATAAATAAGACATGCCTCTAGAAAATTAAAAAAAAAAAAAAAAGAGACTCCAGCTATACATATTCTTTTAGAACCTTGCCAAACATGCTCAGGTTTATTTTCAAGATTGTTGTTTCTATGAAATAAATTTCACCCTGTGGTTTTAAGTTCTCTTTCCCCTATGACTTTATTTTTTCCCTTCTGAATTTTGTTTTCTTTTCATGGAATTAGTAAAACCTTTAGACTTAGACAAACATTGACATTGACTACTTAGAGGTCACCTCGGCCCATTCTCTGCATTTTGCACATGAGAAATTCAGGTCCTTAATTTAAATTAAGTGATTTACAAAGGCCACACCAAGATTTTGTGTAGATCTGGGACCAGGATAGGAATTGTCCCAATTCTTTCTAACACTTTGCCTTTTGATAAAGAAGCTGGCAATTAATTGCTCTGATTATCAGCCTCATAAAGATGCAATAAAGGGTTATCGAGGACTGTAAGCAACAATGATGACTTCCACGAAGAAGAAAACGGCAGCTGAAGACCAGTAGGTGGTCGAAGGTCAGAAGAATAAGAGAAAACAGAGACAGGATAAACGTGCACAGTAAATAGTCATCATCCTTTTGCAAACCAAGTGCTCTTCACTAGAAATGGGGCAAGGGGAACAGGACTGAGTATTGAAAACCGGCCTCAGTTTCATTCTCCACCTGTTGCATCGTGTGCAATGCAAATAACTTGATATGTGCAAGGTAAACTTTTTTTTTTAATTGTGGTTTTTTAACTGTGCTCAGTGAACTTTTGGTCATAATATTTGTGTTCTCTCTTCTCCTCCAGCTTTAAAATTTCCTTTTGTGTAGAGAAACCATTCTTTTAATTGACAAGTAAATACTGAGGTTGGAACCACAGTGGCTATTGCTCTGAAGTAAATAGTTCATTGACAACACCCTCTTTGCCCTCACCAGGCACCTGTCTACCTGGGGAGATTCTATTTACTAAGAAATGGCATACTAAGAAAGGATTACACAGTGAAAATTGCTTGCTTTCAGACTTTCTTTGCCAACGCTGAGATCATCAGAAGCTGCAGAAACAGTATTAATATGCTGTTTTTTTGTTGTTCTCTTCAGTGATATAAACACTGTTTTTCTCTGCTCTTTGGAGCTAATTAGCCTCACTCCTAACCTTACTACCCATAATTGGTAGCTATAAGTAGTACAAGTGTTGTTTTCTGCCATGACTGTTTACTGGTGTCGTACGAGGCGGGGTGGCTGTGGGCTAGGCCTGCTCACCGGCCTGTTGAGTGGCATCAAGCAAGTCACTTAATTCTTAGAGCGCCTGTTTCCTGTGTGAACATTACCTAAACAAGCTCAGAAATTTTCTGCTTTTGTGGTCCTTTAAGAAATATCATCTGGAGAATTCAACCTGTTGCATACTTGGTTTGACTCAGATTCATATGCTAGACAACAGAGATGAGCCTTAAAAGAATTCTTTTTACTTATTTTTAGTGAACCAGGCCCTGTGGTTGGAATGAATTTTCTTTTGTAAAATAGTTACCTTACTTCCCAGCTTGTCTGCTGCCCCTGTGACCAGGTAATCACAATAGGTATCTTCCTAACATGCCCATCAATTAAAACAAGGTACTTTACTTGTGGACAGGTACAGGTACACGAAGCTCTTAGGGGCCTTGGTTTCATGCTCTGCTGACACCATCTTGGAAATTCACAATTTTTGAACAAGGGGCTAATCTGGCATTAGTCCCTCTGAATAATATAGTCATTCCTGCCTGGAGAATACTTTTGAGAAAATATCATGTTCCTATTTGCATTTTTTAAAAAAGATTTATTTATGCATACAAGAACTGGGGTACAGGCCAGAGGTGTAGAGGGTGAGAGGATTCACCAGAGACAGAGTGGGGAACAGAACAGGCAGACTGACTGAAATATACTGCTGAGGGGAGCAGCAGGCGAGTCAGGAGAGGTCTGCTGGGCCATGTGGGTCCCCTCCCTGGCTGGGGATTGAACTTGTGCTGCAGTGGCTGCTGATAGCTTCATAGGTTGTGTCTTAAACCCTTGTGCCACCAGGGAGGCCCCCCATCTGCATTTCTATTAATCTAGAAACAAAGTGGGTATACGTATGTGTTCTTCAGAATAAAATGAAACTGTGTTGTACTTGAGAAGAAAGCGCATGACCAATTCTCTTTGTCAGAAATTAGTGATTTTGTTGTTGTTCATACAGATCTTCTAAAGGGAAGGACCGAGGACCTGAAACCAGACCCTTATCTCCGTAAGAGTCCTTCGCTTGAGTCACTGAGCAGACCCCCTTCTCTGGGCTTCGGGAGCACTAGGCTGCTGAGCGCCTCCACAGGGGGGTTGAAGCCCCAAAGCAAACTAAGGTATCACATCACCCTTCATCTCTGCTGCCACCATCTCCTATAAGCAGCCAATCTAATATTTTAAAATGCTCGTCTTATCTATCTCTTATATATTGTTTAGATGTAGGTGCAACCCTGAAACGTGTAGAGTATTTTTTCTATAGATATCTTTAATTCAACTGATAAGGTGCTTAATTAGGTAAACGAATAAAAGGCTAGATGGACATTGCAATGGATAGCTTTTTAAAAGCAAACAAAACAAAGTTCTCCCTAGACTTCTGATAGCCAAGAAGCACAATTTAATTTTTCTTTCTTACCATAATAAAAATGTATTATTAGTGGGGCCTCCCTGGTGGCGCAGCGGTTGAGCACTGGGTTGCGAAGCTGCCTGCAGCGCCGGTTCGATCCCCAGCTGCTCCCCGGCCACCCGGAGGAGGGTCCCACATGTCGCGCAGGCCTCTCCTGCCGCCCGCTGCTCCCCTCAGCAGTGTGTTTCATCAGTCTGCCTGCTCTGCTCCCCGCTCTGACTCTGGTGAATTCTCTCACCCTCCCGTGCTTCTCACTGTACCCAGTGCTTGTATAAATAAATAAAAATAAATCTTAAAAAAAAAAGTCTTTAAAAAAATGTATTATTAGTATGGCTGATTTGGTTGTTTAAGCATCTCCCTCGATGTAGCTAGACTTTTGCTTTTCTAATTAGGCATTTATTTCTCATATATTTTAGGATTCTGTAAACTAACACCTTCTCTTTAATGTGTGCTCTTTTTTCTAACTAGTGTGGAAAGAAGAGACCCTCTGGCAGCCTTGGCCCGGGAATATGGTGGCTCCAAGCGCAACGCTCTACTGAAATGGTGCCAGAAGAAGACAGAAGGATATGCGGTAAGGGACAATGTTCGCTGACTTCCAACCAGCACCAGATGGCAGTCGTCCTGTGCCAGCAAGTGTGCACACATCCACATGTGCATGTGCTTGGAAGTGCCAATATGCTTAATAATTGTCATCTTTCTATTCTCAGCAGGGCTGCTCACATATAGCCAGGTAGGACTGGCTATATGTGCTCTGCACAAATGTACTCAAAGGGGCAAATGGGACAGAAAATCAGCCTGTATTCCATCCAACAAACCAGGGACCTAAATGCAGTGCTGTATGTCCTGCTCCTGCTGGGTGTGGGGGATACCTTTTTCTTTGCTCAGAGGAGACAAACTCCCTAAGCAGTGCACTCAGCAGGCTTCTTCACCCCAAGGAGTCAGCTTTTGCTAAATCATCCTCCCAAAGCAGGTGCCTTTTCCTAATTCACATAAGTGGGCCCTCAGATGTTTTCTATTACTTTGTTTCATTTGCATTTAGTTTAAGAGTTTCAGTTTACCAGGACAATATTTGTTTTCTGTGAGGACTGGACAAGGAAGTAATTAATACCTGATATAAGTAAGCTTTTTCATTATGAAATATCATACCCAGCGATAAAATCCACCAAACGTAAATTACAGTTTCATGACTTGTTATGAAGTAAAACCCAGGCATCACTACTCATCTCCAGAAACAGCATTACAGTTCCCCCAAACCTTTCATATGACTTTGTAGTCATAATCCGTCACTACTCCCTAAGATAAATATTGTCCTTAATCTGTTCCTTATAATTTTCTACAGAGGTATGCGTCCCTAAGTGCTGTTAGTTTTGCTTGCATTTGAGCTCTGTATGAATGGAATCTTAAAACTCTTTAGTATTTGCATCTGACTTTTTTCTTTTCTTTTTTTTTTTTTTTGCATCTGACTTTTTTCATACAATAAAGTTATTAAACTTTATCCATTTTTTTACATATATCTATATATGTATGTTTGCTTATTTTTAAAATTGTTTGATAACCCATTGCATGCTCATACCATTATTTATTTATTCTGTTATTGATGAACAGGGGCTGTTATAAATAGTGCTGGTATTAGAGCATGTATCTGCTCATTCCTACATATCCTGCTGGATATGTAGAAGTAGCAACACCGGGCTTTAGAGTATGCATATATTCAAGTACAGTAGACAGTGCCAAACAGATTTCTGAAGCTGTTATATAATTTACCTCCTACCAGCAATTTACAAATGATCTAGTTCTCTACATTCTCACCAGTATTTGGTGTTGTCAGTCTTTTGAGTGGGTATTTGGATAAGTACATGGTGGTATCTTATTGTGGTGGTGCTGTGCATTTCCCTGCTGGCCAATTGGGCCATTGAATAGCTTCTTTGGGGATGCAACTCTTTGGATCTTTTGTCCATCTTTAATATCAGGTTTTATTTCTTGTCCTTATTAATTTCAGGAGTTATTTATCTGTTCTGGATCTAAGCCCTTTGTCAAATATATATATTATTAATGTCTTCTCCACTGTGACTTGAATTTTCACTTTTGTTGAAAAAGTTCTTAATTTTAATTAAGTCTGATATATCAATCTTTTCTGTAGTGGTTAGTGCTTTTTGTATCCTGTTTAAGAAATCTTCAATTCCAAGTCCATGAAAATATCTTCCTGTGTTTTCTTCTGGAAGTCTTATTGCTTTACCTTTCCCCTTAAATAGACACCTTCTTCAAAACTGGCAACTCCTACTCCATTCTTCTCACTCAGGTCCAGCTTTCCCATACCTCAACCCCATTTTACTAAAATCTTTGGACATGCTGTCACCACCACACTCAAGCTTTTGAGTGTGACAATGATAGAAAAAGATGGGAGTAACAAGAAAACAGGGCCTAGACCAAGTGCTCCCCCAGATAGTAAGAAGAAGCACACCTGGGATTCCCTTTGTAAACAACCATCACCAAATGTCTTACAGTCAGACTCTACCCAAGGCATGTTTCAGCCCCATTTTAAGGGTGGAAACCATCCCACAGAGAAGGCCTTTTCAGTAATGACATTCATTGTCCAGCTTGACGGTAATGCTGCCCAGGAAATGGAAAAGAGTAATTCAGGGAGAGAAGGCTTATTAGAAGAAAGGAAATAGGAAATAGGAATGGTAACAGAAAATTGAAGACAAAGGAGTATCGGCTAGGAAGACGATCTCGGCTGTGACTGAAACACATGCAGTTGCCTGCACTGTCATTTCCTCCACCTTATGTAAGTGGATTAGAGAAGAGCTGGATGGAAATGAACAGGCAACTAAAATTTTCAGAAGGAATTGGCCCTTTAACATGTAATGCTGTCATAATTGTATTGCAGGGGAAATTATACAATGAGATATTTCCAGTCATAAGAGTAAATTATTTCCTGCTGTAGTGATTTTTTTTTCTTGCTTTGTTTTGTGAACATCTTGAACTAGTTTTCAAAGCATTTCACGTTTGATGAAACCCAAAACTCATTTTGCCTGGAGAGTATTTTTCATTCATTGTTAATTTAATCTGTAAATTTAGAGAGAAAAATAAATCAGATGTGTCTGATTTTATTTACTCTTCACAAAACATTCTCTGTGTAGATCTATTTGTCTAGATGTCTCATAAGCCTTCTAAAGATTCTTCTCTCTGACTTAGGAAGCCAAAAATAAATTGTAGAAAATTCAGACTGTTCAGTCTTTTTGAAAACCAACTTCCTTTGTCATTTCGACTAAAAGTAACTTATATTTTACTCTACCAAAGTATAGCATGTAGGTTATGTCACACTCTTTATATATTATTATTTTCTTACATTGTTGTTCATTTTTGTACATTTGATTTCTCCTCTCATGTGTAGTCCCCCTAATTCTCTCACCACCATAACCCGTGACTCATCACCATAGTCCCTTGTGCTCTTCCCCTCCCACCCCTGTTTTGACCCCTCTCCCTCCTGTTCCCCTGCTGTATACCTCAGATCTGTGGTCTGCCTGCAAACTTTGTCTTTTTCTGACCCTTTGTTTAGTCAAGCTCTCCATATGTTAAATCAATGACTTGATATATTAAGTGACTTGAGGGGTCTCTGTCTATTCAGAGCTGGGCAACATTTTGGGTATTGGAAAATCAGCAGTGAATGTAGCAGGAGTAATTTCTGCTCTCCTGGAACTTTTATTCTCATGGGGAGTCACAATTAATTAAAGTCAAAATGTAAACTCTACTATATTAGAAGGTGGTAATGAGCAGGAAAGGAAGGTTAGGAGTGCTGGAATGTGGATATAATTTTAATACAGAAGTCAGGGAGGTGACAATTAAATGATGGCTCACTTCACCGGAAGGTGAGGACTTTTGTGTTTTCATCAAAGTTTATCTCACACCAAACAATAAATATGGACTGTCAGAATGAGGAGGTCATCATTTCAGCAACTATAACTTTGTTGTTCATTTTTGTACAAAATTTTATTTCTTCCCTCATGTGTAGTTCCCCTAATTTTCCACCACCATATATCATCCATGGCCCGTCACCATAGTCCCTTGTGGTCTTCCCTCCCCTGTTTTGACCTTTCTCTCTCTCTCCCCTTTCCCTGCTGTATGCCTCAGATCTGTGATCTGCCTGTAAGCTTTGTCTTTTTTCTTGACCCTTTGTTCAGTCAAACTCTCCAATTGGAATTTAAGTTGCACAAGGTGATCATAATAACATTTGAAAAGTGATAGTAACAGTCAGACCCTCATGTCTAGCCCAGATTCAGCTTTCTGACATGGCCTCAGGATTGAGATCGAGTATTAGAAACCAAGCAAACACTCATATAATGAGGCCCTCATTGAAGAGGAGACCCTTCCAGACATTCTGCTCAACTCGAATCTCCTTGAATCTTTTTTGGAAAAAAATCAGACTTCCTTGGGCCTCCCCTGGTGGCTCAGGCGGTTGAGCACAGCACTGTAGAGCTGTCCACAGCCTCTGCAGCGCTGGTTTGATCCTCACCAGCTGGCGAGGGTCCCACATGGCACGGCAGACCTCTCCTGTCTTGCCCACTGCTCCCCTCAGCAGTGTATTTTGTCAGTCTGCCTGTTCTGTTCCCCACTGTCTCTGGTGAGTCCTCTCACCCTCCCATGCATCTGGTCTGTACCCCGGGTCTTATATAAATAAATAAGTAAATTTAAAAAAAAAAAATCAGACTTCCAAGAAGGCTTGGAAAATTCCTCTCAGCCCCAAGCTTGGTTTTGTCGTGCCAATTGGCTATATCCCAAGCCAAGGGTAGACCTGACCTATGGAACCCCAACCTCTCCTTTCCTTATCTGCTTTTAGTTTCCATGTTTGAGTATGGGTTCTGGAGAGGCACAAAACCAAGATAGTGGATGTGATAGGCAGAATTTATATAATCTCCTCCCTGTATCTGGCCAAAGGGAGCCCTTTAAAAGTCAGGAGTTTTCTCTGAAACGGAAGACTCTGAAACATAGGTTTGAAGATGGAGGAGACATATGAAAAGGAACTGAGCAAGGTTCTGGCTGATAGCCAGCAGGAAAAGCAGGACTTTCTACCACTAAAGCTTTATCATGCCCAGGCCCTATCAGCATCCAGAAAATGCCATGGGGGCATTCTGCAGTTCTGACGTTGACAGTGACAAGTGTGATGCTGCATTGTTGTGTCTTTCCCTGTCCCAGTGCCCTCCAACCTCCACTAGGCTAAGGTCAGAGTACTTGGCATACAATAAAGTGGAGAGATAAGAAAGAGAAAAGAGAAGGAGTAAGGGGAGGATAAGACCCTGGGCCTTGCAGACCAGGTAGCACTGTAGTGATGGGGTCATCCTGCGTCGGAAGCCCTGACTGGGGAGATGAGGTACACACTCATAACGGAATGACAGGAAGAGCCAGCCCTGTGGAGACAGGGTGGAAAATCCCAGGCAGCTGGAACTGTTGGTGCAAAGGGTTGGGGCAGAAAGGAGCCTGATGTGTTGGAAGGATAGCAGCAGGCCTGCATGTCTGTGATGGTGGGTGGGCCACGTACTGTGTGGGTTGGATGAGACTGGAGAGAAAAACAATGGGATTGTGGGTTCATTTCATGGGAAGATAGGACTCAGGCTTCAGCAGTGCTGGGGAGACGGATTCAACGATGAAAAAGAGCAACAGTAAGTTCACTTGTTTCCCTGCTGGAGAGTGGTCACACTGAAAGTCGTATAGACCTTCGCACTTGTGTTTCCTTGGTTCCTGGCTGTCTCCAAGGGAATTAAAGGGCTCACCCTGCCTCCCCAGAATCTGAATATCTCTGTAGCACGGGCTTAGGCAACCACCTGTGACTGTAGATTCTTGAGCTCAATACACTGAACTCCTTATAAATCAAAATATTATTTTAATTACTGGTATGCATTATAAATAACCAAAAATACTGTTTTTTTAATTTTAGTGTTAAAAGTTGTATTGTGCAAAAATGAAAAATTACGTAAGAATTATATAAAATAAAATATAAAAATATATATATTAAGTTTTTTTTAAACCATTTTTTTTAAAGATTTATTATTTATAAAAGCACTTGGTACAGTCAGAAGTGTGGGAGGGTGAGAGAATTCACCAGAGCCAGAGCGGGGAACAGAACAGGCAGACCGACAAAATACACTGCTGAGGGAAGCAGCGGGTGCAACAGGAGAGGTCTGTCACTTCATGTGGGACTCTCGCCAGCAGCCAGGGATCAAACAGGCGCTGCAGAGGCTGTGGGCCGCTTCTCAGCCCAGCACTCAACCACTGCGCCACCAGGGGAGGCCCTAAAAAAGGTTTTAATCAAAGAAGTACAAAAGAAAGAATGAGATATCATTTCTTTGCTCACCATCTTGGAACTTTTTTTTAAATGATGGCATGGTCAGAATGAGAATCCTACCACACCATTGGTGAGAGTGTAGAATAACACCTCTGAGGAGGAAAATTTAGCAAGACTCTCAAAGAGTATGCCCTTGAACACAAAAATTGTATTTCTAGGTATTTATTTCAAGGAAATAATCATAAATGCCTATAGAGATATAATTACAAGTGAGTTAGTTCACTATAGTTTTACTCAGAATTATTTTAAAAGAATTGAAGTGATAGGAATTTCTAGCAATAGGGCAACCAAATAAATTATGTTTATATGTGTACAATGAAATATTATAATGTTCTTAAAACTTATGCTTTGATTAATGCTTTCCTGCATTTTTCATTTTCAACAATGAATATATAAATTTTAACAGAAAAGAATTCTTTTATTTTGCATATTTTTAAGGGAAAGAAGCCAGTTGCAAAAGACCACATATGATTCCATTTCTATGAAATGTCCAGAATAGGCAAATCCACAGAGACAGAAAGTAGATTAATGGTTTCAAGGATTGGGGGAGGAGGGTAGGGCAGTGACTGCTACAGGGTTTCTTTTGGGATGATGAAAATGTTCTAGAATTAGATGGGGTGATGGTGTTTACACAACCTTGTGACTATACTGAAAGCTACTGAGTTGTATACATTTTTTTTCAAGATTTGTATTTATGCACAAGAGCTAGGGGTGTAGGCCAGAGGTCGGGGTGGGGAGTGTGAGAGGATTCACCAGAGACAGTGGGGAGCATAACAGGTGGATCTAGTGAAATACACTGCTTAGGGGAGTAGCGGGTGAGACAGGAGAGGTCTGCTGCACCATGTGAGTTAGCTCCCTGGCCAGAAATTAAACTCTGCTGCAGTGGCTGCAGATAGCTTCATAGTGTTAGTGCTGAGACTTAACTCTTGTGCCACCAGGGGGGGTATACATTTTAAAAAGATAAGCTTTACTTGTTGTAAATAGCGCTGCAATAAACATAGGTGTACAGGTGATCTTTTGAATCAATGCTTTTGTGTCCTTTGGGTAGATCCCTAGGAGTGGAATTGCCGGGTCATATTTAAATAATTTAAAATTTTTAATAAAATAATTGAAATTTTAAAAATCAAAGTATTGGTACTCTAGTTTTTATTTGAGAGGTGAGGTGGGCTTCTGAGATAATCAGTTTGTTATTATGATTCATAACCCAAATTTATTCTTTGTTTGATACATAACATTATGTTATGACCTATAACTTGGGAACATATGTCTAAGAGAAAAAAATCATAATGTGTATTCTATTCAATAATTCAAATAGATCTTTTGTGAGGGAAAAAAACATTTTTTTAATTTGAGGTAACATTGCATTATATAAATTTCAGGTGTGCATCACTAAAGGCCAACATGTGTATACTATATTAAGTTTACCACTGAAAACCCAGTTCTATCCTTTACCATACAATTAACACCTTTTACTCAATTCATTCATCCCCTCCCCACCTTCCCTTGTGGTAACCACTAATTGGTCTCCTTATCTAATAGTTTATTTTTGTTTTATTTAGTTCATCCACTTGCTTGTTTTCGACATGTACCACATGAGTGAAATCAGTGTTTTCATTCTCCATCTGACTTATTTCACTAAGAATAATACCTTTTAGTTCCATTTATATTGTTGCAAATGACAGGATTTCATCTTTTCTTTTTTTTAACATGACTGAGTAGTATTTCTTTGTGGATGTATACCATAATATTTTCTTTATCCAATTGTCTGTTGATGGGCACTTAGCCTGTTTCCTACTCTTAGCTAGGAAGTAGTGCTGCAATAAATGTAGGGGTACCAGTGGAAGAACAGAACACTGAGAATTACAGTATAAAGAATGGGCCTTGGGAGCTAGCAGGCCTGGTTCCATTCATATTTCTGCTGTGTCGTTTCAAATTTATGTTATAATGGACAAGTCCGTTTCAACAAATGAGCTGCATCTTTTTAAATTAAAATATGAACAGGTTCAGTTCTTTTATCCATTTTGAGTTGATTTTTGTGTGTGGTGTGAGGTAGTGGTCTAGTTTCATTCTTTTGCATGTGGTGGTCCAGTTTTCCCAGCACCATTTATTGTTGCAGGGGAGAGGGAGGCAAAGGGATGAGGGTGGGATGAGTACGAGGGACTATTGTGATAGTGCACGGGTGAATTGGTGGTGGAAATTCTATGGGGACTACACCTGAGAAAAGGAAGCAAATACTGCAAAAAAAAAAAAAAAATGAACAATGATGTAAGATATATAAAACATGAACTAAAAAAATTGATAACAAATTTTTTCAGAAAAATGGCATTTTTCCTTACTGGTGAACCTACGGTGTCCTGCACAAGAATTGCAAGTCCTATCACTTAGCTATTTCTCATTTTGGCTTGGCCCTCTTTATTTTATAAGATGGCAAAAGTAAACGTTTTCTGTCATCAAAGCATTTGTCACTTGAAACAGCAATAGCATAGGGGTCTGATCCTGTTACATTACATTTAAATCTTGGTTCAGATCACTGTTTAACCAACCTTGGCTTGAGGGAGCCAAATCCTGCCCACCATACTTTTTATAAATACAGTTTTATTGGAACATAGCCACATCCCTTTATTTACATATTGACTATAACTGCTTTTGTGTTACAACTACAGAACTGAGTAGTGCAAAAGAGACCTTTTGGCTGTACAACCTACAAACCAAAATTACTAACTGTTTGACCCTTTACAGAAAAAGTTGACTCCTCCTTAGGTAAAGATGTTTACAGATATCTCTTGTTACTCAAA
Source organism: Talpa occidentalis (assembly GCF_014898055.3). Lineage (NCBI taxonomy): Eukaryota > Metazoa > Chordata > Mammalia > Eulipotyphla > Talpidae > Talpa > Talpa occidentalis. The sequence goes on along the minus strand of NW_023605083.1, from coordinate 98,596,668 downwards.
TCATATTTAATTCTTGCATTTTGGATGGCAAGAAGCAAGTGTTCAAATACCAGAAGATTTACTTGAAAATGTATCTGAATGTGTTCAGCTTCTGAATTTCTTTCTTTCTTTTTTTTAAGATTTATTTATTTATTTATACAAGTGCTGGGTATAGTCAGAAGCTCGGGAGGGTGAGAGAATTCACCAGAGCCAGAGTGGGGAACAGAGCAGGCAGACTGACAAAATACACTGCTGAGGGGAGCAGCGGGCACGGCAGGAGAGGTCTGTCGCACCATGTGAGAACCTCGCCGGTGGCCGGGGATCAAACCGGCGCTGCAGAGGCTGTAGAGGCTGTAGGCATCTTCTCAGCCCAGTGCTCAACCCCTGCACCACCAGGGGAGGCCCAGCTTCTGAATTTCTATTGCAAACATTTCAGCTAGCAGGGAGACTAGCTGTGCTATCACAAAGACACAAATAGTCATCTTTAAGCCTGTTTTTAACCTATAGCCAGTTATGATATACTCCTCTGCTCAAGAAAAGAACAGTCTGTGTTGTCCAAAAACAAACCTTATTTAGGATCTGGAAAGAACACCCACATTGCTGGCAACTTCTGTTTTTCTGTCTCTTGAGTTCCCACAGACAAGCACTAACATATGCTTATCCAATAGCAAGCAGTCTGAAATGTCAGGCCATTTGGGGCTCTATTTGTTGTTTTCTTTTTTGAGACAGGTCTCTTGAGGGCTACATATAAAATTCAAAGAACTAAATGCTTTGATTTATTTATTGTCATTAAAGTGGTTCTTTTCTTGACTTCATTATAAGGATAGATTGTCAATAGAAAATAAATGTCATTATTGGTCTCTACTCTGTTGAGGTCCTTTTTCTCCTGATGTCTCTGCTTCTGTAGTTATGAAACATGGTGATTTGTGAAGACGTTTTAAATGGCACCAGGCATTGTCTTACAACCTGAGGCAACAGCAGAATTTGTTTGGAAAATAAAGATGAAAGACTTTATTTCCCAAGTTGTAGTACACAACACAGAACTCTTGGCAATCCATATTTCTAGTTGGTTTTATCTCATGAGCCAACATGGCTTAGAGCTCCTTTTCCTGTTCTCTGTTGTGTGTATATGCCCAGATAAAATTTGAGTAATGAAGATGATTTTCTGAACAAAACTATCAGATTAAAGTGTGTAGAGATAGCAACGAGGTAGTTTGCACAGAAGATGGGGAGGGACTTCTCCCACCTTCATTTACATGGATGACAAAGAAGTAGCCATCACCACCCTAATCCCTGCTGATTGGTCCAAGGGAGGACACCCATTCTTAGTCAGGCCAATCAGCCCCGTTTGATGAATTATGGAAATAGAACTAAGAGAAAATTACCCTGTGATACAGAACTGTTGGCAGTCATGTTTTTGACACTGTGCAGAAAAGAGTGAACATAACAGGACTGGGATTGTTATCCTTTCAAAGGCTGTGTGCAAGCTGGCCCTGGCTGATATCTAGTAGCTTGGATTTCATGATGACTCCAACCATCCTGAAACCTGGTGAAAGTGCTCACTCTGCCTAAACAGTCTACCGTATTTGCTTTCCTTCTGGGAGTCTGGAATTTTGGTACCTCCTGGGCAAAGGACATTCACATGACCACCCCCCAGGAAAGACTGAACACTGAGTCTTAAGTGAGCTTCACTGGTAGACAGCATTTCACCTGGGCTGTCACAGCTCGTTGGTGGAAGAATTAATGTGTCCTGTGACTCCATTGAGAGAGGATTCTTGAAGCTTAAGCCCAGTTTCCTCCAGTCTTCACCTCATGCACCTTTTCCCTTTGCTGACTTTGCTTTGTCTCCTTTTACAAATAAATCCATGACTAGCTGAGTGCTGTGAGTTCTAGCAGTTGTTGAACCTACGATGGAGGTGGTCATGAAAATCCTTGATGTGACCGCATTGACAAGGAAAGTAGAGGAAATCTCTGTACAGAGATTTCCAGTTTCCTGTTTCCAGATGTTTCCAGATGGTTCTCAAGGCTCAGCAACAACCTTTTGACTCTCCTTAGTTTCTATGAAACATTAGAAGATTTCCCCTTTTAGATTAGTTGTGTTGGATTCTGTTGCTTAAGGGTTCTAGCTCATATAAAAGGATCATAACTGATCTCTTTGTGTCTGTCTTTTCTGAATGTTTTGCACTAAGCATTTGTTCCTTTTATTATTAGAAATAAACAACATTATTTGGTTCATTTCTTATTTCTATTTTTTAAGTTAAAAAATGAGTCATAATTCTTGAAGAGAAATAAGATATGATATCTGTGCATAAACAGTGAAGTAATTCCTAGCCCATTACTCAGTCCTACTCTTAAAGTATTCTTTATTAACAATTTGACATTTTTCTGGATATTTATTTTTAAAACAAGGTTTCTCACTCTTGGCACTGCTGATATTTTGGGCCAGGTGATTCTTTATTGTGAGGGCTGTCCTGTACCTTGTAGGATTTTAGAAGCATCCTTCATCTCTAGACACCAGATGCCAAAACCACTCTCCCAATTGTGACTACCAGAAAAAAAGTTTCCCCAACTAGGGGTGGGGAGGAACTCTGGGTGAGAACCAGTACTTTAAATATACAAATATGTGTACATAAACTTATTTTGCAGAAATGAAATAATATTTGATCTGCACTTGTTTTTTGGTTGATACAATGCGGTCATCTTTTGTCAGTATATAGAAAGCTACCTAATTTTTTGTTATGTGAATTTTACCTCAATTAAAAAAAATAGTACCACAGTGATGAACATCTTTTACCATGGATTTTAATAGCTGTGCTAGGTGGTTGTGAAATACATTTCTAGAAGTAAAATTCCTTTACAAAAGGCTTTGTTATACTTGCGTTTTTATCTGCATTATCAGATTGCTCTCCTGTGAACTTACTCCAGCCCTATACACAATGAACAAGCTGTCTGTTTCCTCCTGCCTTCTCCAGCCTTGTTTCATCTTTTCCAGCCTGAGAGATAGTATTCCTTTTAATTTTTCATTACTGATGCAAGGTGAGTGCCTTTCATCAGTCTGACAGTCACCATTTATATATTTCTTTTGTGAAATACCAGTGAAGTTGCCTTGCTTATGTTTCTATTCCTGTATTCATTTTTCCCCCTCAAAATTTATGCGTGCTCTTTTTGGTTTTGTTTTAGTGTTTGTTTTCATCCCAAAGTTATGCATGTCTACAATGTAAGAGCTAAGTCTTAGAATTACTTGGGTTACTTGGAATACCACAGACTGGATGGTTTAAACAAAAAGTTATTTCACTGGAAATCTGAGATCAAAGTGCAGGCCTATTTGGCTCCTGGTAAGGTCACTCCTCCTGACTTTCAAAGTCAGTCTCTTCCTGTGAGGGCACACATCCTGTGAGGGCACACATCCTCATATAGTGGAAGTTACATGTGGAGTATGGGGAGGAGGGGCAGGGAGTACAGGGCGCCTTCTGATCTCTTCCTGTAAGGGCACAGATCCCATCCCAAGGACCCTAGCCTCATGATCTCCTGTAAACCTAGTCACCTCCCAAAGTGCCCACTTCCAGATGCCACTACATTGGAGGTTAGGGCTTTGCCATGTGGCTTCTGAGAGGGCACAACTCAGCCATAGCAGTCTGCAAGGGTTCTCGTAAATTAGCTTTCAGCCCATTAGAGCTTGTTAAATATGATTTTTGTTTTGTTTCCTGATAAATACTCTATCAAGTAAAGGAAACGTGCTTCTTTTTTGCATTTAATGAGAGGTTTTGTGATTTTTTTAAAATCTAGGTAGAGGTAACAATTGTACCAGATTCCTTTTTGGCATTTGCTGAGCAATCCGTGACTGTCTCTTTTAACCCATTTATATAATTGACATAAAAGTATCACATTATATAATCAATTTCCTAGTGGAAAAAGCATCCTTATGTTCCTGGGAGCAAAATTAAAACATGGTCATGGCATATCACAAGGTATATTATCGTTGAGGGGAAATTGCTACTTGATTAAGGATATTCTTTAATATGAAGTATTTTGTTGGGTTTTGTTTTTTTTTTTGAAGGATATTATTTTTGACACTGTTAGTAATAGGAACATTTGGTTTGGTGTTTGTTTAGGTATAAAAGAAGTGTTGTGTTTATAAATTCTGGTTTTCTGTTAGGGTGTTAGTGAGCACAAAACACCTATACATCACATGTACATGGTTCAAAAGTGCCCTAAATATTTTACTGCCTTTTCTAGTAGGGTCGGTGACAGAATTAATTCTGAGCCAGAGTATATGTGTTATATATACCCTACAAAACAGGTCAGATTTCATAAGACTGACAATCCTGACAAATGAAAGTAGGAAGTTTTCTGAAATTTTGTTTGATAGAAGTTAGGAAGCCTCTCACTTCAAAGTTTCAATTTTCGGGCTTCCCTGGTGGCGCAAGGGGTTGAGTCTCAGCACTGTGAAGCTGTCCACAGCCACTGCAGCATGAGTTGTATCCCCGACCAGGGAGGTGACCCACATGGCACAGCAAACCTCTCCTGTCTCGCCCGCTACGCCCCTCAGCAGTGTATTTCAGTCAATCTGCCTGTTCTGCTCCCCACTCTGTCTCTGGGAATCCTCTCACCCCCCCCACAACTCTGGCCTACACCCCAGTTCTTGTATGCATAAAGTAATAAATCTTTAAAAAAAAAACAAAAAAGTTTCAATTTTCCTATTTTCTAGAAGTGAATACCTGAATTTTCCTTGGAATTAGATGCTCTCTTCTTTTGATAAAAGTCCTCTGCAAGGACTTTTTACTATTCTGGTATAAAGTGTATCCCCCACTTGTTCTACAGGCGCCACAGGTGATCCTTGAGCCCCACTGGGTGCTGCCAGGTGTCTTTCACTGTGATGTCAGCTCCTCTGTTAGACTCTGAATAAGGAGCGTTGAAGTTTCTTGCTCTAATCATGGTTTTTGTCAAAATCCTTGATTTCTGAGAGTTGTTTTGGGGTTCATTTTTGCATTAGATATTTTGATATCATAGCTCATATGATGGTCATAGCTCATATCTTTTTAGGTAGGCTTTTCCTTTTATTTCAGTTAAACTTTTTGATCCAAAAGTTTACATTTTCTTATTCTTATATTACTTTTCCCAATTCTGTTTAGTTTTATTTGCATGCTCTATTTTTATATTTCCTTTGTTTGTAACCTTTCTTCATTTGCGTTAGGCATATTTCTTATAAGTATTTTAACATGAAAATTTAACCTGTTCATTTTTTGGTGGCTTTTTATATTTAGTCTTATTTTGCTGGGTTTTTTTCAATGTATACTTTTTTTTTTAAGAGTTTTTTTTTTTTTTTTTTTTTAAAGATTTATTTATTTATTTATACAAGCACTGGGTACAGTCAGAAGTGCGGGAGGGTGAGAGAATTCACCAGAGCCAGAGCAGGGAGCAGAGCAGGCAGAAGGACACTGCTGAGGGGAGCAGCGGGCAGCAGGAGAGGTCTGCGCGCCATGTGGGACCCTCCTCCAGTGGCCGGGGAGCAGCCGGGGATCGAACCAGTGCTGCAGAGGCTGCTGGCAGCTTCGCAACCCAGCGCTCAACCACTGCACCACCAGGGAGGCCCTCAATGTATACTTTTGTACTGATTTCCAGTGGTAAGTAAGCGATGTAGGTCGAAAAGGTAGAGGAAGTATAAGCATTCTTGCTGGAGAATCTGAGTAGCATGGTGGGGTAATCAGATGAATTTTAAGCTAAAGTCAGTTCTTATCAAATTTGAGTAGGATAACTAGACATTATCCATACAACTTAAATTTTATAAATGTAGAGCTTAAAAATCCAGCTGATTTAATGAGAGATGATTCAGCAAGCCCTGCTGGGTGAGAAATCAGAATTGGAGTCAGAGCATGGGCCTGGTTGCCATTGCCAGGCCTGCTTCCTGAGTGATGGCGGGGCCTCAGGGCATGACCAAAAAGAACAGCCTGCCTCAGGGAGAGTCCTAAGTCAGAGTTGTGCCAGGGAGCAAGGGGGACTCAAAAGGCTTGGGAACTAGTCTGGAGCACCATTGCTGGAGACAGGGTCAGACCGTGACCTGCAGGGGAAGGCAGAGAAAGTGTAGGTGAGGAGAGAAGGAGCAGATGTGGCCACACTCAAGTGGGTGCCACACATCTCATGTGGCTACAGGTGGGTCTCCAGGCTTCTCAGGCCAGGGGTTCCCCTGGACTAAACCTGGCACCAACACAGCCACACAGAACTGCCAGACAGCAACTTAGAAGAATCACTGGAAAACCTTCATTCGAATTGGGCAAGATTACTTAGCAATTTGCTAACTAAGGCAGTATATTCTTGAAAGTACTTTTAATTACACAGGGAGGTTTCAAAATCCACTTAGCTACTTTCATCCATGTTTGTGGGAAGCTGGAGTGTGATCTGTCTTCTGCTCTGTTCTCATTCTTGTCATCCTTGATCACATTTTTAAGGATACAGTTCAGTGGCATTAAGCACATTCACTTTGTTGTGCAACCTCACCACCCTCCAGAACTTTTTCATCTTCCTAAACTGAATCTTTATACCATTAAACAATAACGCTTTCTCCCTCCAGCCCCTGGTAACCTCTGTTCTACTTTCTGCCTTTGACTCTGCCTCCTCCAGGCACCTTATATAAGTACAATATTTGTCCCCAGGGACTGGCTTATTTCACGTAGCGGAATGTCCTCGAGGCTTGTACTTGTCACAGCATGTGTCTTCCATCCTGCTTTCATGTCCATCTGTCTTCCTTATGGGTGAACTAAGGATGCTTCAGTCGCCCAGAACACAGCTCTGGCACAGCACTTGCCATCATGGATCTAAAACCCTTACTGGCTCTATTACTGATAAAATCAGACCCATATTTGTAGCCAGGGGGAGAGCATGGGGAGAGAATCAGCCTTTTCTAACATAGATATTTAGCTATTTTGTTTTTCCTTCCTTTTTTCAGAGGTATGGACAATCACCACCACCTACTAAAAAGTCTGGGCAGTTAAATCCTGGATGTCCTCAAGGAAAAGGAAAGAGTATTCTGTTCACGAAGAACTTGAGCTCTAGTGTACTATCGGGTTGTTGGAAAAGTCATGACATTTTTTTTTCCTATTTCCTATGCAAAATGCTTCATGACTTTCCCAACAGCCCAATACAATAGGCTTTTAGGATAAGGCCTATGTTGAACCAGCTGTAAAAGAGTAACAAATAAGTCAGAAAGAAAAAGAAAAATACTGGATGGTCTCACTCATAGCAGGAATTTAGAAAACCTAAATAAGAGGGAGGGACGGGGAAAGGAAGGACTAGAGTCAAAATAAGGGGGAGGTGCAATTGTATGGGGAATATAACCAAAATGAAAATGCATACATTGTGCAAAGATGAAAAAAGATGTAAGAATTATATAAAATAAAATATTTAAATTAAAAAAAAAGTAACAGGGAGAGGGTGGGAGTAGAGGATGGGTGTAGGTTTGGAGGGGGAGGGGCTTACATGCCCCTGGAGGAGTGACTGCTGCTCAGAAGCATCCAAGTGCGTCTGGGCACCCAAGGCTCATAGGGCCTGTATCCTACCTGTTCCAACTTGCCGAATTCCTGTGAGATGCAGGAGAAAATGAAGTGGGCTTTTAGAGACTCCATTGGAGTCCAGTTAAAGGCTCTTAATTCAAGTTATCCAAGTCTTTTGGCCTTACAGGACCATTCAAAGGAAACAGCTGTATCCAAACATTGCCAGTGCACCCATATTTTCATATGTATAGAAATGTTAGATGTCCTGCCAGCTTCAGGAAGTAAAAACAGGCCTTTCAAAATAAAATGTTGTGAGATTTCCTCCTCTGTGGACTAAGTTGATTTAAAGTGCCTTTGTCCTCTCTCCTCCCTGTGGATCATTTGTCCTGGACTGAAGCCCTCTGTAGATCAAATATGCCAGCAGCTGGTATTGCAGTGTGGCACCAAAGCCATTATCTTGCCATCATTAAGAAAGACAAGGCCTTGATGTTTGCCACTATTCCCTCCCTATCCCCCGGGACAGCATGTAAGTCTATTTAGATAATAACAGCCCCAAGTGAATCTGCTCTGAGTATTATTTCCATTCTCTTATTCATGAAATGTTCATCTAGAAAAAGAAGTAGTCTAGCCCCAAGAAGCTTATGATTTCAGAAGCTGAAATCAGTCTTTCTGGGGGATGGAAGGTTAAGATTAGAATGAAGATTGTCTAGTATAAATTAAAGTTGATCTTGTAATAAAATCCTTAGGACAAATTGTTTAGTCATTACATATTATTTTTTTAGCACATCCAAAAATATAGAAGTGTAATTCCCCTTAAAAAAAAACCCACACTAAAAATGTTCTTTTTGCAGTGCTTGAACATAATAATATCAATGAAATCATGGTGTTCTCCCAAACTTTGTGGATTTTTCCCATATATGTGTAAGGCAGTAGTGACTCATGTTGGGAATAAAAGGTAGAAGAAAGTCTTTGAGGGAAATTTGGCAGAATTCACCAAAATTTATTTTATGTGCAGAATAATAACAAAAGACTGGAAACATCTAAACAGCCTATTGTAGCCATCCATACGAGCGACCCATACATCGCCACTAGAAATAGCCATTGGAAAGATGAAGCTGCTAGTTGTGATAAAAAGTAAGCTTGTATTTATTGAATATTTGCCATATGTCAGACATTGCACTAAGTGATTTATATGTTATTTGTACATTTATTTTTCAAAAAGATTTTACTTATTTTTACATAGAAGAACTGGGGTGTAGGCCAGAGGTGGGGGGGAGGGGGTTCACCAGAGACACTGGGGAGCAGAACAGGCAGATCCACTGAGATCCCCTGCTAAGGGGAGCAGTGAGAGAAACAGGAGAGGTCTGCTGCACTGTGTGCGTTAGCTCCCTGGCCTGGGATCAAATTCAGGCTGTCCCAGTGGACTCTTGAGGTGGTAGTTCTGACACTTAACCCATAGGCCACCAGGAAGGCCCTGTGCGTTCATTCTTTTTTTTTTTTTTAAAGATCTATTTTATTTATGGGCCTCCCCTGGTGGTGCAGCGGTTGAGCGCTGGGCTGCGAGGCTGCCTGCAGCCTCTGCAGTGCCAGTTCGTTCCCCAGCCACCGGCGAGGGTCACACACACACACACAAAGATCTATTTTATTTATACAAGAACCGGGGTACAGGCCAGATCCGCGGGAGGGTGAGAGGATTCACCAGCGACAGAGCCGGGAGCAGAACAGGCAGACCGATGAAATACACTGCTGAGGGGAGCAGCGGGCGAGACAGGAGCGGTCTGCTCTCCATGTGGGTTGCTCCAAGGCCAGCAGGGATCGAACCAGCACTGCAGAGGCTGCAGACAGCTTCACAGTGCTGCGCTCAACCGCATGTGCCACCAGGGAGGCCCCCTGCATTTATTCTTGATTAAAGTCCTGTGAGGTATGTGTTCAATATTCATTTTAAAGATATAGAAACTAAGGCATAAAGAGTTTAAGCAGGGCCTCCCTGGTGGCGCAAGGGGTTAAGCACCGCACTATGAAGCAATCTGCAGCCTCTGCAGGACAGGTTCGATCCCCGGCTGGCCAGGGAGCAATCCTCATGGTGCAGCAGACCTCTCCTGACTCACCCGCAGCTCCCCTCAACAGTGTATTTCAGTCAATCTGTCTGTTCTGTTCCCCACTCTGTCTCTGGTGAATCCTCTCACCCTCGCATCTCTGGCTTGTACCCCAGCTCTTGTATGCATAAATAAATAAATCTTAAAAAAAAAAGAGTTTGAGCAGTTGTTCACAATCATATGAGTAAGTGATAGAATCCATTCTCAAATCTCTACACTGTAACTGCTTTTTCTTTATTCCCTGAAAAGCCCCATCTCTAGAGATCTTAATAATTGGGGAAAAAACAGAATGTGGAATTACTGTGCCTAAATACTGTTTGTTTGCATAAAAAGAAGACCTGTATACACATTTGTATAAGTTCAGAGCAGCATGATCCAGTAGAACTTCCTCTGATGATGGGAATTTCTAGATCTGTGCTAATTTGGTTACCCACAAGCCCCATGTGACTCTTAAGCACTTAAAAGATGGCTAATATGACTGAGAAACTGAATTTTTCATTTTCCCTAGCCATGTGAAAGGATGCAAAAGAAAGTGGTAAGAGATCATTTATTCTTGTGGTTTTCAATCTCTACTTTAGGAAGAGCTTCTGCAAAAACTTGACTTGGAAGAACAGGTTCCATAGTTAATCATTTCAGAACCACTAATATAATCCAACCACTTCATGTAAGAGATGAGGAAACTAAAAGCCAGAAAAGTTGAGTCATTTGTCTAAAGTCACAGTGACACAGCTACTTTAGTGACACAGGGAGATCCAGGACTTGGAACTGGTCACAATTTGGGTTTGTTTTTTCCTTCTTAGAGTGATTTACATTTTGGTTTGTGAAGGCTTCATCCAGTGTGATTTTCAGCTAAAGAAAAGAAAAGAAAAAGAAAGAAAACGAAAGGCAGACTTTTGTCTCTAGTGTTCCCAGAATTACATGGGAACTCCTCGCTTACTTTCTAAGCCCCAGACCACATCATGCCTTCTCCACAGCCAGATTCAGCTTGACTTGCCCTACCTGCTCCTATATGTAGTGAGCTGTTCAGGTCAGCAACCACTTAATGATGTTTGTCTGTCCCCTGCAATTCGCACACAGAGAGATCCAATGAATGTTTGCTGGCTGTAATTACAGACTTAAAAGCCATGGCTTGGGCTCTACTGCCAGCCTGTAGAGTTGAAGTATTCATGCAGATGGTTCATAACAAGGTTTCTTTTAACATTAGCTGTGTGACTATGGATATAGATAACCTCTGGGGTAAGAGAACAATGGGGTTTAGGGTTACTGAACCTGGAAAATGGGTGCCTGGGTGATTCTAGAATAAGTGGAAGTGGCAGAACTGAAAATAACCGTGACCTTTTCTAGAAAAAGTAAGCAAAGAAGAGTGGAAATGAAGTAATCAACTCAACAGAAAAGCAGATAGGAACAAAGGGAAAGAAAATTCTAGGAAAGTATTTCTCCAGAGATCGGGAGCATGGTATATACTTGGGGAGAAAATAGAGCAGAAAATCATTTGGGATCCATGCTGAGGGGTAGAGAGACAACCATGGCCAGACAGCTGTAAGAAAAACTGAAGATCCTGTGCTAAACCACAGCATTTCATCTTTCTTTCACAGCATTAACTATGGGAGGCCAGCCCTGCTGGTTGACTCAAGGAATGGGGACAGGGAGAGGTTCTGGCCTGTGTGTAGACCCAGCTTGGTTCAGGCAGTAACCAGCAGCAGGGTCCTTAAAAATGAAACTAGACCAAGTGTCATTGTGCCTTGCCAGAGAACCTCAAGGAGGAAATGTCATGGGTGGGGAATCTTTTGAGTGTTTGTTAAATGAAAAAGAAGGAAGTAAAGGAGGCTGCAAGAAAGATAAAGCTCCAGCCACTCTTCTGATATCAATATTCTTTGATTCTATCTCCAGGGAGAGATTGTGTGCAGTATCTGCTTACACATCTCTAGGGATGAAGTAGGCCTTTTGCCATTAGAAAACTCATCCACAGAGGACATTTCTTCTCTACTATCCCTCTTAACTTGCCCCTTTGGTCCACATCATGTAAACCAAAGGTCTTCCTAGACTAACTAACCGTGGTCCTCTTTTCCGGATCTCAAACCCTCAATTTCTTCAACAGGGATAAATACTAGGTAGGATCTTTTTTTTTAAGTAAATTATTCCATATTAATCTCTATATTTAATTCAACTCCAATTAAAATCCCATCAGGATTTCTTTATTCTTGAACTTAAAATAATTAAAAATTCACCTGGATCACAAAACAGTAGTAGCAGCCAAGGAAGTTTTGATAACAATATTGAAAGTGGGTTTGTCCTGGTATTCCAGAAGGAAAAGGAAGATTAGAAACAGACCTGAACTTGGTTTTGTGGCTCATGTGTAAGAGTATTAAAGACATTTTTAGTTGGTTAGATTGAGTGAGGACACATTTTTAGAAGTCCTAAAAGATAAGCAAAAATTTTCAGACTTGATTTGGGACATACGTAGTCATGTAAAACCTTCAGTAGAGACATAAATGATTAAACCAATAATATGAATAGATTCAAAAGAGGAAAAGAATTCCAAGGAAACCCCAAGTTTGAGGTTGGTTTCCATCCTCCTTTTGCAGCAGTTGTAAAAGGAGTAAAGTGTTCTGAGTAAGCAATAGCCATGTTAAAAAAAAATTAGTGATTTTGAATAATTGCAATGTTTATTTTGTTCACAATCTTCAGATTAGGCCTCATTCCTCTCTATTCCACCATGCTCAAGTGGCTAAAGACCGAAACAGCTGGGGACTGACTGGTCTTTCTCCAGACGGCCTCTGTTCTTGGCTGGCATGGGCCTCATGGATTCCAGAGAGACAGTTCTAAATTCCTGAATAGAAGCTTATATCTTTTTATGTCACTTCCTTCACATTCAGGCACATTTTTAAAGCCAGGCCAGATTCAAGAGGAGAATTAGACTCCCCCTCTCAATTGGAAGATTTAAAGAACTATAGTCACCTTTAATCTATCACATAATGTGAAAAAAAAGTGAATCTAGTCTGCCTTTCTAACAAGTTTTTAATTGCATTTTTCTTTTCTCATCTACATCAAGTCTTTACTATCAATACTTCCTCCTCAAAAAATTTTTGGGGAGAAAAAATAAAGCATTCTCCCAGGGTATGTTTGACATAGAAACACAATTATTGGGACTCTTATTCATTCATTACCTTGCAATCTGCGTTAGCCTATTTTGCCTATATGTGATATCATTAATATTTTCAATAATTTGTATTAGTTTCCCTAATTGTGAAACAGGACAATCTCCGGGAACCAAGGTTGGCTAGTGGGTCATGACATGACTTACAAGCTGCAGGACATGACTCAAAAGTGGACACACAAGGAGAAATAACAATAACAGGATTTGTTTACATAGGGAATGAGAAAAGGGAGAGCTAAGAGAGAAATTATTGGCCAGCACTTGGTAACATGCCATCTGTCCTACCCCAGATAATGTCCACTGAGCAGAGACCAGGGTTCAAGTCACAGCCACATGTGACAAGCTGGTGGCTTCTCCATAAACCGCCCCCCTCCTTGCCGACCACTTTACTGCCCAGGCACCAGTCTATTAACTGCCAAGGTGCAGCCCTGCCCTTCTTCCCATCAGTCGCACAGGACATCAGGGTGTGATGTCTGGAAAACACCTCCTTACAATTATAAAAGTAATGCATGGTAACTGTGGGAAAATTGGAAAGCACACACAAAAAGAAAATGAAGTATCAACTCATTTGTTTTCTGTTTCTGGCCTATTGAAATCTCTTCGGATGATGAATTTGTCCATTTGATTCTCTGTCCTTCCCAGCTGTCCTCAGCTAAGTCAGTTCTGTAAACACAGAACCAACCCTCTAGGTTGACATTTATTCAATAATTAATGAAAAACATCAACTACCTAGAGCTTATTACATGTAGCAAACCTATCAAAAACAGAACATTTATTTTCCCACAAGCTTCACAGGAATGTCTACAGATAAGAAAACTGAATTATAGGTTGTTTTTTACAAAGAAATTTTTTTAAAAACCTTACTTAGTCTCATTGAAAAAAAATTAGGGACCTCCCCGGTGGCGCAGCGGTTGAGCGCTGGGTTGCGAAGGTGCCCGCAGCCTCTGGAGCGCCGGTTCGATCCCCAGCTGCTCCCCTGCTGCGGACCAGCCCAGCAGCGGCGAGGAGATCGAGGCAATCTCAGGGATTGAGCAAGAACGAGCAGGAGGTGGTCGAAGGATTCGGGCGAAAGAGAAAGAAAGAAATGACACACAGACACACTCTAAAGGAGTGAAAATCTGAGTGTAATTTGCTGGAATTAACTTTTTTTTTATACATTTTTTGACCATTACATAAGATTATTTTTCACAGTATGTGGTTAATTATACATTAGATTATTACATGTAGTAAAACATAACAAAAAACAATATATACTATTTTTAGATTTCAATCATGTACAATCATCAATAAATCAAGTACATACCGAGACCACAACAAGAGGTCTTCTTTAGCCAAAGTCATTTTTGACCCTCAGGTCTTTGTTATTAACCTTAGTTTAAATATTGATTTAATTATTAATATTTTATCTTTATTGTGTATTATTTATAACATAGATTTTTTTTTTACTATTACTTATAACTTGTTCTGTTGTTTAAATTTACCATTATAAAATTACAACAACTATTTTTTTGATTAAATTTTTAAGTATTTTTTGTAAGTAGTCAAACCAGTTTAAGATAACAACTAGACAGTAAAACACAAAGCTATTAAATTATAAATTAAAAATTAACGATATGGTCTCAACAAACTAGACAATGTTAACTAAAATACAGTGGTATTACTTTATAACAGCCATCTTCTTATAAGACCAAAAAAGGGGTTTTTATAAATCCCCTCAGAGACTGCGCCTGTCTTAGGTTGTCAAGAGTGGCAGACACATGTACATCCAGTGCCTTCTGTAGTCTGCCCCCGATCTTACCCGTCATTGGCTGTCCAGTCCATCACACAGAAAAAGGGGGTCTTATTTACTCTGACTTTCTATGTGTCTGAGTAAAAGCCTCCCTCTTTTCAGTATGTTCACTGGCGTTCAGCGGCAGAGGCTGCTGCAGCGGCAGAGGCTGCCGCACTCCCCGGCCACCGGAGGAGGGTCCCACATGGCGCACAGACCTCTCCTGCCGCCCGCTGCTCCCCTCAGCAGTGTACGTCGGTCCTTCTGCCTGCTCTGCTCCCTGCTCTGGCTCTGGTGAATTCTCTCACCCTCCCACGCTTCTGACTGTACCCAGTGCTTGTATAAATAAATAAATAAATGAATGAATGAATGAATGAATGAATGAATGAATAAATAAATAAATAAATTTAAAAAAATAAAGAAAAAAAATTAGGATATTTCTAGTTTCCAATTTGAACAATAATGCTGAAACAAACATTCTTGCAGGTAGATCTTTAGGTAGCTGAATGACACTGTCCTCTTATTATCCAATATAAAGAATATTCATTTCCCTATGTATTCATTAACTCTGTAAACTAATAGTCTTTTCAAAAGTGAAATGATATTTCACTTTTTTATTTTCTAGTGAGACTGAGCACCTTGTATTTCCAACAATTTTTATAGCCCTTTCAATGCATTACTGGTTCATTCCTCTGTCAATATTTTGTTCATTCCTTTTTGTCAATTTGACTTGTTTATTTGTTATTGATTATAGGACTATATTCTGGATATAACTCATTTGTGGTGTGTGTATGTATAGTTTTAAATTTTTTTTAAAGATTTATTTATGCATACAAGAATTGGGATACAGGCCAGAGGTGCAGGGGGTGAGAGGATTCACCAGAGACAGAGTGGGGAACAGAACAGGCGTATCTACTAAAATACACTGCTGAGGGGAGCAGTGGCAGGAGAGGTCTGCTGTGCCATGTGGGTCACCTCCATGGCTGGCCGGGGGGACTCATGCCGCAGAGGCTGTGGACAGCTTCACAGAGCTGCGCTCAACCGTTTGCTCCACCAGGGAGGCCCCGGTTTTCAATTTTTGTCATACAGAAACTTGATTTTATATAAGCAGATTTCACAATCCTTTATTTTATGCTTTTCGCACTTTGTGCCTTAGACGACTTCTGTCCCCAAGATTATAAGCCTATATTCATCTATATAGTTTCTTCTAATAATGTTTAATGTTGGTTTTTAAGTTTGTTCATCTGGAATTTACCTCTAAACATATATGAGGAACAATTTCTGAGCCAGTGGTTAATACTCATAGCCAACTCAATGGAAGGCAGAGCTTACCAGAATCTACCCCTGATGTCCTGTAGGGCTGGTAGGAAATAGGGGTTGGGCTTGCACTTTGGCATTTAAACCACTAGGGCTTCATCAGTGAAATGGCTGGCATCTGTGCAGTGAATTAACTGGCAAGGAGCAGTAGCTATGGAGAAGCCACAAGCTTGCCATATGCAGCCTATCTTGGACCCTGGTTTCTGTTCAGTGGATGCTAAGTAAGGACAGATCGCATTTTGCCACATGGCAACCAATAATTTTTCTTCCTTTCAGCTCTCTGTTTACTCTCTCCTTATGTAAATAAATCATGTTATTGTTGTCTCTTCCCTGACCCCTGTGTCTATTTTTGAGTTGTGTTCTGTAGTCATAAGCATGGGGGTAAGGACCCACCAACTGGGTCAACCCCAACCCCCCAGATTTGTCTTGTTTCATAAACAGCTAATAACACAGGATCCCCTCTGAGAAAGGAAATTAATCAGACAACCCCTATAATCACCAGCTCTCCTTTTGGGAACAAACCCTATGGCAGTGCATAGGACTCAAGTATGGGCAAAGCATAGCATCCCACTGAGCAGATCACTGGGACAGTGATTGAGGTAGGCATGAGAAAGAAAGAGTGGAGACCCCAGGAGTCTTTCTGTGGTATCCATGAGCCCATGGATGAGGGCTGTGTGCAGGGCCAGACTGCTCAAGGTTTACCAGATAGCCTGAGATCAAAACCGTAGGTACTAGATTTGCCCAAGGCAAGGAATGAATACCAAATCCAAGTCCAGGGGAGGGAGTGTGAGCTGCATTTGTTGAGATCACACATGAACCCAGTAGTATGCACATATGTTCTCTATTTTTTTCTCACCAAACTTCAAAGCTTAATCCTCCTAATGCTCTTCCTATACAGGCCAACTCTTAGTGAGGAATGAACTGCTTTTATCCTCTATGATCTATAAGTTTGTTAAATTTTCCCAAAAAATAAAAACTTGATCTGGTTCCACAGCTGTCATAATAAAGACCTATAAGAAAAGCCCTAGAGACCCCAGAGTGAGGATGTTTAAGTCACCATGTGCCAAGATAAGTTCCTGCAGGACTGCATTTTCTAATCAGCCTCTAGCCTTCTTCCCAGAAGCTTTGCTTTTTTTTTTTTTTTTTTTTTTTTTCATTTTTTTCCAAACTTTTGCTTTTAGTACACACAGAGCAAGCCATTCTTAGAAGTCTAATGGAGGAATGTAGAGATCTTCAGAGAAGATGCAGAAGTGGAGGGAATGAGGTCAAGCAGACATAGACTCCAGCTGTGTCCTTGGTGGACTTTAGCACAGGTCCTATTTCAGTCCAATTTCTCTCCCCAGTGATGGATGTTTTTACTCAGTGTTGGTGTTTCCAGGCAACAAAAGGCAATTAAAATGAATCTTCTAGAAGAAAATGCTGTGGGTTGTTGGGTTTTGCTTTGTTTCTGTTCCACTGTGTTATTTAGGAGTGCTGCCTCTGCATTCACCCTTCTAGAACTTTCTCTACCCTTTCAACCCCTCTAAGGGAATATTTGTCACTAAAGTTAGGCTTTTAGCTTCCCTTGAACTCTTCAACATGTGAAGTATTCTCAAATAACTTTTGCTGCACTAAAGAGGACAGAATTATATATTTTATAAAAAATTTTTTCTAAATACTAGAAACAACCAATTTTAGAGATGCTTGGAATGTTACTTTTTTTATGTCTCTGAGACTGCCTTTGCCCACAAGTGTTCTCTCACTCAGAAATATCTCTAAAGTACTTACATCCTAGAGAAAGTTAGATAATTTGCCGTAATTATTATTTCCCTGGGAAAATAACAGCAAGTTCCTTTTTGTTGTTGCTCTGCTTCCGTCTCCCCACCCCCAGTAAATCTTATAGTACATAAATTCCAAGATGTTCACATTCTTTTTAACAATCAAAACTCATTCTATTAAGATGATCAGTGTTATTTTTTACTTTCCTTTCTCCATTGCTGTCTCTGTTTCAAGTATCTTTCTCTCCATCCTTCCCCACCCCACCCCCCACCAAAGTATACAAATACACAGCTTGATGAATTTCATCAAGTAATTTCACATGTAATTCGCATCTGACATTGCTGGCATCCCAGAATCCTCTTCATGTCCCCTGCTGGTTACTGCCCTCCAGTGAAGGATAACAATGTTCCGATTCAGTTTTTTTTTTTTTTTTAAGATTTATTTATTTATTTATTTATATAAGAACCAGGATACAGGCCGGATGCTTGGAAGGGTGAGAGGATTCACCAGAGACAGTGCGGGAAACAGAACAGGCAGACTGATGAAATACCCTGCTGAGGGGAGCAGCTGGTGCGACAGGAGAGGTCTGCCGCTCTATGTGGGACCCTCGCCAGCCGGCCAGTATCGAACCTGTGCTGCAGAGGCTACGGACAGCTTCATAGCGCTGTGCTCAACCACCTGTGCCACCCGGGGAGGCCCCCAATTCAGTTTTATGTAGGAATAAGTAGGAGGATTGAGGACATAACTCATAGAATACCTGTTGGCTATTTTGTTTTGCTGTAAGTTATTCAAGTGGTGATACGGCTTTTTCAAAATGAAGTCAGGGGCCTCCCTGGTGGTACAGGGGTTAAAGTCTCAGTGCTATCAAGCTATTACAAGCCACTGCAGCATGAGTTCAATCCTGGCCAGGGAGCTAATCCACATGGCACAGCAGACCTCTTCTGTCTCGCCTGCCCACTGCTCCCCTCAGCAGTGTATTTCAGTGGATCTGCCTATTCTGTTCCCCACTCTGTCTCTGGCAAATCCTCTCACCCTCTGCATCTCTGGCCTGCACCCCAATTCTTATATGCATAAATAAATCTTAAAAAAAATGAAGTGAAAGATCCAATAAAGAATAAATCAAATCAGCTCTTTTCTGATTCATAGGAAAGATGAACCTTATCAAATTGTACCTCATGATATCATCTAGCCCCTCATTCACTGAAATACACCTTTAGAGCCCCCCAAAATGTGCCTTAGTGAGAAGTACCAGATCACTTTTGTAATAATAGCAACCAAAGCAATGGTTGAGATTTGTATGGCACTTAGCAGATTGATCTTTATCTTATTTGAAGTATCATAAAGCTATACACATTTTTAATTATTTGTCCAACTGTGTTGAGTCTATGATTGTTGACATTCTTCTTATTCAGATAGAATTCCAGATTTTTTTTAGGTGACATTCAGGGAACTAGAATTGGAGTTGTTCTCCTCAGAGATAAGACAGGTAAAGTTTTTTTTGCTTTTTCCCTCCCCATCCCTCAGAAGTAGTTTTTATTTGGCAGCGCAGAGGCCTTGTAATGAATCACATTGCACATCATAACTGGCTGCCTTCCATCTCTGCCAACCTCAGATCAATCTGGAATCTTTTAAACATGGCAAATATAGGTTACATATGAGAGAAGCATTTCCTATTGGATTTGATGACCTCACTAGATTTGGAATTTCAAAAAAAAATTTTTTTTTGGAAAGACAGAGCACTTCCTCCTTCTTGTATGGCCTTTACATGGTCTTTCTGCTGACACTTGCACACAGCAAGTATCTTTATTAGAACGTGTCTCATTTCAGGGGAAGGCATGGGCTGCAGTCTGTCCTGAAGCACATGAGGTGATAAGTCATTTTGATTGATTTAGTCTCTGACTATCTCCCCACCAGATTTTAGTCTCAACCTATTTATCATTTATCCTAACAGATCAAAGTCTGTTCTTAAATGGCAGTCAGTTAAACTAAAATACTGGGATTCTTTTTTGGTTTTGTGACATGGATGATATTGTCACTTCCTGAGGTCCACATGGCCTCTCCACATGCTTGTAAAGATTAAGCAGATGAAGAAAAATGGTGTTTTAAGCAAGAGATATGTATATTAAATGTTTTCATGTTTTAGGAAAAGAAAGATTTTAGTAAGTGTTTTGCAACCATCCCAGACCAGGTAGGTTCACCATTGGATCAGACAGCTTAAAAGGGAAACTTGGAACCCTTGGCATCATCCCCACAGGTTTTTTATTTTTTTTTTAAAGATTTATTTATTTATACAAGAACCAGGTTACAGGCCAAATGCACGGGAGGGTGAAAGGATTCACCAGAGACAGAGCAGGGAACAGAACAGGCAGACTGACTGAAATACACTACTGAGAGGAGCAGCGGGCGAGACAGGAGAGGTCTGCTGTGCCATGTGGGTATCTCACTGGCCAGCCGGGACCGAACCTGCGCTGCAGAGGCTGCAGACAACTTCTCAGCATGGCACTCAACTGCCTGTGCCACCAGGGGAGGCCCACCCCACAGGTTTTTTAATAGTTCGCAGGGGAAACAGCCAGCAGGGAGATAGCAACTTGGGCCCCTGCGAATCTCTATATGCTCTTTCCTCTGGGCTTTCTGTGGCGTTCTCTCATGGTCTCTTCCTCTCGCAGTCATCACTCTCATAGCCCTGCTGTCCCTGAGTGATGCCACCCTTTTAGCCCAGCCTCTAGGCTCAAGTATGCACCCATTTACGCATGCCCACACCAGACTCTAGGTGTCCACCATCAGGCATGCGTGCCCCATGCCCACACTCCCAAGTGCCTCCTGCATTCAAGCCCATAGGTGATAGCCACAGAGGCCAATGATGTAAAAGCCTGACCATCTTCATTTACCCTACACAAGTATTAAAAACTTTTCATATAAATAGAGGAAGAAATGTGAGAGGGCAGAGAGAAAGAAGGAAAAAGGCAGGCAAGACAGCAAAAAGAGGTTGTGCTTTGAAGTTGTGCAGAACTCGACTAGAACTGATAAGAGCAATTTTTTTTCACTTCAGCTTTTTCATCTGTAAAATGGGTACACGACTGTGTGGTTGTTCTGGGAATTCAGCGAGGAAAATACACTGTGACATGTACACTGTAGAAATTCAAAAGTGTCACTCTTGCCATTCCTGCTGTTTTGCAAACTTTATATTCAAAGGGCTTTCATTTTGATCATTGAGCCTTTGGCTTTCTATTTAAAATGTGGCCTTTCTATTTGGAAAGTTATCACATATGTCAGCATCACCTTCAGGAAGAACACTACCAGGGAGACTGCAGTGCTCCCCCCATTTACACAGATGCCTCACTGCTCATCATAAGCAGTAACTGCAAACAGGCGGTCCCTGGAAATCAAGTCTGAC
Source organism: Talpa occidentalis (assembly GCF_014898055.3). NCBI lineage: Eukaryota > Metazoa > Chordata > Mammalia > Eulipotyphla > Talpidae > Talpa > Talpa occidentalis. The sequence continues at coordinate 98,575,712 of NW_023605083.1, read as the reverse complement.
TTCCCTTCTGCCAAGTCACAGGCTTTGTGAGAGATTTGTTTAGAGATGGGGTCTCAGATGCCTCTGCATGGCCAAGGAAGGAAGGAAGGGGGTTCAGTCTGGACAAGATCTGATTTCCCTGGGGCTGGCCTGGCCCTGCGCCTTACCTCCCCTTCCCAGGGTCTGATGACCACAACATCTGGTTTGAATGCCTGAGTCTTTGAGCTAATTGGATAGGTCATGGCCCAGCTTGTTTCTTTCTTCCTCTTTATTAACATGTAAACCTCTCTCAGAAAATAAAAATCACGGTGTTTCCTATTTCTAAAGCAGTATCCGGGCCTAATCAGGTAGCAGGTGGACCCAAAGAGACTTTATGGATCCAAACAATTAACTTACCCGGAGCCCCAGCTGATGCACATTCAACCTGGAAACTGAGACGGGCATTACCAGACTTTTCTATAACACTAATGCTTAGCAACTCTTAAAATGTGGTTGTGCTTGAGTCATGAAAACCAGAATGAAGGGGCATTATTATGGTTGCATGCTGCTCTCAGCCAGATATCCTTCTCTGGAAAAATATAATTGCAAAGCAGACTTGAGAACACGATATATACCTGAAATATAGTGCTTTGGGGAAAGTTCTGGGGTTCAGCAGGAACATCCTGGCCTCCAGCTAGAAGTAGGAGGAGGGTAGATAGGGCCTAAGGTGGGAATTGGGTTCCTGGTATGTCTGTTGTTCAGGTGAACCTCAGGTGTCACATGCAACACCAACTCCTCCAGCCTGCGTTTCTTTACATTAAGGGCCATCCTTGCTCAGACTAACACTGGGGAAATCTAGATAATAGCTCAGATCTAGGAAGCTAATCAGGTGGGTTACTTTGAGAATAAGAAGTCTCGCAGTCTTTAATATAGCAGAGGTGGGGCCTCCCCAGTGGCACAGCAGGTTGAGCACAGTGCTGTGAAGCTGTCCGTAGCCTCTGCAGTGCAGGTTCGATTCCCAGCTGGCCACGGAGAGACTCCCACAAGGCGCAGCAGACCTCTCCTGTCTCACCCGCTGTTCCCCTCAGCAGTGTATTTCAGTACATCTGCCTGTTCTGCTCTCCGTTCTGTCTCTGGTGAATCCTCTCACTCTCCCTTGCCTATGGCCTGTACTCCAGCTCTTGTATAAATAAATAAATCTTAAAAAAATATATATGTAGCAGAGGTGGTCAGAAATGCTCTAGCATTTTGAGCATCAAAGCCTTTTTTTCCATCCTATTCTATGAATGAATTTGGGCACACCAGGCTATTCCTGGCACCAAAATTAAATGTACTTCCCAGTAAACCTATGTAGTTTCTATTTTACCTTATTGCAAACCCAGAGATAGATACCTGTCTTAATGCAATCTCTTTTATGTTCTGTGACTTTGCAGTTTGGTGATTAATGCTTCTTTTCCCCCTCAGAACATTGATATCACCAATTTCAGCAGTAGCTGGAGTGACGGCCTGGCCTTCTGTGCTCTCCTCCATACCTACCTGCCTGCCCACATCCCATACCAGGAGCTGAACAGTCAGGAGAAGGTAAGTCACCTTCCCAGTCACTCTGCTTGTCCTTTAGAAAGCACAAGGGACATTTTCTGATTATTCTGCTACATCCCAATGGGGTTTATAGACTTGAAGTGGAAATTAGAGTATTGACACTAGGTATACGGAACCTTTGAGGTATGATGGCACTGTAGAATCCACCCTTGGTAAATACTGTTTTCCTTTCAATATCTACCACTTTTCACCTAGAAAAATGCAGTGAAGACTGGTTTACTGTGGCTGCTGAGTAGTTCCTATCACCTGTTTTACAGAGAAAACCTTGATGGAATCTCACTTTCATGGTGTCAAGACATTGACCAGCATTTTTCAGTCTTTTCCATAGAACTGGGAAGCACCACCAAAAAGAGTTCCCTGCTCAAATAAGGACCTGTACATAAAATCACATTTTTAGAGATTCACAGTGCTCTGAAAGTTCTTCATTTAAAAAAACTGTGACTACAAATAACCCAACATATATCAAATGCAAGAATTGACAGATTTTCCTGTTAAGGGCCAATTGGTAAACTTCCAATGGGTGTCTATCACTGTTTCTCAACTCTATCATTGTAGTGTTAAAGTAGCTATGGATGATGTAAATGAATGAGCATGCTGTGTTCCATTAAAACCATTTACAAAACAGACTTCAGGTCAGATGTGGCCCTCAAGCTAGAGTTTGCCAAACTCTGACCTAGAGCGCCCTACAAAGTCATATTCCACAGTGTTCTTTGGAAAATGCTATGCCAGGCCCTATACTCATTCACTCAACAAATATTTCTTGCCAGGCATCATACACTTGTACACTCATATCTTCCTGAAATGTGAAATGTTTGCCTGCAGTTATGCAAACACACTTACGCTCTTTGTCCTTGAGTCAATATAGATCAGCTGGAAAATAATGAGCCTAAAAGTGTTTGCTTTCACACTTTGCATTCACTCTTTGAATTGCTCCCAGATGACTCTTGTCTCACCCTGGATGCCCAGTGGTTCCCGCCATGCCTGGCCAGTTGCCCAGTGACCTGCCACAGATGTAAAAACACAATGGAATCACCTCACTTTCTCTTGTCCTTATGATGCAGGGTTGAATTTCTTCCTACATGTAGGGTTGAATTTCTTCCTCAAATTAAAATACTGTCACCAGTGAGATTATGAAAGGCTGAAGAACTGAGGAGGTAAAGGAAGATCTTTGTGGCTTCACAGCCTCTCTATCAGCTAGAGCTAGATTTGTGCAGCTACTTCCTGTTTCCTCAGCACCCCCACACGAGTGTACTCTGGGTGGAGTGACAGTTTTGCTCATCGTGTGATGAGGAAAACTCATGAGAGACTCTGAGGAAACTCACAAGAGACTCTCATCTCTGTATGTTACTCATGAGGGTTTTCAAGATAACGTGCCACACAGGCAAGTCAGATCAACAAAATAGAAAGCTGAACATGTGTGAAACTCTACATGGAGGAAACTTTACTCAAGGAGAGAGCAATCAAGGGAGGAAAGGACTCCTAGAAGAAGCACGTTTAAGTTGGACTTTAAAGGGCCAACTGATCTGAACAAAACACACACTCCCCTTCTCCCAGGGGTGAGTGGAGCTTCAAGTTCGAGGTTGGTCTAGTAAGCTGTCCATGTTGGGTGCTTTATTTTTGTTTTTTGGTGTACACATACATCGAAAAGTGTGCCAAGAGTGACCCATAATGTTTTTAAAAACCTATTAAAAGAAAAATCTGAAAATTATATGGTATAGCTGATGATAGCCCAGAAAGTTCAGAGGTCATGTCCTGTTGCTACCTAGATGGACCTAATTTAACCACACAAGTTCAATGTCAATGTGAAATAGGGAATTTTTGATGAAACTAACAAGAATGTCTTCTAAGACATTTGAGAGATACACAATCACAGGGCGTGAATTACAGTCAATGAAAGGTTTAGCATCATTTGATAAAAAGCACATTCATCAATCATCCTGGAAATTTCCACTTGAGCTAAACCTCTACCACTTCAGGTGATAGAATGGGGGTGTCTGTCAGTGTCTAAAACAAAGTATTAACATGACAGGAAAAATTCTCGACTTGGTAGGTGTGAACTCTTCCAGCAGAAACCCTGCCAACCCGGCCAGCAGCAGTGTTCTCACATGGGCTGGGGACTTGCATGGTTCTGGAGCCAACATTTCTACTTGTTCCCCAGCCCAGCCAAGCAGTGACTTCTCACTCCTTTCTGCTCCCCACGAGTATCTTTCTCCTATCTCGCCTTCTCATCATGGCTGTGAATGTCCCAATGAAAGAGAATTAAGATCAATGGTGGGGCCTCCCCAGTGGCGCAGTGGTTGAGCGCTGGGTTACAAAGCTGCCCGCGGCCTCTTGCAGCGCCGGTTCGATCCCCGGCTGCTCCCCGGCCACCGGAGGAGGGTCCCACTTGGCGCGCAGACCTCCTCTGCCGCCCGCTGCTCCCCTCAGCAGTGTACTTCCGTCCTTCCGCCTGCTCTGCTCCCTGCTCTGGCTCTGGTGAATTCTCTCACCCTCCCGTGCTTCTGACTGTACCCAGTGCGTGTATAAATAAATAAATAAATCTTTAAAAAAAAAAAATAAAAATAAAAACATTATAAAAAAAAAAAAGATCAATGGTGGTTGGTCACTCATGTCTTGCTGCTGCCAAAATGAGTAAAAGTTATTTTTATGACCCAAAATCACACCTCTCTTAATGTCCTGTTTTATACCATATATTACTTCAGGTATTTTGAGACTATTTTTCAGTATTCAGTAGGGACTGTTTTTGTTTTATTCAGTATCTGCTTAGAAAACATCAGCAGTTTCATTTAGAATCAGCCTAGAGTATTCAGGGGAAATTCTGTATAAAACCGTAAGTTTAGAAGTGCTTTTCCCTTAGACCTTCATAGTAAGCAAACAAGTTAAAACAGTAAAGTATTATTTTTAATATTATTATTGCTTGGATTGTAAATTGGTGTAAAATTTAGAAAGAAATTTGGCATTACATATCAAAAGCAGAAAAATGATTATCTTAGTTTCTGAAATAATGGTAATCTCATAACTGGCTTACCAACCTCCTTCATTCCTAACACTGGTGTCCTAAACCTAAATTCCACCATGAATGTGTGTGGAAACATCCAGAAACAATTCTCACAGACACCAGCAGGGCATCGAAATGCAACTAAATTCTGACACGTTCTACTGGGAGATAGATTCCACAGGTTAAGGACTTAGTCTCCTGAGACCCTCCACCCCCTTCCATATCAGATGCTAGTTGCAAGGCCAACCTTTCTGGTGACCAGCTGGCTACAGATCAGCAGTTCCTATAGCTACCCTTGTTGAGTTTCGTTAATTTGCCAGAACAGCTCAAAAAACCTGGGAAAACCATTTACTCCCTAGATCACTGATCTATTAAAAAGAATAAAACCCAGGAATACCAAGATGAAGAGATGTGTCAGCAAGGTATGAGGAAAAGTGGACCTTTTTCTTAGATTGTATTTTATTCATGTGCCTCTGCTTTCAATATAATTGGGGGTGTGATAAAGGGAAAAATGAGAAACTGCAAGAAGTTACAGCCCAAATATACAGCCTTCCATGTTAAATCAGAAAGTCAGTGGGCTACAGGGAGATTATTTTGAATTATAAGCAATCGTCAGAATGAATGAGAAGCTAAAAGTGAGGAGACCTACAGTTCTCCCAATAAAAAAATTCCAAACAAGCAGAAACTGTAAAAAACAAACTTTTAAAGGTCCAAATTTAGAATAGACTATTGTGTGATTTTGAGCATTTGGTTGAGCTACAAAGAGAAAAGGCCTTTTGAAAATATATTTTGAGTGGCAGAGGATGAGGACTATGGAATTACAAAGAGATGTAATCATAGCACACTATATGTAAATGCTGTCTATTGTCTTCAGCTCTCAGAATCGCCCTCTTAAAATGTAGACAGTTTCAATGTGGTTATAGAAAAGGAAGCAAAAGATATAAGTTTTAACAATTTTAAAGTAAAACTTGACAAGATGGAGGGAAGGCAAAGGGAACATCTTTCTTATGAGACAAATTAGAGGCAAGAAGTGCTAGTCAGGGGCCTCCCCGGTGGTACGGGGTTAAGACGCAACCTATGAAGCAATCCGCAGCCACTGCAGCATGAGTTTGATCACCGGCCAAGGAGCTACCCACATGGCACAGCAGACCTCTCCTGACTTGCCCGCTGCTCCCCTCAGCAGTGTATTTCCTCAGTCTGCCTGTACTGCTCCCCTCTCTGTCTCTGGTGAATCCTCTCACCCCCCACACCTCTGGCCAGTACCCCAGTTCTTGTATACATAAATAAATAAATCTTTTAAAAAAAATGCTAGTCAGGGGCCTCCCCGGTGGCGTAGCGGTTGAGCGCTGGGTTGCGAAGCTGCCCGCAGCCTCTGCGGCACCGGTTTGATCCCCAGCTACTCCCCGGCCACAGGAGGAGGGTCCCACATGGCGCGCAGACCTCTCCTGCCGCTCGCTGCTCCCCTCAGCAGTGTACTTCGGTCCTTCTGCCTGCTCTGCTCCCCGCTCTGGCTCTGGTGAATTCTCTCACCCTCCCGCGCTTCTGACTGTACCCAGTGCATGTATAAACAAACAAACAAACAAGCAAACAAACAAATAAATAAATAAATAAAACATGCCTCTATTAAAAAAAAAGTGCTAGTCATAATTGATGGAGCAAGAAATGAAGGCTTAAGGATATTATTTGTTACAAACATAACTAATAAAGAAGCTAAAAAGTAAGCCATTGACTGTAATGAAGGGAGAGGAGAGAAGCATGATACCTTAAATATCTTTTTTTTGAAGAGCATGATGCCTCTGTTTTAGAATCAGTAGTGGTGTAAGCATATTACAGAGATACAGAGGTAATGACCAGAAGAACTAAAGAGAGAAACTGAAAGTGGTTCTAAGGAATAGGATTGGTGGGGAACAGATTGGTGGGGAACAGCTTTTAAATTGATTATACCTATTTGTACATGTAACATATTACGTTTTTTATATGGGGCCATGATTAAATAAGCAATAGTTGATATGCAACAGAATGAGTATGTTATAAATCTTGACAAAGTAAAAAATAACCAAAAAAAAAATTTGAGCATTATGAATCTGTGACAAATTAGTGACAATTGTAACCTGTTGATTTTTCTTTTTTCCTTAAACTGAGATCAAAGTTTGCATATTTGACTTAAATTTTTAAATGTTTTACTATAGTAATCTATATGAGAGTGTCATTTGGTCTTCTTTCCTAGAAAAGCTATGCATTTTCAGGCAACAATTCTAGTCTCTTTGTCTTTTTTAACCTAGAAAAGGAATCTCCTGTTGGCATTCGAAGCAGCTGAAAGCGTTGGCATCAAACCCAGTCTGGTAAGTACCCTGTTTCATATCCTTGTGGTCTTTGCTCTGATTATATGAGAAAGAACTTCATGCCATCTACTAAATAATTTCTTATGGAATATTGAAGTCCATTTGCTGATGATTTGGTACTGATGATCCCTAATATAAAATAATCTAGTTGGTGACCACATGTAATTTCATTTCTCAATGAAGATTTTATTGTGGATAAATTTCAGTTCTGGAAACACAGTGGACTGAATTCCCATTAAATCCCTCTTTCTCAAGTCACTTAGAAATCTGAATAAAATGTAATTTTTTGAAATGTCAATATATAGCTGAGCTCTGATGAAAGAGTGGGAAATAACCAGTTGCCAGAAATTAAAAGAGAAGTGGAAACGAGAGCCAAGAGGCATGGGCTGGGGTGATCGTGGAAGGCTCATAATAAACAGGTACCTAATTGGGCGTAGGCTCTTTTTGAGGTCCACACAGGAACAAAAGATGAGGCCTGAGCCTCCATAAACAGAGCATTAGTACTGAGACCACTCAGTATGAGCCCACAAAACCAGGGCTCACAGAATGTTGTTCTTTGTGGTGAAAGGGAAATTTAAAAACTGCACCTGCCTGTTCAAGGTCCAGGGACATGATAAGGAAACCTAGTCTCTACCTCAGATTTTTTTCATTGCCAAATCAGGGGAAAATCTGTATGACTTTTTTTCATCTTATTGCACTAGCTAGAACTTCTAGTATAGAGTTGAATATTATATATGCAAGAGAGGACATCCTTGCTGTGTTCTTTTTTCCTGATCTTGGGGGGAAATGTTCAGTCTCTCACCACTGAGTATGATGTCAGCTTTTGATTTTTAATGTACGTGTGTGTATAGTATATATGTGTGTATATATATGTATAGTAAAGAAATTCCCTGCTAGTCCTATTTTTTTAGATTATTTTATCATAAATGGTTGTAGAATTTTGCATAACACTTTTTCTGTATCTGTTGATATGATCATGTGGCGCTTTTTAAATTTAGTTTGCTAGTATGAATTACATTGGTTGATTAATGGATGTTGAACCAGCCTTGCTCTCCTGGGATGAATGCCACTTGATCATGATTCAATTGCTAATATTTATTAAAGAAGTTTATGTCTATGTTCATGTGAGAAATTGGCCTGTGTATTTTTTTTAAAACTAACCTTTATCTGGTTTTGGTATTAGCACCATGCTGGCCTTGGAGAATGAGTCAAAGTATATGTTCCTCTTCTGTTTCCTGGAAGACATCATGTAGACTTGGCATTATTTCTTCCTTAAGTATTGTTTTTTTGTAGAATTAGTGAACCATTTAGGCCTGTTGTTTTCTTTTTTTGGAAGCTTTTTAGCCACTAATTAAAATAAGTGTCATGTATTACCAGATTTTTATTAATGCACTATATTCTTTCTTCTCCTAAATAGTGTTAAATTATTTCTTCAAACATGTTCAATGTGCTGTTAATAATATGAAAAAAAATGTTTTCAATTTAATCATCAGGTTAAGTCATGCAAAGTAATCTGTAAAACTATGAATAGTACTTGAATTTCCAGCTTCTCTCTGAGATTGAAAATACATCTTTTCCATCATATAAAGGAAGGTTTGCCACCTCCCTTGCATTTGTAATATCCCTTCTTCTCTCACCACTCATCTTTCTCCTAAATAACAAGGTCAATTCTTGATCACTTCTTTTCTATGTCATTATATTAGCAAATCTCCTATTGTAAGAATTGTAGCTTTTCATGCATTGTCTATATGCACAGTACTGACTTTTTATCTTGTATTGTATGTGATCTTTGTTTTTCTTTTTAAATTGTGTTAGTTGTATCTGTATGGAATGTTCCGTTTGCTCCTTTTCCACCCCTTTCCCATGACCAATGATAATTTTTTAGTATAACCAGAGAGAAAAATCAGTAAAGTATATTTAGATGTTGTTGAAACAGAGTAAATGACTGGCTTCAGCTAGTTTTGTCACCTGCCAGGAGCAGATATATGTAAGTTCAGCCTTTTTTTTCCAATACATCTCTGCTTCTGGTTTTACATAAATCAAAGTCCTTTCCTACTGCCCTTTGGTTACCACCAAAGACTCCAGATTCAGCCCCTCAAGTGAATTATTAAATATGTTGAGTGGCACTAATTTCAGGAAAGCTTGTTTGATGCCTAGCACACTGTGGGCTCTGCCTTCTGCTTGTTTGTTGCCTACTAAATTAGGGAAGAAGAAGCAAACAAATAAGTAAAACCATTAAATAGTAACACTTAATTCTGGTAAAACAAATGGTTGCATTTTAAACTGCTCAAGGCTTTGTGGTAATCCCATTCTTGGGAATTTATCTCTGGGCACATTCAACAGAAGGAAACAATGCTGCAGCAAGATGCTCTTGGCAAAGTCTGTCTCTTCTACAGTGTTTGTCCATAAAAATGACAGCCAGCAGCACAGCAGCATAGGAAACTGCTGCTTGAAAGTGTGAAAAAAAAAGTCACAGAGAACAAACACACTTGAGTTCCACTGTGGTAGGAACTTTGGAGGACTAGGTGTACATTTGGTGTGACTCAGAGAAGTGGAAATTGTTTTATAATAATAGAATCATGGGTGACTCTTGAAAATTTTTTAATGTTAAAAGAATAAAAGGGGCAAAAGGTCATATTTTTTAAAGGGACAGTACCTGCACAAACAGGAAGAGAGGGCTCTTTTTTTTAAGATATAAATAACATGCAACATTATATTAATTTTAGACGCGCAACACACTGATATGCTCTGTGTGTGTGTTATGAAATGATCTCCACAATTACCTAGCCTCCATTACCACACAGTTACATCTTTTTTTCTGTGATGAAAACTTACAAGATCTCTAAAAGCAGCACTTCCCTTTTGACTAACCACTGTTAACACAGGCCTGGTGTTGCCTGCTCCTTCTGTTCCTGCAGGTTTCTTGGCAGCAGAGCGCTGACCTAGATCTGAGCCCCTTCACAGGAAGGGGTCTGTGGTGTTCCCCCAGTGACTGCCTTCCTTCTCCTGCAGGAGCTCAGTGAGATGCTGTACACAGACCGGCCTGACTGGCAGAGCGTGATGCAGTATGTGGCCCAGATTTACAAGTACTTTGAGACATAACCCCAGAGGGCCCAGAGCAGCCACCACCGCCCGCTGGACGCACCCAGTCACTTTCCATGAGCCCTGTTCCGACCACCACCTGCCTCCTGCACTTCAAAGAAAGACTCAACCCAGGGGACCAACACACAAATAAAGTGGGCTCCACCCTGCATCCACCTTAAATCCAGCCCCTTTGGATTTAAGGGGAAGCTGTGCTCTCCCACTGGGCCTTCCTCCTTCCAGAGCCAGGAGTCCATGCCAGACTAGTCCCACGAGGACCCAGGAAAACATCTCACGTGACTGTGACTCCATGTCTGAGCTGCACTGAGACGCAGGACAGAGCATTTACAGATCTGTTACCTTTTTACTAAATATCCTGTCTTTTGCCTGTATAACAACTCTGCTCTTTCCCCCGCCCCTACCATTCCTCTCAAAAAGCAAAACAAAACAAAAACACCCAACAGAAGACAAAGAGACAAACATTTGCTGTCCCTTGGACTGGAAACACACTGAGTCCTGCCTTTTAGGAAACAGGCTTACATTCCAGGTGACAATTTAACATCCAGAACTTGGTTGTAACTTTCAGATCTCACCGTCATCTAATTGATTCGTTGACTGGAATGTAAAATGTGAGAATGCGCAGGAGGCCCTGAGTATTTGCTGCGATTTCCTTGTGTGGTGTCCCACTCATAGAAGGTGCCTCTTGTGTTGGAACACACAGAGTTCTCAGTGGTTGCTTACATGCTGAGAGGGAAACTCCGTGTGCTCACACCCCCACTCACAGCCACACCTTTGTTCATGTGCAGAGCTTGACAGAAAGCCACGCATGTGTGTGAAATGACCGGGGCCTGCCAGATCTTCATGTATTTGCACAGGCTGGAAATATGTGTTATTTGGGATCAGGGAAGACAGCAATATTTCAACTCTAACTTATTTTTCACTGGTTCCTCAGGCCTTTTATATTTGCATTTCAAAAGGAAGCCCTTGGGTGGGCAGAGATGGCACCTACCTGCTGCACCTTTGGTGTCTGTGTTGGTCAAATAAGTGTACATTGTATAGCAAATGAGGGTGCAGTTTTTGCAGGTAAATTCAGTGCCCATCACTTTCAGGTGTTGGAGAGCTGTATGTGCCCCTCTGCAAAGAGTCATCCTTACTTCAAGGAGCCCACATCTCCTCTGAGACCCTGTCTTTACTTAGAGGAGCTCTCTGACACCTGCTTGGAGCTCCTCCTGGAAGAGGCCCGCACTCGGCCCTCCCTGCAGGACAAGGCCCCCTTTGTGGAGGTGGCAGCTGGGCTCTGGCTGCAAATCCATCCCTTCCTCATTTTCCTCTATGGCTCTAGTTCCAAATCACCTGGGGAATTTGCTGACTACACACACTCCTGGCTGCCCCATCAATCGAGTCAGAGTATCTGGATGACACCAGTAAAATAATGTATATATTTTCAGAATTCCCCTGAGAAGCACTAAGAGGAGAAGGTGCCTTCCATTGCCCCCCAGAGCAGCACAGTGGAGAGCAGGGCACTCTCCTTTGGCGTGAGTGGTGTGACTACATAATGGACCTCTTTCCAGGTGGATGCTGGAGTCACTGTCTGAACAGATTTAACCTGCTCCTTCCTGATGAACTTACCCATCTGAAAGTCGTGACTTGCATTGCTTCATGCATCTGTCGTTTGTTGATGACTGATATTTTCCTTATCTCTGTGCTTCTGCCTCAGTCCCCATCACAGTGGAAAAGAGCAATATTTCAGGTTGTTGGGTTTTGGGTTTAACCTGAGCTGTTGGTGGTTATGTTTAATCTGGACTTACCAGAGAGCTTTGTGCAGGAGAGACAGCGAGGTCTTAGGGTACCTGGAGAAAGTATTTAGCATGACCTGCACCCTGTTTTTAGTGATCTCTGTAGACGATTCAGAATGAGCGCTGGGCACAGCAGTCCATGGTGGTGGCCTCGCCCTTCCTTCTCTTCCCTAACCCCCACCCCGGTGCCTGCTCCTTCTGGGCTAAAAAGAAGGAAAGTAATGTCATGTGACAGAAAGGCTATGTGCAGTTTCTTTTTATAACCCTAGGAAATTCCGTGTTTCTTTGCCAGTGGGTGTGCCTAGAGAGGAGGAAGCTGTGTCCTGGTCACAGAAGCACAGGTGGTTGTGGGCAGGTCTGGCCCCGAGGGTGGCAGTGAAGGCAGCACCAGGGCCTGGAGGGAAGCTGTCCAGATCTGTTTGGAACTGGGACATCGAGAAAACAAGGTAGCAGCAAGTTGTTCACTCCTAGTTTTCCATCCTGAGGCTTTCCGAGGCTACAAAATGCATCTTTCTTCTTCAGATGAAACTTAGTCATTTAAAATTATTTGGTGGTTCTGCAATTGCTATTTTAAACAATTTTATGTATGATGCAAAATGCAAGACCCAGAAGAGTGGAGGGGTTGTTTTAAGACATAAGGAGTAGCTCATGGTGAGTTGTGAGCATGGTGAGTCGTGAGCATGGTGAGTCAATTCAGACTTGAACTTTAATTGACCAATGTTAGTGCCACAGCCCCCACCCCACTGGGTCAGCATTCTGAGGAACCAGGCAGTCACACTTCCCAGCCTTATCTCCTCTCACTTCAGAAAGGATGTTAGTCTTTTGTTTTTATTCTTCTTTCCATTGTTTGGGAACTTCTGTTGACACCATTTTAAGTAGGTGCAATAGGTGTTAGAAATCACTTTGCAGAGTGACTAGCCAGTGTCAAGCATCTGCACCTACCCATCTCCACCATCACCTCCAGAACCCCCTCAGAGGAAGGCAGGCATTTGTCTGGCAAGGCACAAAAAGGACTCAGCTTGTTAACTACAAACTCATTTGCCAAATCTAGAAGTAGCTATTGCCTTTTCAGAGTTTGAGTGCCATTTTGAAATGAACTACCATGAACATGCTGTAAAGGATATAACCTAGCAATCTTTTTTTTAAAGTATTTTTAATATCTCATTGCCCAAGTTCACTGGATGTTTCACTTCTCTAACCCAGATTAGAGTTTGGCTAAATCTGTAACATCCTGAGTAGCTCACTGATTTTAACTACATTAGTTGAATGCAGTTTATACATCTGTGTCCTCACTTCTATAAAGAGCACACCAGATTGTACCAAGCATTGTCAGATATGACAAGCCAGCATAGATGTATTAAACTATTAACACACAAATGTACAATGTATGACTGTGTAATATTTCTAATAAATATATTTTGTTTCTGTCTGATTATGAATTTTCCAGGGATAGTTGTCATTAATATTTTCTCAAAGTACCAGGCTTAATTTCCATCTGTTTCAAACCAGTCTTCATGTCTCAGTTCCTTGTTGGGCTTTGGTCTTGCTGATGTTACTGGAAATACCAGAAAGGACTAGATGCTAATGGTTCCTGCCATTTGATGTGACTAGAGTCTCTCGTGAAAGTCACCCTTCGGAGCCCAAACAGGATGCTGCAGAGCTGCACAGATGTGCTCACAAGAGCCTGACCAGAGCTGCCCCTGCTTAGCACATGTCCTGTGAGTGAATGCTGAGACCTGAACCATACTTCAGCTGGTGTTAAACAGGAAGAAATTATGATAATATTGAAGAGGCAGAGTTAATGGACACAGCTAGGGGAAGCCAGTTCACCTGGTTCATCGGAGTGGCTGGTTCATGCACGCTGGTTCATCAGAGTGGCTCTTCAGGCATCTCTCGGGTGCCACTGCGCACTGCCCACTGGGAAAGAGAAAGAAGACTGCCCCTCCTAGAATCTCACATCTCCCGCTTCCCTCAGGGGAGCTCCTCTGTTAACTGCCTCTTTCTCCAAAATGCCTGTCTGTCTAAAAATAGCACAGCCTCTAATAAGTCTTAACACAGTCAAGCCAGGACAGCGGCCATCACTCATCTTCCTCCGGGCTGTGATATCAGAGGAGATACCAAGTTCAACATCCTGTTGCCCACAGCTATCTTAGTCTGTGCACATGCGCACTCACAGGGATTTGGTGGAAGGCCAGTGTCTCAGCATTTGAGAATCGATCCCTTCCGTAGTTTGTGGTGGTTTGGGGACCACCAGGGAGCTCGCTCTTGGGCCTAGAGCCTCATCCCTAGAAATCCTGTCTTCTGTCATAGCCCCTGCATATTGAATCGGAAATCACACAGAGAGCTTCTCCTGATGCACAGAAGGCCCACTGTGGTAGTGGCTCTGCTGCTGTGGAGGGCTGAGGACACCAGGCCAGGCCCCGTTGGCACTCAGCCACTTCCCCTTCTCTAAGTGCTTTGGATGCTTCTGCTTCTCCTTATTATCACTCCTTACTCAGCTTCCTGAAGGCAGAGCCATATATCTGTTCAGATGCCTCAACCTTATGCATAATTGTTGACAGATAAATGATTTTTAATAAATTGGTAGAGCCATCCAGCTACCATGAACTCTCATTCCTTCTTAGAATTTCTCATGGAACTCTGGGGAAGAGACACATCCAGCCTGGTTTCAGTGCTTTAGTTGGTCTTGTGAATAGTCATTGCCAGCAGTTTCCAGCTTGATAGGAAAAAAATCCCAGAACTGCACTTGGAAAAGACCCCTGGGGAGAAACTTGAAACTTGATGTCCTGAAGACCTTCATCATGTTTCCCTCTCTCTTCTCTAACAATCCTTGTTACCACGAATAAAATGACCCATTTCCCAGCAGAATCTCAGCCCTCCAAATGCTCTAAATGAATTCAATCTAACTTAACTTTCCTGTCCTATTAAAACCTCAGTGATATTTTTGTAAATTATGAAAAATAAGCCATAAAAAGATTTGGCCTGGACGTCACCCCTCTTTGCTTGTCCATCTGGGATACTATTTATACAACTCTGTAAGCCATATCATTACCATCCTATCAGAAAAATAAAGCAAAACAGAAAGTGGTACATGGGAAAAGTTAACCACCGCTTTATTGCTGCACATGACTGAAGGCTGGGCCACCTTTTGAGAATTCTTATCCTAGAAAACATCCCAGAGATAATCAGAGCAGGGCCAAAACAGAGTCTCAGACCTTCTCAGGGCCAAGGGCACCTCCCTGCATGCTGACAGTTGCTACGAGCAGACTTGCAGGCTCTCCCGGGCCCTGGGATGCTTGTGGCAGCTATACGCGGTAGCAGAGAGGCATTCCAGACACATTTAACTCCCACAAGCTTGACTGCCTCTGGGAAAAAACGAGGCTACAAAAAGTGTGACTACTGTCACCTTCCATCCCAGTCAACAAGCTGGCCTTGTTCCTTGAGTTCCTGTCAGTGGCTCACCACGTGAGTATTTCATGACACTCACTGTGATTTCAGTGTGAAATGCTGTGTTTGTTTGTTTGGGGTACAATGTGGCCCCTAATTGCAAACCAACTACTTCATCTGATGCTCATGCCCCAAGGAAACACTTGTCTGTGCCTACCCCTCCCCACCAATCCCATTGCTGGGGTCAAGGAACCTCTAGTTCTTTTTTTTTTTTTTTAAAAAAAGATTTATTTATTTTTATACAAGAGCTGGGGTACAGGCCAGAGGCGCAGGAGGGTGAGAGGATTCACCAGAGACAGAGAGGGGAGCAGTACAGGCAGACTGAGGAAATACACTGCTGAGGGGAGCAGCGGGCGAGACAGGAGAGGTCTGCCACGCCATGTGGGTATCTCCCTGGCCATACTGAAATCAAACCCGCACTGCAGAGGCTGCAGAAAACTTCACAGCACTGCACTCAAAATGCTGCACCACCGGGGAGACCTGGAACCTCTAGTTCTTATCCCTAACTTGCCTTTCCTACAGCATCGTAATCAATCTGCAGTGGCTATTGTAACAAATGGCTGAAAACATAGTGGCTGCAAACAATATAGGTGTATGATCTTTCAGTTCTGAAGTTCAGAAGCCCAAGATGAGTCTCACTGTACTAAAATCAAGGTGTCAGTAGGGTGGTGTTCCTTTCTGGAGGCGCTCTGGGAGCATTTCCTTGCTTTTTTCATATTCTTAAGGTCACCCACGTTCCTTCGCTCATGACCCCATCCTCTGTCTTCAAAGTCAAAGCCAGAAATGTTGGGTCTCTCTGACCTTCTGCAGTCACATTCCCTCTGGCTCTCTGATTTAAGAACCCAAGTAATTAGATTAGGCCATTTTCCTCTATCTCACTCTTAATCCCACCATTCCTCTCGCCATGTAAGGTCACATATTCACACAAATCTTCAGCTTGGACATCTTTGGGGACCATTATTCTACCCACACAGTCATCTTTTCTATGGCCTCTCATTAGTAATTGGTGGAATCTTTTTTTTTTTAAATTTCCTAGTTAAAATTACCAACTAAAGAGTCACATTGGGCTGTCATTGGACCTCCTCACCAGCTTCTTTGGACACTTTTTTTCATGTCAGATACTTTTGTGGGTCACTAGCTAGTCAGTGGTTAGCTGTGACCATGACTGGTCAGTGGGGGTGGGTGTCATATGGGTCTGTGTACCAGGGCCATCCCCTTCAAGAACACGCCAGCCCTCTTGCAGACAAGATCTGGCTCTCTCCAAAGGCTATGACTGGGGAGGCCGCATGCTGGCATCTTCCCTGGGATGGGAATCAGGCTTCCACACATTTATGGGTGACAGAGCCTTGTGCTCCAGTTGCTGGAAACCCAGCATCAGTGAGGGGCTGAGGAAGTCCCACATCCAAAGAGCTTGGGACACCATTAAATCAGGAATACACTAGGTCATTTACATAGAAGGAAACTGTGCCACAGAAAGGTGAGGTAATTTGCCCAAGATAACTGGATAAGCTTGGAGAAGACAAATCAAGAATGGACCCAAGCAGTGTGGCCCCAAAGCCTATACTTATAGCCATCGCTTGGTACTCTGCTCTCTGCCACCTGTCTCAGGAAAAGCACACTGGGTAATGCGATTTAACACACTTGCTGTGATTTTTTTATTTGAAAAAAAACTAAATCCTGCTAATTAAGATTAGAAATAAGTTCTGCATCTAGACTGATCTCAAATGCATCTTAGCCAAAAGGGCATTTTTGCATATATTTCTTTATCTAATCACAGACTGAACAAGTCACAACATTTATGTTCAGAGCATCTATATTCAAAGGCAAGTCGAAAACCTTCCCAGAACCAACCTCCAACCCCCTAAGTTTCCATCACATTGGTCAAAATGGTGTCACATCACCCCCATCCAACCAATCACTGACTAAAAGGAAGGAGCTGCTCTTCCTTCCCTGACTTGCCCTGGGGTATGGGAGGGGCCTATCTTCCCTGGCAAAGGTCATCCCATTCCTAAGCAAAACTGGGGTTCTGTTAGCCTGGAATATTGAGGGGCATTGATTGGGCAACCAGTGACATTTGCCACAAAGTGCCAAAATCACTGTGCCAAGAATCCTACTTGGTGAGGAAAGTGATACCTTTCCATTGCACTTCAGGCATCTCCAGATCCCCAAGGAATGCATTCTTCAGAGTTCTGAGGAGCTTGCTGCATGGAAAAGGTAAGTGCAAGTAATGGGAGCATCAACCATGTGTGACGCCCCCCATCCCCATGCCAGGTGCTGGTCTAAGCCTGTACAGGAATGTCTTCCCTTCTCACCTATGCCCAGATTATGGGTTCACTTTCAGGGGACACAGAGGGGCCAAGCTACATGCTTCCCCTAGGCTGTACCTGGCTGGGCTGCAGTGTTGATACCAGATCCATCTGAGGCCTGTTGACATACTCACCCCCAGGCTCCTTGAGCTCAGCTTGCTGGCCAAGCCCTGCTAACCTCACAGATGGTGAAAGTGAGTGGTATTCAACGCCAGCTGGGAGTGGCTCTTCCAACCAAGGAACTTGAGCTGGGTGACAGCTGGAGCGGCCTGCCTTGGGCTACAGCTCTGTGCTAAGGCCTGATGGCAGCTTGCCCAGTTGGCTCCAAACAAAATCCCCCAACTCCAACTCTATTATCCAACAGAACACATAGTCAGCTGTTACAGGCAGGCGGTTGGAAAATGCTAGAGCTTCGCTTTATGTTCATTCTTCTGTAAAACGATTGTGAAGAAATATAACAAGGCCCTAATTCTGTAAGTGTAGATAATTAGCGTAGTATTAGAATTAACTAAGGAATTTGCTAAAATTGGACTTCACTAGAAGCTGGTGCCAACTCGGGTATGCCTTTATTTGGGAATTACTTTGCTCATTTTCACAGGAATTGGAAAGAAAGTGGCACTTGGATGTGGGTGGGCTCTAGCTGCCTTCCAGCATCCATCTCTGAGCTCATATACTGGATTCTTTCCAGGTCTTCGTGATTGCTTGTCCCTGAGTCCAGGAAATGAATAGGGAAGATCTGCTTGATCAGATGTGGAGTGAGCACTGTCATGGCCTCATTGGCCCCTCCAGTGCCCCACCTCACAGGAGGCCTCCATATGTCACAGCCAATGGTTAGTCCTCAGTTCTAATCCAGCTCTACTCTCACCACACTGCGCCCCACCCAGCACCTCCCCTCCCTCAAGGAGCTCCTCCTGGGCTGCTCCTCCTTATTCTCCTTTGTGGGCCACTTAACTTCTGCCTCTTTAGGCCCTTAAATAGTCTTAGATTGAACCTTTCCTCAGGTGGGGACCCCATCCTAATCTCCTAGTGCATATACTATTCTGCTTTTGGGACCTGAAGCCTAGGGCATCTCAGGGCTGCCAGTTTTCAAATAAATTCCTTCTGCCAGAACCTTGATAAAGGCTTGGGGCACCCTAGTCTGTTAATAGGATCATCAAATACAATATAAGACACCAAATTAAGTTTGCCTCTCAGATAAGTAATGAATAAGTTTTTATAGTCCTGGGTGTCAAACTACCCTGGTCAGCCTACTTTCTCATTTGCTCCTTCAGGCAGTCTGCTGACAGTCATGGGCAGGCAGTTGGCAGCATACCTGGCTGGGGGCACCTGTTCCCAGGTCATGCTGAGACCTCAAGGAAGGCCAGGCTGCTTATAGGAGCCTCTCTTAATCAACTTTTGAACCCTAAGTGAGCCAAACCATGCAGGCCAGATGGTGCCCATGTCTGCCACTGGCATCCATTCTGGATTCCTTCTTGGTCTTGAGTGCAAAGATGATTTTCTTCTCTGTTCCCTGGGTGGCTAATGCAGGTGCTAGGCTAGGCCTGATGTAGCTGTGAAGCCATGAAGCATGGCTCTCTCATCAGATGGCTGTGGCAGGTCTCTGGAGGTGTATTGTTTTAAAAGCACTGCATGGAGCCAGTTTTCACCCAAATTGTCTAACCAAAACCTTCGAAGATGCACCTCCAATCCCGTATGGTCAGTCATCTCCACCTGTCAGACTCCAGCTTACGTTAGGGTCACCTTTAATAAGACTGCCTTCAAGAAGCATTGCCTCATCCCAATTAAATTGTGTTCCTCCACACCCTCTCCCAATACCCTCCAAACCCTTTTCCTCCAGGACCTTGTCAGATAGAGAACTATCCAACCATGGGGGTTAATGCCTATTCCCATCGCCCATAACATAAAACCTGCCCCACAGCAGAGACCTATCTCCTGGGTCCACTGCTTTGACCTGAAACCCCCTTTTCAGCATGAACTAGGAGCCCACTGGCTGGCATGTTGGAGGGGTAGTAAGTACAGCTATGGAGGTGGGGGGGTGGGAAGGGAAGGGACTACCTTGTGGGACTGTGGGAGGGGGCCTCAGGAGGAAGCTGGCTGGCATCTGGATGTAGGTATATTAAGGAAAAGACCCACTCTCTCCAGACACATTTTGTAAACATCTTTCTCTCTGGAGGAATTGGTGACTTTATCTGGACAAGAGCTAGTGTACTAGAGTGCCAGGAATATTTTCAATTAGTATGAGCTTGAAATCTTTTAGACCAGAGTTTTTAACACTTTCCTGGGACCATTCCACCCAGCAGCCCCTCGGGGGCCTCAGAACACAGTTTGCAGTTGTGCACTACACGTCTTTTTTGAGGTCTTTTATTTTGAAGGTCTAAAATTTGTATTTGAAGTCTTAGAAAATGTTAAGAATTCTACATTCCATTCATGACATATCCATGATAGTTCTATATAAAAATGAGGATTCCTCCCCAAAAAATTCTTTGAATAAAATTGACATGCCAGGAAGGCTCATCATTCATAGTAATGGTGTATGGCTCCTGGTCTTGAGAACACACAGGTAGGGGATGTGAACCAGCTGGAGAAGCACCTCATAGGGCCAAAAAGGTGAATCATAATGTGTGACAGTGGGCACAGGGGCATAGAAAATCAGATGTGGTGCAGTAACTCACCTCCTCAGAGCACCTTTCAGCTGTCTTTGAAAAGGTTCTGTCTCTGGAATTGTTTATACACAGCAGTATGGGAAATCAGTGCTGCATTCCCAGAACATTTGCTGGTCTTGATCCTCCCAGGTTGAGTCAGCTGGAACCCATGGAATCCACATGAATTTCATTGTCCAAGTTCCTATGCCTAGGTTTCTCCCTTGCTTCAGACAGTCTACAGACAATGGAAACCTGTTTGCCAGCAAAGAGCAGACAAATGGATCATGGAGGGGGTTGGCTAACCTATATCAGGCCTGGCTCCCAAAGTCTTCTGGTCCTGTTTACAGTTTAAAGCAATAGGCAACTTTCCCTCAACTTGCAGTCTCTAAGCTTGTCCTGTAACAGCAGAGATGAGGATGGGGTCTGCTGTCAGAAAATGGCTTTGAAAGATGTTACTCTTCTTCCTACTCCTCTTCCTCCTCCTCATCATCTCCTTTGAAACTGAAAATCTCCTACCACAAAACTAGAAGCTGTGACACTCATTTCCTATAATTGGGCAAATGTTATTGTTAAAGTGACAGTTGTTATGAATATACATGCTCAGTACAGAAAATACCAAAAAGTACAAAAAATGATTAAAATCTCTAGGTATCATGCCAAACATGAATTGCCAAAATTAATATCCTTTTCTGTATTTAATTGGTGCACTCATATATCATGCAGGATAAGGTTAAGCTGCAAGGAACAAAAATCTGAAAAATACTGTCTTAGGTCAGAAACTTACTAATATTTCACCAAAAAGGAGCCCGGAGTTAGGAAGACTAGTCTGTCAGAGTCACAAAATCCTTAGGGACCCAGAAACTCTGACTTCTCTGAAGATATCTATCAGTGACATTTGTCCTCATGATCTAGCATGGCTTAGAGGTCCGGACATTACAAATATATTTCAGGTGACAAGACAGAGAAAGGTGAACATGATCCCTGTCCCTTTTAAGTCTTTCTAGAGGATCCAACTAACATCTCTGAGGAGTGAACTTGGTCCATGGCAGCACCTAACTATAAAGGAAGCTGGGGAATATCATATTTTTTTTTTTTATGTGATGCTTTTATTTTATTTTTTTTTCTGTTTCTTTTTTTTTTTTAAATATTAAATTTTATTTTTATATTCCCCCATACAATTGCAAATGCCCCATTCTGACCCCAATCCTTCCCCTCCCGCCCCCCACCCCCCAAAAAGTGTCTCTGGTTCATAGTTTTTTGTTGATTTTGATTTTCACTTTCTTATATTCATTTTCCAGTGAACAGCCATGATATTGGCTAAAATTTGGAGTTCTATTACTAAAATGAAGGGGAGGAGTCAATATTATGTAGGTACCCGGAAGTCTCTGTGACAATTTATATATTTTCCTACTTTAACTTTTGATTCTTTGAATTGATTCCCAAAATTGTTTTCACTTGGCTTAGATATTTAAAAAATTAATGATAAGTTACACAGTGAAAAGTCCCCCATCTCCTAAGTCTCCCTTCCCTTTCCCACACCCCTGCTACATCATCACTTTAGTGTTTCAGAGAGTCTTATGTATATACAAGCAAATTTGAATGTTATTATATCTTCCAGCACTTTTTAACCCAAAAGGCGGCATGCTATGTATATTCTCTGCATCTTTGTTTTGCTTGGTTTTTGTTATATTTTCTGTTGGCAGTGTATCTTGGAGAAGTTTTCCCATCCTTCCATAGGAAGTATTTTCACTTTTTTTCTGCTGCCTGGAATACCAGGCAGCAGAATACCAGATGTTCTGCTGGTATTTAAGGGGGTGGCATAATTATTTATCTAGTCCCGTATGGGGGTGACCAAATGATCTGTCATCTGGACTGACTGAGAATGAAAGTGGTGTCTCTACTATTAATCACACCGGAGCAAAGGTATAAACTGTTGCAAGTGAACTGGGACTTAGGGTCACCCCTGGATGATGACCATCAGGGTTGTCTCCTGTCTTTTGCACTTACAACAATGCCATTATTTCTTAAGTGAGTTTTTTATTGAGGTAACATTAGTTTATAACATTATGTAATTTTCCAGTGTACATAATTATAATTTGACATCTTTTACTACATCACGATCCCCACCAATGCATCCATTGACTCACTCTCTGTAACCAACAATCCGTTTTCTGTATCTAAGAGTTTGCTTTTGTTTTTGTTCAACACACAAGTGAAATCAGACAGTATTTGTCTTTCTCCATCTGACTTACTTAACATAAAATACCCTTAAGATTCATCCATGTTGTCAGAATGGCAAGATTTCATTTTTTTTTACGTCTGAATATTGTTCTATTGTATGTGTGTATATACATCTTCTGTATCTATTCATCTGCTGTTTCCACACCTTGGCTGTTATAAATAATGCTGGACAATGCTGTAATTATAAATGTTCACCTGCACTGACAGGTTCTTCTGCCTAAGATTCAAATGTCTAATTGCTGGATCAAAGAGTTATGCATTGGCGCTTTGGATAGAATCTACCAAATTGCTTCTGTGAGAATTGGACTCACTTGTTCTCTCATCGGTAATATGTGTGGTGTCTTTTTCCCCACAGCTTGACCAACAGAGAGTGTTATCAGACTTTGGGTTTTTTCCAATCTGATAGGTGAGAAGTGGTATCTGAATTTGGTTTTAGTTTGCCTTTTGTTATGAATGAGGCCAAAAAGCATTAAAATCCTATTTGTGTTGCTTTTTCTGTGAATTGCTTGTTCATATCCTTTGTGCAGATTTCTTACTGACTGTTTAGAAATATCACTTGGAGTTTTTTTATATATTAGAAAGATGATGTCTTTGATTTGAGAAGCAAATTGTTTCCCCAGCTGGTGGTTTGTCTTTCATGGTGGTTGGTTGGTTTTTGCCTTGCAAAGGTTTATTTTATTTCTTTTTTTTAATATTTTATTTTATGCCTTTGGATTTTGGATCAAAGCTAGAGAGCCCTTCCCTATCCTACGGTTATGACAGAGTGCTTCAATATTTTATTTTTTCTTTTAGAACTTTCTGTGTTGTGTTTTAAATCCTTGGTACTTAGGAGATTTATTGTGGTGTACAAGAGGGATATGACTTTATATGCATATAATATGCATTTTTTTCCATAGCAATACAACCTTATAGTTAAAATGTCAAATCACATTAATGCAGCCTCCTGTTCCAGCCCTGCCCCACAACTTTGTTTGCTCTTTTCCAGTCTTTCCAAAGTTTATTTTGATATTTTCCCCCATGTTTATAAATAGTAATTTTTGGATTTTAACTGTACTCTATGGTCCTGTTTAATGAATAAGTCTTACCTTCACCCCCAGATCCTTAGAACCCATGTGCCAGTGAAGTCTCAGTACTGACATGACTGTTCCCCTGGCAGCTGGTGGAAGGATAATACCATGTTCTATTTCTCTCCTTTGAAAAAATGTTTAAGCTTTTCCTTTTTCAATAGGTAACCTGAGTTAGTAATTGTAACATCCCACCCTCTTTAAAAAGTAGAAAAGGTGCAGATTTTGAGTGAAGCATCGAAGGGAGGTACTCCTTATTTTTTTCCCCAAAGCATTATTTTCCCTAATTACTTACATAATCTTATCATTTGAAACAGCTGGTCACATTTGACTCTGAATAAGTGATTTGTTTTCTTTACTCCAGTTCTTTGAGTCTAGCATATCTGAGCAACCCTAAGACTCATCTACAAGTTTTCTATGTGGCTCTTCTTGTTATAGGACAGGGAGAGGGGCAGCCCAAACCCCGCAAACCTGCCTATTCTAAATGGGTTCTGCCATCCGCCGCATCAACACAAAACATATGAGACTTTAATGGGAAGGAACTTTAATAAAACTAGGAAACAATACAGGTAAGGCAAAGAGTCTAGTTTCTAAATGAAGCACCCATAGTTACCCGTCCCCTCGTGGGTAAAAGTCCATCCATATGGGATTGGCCCAGAACAAGGCCCCAAAGCCTGCCACAAGTCTAAAGCATCTTCCTGTGGGGACCCACAGAAAAGGGTCAGAAACAACCAGACAAGCCCGGAAGAAAAAGAGCAAAATCAACATCAAGATAAAAGCTGCCATTGTCACCTCCCCATGGGTCTCACCCACGTCTGTGTCACCCAGTCCACAACCCAAAGACAAGCGCAGTTTCTTCACGTGTCTCTAGGCTCCATGCGCCTCCTCCAGGTCTCCTGGCTCCATCCTGCTTCCTTCCTCAGTCTCTTCTGCTTCTCCTCTTCCTGTTCAGCTCCACCTTCCCTTGGGTGGGGCAGGGAACCTCCCCCTTTCCTGGGGACCACCCTGTTACATTCTGGGCCAGGTACTGGGGATACAGTAGTGAAGATGACAACTTGGAAGCTCACTCTATGGTCGGAGGGGCAAATGAGAAACAGAAGAATACATAAGGTGACAGGTATGATAAACACTAAGAAGAAAAAACAGACCTGGGTTTGAAAACAGTGTGCTGGGGAGGGCAGGTGCTATTCTAGGAAGGATGGTCAGAGAAAGCCTCTGTTACATTAGTGGCTTACACTTTCATCCCCAGGTCCCTTGAACCCAATACCTGAAAGAAAAGGTAGGAAAGGGAGCCATATGAAAACAGGAGGGCGCGCTAAATGACGTAGGGCAGCAGCATGTGCAAAGGCCTGTGAGGTAAGTACGGGAAAAGCTTCAGGCTTTTCCGCCCTCCCACTGCGCATGCGCACTTGACCGAACGCCGTGGCGTGCGTGGTACGCGTGGCGTGGCGCAGCGTGGCGTGGCGTGGCGTGGCGTGGCGTGGCGCGGCGTGGTACCAAGGACGGAGGAGTGGAGTGGAGCGGATCGAGGAGCGCGGCGGAGAGTGGCAGAGCGCGTCGGAGTACCGCGACTGCGAACAGCGGAGAGCATGAAACACGAACAGGGCTGCTAGCACCGGTAATGACCCTACCAGGTGTGGGTTGGTGTGCTGCAGGCCCTAGAGTAGGAATATGATACTTGTGTTGGGATGGGGGATCAATAGGAAACCGGTTCCTGGGATCCTCTGACACTAGGCAGTGGGAAGAGCGGAGAACTCAGCTGGAGCCAGAAAACCCGCTGGGTGGTGGAGGGCCAGGCAGGGCTGTGACGTCTGCAGGAGAAGCCAGTGTTTCAGAAAGAGGAGGTGTTTGACTGACGAAAGCCCCTGAGAGACTAAGATGATTACTGAGACTTGACAAGATTTGGCAAGATATGAGGTCTGCTGACTTGACTTGGGGTGGGGCCCAAGACTGAGGAGGAGCTCGCAGAGAAGGTGAGAGAAGGAAGTGGAGGCCATGGAAAACCTTGCTTTGAAGGAGCCTGCTGCAAGAGAAATAGACAAATAAATGGAGAGATGGTTAGAAGGGATGTGGGATGAGGGAGGGTTTCATTTGAAGTTGATCACAGTTTATTTATTTATTTATTTATTTTTTGGAAATATAGAGGCATGTTTATTTATTTATTTATTTGTTTGTTTTTGCATGCACTGGGTACAGTCAGAAGCGCGGGAGGGCGAGAGAACTCACCAGAGCCAGAGCGGGGAGCAGAGCAGGCAGAAGGGCCGAAGTACACAGCTGAGGGGAGCAGCGGGCGGCAGGAGAGGTCTGCGCGCCATGTGGGACCCTCCTCCAGTGGCCGGGGAGCAGCCGGGGATCGAACCGGCGTCGCAGAGGCTGCGGGCAGCTTCTCAACCCAGCGCTCAACCGCTGTGCCACTGGGGAGGCCCGATCACAGTTTATTTTTTTTAAAGATTTATTTATTCGTGCATACAAGAACTGGGGTACAGGCCAGATGTGCGTGAGGGTGAGCAGATTCACCAGAGACAGTGCAGGCAACAGAGCAGACACACTGACTGAAATACACTGCTGAGGAGAGCAGCGAATGAGACAGGAGAGGTCTGCTGCGCCATGTGAATATCTCCTCAGCCAGGATCGAACCGCCGCTGCGGAGGCTGCGGAGGCTGCGAACAGCTTCACGGCACTGTGCTCAACCACCTGCGCCACCAGGGAGGCCCTTCATTTTCTTTTTAAAGAATAGAAAGACAGGCACTTTTGCCTGTTTGTGAGGGATGAGCCCTTTGAGGCATAGGAGGTGTGGGTGCAGAGAGACAGGGAGAAGTGGCTGGAACAGATTCCTGAAGGGAGAGGCCCCTAAGGTGGGCAAGGCCATGCATGGAGGGGCAGAGTGAGTTATTTCACACCGTGCTCAGAGGCTGATGTAGGATGGTAGGAGCCCTAGCAATGGCTGTATGCTGATCCCGGTGGACATATGGTGTCTTCATTTTCACAGCTGTGCAAGCACCTGGGCTGGATGGGGGCTGACAGACAGGTATCACAGAGCAAATTGGCTTTGAAGAGAGGCAGTGGTGGGAGAAGGGAAGCCTGAACAGAATTTCTGGAGATGATACAGTCGCTCCAAGTGGCTCTAAAGCAGGCTGATCAGGGTTGTTCAGGCCAGCCAGCGTGAAAGAATATGGCTGGGAAACAGAGGCAAGAGGGAAGACATTGTTGGAGCTACCAGTGGCGCACTGGGTGAGGGAATGACAGTGGGGGAATGTATGTTAGACCCTGGGCAACGTGGTCTCGAGGATAAGCAGGTGACTGCAGTGCAAAAGGGCAGCCGGTGGTGTTGGCTCAAGCTTGCTTTAAAATGCTTTCTTATTATGGAAGGAAAGGAGAGAAAATGTTGCAGAAGAATGAGGAGGGGAGATCTGAGTCCTCTGGGACATAGGGTATGGGAGAGAAAAATCACACACACACCCCTCAGTGGAAAGAACTACAGTGGAAGTGGGGTGGAGATGGGGTGGGGAGTGTTCTCATTCAGGCTGAGAGGATAACAGGACTTCCAGAGATGAGGTAAAGATTTGAGGCATTTTCTGTGACATTATGAGTGGCCTAGTAAAAATCTGGGGATCAGAAGGGAAGCACATTTGGGTCAGATTAAGGAATATATTGAGCCATATGGGGATCATAACTGTGTGACATATGGGGCAAGATGGAGGGTCCTGCATGAACCTTTAGTGTCAGGAGCACTTTCCTGAGGTGTCCATCAGGTGAGCCCAGGAGCTCTGGGATGCCCCAAGAGGAGCTGGGGCTGTAACGTGTCATCAAGGAAAATGCTTCCTGAAACGCTGTTCTCTGCTGGCTCGTGGGGTGCTGGCCTGGTTATGGGGCCTTTTTGTGTGGAGGTGGCCAAAGAGCATTGTGCTCATATCTCGCCGTCCTGTCTTAAAGGTCACCGCCCCCTCCCACAACTCCAGAAACTGTACACAGAGGGTGGAAGCCACCAGCAACCCACACAAGGTGTATTATTCATCCTCACAAAGGAGGAAGTCCTGTCACAGGCTCCAACATGGATGAACCTGGGGATACATTGTTACATGAATGAAGCCAGTCACCAGAGGACAAACACTGTGTGACTCCATTTTGAGTTTTCTGGAGTAGCTGAATCCACGGGGATGGAGGTAGAAGGGTGGTTGTCAGGGGCCAGGGGAGGGAAACAGGCAGCTTGTATAAATGGGGACAGAGCTGCAGTTTGGGAGGATGGAAACCTTCTGGGGGGATGGTGGTGCTGGTTGTGTAACAGGGTGGTCCCCAGGAAAGGGGGAGGTTCCCTGCCCCACCCAAGGGAGGGTGGAGCTGAGCAGGAAGAGGAGAAGCTGCAGAAGAGACTGAGGAAGGAAGCAGGATGGAGCCAGGAGACCTGGAAGAGGCGCATGGAGCCTAGAGACACGTGAAGAAACTGCGCTTGTCTTTTGGTCGTGGACTGGGTGACACAGATGTGGGTGAGACCCGTGGGGAGGTGACCATGGCAGCTTTTATCTTGATGTTGACTTTGCTCTTTTCCTTCTGGGCTTGTCTGATTGTTTCTGACCCTTTGCTGTGGGTCCCCACTGGAAGGTGCTTTAGACTCATGACAGGCTTTGGGGCTTTGCTCTGGGCCAATCCCATTTGGATGGACTTTTACCCACGAGGGGATGGGTAACTTTGGGTGCTTCACTTAGAAACTAGACTCTTTGCCTTACCTGTATTGTTTCCTAGTTTTATTAAAGTTCCTTCCCATTAAAGTCTCATATGTTTTGTGTTGATGCGGCGGATGGCAGAACCCGTTTAGAATAGGCAGGTTTGCGGGGTTTGGGCTGCCCCTCTCCCTGTCCTATAACAGTTGTACATCAGTGTGAACGTGCCTAGTGCCACTGACTGTACACTGAAAAATGGGTAAAGTGATTTTTTAAAGTCAACTTGGGGGAACTGAGGCTAGCCTATGGCCTACCTGTCACATAGGGGCCAGACTTGTCTCCTGACCCCAGCATTCTGCCAGGGGCTATGACCAGCAAGGAGGAATCAGGGTGGGTGGTGACTGAAGGTGAGCAGCACCCCCTGGGGTGGCCCTGCTGGCTGGTGCCCTTCAGCTAGAACTTTTGCTTACTCATTTGCCACTCTCAGCTCTCACATAGACATTTGAATGCCAAAGGTGGTGATTTGCATGGGGTGGAGCAGGGCACAGGGCTCTCAGCTCAGCTCCCTGCTCAGCAATGAGCCAAAATGCTCACACACAGCAGGCCTTATGGTTATTTCCCTGACCTCAATCTCAAATGCCAGAACTCAAAACTATCATTAAAATGGTCAGATTTTTTTCAACTAGAGAAAATGGTGTCTGCTAACCTCCATAATATTCACCTAAGTGTGTTTTCAGCATTTTCTGGGGGCTTGGCAAGGAAGTCTGAGCTCCCAGAGAAGGATAGGACCAAGAAAATTCTGAACAAGACTGATGAGAGTAGGACCCTGCCTGATATCAAAATTCTCCAGAAAGATGCAGTGCTCTTTGAAAGCTTAGTGCCAGCAACAAAAGAGAGAAAAAAAATAGATTCATGAATCAGAATGGAGCCCAGAAATGGTACTTAGAATGGGGGCTTGGGATCTGAGCAAGGAGACATCCCCCCTACTGGGAGATAATAGAGGGGTCACTATGTGGGTGTAGATGGCTGGGTATAGGGGTGGGGACTCTTGTCTCTGGTGTAGGGGGAGAAAAGGCAGATTTTATTCTGTGAAATACAAAACCTAGAAGCCATAATGAAAGAAATAGAATGATACCCTTAACCACATAAAATGAAAAGCTTCTGTATGACAAAAGACATTGGTGCAGTGCGTTGAGCGCAGTGCTGTGAGGCTGTCCGCAGCCTCTGTAGTGCGGGTTCGATTCCCGGCCCGGCCAAGGAGATGCCCACATGGCGTAGCAGACCTCTCCTGTCTCACCTGCTACTCCCTTAAGCAGTGTCTTCGGTCTGTTTGCCTGTTCTGTTCCCCTCTCTGTCTCTGGTGAATTATCTCACCCTCTTGCGCCTCTGGCCTGTACCCCAGTTCTTGTATAAATAAAATAAATCTTAAAAAAAATAGATAAAAGATTAAAAATAGAGCGGGAGGGGAAACAGGCTGGGAGAAAAACATACTGGGAAAAAATATTTTCAATATGTAGCAAGCAATATACAATATTCACTCCTTATTAGCTGACATACAAAGAGCTCCTAAAAGTGAATAAGACAAATCTGTAGTCAAAATGTGTGCACACACTGAGGAAATGCAAATGGCCAACAGACACGTGAAAAAATGTTCAACATCCCTAATAATCAGGGAAATGCAAATCAAAACCACACTGAGATACCACCTTACACCAGTAAGAATGGCACATATCAAAAAAACAAGCAACAACAAATGTTGGCGAGGATGCGGTGAAAAAGGAACTCTCCTACATTGCTGGTGGGAGTGCAAACTGGTCCAACCACTATGGAAGGCTGTCTGGAGGTTCTTCAATCTACTAAAAATGGAGCTACCATACGATCTGGCAATTCCACTACTAAGAATCTACCCAA
This sequence comes from Talpa occidentalis, assembly GCF_014898055.3. Classification (NCBI taxonomy): domain Eukaryota; kingdom Metazoa; phylum Chordata; class Mammalia; order Eulipotyphla; family Talpidae; genus Talpa; species Talpa occidentalis. The sequence goes on along the minus strand of NW_023605083.1, from coordinate 98,545,669 downwards.
AAGACACAAAAACAGTGTTTCAAAAGAGCACCTGTACACCTATGTTTACTGCAGCACTATTTACAACAGGTAAAACCTGGAAACAGCCCAAATGCCCAAAAATAGATGACTGGATCAAGAAGATGTGGTATATATACACAATGGAATATTATTTAGCAATCAAAAAAAGATAAACTCATGCCATTTGCAGCAACGTGGATGGAGCTAGAAGGAATTATGCTCAGTGAAATAAGCCAGAAGGAAAAAGAAAAATATTGGATGGTTTCACTTATAACAGGAATAGTGGGGAACCAAATAGGACATCAGTGTAAAGAAATAATAATTACTGTACAAACCACAACAAAGCAAAAACAGACAATTGTAAACCAGAGACATCCTGCAGGGGAGGAGGAGGGAGAGGGGTAAGAGGGAGGGAGGGAGGAGCACAGGGGACTGAGGTGAAGGTGCACAGGTGCCTTGGGGAAGGAAATTCTATGGGGACTCAATCTGAGGGGGTGGGGGGAGGCAAATATTGTCTAAAATAATTTAAAAAATTGATAAATGTTAAAAAAATTAAAAAAAACAGTGTGTGCACAGGGAACTCTTGGCAGGGATGGGGGTGGGGGATGCAAGGTATTAGCAAAAATTAAGAGAAATTGCTTCACTGGAAAGTAAGGCAATGCAAAGAAAAGCTATTTATCTGGTTGGAAGAAATAATATGATAATGATAAGGGTTTTGACAAAATTATGCAGAAATGGGTGTCCTCACACCCATTTCTGGTGTTGAAGGCTAAGTGAGCAATATCTTCCCATAGAGTGGTTTGTTTGGCAGTGTTACTAAGTTAAATGATAACACATAAAACTGCTAAACACAGAAACCTTTTGACAGAGTTCCCACTTCTGGAAACTTACCCATCAAAGGACTCACAAGAGCTACAGCAAAAATTACAGGAGTAGAATAGAATTCTGTGGATAGAAGGGTGGTGGTGTTACAGGGTAACCGCAATGTGAAATGGGTTGCCTGACTGTAGGTCCACATCCGCACACTTAAAAGGAACTTAGAATGAGACTCAGCTGCAGGCACACAAAAGGATTAATAAATGGTTTATTTTCAAAAAAGGGAAATGAAGAAAGGAATAACTCAGGGGGCAAAGAGATAAATTGGTGAATGTGTCCTACCAGTTCCGCTGAGCTAGGACCCAATAGCATGCTGAAAATCAGCGAAAAACCCAAAATCCTCCCAAGGCCCACATGTCTGGTACTAGGCCTGGCTGCTTAACTCCACCCTCAGTTCCCAGCAATCCTCCCTCCAGTGGTGATGACATGGGATTTGTAGTCTTTGATGTCTTGGATCTCTTTGGTCTGGGCTGGAGGTGGGGGTCTATAAAACCTGTGTTTGTGAAGTTCATTCAGGACATCCTTTCACCCCAACAGTGGGGGAAAAAAACTGTAGTGTGTCCAAATATATGGAATACTGGGCATCCACAAGAAAGACTATTTACAAGATAGAGTTGTTAAAATTTTTCTAGACATTGGAAACAGAACAAGTCTACTTTGTTTTATTTAAATCTATGTATATCTAAATGTATACTCTCCTGTCACTAACTCAGGCTTGGGTACCTTTTTCACATTCCAACAGATTGTCATCCCTGCATCTGTGATTCCAAAATGTGTGGCATTATGTTTGTGTAAGCACAGAAAAATATCTGGGATAATACTCATAACTTTGAAGGGAGGGTAGATTGAGGAGGCTAGGGAGAGGCACTTTTACTATGGTAAACATTTCTGAGTTCAGTTCTGTACTGTGAGTACGTGCCATTTTTGCTCTATTTCATCCTAAGTTCCCAGAAGTTTAGTTTTCACTCCCCCACCCCCCAACCACCTTTATTCTTAAGGGGATCACTGTTTTTGATTTTTTTTTCATTTTCCCTGGAATCCAAACCAAGGGAACAAAGGTCAGAGGTGAGATGATGGTCCCCGTCCAGCAGGGAGCTCTGTCCTGGGGAGTAGATTATGGGGTTCCAACCATCCTTCTCTCCCCCATGAGGTTCCCAATGAATGGATAGGTCAAGAACTAAGGTTTCCTTGACCTACATATTTGTGTAGCTGTGAATTCTGTAAGATGCTTTGCTACGAGTTCCAGAAAGCATCACAGCAGTAACTTCAGACTTAAAGGTATTTATAGTGTTATCAAACAAGAAGTCCAGAGAAAATTGTTTTTGTGGTTGATTAGGAAGAGTCAAAGATATGATTAGGGACATAAGATCTTTCCACTTTTGTTCCCCATCCCTCCAAAGTGTTGGTGTTCACTCTAGATTTGTCATCTCGTGGTTGCATGATGGCTGCCATAGTTCTAGATAACATTTCTTCATACAGCAGTGTTCAATGTAGAAAGAAAAGGAGATGCCAAGCTGAGTGCATAATTCCCCTTATATCTTACTCGCCAAAGTTGGTCATATGCCTACCCCTTAGGCTGGCAAAAGCGAATGTGATTGGCATGGAGGCATGATGATTTATCCTCTGGGTTGTGCATGTTACTGCCATCCTGGGGTACTGTTTGCAACCCAGAAAGGGGGATTACTGTTGGGGAGCCAAAGAGTACATTGCCACAAACTCCTAAGTCTTGGCACTGAGCACATGGCCTGAGGTAATGTCCCATATTTCTCATGGGAACAGTGCAATGAGTTATAAATGTAGAGTGACTAACTCAAATATGTGATGAAGACCTCATTAAGGGAGTCTAAAATGTTTCCTGATAATTTCTTCAGTCTCCTCAAATGATGTGTTTTTGCCAACCATACTGGTGAAAAATGGCATTTTGCACCTGAGGTCTCTGAAATCAGCTCATTTCAAAGAAAGGAATTGCAGATGTCTCCAGAGATAGGCCACCAGGACCTGAGCTTGCAGCTTAAGCATTTGGTGGAAAATAGAACAAGCTTCCCAGAAAAGAAACTGAAGGTGCCAAAGGTTCACAGGTGGCAGGAGAGAAAAGCCATCAGCCTGCATGGGACCTGGAAGCAAAACTTCAGCATCATTCCCACACCTTCCTTGAAAGAAAGGCATCTGGGTTGTGGGGGAATGTACTGGGCTGAACCATGAGCAAGAGCAGCAGAATTCTGCATAATCTTGGGGCCACACAGACAGGAAAAGAGGAGAGAAATCAGTCCAGATTCAATTTCCACGTTACCTGGCTGGGCACTTTTCCTCTGGAGCCTAGCATTTCAACCTCTTTCCTTCACTAAGGGCTCACCCAAAGGACAACCCTTTACCCCAATCCAGACATCCTCCCCAGAACACTTTCATGTGTGATGTACCAATATCATTAAAGACCATCAGCACTGGAAGTAGCATGTATAAGAAAGACTTTCCAGTGCCTTTTCCTTCACTGAGGATCCAATGTCAAATATGGTATGGACATAGCCAAGAGGAGCAGCCGGAATGCACACAGACCTGGTTGAAGACCCAGCGGTGCCACCCATCAGTTGTGTGTGGTGGCTCTTAAATAAACCCATAGGTCTTTCAGCCTTTGCAGAAAAGCTCACTGTGTTTTTTGGGGAGCACTTTCAATGCTCCAGCAGATAGCTTAAAATTCTGCTTCAACTTTATTTCTTGATTATACAGAGCCCCCCCAAACAGCCCAGAGTAAGAGATTATGCACTTTGCAGGGCTTTCCTGAGCATATGCACATGCATATTACTTTTTATACTTACAGGAATATGTCAGAGTTTTTCAATTTCCCTTATGGACATCTTACTTTCTGATTTTTCTTTTTACATCTTTGGCCGGTGTCTTGGTAGCCTCCACTGGTATTGCCACCTCAGTCATCTGCACTTAACTTTTCCCTTCCCTCCTTACAAATACATTGCATCTCCGCACTGCTATTTCCTCAACAATGTTTTATCATAATAATCCTATAATGAAAGATGGAAGAGCAGAAAAAACAGCCTGGGTCTGTTAGATACACTTAGTGCACTTAGATTCACTTAGGTGCACTTAGGAGCATCTAAGTGATGCACCTAACCTGGAATCATCCAGATGCCACCTGGCTTCTGCTGTGGCACCTAGGCAAGATGGGGCAGGTGTGGGGAGATGGGAGGATGGCCTGGGCAGCCTGGAAAAGGTCTACAGAAAGTAATCGGTTAACAGAATGTAGCCTTCCATTTTCACCAATTACAGACCTACTCTGGTTTCTAGGACTCTAGACTGAATTTATCCAAATGCTCCTATCATTCCAATAATTTTCAAGAAGTCTGGATCCTATAGTTAGTCACATGGCAGACAGCTCCTCCTGTCCCTTTTTAGCCTGACCCCTGCAAGGTAGGTATTGTTATCCTGTCTCATGCATAAGAAACTGTGGCTTAGGAGGATTAAATAACTCATCCGAGGGCATTCTCAGAGTTGGCAATGAACCTGGTTCTCTCTTGTTGAGGCCTGAACTCTCTTCACTGCACCCCAGTGACTTTTAAAACAACCCCCATGACTTTGTTCAGACTTGCTCTTGAGGACCCTTCCTCCTTGGGTGACTTGGGCAACTTTTCCTGAAGGATGTTGGACTCAGGAAAGTAGAAATGGGGATTCCAGGCATAGAAAATGTTGGCGCTGAGTCCACAGCCAGGAGGCTGCGGGGTATGCAGGAAGCACTCACAGCAACCAGTTGGCCTCCCTCCTGCTGCCTCCTCTGCTGCTGCCAACTCTCCCTCACTGCTGCCAGATAATTCTATCCTTCCCTGCTCAAAGACTTCCAAGTCTCCAGTGCTCCGAGCCTCCATCAGAATGATCCAACAATCCATCCAGACAGTGGGAGGCTTCCCTGGTTAAGCCAGTCTTCCTTTCTCTACCCTCCTGGGCATAGTTGTCCCCAGCAAACCCCTTGCCCACACCTCTGCCCAGCATGACTCCCCTTCCCAGCTACCTCCCCATTGCCAAGTTTTTCCTACTCTGCAAAAGCCACCTCCCCAGGAATACTCCCTTAACTCACTCCAGTGAACCCCAAGGAAGTGCTCTTGGATAGTTCCTTGATCTAAGTTTCTGGTTTATTCATCTATGTGGTAACAATAGCTTGTGACAAGTGCAATGGAAACATGGGTGGTAGAGAAAGTGACATCAGAACTCAGATAGCCAGTGAATAGAATTTGTGGGCTCTCTGATAATTTTAACATCATTTTTGCATTATAGAAGTAACCAAACTTCATGGAAAAACATATAGAGAAAAATCCCCTATTTATAACATCACCCAGCCAGGACATCTACTGGAAATGCTTTTGGAGAAACTGTTGCCCTTGTTATATGGTACATCTTGGTCATGTCTTCATTGATTGTTGTTAATTGGCTGGAGGCTGAGGGCTTTACATTGCAGCTATAATTGGATAGTTTTTAAAATATATTCAGATGTGCAACCATCACCACATGTAGAATATTTTCATCATCCCTAAAAGAAATCCTCTGCCCATTAGCTGTCACCTCCATGTTTTTTGCTTGATATTATTTTACAAGCATCTGTTCCTGGTGTCTGGCAATGTTAATTACTTTATCTGATGACTGCTAGCAAAGGATGTTGGTAGGGAAATGTTGCATGTCAGGTGTGCTCTAGAATGAGGGTGCTGCCGAAGATTGTAAAAGCTTGATGGAATTGGAAGTGAGGGAGGAGTAAAGGAGAGAGATGGGAGGGAGCTGTCTGTGAGGAGGGACTGGCCTAGGACATAGCTTTGGGGGTGAAGAGAAGCAAAGCCCTGAAGCAGAATCAGTGGCAATTTAGATGTGGGGTGGATAAAGGAGGAGGAGCACACTTCTTGGGGATGGAGGGGTGAGTAGTAAGGTCATTAACTTAGGGGAGGGCACAGGTTTGGGGGAGAGTTGAAACAGTTTGATTTTGTTTTTTTTTTTTTTTTTTTTTTTTTTTAATAGAGGCATGTTTTATTTATTTATTTATTTTATTTGTTTGTTTGTTTTGTTTATACATGCACTGGGTACAGTCAGAAGCGCGGGAGGGTGAGAGAATTCACCAGAGCCAGAGTGGGGAGCAGAGCAGGCAGAAGGACCGAAGTACACTGCTGAGGGGAGCAGCGGGCGGCAGGAGAGGTCTGCGCACCATGTGGGATCCTCCTCCGGTGGCCGGGGAGCAGCCGGGGATCGAACCGGCGCCGCAGAGGCCGTGGGCAGCTTCGCAACCCAGTGCTCAACCGCTGCGCCACCAGGGAGGCCCCGAAACAGTTTGATTTTGAACTTGCGGAATTGGGGGCCCCAGATATTCCTGGTGGAGTCCAGCAGTGGCTGGGGGTGCTCAGGTCTGGTTTTCAAGAGGATCTTGGGGCTGGAGGGGAAAGGTTTAGGAGTTAAGGGTGTAAAGGTCACATGTGAGGCCTTGAGCCTGAGCCATTTCAGAGTGACCATGAAACATAAACGTGGCCTGAGGAACACTGGCATTTTAGGGGGTTAGGGAGGAAGTGAGGGCCAAGGTGAATGTAGAGAAGGCAGAATTGGATCCACCTGGACATTGGTCGCGGGTGGAAGAGCAGGTGAGGGTGAGGTGGCTGGCGCCCAGGGCAGGGGTGGGGTGGTGCAGAGCTGCAGCATCCCGGAAAGATTCTAGCCTTGGGGGGGGGGGCACCGGATAGGTCAGGTGGGAATGTGTGGCTGGAAACAGCCTTCGAGCTCGGTTCCTTCCCTCCCACTCTTGGCGCCAAGGCGTCCAGTTTGCTTGGGGAGCCCTGCGTGCCCAATGGAGTACCCAGGGTTCGGGAGGGGGAGTTCCCAAAGGTTTCAGGTGCTCAAGTCTCCTCGCCCGGTGGTGGAGTGGGCGGTGGAGCGGCGGAATGGGGTAGGGAGTGCCGTTGAGGTGGGCTCCGTGAGACCAACGGGTGCCCAAGGCAAAGCCGAAATCCAGTCCCAGGAGCTGCTGGGAGAAAAGTGCGACCACTCGGGACACACCCACGGAGTTGGAGCATGAGGGAAAGTTGGGGAACTAGTCCTCGTCAGACGCCATCAGCCCGAGAACCTTTCGTGGTGCGACGCCAGCGCCCCGCCAGGCACCCACCAGACCGCCGCGGCTGGGGGCGGGGGCGGGCACCGCCCGGCTGGAGAGAAGGGGCGGTGCTCCGAGGGAGCTCCGAGAGCGGCGGGCGCGCGGGCCCATGGGCGTGGCGGCCTCCCCGTGGTCCCGCCCCCCTGAGCCCGAGCAGGAGCGCACGAGTCTGGCGGGTCAGACCGGCGGCTGGCGGACCGCGCGGTCGGGGCGCTCCGGCCATGCCCGGCGGGGCCCACGCGGCTGCCCGGTGCCCCGCCAACCCGGCCGTGGTGCTGACACCGGGGGACTGGGTGTACGTGGCGCTGGAACTGGCCATCGCCGCGCTGTCGGTGGCGGGCAACGTGCTGGTGTGCGCCGCGGTGGGCACGTCGAGCACGCTGCAGACGCCCACCAACTACTTCCTGGTGTCCCTGGCGGCGGCCGACGTGGCGGTGGGGTTGTTCGCCATCCCGTTTGCCATCATCATCAGCCTGGGCATCAACATTGAATTCTACGGTTGCCTCTTCCTTGCCTGCTTCGTGCTGGTGCTCACGCAGAGCTCCATCTTCAGCCTTTTGGCCGTGGCGGTCGACAGGTACCTGGCCATCTGCGTCCCGCTCAGGTGAGGCGCGCGGCTTCCCTCCACCCCGGGTCCTTGCCACAGACCTGTAAAGGACCTCCTGCAGGGGGAGGTCCCCACCCTAGGGACCCCCGACGGGTCAGGCTGCTGAGGCGCAGGGCGCTTTGAGTTAGGTGCCCAGCTTGGGGGGCTCCGGCCATCCCCAGAGACTCTCTCAGTGCCGCCGGGCGGGACCCCGGTGGCATCTACACCCCAGGGCGTGCGGATGAGAGCTTGTCTCTACCGACTTCTCTACCGAGGGACAGTTTTAGGGGGTTCTGAGAGTGCTGTCCTCGGGGGCTGGGCAAAGCATCCTGGAAAATCCCAGGAAAGCACCATCCCAAGGGCGGGTGGAGGACGGACGGGGTGCTGGAAGTTTGGTGATCCTCGCTCCCCCGCTGCAGGAGAACTGCTTCCTCCTACCCGGCTCACCCGGGGCGTACCCAGAGAGTAGTTGAGGATCTGCAGCGGCCAAACTGGGTCCTGTGAATGCTGGGTGTCCGGGAGACGGAGAGGTTCCAGGGCGACTTTGGACGCTGGGACTAAACGCTGTGCGAATGGACACTACTCACGATCCAACTGGGGCGCACGTCCCCTGGGGGCGCGGGGGACCTTTGGGGAACGCTACTGACATTTATTCCTCTGTCTGCTTTATAGTGACTCACATCACCCCTATATGCTTTTTATTAAAAGTGTTAATGTACTTCCTGCAGCTTTAGAACTTCATTCCTTTGTGTAACCTTGTTTATCCTCCACTGTCCTGTCCCAGCAGGCTGGGAAGTGCCACCAAGAATTCAGAAAACTGGAGAAATTATTTGCCTTCTCATTCTCCCACATTAGGAAATGATGGGTTCAGGGGTTGGAGCCACCCACGGGAGTGTAACTTCAATTTTGGTGAGTTAAAAGTTGAGAGCTTGAGAGTAGGACTATCAAGGAGCTTTGGGGCTTATTGAAAGTATTTACTCTATCTTTGTGCATAGGCCTTTTGGCATTTCTGACTTGGGTGGGCTTGGGATCTCTTTGGGGTTGGAGTTGAGACAGGGAAACTGAGTTACAGGAGTAGGAGGGAAGGAAAGGAATTCTTTGATAGAGTGTCCACTCTGTGAGGCAGTTTATATTAAACTTAGATCATTTGATCCTTGCAGTAATTCCAGAGAGTGGGTACTGTTTCCTGTATCTTACAGATGAAGGGATGGTGCCTCAGGGAGATTAGAGTCTTGTTTAGGATGGTGCATCAGGACTGAGTGTCAAAGTGGGGACTTGAACTTAGAGGTGGCAGCACATTCCCACTGTGCCATCATGCCATCTGGAGGACTGGGTATGATATCAGTGTTTGTGAGGCAGGCAGAAAGTGTATTCTCATTTCTGGAAGTATATCGTGCCTGTAGTCAACTGGTGGTTGTAGGTGGTTGTGGGACTGCGAGAATGCTTCCAGAGCCTTTTTAGCAGGCAGACATGTTGAGCCTGGTCCCTGTGGGTTGTGTCCTGGGTTCCAAAAGGAACAGGAACCTCCTGCTTGGCCAGGCTGTGAGTCTGATCTGCATGTCTGGGCCTTTCCACGTGCTGCTGCCCTTGGCTTCTGACCAGGAGGCCTCATGCATCCCATTTGGTGGTACAAAGCTCAAGGATTTCCAAGATTTGGGGCGATGTTTTTCTTCTTATGTGGCCGTTCCTGATTCTTGGTCCTCATATTGGTTACTTGATGGTCTTTGGGACTTTGCAGGGCAGTCATAACCCCCTCGGCCTGAGTTGCACATGGAAGGCTTGTTCCGGGCAGAGATCAGAGAGACCCCAGCTTAGTGGGAGTTACTGGGAAAAGCCCCAGTGCTCTATGAGCAGGAAGTTCCATGAAAGTTTAAATCTGTTAGTTCTTGTCCTGGTTTGTGCTGGGTGGGTCTTGACAAAAAAATAGGTGTGAGGGGCCTCCCCGGTGGCGCAGCGGTTGAGCTCTGGGTTGTGAAGCTGCCCGCAGCCTCTGCAGCGCCGGGTCGATCCCCGGCTGTTCCCCGGCCACCGGAGGAGGGTCCCACATGGCGCGCAGACCTCTCCTGCCGCCCGCTGCTCCCCTCAGCAGTGTACTTCGGTCCTTCTGCCTGTTCTGTTCCCTGCTCTGGCTCTGGTGAATTCTCTCACCCTCCGGTGCGTCTGACTGTACCCAGTGCTTGTATAAATAAATAAATCTTTAAAAAAAAAAAGTTCTAAAAAATAAAAAAATAAAAAAAAAAATAGGTGTGAGTACCTTAAGGGGAAAGATATGTAAATCATAGGCTCCTAATTTCTCCTTTGCTTTTGCTAAAGGGAGGAGAAAAAGATGTAGGTGTTTGAGAGGGAAGAGCATATAGCAGTGTGACCTGTCCTGGACACCAGCCTCCACCTTTGTGGGCTGGAAAGGTGACCCTGGTTGTCCTGATGCCTGGAGGAGGTGGGGGGCTTCTTCTCTCACTGTGTCAGCACTTCCTGCTTCTGGAGAATATGGCCACCTCTGAGCTGGCTAAAATGCAGATCACAGGGCCAACTAGGCCCTCCTGAAAAAGAATCTCTGGGGTGGAGTGTGTGTGGAATTCTAGTATCAGTATCTTCTAGTATCTGGAACTTCTGACTCAACCGAAGTTTGAGAATTCTGCTACAGTCAGGGGATCCTGAGGCTTCCCCTCACTTTATTGATACCGGCTGGAGACCATTATTGGAATCATGCAACTCCAGGTGGGAGTAAAGTTGTAAGTGCCCTGTTTGGGAGGAGGAGTCTCTCCCGTAAAGGCAAGCAGCAGTAACAAACGAAGGTGAGACCCGGGGAGTGAGGGCCAAAGCTTAGGCATGCCTCTTACCCTGGGCAAAAACAGATCTTGGATTTGCCCTTGGTTCCACCCAATTCACAGGTGCATCGGGCTTGGACATGTGTTCCCCAAGGCTCGGAGTGCTAGGCAAGTGTGGTCACTGGTGAGTCGCTTGCTCCAGGCTGCAGAGACCGCTGCCCTCACCAGCCACCCAATCAAAGCATTTATTAACATGAGGAAAGATTACAGTGTGGGAAGAAAGAGGAGCCTCGAGGTGATGCTAGGCACGAAAATGACAACTTTGCCCAGACTTGAAAAGGAGGAGTGTCTGTTGACATCAGACACTGGCCTTGGCCCCTCTGAGTGAGTGTTAGCCACAAACAGAAGAAAGCCTGCTTCTTCTAAGAAGCATAGCCAGGTGTGGGGCTCCAGGGCTGTCAGAGGAGGGGATGTGCAGAGGTGGGGGTGTGCATGCCAGGGTGTGCAGTGGGCGTGTCTGCCGACTGCTGCTCCTTGGGTCTCACTTCACTCTCGGGCTGTTTCTGCAGGGACACTTCCTCCTCCCCAATCTAATCCTGTTCCCCTGCGTGCCACACCCCCAGCTCAGCTCCCTGTAGCTGTGACACACCCAGGTCTCCTATAGGACTCAGTTTCCCTGATGCTGTGGTTTTGCATCTCCCGGGAAAACACTCTTTCAGCTCCACTGGAAAAACAGCTGGTGTTTGGCCTGTGGGTTGGCTGAGATGGCAGAATAGAAGGGTAGGATTTGTCTGAATGGTCATGGATTCTGACCCTGTCACCTGCCCAGCCTCTTTTGCCACATGTGGCAAAGTGCCTTACATGTCAAATCTGTGAGGTAGATATCGAAGACTTCTTAGCAAGACTTTGTGCCTTGGGTGAAAATTGACCTCCATGTAGTTCCTTTAGCTGATTGAACACTAAAATGGGAATTGGCAGGGGATTCTGAATGTTTTTTCATAAACTTTTTTTTTCTTAATTGGGCTATAGTTCTCATGCCATAAAATTCACATTTACTGTTGTTTTGAAACATAGTAGGGAAAGGTGGTTTTCCATCTTGTCCCTACCCATCCAGCTCTTCTAAGGGCTTCTGTCCTTGGGTTTGCCCCTCTTCCGCGTTAGTGTTCTCTTTCATTCCAGATCATTCCACTGTAGTGGGTTGTGGGGGTTTCCCCAAAAGATAGGTCCATGTTCTAATCCTTGGAACCTATGAAAATTACCTTATATGGTAAAAGAATGAGTATTCCCTTATATGGATCTTTAGAGGAGGAGCTTATCTTGGGTTATCTGGTGGCCCCTAAATTCAATCACATACTTATAAATTGACATGCAGAGAGAAAGAAGGAAGCCGTGTGAGGACGGAGGCAGAGACTGGAGTCAGGATTGCTGGGGTAGCCACCAGGAGCTGGAAGGGGCATGGAACAGTTTTTCCCCTAGTGCCTCTGGAGGGAGTGTGGCCCTCCCTGCTGACACCAGGTTTCAGGTTTTTGGCCTCTAGAACTGTGGAGGTAAATATTTTGAGCTATCAAGTTTGTGGTACTTTGGTATAACAGCCCCAGGAAACCAACTGCTTTTATATGAATATGCTTAGATTAACTCCCCCTTGACTGCATACCCTCACTGCTGACTGGTCCATTCTTTTGTTTCCCTCCACAGTAAACTTCAATAAGTGATCCAGTGTCATGGCCTCCACTCCCCTCATTACCATGGGGCCACTGAATCACTCCTATCTGGTCACCCCTACGATACCCCTCTTTTGGTCATATCTAATGTTTACTTCTTAGACCTCATCACAGTCATCCTCAACAGCCCTTGACCAGCCTCCTGCTGGCCACCACGGAGACCCCATCTCATCTACTCCTACTCCCCTAAAAACCATTCTTCACCCAGCTGCCAGACAGAATGATTTGAAACCGAAGTCAGATCTTATCATTGCCGTGCTTAAAGCATTCACTGGCCATGGAGTTTAATCTGAATATCCCTTCCACTCCCACTTAAAGGCCCTGCATTACCTGTCCAAGGCACCTCTCTTTACCTCACCACAAACCAGTCTTTGACTGCCTTTCCTCACTTCTCCCCCTCTGAAGATGCTTCTTTCAGCCACTGTATTTATTTATCAGTCAATCTATCTTAAATTATGTCTTTACTTGGTTATGGTCTTTTTCTGCCTGGAGCATGAACTCTTTGAAGGAAGGGCTTGTCTTACATTCTTCGGATGGGGTAGGGACCTACATTTTGGATTAAGTCATGAATGACCAGGGGAAGAATATGCACTACAGTGTGTGAACAGCGTGGGGCGACTGTGCAAAAAAAGACACGGGGAGGGCGAGTCCAAGATGGCAGATCCGAGTAATGGGCAGTGCTCTCTGGTGAAATGTCAGGAAAAAGATGGTCTGATAAGTTTTAATGAAGAATAGAGGGGGAAGCCATCTCTGAAAGAATCCTTGACAGGCCTGAGGGAACAGGGCACAGAAGTGCTCAGAGGGGCTGTGGGCCAGTGCTGGCCAAGGACAGGGCTGTGTACACTGGGGTGCGGCCACAGGTCCTGCTTCATGCCTCTCAGAACTAGAGAAAAAGTCAGTTGGGTCTCAGGAAGTGGGACTGGGGTGTTACTCTGTTGTCATTTACCCTTCATTGTTAGCAGACACTCCTTTCTTTAAAACCAGCAACAGGTGCTGCCTTGGCTCTTGTCTGATTCAATGTCAATAAGCATTGATAGGAACCTTCCACCCTGCTGATGTCTTTTCCTGGACTGCTTAGGTCTCTGCTAGGCACACAGGTGCCCACATAGAGGCAGCAGTCTGGTCTGACCAGTGAGACCCTCAGGAACTCTCTCAGAACCAGATCAGAATCGGGTTGATCCAATCTGGAGGGTCCCTTTAGTGGGTGTAGAGTCCAGCTGGCTGGATGCTCACCCAGAAGCACCTGGGAGCCTCAAAGCAGAGAGGAGATGGACGTGAGTCCCTGAGCCCTCAGGGTTGTAGATGGGAGCACAGGGCTGAAGGTTTGGGAAGGAGGACCTGCTGGGAGTTGACCCAGAGGGCAATAGCAGCTCCAAGTGGCCAGCAGCTCCTCTGCAGACCAGACCATAGCCTGCACTGCTCTGTGTGCCTGGAGGGGTGGCAAGCCTGCCCCAGCAGCACTGGCAGGGAGAGTGCCTCAGTTTGTGCCTCAGCAGTATTGCCACAGAATTCTGAAAAGCAGGGACGGGGTGCCTTTGATCATCTAGAGAATGAGTGCATGTAAAGGGACAAAAATGAACATGACAGATGATCTGCGCTCCCTCTCTGTGGCCTCATGGTATTGGCAGGACCATTACTCTGTGGACCCAATCTCTGTATCTCACGCTCTTTTTTTTTTTTTTTAAAGATTTATTTATTTATTTATACATGCACTGGGTACAGTCAGAAGCACAGGAGGGTGAGAGAATCACCAGAGCCAGAGCGGGGAGCAGAGCAGGCAGAAGGACCAAAGCACACTGCTGAGGGGAGCAGTGGGCGGCAGGAGAGGTCTGTGCGCCGTGTGGGACCCTCTCCTGTGGCCAGGGATCGAACCGGTGCTGCAGAGACTGCGGGCAGCTTTGCAACCCAGCGCTCAACCGCTGCGCCACCAGGGAGGCCCTATATCTCACACTCTTGATATGGTAGCTTGTGATCACAGCGTGGGTGTAAGATGCTGGCGGAGATGGGCGCCCTGGACCTGTGAGTTTTTGCTATTGTGAGCAGAAGCTGTTCTTCAGAAGCCTTTTCTCTGTGCTAGATGTACCTCATTTCTTTTGATCTTTACACCCTTATGGTTACCTTCCTCACTTCGCAGATGAGGAAGCCAAGCTTAGAGGTATGATCAACCCAGGGTCACATAGAAACTGAGGCAGAATAAGTCTGTCTTCCCAGGAACCCTTACCTAGCATGTGAACAGCTTAAGAGAAAGTCTCCATGCCCTGAGGCCACTCCAGAACACCCCCTTACTTACTGGAAAGTGGTCCTTTCCAGTGCTGAATGAAGGAGGTTCCCAGCAAATAAAGGCTGATTTGAGCCCTTTAGGTTTACATGCGACCAAGACAACTGCAGCTGAATAGTATCAAGGACTTGTGAAGAAAAAGAAAGCTACTTCCTGACAAATGCTCATGAAATGTTACTGTCACCAGCTTCTCAGGCCTGGAGAGGATCCCTTCCTGCCTCTTTCCTCAGATGGGGGAACTGAGGCTCCTCCTTTCTAATGCTTCAGATTCCTACTGACCTTCAGGAACTGGCCTTCAGACTTGATGAGTCTCCCCTTAAGACATTAACAGGATGTGCTGTACATCTCCGAGGCCTACAGGCTGGAGACACCACTGTTGGTCTCAGGAACAAAAGGCAAATAGCAAATGTTGGGCCTCCCCTGGTGGTGCAGTGGTTGAGCGCTGGGCTGCGAAGCTGCCCGCAGCCTCTGCAATGCCGGTTCGATCCCCGGCCACCGGCGAGGGTCCCACATGGTGCGCAGACCTCTCCTGCCACCCACTGCTCCCCTCAGCAGTGTATTTCATTGGTCTGCCTGTTCTGTTCCCTGCCCTGGCTCTGGTGAATTCTCTCACCCTCCTGCGCTTCTGACTGTACCCAGTGCTTGTATAAATAAAAATAAATCTTTAAAAAAAAAAAAGCAAATGTACTTTTGAAAGAATTCAAGTTGAGAACTGGCTGGTGCATGGCCTTCTGAACTCAGACTGGCTGCTGAAGGGGAAATGCTTGATTCTTTGTGGGTGATAGTGGGATGAAAGAACATTTTCAGCTGAGGTGGAGCCTGGGGGTGTTGGGAGAGGGGGGAGTTCCCACAGTGACAATCACAGCCCTTAGGGCTTGGAGACTGGCAGATCGAGGAGGCCTGGAGGCTTGAGAGGGAGTTTAGGTTTTGTCCTCAAAGTGCTGATAAGGTCATGAAGGAGGTTTTTCCTCCCAATTCTCTTCTTTTGTGTTAGATCTCAACCTCAGTGCACAGAAGTAAACTTTAAAAAGTCCAGAAAGGCCCAAAAGGGAAAGTAAAGTCTCCCCTGCCTGGGCCCACAGCCCCTCTGTGGGGAGGCAGACCATCTTCATCGCGGGGCATTTCTTCTGAGGATGCTTTGTTGCCCCTCTGGGTCTTGGGCCGCCTTCCTTACACAGAATCCTTTGACTGTACCACATAACAGAAGGGCTCCAAGTGGCTTGCACTAGCCCTGCCCCTGCTTCATTCAGTTTTTGTTACATTTTTCCTGTGGTTCATACTTCTGCTGCTATGGCTAATCCCATTAATTGTAGATCATTTCTGTTAACTGACCAAAAAAAAAAAAAAAAGAGGAAAAGTATGCCGCCACCATCCCTTCCACATCTGTCCTGCTGCTTTCTGTCATATGTGCCATTACTTTTAGCACAGTCCCCACGTCATAGAGGCTTTTCTTTCGAAAGATAATTCATGTCATTGTAAAAAAAAAAAAAAAATTGAAACTGTGTGCAAGAGAATACTGTGGAAAGTAGGTCACCCGTCTCTCATCTTTGCTTTCACATTCTCCTATCACAGGCAACCACCATTTTTTGTTTCTTCTACACAAATTATGTATTGAACCTATTTATTTTGTGTGGTTACTCTTACATTGTCAGGGTTTGTACCACAGATATTCTCTATACTAGTTTCCTGAACTTTGCAGAGGGTTTCTGAACATTCAGAACCCATCAATGGCATTTGTAATGTCTTACTCGTTCATTTCTTGTCCTGCCTAGATCGTACGAGTGTGATTAGAATAGGAAAAGCACTCCTGTCTCTGGACCTGTGCTTCTGATGACCAGGCCACATAGATTCTATTTTTAGGTGCTATTCTTTGCTCAAAAAATCATGCTGTATTTTAGTCTGCTTCATATTGGCATCCTGAATTTCCCATCTGGAAATTAAGAGAAAGTTAGAGGAAGAAACATGCCTTCTCATATTCTCGCAGTGATTCAGCTGCTTACTCATTGTCATTAGCATCCTAAGGTGCCTTGTCAGTGAGCCGCGCAGCTGCTGGGTGGCGCTCCTCCTCTGCATGCCTAGGGCCTCTTTGCCATCTCTTGCTTTCCAGGCTGACTTCCCTCTTTCTGGAATTCTAGGCCTGGTGGTTTGTTACACATTCTTAGGTCACTTTTCCAGACCACCAGAGGTAAGCTCTCTGAGTTCTCGTATGCCCAAGATGCTTTACGGCTTTCACACAATCAGTAGCTTGCCTGCATATAGTACAGAGGTTGAGGGCATTGCTCTCACACCCAGTGTTGTTCAAGAAGTCTTGATGTGTCTGTGATCCTTATTTGTGACTTCTATTTCAAACTCTTAAGTCTTTGTCATTGTTTGCCTTCACTTGATGTTCTGAAATTTCACATGGATGGGTCTAAATATTGACTTGCAACTTTTCTCTTTCATTAAGGGTGGCGCTTTATTTTATTTTATTTTTTAAAAGATTTATTTATTTATTTATACAAGCACTGAGTACAGTCAGAAGCGCGGGAGGGTGAGAGAATTCACCAGAGCCAGAGGGGAGAGCAGAGCAGGCAGACTGACAAAGTATACTGCTGAGGGGACCAGCGGGCGTGACAGGAGGGGTCTCCCGTGCCATGTGGGACCCTCGCCGGCTGGCCGGGATCAAACTGGCTGGCCGGGATCGAACCGGCACTGCAGAGGCTGCGGACAGCTTCACAGTGTGGCACTCAACCGCCTGCACCACCAGGGGAGGCCCTTAAGTAAGGCTTTCTGAGGAGTGATAGTTAGGTGGGACCTAGAAGGCCAATAGAATTTTAATCAGCAGTTTGATATGGTCAAGTTTGATTTTCAAATCGTCACTGGTTAACAGCAGGGAGCCGAGGGTGGAGGAGAGGAGAATATATAAGGCAGCCATTGTTTGTTGAGTGAGAAGAAAGAAAGCCTGACTAGGGCAGAGGTCAAGGAGATGGAGGCAGAGTCTAGAGATAGTTGAGACGTGTACAGTCTAAATGTCTGCGCCAGGGAGGTGTCTGAGGTCACCCAGGGGTCTGGCAGTTTACAGCAGAGGGATGACAGGTAAAGCCACAGAGCCAATGAAAAGAACAGGCTGGGAAAGAGTGCAGGGAACCACAGATGGGCCCTATGAGCACAATCAGTGAACCAGGCCTAGAGACATGACTAGTTAGCACCAGTAGGCATGAGATCTGCAATGCCTGGTGGGCCTATACAACTGCTGAGTATATGGACTGGCGCTCTATACTGAGGGCTATGCTAGTGGCTGAAGGACAGGACCCTAGGGGACAGGCTCAAGAGTACTTGCTGACTCGGTTGGACATTAAAGGGAGAGGGAAGTGTCCAGGGTGACTCCCAGATTTCCAGACAGCTGAGTGGTGCCAAAGCTAGGGATGCATTGGGAAAGTGTTGCATAGTTCCTGTGGGCATGTTCAAGGTGTCTACAGGTTGAGCCGTATAGTAAGTGGTTGAGTCAGGAGTTTAGGGAGTTGGGGGCTAGTTGGTCCTTCTGCTGTCCTGGACCCTCCTCCTTCCAACACTGTTCATTACTGCAGCCCGCCTGTTGAGCAGCCGCCCCTCTGCAGCAGCCTTCCCTTCACTGAAGTCCCTTTCCTGTCTCTTTCCTTTCCTTTCCTTGCCCTTCCCTTTCCTTGTCCCTTTGCTGTCCCTTTCCCTTCCCTGCCCTTTCCTGGTTCCTTTCCTGTCCCTTCCCTGCCCCTTCCCTGTCCCTTTCCTTGTCCCTTTCCTGTTCCTTTCCTTTTTTCCTGTCCCTTTCCCATCCCTTTCCCATCTTTTCCCCTTCTTTTTTCCTTCCATTTAAAAGGACAGGTTTACTAGGAAAAGCAGGAGAAAGAAAGAGAGGCACCTGCGTAGTCACAGGTGGGCAGGAGAGCTGCCTCCACTCTTTGCTCCACTGCTGATTTCAACACTACTGCTGTGTGTGTGTGTGTGTGTGAGAGAGAGAGAGAGAGAAAGAGAGAGAGAGAGAGAGAGAGAGAGAGAGAGATGTAGAGAATCACAAAGCTTTATGGAAGGATATTTACAGAATCAGTTGCACTCTTTTTTTTTTTTAAGATTTATTTATTTATGTATACAATAACTGGGGTATAAACCAGAGGTGCAGAGGTGAGAGGATTCACCAGAGACAGAGTGGGGACCAGAACAGGTGGATCTACTGAAATACACTGCTGAGGGGAGCAGCAGGGTGAGGCCGGAGAAGTCTGCTGCGCCATGTGGGCCAGCCCCCTGGCTGGGGGTCGAACTCTTGCTACAGAGGCTGCCCCAATAGCCTGATAGTGCTGTGTTTTTAACCCCTGCGCCACCAGGGAGACCCCAGGTGCACTCTAACACCCTCTTTCCAGTCACTTCTCTTTGGTCTCATCTCCACATATACCCTGTCAGCTTTTTTTTCCCTAAGATTTATTTATTTATGCATACAAGAGCTGGGGTACAGGCCGGAGGTGCAGGGGGGTGGTGTGAGAGGATTTACCAGAGACAGAGTGGGGAACAGAACAGGCAGATTGACCGAAATACACTGCTGAGGGGAGCAGTGGGTGAGTCAGGAGAGGTCTGCTGCAGCATGTGGGTTGCTCCCTGGCCAGCTGGGGGGACTGGAACTCATACTGCAGAGGCTGTGGACAGCTTCATAGGTTGTGTCTTAACCCCTTGAACCACCAGGGAAGCCCTGTGGCTTCTTAATCTGGTCTCTCTGCATCCGACTTGTCCTTTTAGCCCATTCTTCACATTGCTGCAATCTTTCTAAAATGAAAGTCCGATCATATTAGGGCAAAATTCTGACTCTGACTCTAGTCCTTTCTCCTTCAGCTTTATCCTGCTCCTCTCATTGTTTCCCATTCTGGCTTCTCAGGAACCCTCTCACTTCCTAGAACTTACTGAGGTCAGGCTTTTGCAAATGCAATCCTCTCTGACTGGAATAGTCTTTAAATGTTGACGCTTGATTTCTTGCCTCAATCAGTTATTACTATATAAAATGGTAATTTTCTTATTCTTTCGATCTTTATTAAGTAGGCATTCTTCAATAAAGGAGAACTTTACCTTTTTCCTGCTCTTGCTTATAAAAAAAAAGCATGGCCTTACGGAATTTTATTTTCATTCAATGAAATAATCCATTTATAATCCATTGTGAATTTTGATGTTCAAATTTAGCAGCCCATTCAAGTTTACTTCTGTTTGAGCATTTCCATCACTGCTATGAGCGCTTCCTCACTCTGGCACAGAAAGGCTTTTCAGACTGATGTTGAACTTTGCGGCTTTGGAATCAGTCATTTCTCCAGGGAGATCTTGTTTCCTTTCAGTGGAAAATAGTATTTAGAAATCAAGGTCTGTGTAGGTGTGCCCATTGCTACTGGAGTGTCATTTCTTGCAGAACCTCACAATGAACTGAGCCAGATTTGTTTTTTTCAAATAAGGAGTTGAAATCTGGCCTACCATAGAATGCCATCTAATTAATGAATAGGAATGAGTAATGAGTAATGATGATTTGCTTATTCAAATAAGCAAACAGTAACCATCACCGTAATACTGGTTCAGGCAAGAATCATCAATAGATGGTAAAACTCACAGTGAAAGTTTGATGAGGTGCAAGATCTATACAAAATATCTACTAGAAGAGGCCTACCAGCTGCAAAGGGAAAAACAGTTACAGTAGGGAAACCTGGTAGACTCCAGTTTATACAGGTGCTCCAGTCAACACCAGCACTGCTGGGGACCACCAGGTGTACCTGCTGATGGTCTCTTCTTTATGGCTGTGTACACCCCAGCCTTGGGAAGACTGTTTTGGAGGCAAGGACAGAGTATCTTTTCTCTTTTGATCTGATGTTAGGCAGTGAATGGCCCTTTAACTCAGGGCTCTTCGTGCAAAGGAGATGAGACTCTGAAGCCCAGCAGCCTTGGACTATCTCTGGGTCCTACCCCATGTGTGAAACCAATATGTGAGAAATACGGAAAAAAAAAAAAAAGATCTCTGAAAGGCACTCTGGCCCTGCCCCCATCTTCAGTCTCAATGGGATGAATCACTGTCAGACCACCCCGGACTGCCAGCCAGCTGGTGGGCAGTGCTCACAACTCTCTTTCTCCTGCCTCCTACGTTCTTCCTGCACTGCTCTGGGTGACTGTGAAGAACAGGTGGCTCTCTACAGGTGGACAGGGCTTAGCTCAAGCCCCAGCCAGGTACATCACTGGGATTCAGACATGTCTGAACTTGGAGTACACGAAAACCTGTCAGAAGCCAGAGGAGCTGAGAACCCTGGCTCCCTCACAAGGCTCAGCCTGTAGATTTGCCCTGGTGACCATGCGCCGCTATCTAGTGGGTAGGCAGGCGCTGACCTTTCCTCAGATTAGCCTGCAGGCTAGAGCTAGAGCACCTTAAGCTGTGGAGACCCAGCAGATTGTTCTCAGTACATTTACCACAAATGGTGAGCCTTTCCACTCACAGACCTGAATTTCATATAAATAGAATCAAACAGTATCTACTATTTTTTTGAATGTACGAATGGTTTTATTTGTTCCTTAAATGTTTGAAAGAATTCAGTTCTAAAGTCATTTGGGTCTTAAGTTTTCTTTGTGGGAAGCTTTTTAGTTATGAATTCTATTTAATGGATACTGTGCTACTCAAAGTTTCTATTTCCTCCTCAGTCCATGAAAAGTTTTTTTTTTATTATTGAAAATAGTTTTTATTATTTTACTCTCTCTCTCTCTCTCTCTATATATATATATATATATTGTGAAATATATATATTTCACACCACACCCACCACTAAAGTTCTGGTGCCATTTACCACTGTCATATTTTTCAAAGCTCTGTTAGTTTGGTTCCATGAGAAATCTGAAACATGGGAAGCAACTACTCAGCATAAATATTTAAGTATTTCCCTCAGGCAGGTCTTGTGATCTATGAGTTGGAGTTGTAGAAATGTTTATATACCCCATTTCTTGCTTTTTTTAGAGCTACCAAGTGAGTGTTAAACATATATATATATGATTAAGAAGTCAGAGTTCTGTTCTCTTTTTATAAATTCAGGCTTTTATTCAGCATTTGCTGTGCCAAGGTTTTAGGTATTTTGTATACAACAGTGAACTAGATAGTCTCTGCCATTGAGGCATTCATGATTCAGTGGGAGACAGAAAATGTACCTATATGGGAGGGGTTCCTGTGGAAATCATGGGTGAAACCCAGTAGTGTGCGTCAGTGTAAACTGGTTACTCCCGGTGTGAATTTCTGTAATGTGAACACTTAGTGCGTGTGAGAGAGGTGAGGGAGGGCATTGCTCTGGTTTATCTAGGATTTTGCCTAGGCAAAGGGAGCTGAAATAGTGAAGCAACAGCATTATAGTCTTCACCAGGAAAGGCAAAAACCTTCCGTTTGAATGCAGTGCAGTAGAAGCCCAGCTGGACTCCCAGGAACAAGGGAAGTAGACCCTGTCTGTTCCTCGGCCTCCTTCTTCAGAAAGCCAAGCCATATCAGCCTCTTGGTCTTGGTTGTGGCAGCCCGCACTGCTTACCATGCCCAGCTTAATAATAGCTCTTGGCTCAGACCTCCTCTTTCATCTGCATTGTCTCAGCACCTAACAGCCTTGCTCTAGTTAAAGTTTTGCCAGGATTTCCGTTAGACTTTTTGTCTTGTCTTTTTAATATTCACCTAGCAGCCTCTAGCACTGCTGAATTGCCTGCCTGGGGGTCCCAGTTATATTTGTTAGTTGCAAAACTGGGTTTTCAGTAAGTCTGTCCTAGTCCCCTTTTCACAGAAGTGCTGTTATATGTGTGAACATGGGAAGTTCCAGCAATGTATGTATTGCTTTATTGAATGTTTGTACACATTTTTTATTTTTTACTTGACAGTGGTGCAAAAGCAAATACATTCTGTAGAAACCTTACTTCAAATTTTGAATTTTGGTCTTTTCCGTGGCTAGTGATATGCCGTATGATACACTCTGGATCCTAGGCAGCTCCCAGGAAGACATGTGATCATGAAGGTGAATAACCAATACTTTACCGTGGACTCTGTTACCAGTGTTTTGGACTTACCCCCATCCTAAGTCAAGGAAGATCTATGTTTACAGAGGGATGAAACTTGTAAGCTGGACAGAATAGAAAGAATTAAGTCCCTAAACAAGTAAATAATTTTAAGAAGCAGTGACAGAACTCCATATAAGTTGGCATTTACAAAGTGCTTTTGTACACAATCTACCAATGTTAAATGTCTCAGCAGCCACATGGACCTGGATTCTGCAGTCACTGTTATCCCCACTTTTTTGATGGCGAGCTCAAGACTCACTCTAGCCCCTGGACGGATTGGCCAGGCTCAATACCCCTGCCCAGAATAGTTGCCCTTTGGAAATCTACTGAATTAAAAGCATGCTGAGTGCTGAAAACTCTAATTTTCTAAGGCAGCCTGGCCTGAGTCCTGAGCTGAGGGCTGCTGAGCCAGAGGAGGAACAGACTCTGCTCTAGAAATAGGCCGGCACTGTGCTGCAGAACTTGGCCATTCCCTTTGACTACGTTATATAACCCCAGTGTCCAAACTCTGCCTTTTTGTTGATTTCCCTCCATGTGATTTTTTTTTCTATCAGTCTTCTTAGCTAATGAGCCCCTTATGTAGAGAATGGGTGGATCACAACACAGTTCTGTGCACAGCAGTGGGGCCTAGCCTCTTCCCAGAGCATGGACTTTCCCAGAATAGCCCTTTTGTATGGGCCTGCAAAGTCTGGAATTGTTCCTGCTTGCCTTGAATAATAATGCTGCCTGTGTTTCCTTTATTCCTTCCTACATTGCCTGTTACTTCTGCACTTGGAGCATAAGTCCCCCTTCCTTGGCCTTACTGTTGGGCTTGGTGTCCTGGATAGTAAAAAAGTGACTGCCATAGGGGCAGTTGTATGAAAGGACATGGCCTGTGTCTAATACAGCTGGAAGTGGGGATAAGAACCTGGCAGGAGGTCACCAGAACCTTCAGTAGGTCCTAGACACCCCAGGAGTCACCCCTTCCAGCAGCCTGCTCAGTACAGGAACATCTACCTACTTTCTAGAGCATCGCTGACTGCCTCTCACTCTCCTGGGTCCAGGCATGTAGCTCATGGACAGTGACTGTTCTGCCATTACTGGAGCTACAGCTCCAGTGCTAAAAGTGCTTCTGTCTTTTCTCCTAAGGGGTGCAGTTGTGAGCCCAAACTTGTGGTTGTTTTCTCTAACAGAATATAAAGAACACGTGTCTTGCTACCTCTTGAGGACAGCCTACCACGGGGGCAGAAGAGGCCTTTGCCTTCAAGTCTCTGGTTCCCATGTGGCTGGCCGCAGTCCCTGGAATTGCCAAACAACTCTGGCAAGGCTACAGATATCGGGATATCGGGGGTGGGGGGGGGGTGGAGGAAAGGCAGCTGACTCTAGGGGGCTGTACTGTGATGAGCCATGTTTGGGTGGCCAGGCAGAGTAGGGAGCTGGGATTTGTGAAGTGAATGCTGGAGGTCTGTAGATGCCTAAGCAGGGAATTGACTACTTTTGGGTCTAATTAGATTGGGTTTCAGTCTTGACTGCAATTTAGGGGCAGCAGGCCAATAATTTAACCTCTCTGAGTCTGTTCCCCATCTATAAACTGGAGATGGCAGCTCTAGCCTCCTGAGGCATGGTGTGAGTGAGATGCGTATGCTGTGTAGCTTAGTCCTCCTCGAGTGGGTGCTTCTGGGGTGCAGATTCTGTTACTGGTGTGTTCTGTACAGCAGGTGTAAGGATCTGGGGCCTACAGGTATATGTCTTTGAAACTTGGTGTTTGTTGAAGTGGCTCAAAAATTGCTAGAATGGGAAGCTTGTTCTTCAACTGCCTGGTCAAGCCTGCACCTTACCAACAACGAAAGCTGCACCCCCTCAAAACCACAAAGGCTATTTTGTATTTTTTCTAGCAAGCTCCCTTTTCCCAGAGACAACACAAGTGTCAGCCTTTATCACACTTGTCTGAGTTGATAGCAGCTCACAAAGGGTATTCTGATGCCATCTTCCTACCACCTGCCCTTGCAGCACTGGCCCTGTCCTTTCTCCCGCTCAGCCGGGGAAATTCTCTTCTCATGCACCCTGGATCCCACAGCTTCTCAGCCCCAATATTAGCCGAGAAGATTCTTAGCTTCTTTTATAATCTTGCCTTTTTTTTTAATGCATCCTCTAATCTTCATTTTCATTGAAATACTAACACCCACCTTCTCTTGATCTTATTTCCTTGCAATCCACTCTTCACTTACTAAATTCTAGGAATCATCCTTGCTAATCTATTTTCTGATAGCCAGTCCATCTTTAAGACCTGTTGGCCTACCTCCAAAGTGTGTAACTTTGTGCACAATTTTTGCGATCACCCTGTCCAAGACAACATTTTCTCTTGAATTAACTATTAAAAGTTTGCTAACTGGGGCCTCCCCCTGGTGGTGCAGCGGTTGAGCGCTGGGTTGCGAAGCTGTCCCCAGCCTCTGCAGCACCGGTTCAATCCCCTGCCACTGGGCGAGGGCCCCACATGGCGCGCAGACCCCTCCTGCAGCGCCTGCTGCTCCCCTCAGCAGTGTACTTCGTCACTCTGCCTGTTCTGTTCCCTGCTCTGGCTCTGGTGAATTCTCTCACCCTCCCGTGCCTCTGACTGTACCCAGTGCTTGTACAAGTAAATAAATAAACAAACAAATAAAAAATAATAAAAGAACTTTGGTAATTAAAAAAAAAAAAAGTAAGTTTGCTAACTGATCTCTCTGGCTTTCTTCTTGCTCCCCTAAGATTCAGTCTCCATAATGTGAGCTGTATAAAACATCCCCCTGCTTAGACACTTTCAATAGCTTCCCATTGCATTTTGAATACAATCCAAATTCCTTCCCATGGCTTAGGAGCTGGCCCTGGCCTCATCTTAGGTCATCATGTTTACTTTTGCTTCCTCAGAAAAGTAAAATTTTCTCCTGTCTGAAATTCTTAGCATATTCTGTTCTCACTGGCTGGAATGCTTTTCTCTCCGTGTTTCAAATTTTTTAGTCCTTCTTAATCTTTAGCTTTCTGCTTGAGAAGGGCCTTCGCTGACAGACTATAATCTAATGTCTTCCTGTTTTTCTTATCTGCCTGCTATTCATTTTGGTTCACCAAACTCATTCTGATTCATAGTTACATATTTGTGTGTTTACTTATTTCCTGTCTCTTCCATTATCTTATAATCCCTGAGGGATGTGATTATGTTGTCAGTGCCTAGCAGAGTGCATGTTACAAAGGAAGAAATCTTTGAATGAAATAATGAACCAATAAATGGTAAAGAAAAGGGGAGGGGGAGTTTCACAAAGCTGTGACCAGCTGCTGCCCTCATGTAATCAGTTGCTTTATATTATCTAGGATAATTTGGCATAAAAGTATTGATAGTACAGGATCCAATAGCTTTGAGAAGTCAGATGTGGGTAGATTCTGTGTTGTTTTAAACTCTAGTGGGAAGCCCCCCCTCCGTGTGAGCCCACCATGTGCAGAGTACTTTGTGTCTAATATTGTTTTTAAAAAAAATCAAGTAAAATAAGCAGCAACATAATGTGGTACAAAGAACACAGGCTAGAAAATCCTGACTTTGCCTTTGGTCTTTGAGTCTTTCATTACTCAAAGACTTTGTATCTCTGTCTCCTTATATGAAAAATAAGTGAAGTTGGACTAGAAGAGATAAAAGTTCGTTCCAGTTAGTATGACTCAACTTTGGCTGCAGGTACACAGTGGCTCAAGCAACTATTTAGTTATCTCTTGACACCAAACTATGGAGCCATTATATTTCTGGGGTTACTTTAGTGATTCAGATGTAATCAAGGACCTAGGCGCTTTGCTTTTTTTTGTCTTCAGATTTGTCACTCATGATCAGCAGCTGGCTGCTGCAGCTCTAGGCACCACAGCCTCCCATAAGAATATCAAAAGTAAAAAGGGCTGGGCATAGGAAAGAGCTCTCTCTCCTCAAGGATCTCTTTCCTTTTATCAAGAAGTAAAACCCTTCCTGGAAGTCTGCTAGTAGACTTGCACCACTGGCCAGAAGCACCTCACATATCCTCTCCAGACTATTACCAGCAAGAGGATGGAAACATGGCCTTTGTTTTAGTTTGGCCAACAATAATTCAGACCCCAGGGCTGGCCTGTCAGGCAGGTTGCCTCCTGGATCTGAAGTCTTGTGACTCGAAGTGCTTGGTGCTTGATCCTGCTTATCCTGCAGGGACTAATTGTATTCTTCATGCCTCTGATGGAGCAATGGACATGAATAACATTTTTTTTTTTTACATTCCTGAATGAGCAAAGAAGTAGAAAGAGAATAGATGGATTTATTAGCCAAGAAGTATTCAGTGAGCAACTGAGTCTACCAGGTGATCTGCCGTAAAGGCCCCACAATTTAGTTGTCTCTTGGTGAGAGCTGCCATAAGAGGCAGCAGAAAAGATTAGGTATTACTGTCAATTATGAGGCACAAGATCTCAATTAACTCCCTCAGCAAACTGTCCCAATTCTGTCCCACATCATAGCACCAAGAATTCCTAATAAGTAGAATGTTTTAAAATTATTTGATAAATCAGGTAACAAATGAAGAAAATAGTCTAATGGCCATATTAAGAATTTAGTACGTGCCATTGGGATATCAGTGCAAAGGATCATGGTCCCAGTCCTTAAGAGGTTGATGTTCTAGTTGACGGAAAGCACATGTAACAGATAAACAAGCTCTATGACAGGTATGGGGCAGAGGATGGGAGTGACCTCTGGCCAAGAGGTAATCAGGGAAGGAGGTGACTCTTGAAACAGGGAAAGGAAAACTGTTTTTTCTGATGTTGCAAGAAGCATGAGCCAGTAGGGAGCCCCTGGGCAGGAATGGCAGGGACAGGGTATGTGAGGCTGAGACCTGGAGCACCCTATGGGCCATGTTGAAAAGTATACACTTTATCCTGCAGGCAAAGGAAACTGGACGTCTTAATGTGTCATATTATTTCCCAGTTTTCCTCCCAGGTGTTACAGAAAGATTTTATGCCATACATTACATTGGATATGTGTTATATGGACCGGTTATTAATGGCAAAGTTTATGGCCTTACTATAAACCATATATGGATGTTTATACAGCAGAATGTCTATAATGCATATTGTGAGTTCTAGTTACTTAAGTTTCAATGATTTAAAAATGACTGAAATTTGTTCGCTGTTACTAAGTTATTTTCCAGTTTTTAATCAACTCTGTTGCTAGGAGGGACAGTAGGAACTTTGCCAGACTCTCGATCTCTGTTTTACAGAGGTATTCTGGGATGATTCTTCCCATACTCAGAGGTAAACTTGGTGGTATTTGTGGGAGACGAGGGTTCTTGCTCAGAGCCACCAGCTCAGAATGCTGACTCCTTCAGGCTCTGATCTCACTTCATTTTGTTCAAGTGTCACCTTATTAATGAAACCTTCCTTAACTGACCTCTTTAAAGTTAGTCCTTGCTAGTCCTGGTCTCCCTTACTCTGCGTTTTCTTCATTCCACACTGCTCCTCCTAATATATAATCTACTACCCTATGTTTGTTATTATCTGTCTCTCCCTGCTAGAATACAGTTCCCTTAAAGGCAGGGATCTCCGTGTTCTATTCAATCTGGCCTATCTCAACCACCAAGAACAGTGTCTTAGAGAAGACCCAGACTCAAAGGTTGGTGTGCAGGTTGTGAGGAAGCACCCTGTAAGTCTTCTCCACTTGTTCCCATTGGCTATGATTTGTCACTCAACAGAGGTGATTCCTAAGTCAAGAATGAAGACCTTATTGAGCTTGATAGAGCAAAGCTGTTCATATTTGTTGACATGTTCTTAGTGTTGAAGGTAAAAGTATGGTGCCCTTTGAGGGCAAGCCTTAGACCCTGTTAGGGCCATAGACTATGGAAAACCAGGTGGGGTCTTCAACTTTGGCTGCAGAGGACTGTAATTTGACAATGATAATTGATGATGTTCTTTCGAACAGGTATAAGAGTTTGGTCACTGGGACCCGAGCAAGAAGAGTCATTGCTGTCCTCTGGGTCCTTGCCTTTGGCATTGGATTGACTCCGTTCCTGGGATGGAATGACAAAGACCAAAACTGCACACAATCTTTGAATGGAACCACGAATGAAATCTGCTGCTGTAAGGGATGTTTCTTTGAGTGTGTGGTCCCCATGAGCTACATGGTATATTTCAATTTCTTTGGGTGTGTCCTACCCCCACTTCTCATAATGCTGGTAATCTACATCAAGATCTTCACTGTGGCCTGCAAGCAGCTACAGCGCACTGAGCTGATGGACCACTCGAGGACCACCCTCCAGCGGGAGATCCATGCAGCCAAGTCCCTGGCCATGATTGTTGGGATTTTTGCTATGTGCTGGCTACCAGTACATGCCATCAACTGTATAACTCATTTTCAACTCGCACATCCTAGTGATAAACCCAAGTGGACAATAAACATGGCTATTCTCCTATCACATGCCAACTCAGTTGTCAATCCCATTGTCTATGCCTACCGGAACCGAGACTTTCGCTATACTTTTCACAAAATCATCTCCAGGTATGTTGTCTGTCAGACAGATGTCCTCAAGAATGGGAGTGGGCAGGCGGGCACACAGCCTGCTCTTGATATGGGTCGATGACCTAGGCTCTGGCCTTTTTGAGAAGGCACAAATTTACAACAAACAAAAGGAAAGGACATAACTGGCTGATTCTCATTGTGAAAGACAATTAAACCTCACAAGCATATGGGCTGCATCTTTTGAGCACTTCTCTGGAATTACCACTTATCTAATTAATATGTACATGTTAACAGTAGGCTCCAAGAGTTGACAAATGTATTTATGGTTCTATCTGGCTGCTCTTACTGTGTGGATGATATTGACGGCTTGAATAGATTGTAAAAGACTTTTTTTTTTTTTAAAGAGTCTCATACTTTCATGGCAGCAAATGATTGAAACTATTTTACTGTGAAACACTGTGAACTATTATTATACAAATATTTTTAACTTAGAAGCAATGGAAAAATAAAAGTTGAACATACTAAATATATATGGCTGTTCCTATAAAGGTGACAAGGAAAATTAAAAGTATACTTCTTCAATCAAGAAACTTGTTGTTTTTATACAGAGAAATGACTCAAAGTTCTTAAGTGAAATATCATCAGATAATGGGAAGAAAAAACTTGAGAAACAAGACCCCTTCTCTAGAAGATTCCTTTTCCCGTTCCTCCTGTTAGAGTTAGGTGGTGAATTTTTCTACTTTTCTCTCAAACTCAAGTTTGGCCAAGTTGCTGGAAACCAAAGTGAAATTTTTACTAAGTAAAATTATGTAACTGTATACACATATTAGGTGAAATAAAGTCCAGGTTTCCCAAGTAGTAGAGAAATCTTGATAAATTTTATTTGCCAACCACAGAACATTGCAATATCTGTGGCCTTTTCACACAGCTCTTACTTGCACCTCATATTTCTGGAGCACAGGGTTGGAGACTTCTTGGGCTGTAAAATCACTTGTTTCATATGTGTGCTCATTGCTTCAGTTTCTTCTGCAATATCCCAGCAAGGACGCTGCACGTTTAAGAAAGTCGTACAGAGACAGGGAATTTTATCCTTGTAAGATCTTATTGTGGCTATGGACAGCTTCACCTATTAAGAGGTTCTTGTCTGTGCTGAAATCTATCTCATTTTCATCTATCATTGCTCCTTTGATCTCTCTTGGGGTACAACTGAGAACACTTTATCTTGCTTCTAACTCCTCCTGATATCTTTTTCCTTTTCTTCTTCAGACTAGAAATCCCTAATAGTAGCCTTAGTTTCCTTCTAGGACATGATTTTTTTGTCTGTCTCTTCATTTGGCTTGTTATAAAGCTCAGAAATACATGTAGAACAAAACCAGTACTTCCCTTGTTCTAGATACTGCTTTTCTAAAAATACAGCATACTTGAACTATTTTGGCGCCAATACCACAGATATCTGAAGCTTACTGAAACCACAAACCCTAAGTCTTTTTATACTTGCTGCTTTTAGTAACATCTGTGTTCTCATCTCTTACTGCTAGAATAATTTTATGGACCCAGGGAAAAGAACTACACTTACTGATCTAAATTTTATCTCAGTTTTATCTATCATTCCAACTTCTTAAAAACTGGTAGTCACTTGAGTACTTAAGAACCTAACTAATTGTGCATACGACACGATTCTAGACTTTGATTGGGTCTAAAATGTTTGATTCTATTAAGGAAAGTGTTTACCCAAGGAGCACAGAGGTTGGTTCAGATTTTTCAGGAGGAGACATATAGGGCTTTAAACCCTACACATCCTGGTTCCAAGATACAGTTCCTTCTGCAGTTCAGCAGGGAAAAGGGACAGTAACAAGAAGTCTCTCAAAGACCTGTTTCACCCTTCTCCCATGTGAGCCATTGCTGGTTAAATGCATTTCTTGATGGAACTTGTTTTAAAATATGATGTTCATGCTTCTTGTTTCTTCTCCATCAATAATATGTCAGTCAGTTGCTTGTCAGAGACACTTAGCTGTTGACAGGTCTGCATAACTTGACTAAGATAAACTGCCAAGAGATGCTTGCACTAGAATACAAAACATACAGATTCCTTAGAGACAGGCAGAGCCAGGCTGGCCAAGACCTCTCACTACCATTGCATTTAGTGGGGTGCACAAATTATGAGCCTTTAACTCATTGCCTAAAATCTGAAGATAAAGATAATGAGACAGGGCCTCCCCGGTGGCGCGACGGTTGAGCGCTGGGTTGCGAAGCTGCCCAGAGCCTCTGCGGCGCCGGTTCGATCCCCGGCTGCTCCCCGGCCACCGGAGGAGGGTCCCACATGGCGCGCAGACCTCTCCTGCCGCCCGCTGCTCCCCTCAGCAGTGTACTTCGGTCCTTCTGCCTGCTCTGCTCCCGCTCTGGCTCTGGTGAATTCTCTCACCCTCCCGCGCTTCTGACTGTACCCAGTGCATGTATAAACAAACAAAGAAGCAAATAAATAAATAAAACATGCCTCTATAAAAAAAAAAATTATATAAAAAAAAAAAGATAATGAGACAGGTGTATTCTCTCTAGAAATTAGAGGGGACAAACTTTTACTTTGGTGCTTTGGGAAAGTTTTGATCTAGATGATGTTTTTCTAGAGTAAAACAATACAGGGTCTTCCTTTCAGTCCTAAATTATCTTTTGTCCTTACCTCCAGAAACCTCTTAATAGCAATGGCTAACATTCCTTGAGGTACTATATGGCTAACTGCTTCTCACAGATCATCTTATTTAAACCTGACAGCTACCTCATAAGGACAGGTTTATCCGTTTTAACCATGTACTCAAGAGTCTACTGTCTGCTGTAGGGGGTGCGGTGGAGGTGAGGGGAGGAGAGTTGTGACGGAGCCCTCATATATACTGGCCTGGACACATTATGGGAGATAATTTGTGCTGGACCTTATATCACAGAACATACAGATCTAGGTCTGTAAGAGGCCCTCATTTAATTTTGTCATTTTACAGGTGAAATTGAATTATGGCACATCATCTATGAACGTGGTCTTTCATACAAAGGGATGCACAACTTGCTACCCAGTTCTCAAGATGTTTATGAGGTTAACTGTAGAAGATAGGGGTAGAATGGAATGGATGCTCTAACTTCTTTCTTTGGCAAGACTTAAGAAATAGCTACTTACTCTCAAGTGGGTAATGCTTTCTCCTTTGGAGTAGGAGTTGTTTGGGTATATCTTGTTCCTACTGGATGCTCTGGAATCCTGTGACATTGCCAAGGTATCAAAGGGCCTTGTGTCCCTTGTGAAGGTCAAGCATGGCTAAATGCCAGGCTGTCTTATAGAATGGGAAATAACTCATGGCTGGAGTTGGGGATATGCAAAGTTGCCAATATCCAATTTAGTTCATATTTTTATTGGGTAACCTAATTCCCCACACCAACTTTTGGGATTACCTGTTGCCCTCGCCAAAGCTTCATCCATGAATTTTTAAATAAATTCACATTTTGCGCAACTCTAAAACACAGTAAGGGCTAACGATTTCTCTCCTAATTCAACTGCAATGGGAAGAGTCTTCCCTGTTCTCACCAGTAGGCTGTCACTCTTCTGTAGCACTGAGAAGGCAAATGCAGGACATGAACAGTAATGACAAGAAGCCAAACATGTGTATGTTTTACCAGAACTTCCAAGTACCTAGAAAGAAAAGGACAGATGGGATCAGACTGCAAAGGTATGCTGGAAAACCACTTTCTTGCCGTTATCTGATACAGTGAGTTGCCCCGCTAACTGCACTGGGAAGAACTGCAGTGATATTTTAACAAAGGGGGAAACTTGACTTCCCTGTGTGCAGACTTCTCCCTCCTCAATGTTTTGCCCTCAAGGACTTCATACAATGAAACTGAAGAGTTTCATATGATTTAAACCATCAACACAAGCCGTTGTGTTTCTCTGCTAAAGAGATAGAGGGCAAAGCACCACATTTTATTGTGGTATTTCTTAATCTTTGGTATTTCACAACATGTATGTAAATTTCTAAAGCTTCCACCACACACCTAAAGAGAATATGAAAAGTATAGAGTGAGCCATGGGGCAGAAAGATAGGTCTTCAGAAGAAAGTGGGAAAAGGCTTTTGAAAAGCGTTTGAGAGTAGGAGAGTAAAACAAGAATATTGCAAAAGGGATGACTCAGCTATTCAGGATGCAGGTCTCAGAAAGAGGCAAGCCCGGATATGCCTATTCATCTAGCAGGATGGATGGAGGACATAGATAAATGAAAGGTTGGTAAAAAGGCCCAGTCTAAGAACAAACAGCCTGTTGGCAGTCAAGGGACAAAAATGAGGTATTTAGGGGAAATTATGATGTGTCAGTAGTGTGATTAGACAAACAAGTGCAGAAATCACTTGTTTAAATTTTTTTGCCACCAAGCAGGCAAATACAAAAATGTCGAGGGCTTCATTCCCTACAGTTAATTTCCAAACTGGAAGAGTAAGATTAATATCCAAGGGAAGTTGAAATATCCCAAGGGTTATTTTATAATAAACTGCCACTTAGGAATTTGCTTCAGGGCTTTCAAATTAGTCTTAGGCTCTAAGATGATAATCTAAATGAAAAGGCCAGATTTTTTTTTTTTTTAATTCAACACTCCCTGGAGTCTTTCTCTCCCACAAGAATAAAGCAACAGGTAAGGCACTGACTATACAATAGCAAGTTCAAGCATTGTACTTCTGTTTTTTAAACTCAATGTGAATACTGGTGGATTTTTTTTACCAAGTGAGCAAAGTTGCTTGGGGTTTGTTAGATTACCAGGAATGGCCAGTGGCTGGATAAAAAGATACCTACTGTACCCATTAAAATTTTTAGCACCAGTTACAAATTAGATATTTTAAAAAATCCCATCTCAGAGACTTGGTTGTGGCAGACTTGTTCTTCTCTCCTTCCCAGCCCAAAACCTTTCCTGCTACCATGCTCTGCCACATCCCCAGTCAGACCAAGAAGCACTCTAGCTTGATCCCCCTCTGTTGGAGCCAGAGGTAGGAGAGCAGTGCTGTATGTTATGCATCTGGCTCTGTTCAATCCAATGTCAGCTGGGACAGAAAGAATAACCCAGAACCCTGGAATAAAGTGGATCCCAATGAGTAACACAAGTACTGCTCAGTGAATGTAGATTATAGCAAACAGAAGAAATAAGGTCCAGACTTCTACATGAAATATTTCACTATAAAGCTGCTTAAAATGAAGGTCTTCCAGAAGCCATCTGTACAATTCTCCACTTAGAGAGGAAACACTGCCCCTCTAAATGCACGAAATTATGGTGTTGTACTGTGTTGGGGTTTACACTGATTAGTAAATATCTGAAAATTGGAAAAAAGTAATCAGAAAATAAAAAAATCACATATTACATATTTCCAGTCTTGAAGCAGTTGACTATTGATTTAAATATTTCACCTATACCAGCTGAAGAATTTCTTGCATTTGGAAAACTTAAACTGAAGGGACAGCATTAAAGCAGACTGTGCCCACTTAATCCTGGAAGAAAATCCACCAATATCCAGCAGTGACATGAAGAATTCCTGGGTCTCCAAACTAGTGCCAATGAATAAAATTCAGATTTCTTCTTTAGTTATCTTCTGTAATTTTTCTCTCTAGATTTAAATTTAAAAGGAATGAGTCTCTGGAATTCTACATTAACTTGAAGGGTCCACTGGTTTCCTCTCACAGTGGATTTCCAGTCCATGAGACTACTTTGTGGACTATGTTGAATAAATGTCTAATGACTTAGAGATGGGGACAAGTTCTGCCTTGCCCGATCCTTTCAAAGGCTGAAAGTTACTAAAAGTAAAATGTTCAACTACCTGAGGCAGTAAATATTGTACAGAGATAGTAGATTCTGAATTTCCTTCTTCCTTATCTAGCAGTGGGCAGCTAATGAACCTAATAATCAGGCAAAAATATGAGTGAGAAATGTTTAGAATTGGAAATTTACCTTAGGGATCTAATTCAGTTCCTTCATCCTTCAATGGAAAAATGACCTCCTCTTAACAGGAATTGCTCCTAGTTCTCCTACTCATAGTCTGGAATGTTTATCCCCAGGAGAGAGCTTTTTAAAAAAGAAACATGCAAGAAAGAGGATACTCAGACCCATGACTACACTTGTATAAACCTCACTTGGAGGAAGTCTGCTTTGGTTTCAATTAGGTTCTGAGGATGATCCGCTTAGATCATCATTCATTCACGAGAAGTTTTATCTTAGGACTGTTCTGAGCCTCCTAGGATCCACCACAGTGGTTAACTGTACTATCTTTTTGTTCCTCATGTTTGGTGCCCCTCTCTGAAAGAAGATTATATACATGCCTGCCTTGTGAAATACACACTGGCTATGACCTGCTTTAGCCAGTAAAATGTGAGTAGCCAAGTAGAAACAAAAAATGGGCCTGTACCATGTCCTCCTTTCTCTGTTATGAGATCCACAATGTTCTAGATAGGAGCTGCTTCACCTTCTGGGATCCCTGAGTGAAGATGTTTTGAAACAAGAGTTGTGATTGACTCTTAATAGATATATTGTATAAATGAAAATTTTGTTTTCATAAGCCTTTGAAATTTTGGGTCGCTGTTACCACAGCATAATTCAGCCTCATTTAACTGATATATCCCTTTAAAAAAATATTTAATTTTATTTATGCATATTAGAACTAGAGTGTAGGCCAGAGGTGCTGGGGTGGCAGGGGATAGGTGTGTGTGAGAGGATTCACCAGAGACAGAGTGGGGAGCAGAACAGGTGGATCTACTGAAATACACTGCTGAGGGGAGCAGCAGGCTAGACAGGAGAGAGCTGCTGCACCATATAGGGTAGCTCCCTGGCTGGGGATTGAAATGCTGCAGTGGCTGCCAATAGTTTCATAGTGCTGAGACTTAACCCCTTGGGCCACTAGGGAGACCCATCTTCCCTCTTCTTAAGTGAACCAAAAAAGTTTATAAAAAGCAACTCAGGTAACTTTAGAATAAATTACCATTACACCTGGAGGACAGTAAGAATATTAGACTGACCTATAATAAGACAACTAGCTGAGTATCAAAGCAGTGGCTGACTCAACTTTATCATCTCACATCAACTGCTGTATTAAGCCAAATCCTTATTATATTACTACAATGAAACCATTAAGATTAATTTGAAGGTGCTTATAAGATTTCTGCACCCTCATTTAATTCAAAGTCCAAGCTGTCAGTCACAATTTTAGAGAATTAGCTTTTTTATGATGAAAAAAGTAATTAATATATAAGATATGAATGATGAAAATTAAAAGTCATGGCAATCGAGAGGAACAAAACATCAATAATTAAAATATTTCAAACAAAATCTTTAATATTTTAACGAATAACTAAATCACAGAACTACAGACAGAAGTCAGCTTGCACAGGTAAAGTGTTAGTTATGTTGATAATGGAACCGAGACAGAAAAATCTAAGACATCGGAAAACTCAAATGGTCCCTCTCTTTCAGGGTATTTTAACCACATAAAACTCCAAAATACAAACATTAGAGAATGGAAACACCTCAGGTACAATGATTTAGTAGTTCTGACTATCAATCACCATGAGAAAATACTAATAAGCAGCCTATTTTAAATAAATCCAAAAGTTTTAACTGTAGCACTCAGTACTTACTAATACATTTTGCTTAATGAAGATGCTCATGAAGATTCTGTCAGGTCAGTTAAGCTATAATGGGGAAGGGCAATCTAATTCACTAAGCACAGGTTTAATGGGGGTGAGACTGGGAGTTTAGCCTACTATTTATATAGAGAAGGAGTGTGGGATAGCATTTAACAAATCCCAGTTGCCAGATATGACTGTTAATTTACTTTTCTGTATCTTAGTTTCCTGCAAAATACTTTGCTGGGCTTTTGGTGAGAATTATTAAGAACACATGAAAGTATTCGGAGTCTGGTAAGAAGCTGTTACTTTAAAAATCTGCCTATCTTAAGCTATAGAGGGCAAAATTATGGTTCAAGGAGAGTATATGCATTCAGTGCAGTTTGACCCTTAATAAATATTTCCTGACAACAGTTTTGAAAGATCACTTCTGATAGATGAATTGAGCATGTGGAAGAATCTCAAACATGCACTTTGGCTTTTGCTTGTAAGCAAGAGTGAATGAGCATGGGGGAAGATACCAATACATTTATGGGGGCAGGGAGACATGCCTCTATTATCAAACCACAGGAAAGCAAAAATTCATTATGCTCTATTAAGCCTGAGAAAAAAGTCTCTCCACATCATTGCTGGTTCCGTAAGCGCTGCTAGGTAGAGTCAATAGTCATATATTATTTTAATTACTATTAATGTTACTAAATGGGGTCAAAAACTTTTCAGCAGTTCAGGAAATACTTAAAGCTAAGCACCGGCTTCCATAGATTTATGAAGACATTTTACCTAAGTGGTTTTTGTCAAGATCATCTCTAGATTTCTACCTGGTAAACATTCCTCCCGCTGGGTGAAGAGATTAAGGTGATGGCCTTTCGATCAACTAGGTCCAAGGCTTGGATTGCTGATGAGCCAAAGATAAATTTCAGCCTGGGAAACAGAAAGGCTTCAGATTAGACTGCCTGACTTCAGATTAGACACCTCAATAACTTGATCTAAAAGATCACCATCTTCAGCATTTTTTAAAAATTCATTTTAATCTGGAAGATAGTAATATAGCAACAACCTCATGTACTCAACTTCCCAAAATAAATATTAACATGTTGTTTACAAATAAAGAAGCCCTCTTATACTTCATAGTGCTGCTTCCTAGTCTCATCTTCCCTTCACCTCAGAGGCAACTACATGCCTTTGTTGGTTTTCTTCCTGTTATTGTTTTTATACTTTACTATACACAGTACAGTATGTGTGGTATATATATAGTACTTACACACTTTTACATACATATATACACACACGTGTCTAAATATATATATATACAGCACCGTTTTGTACATTTTCGACAAATACAAAAGGAATATTGTAGGCTTTTTTTTTAAACAAAAGCTCTTTTATTTTAATATTTTTTTGCATAAAAGAATTGGGGTGTAGGCCGGAGCTGCAGTGGGTAAGAGGATTCACCAGAGACAGAGTAGGGAGCAGAACAGGCAGATTTACTGAAATACACTGCTATGGGGAGCAGCAGGTGAGATAGGAGAGGTCTGCTGCACCATGTGGGTCAACTCCCTGGCCAGGGATCGAACTCAGGCTGTAGCAATAATAGCACTGCCACTTAACACACAGACCACCAGGGAAGGCCATATAGGCTTTTTCGGTAACTTGTTTTCCTTCAAAAATGATGCATGTTATGGAGTTGGAAGGGATCATGCTCAGCGAAATAAGCCAGAAAGAAAAAGAAA
Organism: Talpa occidentalis; assembly: GCF_014898055.3. Classification (NCBI taxonomy): domain Eukaryota; kingdom Metazoa; phylum Chordata; class Mammalia; order Eulipotyphla; family Talpidae; genus Talpa; species Talpa occidentalis. The sequence goes on along the minus strand of NW_023605083.1, from coordinate 98,507,454 downwards.
AATACCGGATGGTCTTACTCATAGAAGGAATCTAGAAAACCTAAATAAGGGACCAGGAAAAAGAATATAAGAAAGAAAAAATCAACAAACAACCATAAACCAGAGACACACTCGGGGGGTGGGGGGGGCAGGGAAAGGATGAATTGGGGCCAAAATAAGGGGGGTGCAATTGTATGGGGATATAAAAATTTAAAAAAATGATGTATGTTGACATAAATGTATTTTTAAATTTAACATCCATATAATATTCCATTGTATGTATGTATTTCGGTTTATTTCTTAAATACCCTGTTGATGGGCATTCTGATTTTTTCATTTTATACTAGTATAAAAAATACTCAATTATCCCCATACATGTCCCTTAGTGCACAAAAGACATTTCTTCCTGGTTACATATGAAAAGTAGAATTGTATAGAATATGTGCGTTTTTCAGCTTTAAAAGGTGTTGCCAATAGCTTTTGAAACTGGAACTAGCACTCTCATCAGCACGTGGGAGTTCTGTTTTCTCCACATCCTTGCCAACATCATCTTAACCAGACATTTTCATGTTTAACCATCTGATGGTGTTAAATTTGTATTTTTTTTTTTAAATGAGTAATAGAGATTATTCAGCTGTTAAATGATACATCAGGAAAAAATTGATATGTGAGAAAATTCTTACGTTGTAATGTTAGAGGAGAAAGGCTGGGCATAAAATTATTTAGAAACCCTCAATGATGCTAAAAGTTTTTCAAGAAAATCTACAATTATCTCAAAATAAAATAATTAAAAGAAAAGATCATTAGCCAAAATGTAACAGGGATTATCACTAGGTAGTATAATTGTTGATGATTTTTTTCCTTTATTTTCCAAAAAAAATTTTTTTTTTAGTATGGATTATGTTTACAAACTGGAAAATAAAACTGCTAGGTTGAATTAAAAGTAAAAAATTAGGGGCCTCCCTGGTGACACAAGGGGTTAAGCACCTCACTATTAAGCAATCTGCAGCCTCTGCAGCAAGAGTTCAATCCCCAGCCAGGGAGCAACCCACATGGCGCAGCAGACCTCTCCTGCCTTGCCCGTTGCTCCCCTCAGCAGTGTGTTTCAGTCAGTCTGTCTGTTCTGTTCCCCACACTGTCTCTGGTGAATCCTCTCAAACCCCACATCTCTGGCCTGTACCCCAGGTTTTGTATGCATAAATAAATCTTTTAAAAAATTTGTTTTTTAAACCTCCACATGATTTTACACAAAATAAGAGGGCAGAACTCTGTTAAGATTTCGTAGTTAAAATGTTCACTTCTTCATTTTTCTTTTTTTTTTTTTAAAGATTTATTTATTTATACAAGCACTGGGTATAGTCAGAAGCACAGGAGGGTGAGAGAATTCACCAGAGCCAGAGCGGAGAGCAGAACAGGCAGACTGACAAAGTACACTGCTGAGGGGAGCAGCGGGTGGCAGGGGAGGTCTGACGCGCCATGTGGGATCCTCGCCCAGTGGCTGGGGATCGAACCGGCGCTGCAGAGGCTGCAGGCAGCTTTGCAACCCAGCGCTCAACCGCTGCGCCACCAGGGGGGTCCCACATTCTAAACAAACTAGTCCCTCCATTTTCTCAACAAACTATTAGGAGAATGAGAAGAGTATTTGAAATTTTTAGATTAGATAAATGAAAACTGTATGGACAAAGAAATAAGTTTTGTTGATAAACTTTTATGAGAAACAGAGCTAATTTTAAAATATGGACCTAATAAGAATCTTTTCAAAGTTACTGTGAACACCTCTTGAATGAAGCATTTTTCTCTGTAGCACTCTTAATGATTACAAATAATTCTACTGTAGAGATGAATTATTTTTACTTTGGATAATCAGGATTTACTAGATGGTTTCCAAGTATTTTATTTTGCTATCGCAAATAATAAAAGGAAAATATGCTTACTGAAAATCTTTATGATCATCCATGACTACTTCCTTGGGATACTTTCTTCTAAGTGGAACTTTTGGGTCAAAGAGCATGTATGTTTTAATGTTCCTATTGCCTGTTGCCAGATTACCTTCCAATTTTTATTCCTACCAGTAGGGTATCCTTTTACCCCATGTTCTTTTCAATATCTGGAACATCATTGCTGCTTTTTTTTGGGGTAGCCAGTTTAGAGAAGGAAAATCAGCTCTTTAAGTTGTATTTTTATGCTAACTAGTAACATTTATCTTTTTCCCAAAGTTTTGGTATTTTGCACTGGTTTTATTATATGCCCATTTTCTTTGTTTTGAAAGTAGTTTTTTTGCCTAAAAATGTAAAAAATTTAAGAAATAGAGTCTCTAAATTCCAATTTCTTCCTTGCCCCTAAGATAAACAATGATATAAGTAGCTATCTATCTTTATGGACTTTAAATATAAGTATATATATGCAATTTACTGTTACTTATTCCTAGGTAGCTTTCACTGGTTGTTGCTATTGGAAATGTAATTATATCTTTGAACTTTGTGTATAAAGGAAAACTATTCGTAATTTCTGTGTTTTTAAAAAATAACTTTATTCTCTATGTTTTAAAAAAGTAGTTATATCATTTACAAATAACATTCCTTACAGATCTGTATGCTTCTTTTTAATGTGCTAGTAGTATAACAGCTACAACATCTGAAATGATGCTAAACATAAGACAGTACAGGGATGTCTTGTATGATCAAATATGGTGTTGGCTATTCACCTGAGACAGATTTTTAACAATCATGCCATTGTTCCTAGTTTAGTAAGAATATTTTTAAAAATGAAGAGTTGATGTTGAGGACTTGGTTCTTAAAATACATTAATGGTTAAAAATAAATAAAATACAAGGCCTCCCGGTGGCCTAGGGGTTAAGTCTCAGCGCTATGACTGCTACATTCTGAGTTCAATGCCTGGCCAGGGAGCTAACCCATATCTGCATAGCAGACCTCTCCTGTCTCACCCACCGCTCTTAGCAGTGTATTTCAGTAAATTCACCTGTTCTGCTCCCTACTCTGTCTCTGATGACTCCTCTCACTCCCCAGCATGTCGAACCTACACCCCAGTTCTTCTACATAAAATAAATAACTAACTAAATCAAATACAATAGATTTTATACTTACGATAATAGATACTCATCAGGAACTGTAAAATAGGAATGGAGAGAAAATTAATCATGCTAATTAAATCAGGGGTCACAGACATAAAAATCTTAAAATGACTATAACTTAAAAAGCTTTAGTGTAAGATGGTGAATTGAACCTTTGAGTTTAATTTACTCCTTCCAATACTCCGCTAAACAATAAAAAGATTTTTAAAATTTTTTTAAAGATTTATTTATACAAGAACTGGGGTACAGTCAGAGGCGTGGAAGGGTGAGAGAATTCACCAGAGACAGAGTGGGGAGCAGAAAAGCAGAACAGGCAGACGGACCAAAGACACTGTTGAGGCGAGCAGTGGGCGAGACAGGAAGAGGTCCACTGCGCCATGTGGGAATCTCTCTGGCCGGCTGGGAATTGAACCCGCACTGCAGAGACTGAGGACAGCTTCATACAGTGGCCCTCAACCCACTGTGCCACTGGGGAGGCCCAAGAGATTTTTTTTTTAAAGCATAAATTTCAAAGGATGAAGAGGGCAGAAACAACAGCTAAGATGTGTTAGAAAATAATGTGCAAGACCTGAGAAAAGCGAACCCCAAGCAGGCAGTGGGGAAAACAAGCAGCAATGTGATATACACTCCGGAATCTACTCTCCAACTCCCAGAGCCCTGTGAGAAACTGGTGGTGCCAGAGAGCTCCAGAAGTGGGGATGTAATGGGGACTAAAATAAGACTCTTTGAAAGTGAGTTTAAGGAGCAGTAGGATGCCTATTCACCTCCCTAGTTTTACATGACTGCTCCTCCCTCACTTTGGCAAAATAGTAGGTTTACTTTCTGGAGAGGTTCAATATCTGAACTGGGGGCAAATAGTAGACAAAGATAAGGATATATCACATTGAAAACAGGTGAACTCTTTTCCTTAGCATGGCTTCCATAATGCAGGCAATCAGGTTTTCCCTCTCTAGGCTGGAGATTGAAGTTTTCCCTAGGTAATTCCACCAGCCCAAGAATACCATTAAAAAGATTTTCCCAATGGTCTAGTGAGATTATGGTGAAATTTACAGGCCAGAAGCCCTTCTAACAACACAAAGCTTCAGATAAAATTTTAATCTCCCACTCTTAAACATGACCAGACAACAAAAGGAAAGACAGAACAAAAGGAAGGTAATTAGAGAAAAAACTACAGAAAGAAAATTTCAAACACCTATTATTAATATCAGAGAAAATATAAGTCAGTGTAACCATAAACAGGCACAAATGATCATAATGAACCTTCAAGGAGAAAAATTGTAAATTAAAAAGAGCAGAAATGAAAACTTCAATAGAAAATCTGGATGATACAGTTGAAGAAAGTTCTCCAAAAGTAAAGAAAGTAGAAAGGATGGAGAAAAGGATATAGGAGAATACACCTGAGGGGGTGGGGAAAGCAAATATTGTTTAAAAATGAACGATGATGTAAAAAATAAAAAAAAATAAAAAGAAAGATTATTAAACAAAAAGTGAGGATCATAAAAAAGAATATAGGAGAAAAGGTAAGTCAGTCAGAGGAACTATAAAATATTCAGTGATAAAATATAAGGAATGCCATAAAGAAATGAGAAAACAGGAGCAAACACACCAATCGAATAATTAAAAATTTCCTAGAATAGGACATGAACTAGTAGCTTGAAGACCTATAGTATCCACACAATACAATGAAATGTAAAACAGAAAAACACCTTATCAGAAGATTCAGAATACTTGTTTTATAGAGATCATTCAAATTTCTAGTATAGGTCACATGCCAGAAGCCAGAATGTAGTGCAACAATGCTTTCAGGAGTCTGAAGAAATTTTATTTCCAACATATAATTCAATACCTAGTCAAACTATCAATTAAATGTAAGGGTAGGAAAAACTTTTTCAGACATGTAAAACCTCAAAAAGTACACCTCATGCATTCTTCTTCAGGAAGTAGAGTATGTGCTGTATAAAATTAGGTAGTGAATAGAGAAAAAGAATGTAGAATATACTGAACACAAGGCTCAACATAGATAAAGGGGATTTCCAGGATTATAATAGTGAAAGGAGATCTTGGTGTTCAGTCCCAAGTCAAAAGGCTGTAGGAGAGATTTCTTCAGGAAAATAAAATTGATAAAAACTTTCATCTGAACATCTTGAGCTAAGAACACTATAATAAAGAGGTTGAGGTTGAATGAGGAATAAATACACAGGAAATGAAATTACAAACAAAATCAACATAGTTAAAATTCTACGGAAAGCAAAAAGTTATGCAGAAAAGGAAAGGTAATCATAGCTTCCTACCTGGCTCAAGTATGACTAGTTTTCATATTATCACACAAGTGTAAACTCAGCATCTTGACCTAAGAAGAATGTATGGCCGTCTAGAACAAAGATTTTGAAATAGAAAACCTTACGGCTGAAAAGAAACACAAATCAATGGCATTGGCCCCTGTGTCTGAGTTGATGAGCATGAGGGGCAACTATTGGTTCTCCTTCAAGATTTTTTGGATTAATCCATTGGAACACAGATCCTACTTCTGGCAACCACTGTCTGAGTCGATTAACAGGTTGGTTTTTTGTCCATCCTTTCAATGATCAAACGTGCTTGAATACCAGGCTGGCCTAATTTTAACATATACACTGAAGTCTGGGTCAGTTTAAACTGAAATGAGAAAGCAAAAACTGGTTTACATTTCTAGGTCCTTTAAAAACATTAACATGAGATAAACCAATTTAAAGTGCTGTCCTTTTAAAGCAAAAGCCATCCAAGTGACTAAAACAGTGACAATTTTGAAGCCTGTCCTCATATTTATTAAATGGCCATTTTTATTTTCGTTAAATAGTTCTGACTAGTTGATATATTTTTATTTGTAATTATCTTAATACTAGGCTGTGACCCTATCTTGCAATCAGCTCAGGGACTTAGGGAAACCCAGTCGCAGAGCACCCTCTGCTGGTCAGAGAAAAAAAGTTACTTTCACCATATCCGGGCTTATTCGTCACTGCGTATACATTGTTTGTGGCCCTTGCACAGTTGCTGAACACAGAGTAAGAGAGGGTAGTTTTAAAATTAACACAGGTTTTCAGAAAGAGACTAAAGCAAGTCTAATAATTGAACAACTGGCCTTTCTTTAAGTCCTGTCCCTTTCACCCTCAGTTCAGGGCCCCTCCTCGGGAGCCCGCTGGCAGCGCTCGGAATGCTTCCCACTGGCCGGCTCGCGCCCTGACCCAACAAATCCACTTTTGCTTTCCTTTCCTTTCTTTTAAGAGTAGCAGGTTTGGAGATGGAAACACGTGGGAAGAGGGCAAAGACAGGCCCCCGCGAAGAGTGCGGGCGCGGGCCCCCAATCCGCGCCCCCAGGCCCAGGCCCCACTCGTCGCCCTTCGGCCGGGGGGCGCAGCACCCCCCGCGCAGCTAAGCCCCCGCCGGCCCGTACTTCGCGCGCTCTCCTGCACCGCCGCCGCCATCTCGCGCAGCAGCGCCTCCACGACCGTCGGCAAGGTGACCGCCGACGAGGCGGCGGCCATGGCTGCACACAGATCGCAGCCTCCTCGGAGCGCAGACAGGGCCCACGCAGCAGATCGGTGGCGATTTCCCGCCGTCAGTCGGTAGCTGAGCGGCGCTCAGTGACGTAGGCGTGCGCCGTCGCCCCTCCGGGTGGCAACGATGACGCCAACGCCTACGTCAGGGGGCCGACCAATCCGGCGGGCGCTCGGTGCCGGGGGCGGGACGCCCCGCGATCCCGCGGGGCCTGCAGTGCGCAGAGGACGCCGCCGGAGCATGTACCGGCTCCTGAGCTCGACCCTGGGCCGCGGCCTCCTGCGGGCCGCCGGGCGGCGGTGCCAGACCTGCCCCGCGCGCCTGATGCCGGAGCCGGCAGGAGGCCGGGCGCCCGAGGCGGAGGCGCCACCAGCCCGAGTCCTGCCGCCCGCCCGGCGCCCGGGCCTGCTGCCGCTGCTGGCAGGTGAGGGGCGCGGGCCGGGCGGGGCCGGCCGGGCGGGGCAAGGGGCGCGGGCCGAGCCGGGTGACCACAGAGCCCCTTCCCTCAGCGCTTGCCTGGTTCTCGAGGCCCGCTGCGGCAGAAGAGGAGGAGCGGCAGGGAGCGGGCGGGGCCGCCGCGGAGGACGCGGCGGACGAGACCGAGGCCGAGATCATCCAGCTGCTGAAACGAGCCAAGGTGAGGCTCGTGCGCATAACTCTCCCATTTGCAGAAAATTAGGTGGAGGCTCCGAGGTAAAATTGCCCAGAATTAGATGGGTCATTAGAAGGCGAGGGGGAATTGGGATCCATCCAGACTTGTCACTCACGCCTGCAGTAAAACTGCTGCAGTCTCGAGTGAAGGTGGCATCACAGGCATCGCTCTTTATCCAAACAAAATTAGCGGAAATATATTGTAGTTATTTTTATCAGTGAGCCAGTCAAGCTGAAAACACTGGCATAAAAAATTTTGCACTTATGCAGCACCCTGTAAATGTAATTTAGGGTTGATTTCTGGAGTTTGGTTAACGTCTTTCTAAATTCTTCCCTTTCTTTACCTTTCCCCCATATTTTTTTTCCTTTCCTCTCCAGGCTATCTGATCTCTTCCATGGGGCCAACTACTACCTCAATGTCTAAAGTTACATTCCTGTATTTAAGACCAATAAGCTCCACTTTGAGGCCCCACCTACCTCAGACTAACACACCCCAGTTGTTTTTGATCGTAGCTTAATGAACTTGTAGGTCCATTATTAGTGTCAGGTGTACAAGGTAATTTGCCCTTTGTATAGAATACAAAGATCACTACAGTGAGTCTGTTTGCTCTCTATTCTTAGCAGTTTTTCAAATTTGCGATGCAATATTGTTGCCTATGAACCCCATGCTACAGTCTCCTGACATGGTTTTGTTTGTTTCTGTGGAAGTTGATTGACGTACAACATTTATATTAGTTTCAGGTGTACAACTTCCAGACCTAAATGCTTGGTCTTAAGTGTCTCCTAATTTATACCTTCCTCATCTTTACTACCAGTTTTTTCAGCCTGGAAACCCCATAGTAATTCATAAAACTTATGGTATCATATCCCTGTCTCCCAGTACACTTAAAGTCCAGCAAAAAGTCCTTTTGTTGTCTCTTGTGCTATCACTGTAGCCACACTGCTACATCCTATACTACCTAAAAGTCTTGCCTGGCTTATTCCCTTCCTCCTCCCTCACTTTCCCCTCCCTCCCCCCTATTCTCCATGCAGCAGCAAGAGTGATTTTTTTAGAAATATAAATCAGAGCATGTCAGAGCCTTCAGAACAAACTTTGAATGACTTCCCACCGCATTTGTGATCAACTTGAACTTGCTACTACAGCCTGTAAGCACCTACATGATAAAAACTAATCTAATGTAACCACTCGTTTAGCAGTATACCTCTTCCCTTCACAGCTGTTTTTTTATGAAGAACCTTCCTCTTTAGTGTTTTGGACCTTTGCTCACTCTGTATCCTGTTTGGGTCATTTTCCTCCACCGTTCCTTAATTGTTGACTCATCCTTTCTACCTCAGTTTCTCTAAAGACTTCTCTGATTTCCATTTAGAGGAGACCCCTTGTTCCTTCCATTGATTTTTCTTCATAGCTCTTATCAGTAGCTGTAATTAAGCTGATTTGTCCTGCAGGGTCACTCCCAGCTTGCAGGAAAAGAGAAAGAGAATAGAGGGCAAGCGGCTTCATTATAAAATGTGACATAAAAATTGCTAATGTTCCTGCTGCCTGCATCTGTTGGCCAAACTTCCTCATATAGCCTCACATTCCTGCGAGGGAGGCTTGCCTGCCTCTCTGTTACCACTGTAGACATAGTGCCTGGTGCATAAAAGGGTTTCAGTAAATATTTGATGAATGAATGATTTCTTTCTATGTGTTGGCATGTATAGCCATCTCCACTGTCATCTGGCTGAGCATATGCATATGTTTTCTTTACATTTCATTTTCTGTTATTTTCTTGTTTTCTTTTTTCAGTTGAGCATCATGAAAGATGAGCCTGAAGAAGCTGAGCATATTTTGCATGACGCTCTTCGTCTTGCCTATCAGAGTGATAACAAGAAAGCCATCACTTACACTTATGATTTGGTAACTCTTCTAACCAATCTGAGTCACTGATGATGGTGGGTGGCAAAAGAAGGGATATTAGCTTCCCTCATTTATATTTCTGAAGTTCAGAATGTACTAAAGCTCTACTGTTCTGTTTTTTCTAAGTTTACTTTTGGTTTCCATCTTTATTACCCTTGGGAGTCATTTATAAGAGGCCCCAATCTTAAAGCAAAAAGAAACAAATATCATTAGCATTTTTTCTTCAATAATTAGTGGATCTCGATTTGGTTTGTCATCAGCAAAGTACATGAAAGTATATACTCTTACACTGTTGCTGTCCTTAGTTTCTAGCAGATGAGTTAGTGACATACTTTTCTCTCTGAACTATTTTTTTATTTAGAGGGGCAAAAGGAAAGGGAAGTTTTGGTCTAAAGATTTTGAAATAAGTAGAAACAGTACCCTAAACTGAGAAACAATTTGTATTTGATTTCAGATGGCCAACTTAGCATTTATACGGGGTCAGCTTGAAAATGTAAGTAAATCATTTTATGTAATATAAGTAAATCTTAAATTTGTGAAGGACTAGCCTCAAGGCAACTGTATAGTAAGGGTCATAGGCTAAGCTGCTGTAATAGAGACCCCCAGAAATAGTGATTCAGACAGGAAGGAGGTTTGTTTCTCTTCAAAGCATTAGCCCAGAGATAAACACTTTAGTGGGGAAGGGATACTTCTGCTCCATGAAGTGATCTAGAAGTCCAGGTGCTGTCTAAGACATGGCCTTATCTGCATGTATGAGCTGGCTTATGTCCAGCTTAATGAAAGGAGGAAAAACAGGATGGAGGGCAAGCAGCTTTCTTATAAACTATGACTTAAAAATTGTTCACATTCCCTCCACCTGCAGTCTCTTCACCAGAATTTCATCATGTGACCACATCTAGCTGCAGAGGAAGCTGACCTGTTAAAAACGGAGGAGAGATCTGTAACTAAAAAAGATGGAGAGGAAAGTGAATGTTAGGGAACAGTTTGCAGTCTGCCATAGTGAGTTTGGATTAGAAGGTAATTTCTGAAGTGGGTTTCGACTCACTCAGGGTAATTTTTAAGAGGATGTGGTGTCTTGGCAGTTTAGTCTATTTTCCTATCGTAAGGATACTTTTACTTTTGTGTGTGTTGTAGTTTATAAGGAATGATGCATCAGACTAGTACTTAGAATCCAGGATCGTGGATTCTAAGTAATGATAGTGGGGCCAAAGTAAAAGAAATTTTTTTCCTTATCTTTTAGGCAGAAAAACTTTTTAAAGCAACAATGAGTTACCTGCTTGGAGGTGGTATGCAACAGGTAAATATTTGCTTAGGATTGGACCCTAACTGAAGCAGACTTTTCAAAATAGTCTTGCTATTTTGAAGAAACCATTTTGTTGATACTATACCCAGTCCCCAATATATGTGTTGTCCAGAAAAGGTAAAATATGTCCCTCTCTACCCTTCACATCAGTCTTTCATTCACGCAAAAGCATGTGGCTGAGAAATTCCACAGTTGCCAAATTCCTCTAAAAGGATAAATATTTTGGTGTTTAGGCCAAAGTCACTCAAAGTTGATTTGAAATATTCCATGAGGAAATTTTACTTGTTATTGTTATCAGTTTCCTTTTTTTCTTTTTCTAACAGGAGGACAATGCAATAATTGAAATCTCTCTAAAGTTGGCTAGTATCTATGCTGCTCAGAATAGGTAAGTATAGTTAGAATTTAGGTGTGGCAGCAGTGAGAGATTGGGGATGTGGGAGAAAACTGTGATCCTGGGATGGCAAATAATCTTCTTTGGCATATTAATCAACTGTGTCTCCAAAGAATTTGGTGTCACACTCAAATGTTTTCCGTTCCTCATCTTTGAAATCTTCAGCCTTCTCATGTTTTGCCCCTGCTGTTTCCATTAGCCAGCTGAAAGGGGCACAGAGGTCTCACAACTCTGGTTGCACCATGACAACACTAACCAAGTTTTCCAAGTCATTTGGGAAGGGAAGGTACAGTTAGAACTTTAGCTCTTGTCTGAAGAGGAGATAAACTGTAAAAACTGTTGGGGATAATATTCTTTGAAAAAAACCTCTGATACTTGTATCAGCAGGAAGTGAGATATCAAAACAGTGAGAGTTGCTATAGGAGTGTCTCAGTGACTGTTTCAGTGGGCAGTGTTTTTGTTTTTTTTTTTTAGGTTTTTTTTTTTTTTTAAGATTTATTTATTTATACAAGCACTGGGTACAGTCAGAAGCGTGGGAGGGTGAGAGAATTCACCAGAGCCAGAGCAGGGAGCAGAGCAGGCAGAAGGACCAAGGTACACTGCTGAGGTGAGCAGCGGGCGGCAGGAGAGCTCTGTGTGCCATGTGGGACCCTCCTCCAGTGGCCGGGGAGCAGCTGGGGGTCGAACCAGCGCTGCAGAGGCTGTGGGCAGCTTCGCAGCCCAGCGCTTAACCACTGCACCACCAGGGAGGCCCTGGGCAGTGTTTATTTAAAGCATGTAGAAATGATCGCGTAGCTAGGTTATAGGCCAGGGAAGTATCTAGGATTAGAAAAGAGATCTTTGGATAATTAGGACTGGAAAGCAATGTTAACTTAGAAATATTAGATGAGTCTAAATTCCTATAAATTAGAAAAAGTTTCCCAACTGCACAGGGACTGTTTAGAAAATAATTTACATGTGTATCAAAGGTCAGGAACACTGATGAGTAGGCTTGGTGCCATTCTTTCTGGGTGGAGTTCAAAGAAGAAATGTGTAGGATGTAAACAGAGAACAGCTCTGGAGAGTTGTGTTGGGGTGAATTTAAGGAACGATCTAAGGCTAACTTTTCTAAGGATTTCGGTTGTTGCAGAAGTTGGGTACCAGCATTTTGGAATGACATCATGCTTGGTGCCATGTAAGGAGTGCCCACAGAGTCCAGGGGACCTGGCACTGGTCCCTCTGCCCAAGGCAACAGCTCTTTCATTAGCAGCATCTGTTTAGTCTTCCTGCATTTTGGTTGGTCACTAGGCTAGAGCCTTTGAGGGGCTTTGAATTAAGGTCTTTTGAGGAGTTTGGCTTGTGCTGGGGAGCATTGCAGCTTTGATCAATCTTCTTGGGAAGAGGAGCAAAAAGGGACAGGTGTTGATGGGATATAAACTCCTAGGGTAAGAAGAACCCTTAAGTTAATAAACTCTGGCAAGTAAGTCGTTCATTGTCCTGGAGAGGTGAAAGCTTGTATAGTGATCACTAATAATCAATCTGTAAGTTACTGTGTTCTCCCCTTAAAAGTGTTTCTGTTTTTATTTCGTTTTATAGAGAAGTATAAGACCAGAAGTGATATGACTGGATTGTGAGTCTTACAAAGGCTAATGTGAATTAGTGGGGCGTGTTTATAGACATTTTGCTCTCACTGGAGCATCTTTGGACATTTTAACCCTAATCCATGTTCTGGATGGCAAGGTCCCTCCAGCCAAGGTTTGGGTCTGAGACTAAAAGGGGAGCTTCTGTTCTTCTAACAACAGTAAAACAATGGGGTCATCTTATCTTTCCTGGCAGAGAACAACAAGAAGAGTAGAGATGAGCTTTGTAGTGCCACTTCTGGTTTAAAAGAAGAAAAAAAAAAAAAAGGCACAAAATAAAACTAGAGTTCACCTGGAAGAGCAAAATTCAAAATGGAGTTTCTGCATGGAGAAGGAATTTCTCATGTTCCTGTGCATCTCTTTATAGAAACCAGCAGTTTCTATAGCTAACTCTGTCCAAAGTCAGTCTGCCTGCTTGGGTGTCCTTTATAGGTGACTATAGAACTGGGCTAAATGCCTTCCAGTGCCATAGCTAGAAGTTCATTTCTATAAAAGAAATGTTCATCAAAGAGCTACAGCTTAGAAGAAGAATTAAGCTAATAAACGTTTTCAAACACGGTATGAGGTCAGTAGGTAGAATCCTTACTATGGGGTTTAATAAGCCTTTAACCTTGCTTGGTTCATACTGGTAGTAGATTAGATTCATACCATTATTAGGATGAGATTTTTCATAAATGGAGAAAAAGACTTACTTGAAACTCTGTTAGTGAGAGGGTGGTGAAAACTGATAATTAAGTCAGTTACTGAAACTGCAGCCAGATTCCTGGCTTTTATGTCTAAAATTACATGACTGAAAAAAAATTATTTTTTGAGAAATGACAGATTGACATTCCTTAGAGACCAAACAAAATTCCATCTTCCTATTTTGCACTTAACTTTTATAATACTCAAACCCAAGCTAGGAAAATGAGGGTAAAGAAGCAGTTTGTAAGAAGGTGAACAACTGACTGCTAATCTTTGCTTTACAGACAAGAATTTGCTCTTGCTGGCTATGAATTCTGCATTTCAACTCTTGAGGGAAAAATTGAAAGAGAAAAGGAATTAGCAGAAGACATTATGTCAGGTAGGGAAACCTGACTCTTTTCTGGAAATTGAATTTTTGCTGCAAGAGAGAGGTTATGTGAATTATGAAGAGAGAGGTTATGTGAATTATGAAAGGGAAAGTTACCCATTTTGGAAGTTAAGTGACTTCCTAAGATCTCAGAAAAGGGTTTGGAATAAGATGTTTTGTTTAAACCACCATTTGAAAAGTCCCTTGGTAACATGTTCATAATTTATCTGTTAATTTTTAATTTTTTGCTACCTGGAAAATGAAGATCAGAAAAGGAAGGTGTTTTTATCTTTCGGTTTGACTACCAGTCAAAATGCTAATTTCCAAATACACCAAATTACGAAAGACAAAGAGAAGCTCATGTTTTTGCATCCTCATTATGCTGGGAACAGAATGGGATGGGCAGCAAGCTCTAACTCTTTACCATTGGATTGCTTAATATGGTTTGAGGTTTTTGAAATTTTCAGTTTTGACATTCATTCAGTAACTCACTTCAAGAGCCAAGAGCTAGATAGATGCTTACGATATAGCAGTCAATTCTGTTGTCCCTAAATATGCCTTGAAAGAGTTTTCTGTACTCGTCTCCCAATTTCCTCTTGAACATAATTAATTTTCTTATCACTACACTGAAGACTTATCAAGATCACCAGTTCTCAACATTTGTGTTTCCTGATAACATTTTTTGCACCTTTTACCCAGGTGCTGTTCCTTATTGAGAACACTTACTCACATGGCCTCCCAGTGAGGCCAGTGAGGTTGACCCAGACACCTCATTAGTCAACCCCCTTTCCTCATACCCTGGGAAATAACATTTAGTCCCAAACCTTTATTTTTTTTAAATTTATTATTTGTCAGTTGCTTATGTGTCCTCAGCCCCGCTCCACCACAGCTCCCGTGACAATGCCCTAATCCCCTAATCTCATGCTTTCAGTGCACATGTGAACTGCAGACTAATCAGTAAGGCTGTTACCTGACATCTTGACATGAATGTCTACTGTTCATCTTTTACCTAATATGTGCAGAATGAATCTTGTGATTCATATTTTTTCTAAAATATATAGATAAAATGTAGGTATACAAAGGGTTGAATGATTGATACCAAAATATAGAAGGATTATCTCTGATTGGTAGATTTATAGGAATTTGTTTTGTTTTTTCCTGAATATTTTATAACTTACAAGGGTTTCTTTTTAAAATTCCTTTCTAACATTACGTGGTACAAAATGTCAAAGAATATAACAATTTAAAAACAGCATTTCCTTGTTCCACTTTTTAGTTAGGCATTTTCAACTTAATTTCTTCTACTAGTTTTCTCTGTACTTCTAAAATTATTATTGTTGAGTTGTTATTTCCAGAATATGTTGACTTACAGAAAAGTGAAAAGAGCGCAATTTTTGGTTAGTTGTCTTGATTACATAATTACATTTTCTTTTGCATGCATCCTTGGTTTCTTTAGGAGTTTAGCGTTTTGGTTGTTTTAATGTGTGTGAAAAGTTCTTCTTTTAACCACTATGCTTGGCTTTCTTCAATTCCTAAGATTTTGTGGGGGCCATGTGAACAAATTGACCTGCTTGTTTCTCACTGGCAAACATGCCAGTTTGTAGACATTCACTCATTTCATGTGCTTAGTCACTTGCCACTCTTTCCTCTGCTTTTCATCTCCCTTCTACTTCTTGTAACTTTGTCTTTTTCATCCTTTAACTTTGATTTCAGTGGTGTTTGGTAGGTAAAGGAGATAATGCTTGTGTTTAGACCAGAACTGTAATTGTGCGCAGTATTCCAGTCTTCTGTCACTAGGCTTAAGGTGGTAGTATCCAGATGTTTCTTTAGGATAGATTCTTGGCACTGAAATTCCAGGTCAAAGTAGCACGTTTTCAGGTTGAATATTGTGAAATTGCCCTTGAAAACAACCCAAACCGGTTGTATTAATTTACATTTTCTTGTTGTGCTAGTCAATTTGCTTTGTGAGTTTGGTCAGATTATTTAATCCTTACATGCTTTTTTTTTTTTTTTTTTAAAGATTTATTTATGCATATAAGAGCTGGGGTGTAGGCCAGAGATGCAGGGGTGGGGGGTGAGAGGATTCACCAGAGACAGAGGGGGGAGCAGAACAGGTGGATCTACTGAAATCCACTACTGAGGGGAGCAGCAGGCAAGACAGGAGAGAGAGGCCTGCTGCGCCATGTGGGTTAGCTCACTGGCTGGGGTGGAACTTATGTTGCAGTGGCTGCTGATAGCTTGATAGCCCTAAGACTTTATCCCCTGCACCACCAGGGAGGCCCTAATTCCTACATGTTTGATTCACTGAGTGGGATTAGGAGAATATTCCTTTATAGGATTATAGGGTTGAATAAATGAATATGTTTTTAATTTTATATATATTTTACATCATTCTTCATTTTTATACAATGTATGCTTTCTCCTCTCAGGTGTAGTCCCCACGAAATTCCCACCACCAATTCACCTTTGTCCCATCACTGTAGCCCCTTGTGCTCTTCCCACCCGTTTTGATAGGTTGAATAAATTAATATTTATAAAGTAGGGCCTCCCATGGTGGCGCAGAGGTTGAGTGCTGGGCTGTGAAGCTGCCCGCAGCCTCTGTAGCGCCGGTTCGATCCCCGGCCACCGGCTAGGGTCGCGCCCACTGCTCCCCTCAGCAGTATATTTCGTCGGTCTGCCTGTTCTGTTCCCCGCTCTGGCTCTGGTGAATCCTCTCACCCTCCCGCGCTCTGACTGTACCCAGTGCTTGTATAAATAAATAAATCTTTAAAAAAATATATTTATAAAGTACTTAGGACAATGCTAACAGTAGCTGCTGAAAAAGTGTTGATTATTACTTGTTTTTATTATTGTGAGAGAGCAGTATGCATAGTTCCAAACCCAGTTTCAGTGTGAGTGTGTGGTTTCTTCATACCAACAAACAGTTCTCGGACACTATCACGGAATGAGAAGTCACTTCTGACACTACCAGAGATTAGCATCAGATTCCACAGGTAAACCCTCCCTCCACTTCCAACACAAGCTACAAGCCTAGGTTGCTACTTGTGCTTCTGGTCAATGGGCTGCAAATTAGAATTCCTGTGACCGCTTCCTTAAACTTCGGGTGCCAGCCACTAGCCCAGGTTTTTACTTGTGCTTCTGACTTCCTAGCTAGAGATCAGAGATTCCCAGGATACTCTATTAATTTGCTAGAGGGGCTCACAGAACTCAAAAAAGCTGTTTATGTACTAGATTCACTGATTTATTAAAAATACGTAACTCCAAACAGCCGAAGAGAAGAGATGCATAGGCGAGGTGTGGGAAAAGGGCGCTCTTCAGGTCTACCATCTTCCCCAGATCTCCATGTCCTCACCAACCTGGAGCTCTCTGAAGCCCCATTCTCTCGGGGTTTTTTTTTTTGTTTTGTTTGTTTTTTGTGGGACCCTCGCCAGCTGTCGGGAAGCGAGCCTCGCAGCCCAGCGCTCAACCGCTGCGCCACCAGGGGAGGCCCCCCATTCTCTTGGGTTTTAATGGCGGATTCATTACACAGGCATGATTGATTAACTCACTATTAGCGATTAAGTCAACTTCCAGCCTTCCCAGCCCTCCACCCACTAGAGGTCAGGGGCTGGGACTGGAAGTTCCCATCTTTTAATCATAGTGTTTTGTTTCCCTGGCAGCCAGCCTGTCCTCCAGAGCATGCCTGCAAGGTCCCTTCAGTAACATAACAAGAGGCACCTTTAATATGCTACACATTCAGGAAATTGCAAGGTTTTTGGGAGCTGTGAGAAAGGAACTGTTGAAAATCATATAAGACCAAATTATTACTTTTTACAGTCACCATTGCAGGCAGTGTGCCTCTTTTCCCAAAAACTCACTAATTTTTTATAACCTTTTGTCAGATTGATGGCATGACATTGACGGATTAACCAGCATTTCTTTCATAAGCAGTGGGGTTAATAATTTATTGGTGCCTTGTTTTTTCTTCTTCAAAGAACATTACCCCTTTATCTTGGGGTTTTCCCCCTGTATTTATGTTTATAGTTCAGAGTTGTTGGTTTGGGGTTTTTTTTTTTTTTTAATTAAAAAGAAGTATAAAACTAACATTTGTATAATTTAAAGAATAATGACAACAGGCAGTGAGCCAGCATTAACTGTGCAGCTGCACAGTGCCCAGTCACACCACTTCCTGCTCCAGAGAAGCTGCTCTCCTGAAGCTTTCTCATTCTGGAGCCAGTATGTGTTGTTACCATGATTACAGCTGCTACTACTGCTCTTCACCCCATTAACCCTTCAACCACCACAAGTTCTTGTCCCACGAAGCCATAAAAGGGAATTCATAGACAAACCTTCAGATAGATAAGCGGAGAGAAGCAAATCTTTATTCAGAGTAAAGTTTATTTAGAGGAGAAAGAACAAAAGCAAAGACTCCAAGGCAGCGATGCCAAGGAGGGGCAAAAGATGCTGTGTGGGCCGTGTCTGGAGGAGATTTAAACCTTTTTCCCCCTCTGTTCTAAAATGTCCTCGTCCTACTTTGTGATTGGCGCCTCCTCATAGTGATGATACTTGTCTGGGCAAATGCGTCCATTCTCCCAGCTCTTAAGAGTGTGTCTCCTAAAATTTACTGTCCCCATGAGCCTTAAAATTTACTGCTCCCATTAACCCTCCTGGATTTCTGACCTCGTCTCTGGAGTATGTTTGGTTAGCTCCTCTTAGGTAACTTACTGTCCTATCTCAGAAGCCTCTAACTTTCCCGAAGTCCCTGTCTGTAAAGTCCCTGAAGCTGCCAAATGAACCCTAACTTGCCTGGGACTCCCAGTTGTTTGCTTTTGTTTGGTTTTCCCTTCTTATTCCTTGTGAAGATGTTGTGTAGACTTTGCATATTTTTAAAATTCATGTAAATAAATCATTCAGTGCAACTTGCAAGAATCTTTAATCTCTTTGAATTAGAGCTGAATTCCTTTGTTTTCTTTGCTTTTTAAAAATTTTTAGTAAATACTGAGTAGGTGTTGGGCAGGTGGTGTTTTAGGATTTGAGTAGAGGTAAGTGAAGCAAAAGTCCCTTCTAGAGTTTAATACTTAGAAAAGTGTTTTTCGCCTTTGAAAATGTGTTTGTCTATCTTTCCTCTGAATTATCTTTTTATTTCTAAAACTGAGCATTTAACTTATTTTTTACATATATGCAATTTATTTTGGTAGATATTGGTAACTTTTCTCAAAGATAATTTGAGTTAAATGTTAATATGGATCGCAGAGAAGCTTCTTTTGCAAAATTTCTTCCCATTTTTTTTTCACTCACCTATCATAATAATATATCTTTTTGTCCATTCCTGAAGTGCTGTGAAGACTGAAATTTTAGATTTGCATTATATTGACAAATTAGTTTGGGGTATCTGTCATCTGAATAAATTACATTCGATTGCAAATTTTAGGAAATTTCAACTAAATGAGATTAAATGGTAGGGCATTTATTATCTCATGTAACTGGCAGTTCAGGAAAATGGAACAGGCTGTTGAGTTAGTTAAGTTGTTCATTGAAATCCTGAATAAGGGCTTCCCCTAGTGGCACAGTGGTTGAGCGCTGGGCTGCGAAGCTGCCCACAGCCTCAGCAGCGCAGGTTTGATCCCCGGCCACCAGTGAGGGTCCCACATGGTGCGCAGACCTCTCCTGCCACCCGCTGCTCCCTTCAGCAGTGTATTTCGGTCCATCTGCCTGTTCTGCTCCCTGCTCTGGCTCTGGTGAATTCTCTCACCCTCCCGCGCTTCTGATTGTACCCAGTGCTTGTATAAATAAATAAATAAATCTTTTTTTTTTAAAAAAAAAAAAATTTTTGAATAAGAGTCTTTCCATCCCTCCTCAATGTCATTATCAGTGTGTTGACTTTCTCTTCCTGCTCCCATTGTTATTGCAAAGTGACTATACTGGTTCCCCAGAATCTCATTCAGAAATGGCAGTGTCCAGAGGAAAAGGAGATGATGTTTTTCTTAGGATCAAGGTAATCTTTCCTAGAGGCCAAGTAAATTTATTCTTACTTTCATTGACTGGAATTGGGTTATATGCCATTTTTAACCCAGTCCTTGCAAGAGAAATGGAATTACAGGGCCTCCCTGGTGCTCTAGGGGGTAAGTCTCAGCATATCACCACTATGGCCTGAGTTTGATCCCGGACCATGTAGGGCACGCAGCAGACTTCTCCAGTCTCGCCTTCTGCTCCCCTTAGCAGTGTATTTCAGTAAATCCACCTGCTCCCACTTTGCTCCCCACTTTGTCTTTGGTAAATCCTCTCACTCCCTCCCGCCACACCTCTGGCTTATACCCCAGTTCTTCTGTGCAAAAGTAAATTAAAAAAGAAGTGAATTACCATGATTGGCTAAAACTCACCAGGATTCATTCCTGACAGAGGATGAATCCCTTTTGAGTCCCTTTGCTTGAATAATTTGAGAAGAGTAGAGATACTGGGGCAAACAGCAGATCTGCTAGGAAAAGAAGTTACTCACTAGTAGCTTAGAAGTTAATTTCAATATTGAGTCTTCCCTTTGAAGAACATGGTATGGGTCTTACAGACTTTTGCTTATAGATTTTTTTTCACATGGGCGTGGCTACTATTCTCTGGTTTATACTGCTGGAAATATTTAATGCTGATGTTTTATTTAGATCTTTGTATTTATTTTATGTGAGGTTCATAGTTTATTTCCTGTGCTTGTCATGGCAAGATTGTATTATGTGATAAATTGGATGTGTTCTGTGTTTTCTGTTCTGGCACAGGTACAGGTTATTACATGGTTGATCTGTTCTTTGAAAGTTGTGGAATCTGTAAAACCATATGGGCTAGATCTAGATCACCTTGAGAGCTGATTTTATGGCAACCTTTTTTTTTTCTTCCTTAATCATTACACATACACTCAACTTTCTTCCAATTTACTGATTTAATTTCAGTACCAAGAACAGTGCCAGGCACGCCAAATTAATCTGTTGAATAAGTGAATGTACGTAGGTCAAAGAATTTCGGAGATCTTTATTTTCCTGGAAGAAACTGTGTTTTTTATTTTTTTTAAAGATTGATTTATTTATGCATACAAGAGCTGGGGTGCAGGCCAAAGAAGTGGTGGGGGGGAGGGTGTGTGTGCGAGCATTCACCAGAGACAGAGTGGGAAGAGAACAGGCAGACTGACTGAAATACACTGCGGAGGGGAGCACTGGGAAGACAGGAGAGGTCTGCTGCGCCATATGGGTTGCTCCCTGGCTGGCCGGGGATGGAACTCATGCTGCTGAGGCTGTGGATTACTTCATAGTGCGGTGCTTTAACCCCTTGCACCACCAGGGAGGCCCTGGAAGAAACTTTCTAATGGAATTATATTTTGAAAGTATAATAAACAATACTCTCTTATGTATCTGAAATCATCATGTTCCTTTCCCACATTTTAATTTTATAGATTTCTTCTCTTTATGAATTTGATTCTTTTCATCCTCCTCTCCTTAAGCTGTAAGTTTTGTTCATTTTTACATTTAAAAAAATCAAATCTTTTTGTAAAGTTGAAGTATTTTTGGTAACATAATTGATTAGATTTCATGAGTGATTGAAGTGTGGCACCTAAGTTTACATCCTGGCTCTTCCACTTACTAGCAGTGTGGCTGGAGGCAAGTTACTTCTCCGTTTCCTCACCAGTAAAATAACAGTTGAAACCACCCTCTAGAGTTAATGGAATTAAATGCTCTAGGACCATGGTAGTACGCATTAAGCATTTTGTAAAGGATTTGCTAGAATGAGATATATTTATTAACCTAATTTATTAAGTGGTTTTAACTAGTCTATATTTCGCTTACCACTGACAGTTTATGGCGGCCCTCCCTAACTGTTGTATTCAGTTTCTCCTTGATTTGCCAATTTTGTTGATCTTTTCAAAGAGCTAACATTTGCTTTCCTTTTCTGTTTTTTGTATTCTGTATTTCATTTATTTCCACTCTGATCTTTATTATATTTCCTGATAGCTTTGGGTTTTTTCTTTTCTAGTTTAAGTGGAAGATAAGGTTATTGCCTTAAGATCTTTCTTCTTTTCTAATATAGGCATTTACAACTGTATTTCAACTTCTGTAGCTTTAGCTATATTCTATATTTTTTGACTTGTGTTTCATTCATCTCAAATTATTTTTTAATTTTTCTTACGATTTCTTTGCTCTTTTTGATATTTTGGAGTGTGTTGATTAGTTTCCATATATTTGTGAATTTCCCAAACTTCCTTCTGTTGGTGATTTCTAAGTTCTTTCCTTTTTGGTTGGAGAACATGTTTGTAATGAATTCACTTCTTTAAAATGAATTGTTTTATAGTCCATGTGGTTTTTATCCTAAGTGTTTTAGGTCTAGTTAGCTTGTAGTGGTATTTAAATCTTCTATATCCTGCTAATTTTGTCTAGTTGTTCTAGACAGAATTTTTGTTTCCGACCTTTATCCTTTGTACAGATTTCCATGTTTAAAGAATCCTTGATATATATCTTTATTGTTAGCCCTTCATCAGAAAAATGATTCATTTTGCCCTAAGATATGTCACATATCTTAGTATTAAACATTTTCTACTGTATATTATCCAGACTTTTCCTGAGTTATTTTATTTTCAGTATGGCCTTTGTAGAAGGCTGTTTTTAAGTTTTTTAAATAACCTAATTGAGTATCATTGTCTTGTGATAGAAAATATTAAAACCTGTTTTAAAAAGTATTAAATAGGGCCTCCCCTGGTGGCGCAGGTGGTTGAGCGCCGCACTGTGTGAAGCTGTCCGTGGCCTCTGCTGTGCTGGTTTGATTCTGGCCGGCCGGCAAGAGTCCTACATGGCACAGCAGGCCTCTCCTGTCTTGCCTGCTGCTCCCCTCAGCAGTGTATTTCGTCAGTCTGCCTGTTCTGTTCCCCGCTCTGTCTCTGGTGAATCCTCTTACCCTCTTGCACATCTGGCCTGTACCCCGGTTCTTGTATAAATAAATCAATCTTTTTTAAAAAAGTTTTAAATAATTTTTTTTTTTGGTTTAAATTTTGCATTGTTGTTTCCAGTCCTTGGAGTTTTTTCCTCATTAATCTCTTTATATTTTAGAAAGAAGACATATGGCTTTCTTAATTTTGTTAGGTATAACTTAAAACATTTCTTTGAAACACATTTGGAAAAAATTATTTGTTTTCAATTTCTTTTGTAAGGTAAGATGCATCCAGTTTAGCATTCTTCTGCCTTTCCCTTTCTTCATTTATTCTCTCTGATCTGGAATTTCAGACCTCAGAATTTATTATAGAGGATACTAAAACCAACTTATTTGCCTTCTTTATAGATAGCCTGTCTTCTCTTGTCTGATTGCTTTGTAGGAATCAAGTTTTATCAGTTAGGGATTTGTCTCTTGAGTTTTGCCTGATCTGTGGTGAAGTTCGGTAAGATCCAGTTCTCTTGAGCGTCTATAGTATATCTTTGCTTCTGTTTGTCCTGCTCTGGCCTTTTATTCAGTTATGACATTTATCTGTGTGTTGGCCCCCCCTTTTTTCTCTGTTCTTTTATATTTATCTATCACTCCTTCCTCAATGGTCTTATTTGGGGAGTTTCTCCAGTATAATAACCCATGTTGCTAACTTACTATTCAGAAGTTAGTATTGTGCTTTTTTTCCTGTTTTTTTTTTTTTTTTTATTTCAAGCAGAAAAGTGTAGAGACCCTACCAAATGCCTGAATACCTTTCCCTTGCTTGGTCAAATCTAAGTATTTTACTGTATGTGCTTCAAAACTGTTTTTGTAAATTTAAGACTTGTGTACCCCTGCTGTGTAATTATCCTGAATTTAGTTTTGATTTCTGTCATTCATATGTGTATTTATTACACAATAAGCGACAAACAGGGATTTTTAAAAACTATATGAATGAGATATTACACAATTGTTTGTAGTTTTTCTTCATATGTTGGGATTTATTCACGTTGATACTTAAAACATCAGTTTTCCTGGCACAAAAGCACTGGTTGCTTGTCAAACCACAGGTCTGCTGGGTGCATCTGTTCAGAAGGGGTGACTTCCTCTCAGCAATCCACTGGGGTGAGACAGAAAGGTGAAGCCTCTTTTCATCCTTACAAGGAACGACACAGGCTAATGGTGTCCCTGATTGTCAGTGCAAGTATTCTGTATCTGTCAATGTAGTCCACATTCTGGCCTCTTTCAGTCCCACTGAAATCCCTCATAGTGCTAACATACCCCAGCGAGCTTGACTCTCTGATTGTCAGGACTTGCAGTTACTTCCAGTTTTTGCTATTACATGGTGTGATGATAACATAGTTCCCCTGTTGAAGAGGAAAGTTGTATTACTGTGTAAAAAATTACTCACTGAATATTCTTCAATCTATGTCTTTTGTGTACACATACACAATTTATTTCCTATGGTTAATTCAATTGCTTATTGACTGTTTTAACAGTTTACTTTTTTTCAGATTGATTTATTTATGTATACAGGAACTGGGTGTAGGCCAGAAGTGTGAGGGTGAGAGGATTCACCAGAGACAGAGTGGGGAGCAGAACAGGTGGATGTACTGAAATACACTGCTGAGGGGAGCAGAGGGTGAGACAGGAGAGGTCTGCTGTGCCATGTGGGTAGCTCCCTGGCAGGGGTGGAATTCATGCTGCAGTGTCTGGTGATAGCTTCATAGTGCTGAGAGTTAAACCCTTGTGCCACCAGGGTGGCCCAACAAGTTATATTTTCACTAGCAATGTATTAGTGTTCTTGTTGCTCTGTATCTTTGCTTTAGTTAGACTTAAAGTTTTTGATGATCTGATGGGTTTGAAATGGGAGTTTCCTGTGTTTCAGCGTGTTTTTCTCTGATTACTAGTGACGTCGGACAACTTTTCATGAATTGATTGGCCATCCAGATTTCCTGCTTTGAATATTGTCTGTACACTTTGCTTATATTTTTTGAAGGTTTTTTCCCTTAAGATTTGCACTTGAACATCTTAAATTCTGTAGGTTACATCTTTTTGTGGCTTTGTCTTATCACTTTAGGACATGACAGAAGTCAAAACATAACTATAAGAGAATCTATTTTCTGTTAGTTTGTGTTTTTTGTGCTTTAGTAAAGTTTCTCATTCTTTTAAGGACAGAAAGATACTCTTACATAGATGTTTGGCTTTTTTTTACATTTAGTCTTCAATTTACTAGCATTTGTTTTTAATATGATATGCGTTATCAATGTAATTTTTTTAAAAGATTTATTTATTTACACAAGAACCAGTGTACAGGCCAGATGCTTGGGAGGGTGAGAGGATTCACGAGAGAGGGGAGGCAGAACAGGCAGACTGCCAAAATACACTGCTGAGGGGAGCAGTGGGCGAGACAGGAGAGGTCTGCCACGCATGTGGGACTCTCGCCGGCCGGCCGGGATAGAACCGGCACTACAGAGGCTGCGGATAGCTTCACAGCACCGCGATCAACCGCCAGCGCCACCAGGGGAGGCCCATCAGTGTAATTTCTTATCCCTCATGGACAGCCAGGTGCTCAGAACTGTTTCATTAATCTGTCATTTTCTCACTAATTTTAATGACCACTCTTAAGTTCTCATAGATATATGAAGTGCTGCTGTTGAATTTTATAATTAAAATTAATTTCTTTAATTTCATTATATCTTTACCACAGTTTCATACTTGTATGTTTTTAATTGTTCATTCAGCTGTTCAGTAAAGAAATGCTTATTGAATGCCTATTGTATGCCAGACACAGTACTAGACACTAAGATAACCGCTATAAATAGTTGCTGCCTCATGGAGCTAAATTTCTAGTGGAGAAAAAACATGTAATATATACTGTCTAGTAAATTGTTATGTCCAGAGATGATTAAGTGCGATGTATTTGAGGGAATACTTTGGGGCAGTATGCTATTTTATAGGGCTTAGGGAAGGCCTAATTGATAAGAAACCCATAGAATGGGAGGGAATAAGCCAAGTGACAGTGTCTGAGAGAGGGAAATTATAAAGATGGACCTGTGGCTGCAAGGCTCTGACGTGGAGCATACTTGATGAATTGGGCTGTTGGAAAAGTCATGATGTTTTTTTTGTTTTGTTTTGTTAAGCTTGCTTTCTTTCATGCATACAAGAACTGGAGTGTAGGCCAGAGGTGTGGGGCTGAGAGGATTCACCAGAACAGGCAGGTCGACTGAAATACACTGCTGAGGGGAGCAGCATGCGAGACAGGAGAGGTCTGCTGCGCCAAGTGGGTAGCTCCATGGCCGACTGGGGATCAAACTGCTGCTACAGTGGCTGGCGATAGTTTTATGGGACTGTGTCTTTGCTCCTTGCCACCAGGGAGGCCCTGTAGTTTTTGTTTTTCAAGCAAAAATGCTTCATGACTTTCCCAACAACGCAGTACATATTGATAAGATTCTTGAAGGCCTCCCTTTTTATTGTCTGCTTATTCTCATTTATGATAAACTTTCATGTTTACTTTTCAGCAGGGTTTTATGTAAAATGAGACTCCAGAATGGTTTTTGTTTCTTCCAGGTACTTAGGCCCAAGCCTAAATGAATGGTGTAAATTTAGTACAGCATGTAGCACCAATCTGTGACTGCAAATTTCCTTGGTAGTCATTTTTCCCATCTAGATGCCAGACTTGGCCACTTATACTTTCTTGTGTCTTGGGGTGTGGGGGGTATGGTTGGAAAGAGAAGGGTAAAGGGTATGTGGAGACATGACATAAATATTCTAATTCATCCTTTTCTCGAGGTTGTATCCTATAACCAGGACAAGCATCCTTGCTTTTAAGTTTCAGATCTAGTTCTCTGTTTCTGCACAAGTTGAAGGCCTCAATTCTGGATTATTATAATATGCTGGACTTTTGCTCTGTTAACGCGCACACTTTTCCACTTTGGGTTTTAGCTTACTCCTAATTTATGACCCTTAAGATGTTCTCTTAGCTCAGCTGTGCATGTAAAGGGATATTTGTTACAAGGCTTGAAGCAGAAAGGTTTTCAGATTATCAACTACATTACTGGACCCAAAAGCCTTTGTTCAGATTCTGCTTTACTCCTTCCACTTCCTGATCTGCTAGAGTTAGCGCCTAGCTAATGAGATACAGCTTAACAGAAGTTTTAGGACCTTCCTGGAACATGGCTGGTAAATATTTGAAGTCTGAAAAGACCTTTGTAGACTTTCCTAGTTATTTGGTGGGGGGCAGTGGGGAGTCTAGAAGAGCTCATGGGGTAGATGCCAGTACTCAAAATTCCCTAAATTAGATGCTTTTTCTTATAAATGTGTAAAGTTGTTTCAATACTTTATTAGATTCCTTTTTATTCTACTTTATGCAAGCCTAATTTGATATACTGATAAATATACTGAAATATTATCATATTCTTGGGTTAAATGCTATTTGGTGATACCTTTGGGGCATTTGAAAATTGTATTTATGAGAATTTGGAGTAAAAATTTCTGTAATCTTGTTTGCTACATGGACTGATTTAGATAGCTCATCTTTTTCTCAGGTTAGAAATACTTGAAGAATTTATGATTAAAACTTGAAGAGATAAATATGCCCCCTCAGATAAAAACAATCCTTTAGGGGTAAGCTTTGTATAAACATGATTCATTTTTCAGCTTTTATTAGGCTGATTTCTAGCAATTTTTATATTTGAGAACTTTTTAAAACATTATCACTTAGAAAAGGGATTCTTCTTTGGTTATTAAAACTGAAATTTTCTCTTGGCTGTATCCTGAAGGATCTATTTTTTTTTTAAAGATTTATTTTTATTTGTACAAGAACTGGGGTACAGTCCAGAGACAGAGTGGGCACAGAACAGAGAGACGGACCAAAAACACTGCTGAGGGGAGCAGTGGGCGAGACAGGAGAGGTCTGCCGTGCCATGTGGGTATCTTCCTGGCCGGCCGGGAATAGAACCCGTGCTGCAGAGGCTGCAAACAGTTTCACAGCACTGCGTTCAACCCGCTGCGCCACTGCGGAGGCCCTGTATTCTGAAGGGTTTATTTTATCTTTGAAGATTTTTATTTATACAAGAACTGGGGTACAGGCCAGATGTGCAGGAGGGTGAGAGGACTCACCCAGAAGCAGAGTGGGGAACAGAACAGGCAGACTGACGAAATACACTGCTGAGGGGAGCAGTGGGCGAGACAGGAGAGGTCTGCCACGCCATGTAGAATTCTTGCCGGCTGGCCAGGATCGAACCCACGCTGCAGAGGCTGCAGACAGCCTCTGCAGTGTGGCACTCAACTGCCTGCGCCACCAGGGTGGCCCTGTATCCTGAAGGTTTTAATAAAGAATCTTTTTCTCCCATAGGCCTATTTTTAGAGAAGTGGTTTTTGTTAAATCCTTTATGGTCAAAGTGCTATGAATTTAAAGTATATTTTTAAAATAATGAAAAAACAGAATTTTACTTTCATTAATCTTTCTTAAAAAGCTTTACTGTCTTCCATTCCAATTAATTTCCATTACTGGTATCAGTGATAATTTTTTACTAGGATTACTTGTCACTTCATTCTTGTGCTTTTGAGTTATAGGTAATGAATGTGTTTTGTAATTATAAAACATAAAAGAGCATTGTTTTAAGGTATAGAAATAGTCATAGTAACACAAATCCCCCAAAATACTTTTTGGCATTTTTAGAACATACAACTTCCTGAATTGGAATAATTACACATGTTCTGTGACATTTTGGGTATATGGTAAACATTTGTCTTTAAATGTTCTCAAATTTTAGTATTTCTGCGGTATTCTAAATCTTCTGTTACAAATTCTTCTTGGACTTTTGTTTGAAGGGGATAAATTAGCATTCATTTTTACCTGTGCCACTCAATAAATTAGGTGGGGGAAAGTTCCAGGATTCTAGCTAGTTTGGTCATGTCATTTAATTGGAAATTAATCCACTTAAATTGTCACCTTTATGTAACCGCTTGAAGTTAGTAATACCTTTTACATGAACCATTCAGTGGATTTTATACTATTTAAATATTTGAGGGGCTTGGTAATGAAAAATGATTAGGGCTTCACTTTCTTTATTGTACTTGTTATATCCCAGCACTGCTTTTATTTTCTTCATAGTGGATGAGAAAGCCAATACCCACCTTCTCCTCGGCATGTGCTTAGATGCCTATGCTCGATACCTTCTGTTTTCCAAGCAGCCATCACAGGCACAAAGGATGTACGAGAAAGCTTTACAGATTTCTGAAGAAATATTAGGAGAAAGACACCCACAGGTAAGGGAGGAAGACATTAAGAAGAATTATAAAACAAAGGTTTAAAAATTTATTTATGGATGAGAAATGCCACACTCCATAGAAAATGATGAATAGCAGATAGTCCTGAATGTGTCCTCTTATCTTGTGCCCCCCAGTCCATCTATTTTCCTACCATTTCGCTTGTACCCCCTAACTATTTGTTTCAAAAGGATTGAGACTGGTTAATTTCCAGTTTGCCAAAACATTTTGCAAAAGTCATAGGTTAAACATTAGAGCAGCCTTTCTTAAAGGCAGGTCTAATGAGACACCAGCTTTGGGGGACTTTATAGATTCAGTATTTTGGAATACTAAGTCTTTTTGAGGAATAGGTTAACCCTTGAAAGATCCTTGCCTTCCTCACCCATAGGGAAGATGCCAACGGGGTTGGAGGAAGAGGCAGGAAGGAGGGACTATATTAAAAAAAGAAAAATTAAAGGGGCCTCCCCGGTGGCGCAGCGGTTGAGCTCTGGGTTGCGAAGCTGCCCGCAGCCTTTGCAGTGGCGGTTCAATCCCCGGCTGCTGGGCGAGGGTCCCACATGGTGCGCAGACCTCTCCTGCTGCCCTCTACTCCCCTCAGCAGTGTATTTCGTCAGTCTGCCTGTTCTGCTCTCCGCCCTGGCTCTGGTGAATTCTCTCACCCTCCTGCGCTTCTGACTGTACCCCAGTGCTTGTATAAATAAATAAATCTTTAAAAAAAAAAATTAAAAACCAGTGACAGAATTTAAGCATACCTTGCAAAGTTTTCTATGAGACCATTTGTTAAACATTGAATTAATTTCATTTCTTTGTATTTCAAGTTCTGCAAGAGGTAAAAAGTGGATTGTTTTGCTGTATGAATGCTTAGTACCCCCAAACTAGGACACAAAATTTTAATTGGACTGAACAGGACTTGGGTAGATGAGCAAGGCAAATTAATAAGAGTCGTTAAGAAAAAACAATTTGGATTATGAATTATTTACAAGAAAAGGATTTAGAACTTTATAATGATAGAGTCCCCTTACTGGAAAACAGATGACAAATGGAATTCATATCACTAGATAGGGGTTGTCGTTCCAAGATTGCTGAACTTTAAGCAACAAGATCATTATGTTGTCTTTTTGCTGTTATTTTTCACTTGGTGCTTGTAATTTGATAATTAGTTCAGTTAATAAGTAATATCCTGTTCCCTGGTTTCTAGATTGGCATTACTTTGCGGTCTAATGGATGTGCACTGTACAATATGAATGATAAATTCACATAATTTGTTAAAAGGCTGGTGTTCCTTACTTGTCTGTGGAGTAAGATGAAATGATTGACTATATTGAGTTTGTCAAACCTAAAATTAACAGTAAATCTCTGTAGGTGTGTTTAAGAAAATGATTCGTTTTTTCTTTTGTGTGTAGACCATCGTGCTGATGAGTGATCTGGCTACTACCTTGGATGCACAGGGCCGCTTTGATGAGGCCTGTGTTTATGTGCAGAAAGCATCTGATCTGGCAAGACAGATAGAACATCCTGAGCTACACATGCTGCTCAGTAATCTAGCTGCAATTCTAATGCACAGAGGTAGGAAGCAATGGAAACTTGGTGACTTGCTTTAAAGAGAAATGCCATTGGGTTTAACGAGGGCAAGGGGAAGGCTGCTTCTGAACTGAAGACTGGCTGAATGAGAATAGAAAAAAGATATACCATTGTGTTAAACTTACTTTAACTTACACAGCCCTGCACTAGCCTGCTGAACCACAAGCTAGAGAAAACTTTGTGATGATAGTACCTTTTTTCTTGTGCTATACATTTCTAAATGTTTTCACTTGAACAGTTTAACTTGCTCTCACAGTGCACTCATAAAGCTGGTAAGACACAGAATATCAGATATACTTGGCTAATGGAATGGGGCCCTTGGGTCTGTCAGAAAGCACAGTTAGGAAATCCCATGGTACTCCCTGGGTTGGAGCTCTATACTTTGGGCTGGCCTGTCACGTGGGGATGGAATAAGGCAGCACCGGCTGTATCATCACTAGTGCTTTCTCTTTAGAGCCACTTTGACAACCTACGTTTTTCTTATTCTTCCTTTTCTTTGGGTTATTTTAGAACGATATGCACAAGCAAAGGAGATCTACCAGGAAGCCCTGAAGCAAGCAGAGCTGAAAAGAGATGAGGTTTCTATACAGCACATCAGGGAAGAGTTGGCTGAGCTGTCAAGAAAAAGTACTTTAACTTAATTATGTCAAACTGTAAATCCCTTTTTGTTGAGGGGTAGTTCCAGTAATAGCTATTCTAGTGTCAGTGGCACCCAAATCAATGGCTTAAATCCTTTGTCTTTAATGTTCTAGTTTCTTCACCTGAGATATGTGAAGGAAAAATTGTATACACTGCCACTTTTAAAGGAAAGACAACTTCCACTCCCAACTGATTTTGACTTCTAAGGACAAATTTGTCAAGTGATGCTTTTCATTTGTGACACATGATTCCACGCTGTTTGTGCTGGTCTAAGATATATAGATCTCTATAGATTAAGATGAGCCAGTTTTCCTCTGGAGTGGGTGTGTGGTAATTCAGCCAGGTTTCTACCATGAGATTTGGTCCACTGATTTGCTACCCTTTTTTCTCTTATTTTTTCAATATCTGGAAGACCAGAGCTACCTGTCTCATGACAAAGGGGGATTATGGTGAGTTACTTTTCTTATAATTATTTAATGAAGCCCACTTTGGGATTTAATGCATAAGGAAGAAAAGTGGTATCTTACTTTGCCTCCAGCATAAAATTTTAAGTGAAAATTACACACTTGCAAGTACAGCACCCATTTGATTTAAAAGTCACCTGTATGTTATTGTACATATATGGTTATATACAACTGAGATGTAATAACCTCTAGTTGTCTGAGCATTCAACTTCCTTTGCAGTCTAGGGAAAGTAACAGTCAACTGAGGAGCTCTTTATAGAATCATGCACCCAGATTCAACTCCAAACCTTCTGACTTAGGGGCAGGGCCCTACAAGTATATTTAGTGCTTCTCTAGTAAGTCTGATGTGTACTTGGTTCAGAAGAATTATTGACCTGGATCCTAGTTCTTGCTTTTTGAGTTTGGGTCTCAATAGCCTCATCTGTAAAGTTAGGAACAAATGGGAGGAGTTACTTGGTCAGGTGACTTTAAATGAATACACTGCCTCAAGGAATATAAATACAAGACACATAAGTGGATGTTCTTACCTCAGCAGTCTTACAACTTTTCCAGATACTGTGAAGGAACACTGTTATTGTTGATACACCTTTGGGGACGTTAAGTGGGACTGATATGTACATACTGGAAGAACCCTTTCATAATAAACTAGAGACTATAACAACATTGTATGTATTCCGTAGTGTTTTGAGTTTCTCATAAAAAGAAAGTTTACAGAAAAGTTAATGGAAATAAGCCTGAAGGTCCAGACGCTCAGGGATTGATTAGACTAAAACTATAATTTTATATATTGCAGATGTAAATTACTTTGTCTAAGTTCATCTATTTACCATGAAGCTAATTTCTTTAATGAAGTCTAACTTAAAATGAAGCTATAAATCAAATTTAGTGCAACCCAAACCCAGTCTTAATTTACTTTTTAAAAAATTGTCAATTACTCACCTTTTGCATTGAGAATGTTTTCACCTTTTCACAATTGCAGGAGCTACTGAAAGTTAGATCTTTCACTCCAGGTTTAGGAATTTTTGATCCTTCACAATAATTCAGTTCATGGTCCCAGTGATAGAAAAACTAGTTTTCAGAAAGCAGTCTCTCTTCATGAGGGTGTTCTCATTAAAGTTCATTTGCACTGTCTTTAAATTAAAGCAAGATAGCAAAGCAGGAGGACTGATCCCCTTTACACATCTGAATTCAAACTGAACTGTTAAAAAGTAAATTTATGAATGATGTCACTAGTTTTAAGTGGATAGTTTTAAAAATATTGATAGAAACTCAGCATACTCAAAGAATCATAAAACTTCCTGTCATAAATATGCACTGGAAATTTGACTGTCAGAGTACTCCTGTGAATAGTTAGGAAGACCTTAATTTAGTTCTTTGTACTAAAAACATCATGCATAACGATGTACCTTCGGAACACTGCAGTCTCAACCTGCAAAGAGGATTATGCCTTGATTTACAGCCAACTTCAAGTCATCACTGTCAGCGCTGTGACTGCCATTTCAGTCTTGGAAAGGTGGACAGCTACCCCACCCAGATGATTGTTCTCCATAGGTAAGCCATGTGAGAATTCTGTCTTTCCATTCTTCTGAGCTAGGAAATGATAGCGGATTTCATCTCTATTCTCAAACCTCTTCTCCAGGTGACGGTAGATGAAGACACACATACATTGTGATGGGGTGAATGATTTACAGCCGTTCACCTTGGGATCCTTACATGGGAATGCAAAACCAACAAGTTAGGCTCTCATCTGACACTGTCTTAACTGTTATAACTTGACGTAGCTTAAGACCCTCCAAGTTACAGAAAAATACTACCGTTATTGCGCCTGGGTCATTTGACGATGTAAATTATTAACAAACTAAAATACACCAGTACCTGAAAAGTTTTTAAGTAGAACATTTAGTTAATACCAACTTTCCAAGTAGTAGGACTCTGACCCCTAAGCCTGATTTAAAGTTTACTTGGAGGGACCATAAGTGTAGAAAAGTGGAGTAGTAACACAACTAAAGGCTTTAACTTTAGACAAGATGATAGTTCACAGTTAATAACTGACAGAGGCAGGCGAAGTATTGAGCCAGTGTCCTCATCCATAAAATAGGGTTAAACGCCAATGCTACAGGGTGATGTGTGAGTCTCAAACACAAATGAAATACTTGTTACAAAGGAATGGATAATCATAGAGCTGCTAATTTTATCATTTGAGAAACATTAATTTCTCCCCTTGATAATCATCAGTGGCATTCTCTCCAAATCATTAATTATATATTGTGGAAGGGTGCTTCAAGGCAATGCTAATGTGTGAAAGACCCTAAAAATTCAGCAAGCAACTGTTAAAGATAAACGGATCCTTTTGTACCATAATTATTTTAAATTGTGTTTTAAATTACCTGCTCCTTGAGATTCAGTGAGACAAAAACAGCCCATAAACTTGCTCACACAGAATAATGGCGCATAGAAAGGACCACGTGTTCACCATGAGAGTGCAGGATGCAGCACAAAGCAAATCTAAAAGACTAAAAATTCTATACACACATATCCTAACTCAACCAGTAATATAATATATTGCGTTTTTCTTTGAAACCTGTGACACCAAGAGTCTTAAGTCACAAATAACCTATTGTTGCTGTGGACAGGGTAGTCAAATTTATTTCAAAACAAAAGCTTTGTTGGGCTGCATCAAATGCAGGAGAAAAGGAATACTTGGGCATGGTTCAGTTACCAGTGTGCATAACAGTGAGGTATGCCTCAAATAAGCCTTTAAAACTTTAGAAACGATCTATAACATACCCATGCAGTAATATTTTTTTCAGTGCTACTAATTAAAAAAAAAGTAAAGCCTGCACTGGAAATTTACAATATGGCAGAATTTGTTTCTCCTACCTTTGACCCTAATATGTTAATTTACAGATAGTGCTCACAGGGTCTATGTTAAAATCTAAACATTTCCACAAGATCTTAAACATCACCAGGAAGCTGAATTGAGAAGAAACAAAATTGCATAAAAGTACAAATGCCCGTGACAGCCAACATTATGTAACTGGGCTGTGTGAGGTTGTTTAGAAGGCAAGGGTTAAAAAGACGAAAAGATCTTTAAAAATTTATCCCCAAAGTTGATGTGCTGATTTGAACATAAGTACACCAGATACTACAGCAAGGGGAAACACTGCAAAAAAAGTAATCTATTTACAGAAGAGTGATTTAAAGACATTATGGTTTTCTTTACAAACAGATATAAGAACAGGAATTGTCCACTTTTTAAAAACTCTACATTCTCTATTATTATAATCCACTGAATTGCCTGTGTCAAAGGCAGCCCCCTACCCCCACCCCCATTTGACTCTCCAAATAAATTTCCATCATTTCTTCATCCGTGGTCCAGGCTCTCCTGAAAAGTCTCTGGGCACATGTCATGGAGACAAGTTTTTTGACTTGCAATTAAAAATAAAACCACCAATAACTAGAAATCCCACCCCTGTACCCTGGCACCATCAAGACCCCTGTTCTGTGCAGTTCAATCATCACTGTCCGACAGCGTCTCGTATTGTGCTGAGAGCAATGGGGCAGGCTCTCGCTCCCAAATCCTGTTCTGTTGGTGAGGAGCTGCTGGGTTCACAGAAGAGGGGGCACATGCGATTGGTGTTGGTGGTGTACTGCTGAGCATCCGCATAGTCAGAGGATTATAAGGAAATTGAGTTGAGCCTGATAAAAGAAAAATTAGGTTTACATTGTCATGAGCTTTTTTGCTATTTCACCCAATCCAGCTTTTACAGGATGGAGGAGACAGGATTACTAAAACGGTCATGTGACACTAAGAGCAGAAACAGCATTTCATCAAGTTAATCGCATGAATGATACAATAATTCTTCCCCTAAGAGAATTTGATAAACAAATTTTCAAACTAATATCTATTTTTCATGTGGCATGAGAAGTTTATAAAGTAAAAACCTTAAATTATACTGATAAAATATTCACAGGAAACTATTTCTAAGTGGAAATAGCACATTTCAAATTTTTCACTGATGTGTATATTTAATCCCTAAGGAAAGTACAGCTTTAAGATCCCTAAAATCAACAAATTCATAGCAAACATCCCAGTTTTATTTTAATAAAGAAAAGTCTGTTCCTTTGTAAGACTTACCATTATCATAGTAGGTTTAAGAAGAAAAACAGCTTACAAACAGGCACAAAATGGAAAGGTTAGTAAATATTATTTTTCATCAGTTTGTACAGACATAGTGAGCTACAAAAATACGGTTTTAAAAAATATTTCTTCCCACTTCTGACTTTCTCTGGGAATGGCTAAAGTTCTTGAAGCTCCCATTTACATTGGGGTACAGTTCATGAAAACAGAAACCACAGACTCAGTCACTTTGCACATAGCAAATATTGGCTACCAGCATAATACAGAAGCAAGGGGAGGGGATGACATGTTTTTCTATCTCTTTCTTGGCAGTCTTAAAGTTTTTGAGGTTATATGCATTCAATTGCTGTTCTGGAAGTGGAACATATAATCAATAACAGTAATGGAAATATAGTTTTCTAAACAAAGTTTCTGGTTTTTAGAAATACTAACTAAGGCGTAGATCAAAAATGAGACTTTATTTTTAACAATAAGACCGTAAGTTCCTTACCTGTTGAAGAGGGCCTATCTTCCCAGGCCCATCCTGGTGTCTGCCTGTGGTAATCCCCTTCAGAATGTACAGAGGAGACTGAAGAGGGCCTTTCAGTTCCTAAGTAGCCTTGCCCAGGGATAGGAGATTTAGATTTCCTGCTATTTGATTTGCTGATCAGCTTTGGTTTGCAAACTCCTGAAAGTGAAAGTTAAAATAAATTACTATTGATATACAGTAATTATGTCCTCAACCCCACCAAAATGTTAATGATTATATATGGTAACTGAAAAGGCAGAATGGTAAACATGAAGAATCCAGATCCTAGTAGCCAATGTAGTTTTTGAAAAATGCTATTTAAAAGAAAACCAGAATCGTAGCAACCAATACCAAAAAAGGGGTATGTCCTTAAGCCATAACCTTAAAAATGTGTAACCAAAGAATAAAATTTCTTTTAACATTGGTGTTTTCCCTTGCCTTGGAGCACAGAAACTACTTACAAATTAAAAAGTCTTATTAAATCCTAGCTAATAAGACACCTCCCTGCCATCCTCCAATTTAACAGAGTAGTTAAAGGGAAAAAACTAGCACTACAGGACCCAGCAGAGGCTTGCCAAGACCTGGTGGCCCTTTCTATTTATCCAGTCTGTTTAGTTGGTGAACTCAGCATAAATTCATAGGTGTGGGATGTCCCTGTCTATAATGTAGCTTTAAAAAGAAGAGATCAGAATCCAGGTCACCAACAAACTTTTTCCCCCAAACAGAATTATTACACCTCTGCACCAAGATTTCCAGGGGGGAAAAAAGTGGGTAGAAAGCAACATCTAGCCCTTGAACTATCTGGAAAGAGAAGAAATGCAAATCCCTAATGATAAAATAAAGACTAAGGTGGAAATAACTTCATATACTGAAGAAAAACTTTAAAAAATACAAAGTCAGCTTAGATAAGAATAGAAATCAAAAGAATAGAAATCCAGTTAAGAAAGAGATTAAAAAAAAAAGGCTTACGAGACAAAATACAACAAGGGCCACAATAAACACAATGAAAAGGGAATTCGTACAAAGGAAAAAGTTTTGAGATAGACAGTAAAAGCAACATAAAGAGCAAGATGACTAAAATAATTAGAAGGTAGTAGATACAGAGGACAAAGACTATCAGGCAAAAAAGTAATTGTTGAGAACTGAAACAATGTGGGGACGGGGGCAG
Source organism: Talpa occidentalis (assembly GCF_014898055.3). Lineage (NCBI taxonomy): Eukaryota > Metazoa > Chordata > Mammalia > Eulipotyphla > Talpidae > Talpa > Talpa occidentalis. Next base: position 98,470,263 of record NW_023605083.1, on the reverse strand, counting down.
AGGGTAGGTTGGTGTAATGGTCTCTACAGGTTTGAGAAAAGCAGGTTTCAAGAACATAACCTGCCAGGCTCGTGTTTCAAATATAAAGACAAGACTTTCTCATTCATGAAAGATCTTAAAATATAATACCCCTTTTAATCCAATGCAGTAAGAAACCTTACCAAAAAAGAAGCGCTGTAATAAGTAGATTATACAACCAGGATAACTGTCATTTCCTAACAGTCATCAACATTATAATCTTAAGATACACACATTTAAAATTAATGCAGTGCTAGGTTCATGTAGAAAGGAGAAGATAATGTTGTGCTTTAGATCAGGAAATGCCATATATATGTTAAAAAAAATACATAAAGACTTTTAATCTCATTCTTAGTCACAGTGAGATAGTTTGCTTGGTGATTACAGAGAAAAACAAACCTAAACTAAAGCTGAAATATTAGTTTACAAAAGATTAAGAAAAAACTATATATACACACATGAAAAACTTGGTGTCACGGTACTTTATATGTTTGCTTTTAAATGGATGTATAAAATGATCTCATTCTAATAACCCATTTTTACCTGTGTAATGATGCTTATCAGATAATACTAGCTTTCAGGTGATGTGGTCATAGGGTTTTTGTTTTCTAATTCTTCTATGGCTTACACTGAGCCTGTCATTTTTTAAATAGAATAATAGGTCACTTTCGTTCCAAAGTAGAGTATGAAATTGTACTTGTGTTACAATTACAGTGTATGACTAGAGATAAAGATGATGCAAACAAAAATAAAATGACAGCTGGAAGATGACATTATGGGTAAAACTAAAGTCCTCAGATGTCACTTTCAGCATAAAGGTCTTTTAAGTAAAATCTCTTATTGATGCATTAGAACTTGGGAAACTGGTTTTTTCTTCAGAAAGACAACCGAAGAGCATTAAAATGAAAACTTTACCTGAATGAGGTGATGGGTCCCCTTCCTCTCTCCGTGTCTCACTACTGGTCACAACTGAGGTGTTGGCACCACCAGGCACTACTCCCACAGGTTGGGACATGACAACTCCATGATCCTCAACTTTGTCATCAAAGTTTCCCATGAGAGCCTTCCTGATAATGTCTTCAAGACCAAGATTACTGGCAGGATCGGCAAAAGAATGACCTCTAGAGCTAACTGAGCCTAAAAGAAAACCACAGCATTTCTGCTTATTTCTGTCAGGAAACAGGTGTACAGACTACATACAGGCCTTCAGGCTACTACATACACATAGTACCTCGCAAGTCACCTAAAACATTACCAAGAGCTCACACAGAGGGCACCTTAAGTCTACCACTATCAACTCAAGAACCTTTTTTTTTTTTTTTAGTAAATGAATCCATCATCCATTTGTGTTATTCAATAGTTCCTAGTTTTTATACTGCTCTTTTGATAGTTTTGATAGTCGTTCGCATATCTTTTCAACAAGTATTTAATCTCAATTCATTTTTTACTGCTATTATCTCCTCCCCACCTAAATGATGAACTTTTTTCACTTTCACATACTGGAGCAGTTTCCTGGCTAATAGTTAGTACTCAATATATATTTGCTGGAATGACTGCTATTATACCATTTTCTTTTAGGTCAATAATGTATTTTGAATCTTACCCGAGGTAGTGACTGCTGGCAGATTAAAGATCTCAGTTCCTGGCTGGGCAGCTGCTGTATTAAAACAAACATTCACATTAACTGAAATGTGATAATCATGTTCACATCAAAATAGAGAAAGTCTCAAAATATAATCCTATAGTGAATTTAACCTTTTTATTTTTACTATCTCAACCTTATTTTTCACCCCTTGAGGTAAAGATAAAATGAAAGAAACATTTTTTAGAAGAAGGAAAAAAAATTAGGTGAAGTAGGAAAATCAGAACAGGGGTAATATAATATAACCCAGGAGGGAAAGACTGCTTTGCTTGAGAAATACAAACAGGAGAAAGTTGCCCTCAGAATAAGAATTCATGCTCGCTAAAAGAGAAAACCTGTTAAGATGAACCCTGCAAATATCAAAGTTTGAGGCAGCCTGAAATTAGATCCAGGGAATGATACTTGAATGCACAGTATGAAAATGACCATGTACTGCACTACCATGGTTGCATGTAATCTATTTTTTTTAAATTTATTTATTTATGCATACAAGAACTGGGGTACAGGCCAGATGTGTGGGGGGTGAGAAGATTCACCAGAGACAGAGTGAAGAACAGAACAGGCAGATGGACTGAAACACACTGCTGAGGGGAGCAGAGGGACTAGACAGGAGAGGTCTGCTGTGCCATGTGGATAGCTCCCTGGCAGGCTGGGGGGAGACTCGTGCTGCAGTGGCTGCGGATAGCTTCACAGTGCTGTGCTTAACCCCTTGCACCACCAAGGAGGCCCATAATCTATTCTTATATTACTACATGATAAGACAAAGACTGCTTCATTCTTTTCATTCTTGCTGACTTTTAAGTTGTAACTGGCAATTTGAGTGACAAAACCTGGGAAAACCTACGAGCTACCTAGAAAGCACTGTGCCAGAAACAGAAGGAATTTGGAGTGTTTTCATTACTTCTTCCAACTTGATGCTAAGAATTTTAAAGAGAAAGAAGAATTTAGGAAGTAAGTGGGTGGGGCTAACCGAACAATGCCCCAGAGAGTGTGGAGTTTTGGGTAAAACAGACGGATGGACTCATCTAGGGATGAGACCTGTCTGTAAAGATGGGAGCACATGTGCCTACAAATGCTCTCCAACAGGGAGACTTTAAACTGGTGGCAAGTTTAAACTTTAAAATCTCTATGAAGAACTATAAAATGATTATGGATTGTGGCCTCCTTAATTACTGATCAGATAACAGTAATGATAAACTAAACCTGAAGTAACACAAAGTGTAAAAATACCTTTAATAGTTATCACAAGTTTGTTAAATAGGACTCATTTATTTTACAAACACTTAAGCAGTTATTTGGGTGAACCATAATAAAATCACATTGATCAAAAATGGTCAGGTGAAGACCGTTTCATACAGTTTAACCAGGACAGTACTAAGGTACTGTACTTAAAATGCACTGCTTCCTTTACCTATGGAGCTTACAGTTCAGTGTGGTGCTTTCTGAGAATATCAAATCAGAATCAAATGGGTAGCTTAGTAGAAGTACCAATTTCTACATTCTTGGGGGCCTATAGTAGATGTATTTAACAAGAACTCCAGGTGACTGTATATTAAAGTTTGAGGACCCCTGGTTTAAAACAGATAGGCAAACTTAAGAGCAAGATAATAAGAAATGAGGAGAAAGGAAGACAAGTATTTGACAACTATTTTGGGGGCAGACTTGACAGGAGGAAGTAGCACCATCAGGAGATAAAAGAGGAAGAGGGATGATTGCCAAGAAAGTGATTAGTGGGGCCACTGTAGAGGTAAACGTGGTGGGGAAGGAGGGATAGATTTCTGTGTAATGTATAGGTGTGGACTATCTCACTTTAGACATTTAAAAGAGCCAACAGGGTATTCAAGAAGGAAGGACATGTGCAAAGATACATACATGGAACTTAGTAGAAAAAGCTGAACTCCAGATATAAATGTGAGAGTTTTTGGCAGTTTAAACTTCCGGACTGCATGAAATGACTCAGATTATTACAGTGCCTGAAATGAAAAAGGCTAGAAAGCGATCTTTGGGAGAAAGCCAACATTTAAGGTCTAGGCAAAGCAAGACTAAGTTTCTAAGGAAACAAGAAATGGCCGAAGAAGTGGAGTGACAGACACAGGAAAAATTATCTGAAAGCCCAGAAAGAAAGTATTCCTGGAAGAGGAGAGTGGCTCATGAGTGTCAATGACTGTAGGAAATTCAAATAAAATGCGTTTTAAAGAATGAAGGTTTGTGAATTAATAAAGTCAGTGATGTCCTTGATGGGAACATTGAGTTGAAGCAAAGCTGCCCTGGTTGCCTGATGGCTTTCTCAGTTCCACCTCCCAGTGAGGTCTGAATGGGATCCCAGAGCCCACTAATTCCGTAATACAGTCCCTTAATTGTTCCTTTCTTCAGTAAAGAACCATTCTCATAATAAAAAAAAACCCAAATTTTGTTAATACTTGCCTTAAAACATCTTCTGTTAAACAAGTTAGAAACTTGTTTCATACATTATACCCTTTTAGAGAGTCAAGACCATCTATTATACTGAAAGCATCAAACATCATGCTCTGATCAAGAAATTAATGAATGAGAGCTACTGCATAAGAACAATGGAACCCCATTACTTAAGAGAAGAAAACTATAAGGTAGGTAGGCTTCTTAAATTCACATGTGGCATTTCCCTGTCATACAATTTTCCCCCTAAAAAAGTCAAAACAGAGAAGGTGAGTATAAACCATATATAAGGTGAAACCGTTCTTAAAGACTGGCTGCTCTAAAAATTCCATGTCCCTATATGTTCTAACAGATTCATCTCTGGATTCTAAGAGAATATGAAAATGACAGCCTTATACCAATTATTGGTAACATCTGAGGAGCTGTAAATAATAAAATCATTGAAGACTGGACAGAAAAATGCTACAGCATTTTTAAAAAGAAGAGAGGATTTATAATTGCCCATTTTTGCTTTGGAGAGGGATCGGAGGGAGGGCGGAGCACAAGGGACTGAGGTGATGATGCACAAGTGCATTGGTGTAGGAAACAATATGGGGACTATACCTGAGGGGGTGGGGGAAGCAAATATTGTTTAAAAATAAACAGTGATGTAAAAAATTAACATTAAAAAGAAGAGAGGATGTGTGTAAGCCCAATGGCAATTCTGGTCAGCATTCTAATATTTATCTTTTAGCTGATTTGTTCCCACTTAAAAAGATAATCTAGTAATTCAGAGCTACGTTAAGTTCACAAACAATAAATGACAGTGGGCTCATCCTTTTTTTTTTTTTTGCTGCTCAACATTCATTAATCACAGTGTCCCTAATTCAAAGACACATCAATAGCCTACAATTTATTAAATAGCCTACAATTTAAATACAAGTTAAATAGCCTACAATTTATTTTCTTTTGACAGGGTCAGGCGACTAATAATACACCATAGATGACAGAAATAAAGCAAACTGTGGTAATCCCAGTTTTCTGAAAGCATCCAACACAGTCTCTCTGTTTCACTGGATATACTTGAGGGAAAGATGCATGAGTAAGACTGGGTGATAATAGGAGTGAATAAGCTGGACATCAGTGCGAGAGGGGTTCCATTAAGCATGCATATCAACTGAAAGGAAAGGCTTGGATGTCAGAGAGCTTATCTTACTGTATATTTACCAGTAATCTGGGTGCTGACACTGAGTACAGAGCTATGAAAAATCAGTATATCATTAGAAGCATGGACTTTGGAGTTAGAGCCACATTACTTAGCTAGCTCTGTAACTTGCAACAATTATTAAACCTCTCTGAATCTCAGTTGCCGCAGAGAATTATGCTATGTGGTGTGTCTGTTGTTAAGATTTATGCATTCATATCTGTGTGTTTAGAATAGTAAGTGCTACATATAACTGCTACCATTAGTAACGATATATTTTTAGATGGTGGATTTATCAGATCTGGACTTGAATGTCTGAACTGATATCCAGAAAAGACATAGGAATAGTAGTTGTAATGGTACAAGCACAGACTGCTTATCCTCCACTTGGAACCAGTAACTACAAAACTACAGAAGGTAAAGATACAGATCAAGAGCAGCACATGAAAAGAGACCTTGGCATGGATAGTCTTATTAATAAGTGCACTATGACTTAGTGCACTATGCCAGTGTAGGTTGCAAAAATAAATCCTAATAACAATCTTAGACATACAGAACTGACCACTATGCAGAACCTACTAAAAGATTAAATGTTTTTAGTGGAAAGCAACTGGGATGACAGGAGTTCATCCACCATGTGATACACAACTGATGAAGCGGGACATTTATAGAGACAATAAACTTGAAACACATGACCTGTCTTTAGATATCTGAAGAGAGCTCATGCAGAGAGGGCCCAAATCAATTAAACTAAAACAAGTAAAACTGGAGTTAATCCAGTGCCACACATCAGAAAAAGTTTTCCTAGACCCAACATTTGTTCAAAGAGAAAATGGACAGCTTCAGCAAGTAGTAGGTTCCCACTCCCTAATTAGGAAATCTTCATGTACTGGCAGATATTTCAGAAGGAACTCAGATATGGTTGGACAGATGCCTAGTGCAGCCTTCAAACTCAAGGATTACATGACAGGTAACACTGGAGATAATATTAATGCATGTTTTATTTGGGGTGAAGGAAATCCCACTTACCCATATCAGAGTCACCTCCACCAGAGGAGTTCAACTTACGAAAAATCTCCTGCTTCTTTGATTTAACCATGGGTGATGTGTTTTCAAGCTTGGTGAAGAATGAAGGCAAGTAGCTTATACTCCCCGGTGAGCGGGAATCATTCCTGTTAGGAAACATTTATGTCTGTTATCACCATGTACTCCTGACCCTGTCAGTGGTAATAAAGTTGGAGAATATCTGGAAAACTACCACTTCCCTATCTTGATTATCCCTACAGAATGATAAATGACCATAAGCTGGTTAATGTGTCATTTGAGGACACAAATACTTTATCACTCAAGCTGGAATCATAAAATTAGGGTTGGAATGGAGATAATCTAGAGCAGATTCTTAATAAGGAATGAACAAGCAGCAAATGGATGTTAATGGGAAAACTCACAGTTTATCCTGATGCTGGCTGTTAAGAGCACAAGCACTGATAGAATTATGGTTTCCACATAAACTGTACTGGCAGATATTTGACTAGCAGAATTACTCTGAAGTACAGTAAAATTCTAGTAGCTCAAATGCCTATAAGATAGCAAGATTCACACTTACGCAATGAATAACTGGACTTAAAATAGCCATGATGCATAAAATGAAACTGCCCATTTGTCAGAATAACTTCAAGCTTCCTACCACCTGAGCCGAGTTTCAAATAAAGGGTTCTTTGTTTTATTGGCAGCTTTCTATACTAACAAATATTAACAAACACATTTCCCCTATAGCTCAAGACCACTGAGAATCTAGCTAGAGCCAGAGATGATGATGATAAACATATGGAAGACTACTGATAATCTAATAGCTTAATCTGGCCACGTGGATTCATTCATGACTCAACAAATCAGTAAGACCTTGGTGTCCGACCTCAAACTCAAGAACTTAGCAGAAAACATGCATGTGTATAATTAAATTTAACATCGCTCCCTCCCCAAATATGGATTTTCCTCCTCATTTCATTGTAAGGTACCAACATCTCTTTGGTTGCCTATGAATATACACAATAACAACTTAAAACTTAGTTAAGATATGCACTAACAGCTTGTAGTGAGATACACCTTGGTTTAAAACTGGACTATCCTTCTTAGTATCAGTATGATTATGGTCAAATGATGTATCACCTCTCAGAGCATGAAGGAAGGGTGTTCCACATCAAGAAAACAGCTTGAGTATGTACTGAAAGGAATTCAGGGAACAATAATTGATAAGGACAGACAATAAATTGTAAGGGTGAAGTTGCAGAAAGTGAAGATGAGCAGCGTGAATCTAGTCATGAAGGAATGCAAATGCCATGCTACTGACTTGCTACTGATCCTTTATGAGTTTTAGACAAATCACTGGTGGAAGTGGATTGGGGACGACTAAACCAAAGGCATCTAATCCAAAGGAGATAAAAATCCAGTGATTCATAGGGTTAGGAACAAAAAGTATGTGAAGTAGTTCAGCACAGGTGTTCGTTACTTCCCTTTCACATGCAGGCAACAATTCCTGGTACATAGCAAATGGATGGGTCCGCACAGATAAAAGTTTTTAACAAATATCTAGAACAAATTAATTTCAAGGATGACGAATATTTTTTTCAATCTATTTAAAGATTACAGTTTTTCAGTTTGGTATTGGAACAAAAACAGACACACAGACCAATGGAACCGGATAGAGAGCCCAGAAATAAAGCTGCACTTATATGAACAACTAATCTTTGACAAAGGAACAAAGAATATGCAATGGAACATGGACAGTTTGTTCAATAAATGGTTACTGGGAAAACTAGACCTCCACATGTGAAAAAATGAAACTAGACCACTACCTCTCACCGTGTACAAAAATCAACTCAAAATGGATAAAAGAACTGGACATAAGACCTGAAACCATAAAATATATAGAAGAAAATATTGGTAAAACATGCCAAGACATACATCTCAGAAACATCCTTAAAGACTCATTACCCAAAGCAGGGATAGTGAAGGCAAAGATAAACACCTGGGATTACATCAAACTGAAAAGCTTCTGTACAGCAAAAGAGACATTAACCAAAACAGACACCCCACTGATTGGGAAAAATCTTTGCACTCCATTCAAGTGATAAGGGACTGATCACAAAGATAAACAAAGAACTCACAGGGCTCAACAAAAACAAAATAAACAATCCAGTCAAGAAATGGGCAGAAGAACTCAAAAGACATTTCTCCAAAGAGGAAATGCAAATGGCCAACAGGCATATGAAAAAATGTTCAACATCCCTTATCATCAGGGAAATGCAAATCAAAACCACACTGAGATACCACCTTACACCAGTAAGAATGGCACATATCAAAAAAACAACAACAAACGTTGGCAAGGATGTGGTGAAAAAGGAACTCTCCTACATTGCTGGTGGGAGTGCAAACTGGCCCAACCATTGTGGAAAGCTGTCTGGAGGTTCCTCAGTCTACTAAAAATGGAGCTACCATATGACCTGGCAATTCCACTGCTAGGGATCTACGCAACGGACACAAAAACATTGATTCAAAAGAGCACCTGTACCCCTATGTTTATTGCAGCACTATTTACAATAGGTAAAACCTGGAAACAACCCAGATGCCCAAAAATAGATGACTGGATCAAGAAGGTGTGGTATATATACACAATGGAATATTATTCAGCAATCAAAAAAGATAAACTCGTGCCATTCGCAGCAACGTGGATGGAGCTAGAAGGAATTATGCTCAGTGAAATAAGCCAGAAGGAAAAAGAAAAATATCGATGGTTTCACTTATAGCAGGAATATAGGGGAACCAAATAAGACACCAGTGTAAAAAAATAACAACAGTACAAAACACAACAAAGCAAAAGCAGACAATTATAAACCAGAGACATCCTGCAGGGGAGGAGGAGGGAGAGGAGTGAGAGGGAGGGAGGGAGGAGCACAGGGGACTGTGGGATGGTGCATGGGTGCCTTGGGGAAGGAAATTCTATGGGGACTCAATCTGAGGGGGTGGGGGGAAGCAAATATTGTCTAAAATTTTTTTTAAATGATGTTAAAATAAAAAATAAAAAAATGCAACAAGAAATAAGCAAAAAAAAAAAAAAAAAATCAGGTTTTTTCATTACTATCTACTGGCATTCAGTCCCTAAGAAACTAAACTAAATGATCCTCTTGGATTCCTATTCTGAGATAACCGGAGGAGAAAAGGGACTGAATTAACAAAAACTGACAGGCAGCAAGTGCGCACATGGAACTGTGTGGCAGGAGGGGCTCACGCCTTACCTCTGTTCTGCAGCTTCGGCTCCTCTCTGAGACAGCAGCAGCACGCTGTCCTGTTTCTCATGCACAGCTGGCACCTGCGGTGGGGATATGGGCTCATAGGGCTCCGAGGAGACGTGACTTCTCTCAGGGGATTTTCCAGGCCTAATAGCATACATACAAAATATTAGATTGTGCTCCTAGGGTTCACTTGCAAATTATCCTAAACAGAAATTGGCTAAATCATTATTTCATTCAGGGGAAGGAATCAAAGTTGCAAATTAAGATCAGAAAGAATTGCATCAGGTATTCACAATATACCCAGTTATCAAAAAATATTCTGTCGTCATTGTTTCATCTGTGCCTGCCCAGCAGATCTGGGAGCCTCATCACAGACAGGCAGCAGGGAAGGCTCCTCAAGAGGTCACTGTGTGCTCTAGCATCCGGTCCCACCATCTTACCCTTGGCAGCCCTGCCACATTAAAAGCCTTCAAGGATTTTAATGCTGACTTTGAGTCACGACTTACCACGTTTTTCCCATTAAGTTACAAATAAAGGACTTGAGTACTAAACTGGAACCTGAGGAGTTCAGGCAAGTCAAGATAGGCTTGAGTTGTACCATTTAGGAATGAGCAGTTCTCTGCAATTTAATATTTTTCCTCTGGATACTATCTTGGTAAGGATAATGTGAGATAAACACATTCAACCAAAAATAGTTTTGACTTAGCAACTATACATAACCTTAAATATTTGCTTTCATTACTATTACTATATATGAACATATATGGGGAGGGTGGTTAATATATTTCCTTTCCCAGTCAACACCATCCAGTTCTGAGGTGGCCATTTTTCTTTTAGTTCTCTGGTGTTGCCTCTAAAACTCTAATCTTTATTTCTTGACTTATTAAACTTAAAACAGTCTAGCAACTCCCTTCCATGACAGATGAAGAAACATGACTATTTCTATGCTGTTGCCTACTTAATATTAATCTTTAGTTTGTCTATTTTAACTTTACATATTTCACTTTTAATTAAAAATGAAATGAGCATATAAACCCTTTTCCTTGCCCCCTTCCCAGTATCTGTTAACCATTTTTATGTGATTTACATTCTGTTCTAGAATTATAGAATAACTACTGTGTTTTGTTCATAGATTGAGATCACTATATTACATGAACACTTTAAGCTATAATGCCAGGTAATTTAACTAAATCCAATGAAAGACATACAATATTCTTCAATTAATGCACAGATGTAGTAATGTGTAAAGTATAAGTGAAAAAGACTAATGCATTTTCTTTTCATAAATGACAGCAATTACTCAAAATCTGCTAAAAAGTATTTTGTATCAGGAATGGGCCATGCCTCTGCTGTCCAACTTTTGTACTTCTAATTGAATTTTCTTTTTTGGTTAAAAGAGAATAAACATGTTTTCATCTTATTTCTTTAGAGCATCTAGCTCCTTGAATTGGTTATGTCTGATATTCTTCAGATAATCCAGTTTGGGAGTGGGGCAGATGGGGATAAAAATCAAAACTGGCTATGTGTTGATTACCAAAGCTGGTGTTGGACACACAGAGGCATATGACACTGTTCTCTCTACTCCTGTAAACAGTTGAAAAATACACGGGTTTTTTTTTTTTTTTTTTTTTTAATGAAGAACATACAGCTTCTTATATTATTACCTTGCATCAGTTCTTTGCAAACTTTGAGGGGTTGGTAGGTAGAGAATCAACTCAACTATAAGCTTCTCTATTTCATGCCCTCAATTACGGTTTCCCCTACTCTACTTCATCCATCCATTGTGTCTTCAGGTGTTTGCCAGAATCTTTGACCAGCCAGTATCCTAGTCTTGCTCTAAGCATTTTAATAAATTTTATGAATGTTTGTGCTGCTTTTCTATATAATTTAATATGTGCTAATGATTAGTCTCCCACCTTGAACCAAAAACCCTGCCTCTATTTTTTAAAATCCACATACAGAACATCAGATAAGAATAGTCTTTACCACATGCCCTGCCACATAGAAGGGGTTTCTTCTTGTGCTCCCTCTATTAGTCTCACTTTACTATTTAACATCACTTTCCTAAACAGCTAGTGCTGATGATTCAATAGAAATCAATGAGAGGGAAAAAACATTTTTATGATTCTGAATAACCACTCAAAATTGTATTTATACCAAATTATACATTTTTTTCTGTCTATGAAAACCCACAAACAGGATGTAGCAATCAACTTTTGAGTACACATTAATGAATGCTCAGAGTAAGAACTTTCCAAGAATAATATACAGAAAAATAGTATGCAGAGAAATGGCAAATAAACTCAAGGTATGAAAATTGAATATCCTATCTTATAAATTCAAATTGTTTTACTATTGGGAAATCTACATATGGTTTGAGAGAAAGACCATACCTTCCCCTAGATTTGTCGACAAGATTTTCTGGAGAGACTCTTGAACCTGGTCTTTGATGGTGGACAGTTTGTGACTGAGATTCTGGGCTATAACGATTTGATGTTTTATTCCTCACAGGTGTAGACACCAAAGCAGATGGTGAATTCTGGAATGTAGAAGTGGGAGGCTGCTGGGGAGGCTGTGAGGATACTTGATTTCTAGCAAAATCTTGTGTGATAATTTGCTGTGAATGAGAAAAATAAGTGGTTAAATCCACTGAGTACTTGCAAAAATGAAGCATGAAAAAAATCTAGATGTCTTTATTGTGATTCTATGAAGTGTGCTTTCTGCATCATTAAAAAAAGAAAAAACTAAGAATAAAGAAAAACTTACACAGATGTGATCAGCAAGTGTGATGAGTCGATGTGTTCTGGGCACTTGCCCCACCCCCTCTGCCTGGGATGATGGAGGCAGCTGCTGTTGTGGAGATGGCGATTCCTGCTGTGGTCGATAGTGATGCAATGGTCCTTCGTACTGTCTGGTGGCATCATCTGAGAGAAGACAGATAAATAAATGTCTCTTTCCAGAGATGTCCCCAACTTTCACTGATTAAAGATTAAATATAATCTAGGAGAACACACAAAAGGAATGTTAAATATCCCTAAATACAGGATTCATCTATCTTAATTCTGAAGATATTTATTCACTGATAAAAATCAAAGTGCTAATATAGAATATAATGTTTAAGGTGGCAATATAATTTATATCAACTACTTTTTGTATCATTATAAATAAGAGTAATCAATAATAGCTTAGAAGTAGTTTTTCATTAGTGCAATTGTACATGTTTCTAAAGCAGAATCATAGGGTTGTTCTAAAACAAAACTAACAAGTTAATTATTTAATACAGTCAGGACAGAGAACTGAAAACATGATAAATGCCATTACAAAAACATGCAAACTGGTGGCTAAAATGACGTACTTTCTGCTTGATTTGCTTTAACTTCTGGTTGATAGGCCTGTAGTTTTTCCTGAGGTGGTGGTGCAGGTGAACTGGCAGGGCTTATCACCTCAATTGCATCACCAGTTGTTTCATACCGGTGAGAAGATACTTTAAGAAAAGAAAAGAGTTTTATTTTAAAATTAATCCCATGAAAAATTTCAAAAGGCTAAGATCTTCAAACCTATTTGCATAGTTTCATTTTTTAGTCTCAGAAATATTCAATGGTACCCCGGGTAAATAAAAATAAATTCAATTGGACTGATAGCAAAAGGCCCACAGGCACTTCCTCTGTGTTCCTAATCACAATAGGATATAGTTTTCTGAAATTTGGGGGCTCTATGACCTTTTGATAAGACAGAATAGAGAACAGCCTTGTGACATTTCTCCTAGGAGCTGGAAAAGAAAATCACCAGGAAAGCCTTCATTAGAAGAAATTTAAGCAAATAAGAGAGTAAATCTCAACAATTCATTATTTCAAAAAATATCAATTCTGGAGTCAGCTTTAAGAAAAACTTTGAGGCTATAGAGATGCTTTGCTACCATGATGATTTTAAATCTGTATGTACATTAAGCAACATTAATACTTTCTCAAATAACAAGTATTGCTGACAAAAATGAAATTATATTTTAGCATCATGCTACATTGTGAAAATAAACAGAAATAGTAAGAAATGGGCAAGGGAAGCAAATTCACTCTATTGACAGAAAAGAAGGTTGCACAAGGAAATAGTTTCTAGCAGTAGGGGTACAGGCAGCTTTTGCCAATCCTATGCTGGCCTTGGCACTGAGAATGGGGAAGAGGCAGATGTAACCACCTGCTCAGGAACCTTCTGGCTTTACAATGCCCTTTGCATTTACAGGCTGCACCAAAGAATCTGAGAAAACTGTCAGTGGTCCACAGAGTATATAACACCACCTAGATTAGAAAGTGTGATCAACTGATAGATCCTGGACACAAGTATAGAAGGTGGGACTGAACTCTCTCACCAACCATTCCTCTGGAACTCAGCTAAACAGCCTTTCCCCCCTACCATCCACCAAGTTAATGGAAATAGCAGTTACTTAGATTCTCATACATTCAGGAGGACAGAAATCTGATAATTGGGATGGAAATAATCTTTTTGGAGGGAACTAAAACCAGAAATTGAAATAAGCCACTATATTCAAAGCAACTTATGCTAATTTGCTACTTTTTTATCCATCGGTACATCTTTTGTGTCATCACTTCGTATACCAGACATCATAAATCTGCCTGTTAAATTCAACATGCAGGGCCTCCCCGGTGGCGCAGCGGTTGAGCGCTGGGTTGCGAAGCTGCCCGCAGCCTCTGCAGCGCCGGTTTGATCCCCGGCTGCTCCCCGGCCACCGGAGGAGGGTCCCACAAGGCGCGCAGACTCTCCTGTCGCCCGCTGCTCCCCTCAGCGGTGTGCTTCGGTCCTTCTGCCTGCTCTGCTCCCCGCTCTGGCTCTGGTGAATTCTCTCACCCTCCCATGCTTCTGACTGTACCCAGTGCTTGTATAAATAAATAAAAATAAATCTTTAAAAAAAAAAAAAAGTCTTTTAAAAAAAAAAATTCAACATACAACCAATAGAAAGTCTAATACTAACTTGTGTTCACAATGCTCTTGAAATCAATTCTATGGGAAAGGTGAAAACCACACTGAATAACCATCAATATCCAATGGGCTTCACACAAGTAATTTACCCGGTAATAAATAACGAACCACATTCAGAAACATGAACACTCAGAAAAGACTAGGCTTGCTATTTTGAGATCTTCTGAAAGTGAATTCCTGGAGCAAGGTTTTAGTTAAGTTTGTGATGCAATCTGTAGTGTTATCTATAGGTTAGGGGATTTTGCTACAGCATTCATTAAGCTACAGGTTGGGTCAGCAGCTGTGCTGGTGACTTCCCTTCAAAGGCATATTCATATAAATATGATCTTTCTCAGCTAGCAATTTTCCTAGTGCATAATACATATTTCATGGATTTTCCTAATCCCAGGCTAAATGGAAGTCCTGACTACACAACAGAAGCTGCCTCCTTTTCTTCAAAAACCCTCACCAATGGGTTAGGTTTTTACTGAAACAAATTATGATTAGGCAAAGGGATGCTCAGGGATAAAAAGAATTGCATGTTGCAGGCTGGCTGGACAAGAAATCACTTTTTCATTATAATTATTCAATTTTATTAATGAAAACAGAGGTGACAACATGTGATTAAATTACTTCAGATATTAGTAGATACTTGTTTAAATACCTATTTGTTCCTTTGGGAATACTACATAGAATTTAGGCAATAATTAAAAATAAATTTAAAGTAACTTCTGGCTTTTATACTGTATATAGATTTGTGAATTCCTAGACTTAGGGTGGATGTCACAGTGACTGACTAGACTTGATCAAAATCCAATTCATAAGAAAGGGGCGATGCAAAAACAAATTACGAATAATAGCGGTCTCACTTTTTAAAAATCTGTATTTTTGAAAAAGGACATAAGGGGTTTGGGGGTAACCTTAGGTGGTTATTGAACCACATTCCAAAAAACACTTTGAGAAGTCAGGCCTTAGTAGTACAGAGCTTGATGGTATTTCTGTCACCTTTCAAATGCCTGAAAATGTTAATGAGCCTTGTCCTCTATCTGCATTCCAACTTTAACTCTATAAGGGCATAGTTTTCCCAAGGAAAATACATTGATAAACTCTGGTATTTCAATAATCATAAAAATAGTAGAAGAGACATTTTTGTACTATTAACCCACAAATCCTCTTCTATTAACATTTACTATCATGATTAGGATTTTTTTTATACCATATAGTTCTGCTTTACCTAAAGAATAAAGTAATTCTTTACTTGGATATCACATTGCGAAACTCAGATTGAGATACATACAGCTACTAGAAGAGTCTGAACTTTGAGAGCCACGTTCCCTTGCATCCTTGTCCGAGGCAATTTGCCGGGTGATGATCACGTCTATGAAGTTAGCTGCTGTAATGGTAGTCTTCCCTCGGGTCCTTAGCTCTTCCTCATATCTGGATTTTGGAGGAGGCCCTTTATCTTTCCCAGCCTCAGAATAAACTACTGAAGAATGAGGCTGGGGCTTGCCACTTGGAAAGGCTGAAGAAGTGTACAGACACTGAACAGATCTCTTGTCCACCTCCATGGTTTTCTGCTCTAGCTGCTGTTGTTCACTAACTGCTGCTGACCTGCTTCTCAAATTTTCTTCTAACCTGGCAGCTTCATGCTTACTCTCTTTTGTTTTGGAAACATCCATCTGGGGGGCAGAAGCTGCAGCATCCACAAGAGCAGCCAGGGCATCCGCAGCAGTGTTGTAACGGGAGGCTGGCAGGCCTTGACTTATTGAAGGGCCCCCAGCAGGCAACGGCCTGTAAATAAAACCAAATCACAACTCTGTGAAGGGGGGGTTCTTTATTGGGACGGGGTAAGGAGTGGTGGGGAGATGAAAAGGACAAACTGCAAAAAAACAAAACCAAAAAAAGTTGAGCAGGTATAAAATCATTACTAGACTATTACAGTCATGAATTTAAAACTGTATACAGGAGACTGGCTTTTTTTTTTTTTTAGACAAAATGTATATAAGACACTTACATGATACGTAGCTGAGCACTTGGATCCAAAGGGGTGATTACACTGGTTCCATTGGTTCCCTGGAAAACACTGGGTCTTTGCTGCAATATGGTCTCCTGAGCTCTTACTGAAGGGGATGGGGAGCGAACATAACCATGACTGCCAGGTCTGCCGGGTTGTTCTGAGCCTACAAGGGCCAAGGAAAAAAAGGAGCTAAAGACAGCAACATTTAGGGATTAATTTCCCAATAATCCTAAATAGGAAAATGAGATCAGCAACTTGACATCCCACTTTGTGGCCATTTAGTAATATGTTCTAAAAAAGTTTTATAAAAATGCAATAAAACCACTCTGATAATTTAAAACAAAAACATTAGCTATTACTGTCATTTCCATTGTTTGTGCCATGATTCTAGAAACAAAAGTAACACCAATAATGAAGTACTAATATAAGTCAGAAATTTCATCTCAGATTTTTTTCTCAAATTCTGGTGTGCTTATCATTTCCAAATCAAACTTGGTATAATAATGAAAATAATATGCTATGGCAGGGCCTCCCGGGTGGCGCAGCAGTTGAGCTGGGCTGCGAAGCTGCCCACTAGCCTCTGCAGCGCCGGTTTGATCCCCGGCTGCTGGCGAGGGTCCCACATGGGGCACAGACCTCTCCTGCCGCCCGCTATGGCAATGCTAGGATTCAAAGCTGTTTCATTCCATCAGTTGTTCCAGCTCCATTCCTTTACTGCACTCCATAGCTGTTTTTCTCAGCAAGCTGTTTTGAGATGAAGGCATTCCCACTGTCTTCCACAAAAGCTTAGTTTCATTAACTATATACTTCTTCAATATTTGAGATGTTTTTGGTCACTTAATCTTCTTTCTTCTATAACAAAGTCACAACTTGAACTTGACTTGGTCAAAGTTAATTTACTATGATGATCTCAAATTCTCACATTCCCTCTCTAATCATTTTCTTCTCCACAGCCTCTTGTTCTATGTCCTCACTCCTAAGTTGTTCTTTGCCCTAATAAGAGCTAGCAGTTCCATCACATACCCTTATCTCCAAAGCAGGACCACCTAGGGCAGCCTTTCCAGCAATTTTCTCTCTTGACCATACATCAGCTTATATGAATTGTTTCTAGAGTGCATATTCCTAGAAGTATAACTATTTAAATTTCTGTATCTCCTAAAAGGCTATCTCGATTTACACTGCCACTGAAGAAACACTGTATTCGCTAACACGCTAACAGAATATTAAATCAATTTTGTGAATGCCCAATGGAGGAAAATGGTATTGTCTTAATTATACATGCTGTTCATAAGTGGGATCACAATCATTTTTAAAATCTGGTTCCCACCAAAGTTCTACATCACTCATACTCAGTTTATCTCCTACGAACATAGGAATATGATGACCTCCTTACAATATGCCCTTGTGTTGTGCATCTACCTCTCCGACCATGTCTCTAGTTCCTTTTGCCACCATCTGTAACATCTAAGAATTGATCTACTCTCTTCACACACTTGCCCCTTGGAAATCTCATTCAAGCCAGAATTTCATCTCATACAGATGTCTCCCAAGTCACCATTTCAAGTTCTGCCATTTCTCTTAACTGTAAGATTTATATATCTGACAAAATGGACATGGTAAATGGTTTGAATCATTGATGGAAACAATATAAAAAAACAAGTATACCAGGGATGAGGACAGATGTTTCAAAGACATATCAAATTAAGCATATCCAAATAAAAATCATCTCTTTGTCCTTACTATCCCTGCTCTATCTCAGATGATGACCAATTTTGTTTCCATTTCTTCTCCATTCCCCACATCTAGTTATAGTTAAGTCCTTTTGATTTTACCTTAACAATACTCTTTCAAGCAGGACCTTTCTGCCATTCCAGTGTCAACATATCTCAGGTTGTCACTGGCATGCACAGGAAATAGTGACATGGTCTTACTATCCTGCTACCGACCCTGCCCACTGTCAGGGTACCAACCCACCTCATGCTCCCTGGTACAGATGCCCCTCTGATCATGTTATCTGCCTCCTAAACTAAAAGGCAACACTTTACTTGTAATTCAAAATGCCACACAAACTTCCAAATGTATTTTCCATTTCTCTGGTGCAATAACATGAGTCTTCATATCAGTGAACTTCTGCTTGGGCTGCTTTCAGTTTTACTGATCTCTGCATTAAGCATATTTAGGCCCAACTGCAGCCAACAACAGTAGCCAAATCAAAACACTAACTTCACCATGGAAACCATGTTACTACTTAAGACTGGTTTCTATAGTATCTTTTACCTGTATTTCACTTATGGCATGTAATTAATTTTTGTCTTATAATTCTTATAAAATCATGGTGGCATACCCTAAATATGAAGCACAGTGTTCCATCATACTAGATTACCAAGATACATCTAAAAAATGAATAACGGGCCTCCTCAGTGGCGCAGCGGGTTGAGCGCAGCGCTATGAAGCTGTCCACAGCCTCTGCAGCGTGGGTTTGATTCCCAGCCGGCCAGGGAGATATCCATCTGGCGCGGCAGACCTCTCCTGTCTTGCCTGCTGCTCCCCTCAGCAGTGTATTTCAGTCAATCTGCCTGTTCTGCTCCACGCTCTGTCTCTGGTGAATCCTCTCACCCTCCTGAGCCTCTGACTGTACCCCAGTTCTTGTATAAATAAATAAATCTTTAAACAAAAAAATAAAAAATGAATAAAGCCATGGCACTCACCTGGCCGAAGGTAGAGGTCTGAGGATGCTGCAGCAATGCGTTCCCGCTCCCTCTCCCGCTCCTTCTCCCGTTCCCGTTCCCGCTCCCGCTCCCTTTCACGTTCTCTTTCAGCACTGGCAGCTGCTGCCAGGTGTGTTGAATGTCCTGTAAAAGACAAATATGTATCTACAACTTAAAGATGAAAATGCTCCAAATTTCAGATGTAGGAAGTTTTTTCATTAAGAGTGTTATATGACAAGTTATAAAACAAGCTTGTTATAAAACAAGCTTTTAGGCAGGGTCTAGTGACAGATGGCATATAGGAATTATTACTGTTAAATAAAGAACAGCATACCAAATAGAAAAGACTGCCTGTATCAATGGTTATGCTATAAACACTGGAGCACATTGTTCATATCAGAGAGATGTATGACTGCAGACTCTTACCTGGAGACATAGAAGCAGAGTTGTATGGCCTGGGCGGGAAAGCAATCTGTGTACCAGGAATATAAGTGATTCTGTCCATGGGAGGAGTACTTGTTCCCCCTGGATGAGGCACTAAAATTGCTGGAGGCATATTGGTCAGATCAATGATTCCTGCTCAAAAAAACAAATGCAATAAAATAAAGTTAAATTTAAGCACTATTATAAATACACGACTACAAATGGCTTTTTAATCTCTATAACCTAATGATAACTTGTGTAGAGTATAAATAAAAAAAGATAATCATTACTTTGTAAATCTTTCTCTAAATCCTTCTAGGGAAGGATAGGAAATACTAAAGCTCATACTAGCAACTAAATTATGGACAGATTAAAGAGAGACAACAATTTGATAAAACACTGATTATAAATATCTGACACACTGATTTGGTGTAGTATTATAGTATTTACCAAGACACCCTTGTCTCAATACATTACAATGCTTGCCCTCAAGGGATAAAGGCTATATAGACAAGGCTATGGCTGCCTTCTCTTTCTTTCTACCATTTATTCAACAAATATTTATTTAGTACCTAAGAAATTTTGGATATACATAATAAATTCTATGAAATCTGAACTACAAAGATACATACCTCTTGTTGCTGGATATGGGAGGCCCAGCTGCTGCTCCCGTGGAGAGAGCCCTCTGGCCACATCTGGGCGCAAGTTCACCTGCATTTGCTGAGAGGTAATGTAATCATTTAGGATTGTCTGCCTTGTGTTCTCCATTGCATAAAGCTGATACTGACTTGGGTAACCTGGAGTTGGTGAAAGCTGTCTCTGAAACAGGTAAGCAGCAGCTGCTAATTGAGAGAATGAAAGAAAGGCATTTAGTCTGAGTAAAATTCACTTGCTAAATATCACTGATATAAAGAGTAAGGGAAAACACCATCTGCTAAACTAATGTACACATGCAACTTTTATTTAGTGTGGGGAGGGGTGCTACAGAGATTAGGGTGGATTCATCACAGACCTTGATATATCAGCAATGTGATTATAAACATTCTAATGTCAGACGTAATAGAAAGGGGGAAAAGAAACTAGACAAAATGGTTATTAACATTTCTAACAACTGAACAGCAGCTTTAAAATTGCCAATAGTTTCACTTTCTGTCTTTGCCATGTAACTATTATATATTCACCTGAAATCTCCAAACACTGTGTTTGAAAATAAAATCATTTTTGTAGTAATGATCATTCAACACATCCAAATGGAAAACATGTGAATACATATTGTGACAAATAGTGCCTTTACTTTCCTGGTGGTAAAAATGATTGGTATGTAAGCATTTGATGAATGCTCTATAAAGGGAAAGGAGATGAGCAAACTTTTTGTATAAGAGCCAGATGGTAGATATGTTAGGCTTTGCGGATCATACAGCAATTCCAAGTCTGTCATGGTAGGGTGAAGGCAGGCACAGATAGACCCTCAACAAATCGGTATGGCCTAGATGTAATGAAACTTTACAGAAACAGGCAGCAGAAGAATTTCACTCCCAAGTCAAAAGTTGGCCACTGCAAAAAGCTCATAATACAAGATGCTGGGAAAAGGGAGATATGGTCAAAAATAGGAAATAAAGTTTTTAGCCTCAAAACATGTATAATCCAGCTGAGGCTCAAAAATGACAAGCAAATGAAACTTCTATAAATTAAGAAAGAATGATGGTAAACACTGAAGTATAATTTGATCTGAGTGAACTAAGATATTTATTACATATTCTCCCTAGAAAAACAAATTGACAAGTTTCCTGGAATGTTTTCTTCTCCATCTAGAACTCCCAGCCAAGTGAGTCTGAGAGCCAACTCTGAGTACCTCTGGGTACTTCTAGTTCTGAGAGACAGTCTGATGAACTAGGCGCCTCTAAAACTTATTCTTTTTATTTTTTAATTTTTAAAAAATATTTATCTTGTAGAAGAACTGGGGTGTAGGCCAGAGGTGCAGAGGGTGAAGGAATTCACCAGAGAGAGTGGGGAGCAGGCAGAATTACTGAAATACACTGCTAAGGAGAGCAGCAGGCTCTACAGGAGAGGTCTGCTGCACCATATGTGGGTTAGGTCTCTGGCTGGGGATCAAACTCAGGCTGTAGTGGTGATAGCGCTGAGTCTTAACCCTTAGGCCACCAGGGACGCACTAAAACTTAATGTTCTTAAGTGACAAATAATTTGAAGGCACTAACATAGTTTTTAGATAAAATGTTTTCTATAAGCACCTTGCTAATATGAAATGTAAATAACCCTTAGAAAACAGCTTTCTAATTTGGCATGCTTATAATGAAATGTTTCCCTCAGGACCATGGTGAATACAAGTGTTCTGTATCCCAACTTTAGCTTGAAGGATGTAATAAGCCAGCAGATCAGGATGGAGAAGAGGTATGGAAAGAAAACATGACATTTGAGTGGGTTTAATGTGCAAGAGAAGTAGGGACTAGGATGTGGAAGGACAGGCAGAGCCAGCACAGCAGGTGGTCACAAGAGCCCAGCAGAGACCCCACCAATCTGCTGACAGCTCTGCTCTCTCCCTTTCTAGAGCACACTGCCCTGCGGCCCCGCAGGCGTGCTGCCATGCACCCAGTACAAGCTGCTCTCTGGTAAACCCATGTACTTCTGCAACATCAGGCTATTTACCCAGAATCGGTAGTTGTTTCAAAAGTTTCTTCCAGAAGTAACTGTGTAATAGTTACTAATGAAATAGTCTATAAATCAATAAAAGAAGAATGAAGAGTGGTTTCTTTGAAAACTAAGGTGACTGCTTCGGAAGAAAGTTGTTGTATCAGGCTGGACTATACAATTTTAAGAGTAGGAAAAAATCTAAAAGGATTTTAGATTAAATTGCTTCAAGGTATCTTCAAATTCTAGCTTCACTTAAATACCCAAACCTAAAAATGTATTATTTAAATAAAAAAGGACATGGTGAGCTTTAGTTTGTGGATCTTGGTCTTAGGTCAGAATACCAGTAAATGAATGTCATTGTTGTAAATTGAAATATTTAAGGTATGCCTGTTTCATTGAAAAATTCTTCACATCAACCCACTTTTTCAATTACTTTAATTAAATGCTATCAGATAAGAGGGCTTTTCATCTATTATTTTCAGTTGGTAAGTAATTTGTTTCTTGATTTAAGTTGGTAACATAGGTGTGTGCAGTTTGTGAAAAATCACTGTACTGTATGCTAATGATATGTGCAATTGTCTACATATTGTATTTTAATGAATAGAAAATAGAAATATAATAAGTTTTTAAAAGTCACACAGGTATATTATTTCTTTGCCTAATTAATCACTCTTCTTACCAGGATCCAGAGCCCTGTGAAACGGCATGGCTGGGTCCAAATGTGTGGGAAGATGGCTCCGATAAACCTCTCCTGCAGTGCTTCCCCTGTGATGGGGATCAAAAGGGCTATGGCTTACTACAGGGTCCACCCCAGGTACTGGAGACTTCGCTGGTATACTCTCCCTTTGGGTAGGGGTTAGTGTTGATTTTCTTTCATGATTGGTGGACTTGCTAGAGGAAATGGTAACTGGAAAAAAAGAGCCAACACCACAAATTCTTAAGAAAATTTGCTAAGAATGATAATATACTTATCTCAAATATTCAAATATAGACTATTCACACATTTTGATCTTCTCTTTCCACTAAACATTTAACATTCAAGCTTACAAGATACGCAAGTCTGAAAAACTAGCAGGAATTTTTGAGATTTGGCGATTACCACCTATGGATTGTAGAACACAGAATTTACCACCCAATGTTAAAATTAAAAATAAAGTTCAAAACTCCTCCTTAAACCCTAGTATAATCCCCCCCCAATGTTTTCAAAAATGGCAAAGTTTCATCTTTTTTTGTAGTTCAATAGTATTCCATTGCATGCCTTATCTTCATTCATTCATCAATGGACACTTAAGTTGTTTCTGTATCTTGGCTACTGTAATAATGCTGCAGTGAACATAAGGGTGCACAAATCTTTACAAATTATTATTTTCATATATTTTTGATAAATAGCAAGAAGTAGCTGGATCTTATGATATTCTTAATTTTTAAGATTTTATTTTTTTATTATTTTTAAAAATATATCTTTTTTTAATTTTAACAATGGTTTACAACACTGTATGATTTAAGGTATAGGTTTACAACTCTCCAGATGTTTGTTATCACCCCATGCTTGTCACCAAAGTACCCATAAATCCTCCACCATAGTCCACTGAGCCCCTCCCCCACTATACCCCTCTAGTAGCTTCAATTCTACAGTTAGATTTCTAGATTTTACTTTAGTTTAGTCTGTGTCTTTGTTTTGTTTCTTTATATTCCATGAGTTAAAACCATTTGGTATTTGTCTTTCTCCTGATTTATTTTATTTAGCATAATCCCTACCAGCTCCATTCATGTTGTCACAAATGATAAGCTTTCATCTTCTTTTATAGCTCAGTAAAATTCCTTTGCGTATATACACCAAATCTTCATAATCCACTCATCTATTATTAAGCACAAAGGTTGTTTCTATAACTTGGCTATTGTAAATAGTGCTGCAACAAACATGGGAGTGTATATATCCCTTCAAATTAGTGTTTTATATTCTTCAGATGGACACCAAGGAGTGGAACTGTTGGATTATGTGGCAGATCTATTTTTAATATTTTGAGAAATCTCCATAATGTTTTCTTTTTACAGATTTTTTTTATTTATTTATGCATAAAAGAACTGGGGTCTAGGTCAGAGGTATGGACGTGGGGGAGTGAGAGGATTCACCAGAGACAGAGTGGGGAGCAGAACAGGCAGATCTACTGAAATATACTGCTGAGGGGAGCAGCGGGCAAGACAGGAGAGGTCTGCTGCACCATATGCGGGTTAGCTCCCTGGCCAGGGATTGAACTCATGCCATAGTGGCTGGTGATAGTTTGACACACTGGTGATAGCTAAGACTTTAACCCCTGCACTACCAGAGAGACCCTCTATAATGTTTTCCATTGGGGTTGTAACAGTCCACAAGCCCACCAACAATGTACAAGGATTTTTCTAAGTAAAATAAGTCAAATGGAGAAAGACAAATACTTATGATTTCATTCATATGAGGAATATGAAGAATCAACAAATTTTTACAGATTGGTGATGATCATGATGTAAATACAGATGTTGAATTTTAAAGCTGTACAGCAGAAACTTACATAATGTTATAAACCAATGTACCTCACTAAATATTTTAAAATTCTATTTTTTTTTTATTTTTTATATAAGCACTGGGTACAGTCAGAAGCGCGGGAGGGTGAGAGGATTCACCAGAGCCAGAGCAGGGAACAGAACAGGCAGACCGATGAAGTACACTGCTGAGGGGAGCAGCGGGTGGCAGGAGAGTTCTGAGTGCCATGTGGGACCCTCGCCGGCGGCCAGGGATCAAACCGATGCTGCAGAGGCTTTAGGGCAGCTTCACAGCCCAGCGCTCAACCGCTGCGCCACCGGGGAGGCCCTATTTTACAATCCTATTGTAAATGATTTTGTTTCCTATTTTATTTTAACATCCTCGATGCTCTGGGTCTCACATGTAGCAAATCTTAATTTATTCTCTTTACCTTCATTACCCAGACTTCCTGCTGTCTGTTAGTCATACTTATACCATTTTTCCTTGCTCTGTACTTCAGCAGACTTTCTCATTATGTCACTGACATCAATCTCTTCCCTATGCCAGTCTCTTCTAAATGATGTTATTCAGAGAAGTCAGATTATCATACCAATGTCTATCACATCCAACTATTTATTGGTCTCAACTGTTTTAAACTGTGGTAAATTACAACAGAACATAAAATTTACCATCTGAGTCATTTTAAAGGGTACAGTTCAGTGGTATTTCAGTACATTCATAATGTGGTGCAATGGACACCACTATTTCATTAATATTTTGATAATGTCAACTTTGCCATGATAGAAAAATCTGCCTATTAAAACAAGAAATCACACTGGCTTGTAACATCTTTCCAAACCCCAATCTGTTCATACATGGAGTGCCTTTCCCCTGTGCAGAGCACTTTTCTTTTAAAACGAGAGTCCAAAGGCTTTGGATTCATGACCCTATTCATAAGTAGACACTTTCCTTTTTCTCCTTCCTCCTTGCTACTTCTCTTCCACCACCAAAAACACCATTTTACAGCCCCCACAATGTGGAGTCCAGGAACCTGCATATGAGCCCTTAGTAAATATGTATTATAAAATAATTTAAGATTTAAAATTCAAGCCTAAGTAGTCTTGCTTCAGAGTCTAAACTTCCAACCATCACACCACTACTGCTGCTTAAAAAACAAGTCAAAACTGACTTCCAGGAAACATTATAGGATTAGCTGAAAAGCCACTCTAATAGTTATCTGAGGGCCTCCCTGGTGGCACATGGGGTTAAGAGGCAACCTATGAAGCTGTCCGCAGCCTCTGCGGCCTCTGCAGCCTCTGCAGCACGAGTTCCATCCCCCAGCCGACCAAGGAGCAGCAGACCTCTCCTGTCTTGCCCGCTATTCCCCTCAGCAGTGCACTTCAGTCAATCTGCCTATTCTGTTTCCTGCTCTGTCTCTCACCCCCACACACACACACCTCTGGCCTGTACCCCAGCTCTTGTATGCATATAAATAAATCTTTTAAAAAAAATAGTTATTTGAGAGCATTTCTAAACTCCACTATACTCTTTATTTAATTTAAATATTAGGCATTTAACCTATAATTATGCTTGTTTTTAATTTGGTGGCCGCCCACAGACCAAGCATAACCTAAAAATCTTGTGACAAAAAAGCTAACACTTAGACATTTAACACTTGCCAGAAGCAATAGGGCACAGTAAAACTACCAGACAAGGATATGAGAGTATCATACCATCAGAAGCTCTGCTCATCATTGGTGAACCTCTGGACATGGTGTTTGGATAACTCACAGGTGTCCGCCGTGCACCAGTATCATCATAAATCCCTGGGCTCAGCTGTGCTTTGGGAGCTTCATGAAGTGTTGACCTAAGAACGGAGGGGCCAGAGCTTACCACCGATGTATGCCGGGAACGCATTGGCTCGCCTGCTTTGACATCCTCGTATTTTCCCCGTTCAACTACTTTTATGTTCTCTGGTACAATTTCCAATGGAGGCATTCCACGGGGTAGTTTGCTAGGCCCAGTGATTAAGGATTTGACATTGTGTTTGATGGCAGATTGACCTGAGTTGCTGTCAAACTTTATCGGTGTACCCTAAAGGGAAAGAAACAAATATTATATCTAAATATTTTTCCATCTCAAGTCTATGTTTGGCTCATGGCAATTCTAGTTTGCTGTAGTAGTCTTTACTGCCTGTGTGGATGTCTTAATCACAAGCCTACCAATCCTGATTTACATACCTTCCACCTTCTACACTCCATGCTATGGACACAAGAAACACTAAAGATAGAGCACAGATAAAGGTTTCATGCTTACTTCTAAGAGAACTGAGATCATAAGAACTACTTATAAAGTAACTTTTAAAAAATACCCATAAATACTACAATCTGAAGTGAAATGCTGACAAAAAGAGCCATGATAGTTACCTGGGAGATGGAACCCTCAATTATTGGCCTTGCACTCTGGACTACTTCTGGAGTTTTTCGACTTTCCTGAGTTAAAATATCTTGCCGTGGAATCTCATGAATGGAACGCCCCATCTCTTTGATAGTGGTTATGCCATCGTAAGGTTTTCCTTTGGTAATGGCACCTTCGAATGCCCGTATTGGAGGACTCTCCCTCTTAATCTGTTTGGGATACTTAAGGCCATCTTCAAAGCTGTCAGTTGTTGCTCTTGGTGTGCCTTTAAAAAGAATTCAAGAAACATTAATAGTTGTGGTTGCATAGCAATGCAATTGAACAATACACTTAAAATCATTAAAAGATTCATGTCCTGTCATCTTGCAGTTCCTAATCAATTTTCTGTTTACAACAATGCTCAAATAAGTAAGTCTTCATCAGTCGTTATTTTCTTAGGGTCACTCAAGATTAATACATCATTAATCACAATCACAGAATGTTTCTGGCACACTAAAGATGAAGTACATTGAAATATTAGGTAGCTATCCATATTCAAATAATGCTTTTTGCTCAGAGATGAAAGAGCTAAAAGCAAGACTTAAAATATCTAATATTTAAAAAAAGAAACTATCTTGAAAAACAGACTTTACAAACTACTTTGTTAGTGAGACAGTAATAAATAAAAGCCAAAACAAGCAAAAAATTTACCCTGCATTATGGAACCTGACAGCACAGTCCTTTCTTTGAGATCAGAATGAGGGCTCCCCCTGGGTAATGCTCGGCATATTAATCCTTTAAAAACAAGAAAGCAATTTAAGTATTAAACATATGTACACGTATGTCAGTTCACACATACTTAATACTGTCCCTAGAGTATGTATTTTTCATAAAAGCTCTATGAAAAAAGTGGTATTTTACACTTGTAAACTATTCAAGATTAGCATGAAAACAAATAAAAGTTGGAAGAAGCCATCATGACATGGTATCATTCTTTCCTTTTTAAAAGCTTCCCTTAGTAGAAAATGGTCACAGAATACATCCATTAATTGTAGATCATATCAAAATCTAAAACCACAATGTTTCCTTACTAAGGCAAGAGAAAATGTAGAGGGATTGGACATCATGATTTAGCTCTGAAATGTATCTGTGAAATTTATCTGTGAGATTTCCATATCTGTGAAATACGGAAATCTTGAAAATAAGAAAAGTATTTTAAATGAAACATGCAAAGCAAAATGAAAGGATGCAAATAACCTCTTAAGAAGTTTCACATTATACTGATGATAAATGTGAATCAAGGAATGGAATAAAACACATGCATTTATCATAACGTAAAGGAAAAGTGAGATTTTTGTTTTTTTTTTTTTTTTTTAATACAGACAAAACCCAGCTATGAGAAAAGTGAACAGGATTTCTAACATAGAGGAGTCCTTACCCTGCCTTTAGCATTTCATCTAGATTAAAATTAGTCTGGTTAAAGTTGATGATTTAAAGAAAGTGAGTCATTAACAAAACAAAACCAAGCTATCATTTACTGAGCACCTATCACAAGGTCAGCATGAGGCTGGACAACTGTCTCTAATCATGTTAGATGAACAGAGAGGAAGATTTTCTTCCACAATTACAAAGGAAGAAACAGAGGAGTCACCAAGAAAGGGTGAAGCTGGGAATTCAAATACATGCCTTTGCTCTATCCATCATATAACTTCATCTGTCACACAATACAAAGTTCTTATAATGAACTTTACATTTTTAAACTAATTTCACTCGAACAGGAATAATCTACAAATTACATGAGCATTCTAATAGTTACCCATGATATGACCAATTATGTTTACTATTTACTTTTGCCCACAGAACACTTGATTTATACACAGACATGAATGTAAATTTAAACTTTCATTAACATAAATTTCAGGTAGAAATGGCGAAATTAAATACATCCTAAAACAACACTGAAGGGCCTCCCCGGTGGCGCAGCGGTTGAGCGCTGGGTTGCGAAGCTGCCCGCAGCCTCTGCAGCGCCGGTTCAATCCCCGGCTACTCCCCGGCCACCGGAGGAGGGTCCCACATGGTGCGCAGACCTCTCCTGCCGCCCGCTGCTCCCCTCAGCAGTGTACTTCGGTCCTTCTGCCTGCTCTGCTCCCCGCTCTGGCTCTGGTGAGTTCTCTCACCCTCTCGCGCTTCTGACTGTACCCAGTGCTTGTATAAATAAATAAATAAAATGAATAAATAAATCTTTAAAAAAAAAAAAACAACACTGAAAACTTAACTACACAAAATAAAATATATCTAAATAATATCTCATGAAACATTCTACCCTCTAATGGTGCTGATACAGGGGACTCTCTCAATGATAATCCTTGCTTTATATTTCCTTCCACTGACTCATAGCTTCTTTTCAAACTGATTTCATGGGCTGTTCTTGGACTTCTTGTCCCTTCTCGGGCATTCTTTATATCTGCAAAATATATAAACAAGAATTGCTCAGGGTCCAAGATCTATAATACAACAAATAAGTTATCTTAATTCAT
The DNA here is from genome assembly GCF_014898055.3 of Talpa occidentalis. Taxonomy (NCBI): domain Eukaryota; kingdom Metazoa; phylum Chordata; class Mammalia; order Eulipotyphla; family Talpidae; genus Talpa; species Talpa occidentalis. Next base: position 98,440,511 of record NW_023605083.1, on the reverse strand, counting down.
TGTCTACTTGTAAAAGTAATATAAAAAGTAGATTTAAGCAATAATATATATCAGTGTAGATATTTACAAAAATGTTTTCATTCATTCAAATATATCTATTGTATGCCAGGCACAAGCTTGCAGATAAGGTTAACAAATTAAGTCACTTCCCTCATGAAATTGACCCCCTAATGACAGATACAGATAAATAGGCAATTATTATTCAGAATTAAATAGTACTATAAGAGAAATATGCTGTGAGAATGCTGGAAAGGAAACCTACCACTTAAAGTTTAGATAAGGCTGCCCTGAAAAAGTAATGTTTAAGCTGAGAATTGAAGGATAAGTAAGAACTTCTTAAGTTAAAGGATGGAGAGCTGGTATAGACCCAAAGCTAAGAGGAGTATGGTACATAGGGGAACTTAAGCTCAGTAAATGGCCAATGAGTACAGTGGAGCTGGGAGGAAAGGAGGTGTGGTGAGGGAGGGAAACTCAAAGGGCTGGGGGGGGGGGGAAGGGAGGGGCCTCCCTGGTGGCCCAGGGATTAAAGACAGTGCTATCAAGCTATTGCCAGCCACTATAGCACGAATTCGATCCCTGGCCAAGGAGCAACCTACATGGACAGCAGACCTCTCCTGTCTCGCCTGCTACTCCCCTCAGCAGTGTATTTTAGTCAATCTGCCTGTTCTGCTCCCCACTCTCTCTGGTAAATCCTCCACCCTTTCCCCCCACTCCCCGGCCAGTACCTCTGGCTTACACCCCAGTGCTTGCATACATAAATAAATAAATCTTTAAAAAAGAAAAAAAGTGGGAAGGGAAAAATCTAAAGAGATGCACTGGAAGTATGGGTGGGGGTGATGAAACCAAGGTAAGGCATCATAATTATCTTAAAGGCAATAAAGAGCCAAGAAAGAAGTTACATGATGTACAATTTCAAATATGGGTAAGAGTGATGGCAGGGAGATTAGTCAAGTAACTACCAATTTATCCAGATGAAAGGTGATGGTGGCAAAAGGGAATATAGAGAAATGGACAGACACCAAAGACTTGAGAAAATAGAACAGGAACAATTTAGTGATTGATTGACAAACTGGATGCAGAAAGAGAAGTCAATTATGACACCCAGATTTCTGGCGTAGGCAATGTGCATTAATTTCTTTCCCCAGGGAAAAAAAAGTAAAGCAATATACACTTGAACTGTTAAAACAAGAAAGAAGGAAGGAAACAGGAAAGTTATTATGTATTCTGCATCAGGCACTATGTGCTCACATACTTTATTCCTTTGTATTCGAAGAAAAAGATAAATCATGACTAATGACTGCTTGGATCACAAAAACAGTAGCAAATGAGAACTCAGATCTAGTCCATAACTTGGCCTTTATACCATAACTGCGCCATTTTTATAAAATAATAGTACAGGGAAAATATAACACATCTAAAGAAAATGTTTACATACCGACATTAAAATAATTAAATTTAAGACATTAATTTAGAACATTAAATTAAATTAAATTAGTTAAATTTAAGGAGAACTTAAGTTCAATATTCTTCCCAGAATTATCAGACTATTATTTCTTCATTAATTCCTAGCATATAAAATAGGAATTCCTTCAAAATAAAAGTGATTCTACTAAAGTTAAACGAAGATTCTTCACCTAAGCTAGTCAACTGACCTCAGTTGATATTAGTTACCATTTCTAGGACACCAACCATGGTATCTGCATTGTTAACCACTTTTCATTGACTCTCAGTACATTTCTCATGAAAGTCTCACAAAACCGTACATTTCTCACAAAAGTTATTATTAACCCCTTTAACAGAGAGGAAATGTGGCCTCAGGGAAAAAAACTAATTTCTTCTAACAAGTATGGTGAGAAACGGCAGCTGTGTTTTTTAGTCACATATTACAGTACTGGCTTCAGTGTTTAAATGCAATACTTACTATCATATGATAAGATATGTCCACTTTTGCCTTCATAAATAACATGGCCTTTGGAAGCAGCTTCCTCTCTGCCTTTCTCAGGGCTGCTTTCTTCAATGGGAATTCTTGAAATAGAACCCTTTATCAATGCCTCAGTTGGTATGCCAGCCTGGGACAGAGCTGGGGTACCCTGCCATCAAATTAAACACAAGCACCAAGAAAGTCAAATCGTGTCTGTTTAGACAAAAGGCAAGATACTCAGAAATCGTAACCTAGCATACTGAGAATCAGATAATCCTTATCTTCAAAGAAGAAAGGACAAGCACATGAGAGGAAACCAGAGATTACATTTTATGAACAAAGAAATGGTGCAACTTTGTCCTTGGACCCCACCATATAAAACTCCTTAAAATGCTAGTAGTTATATGAGGTGAACTATTGATAGCTTTCTTCCCTATCTTGATGTCAAACTATGAGGGCACTTAACGCTCAGAAAAAAAGTGTAACACAGGGCCTCCCCGGTGGCGCAGCGGTTGAGCGCTGGGTTGCGAAGCTGCCCGCGGCCTCGGAGGCGCCGGTTCGATCCCCGGCTGCTCCCCGGCCACCGGAGGAGGGTCCCACATGGCGCACAGACCTCCCCTGCCGCCCGCTGCTCCCCTCAGCAGTGTCCTTCGGTCCTTCTGCCTGCTCTGCTCCCCGCTCTGGCTCTGGTGAATCCTCTCACCCTCCCGCGCTTCTGACTGTACCCCGTGCTTGTATAAATAAATAAATTAAACCAAAAAAAAAAAAGTGTAACACAAATTCATACAAATTTAGTAATAAGGCTTTTTCAAAGTTTCTAAAGAAGACAAAGTTTTAAATTTAGAGTATCACAAAGTTCATATTGTGGTAAAAGAAAAATAGAACTTTCAATTATGAAACTATGTATTATATCAGAACCTTGATCATCAGTAAGAAGAGAAGATAAACTTGGCCTCCATTTTGTTACATGGACTGAGTCTAGGTCATGTTGTCTAAACATCTGCCTTCATTATTCCTCTTCTGGGTTATCTATGGTCAGGATTCTTTTCACTCTTCCTTTAAAAGCAGTGAAACATTTCTTCAAAAGGGAAATCATTCAAGGAACTTTATAGAACATTTTGTAAAAGTGAGCTGCTTGGGTTGAAATGGGATTGGGAAGGCCAGACCTAGTCCACTCAAACATTTAGTGTCTCTAAAACTCTAATGAGGATAATCTGAAACTACACATTCGTAAGCAGGAAGAATGATGAGAACAATACATTTACTCATCTAGCTGTTAAAGTGAGCCCATTAGAAAACATCTGAAAATTGTTAACACCCACTTTGCAAATGCTCATGTCACATAGACAGACTGATTTCAAAATAAATAAAATCTAGCCTCATTTGATCTAGTTCACACTGTCTTCTTATCCAGATTCTGAATGCAGGAGCAAAAATGAAGAAAAGATAATATGCACATGGCATTTAGTTTTCTTCTGTCTATATTAAAGTGTTCACTTATTCTAAAAACTAATTTCAACAGAACATGTACTTTGGTTAAATGTGGAAAAAGACATTTGAAGTATTAGAACATATTTTTCTAGATTACTACATGCCATATATTCCATAAACCATGCATAGAGAGGAATCACCAGGGAATCTTGTTAAAAACATAGATTCTGATTCAGTAGGTCTCAAGTAGGCACTGAAATTTCTGCATTGTTCTTACAAGTTACCAGGTGATGTGTTGCTCCAACACATACCACACTTAGTTAGCAAGGTCCCAGGGTATGGCTCTCAAACAGGCATGTAGCACATACTCACTGGAGCACTGGGAAACAGATTGCTAGATCCTGTCCCCACTAGTGTGACTTCAGTAAGTCTGGGGTGGGGCCTCAGCATCTCTATGTCAAGACGCTTCCCAGCTGATGCTTCTGATTTGGGACTACACTTTGATAACCACTGTCCCATGGAACACAAAAAGGATTAGAATAGAAAATTTGTGACAGGTACTGAGGAAACAGAAAACTTGTGACAGCTAAAAATGTACAAAATCACAGGATTCTGATTTCCCAAAATAGAACTTTTGTTTGCCAGATCTACATTAGTAGTCTAAGGACTACTTTACATTTCAAATTAAAATTGTATCTGAGGAAAAGAAAAACGTTCTATTATCAAAATTGGTGATTTAGTTAGCCTAAAATTAGAAGATACTTGATTTTTGGTGCTTTTGTGAATACCATCATATCTCTAAGATTAGCATTAGTTTCTAACAAGACAACATATAATCCGAGATTATGCTCCTTTTCACAAAGGCGAATACAACAAATAATTTATAATAATTTTCTTCTCAATTTCTGTTTAAGTTGAATACATGGTAAAAGCTTTGTCAGGAAGAAAGTGAGAACTGCATCAATTAGAACTTGTTTTTTTCTGCCAGTTTGCAAATAAGTGACTTTTTCGAATGAACCACAGTATGGATAAGATAGGTTGTGATCAAAATTATCATATTAAAATGTCTTTCTGCAGATGGTTCATGAACCTGAGGTATATCATCACTGAAACCCAGTCACATGACTCAGACTATGAACAACTTAATCACAAAACTGTATTCCTGGAATAGCTGAAGCTCTGAAGACTTTACTTCTGTTGTTCAATATACATGGGATGACTGGAATTCACCTGGGTGATAGAGCCCCTCAGGGATGGGATACTATCCACTGAAATTTTGCTGGTTGGAGTTCCCCGAGTTATACTTCCTTCTTGAATGGCACCTGTGGTACCTGAACAAAAACAAAATCATTAGCAAACCATATTCCCTACTTCTGCAAAAAAAAAAAAAAAGAAAGAAATTAGCCTCTACTTGAAAGAGGGATGGGAAGATAACAGTAGCACAAACAGGAACAGAAAAAAAAAGGAGCTCATATTATAGACATACACTTTTAAAGTGATATTGTAAGCATTAAAGAAGACTGTTGAAGCATAGAATTTCAAAGCTTTGACTCTTTTTTTCAAAAAGAAAACATAAATTTAGATTTTAAATGCTCTAACTTGAAAGTCCATCATTAAAACATTTAAATGGCTGACTTAACAAATTTGCTGAGGATAAATGTTCAATATTTTTTGCCAAAGAGCATATTTTACCTCTGACCACACCTTCATGTTGGGCCCTGACCAGTAAACCTTCAGGTTGTGAGTTTTGGCTTCGGGGTGAAAATTCTTCCTGCTTAATGTAGGGCACGGTAGCTATGAACCAAAATAAGAGAAATGAGAAGAGATCAAATGCTGAATTATTGACTATCATACTACAATTGCAGGAACATTACAGATATATTAACTCACTGACCTGATTTGGCAGATTCCTGCTGCCGTGGGAGTCCAAGTGAGATAGAGCCTACTGAGGGCTTAGCTGTTTCTTGAGCATAGGAAGCCTGATTATGGGAAGTCAAGTAAGTGCCAGGTGTTCCCTAAAAAGTTTTAAAAGACTAAAGTCAACACTGCCTTTTCACAAGTCAAACATAAAGTTAATGTTCACATTTTGTTTATAAAAATTTTCACCGATGGCACCCAAAATTAAAAATAGTTAATTAAAATTTTTAATAATTTTTATGGGAATAAGACATACCTTCTGAAATTACATGTAGATATTTCATATAGATATTTACTATAAACAAGTTATGTAAATAAAGCACTTAACTCAAAATGTAACCTACTATTAACATCTGTTCTTCTTAAAAATGCTACAGGAGAGCATCTTGGTGGCGCAAGCAGTTAAGATGCAGCCTCTGCAGCTACCCGCAGCCTCTGCAGCAGGAGTTCAATCCCTGGGCCAGCCAGGGAGCAACCCATATGGCGCAGCAGACCTCTCCTGACTCACCCACTGCTCTCCTCAGCAGTGTACTTCAGTCAATCTGCCTACTCTGTTCCCTGCTCTGTCTCTGGTGAATCCTCTCACCATCCACCTGCCTGCCCCACACACCTCCTGTATGACAGCTCTTGTATGCATAAATAAATCTTAAAAAAAAAAAAAATGCTACAGGATAGTGACATCAGTGAAAATGGCTGAGCAAGAATTTCCAAAATGTCTCCTCCATAGAAGCAACCAAAAAACCTGAAAAATTTGCAAGAATCAATTTTTTTTAAGAACTCTGGGAATTAGGGTGCTCCCCGGTGGTGCAGAGGGTTGAGCGCAGCACTGTGAAGCTGTCTGCAGCCTCCACAGCACTGGTACGATTCCCTGCAGGCCAGGGAGATTCCCACATGGCGAGGCAGACCTCTCCTGGCTCGCCCACGGCTCCCCTCAGCAGTGTATTTCAGTCCTTCTGCCTGTTCTGCTCCCTGCTTTGTCTCTGCTGGATTCTCTCACCCTCCCGAGCCTCTGGCCTGTACCCCAGTGCTTGTATAAATAAATAAATTAAAAAAAAAAAAAAACTCTGGAAATTAACCAAAGGCTTACAGAAATCTGGGAGAATTTATTCAAGAAAAATAGCAGAATTAACTAAGAACAATGAGCTTGGTAGCATTATAACTTGCTCTGATTCCCATATTCTATGGTAGTTTGAAAATCAACAAACCAATCATGTAAAAAAACAGTAGCCTGGAAGTAATCAGAGAAAAAGAACAAGGTTGAAATCACCTTAAAAGCCTCATTCACAGTTAACTGTCAATATTTTATGTGTCTGGTGATTTTCCAGGAGACCCATTTATTTGCAAAGCGGTATTCATTTTACCCATTTGGGGTGAGGAAGGAGGTACATGCTTGTAAAAAAAAAAAAACAATTAGAGTCAATTAACTTCTCCATGGTCTTAAGTCAGTAGATAACCTTAGAGCAAACAGATTAACCAAAATTCTTAAAAGGAAACATTAAGGAATGAGATGTGTGCAGCGGATGTGACAAGTTCCAACATAGTCTTAGGAATCGAGATGTCTACATGCATGTGCAAGGATGTGCCTATGCCTGTGAAAGACACAAGAGGGCCCTAAGCTCTCACCTCTGGCTGACCACATGGCTTTGTATAAGCAGGAAGGGAAGAATAAGACAATTGTCAACTATCCTGCTGATGCCCCAACAGGCAAGAGAGGACCTAGCAAAAAGTGGGAAACTTAACTGGTTCTAGGCCTTTATTGAAATTTGTACAATCATTACTGACCACTAAGTAAACAGAACAATGACTTTAGAGGCCAACATGACAAAGAATACAGACTTCACTGAATTAGTTTAGGAAAGTCACTAAGGAAATAAACAAAACAAATAGCAACAAGCCCTAGGAAGAAAACAAAATCTGAATTCCAGAGTTGCACATTATTTAAAATGTCCAGTTTTCAACCAAAAATTACAAGGAATGCAAAGGAAAAAAAAATATGACTCACACATGGGGGAAGAGAGGGTAAATATCCCTGAACTTTGGACCCACCAAAAGGACTTTAAATCAGCTATTTTATATATATTCAAAGAACTGCAGGGAACCGTAACTAAAGAATTCAAGGAAAATATGGAAAAGATGTCTCACTAGAGACATGCCACCAAAGAGAAAGAAACCATTAAAAAATACCATAAAGAAATTCTAAAATTCAAAAGCCCAAGAAGTAGAGAGAAAAAACAACTCTCAGCAAACTAATAATATAAAGAAACACATTCAATTTGAGGAAAGGTATAGATGAAAAGTCTAGAGTTAGCATGCCTATCAGTGAAATCCTGAATGCCTCCCCACTAAGATCAGCAACAAAGAATCATATCCATAATTCATCATTTCTATAAAACCCATATTAAAAGTTCTATCCAAACCAGCTCAATAAAACAAGAAAAAGGAAAGGCATAAAGATTAGAAAACAAAAAGTAAAACTTCATTTGCAAATGACATGCATCCATAGAAAATCCTAAGAATTTTGCTCCTCCCACCTCCCAAAAAAAGCAAAACAAAAAAATCTACTAGAATAGGTATGAAATACTGCAGGAGGGAAATCAAATGTAAACATGAACTATTTCTATATATTAGCAAGAAATGGAAAAAGAAAAATTTGAAAATAGTATGTATGAAAATATAAAATACATTAAAAATTATTAATTGAAGATAAATCTAACAAAATGTATAAAAATCACTACAGAAAAAACTACAAAACACAACTGAAAGAAATTAAAGACCTAAATAAAAGGGAAGATAAGTATATTAATGCATGAGAAGATTCAATATTCTTATGGTGTTCAATCCTGTACCAAATTAATCTACAGATTTAATGCAATTCCATGAAAATCCCACAATTTTTGTAGACATTAACTGATTATATAATATGTAAGTACAAAAGAAATAAAATAGCCAAAAACTTCTTGAAAAATAAAAGCATTACAAGACTTTTAGTAATATTACATGATTTCAAGATTTATTACAAAGCTGTAGTAATCAAGATGGTGGCATCTATAAAAGGATAGGCAAGTACATCAATGAACAGAAGAGTCCAGAAATTGACTAGTCAAACCACTTTTGACAAAAAGACTAAAGCAATCAAGTAAGAGAAAGAAGATATTTTTCAAAGACTGTTACTGAACTGGAAATCCAAATGGAAAAATAAATATCCATTCTGATCTCACACTGAATACAAAAACTTGACATAGGTCACAGACTTAATATAAAAGCCTAAACTATAAAACTTTCAGAAGAAAATAGAGATGAATATATGCACAACTTGGAGCAAACAACTATTTCTTAGAGAAAAAGAACATATATGAACATAAAACTTCTCATCAAAGCACATCAGTAAGAATATAAAACATGAGTCATAAATAGAAAAAATATTTTGAAGACACATATTCCACAGAGAACTTTCATTCACAATATATAGAGAACTTTTGGAACCTAACAACAAAGACTCAATAAAAACAGATAATAATTCAGTCACTTCAGAGTGAGATGTACAAACAGCAAGTATATTCAACATCATTTGTTGCCAAAGAAGTGCATAATAAAATCTCAATGAAGTATTACTATACACCCACTACTATGACTAAAATTAAAGACTGATAACAGCAAAAGACTGAAACAATGCTGGTGGCAGTGTAAAATTGTAGAACCACTCAGGAAAAGTATAAGGAAAAACATACATACACCAGGGAATTCCAGTGGAATACCAGTAATTCCACACCAGGGAATTATGTAAGAGAATAAAAACAGGGCCTCCCCGGTGGCGCAGCAGGTTGAGTGAAGCACTGTGAAGCTGTCCGCAGCCTCTACAGTGCTGGTTCGATTCCTGTCTGACCAGGGTGATTCCCAAAGGCACGGCAGACCTCTCCTGTCTCGCCCACTGCTCCCCTCAGCAGTGTATTTCAGTCCTTCTGCCTATTCTGCTATCTGCTCTGTCCCTGGTGAATTCTCTCACCCTCTCACACCTCTGGCCTATACCCTAGTTCTCGTATAAATAAATAAATCTTAAAAAAAAAAAAACAAAAAACAACAACAACAACCTATGTCCACAAATGGCCTACAAGAATTTTCATAGCAACTTTATTCATAGTAGCTCAAAATTAGAAACAGCTCAGGTTTCTAACAAGAAAATGGATAAACTGGTAAGTTCATACAAGGGAATATTATTTTGCAATAAAAAGGAAGAAACTACTGACTAAAAAACCTGGGTTAATCCCTAAGACCATTATGCTGAATTAAAGAAGACAAACACAGGCGTACACACTGTGCAATTTCTTTTCTATGAAATTTATAGAAAAGGCAAAATCTGTGACAACAGAAAGTGAACAACTGCTTTCAGCTGTGGGAGGGAGTGGAGGCTGTCTAGGAAGGGGTATGAGAAAGCTATCTGGCATGCAGGGAAAACTTTCATAACCTGACAGGAGTGTGGTCACTGGTTGTACACATTAGTCAAAACTGATTGACTGAACCACTGTAAGCTAAGATCAGATCACAGTTTTTTAAAAAAGTAATTCACCAGAAAAATTACTAGAAGTCATTTTACCTGTGAGATGGAGCCTCCGAGTATAAAAGAAGGTTTTTCTGAAGCCACTGTGGTTTTGGATGATGGGATGAGAGGCGGAGGTGGCCTAGTTGGTCGAGTTGTTGGAAGGCGAACTCCTTCAGGGAGATTAGTTATCACTTGATGTGGAGCAGGCTGGAGGACTTTAAAAAGGAAGGGAAAAAAAAAAGGTTTAAAATTGTCCATTTAATCTGCAACATTCTACCTCTCAGTCACTCTTGAATTTTCAAAGTCACAAAGTATAAATGCAAGATGAAGGCGAAGATGAGTACTCCTATTTTAAATGTCTCTTTCACTCGAATTAAACTTGTATACACATTCAGGAACAAATGGTATTTGTGAGGATGAAATACTTAACTCCCTGTCAAACCAGAGATTTCAAGCTAATATTCACCTATTTCTGCTTAGCATATGCAAACAATAGTCTTTAATAATTTTTTCTTTCTCCATCATTCCTCGGACTTCACAATGGAGGTAAGAAAAAAGGCAAAGGTATAGCTGATGTTACAACTTTGTAGAATATACAGACATGATTGCAACCAGTCACACATCCTCGTTGGATCTTGCATAATTTGATAAATATTTACTGATTCTGGCTCTCACAAACACTTGAATATCAAGGGCAGGAAAAGGGAATCCCAAGATCTTTACAAAGTTCATGTACTCTAAAAGAAAATGTAGTCAATGTCACAGTATTCAAGTATGAACACAAACTTCCCAGAGGCCCAGTGAAGCTCAACTGAATACAACTGATGATGGAATGCAGAGAAACAAGAACATAATTTTGAAATAGCAAGATCATGTCCTGGAAGAGCAGTTCATTAAACCACCCAGGTCTAATATCTGTAGGTAGATGGCCAGCAGCCACTGCACAGAGGAACAATATTTACCTGGCGGGACACTATAGCGGGCTGTACTCATATCAGGCTGTGGAGCGGCTTTACTGACTTCTCTTGGAGAGAGCCTACACGGTGATGCTGACCTTGCTGCAGTATTGAGCATCTGTGCTTCCTGTTCTAGAGCACGTCTGACCTCAGCATAAGGCATATAGGCGACTGATTTTCCTATGAAAGTTAAAGTTATCAAAATAAGGGAAGAACCCCAAATTAAAATAGTGTGAAAGGACCAAGCCCACACCATCCAGGGCTAGATCCAAATATATACTAATATCAAGGTCTAAAATTCCCTGGGGAGGAATCCACCCGCAGAGAGGTTACGAAACCCTGTAAGACTAAATCTTCTGTGTATGCATCATCACTATGACCTATAACCTAATAAAATCCTCAAGTTAAATTTTCCTTTTAAAGGACAAAGAACTTTTCTTTCCTCTCATTAGGAGAATCAAGTGTTTTCATATGCAATAAGATCACAATAGGCAAACATCAGATTATTGAGCCATTTTGTAATTCAAGTCTGGCCTGAGACAGATGTCAGATCTCTAAGGATTTCAACCATTATAATTAGCCTGTTAAAGTTCGCTACTTAATATGATAATTACAGTCAAGACACAGAAGAAGCCTTTCCAAAGATGCAGATTAAAATAATCTAAAAAACCTCAACAAGCTTATACAATTATGAATTTTACTGCACTAATGCTAATGAAAATTACTCCACATAACTTACAACAAAAGCATTTAAAACTTTTAAGTATTTAAAGGGCATGTCACATTAAGACTTAAAGAATTCTACCAATACTGTTTCCTTTTTTAAATAAAATTGACATATTGAAGTAATTTTAGAAAATCACAAAGTGAAAATCATCTGCAACCCTAATTAACCCTCACTTAGATTTGTGACATTTCAATGGTTTGTTTGAACAAATTCCCAGTTTATTATCCCTTTGCTTACCAGATCTTATCCCTTTATTCTTCCAAATAAATCTACGCTTAAAGTCATTTTGACTACTTCCTCAAAACATAGTCATTTGGATTTTCATTGGACTTATACTGAATTTATGAATATAAATTTTATAAGTTTTTTATAATACTGAATTTATATTTTATAATAATGACTTTACTAATTGAGGAAACTAGTGATTATTATAGATATATAAAATGTGACTTTCTGTATATTGAGTTTTTTGAGAAACTTAACCAACTTTCCTTTTACCTCTTATAATTGTTAATTCTTTTAGGTTTTCTAGGTAATCTTGTCCTATGAATAATAATTTGTCTTCTCCCTTAAAATACCTAACCTCGTGAGTCCCCTTTTCCTTATTGCATGGCTGTAATAATGGGCACCCTGATCATTCCTATCCACAGATAGGATGAACTCTACCATTCAATTATTAAGTGGAAGGTTTTTAACTGGTTTCAAATGGGGATTCATTATCTCAAGGATTATGAAGTTATTTTGTTTAGTGAAATGTTTCTAAAAACCAGGAAACAATTATAGTAATATCTGCTCTGTGTGCAAAATTATCTCATTTAGTTCTCATGACTAATAATATTATTAACATTTTACAGATGAGGCAATTGAGGTTCAGAAGAATCACACTTAATATGACCACAGGGATTTTTTTTTTTTAATAATAGCAATTCCTGGCCCCCGAACTCTAGATCACAATACAATAATGTCTCCCTCAAGAGCTAAGAGTTGAATTTCACAATGACTGTGCTTTCTCTCTCACATCAATACAATTAATTAGATTATTAAGTGTCCTAATCCTCTGCAAACAGATTCAGGAAATAAACCAACTTCAAAGGAAAATCATACTTCCTTTCTAGATAATTTAACATTTATAGTGTATTATAAGTTCACTGTCTGATTGTTTCACCATTTCCAGTAAGTTTATAATTATATAGAAAAATTCACTTTTCATACTAATGTTAAGAAAAAAAGGGGGAGAAAATTTAGATGGTTCTAAATATAGCTACTTGGATCACTACGTACCTAGAGTCAGAAAAACAAAAAAATATAAACTAGATTCAGTTACATAAAGGAATTCTTATTTTGACTGTACAGATTATTATAACCTGCATTAGTTCAATTCTACTTTTATCTCTAACAGTGTGTGAGTTCCTTCACTGTAGGAAAAAGGCATGAAAGTAAAGCAGAGGCCAACTTTTGTAAATGTTAATGTAACATGAAGACAATTCTCCCCTAAGATTTTTTTCAAGATTTTCTACACATGCAAAGACTTTAGGCCATTTACAAAGGGCTTATCTACAATAATTATTTGTACCATTGACATTAAGAAGAGATGAATACAATCAAACAGTTGCAAAACTTAGGTGCTGCCTTTTGCTTTCTAAAAGAGACCAGGAAGGAACAAGCCAAAACCATGGTCTTAATTCAGGTGGACAATAGCAGTTTGGTGAGGTTTTATAGGTAAATTCACATTCTCACTATTTTTAACATTCTAAAACTATTTTATGACATTACCTTTAAAACATTCATTTCAAACATTCTATAGACAAGCAATTGAACTGCAATATATAAAATGTTATTCAGGAAGACTATGCTAATACAATGAGCAATAAATTTAGGAGACTTTAGGCACTTGTTAAGTAAACTACTGGATGAACATACTAAGCAGATTAGTAAAAACAGTAATTAACCTTGGGATAAAATGTAATCAGTTCTTCTAGTTTTCAGTCACCCTGAACCAAACTGGTATCACATCATCTTGCTGTCAAATTATTAAAAATATAATTAAAATTTGATTTCAAGACCACTTCTTTATGATTAAGAGCAGAGATACCAATCAAATCTAACCACATGGATTAATGTGATTGAACACAGAGAAGTGAAGAAGTGAAGTTTGGAATCTTAGATTTTGGAGTTCTAGATTGACTCAGTCTCTCCAATTCTATTTTTTAAAGTAGATCAAGAAAAGATATTGAGGTCCCAAGATAACTGTACAATATTCATATTAAAATGATCCAAATGCTGTTAACTAAATAACATTAAGTTTTAGCATCAGATTAGCAAACACCATTTAAGTAATTTTTCTGGGTTTTAATTCTTCCTCACAAAATTTACTCTGAATCATTTATGTAAGGAGTAAATTAACAGACTTTTAAATTATTCTAATTTTTCATTCTCGTAATGACAGACTGGCTCATCATTGGAATGCGCAAAAGCAGCACTTTTCCCAAGTCCATTTGTGTTCCCTAGTTCATGTAACTGATCTCTTCAACATGTAACGACACATTGTGTCAACTGCTACATTAGGTATTAAAAATTCTCTAGATGCAATATACTAAAAGCCCAAAAACTGCCATTTCTTTTCCTACTATCAATCAAGAAATACCATTTAGCAGCTGTTACAAACTCATCCTTGGTGAGGATTATCACTCTAGTTCACACCTTTACTAGAATAAAATGTATACTTAAAACACTAACAATCTTATATTTAAAAATCTAAAGTAACAGATTCACTACATCAAGTAACAACTATATAAGTCTCTGGTGTACAGAGGAATCAGGACAGGGAATCAGCAGAATCAGTGAAGAACCAGAGTTACTGTTTATATTATATAGACCTTAGATGCACAGTGTTCTAAAGCTTGTAACTCTTTGAGATACTACAAAGAGTCTTCTGTATCATTATTAAAAGAACTAAACCATAAACATTCTAAGCATGTCAGGGCATGTAGTCCATGAGTTGACTTTAAGGAAAACACATGTCAATTTCTAAAAATGCCAGAATTTATTAAAATTTAGAAACCACTCCCTTTCTCCTTTTTAAAAGAAACTAAGTGTATCATGTACCAATTCAAATCTGTCACTTGACATAACAGTACCTTCCTAGTATCTCTTATACTATGTATACACTAATATGTTAATTAGTATGTGCTATATACATTAATTATATTATACATATATACACATGAAATAATGCTCAGCTGCCTGATAACTTGCTGGGATTACAACTGTAAAAAAAAAAAATAAACATTCAGTATTGTTTTATATGTATGTATATACATTGCATTTTACAGATAAGAAAACTAAAGCTCCAAGAGGCTAAATGTCTTGCCCATGGGCGCAGAGCTGGTAATGTTGGGGTGAGTATTATGACTGGGTCTGACTGGCACTATACACTACACAAAGTTGTCTTCTGTAATAGCAGAGAAAGAGAATATTACCCTCTTATAGATGATTTGCTTGAAGGACAGGGTAACAATTCTCACTTACTCTGAAAACTCAGATGGATGCAGCATAAAGCATGGCTTTTAATTGTCTCCCAGCATAAAGATGAAGATCAGAAAATTCATATTAATAAGCGTTCTACTAAAAACATTACTACCATCCTGTAGTAGTCAAAATTAATATTCCTTGATTTTTCAACTGAGATCAATTTAAAGCAATTTTATTTGTTCAAGACAGGTTTAATGATAGGCTGACAAATTACAAAGTACACTACACTTTAGAGTATAATTTTATTTCTCTTCAAGAAAGTTCTTTGTGGTGACAGTACTACCTACCTTCCCACTCTCTGTTTGGACTCTTGGAAGCGCCACATGGACTTGTAGAACTTCTACATTCCAAATCTATCTGTTCTTGCCTCTGCCGCTGTTCCTCCAGGAGTGCTGATTCATGCATTGCTTTAATGTGTCGTTGGTAGAGGGCATAGCCGCTCACTGGGGTTCCAATTGGTATATTACATGGGGTGCAGGAAACCTATACGAAGAAAAGAATTCCGAATATGCCAATGACCAACATAGCAATAAATACTACCTGTTGCCAAGTAGTGCTTATTGCTTGTAATATTACTGTTTTAAGTGATCTTTACCATTTTTTAAACAAAGTAATCGTAAAGTGTAATGCTTGAACTGACAGTTACTTTAAAAAAACAAACACTAAAAATCACAAAAGTTGGGCCTCCCCAGGGGCGCAGCAGTGGGTTACGAAGCTGCCCGCAGCCTCTGCAGCGCCGGTTCAATCCCTGGCCGCCGGGCGAGGGTCCCACATGGCACACAGACCTCTCCTGCCACAGGCTGATCCCCTCAGCAGTGTATTTCGTAGGTCTGCCTGTTCTGCTCCCATGCTTCTGACTGTACCCAGTGCTTGTATAAATAAATAATCTTTGAAAAAAAAAAAATGAACAATGACGTAAAAAAAAATTTAAAAAAAAATCACAAAAGTTGCATTTAAAAAAATCAAAACCAGGAATTAAAATGCATTTGTCTGGGGTCGTCCCGGTGGCGCAGCGGTTTGAGCACAGTGCTGTGTAAAATGCATTTGTCTGCTTCTAACATAAGATGGTCAAATTCCTGGTGGCTAGTTTGAGTGTCCACTTTCCAATGTCCTCTCACCAGGTAACCACACCCACTTCTGTGGATTTAAATATCATCCATATGATAATAGATCATGCATTTCTATTTTTAAGACTTTAAGTTTTCTCCAAGTTCCACACTCATAAAGTTACCTACCTAACAACTCCATTTGCGTATCTCAAAGAAACGCAACATAGTCAAAAGTGTACTATTTGTTTTCTAAACTCAGTGCTTCTCCTTCAGTGCTCTCTATCTGAGAAAATGGAAACTCAATTCAGCAGCTTAACCTAGAAAACTAGCAGTCATCCTACTAATCAATCTCCTCTCCTCCCACAACTAATTCATTGACATATTCTTTTAGGATGGAAATTAAATGTTATTTCTTCAGACAGGCCACCCCCAATCATCCAGTAAAATATGGTGACTCCCTCCCTGATTCCCTTGTTACTACAGCCTGTTCCATTTCTTTCACAGTACACAGCACTTACCACTATTTGCAATTATATGTTTATTTTCTCTCCCACATCATGAAGGACAAGCCCCTACCACAATCAATTATGTCACAAATAAAAAACAGTCCTGGGAAGAGTAAAGAGCTGACATTTTAAAACTGTTATCTAAAAATTTCATGTTTTTACATTACTGTAAGTGGATTTTTTCCCTAAACCTTATAAAACCAAATGAAATATTTTGGTCCAACCAAAATATTATTTCCTATGTGAAGTCTTCCTCAAGTATCTCATTATGAAGGAAGCTCTCTTTCCTCTGAAATACCTTTGGAATATATGTTTTTTAAGATTTATTTATTTGTACAAGAACTGGGGCACAGACCAGAGGCGCGGGAGGTGAGAAGACCCACCAGAGACAAAGCAGGGAACAGAGCAGGCAGATAGACTGAAGTACACTGCTGAGGGGAGTAGCGGGTGATCCAGGAGAGGTCCAGTGCACCATGTGGGTTGCTCCCTGGCTGGCTGGGGATCGAACTTGCGGCGCAGAGGCTGCGGACAGCTCCACAGCCACAGCACTGCGCTTAGCCCCCTGCGCCACCAGGGAAGCCCTGGAATATTTTTTAACCAACAAAGCATCACACTTTAATCATGAATTTTTTCTATGCCTTATTATCAAGACCAGTCTCTTAAGTCTTGTTTTGTTTATTAAGGTAACATTAGCTTACAACACTATATATGATTTAGGGGCATAGGTTCACACTTCAGATGTATGTTACCAAATCAGCCTCACCATCAAAGCACCTACAGTCCTTTATCCCAGGCTACAGGACCCTTACCGCTTGTTGCCACCTCCTCTCTCCCACCCCCTCTATCCTTATCTTTGCAGTCACACTTCTAGGGTTTGTTTTAGTTTAGTTTTGTCAGTTCCTTTGTGGTGGGTTTTTTTTTTTTTCCTTTATATAAATCACATAAGAGTAAAATTATCCAGTGTTTGTCTTTCTCCTGACTTATTTCACTTAGCATAATCTCCTCCAGTTCCATTCATATTGTCACAAATGGCAAGATTTCATTTTTCTTTTTATAGCTGAATAGTATTCCATTGTGTATGCATACAACATCTTCTTACTCCACTGCTCAGTGAATAAGCATTTAGGTTGCTTCCATAGTGCTACAGTGAACACAGAAGTATGTACACATGTTTGAATTAGTGATTTTATATTCTTCAGGTAGATATCTAGGAGTGGAATGGATTAGATAGCATATCTACTTTTGATATTTTGAAGACCCTACATATTGTTTTCCATAGGAGCTAGACCAGAGTGCATTTCCACCAACAATGTCGAGGGTTTCTTTATTCTCCATCCTCATCAACATTTGTTGTTTCCAGATTTTGGGATATAGGCCATTCTCACTGAAGTGAGCAATCTCTAAATCTAGAAGACTGTGATAATATAAATACTGCCCACAACATTAAAAATGTGTCTTGAACTGGGTAGACAATAAATGTCCATTTGAATAAGTCAATGAATGGACAAATACATTTAATAATCATACCCTTAACGCTTACCAATTATGTGAGGCAGAAAAGAAATTCATACCCTCTGAAATAAAGCAAAAGCTGGAATTACAACTAAGTGAAAGAGCAATACCCCAAACTGGAATTCAGTATCAAAAGTAAGTCAAACTTTCAGACACTATTAATGTATAGTGTAAAAAATTAGATTTGAGGGCCTCCCCGGTGGCACAGCAGTTGAGCGCTGGGTTGCAAAGCTGCCCGCAGCCTCTGCAGCGCCGGTTAGATCCCCGGCTGCTCCCTGGCCACTGGAGGAGGGCCCCACATGGCGCGCAGACCTCTCCTGCCGCCCGCTGCTCCCCTCAGCAGTGTACTTCGGTCCTTCTGCCTGCTCTACTCCCCACTCTGGCTCTGGTGAATTCTCTCACCCTCTCGTGCTTCTGCTGTACCCAGTGCTTGTATAAATAAATAAATAAATCTTTAAAAAAAATTAGATTTGAAATTGTATACCAAAGTTAGCTATAATCTCTAAGTCTAAATATTCAACCTTATTATATTATTTATTCTACTCAAATCTTAGCACGAACAAGCTAAATAAAAATGGAACACTAACATTTATGGTTAAAGAATTTTTTTTCCTGAATTGGAAATGACCATTTCAATCAATCATCACAATGAATCCATCTGGAAAAACAACATACTATGTATATAAATGTCAGTTATGTAAAAGGGTTCTTCCACAAAGTCAGATTCAGGACTTCTGCCCTCCACATACCCTTGTACTTCTTAACTCAAGCCCAACTCAAGAGGATATTAGAGAAAACAAGGTACTAAAATCAAGTACCAATCATAGCAGCACTATTCACAACACCAAAAGATAGAGGCAACCCAAAAGTTCATCAACAGATGAAGGGATATAACAAAATGCAACAATTTACGTACAACTGGATATTGTCAGTCTTAAAAAGGATATTCTGACATAGGCTACAACATAGGGATGATCCCTACGTACATTATATGGAGTGAAATAAGTCAGTCACAAAAAGGCAAATCCATTATCATTCCACTTACATAATCTAAAGTAGGCAAATTCACAGAAACAGAAAGTAGAATGGTGGTTAGTAAGGTTGGGGGGACAGGGGAAAAGAGAAGTCATGGTATAATTGGTATAGTGTTCAATTTTGCAAGATGAAAGACTTCTGGAGACTGGTTCACAACAATGTGAGTACACTTAACATTAGTAAACTACAAACAAAATGGTTAAGATGGTAAATTTTATATCTATTTGACATTTTTTTAAATGAACTCATTAAAGAAATAAAGAAATAAGTTTCCAATTTTTTTTTTATCTTACTTTTCTTACTCATATTGATAACTTACCATTGGTGGGATAACAGCTGCTCTATGCTGAAGCTGTGGCAGGTCCAATGGATTTGGTTTTATTGGGGATGAGACCAGTATAGATCCAGTAGGGTTTAATAATGAAGGCTTTGACTCAATAGGAAACATTCTGTAATAGGCAATAAAGAAGATAATACATTTTTAGTTAAGACATTAAAGGTGCAATCACCATGATTCCTTCTAGGTTAATATGAACACATACACATGCCACATCAACCTTCTAAGATATCTTAAAAGTAAAGAAAAGGCAATCTATAATGCTAGTTTTCCAGCTAAAGAAACCCAATACTGATTTATAGGTTGAAATTTATCTGAATTGAATCATCTAAAACTATCAAAGTGAACAAAAGCCATCAAAAAATGATCACTAACATAGGTTACAAAACCTAACCACTAACACAGGTTACAACATAGTTTCCAGTTATGGGATGCTTTGCTAGGATCACAACACATTTTTTAAAACATTTGGATAAGCTATGACAACCTTTAAATTTAGAATTTCACCCCAAATTTTAGACTCCTGGTTATTCAAGAAAAATGAAAACTGTTCTTGCAAAACCATCATTCCTACCCACATATATACATGCTAGACTGGCATGTAAAATGAGCTCATGTTTCTCTGCTTGCTAGCACACCTGCCTTCTTATACTCTATCTGCTTCACTCATATTCAGTACTTGCACTTGAGCTTAGGACACCCAACACATGAACTGAAAAAATTATATATATATTGGTGTAATACATTTCTGGCTTATTGTCAGTTATTGGTGGAATATGAGTATTTACAAATTATAAATTAATAAGAATTTAGAATGTATTATAAAAGAAAATGAGTTAAATTTTACATAAAAATGTTGATTTTAAAGATGTAGAAAACTGAAATTTCTATTTCGATAGTTTGGAAGTAATGTTGGCATTAGAGTGTCATTTATAAACCACCATATATTTACACAAAGAATTTTTGAATTTCAAGGCCAATGTCATGTTCATTTTTTAGGATGCTCCTCCTGTGAGATTATTGACATCCTAATTTCCTTCATTTAGTTATCAAAACACAGAATAGCCCTAATTTCAGATGAGATATTTCATTAAAGAATGTTTAAAAAGGGGGGGCCTCCCTGGTGGTGCAAGGGGTTAAGACGCAACCTATGAAGCTGTCCACAGCCACTGTAGCAAGAGTTCGATCCCCGCCTGGGGAGCTACCCACATGGTGCAGCGGACCTCTCCTGACTTGCCCACTGCTCCCCTCAGCAGCGTATTTCAGTCAATCTGCCTGTTCTGTTCTCAAATCTGTCTTTGGTGAATCCTCTCACCCCCACACCTCTGGCCTGTACCTCAGTTCTTATATGCATAAATAAATCTTTGAGGAAAAAAAACACAAAAAAGAATGTTTAAAAAGGAACTACACAACCAGAATCCACTTACATTTATTTACTCCTGTTAAAGTCTGGGACCTTTAAAATAAAATCTACATTTTTGTGAGATGAGGGGAAAGAGAGCGACCTAGTTGGCTGAATTTCCTGGAAAATCCAATGGTTAAGTAGAATCCCTACTTCAATTCTGGTTGATGGAAAATCTACCATAAGGACAAATCACAATGATACCAGGACTGACAACTAAAGTTGAGCTTTAAATATAATTCTGCTATCTGATGAGTAACTTATTATTTACCTCTTATTAAAAAGGAGGAGAAAGGCAGGATGAATTAGGTTTCTGATTAAATGATGTCTCAATCTAATTTATTTCTAGAATATCATTTTCATTTTTTAAGATGCTCTTTTGAGATTACTGACATCCTAATTTTCCTTCATTTATAAATAGTTATCAAAACACAGACCTAATTTCAGATGAGATACTTCATTATATAGATGAATTTAGCATTCTACTGTTTCTAGATAATCCCATTTCTTTCAAGAAAAAGGAACCTGGGACATTAAATCTGTTAAGTAAAATAGTACTGGATATTCCTATAAAGTATTTATAGTTTTACTCTGTAATTTTTCTAATATTTTAAATTATAAATGTAAACAATCTAAAGTTTTAACTGATAAAAAGTAGTCATTATAATTAACAGTAACTTGTACTCAGATTATGCTTTCTAAAATACTTCCAATACACTTAATATGTTTCTCCTCTCAGCATTTTCTGACACCTAATACATAAGTAGAGTAGGTCTTGTTTTGAGGCTGGGCTTAGAGCAAACAAAGTGGGAGCTGATGTCTCTCATCTGTACCTTCACCACCGCATCACACAGCTTCCACTTGCCAAGAACAGCAATCACCTGTGGCCTATTTCACAACTTAATTAGCTGAGATTCCCCCCTTTTCTTTTATCATATAGAATGCGGGTAACAATTGTTTCACTAAAAAATAATAATCACACAATTGTTCTTGATTATATAAACAAACGAAAAAGCATATAACCCAATTTAACCAACATATAGAATACCTTTAACTTGTCAATATTTATGCAGGAGTAATTTCTGCAAGGGTACCATTCTATGACTCAGCCCACAAACAAAGAAATAAAGAATAGGATTACATTGATGGAGTGAGTCTTACCGCTGCCTCTCTGGTTCTCCATCCACATCTTCATCAGCACTGCAGGTGGCACTGGAATCATTGTCTGACTGGGGTTCAGTCCTTTGGACATTTATTTGTTGAGTCACAACCAAATCTTCATCTCTAGGCTCTGTAGTCTCACTACCTCTCTCCAGGTCTCTTTCTTTGGTATCACCTTCCACTTTAGAGGGGTTGTTTTCTGGCACCCTCATTTCAACATCTACGGATTCTGCTTTGGTAGTTGTGGGGAGATCAAGAACCGAAGTCACTTCAGCACCGCTTTCCTGATGTTCAACATCCATCGGCTCTGCTGTCTCAACACTGATGCTGTCATTCGCCTGGGTCTCCACACTTTCATTTTCAGCTGGTTTTGTAGTTGGAACTGCTGAAGAGGGAGATGCACCGGGCGGATTTTCAGTGGTAGACACCAGCTCGGCCACAGGTTCAGTATTTCCTCTAGAAGTAGCATTTTCAGTGCTATCTTCGCTGGGCTTGACAGCTTCAACTGGTGAAGGAGAAGGAGCACTTTCTGTATCAGAACTATTTTCAGCACCTTAAAGATAATGATACAGCATAAAAATCTGATAATGAACATGTTTCAGATGGTGACAGAGCCATGATTCAAAGTAGCTGTTCAGGATGAATTAGAATCCTTTGATGATCTCAATGAAGTATTATAGCCATTGGGAAAACTAAAGTTTGCTACAGAGTATGAAAAAGAAAGATCAAATTGTCTTGACCTTCTGAAATTGAAAGCGTAAAAGCGTCTAATGACTAAAAAAAAACTTAACATGGAATTTGGAAGACTAAGAAAGATGGAAAAACAAAACTAAACAAAAACCATTCCCATAAATGGTAACATTCTGGTTTATTTCTACCAGCCTGTTTCTGTGAATTTCTTTTTACCCAGGAGAATGGATACTCTAGAACAGCACTGTCCAATCGGAACATAATGAGAATTACGGCTGTAGTTTAAATTTTTCTGGTAATCACATTAAGAAAGTAAAAAGAGCTAAGTAAGTAAAATTAACAATATGTTGAAAATACTAACAATTTTAACATGTAATCAATATTAAACTAGTAATGTTTTACCTTTTTTGGTATTAAGCAAAATCTGATTATTTTACATTTTTAGCACATCTCAATTTATACTAGATGCATTTCAAGAGCTCATAAGCTACATGTGTCTAGTGGTGACTACAACCTAAAAGCAAAGCTGTTGAAAAAATTTGTACAGATTTTTTAATTTAATTTTATAGTAGTGGCCTTTATCTACTTCACTGGTATCATTTTATAAATATATTTATCTTTACTGAGCTATCTCAAAAAGAACCACAAATTGAGTATGTCCTACACTAGACTTGGACTCAACACTCCCAAATTAACTTCTTTTCTAGTGTTGTTAACCAAATAAATAAATCAGAAACTTAGGAGTTCTCTTTTTAAACCTCTTTACATTTTACCCCCAAATCCTGCCTAGATGTCTCACAGATTTTTCTCTAAAAATATTCCTTGAGGGGTCTCCCCAGTGGCGCAGCAGGTTGAGCACAGCACTGTGAAGCTATCCACAGCCTCTGCAGCGCGGGTTCGATTCCCAGCTGGCCAGGGAGATACCCACATGGCGCAGTGACCACTCCTGTCTCGCCCGCTGCTCCCCTCAGCAGTTTATTTCAGTCGTCTGCCTGTTCTGTTCCCCGCTCTGTCTCTGGTGAATTCTCTCACCCCTCCCCCCATTCCTCTGGCCTGTACCCCAGTTTTTGTATAAAAAATCTTTTTAAAAAAATATTCCTTGAGGGCCTCCCCGGTGGCGCAGCGGTTGAGCGCTGGGTTGCGAAGCTGCCCACAGCCTCTGCAGCGCCAGTTCGATCCCTGGCTGCTCCCCGGCCACCGGAGGAGGGTCCCACATGGCGCTCAGACCTCTCCTGCCGCCCGCTGCTCCCCTCAGCAGTGTACTTCGGTCCTTTTGCCTGCTCTGCTCCCAGCTCTGGCTCTGGTGAATTCTCTCTCCCGTGCTTCTGACTATACCCAGTGCTTGTATAAATAAATAAATCAATCTTAAAAATAAACAAAAAAAATTTCTTGAATATATCCAGTTCTATTCAATTTTAAAACTGCCAGTCTAACCCAAAATAAACTGTACCTACCTTCTACTTCAGGCCATTCTCTACAACAATGTCAATGTGATCTTTGAAAAAGCAGAATTTTACCATAACTCACTTATACACTCTCCCTTCTGCCCCTCCCTCTTAAAACGTTTCAGTGGAATCTCATTACACTTGTGACAAAGCTCCAAAATTTATAGTATGGCATTGTTACAGGGCCTGGTAAGCCCCTGCCAGTCCTTCAAGCTTTAGTCTGCATTCTACAATCTGGTTTCCATGATCACTGACCTGTTTTAAGTTTTATGAACACACCGTGTGTCTCTTACCACAGGGACTATTCCACTTACACCTACTGAAAGGCACTTTTACTTCATTTGGTTATCAGATCAGTTGTCACATGTTTAAAAATGCCTTCTATCGTTTTCTTAGCATATTTTAATTTTGCTACTATGCCTCTTAGAGCACATATACCAGTTTCAGTTACAATTTTACATTTATTCATAAATATTTGATTTCTGAATGTTTCTTCCACTAGGCTATAAATAGTATCAGGGCAGAGATCAAAGTCCAAGAGACAAGCACTGTGCATGAAACACAACAAATTCACATATTGGCTGAGTATAAAGGGAATGAAAGGTTGTGAATATGTCTAAATTTACTTAACCTTTCCTTTATTACTGGATCCTTGGACTACTTCCAACTTGCCACTGTTAGAAATAGCATACAGAGATGTTCACTGCAGCATAAGGTTTTTAAACTATTTTCTTAAAGTAGACTATGACACAACATATACACCTAAAATTTATTTACATATACATATATAATGCATGCACATAAAATACATACACATCTAGTGAGAATCCCAATAGTTTATAAAAAAATTTCTTAAATTTATAATTTACATAAAATAATTATGTCCCTGAGAAAATTTTGAAAAGTACTAGAGTGAAAGAATACTTGCCTCTCCAGATAATTCATATTTACTATAAAGTCCATGTATAACAACATATTTAAAACTGTCACAGTGACAGAAAAAAATGAATCAATTGTACAGCTGACAATGGCAAGAAACAGATACTAAATTAAATGGAAAGTTAACATATATAAGTTTATATTTTACTATATAAACTATCTCTCCCAGAAATGCCTATCTGAAAAGAAAATGTGAACATTACCATACAGAAAAAAATCATTCCAGATGGAAAAAAGATTTTAAAAGCTTTTAGAAGATAATTTGAGGCAAGATATATATAACCTCAGGAAGCATATAGAAATTACCTTAAGCACAACAGAAAATTGAAGCTATAAATATATCACTTACATATAAAATAAAGTAACAACTTAAATTACCATATAGGAAAAAATGTTTTTAATGCATAATATATTAAAACACTACAAAGACATTCATTCATTCAAATATATAATACCTACAGCACAGGGAGCTATTTGAGTACGGGTGACACAGCTTAGAAGGAACACAAGTTGTATGTGTTCAAAAATATATATATACACACATATGTGAATATATTTTAAATATATAAATATATATAAATATTAGAAGGGCAACACAACCAAAAAATATTAACAATGGTTTAATGATTTTTACTAATCTGCCCTTTCTAAACTTTTTATAATAGTTTTTTTAATCAAATGATATATTTTAATAACAGCATGACTATGTGTACAAAAACTATTAACTCCTGGGATGTAATATATAGCATGGTGACTATAGTTAGTAATACTGTATTGTATAGTTAATAATACTCAGTTGTGAGAAGCGAAGATCTTAAAAGTTTGTATTACAAGAAAAAATTCTGTTAACTAGACTTATTATGATGAACACTTAATAATAAACATAAATATCGAATCATTATGTTATACACCTGGAAGTAATATATAATGTCATGGCAATAATATGTAATAAACAAACAAATGAACAGAATGAGCAAGCAGAAAAGTACAGGCAGAATGGTCACAGGGGTATACAGATCAGTTCATGTGGGGTCTCATAAGTCACAGTAAGGCCTCTGGCTTTTATTCTGATGAGATGGGTAAGTATCACTGGATTTTGTTTGTTTTTTTTTTGTTTGTTTGTTTGTTTTTTTTTAATTTTTTTATAGAGGCATGTTTTATTTATTTATTTATTTATTTGTTTGTTTTGTTTATACATGCACTGGGTACAGTCAGAAGTGCGGGAGGGTGAGAGAATTCACCAGAGCCAGAGCGGGGAGCAGAGCAGGCAGAAGGACCGAAGTACACTGCTGAGGGGAGCAGCGGGCGGCAGGAGAGGTCTGCGCGCCATGTGGGACCCTCCTCCCGTGGCCGGGGAGCAGCCGGGGATCGAACCGGCGCTGCAGAGGCCGCGGGCAGCTTCGCAACCCAGCGCTCAACCACTGCGCCACCGGGGAGGCCCAGTATCACTGGATTTTGAAGAGAAATATATCTGATTTATATTATATAAGGATTACTCTCACCATTGTGTGAAGGGGGAAAAAATACAATAGCAAAAAAGACAGCAAGGACACTAATTGAGAGTGCTGCAATGGAGATGACAACTCGGAACCAAGGTAGCATCAATGGAGTCAGGGAGACATGATAAGACTCTAATAGTGCCTCTAAAGGAAATCTGACAAGTTCTGCTGATAGACTGTGTGGGGTATATGAGAGAGTTACTAAAGCGTCACTTATTTACTTAGGGAAAGAACAGAAGGTAAAGTAGGTAGCTTTGGATGTGGTTTGCAGTGGCTCTTAGGTATCCAAATAGAAATGTTAAGTAGGCAGTTAGATGCATGAGTCATCAAGTTCAGATGAAATTTCAAGTCTCCAAAATGAAATCAAAACAAAAGAAAACAAAAACTCAGAACAGCACCTCGCAAGTATTGAGTTCTTATTATAAAAGATGAAACCAAGTGTTAAAAGGCTAATAAAAAGCCTCATTTCACCTTCACTTCTATTCATCTCGTGATGGAAAGCCTCAAAATCAAAGGCAAATCAACAAGTCATTTATATTCAAACTATTGGAAGTCATGTTAGTGACTGTGCAATAGACAGTATCATTTGACTTAAGTGCTTTTTCAATTATTTTTTTTCTTCCAAGACAAAAAAGAACAAGGATATTTCTAAGGCATGTTTCACCAAGCAATAGCCAAATATAATTGTCTTTTCCTAAAAAAAATTTTTTTTTTAGTTCCTTAAAGAATAACTTAGGAGAAAATAAGAACAAATCCAAATTTTGGTAGTTCTGGTTGTTCTGATTTACTCTTCTAACTGTGAAGACAGTCACACAGTCAAATATGTATTTTAGGAAAAGAGACATACAGGGACTCTTCCTTTCAGCAGTTGCCTTCATTTTCCCACATGTCATACAATAAAGAGTGAACCTTGTCTCCTTAAGTTTACCAATAAGTGTGAATCATAGGTCATGCAAACTGTATTGCACTGCCTTTTCTTTGACATTTTCCAAATGAAATCAAAAGGAAATGAAGAGAGGCCTCACAACTCTAGTGACAAGTTCATTTCCTACAAGGAGAAAATTATTCCAGATGTCACAACACAACCACATGTATGATTTGGGCATGATATAACTATGGCACTCTACACTTGATTAGATGGAAACATTATAGTAAGATATATGACAACTTGAAAAAAGTTTCACACAAAAGATAAAACTAACAGGAAGAAAACAGAAGGAAAAGTCAGTTTTGGATAATTTGTTAGCTCATGCATGGACAGGATTCTCGTTCTGAAAGAGAGAGCACTTACAATAATTATGTTTAGGTCTTGTGAATTGAACTGTGTATACAGCACCCCCCACCCCCACTTCATAGGTTGAAGCCCTAACTTCCAATGGGAACTATATTTGGCAATAGGGCCTTCAGATAATTAAGATTAAATGAAGTCATAAAGGTGAGGCCCTAATCCAAAAGTACGAGTGTGCTTATAAGAAAATAAAGAGACACCAGGAGGAAAAGACGTGAGGACAAACTGATACGGTGGCCATCTGCAAATCAGGAATAGAGATTCACCAGAAACCAACCAGCCCAGCATCTTGATCTTGAACTTCCAAGTCTCCAAAACCATGAGAAAATAAATTTCTGCTGTTTTAATCACCTAGTTTGTGGTATTTTCTTGTGGTAACCTAGCAGACCAATATAGCCTTCACATACAATTATGTATATGAAGCTCCAGGCTTCATATACATAAATTTATGTATATAGGCATATTAGCTACAAGCTACAAAACCATTAAAATTGACATTCTTGTAAGTACAATAAACAAACCATCCTGCCTCCCAGTCTTTGCAGCACCCTAGGGTGAGCTTGTTCCAATATTAATTTTATTCTTGTAACACTGGTTTATTTTTCACAACACCTCAAAGAAAAAAGTTTACTTACCGTTCAAAGTCAAAACCCATTTCAAGACAAATTTTAGTTTTAAAAGTCAACAACACGTTGAAAAAAATAAAGCAAAAATCTAGAACTTCCTAAACTTAAAATATAAGAACCTATAAAGGAAGACATAAACAGTTCTAATTATATACAAAGTTTAAACTCTGGTAATTTAAAGATAAAACATGAACAAAATGGAGAAAATATCTGCATATACAAAACATGAACATGCTCTATACATAATAGATAAAATGTTAATAAAAGCATTGTGAGGATTCACACTTCAGAAGTGGTTAACTTACAAAAGAATTCCACAGAAACTTTAACAGTAATATAAATTGAAATTAATTAGGTACTTATTTTTCTTTAACAAAAATTCAAAATACCTTTTCAACAGACTATCATTAATTATTTCAAGTGACAAAAAGAATTTTATATCTTCTCCTAAGCTTCTTGAGTTGATTTTTTTCCCTACAAATGGTTCTGGAGCATTCATTATTTTTATAAGAAAACAAAGATATGACAAAGATTTTTATCAAAAATGAAATAAATCAAAATCAATGCAGTAACATAAAGAGAGGAATGTAAGTGATGATGCCAACTGAACAAATAAATGTGGCACTGATACAGATGCACACATTTTATTGATATTGACACTAATGTCTGAAGTGGAACAACCATTTAAAAGATCTCATGATTGTAGCACCTGGCCCATCTCAGCTGCTACATAAATGATTATCTGTTGATTGATTAAATATATTCCACTCACGGTTAAAGACTCCATGCCATAAGAACACTGATATATTATTTCTTTAATGAAACAACTGCTAAGTAGTCAAATGACTAAGATAAAAATTACACATTGGAGCTAGCTGAAGTCTCAACTAAATCTAGGATTTTGAGATACCTTCACTGTCTTCTGGATTTTCTTCTTCATTAGAGGCTTCAATATCTTCATCCTCCTGAGCAGAAACAGTAGAAGCTACACTTTCACACTGAGACACATCTCGCTCTTCACGAGGCTTTCGTGATGTCTAAAAGAATAGGAAATATTAAATTTGTTACAGATTTAAATAACTAAAAGGAAAAAAACAAATCTTTTTATATCTAAAATAATAGAACACTATACACATACACTAAACAAAAAGGCTGCATGCTTGAAAACTGCTCTGGTTAAACTGCCGTTATCTCTAGGTCACAACCAACTGCCATCTTGGTTTTCATTGCTTTCATTAAACCAACCAAAAGTTATACCTGAACCACTTTTGGAACTACTTGTCATTATGCATGTACAAATACCAAAAATCACAAAACTCTTGCTCTCCTTCCACACCCAAAAAAATGTACTTTTCTAGTAAACATATATATTTTCCTAGCAAAAATAACATGCATTGAAATGTGGGGGGAAAAAAACCCAGAAAATTATGTTAAGAAAAATAGTGATTGCTCATAATTTCCCACCAAGGGAGTCCTAGTGTACCGGTACTTTCTTTTTTAGTCTTTTATATGCATTTACAAGTACACAAGTAAACAAAACCAGTAAGTCTCTATGAAATTATATAT
Source organism: Talpa occidentalis (assembly GCF_014898055.3). Taxonomy (NCBI): domain Eukaryota; kingdom Metazoa; phylum Chordata; class Mammalia; order Eulipotyphla; family Talpidae; genus Talpa; species Talpa occidentalis. The sequence goes on along the minus strand of NW_023605083.1, from coordinate 98,410,436 downwards.
TATACATGATTTAACCAAATAGTCATGAACTGAACATATTCATAAATCATAAACTATTTAAATCCATTATTTTTATTAACAGGTCCATAAAAACACTGTATCAATATAATTTTTAATTCACCTATTATAAGGCATTTAGTTAATATTTAACTTTTGGTATTGCAAATAATGTTGTAAGAACTCTTGTAGCACTGGCTTCACTTTTCACTAGCATTAATAATGTTATTTTAAGGGACCAAGAAAAAGACCAATTATAATAAAGTAAAGATCAAAATCAACAAGCAACTATAAACCAAAGACACACTACGGGGGTGGGGGGGGTGGGGGCAAGGGAGGGAGTAGGAGTAAGAGGTGGGGATTGTATGGGGACTATAACCAAGATGAAAATACATACATTGTGCAAAATGAAAAATGTCAAAAATATATAAAATTTAAAAAATAATTTAAAAAAAGAATAATGTTATTTTATAAGCAACAACTCATCTTTGGGGTTACCAATCATCATCAATGTTACTGAATTTTACTATTAATGAGGGTAAATTTTTTTTCTTTAATAGGATTTTACATTCTGCAAACTATGTTTATGAAATTGCTCACTTATCTAATGCAGTGACATCTGTAAGGGTATATGTGTACATATTTAAAAAGCATTAGCCATTTGTTATAATCTTATGTGGCTAAATATAGATAGGTCTCCTGAGTTTACAGAGCCAAGAATCTCAATCCTGACAGTTCTCTGCTTTTTATAGAGCCCAGACTTCAGCAGTCAAACGCTCACAATGAGATTTCTCATAGAGTAAAATAATTATAATCCCAACTGTAAAAAACTACCAATATTTTTATTCTTATTTGTAATATTTAGATATGAATATGCTATTTTGAATTCAACCTAAAGCATTTTTTAAATCAACAGAAACAATTATTTTCTGATGTCAGAGTCATAGAACTAGGTGATAGTTTAAAGGTTAAAAAAATCCATTTTTATGTTACTAGCAGGAATGCCAGGGAAGAATTCCTGACAATGGCTATGCTTTTAACATTCAGAAGAACCCTGTAATATTTTTAAGCATTAAATAATAGCTATCATATAGATTTTTTCTGTGCCCAATCTATATCCCTCCTTTGCCAATACTAACCCATGCTGTTTGGTACTTTCACAGAAAATTACAGTAAAGACAAGTTTTTACCAGTATTACACAACATTCCTCCCTTCATATGCAACAGTCTACTATATATCCAAGCATTTTCTTCTCTATATGATAGTTTTCACAAATTTTTAACTATTTAAACATACAGAAATCTTCCAATGAATTTTAATAGACATTTTGCCATGTTTTCTTGAGGTCTTTTAAAAAACAATTAAATACTCTAGATAAACAATTGAAGCCTAGGGCCTACCTGGTGGCCCAAGGGGTTAAGATGCAACCTATGAAGTTATCTACAGCCACTGCAGCACAAGATTGACCCCCCGGCCAGAGAGCTACCCACATGGCATAGCAGACCTCTCCTGACTCGCCCACTGCTCCCTTCAGCAGTGTTATTTCAATCAATCTGCCTGTTCTGTTCCCCACTCTGTCTCTGGTGAATCCTCTCACCCCCAACACCTCTGGCCTGTACCCCAGTTCTTGTATGCATAAATAAATAATTAAAAAAAAACAATTAAAGCTTAAAGTTTCTATTATTTCAGTTGTAATTTAAATGATTAGAACAGGAAGTTTTAAAGTCGTGATGGTTAATTTTATATGTCAACTTGGCTAAGTCACAATATCCAGATATTTGATCAAACATTATCCCAGCTATTTCTGTGTAGTTAGTTTTCAGATGTGATTAACATTTAAGTCAATGGACTCATCAGCAGAGCAGATTATCCTCCATAATGTGGAAGGAGTGAGGCTCATCCAATCAACTGGACGTCTTAGAATAAAGATTGACCACTCTCTACAGCCCACCCAATACACACACCCCACAAAGAAGGAATTTGGCCAGCAGACTCCACCTGCAACTCTACACTGAGTCTCCAGACTGTCAGACCCCTTCAGATTTGGGCCTCCAACATCACAATCAAATTCTTAAATCTTTACTATCTACCCAGAACCTCCCTAGTCCCCCCACACACACCCGGTTGGTTCTGTTTCTCTGGAGAACCCGGAATTATACAATCTTTATTTTTTAAAAACAGCATCAGATTCACTCTTTACTCTTTTACAAAAACACTTTAAGTGATGTTTGGTGAGGCTGAGTCTTTGTCACATGCTTTGTTATTGTAGCTGCTTGCTTTCCTTTGTTTTCATTGCTAAAGCACATTTTTAACTCTCACATTCTTATTTTTAACTGTTACATTCTTATTTTTAACTAAAAGCTCTTTGTATATAACTTTTTAAGTCAATGTTATACTTCAAATCCTCTTACTCCTAAGTGCAAATCTAAGCAAGCATAAATATCTCTCCTCTTATTACCCAATCTTTAATGATTGTCAAACTATTTGGCCTAAGGACACAATATATATTAGAGACCCTAAGGAATTTTTGTTCAATGAGGGTTTTATATCTCCATAGATAGATATTTACTATATTAGAAATTAAAACTGAAAAAGTTAAAATATTTAATTCATTTAAAAACAGTAATAAGGGCCTCCCCTGGTGGCGCAGCAGTTGAGCGCTGGGCTGCGAAGCTGCCCGCAGCCTCTGCAGCGCCAGTTCAATCCCCGGCCACCAGCAAGGGTCCCACATGGCGCGACAGACCTCTCCTGCCATGCCCGCTGCTCCCCTCGGCAGTGTATTTCGTCACTCTACCTGTTCTGTTCCCTGCTCTGGCTCTGGTGAATTCTCTCACCCTCCCACGCTTCTGACTGTACCCAGTGCTTGTATAAATAAATAAATCTTTAAAAAAAGAATCACTATAAAAATAAATAAATAAAAACAGTAATAACATGCTGACATAAAGGACATATTTTTAATAAAAAATAACTTCAAAAAAAACCAGCGAAACAGTCACACTGTGTTACATTTTTAGAAATCTTTTTAGTGTCTAATAGAAAACAGCACAATTTTCAAATGTGCTTCCTCTACATGTAATCTAATCTGTGGAGATAATACAGTTTGGGTAGAAGTATATGAAAAAATCTGGTCTGACAGAGAACTGTAGTTAGAAAAGGGACTCATAATTTTAATAGACTTTTCAGATGACCATGGATATTATTCCTTGACCTTGTATCAAAACTCAGCAACCAGTTATTTAAAATTAGATGCTATATGAAATATGAAACCATATTAACAAACTTAAAATCTAAAACCCTCACACAGTTTTTATATACTGTTAAAATTTATTCCTCTATCTTGAACTCTGGTGTATTAAAAAATACTCCTGACTCTTTTGTCCATACATGACATCCATGGGGACACCATGAATTGGTCATCTGGAAAACAAGTTACACAGATTTTTTAAATATGCACACATTTTATTACATAATATCAAAACATCATGAGTTATTATTACCATTGATATCATCAGAAGTCTAAATATTGGGAAGATTTTAAGCTCATGGTAAAGGATCTATTTTCCAAAATTCTCATTTTTACTTCGAAGCTCAAAACTTCTAAGTGGCAACAGATACTACTGTGTTTTTTTTTGAAAGACAGGCTCACTTTATTTCAGAAAATGTCTGCCAAAACATCCAAGTCTAAAAAATCAGTTTGCCTGTCATTCTTTCAGTGTAGGATGGTATTTCACGAAAAGATGGAGGTGAGTTCAGCTTGGAACTCAAGATAATTGCAAAAGTGCTTGAAAGAACCACTATACTTGGTGTACAGCAGAAGGGCTTTAGGCAGACTTTGCACTTGGTCACATATATGATGAAATATACTCAAGGATTAAGATATAGTAAAGCTCTTTTTTTTTTTAAAGATTTATTTTTATTTATTTATACAAGCACTGGATACAGTCAGAAGCACGGGAGGGTGAGAGTATTCATCAGAGCCAGATCGGGGAGCAGAGCAGGCAGACTTAAGTGCACTGCTGAGGGGAGCAGCGGGCAGCAGGATAGGTCTGCGCGCCATGTGGGAACCTCCTCCAGTGGCCGGGGAGCAGCTGGGGATTGAACCGGTGCTGCAGAGGCTGCGGGCAGCTTTTCAAGCCAGCACTCAACCGCTGCGCCACCGGGGAGGCCCAGTAAAGCTAAATCTTGCTTCATTAAGGACATTCTTAAATGAAACTGGCATTAAAAAAAAAAACAAAAAAAACTGCACCTGAAGATGAAGAACAAATTCTCAGTTAGCAAAATGGTACCCCACTATGATTCATGCTTGGAGATGAAGAATATATTAGGTAGGTAGCATAGTGGGAACCTACTATGATTCATGCTAAGGCATTTAGCACTTTCAGCCAATATTGCTTTGACATCATCAATGCAAATGTCAATGCAGTGGGAAAAAGTAAAGGACATTTTCATAAAAATAGTTTTAACCTCATTTAATCATGGACTTTTAGAATATTGGAACTCCCATGTTAAACACTTTTCAACAATCTTAAAATTTCTGGCTTTTAATATTTATCCCAAGGAATCTTTCTGAAAAAAAAAAATCTTTTTAATATAACAAATCAACTTATTCAACATGTACAATAGAATTGATTGTATTTTTCAAAACCAGTCTACATTAATTCAAAGGCATTGGATTCCCATTATTCAAGTAAAAACTGCACTCCTTGGTCAGTAAACAGAAAACTAGTCAACCTGTGCAAAGAAACAAGCACACCCTTTATAGGAAAATACAATTAATAAAAAAAATATAACAATGTTTCTCTCAAAACCAATCTTTTCAATTTCATCTACCTCTCCCCCCAAAAAATACACTTAATAACAGCTCTCCTGCCTTCCTGTGACTATCCAGTCATTTCTTTTCACAAACCTTTTCCCTTTGCAAAGCAGTTCTTTTCCCACCTGTGTCTATGCAGGTGTCTCTTTTTTCTTTTTCCTTTTCCTAATAATCCTGTCTTTAAAATGTTAAAAAAACAAAAACCTATAAATAGGTTCACCATCTCTCATATACTCACTTTCTGCTTATGCTGCTGCAAGAGGTTGTCAAGATTGTGCCGCCGTTTATAGTTAAAGTAGAAATTTTTACATTGAGCTTCACTCTTTGTTCCCACCATTTTGGCAATTGCTGCCCAGTTACGACCATGTTCTACTAAACCTGTATTTTGAAAACAGACCAAACATTAATTGTACAGTCACCTGATAAGCAAACAAGAGGAAAAATAAAATCAATTATTGTATTCACAATCATTAACACTAAGTGTGCTCTCAATAATTTACTGATATACTAAAATACTTACAGAAATACTTACTGATATACAAACTCACTGACAGTTCTATTTGCCACCCAAATTTAAAAAATACTTATCAATGGAAAAGTTCAATCTTATCTTTATTGTGTATCTTTCAGCAGGCCAGTGTTGGATACACAGTAATAGGTCAAACACTTTTTAAATTGAGTGATAAACTATCTTTGGAGACAATGTATCACAACAACTTAATAAAGTAATCAATATGTCATTAACACAAAGTAAATATATATATGTATATATAACTCTGTAAAATGCATGTCTATTTGCAATCAAGCAATTTTACACTTCAACCAAAAAATGCATGTATGCACACACATATGTAAGTACAAGGAATACGGGTATATAAATTCATAAACACAGAGAGAGATATATACAAAAACTATACTTTAGATACAAGTGCACACAGGTAGGAATGTTCACTACCAGTTTAACACTTTGGAGGAAGACATCCGTTTTTCAAGGTTAATACAAGTAGCTCCCTATCAATGACAGAGATGGAGTATCACTTCCAAATCCTTTCTAATATATGAATAAGAAATGAAGAGTAGTGTCTAAACACTGTTTAAGTGACTTAACAGTCACATGGAGGTATAGCTGCCCAAAAAAAAGATTATAATACAGTTAACATCTACTTATCCAATCACCATGACATTTTTATGACCAGATGAGAAAAAATGTGAATCTTAAAAAGTTATTCATGTAATCATGGTAAATAATAAATTTGCTAGTCATGGCAAATTAACTTCAAATAAAAATAATTTGAAGACAGAACACTTTCAACTGCCATAGTTTTGGCAAAGTTGACTTATTTGATGCTTAAATGTATTATTCTCCACCTACTAAATAAAAATAAATCTAAAATATGTCACTAAAAGGTCAAGATATTTACAAAAATTTTTCTTTAGAACTACAAGGTAAATATTTAACACCCCTCCACTAATTTTACTTTAAAAGATAAATTTTTAATTTATAAATCAATTATATTAGAAATTTTACTTCAATTTCAAAATAAACAACATTAATAAACAACAACAGAGAAATACAAGATTCATAAAGTTGCAGAGTAACTTTATGTAGGCTCTATATATACACATAGGATAGAAGAGCCTATATTCTCAAAGTGACATTCAAAATAAAAATGGGTCTCTTAAGGCATACTGGAATAACTTATAGGGGAACACATCATCAAAAAGAACTCTTAAATTTACTTCTAAAATTCAATTTACCACTGTGGAAGAATGTATTTTTTTACAATTTAAAAAAAAAAACAACAGCTCCATCTCATTCATCACTAATAACCCTAAACAAATGTAAAGAAGCTGAACTATCATTTACCTTTTTTAGCAACTTCCATTTCTTCTTCTGTCCATCGAGAGGTTTCTACAGGCTCCGTAGAAACTGAAATAAAGAGAAAGAATCCAGTAAGGCAGGGGAAAACTAAGTTAAATTCTTCCTTCATAGATTATATGGTACCAATCATAAAATCTTTAACCTATTTATCTGAGGCAAAGCCTGTAAAAAACACTTCATGAAAAAAAAACTATGGGAACAGGATATTAACCTCCTTCCCCAGCAAACTAAAAGGGTAAATTCAACAATTCTCAGTGTTATGATCTTTTTCAAGGATCCTTAAAAACCCACCTATGTCTACATGTTGGAATAGCTTGAGTATTTTCTAAGAAGTCCCTCTTAGGGTTCCATTCCTCCTAGATACGCACACTTCTCTCCCATTTTCTGAACCCCCATCTCCTCCTAACTCCTAAAAATGTTTATGTTCATAAGGACTGATATGCACAGATGGATCAATACTGAACACTACTGGGCCTGAAATGAGCTCCTACTATACTCCCCTTCTTAATTAATAGTAAGACCATCACCAAGTCACTTGAATTATCAACAAGATGCTTCATTTTTTAATTCTTTCTCTCATTTACCACCCACTCCCAATAATGTGTATCAATTCTAATCTGAATCTACCCTCTACTTGCCTGGACCCTTCCAAATGATCCCTCTCTCTCTCCAGCCCTTACTCTCTCTTACCTGACCTCCACAACTGTTACCACAGTTGTCCTTCCAAAACACCAATCTAATCATAGCTTTCTTCTATTTAAAAACCTTTGCAGGCTCCCTACTTGTAAGCAAAGTAGGATATAGTTATAACAAAGCCCATCATGATCTGCCCCCATCCTCTTGTCCAGTTATTTCCCTCACATCATTATTGCCATTCCTAGAACTTATATTTTCTTTCATAATTCACATTATGATAAAACTGGTGTCAGTGAACACCAATGGTGGTACCCATTATTAACATAATCCTTTTATAAACTAATGAGATAATATTTAGCAACAGAGGGGAGAGGTTTCTACAGGCTCCGTAGAAACTGAAATAAAGAATTTATTCCTACAAAAAATTTATTCCTACAAAAAATTATTTAACAGGAAGAATTTATTCCTACAAAAAATTATTTAACAGGAAGAAAATGATATGTGAATTAAAAAATTATTTTTTTTATTATAATGCTAGCTACACTAGTTTAAAAGGAGGAGAGGGACAGCCTATTCATTCAGCAATAGGGAAAGGTTCAAAACATCATGCTCAGGAACACCATGCCAACATTACACAGTCATCAAAAACTCAAAATGAAGATTACTTGGAAACTAGAAAATACATATGATATATGTAAAGTTAAAACATCAGAAAACTAAGTATTTACAACTGAGTAAAAGAAAAGAAAAATAGCTACATTAGGATAGTAATACTGGGGCTGATGTTTTTTCCAAAAGAATTTGATATAAAAATCATACTATTTTGGGCCTCCCTGGTGGCACAGGTGGTTGAGCGCAGCTCTGTGAAGCTGTCCACAGCCTCTGTGGTGCCAGTTCAATTCCTGCTGGCCACAGAGATACCCACATGGCACAGCAGACCTCTCCTATCTCAACTACTGCTCCCCTCAGCAGTGTATTTTGGTAAATCTGCCCGTTCTGCTCCCCGCTCTGTCTCTGGTGAGTCCTCTCACCCTCTCTGTACCCCAGTTCTTGTATAAATAAATCTTTTTTTAAAAAATCATTAAAAAAAAATCATACTAGGGCCTCCCCTGGTGGCGCAGCGGTTGAGCGCTGGGCTGCGAAGCTGCCTGCAGCCTCTATAGCTCCTGTTCGATCCCCGGCCATCAGTGAGGGTCCCACATGGCGCGACAGACCTCTCCTGCAGCGCCTGCTGCTCCCCTCAGCAGTGTACTTCATCAGTCTGCCTGTTCTGCTCCCCGCTCTGGCTCTGGTGAATTCTCTCACCTTCCTGTGCTTCTGACTATGTCCAGTGCTTGTATAAATAAGTAAATTTATCTTTAAAAAAAAATCATACTCTTTTGATATGAAAGGTCATACTATTTTGCATTATTTCTAGGTTGTCAACATTAGAGAGATTCCTCCGGCTCTCTCCTAATACTGAAACAGAATTCCAACAAAACCACAGCCTGTTCCCTCCAATCTCATCCACTCACTAGGTTCTGGTGGTGGTGGCAAAGGTGGTGGGGGGTCTTCAGTGGCTGCGGCAGCTGCAGCACTGGCCGCTGCAGCTTCATTTGTCATGGACCTGGTTATCCGGCCCTTTCGGCGGCCCTGACTATTGGCCGTCTTTCGCCCCCGTGGTGTAGCCTGTTCTCTCTCCTCAGTTTCTTCTACTGTACCTTCTGTCTTGTCCTTTTCCTTGGTGTTTTCTCTGGAAACAAAAGTGAATAAAGATTTTGTGTAATTTAAAAGTATACGAAGATTCTAGCTTTGAAAATTCTTTAAATAGAAACTGAATAAAACTACCCAATCTGTTAGTTCAATCAAAATTTACAAAAAATCTTGTCATGTCCCAATTTTGAAGAACTCTGAATGATTCAAATTATTTCACAAAAGTCTGTTGTATATATTAATGGACTCTTATCTGAACAAAGTTCAAATTAAGTGATCTGAGAGCCAGAATATTCTATGAGGAAGTAACAAATACAGCAGAAAACCTATTAGATCCTCTCTGCAATCCAGAGGCAGTAGGGTATATTAAAAGGCAGGAGAATGGATTTCTTGACTTGCATTGACATATATTTTCTCCTCAGTGAAATGAAGAAGCTCAACAGATGGTCTCCAAGGCAGATGCCCTATGTAGTAATGATCTACAGTATCGTTTTTATTGAAATCAGGTTCAACATTCTAAATCACCTCTGGTACTAATTACATGCAAACAGGGCAATCTGACCTAATAATTAGAAGAATAACCTCTGGAGCCAGGTCTGTGTTACTGTGATTTACTAGGCCATGAGAACCTTGGCCAAGCTGCCTTACCTTCCTGAGTGTCAGTTTTCTCTTCTGCAAAATGAGGATAATAATATATTTTTTAGGGCTGTTGCAAGGCTTAAAGGAGCTAATTTATACAAAATGCTCAGAACAGTGACTGGGACATGAAATCATACGTGTATGCTATGATTAAGGTTAAACCTCCCTTAGGTCTAAAGTATTTATCATAGTCTCGGGCACTTAGGGAAAACCCAACAGATGGTAGTTACCACTAATAGTAATAGTATTACAAATAATACTGGAAGACCATTCTCTGTACTACTTATCCCCTAGCATATTTATAATCAAGGTGCTTAATGTACATTTCTGTGTATGAATAAATAGCTGGTAATAGTCAAAGACTCAATTATTCTTGCTTCTTGGAAGGTATTTTTTTTTCCAAATTTTACTTACAAGTAAAAGACCTGTTATGGTTCACTTACCACATTACAGGTTTGTCCCCAAAATAAGAAAAAAAAAAAAAAAAAAAAACCAAGAATTTTCCTCCCTTCAGTCCTGAAGTACCCTTGAAGTTATTAAGTAGTTCTCTCCCTTCACTTCTCTGTTCTCTTACCAAAGAGAATAGTTTCCTATTAAAGATGTTTAGTCAGAATTCAAATGATTTATAAACAACAAAATCAAATAATCTTTTCTCAATTCTCATCACATTAATCTTTCTGCTGCAACTTACATTGTGGACAGCTCTTTTTATAGCCTTCTCAACTTAGCTTTTTTTAGGATTTCACACTTTCCTAACACCCATACTGCTATTCTGGCTCTCCTTCTGGGAATTGACTTTTTTCTCTCATCTTTTAATACAGAAATTTACTAAGGCTCTACCCAGGCCTTAGAGCTCTGTGAAGCTACCTATTTACCTCTACGAGGTTATGAACTCTACTGGGATGACTTCAAATCTTTACCTCTACACTCATTCTCCATTTCCTAAGAACCAGACTTATCTTCCCAAATACCCGCTGGAATAGTCAATTGGATTTCTCATCAACACAAATGCAACAAATCCAAAATATATTCATCCTCATACCCTTGCTTCTTGCTCCACCTCATTTTCTAAGTAGTACTACCATGTTCCTAGTCCCTCACGCTTACAGTCTGAAATCATCTCTAGCTTGCTCCCTTTCCTTCCTTGCTATATATTATTTAATAACAAGTTTCATCTCAGTAATATTTCTCCTACAAATTCTATCACCTCTATTTCTTCTATACTATATTATTCAGTGCCTTAGTATCCTAATCTATCCTTTATAACAGACTCCCTGACTCTTAAATCTCTAACTCATAGATTCTATACTGCTAATAAAGCAATTTTCTCACAGAAGAACTTTGGCAATAAACCATCCATTCTAACCCCATACTATACTCAAGAAGACACCCTGAGCTTCCTGAAAGAAAACTATATTTTCATTTTTATTAAGTCACATAATCTAACCCAATTTGCGTCTACTTTTCTTTTTCAGGCACCTATGTTCTAGTGTAATAAAGCCATTATCTGACCTGACATTTCTCAAAACAGCATTCTGTCGGAGCCTCCGCAGCGGTTGAGCGCTGGGCTGTGAAGCTGCCCGCAGACTCTGCAGCGCTGGTTCGATCCCCAGCCGCCAGAGGGTCCCATATGGCACACAGACCTCTCCTGCCGCACCCGCTGTTCCCCTCAGCAGTGTACTTCATCAGTCTGCCTGTTCTGTTCCTTGCTCTGGCTCTGGTGAATTCTCTCACCCTCCCGCGCTTCTGACTGTACTCAGTGCTTGTATAAATAAATTAATTAATTTTTAAAAACCCAGCATATCTGTTCATGAAGTTTCCTGTGTTCTGCCACTAACATTAACCACTAGTTCCTGCATAAAATGCTCCAAGTTATACAGAATCAACCTTGACCTCTTCTCAATCTCCCAACATACTTTATTGGTTCTGCTCATTTCTTTCAAATTTTTTCTTGTCTTAAAGGGTATTTGTGCCTTGCTTAATTTCTCCCATAAACTCACCAACTACTGAGAATAGTACATATATTATCTATTTTGCATCCTCTACAAAACTCATAGTTCACATCAGTACTGAATGACTGCTAAATGAATTAGATATAATAACTCCATATGAGTAGAACCACTGACCACATGGGAGTATAAATACCTGAACATCTGAAAGAAAAAAAAAAAAAACTTTTACAATAAGTATCTTCCTGAAGTATAGAATTAGAATGCCGTGAGTATCCAAATCTTTAAGAACTATGGCAAATGTTTCAGTTGCCACAAAGCTAGATAAACCTTCAAACTTTCCAAGACGACTGCAGAAACAACACAAGGAATTACATACTCTATGATTCTATTTATATGACATTCTAGATAAGTAAAACAGATTGGTAGTTGCCAGACATTGTAATGGGGAGAAGAAAACCACAAAGGAACCTTCTGGGATGATAGAAACATTCTACATCACAACAGTGGAAATGGTTACATGAGTACATATAACTTATCTGAATGTATTAACATATACATTTAACACTGGTAAATTTTATTTGACATAAACTACGCCTCAACAAAGCTGATCTTTGGAGGGAAAACAATCAATGCAGCTGCTAAGGCCCCTACCCTACTCTGCCCCAATATGCACACAAAGACATAAATAGTAGCTGTGTCTGAGAGGCAGAATCAGGTCAATTCATTATATTTTGTGTTCTTTTCCTGATTTTCTATATTGAACAAAATTACTTTTATAACCAGGAAAAAAAAAACAACAAAAACCACAAACAAGGAACTCTATTTTATATTATAAATAAAATGAATAAAACTGGAATATCAGGCATTATATAAAAAATCATTTGTCAGCATATTTACAAAGATGTACAATCCTGAGATTCAAAAACAAATCTGGAGGTATCTTCCAAATCAAAGATTAAATTATACTCTGTATCTCTTAGTGATAATTGTTTATTATTATAGTTTATCCTGTCTGAAAATTAATATCCCATGTCTGGCAAGTAAGTTCACTAATCCAAAAGCTATATTTACTAGAATATTCAAATCCTTAGTTATATTAATTAACTATGAGAGTCAAAGCACATATTCCACTGACTCTTTTTTTTTAATATGTTATAACACCAGTAGTTTCAAACTCCTTTTTTTAAAAAAACTAATATTTAATTATTCATATTGAACTCTATTTAACTCACTTAGAGTCTTCCTTCTCATCCTTATCTTCTTCATCTTTTTTTTCCTCTTCTTTTTTTTCTGTTTTTTCTGCTTTATCTTCTTCTTTTTCTTCTACTTTTTCTTCTTGTGAGGGCCGGGCAATTTGCTGCTAGAAGGAACCAACATTAGCAAAACTCAAAGGTAAAAGAAATAGCTCCTCAAGTTGTAATGATGAATTATAATATGGGAAAAATCTTTTAATGATTAATGTATTAATCAAGTATAGTGTAACTAGAGGCCATGTATTAGTCTAATGTTATTTACTGTTTATATGTATGGCTTAAGAAGTCACACACATACACATAAAAATTCTCAGTTTGGACCCATCAGAAATGAAAATGTTAAGATTTCACTTAGAAATCTGAAATCTCAAATTGGTTCTCTCTTTTATTATTTAATGATCACTTCAAATGTTTTCAAAATACTTTACCATTTTTCACAAAACCTGTGATACATTTCTTTCTCTTTTGGAGTTATAGATTGACTTCTCAAATACTCCCTAATAAGGCACAGATCTCATCACATGGGACATTATCCTTGCTATTATTTTTAGGATCTCAAAATGCATCTCAATGACTTTTATAGCAATATGATATTTTGCACTTGAAATACTTTAAGGTCATGCCCATTAAATTCCCCACAAGTGAAGCAGTGTCCTCATCACTCAGTGGGCACTACCTCACCTCCAAGATTCTGATATCAGAACATCTTCTCCCCATCACCACCACCCACGCCTCAATCATCCTACATTTTCACTGTTGCCAATCTTGCTTTACGTCCTCATCTTGAACTTTTATCCTTTTATTCTATGAAATTTTCACAGTCCATCAAGATCTATTCCACTGTGACCTTTTGATAAATCATTTTAATACCATGATTCTCTTTCTCACTTTATCTGACCGTCCCAATTTCTCATCCTTCCTAGCTCCCAGTTTCCTTTTCTTTTGAGTATTTATTATTACTACAGAAAACTAAGAAATCGAGAAGATTTTCGAATGTACACTCTCCAGCCACGACAAGGCATGCTTTATAATTGGAAGTTTTAACTTCATTCCGTCTGATTGGCTTACTAGTATACCACAGTAGTCACAAGAACCAATTCAAATGCCTATAACCTCACCCTACATACTTCCACAACTATAGCACCCATCTGTCATTCTGAATCAACAAGATCACATACCAACAACAAACTTGGCTCTTTGCTTTGCAAGTGAACTGCGTAACCCAGAAAATGGTTTAAAGTCCTAAGAAATGATGGGAAAGTATCAACTCAGTTGAAGGTATGAGATTTACTATTTCTTTATACTTGGACAATACATTTAATCTTATTTCCCTAATACTTTTCTACTTCTAATGTCAACCAACACTGAGGTAAGTATGTAATCCCAAACATTCCCTGCTGTTTCAAATCCAGGCAACAGCTGACTTCGAGTTCTTCCCTAGTGAGACGACCAAGAAGCAGTTGGAGCACCTGCTTAAGCCAGTCAATGGGAAGGAAAGAGCAGAACAGCTCTGGAGCAGAACCTCTTACTCATCTCCCAGTGGCACTCACACTGACTAGGTAGCAGCCAGGGGAGAAAGGGGCAGGGAGGCTAGAGAGTGCAGTCAGCAGCAATCAGAGTGTAATTGCTTTTATTTAAAGCATGTCTGTATCAAAAAGTGCCAATCCCCATTTTCTAGGATGGAGGTTACTAATTTATGTACCTCAACCCTGTTAGCAGGACTTATGGATTAGAAGTTGAGTAGAACAAAGGAAATTCTTCTAAAGGTACACTACTAGACATAGGCATTCCCAAGATAGCTTTTTATCAGGTTCCTCCCTTCTGAAGCCTTACATTTGAGTCAAAAAAAAAAAAAAAAGTTTTATTCTGTTAGGGAGTTTCTCATAACATGAAACATTTCATAATGATAAATGAAGGACAGGGTTAATTTCAGCAGGATCCTTTATGACAAGATCAATAATAGTTTCTGCTTATATTTATTAGTACTGTATCTAAATGTATATCTAACACACACATTCTGCTTATATTTGTTAAAATGCACAAATCTTTAGTGACAAATTAATTTCCATTCAGCAGACAATGATGCTGGTAATAAATGATATGACTAAATTTTTAAAGAATAAGCAGCTATGGTTAACTTAAAATGTACAAAGGGCAGAAAGAATGAAGAACTATTCAGCCACTGGGTGTTTTTGGTTAAAAAGCACTTCAGGCAACAGAAGTCTCTCCTGCCTATCTTATCAAAATTTATTAATAAGTAATGTCTTTAAACCACTTGAATTTGAGACTACTTACTTTCCTGAAGAGTAAAAGCTGTCAATCACCAAAAAATACCATCATGAAGGCAACAGAGGTAACAACTGCTACCATTTGGGAGGCACTCTCCTATGTGCCTGACACCACACTCCAAGGATTTTACACATATAAGTATCTCTCATGTTCACTCTGCAAGATGAATTTTACTGCCCCTACTCTCACCGTTCTGGAAACCAAGGTTCACCAAGTGAAGGAATAACATTTAGGGATACAAAGATACAAAAAGGCAAAGCATTCTTGGTTCTAAAGTTCTTTCCATTATATTCAATTTTTTAATCCTCCTAAAACATTCTTTCTACCTAGTGTCTACCAGTTTAGTCAGAAACTCTTGCAACTTCAAAGTTACTGTAATTACATAACCATATGCTTTCTAAATACTTTGGGGAATAAAAACTGATATATTTAAAGGAGAAGATGCTCTCAACATAAAAAAGCACAAATTCTTATGAAAAATAATCAAATACTTGGAAATGAAGAATGTGGTTTCAAAACAATGACTTGCTTTATTGTAGATTGCTAGCAGATATTATAGTAGTACTATCTAATAGTGACAGGTTTATTATTGTAAGCTTATGCTGGGGGAAGAAAGAACAAATGCTAACAAAAATGTACACAGAATCAAATTACTTCTTGGCATGTTATTTCTAATTGTAGCTCCCAGCTTCTAATGCTGAAGAGTAGTTTTTAGCTTCCAATCTTTGAGGTGTATTCATGGCTTGAACTAAAATTTATAAATAACCACACTCACTCTCATAATGTGACACTAATGAGTTGAACTATAAAATTAGTTTGGGCAGTAACAGAATTTTGAAAGAAGAGTTAAGACTTTTGTCAACAACAATCTTTGAACACAATTTCAACAAAATATGATTATCTGTCCCATTTCCCTATGATTAAAACTCATTTTCAGAGTAAGAAATAAGCAGTACCATTTATGGGAACAAATTAAAAATCACAAATTTAGAATATCTCAGTCAACAGTATATATCTGAATAAAACTTACTCTCCATGAGTAAGAGATTGGAGGGGAAGTAAATAAATTAAAATTGAAAGTACTGAACATAAACTTCAGAAGAACCCTACAAAGTCTTGAAATGAATACACCATAATCCCTCTAGATTACCTGGGTAAGTCCTACTGATTCAAACTTGATTGGATAATAAAGCAGTAAAGTGATTTTCAAATTAGTTGGATCTCTATATCTACCAGGGTAAAATCCAAAGGGTTGACACACAGATTTAAAAATTCTTAACTTGTAACTAGACTCTTTAAGTCTTTAGGAAATTTCTTCTATACAGCAAATTCTTTATCTTCCAGCCAGATCTTTTCCCTAAATGCTACTTACATATCTAACTACCCATTTTACATCTCCATTTAGACATCTAAGAGGTGTCTGAAATTCAGCATATCCCAATTTGCAAGTTAATTCTGTCTCTCCTTCAGTCATGCCTATCACCAGCCAAATAAATAACTCCACCAGCCAAAACTTCAGTTATCTTTGATGACTGTTCTTGATTCCTGCCAACTACCCCCCAATCAATTCATCAACAAAACCAGTTAGTCTTACCTTCAAAACCATACACAGAAATTGACCATTTCTTCCTACCTGCCCCACTACAGCCTAGGCCAAGCCAATGGGATTATTAAAATAACCTCCTAACTGGTTGTTTCACTGGGAATTTGGGAAAGGAGGAAGTTAAATGATGCCCATCAACTTTAAAACGAAGTAAGATCCTTTTGCTCTGAGAAACAACCAGATAAATACAAAATCAGATAAAAAACTCAAGGTAATAACTTAAAAGTTAATGTGGGGTCTCCCCTGGTGGCGCATGCGGTTGAGCGCAGCGCTGTGAAGCTGTTTGCAGCCTCTGCAGTGCCGGTTCAATCCCGGCCAGCCAGCGAGGGTCCTACATGGTGCAGCAGACATCTCCTGTCGCGCCTGCTGCTCCCCTCAGCAGTGTATTTTGTCAGTCAGCCTGTTCTGTTCCCTACTCTGTCTCTGGTGAATTCTCTCACCCTCCCGTGACTCTGGCCTGTACCCTGGCTCCTGTATAAATAAATAAAAAAAAGCTTTAAAAAAATAAACAAATAAACATAAAAGCTAATGTGGTCAGGACTAGATTGTTGGCAACTGAATTTACCTGGTGGCTGGCATACTAAGGATCAGGTGAAGATGAGCGTGCATATGGAAAACCTCACTTCTATAAATATACTCTGGGACATGCTAACAGTGGTAGTGCATGAAATGTTCAGAAGAAAACACTAACATGACTGGAAATTAGCAAGGGCAAATATGCCAAAAAGAGGAGTGAAATGGTGTCCCAGATAACATTTGTACAGAAAAGCAATGTTTCAGAGTAACAGATACTCCCTGTCACACCAAACATCCCATTAAAGCTCTCTTCTCTGCCATCACAAGCAGCAGATTGCTAATCTGGCAAAGGTGAAGTATAATAGGTTATCCTCTAGTATCATCTGGCATTGAAAAATGTTTAAGATAAACAATTTCTAAAAATAAAAGTGAATATGGTTTTGTAATTAGGAATAAAGCTATTATTAAAAATTTATAATTGAAACTTGTTCAAAATATTAACAGGTTCTAACATCTGTAGTTAAACAACCTTGACTCTATTTTCTCTCTGGGAAGCAGAGGAAAAGGTCCTGGATCCTTTGGTGGAAGGATCCTTACTACCAACATTCAATTTTCTCCCCTTCAGTTAGCAAATCTTTATGGACTGCTACAATCATCTCTTTGTCTCTAGAGGATCATTTCCATCAGCTTATAAGCATGCTCTTTTTCTCCCTTCTGATCCTCATAAGCCCACCACCCAATGCTCTTTTCTCTTTTCTAAACAAATCATACACACAAGGGCACACTTGTACTATTGCCACTTACTCGCTTCAGCTCATTATAATCTTATTTCTGGTCTCCTCACCAATGTACTGAAAGTGCATGTTAGGTCACTTCACCTTATGCAATCACTAACAGCATTTTATAAAATTAACTCATGAAACACCTCCTACACATTTTTTGACCAGGAAATACTGTTTCTTAAGACAACGTCATCAAATCTTGTGAGACAGTAATGTTCTGTAGGAAATAATGACCCAGAAAACACAAAAAAGGGTTAAGACTATGAATAATGATAGAAGTATGTCAAAGAACCTGTATTTGGTGGCCAAGACACCTCGGGAAGAAAGGAAGGCTGTGTGGGAAAAACAAAAGAGCTTAGGGAATGCTAATAAGCTGTCATCAGCTTTCAGAGTCCATGCATGCAATTCCATATTGACTTACATCTGGGTATGGAATGGAATGGGCAATGGCATTACACAGCATCCTCTGGGAAAACATACATGAACTATGACAGCTGCTGATAAGCTATTTTGGGGGAAAACAACTTTGAAAGCACTGAAATGCAACTGAAAACATACTGTATTGTGTTTAAAAGCTATTCTTTTAGGTCAAGTGTTTTTAAAAATTAAACTAAATTCCAAAAATGAAGTTAATCTTAAACAAAATTAGACCCCAGATACTTCAGTAAACAATCCCCTTATTTCTCTCCCTTATCCTACATGACTCCTTCTTGGATAAATGGACTGGTAATGATGGCATATTAAGGTCTTAAGGGTATCACATTTAATCACATTATTATTGTTAACATTGAAAAGCACAATTTAGGTGACAGAAGTGTAAAACTTTTCTCATTAATTTTACTACACTAGAAAAAAATATAGCCAAAATAGAAGCTATAAAGCATTACATATAAAAACTTCAAAATAATCATAACAAGTTCGTAATACCCTAATTAATGTAATAGAAATGGCAATCCCTAAAGTACACATTAAGTACAGAGCTCCTTTTTATTTTTAATATCCAAAAGGGCAGGTTTATTATAAAAGGGAGAGAAGATAAAGGACACTTGCATAAACAAAAGGGAGAGAAAGGGCATCCCCGAAAGGGACAGGTTTGCTAAGAGAGAGGCCTGCATGGTCACTGACAGGCGGCCTTAAAGAGAGCTGCCTCTGCTATAGGAAGTCAGTGCAGTACTGCCAGTGCCTGGTACAGGTCACGGGCAGGCAGAAGGACTGCTGCCCTGCGGAGGGACAGAAAGTTGGCAAAAATAAGCACCAGCACAGGCACAGGTGGACAGAAGGACTGCTGCCCAAAGCTCCTATTATATCATTTTTCATTTTCATATCCTCACCAATCCTGAAATAACTTTCCATACAATAATGAAACACACCTGGTTTCTTCCTCGGCGTTTTCCGTAATTCCTTCTCACTAAGGCTTTATAATTCTCATTTTTCTTGGTTAAATAATAATATAAAACACAATCAGGGACACTCTGTAAAGAAAAACATTTTATTGAGGATCCAATGAAACAAAAAAATTTAAAAACCATGTTATCGCTTTCAAGGAAAATTTCTGGTAAAATTTTTTTTTTTCTAGTATAAATTTAAGAGAAATGCATATGGTAAGCATTTTACGGCATATCTAGGCTCAAAAATAAATACATTACATCTACTATATTAATGGATGATTATAGCTGTCCTAATCCAAATTATGTAAAAGATACATTCAGTAACCAGTAACTAGATTTCCTGACTCTATACACATAAATATTTCAAAATGTCTCTTCAAATATTTTGCTCAAAACACTAAATCCATTGTGAAAAAAATTCAGGGAAAATCAGTATTGTGATATTTTAATAAGAAATTTAATGAGGCTCAAAAGCACTGTTTTCAGAGAAATATAATTATCAGGTCATTTTTTATTTACATGAAAACTAGTCTGAGTTCTATACTTAAGATGTGCTAACATATAACTGTAATATATTAGCCACATGAAGGTCCTTTCTGTATTAAGCCCTTTGCAAAAAAAATAAACAAAAACTATTCTAACTACTTCTATGTATTAGAGTACAAAAATTTCAAAACAAAACCAAAAGTATTTCCCCAAAAAATCAGGATCAAAACATGGACATCCATTGTCACCACTACTATTCAATATAGTATTGAAAGGCCAAGCCAGAGCAATTAGACAAGAAAAAGACATAACGGGAATCCAAGCCAGAAAAAAAGTGAAGCTATCACTATTTGCATATGACATATATAGAAAATCCAGAAGACTTCACAAAAAAACTAGAAATAATAAATGAATATAGTAAAGTGGCAGAACACAAAACCAACACACAAAAATCAGCTGCATTCACATACACTAACAATGAATTAGAAGACAGTTGATGAAACAATTCCATTTAAAGTTGTCCATAAAAAAATGAAAAACCTAGGAATAAATTTAACAAATGAAGCAAATGAATTATCCAATAAAACCTGTTAAGATGCTATATAAGGAAGCAAAAGAAGACAAAGAAATGGAAAGATATCCTGTGCTCATGGATTGGAAAAATATACATCATTAAAATGGCCACAATACCTAAAGCAATTTACAGATTCAATGCAATACCTATCAAAATCTCAGTGACATTCTTCAAAGAAACAGAACATCAATCACAAAATTTGTATGGAACCACAAAGGTCCCAAATCGCCAAAGCAATCCTGAGAGAAAAGAAGAAAATGAAGGTATCATGGCCCTGACTTCAAAGTGATATTGATCAAAACTCTATGGTATTGGAATAAAGCCAGAAATACAGACCAAAGGCGCATTACAGAGCCCAGAAATAAACCCACACAAGGGCCTCCCCGGTGGCGCAGCGGTTGAGCGCTGGGTTGCGAAGCTGCCCGCGGCCTCTGCGGCGCCGGTTCGATCTCCGGCTGCTCCCCGGCCACTGGAGGAGGGTCACACATGGCGCGCAGACCTCTCCTGCCGCCCACTGCTCCCCTCAGCAGTGTACTTCGGTCTTTCTGCCTGATCTGCTCCCCGCTCTGGCTCTGGTGAATTCTCTCACCCTCCCGCGCTTCTGACTGTACCCAGTGCATGTATAAACAAAACAAACAAACAAACCAGCAAACAAATAAATAAAGCATGCCTCTATAAAAAAAAAAAAATAAAATAAACCCACACAAATATGGATAGTTAATCTTTGACTTAGGAACCACGATCATATACTGGAAAAAAGAAAGCCTCTTTCAATGGCACTGGGAACACTACATATTGAGGCCATAAAATACATTAAAACAAAACTTAGGTGACACACTCCTGGACAAAAATAAACAAATGGTATAATATCAAACTAAAAATGTACCTGAAAAGAAATCACAAAAATAAAAAAGCAACCTATAGACTAGAGAAAATATTTGCAAGCCACATATCTGACAAGAGGGTAATCCCAAAATAATTAAAGAACTCATGCAATTCACAACAAAAACAGCCCAATCATAAAATGGGGAAAGACCTAAACAAACAGTTCTCCAAAGAAAACAGTCAGATGGCCCTACAGGCACATAAAAAAATGCAAATCAAAACCATAGTAAGATATCACTTCACCTGTGTGAAAATGGCTTAGATCAAAAAGACTAGAAACAATGTGAGTAAAGATTGAAAAAGGAACACTCATCCATTGTTGGTGGGAATGTAATTTGGTGTAGCCTTTATGGTAAATGGTGTGAGATCGAACAAAAAACCTAAAAACTGAAATACTATATGATCCAGCAATAACCAAAACATTAATGTGAAAAGATTTATTACTACCATGTTCATTAAAGCATTATTCACAATAGTCAAGACATGGAACCAATCTAAAAGCCCATCAAGAGATGACGATAAAAAAATTGTGAAATATAAAAAGAGACAATAACAAAAACAAAGAGAAACCCCACCAACTGGGAGAAAATTTTTGCACCCAACACTAATGATAAAGGACTGATCACAAAAATCTGCAAAGAGCTGATGAGACTCAACAACAACAAAGAAAAGAATCCAGTCAAAAAATGGACAGAGGAACTAAAAAGAAACTTCTCTGAAGAGGAAATGCGAATGGCCAACAGGCATATGAAAAAATGTTCAACATCACTTGCAATCAGGGAAATGCAAATCAAAACTACCATGAGATACCATCTTACACCAGTGAGAATGGCACATATTAAAAAAACTAGCAACAACAAATGTTGGCGAGGGTGTGGAGAAAAAGGAACTCTTCTGCACTGTTGGTGGGAGTGCAAACTGGTCCAACCACTATGGAGAGCTGTGTGGAGATTTCTGGACCTACTAAACATAGAGCTTCCACAGGATCCAGCAATTCCACTCCTAGGTATTTACCCAAAGGACACAGAAACATCAATTCCAAAGAACACCTGCACCCCTATGTTTATAGCAGCACTGTTTACAATAGCTAAGCTTTGGAAACAGCCCAAATGCCCAAAAATAGATGACTGGATCAAGAAGATGTGGTACATATATACCATGGAATATTACTCAGCATTCAAAAAAGATAAACACATGCAATTTGCAGCAACATGGATGACGCTGGAAGGGATCATGCTCAGTGGAATAAGCCAAAAAGAAAAAGAAAAATACCGGATGGTCTCACTCATAGCAGGGATCTAGAAAACTTAAATAAGGGACCAGGAAAATGAATAACTATAAGAAAGTGAAAATCAAAATCAACAAAAACTATGAACCAGAGACACTTTTTGGGGGGTGGGGGCGGGAGGGGAGGGATTGGGGTCAGAATGGGGGGATTGCAATTGTATGGGGAATATAAAAATAAAATTTATTAATTAAAAAAAAAATTGTGAAATATATACTCATGGTAATACTATTCAGTTATTAAAAGAGATGAAACAGTGCCCTTTGGGACAAAAGGGATGGATGTTGTGATTATGCTAAATAAGTCAGAAAGTGAAAGAAAATCATCGATGGTCCCACTCATTTGTGGAACATAAAAAAATAAACCAGCAAAACAAGAATAGTTCTTAGAGTATATTAATAAATATACTGGAAAACAGAAAATGGGGGAGAGGGAGAGAATACAGGGGAGAGGAGATGACAGGGTTGTGAAACTGGAGCTTTGGTAGAGTGTGGCACATTTACATATGGAGGTATGAAGTTGTACTCCCAAAAATATAGTTATGTAAACTAGTGGCAAGTCAATAAAACTAAAAAAGAGAAAGCTGCAGAAGAAAGAGAATTTCAAGCAGAAACTCTGATAAACCCATAAACATTCTGAATGCAATTTCTTACCTTCCTTTCCAAGTAGGATGCAATCAGTCCAAAGTTTTTTGGATGCTGGATAAACCTGAATTTAAAACAACAACAAAAAAATAACTTAAAACCTTATTAAGAAGTAAAAAGAAAAATCTGTGAATAGAAATATTATGCACAGACTAATTCCCAATGATTTCTAAATGTCACCGAGGAACAACTGCAGAATCACTGGAGGTTTGTTAAGGGCAGATTCCGAGCACCTTCACCAGAGACTAGCTGGAATGGTGGATGGTAGAGCACAGAAATCTGCACTGTCCAAAGAGCTCCCTCACATGAACTGGACATCCACTCAAGTTTGGGTACCACTCTTGACCATGATTCTATAAATCCCAGTTCTTATCTGTTACCTATATTGCCACCTATAAGCTTATGGAAAGGTCATATCAAATCTGTATTCCATACTTTTGACAGTATCCTATCAAATGCCAAAACAAGGCTAAGTTTTGGGGTAAGCAATTCAATTTACAAGTAAATGCCACGACTTCATACTGACTTATATAAGCTTCTATGAGAACATAATTTAAAATTTAAATTACTTGTCCTTAAAGATTTCCTTCTCGTGGTCAGTCCAAACATTCATAAACTGCCTATCTTTATAAACCTTCATGGGATCTTCCATAAGTCCATTCATGTTAATGAATTTGACCCGTCTCTGTTCCGCATCAAACATCATAGGTGGGATCACAGAGAGCTGCCGCATTTGTTTCTCATTATTCTGCAAACAAAGAAATAGAATTTCTTAGACAGATATTTGAAGAGGGCCCACAGACCAACTGTCTTAATATACACTAAAAAAGCAAATATGGAGCCTCCCTGGTGGTGCAGGGGTTAAAGACAGCGCTATCAAGCTAGTGCCAGCCACTGCCAGCCAGCCAGGGAGCAATCCACATGGCATAGCAGACCTCTCCTGTCTTGCCCATTGCTCCCCTCAGCAGTGTATATCAGTACATCTGCCCCCCACCCTTTCTGGTGAATCCTCTCATTCCCCTGCACTTCTGGCTTACACCCCAGTTCTTGTATGCATAAATCAATCTTAAAAAAAAAATTAAAAAGCAACTTTGTAGCTAAATGACAATAGTAATATATAACAAAACATCTAACATATAGTAATTACTCATATATCAAGTAAATATCTATTTTTTAAAAGATTTACTTATTCATGCATACAAGAACCGGGGTACAGGCCAGATGTGTGGCAGGGTGAGAGGATTCACCAGGGACAGAGCGGGAAAAAGAACAGGTAGACTGACTGAAATACACTACTGAGGGGAGCAGCAGGCGAGACAGGAGAGGTCCGCTATGCCATGTGGGTATCTCCCTGGTCGGATGGGATCGAACCGGTGCTGCAGAGGCTGTGGACAGCTTCACAGAGCTGCACTCAACAGCCTGCGCCACCAGGGAGGCCCTCAAATAACTATCTATTGAATGAATTAAGGTGGACAGAATATGCATGTATTTAATAATCCACTACAATTTGAGAAAAACTCACTACTTAACTGAAGCTGATACTTTAGATAATGGAATTTTAGAACTAAAAGACACAAAGTAATGTCAAGACCATTGAAGCCGTGACTTTAAAAAAGTATATAGGGGCCTCTCTGGTGGTGCAAGGGGTTAAGACGCAACCTATGAAGCTATCTGCAGCCACTGTAGCATGAGTTTGATCCCTGGCCAGGGAGCTACCCACATAACATAGCAGACCTCTCCTGACTCGCCCGCTGCTCCCCTCAGCAGTGTATTTTAGTCAATCTGCCTGTTCTGTTCCCTGCTCTGTCTCTGGTGAATCCTCTCACCCCCCCCCCATGTCTGGCCTGTAACCCAGTTTTTGTATGCATAAATAATTCTTTAAGTATATAATTAAATGCTACAAAGGATTAACATTTTAGAAAAATAGGCAAATTTTAAATTAACTAAACTCACTTTAGCATTAAATATTTCTTGCTAACATATTCTTTCCATTAAAAATTTAACACTATTAGCTTTAGAATTTCAACTAGAACTTTATTTCATCTATGTAATTAATTTTTCCCTAAGCTTGATTTAGGAAGCTTGTAAACACAAACTTGCATGCATTTTTTTTTTTTACCAAAATTACAAGCATTTAATCAAATATAAGGCTAGGCTTTTTCCTAAAACTTAGATATGGACTTACAGACAAGTTTTTACAAAGTCTTTAATTTTAAGGAGTACTCTCAATCCTCCTGAACACCAAAGTCTGGTTTAGACAAACACTAGCTTGAAATCACATCAACTGACACTAGTTTTGGATGCTTAGAGATGCCCCTTAATGGAATGAGCCAAAAAGCAAGCAAAGAAATTTAACAGAGTTTTAGTATTCATTGCATGGATTATGATCACAAATTCTGAATTATATAGCAATATAATAAATGTCTGTGATTATTACTTAAGGGGGTCACCACATTCAAATAAGATCTTCGAAATTTAGAGATTTTTAAAACATCGTATTATAAAATCAAAACTGGCAAAATCCAATAGATAGTGAATGGCGTTGAGACCAATCTTAAGAGATAGTTTGAACATAGCTAAGAAGATTCAGTGTTAGGGACTGAAATTTATTCTTTTATTAATACATAATTTCTCTCTCCCAAGCTCATCTAGGTAGAAACCACCTTTGGAGTTCCCACCAGCACCTCAGATCCACAACTGAACATACAAACAACTGCAAAATACATGTTCCCTTTGCTATTTTATGCAATGTCACCACTAGCTCAGTCCTCTAAAGAAGAAACCAGGCAAACATTGCCATTTCTCTTCTTTCTCATCCAGTTAATCCATTCACCTTGTCTTCTCCACTGCACTTTCTATTAAGCTCTCTTCTACATCCCTACCACTAATGCCCTGACTCAAGTCCTTATTTTCACCCTAACAAGCTCCTTACTTCTTCAAAGGCCTTCCTGTTACCAAAGCCATCTCTGTGAAATCTTTGTAAAATGCAAATATGATCATGTGACTGCCTTGTTTAAAATTTTCAATGGTTGGTTGCAGTCCTTGGAACAATCCAAACTCTTTATATTCCCTTGCTTATATAAAAATAAACCCTCCCTGGTGTCGCAGGGGTTAAAATCTTAGGGCTATCAAGCTATCGCCATCCACAGCAGCGTGAGTTCCATCCCTGGCCAGAGAGCTAACCCCAGGGCACAGCAGACCTCTCCTATCTCACCCACTGTTCCCGTCAGCAGTGTATATCAGTAGAACCACCTGTTCTGCTCCCCACTCTGTCTCTGGTGAATCCTCTCATCCCCCACACCTCTAGCCTTTACCCCAGTTCTTATATGCATAAATAAATCTTTTTTAAAAAACCCTTAGTTCCTAGGATATGAGGCTAAAATGCCTGAATAAATAATAAATTAACTTGAATTAAATCAGTTAATTTTCTTACCTCCTGCTCAGAAAGCCCATCAATAATTTCAGAAATTTCATGCTCACTCCTAGCAATGGTGGCTGAAAGACCAGCTCCCCTCTGCCCAACTCTAAATATGAAAGAGAAATTATAAATATATTAAAGTCTTTAGTAAAGGAGCATACCAATTAAATTATTCTTATAAACATTATTTTTCTGAATGGAACTTTTTTACCAAACTAGATGTCAGGAAAAACAAAACAAAACAACTGAAAATGCTATTGAGTAGATACTTTTCAGCAATATAATTTTATTATTTATTATTAGTTATTATTTAAATGCTGAGTTAAAAGTTACATGTCAAAATTTAAATGGCGTAAGTACTTATATGAAATTTCTAGAAAACCACTTAATAGTGCCATTTCCATTTCAAATAAAGCAGCCTTTTGTCTGCCTTCCAGAGAATAAGGTTGCAGGCTTAGAAAAACATAAACCTTTTTAAACAGAAGGGGAAAAACATAACTATTATCCTCTCACAAAAATCTTAACAGTGATTAAAAGGGCTTATAGGACTCTTACATGAGAGAGTGGAGAAGAAAACTAAGGCTTTTAAAACTAAAACTGAAGAAAACTAAAGCTTTTGAAATGCTTATGAATGACAGAGTGGAGAAGAAAACTAAAGCTGTTCTCTAAAAGTAAAAACAAATCAAAAACTATCTACTAACATCAAAGGATTTCTTAACTAGCAATCAATTTAGTACTGTTTGATTATTTGGTGATGAAAAACTAAAAGATATTGAGGTCTATTTTTATTAATTATAATTTCCAAAGAAATAGATATTTTTCAAGAATTAAAGAATTAATTTTGAAATGTTCACTTAAATTTAGATTCAACAGTATGATTAAATCTAAAAGTACTAAATTCACAAAAATAGTATTTGTTGATTGATAATCAAATTTTACATTCAAAATAAAAATTCCTTATGAATTGTCTTAATCTTCAGGTAATAAAAAGTATTGTGAAAGAGCAAGTGTGACTGAAAAGAAAACTGCATAGTCATTAAATATCAAACTATTTACCGTTGAAATCTTTCTTGCTGTTCTCTTTGCTTTCGAATTTCTGGAAACTGCTTTTCATAGTACTCCCTTGTTTTGCTTTCTTTAGCTTTCCTCCGAGGATTATTTTCTATTCTGTCCACTTTTTTCTCCCATGCCTCCATGAGCTGATCATAACGTTGGCAGATTTTTTGTTCCTATTAAATACCCGTGCAAATCAATAATTAAACTAAAACGTGATTTTGACAAACCTAATAAAGTATAATAGTCAAGTCAAGTCAGAAGTACATTTGGCTTATGACTCAATTGTGAATGAAAAGCTGTCCTTTATCTTAAAAGGAGCTCCTGTTTCCTATGAAAGATCAACATACAGAGTATATTTTAGCTGGGATCTTTTAGTTCACCTTAAGACTATACAAAGTAATTAATTAATGAACTACTACTAGCAACTGACAATCATTGTTTTTCTGATAACAATGTCATTATTCAAAAAAATGGAAAATTAAAAATAGAAACATGTAAATAGTTTATATTCCAATCACCTATAGGGAACAGTACTAACATTTTGTTGTTACTTTTCAATCTATCAGAGAAAACACACTTTAACAGTTGGGGTTTCAGTTACTTGCAAATTTTTTGCTATAATAAGTAATGCTATATAAACAAACATTTTTGACAGTGTGAGAAAGGCAGAAACTGGTTGTATTTTATGATTAAAAAGAAGTCCAGTTAAAACACATTAAACGTAATTAACATCTTTAGAGAAGTCAATCAAGTACGATCCTATTTTTTAAATACATATGAAAAATACAGAAGAACCCCTCCACATGTGCACAGAACTGTGTACATAGCTAATGACACACAGAAAATGGTGTGGAAGGACTAATGAAAGACTGTTAACATTGGTCATCTCAGAAATTGGCATTAGAGAAGAGAGCAGTATCTTCCTCACACTCAATACCAACCCTCTACCCCCTACTTCCTAATCATTCTTTTCAACTCCTATATGTTTTTTATATCTTTCACTTTTTCTCCATCTCTACAGTTACATCCTCAGTCCAGGTCAATATCACCCTTACCTAGATTAAACTAACTCCTAAATGTCTCCCAAGCATTCTCAATGTTGTGGCCAGATACAAATTCTTAAAATACAAATGTGAACATTTCACTTCCTTAAACACTTAAGAGACTCTTGGAATCCAATTCAAAGTCTCCTATGTGGCCTACAGGGTTATGGTACCTCCAGGTCCTGACTTCCTTCCGTAGCCTCATCATCTCTCACTATACTCCCAAGTCAATCTAAACTAAGTGTCTTTGAACCAGTCACACTCCCTCCACCTCCTAGTCCTTCACTTATGCTGCTACTTCTGTCTGTTCAATTTTCCTGACAATTAGTTTTCCTGGGCAAGTGTCCCTTCATGATTCACGTATGCATAATTACTATCCCTCTTACAGCGTTCACAATCCTTTGCCACACTATGCATCAATACTGTAACTACCTGATGATTGATGTGCCCTCATACCCACACCTTAGGCTTTCTAAAGGCTAAAACCATATGGTTATCTTGCTCACCTTTGTAGAAGAATACATGGTACAGGGTAAACAGCCAATAAATGATCATTAAACAAATTGTTAAACACTTAAATTATAGACAAATATTCTGTGAAGCCCCAAAACAAAATCTGTGCTTCTGTGTTTACATGACCAGACAGCAAATTTAGCAATTACCACAATTACAACACAATCAAAGAACAGGAAAAAATACTTCAGCTACTTTCTTATTTAATATTTGTCTGTTATTTGCACACACACACAAAATTTTAAAATGTCAAGACCAGCAATTTAAGATGTCTGAAGGACTAGACCAGCAAGTTAAGACAACAGAAGTTGTATATACCAAATAAAAATTGCTGATTCAAACTTCATTAAATTGTCAAATCATTAAATATAAGGTACAAAGTTCACTTCTGATGTGAATAACATCATTTACTTACTAAATAAGTGAATTTAAATGAATCAACAGTTTGTCTAAAATTAGTATGAACATTTTATGAAAATAAGAACACTGGCATTAAATTTTTTGTAACTTAATTCTCAAGAAGATTATCACCATAAAACTTCTGGACTGCAAATTATACAATAAAATGAAAAACTATTTGAATTTAAAAAGACTGAACTTTAGCTGGCCCAATTTCTAAAAGAAAGAACAGTAATGTCTAATCAGCACAACCATAACTTACCCATATTTGTTTGAGGGCTAAGGAGACTAAATGTAGATTATCCTATTTTTCATATTTTTAACTACTCACCATTTTCTTTTTTTTTTTTGGGGGGGGGGCAAGATGAAAATGTTATCGATAGATGACCAAAGAAATTAATTTGACAATGGAATTAAATATGAATTGTGATATAAAAATATTGCCAAAAGTTGATTTATATTTAAGTCACATCTAGTTACTTTCTAAATAAGCCACTTTTCAAAAATTTAATCTCATTAATTCTCATTAATGTGAAAGTGAATGTCTATACAAGTGGGGATGGGAAAGTTGTACAAATTTCAGTTAACAAGGATAGGACCTCACCCTTTGTTTTCTTGCATGATTTCTTCTTTTAAAAAATAAAATGAGTTTTTTCCTCATCACCTGGTTTCTAGAAGAGAAAAATATGGTTGTATGACATTAAGAAAATTCACAACGCATTCACTTTTCGCTTTTCAAAGACACTGGAAAACAAGCAAAAATCACTTAAGAATATGTGGTGTAATCAAAATTAATTTTAATTTTTCAATCTGCAAAATAAAAATTTTGCAATAATTAGAACTGACTAAAATTCCTCCTGTTCTATAGCAAGACTTTAAAAGTTAATTTTCAATTATTACCTTCAATAAAAAAATCTTATCTTCAATTTGTAATTACAGTTACTGATTCTTCTTAAGAACACTGGTAATATAAACTTCATTGGAGGAGGGGTGGTAGGTGAGAAGGAAGTTTTTAAAGGTACCTCACCACCTTAGATATGATGTTGACCTCCCTTGTATGAGAATGTATAGCAATATATTTAGAGAGGGGACTTCTGCTATAAACAGAAGATTCTCTTCAGTCACGAAAATGACAATCCATTCTAGGAAGTAATGGAGGGCAAAGTGACAAAACAGGAAGATTTCTCTTACAGCAATATAACAGTTTCAATTTTTAAACTTTAAACATTGTTATTTCAAAAAACAATGACATGCAGGTTAAATATAAATATTTAGACCCCACCTACTTCCAGAACAGATTTCAAGCTGATTATTCAAATATAAATACAAAGCCAAGGCAAGTAGAAGTAATTTTTTGGATTATCTGCCACTCAGGACTAACAGTGACACTGACTCCATTCAAATAAGCATGAACAATCAGGAGCTAGCTATACAGAAAAGTAGCCAAGAGATTAAAAGAATTATTAAAATGCACATTTGCTATTATTTCATACAAAGCAAATGATGGTGATGAAAGAATAGCTACTGAACGATTCATATGGATGCATGCAGCAGAATAAAGGTGTTTCAAAAGGTGATACAGAGTGGAAGTGTTACCATATATTCAGTTAACTGTAATTGCAGTTATGTGTTACTTAAAGGCAAATGACAATCAATAAATATTTTAAGCTTCCTAAGAATAACAGTGAAGAAGTCAGCCAGTCTGTACTAAGTATAGGACAGTATACTAGCAAGCACTGTAGTAGACAGTATAGACAGCAGGAAATAAATCAGACACATCTGCTCTCCAGCTAATATGGGGGTGGGGGGGGGAGAAACAGAACACAAACATAACTAAAGCTTTGTGAAGAAAAAAAAATCATTAAAAGTAGTCAATTAGATTTTATCTGCTATTCTTATTTTTAAAAATGTTAAAACAGCTAAACAGTTCCAAAACAAGGTATATTTTAGAATAGTTTTGCCTAACCTACTGCTAAGGGTTGTCAAGACCATAGTACAGTCTCACAGAAAAATTCTAAGTATATGACTTTTACTATGAACCACACTTAACAAAAGTTAAACTTATTCAAATTTCAATTTTTCATGCATACTACCATGCAAATTATATTTGCCACCAGTTCTGCAAAGTAGTTAACCAATGTAATGCACATACCCTTAGTAAGAAATTTTTGAAAAGAAAAAAAAATATATATATATATAGCAATGTGCTCATTAGTAACTATACCAGTAAATAATTATAATGTTCTGGTTGTACTTAATAAAACATATAAAGTAGAAATATCACATTTTTGTTACAACTAAGAATAATTCACCTAAAATTCTCTTAAACTATGATAATTTAAAAAAAAAGATGTCTATCTGGCTTCCTCTCTTCAATCAGCTCAATAAATTAGGTTCTTTTCACTTATTATTTCAAAATCTGCATCCATAAAGGCCTGGTATCTAGGATGAGCAAGGCTAAGCAAACTACATTTTGGAGCAGTCTCCTCACCCACGTGAGGTGACTTGAGCGCTTCCAAGGCACCAGGACATTAAATGGCAGAAGGGTCTACAAATACCGTCATTAGCAAGATCATGGAAGGGATTTCCCTAGAATAGGATTTTGAATAATGATAAAATGATCCGTGGCACTTCTACTTTGCAATGGCAGATGTGGCTTGGTGGGGGACGGTGTCATCACTAGTCTTAAATGAAAAAGCTTCATTATCTTACTTCATCATGCGCCTTGCAGGTACTCCACTGAAAAAAAGACAAAACAGGAGGCAAAAAATTCAAGCCTCAAGGTAAGCCATTTCAATGTTAAGTATCCACCTTTTTTACTAGCAGATTATAAAACCAGCTAGTTTTATGCAATAAATTTTATTTCATTTTTTGGCCTCGGAAATTCAAAGCTGTCACCCCAACCCCCAAGAAGCCAGAGGAAGATAACATACAGTAAAACGACAGCAAATTACACAAATCTAAAACACACTTACACTATATTATAATAATATGTCAGCAAATATCATATAACAATCTCTTTATAGAATGTATGGTCTTTAACTGAAGATCTCCAAGTTGATAAATACTTACGTCTTGATGTTTTCATGGTACACCTTGGTGTCTGACGGCTGGTTATAGAGTGGCTATAAAATAAATTGAACATTTATATACAAAGTGTTACATATATGTCTATGAAGGAACAAAGCAACAATTTGTATTTTAATGTAAGCCCAGGTAAAGTACTAATGAGGCTATTTAATACATGCCCTACCAAAACCCCAGATGTGAGTTCCATGAATAACTGTTTAACCTATGTCCTCATAAAGCCATGCCTTTAAGTATTGATGGTTTCTAAATCCACAATAAATACAGTCATTCATATATTTTTAATTTAAAAGGCAAAGGAATATTAAGTACCATCTCATCGTAACAGTGTGACTTCAAAGGGCTTTTTATTTCTGTTATTTCTTTTTCCTTCTATCCAGGACTGATTAAGCAGTTGCTCAAGCAAAACCATGCTTAGGACAATGCTTCTACAAAGGTAAATAAGTTTGTGCACAATTATTTTCAATTTTACCAAAAACTTTCTGCCCATCTACATCCCTCTCATTCCAGAGTAAATATATTGCATACCATCTTACCTCAAGAGAAACTACTACCAAAAAAGCACTGTAAATGAAAAAAGAAATTCTTACTTACCAGTTCAACTTTTGGGCCAAGGCCTTCAAATATTTTATGAGCTTCTTCTGCTTTTTTCTAGAATAAAGACATTATTGTGCTGTATAACTAAAAATTACATTACTCAAAATCAAAATCACTACCTATTTGACAATATTTACCTAAACATTACTCTACAGTTGACCTTAATCTTTATTTCCAAATACTCCTCTTTCATGTAATAGGCTAAAATATGCTCTAATTTTATTTTTATAGTTTTCCTCACCAAAGTAAGTCAAAGCTTAACATTTGTATTGAAAGCAATACCTCAAGAATTGATAAATTCTTAAAATTAAAAATTAAGATTCTAGGTGTAACACTGCATACCCTGAAACTTATATGACACTATAAACCAGTATTACCTTAATAAAAATGTATTAAAATAAAGATTCTAGGGAGGAGGAATAGAGATCTATTTAAAATTAATCTAATTCCAAATACTTTAATTCATAATTTTAATGAAAATTTAAAACCATAAAAATCATAAAGTTGCTAATCTTTAGTCAGACAAATTGATCTCTTTGAAGAAAAACTGAAAGTGAACTTATTTTCTAGTTACAATAAAACCTTAGTAATAGCCATAAATAAAGGAAACAATTAGCTTGAATTACTCAAAAGGATTTGGTGGCATGTAAATGCTGAATTACATATTTTTAGATGCCATTTTTAAAAGTAAATTAATCTACAACAAGGTACTGTCTAACAGAAACCTTCCCTTAATAGACAAATGTACACTAGAATTATATGGCTAGGAAATGTGTCCATGGTTCTCACATTTTCAGTAGTAACAATCACTCACTGACTGCTGCAGCAACTCCCTCCTCAATGTGTTTGTAGCTGCAAAGCTCTCCAGAGCTTTTGATGTGACACACAAAGGGGAATATCAATCAGCATTCCCCAAGTGTAAAGACAGACAGTCCCTTAAATAAACATTCTCCCTTCCATCGTTACTTATCAATCACAACCAAATATTTATTTAGTGTATATTATGTGAAAAGAATGGTTTAATTAGCATAGGAAGCACAAAAATAGTATAAAACAATTTCCACACTCCAAAAATCTTAAAATGTTAAGATGAGAATATATCAAAACGTCAAATACAAAACTATAAAAATCCATTAAATTTGCATAGTACATTTACTTCTACAGATAGTTTTAAGACAAGGTTTATTAACCTTGGTACTACTAACATTTTGTGCCAGGCAGTTCTTTGTTCTGAGGGCTGTTCTCCACATTGTAAGATATTTAGCAGGGTACTTTGACCTCTATCCACTAAATGCCAGTGGTCCTCCAATCTTCCCCCAAGTTACTTCAAATACAAAGGTCTCCAACTGAAGGGGGAAAAAACTGTTCTAAGGTACCTATTAAGCCCAAGACGCCAAAATGTAATTAGACAAAACTCAAATTTATGAGTGTGGGCATATACTAAATAACACAAATATTTTCACAGATGATAAATTTTAAAATCTCTCTAGACCACGAACAAGAAATGTTAACCAAAAGTCACTAGTATTCAAATTACTTAAAGGCAATCTATATTATAGAGTCTACATCAAGAAAAGGCAGAGTAAGTAGAACTGTACACAAATAATAGAGACAAGCATGTGAAACTGTATTATCAAAAATATTTACCAGAATTCTATTAATACACTTTTAAAAGGGCAATTAATTTTTAAAGATTTATTTTTATTTATTCATGCATACAAGAACTGGGGTATAGGCCAGAGGTGTGGGGTGAGAGGATTCACCAGAGACAGAGTGGGGGGCAAAACAGGCAGATATACTGAAATACACTGCTGAGGGCAGCGGCGAGCAAGACAAGAGATGTCTGCCTTGCCATATGTGGGTTAGCTCCCTGGCCACGGATGGAACTAGTGCTTCAGTGGCTGGTGATAGCTTGATAGAGCTGAGACTAACCCCTGTACCACCAGGAGGCCCAAAACAGAGCAATTTTAAAGACTGATGTTTAAGATGTTTGCAGATCCAAAGATTTAGGTTTTGCAAAGCTTTATTAAATATTTGACTACATGTTTAACTGCTAAGAACAAATTAACCTATCAACAGTTTAACAGAAAAAAAGTTTAAAACCCTCACATTTCCAAATTATAATTTGTATTCTAAATCTACAGACAGAAATAATTCATTCCTCACTCATATGCTGATTATGTTCTATGTGCCAGGTACTTGCTAGATATCAAAAAACAATGAGTAAGTTACCCTTCCTGGTGCAGAAGGATAAGGGGTCTTGAAAAGATTCATATAGAAAAATGATACTTAAGCTGGATCTTGAAGTACAAGTGCCCTGGACATAGAAAGACAAAACACTAAACCACCTGAAGGCAGAAGCAACATCATGGGGCAAAAGTACTAAGAATTTCAAGGGAACATTTAAAACGTATTCTGGTCAGATATCACTAAGAAAGGAATATCAGGCCAAGACCAGGCAGGTAGCCATATAAGCACAGATCAAAAATTGGGGGTATTTGTAGAAAATAGTATATCATCAAAAGGTTTTACTTGGAAAAACAGATAAGGGGACTCAAATATGAAGGATGGTTGAGAAGAAAAAAAAATGACTGAAGGAAAGAAACTCAATCGTCTGTGTGAGAGATGATGGTTCAAATTAAGCAATTTGGAAAGGAAGAAGAGAGGAACAGTTAACCAGATATTTAGGGGGGTAAGACTAATGCACTTCACTGAATAACTAAATTCAGAGTGGCAAAGAAAGAGAAATTCCCAGGACACATGCAAGGCAACCAGAGATTGGTGGCTCTAAGTACACTCTCCATAGTCAACCTCTTCTTTCTTCTTGGGTCACATTATATTGCAAATCATTCAATCAAAATATACATGTGTTTTTGAAAATTACACACAATCCCTTTTCTGTGTATTATAATTCTAAAAATTATTTTTAAAGCTTCATCTGGGAAAGGTAACAGCAAACTGAACTTTAAATATAGTGCAAGAACAGAGTCTGTTTAGAGACTAAAAGACTCTTAGCCTGAAGTTTAAATAAGATGCAAAGCAATTTTTCTCTCAGGAAGTCAGCTCTAAAATTAACCATTACTTTTGGGTAGTTTTCTTTCCACCCACTAATTTTCTAAATAAAAGAAGCATGTCTTATACAAGATAATGGCTCATGTCTCTTTAGCCACATTAGGCTTAATTCCTAGCCAATGTAGACTGCTGCCAAACAAGAAACAAGAGGGAGATGCACTCTTGTCATCACCCATCTCTCTTTGCCTACAGTGGCAGAACAGATAAGGTCACTCATAAAAGAAAGCTAAAGAGGAGGTGAAGACCTGACAAAAGGCAGCATGGTAAGGCAGGAAAACCACTGAGGAGTCAATAGTAAGAAAGCCTGTGCTCCAGGTCCAGCTGTGCTGCCATCTCCACCCTTCCAGGAACCTTTGTAACAATGCTATGACTCATAAGCACAGTCACAGCAGATGATAGCAAGGCATACAAAAGGAATATTTTTTTAAGATGATTTCTACAGTTACTGTGAGTTACTATAAACTAACATTTAGACAGATTTCAAATAAAGTTGTTTTCCTATTCTTTACAGAATGAAGAATATATAAATTCTAAAGTGAACAGAAGTCTGAAATGGGTTTTCAGTTTTGTTGATGGATACAGAGGAACATTTACTATACTAATTAATGAAAACATACATACAAAAATTAAACACAAACTAAATCCACTGATAACTTGTTCAATAATTTTCAGCCCTCATATCCTAGTGAGGCAACCAAAGAACTTACTAATACTGGAACTACTTATTAGGTTTGTGAGACAAGGTTAATTAAGAAGTCCAATCAATTAATAAAAACTACCAAATTCAATTTATTTGAAAATTAACTCAACATGAAGAAGTCAACATTATGTAAGATTCTTTTCCACTATTATATTAACTCTAATCCAGATTTACTTTAGCCCTGAGTTCACAAATTGGCCATGAAGCCAATCAGCCCACAAAATTGTTGTTCTATAGAGTATTTTGTAAAGCCGGAGAGTTCACATAAGGAGAACCCTATGTTCCTAGTTTCTCTTAAACAAAAGAGCATCCCCCTCCCCAATCTTGGGCCATATCCCTGAGTCACCCACCAAGCCACTGCCCATCTAGGCATACCATGAGGCAGTCCTTGTCACTACTTTCCCTTATTGCCCTGTATCCTAACTGAACTTCTTTTCATAAGAAATGTGCTGTTAATCCAATAAACTGGACTACTTTTGAGTACAGCCAAGAAAAAATATAACTGTCCATATTTTTATCTACCTGTGACAAAAACTATATATAACTTTCAATTATCTATCTATATAAATACAAGTATATCTAAGTACAAGATCACTTCTATAAATATTTAATGACTAATTCATGGTTGTATTTCTTTTTTTTTTTTTTTAGAGGCATGGTTTTTTTTATTTATTTATTTGTTTGTTTGTTTTGTTTGTTTTTGTTTATACATGCACTGGGTACAGTCAGAAGTGCAGGAGGGTGAGAGAATTCACCAGAGCCAGAGCGGGGAGCAGAACAGGCAGAAGGACCGAAGTACACTGCTGAGGGGAGCAGCGGGCGGCAGGAGAGGTCTGCGCGCCATGTGGGACCCTCCTCCGGTGGCCGGGAGCAGCCGGGGATTGAACCGGTGCTGCAGAGCCCGCGGGCAGCTTCGCAACCCAGCGCTCAACCGCTGCGCCACCGGGGAGGCCCCCATGGTTGTATTTCTTAGGGCCAATTTTCTTTAGGCTCTGAGCTATCATAAAGTTAGAGGTAGCTGTCTGATGACTCCACTCACTGCAAAGCAAATAAACTGAATTACCAATCCCAACTTCTAACTTATGACCATTTTTATCTATCAGGCATACTCCCTTCCATAATATTTATGAGCATATTTTTCTTTTTTGGATTGGGGAACACTGGAAGCCCACTGTTAAGCAGCTCTTTTAGAAGTTTTCTGGACTTTATTTTTACCTGAAATCACTTTCCCTTTAACTATTCATTCCTGAGTTACATTCTGGCCAAAAACTAGCCTCAACATCACAAAATTATTCATAGAATTGAGGCCTGGCTTTCCTAAATCCATGTACACTTTTAATTAAGAATATGAAAGAAATTATTTTAATAAAAACAAGAAAACAAAGTCTACTTAAAGGTCAACTATGATTCAAACAATAGTCAAGCCATCAATTCTAAAGCTGATAATGGAAGTCACTTCCATATCCAATGACCCAACTCTAGTAGATTATTAATGATATTTGCCATTAAATGCCCCTTATGAAGTGAGAAAGTACAGAATGGCTGTTTCGTATTATGTGCTACTAAACTTGTTTGCCAGTGTTTGCATAAATAGGAGAGAGATTCAGCTGATAAAATTATGTTCTCATCAAATAATATTTATAGAACATGTAAAATGAAATATTAACTAATTTAGACACAATTATAAACTTTTCTCAATCTATAAGGAAGAAAACACCAGGTTCAAAGTTTAAAAACATTGAAAATTCTAACAGTAATCAGGCTTGAATACAATTTAACACCACTACAGAACACTGATAACTAGAAAAAGCAGTCAAGTAGCCTTAAAGGCTTATATCATGAGAAATGGCATGAGCTTACCCGATTTTCATCATAAATAATTTGGACAATACTGCGATGCTTCTGCTCCACAGGAGGAGGGGACACAGGCTTCTCAGGCTCAGGGGGTTTAGCTGCCTCTTCTTCAAGCTGTTGCTAAGAGACCCGGAAAGGAAGAGTCAGGCATCTGCTGCACGTCACCCCCACCAGTAATTAATCGCCAGAGATAACACATGCTACTGAGCCATGATTTGCTGATTCTATAGGGTAATCATTTAATCTACTGGCGTCTAATAGACCCAAGGGGACTAACAAATCCAATCAGATTTATTTTGACTAATAACTAAAAACATAAATCACCATTAGGTAAATGTGTAGATCTTATATATTTTCATCCTGATAAATTTGAAGCAAAATAATAAAAGAAATTAAAACACATAAAGATACCTCTATCATCACAATGACTTTCTGTAGCACTGGAAAAAAAAAAACCACTTCTATTTTTATAGCTACACACAGTATGTGTTAATGTCTGATGGGGAAAGCACAGTAGAATAACATTTAAGAGTTAATCATTAACTCAGACCAGCTCTCTCACCCCTCAGCCAATGTCTATATTTTGTAGTCAAGAAGAACTATCAAAAAACACAAAAATATTTACTTCTAGTGTGTGCAATATAAAGCAGAAAGCTATCTCTATTATTTTGCCTGAGTTTGAGCCTTAGGATCACCTTTACAATGGTATGATCCTAAGACCTCTTCTAGGTGATTAGCTACAAGTAGCTAAACCACTTGTATATAAAATAGAGATATTAATCCTACCTATCATACAGTTTTTTGAGAGGATGAAAAGACTAAAAATATGTCAGGCATATTACAACCATACCCTCAGTATATACTACCTACAAGTATTACTGAAATAAGCAGATTTAAAGGTCTACCCACTGCTTTTTTTTTTTTTTTCAGTACCTCAACTAGTGACTTATATTTAGGTGTAAATGCTCAACAAATAGTCACATGAAAATGGTATAAGTTCACTAAGATAATAAAAAAGACATTAGGTTAAAATCTTAAGTATAATAAAGGCCTAGAAGAAAAAAATGATCTGTACTACTAAGACTGATCGTCTAGGTTCCTGGCAATATAAGTCAGACTACATCCAAAAGAAAGGATAAAAATCCTCCAAGAAAAGCTTAGAGGACCATTTCCACTTTGGAACTGAAAGTACCTTTGCAATCTGCTATATGTGTAAGTAAAAGAAAGATAGTTGGGAGTTGTGAGATCATTTCTATGGGAAAAGGTTCTTCAACCATGTCCTTTTTTTCCTGCTCAGAGGGCCCTCCCCTCTTTCTCTATACGTGAAAGGTATGCCCAAGCTTTTGGAAATCATATTTTGTTCTTAGTACCAAAGCAGTCCTGGGACAAAGCCATTGTAACAAAGTTAAAAACAAAAATAAAAATTTCCCTTAACTATTTTGCTCTTTTAACACTAACTTATCAAAAATGTTTACAAATTTTAAAATAAATTTAGTTGGAAATTTTATTAAAATATAAAAAATACGAATCAACACAAAACAAACACAAAAATTTTAATACTGTGCTCCTATCCAGCTACAGTATTTTTTTATTTGCTGAAGTTGTCTTTCATATTCTTCAGTAAAATGTATGGTACTATAAATCTCAAAAGTGTCACATATTTCAATATTTTTAATATTGTAATAGGTTACAAACCATTATTTGCTACATGCCACATATTACACAATACTTTTATTATCTAATCTCATACAACAAATGTATAATTTAGTGTTAGAAGTATTGTTAACAATTTGTAAGTAAAAGTAAAGAAACTAAAGGAGGCAAAAAACAACCCAGCAGGATCAGAAAAATTAAACAGGGATTGACATATTTTTTAAAAAGAACTATCATTTAAAATGGCCAGGCAGATTTAAAAATGAGCCCAAAAAATGATAAAAACTTAAGTATCAAAACCAAAGCTACATTTGACTGCAGATTAAATATAACTGAAAAGAGAACTACAAACTGAAAGACAAAACTGAAGAAACTTCACAATGAGGCCCAAAGAAGAAAAAAATAGGAAAGAACGCAATTAAGAAACATGAAGGACAAGAATGGTAAGATGTTACATCTATCTGGAAGTTCAAAAGACTATAACAAAGGCACTATAGGAAAGAGTTTTATAAAAAAGAAAGAGAATGGCTTAGAATTTTCCAGAACTAATGAAAAACTCTAACAACACATTCAGGAAGCCCTGTGACTCTCAAGCTGTATAGATTAAAATAAATACATCTAAATATATCACAGTAAAAATAACAGAATCCAAAGAAAAAAGATATTAAAAGCAGTCAGACAGAAAAGTCAGATTATTTACAAAAGAATAAAAATTAGAAGAGGGTCGATTCCTTAACAATGGCATCCAGAAAAAAGAGTGCTGAGAGAAAATAATCACATACCAAATAAAAATATCTTTCAATAATATGCATAATGACAACATTTAAAAACCAAACAAATACTGAATTGCCAAATAACAGATCCTCACCAGAGGAAATTTTCATTGGACATTCTTCAAGCATCCTCCAAATCTGCATTGCAAAAAGGAATTCTGGGCAAATAAGATGACAGCTATGTGGGTAAACCTAAATGAACACTGCCTATATAAAATAATAAAACAAGAACTAAAATAAAAGCCAAAAGTAGCATAGAAGTAAAAATTAAGAAGTTCTGCGTCCTCATACTACTTAAGAAGGTGGTTAAGATACTAATTAGTTTTAAGCTTCAAGATAAATAGATATAAAATTTCTAGAGAACCACTAAACCTAAAGAGATAGCATATAAAATCCAAACTAGTAGGACAGGAGAAAATGGAGTAAGACAATCAATCCAAAATAAAAGCTGGAAAAAACAGATAATACCAACAGTAGCATAAAAAATGACAAAGTCCTTTGACCCTAAACTGTTAAAGCAAATTTAGTGATTTATAAAAAACAGATAATACATCATGCCTAAGTTAGGTTAGACCTAGAAATGCACAGGTGATTTAACATTAGAAAAATAAGTAATGTAGTTTGCTGTATTAATATATTAAAGGAGAAGTGATAGCAAATATGCAGAAAAACCACCATAAAAAATTCAACATCCAAAAAAAAAATCACTTTCTTTTAAGAATGGGTTTATAGCTCTCTTTTATTTAAAGATCATATATAAAGAGTAGTATGTACTAGGTAAATAAAGAACAGGTAGAAAATTATATGCTTTCTATTAAATAACCTACTAGAATTGACTGAGCATTTGCTATATGCTTAGTTTTTTTAGGAAGTTTATATATAAAATATGACCACAAATATGAAGTCAGTCTTCATATAGAACTGGGAGTGGTACCTCTGATAACTTTTGAGAGAATTGCTAAACAGCATCGCCATTATAAGCTCCAACTAGATGGATTTTTTGGGTTTTGTTCCCTGTGGCTCCTTCCTTCCCCTTCCCCCAACTTTTGGCAGTATCAGGAGTTTCAAGCTGAGGGAGTCATATATCTAAAAATTTTCTTTATGTCCTTAATTCACAGTTACTATATTAAGGATCACAAAGGCAACTGAGATTTAGGTTCAGTTTTTCTTTTCTTTCTTTTTATTTTTTTAAAGATTTATTTATTTATGCATACAAGAGCCTGGGTTACAGGCCAGAGATAAGGGGGTGAGAGGATTCACCAGAGACAGAGAGCAGAACAGAACAGGCAGACCGACTGAAATACACTGCTGGGGGAAGCAGCGGGAGAGACAGGAGAGGTCTGCCTCACCAAGTGGTTTGCTCCCTAGCCAGCCAGGGATTGAACTTGCACTGCAGA
Organism: Talpa occidentalis; assembly: GCF_014898055.3. NCBI lineage: Eukaryota > Metazoa > Chordata > Mammalia > Eulipotyphla > Talpidae > Talpa > Talpa occidentalis. Next base: position 98,367,557 of record NW_023605083.1, on the reverse strand, counting down.
GTCAGCTGACTGCTTCACAGTGGGGTGCTTAACCCCTTGTGCCACCAGGGAGGCCCTAGGTTCAATTTTTCAATGAATTGTGAATTATTGATGCTCAATTTTGATCTGACCCATTGAAAATTTATTGTCAAGGGCCTCCCCGGTGGCGCAGTGGTTGAGCGCTGGGTTGCAAAGCTGCCCGTGACCTCTGCGGCGCCGGTTCGATCCCCGGCTGCTCCCCGGCCACCACAGGAGGGTCCCACATGGCGCGCAGACCTCTCCTGCCGCCCGCTGCTCCCCTCAGCAGTGTACTTCGGTCCTTCTGCCTGCTCTGCTCCCCGCTCTGGCTCTGGTGAATTCTCTCGCCCTCTCGCGCTTCTGACTGTACCCAGTGCATGTATAAAACAAACAAAACAAAACAAGTAAAATAAAATAAAAAAATAAAAGCATGTCTCTATAAAAAAAAAAAAAAGAAGAAAATTTATTGTCAAAATGTTCAAGTCTAATCTCTCTAGGATAAAGATCAGCTGTCAAATTCTGAGAACTTGGTATGAGTATTTATGAATAAGTACTTATTTAGAATTTATAAAGAAGTGAACATGGCTCTTCCAACAATCTAGTCAAAGACATTCTCTTATTGTCCCTATTTTACAGAAGCTCCTTGAAGCTCAAGCAGAGTTTCTTGTGCAAGTGAGGTAACAGAGTTAGCAAGAAGCAGAACCAGAAGCAAACCCTTAAAAAAACAAACAAAACCAACATCCTTTAATGATGAAAACTCTTAACACACTAAGAATTGAAGGGCATTTCCCAACCTAATGAAGGCTGTCTATAAAAACTGATAATAATTAGTAATAAAAAGTAAAAAGTAAGTAGTCCTTTAGAAGAAACAAGGATAATCACTTTCAATGCTATATTACAAACGTTACCAGAGCAATAAGATAATGGAAAAGGTTTAAGAACTGGGATGGGGGCCTCCCTGGTGGTGCAGCGGTTAAGCGCTGGGCTGCGAAGCTGCCTGAAGCCTCTGCAGCTGGGTTCGATCCCCGGCCACCAGCGAGGGTCCCACATGGCACGCAGACCTCTCCAGCCACGCCTACTGCTCCCGTCAGCAGTGTATTTCGTCGATCTGCCTGTTCTGTTCCCCGCTCTGGCTCTGGTGAATTCTCTCACCCTCCCGCGCTTCTGACTGTACCCAGTGCTTGTATAAATAAATAATTAAATCTTAAAAAAAAACAAACAAACAAAAAACAGGGAGGCCGCTGGTCTATTAAAAAAAAAATCAACTGCAATAAAGATATTAATGATAGCATCAAAAATGGAAAGTACCCAGAGTTGAATCTAACAAAAGGCATATAAAATATTAAAGGACAGAAAGTAATAAAACATCAAAAACCTCCTAAATGAACTGATACACTATATTCAAGGATTGGAAAACTCAGTATCATAAAGGTATCATTCTCTTCAAATTGATCTTTATAATCTGTATGATTACAATAAAATTACAGAAAGACATTTTAGAAAACAGAAAATGTTGTATTTATAACATGCCTGTAGAAGTGGGGTTTGCCTTACAAGAAAAAAGGATTATAAAACTCTAATACTTATGAGAATATCTATTGCATTGTGGCATCAATATCCCTAATAGACAAACAACAAGTCCAGAAATGAATACATATGTATGATGCAAACTTGAATTACAATAGAGCTAAAATAACAGGACAACTGGAGAAGATGAACTTTTCAATTAATTATCCATACAGGAAAAAAATTAATTTTGACCCTATACTATTTGACTCTAGAGTATCTATATTAGATTTCTAATATAAAACCTGAAGAAATTCTGTTCACCAGAAAACATTAAACTCTAAATGTGAGTTTCAAACTACAGAAAACATAGGTATAAATCTTTATGACCTTGGATTATGCAATGGTTGCTTAGATATGACATCAAAAGCACAAGTTGTGAAAGAAAAATAAAATGGACTGCAAGACAATTAAAAACTTTTGGCCTAGCTGTGATTCCATCATGCAAGGTTGTTCTCTGGAACAGTAATCCTTTATCTCTGACCATGTTCTCTCCCAACTAAGTGAGTGCCACCACCCCATGAAGATTCAATGGGCATAGACATGAACTCCCCAAGGCCCCCAAACTATCTTTTTAGTTATGAACAACAAAATAATCACTTTAAAGCAGATAATGATGAAAATGAGCACCAGTTATCTTTAAGAACACTGTAGGTTCTGGTGCAAAAAATGAATTGCAAACTGTTAAGACAGAGGCAATGACTTAAGAAAGCAGTGCAATTCAAGTAACACTAGTAACTCTGAAAATCTGTCTGGTCAGCCACTGTTTTCCTTTCAGGTTTCCTATGGTCTATGATGTGATTGAGGGTCTGTGAATATAAGTGAACAGGACTTAGAAGCTAAGGAAGAAGTTGGAGAGTTAGAAGATGAGGAGGAGAATGAGAAACTCTTTAGTTTTCCTAGAAAGAGATATACCCCTGGAAGTGGTAGCAAGGGTTCACAGAAAAAAGTAAAATATGCAGATAAAGATGATAATGAAGCTGAGGAAAAAGCTCCCAAAAAAGAAATCTCTACACATTACTCCAGAAAAAAAAAAAAGAGGAAACAACTCGTAAAACACTGAGAGAGCCTTGTTCACTAGAAGACAGTAAAGCAAAAACACAGGCCATATCCAGAAAGATGCATTGAACAGTCCTGGCACTACAGATAAATTTAAATTACTCCCAAAAATGAAAAGAGAGTAAAAGGAGACTATAATAGTGTATACTATTAGCAATCCAGACTGATGGCCTCTATTTTAATCTCAATCCCCTTTCCTAATTTGCCACCAACTGACATTCCTTTCCAAGCTAGAAGCAAGTTCACTCTGGATTTCCTAAAGCACTTTAACTGCTGTGTCTCAGTAAACCTTATACTTTGCTTTCCATTGCTTGCCATTTCACTCACTTCTGTGAAGGTATTTTAATCACTTTTGTATCTTCCTAGTTGCTCAATATATATTTGAATGAATCAAGTAAGAAAACAAAAAACTTCTGTATAGCAAAGACACTATCAGGAAAGTAAAAAGACAACCCACAGAATAGAAAATATACCTGCAAACATTTAAATATCCAGAATATAGAAAGAACTCTTACAACTCAACAATAAAAAGACAAATAACCCAACCAAAAAATGGGCAAAGGATCTGAATGGACATTTCTCTCAGGAAAATATAGGCATGCCTTTATTTTCCTTGTTTTACTGCCTTTCACAGATAATGCATTTTATATAAGACCCTCCAACCAGCAAAAAAATATTGACTTGCTGAAGTCTCTGATAATAGCATTTTTTTAACAATAAAGTATTTTTTAAGATATGTACATTGATTTTATAGACATAATGCCATTGCACTTAACAGACCAGGTATAGTGTAAATATATTTTATATGCACTGGGAAACCAAAACACTCCTGGCTTGCTTTATTGTGATATTTGCTTTATTATGGTGGTGTGGAAATGAATCCACAATATTTCCAAGATATGTCTGAATATAAAATGGCCAACAAGCACATGAAAAGATATTTAACATCATTAGTCATTAAGGAAATGGAAACCAAAATAACAAATGCTGACAAGGGTAAGGAGCAAATAGTACACTCATATACTGCTGGTAGAAACATAACGAAAACAGTTTGGTAGTTCCTCAAAACTTCAAACAGAGAATTACAATATGAACCAGTGGCACTCCACTCTTAGGTATATATCCAAGAGAACTAAAAAAAATGACCCTACAAAAATATGTGAATATCAGTAGCAGCATTATTCATAATAGCCAAAATGTGAAACAACTCAAATGTCCATCAACCAGTGAACAGATAAACAAAACAATATATTCATGCAAGGGAATTTTATTTAGCCATAAAAAGGAGTAAAGTGCTGATACAAGATATAACATAGATGAATCCTGAAAACATAGTAATGAGAAACAATAGGTTACACACAAAATGCCATTTATCTGAGAAAGCCCAGAATATGCACTCCATAGAAACAGAGAACAGTGACTGCCAAGGATGGGGGGAGAAAAAGAGTAACTGCTAACAGATATGAGGGTTCTTTTTCAAGTGATAAAAATGTTCTGAAATTATGTAGTGGTGATAGTTATACTACTTTAAGAATACATTAAAAGTCACTGAATTGTACATTTTAAAAAGATGAGTATTATGGCATGTGAATTTTTTTAGCTCAGTAAAAAAAAAATCCTCCCCACTCCAAAAAAAAAAAAACAGAAAACAAATGGCAAGGCACAATTAGAAGTTATCTCCTGTATCTATAACAACAGATTTTAGTAAATACAAAAAATAGGAAGATGACAAAGTACCAATAATCTATATGAACACCAATAATCCATAAATAAAAAGCAAGCTCTGTCTCATTCCTAATCAGGGAAATGCATATTAAAAACAGATTAATAGTTCACATTCAACTGGAAAAAAATAATCAGTAAAGGCAAGGACATGCACCAACTGGAACTTGTATATACTGCCAGTAAGACTGTAAAATGATACTGTTATCTTAGCAAATTTAGCATCATCTAGTACAACGGAATAGCATACCCTTGGGCCTACCAATGCTATTCCTAGGTACATGTCCTAGAAAATCTGTCTACATGTAAACCAAAAACACAGTACCATTATATGAAATAGCAACAAACCAGAAACAACACAGATCAAAAATGGAATAGACAAACAAGTTTTGCTATCAATAATCAGACAATACGGCAGGAAAAATGAATGAAACTAAGGAAATTAATAGCTCCCCAAAAAACCCTAAAAATTCACAGAATACATAGGCATGAGTCTTTTTATATACGGAAAATTTAATATACTTTCTTTAGGGAAACATGCATTGTTAGAATACAGAAAGCAACAAATTCAAACACTTACTTGTTTCTTTTTCAGTTTAAGGATCTGTTGTTCTACTTTTGCAATTTCTCGATCTACACGATCCATACTCTGTATTAACTCTTCCTTTGAAAGTTTTGAAGGTGAAGCATTTTGATCATCTCCACATGGCTGCCCAGAGATTGGAGAAGATGGAGCTTCATGTTTGCCTCCAAATGCTGGATCCTTAAGAGAAGAAAAATCAAGAACAATTTATTCCTCACTAATTTTCAGTGTTTCCCTTAAAAAGTCTAATTTGAAAACAGAGCAGACAGGTCATATTCTATTTCTCCTCTATATAGCAGTCCTATGATAGCAGTTTTTTTTTTTTTTCTCTCTCTCTCTCCTCACACACACACACACACACACACACACACACACACACACTCACACACACATTCTCTCTCTCTCCACTGATGTTTATACCACTTTTATAGCTTAGATGTATGATTCACTATTTTGTAGATCCTAAAAGTTATACATGAATAAGGTGGCTAAGTGGCTGGTCTGCCTTTAGTTAATGCTATTGAGAAAGTAGAGACTTTCTGAAGAAATAATAATGCAACCATGACAAAGAAAACCTTGTCTCAGATACTTCCTTGCAATGGTTTTTCAAAAGCTCAACATCTAAGGAAATAGTATGAACTCTGGGTAAAATAATACAAATTTCTGGGAAATAGTATAAACTACAAGTATGCCTATCCCACTCAACAGGGTCAAAAGTTCCTATCAAAAAGTTTTCAGGCTTTCCGTAAGCCAATACTGAGGTATAGAAGTCAGAAAAATGACCACGGAAACTTTTGTTGCTCCAGACCTACCCTCCTAAAGGGCAAACAAGCCTGCCTATATTACAATATTGGTTTAGTCAATTATATCATCTCATTCCACCTCCAAATTATCAGATAACAGTAACAGAATGAACGTCTTCCTCCACCCAAAATCTAACAGCGCGCACGCGCGCACACGTCCTAATGATTTCCAGTCTGAGGTAAAGATAGAATAGAGCAAAACAAATGAATCTTAAACTAAGGTATTGCTTTTCTTTAGACTAAAAGAAGCGCAGTGGAGGCCTCCCTGGTGGCACAGCGGATTGAGCACAGTGCTGTGAAGCTGTCCGCAGCCTCTGTAGCATGGGTTCAATTCCTGGCCAGGCAGGAAGATTCCCACATGGCACAGCAGACTTCTCCTATCTGCTCCCGTTGCTCCCCTCAGCAATGCTTTTGGTGTCTGCCTGTTCTGTTCCCCACTCTGTCTCTGGTGAATTCTCTCACCCTCCCACGCCTCTGGCCTATACCCCAGCTATTGTATAAATAAAAAATGAATCTTTTTAAAAAAAAGTAAAGAAAAATTTTTTTTTTACTTTTTTTTTTAAGATTTATTTACTTATTTATACAAGCACTGGGTACAGTCAGAAGCGCGGGAGGGTGAGAGAATTCACCAGAGCCAGAGCAGGGAGCAGAGCAGGCAGAAGGACCGAAGTACACTGCTGAGGGGAGCAGCGGGCGGCAGGAGAGGTCTGCGCGACATGTGGGACCCTCCTCCGGTGGCTGGGGAGCAGCCAGGGATCGAACCGGCGCTGCAGAGGCTGCGGGCAGCTTCACAACCCAGCGCTCAACCACTGCGCCACCAGGGAGGCCCAAGAAAATTTTTAAAAAGAAGCCCAGGGCCTCCCCGGTGGCACAGTGGGTTGAACACCACGCTATGAAGCTGTCCGCAGCCTCTGCAGCACCAGTTCAATCCTGGCCAGCCAGCGAGAATCCCACATGGCGGGGCAGACCTCCCCTGTCTCAACCGCTGCTCCCTCAGCAGTGTCTTCAGTCCATCTGCCTGTTTTGCTCCCCGCTCTGTCTCTGGTGAATTCTCTCATACTCCCGCGCCTCTGACTGTACCCCAGTTCTTGTATAAATCTTTTTTTTTAAAAACAGCCCAAAATGAGCATAGTTCATAAGACTATGGAGCTCCAACATACATTAAATAATGATTAAGAACTGTGAGAGTAGTTTTAACCAAAGTGTACCACCATACCTGGGTGGATAGTTGTTCTAAAACACCCTGAAACAGAAATTTCAGATAAAACAGAATACGTATGCATAGTCCCCAAAAATCTTACATTCTGTAACAGTACATGCTAAATATAAGACTTTTGGGGAAAATAGGATTATGGATATTACTTAAGACCTGTATAACTTTGTATGCAGAGCATTTATAAAAACAATAACAATTCTAATAGAATAATATAGTTAAAGCTCCCCTATCATTTGCATTCAGCCTATCATCAATCTTAGGCAATCTTAAGCCCTGTAGTTTATATTCATGCTTCCTTTGTAAAGGCATAAATCCTTGAGATCATTTGTTTCCAATAGAAAAAAGTATGTTTCATCAAAATAAGGAATCAAATTCAAGTACAACCATTTTATCCACCTTTGAAATTAAAAAATACAGAAGAAAATGTCTTCACAGTTCCTTTCAACACTTGAATCTTCACTAGTTTGTTCAATTCTAAAAGCAGAACAGTTCTTGAATTCACTAAGCTGGGTGGTACTACTTGCACTAAATGAAGACTAAATACAGAATTTTCAAATCATCTTAATTTCTTCATACATTGAAAACATTCTTTCATTTATTATGAGACAGCTTGATTCTGACAGCTTTGAAACATTAACGTGCAGGGAAAAACAATTTGTGAACCACCAGGACTTCCATGTCATATTAATACTATGTTCCTACCATATGCATAAAAGCTAATTTGTGTTACAGAGCACATATAATAGCAAAATAGATTAAAATTTGATTCAGCAGATTTTAAAAACACTCCTCAGGTAATATGATGCATGCCTAAGATCTATTATTGCAAATCAGCATTTTCCTTTCTGGTTAAATATTTAGCAAAAAAAAAAAATTCCTTTAGTGCCACCATTAAGAAAAGCACTAGGTAAAAGAATAGTGAACAAATATATATGATGGACGCATTCCAACAGCTATTTTGGAGGAAGAGTTAAGATTCCTACCTCACATCTTATATTACAATAAAAGTCACGTAACAGCAAACATTTACATAGACTAAATAGTAAATCACAAGAAGCCTCAAACAAACACACACAAAAAGTATCACATTATCTTGGGTTAAGGAAAGTCAATAGCAAAATATTAAAAAAAAAAAAAAAAGACTGCTGGAATAAAGTAACACAATCTCAAAATAATAACATCCAAAGGCAAATGAAAAATCATTTGTAAAACATAACATAAACAACTCAATATAAAATAGAAAACACACTAACAGAAAATTGGGTGACAGGAAAAAACGATTCACAAAACAGGAAAAGAAGATCAATTTTTAAAAAATTTCATTTTATTAACAAGCAAATAAAAGCAAATTAAAAATTATGCAATTAACAATAATTTTTAAAACAGTAAATATGTGGTGTCAGCAAAGGTTCAAAGGAACCAGGTATCCTTTATATGCGACTGAAAGGAATGTTTGTCATTCTGACTTGTTTTACTACACATAATTCCCTCAAATTCCTCCATTTGGCTGTAAATAGCTGCATGTCATTTACATTTTGCTGGGGAGGCCCAGCAAAATATTTCTTATAAACTCATTGACTATAATACAGATATTTCACATAGTAGGGTGGGTCTCAAAAATTCCCAGAGCTTAACTAACTTTTTTGTGGCTAAATAAATAGTATTCCATAATATGAATACATCTTTTTGATCCAATCACTTATCGATGAACATTTAGGCTGCTCCCATGTCCTAACTACTGTGAATAGTGCTGCGATAAAAAATGTAGAGCACCACAGGGCCTCCCTGGTGGCACAAGGGATTAAGCCACAACCTATCCCTGGTCAAGGAGGTGACCCACATGGTGCAGCAGACCTCTCCTGCCTCGCCCACTGCTCCCCTCAGCAGTGCATTTCAGTACATCTGCCTGTTCTGCTCCTCACTCTGTCCCTGGTGAAACCTCTCACCCACCGCATCTCTGGCCTGCACCCCAGCTCTTGTATGCATAAATAAATAAATCTTGGAAAATAAAAAAAAAAACAAACAACAATGGAGAGCCTACAGTTTTTCCCATTGATGGTTTCATGTTCTTTGGATAAAAGCCCCAGATGAGGATTGATGGGTCATACTATATTTCCATTTTTAGTTTTTAAAGATGAATCAATAGGGGCCTTCCTGGTGGCACAAGGGGTTAAGCACTGCACTATGAAGCAACCTGAAGCCTCTGCAGCATGAGTTCAATGCCCGGCCGGCCAGGGAGCAACCCACATGGTGCGGCAAACCTCTCCTGTCTCTCCTGCTGCTCCCCTCAGCAGTGTATTTCACTCAGTTTGCCTGTTCTGTTCCCCACTCTGTCTCTGGTGAATCCTCTCACCCCACCCCCCAGTTCTTGTATGCATAAATAAATAAATCTTCAAAAAAAATAAAGATGAATAAATGACCTTTTAAAAGATCCCTTTCTGCTTAAAAAAATCTATATTATAAATTATATCTGTAGTAATTTATTCAGCCTTAGAAGAAAACCTTTATTCACTACACTTTTTCATTTTCTTTTTTGAGATAGCAAAATATTTCTTATACAAGAGCTAGGGTACATGCCATAGACACGGGAGGGTGAGAGGATTCACCAGAGACAGAGTGGGGAACAGAACAGGCAAATTGACTGAAATACACTGCTGAGGGGAGCAGCAGGCGAGACCGCCATGTGGATATCTGGCTGGCTGGCCGGGAATTGAACCAGCGCTGCAGAGGCTGCAGACAGCTTCACAGCGCCACGCTCAACCTGCTGTGCCACAGGGGAGGCCCAGCAAAATATTTCTTATAAACTCATTGACTATAATATAGATATTTCACATAGTAGGGTGGGTCTCAAAAATTTCCAGAGTTTAACTAATTTCTAGCTTACAAAGAACTTTCACCACTTAATTTGTTATTTGGAAAAATTTCAAATTTACATAAAATCTGAATTAATAGTATAATGGATACTCATTTATCCTTTGACCTAGATTCACTAGTTGTTAACATTTTGTTGTATGTGCTTTCTCTCCTTACATATGCACACACATCTAGGCTTTATTTTTGGCTAAATTATTTGAAAATAAATTGCAAACATATTCACTATCTTTTAAATTAATTTGCACTACATAAAATTTCAAAAAGTGTATTAATACTAATTCATCTGCTATCAGGGTAGGAAAGGTCATTAGGCATAAAGGTAAATTAACTTTGTGGGAAAGAGGCTTGGTAACAAGACTGGGGGAAATATTAACATTACAATAAAAGGGTTAACACTTTACTGTTTAAAAATGTTTTCCAGGGCCTCCCAGGTGGGGTGGCTCAGCAATTGAGCACTGGGTTGCAAAGCTGCCCGCAGCATCTGCGACGCCGGTTCGATCCCCGGCTGCTCCCAGGCCACCGGAGGAGGGTCCCACATGGTGCGCAGACCTCTCCTGCGGCCCGCTGCTCCCCTCAGCAGTGTACCTCAGTCCTTCTGCCTGCTCTGCTCCCAGCTCTGGCTCTGGTGAATTCTCTCACCCTCCTGCGCTTCTGACTGTACCCAGTGCTTGTATAAATAAATAAAAATAAATCTTTAAAAAAAAAAAGTTTTCCATATCTGCTTATTCTTTCTAAAACAAATGTTTACTCTGTACCTAAGTGCCAAGCACTTCCTAATCTGCATGCTTAATGATAAGCAAAACAGACATTAAAAAGATAAACACAATTACAAAACAAAGGCATGATCATGAATGTGCAATTGTAAAAATTACATGTACAGTTAAACCTTACCTAAAATGTGATTCTCCCATGTAGCAAGTCAATAAATGGCAACTGAATATAAATACTTATTTAAAATAGTCCAGGCAAGCCAGCACACAATGTATATGTATTACTCAACAGCAATTTTTCTTTACAGCAGTCTCAGATTTTCATTCACCAAAAAATGAAACGTACAGACTTTAAAAGTCTAGAGCACTAAATCTGTGGTTTTAATTTTGTTTTACAAAATTTTTACTTCCCCATAGTTCTAACCTTTAAAGACTGAAATAATTGGACTTTCTTTTAAGGCGTTGTGCTTGAATGTGGCTAAATAAACATTAGAAACCAACAACTCCACAGCGTGAGAGAACAAATATTTACCTTCTTAGCATCTACAGAAGACCTCAACCCTTCTGGCAACGTATGCACTAAAGGTAAGACCGCAGCACTGACACGTTGGAAATGGGAATCAGAAACCTGCTCCAGACGCGGTCGCTTGGATTCCAGTGAATCATGATCCACTGGGGATGGGCCTGGGTGAAACTGTTCATATCCAGTTCTCCTTTCTTGAGGCCTAATACACACAAAGAAAATAAACACTTGAAAAAATTTAAGTGATGTACAACTCCCTGCTAACATCCTGGCTGGACTTGGAAATAAATTAGTTAAAGTTACTTCCAAAGCCACGTCCCTGCCCTCTCTTCCCCATCCCAGAAAAATATATACCTCATTAAGGAGTACTATCAAACTTCTAGTTCTAATAGAAAGTTTCTTTGGGGGAGGCAAAGCTGGGATGACTTTAAAAAAAACAATCCAGAAGGGAAAGAAAGTATCTCAATTTGCAGAATATTCAAAATTGCTGAAGAATATCCATTAAATAAGAATTTTAAACCTACATCATAATAGTTGAATTCAAGACAATCTAGGCTACAAGAGTCATCATTATTTAACCAATAATAAAACAGAGAATAACATATCTCCCAGCAATTGCTACATAGAAAGAGAAATGACCTCAATGTGAAATATCTTTAGGACAAGGATGTTAAGCAGAAATCCAAAAGTTTTGAAAACATCATTCTGACCCCCCCCAAAAACACATTCTGTCTGGTTTGCCAAATACATAATAAGTATCTTGAAGGTCAGAAACTGTCTTTGATTTCTTTACATGACGCACTGCACAGAGTAGTAAATATGGATATTTATTAACTTCACTTTTCATTTTTCTAGCAAAGTATTTACAGAAACAACATTTTATTTTATGGCCAAGCTTTAAACTAATGTCTCACAAACGACACTTCTTTGAAAAGATATTCACTGCCCTTCATTTTTCAGGATAGAAGAGGTCAATAAAAATATTATACAATAAACTTTGAAATCTAATTTCATCATCTCTGAACTATCTCTAAATAGCTATAAAACAAATTAAAATTATTAAATAATATTTTTACTGTAATAAACTTACACTCTTCCATTTTACTTTTAAGGAATATAAGCTTCATTTAAGGAGAATATGCCATAAAGTTCAGAGCTATTCCAAATAGTGGTCCACAAAGATCCAGAGATTATAAGTAATTACACAGGCTGTTTTCTGATGAAATCAAGAAAACATGTCCTTATCAATCAATAAAGTTCTTCCCTCACTTTACAGGCAACAACTTGGGTTTTTTTAAATGAACATTTTTTCCTGTCCTTTGAAACACCTGTTCTCTTCATATGTTGGATGATTTTAATTTGTCCTCCATATTTATGAAATCCTGTCTAATTGCTTTAATCTTTGTCCTTCTCTTCTGTATTTACTCTGGTTATCTCAAGACCCTTTTCTATGACAAAGGTTTAAGTTTTTGTCACATCTATTTTATTCCTTGTTCCTTCTCATTTAATACATTTAAACTTATAATGGAGGATGCTTAGAGGCACTGAAATACTCAATATTTCATTTTTTTCAATTTTATTGTATTTTGTTTTTTTAATACTCTATTAAGTTATTTCATAATACAAAGATCTCATGAGGCATGTTTTTGATTTTTATCTTCTTACACACACACACACACACACACACACACACACACACACGGGTCTTTGTTTTTGGCATACTGTATTATTTTCTTTAGTTTTCCTTTCCAGGTATTTGCTTTGAACTTGGTTTCCCTTACCACTATTCACCCCCTCTTTTTTGCGTGGAATAGCGTGCTTGGGTTTTTCTTGCTCATCTCCACTCTGTCTAGTATGTATTTATCTACAGACGAAGGATTGAGTATGGTGTTCCATATGCTTTTCTACAACCTGAGAGAATAGGGAAATGAGGCGAAATAGGTACATTTGGGTAGCCATTGACAGCCTTTGCCAAGAGTCTTGGCCCACTCTGTCATCCAAACATGTAAAGCGTCCTGAGTGCTGGCTCATCACTTTGGAAAATGGCCCACCTTAATGAGCATTCTTGTAGCCAAAGGGAAACAAGAATGGCAAAATGGGAACTCCTAAGCAAACTACTCTTACTACCACCTCCATTTACATTTTCTCAAATTAGGTATTACTCACCAAAAAATCCTAGCATTTTATTGACCCTCTTTATTTGTTCAACACTGCTTCTTTGAAAGTAGAAATAGGGAACAGAAGGCCAAGTCATACAAGACACTTCTAATTCATTCCTTGAATGAATGACACATTTCCCAGTTTATGACAGTAGCTGTATGCCTTTCCTTCTTTACAAAGGATGCGTTTTTAGCTTTTTTTAAAAAAAATAATTTTTTTAAAAAATTATATATTTTCTAGATATAGGGGTAAGAGTGATCTGAACTCTCTCCATAACCTTCACTAAGAAATGACATTTTAGAATAGTTTCAAACATTTTATTATTTTAAGACTAAAATAGTAAACACTTAAAATAGAAAAAAGGTTCTTTATAAAATTAATGTAACAAGAAAGGAGATTTACTTAGGCAACTGGATTTCAAAATAGACTAAGTGTGAGAATGGAATAAAAGATAGTAGAGTTGCTGAGGACACCAGGGAAAATGAACACCTATGAGATACAGAGCCAACATTACATGGTTAATTACTTACTCACCTTGAGGACAATGCCATTATTATCATCATTTTTACTCCTGAGAAAACTAAGGTTTGAAGAATCTAAATCAGTCATTTGCAAGTCTTGCTGCAAACGAAAACGTCCAAGCAACTTGACAAAATGTCTGGGCCTAATCCCAGAGACTGATTTGATCAACCTGATGGGATTTAGGCATCAAGTTTTAAAAGCTCCCCAGATGGTTCTAATATGCAGCTTAAACTGAGAACACCAATTCACCCAGTGTGACCAAGGCTACACATAAGCTGACCATCATTCAAATCTAGATCTACCTGACTTTCTAACACATAACATTAACTCTGAATTTTGGCAACACATTTTAAGAGTTTATTAATTATTGCCAAAACTACTCCAAAATCATCAACAAATATAAAAGAGCTCAAAGTACATATTATAAATATAAATGATCACTCACAGCTTGGTTAATAAAATGATAAAAATAAATCAAATGACATACTGGTGAGGTATATACATGCTTCACAATTACAGTTCTAGATTGAAACATAAAAGAAATCCCATTACCTGTCAGAACCTGGGTGAAATTCTGATAGCAAGGAAGGTCGTCTACGAAGCTGCTGTTGCTGCTGTTGCTGCTGCAAAAGCTGTGATGCCTGACTAACTTCAAGATGAGAAGAACGATAATCAGGGACTGCGAACTCCTAGTATTAAAATAATCAATTAATTATTAACCAAAAAAGTGAAAAACATTATGAAAACAAACCAAGTGAAATGCAAAAAGGTAGTTGTGGCTCAGTAAGTTGGAAAGAAACAGCAATGATAAATTTCAATCCTCTAGTAATCTAATTCTTTCCCACAAACTTAAAATAATATTCATTATAATATTCAAAATGAAATTTATATTCAATGATGCTTGATTCATTCTTCTAATACCTAAAATTTTATGTTCAACCTAGATTTGATTCATTCATTTTTTTTTTTTATGTTTTTATAAGGATCATTTTCTGCTCTACATGTCAGTTTTGGGTTTTTTTTTTTTGTTTTAACTATGCAACAAAACCTTTACTAATATTCTGAACAGGCTTAGCCATTGCCAAAACTGGTAATTTCTAAACAAATTGGGGCAAAAAGTTATACTGCTAATGCCTTGCTAAGAGAAAATTTCTATTTAATATGCAATGAAGATGGAACTTTTAATATATTTTCCTCTAAATGATACTAATACTGTCATAAAACAAAATATTACTCCCCTTTGTAGAGAAAGACAAAGTAATCATGATGTTATTTTTTTAAGTGAATCATTCATTACAAGTCTATTTGGATTATGAACTAAAATACTGATTTTTTTTAAAGATTTATTTATGCATACAAGAGCCAGAGTACGGGCCAGAGATATGGGGGTGGGGAGGTGTGAGGATTCACCAGAGACAGAGTGGGGAACAGAACAGGCAGACCGACTGAAATACACTGCTGAGGGGAGCAGCAGGCGAGTCAGGAGAGGTCTGCTGTGCCATGTGGGTTGCTCCCTGGCCTGCCGGGGATCAAACTCATGCTGCAGAGGCTGTGGATTGCCTCATAGTGTGGTGTTTAACCCCTTGCGCCACCAGGGAGGCCCCTCAAAAGAAATCTATTAATGCTAAATATCATATATAAAAACAGATTATCATAAACAGATTATCAAATGATCCAGCAATTTCACTCCTTAGCTACATTCCAATGATAATTAAAAGTAGATGCTCACAAATAAAAATTTATACAAATTGTCAAACAGTATTATTCACAAATAGCCAGAGAGCAGAAATAATCCAAATGTCCATGTACCTGTGAATGGATAAACAAAATGTGGTATATATGAGAGATGATTCAGTCATAAAGAGGAATGAAGTAATAATGCATGTTAAAACACAGACAAACCTGGGGACTCCCTGGTGACGCAAGGGGTTTAGCACCACACTATGAGGCAATTTGCAGCCTCTACAACACAAGTTCGATCCCCGGCTGGCCAGGGAGCAACCCACATGGCACAGCAGACCTCTCCTGACTTGCCTGCTGCTCCCCTCAGCAGTGTATTTCGGTCCATCTGCCTGTTCTATTCCCTACTCTGTCTCTGGTGAACACACACACACACACACACACACACACACACACACACACACGCCCGCCAGCCCGCCCTGTATCTCTGGCCTGTACCCCGGCTCTTGTATGCATAAATAAATAAATCTTTAAAAAAAAAAACAACATAGACAAACCTATAAATCATACAGCTAAGAAAAAATTTTAAAACACTAAAAAAGCTATACTACATGATTCTATTTACATGAACTGTCTTCAAGAAGCAAGTCAATAGAGACATAAAGCAAATTAATGGTTTCCGGGAACTAGAAAAACAGGGAATTGGGATTAACTACTATTGAATATGGGGTTTCATTCCGGGGGAATGAAAAGTCCTGGAGTTAGAAAAAAGAAATGATTGTCCAACATAGTGAATATACTAAAGTCACTATACTTTAAAATGGTGAGTTTAGTGTTCTATGAATTCCATGTCTAACAACAAGAAAAAGTTAAAAAGTTATAGATGAAAGTGAGCTGTCCAGACTGAAATATTGGGTAGGTAAGGTTCAGAACCCTTCACTAATGCAGAAGTATGTATAGCTCCAAGCATTTAACTGCATTTGAGAGTATTTGCCTGCAGGCTAAACCCTTCAGTATAAGCAGCTAGCAATAAAATATAATTTATAAATAATCTAAGACAACAACAAAATTGAAAACATAATCAAGAAGAACATACAAAATAACTTTAAAAAAAAGATAGAGGGTAACCAAAGCCTAAAAATTAAAGAAAGTAAATCCAAAAAAATATATAAAAGATTAATAAGAGATTAATAAGAACAGTTAAAAAGGACATAAGAATGAGTATTAACAATAGTCACAAAAAAGAATCAAAAACAAATTAAAAATTTGATGACTGAATTTAAAGAGTAGAACAGGCACCAGTGAAGGGCAAATGAAAAGCTAAGAGAAAACCGAAGAGAGTAAAGCACTAAAGAAAAAGAAATGGGAACTAGAATAATAATTTCCAACATCCATACATACAAATGAGAAAGCAATATTCTAAGAAATACTAGAATAGCATTTCTCAGAAATTAGAAGAGACTAAAGAGGGCCTAAGAGAAAGGGTGGATATATTTTACAAATGAATCCACATTGGACACATCAAAATTTTAGAAAATCAAGAAGAGAGCCAAAATTTTACAAGTCATAACAAATAAAAAATCTCTTCCCTACAGAGTAACAAGCATCATAACAAAAGCAGACTTTTCATCATTAACACTGCATAAAATGAAATAGACCAAAAAAAAAAAAAAGAGAGAGAGAAAACAGATAAATAACATATTCTAAGTTCAGATGAAAACAACTCTGTATCTACAAATTCAATAACCAAATTGAACTCAAGTGTTTAGGACCACAAACTTTTCAGAATTGATGAATTCAGAAAAAACACTAACTACATGCTCTCTCTGAGAGAATTTCTAAATAATACCCAGCAAGTCAAATTAAGAGTAAGGAGTAAAATAAAACAGTGCATTTTAGCTTCCAGCTATGAACAGATTATACGGTTCAGAATTACATTCCCAAAGAAAACAGTTCAAAAATTCGACAAAATCTAGGAAAATTTTCAGATATTAGATATTGAGCAGCACAGGACATGATTTTTGAGAGAAATGAAACAAAAGGAGTCTACGCCATAACCCAACCCCAGGCTTTCTACCTGGAGGTGAAATCCAAACAGTAAGTAACCCTGGGAGTACTCAAACAGTGCCCCACAATTGTGATTATTGAAAAGTAACTAAACAAGTTCTGAAAAGTCAAATGAATAGAATTTCTGGAGCAGACTTCCAGGGAGGAGAAAGTTACACATACAATGCTCTTATAATATTTAAATTTGGGTTCCCTTAAATCTGGCTGGACATCATACTACCGGTCTTTAAAGAATAGACTAAGGGTAATTTCTGATGAAAAAACAATTAGGAGGAACTACAAGACAACTCCCAGAGCTTAAAAAGGAACAAAACATCAAATTTCAAGCTAGAAGGAAAAAACCTCATTGAATGCACAAGATATTAAGAAGATATCCCAGAAGAGACAAGTTTAGAAGTAGAAAATAAATTAGACATAGAATAAAAATTACCTCTGACTTGCCCTAAGAGTTTAAAGATAAGCCTCAAAACAAAGAAGGGAGGCATAATGAACTATGGTAGAGGGCTGAGGGTGCCCTGGGGTTGCATATGGTATGGTGACAAGCATCTGAGGAGGTGTCATCATTCATATGTAAAAGTACAGGTTTATTAAGAAAAGGAGGAAGAAAAAGAGGTACCTGACCAGTCACAGGAGAGCAGGAAAGCTGCCAGGATGGGTCATCATATGACTCTGAATCACATACAGTGTTGTGAATCAACATTACTTTAGTTAAAAAAACTAGTAAGTCTCAAAGGTAGTTTAATTGCCTACCAAAAAGAATCCAATATTCTTTTTTTTAATTTTATTTTTATATTCCCCATACAATTGCAACCCTCTTATTTTAACCCCAATCCCACTTTTCCCACCCCCACCCCCCATAGTGTGTCTCTGGTTCATACTTGTTTGTTCATTTTGATTTTTTGTTTCCAATAGTTATTCTTTTTCCTGGTCCCTTATTTAGGTTTTCTAGATTCCTGCTATAAGTGAGACCATCCGGTATTTTTTTTTTCTTTCTGGCTTATTTCCTGAGCATGATCCCTTCCAGCTCCATCTATGTTGTTGCAAATTGTATGTGTTTATTTTTTTTTGGCTGAGTAATATTCCATTGTGTATATGTACCACATCTTCTTGATCCAGTCATCTATTTTTGGGCATTTGGGTTGTTTCCAAAGCTTAGCTATTGTAAATAGTGCTGCTATAAACATATGAGTGCAGGTGCTCTTTGGAATTAATGTTTCTGTGTCCTTTGGGTGAATACCTAGGAGTGGAATTGCTGGATCATATGGAAGCTCTCTTTTTAGTAGGTTGAGGAATCTCCACACAGCTCTCCATAGTGGTTGGACCAGTTTGTACTCCCACCACCAGTGCAAGAGAGTTCCTTTTTTGCCACATCCTCGCCAACATTTGTTGTTGCTAGTTTTTTTAATATGTGCCATTCTCACTGGTGTGAGATGGTATCTCATTGTAGTTTTGATTTGCATTTCCCTGATTGCAAGTGATGTTGAACATTTTTTCATATGCCTGTTGGCCATTTGTATTTCCTCTTTGGAGAAGTTTCTTTTTAGCTCTTCTGCCCATTTTTTGACTGGATTATATTCTTTGTTTTTCTTGAGTCCCGTCAGCTCTTTGCAGATTTTTGTGATCAGTCCTTAATCATTAGTGTTGGGTGCAAAAATTTTCTCCCAATGGGTGGGGTTTCTCTTTGTTTTGGTTACTGTCTCTTTTGCTGTGCAGAAGCTCTTTAATTTGATGTTGTCCCAGCTGTATCTTTGCCTTCACTCTCACTGCTTTGAGTAATGTGTCTGTAAAGATGTCTTTGAAGTGCATGTCATGTAGTGTTTCGCCTCTATTTCCTTCTATATATTTTATGGTTTCAGGTCTTATGTCTAGTTCTTTAATCCATTTTGAGTTGGTTTTTGTGCATGGTGTGAGGTAGCAGTCAAGTTTCATTATTTTGCATGTAGCAACTCAGTTTTCCCAGCACCATTTATTGAACAAACTTTCTTTGCTCCAGTGCATATTCTTTGCTCCTTTGTCAAAGATTAGTTGACCATAAATCTGTGGGTTTATTTCTGAGTTTTCTATTCAGTTCCACTGGTCCATGTGTCTGTTCTGGGTCCAATACCATGCAGTTTTGATTATTATGGCTTTGTACTATAGTTTGAAATCTGGGGGAGTGATGCATCCATTCCCTTCTTTTTTTTCAGGAGAGTTTTGGCTATTTGGGGGTTTTGGTGCCTCCATATGAATTTCATCAATATTTTTTTCTATTTCTTTGAAGAATGACATTGAAATTTTAATTGGAATAGCACTGAATCTGCAGATTGCTTTTGGTAGGATGGCCATTTTGATAATGTTAATTCTTCCGATCCATGAGCAGGGGATATCTTTCCATTTCTTTGTGTCTACTTCTATTTCTTTTAACAGTGTTTTATAGTTTTCTTTGTATAGGTCCTTTACTTCCTTTGTTAGGTTTATTCCCAGGTATTTGATATTTTTTTTTTTGTTTCAATAATAAAAGGAATGGTTTTCTTGATTTTTTCTTCAGATTTATTGTTTGTGTATAGGAAGGCTACTGATTTTTTTTTTTTTTTTTAAGATTTTTTTTTTTTTAATAGAGGCATGTTTTTCTTTATTTATTTGTTTGCTTGTTTGTTTGTTTTGTTTATACATGCACTGGGTACAGTCAGAAGCGCAGGAGGGTGAGAGAATTCACCAGAGCCAGAGCGGGGAGCAGAGCAGGCAGAAGGACCGAAGTACACTGCTGAGGGGAGCAGCGGGCGGCAGGAGAGGTCTGCGCGCCATGTGGGACCCTCCACTGGTGGCCGGGGAGCAGCCGGGGATTGAACCGGCGCTGCAGAGGCCGCGGGCAGCTTCGCAACCCAGCGCTCTACCGCTGCGCCACCGGGGAGGCCCATTTTGTGCGTTGATTTTGTATCCTGCCACTTTACTAAACTGATTGATTAATTAGTTTTTCTGTGGAGTTTTTGGGGTTCTCTAAGTATATTATCATATCGTCCACAAATAGTGATAGTTTGACTTCTTCCTTGCCTATTTAGAATCCAACATTCTTTAAAGAATACAACACACTCCCTGGTGGCACGAGGGGTTAAGCACCACACTGTGAAGCAATCCGCAGCCTCTGCAGCACAAGTTCAATCCCCAGCCGGCCAGGGAGCAACCCACATGGCGCAGCAGACCTCTCCTGTCGTGCCCGCTGTTTCCTTCAGCAGTGTATTTCAGTCAGTCCGCCTGTTCTGTTTCCCACTCTGTCTCTGGTGAATCCTCTCAACCCCTGCATCTCTGGCCTATACCCAGCTCTTGTATGCACAAAAAATTTAAAAATATATATATATATATATACGCCAAAAGCCAGCACTGAAAAGCATAAAATTTCAGTGTTCATATTCCAATCAATACTGAAAAATCGAGTGTCTGCAATAAAACTTCACTGGATGAAATAACAGAAGGCTGAAAACTGCAAAAGAAAAGATCATTGAACAGGATCTTTTATGCATTAAATGCATAAACACACAAGCAGAAAATGAACAGAGGTCCAGTGATATACAGTATAACGCAAAATACGAATAGTTGGTGTCTCAGAAGGAAACCAGTTGGAAACAAAAACATATCTGAATAATTGCCCAAATTTCTTGAAAGTTATAAATTCCCAGAGGCAGGAAGCTAAGTGAACGTTAGAGACAACGGCATAAACATTCAAAGAGCACAAGAAAGTCACACCATAATCAAACAGCAGAATAGTGATAAAGAAAAAAATCTTTCAAGTAATGGGGGTAGAGGGAAGGATACATTTACACATATATGCATATGTCTGTGTGTGAAAGTGTGTGTGTATATATTTAAAAGAATAAGAATGACAAAAGAAACCTCACAAGCAAGAATACAACGAATGATAATTTTAAAAGAGTTGAAAGAAAACAACTATCAATCTAGAATTCTGTGTCCAGTGAAAATATTTGTCAAGGTGAACTAGAAAGTCAGATAAATTCTGTTAAACATTTCAGGTAAATGAAAGTTGAGAGAATTCACTGCAAAAAGGCCTGCATTGAGAGAAATACGGTTATTGAAGCAAAAAGAAAATGACATCAAAAGGAAACCTGAATATATACAAAGGAATGAAAGGGGTCAGAAATGGTGTATATGTGGGCAATTACGGAAAGAAGAAAGAAATGAGTAGAAATCAGTGGGAAAAAAAAGTAAAAATGAATGAAACCAAAGCTAGTTCTTCAAAAAAAAAAAAAAAAATCTAATCAATTGATAAATCTCTAGATAGACTGATAAAAAAAGCTGGGAGGGAAGCATCATCAACATGAGGAATGGCATCACAAAGACATCAAAACAAATAAAGGAATAATATGATAACTTATGTCCATAAATTTAATTCCTTGAACAAAAAAATTTACCCAAACTGACTCAGAAAAAATAAACCGAATTATAAGTACTGCAGAAATCAAGTTCACTATCTTTAAACACAGAAAATTATATACCCCATTTCACTGATAAGTCAAACATATGAAGAAAAAAAAAAAAACCATACATACAAAGTTTAAGAAAATACCAAAAAAGGAACACTTTCAAGGTAACACGCTTAATGATTAAAAAAAAAAAAAAAAAAAAAAAAAAAAAAAAACAAAAAACCCTGAATATCTTCCTCTTAAGAGCAGAAACAAGGTTGTGCCTCCTCACCTCCTGATTCCAGGCAGTGCAATAAGGAGAAAAGGCACCCAGTTTGGAAAGGTAGAAGCAAAACTGTTTTTATTCTCAGATTAGATAATTATACACATAGAAAATCCTGTAAAATCTACTAGAAAGGCAACCAGAATAAATAAGGTTGCAGAATGCAAAAACCAACATACATAGCATCAATGAGCAACTGAAAACTAAAATTCAAAAAGCAACATTTACAATGCATCAAAAACTATGAAATATTTAGGAACATCTGACAAACGATGTATAAGGCCCATGTATGAAAATCTACAAAACAGGGCCTCCCTGGTGGTGCAAGAGGTTAAGACATAACTTATGAAGCTGTCCACAGCCACTGCAGCATGAGTTTGAATCTCCTGCCAGCCAGGAAGCAAGCCACATGGCGCAGCAGATCTCTCCTGACTCTGCCTGTTCTGTTCCCTACTCTGTATCCGGTGAATCCCCTCCCCGCCCCCTCCACACCTCTGGCCTGTACCCCAGCTCTTGTATGCATAAATAAATCTCAAAAAAAAATCTACATAACATAACTGAGAAAAATTAATGACGATCTAAATAAATGAAAAGATATAGCATATTCATGGATGAGAAGATTCCAAGTCAATTCTTATTAGCCTCTAGATTCAAAACAATCCAATCAAAATTCCCAGCAAGCCTTTGCATAGAAACTGATAAACTCTAAAATATATATAGAAAAGCTAAGGATGTAGAATATTCAAAATAATTCAGGAAAAAATACTACTTAATATCAATGTATAAAGCTACCATAATAATCAAGACAGTATGAAGTGCTTTATTAAAAGTTTAATGTTAGTTTACACAGAAAACCAGATAAAGGTAAGACAGACAAAATAATTCAGTAAAGGGGCCTCCCTGGTGGCGCAGGGGTTAAAGTCTCAGCACTATCAAGCTATCACCAGCCACTGCACATGACTTCCATCCCCTGCCAGGGCACTAACCCACATGGTGCAGCAGACCTCTCCTGTCTTGCCCTTTGCTCCCCTGAGCAGCATACTTCAGTAGATCTGCCTGTTCTGCTCCCTACTCTTGTCTGGTGAATCCTCTCACCCCCAGCACCTCTGGCCTACATACCTGTTCTTACACACATATAGAGAGAAATGGACCTACACATATGTAGTCAATTAACTTTCAATGCAAGTACCAAAACAATTGAAGGTGGGGAAAAAAATCTTTGCAATATAAATGATTTCTAGAATAAATGAATACCCATATGTGAAACAGTGGAACTCAACCTTTACCTCATACTAGAAACAAAATTTAATTCAAAACAGGTCATTGACCAAAATATATAACCTATAATTAGAAAATTTAGAGAAGAAAACATAGGACAAAATCTTACTGATGTAGATTTTGCAAAAATTTCTTAAATATCACACAAAAAGAAATACAAAGGATAAAAATAAGTTAATTGGAATTGATACAAATTTAAAGTACTTTTCAAAGGAAACTGCTAACAAAATAAGACAGTGCTTCTTTATATAATCTGCATACATCAAACACAAATACACAATTGCTAAGTAATTTATTTGTAATAAAACATGTGAAGAGGTAACTGGATAAAATGGTATATCCATACCCAGTCATAATAAGAAATAAACCACTGACACATTAGAACTTTTGAGGTAAATCTCAAAAGTATTAAGGGATGCAAAGAAAGCCATAGACAAGAGTTCATATGAAACTCAAGACAAAATCTTTAACAGAAAGCACATCAGCGGTTTCCTGGAAGCTTAAGTTGGTGGAAAATGGAAGAGGACAGACCTGAATGGGGTACAAGGGAACTTTTGGAGGTAACAGAAATGTTCTATAGCTTCATTTTGGTGGTGGTTTGATAGATATAAATCTGTCAAAATGTACACATATAATTTTTACTGTATATAAGTACAGTAGTAAGTACTGTATATAAGTACTGTATATAAGTACCAAGTCTCAAAGTCGAATTTTTTTTAAAAGATAAGGATCCTTGATCTATAGCTTTTTATTTTACTTATTTATGCATACAAGAACTGGGGTGTAGACCAGAGGTACAGGGGTGGTGAGAGTATTCATCAGAGACAGAATGGGGAGCAGAATAGGCAGATCTACTGATCAGATCTACTGATCTACTGCTGAGGGGAGCAGTGGGCAAGACAGGAGTGGTCTGCCTCACCATGTGGCCAGGGAGCAAACCCAGGCTGAAGTAGTAATAGCAAGATAGTGTTGACTTAACCCTTACACCACCAGGAGGCCCTCAAATTGGATTTTCTTAAAAAGTAACAGTAATATAGAAAATTAGTAACTAGATAAATAGCATTAGAGGAGGGAGAACACTCAACCAAAATATAACACCAAATCATGATAAAAATTCTCAACCTAGGAATAGAGAGCAACATCTTCAACCAAAAATGGTATCTAAAAAAAGTAAAACTAATATTATACTTAATAGTGAAAGACTGTGTATTTCCCTAAACAAAACAAAGAAAGGATGTCCATTCTCACTCTGTAATCATGACTACATTTCAAAGGAGTCCTCATTAATATCCAGAAGTACTCAACTGTATTTTGAGGTAAATCTGCTTTCTTTTTCTCTGAGATGATCATTTCATCCATTCCCTTACTTTTTTTCTTAACACCTCTTGCACCTTTGTCCTTGGCCTGCTCTGAACTGAAAATGTCACCTCGTTTTATTTTTCACAAGATAAATGAATTATGCAAACTCATCTTCTTGCTATCAAATCTTTCAAGAAGGTTCAAGCCCAATCCTGGCCATCCTTCAAGACAGGCCAAGTTATCTGGCTAGCTTATTACTCAACCAGAACTTGGAAGATAAACATAGATCTTAATGTAGAAACTCTAAGGAACTATTATTTTTCTGTCATCAACTCCTATAATCAAAAATAAGACATACGGCCATCCCCTGGAAATATGACATAAAGCCACAGTAAGAACACAGAAAATGAATCCCCAAACTTTAAGAAATGGTTCTTGCCATTAAAAAAAAATACACATAAAAATTACATTTGATTTCACTAATAAATGTATTAAATAGGAAATAAAGAAAAACACAGAACACACATTTACAATCTGTATGGTATTTGTTCCTTACCTGCTGGTGACGGGTGCTGGGGAAAGTATATTGAACAGAATGGGGAGGATAACGACTTTGTTCTGTGCTGAATGCTCCTTGGTTGGGAGGATAACCTGAACTTGACATTATCAGTAAAGAAATCCTCACCAGGATGTGAGATCAAGTCCAACAAACAATCATGTTTCTAGGAAACCACCTAAACAGGATGGGAAAAAATAGAATTGATAAGAACTAAAGCACCAGGTGGATTTCTAATAAATTTAACTATAAATACATAAATAAAACCACAATTACCAGTAAAAGCTTTTTCTCATCTATTAATATAAATTACTGAGGTTAGAAAAATATTACTGGCTCTTTTCATTTACACTTTAAAAAGAGTTTCTTTCTTTTCCAATTAAGTTTATTGAGGTAATACTGGTTTACAACACTGCATTTGTTTTAGGGGTTACAGGTTCAACTTCTACCATTGTTTATCTTCACACCATGCCAACTACCAAAGCCCTAATAGTCCTCCACCATGCCCCACTATGCCCCCCTCCCTCCACAGCTAGCAGGCGACCATCCTCCCCATTTGTTGCCTCAGTTTTGTAGTCAGATGGCAAGGGTTCTTCAGTTTATCACAAATATCAGAAATTATGTAAAGTAAAAATATGTACAGGTAGCCTTGCTTTTCAAAGTTCATGTTAAGCCACTTCATTTTTAGGAAAAATCTAAGATTTTGCTAAACAAAAGATGTCTGAAGAGTATTTTGTTTTTACTATATAACGCAAAAATAAGGTTCAGCTTTGGTTTTGCTGCAGCTGTTCAAGGGGCAGCATGCACTCCAAGCAGTGAAGGTAAAACTGCCACGTTCCTACCCTGTGAGCTCCTTTATGCAGGCTATGTATTAAACCATTTCTGCTTTCACTAGATGTAAGTGTTATTTCAGGTTTTATGTATTATTTGGTGTGACTTGGTAGGCTATTTTGGGGTTCTGGGAATGAAAAAATTTTTCTATATAAATTAATGGCAAGTGCATCTTTGTTATATACCATTTCAACTTATTAAAAGGTTTTGCAGGCATGCTCTACTTTTGGATAGATGAGTAAATTTCTATATAAAAATCTCAGCATGGGAACTGACAAAAAGCAACTGCCCAGTAAATGTCTTCCTTCTACAAAAAAAAAATTACATATTACAAAAACAAAAATCCATGAGTATAAATCATAGGACTTTGAAAAAGTCAACTGTTAAAAAGAATTCAAGATTATATGAAAGGTAAACATATATACAGAGGAAATGTCTGCATTAAATAATTCTGCTGCCAAGTGACACCCTAAAAAGGTACTGGGGATGGGAAAGCATTCAAAGAATAACAAATTGAGCCTATTATTTCAAGGAAAAGAGTCATCAGAATTTGTGAAAATTAGAATTTTGGAAAAACTTGTATCTGCCAACCTGAACTTAATAGTTACCCCACATTTAAATTTTTTTTCTGGCAAGACTGGTGATATTAGGCAAGTGTGACTTCCTGGTATCACATAATAAAATGTGTCAACATTTGTAATAGCTGCATAACTCAAAGGATCATCTCTTACAAACAATAACCAAAACAGAAAGTTATAAAATTATACATGACTGAAACATATATTTAAGGTACAAGACAAATATTTAATGTAGCAGAATATGGAAATTTCATTGATATGCTTTCAGATTCTACGTGGCAACTAACCATTTACCACTTGTCTAATTTTGGCATGGTATCAAAGAATAGTCACAATTATCTAAAAAGACTATTAAAATATTCCCTCCTTTTTCCAACTACTTATCTGTATGAGGTTAGTTTTTCTTCATAACTTCAATCAAAACAACATATTGCAAGGTTAAATGCAGAAGACATGAGGATCAAGCTATATTCTCTTCAGTCACATATTAAAGATTAGCAAAATGTAAAACAATGCCTTTCTTCTCATTAAATTGTCTTATTTGAAAAGAATACTTTTAAAAATGTTTATATTAACATGTCATGAGTTTATATTATTTTAAATGAATAGCTCTAAAATTTCCCTATTTTAATATTTAATATGGTAACAATGTATATAACCCACACAAGCAAAAAACACTCTGAAATATTAAATAACTTTTAAATGTAAAGGAGTTTTGAGAAAAAAAGTTTGATGACTACTGACTGGCCTAGCGAGGTATTGCATCTTTAGATTGACTAGATTATTGTCCTATAGAGGCTGGTCACCCCCAGGTCCAAGCACACACACTCCTAGAATATCTGCCCATAATTAAGGTATGACACACCAAGGTTACATGAAGTACACTATCCTAACTGGACCAGAGATAACCAACTAAATCCTTCTCTACACATTTGGAACTCAGCTATAGGAAAAGAGCCACAAAGTAGCCAGAGCAGGAGTTAAGGTAAAAAGCCAAAGCATAGGTCGGAAATCACAGGGAAGCAGAGAATGCCAGTCTGGAAACAGGGTATACATGTAGAGAGCAGCAGAGGCAAGGTACCTTTTGCAGCCACCTGAGACACAGCAGGAACTGCTTTAGCTCCCAAATATTTGTTCCAGGGTCAGTACCCAGGAGAAGCCACTATACAGTTTTCCTTGTCCTTAGATATGTATTAAAATATATACACAGCCTTACGCTAAGTCCTCCTTTACTTAGTATGTGTGGAGTAGGTTTTTATTTCTTATATTCATAAAATTTCAAGTCCCAAAATAACTATAAAAACTTTGGAAACAACTGAAATATTATGCCCATCAACTGATGAATAAATAAAATGTGGACAGCCATGCAAGGGTATATTATTTAGTTGTAAAAAAGAATATTAAAGGCCTCCCCTGGTGGCGCAGCGGTTGAGCACTGGGCTGCGAAGCTGCCCGCAGCCTCTGCAGCGCTGGTTAGATCCCCGGCCACCGGGCGAGGGTCCCACATGGCGTGACAGACCACTCCTGCCGCCCGCTGCTCCCCTCAGCAGTGTACTTCATCAGTCTGCCTGTTCTGTTCCCCAGTCTGGCTCTGGTGAATTCTCTCTCACCCTCCCGCGCTTCTGACTGTACCCAGTGCTTGTATAAATAAATAAATCTTTAAAAAAAAAAAAAAGAATATTAAGTACTGATACATAACTTGAACAAACCCTGAAAACATTATGCTAAGTAAAAGAAACAGACCTTTTAAGTCCACATATTATACGATTCCTTTCATGTAAAAGTCCAGAATATGTAAATCTATAGTAATAGAAAGCAGATTAGTGGTTGATTAAAGACGGTGGTGTGGAGATGGAGGAATAAACAGGTTATAGCTAAAGTGTATAGGGTTTCTTTTGTTTTTCGTTTTTTTAAAGATTTATTTGTTTATTTACACTAGAACCGGGGTACAGGCCACATGCGCGGGAGGGTGAGAGGATTCACCAGAGACAGAGTGGGGAACAGAACAGGCAGATGGACCGAAATACACTGCTGAGGGGAGCAGCGGGTGAACAGGAAGTCTGCCTCACCATGTGGGACCCTCACGGGCTGGCTGGGATCGAATTGGCGTTACAGAGGCTGCGGACAGCTTCACAGCGTGGCGCTCAACCGCCTGCGTTATCAGGGGAGGCCCTCTTTTGGTTTTTATTGTAGTGAAATATATAACATAAAAGTTACCACTGTAATCATTTTTTAAGTATACATTTCTGTAGCATTAAACACATTCACATTGTTGTGTAACCATCACCACCATCCATCTCCAGAGGATTTTTCATCTTGCCCAACTGAAACTCTATATCCATCAAACACTAACTCCTCATTCCCCCTCCTCCCAGCCCCCAGCAACTACAATTTTAGTTTCTAGCTCTATGAATTCGATCCAAGCACCTCATAAATGGAATCATACAGTATTTGTCCTTTTGTGACTATTTCACTTAGCATAACATCTTCAAGGTTTATGCATGTGGTAGCATATATCAAAATTATTACCTTCCCTTTTAAGGCTGAGTAATATTCCATCATTTGGGGATTTCTTTTTGAGGTTAATAAAAATGTTCTAAAATTGTTGTGACATTTGTACAACTCTAAGAATATACTAAAAGCCAATGAATTGTACACTTTAAATGGATGAATTGTGTGGTACTTTCATGAATTGTAACTCAATGAAGCTACTTTAAAAAAAAAATGCCAAGACAAAAAAAAAAAAAACTACACAAACTAACCACAAGTTTTTAAAGTGGCTGTGTTGCAAAGTTAACATATTTCATGGATTCTAAAACCCACATGTGTTCAGATTTTTAAAATTCAGAAATTATATACATCTTATAATCAATGGCATTTTATGGATTAACTAGTGGCACTTTCTCTATAATCTTAGAGGTAAATAACATTTTGTAAGCAAAGATTTCTTTTTTGCTGAAATGCAGTATTAGAGAGTAGCAGCTTCCAATAAATCTTTGGTTTCTACCCTACATTCTCCCATGGAAAGCTCATGTTACAGAAATTACTACTTTCTCTTTCATTTGTTCCTTGAGTCTTATAACAAGGCAAGAAAGTTAAGGACACAAATATTCTCAAAGCTATTCCTAATCTGAGGTCCTCTAAAAGGCCAGGTAAGGGCCTCCCTGGTGGCCCAGGCAGTTGAGCGCAGTGCTGGGAAGCTGTCCACAGCCTCTGCAGCACCAGTTTGATCCCGGCTGGCGGGCGAGAACCCCACATGGCACAGCAGACCTCTCCTGTCTAGCCCGCTGCGCCCATCAGCAGTCTGCCTGTTCTGTTCCCCACTCTGTCTCTGGCAGGTCCTCTCACCCTCCCGCACATCTGGCCTGTACCCCGGTTCTTGTATAAATAAATAAATCTTTAAAAAATAAAAAATTAAAAAAGGCCAGATAACATGTGCAATATTTTCAAAATAGCTAACAGAAATATATAATTGCTAAAGAAGGACATCCTAAGACAACCACAAGTGCACAAATAAGATTGGTATCTTGGATTTATAAAATATTTCTCCCATATAGCAATTACACCTTTAAAAAGCAAGCTACAAACTAGAAAAAGTACAAACAGCAAAAGTTTTACATGCAAGGGCCTCCCCTGGTGGCGCAGGCGGTTGAGCGACGCGCTGTAAAACTGTCTGCAGCCTTTGCAGCACCAGTTCAATACCGGCCAGCCCGTGAGGGTCCCACATGGCATGGCAGACCACTCCTGTCTTGCCCGCTATTCCCAGCAGCAGTGTATTTCGTCAGTCTGCCTGTCCTGGTCCCTGCTCTGTCTCTGATGAATTCTCTCAACCTCCCACGCATCTGGTCTGTACCGTGGTTCTTGTATAAAATAAATAAATAAATCTTTTTTAAAAAGTTTTTTTACCTGCAAAATATAGATGTGTAAGTTAATAAAGTAACAGAAAAATAAAGCATAATAGGGACATGGAATTAACAAAATTAAAAGAAATCACATCAACATGATCAATAATCACAGAAAAACAAAAAAAAATCACTTTTCCCTTGAAAACAATTCCACTTCTACAAATTCACTTAAATATTCAATATAGAAATACCTAAAGATGAACACCTGAAAATGTTTCTCAAGGAAGTGTTCTATATCTCTAATACGGTAGCTTCAAAAATTGTTTTCCAGAAAGTTCAGCTAACCTAAGTGCCCAACAACCAATAAATGGATAGAGATGTAGTATATAGACATAAGGAATACTACTTAGCTGTAACAAAAGATTAAATCTTGCTTTTTTAACAACCTGGATGGACCCTGAAGGGATTTTGCTGAGATATGTCAGATGAAAGATAATACTGTTATCACTCCAATGTTGAAGGAAAAGGAAAAGAAAAAATAAAACAAAAATAAACCCTTAAGTTTTAACTACAGAATGATGGTTACCACAGGGGGTTGAGGGATGGATAAAGCATGTAAAATGGGTGAATTATATGGTGGTGGATGGAAACTAAACTAAGCATAAACTTGTACATCTGAAACTTATGTTATAATGTCACCTCAGTAACAACAACAAAAAGTAGACTAAAAAATCAGCAATATATAAATTAAAATGTTAAAGTTTAACTAGGGAAATTTTACTTAAGAGTATACTACCAGAAGTTGATATACATGACAATGCTTTGTTTAGAAAAGTATGATTTGTGTCTACCATTACTATTCAATAACTCATGTTTGTCCCATCTTCTCAGGATTTTAAGACCAAAGCAGAAGTGTCATATATTCAACAAATACTGATCACTACACATTGGTGTAATAACATTGTTCTAATCTTTGGCATGGAATGATCAAGACATGTTATCTTAATATGACAATACAGACAATACAAAAATAATCACACACAGCAAAATTATAAGGTAAAAAAATAAAACAGGATGGGAGAAAAAGAGAAAGACATTTCTGATGAGGTGATCACAGAAAGCCAATCTCAGCTAAGATGATCACATGCCCTTATGTCCTTAAACAGGCCCAACTTACCCCTATTGTTCTAGTGCAATTGTTAGTTATGTTCCATTTTATTCTTAAAACTGTCACAGTTAGGACAATAAATTACATTCTTATATGATTTTTAAGCCAAAGTTTGGAAGATGAGAAGAGCTAGTACCCTCAAAGAGGCAAGAACATTCCAGGAAGAACTACAGAAGACCTAAGGCAAAAATCAGAGAACCTAAGGAGAGTAAATTCTAATATTAATCCCTTTCCCACCTCTATGCTATAAGATGGATTATTTGTTTTGTCTTTCTAAAGACCTTCTCTACTCCAAATTTTAAAAACATTCTACCTCTCTTAAACTTCTTAATGTTTTATTTTTTGATTTTTTTTTTTATATCTAGCTCCTTAACCACATGCAAAAAATTTTTTTCTAAAACATGTTATGGTTAGCCGTTTTTTCCGAATTGATTTTATAATCCTTAGTTGGCAATTACACCAACTGAATCTTATTGAGCATATGTATCTTTCCACACTAATCTGAAATATTGTCCTTATTACAACTAGGTCATTTCACTGTATTCCCTAGGGTAACTCATACTTATATACAAAAGGATATTTACTGTAGCGATGCAATAAACACACCTGAAAATGACCTAAACTCCAGTCAGAAGAATAAGATACATCATATGATAAAATACTATACAGCAGTTACAATAACTTAGAGCTACTTGTTTCAATCATATAAACCTCAAGAAAAGTAAAGCGGAAAGTAATTTACAAAATGAGACTAATGTATATTAGAAACACAGAAAATACTACATATTATTTAAATATATACAAAATAAAAGCACAGACCATGTAACATTCTCTGGGATAACAGTTACATCTAAGGAAGGAAGGAAAGAATTGAGGAAAGAGATACAATCTGGGGCAGGTTGAGCACTGCGCTGTGAAGCTGTCCGCAGCCTTTGCAGTGCGGGTTTGATTCCTGGCAAGCCGGGGAGATTCCCACATGGAGTGGCAGACCTCTCGCCCACTGCTCCCCTCAGTAGTGTCTTCGGTCTGTCTGCCTGTTCTGCTCCCCACTCTCTCTGGTGAATTCGCTCACCCTCCCATGCCTCTGACCTACACCCCAGTTCTTGTATAAATAAATCTTTTTTTTAAAAAAAGAGAGATATAATCTGTAACACTTTCTTCAAACAAAAAATGAAGCAAGTATGATAAAATATTAAAATTTTCTTAAACACAGATGGTAAATTCATGAACATCTGTTATGTTACTCTGCATGTTTCTATGGGTCTGAAATAGTTCATAAGGAAAAAAAGGTCATCTTTATTATAAAGTATATCTCCACTTGTCCATGAATCTAGACTCACCTATTTGATTGTTCACCTTTGCCAATACAAATCCCTATCCATTATGAGGTTTTTGTATCTGGTAGGGCAATTTTCCCCTTGCTAGGCATGGTTGTGATTGTTGCTTCTAATTTCAAAACCTTCAAAGATATTCTAGCACATATCCTCTTTCACAAGAATATCAGAATCAGCTGTCAGGCCCCATAAAAAAACCCTGAGTGAGAACATATATTGAATTCTAAACTGTCACAAGGGAGAACAGATAACTTTACACTATTTGGTATTAGCAAGCTAAAACATGATGATACCTAATTATGTTTTAGGATGTAAACTGTGTATGTGCGCACACACACACACACACACATATAAAATTAAGATGGGAATTCTTTGCATATACATGATGGGAATATTATATATGATGGAAAAATCTATGTATAGACTATATATAATTCCCATCTTAATTAGCTATATAAATCTTTAAATTTCCATGAGACTTCTTACATATTTATATATATGCACACATGTATATATTCTCATACTTTAATATAGGAATTTAGATATATAATCAAAATTTACATTATATGTGTATATTCTAATCATTTAAGATTTTATAATCCTTAGTAAAATTTTGGTTTTCTTTGTTTCGGTCATTTAGAGGGATTTTGAATGACAACAAATTCAAAAAGAATTCAGGATGTCAATCTGACCAAATTTCCCCATTTTAATCAACAAGATTCCAAAAATAAAATTTCCTAGAGAATTGTTATTCAATTCAACCTTAAAACAAAACTTAGAACTTTTTAAATTCTATTTGGTGGTATATAATACATGACTATTTAAAAAAAAATACCATCCTTATTACTCATTTCACTTTTTGTTATAGAAGTTAAGGGGAGAATCAGAGACAGAACCAGTTGTCTCCCTCACCTGCTTTCCTGTCTGCTCCCTCCCACAGCCCAGAATTCAGAAAACCTAACAATTGGAAGGTTTTGAAATTACCCAACACTGACTTTACAGATCAGGAATTTAAGGGCAGAGAAATCCAATATCACAAAATTGTCAGCGGTGAAAAGGAGGGGAGAAGGAGTTATTTTTTTGTGATATCTTGCAGCCTTCTCAACAAGTAGTGGACTCTGGTACTGAGAAACTGAGATGCTGCACATTGGCACCACCTGGGGAGTGTTCCTTCCCTATGCCTCACTTGCAACAGTGTTTTGTTTTTAGAAGTATGCACTGCATTTAAGAGATTTTAAAAAGTACCACAGAATACCACAGAAGACTCTTCTCGCCCTTGTCCCCCAGCTGCTAAAACCCAGTTGCCGTTGGAGAAGGCAACCAAAGTTATTAGTTTCTAGAGTATCCTTTAGAAATATCCTTCCCTCTCCTCTCTCCCTCCCCACCCTCTCTCTCTCTCTCTGTAGTGGCAAGTCCACAGGCAGACATACAAAGAGGCAGGTAACAAGCAACCTGCACCCCCACAAATCTTTACACTCTCTTCTCTGTCACACATTGTCTCTTGGTCTTGCCTCTTCTGTAGTCCCGCCATTTGTCCTCTCATAGCTGTCCTCCCATAGCAGTCCTTGAGGGACGCCATCCTTATAGCCCTGCCCTCTAGGCTCAGGTGTGTATACTTAAGCATGCCCAAACCATAAACCAGGTGGCCACAATCAGGCACTCGTGCCCCGCGCCCACGCTCCCAAGCGCCTTCTGCATTAACACCATCAAGGCTGCAAGTGATAGCCACAGAGGCTAGTGGTGCTGCAAAACGCCTGATTAATTTCATTTACCCGCCCCCACCACAAACACACTTTTCCTCTACATGAATGTTATAAACACTGTTTTCTATCTTTGTTTTTCTTACTTAACAATACCTTGACAATCTTTCTCATGAGTTCATAAAGAGCTTCATCATTCTCTATTACTATAGAATATTTCACTGCATGAATGCTCATGGATATCTTATAAAAAGGTTTTTAAAAAATTCTGATCTGCACCCCTAAGAAATGCTCATGTGACCTATCTCTGAACTCTCCTGCAAACTCGGATATCCTAAGTAAATAGAGTTATAAATGGAATTCAGAGGTAAAAGGAAAGACAGTAGCTCAAATTTTCTTCAACAGTGACCTACCTGATGAGAATTCTATTTAGCATAGCTGTGTTGCTGTCATTGATTTGATTTTCAGTAATGACAACTCCTGAGTTCAACACCTGCGGTCATTATCATTCAAATATTAGTCAAATAATTTGTCCACTTTCCTATTTTTCAGGAATCCTTCATAATATCCTAATTTTATGAGTGATTTTAGTGGTTAACTTGAATTACCTCAAAAAATAGGTTTATTTACAAGTACTACCATACTTGTAAATAGGGAGGCAATGAAACATCACCAAAATCAAAGCACAGACCTTACAGACATGCAAGTTCATGAGTCAAAGCAGGTCCTACCTCTGGGTATGACAACTGTTGCTTGGAGAGCACTTGAACTCCTTCCTCAAAACATCAATGAGACTAAACAACTGTGTTCAGACCTTTTTGTTTTTTAACCAGTATGCTCTTTCCTCAAACATCTTACATGAGGTCAAATGTATAAAATGTGCAAAGGAGAAACATTTTGATTCAGTGAGAATGGGGGATCTAGAACATCTCTTTTCAGTCTCTGGATCCTGCCTCCCACCCTCACTCCAGACCAGGCTCACCATGATACCTCCACATGACACTTTACAGTTTGAAAACAAGTGAAATGAACAATCTGGTTGAACATAAAGGATGAAGAAGAGAGCACCTTAAGTGACAATATCAAATTTTAAATTCAGTTCTTAGCACCACAACTCATTAACTCAGGGTTAGTAAATAGTTGACTCAACAAATGTAAAACATTTCTGTGAAATGTTTAAGAAACCTGTTCAAGGTTCTATGAGTAAACCCTTCATGTCACAAACACATAATCATATTTCAGGATGGGAAAAAATAAAACTAGATGTAAGTGTTATAAGTGAAAACAGCACATTTTATCTAAATTTTACATGTAAAACCAAAACAATGCCCCTATATTTAGCAAATAGGCAATAAATACAGGAAAATGAAACTGGTCCATTTAAGTCCCTGTTTGAATTTTCCAATATAAAAGAAATAAAGGTGTGCACACATGCACACACTAACTCCCTCTCTCTCTGACTCAACAGGAAATTTATCTTGCAATAATAAAAACAATCCTCTTCCCCACCCCCACCACCCCCACCAGCAAATCCAATCCCCTCTCAAGAACTCCTGGCTTTTAGTGTACAGTCTCTGCACAGCCAAAATGTACTTGGGTAGGGTTTCAAGGTGGCCTAAGTTATCTTGGAAAAAATGCTAAAAATATACTTCACTGTGGCAGGATTTGCAGATACCTCTTTAGATGAACAAGAATGACTCCACCAAGGGTCACAACAGAGCTTGAAGCCCACATTTCACCAGAGCAGAAAGAGGACTCTACAAAATACACAATTCAATTTTCTTTTAAATGATCAAATAATAAAACCATATGGTGCAAATGTATGAAATAGGGAAATGGCCTATGGCATTGCAGATACTGAAATATTAGTTATTAAACTGAGGGGAAACAGGTCACACTACTTTTCACAAAGCAGCTGGGCTTTATTCCAATTCTAAATGTATGCTAGGCTAGGAGAGGCTAGGAAGGACCACCCCTAGGGGTATGCCAACAACTTTTGGACTCGTTAGCCTGACAGTAATTTAAAAAGTGCCAACTTCCTGAGCCTACCTCAGAGTACAGCTTTCCAGGAGAGAAGACTAGAAATCATCTAAGAGAATTCTGTAATTTATCCAAAAGCAGAGTAGTACTAAGCTTGAATAAATTTTCTCCTATAAAATAAACTAAAGCATTCTTCCCTTTTAAAAAAGAAAAGCTATAATGGGGGACTACCATTAACATTATGAAATCTTACTTAGATGTTAGATGAAAGGATGCTTTAAAAATCTGTCCCATCCAATAAAGTATGATATTAAAAGAAAAACATTAATAAGGGCATAATCGCTTGCTTAATTATTCAATAAATAATTCCTGATTTTTTTAAGATTTATTTATTTATGCATACAAGAACTGGGGTACAGGCTAAAGATGCGGGGGGTGAGAGGATTCACCAGAGACTGAGTGGGGAACAGAACAGGCAGACTAACTGAAATACACTGCTGAGGGAGCAGTGGATGAGTCAGGAGAGGTCTGCTGTGCCATGTGGGTCACATCCCTGGTTTGATTCCCTCCCGGGGAATCAAACTCATTCTGCAGTGGCTGCACACAACTTCCTAGGTTGCGTCTTAACCCCTTGCACCACCAGGGAGGCCCCAATAATTCTTGATTTAAAAAAATACTGTTTTGTCTCCTCATGAAGTAAGAAAGGAGAAATTTCCCAAAACAGCAGTACTAGATAACAACGCAACTGAGAAGTTTGTGGTAAACTTGCACTCTATTGAACTGATCCTCTGAATTGAGCAATATTCACTCCTTCCACTATAAGAATAAATATATTTCAAAGCCAAAATGAACAACTATTTGCTAGCTCTCTCCTCCATTAACACATAAAAAAGAACAGCATGTTGAGATTAGGAAAAATTTTAACTTTAGATGCTTGGCCAGAATTAATAGATATGACAACACCTAAGGAAAATAATAAAAAGTCACCATTTAGAGAGCCCTTGCTATGTACTCCACAGTACAGTAAGAGCTTGGTGTCATGAGATTCCTAAAACACTAGTTTCATTATGATTCTTAATTAAGGCTTTAGAGAGGCTAAGTAACATACCCGAGGTAATTTTTTTTTTTAACTCAGATCTTAAAGATCATGTTCTACTGCCTCCCCTTTGACCCACTAACAGAGACTGTTAAAGGTTATGAAGCAAAATAAAACAGGCTAATGAACAGACTATTTCTACCGTGTATACCAATATAAAATGGGGTGGGAGGATGGGGGAAGTGACTTAAAATTTACAAACAAAACCACTAGACCTTGTAAGGGCGGGTTGGGTTGGTCTCTGTTTCATTCACATGGTTTCCCCAGCACCTAGCAGTGTGTAGCTCAATAACAAACAATCCAACACCAAGTCCCAGTCTTCCTTCCCCAACTTCCAACCCCAATTCTCTTTGCTTCTCAATTACCATTATTACCATCCTCATCTCTTGCTGCAAGAAACTTCTAATTAGACTTCCCAGTTCAATACTTTTTCCATTCAAAAAAACTAATGTTCTTTTAAAGCCATAAATCAGAACATGTCAAATAAAATCCCAGCTATTACACTATGACCCACAGGCCCTACCTTCCTGATCCGGCCTGCTTCTTCTCTGGATTGCTCATTGGGTCCCAGCAATAAGAACTTCCTTCTAGTTCTCTCACCTAGACACCAAACCCTTCTTTGTCTCAGATCTTTGTTCTTTATTCTCTGCCTGAAATGCTCTTATTGGCTTATGCACATGGCTGGCTCCTATATAGTATAAGTTCAATTGGCATCTCCTCAGAAAGGCCTATCCCAGCTCCCTATAAAGTAATGCTCCCACCAGTAACTCTCAATCACATCACCCTTTTTGTTCCATAATAGTGTTGGGGTTGGGGGGGAGAGGATGTCCTGAACAAACTCCACAGACACTGGTTTTACAGACTCCACCCCTACCCCAGACCAAAGGGATCCAAGACACCAAGGACTACAAATCTCATAACATCATCAACAGCGAAGGGAGGATTGCTGGGAACTAATGGTGGAATTAAGCAGCTAGGCTTGGTATATAACCAGACATGTGGGCCTTGGGGTGCTTTTTGAGTTTTTCACAGGTTTTCAGCATGCTACTGAGGACCCAGTTCAGCAGAACTGGTAGGACACATACACCAATTTATCTCTCTTTCTCTCTCTCCCTGAGTTACTTATTTTCTTCATTTCCCCTTTTTGTAAATAAACCCTTTATTAACTTTTTTGTGTGTGCCTGCAATTGAGTCTCATTATAAGCACATGGGTGAGGACCCACAGTCAGGCAATCCATTTCACATTGGGGTTGCCCTATAACAATAGGACTATCAATCTGAAATGGAACAGTTTGTTTTACTTAAACTCTGTCTTCTCCCACTAGAATGTAAACTCCCTGTTTGATGATCAGTCACACTCATTGAACAAAAGAAATAAGTTTGCAACACTTATTTGAAGAAAAGTTTGAAAATCTACTGAGGAATATAAAAGTCAATTTTGAACAAAAGGCTGCAAAGTACATAAAGTTATCCAACTTCCCAAAATTAACCTATAAATTCAACATCCCCAATCAATAGTCAGTAGAACCAATAAAAATTGTAGCAAGAATTCATTTTTAACTTCACAGAATGATTCTAAAGTTCAACCAGAAGAACACATAGACCAGAACTGTCAAAGTCCAAAAACAAATAGTGAATACTTGATTAAGAATAGTTCCAACACATTTAGTAAGTGAAAAAAATTTCAAGTATAATCACTGGGACAAAATATGGATTATTCACTAAATGGGACAACACAAACAGTTATTTGGAGAGAAAAACATGCACACACATATCGCTCCAAAATACATCTCTCACTTTCTGTATCAGAAATAAATTCCTGGTAGGTCAAAAAATACATTTGGAAAAGGAAAGAATTCATAAAAGTATTAAAGTCTGGGAACTACTTTGTTTTAAAAAATACAAAAAGGTACACAGTCAAGAGTTTTACTCTCACTCTTGTACCTCAGTCACTCAGTTCTTTCCATAACAAGCAAAGTTACCAATTTCTTGGGTACTGCTTCAGATCTATCCTATGATATACAAATATACATGTGCACATTATTTTTCCTCCTTAAAACAAGCATACTAAATATTCCTCACAGCTTTTTTCATTTTAATAGATTAGTAAATATTTTAAATTTTGGACTAAGGAGGTCTTTCTAAGTAAAGCATAACACCCAGGAACCATATATAAACTAGTAACAAAGATAGCTAATAGCCAATGAGTATTTACTACATTCTAGGCACTATGCTAAATGTTATTTACATTATTTCCAGTCTACAAATAAGAGAAAGTAAATGTAGAGCAGTTAAGTAATGTGCCTAAGGTCACACAGCCAGCATAACACTAGGACAGATACGTATTAACAGAACAAAAGAATACACGGTGGTGGGGGGAGTGCCTCGTAGGATTCATTCATGTCAAGTAAGTGAATTCCCTAATATGTAAAAAGCTCTTCAAATATATCTGGAAAAACCAATAATTCTCACCAAAAAATACCCAAAGAACAAAAGTAGGCAATGTGCTAAAGAACTATAACTCCATGCTTAAAAAATGTTTAGCCTCAACAGTGACTGATAAAAGGTCAATTAGAATTACTTTCTTTCCACTTCTTAAATTGTCAAAATGTTTCAATTTATGATATCCAGTGCTGGCCAGACTATGGGGCATACCCATAATTTCGGCTCACTATCTAGGATTCCAGACTACAAAGCTGCTTGCACAAGTACACAAAAAAAATACACACAAATAACTATGGTTTTGTTGTTGGTCAAAACACTAGTAGCCATAAAATGTTTGTTCAAATTATGGTATTTTCAGATAATGGAATTTTATATAGGAGCCATATATAAACTAGTAACAAAGACAGCTAATAGCCAGCTAATAGCACTCCCCCCACCACCATGTATACTTTTGTTCTGTTAATACATATCTGTCCTAGTATTATGCTGGCTGTGTGACCTTGGGCACATTACTTAACTGTTCTACGTTTACTTTCTCTTATTTGTAGACTGGAAATAATGTAAATAACATTATAGACGTAGCTCTAAATATACAAACATGGAACAGTAATAAACCAAGGAGCAACATAGTATCATCTCATATTACAAAAAAATCACACAAAGATCTGAGAGAATAGGCAACAAAGCATACTATATCTGGGAAGTGGTGTTTTCAATTTCCTTATATGCTTCTATAAAATAATATGCTATTTATAATGAATGAAAGAAAAGATTTTAAAATAACATATCTTCCTTCACTCATTAAAATGGTATTGTGTGGGCCTCCCTGGTGGTGCAGCAGTTGAGCGCTGGGTTGCGAAGCTGCCCGCAGTCTCTGCAGCACCAGTTCGATTCCCGGCTGCTGGCCGAGGGGCCCACATGGCATGCAGACCTCTCCTGCCGCCCGCTGCTCCCCTCAGCAGTGTACTTCGTCACTCTGCCTGTTCTACTCTCCGCTCTGGCTCTGGTGAATTCTCCCACCCTCCTGTGCCTCTGACTGTATCCAGCCCTTGTACAAATAAATAAATAAATCTTAAAAAAAATAAAAAGGTATTGTGTGAATAATAAAGTAACTTCTTCCACCTCTCCTTTTTCCTCCCTTCTCTTTCTCCCTCTCCCACCTCCCACCTCCACCCCTGCCACAGAGAAAGAGAGAGAGAGAGAGAGAGAGAGAAATATTTCACCCTACATCTGGTATATTTACACTGTGTGTATTTTAGGCTATAGCTCCTAGAAAGCACAAGTTTTGGTTTCATTCCAAATACATTAAAAGTCATTATAATTCAGAACTGAATTAAAAGAACTTAATCAAAAGTAATACAAAGTAAACATCTCTGAATAGGCATTCAAAGACACTACCATTACAACTTAAAGCAAACATTTCAAAATTATACAAATCTATACACTATTGCCAAGGGAAATGAAGTGCCTAAAACCGATTACTCTGAACTATGCATGACAGCAAAAATGTCAGTTAAATAGACAAGTATGTGGGGAAAGGTGATCTGTAACCACAAAGGTGACTCTCATACCAAATCTAAGAGTCAAATTCTGTTTTAAAAAAAAATCAATCTCTAAATATTCTGGTTTGATATGAGTGTATTAATATGTAACAAAAGTTTAAAAAAAAAAGAAAAAGAAAAACCCCAGTCCCTATTTTATTCCTCAAGTACACATAGTGGGGGTAGAGGGGTCAAAATAATTTGGTAATCTTCAGTTTTCCTTGGTTTCTGACTAATATAGTTAAATATTTAATTTTTTTATTAAAAAAAACTAGTCAGTACTTCCATCAAAGGGGTTCCAAAATTCAATAATAATCCTCTACCAACCAATTATTCTACATAGCTAATTCAATTTTTTTCTAGCACTGAAACTGCTGCTCCAAATTCCCTCTATATATATTAACACATTTTTGTTCTAGCATCATCTGGAAATACAAATACTCTAAGATAAATCAATCTTTTAACCTCTCTTCCTCCCTTAAATCCCAGTAAACTGACATTTTTTAAAGAAATGCTATGATAAATCACCGATTGCAAACATTTTATATCAGTGACATTGGTGAATTTCTACTTGCATTTTAATTTCCATAAACTATTCAGCATCAAGTTCCCCACATATGTATCTGTCAGCTTCTACAACAGCACCAAACAACTCTAGCTGCTAGGCTCTTTTTCATGCATTCAACAAAATATCTGCTACACACTTCCTGGGCAAGAAGTATTATACTAAGAGTGGGGGCAGGAGAAGGATTAAAAATTAACTGAGATACATGCCTACAATGGGCACATGGAATAGTAGAGACTAAAGGGGCATGTATATAAATAACTCTGATGTTTTAATAGACGCATAAGTAAAGTATGTATTTCCAGAATGAAAAATACACATTTTTGGAGGAAAGAATAGGAGGAGACTTCCTGAAAGAAAAGATATGTGATCAAACCCTCAAAAATAGGCAGAATTTAGATGTGGTAGAGTTTGAGAAAGTAAGGCAGGGAAAGAATATTCCAGAAAAGAGCACTGTAAAAGAAAAAATAACCCTTCTTAATGCAACACATTATTATGCAACACATTTAACAGACCAAATAAAATAAAGAAATATGTCATGCTCCAGTATTCACATGAAGATACGACAATTTAAAAATAATGTCTTTGGGCCTCCCGGGTGGCTCAGTGGTTGAGCGCTGCGTTGCGAAGCTCCCCGCAGCCTCTGTGGCGCCGGTTCGATCCCCGGCTGCTCCCCGACCACCGGAGGAGGGTCCCACATGGCACGCAGACCTCTCCTGCCACCCGCTGCTCCCCTCAGCAGTGTACTTCGGTCCTTCTGCCTGTTCTGCTCCCCGCTCTGGCTCTGGTGAATTCTCTCACCCTCCCGCGCTTCTGACTGTACCCAGTGCATGTATAAACAAACATACAAATAAAAAAAAAAAAAATAAACAAATAAATAAATAAATACATGCCTCTTAAAAAAATAAATAAATAAATAGAATAATGTCTTTTCCTTCAAAATAGTTAATTATGGTATGTATACTTACAAAGCAATAAGATACAGTTCATGATCATGCTATTTATGTAAGCTTTTATTTAACAATCAAAGTACCTCATAATTAAAAAAAAAATTCCAGGGCCTCCCTGCTGGCTCAAGGGGTTAAGTCTCAG
The DNA here is from genome assembly GCF_014898055.3 of Talpa occidentalis. Classification (NCBI taxonomy): domain Eukaryota; kingdom Metazoa; phylum Chordata; class Mammalia; order Eulipotyphla; family Talpidae; genus Talpa; species Talpa occidentalis. The sequence goes on along the minus strand of NW_023605083.1, from coordinate 98,324,090 downwards.
CACTATGAAGCTATCTGCAGCCACTGCAGCAAGAGTTAGATCCCCCTGGCCAGGGAGCTAACCCACGTGGTGCAGCAGACCTCCCCAGTCTAGCCCACCTGCTGCTCCCCTCAGCAATGTATTTCAGTGGATCAGCCTGTTCTGCACCCCACTCTGTCTCTGGTGAACACTCCCCCCACAAACACCTCTGGCCTACACCTCCTCTTGTATGCATAAATAAATAAAATGAATCTAAAAAAACTTCCAAAAGTTTGAGTGATGTAAACAATAACTACTTTGTAAAATAATTTCACCTGTTTGGGAATCAGAGATACCTAACCACTGGCATAACAGAATTTCCATCACTGAAATACTTAAATTCTATAAGATGTCACTAGATCCATATAACCTCAGTTTTAAGATATACCTCACAGCACATTAAAGATAAGCAAAGTGAAAAACCAAAAAATGTTAAGCAAACTATTTTCAGTGACCACAGTACTGATGTGGATCAATACTAATTTGTTCAAACTATATTTTAATTCATAAATTTAATATTAAGAAGTATCTTAAATTCAATACCTAAGTTAAATAAGTGATCTCTCATTCCCCATCCACCCCACTTTTTGTTTTAAGTAATTGTCAATTATCACATTAAACCATGTAATGCTGTATATATGGTATGATGGAATGACCACTAGAATGGATGTCAAAAAATTTGATTCTGCTACTGCCCAATTACAACAATTTAGGCAGATCACTTCACTTCTGTGACCCTCAGTTTATTCACCAGTAAAACAAACAAGACTAGATAATCTACATGACTCTACATCCTATAATTCTGTAAGTTAGTAGCATCTTATTTTAATCAATGCAGATGTTTTTGAGATCACTTTAAAGTAAAAGTAGTAGTACACAAATTAAAGAATCAAACTGAAGAACTCCACAGAAACATTGGCATGGTGTTTGTTATATGGTGTTACCTTCAAATGCAAAAAGGACCCTTCAAAAAAAAAAAAATCTGAAAACTATTCAAGTAATATTCAAGTAAATATATCTGAAAACTATTCAAGTAATATACAAACTTCTTGCGTAGAAAAAAATGGTAGAAGAACAGTAACCATGTTCAAGAAAAACCACCACCAGAAGAACACTAAAATAAAAACCAGATGCTCTATACACAGTTATTGCTACATGACAGAAGCTTTTCAATACTCCTAAATCCTTACAGAAAAAGAAACAAAAGGCTTTCTTAACCATCCGTGTAAAACTTTTTGCATCCTCAAATATGAAAAGGACCAAACAGCAGGCAATCTATAGATGGAGTCATTCATATCTGCTCAACTTTATACCTTTCAAGCCTTTAGTAATATGCCCTGAACATAATGGCAGTTGACACTGGTTGAACAGTGAATAAACTAAAATACATGAATTTCTATCTAACAAATAAGTCATACATAATAAATTCTGGTCAACGTTTACTACTTCTTTGTATTGCATTTTAGTAAAATTCAATATTTGAAGTAGAACAGATGGAAATAAATGAATATGTGAGATCCCTATCATCCCCAGGCATAAGAATTTGAAATTGCAATTAAGACAGATGAGAAAACACAATTAAAACTATTCAATAAATAACAAAATACACACAAAATTGAGTAACTGCTTGACATTTACCTACAAAAAAATCCCTGGCCTATTCAAAGGCCTTTGCTTTCTACTGTAGACAGCAATGGCAAGAAAATCTTACCAGTTCACAAGATAAAAAAAAAAAGTTTCAAAATACTTGATAATCTAAATTGCCTTGTAAAACAAACTTAATTTAAAAAAAAAAACAAACACAAGTTAACCAAGTATTTTGTGCTTTTTTAAAAATGAGCGCAGGCCAAATACTTAAGTTTTACTATATGATTAAATCTAGTAAGACACCCAGTTAAAAAGAGGTATTCCTCCAGAGGACATGGAGAGAATCACAGCTACATAGATATATCACAGCAGATAACAGGGGCATTCTGATAAGTTGTAACATGAATTAATTTTTCTAATTAGAATCCTATATTTATTCATTCAACAAACATTTACATGTCAATAGCCTATACTAAAAACTGAAATCCCACACAATGCCTTAAATATAAAGATAAAATCAAAGAGGGGCTATCCTGTCCTCAACAGGAGATAACAGGAACATAAACACCTAAACACAAAGTAGAAAGTATAAGTGGAGTGAGAGGTGTTTCAGAAGTACAAAGGAGCTGTTACCCCGTCACAAAAATATATAACCCTTTCAACCTGCTTAAAGCAATTTCAACCTGCTTAAAGTAATTATTAACTCTTAGGCTCACAACAGCCAACTAGAGGAAGACAGGGGTTTTCCTATTATCATAGCTGAAGAAACTGAAACACAGAAAGGTTGATCATGTTCCAAAGTGTCAAACAGTCAAAGAAAAAATCAGGACACTTTGTATCATCTTTCCCTCAGGGGAGCAATTCGACATATGGTAAGCCTTTCGTAAAAGGAGAGAGTATTTTAGTATTGCAAGTAATCACATTCTCATATATGTATGTGAATGTTATTCATATATGTGTATGCGTATGTCTTAACCTTGATTTCCATGAACAGGTGTGCTTAAAGCAAGGCAAAGCAACTGTGTACTATAAATATTAAAATAAACTTCCACTGCATTATAACATAATGGGAAAATAAGATACAATATGTCTCCAACAACTTGTGGTTATTTCTTGTCATTTTTACCCCTGTCTAAATCAGATTCTAAAATTGGTCTGTTTCTGAGTTTATGCAAGTTGGTTCATTCAATAAATATCTTTATGAAAGGAGACATGGAACATTTTCAAAAAATTACTAAAAATTAAATGACATCGACTCTTCAATATCCACAGGGAAAATCACATGTGACCCAACAGCAGCAGCTACTGATCGAGATGTGTTGAACGAACGAATATCTGTAGGCATTTTAAAATCCCAGGCCTGCTGCTCTTTGCACACTGTCATGTTCTGCCTCCCATCGTTGCCTCACCAGGGAGCTCATAAGGAATGTAAATTTCAATATAATTGGGATATAATTAGGGAAGCAAATCTAATGCAAGTGAATATACTAATCCCAAAGATTAGGATTACTTATACCACTGCTCTCCAAGGTTAACTCTGTAGAAGTGGCACTGTGGTATGCATTATCAGAAAAAGAAAAATGACACTTCCTGAGTAAACACTTTTCATAAATACCACTTATTCCCACCAACACGATACGTATCCAGTTAACGTGAAGAATTCCGTCTCCCCTTCACTATTACTGATTCCTCAATTACAGTTTCTCAAATCCCTCTTCCCCTCCCGCCCCCCACCAAAGGTGCACTCATTGGCTTCGCACATGAAAACACCAATAATAAACGGCAGAGGTATACGGTGCCGATCTTTGCTATTTCCCCCGCTACCCACCCTTCGCCATTACACCCCAAAGTGCTTTGCTTAGAAAGGTGAACTAGTTTGCTCTTCACGCGCTTACCCATCGCTGTCACCCTCCCCAAAACCCTCCACGCTCCAGAGACCGTCACCAACTCCGTCTCACAGCGAGCCCAGGCCCGCCACCTGTGCCGGCCCCACCCGGGGTCCCGGGCGCTCCCAGTCTCCCTCTTCGGCCCTCAGGCACCGCACGCCCCACACCCCCCTCCCCACAGGACAGCTCGCAGCCGGCCCCGGCCCGGCCGCAGCCCATTCTTCCTCCAAACTCCAAAAGCCTCCTCCACTCGCCCAGCCCAAGCTCCCCGCCGCGCCCGACTCGCCCCTGGCGGCCGAGGGGAAGAGGCCGGGCGGCTGGGGCGGGTCCCGGCCAGCCGGGCCCGCGACGGCCCTCGCCCGCGGAGAAGCCGCTCCGGCAGCCAGTGCCGGGGGAGCCTCGGAAACCCCGGGCGAGCGGTGGCCAGGAGGCCGGGGCAGCGGGCGCCCGGGCCTACTCACCGGGAGCTGGCGGAGCGTGGACGGCGGCGCGCCCCCCGGTCTGAGGGGCAGGACGCGGCCCTGGCGCGCGTCCCCACCCGGGGACCTCGCTCGGCGCGGCGAGCCGGGAGCTCACTCCAGCAGCCGCTGCCGCCGCCGCTGCTGCTTCGCCACCTTGGCCGCCATCTTGACTCAACCCCTCTCCCTCCTCCCAGCCCGGGCGGCCGCGGCTAAGGCGGCTCCGGTGCCGGCTCCTCCTCCTTCCGGAGGTTAAGAGACCGACTCCCTCCGCTGGCCGAGCGTAGCTCCTACCTTGGCGGAGCTGCCAGGGTTCCCCGGCGCCGGGTCCCCACACCTCTCTCGGTCTGGCGGCGGCGGTCCCCTCGACCGGAGTCGGACCCGGGCAGCGCCGTGCTCGGGCGGAGCCAGCGCGCCGCCATCGCGCACCCGGGCTGGGCCGTCCACCGGCTCCCGTTGCCCCCGGGGTCTTCCACCGGGCGTGGGAAAGAAAATGGGATAAAGCTAGGGTCTGGCCCTGCGACCCCTCTGCGGCGCGGCGCGGCGGGACTGCGGCGGCCTTCCGGGGCCCGGGACTGCGGGAAGGGCGCCTGAGCCCCCACGCGCGGGGCCAGAGGCGTGCGCGGCCACCTACCCGGTATTGTCAGGGCTCCGGCTGTAATTCGCACCGAGACTTCGCGAAGTGTCTGGCGAGGCTGATGTGCTCGTGATGTCGGTCCTTAATCTAAAGTCTCTCGACCGAGGAGCCTGTGGCCCTGGCGAGTACCGAGAGCCCGCCGAGCCTCACTCTTCTGCTGAAGTGACCTCGCGGTTCTTTGTAAGCGCATGCTTTAACTTTAGAGAAGCCACCGTTCCACGTCCCCAAATTAAGACGGGAAGACAAAGTCGGTGCCTCCTCCGGGTAAGGGATGGTCTAATCATGTAATTACGGGAAAATCCCGCGGTTGAAGAGATGAGTTATAAAATGGTGAAGCTAGGAGAGAACGCTTGCTAAAGATGCGAGGGGCTGTTTTAAACCCGTTGTAGTGTTAACACAGGACAATGTTAGCAAACTGTACAGTGAAGGTTTAACGGTTCGGCTCTGAAATCGAGCAGGAACAGGACTTAATGCTGCATAGCGTGGAAAGAATTCGTAAAAGACGTGATGGGAGGCGTCTGTGTAAAGCTACCGCATGAACTCGACGTTTTCTGCCTCGAGCCACTGCAGCCGGTCGATAGGACTGACTGAGACTCGGAACGCAATTTCCGCGACTGCAGTTTTCCCGCCGGAGTCGGCGTCAGCGGCATCTTCCCTACTGCGCAGTCGCGGTGCCGCTGGCGCATGGAAGTGGTGGGGGTCCTGGGTTTGGTGGCCGCCTTGGTCCTGGCATGGGGTTTCCTCTGGGTTTGGGACGCCTCGGAACGAATGAAGAGTCAAGAGCAGGCTGGCCTGCTGGGAGGCGGAACTCGGACCCTCCTGGTGATCGCGCACCCCGACGACGAAGCCATGTTCTTTGCTCCCACAGTGTTAGGCTTGGCCCGCCTGAGGCACCGGATGTCCTTGCTCTGCTTCTCAGCAGGTAGGAGGCTGTAGGCGGGGCCCTGGGAGCCGCGGCTGTAAAGGGGATTTAGGTACCTAGCTATGTCGATGCACTTCTGTAAGGGTTCTGTGTTGTAGGAACAAAATGAATGCACCGGGTCTTTCTCTGGGCACTTCACAGAGAATCGGTGGTCCCAGCCTTGATGACAGTAGCAGCTAGCTTACCAGGTGAGTTGTTTGAGGAGTGGCAGTCCGCGACTGTCTTACTCCACTCTGATAGCAGGATAGAGGAGCACTAGAGAACTCCTATCTGTTTATACATTCAGTTACCTCATATGTGCGGTGAGAATTGCGACTGTGTTTATTATCCTTGGAAGCTTTTTTATTTGCAGAAGGATCAAGAATAATGATCTTGCTGTATACACCCAACAGAATCTGTTGTATATGGTTAACCCTAAAATGTTTTATTTCTGACTATAGCAAAGGACTTTATTTATTTAAAATCCGTTTTACGGTAGAAGGAAGCATATGTCAATTTGAAGATATAGGTTCAGATCATTAGACTATAATTTTTTAGGTAGTTTTGTAGCTTAACCCCCCAAATTTTTCAGTAAAGGGGCTTTTCAAAGAATTCAGATAATACAGAAAAGACCAAAAGAGAAAACAAAAATTGACCATGATTCTGGATTATGGTGACAATTGCGCAATTGTCTAAATGAAGTGTTTGCAGTGTACATATGTAATTGGTGAATTTTGTGGTATGTGAAAGTATTCCTCAATAAAAATTTTTTTCAAATGCCCATGATCTCGTTTCCCATTTGGTTGTGTGTCCAGTTCTTTTTTCCATACAGATTTTTCACAAAAATTACAATTTATACTATTCTATATTCTTTTCATCTTAATGTTAATTTTTCATTTAGCAAAAATTTTAAAAATCTGTGTGCACTGCACACATATTAGGGTGGCTAAAATCCAGAACACTAGTAACACCAAATGCTGGTAAGGGTGTAGAAAAACAGACACTCAATTCATTGATGGTAGAAATGCAAAATGGTATAGCCATTTTAGAATGCTATGTATGCATACAAGAACTGGGGTACAGGCCAGATGTGTGGGGGGTGAGAGGATTCACCTGAGACAGAGTGGGGAACAGAACAGGCAGATCAACTGGAAATACACTGCTGAGGGGAGCAGTGGGTCAGTCAGGAGAGGTCTGCTGTGCCATGTGGGTATCTCCTTGTGCTGCAGTGGCTTCGGATAGCTTCGTAGGTTGTGTCTTAACCCCTTGCGCCACCAGGGAGGCCCAGTTTAGCAATTTCTTGCAAAACTAAACATACTCTTACCATACCATTCAAGGGCCATACTCCTTGATCTCTACCCAGAGGAGTTGAAAACTTACGTTGACAGGAAAAGCTGTTCACAGCAACTTTTTTCATTATTGTCAAAACTTTGACGCACGCAAACTGTCCTTCAGTAGATGAATAGATAAACTGCTACATCCATATAATGAAGTAATATTCATTGCTAAAAAAAAAAAAAAAAATTACCTGTCAGGGCCTCCCCGGTGGCTCAGCGGTTGAGCGCTGGGTTGCGAAGCTGCCAGCAGCCTCTGCAACGCTGGTTCAATCCGCGGCTGCTGCCCGGCCACTGGAGGAGGGTCCCGCATGGCGCACAGACCTCTCCTGCCGCCCGCTGCTCCCCTCAGCAGTGTACTTCGGTCCTTCTGCCTGCTCTGCTCCCTCTCTGGCTCTCTCGCCCTCCCGCGCTTCTGACTGTACCCAGTGCTTGTATAAATAACTAAATAAATCTTAAAAAAAAAAAAAAAAAAGTATGTTTAAAATAAAAAAAAAAATTAAAAAAAAAAAAAATTACCTGTCAAACCACGAAAAATCATGGAGAAGACTTAGATGAATATTTCTAAGCAAAAGAAGCCAATCAGAAAAGCTACATATTATATGTAGTTATGTGAAAATCTGGAAAAGGCAAAACTGGAGATAATTAAATTTTCAATGGTTACCAGGAGGAGAAGGGAAGCACAGAATTTTTAGGGCAATGAAAATCTATTATATTATAATGGTGAATACATGTCATTATACATTTGTCTAAACTCAATGAACAACATCAAGAGTGAGCTGAATGTAAACTATGGACTTTTTTTTTTTTTTTTAAGATTTATTTATTTATTTATACAAGCACTGGGTACAGTCAGAAGCGCAGGAGGGTGAGAGAATTCACCAGAGCCAGAGCGGGGAGCAGAACAGGCAGAAGGACCGAAGTACACTGCTGAGGGGAGCAGCGGGCCGCAGGAGAGGTCTGTGTGCCATGTGGGACCCTCGCCCGGTGGCCGGGGATCGAACCGGTGCTGCAGAGGCTGCGGGCAGCTTCCCAACCCAGTGCTCAACCGCTGTGCCACCGGGGAGGCCCAAACTATGGACTTTCTTTTTTTTTAAATAAATTTTATTTTTATATTCCCCATACAATTGCAACCCCCTTATTTTGACCCCAATCCCTCCCCTCCCCGCCTCCCACCCCCCATAGAGTGTCTCTGGTTCATAGTTTTTTGTTGATTTTGATTTTCACTTTCTTCTATCAAACTATGGACTTTTGATGTCAATATAGTTTCATCAGTTATAACAAATGTTCCACTCTGTTATGGAAATTGGTAATTGTCCTTTTATGTCTGACTTATTTCACTTAGCGTAATGTTTTCAAAGTGCGTCCATACTGTAGCATTATCAGAACTTCATTCCTTTTTATAACTGAGTAATACCCCATTGTATGTATACACCACATTATTTATTCATTCACCTGTTTATAGACATTTGGATTGTTGTCTTCATTTTTAGGCTATTGTGAATACTACTGCTATGAACAATAACTAGCTGTAGAAATGCTGTATTATCTGGAAATTCTATGCTTAAATTTTTGAGAAATCACTAAACTCTTCCACAGCAGCTGACCATTTTTCTCTTCCTACCAACAATGCACAAGTGTCCTATTTTCTCCATAACCTCCTCTACACTTACAGTTTTCCATTTTCGTTTTACTTTGGTTTTTAGTTTTCTTCCAATAGCCATTTTAGTGGATGTAAAAATGATACATCATTGTGGTTTTGACTTACATTTCCCTAATGATCTTCATGCACTTACAGGCCATTAGTATATGTTTGGAGAAATGTCTGTTCAAATGCTTTGTGCATTTTTGTATTCTGACCTCATTTTTAAAGGATGGTTTCTCCAACTGAGTTCTGTGGATACATTTTAATGGAAAAGGGTTGGGATCTTTTGGTTCAGCTTCCTTTGAGGAACCAAGACCTTTGGACTCTACTAATACTAGCCCCTTTTATCTCTCCACCTTAGGATTAGTAGTTTCTTCTTGCTGTCTCTAATCTCTGGGTTGATTCACTCAAGGTTCCCTATTTCACCCTAAAACCCTCCATCAGTTATGCATCAACTTCTTTGCATTCCATTTTAGCAGATGGACATATCAATATTTGATAAAGTTTCTGTTTTCCTGCATAGATTCTAACCAGTACAGAACTGAAATACCACTCTTTTATATTTAAGAAATGGTTCACCCTTTTTCTTCCACCTACATTTTAGAATAGCTTGGTCGTGTTCAGGGAAAAATCTTGCTAGCATTCCAGAAACTTAAGGAATTTCTTCAGATTCATGAAATTAGTAGAACACCAGGTATTCAAAACACAATGCCTTGATTACCAATATAATAAATTCAATTCTGATAAGTTAAAACTTCCAAAATAGAGGTCTGGGCATTCCCTGGTTGCCTAGGGGTTAAGTCTCAGTGCTACCACCCCTGCAAAGGCCCATCGCAATGGCCTGAGTTCAGTCCTGGCCAGGGAGCTAACCCACATGGCATAGCAGGCCTCTCCTGTTTCGCCTGTTGCTCCCCTCATCAGTGTATTTAGTAGATGTGCCTGTTCTGCTCCCCACACTGTCTCTGGTGAATCCTCTCACCACCACCCCCACTTGGCCTACACCCCAGTTCTTCTACACAAAAATAAATAAAATCTTAAATAAAAAAATTGAGGTCTGGATAACCAAAGGAACAGGAAAGGGACTTTTTCTCTTTGCTATATATATGATTTGTTCCTGTTTTTATGCAAATTCTTTGCCTATTTAGAATGAATAAATTAAATTTTTAAATTAAAACTATACCTTTATTCATTGTGGTTTGTAAATGTGGGTCTTTACAAAGTGACTAAATTCTATCATGTGATTATGATTGCTAATTATTACTGAGAAGTATGTTATTGGAAGACAAAAGACCACTAAGCATACCATTTGCATGAGTTTATACACATGTGATGTAGTTCTTTTTTTTTTTTTTTTTTTTTTTATAGAGGCATGTTTTATTTATTTATTTATTTATTATATTTGTTTGTTTTGTTTATACATGCACTGGGTACAGTCAGAAGCGCGGGAGGGTAAGAGAATTCACCAGAGCCAGAGCGGGGAGCAGAGCAGGCAGAGGGGCTGAAGTACACTGCTGAGGGGAGCAGCGGGTGGCAGGAGAGGTCTGCGCACCATGTGGGATCTTCCTCCGGTGGCCGGGGAGCAGCCGGGGATCGAACCAGCGCCGCAGAGGCCGCGGGCAGCTTCGCAACCCAGCGCTCAACCGCTGCGCCACCGGGGAGGCCCATGTGATGTAGTTCTATATAAATAAATCTACATTCCATTGATTTTGTTTTCTAGAAAAATGACCTCCAAACTTTTTGGTCACATTTTCCTATTTGTAAAAACTTTTGAAACATATGCTCCCATTATTTGTATATTTCTAAATCCTTAATATTCCTAAATCCTTAATTCAAACACAGAGCAGTAAAAACCTCCATGAGCACATCAGACCAAATTCTAAGTAGTTTCTTAAACCCTAATGAGTCTGATGTGCACAGCATCTTACCTTAATAATCACATCACTAGTATATTAGACTCTGTCGCCAAAGATCAAATAACTTTGGAACAAAGTAAAAGAGGGTATGCGTATGGGAATGGAGGAAACTAAAATGTAATGTCCATAATCTGTAAGTCTCTATCTGATTTTAAAAAAGGGGGGAATCCCTTTTTAGGGGGTTCATCCCTTTGTTGGATATAATATAATGGCTTTACTAACTGGGTTCAAACAGTTCAAAACTAGCACTGGAGAAAACCCTGCCAAAGTTTAAAGGATTCACAAAGGAGTTTTTCTCTAAGATATCTGGGACAGTAAGTGGACCTCTCTTTGTTCAGTCCTGCATGAGTGCTTACAGTGTGCTGGACACCAAAGTTGAGTGAGACTGACTTAAAGTCAGTGACATTTAGGAAATTAATAATCCAATCATGGAGAAATGTTTATACTTAGGAACAGAATACTGGAAGTGACTATTTGCCAGGGAAATTAGGAGAAGGCTTTCCCACAGGAAATGTCATCTGATCTGGTTTATGAAACTGAATTGAAATTCAGGAAGAAAGGAAGAAGAGTATGAGGAAGGTAAAGGTAAAGAAACTGAGAAAAGAACTTTCACATATTATCATCTAATCCCCAGGAAAGCCTAAGGATTTTTTTCAACTTCTGTTCACAGCTTATAAGTGGAGAGACTGGCTCAGAAAAGTTATGTGCACAAATCACACAAGCAATTATCTGCTACAAAATTTAATTAAGTAGTATATTAGACATTTGCACATATAAGTGCAAGTTAAGTGGTAACAAAGCTTCATTGTATAATATTTGTAAAGATACAGATGAATTGTACTTACCAGAACTATTCTTAAATGTATAATAGGAAAATAAAGACTAATCTATTTGGGGTGCCAGTGTGGTCGAGATCCCCCACAATCATACTAGAATTGCTAAGCTTTTCAAAGGAGTATATTTTCCTGAATGATGCCTGGGCATTTTCCTATAATATTCAGGATGCTGCCTCTTTTTAAAATAAGTATGTAACAAATATTTCAGGACTTTTTTTTTCAATATAAAGGAGTCCAAATTAATAGTGTGGCAGGAACCCCACTTCTTGTTATGAGTGGTTTTACAAGAGTCAATCCTAAATCAGTTGCTTTTGGTGATACACCATGCTGCCTACAATGTGACTAAAATGCAAACCAACAAACATGGTAACTATAGAGATGGGAAAGAACTGAATGGTGATTCAAAAGATCTGTGCTACTGGTAGCTTCACAGGAATATCTGAGAGTAATCTTAGTACTGTATTTTCTTCAACTTTTTATCATAACCACAAATTTTTCAAGTAGCTTAATTCCTTTAGTGAGCAAGATAAGAATAAGTGAATAGATAGTTTCACTTTTAAAGAAACTTATCTCTATATATTTGTTATCCTTAGGAAATTACTACAATCAAGGGGAGATTCGTAAAAAAGAGCTTTTGCAGAGCTGCGACGTCTTGGGGATTCCACCCTCCAGTGTGCTGATTATTGACAACAGGTAACTTATCCTTTAACTGTGTTGAAATTCATTGGCAAAAAATATGCAGTGGTACACTCAAAAGACACAAAAAAGCTAATGTGGGTGGATAAGAACATCTTATTTGAGAAGTCAACTTAAAATAGTTTCACATTTGTTTTTAAATGATGGTGTAATGAAAATACATTTTTTCAACTTCTGTTCAGATTTTGTGTCTTAAGATAGCTATTTCTCTTCAATCTTTAAAAAAAGTTATAACATTTCAAAAATACTGAAAGTATAAAGAACAGTATCCTGAATCCTCTTATGCCTAGTACCTAATCTCAGTAGTCATCAATCCTTACTGAACTTGCGTCTATCCCCACTTACCATTTTTTATGTATGGAATAATTGTATTTATTCATTATTTATGTATACAAGAACTGAGGTACAGGCCAGAGGTGTCAGGGGTGAGAGGATTCACCAGAGACAGAGTGGGGAACAGAACAGGCAGATCCACTGAAATACACTGCTGAGGGGAGCAGCAGGTGAGACAGGAGAGGTCTGCTGCGCCATATGGGTAGCTCCCTGGCCGGCCAGGGGTCAAACTCCTGCTGTAGAGGCTGCGGATAGCTTCACAGTGCTGTGCTTAACCCCTTGTGCCACCTATGTATGAAATATATAAGGCCCCTATGTATGAAATATTTTCAAGAAAACGTAGCCATCGGGTTGTTTCACCCTCCATACTTAGGACTACATCTCTTTAAAAGGTGGTGGTTATCTTTTTCATATGGCCACATCATCATCATCGCATCTAACAAAATTAGTATTAACAGCAATTCCTAGATCCTCCAACATCCAGTCTGTATTGAAATTTCCTCAGGTAGCTCAAAAATGTATTTTTGCATTGGTTGGTTCATTTTTTTTAAAGATTTATTTATTTATATATACAAGAGCTGGGGGGTACAGGCCAGAGGTGCAGGAGGGTGAGAGGATTCACCAGAGACAGAGTGGGGAACAGAACAGGCAGATCGACTGAGGTATACTGCTGAGGGGAGCAGCAGGCGAGTCAGGAGAGGTCTGCTGCGCCATGTGGGTTGCTCCCTGGACGGCCAAGGATCGAACACATGCTACAGAGGCTGAAGATTGTTTCATAGTGCTGTGCTTAACCCCTTGCACCACCAGGGAGGGCCCTGCATTGGTTTATTCAGATCAGAGTCTAAACAAGATCCATGCATTATAGTTGGTTCATATTCTCCATTTAACTGTTCTGTCACCAGGGAGGTGACCCACATGGCATAGAAGACCTCTCCTGTCTCTCCCGCTACATGTGGGTTGTTCCCTGGCCAGCCCAGGCTTGAATTCGTGCTGCTGAGGCTGCAGATTGCTTCATAGTGTGGTGCTTAACACCTTGTGCCACCAGGGAGGCCCCATATACTGTATTCTTAAAGTAAGCTAGAGAAAAAATGTTATCAAGCATATTTTAAAGTCGAGAAAATAAACTAAAACTAAAACATCAATCAAAAAATGTTGATCAACAACCAGTAAATTATTTTTTAATTGAAAAAAAGTCCACATATAAGTGAACCTTCACAGTTCAAACCCATGTTATTCAAAGGACAACTGTACTTCAGGTTGCATGATTTCAGGAGACATATACTATCACTTATACTATACTGATTCTAAGGTTTGATCAGTGAGTTCACATGGCAATGGTTGCTACCTTCCTTTTAAAGACCCTCATCAACCTTTCATGAAATATGAATAAATATTACTTGAGTCATTAACTGCAAGTTGCAAATGATGAGTTTCTACATGCCCCATGATTTCTAAATGCATTTAGCTGTAATTCTTCTATAAAGCAGATCTTTACTTATCAACTGGGGCTAGTTACCCCAATATATAGTTTTATCCATAAAACAAGATAAATGCTTAATTCTTTCCTTAATTACCATTTTCAGAATAAGGAGTTGATGGCCTGCATACCCCTATGGTAATTTGTTGCTTGCTTCTGGGCTAAGAGAGGGCACTTACAAATTTCAGTAGGAACTTATGTGAAACACTTATGGTGTTTCAATTTAAGTCATCATGTTCTGTGATACTCTAATTGTCTCATCTTTGGTCATTGGGCCCCTTCATGTTGGCGCATATGTTCTTTTGCTATGACCTCTTTAGTCTTTTAGAATTTCCTTGCTGTCAAAACCAAGATTTTTTAGTAGTCTTATATATTTTCCTGCCTGAGTCCTGAAATCATCCATACCTCCAACAAGCCTTGATTTCTCTTAATAGGATATGGTATTTAGAGTCCATAACAAAGATTACTAGGAGAGTTCTTTGCTATAGTGCTATTATTTCTTAATGTTACTTGACCTTTATAGTGGACAGTGTGTGTGTGTGTGTGTGTATGTGTGTCTTATTTTTGAGGAAAAAAATCAAGAATACTAATGATTATAATTCAAAGTTAATATTTCAGGGGTTTTATTAATGTCTTTGATTTTACAGTTAAACCTCTTTTCTCTTACATTGAAAGTATTGCTTTCAAACAACATGGGTATAATTATTTTCTTCGTTAATCTTTTTAGGGATTTCATAAAATCCTTACAATGAAAAGGGGCTTTTATTTAATATATTTAGAAAAGAAGATATTGAAAAGCAAGGCTAGGGGCCTCCTTGGTGGCGCAGGCGGTTGAGCACCGCACTGTGAAGCTGTCCGCAGGCTCTGCAGCGTGGGTTTGATCCCAGCCAGCTGGCGGGAATCCCCATGGCACTGCAGACCTCTTCTGTCTCACCCGCTACTCCCCTCAGCAGTGCATTTCATTCAGTCTGCCTGTTCTGTTAACTGCTCTGTCTCTGGTGAATCCTCTCACCCTCCCGCACATCTGGCCTGTACCCCGGTTCTTGTATAAATAATCTTTAAAAAAGAAAAAAGAGAAAACCAAGGCTAATATAATATGACTCTGATCATGATGTCTTCAGTTACTTTAAAATATTCAGAATAGGGGGGCCTCCCTGGTGGCGCAAGGGGTTAAGAGGCAGCCTATGAAGCTATCCGTGGCCACTGCCACACGAGTTCGATCCCTGGCCAGGGAGGTGACCCACATGACAAAGCAGACCAGACCTCTCCTGCCTCGCCCGCTGGTCCCCTCAGCAGTGTTTTTAGTCAGTCTGCCTGTTCTGCTCCCCAGTCTGTCTCTGGTGAAACCTCTCACCCTCCACACCTCTGGCCTGTACCCCAGTTCTTGTATGCATAAGTAAATAAATCTTTAAAAAAAATTCAGAATAAAAATACTTACCTATATAAATTAAACCAAAATGGCAAAATATTAACAGTTAAACCTCCATGGAAGGTACATGAGTGTTCATTATACTTTAAATTTTTCATTCATTTGAAAGTTTTTGTAGTGAAAAAATTTTAGGTATCATACAACATGCCTTTTCTCCTACTATTTTGAGGCAAATATAAGTATAGCTTATGGGCCTCCCTGGTGGCGGAAGGGGTTAAGATGCAGCCTATGAAGCCATCCGCAGCCACTCCAGCAAGAGTTCAATCTGCAGCCAGGGGGCAACCCTCATGGCGCAGCAGACCTCTCCTGACTCGCCCACTGCTCCCCTCAGCAGTGTATTTCATTCAGTCGGCCTGTTCTGTTCCCCACTCTGTCTCTGGTGAATCCTTTCACCCCCGCATCTCTGGCCTGTACCCCAGTTCTTGTATGCATAAATAAATAAATCTTTTAAAAAATAATAATAGGGGCCTCCCTGGTGGCACAGGCAGTTGAGCGCCGCACTGTGAAGCTGTCCGCAGCCTCTGCAGTGTGGGTTCGATCCCGCTGGCCGGCGAGAATCCCACATGGTGCAGCAGACCTCTCCTGTCTCGCCCGCTGCTCCCCTCAGCAGTGTCTGCCTGTTCCGTTACCCGCTCTGTCTCTGGTGAATCCTCTCACCCTCCCATGCATCTGGCCTGTACCCCGGTACTTGTATAAATAAATAAATCTTTAAAATAATAATAATAATAAATAAATAAAGCTTACTTTACTGTTACTGACCTACCTTTTTTCTTTTCAAATAAAAAAATATCAGAGACCTATGTAACAGCAATTGGGGTTTGTATCACAACATTTGGGGCTTAAAAATCTCCTCCTTACCAACAACCTAACTTTTGTAATTTACTATAAATTTATTTGTACTTGCTTCTCTTTCTTTGAGGTTTTCCTTTTCTATTTTGGGATAATTTGCAAGAAGGTGATAATACAACTTAAAACATTTTGAAGTGACAGGTTCCTTTAAGAGTAGGCATTACAATCAGCTTAGTCCTAATTGGTTTTGGTTTATACCCTTAGAAGATTAAAATGAGTATATTGTTAGATGAAGGAAAGAAGTTACTGGCACAAATAGATATGAGTAAGTGTAATAGATTACAGTGAATGCTGAATCTGCTGGTGGCTCCAAAAGTAATATCTGTCCTCTCACATGTGGAGTCAACCAGAAGCAAGACAGTATAGGATGGTTCCCCAACATCATAAAAAAACCTAAGTCCTTACAGTCTTTCTATTCAACTGTCTTCATCATGTGAACAGGCTTCCCTTCAAGGTTACCTAGTGATTGCAGCAGTTCCAGTTGTCACTTTCTGACATAACTGTGTCCTGCTAAGAAGAGGATGTTTCCCCCCTGCACATCTCTTTATATACAGAGAAAAACCTTAAGTCTCTGGCAGACTTTATCTCTGGCCTCCTGCCCTGCATGATTGACCATCACTAACATCTGTCTACTACCTTCCCAGCTACTGTAGTAGCTACTATATACTGGGAAAGTCTATGTCTAATATTTTCTGCAGAGACTGCTATAATGGCTATAGGGGGAAAATGCTCATTTTGTCTTGCTGTCTTGCAAAACCTGTATGCATTACATCCCAAATAGACTTGATGTTTCATTCAGTTAGGATAGTGAAGGTTTAGGGGATTGTCCTAAGCGGGGACATAGGTTTAGGACTACTTAGTGTACAGAAGAAGGAGATTACTTTAAGTGTCAAATGCACAGCAAAGAACAAAAGGTAGGTTAATCAGAGGTAAGGGCCAGAAAGATAAAATAGTTTCTGTGGGCAACACTGGGAGAACTGCCTAGAACCTTTAGAAGATCCATAGCAGGCAGAGCCTGGGTATGGGGAGAAGCTTACTGACTCTGATCTGATTAAGACCACATTTGTAAACAAAATCCAGTAGCTTGTTAGGCCTAAATTGTCATCATGCATTCCTGGTGAACTTCCTTTTTCATTTCAACTGTTCCTTTAGTTAGCTGCTTCCCCTGTCTCCCAATGGAAAAGGCAGGTGGGGAAGCTTAGGTGAGCAGTGAATAAATTAACCTTTGCAGAACAAGCCTCTCTTCCTGTTTGAACCTTCATGACATCACAACAGATACATAAACAATGAATAATGGCGAGAGGTAATCAGTATTGCATTTTAGAATGATCAACCTGATGACTCTAATGATAGAATGAAGAGATTAAGACCAGTCAGTTGATTGCATTTGTCCTAGTGAAAGGAGAATGTCTCAATTTAAAGTGCAGCATCTAAGATGGAGATGAGGCAATGATTTTAATTCATATTTAAGAGGCTGAAATGGTAGGATTTCAAGGAACAAAAGAAATTTTGGATAATGGAAATTACAGGCATAGGTGGTACCAAGGTAGCTAGCATAGTTTACAAAGGAGGAGAAATGAGTTATGGGAAAATAACAGGTTAGGCAGCTTAACATATAGGAAGATTAAAGCCATTGGAGTGGATGAAATTGCCTATAGATCAGCTGGAGTGATGAGAGTAGGAGAACCAGGGATATGAGCAAGAGAAAATGACAACCAATAATGAGGGAAAAAATTTTAAGTTTAATGTCATGTAAGCTGGGGGTGGGAGTGAAGGTAACTTAAGAAGACTGTGAAAAATTGCCTACCCAAAGAAAAATACCAGTATTAAACAAAATCAATATCTTATAAAAAATAAAAAATTTGATAGCCTTTTTTTTTCACTAGAGTATTTTTAGCCATTTTCCACATCATGAAATAATCCTTAACAATATTTAATGGTTGTTTTAAATATTTGATTAAAGTGTGTACTATAGTTTACATAACATTCTCCTACTATTGAATATTTAAATTTTCTAACATTTAAATATTTTTAAATCTATTATAAATTTTTGGAGTTCTCTTTCCTTATTCCTAGATAATGAATTACTGCAACAAAGTAGTTTTCTTCATCTAGGTAAAGCTATTTTGAGTCATATTTTACTATGTTATTAATGAGAATTTTTCTAATATATTTTCTGAGATTTTACTGCTGGTATGTAGAAGATTTATTGATTTTTATGTGTATTTTATTGAGTCTCTTAAGTTTTATAAGTAAGTCATTTGTAAATAATACTCATGTAATCTTTTTTTAAAGATTTATTTATGTATACAAGAGCTGGGGTTCAGGCCAGAGATGCAGGGGGTGAGAGGATTTACCAGAGACAGAGTGGGAAACAAAACAGTGAATCTACTGAAATACACTGCTGAGGGGAGCAGCAGGCAAGACAGAAGAGGTCTGCTGCTCCATGTGGGTTAGCTCCCTGGCTGGCTGGGGATAGAACTCGTCCTGCAGTAGCTGCAATAGCTTCTTAGTGCTGAGACTTAACCCCTTGCACCACCAGGGACACCCTAATCTTCTATTTTTTTTTTAAACATGTGTCTCTTATTTCTGTTGCACTTCTATTGCAGTGGAATTCCTTAAACTATGTTAAATAATTATGGTAAGAGCAGGCAACTTTATATGTATTAATGATTTAATTGAAAACACATCTAGTGTTTCTACATTAACTGGTTTAACTACCGGCTATAAAAGATATTCTGTTAGGCATTGTTGTTGGGAATTGGTGTTCATTGTGTTAGATTTTGGGAGGACTTCTGTTCATTTTGATGCTGTAGTGGCAGGAATGGACACGGTGCAGGTTTTCTGATCCAACAGACCGGGTAAAGGAGGAGTCAGAGTCCTCAGTGGCTTTTGCAAGGTCTTTTATTGGGATTTACCAGGTACACAGCAGGCAAGGGCGCTGGCAGTCCTCCCAGCCCCCAGCAAATCCTCACTCTGTCTGGGCTCTCCAGTGATCTCTGCTTCTGCTTCTCTGCTTCTCTCTCGGCTTCTCTTTTGGGTTCTGCTACTTCTTTCTCGGCTCTTCTTTCCGGCTTCTGCTGGCGTCCCCGTGACGCCGCCCTTAAAAGCCCAGTCTCAGCCCAGGTGAATCCCATCTATCTATGCCCACACCCTATTCCAGGTGCCCGCCATCAGGCATGCATTCAGGACAAGGATCCATCATCTATCCTGATGGCGGGAGGGCAGAAAAGCCTGACATTTTTCCTTACCCTACAGATGCCCTGCAAAGAAATAGGAAAAAGTTTTTCAAATTTTTCTTCCGGGCCTCCCCTGGTGGTGCAGGCGGTTGAGGGCAGCGCTGTGAAGCTGTCCACATCCTCTGCAGTGCGGGTTTGATCCCCACCAGCCTCAGAGCAACCCACATGGTGAGCAGACCTCTCCTGTCTCGCCCGCTGCTCCCCTCAGCAGTATATTTCAGTCATCTGCCTGTTCTGCTCCCTGCTCTGTCCTAGTGAATCCTCTCACCCTCCCATGCATCTGGCCTGTACTCCAGTTCTTATATAAATAAATAAATAAATGAATGAATGAACGAATAAATAAATAAATCTTTAAAAAAAATTTTTTTCTTCCATTTTACTTGGCTCACTGTAAAACTATTGGGATCATCTCTATCTCTGCTAGTGGATTTTGCAATTTTTTTTAAAGATTTATTTATTCACGCATACAAGAACTGGGGTACAGGCGAGATGTGCGGGGAAAGTGAGAGGATTCACCAGAGACAGAACAGCGAACAGAACAGGCAGACTGGGGCCTCCCCTGGTGGCGCAGCGGTTGAGCGCTGGCCTGTGAAGCTGCCCGTAGCCTCTGCAGCACCGGTTCGATCCCCGGCTACACCGGTGAGGGTCCCACATGGCGCGACAGGCCTCTCATGTCTCGCCCACTGCTCCCCTCAGCAGTGTATTTCGTCAGCCTGCCTGTTCTGTTCCCCGCTCTGGCTCTCGTAATTCTCTCACCCTCCCGTGCTTCTGACTGTACCCAGTGCTTGTATGTATAAATAAATAAATCTTTAAAAAAAAAAAAAAAAACAGGCAGACTGACTGAAATACACTACTGAGGGGAGCAGTGGGCGAGACAGAGAGGTCTGCCTCACCATGTGGTATCTCCCCAGCCTGCCAGGATCAAACCCACACTGCAGGAGCTGTGGACAGCTCCACAGTGCTGCAGTCAACCACCAGGGAGGCCCAATTTTGCAATGTTTTAAAGAGTACAAATCAAGGCAGCAGATCTATCCTGTCTCACCCACTGCTTCCCTTAGCAGTGTTCTCCACTCTGTCTCTGGTGAATTCTTTCACCCCCTGCACCTCTGGCCTACACCCAATTCTTCCCCACAACAATGATGAATAACCAGGATAAAAAAATAAATAAAGAGTACAAATCTAAAGCCAGCCTTCCTATACTGAAACCCCAGCTTTATCAGTTTAACTGCATTATCTGGGGAAGTTACTTAATATCTGTTCCAAAACTTCCTCCTCTGTAAACCTTGGAAGGCAATTTGTGAAAGAAATCATTTGCTTATTTTTTAAAAGATGATACGATTCACTTTTATTCTGTAGGTGTATGTTGTGATTTGACTTTTAGTAATAGTTATGATGAAAATAATGAGCTTTTGCTCAGGCACCTCATTTGCACAGTCTCCTACCTGTATAGTGTCAGCATCGGCCCAGCAATGCAAGATTTTTTTTCTTTTCATAGTCAGATTGAGTTGGGAGAACTGTAGTCAAACCATAGATCCCGGCTTGATTATCAAGATCTTTACTCTCTTGTCATCTGTCTCAGTTCATTACAATTTTTGTGTATACTAAAGATCATGAAGTATCATCCTCTACTTGTGAAATGCTACAGTAGAAAGAGAGCAAACTTGTGAAAAAAAGAAATAACTTCAAGAAGCCAATTTGAAGATTCACGGAAACGACATGTCTTAGTCTATTCAGGCTGCCATAGGAAAATACCAAAGACTGGGTGGCTTAAACCACAGAAATGTATTTTCTCACAGTTCTGGAGACTGAATTCTTAGATCAAAGTCCAGTGGGATCATTTTCTGGAGAGTGTTTGCTTCTTGACTTACAAACAAGTCTACAGTCTTCTCATTGTATGTTCACATAGAAGGAAGAGAAAAAATTCTCTCTTCTTATAAAGCCATCAGTCCTATAGGACCAGAGTGCCACCCTTGTGACCTCACTTAACTGTAATTGCTTCCCAAAAATCCTATCTCCAAATGCAGCCACTTAGGGAGGTTAAGGCTTCAACAAATGAATTTTGGAAGGACACAATTCAGTTCCTAGTAATATGAAACCTTTAGTCTTTCCGTTTCTCATTTTATGCCCAGAAAAAGTAGGGTTTTGGAATCTTACTTTAAGTTATTTACATGACTCAAAGAAAAGAATAAAAGGGAGGAAAAGAAAGGAAAGTTTTATGGAGGACTTACACTCATAATAGTAGCAATAAATATGCGTTAAACCATCAGTGCCAAAAACCATATTAAATACATGATCTCACTTAATCCTCAAAATAATCCAATTACTTTGCCCAAGTTATAGATAAGAAACTGTGGCATAGTGAAAGGTAAAGTAATTTGCTTGAGGTCATTCAGCTAATAAGTAGTAGTGCTAGCATATGAACTGAAGCAATCTGGCACCAGAGGATCTGTTTCAACCACTATATTTTATACCTGTTCCATGTCTGACACACACTTTCACAAAGGTCATCTCATTTAATTCTTAGACAAGAGAGGTGTTGTTCTCTCTTCTTGTTTCACATGAAGAAACTAAAGCTCAGGAGAATCTTCTGATGTCACACATTTAATAAATGGCAGTGCTAGTATTCATAGCCAGAAAGGAAGACAGAATTGATTCCTGACTTTCTGCAGGAAAGTAGGTCACTACTTCGTTAGTATATTTGAAAGGCTAATGTGTATTTAAGAGTATATTTAGTTGACATGTATGCTCAGTGCTTTCTTTCTATTGTTCTAAACTTCATTGCTCCATTTCAAGGAAACATTTAGCCAGCAGAGCTCAGGAAAATAAGGCCCTTATATAATCCCTTAAAGAGAGGAAAAAAATTCAGTTCTCCAAAAGAGAAGGCATAACTTCAGTCATTAGACAACTTTGGGTGACTTTACATGGTTCCTTAATATCTAATGCTTCTGCCAATTTAATGAGTCATATGATACTAAAATACACATTTCCAAGGTTGTTAACAGATACCTATTAAATGCCTGGAATGGGTAAGGCACTGTGCTAGGTATTGAAGAAAGAGAAAAATAGCTTAAAGGTACAGGAACTGATAATGGATGTTGGCATGGCAGTCATTTTTACTGCCTCAGTGGAAAGCTGGTTGCGTATATGCTAAAGTTAGGCCTAGAAGGAAGCTGGGAGACCCTCTGGGGATGCTAGGGAGTTTCACATGATTGGAAAGTACAGCCTATGGACTGGGTGCTCATATATTGCTTTTGTGTTTGGTAATACATTAGAAGAGTCCATAGAATTACTTCATTTACATTTTAAAACAAAACAAAAAGCACACACATTTCTGTATGCATAGATAACGTCTAAAAGGATATATACCAGACTCTTTAACAGTGGCTGCTGTTTAACTGTGGCACAGAAGAGGGACACTACCACTTTTCAATTCCACAGAATTCTGTAGAGTTTCATCATTTTTTTGATTTTCAGGAAATTTACTTTTCAAATCATATATGTATTTTTAAAAGACTACCTCACGTATCTGCTACGGCACTCTTACATCTCTACTTGGCTACTATCCATACAAATAAATTCTAAATTAAAAATAATTCTGTGGGGCCTCCCCTGGTGGCACAGTGGTTGAGCGCTGGGTTGCGAGGCTGCCCGCAGCCTCTGCAGTGCCAGTTCATTCCCCGGCCGCCAGCGAGAGCCCCACAAAAAAAAAAAAAATCTGTGTATACTTTAATAATAGTCACATTAATAAGTTCAAAACATGGAAAAAGAGTTCCTAGAAAAGGTAATGATGCTTTTAAGCCTTATTATTAACACTGTGGTCTTCTCGTCACCTCATTTTAGAAGATGAGTGAAAGAGAGTCAGATATGCTGCCCCAAAGCATTCTGACTAGAAACAAGAGAGATTCAAGAGAGGCCTGATTTATGATGGAATAAAACAAAGCAACTCCCCCCAACCATTACCCATACCCATTGTAGTGGTTTGGACTCCAAGGACTATTGTTTGGCAAAACTGTAAGGTCTCAAAGCTATTAAACTGTCCATGATCTGATCTCTGTCTCCCTGCTCAGCCTTATCTTCCAACACCTGTTTATACAGATATCACTTCTTTTCTCACAGTTTCCCAATCTGTGTATCCTTTCATATTTAAGCTGCACCTCAAGCACACAATGCTTTCATATGTGTCCACCCCTTTGCATGTGCTAGTCTCTCCTACCCCCCTTACCTTGTCCTTTATCAAATTCATTCATCCTTCAAACCTCAGCTCAAAGATTAGTAGCTGTGGCACCATTTCAGATATGCCCAGGTTTTCTTGGTCATTTTGTTGTATTCTCATTGTCCCACTAATTTTTCACTCTTAGGCCATAAGGTCTTCTGCCTCTCTTGCCATTCTGTAAATTTGACTTCATTGTCTTAAGGTTTCAGCACAAATCTCATTTCATCATTTGGGCATTAAAAAGTCCAAGATTTTTACAGATGAATTTTAGCTGAACAAGGAATCCAGTATCTACTCAGAAACATAAATGAGCCTGGCTTGCTAGCAGTTCCTGGAAGTCTTTGTGTTTTCCAACAAATACATGCAAATCGTGCAGTGAAAGAGAAGTCACAAGGCAGAGTCTGAGACTGTTGGGGTCATGTTGGTAATTAAACCCCCTCTCCTGAAACCCAGTAAGAGCCTTCCCCTACAAAAACCGAAAAAGACCTGTATGCTGGCTGCCAAAGTGAATGTGACCAAGCATCCTCTCA
The DNA here is from genome assembly GCF_014898055.3 of Talpa occidentalis. Lineage (NCBI taxonomy): Eukaryota > Metazoa > Chordata > Mammalia > Eulipotyphla > Talpidae > Talpa > Talpa occidentalis. The sequence continues at coordinate 98,300,109 of NW_023605083.1, read as the reverse complement.
CTGTGAAAGATGAAAATAAAGCCTCCCATGGTCCTTTTCTCCATTTACACAAAGAAGTGACTGGGCTGAGGCTCAAGGGCACAGATCCAGTCCCAGTTGGCAAAAGAATGGCAGGGCTCCCATCCTCCTAAAAGGCACAAAGGACAAGAATGTTTCCTAGAAAAGAAACCAGGGAAGGAGACTGAAGTGGACCTAGCTGATATGGAGCTATTATGTGAAAACTGAAAGCTGCTTCAATGTTACTTCAAAGACAGATTATTCTGGGAACTGAATGTGGCCTTTAAGTAATATGACTGGGAGAATCTTTGCAAAAGAAGCAAAGTGGGACTAGGGAGTGGTGGCCCTAAAAAAAATCATACAGTTGTGCTTAGAAGAGGTGCAAATACCACAAAAACAGAATTCACCAAATATATATACATATATGTATTATGATAGTAATTACAATACTATTTATTATAGCAAAAATTTGGTAGCCATCTTAATGTAGCTATAGGAAATTTTTGTTTCATCAAAGTGAATGCTATATAACTTTTATTTCTTTTGTTATTGTTTTCAGTGGAGTTTGAAGGAAGAGAGTAAAGTGAAAATATCTCTGGTGCTATAACTGGAAGTCCATATTTCCATTTTAGACAGATTATACTGATAGTTGAAGGAAGTTTGAATGTGAGGAAATCAAGACCAGAGAAATGAAAATAAGGAAAGTAAAAGATGATGTAAAGTTGGCCCTCCCTGGTGGCACAAGGGGTTGGGACGCAACCTTTGAAGCTGTCCGCAGCCACTGCAGCATGGGTTTGATCCCCAGCCAGGGAGTGACCCACATGGCGCAGCATACCTCTCCTGTCTTGCCTGCTGCTCCCCTCAGCAGTGTGTTTCAGTAAGTCTGCCTGTTCTGTTCCCCACTCTGTCTCTGGTGAATCCTCTCACCCCCTACACCTCTGGCCTGTACCCAAGTTCTTGTATGTATGTATAAATAAATAAATCTTAAAAGATGATATAAAGAGCTCTAATAGAGTTATGAAATGTGGATTCATGCTGTAGCTTTGCTACAAACCAGCTGTCCTTGGTATATAATTTCTCCTCTCTGGGCTTCTCATTTCTTATATGTAAAATGATGAAGATGATGATTTTATGTAAAGCTCTTGAGACAAAATTTCCTAGATCTCCCTCAGGAGCAGAGCAGGACATGTTTAGATATGGTCATTCTTCTATAAAGGGACATTCATATGCTGAGCTCAGTAACATATCTGATCATTTTAAGGGCTTTCCAAACATTTACTAAGCACTTTTACAGTTAATGACATATCCAGTAGAACATGCCCATTGTAACAAATTGGAGCTCCTCATCAGAAAACTGAATAGGGGTGTGAAAAAAATTCAGAAGCGGACCTTTTATTTACCAACATAAGTTTAGTCCGCTTGTCCTTGCCTCTACTGTCATGATTGATTCAGACTGCTGTAACAAAAATAACATAAGCTGGGTGGCTTATAGCCAATAGAAATCTGTTTCTCATAGTTCTAGAGACTGGGAAATCCAAGGCCAAGGCATCAGCAATTCAGTTTCTAGTAAAAGACCCACTTCCTGGTTTCTGGACAGCTGTCTTCTCACTGTCTTCACATGGCAGAAAGAGCAAAGGAGTTCTCTGTAGTCTCTTAAACAAGCATGCTTTTCCCACTCATGAGGACTCTACCCTTTTGACCTCTTCACCTCCCAAAGTCCCCATTTCCAAATACCATCACATTAGGGGAACAGGTTTCAACATACACATTTTGAGGAGGCACAAGTTCAGTTCATAATAACTGCAAAAACTGTGCTAGGAACCCAAAACTTTGGATATGAGACAGTTCTCTAAACTGCAGGTCTTAGAAGCATTGTTAGTGTACAGATGAAGGATTATTGAGTCAGTCTTTCAGATTATTTCCCCATAACACCAAGTTCCAAGAAATAATTTTTTGTCATTTGTGGGATGTCCCAGAGAGCCCTTGGGATACAAAACATTTGCAGCTGCCTATGTGTGTTGCAACTTATGGTGATGTGGTGCTACATCTGCTAGTTTAGTAAAACTGTTATGGTTAGACCTAGTTCCTCAAGCCTGAGACACAGCTTAACTGTCCAGTTTCTGTAGGTGAATACAGGTTTTATTATTTTTTGTTTCCCTCTTCCTCTGTCTCTCTCTCTCTCTCTTTCTCTCTCTCTCATCACCCCTACCACACACAAAACCCTATCTGTCTCTTTCTCTTTCCATGCTGCCTTCATACAGTCAAGTGATTTTCAGCAATAATGCCAAGAAAGCCAATGAGGAAAGAATATGATTCAACAAATAGTGCCAGGATAACTGGATATCCACATGCAAAAGAACAAAGTTAGACCTCTTCCTCTTTACCACATACAAAATTATATCAAAAGACCTAAACATAAGGGATAAAACTATAAAGATCTTAAAAGGAAATATAGGTATAATTCATTATGCCCTTCAGTTTGGCAATGTCTTCTCAGATACAACCAAAGCACAAGCTACAAAAGAAAAAATAGACAAATTGGACCTCATCAAAACAAGAAAACTTTCATATATCAAAGAACACTGTCAAGAGAGTGAACAGACAACTTATAAAATGGGAAAGATATTTGCAAATTATATATTTGATGAGGTATTAACATCTAGATTTAGGTATGTAGGTAAATATAGGTATATATGTAATAGTATATGCCACATATACTATTTTTATAAATATTTATAAATAAATACATTAAGAACTATGGGGCCTGCCGGGTGGTGCAGCGGTTGAACGCTGGGTTGCGAAGCTGCCCGCAGCCTCTACAGCGCCACTTCAATTCCCGGCTGCTCCCTGGCCACGGGAGGAGGGTCCCACATGGCGCGCAGACCTCTCCTGCCGCCCGCTGCTCCCCTCAGCAGTGTACTTCGGTCCTTCTGCCTGCTCTGCTCCCCTCTCTGGCTCTGGTGAATTCTCTCACCCTCCCGCGCTTCTGACTGTACCCAGTGCTTGTATAAATAAACAAACAAACAAATAAATAAATATTAAAAAAAGAGGGTCAAACTGTTAAAAAAAAAAAAAAAAGAACTCCTATAATTCAACAACAAAAAGACAATATAATTTAAAAATGGGCAAAGGGAGCCTCCCTGGTGGCGCAGTGGGTTAAGACTCAGCCTATGAAGCTATCCACAGCCTTTGCAGCTGGAGTTCAATCCCTGGCTGGCCAGGGAGCAACCCACATGGCATAGCAGACCTCTCCTGACTTGCCCGCTGCTCCCCTCAGCAGTGTATTTCAGTCAGTCTGCCTGTTCTGTTCCTCACTCTGTCTCTGGTGAATCCTCTCACCCCCGACACCTATGGCTTGTACCCCACTTCTTGTATGCATAAGTAAATAAATATTTTAAAAAATGGGCAAAGGACTTGAATATATATAACTCCAAAGAAGACATAAAAATGACTATTAAGCACAGGAAAAGATGTTCAACCCCATTAGTCTCTATGGAAATGGAAATCACCACTGTGAAATACCACTTCACACCCACTAGGTTGACCATAATTTTGAAAAATAAAGTAAAAAGAATGCTGATGATACAGAGAAAATGAAACCATTACTCATTGCTGGTGAGTATATCAAATGATGTAACCACTGTGGAAAACAGTTTGTCAGATACTCAAAAAATCAAACGTAGAATTACCATTACTTAGTAATTCTATTCCTATGTAACTGCCCAAAAGAATTAAAGCAGAGGGCCTCCCTGGTGGTGCAGGTGTTAAAGACAGCACTATCAAGTTATTGCCAGCCACAGCAGCATGAGTTCTATCCCCAGCCAGGGAGCAACCCACATGGCATGGCAGACCTCTCCTGTCTCACCCGTTGCTCCCCTCAGCAGTGTATTTCAGTGGATCTGCCTGTTCTGCTCCCCACTCTGTCTCTGGTGAATCCTCTCACCCCCCACACCTCTGGCTCACACCCCAGTTCTTGTAAGCATAAATAAATAAACCTTTAAAAAAAAAGAATTAAAACATATTCAAATAACATATTCAAATAATTCACAATCAGTCAAAGGTAGAAACATCCCAAGGTCTATCTGCTAATAAATGGATAAACAAAATATGGTATCTCCATACAATGGGATATTACTGAGCCACAAAAAGGAAACTGAGAGGTTAAGTAACTGGTCCAAGGCATACATATGACCACTTGATCTTTTCTTTCTGATTTAGTCTGGCTTTGCATGGCTACTTTCCATCCAAACAGAATAACTAGAGTGATGTTGTGTAAAAGGTAGGGATTGACCTGCAGGCCAGGTGCAGCAGAATTACCTCAGGTATTTGTTAAAACATAGGTACTTAGACTTGAATCTAAGGGGGTAAAGGGATCAATAATCTGCATTTTTAACAATTCCCAATGATCCTACAACACAGTAATATTTTAAGAACCTCTGTGCTAGAGACTAAATTTAATTCCAAATTCCTGTGAGAGAATTGGAGTGGACAGACTTGTGTCAGATAGTCTGGGAGTGTGGGATTACTTGGAGCAGGAGCAGAAGTCAGGGCAAGCACAATTAGATGCCAGGGCCAGAGGTGCACACAGAGCCAGAAACATTAAGGACCCCAAACTTCTAGTACTCCAAGGAGTGAGGAAGGCTGGAGGGGAAGAGCCAGAAGATACGGTTCAGAGAGTTGAAATCAGGTTAGAGTGGACTATTGGATGAGGGGAGCTTCTGAGCATTTTGAAATCACTTAGTTTGCTTGTCCAGCCCCTGAGCTGTCTGAGAGATAGACAGAATAAACAAAGGATTTATTTTGAAGAATTCATCACTGCATCTCTCAAGTATTCATTCAAAATTATCTTTATATTTTTTTAAGATTTATTTATGCATATAAGAACTGTGAGACAGGCCATTTGTGTTGGGAGATGAGAGGATTCACTACACAGAGTGGGGAACAGAACAGGTGGATTAACTGAAATACACTGCTGAGGGGAGCAGCAGGCTAGTCAGGAGAGGTCTGCTGCGCCATGTAGGTACCTCCCTGGCCAGGGATTGAACTTGTGCTGCAATGGCTTTGGATAGTTTCACAGGATAGCTTCATAGATTGCATCTTAACCCCTTGCACCACCAGGGAGGCCCAATTATCCTTATAATCTTGATCTTCCTTTAACAGTCTTTACCTAGTCATGGGTCTGAATCTGCATCCTAATAGAGTTTTCCTCAGCACTTTATATTTATATATATATATATATATATATATATATATATATATATATAAAGATTGTAATTAGATGCCAGCTTCCCCATCACTCCACCTTCCACTACAATATGTTTAATCCCTATTCTAGGGCCTCCCCGGTGGCGCAGCGGTTGAGCGCTGGGTTGCGAGGCTGCCCGCGGCCTCTGCGGCGCCAGTTCGATCCCCGGCTGCTCCCCGGCCACCAGAGGAGGGTCCCACATGGCGCGCAGACCTCTCCTGCCGCCCGCTGCTCCCCTCAGCAGTGTACTTCGGTCCTTCTGCCTGCTCTGCTCCCCGCTCTGGCTCTGGTGAATTCTCTCACCCTCCCGCGCTTCTGACTGTACCCAGTGCATGTATAAACGAACAAGCAAACAAATAAATAAATAAATTTAAAAAAAAAACATAAAAAAAAAAAAAATAAAAATAAAAAAAAAAAAAAAATCCCTATTCTAGTTTTCATCATCCTGCCCATGTGGTTTCCTGAACTCATCCTCTGTGATCCCACAGTTAGTTTCAAATTATTAAACAGAACCTAAGATGAATGTATGTAACCTTTTTTTCAAAATGTTTATCTGTCACCTACAGTTATGCTAGATGTTATCCATGCAAACCTAAGTAGATATAACCTCTTGCTTAGACTCGTGTCCAGTGTAAACTATTATTTCTCAATATTGTAATTGAAATGTTATGTACGATTGCTCAATTTAGCAGTGCATGTATTTTCCTCAATAACTCCTAAAGGAGTCATAGTATACTGTATTCCCTTTTTAGTAAAGTATATTAAAATGTAGTTATATTTGATTATAAGGTATTTTATAGAATTTCATGTCTCCTGAAGCTAGACTGAAAAATGCCATACAGCTCCAGGGAATCTGTCCCCAGGTCCGGGTCCTATCTAGCACGGTGACAACAGTCATAACCATACTTTGATCCTTTTTCTTTTCCTAATAAAGAGTGTTAAATTAGATTAGCTCTAAAGGCTTCTTTTACAACTAACATTTTATGATTTAATAAACAGGGTAACTGCCCTGCAAAAAGGTTTGCACCCTGAATAGTATGGCCTGACAAAATACAAGAGGCCCAGTCACATTAGAATTTTAGTTAAACAATAGTTTTCAAATATAGGTCACAAATATCACATGAGGCATAATTTTAGTAGAAAATTATTCATAGCATATCTGAAACTTACGTTTTAGCTTGTGTCCAATCGTAAACCTCATTCCCTTTCACTTCATTTGTGAGGCAAATTTCACTGCTTCCCTACTATAAGCCTGTAATCTCCTCCTATCTTTTATCCTTAGCCTGAAACAGACTATTACTATGAAATTGCAGCTTACTTCACTGCCCTACCTGTGAAACAAATTCTCAGAATTCAGAGAGATGGTTATCAATGCTCTGTTTCTTAGAACTAGTTGCCCACACTGGGACACCTGGACTCTATTATTTATAGCCTCATTACTGACATTTTGTCAGTAATCCTGATCTGTAGCATGTAATTTGTTATTCCCAGAGCATGGGGATATTTTCATTTGGCCCTATTTGTTCTTATTTCATGATTTTGGATTCTTTCCATATCTGTTTGTTCAAGATTCTCTCATCATTAAAACAAACAAACCAGGGCCTCCCTGGTGGCGCAAGGGGTTAAGCACTGCACCATGAAGCAATTTGCAGCCTCTGCAGCACGAGTTCGATCCCTGGCCAGGGAGCAACCCACATGGTGAGGCAGACCTCTCCTGACTTGCCCGCCGCTCCCCTCAGCAGTGTATTTCAGTCAGTCTGCCTATTCTGTTCCCTACTCTGTCTCTGGTGGATCCTCTCACTCCCCACATCTCGCCTGTACCCCAGTTCTTGTATGCATAAATAAATAAACTTTAGGGGGAAAAAAAAAACTTCCACTTAACTCTCCCTCATCCCATTACTGCCCTACTTCTCTCTCTTCCTTTATAATTAAACATTATCTATACTTACAGTCTCTGCATCTTCATCTCTTATTCATTCCCAATAGAGCAAAATTCAGCTCACCATCCTCCCTTTCCCTCTGCCATTGAAACTCCTCTTTGTCAGGGCTGATTGGTAACTTCCTACTGGTAAAATCTGGGGGACACTTTTCAGTTCCAGTTGGCCTTCTTAGCAGCTCTGGTGAATGTTAACCACTCCCCCAATTCTGAACCTACTTTTTGCTTCCTAACTGCCTTCTGACTCCCACTTCCCTGGACTCTTTGTGTCAGTCAACTTACATCACTCTGTTTCTTATCCCCGAGGTTTTACCTCAAGTCTTTTTCACATTTTCTGCACTCCCCCTAAGCCTATGTTCTTGGTGTTTAATACACATTCTGCACTTGTGAGTGAGACTGTTTACAAAACACCAGTGTCCCGTCAAGCCAGGTTCATGTGGAAATCAGGAAGAAACAGGGTCATAAGAGCTCAGGAGAGGCACTCGGAATTAAGTTTGTTTGTCTTTTTAATCTTTGAAATGTGTTTATTCATTTCGTCTTCATTTAACATTCATTTTGTGAGCATATACTATATATCAAACACTGGGTCCTGGGAGTACAAAATGAAAAGTTCTTGCCCTCAAAGAGCTGTTATAGTCTATTAGAGAAAGCCAACAAGCTAACTAATGATGTGATGACAGCACAGAAAAGCTTCTATTAAAGGTCAGTTCTGCAAAGGTAGCAAGAACGTCAAGCGAAAAGTCAGGAAAGACACCATAAACAGGTTGCCTGTGATCCAAGTCTTCAAAAAGTGGGAATTAACCATGTTTATTCCACACAGAGTGTGTTCTACAGATAGAATGTGATATAAGATGAACTGAGGGAATGTGATATAAGATGAAATAAGAGAGATAGGAAGATGCAGACTACAAAGATCACACACAGGTTGAGGTTAAGGAATTTCAACATTTTCTTAAAGCTTTAAGAAGCAGTGAAGTATGTTAAACTGGACAATGACTTGATCTGATTTGCATTTTAAAAAGTGCTCTCTGAGAACATTGGGGACAGTGGCTTGGAAGGAGGTGTTCAGATGTGAGGTAATAGGACCAGCATAATCAGGTAAGAAATGAATCGGAAATAAAGCAACAACACAAAAGCTAGAGATGAGTTCTACTGCTATTGGAAAGGTAGCATTTCTCGGACTTGATAATCAATTGATTATCAAAGATAAGGGAGAAAGGAGGCCAGTTGAGCTCCCAGATGTGTATATTTAGCATATAAATCACCTCCTTAGTATATAGATCACCTCCACTGAATGCCTCATCTTTCTAATATCCCTGTCAGACTGGATACCAAGTTTGTCACTCTACCTAAAGGGGGGAAATAAATATTTATTGAAGGCCTGAATTTTTCCTTTTGCCCTACCTCTAAATTGAACTGTTGGGAATTTGTTGGGATAACATGTCAGAGCCATGACCAAGACTTCTGGGCAAGGACAGTGTTTTCAGGGTCCCCCAGCTGGTAAAAAAGGCTCACCTTCTCATGAGAAAAATGACGGCCTCCATTGATGACCTTGGTACTCACAGGCTGTTGGATCAAAGTCAAAGGTCATCAGGACTTTATACTGGGCTTAATCGGGAAAGGTATTCATCCAAAGTGTTTCAAAGCTATGTGTCACAAATGGAGAACACAAGTGCTAGTCAGTTGGGAACTGAGATTATTTTCAGAAAGACAGTATCAGGTCTGAATTCTGAAAGTCAGGATTAGGACAAAGTCGGAAATGGAGATCAAGACTGAGATCAGACGTGAGGAGATTGGAACATGGTGTTAAGACATGGGTCAGGACTTGCAGTTCAGGCGTGAGGCCAAGAAAAGAGAAAGGCTAGTGTCCTCTTGCAATCCACAGTTAGAAAATGTTGCAGCAGAACAATAGTTCACTTTAAGGTCATTTTTACAATCTAATTTTGACACATTTTAGATGATAATTCTAAGGATCTCTCTGTAAGGCTTAAGATTAGATAGCCTTGTTGGCATCAAAGGATTGTGCCTTCCAGATGGATGTATTTTTTTTTTTTTTTCAGATTTATTTATTTATGCATACAGGAACTGGGTTGTAAGCCAGAGGTGTGGGGGGTGAGAGGATTCACCACAGATACTGGGGAGTTGAACAGACAGATGTACTGAAATACTCCGCAGGGGAGCAGCAGGCGAGACAGGAATGGTCTGAGGAGCCATGTGGGTTGCTCCTTGGCCAGCCAGGGTGAACTCATGCTGTAGTGGCTGGCAGTAGCTTGATAGCGCTGTCTTTAACCCCTGCGCCACCAGGGAGGCCCCTCAGATGGATGTATTTAATAGAGACACCAATGAGACCCACTTAGGATGATCTCAGAGCTGGCATTATCCTTGAACACATTTCTTGTATATCTCTAACCCTTACATAATTATTTTCACTTCTGTTTTATTTACTGTACTTATCAGCAGAGGAATTTTTAGACATTTTATTATTTTATTATTATACATTTTATTATTTCTATTATAGTAAGTCCAGTCCCTAGCATACCTCTCTCCCTTCCACATTGTTATCAGACATGTCTACCAGAGATATAGGGACCCCAGTAGTATAGACCAACAAGTCAGTCATCACATTATAGTAGCCTGAGGATGGGCTGATTGCAGGCTTGAACTGGACTAGCCCAAGGAATCCAATCTAGTGGGTTAGCCATTACTGCAGGAATTTCTAGCTAACGGGCATGGTCAAAGTCGGGCAACTGCCCCTGTGGTGATTCTGAGTTGACTTTGTTAGGATTGGTTGCAGGAAAGCTTGGAACTAGAGGTACACACCGGTACGAAAGGTTTACCACTATCCTTTTGTATGCTCAGTCTAAAATATGCCTTAGGGGCCTCCCTGGTGGCACAAGGGTTTGAGCACAGCACTATGAGGCTATCCACGGCCTCTGCAGCACAAGTTCGATCCCCCGCTGGCCAGGTAGCTACCACATGGTGCAGCGGACCTCTCCTGTCTCACCCACTTCTCCCCTCAGCAGTGTGTTTCAGTCAATCCACCTGTTCTGTTCCCCACTCTGATCTTGGTGAATCCTCTCAACCCCCACACCTCTGGCCTATACCCCAGTTCTTGTATGAATAAACAAACCTTTTAAAATGAAATAAAATATGTCTTTACATTGGTAGTAATAGACCCTACTTGGTCCTTGGGATGGAACCCATCAGTTGGTGCCTGCCTGGGTCTATATTAACTCTACCCATGAGAGGAGCTAAGGGAAAGGAGCCAGAGGTTAGAGATAGATTAGCCTTTATTGCCTAGACAACAATGGCTGGTTTTCAACTCAATGTTCTAGAGCAGGGTTTGTTAACCTGGAGTGATGTATGGATCTTTTTTTCTTCTAACTTAATTTTCTAATCATTTTTCACTTATATACAGTTTTTTTTAAGTATAATGAGATTTATTTATAAATGAGAACAAAGTAACAATGCACATTATCTCAGAAGTCAAAAAAGGTGACCCTGATAGTACTGAATAATCTTTTATTTCTCTTCCAATTCAGAGTTACTTTAATTATAAAGATGAGAAGTCACTTTTATAACCTAAAATATTTACTTATTAAAACTATATTAACACTTTCGGGCCTCCCCTGGTGGTGCAGTGGTTGAGCACTGGGCTGCGAAGCTGCCCGCAGCCTCTGCAGCGCTGGTTCGATCCCCGGCCACCAGCGAGGGTCCCACATGGCACGCAGACCTCTTCTGCCGTGCCCACTGCTCCCCTCAGCAGTGTTTTCAGTCTTTCTGCTGTTTTGCTCCCCGCTCTGGCTCTGGTGAATTCTCTCACCCTCCCACGCTTCTGACTGTACCCAGTGCTTGTATAAATAAATAAATAAATCTTTAAAAAAAAAAACTATATTAACACTTTCATAAACAATACAAAATAAGATGAGACAAACATATGCGTTTATAGAACTGCATGTCAAGTCGTGTCAGATCCCTGTATAGGGAATTTCCAGCACAACCTTCATCTGCGAGGACACAGAGCAGTTCTTGTTTAGACATGCACATTCATCTATTCATCTAGCATGGTCAGCCCTCCACTTCTCGATGGTTTCCTTCTGCTATAAATGTGCATATCCAGTTGTCTGCTTCTTAGATCAGACATTTGTCTTCCTCATCCACCAGCCATTGGAGGATGACTAGGGCCACAGAGATGATTAATTTGATCCATTCTTGGTTGGGGGGAGGGTTTCCTGGTGGCCCTCTTCTATCATCATATCTGGAATCATATGAGTTTCCATGCCTTTTCTCTTTTTCACATCTTGCTGAAGCAGTTTTGAAAAATAAAACCACAAACTCAGCTATTTCCCAGAAGAAATGTGTCATCAAAGATAATCTCCATGGGGATTGACTCTGGCTGTCCAACATTTATCCATTCAAGATATAAACCATCTTGTTTCTTGTTTCCCATACCATAGAACCTTATGTTTTCCTTCTCTCAACCCACATTTTTGTTTGACTTTTTCTTATGTTTTTGTCTTGGATTTTTTTTTTAAAGATTTATTTATTTATGCATACAAGAACTGAGGTATAGGCCAGAGGTGTGTGGGGGGATGTGTGTGAGAGGATTCACCAGAGACAGAGTGGGGAACAAAACAGGCAGATTGACTGAAATAAACTGCTGAGGGGAACAGCAGGCGAGTCAGGAGAAGTCTGCTGTGCCATGTGGGTCACCTCCCTGGCCAAAGATCAAACGTGCTGTAGTGGCCACAGGTTGCTTCATAAGTTGTGTCTTAACCTCTTGTGCCACCAGGGAGGCCCTGGATTTTGTTATTTGAATGCTTGTCTAATCCTTCTGCCTACTTGCATCCCTTATATCATTTTGCACAATGTCTTGCAGCTCAGTAGAATCAAAGTAATAAACTCTTCTACCCTAGAGTTTTCCCAGAGCTCCTGGTCCAGTTCTCTGTACCTCTTAAGGATTCAAGTGGATGCTTATGAACAAGGCTGGGTGGCCCAGAGAGATTCAAGGTCCTGGTGTCTGACCTTCTGTCATCTTCTTTTTCTTGGCATATGGCAGTGTTTCAGGTTGCTTGCCAAAATCAGGGATGAACCCTTTCCCTGAGATAACCCTCATGTTGATTCTTTTAAAAACAGCCATGAGGCAGAAATTCCAGGTAACAAAAGATTCAGAGACCAGTCCAAGGGTTGTGCTACTGCCCCTTTCTTTATTCAAAATATATTTCAGGCCTCTCTGGTGGCGCAAGGGATTAAGTCTCAGCACTATGAAGCTATCAGCAGCCATGAAGCACAAGTCCAATCCCGGGCCCGGGAGCTAACCCACAAGGCGCCACAGACCTCTCCTGTCTTGCCCACCACTCCCCTCAGCAGTGTGTTTCAGTCTATGCACCTGTTCTGTTCCCCACTCTGTGTCTGGTTAATACTCTCACCCCCGACACCTTTGGTCTATACCCCAGCTCTTGTATGCATAAATAAAATAAATCTTTAAAAAAAAATTTCACAGCCTCCTTCTTAGTTTATCTCTTCTCTATCTTCGTGTATCCACAAATACTTACAAACCCATTCCTCTTTGTTGGGAGTGGGGGCGGGGGAGGGAAAAAGGGTTTGATACAGGCCTCTTTGGGGGCTAGTAAGAGCAAGCAGAACTCTATAACCTCTTTGAAGTGAGTTTGGGGAACAGGTTTCTTTCTGTTTCGCAGAAGTCATATCAGACAGCAAATTGGCAGTTTTTGGATAAGAATTTCTCATAAGAATTCTGTGATCTTTTTATATTATATGTTGCAATCATATGAAATGCATCTTTCTGAGAAATAATGCCTAACATAAAAATGCAAATGCCCTTTATGTTCTGTAAAAAAAATCCATCTTATGATTAGGACTGAGGGCTTTTAACCTTATGTGAACAAGGCTCGGGACATTTGATCTTTGCCTGGTCTCCTAAACTGCTGGAGTATGGGGCCTTTCTCAGAGTAGATACTTAAAAAAATGGATTTATGTTCCTATTTTTCCCAGTCTTCTTTTTTTCCCCCGCAGACTTCTCCTTTCTCCTCTACTCATTTCTCCAGTGTCTCTCTTCCTGTTTATCTTAGGCTAATCATTGGTGATCCATTGGTTCCTGGCCCTGCTTTAGCATGTTGCATCTCCCATCCCATTTTCCTTCAAGTTTGATCTGATTCCTTTGTGCTCTCGTAGTTTCTATTGCACTGCCGTAACCACACTTGACCACAAGACCATGAGACCTCCCAGAGTGGCCCATTGGGTGGCAGTGTTAGCAGGCTGAGGGCCCCTGGAACTGCACAGGCTCCAGGTAAACTTCCATGCTCTCAGCTTGCCTCAGTCTTAGCAGTGAACTCAAATGACCTTTGCTCGCTTTGGATGACAAAGGAAGTAATGGAGTTTAGAAATGTGCCGGTGGTGGGTGGGGGAGGGACTGGCTGAACCTTCCTGCTAGGCCTACAAGCCACAAGACCAAATAAGGGTGTGTGAACAGCCTCAGTCTGTATTAAAGTTCAGAGTGCAGTGTGCAAAAGTGGGACTCAGTTTTCAGAGAGATAAGCTATTACCCAACCCTGGTGGAATTCCAGCATCAGAGACTCTGTAACCAGCCTCTGCCTGTAGGTTTAGGTCTTGGGGGGGCGAGGGGGAGGGCAAGCATGGGGGGAAACCTGGGTACATAACCCTGGGAGAGGAAAAAAGAGGTGCTTTCTTTGCCAGAGCCTTATGTCTGAAGATACTGACAAGGCCACAGAGGATTTTCACAGAGCATTTCCATGAGTCTCCTGACAGGGTTCTAAAGAGTGCCGGTTAGGGTGAGTCATTAGAATGTGTAGAAAAGGGCAGAGTTTGGGGCTATTCAGCCAGTAGGAAAACAAATGTTATTTTTGTGAATGCTCACAGGCTGAGAGACCAGGCTTGTTTACTGAACACTAAGGTCTAGGGCAGGGCTGAGTTTGGGGCATTTTCCAGCAGTATTAACACTGTGTTTACTAAATACACTCCAGGGAAGGGGCTGTGAAGCTTGTAATTATACCAAAAGATTGGCAAGAATTTGATTTCCTCTGTTGTGGTTGATAGCTTCCAAAACACTAACCTCCTCCTCGGAGGTCTTCAGAGCCAAATGCAGTGCCGTCATCTCCATGAGGTGCTTCATATACTTCAACAACCACTGGCTGATGGCAGTGCCATGAACAAGCCACATTGCTGCTCCAGTCTGGAATTCTTCCGTCCTCCCTGGAGCTCTCTTCTTTCCCCAGCAAATTCCTTCTCATTCTGCTGCAAATCAAACCACCCCACTAGGCATTAAGCTTCTTGAGGGAAGGAACCCTGACTTGTATTCATGTTTATATCCTTAACTTTTAGCCCCAAACTTGGAGTTTAGTGTGTGCTTCATTGGATGGGTTGTTCAACCATTTCATTCTCTTTACGAACTCTGTTGTGGGTTGTGGGTGCAATTATGCCCTCCAGACCCCTCCTTCCAGCCATGGCTTTGCAGCTGGGTCAGACTGGTCCAGTTTCCTGCCTAGTGTGTACTTCTTTCTGCCCTGTGGTTTTCAGCTGTTGCTTAGTCTCAGGTACCCAGATTTTCTTAACCCTTAAGTACTAGAGCATTAGCACCCTGTGAAGATAAATAATTTTTTCTCCTCTTGGACAGACAGTTCAAAGATGCTTTTCATACAGTCCCATGGAATCATGCAGACAATGCCCATAAGTGGTACCAAGTCCATGAAGCCTCCTTGTGTTGGCTCTCCCTCCTTCACTGCTTCCCTCCCTGTGTTTCTTACTTCAACTCCCAGGGTCACACTTCCCAATAAAGTATGTACATGTAGGCCTTCATCCCAGGCTCTGCTTTCTGGGAAACCTAGCCTGGGACATTTGGAGATTGGATTAAATAGAGAGCTCTTTATTTAGTTCTTTTACACATTTGTTTTCAAAGGTCAATTCCTTTAAATATAGTTTTATTCTTTTCATAATGAATGTCATTCTTTTAGACTGAGAAATCCAAAACACAATTACAGCTTAATAACCTGATGGTTTTGTTGTTTTTTTTTTTTTTTTCTGTTTTACATGAACATTTCTTACCTTGGGCATATCTTGTATCTTCCATTTCATTGCTGTATTTTGAACCATGTTCAAAACTTTATCTTTACCATTTTTTTAAAGCCACAATTCAGGAAGTACGAGAAATTGCTCCCTGGTGGCAGAACAACAGATTTGTGGAACTCTCTGCCTGATGATTGCAGTGAAATTGCTATCTCTGCTTGAGTTGACTTTGACCTCTAGAAGTCTCTATTTCCTTAGAGTAAGTTTCTAGAAGCCTAGGGTCAAATGGCACAATAATCACATATGACCAAATTGCCTTGTCACTGAAATAGAGAAGTTTAAATGCATACCAGCAGTATAAACAGAGTCCCTCTCCCTTTCTCCCTGTGCCCTTTCACACACACAAACACACACATGCTTTAATTTTTAATTTCTTTGATCCAGAATATATGCTGGTAGTTTGCATTTTTTCCTTTGTAAGTTGCTTATTTTCAAATAATCCTAATAGACCTTTTTAATGTTTTAAATAGTCCTTCAGACGGCCTTTGTAAATCACCTTGGAAGTTCCACCTTTGTTCCCTGCTCACCATTGGTGGGTTCTTATCAGGAAAATCCACTTGGTTGATTTGAGATGTAGAGTGAAGGAGTGAAAAAAAACATGGGTCTCTAAATTAGAAAGTTTAGTACAAGGTGTGACTTGCTGTATATTTTAGCGAGTTTTATCATTGCTGAGTTGAGAGATCTACATACTGGAATTCTGAAAGGAGAGAGGCATGTCAAGTAAGGAAGATTCACCAACTGACTGATGCAATCCTTGATT
This sequence comes from Talpa occidentalis, assembly GCF_014898055.3. NCBI lineage: Eukaryota > Metazoa > Chordata > Mammalia > Eulipotyphla > Talpidae > Talpa > Talpa occidentalis. The sequence continues at coordinate 98,284,071 of NW_023605083.1, read as the reverse complement.
ATTCTCATTCTCAACTCTTTTGCGTTGTCATCTCTGCTTTTATAAGGCTAAATCTGGCCAGAAACTTGGGTACAGTCCACCATATCCATCTGTTTCAGCCAGAATTACTCAGCTTTACATCTTAGCAAACTTGTCCAGACACATCCCAGAGATTTCCATACTCTAACATTGCAATAAAAGCCCTGAAGGACCTTGCTAAATATTAAAAGTTTCTAGGAACTCTAATTTCCTAACTCTAAATTACTTTATTACTGGTTGCTGTAGGCTATATCAGAGCCAGAGTTGGGGAATCAAACAGCAAGAAACAGCTTAGAATGCAGGTCTGGGGCTGCAACATCCATTGCATGGTTAACATTTGCGTCAAGTGGAAAGAACAATGCCAGGTGTTCTTTATTTTTTTTAAAGATTTATTTATTTATGCATGCAAGAACTGGGGTATAGGCCAGAGGTGTGGGGGGGTGAAAGGATTCACCAAAGACAGAGTGTGGAGCAGAACAGGCGGATTGACTGAAATACACTGCTGAGGGGAGCAGTGGGCAAGACAGGAGAGGTCTGCTGCACCATGTGGGTCACCTCCCTGGCTGGAGATAGAAATCATGCTGCACTGAATGCGGATAGCTTCACAATGCTGGTCTTTAACCCTTTGTGCCACCAGGGAGGCTCCACCAGGTGTTTTTTAAAATGAAAAGCTTGACTACTCTTTGAGGCTTGACTGCTGCTTTAAGATCAACTTTGAATTATACACATGACTTCAAAGGAGAAGAGTTGGTCAACAAAATTGGAATCTTTGTAATAGTATATATTCCCAGTGAGCCAGCCCCATTAGTGTCTGTATAACACCACATATAATGCATGTAGTTCTTTTCTAGGCATGTCTTCACAACTGTAAAAGGGGGTAAATGATCTGGACTCTTCAGGGAGCTCATAAGAAAGTAGGTATCAAAATATATACATGAAGGCCTCCCTGGTGGCACAAGGGGTTAAGTCTCAGCACTATGAAGCTATCAGCAGCCACTGCAGCACAAGTTCGATCCTGGGCCAGGGAGCTAACCCACAGATGCAGCAGACCTCTCCTATCTGGCCCGCCGCTCCCCTTAGCAGTGTATTTCAATACATCTGCTTGTTCTGCTCCCCACTCTGTCTCTGGTTAATCCTCTCGCCCCCAACACCTCTGGCCTAAACCCCCGCTCTTGTATGCATAAATAAATAAATCTTTTAAAAAATATATATATATATGAAATTTTTAGAAAGATCAGAGCTCTTGATAGTACTTGTTAGTCTTTCTGATCAGCCTGTTAAATGCACAGGTCTCTTTCTCTCCCTTATAAAAACACTCCCTTGATGCTGAATTTCTTGCAACTTAATATACTTTCCACTTACTCTTCATAACAGGTTCTTAACAGAATTCTATATATGTTCCTTCATTGACCCCTGACTCAAATTACATTTCTGTGATTTTATCCCAAGGAAATATGGACAGATGCACACAAAAAATTATATATAAGGACGCTTATTACACCCTTATTACAATAACAAAAAGGGTAACCACCTAAATAATCAATACAAATGAGACTTTTAAAGAATTATGGCATATAAAATAAATCAGGTCTTTGTTAGGCAGCACACAACTGAAAATCACACTGTCAGGGTGGGAGGGGTAGTTGCATGCTTCAAGTCCCAGTAAGGGCCCTCCTTTTTTTCATTCTGTTGTGTCTCACTTTTATACCTAAGATTACTCCATGGGCCAACGTGGCTACTTCGTTCTAATCAACTCCTACAAACTTCAGCCAGCACGAAAAGGGACAGCACAAAGAAAAGTGGGGCAAAGGCCATTCACCAACTGTCTCTTTAGAATCCAAAGGCTGACTCACAGCACTTCTGTTTACATTCTGCTAGCTTGTTTATCTAACGCAGAATTGTTAATAGATCAGAGAAAAGAAGAAACTACAAAAGATTTCTTGCACTCAGGCTTTAAATTGATTAGGATTAAACTTTAGGCAAAGGACAACTCTGGTGGCATGTCTGAAAGGAGTCACTTTTTTTAAATATTTATTTATGATGACAAGAACTGGGGTACAGGCCAGAGGTATGGGAGGTGAGAGGATTCACCAGAGACAGAGTGGGGAACAGAACAGGCAGATAGACTAAAGTACACTGCTGAGGGGAGCAGCAGGCGAGACAGGAGAGGTCTGCTGCGCCGTGTGGGTAGCTCCCTGGCCAGGGATCAAACTAACGCTGCAGAGGCTGCTGATAGTTTCACAGCGCTGTGCTCAACCCACTGCGCCACCAGGAAGGCCCACTTTTTGTACATTTATCTCAAGTTTCCCAGCATCAACTTTTATAGTTTCCTATTTTGAAGGGAGGTTTGTCCCCTTGGGATGACTTGCTCCCCTCCCTACTTCATACACTTTTTTATCCCTAGTCTGTTCATAATGTTGCTATCTTCCAAAGTGCTTGTATGTTCTAACCCCACAAGGCTGCTATAATTGCCTTTGACTCAAATAGAGACAACTACTATCAACCAACTAGTGCCTAGTAGCCTCTTTACAGTGCCTTGCACATTGTAGAAGTTCAGTTATACACTGTTGCTTTTTATTTAAATAAATTGTTCTTTGACTTGAATTATAGTAAGTACTACATGAGAAGTAGAAGAGTAAGACATCAGTCTACCTTCATATTTTGATTTTAGGTAGGGAAACACACAAAATAATAGAAAATAATAGATTACTATATCTAATTAGGTACTAAGTGGAGGGTCAAGCCATAGTTGACAGAATAGTTCAGTAAGGTTCCTAAATATAAGGAAGGTATAAAGAATTTGGCTAGAGAGATCTAGCCTTTGTCCTTGGCTTTTGTGTCATGCCTGGTAGCAATGTCTTTATTTGGGGTAGGTAGATCTTAAGGTGGGCACTTAGGGCCATGCAGTATCAATCTACAGGGAGGCTAAAACCAACCTCATGGCCAATCACTCAATCAATCATGCATATTAATGGAACCCCAATAAAAACCTTGAAAAACCAAAGCTCAGGTGAGCTTCCCTGGTTGGCAATACTCCAGGTATAGCCTGGGACTATCTCATTTTGATAGATGACACATCTCATGCCCATGTGGCACGGAACTCAGGCATTCTGTCATCCTGCCTGCTGAGCCCTCTACCACATCACCTCTGATAACTCTGGAGCACTTTATCATGAGCAGTACTCCATCCTTGTGCTTCTGGGGTGGGGCTGTTTGTTAACCCTTGCCATGTCTCCCTTCCCTGAGCCTTGAGTCCTGCTTGCCAGCAGTGGCCTCCATGTCCTTCCCTACAGAGGAAGTAGTAGTCCCTCCCTACTATCCTCTGGACCCACGCAACCAGTGGACTACTGATGAGCTGCAGATCAATCTGGCAGGGATCTCTGCTCCTGAGATCAGCGATTGGAGGTGGGGGGGTGTTGCTAAATATCTTGGCTTTGCAGTCAGGAGACCTGAGTTAATTAATTTATTTTTTTCCTTTATTAATTTTTTTTTTATTTTCTTGTATCATTGTTCATTTTTTTGACAGTATTTGCTTTTCCCACTCAGTTGTAGCCTTTCTAGTTCTCCCACCACCATAGTACCCGTGATTCATCACCAGAGTCCCTTGTGCTCTTCCCTCTTCTGTTTTTACCCCCTTCTCGCTCCCTGCCCTGCTGTATGCCTCAGATCTATAGTTTGCCTGCAAGTTTTGTCTCCCTCCCCCATTCCTCCTACAAGTGAAACCAGCCGATATTTTTCTTTTTTCTTCTGGCTTATTTCACTGAGCATAATCCCTTCCAGCTCCCATCCATGTTGCTGCAAATGGCATGAGTTTATCTTTTTTGATTACTGAGTAGTATTCCACTGTGTTATGTATATCACATCTTGATCCATTCATCTGTTTTTGGGCATTTAGGTTGTTTCCATTGCTTCGATATTATAAATAGTACTGCAGTAAACACAAGAGAGCAGGAAGAAACCTTGGTTTAAATCCAATGCTCACAACTTTGCAAGCAAGCTACCTCATCTGTAAAGCAAGCAAGCTACCTCATCTTTGTACTTTTTATTAAGGTGCTATTAGTATTACTCTTACAAAAATACCTATCATTCTGCCTTGTGTCCAGATTTCCAGTTTACCCCTGGATCTCCCTAAATTGTCAGCTGAGCCTTATCTCATTGATGCGTTTCTTCCCTTCAGTAATAAGCACTAAGCTCCAGAAGTGTGTTGCATCAATTTCTAGTTGAGCCATGTTTCTAAATCTTATCTATTTAACTGAAATCTAGATACTTAAAGGTAGACCCCACCCACGCACACAATTCCTATCACAAAACTGGCACACTGCCACAGCCTATGGAGTTCTCCCCAGGGAGAAGTTGTTCAAAGGGAGAAGTTAGCGCCTGATTCAAAATGGTGTTCAAATTGTGCTTCTCCCTCCCAGGGACTTCCCAGATGACCCAGATGTACAGTGGGACACAGATCGTGTGGCCAGTATCCTTCTACGGCACATAGAAGTGAATGACATCAACCTGGTAAGGAGACACTCTCCCAGAATGCAAAGCCCAGGGTGCCAGCACACCTGTGTAGTGTCCACCTTACCTCTGCCAGTCCTTCTCAAGGGCCACTCTAAAAGGAGGCCAAAACCTCCAGTGCACTCCCTTAAACCTACTCAGGAACAAACATACCTTTTGTGAGACTGAGTAACTAAAATATCAGCGCTCTTGTAGAGGAAGAGGTTTTTTCCAAACTGTCCTCTAACCCCTCACTCCCCACCTCTGTCCTGAACCTAAAAACGCAGGTCCCCAGGAGCCTGTGGTGTGATTCTTATTTATACACAGCCTCACCTTTTACCAAGCGTTTTCACTTTTAGAGGTAAACATTGTTTTAATTCTTATTTTACATTGAAAAAATTGAGGTCTCCAGAGTCTGAGTAGCTAATCCAAGTAGGCATGTGGTGAAGCTAAAATTGTAAGCCTCCATTTCTCACTCCAAATAACATGAGGATAAGTTCATCACCCACTATAGGGAGGACATTTGGGACATTTGGTCACAGTTAGAGCAGTAGTGGAGATTTACATTTACTTGCAGAGATGGCCAGGTCTGGGGACACCTATCTCAGCTCTACTGGGATCCACTGGACTGGCCCTCCCCAGTGGTTGATTTTAAGGCTTCCAGGAAAGCTGTCTACCTCTAAAGTAATAAATTATTATAACAGTAATCCTTAATGGGTTAAAACCTAAAGTTCCAACAATTTAAAGCCTTAATCTTTTAGTTTAAGTTTTGATCAATCCTCATTGAAAAATTAATCCTGCTGGCAGAGATCATGTTAGACTTTTATCACTGAAGTCCCTGAGTAAACTGATTTATTAGACCTTTCTTAAGAGCAGATTTTCACTGAACTATTGAACTGTCCACACAGGCAGAAAGGGGGTACCTGACCCTTCTAGGACTCTTCACCATCTTGTTCTGTGCACTGGCTTCATTGTTTTTTCCTGACTGGAAAAGTGGTGATCAGCAGCTTACACCTCTCAGCTTTACCTTCCCAGAGGGCTGAGTATGAAGCCATTTTCAGCCCAAGAATTTAGAAGTCAAATGTCCAGCCCACTGTCAGAACTTCTCGAAGCTCTACAATCTAGACAGGTAGACAGAGCTGGTCTTCAGGGCCAGCCTGAAGTAAAGCAGCAGGTCGGTGAAGTGTGCTGCACTACCCCTTCTTACGCCATTTTCCCACGGTAGTGGTTTCCTCAGGACCTGTCCCCAAATAAATAGTTTCTTTCCTTCCCTGTTTTAGTGCATAAGAATGGCTGATCTCCCCAGTAATACCTGCTTGCAGGATTAACTCCCATCTTCCTTAACTTGGCCCCTTTGTTCTGGCCCTTGTTTAAGTCTAGTGAACAGGACTTAAGTCCAAGGACTTTAAGTCCTTGCTGAGGGGCCTTCTTTTTTAGCTTATGTTCCACCTGGCTTTGGCTTTGAATAGCCAGGGAGGAACTTTTTTTTTTTTAAATTTACAGTCACTGTTTTTTCCAAGATTTATTTATTTTATTTATACAAGCACTGGGTACAGTCAGAAGCGCGGGAGGGTGAGAGAATTCACCAGAGCCAGAGCGGGGAACAGAACAGGAACACTGACGAAGTACACTGCTGAGGGGAGCAGCGGGTAGCAGGAGAGGTCTGTGCGCCATGTGGGACCCTCGCCGGTGGCCAGGGATCGAACCGGCCCTGCACAGTCTGTGGGCAGCTTCGCAGCCCAGCGCTGAACCACTGCGCCACCGGGGAAGGCCCGGAACTTTAAAGCACACACTGCTGTGCATGCCATGCCTGCTCTCTTCTGAGTTTTCAAAGTTTGTGTCCAAGAAACACAGGCCTGCTTAAGATAAGATTGTCTTCTCCAAGAAGCCTTCCCTGACTTCTTCAGTCCCCTTTAGGATGAACAACTACTACTAGTGCTTGTTGTGTGCCTTACATCTTTTATCCTTTAAGGACAGGCCGTGTCTTGTGAACAAGACTGTAAGGTCCTTAAAGGTATGGAGTATAATGTGGCATCTAAGTATCTCTAAGAATTGGCCCAAGCTCCAGAGAGTGCTCATCACAAAACCATAACTGACAACACCTTGCTTAGAGATCTTTCCTAGCTATTTACATCCGGGGTTCCCCCTCTGAAGGAGAGACTTTACTTTTTTTTTTTTTTTTTTAATAATAAATTTTATTGTTATATTCCCCATACAATTGCAGCCCCCCCATTCTGACCCCAATCCCTCCCCTCCCGCCCCCACCCCCCTAAAAGTGTCTCTGGTTCATAGTTTTTTGTTGATTTTGATTTTCACTTTCTTATAGTTATTCAATTTCCTGGTCCCTTATTTAAGTTTTCTAGATTCCTGCTATGAGTGAGACCATCCGGTATTTTTCTTTTTCTTTTTGGCTTATTTCGCTGAGCATGATCCCTTCCAGCGCCATCCATGTTGCTGCAAATTGCATGTGTTTATCTTTTTTGAATGCTGAGTAATATTCCATGGTATATATGGACCACATCTTCTTGATCCAGTCATCTATTTTTGGGCATTTGGGTTGTTTCCAAAGCTTAGCTATTGTAAACAGTGCTGCTATAAACATAGGGGTGCAGGTGTTCTTTGGAATTGATGTTTCTGTGTCCTTTGGGTAAATACCTAGGAGTGGAATTGCTGGATCATATGGAAGCTCTATGTTTAGTAGGTCCAGAAATCTCCACACAGCTTTCCACAGTGGTTGGACCAGTTTGCACTCCCACCAACAGTGCAGAAGAGTTCCTTTTTCTCCACACCCTCGCCAGCATTTGTTGTTGCTAGTTTTTTTAATATGTGCCATTCTCACTGGTGTAAGATGGTATCTCATGGTAGTTTTGATTTGCATTTCCCTGATGGCAAGTGATGTTGAACATTTTTTCATATGCCTGTTGGCCATTTGCATTTCCTCTTCAGAGAAGTTTCTTTTTAGCTCTTCTGCCCATTTTTTGACTGGATTATTTTCTTTGTTGTTGTTGAGTCTCATCAGCTCTTTGCAGATTTTTGTGATCAGTCCTTTATCATTAGTGTTGGGTGCAAAAATGTTCTCCCAGTTGGTGGGGTTTCTCTTTGTTTTTGTTATTGTCTCTTTTGCTGTGCAGAAGCTCTTTAATTTGATGTAGTCCCAGCTGTTTATCTTTGCCTTCACTATCACTGCTTTGGGTGATGTGTTTGTAAAGATGTCTTTGATGTGCAAATCACGTAGTGTTTCGCCTATATTTCCTTCTATATAGTTTATGGTTTCAGGTCTTATGTCTAGTTCTTTAATCCATTTTGAGTTGATTTTTGTGTATGGTGTGAGGTAGTGGTCAAGCTTCATTCTTTTGCATGTAGCGACCCAGTTTTCCCAGCACCATTTATTGAACAAACTTTCTTTGCTCCAATGCATAGTCTTTGCTCCTTTGTCAAAGATTAGTTGACCATAAATCTGTGGGTTTATTTCTGGATTTTCTATTCGATTCCATTGGTCTGTATGTCTGTTCTTGTTCCAATACCATGCAGTTTTGATGATTATGGCTTTGTAGTATAGTTTGAAGTCTGGGAGTGTAATGCCTCCATTCCCTTCTTTTTTTTTCAGGAGAGCTTTGGCTATTCGGGGTTTTTTGTGATTCCATATGAATTTCATCAATAATTGTTCTATTTCTTTGAAGAATGACATTGAAATTTTGATTGGAATAGCATTGAATCTGTATATTGCTTTTGGAAGGATGGCCATTTTAATAATGTTATTCTTCCAATCCACGAGCAGGGATGTCTCTCCATTTCTTTGTGTCTTCTTCTATTTCTTTTAACAGTGTTTTATAGTTTTCTTTGTATAGGTCCTTTACCTCTTTTGTTAGATTGATTCCCAAATATTTGATTTTTTTTGTTTCAATAACAAAAGGGATGGTTTTTTTGATTTCTTCTTCTTCAGATTTATTGTTTGTGTATAGGAAGGCTACTGACTTTTGCGTGTTGATTTTGTATCCTGCCACTTTACTGAACTGATTGATGAGTTGAATTAGCTTTTCTGTGGAGTTTTTGGGGTTCTCTATGTATAATATCATATCGTCTGCAAATAGTGATAGTTTGACTTCTTCTTTTCCTATTTGGATTCCTTGGATGTCTTTCTCTTGTCTTATTGCCCTGGCTAGGACTTCCAGTATTATATTGAAAAGCAGTGGTGAGAGTGGACATCCTTGTCTTGTTCCAGATCTTAATGGAATTGCTTTCAGCTTTTCACCATTGAGAATGATACTGGCTGTTGGCTTGTCATAGATGGCCTTTATGATGTTGAGGTATGTTCCTTGTATCCCAAGAATTTCAAGGGCTTTTATCATGAATGGGTGTTGCACTTTGTCGAAAGCTTTCTCAGCATCTATTGATATTATCATATGGTTTTTATATTTCTTTTTGTTGATGTGTTGGATAACGTTGATTGATTTTCGGATGTTAAACCATCCTTGTGTCCCTGGAATGAATCCTACTTGGTCGTGGTGAATTATCTTATGGATACATTGTTGGATTCTGATGGCTAAAATTTTATTGAGGATTTTTGCATCAGTGTTCATTAGGGAGATTGGCCTGTAGTTTTCCTTTTTTGTGTTGTCCTTGTTCGGTTTTGGTATTAGTGTAATGTTGGCTTCATAGAACGTGTTTGGTATTGTCCCTTCCTTCTCAATTTTTTGGAGGAGTTTGTGAAGGATAGGCACTAATTCATCTCTGAATGTTTGGTAGAATTCATTTGTAAATCCATCAGGTCCTGGGCTTTTGTTTTTGGGGAGGTTTTTGATTACCATTTCAATTTCGCTAATTGTAATTGGTCTGTTTAGGTGTTCTATTTCTTCTTTATCTAGCTTTGGGTGATTGTAGAGTTGTAGGAATTTGTCCATCTCCTCTAGATTGTTAAACTTGTTTCCATATAACTGTTCATAGTAGTTACTGATTATTCTTTTGATTTCTGCTGTGTCCGTTGTGATTTCTCCTCTTTCATTGATGATCCTGTTTATTTGTGCTTTCTCCCTTTTTTCCTTTGTGAGCCTGGCTAGGGGTTTGTCTATTTTATTGATTTTTTCAAAGAACCAGCTCTTGGTTTCATTGATCTTTGGATTGTTTTTTTAGTTTCAATTTCATTTATTTCTGCTTTGGTTTTATTATTTCTTTTCTTCTACTGGTTTTGGGGTTTTTTTGTTGTTCTTTTTCTAGATCTTTGAGCTTCGAGATTAGGTTGTTTCTTTGAGTTCTTTCTTGTTTCTTGATGTGAGCTTCTATTGCTATATATTTTCCTCTTATTACTGCTTTTGCTGCATCCCATACATTTAGGATATTGGTGTCCTCCTTGTCGTTCAATTCAAAAAATTTTTTAATTTCCTCTTTGATCTCCTCATTAGTCCAGTGGTCTTCCAGTAGTGTGGTTTTTAATCTCCATGAGGTAGGAAAGTTCCTTGCCTTCTTTTTATGGTTTATTTCTAGTTTGATGCCTTCATGGTCAGAAAAGATGGTTGATATGATTTTAATCTTGGTGTATCTGTTGATGTTTGTCTTGTGCCCCAGTATGTGATCGATCCTGGAGAATGATCCGTGTGCGCTTGAGAAAAATGTGTACTCCGTTTTTTTGGGGTTTAGTGTTCTATAGATGTCTGTTAAGCCCAATTGCTCTAGGTCCTTATTTAGAGCTTTGGTTTCTTTACTTATTTTTTGTCTTGTTGATCTATCCATTGTTGATAGTGGTGTGTTGAAGTCTCCCACTACGTATGTGTTTTCTCTGATGTCTGTTTTCAGAGAGGGCAACAGTTGTCTGATATATTTTGGTGCTCCTTCGTTTGGTGCGTATATGTTAATGAGTGTTATTTCTTCTTGAAATATTGTCCCCTTGATCATAATGTAGTGACCATTGGGGTCTCTTTTTATCTTTTTGAGTTTGAAATCTGTTTTATCTGATATAAGTATAGCTGTTCCTGCTTTCTTTTTTGGTCCATTTGCTTGTAGTATTGTTTTCCATCCTTTAACTTTGAGCCTATTTTTATCTTTTGTAGCTAAGTGTGTTTCCTGTAGACAGCAAAAGGTTGGGTTTTGTTTCTTAATCCAGGCTGCAACTCTGTGTCTTTTTATTGAAGAGTTTAGTCCATTTACATTTAGAGTTAATATTGATATGTTAACATCTGTATTTGCCATTGTGTTTGTCTTTCCTTTGATTTTATTTATTTATTCTTTTAATAACTTTTTTTTTTTTTTTTGGCCTTCTTTCATTGTTATTCGTCCCTCTGAGGTTCTGGCTTTAGGACTCCTTGTAGTATTTTTTGGAGTGGGGGTTTAGTTGCAATGAAATTCCGGAGTTTCTGTTTGTCTGGGAAGGTCCATATTCTTTCTTCAAAGAGGAAGGAGAGCTTTGCGGGATAGAGTATTCTTGGTTGGCATCTGTTTTCTTGGAGTCTGTTGACTATGTCCCTCCACTCTCTCCTTGCCCGTAGTGTTTCTTCGGAGAAGTCTGATGTCAGCCTGATTGGTTTTCCTTTGAATGTTATCTGTTTCTTCCCTCTTGCCAGCTTCATTATTTTTTCCTTGTCCTGGATTCTTGGGAGCTTTACTATTATGTGTCTTGCTGTATTTTTTCTTTCGTCGTGGAAGTTTGGTGTTCTTCTTGCTTCTTGTATATCAATTTTCAGCTCCTTCTTCACATTTGGGAAGTTCTCTTCAATTATCTCTTTGAATATTTTCTCTGTTCCTACTTCTTTCTCCTCTTGAAGGAGAGACTTTAAATTTGAACTGTTCCTTCCAGAAGAGTACCCAGTATCAACCATTAGCGTAAGAATGTGTTTAGATATTTTGAAAGAGCAGTGGTCCCCAGCACTGCAGATTTACACAGTTCTGCTATCAATCAATCAATCCAGGCTTTGTTAAGTGCTTCTAATCCAGAGGTCCATTAGCAAATGATATAGGGCAGCAGTGGAAGTCCAACAAAGCCCAAGCCATGGAAACAGCTAGAGCACGGACTAGGCTACATGCCATGAATACTATTTAAATCGATCTGATCATCAAGTATGCATCATTTCTCCTGTTCTGCCAAGACTCCTTCCTTCTTTCTTTGTATTTAATGGACAGTCTTAGAAACACAGAATAATAACCTAGGCATCTTCAGTCCTCTGGTGATTAAATGCACATTAGCAAATCTGTGTCTTGCCCTGATACACTGTTGTAAAGCCTGAGCAGAGGCTAGGAATATCATCTGGATTGCTGCAAAACATTTAAAAACAGTCCCCGCTCTCTGCTTGTATTCAGCTCCCCCATCATGGCTTCAGTATAAAGCACTGTGAGTGGAGGTAGTTGTCAGGGTTAGCTGCAGGGGTGTTTTTCCTTATTGTTATTTGAGGAGTGGTAAGCAGTTTTGTTTTGTTTTTTTTTTTTTTTTTTCAATTTTATGGGTTCCTTTCCCCTTTCTATGGTGATCTAGTTGCACTAGTTAAAAACAACTAACCATTCTCTAGAATATCCTCTCTATTCCAAGCCTACCTTTATTTAGACATCATAAGTAGACAAGCTTGATTGTTTGAACCAAAATGGGAACATTGAACAAATGTTTAATAACATTGTGACTTTGCTGTCACATGTAACGTCCTCCCTTCAAAAAATAGCTTGTGACCATTTTGCATGACTTGTCTGGATATTTTCATGATCTTATGTTTTAGCAAAATATATTTTGTTATTCTTTTTTTTTTTTTATAGAGGCATTTTATTTATTTATTTATTTACTTGTTTTGTTTTGTTTATACATGCACTGGGTACGGTCAGAAGTGCGGGAGGGTGAGAGAATTCACCAGAGCCAGAGCGGGGAGCAGAGCAGGCAGAAGGACTGAAGTACACTGCTGAGGGGAGCAGCGGGCGGCAGGAGAGGTCTGCGCGCCATGTGGGATCCTCCTCCAGTGGCCGGGGAGCAGCCAGGTATCGAACCGGCGCCGCAGAGGCTGCGGGCAACTTCGCAACCCAGCGCTCAACCGCTGCGCCACCGGGGAGGCCCCTATTTTGTTATTCTTAAAAAAAGAAAAAGGAAAGGCTAATAGTGGATCTCCACCCTGCTGATTCCATTCCCGGTTCCAGGACCCTTTTGTCTATATTCCCTGTCACCTTCTTTCCGTGAGGACAGCTTGCCCATTCCTGTCACCCTGAACCAACCACGCCTATTCCTTTTTTCTGAGTTCTTGCTTTCTTATTTTCTTTTATCATTCAAACTATCTATTGTTATTGTTACTAAAACTATTCTTTGGCTTTTTATATTCCTTCTGTGCAGAAATGAAATGTTGCTACCTAGATTAAGTTCATAGTTAATAAACAGATTTGACATATCTGTGAAAATGAAAACAGAGGTAGCCTGTGAATAGATACACTTCTGTGGAGTTAACTCCAGGGCATGTGGACATTACCCCTCAAAGCTTTTGTGCCCTCAGTATGGCATGAGGTAAAGAGACAAATTAAACAGGTGACATCTACATGATCACAGCAGCTAGCCAGGGAAATTTATTGTGCTAATGGCTCACAGATAAGAACAAAGATATTCTGAACCTGGGTTTCTCTCATGCTGAATTCCACTCTGTTCCAAGGCCAGGAACAAGAGTAAATAGTAAAACCCAGGGAAATAGTCTCTACTCAATCAACCAAACCAAGAGTCACACACCAATGGTCTGTTTCAAAGTCAGTTCAGATATCCTAAACATTTGAAAAGCTTCATGGTTCTGCATCTCCTTTACTTCCCAAGGGGATGGGAATGACTACGTGAATGTGAGGCAGTATAGTAAGTATTCAGACAGGGATCAGTGAAAACCCTATATTTCTCTACAGGTGGTGACTTTCGATGCAGGGGGAGTGAGTGGCCACAGCAATCACGTCGCTTTGTATGCGGCCATGAGGTAGGAGTCTCCAGGTGTTGGAAGTGGGAGAGAGTTTGTTCTCAAAAGCACTTTTGTATTCATTATCTGAACCCCATGAAACTTCCTATTGAGTTATTAGAGAGTGAAAACACTGACCATTGCTCACTGCACCTCACCATGTCCCCCCTGTGAGAAATCTCTCACAAATCTTGTGTTTGGTCTCTCACCTCCTAAACAGCTAAGGCTTTTTACCCCACAGATAGAGCAAAAGGGGTAACTGATTTTATTTCTTTCTTTGCTTTGGTCACAGAAAGATTTCGGGCCAGTCTGCACCCCTTTGAAGCACATGTATAAAACTTTAAGGATTGAATTCTGTGAATCACTGTGCCTCCTGGCTTCATCTTCTTTCTCCTCTATTTCTCACTTACCTTGTTGTCTTATTCTGTATCTGCTATGCACCATCTTAAACCTTTCTTTGGGGGGAAGTATACATACAGAACATGGAGAACATAACATTTGTTTTTCACAGTCACCCTATTTTACAGAGATGTAGCTGCATTTTATCATTAAGAATAAAATTGAACCTCAAAGATATGAGTGACTTAGTCAGAGTCATACAAACATATGCCGTGTTTCCTGTCTTTAGAAAAGTGCTTTTCCTGGGCACAATGAGCAGCAATATAGTGGGCCCAGTCTAGCTACTGAGGAAGGAATGGGGCAACTTGAAGTGAAGGACTTATTTTATAACCTTCTAAAATATGCCCAATATTAGACTGAAGCGGGGACATATGTGAAGTTGGAAAGGACCTTACCTACTATTAATTTCAGCCACCTTACTTAATTGACACAGTAGATTGCCCAGCGCTACCAGGCTGCACGAGGGTAGAGGCAGGAATGCAATCCAGGAATTCTAGGTGCCTATTCACTATTCTATCTGCTAACTGAGAACACCACTCCAGTATTAGGATCCTCCGGTCTTGTCCCTAAGTTGTATGTCACTTACTAGAAGATGCTAGAAATTATTACTTGTGAACTCTTTCCTGACAGTTGTTTCCTTGACTGTGGAAATTCCCAGGAGAGCATGTGTGCCAGGAAAAACAAATCAAACATCACAGAACCAGGGAACACACATGCTGACCATGCGTGACATAGTTGTAGGAAGCATTTCTTAGAAGGAGCTGGCATTCCATTTCTAGGCCCAAAGCAGTTTCCCTGCTTCTGAGCAGGCTCAGCCTGTCTCCATAGCACAGGTGCTTTCTCCATAGCAGACCCCAGGCCTCCACCCACCCACACATCTGCAGGACCTTAGTGGTCCTTCCCACTATGCACCTGGCAAGTGGAAGTCCCTTAGGTTCCCAACAAGGGGGTAAGGCTTATCTTCTGGGCCACCCCTCCCTTAACCCTCTCTGGACTTAGCTCCATTTGTGACCGCACTGCCCTCCTCAGTCTGGGCAGCTGCTCCCCACCCCATCCTGAGGCTTCAGGCATTAATGCTTAGGGGGAAACATGTGTTTCCCTTGTATAAGGATTCATATCTATCTACTTCCCCTCTTCTTCCTTCCCTCTCTGCCTGCCTGCTACTCCCAAACTACTAAAATTGTTTTCTCCACAATCACTTTCTGGCGGCTAAGGTCCCTAGGTTTATTTTGGGCCTTACCAGTCTATAGCATTTGACCCTGACTGCCACATGCTGCTTTGACTTGTCTTGGTTAGCTTGTCCTCCCTCCTCTGTCCCCTCTGGCCTTTTCTCAGTTTCTTCCAGACTTCCCTCCACCAGAAGACCCTTCCATACTCCTGTTCCTAGCATTCCCTCCCCAGCCCCAGGCTCATCTCAGTATAGATTCCCCCATGGATTCCATATTTTAAGTGTGATTTCCAGGTGTCTGTCTCCAGAGCTCCCCTCTCTCCTTAACTTATATCCTGCATTCCCAACTATTTCCATCGAGATCCTCACCACCTCAAACTTGGAATATTCCCAGGGCTCTACCCAGAGTGCATGTCTACCCAGAGTGCACCTCTGACTGCAGGATCCCAGAAACTGTTTTCAATATTTCCTATTTCTCAGGGCTCTGCTAGGGAGTTAAGCCTGTAAGTTTATCAATTCTTCTCAACTTCTCTTTTCTGCTCCAAAAAATCGCTTTTCATATGAGTATGTACATCTGTGGGATGGGGGTGAGGTGAGAACTATCTACCTATACTTCTCCACCCCTCAAATCATCACTGTGGGACCCCTCACCCCTCCTCACCATATAGTGAACACACAATGGCCTTTACTGCCAGAGGTGGCAGTGGAGGAGGTCAAAAAGGAGAAAGGAACTATCAGGTAAGAAATATCAATAAATATTTTTAAATACTTTCCCATCATACTTACAATTTCAAAAGAAAAAAACTTTGAGGAGTGATTGACGAGCCTCCAGATGGGCTGTCCCTGGCTAAGGTGTCCTTGGCCTAGCCTGGTCTCTTCAGCTGTAACCAGAGGTATGGAATTCCAGAAATCTATATGGTGATTTAGGCAAAAGAAAGTATCTAGGAACCTATATGGAGGACCATAGGGTGTGGTGGGCCTTACCCTAAAGGCCCTTCTTATTACCTACAAAGGAATTCTTTCTTTTACACATTCATCCTTTCTCTCCTCCAGGACCCTGCACTCAGAAGGGAAGTTACCTAAAGGTAAGGCCTGGCCCCTTTGTAAAAGGCTGGTAGTTTCTATCCCTCTAAGAAATTTTTTGGGGTGAAATTTATAAATATACAGAGAGCTGCCCCAGACCAAGCAGAGGTGGGGGGTGGGTGAGGGAGCAGAGCATACTCTTCCAAACTCAGCTCAGGGTGCCCATTGGTTCAGGCCCCAGGTCTCAGAATGAGGTTATATCCATTGGGAAGTGCCCTGCTAGAAAAGGCAGCCTCCAGGTATGGAGGCCAGGTATGTTAGTCAGGGTTCTCCAGAGGTACAGAACCAATAGATTATGTAGCTCGCACGTAATTGTGTATATATATATATGCACACGCACACACACACATATAAAGTAAACCTCCATATGTGTGCTATCTACCTAATAAGGAATTGGCTCATGTAGTTATGGAGGATAAGAAATCCCAGGGTCTGCTGTGTACAAGCTAGAGACCCATGAGAGCTAGTGATGTAATTCAGTCTGATTCAAAAGGCCTGAGAACCAGAAGAGCCAGTGGTGTAAATCCCAGTCTAAGTACAGGAGATGACCAATATTCTGGTTTAAGATATTAGGAAGAAAAGAACAAATTTTCCCTTCCTCTGCCTTTTCTTCTGTTTAGGCCCTCAATAGACTATATAATGTCCATCTACATTGGAGAGACCAATCTGCTCTCCTGAGTCCTCCAATTCAAATGCTAATCTTATCTGGAAGCACCGTCACAGACACACCCAGAAATATTGTTTATAGTTGAACATACATGAATTTATCTGGGTACTTCCTGACCCAGTCAAGTTGATACATGAAATTGTCACACAGGGCCTTGCTCCCTCACTTGTCTAGATTTCTCAGTCTTTCTACCTCTGGAATTCTTTCATTCTGCTATCCAAACTCACAGCCCACCCCACTCCCACAAATAATTAGACATCTTATTAATGATGGGTGCTTGTTGGGTTAATCTGCTTGAGTTAGGAGCTCTTTCTGACCTAAAGGAAGGTGTCTGACCATGGCCATTTACTGCATGACAGCCATACTTAACCTCTCCATCCAGTGGAGATAATAAACATCCTCACAGGAGTGATATGGAACTTAAACAAATGAAGACATAAGTAGTGTGTGCCCTTTCTGAGTGGGTTTATTGAGCTTTCCAAGCTGTGAGGTCTTTGGAATGCAATTATAGTTCATTTGATTCTTTAATCAACCCTGTGAGACAGGCACACACTCAACAACATTTTACAGATGAGAAACTGAGGCTTTGGGAAAGCCCCTTAGCTTTTCCCCAAGCCTCAGTTCTTTAGTAACTTAGCAGGAAACAGTATAACTTTCAGTATAAAAGTTTCTGTCTCCACCCAATTTTCCTCGGTCTTGAGGTAGCCAGATCCTGACTTCTAGCAACCCACCCTTTCTTGCTAGGGCATCTAGCAGGTAGAGGGCAGCCAACCAGATCTTCTATGACCCTTTCACTCCTGTCCATGAGAAAAATAGGCAGAGAGCAGCTCAGATGCCAGAGTCTGCTGGCAACTCCATGGTCACCACCCTGCCCTAAGCCCCAAGAGACAGTAAAGAGAGAGAGAGAGAGAGAGAGAAAGAGAGTGTGTGTGTGTGTGTGTGTGTAGCAGGAAAACTGCTTGGAAGCAACAAGATCTTTTCCTTCTCCCCTCCCGGCAACTAGGGTGCTCTGTGCTCACGCTTCAGTCTGTGAATGTGCTGCGCAAGTACATCTCCCTTCTGGACCTGCCCTTTTCTCTGCTTCATACCCAGGATGTCCTGTTTGTCCTCACCAACAAGGAAGTAGCACAGGCCAAGGTGAGGATTGCAAATTCCTGGACACCCCAACTCCACATCTGTGCCCCAGACCCTCTTATTCTCAAAATCCTGCCTCTGTAGAAGCCTTAATAATGTGCTGATTGTGGAAATACATAAAAACCTCAAGAAGAAAATTAAAAAATAAAAATTACCTGCAATTCCACCAACATTGTTAACATGTTGGGTCCTCACTATAAAGAATATTAATATCTTATAAGGATACATATAAATGTATATGTACATGTTTTTAATGGGATAACAGTGCCTACTATTTAAAGCTTTCTTTAAGAACATATTATGGCCATTTTCTCCTATGCCATTAAGTATTAGACTTATAATGGCTGCCCATTATTCTACTGTATTGGAATAATATACTGTGTTCATATTGTTGTACATTGGAACACTGGATATATTGTATATCACAAATCCCTTATTGTGGACATTTTAACTTACCATTTTTTCTCTATCACGCATGGAGCAGTGCTCTAGCTTGAGCCCAAAAGGAATTCAGGCCCGCCAGGAATCTCTGTAAAGAGCCAGTGGGGTAGACCACTATTTTCTATTGAGGAAAAGCTAGACCTAGTGAGGCCCACAGACACTCTTAGCTGTCTGTAGGAAGATGATTCTGAGAACAACTGAATTAGAGAGAAGGCAATTGAGGAGAATTGCTCCCATTTGTATGCGCAATCCCCAGTTAACTTAAGTCTACCACAGAGAGAACAGCAATGGATAAAACTGAGAAAACTTAAGAGAATGGTTTGAATTTTTTTTTCCTTTCTAAATTGACTATAATAAACACTCATATCTACCTTAAAGGATAAGAAATTATGAATCAAAAAACCAAAAGTGAAATAATAGGTGGGCATAAAACAAAAATGAGAAAATTTGGAAATGAAAACAAAATATGAAATAGAGAAAAAAGTTGAAAGAACAGCTGACACAAAGCATAGCTCAAGAGGCCTATATATATATTTTACATATAATATATATTATATATAAAATTTAAAAAATAGTCCAAGGAGAACATGGAGGGAGGGGTCTTCATATACAGGATAGAGATAATAGGTGAGGATTTTCCAGAATTGCTGAAAGAAAAGGGCCCCCAGTGTAAAGGTTATATTTTATTCTGAACAGACTATGACAAATCTACCACAGAAATATGATAAGCCTGCAGAACCCAGAAATACATGGGAAATCTTTAAAGTTACCATTAAGGAGATGAAGTACACTGCAACAGGTTCCTCATCAACACAGATGCTACTGAAAGTTAAGGGTGGGGGTTACTTTTCCAACATGCTGAGGAAAAATAACTCAAACTTTTATTTCCAGCCAAACACATTCATGTCAACAGACCATGCCAACATTCAAAGGATAAGAGAATTTGTCTTTAGCCTTTCACTAAAAAAAATTACTAAAGAACATACATCAGCAAGAAGAAAAATGAACCCAGGGAAATGTGTGGGGTCTAAGAAACAAAGTAGACTTAGTAAGCAGGTGTATGTCCGTGATAATATCCTAAACTACAGTAAGAGTGGAGCAAGGTTGGTCATGGAGCATTTAAAATGGGCTAAGAAAGATTCTGTGGCAAGGAGGACAAAATTTTAATGCTAGCCTCTATTTGGCTTCTGAAAACAATTTTTATTTAAAAGATTTCATTGTATTTTCTGTTGAAACAATGCTGCATAATATTTTGACTGACTCTCTGATAGTGATAGTTCTTGTCATCATTTAAAGCATGTGGTTATCACACATATATTTATATCTCAGAAAGTCATGTATGTTCTAACAGTGAATATAAAATTAGTTCTTGAAGTTTTGCAATGATAGTAGCTTAGAGAGGCGGTTTAATTATGGTCCTTAGAGAAAAATAGAAACCTTTTATGTATCTTATATCTAGTTGAATCAGTTGTATGATCTATTCTGTTTAAATTCTGGTAGGTTTGAATAGCAAAATAATAAACATTTCTCCCACTAGTGGCAAGGGGAACCCATTCTTTTTTCTTCTAGTAGTGATTGTACTTTCCTTGCATACCTTATTCAGAGGGGTTTGAGCACCATATTCTAGCTTGCAGGCCATCAAACATGCCTGTATGTGTTACAGAGGTGAGGTAGTGAAGCAAGTGATTGAGAATGTAGGCTCCAGATTCAGATGACTCTGGCATCAAATCTCAGCTTTACTACCTATTAGCTATTTGAAATTTATGAGTTTCCTCAATTATTAAACACACACACACACACACACACACAGTGATAATAATAGTATTTACCTCACAGCATTAAAATTGAGCTGATGCATGGAGACTGAGCACTCTCGAGCTGCTGTAAGCCACATCTTGCTACTATGCCAGGTTTGTAAGCAGGAGTTAAAAGGGAGGAAGCAGTGATTGGAGGCCAATCCAGAGAAGGCCAAGGGTACAGGAGGAAGTCAGAGAAGCCTGTATAGCATGAGGTGTGCAAGTGGGAGGAAGGATTCAAGAATTGGAAATAACAGAAACAGTTCTAATATAGCATTCCTAACCAGATCTTGATTCTTCTAGAGAGCCATGTCCTGCCACCGCAGCCAGCTCCTCTGGTTCCGCCGCCTCTACATGCTCTTCTCCCGGTACATGAGAATCAACTCTCTGCACTTCCTCTGAAGCCTTGAAGAGTGTCTGATCCAATGAACAAAGTGAGAAACAAAGACCAGGTAGCCCAAGGCCTGGTCTGGAGCCCAAGGAGATCCCACATAGGGTAACCTCTCATATGCTGCTCAGTTCTAACTAAGGCCAAATTTTAGCTCTTTCCTTTGGGGAAAAAACCTCAACCCAAGGATAATAATGGCTATCTTGATAGCTTCTCAAGCACTTGTGAAAAACAATTTACAACCGCCTAGCACAGAACCTACTACTATTTTAAATATATGTAAAGGTGCTCTGAAATCACTTCACAGATGTGGATGATTCAATATTCCGACATTGTCACCATGCAGACTATATTGAATTAATTTAACCATAATTCCTTTATCTTTGTGGCCTATTTATCACTTGAATCTAGAGAAAACTTGCCAGCTGGGGCACTCAAGTGCCAATCATTGTGCTGGGCACTGTTTTACTCAGAGACTGCTATGACATAGGCCCTGCTGTCAAAGGACTCAAAATCAAATACCTCAGTTCATAGTCTTTAAGGCATAGAACAGGAAATAAGAAGAGAAATCTAGACTTTTTGTAACACTCAAGCACCTGATGTCAGAGAACTGTATACTACAAACAAAAGCACTCGGAGCTCTGGCTTGGAAGCTACTTCCCAAGTCCGGTTATTGTCCAAAGAATGGCCCAAGGCAGGAAAGTGCTGTAGTGAAGAACATCAGCTCTGCAAACTAGTGACCCCGAGTGAGAGGCCAGAATTACCAGGCTCCACATGCAAAGTGGTAATCAAGTGATAATCTTTCCCTTCCCCAGGTCTCTCATCTACGAAACAGGGCTGATAACAGCACCAAGTGAGAGGAGATGATACTTAAAGGTACATAGTAAACAATCTGGCACGCTGAAAAAAGATGACCTGCTATTATGCTGAGACCTGTAAGAAGTAGGTGTTACAGAGGGACTTGCATAAAAGTCAAAGTCCTGAAAGAAAAGGTCTTGGTGTGCATTGTCCAAGGGGTATTCTTTCTGCCTGTCAAAGAAGGCTGAACTGTTCTCTCCATAGCTATCGGTTACAGGCCTGCTTATTCAGTCTTTCAGCCCAAACTTGCTCTACTTTGCTGACAGTCACCATTATTTTGAATGCCTCCCCGGGGGCCAACAGAGACTGACAGCTATTAGCCCTAAAGCTGAAATCAAAAATCCATACATGGATGTCTATTTAAAATTTGTCAGTAGTATGCAAAAGAATGAAGCTTGACTACTACCTTACACCATGCACAAAAACCAACTCAAAATGCTTTAAAGAACTAGACATAAGACCTGAAACCATAAAATATATAGAAGGACATATAGGCGAAACACTACATGACATACACCCCAGTAACCTTTAAAGATACATCACCCAAAGCAGTGATAGTGAAGGCAAAGATAAACAGCTGGGACTACATCAAATTAAAGAGCTTCTGTATAGCAAAAGAGACAGTAACCAAAACAAAGACACACCCCACCGATTGGGAGAAAATTTTTGCACATAACACTAATGATAAAGGACTAATAACAAAAATCTACAAAGAGCTGATGAAACTCAACAAAAACAAAGTAAATAGCCCAGTCAAAAAATGGGCAGAAAAAGAAACTTCTCCAAAGAGGAAATGCAAATGGCCAACAGGCATATGAAAAAATGTTCAACATCACTTGTAATCAGGGAAATGCAAATCAAAACTACAATGAGATACAACTTACACCAGTGAGAATGGCACATATTAAAAAACTAGCAGCAACAAATGTTGGCGAGGATGTGGAGAAAAAGGAACTCTCCTGCACTGCTGGTGGGAGTGCAAACTGGTCCAACCACCATGGAGTGCTGTGTGGAGATTCCTCAGTCTGCTAAAGATGGAGCTTCCATATGATCTAGCAATTCCACTCCTAGGTATTTACCCAAAGGACACAGAAACATTAATTCAAAAGGGCACCTGCACCTCTATGTTTACAGCAGCACTATTTACAATAGGAAAGCTATGGAAACAACCCAAATGCCCAAAAATAGATGACTGGGTCAAGAAGATGTGCTACATATACACAATGGAATATTACTCAGCCGTCAAAAAAGATACACTCATGCAATTTGCAGCAACATGGATGGAGCTGGAAGGAATCATGCTCAGCAAAATAAACCAGAAAGAAAAAGAAAAATACCAGATGGCCTCACTCATAGCAGGAATTTAGAAAACCTAAATAAAGGACCAGGAAAAAGACTTAATTATAATAAAGTAAAAATCAAAATTAACAAGCAACTATATACCAGAGACACACTACAGGGGAGGGGGGAAGAAGGGAATAGGATTACAACAAAGGGGTGGGAAATATATGGGGATTATAACCAAGATGAAAATGCATACATTGTGCAAAAATGAAAAATGATGCAAAAAATACATAAAATAAAATAAATAAAATTTGTCAGTAGTTACTAGTCATTATATGAAGTGTGACAAGAAGCCACTAACAGTGGCTAGTGTGATGAGACACTAACCCAGCCTTCTTTTTTTTTTTTTTGAATTTCATTTAGTTTTAATTTCATTATGAAGTGTATTAAAGGGCCGGTGGTCAAGGCTGTTACTGGAGCTTTCAGAGGTGGAAATCAAAGGCGTCATTAGGAAAAAATGAAGAGGAACAAAAATCAAGGGCATTTTTATAATCAGCGTAACAGGAAAGTTAAGATACAGAAAACTATGGCTTTTAGCAATAATAAGGTAGCAACATATATGTTAAGATGAGAAATAAGCATATTAATGACTACTGCCCCAGGAAAACAAAGAAGCAAGGTATATAATTTTAAACACTTCCTGATTTAACCATAATCTCCAACAAATACACTCAAAGACTGCTTAGTAACTGTTGCTTATGTATAAGGGATTGCAAATCCCCAAAAGAGTTCCTACTTTTGCTTTGTTTCTTTGAAGAGAAGAAAGTGTACCAATCCAATCAGAACATTGAGTCTGGTTCTTCCCCTTCCATGCCTCCTACAATTTGACCTTCCATATTTCTCTCCTGGAATGGCAACCTCATCAAGTTAGGTGCCCCTTCATCTGCTATCTTTTCTTTTTTTTTTTTTTTTTTTATAAATTTTTTTTTTATATTCCCCATACAATTGCAATCCCCCCATTCTGACCCCAATCCCTCCCCTCCCGCCCCCCACCCCCCAAAAAGTGTCTCTGGTTCATAGTTTTTGTTGATTTTGATTTTCACTTTCTTATAGTTATTCATTTTCCTGGTCCCTTATTTAAGTTTTCTAGATCCCTGCTATGAGTGAGACCATCCGGTATTTTTCTTTTTCTTTTTGGCTTATTTCACTGAGCATGATCCCTTCCATCGTCATCCATGTTGCTGCAAATTGCATGTGTTTATCTTTTTTGAATGCTGAGTAATATTCCATGGTATATATGTACCACATCTTCTTGATCCAGTCATCTATTTTTGGGCATTTGGACTGTTTCCAAAGCTTAGCTATTGTAAACAGTGCTGCTATAAACATAGGGGTGCAGGTGCTCTTTGGAATTGATGTTTCTGTGTTCTTTTAACCCAGCCTTCTTAATATGTATTAAGAGCTTTTAAAATACTCATAACCTGTGACCTAAGGAAATACTTAAAAAAATCAAAATTTATATACAGAAAGAACATCAGAGTATTATCTATAAGAGCAACAGTAGAAAAATTCAGTGATTAATCACATTTAGTAAGAGAAAATGTTCATGATATATTAAATTTAAAAACTGGTTAGGAATAGTACAATCCCATTTTAAATGACACATGCTCAAATAAATGTTTATCACATACATAAAAATATATTTACATATATGTATATAAATGTATATATCAAAGGATATATATTGAAAAAGTAGTGATTAGTAAAGTCATCTTTCTACAATGAACATTTATACTTTTTTTAAATAGTTTTTTTAAAACCTTTTTTCAAAAAAAAAAGATTTTATTTACTTATGCATACAAGAGCTGGGGTACAGGCCAGAGGTATAGGGGTGAGAGGATTCACCAGAGACAGAGCTGGTAACAGAACAGGCAGATTGACTGAAATACACTGCTGAGGGAAGCAGCGGGCGAGACAGGAGAGGTCTCCTGCGCCATGTGGGTAGCTCCCTGGCCAGGGATCGAAATTGTGCTGCAGTGGCTGCGTACAGCTTCATAGGTGGCATCTAATCTCTTGCGCCACTAGGGAGGCCCTGAACATTTATAATTTTAATGGATTTTTGTTTATGAATAGTTTTGATGTGAGAAAATACTTTTGCTATGTTAAGATTTTTTAAAATGTACATAGCCAATAAAATCTCAATTATGAACAGAAACAAGTCATTACTAGCCACTTGTATATAACTAGTAGACATGCAATGGTTCAAACTCTGTTGGGGGGCCTCCCTGGAGGCGCAGCGGTTGAGCTTCTCGCAGCCTCTGCAGCGCTGGTTCGATCCCTGGCCTCTGGGCGAGGGTCCCACGTGGCGTGGCAGACCCCTCCTGCCTCGCCCGCTGCTCCCCTCAGCAGTGTATTTCATCCATCTGCCTGTTCTGTTCCCCACTCTGGCTCTGGTGAATTCTCTCACCCTCCCTCGCTCTGATTGTACCCAGTGCTTGTATAAATAAATAAATCTTTAAAAAAAAAAAAGGTATATAAAGAATACACATTGAAACACCATTTAAAGAGTAAAATAGGGGCCTCCCTGGTGGCACAGGGGTCTCAGCATTATCAAGCGATCACCAGCCACTGTGGCATGAGTTCAATCCCTGGCCCAGAGAGCTACCCACAGCAGACCTCCTGTCTCACCCACTGATCCCCTCGGCAATGTATTTCAGTGGATCCACCTGTTCTGTTCCCCACTCTGTCTCTGGTGAATTCTCTCATGCCCCCCACACCTCTATCCTGTACCCCAGTTTTTATATGCATAACTAAAATAGAAGTAAATCTTTAAAAAAAACAAGTAAATAAGCAGTAAAATACTGAACCAGTTTAAATGTCCATGAATTAAGGACTTGTTAATAAATTATGGGTACATCAGTAAAATGATGCCATGAAACTAGTCTTTTTTAAAAAAAAAAAAAAGATTTATTTATTTGTTTGTTTGTTTGTTTATTTATTTATACAAGCACTGGGTACAGTTAGAAGCACGGGAGGACAAGAGAACCCACCAGAGCCAGAGCGGGGAGCAGACAGGCAGACCGACGATATACACTGCTGAGGGGAGCAGCGGGTGGCAGGAGAGGTCTGCACACCATGTAGGATCCTCGCAGGTGGCCAGGGATCGAACCAGCGCTGCAGAGACTGCAGGCAGCCTCGCAACCCAGCACTCAACCGCTGCACCACCGGGGAGGCCCGAAACTAGTCTTTTAAATAAGGCAATGCACTAATAAAAGATCTTCAAAGTATATTTTTAATTTTAAGCTAGATGTAGAACAGTATTAGAGAATACAACCGTTTGTGTGTGTGTGGGGGGAAGAAACATTCACATACATGTTACAAATATGTGTAAACGAATGGGGTATCTCTGATAGTTGTGTTTGTCTCTTAATATAGGGAGTTTGGTGGGAGGAGGGGATACATACCATTTTCTCCTTTTGAATTTTATACCAGAGGCATGTATTACCTAATCAAATACATTTTTTAATCTTAGAGGTTAAAAAAGATGAGAATTATTAATAGTAGTTGCTTCTAAGCGGTAGGATTTGAGATGTTTCCTGCTTCTCTTATTTTGCTATACTATACATATCAACTTTTTAAAAATAATGTCTAGGAGGAAAATAAACAAATTTTTTTATTTACTGGCAACGGGTGCTTGATTTTGGTCCATGTCACTTGAGAGCAAGTTCCCCC
This sequence comes from Talpa occidentalis, assembly GCF_014898055.3. Classification (NCBI taxonomy): domain Eukaryota; kingdom Metazoa; phylum Chordata; class Mammalia; order Eulipotyphla; family Talpidae; genus Talpa; species Talpa occidentalis. Next base: position 98,257,727 of record NW_023605083.1, on the reverse strand, counting down.
CTACTGTCTCTCTCTATCCCAATACCCTCTTCTGCACAGCACCATGGGAGCGGAACACTGTGAGGGTGGGCATCCTCAGGCTGCAGGTCTACTGAGTTTACAATGAACAAAGGGAACAGAACTAGCTTTCCCTACATACCAGGAGAGATCAGGGACTGCAACACAGGAGGGAAGGGCACCAGTGACCAAGTAAGGGTATGGAACAGTCCTTGTGGAATGCTGTTCTGGGGATACTTGTCTTGGCAAGAAGAAAGCCTCCTTGTACAAATTATCAAAAGGCAGCCCTTCTCTCAGGCAGACAGACTCACATCAGAACACAGCCTGCTGAGAAAAGCATAGCCTAGCATCTCTAGCTCTCTTTAGTCCTGCCTTTGTGTAGATAACAACTTGTTAACTGTAGTAGCACTGAAGCCTGGAGCAAAGACCAGATCTCAGTAAACTGAGAATTCCCCAAGAAGGGGCTGAATCCACACCCCAGAGTCCTGGGCACCCAACACCTGGTATCTCACTCCCTGAGGTTGGGTGAGGGTTACTCCCCGCTCCCACATCAGAGAGACCTGCAACCAGTCCCTCCCCATAACTTCAGAGAGGACTGGTGGTTTGCCAGCTATCACTCCTGACCTGGAACAGCAGAAACTTTTGGGTTTCTCCCATTCACCTCTCACTACTCTGCTGCAGCTCCCGAAGAACTAAAATGGGCCAGACGTTGTACAAAAGGAGGAAGCTGAGAGGAAGGGAAAATTCCACTGTCTGGAGTGGGCTGCCCTCACTGAAGGAGCAGTTAATAGAAGAGACTTCATGAAAAATAATGAAAGTTCAGGCCCTGACCCAGACAAAAAGGATGTTGTTTCTTAGCAGCAGTCAAGGTAGTAATCTGGAATATCATGTAAAAGATATATATTAGAACAAAGAGGAAAACAAGTGGAGAAATGGAAATCATGGAGGGAAAGACTTGAAAAATACTCCTTGGAACACTAACATGTTAATAAAGGGACTTCCAGAAGAAGAAAAGTTACAGATGGAGAATAGTAACAGAGAACTTCCATAATCTGAAAAAGACCTGAGTTGGTACAGCAAAAGGGCCCACCATTGCTTAGCCAGATTTGATTTTTAAAACAGATACACAACTATGCTGGCAAAATTCCTAGATTTCAAGTGTCCGAGGGAGATGAAAGTATTCTGGAGTTATCCTGTGGGCTCAAAGGAGCCTTGGGAGGTAAAGCATCACTGTGCAGGACAAGTTGTAGACAAATGTATGGCTCTGCAACACTGAAAAAGGTAGTGGCCAAATTAAAGGGAAAACAGGAAATGAAGATACTTAAAAAACCTACAAAAGTAAGGAAGTAGAGAATGAGGAAACAAAGCATAAGCCATAGCAACTCTAATGGAAATGACAGAAAAAGTCAGATGATCAGTTACTTCAAAAAATAGTGAATGGGATTAAGTTCCCTACCAAAACTGGGACTATCAAATTGAGATAGAAAATCTAGCAACACCTAAAAGTGACAAAGAAAGGCTAAAAATAAAGTACGCGTCATATACCATACACCAGGCAAAAACAAAGGAAAGAAGCAACACACATAACAGACAAGAATAACATGACTTTCACAAGCATTAAAGCTTGGACAACCGGATATTTTATAATGATAACTTCTCACTCCATGAGAAGATATGCACCAAATATTACAGCAGCCAGATATATGAAATTACATCTCCCAGGAATACAAGTTCTTTATTTAAAAAAAAAATAGTGGGAAGCATTAATATTCTTTCAGGATTTTGACAAATCAAAGTTGGCAATAAGACAGCATTTGAATAATAAATTTAGGGCCAACATGCATTCCTTACATGAAAGAACATATATAAAAATCAATTATTTACTTGTCAGAGAAACACTTAATGTATTCCCAAAGCAGATTTTGCAGGCCATAGGGTTTTGATCATAATCAAATGAGATTAGAATTACAAAATGGTCCAGAAAAAATAAAACGACCTATAAATTTAAGAGATTTCCTCCTAATAGCTGGAAGGGATCATGCTCAGTGAAATAAGGCAGAAAGAAAAAGAAAAATACCGGATGGTCTCACTCATAGCAGGAATTTAGAAAATCTAAATAAGGGACCAGGAAAAAGACTAACTACAATAAAGAAAAAACAAAATCAACAAGCAACTATAAACCAGAGACACACTGGGGGGGTGGGAGAGAGGAAGGATTAGGGTCAAAATAAGGGGGGTGGAATTGTATGGGGAATATAACCAAAATGAAAATGCATACATTGTGCAAAAATGAAAAATGATAAAAGAATTATATAAAATAAAATATTTTTAAAAAGAAAGCATTAGGAGAAACCTTTAAATAAAAAAAAAAAGAAAGACATTTCCTCCTAATGACCTCTAGAAAAAAGAGGAAATTACTAATTATCTAAAAAGTAATAAAAGTCACACTTTGTATAGGACCTGTATTCCTGTAATTTTGTAGTCTTAAGTACTTTTTTCCACACTGCCACAATGATGTATTTTTCTCAGCGGCTGCCAGAGATGCACTAGCTTGCCGTGTGGCCTGGAGTTTCTAGGCACTGACAGGGCAACTGCCTCCCTCTCTCTCTGTCTCAATTAAGTCTCAGTAAAACTGTTGTATCTGTCCTTCCGTGCAGGTGGTCATCAGCTGGAACGTGCCATGATTATGGCTCCAAAGCCCTTCACCCGTCTGCTCAACCTGGTTGCTGGGGCGGGAGCACTCAGAGCATAACCGGGTCCATGGCACCTAATCCAATGAGCTCACCGAAACCACAACCACGGTGCCACCCACTGCCTCCAGAGTCACCTTCATCTTCTGGGCCTTGACCTTGGCAACACTGGCTTTAATTTCTGGGGGTAGGGTCTCCAACAGCTTCTTTGCCTGAACAAAGCTAGTGTAGTTCTGATTTCTTTGATCAGCTTCACTTTGTCTACTAGTTTTGCCTGACGGAGGAAGAGTGAAATGAATGTGTTCTTTTGTCTGGAGATGCCATCTTCTGCCACATCAGGGACTGCCTCAGCGGGGGCAGCATCAGGCATCATGCCACCCATCAGCATGAGTCCCGACATCCTAGATCGTCAGGTTTTTTTTACAGGTACCAAGGTCTGAGATCTCCAGGAGCATGAGGCTGGCAGTAACCAATTGCTAGAATTTGGGCGGGGGGGTGGGGGGGGGAAGTAGGGGAATGGTGGATCTAATTCTTGGGGGCATCACCCAGAGGTATCGGGCAAGTATCTCTCTTTGATGACCCCCATTAGCCCTATGGTGCAGACAAGTAGCACTCTTGCCTTATGAGGAGCAAAACACCCCAAAGCCCTAGACATGGTCCCCAATGGGGGGGGGCGGTAAGTGGTTGGTGGCAGCATCAGTATGCCTCAAATACTATTATTTCTAAGAAAGATTGAAAACAGGGGAACTCCTTGGTGGCGCAAGGGTTAGGACACAACCTATGAAGGAATCCACAGCCACTGCAGGACAAGTTTGATTCCCAGCCAGGCAGGGAACAACCCACATGGCGCAGCAGACCTCTCCTGACTTGCCCACTGCTCCCCTCAGCAGTGTATTTCTGTCAATCTGCCTGTTCTGTTCTCCACTCTGTCTGTGGTAATTCCTCTCACCCCCCACACCTCTGGCCTGTCCCCCAGCTCTTGTATGCATAAATAAATCTTTAAAAAAAAAAAAGATTGAAAACAAGAGAACCACATGACTCAATTTAAAATCAATAAAAACCAAGAAAAAGTAGGAAGAGGGACTTAATACAGATGAAAGATTAAAAATAGATGAGGGCCTTCCCTGGTGGTGCAGCTGTTGAGTGCTGGGCTGCGAAGCTAACCGCAGCCTCTGCAGAGTGCCTGTTCGATCCCCGGCTGCCCGCAAGGGTCCCACATGACGCACAGACCTCTCCTGCCACGCACACTACTCCCCTCAGCAGTGTATTTTGTCAGCCTGCCTGTTCTGTTCCCTGCTCTGGCTCTGCTGAATTCTCTCACCCTCCCGTGCTTCTGACTGTACCCAGTGCTTGTGTAAATAAATAAATAAATCTTAAAAAGAAAATAAAGTTTAAAAAAATAATAATAAAAATAAATGAAACCCCTAAAAATGGAAAGCATAAGTTTTCTTTGAAAAAATCATGTAAGCCAACACCTGGCAAGTCTAATTCAGACAAAGAGAAAACAAAAATGCCATTATTGGGAGCAGACTGGATATTATAGCCACTGAAATAGAAAAGGATGAAAAAATTATAAAACAATATTTAACTCCATAGCAACTCTAAAGGAAATAAATGACCACCTAGGAAATTTTAGACTATTGCAAAACGCTACCATAATATAATAAATAGAAGCCAAACATTTTAATTCTATGAAATGCAGGGTCCCATCACTGCAAAATGAAAGAAAATAGTTATCTTTTAATCTTCTAGTGGCTCCTTATCTAGCACAAGCATCCAAGACTGAAAGTTGGCACTGCCTCATCGGGTTCCTAGACAGGCAGCAATTTTGCTTTCTTGGCTGAGTCTAAGAGGGAAGAAACCTAGGCAGCAAGATGCTCGGACCAACTTCAGGGTAGAGGTGGGCATAAAGCTGGACAGGGGTGGGGCCTCCCCGGTGGCGCAGCGGTTGAGTGCTGGGTTGCGAAGCTGCCCGCAGCCTCTGCGGCGCAGGTTCAATCCCCGGCTGCTCCCCGGCCACTGGAGGAGGATCCCACATGGCGCGCAGACCTCTCCTGCCGCCCGCTGCTCCCCTCAGCAGTGTACTTCGGTCCTTCTGCCTGCTCTGCTCCCCGCTCTGGCTCTGGTGAATTTTCTCACCCTCCCGCGCTTCTGACTGTACCCAGTGCATGTATAAACAAAACAAACAAACAAATAAAATAAATAAATAAAACATGCCTCTGTAAAAAAAATATAATAAAGCTGGACAGGGGTGGGAGGAGGAGGTGTACCAGAGATGAGCCTGGCTCTTCATAGGGGTTGGGCCCCAGGACAGACTGATGTTGATGTGGCTGTCTCCTGCCACAGGAAAGCTTCACACTGCTCCTTTTGTTGAGTCCTTGCAAAGTGAAAAATGCTCTCATTAAACTGAGTAAGTCCCATCTAGGCGGTTACTTCCAATTCCTTCCCACCCCCACACTCTAGTATGAGCTTTAGCCAGCCCACAATTGAGAACAGGGGCAAAGAACTGGCATTAAATATCAAGTAGACTAAATCCAAGGGCAAGGGCATATGTCTAAAATTTACTTAAAAAGTGAAAAAATAAAAAAAACAGACCAAATAACCACTGAAGAAATTAGAAAGGTAATTATATTAGATTTGTACAGCTATCTAAACTTAATTTATATCGCGTATAAAATAGACAAGTACCCCAATAGAGATAATAAAAAGATACCTGCAAATAATAAAAGTGACAATTTTATTTGGTAATACTAATACAAAAATAAAGAATATATATACAAATGGAATTCTGGGGCCTCCCTGGTGACGCAAGGGGTTAAGCACTGCACTATGAAGCAATCTGCAGCCTCTGCAGCACAAGTTCAATCCCAAGCTGGCCAGGGAGCAACCCACATGGCACCGCAGACCTCTCCTGACTTGTTCTGTTCCCCACTCTGTCTCTGGTGAATTCTCTTACCTCTGTATCTCTGACCTGTACCCCAGCTCTTGTATGCATAAATAAATAAATCCTTTAAAAAAAAGAATATATACAAATTGAATTCTGCAGCGCATCCATAACCAATTAGGGTGTTTTTCCAGAAAAGTAAGAATGGTTCCACTTTGGAAAACTCATCATAATTTTTATATCAAAACCTTAAAAAGAAAAAGCACATCATTTTATTCATAAGAACTCAAAGATAACAAAATTCAGTCTCTAATCTTAATAACAACCTTTAAGAAAATAAGTATAACAAATGCTATTTACCCAAGTTTAGAAGTCTACAACTCAGTGGACAAGGCAGGACGCAAGCTCTCATGGCCATAATTATCAACGTTGATCTTGAAGAGTGAAGCTAATGAAGTATGACAGAACAATAAAGACATTGGTGTTAAGAATTGAAAAAGGCAGCTATGTTTAAAAACCTAGGAGATGTCGATAAAATCTACTATAATGAGGAAATTTGGTCACGCAGCAGAATAATAGCTATCTTTACAAGGACCATAGTGTGATGGAAATGAAACTAGAAAATACATTTCCATCCTCATCAACAGCAAGAACACAAAATAGCTAGGAATAAGTTTAACATAAAAAATAAAAGATCTGGGCATCCCTGGTGGCGCAAGGGTTAAATACACAGAGCTGTCAAGCTACAGCCAGCTACTGCAGCACAAGTTCGATCCACCAGCCGGCCAAGGAGCTACCCACAGGGCGTGGCAGACTTCTCCTGTCTCGCCCACTGCTCCCCTCAGCAGTGCATTTCAGTAGATCCACCTGTTCTGCTCCCCACTCTTTGGATGAATCCTCTCACCTCCCGCACCTCTAACTTACACCCCAGTTCTTGTATGCATAAATGAATAAATCTTTTTTTAAAAAAGATATAAGATCTACTTACATTTCTAAATAACAATCAAAATTCCAGCTGTCTTTGTTGCAGAAATTAACAAGTGTCCTACATTTCACATGGAATTGGAAGGCTCAGAAGTCAAAACAATCTTTAAAAAGTGACAAAGATGGAAGATTCATGTGTTCCAATTTAAAAAATCACTACAGGGCCTCCCCGGTGGCACAGCGGTTGAGCGCTGGGTTGCGAAGCTGCCCGCAACCTCTGTGGCGCCGGTTTGATCCCCAGCTGCTCCCCGGCCACCGGAGGAGGGTCCCGCATGGCGCGCAGACCTCTCCTGCCACCCGCTGCTCCCCTCAGGAGTGTACTTCGGTTCTTCTGCCTGCTCTGCTCCCCACTCTGACTTGGTGAATTCTCTCACCCTCCCGCGCTTCTGACTGTACCCAGTGCATGTATAAACAAAACAAATAAACAAATAAACAAATAAATAAAAACATGCCTCTATAAAAAAAAAAAATCACTACAGGGCCTCCCTGGTGATGTGGGGGTGAAAGACAGTGCTATCAAGCTATTGCCAGTCACTACAGCTGGCCAGGGAGTGACCCACATGGTGCAGCAGACCTCTCCTGCCTTGCCAGCTGCTCCCCTCAGCAGTGTATTTCAGTAGATCTGCCTGTTCTGCTGCCCACTCTCTTGGGTGAATCCTCTCACCTCTGGCTTACACAGCAGTTCTTGTATACATAAATAAATCTTAAAAAAAAAATCACTACAAAGACCTAAACTTAAAGAGCTGAAACTATACAACTCTTAGAAGGAAACACAGATGTAATATTTGTGACCTTGATTAGGTAACAATCTCTTAAATATGATCCCAAAAGCACAAGCAGCAAAATCAAAAATAGAAACTTCTGTGCATCAAAGGATACTATTGAGCAAGTAAATAGGGAGAAGTATTATAAATCATGTATCTAATGAATCTAGTATCCAGAATATATTAAGAACTCTTACAACTCAACAACAAAAAGACAAACTAAAGATAGACAAAGATTAAAAAAGACAAATTAAATGATAGCAAAGGATTTGAATATCTGTTCTCCAAGAATGTATATAACAGACACACAGGAAATGTAAATCAAAACCAGGAGCTACTATGTCACACCCATTAGAATGACTATAATTTTAAAAAAGCGGGGGGAGAACAAGTGTTGGAGAACATATGGAGCAATTAGAATCATCACATTTTACTAGTGGGAATGTAAAATGCTGCAGCTGCTGAGGAAAAGTTCATGGCTTCTCAGTAGGCTTAAGATTTACCACACTGGCCAGCAATTTCACTCCTAGGAATTCCACTCTACTATTAAAGACATATGTTGACACAAAAGCTTGTAAATGAGTATTCATAGCAGCATTATTCACAACAGCCAAAAAGCAGAAACAACCCAAATGTCCATTCACTGATAAGAAAAATGAAATGTTGCTTTTATTATTCAGCCAAAAGAAATGATGTCTTGATACATGCCACAAGAAGGTAGGGCTTTGAAAACAGTATACCAAGTGGCATAAGCCAGGCCCAAAAGGCCACATACCATAGGATTCCATTTATATGTGATGTCCAGAATAGGCAAATCCATAGTGACAGAAACTGGATTCATGGTTTCAGGGGGCTGAAGGGAACAGGAAAGGTAAGTGACTGCTAATGAACGTGGGTTTTCTTAATGGGCTGATGAAAATGTTCTGAGAGTGGTAAAGGTTGGACAACCTGAATATACTCAAAACCATTAAATTCTATGTGTTAAAACAGTGACTTTTATGGTATGTAAATTATTTCTCAATTCAAGAAAGTGTAAAAATAAGATATTAAAATGTCCTAGTTTACTAAAATACATAATTGTAACCTTGTAAATACAAAGCAAATACTACAGAGTTCAAATATTATTTGCATCTTAACCCAGTTTTAGTGCTTACCTGCTTTTAAACATAGTTTTTAAAGTTTAAAATATTTGATGCAAGGACATAACACATGACCTGGATAAATGGAGAGTTGTACCACATTGCTTGATTAATATAAAAATACTTAAAAAGTTAATTGAACACCAAATATAGTATATATAAGTTCCAATTGATAAATTTATATATTTACATGTTATATTTATATATGTTAATTCCAATTCTTACAAACTTAATATATAAATTTAATGTAATTGCAGTCAAAATCTTAATGGATAAAATTTTAAAAATAGAAATGTCCAAGAAAAATCCAGTATAAATATTAAAAAGCACAGAGATGTGAAACCTGCCTTTCTATATATCAAAACTTATAAACCCAGTGCAACAAAATCAGTAAAATACAGCACAAGAGTAAAGCAGAAGTTAAACAGAAGAGAAATCTCAGAAACGGATCCAAATTATAACAGAACTTCTAAAGATAAAGCTTTAATTCAGTGGAAAAAGCATTTTTTTAAAGATTTATTTATTTATGCATACAAGAGCTGGGGTACAGGCCAGAGATGCAGGGGGTGAGAGGATTCACCAGAGAGTGGGGAGCTGAACAGGCAGATTGACCGAAGTACACTGCTGAGGGGAGCAGCGGGCCAGTCAGGAGAGGTCTGCTGCACCATGTGGATTGCTCCCTGGCCTGCCAGGGATCGAACTTGTGCTGCAGAGGCTGCGGATTGCTTCATAGGGAGGTGTTTAACCCCTTGTGCCACCAAGGAGGCCCCAGAAAAAGCATCTAATAACTCGTTTCAGGATGCCTGTTTCCATGCAGTTGGAAGAAAGCAAAGACTCCCTACCTTACAAAAATACATGTAAATTTTAGATTTACAGGTAAAAATTAAAACAAAATATCATTTAAGAAATTTGGAAGACTCAGCACTATCACTGCTATGGCCTAAGTTCAATCCCCAGCCAGAGAGCTAACCAATATGTGGCGCAACAGACCTCTCCTTTCTTGCCTGCTGTTCCCCTCGTATCTCAGTAAATCCACCTTTTCTGCTCTCCACACTGTCTCTGGTGAATCCTCTCACACACACACACATCCCCATCCTGTACCTACACCCCAGTTCTTCCATACACACACACACACAAAAAAAAAATGGGAGTGTGTGTGTGTCTCTATCTACCTCCAAGTTAGTTTGGAAACCCATAAAGGAAAATATATAAACATAATAAACATCCTCCCTAAAAAAAGAATTAAAGATAGAAAATTCACAAAAGATGAAGTCCATGTGACCAATAAACATGGAAAACTAGTCAACTTAAGTAGCAGCCAAGCCATGCAAATTAGAGCAAAAATGAAAATCCATTTTCACACATGAGTAAAACAATGCTTCTAAAACAGGACTGAACTCAAGTGGGAGAGGTTTTCAGGGAAATTCAGCAGTGAGAAAATGAAGACGTATCTGTCAAGCAACCTAATGACACTTAGGTTGATTAGTAGATTAAGAAGACGTTGTATGGGGGCCTCCCTGGTGGCACGGGGGTTAAGACACAACCTATGGGGCCTCCCCGGTGGCACAGCGGTTGAGCGCTGGGTTGCGAAGCTGCCGGCGACCTCTGCAGCGCCGGTTCGATCCCCAGCTGCTCCCCGGCCACCGGAGGAGGGTCCCACATGGCGCGCAGACCTCTCCTGCCGCCCGCTGCTCCCCTCAGCAGTGTACTTGGGTCCTTCTGCCTGCTCTGCTCCCCACTCTGGCTCTGGTGAATTCTCTCACCCTCCCACGCTTCTGACTGTACCCAGTGCATGTATAAACAAAAACGAACAAACAAACAGACAAATAAATAAATAAAACATGCCTCTATTAAAAAAAAAAAAAAAAAAGACACAACCTATGAAGCAAACCGCAGCCACTGCAGCACGAGTTGAGTTCCTGGTCAGCCAGGGAGAAACCCACATGGCAGGACAGACCTCTCCTGTCTTGCCCGCTGCTCCCCTCAGCAGTGCACTTTAGTCTGTCTGCCTGTTCTGTTCCCCGCTCTGTCTCTGGTGAATCCTCTCACTCCCCGCATCTCTGGCCTACCCAATTCTTGTATAAAAATAAAAAAAATAAATCTTTAAAAAAAAAAAAAAGATGTAGTATGGAATACTACTCAGTTATAAAATGGATTAAATCTTGCCATTTAACAACAACACATATGGAACTGGAAGGAATTACGCTAAATAAGTCAGGAGAAGAAAGACAAATATTAGTTGATTTCACTCATATGTGGAATACAAAGAAACAAAGCAAAGGAACAGACTAAAATAAACCAAAATAAATAAATAAAATAACCAAAACAAACCCTTGAAATCTGACTGTAGAACTGAAATTATCAGAATAGAGGATGGGGGTATGGATAAAGAGGGGCCCCCAATTAATTGTAGTGGTAGATTATAGGGACTTTGGAAGTAGGTATGATATATTTGTAGAAGTATGAAGTTATCCCCCTAAAACATACACATAGTTGCAAATTAATGTTATCTCAATAAACATAAAAAAGTAAAAATAAAATATACATATCTTCAACCCAGAAATTCCACGTCTTTACCTAAAATACACAAATATAAAGAGGCTCATAAAAGAATGTTCTTCATCAATACTCACTGTAAAATAAAAACTGGAAATCTAATTTCCATGAAAAGAATGGTGAAATAAACCATACCCATACTATATAATTCTATTTAACAGTCAATAATGTGAATGATATGAAAAGATCATAGATGTTATGTTATTATGCAAATAAATATTCAAATAAAAAAGCAGGTTGCAGAACAAAAGGAACAGTATGATGCCATGTATGCTTTTAAAAGACACACAAAACTGTCTTTTTACTAATATTGCAGTAGGAAAGTTAGATTAGAAGGGTCACTCATTGTACCAAAATATATTTAACATTTAACTTGCATAGATTTTTACCACCTCCTTCCAAGTTTCAAGTCTGAATGTGGCTGTCGGCCAACAAGATGACTATGACTCAGAAGAGGTGGTGGTCTGTATTTCCTTTCTTCCCTTTTTTTTGTCTAGTCTACCTTACAAATTATTTCATGATTAATTTTCCTAAAGCAAAGAACAAATATTTATTAAGCATTTGGTAATGAAAGGAACACTTAAGGAAATTTAACCTGATTATAACACAGTAACGTGAAACAAGGAAAGAGGGGGCACAGGAAGACCAGTCAAAATATTGCACAACAGGCCAGGCATTATTCATCCTGTTTAAAGCTGGTCAGGGCCTCCCAATGCCTATAAAATACAGGCAAATTCCTGAGTCTAATATCCAAGACGGTTCACAGTCTGGCTTCAACACATCTTTCTCATCTCTTCCATTACTTCTCCCCATCACAAGCTTCCAAGTCAGCCTGGCTTTAATATGTGCCCATACTTGTCTCTTCTATCTTCCTAAATATTACTTCTTTTGAAAACAGACTCATATTTGTATTTTAATGAGAGTAGAGGTTCAGTTTTTGAAAATGAACTGTTCTGGAAACTGACTGCACCAACAATGTGAATGTACTTGACATTACTAAGCTGTACACTTAAAAATGGTTAAGATGGCAAATTTTGTTATATGTATTTTACCACAAATTTTTGTTAAAGTTGATTTAACACACACACACACACACACACACACAAGACCTCCTCAAGATTCCCATGACCAACCCCTCTCTCTGTTAACTCCTACTGTTCGTATTACAACTCACAGGATTGCAATCATTTACAATCTTAGATTTTTAATAACTCTGCCTTCTTATCTCTCCTTCCCAATTTGCTTGCAAGCATCTTAAGAATGCTCAATAAATATCTGCTATTAAATGACTGCTCAGGGGTAAAATCAAAGTGCAAAGAAAATGATAAACCATAATAACTGCTTTAATGTTAAAAATATTTATTTTTCTAAAAGTTCACACAAAAGTTGGGGAAGAGAAAGAAGGATGTCAACTAAGTCTACATCAAAATCTGGGTTAAGGAAGGACAAAGAGCTGCCTAAAGAAAGTGGTAGCTGGAGCAAATGAGGTGACTGCTGGCCCATGGAACTGGCAGCCTGGTTCAGCCACATTCGTGAGCACCATCAAGGTGCAGCGGGGACAGAAACTGCTGTCCCCAATCATTCCTCCTTTTCAGGAAGGGAGAAGCAGGGATTCACTCTTTAGACATGTTCTTAATGGTCTTGTGCTCCTTCATGGCCTTCTCCCAATTACTGCCATTGAATTCCTCAATGACAACACTCCGCACGGTGCCCTCATCCAGGCAGTGTGGGGCGATTCCTAGAGGGAAGTGACACAAAGAAAGGGATGTCCCAAGAATGAGTGAGACCAAGTACCGTACTAGTGTGGGGACAAACCCACACCTCCAGCATTGCTATGCTACCATCAGGTTTTCCAAGTGATGTGCCATAACTTACAACATCAGCCTCCTAGCTTTACTTTCCTCAGCTCTCAAATGGCATTAGACTTCTTGAAAACCAGGGTGGCCGGCATTGGACATATTCAATACCAGCCCAAGAACACAAGAGTGAAAAGACTCAAGCTTAGAGCAACCTCTGACTGGGGGCCTGAAGAATTCACAGGCCTTTCCCAGGGTACAGACAGATAACTTTCTAAGAATTAAATATCTCCCCATCTGCAATGACTTATACTTTCTAAAAGACTTTCCTTTTCCTCAAGGAAAGCAGGAAGGAGCCTCCACATGACAGACGAGGAGCAAACAGGAGCTGCTAAAGAAATCAGGCAGGGAGGGTGATGAATACTACCTCCACACACCATCAGGCACAAGATGGCCAGTCCTAGCCGCCCCACCACAGTTCTGGAGGCTGCATACAGAGAACAGCTCCTCAGGAACATCTCAACAGTTACTTTCCATTCAATTCACACTGCAAGTGATGTCATTCTGAATAACACTCTACATTCCTTGCTCCCAGCTCCACACAGGACCTTAAGAAAGCTTGCAGGTTCTCCATTTTGTGTCTTCTATAAACCAAAAAAATTTTAATGGCATTATTAATGCTCCTCATTTTTTGCCTTGTTGTTGACATTCCCTCCTCCACCCCACAGGCCCATCTACTCTCCGCTCTTCACCCTCAATGCCCTACCCTGCAACAAAAGGCCCTGGCAGCACCAGTAAATGAGAATCAGGATCTGGCTGGTCTCCAAATGATGAGAGTCAGTCTTACATTCCATCATTTGAAAAATATCTCTGCTTAAGTGCCTTGTTCTTCTAAAGTACACAGTGAAAGGGCCTAGCCAAGCAGGAGGCAAGCCCAATATGCCAGCACCCACATTTCCAGTCAGTGTTTTAACCCAGAGCAGCCATGGAGCCTCTCCATGTCCCTCCTGAGCTTTGGCCCACATTCCCTTCACTTACCGAAGCCTCCAGGATTTGAGCGGGGAGTGTAAAAGCTCTGAACACCACATTTCTTACAGAAGGTGTGCTGCGCTTTGTGCGTGTTGAACGTGTATGTGGTTAAACTCTCGGCTCCCTAGTGAAAACAGAAAAATAGGTGTTCTCTTTATACAAAGAGATTTCCTCTTTTTTTTCATTAAAAAAAAAAACTTGTTTAAAGTTCGGGTGGGGAGAAAATCTTTTGTAGGGCTCTCAGGATTATGAGGACATGTCTAATCTTATGAGGACTAGAGGCTTCCTGAGGACAGGAACCCATCTCCACTGCCTGGAAACATGTCAGTCTGGCTTTTCCGAGGTCAACTGCACACAGAACTACTCGGCCTAGAATTTTTCCCAATCCATGGCAAGACAGCAGGGAGTGAAACTTCCTGTTTCCTGTGGCCTAAATAAAGGGACAATTCTAGGGACTGATCTCCATGTTCCCAAATATGTTTTTTTTTAAAGATTTATTTATTTTTATTTATACAAGCACTGGGTACAGTCAGAAGCGCGGGAGGGTGAGAGAATTCACCAGAGCCAGAGTGGGGAGCAGAGCAGGGAGAAGGACCAAAGTACACTGCTGAGGGGAGCAGCGGGCGTCAGGAGAGGTCTGCGCACCATGTGGGACCCTCCTCGGTGGCCGGGGAGCAGCCGGGGATCAAACCAGTGCCGCAGAGGCTGCGGGCAGCTTCGCAACCCAGCACTCAACAGCTGTGCCACCGGGGAGGCCCCCAAATATGGTTTTAAGAAAACTGTTGTTTGTACTTGAATTAATCTATAAAGAACAAGCTAGGAGTAGAATACTAGTCAAATAAGAAGCAAAGAGCTAATTTCCTAAACAGATAATACAAATAGGAAACTGGGCAAAGGAAAAGAAGGGACAATTCAGAAAAATGAAAAATAAATCGTCTTTAACCTTTGAAATGATTTTCATGCTCATGAACTACAATGAGATATTGTTCACTGTTAGATAGGGAAAAAAAAAGTTGGTTAACATGGTATTGATGAGCATGCACTCTAATATATCAGCGATAGGAATATAAATTGGTAAAATATGGCAACATCTACCAAAATGTCTAAACCCATTAAACAGAAATTGTATTTCTAGAAATGGATTCTACATTTTGAAGCATTTGTTTTGAGGACACCACACTTGCCTGGTTTTTCTTCCTTATTGGCTCTCCTCCTCAGGGCCCTCTGCTTGCTTCTTTCCTTTTTTTTTTCCCCTACAAATGTTGGTAAGCCCTGGGCTCTGTCCTCAACCCTCTCCCTCCTCTGGCTACACAACCACCCAGGTAGTCTCACAGCTCTTCCATCAATATGTCAACAACTCAGTAGCTCCAGTTCTGCTTTCTCTCCACACCACCATTCTGACCATTTCCTATTTCTATTTGAATGTTCCAAAAATCTGGAACTGAACATTTAAAAAAAAAAAAAGAGCTCTTGATTCCAGTGCCCTACGATACCCACTTCTCCCAGATCTGGCACTCCACTCAGGCCGAACACTGGAGGTGTAACTTTGACTCCTCTCTCTTTCCTCATTCACATCCAATCCTTTATATAGTTCTGTTCACTTTTTTTTCTGAAACAGTAGCTCTCAATGTGAGGACCAGAAGCATCAGTAACAAATGGGAACTTGTAAGAAATGTAAATTCTCAGGCCCCCACTCAGACTTATCAAAATTAGGAGTGGGGCCCAGCATTCTGTTTTAACATACCCTCCAGGTGATTATGTACATAACTGAAGTTTGAGAATCAATGCTCTAAAATATACATTCAATTATTTATTCAAAACATAGCTCTCTCCAATCATCTAGTTTCTTTTATCTCCGTCACTACCTTCCTAATCCAAGTTCCCATCATCTCTCACCTGGCACACCCCAACAATCTCCTAGCTCCCTATCTTTGTACTTCTGTCCTTACAATCCTTTCTCTACATAGCGACCAAAATGAGTTTTTAAAAAACAGAAGCAGGTTTGGTTACTACAGTGCTTAAAAATCCTCCACAGGCTTCACACTACACAAAGAATAAAATCCATCTCCTGTCTGGAGACCACCTGTCTCTCCAACCTCATCTCATCCACGCCCTCTTTACACCACTGACTACTCTCCAGCCACAATGGCCATTGTGGAGGAGTAACTCAGACATGCCAAGCATTTGACCCTTCAGCCCGTTGTACTATGAAAAAAATCTTTCACAAACGTTTTATCATATTTCTCATTTTAACTCTCTATATAGCACTATTGCATATTTTTCTTATTTATTCTATCTGTCTCCATCCTATAGAATATAAGATCCAAGAGAACAAGATCTGTTACTGTCATGTTAACTGCTGGGTTTCAGTGCAACAGTGACTGGCACACAGTAAGCATCCATTAATACTTATTGAATAAATAAGTATTCAATAAAAAAAAACTCATAACATATATACATAGTGAAGCATTAAGTTGTACCCCTAAAACAAATGGTTTCTGCCAATTATCTTTCTCTTTCATCAATCATAAAATTGTTCCTTCAATGGGCCAGTGCTGTAAAGCACCATGAAAATACACTGATTAGCAAGTCCAAGAAGGAAAAAAAAAGGGGGGGAGCTGGGAGAAGCAGCAATTCTGAGACCCAAGACCCATGGCTGCACCTAGTACATCTTCAGGAACCATCTGCCATAGGTGCTTAGGGGCAGAGATAGACTAGGGCCATGGTCTCCAGCAGGCATCCTAAGAGGGAACCCGGGTATTCATCTGGGCTTAAGGAAGGGATGAGGACAGTTATACTGCCCACCTGCCCCACCACCCCCACCAAACACTCTAATGAATCAAGGGGCAGACAAAAAAATGAATTGGCCCAAAGCATCTGGGATTAAATCTCATTAATGAGTAAAGGACAGGACTCCCAAAGTCATTCACTCAAACATTCCTCTGGACACTCACTGAGTGACTACTCAGTGCTAAGCCTTAGAGGCCAGGAGCTGGGTCAGATGTGAGAAACAGTGATGCTTGTAGAGGAGAAAGACCTCCTCTAGTAGAGGACAGAGACAGAAATAGATCATTACACCAAAGCCATGGTACAGACACAGATAGGTCTGTCAGACCACGATGGGGGCACCAGGAACCAGGGTGGAATAGAAGTTCACCCCATGTTAACAACAGTGTGCCAAAAGCCTTTTTGTTGTTCTTTGACCAGAGATTTTATTTCTAACAGACTCATCCTAAAACTTCTAAATCATCAAAGATTTATTCATAGGGAAGGTTCTTCACAGTGTTATTTATAATAGGAAAAAAAGTTGCACTCAGCCTAGAAGTTCAAATATAGAAAATTGCCC
The DNA here is from genome assembly GCF_014898055.3 of Talpa occidentalis. Lineage (NCBI taxonomy): Eukaryota > Metazoa > Chordata > Mammalia > Eulipotyphla > Talpidae > Talpa > Talpa occidentalis. Next base: position 98,240,542 of record NW_023605083.1, on the reverse strand, counting down.
ACCAATGGATGAATGGATAAAGATATGGTATACAGATATACACAATGGAACACTATTCAGCTATTTGAAAAAGATGAAATCTTGCTATTTGCAAAAACATGGGTTGACCTTGAAAGTATTATGCCAAGTGAAACATGTCAGAAGGAGAAAGACAAATACCATATGATTTCACACATGTGCGAGATAAAGAAACAAAGCAAATGAACAAAAACAAGAACAAATTTTTAAGTTATTAGAAAAAAAATGATGGTCACCATTGGGGAAAGGAGAAATGGGTGGAGAAACAGGATAAAGTAGATTAATTGCATGGTGGTGGAAAAAAACTAGACTTTTGGTGGAGATCACAATGTAGTACACACAAATGTCTTATTATAATGCTCACTATGACGCTATGCAATGTTTTCAATCAGTATTACTTCAATAATAAATTAAAAATAAGTACATGAATTCATATTCTGGGTTTAAAAAATTACATTTAACCTAGAAGTTCAAAGTTAAAAATTGCTTATGGTTCATTCAAATAACAAAGCATGCCACAAATACAGGAAGAACTGTAAGTAAATAAAGAAATTGGTTGTGAGGGAGAAGATACTTAGGGGTGAAGGGACTGTGAAGGGAAGACTTCACTGTGCATACACACACACACTTTTGACCCTTTCAAATTCTGTACCAAACACAAAAAATTCCCCTAAATAATAAAGTTAACAGTTTTAAAATTATAATTATCATTGGGGAATGACAAAAGTCAGTTAGGAAACAGAAAAGTAGATTCTTACTTTGATAAGAACACATACAGCATATTTAAGTGTATTTACCTATGTAGGAAATAATATACAAGTACGTACACCAAAATATTAATGAGTTAGGATTTGAATGATCTTATATTTTGATTCTCTGCATTTGAAAATGTTCCCACAATAATATCAAATATCATCCAAAATATAAAAGGGAAAAATAACATAACTTTCAAAAAAGTAAACATGAAACCTGGGTGACAAGAGAACTTAAAGTCACCCAAGAGGCCCTGGCATGCTGCCTACCCTCTGCGCTCCACAGGAGACATGCTGTATAACTCAGGTCTTACCAGCAGGCTCTGTGCTCGTCAGCCTGCTCTTAGCACTAACCTTCAGGAGCTTGAAGCGAGAAGCTGGAACAATGAAGTGTCTATTCTGCTTCTTCTTGCAAATGCTGCAGCTACAAAAAGACAGAATAAATCTGACATTAATAGCCATCTACAGCTGGAATGCCAAGAGGCACAAACTGGTACGTACTGAGAGCCAGCTGATCCCATAGGTGAGGCCCCTTTCCACAACATCCAGGAGGAAGAGCTTAGATGGACTGACGACCTGGGGCATGTACAGAAGAGCCCACAGGTGCTACAACCAACTGCCTACTTCTCAGTTTGCTGCATTGAAAAGAGCTGCTGGACCACAGAGACAGAAAAAACCTTCTAGGCATTGCTACCATCTTATGCCTCTGATACAGCCACACCAAAAATGGACAAGGAAGCTTGGGTCCCCCTCTTTCCTAGAAGTCAGAGCCTGATGTGGGAGACAGTGCTAAAAAGCAGGCCCTCCACAGTTCCTAGCAGCACTATTTGCCTTACGTAGAAGGACAGGCTGAGAGCACCTGGGGCACTGTAAGCTTCCAAGCATACAGATCCCTCCGTTCTCCCCTCAACTCTGAAGACTCTACCCAAAGCTTTTCCTTCAGCTCCCCTACTTCTCCCCTGACCCACCAGCGCTACTAGTCTGAGGGATGAAGTCTATCAGGTACAGACCAGAGGACCCTACTCTGCATTATCTGGGGCTGTGTTTGTAGGAGTGAGCTGTCTGTGTGACACAGACAGACAGACAGACACACACACACACACACACACACACACACACACACACGAGACACAGTTATTCTTAGCCTCCTTACATCTTTGTAAAAACTTCTATTAAAAACTTCAAGTGCATACAAAAAAGAAAGAAAAGAACAATGAACCTTTATATACTCATCACCTGATTCCCACAATTAGAAGTTCATGGCCAATGTTATTTCAGCTATACTCCAACTCCCCCGATGATTATGAAGCATTGCATTTTAACACTTAAATCCTTTTCGCCAACCTGGAAAGAGAAAACACTTACTTGCAATCAAAGATATGCAAGTCAGCTGAGGCCCAAACTTCAAAGCGAACTGCTCCACAGTGGCAGCCTCCTGTGTGTTTCACCAGGCCCTGGTATTCACTAAATGAGACAAAAATCAGAGAGATAAGGATTTCTGAATAATCAGCAGGACCTTATTCTGTAGTTCATGCTTTCTCTCCTTGTTGTTGAACAAGATGGGACAAGTCTTTCCTACACTATGACAAGGTATATTTCTGCTTTCAAGGAGGCACTATCAGTTTTACAAGTGGATTCAGTGACTTTGTGAGTTCTCTCTTCTCCCTTTCTTATATATACTTTTTTAAATTGTAAAATAAAGCATTCTATAAATCTGGAAAAATGAAAGTTGGGAGGAGGAGGAGGATCTAACTCATACCACTCAAACATTTTTATCTATATGTCAAATACCTACTAAGAATTTTTCTGACTATGGGGAAAGCAGCAAACTAGATACAACGGACATGGTTCCTGGCCTTAAAGATCCTCAGCAGCCATCAAACAAATTATCCAAATAGTATTTAAATGACAGTGATAAAAGCAATACAGGCCAAAGTGGAAAAGTAAGACAAAGGGACCTGACCAAATCTGGTGGCTCAGAAAACTCTTTAGAGAAAATAACAAAGGCTTTCTTAGCTATATTCTCCCCAGTATTTTTCCACACTCGTGGCTTTTTACATAGCGCTATATATATACATTACATGCACTTTTAATCCTTTTAAAACTTAAGTCAGGTCCTTAATTGAATATTATTTGTTCAGATTTGAAAAATATTATCAAATTGTTTTCCAGAGGCTTACCACTCTTATCTGTAATGCGTGAGAAAAACACTTCACTGTTCCTTCTCAAGCAATAATGATAGGAAAAATAGCTTGCTGCAGTTTTAATATGCATTTGTTGGGTTATTAAAATGCAATATTTTTTCAAGTGTCTTTTAGAAGCTGAATCAGTTAATTTGTTATTTTACATATCTAAAAATATACACCCATACATTTATACCCTGCATAAACAAATACTTATTGTAAGATATCCAAACCTCTGATAATGTCAAAAATAAAGTGTCCTATAATGCTAACATCCAGAGGGATCCACAGCTATTTGCTATAAATTCCCACCATGCTTTTTTTCCATGAAATATTGTAACAAAAACAATAGTTATACATTCTTCTTGCATATTAATTTAGTGAATTTTTATTTTTTTAATAAATGTAAGTACTCATGCCAATGAGAAATAAAAATACGTTTTATTTTCCTGACCATTTATCAGTTTTCTCTAAAGTAAAAAAATTTACTTCAAGCATGAGTCTTTAATATCTCCTACACCTACAAGTAGCTGCTCAAAACATAGATGCTCAAAACAACATAGATGCTCAAAAAATGTTTAATGGATGCTGAATATAAAAAACCATTTCGTCCATGACCCAAAATAATCAATCAAAAAGTGAACCAGACAGAAAACCATTTTTGAGTAGACTCATCCTAAGAGAATTTCTTCTAGAACGAGAACAAAGAAACATTTTTGTTCAAGAAAAGCAGCAATCCTCAGGTTGTTATGCAATTGTTAGGTTGTTCTTGTATTTTTGTGGAGGACTGACTGTTCTTTTTAATTCACGAAATAATCAACACAGCTCTATTACTGGGGTGCTGGAACAGTTCTCTGTAGCACAGCTGTTCTGTAGGGTAGGGACCTAGACGCAACCACATGTGAAGAAAACAAGGCAGTCCTGCCAGAGAAAAAGATGATTAGCTCGTTTCCAACATCACGGATCATGGATACTCCGAGATCCTCCTCTGGCCATCTAAGGAACTGGAGGTTCTCTTCCTGCAGTTATCAAAGTGGGGAAGCACAAACGAGGGCGAGCCGCCCCAGGAGCATCAGTTGGCGGAGAACACAGGCCTCCCTCCGCCCCGTCCCCGCGCGGCGACGCTGAGCCCCCAGCATCACTTTGCGCGCGCTTCCCTCCGGAGCAATAACCGCCCGCGCCTCGCAGGAGTGCCGGCAACAATAACGGGACTTCGCCTCCCGGTCGGCTCAAAACTACTGCAAGCTTTTCTCAGCACCCCTACCTTTCCCTTCCACCCACTCTCCAGAAACACGCGCGCAAACCCAAAAGGCGATTCAGTCGTGGGATTTATCTTCTTTTCACTGGGAAGAGCCCCCGCACCCCTTGCGCGCCAAGACAACAGGCAACATCCCCAGCACGATGGCTGTCCCCGGGAAAGGCCCTTTGTGTCCCGGGGCGCCGCGGGTGCCCCCACACGCTCCGGGCGCGTCCCCGGCCTCCCTGGCGCGAAGCCCCCTCCGCGGCCCAGGGCCCGGCCGCGGGCCGCACACGCCGGCGAAGCCCGGCCGAGCGCGGCCGTTAGAATTAGGAACCGGCAAGGTGCGGCCGCGGGAAGGCGCCGCCTACGTATGGGAAAATCACGGCACAGCAAGCCCGGCCCGCCGCGCGCAGACGGGAGGCGCGCTGAGGGCGGCCGAGCCCGACTCCCGCCGAGGGGCGTCTGCGCGGCGCCGGCTCCCGCACCGCCCGCGCCCCGCACTCACAAGGTGTCCAGCAGGAGCTTGGCGGCGCCCTCGAAGGTGAGCCTCTGCCGCTTCTGGAACGTCTCCCAGCGCTCCCGCTGCTCGCCGAGCTCCAGCGTGGACACCGAGGACGGCGGGGTCGGCGGGGTCGGCGGCCGCGGCAGCGGCGCGGGCGCGGGCGGCGGCTCCCCGCGGCCCGCCTCCTGGACCCGCGGCGGGGACTCCCGCGGCCGCCTCTTGGCCGACGGTTGCCTCGCCGCCGCCGCGCGGCTGCCGCTTCCGGCCTGGCTTGCGGGGCGCCGTGCGCGGCTGGTGGCGGGGGTCGAGGGGGTGGCCGCGGGGCCCCGGAGGCCCCTGGCCGTTTCTGCCCGCGTGGCTTGGCGGCCGCGCTGCTCCTGGCCCGCCGCATGGCTCCCGCAGCCTGGCGCGCAGGCCTCAGCGCCCGCGCGTCCCCGCCGCCAGGCGCGCGCCCCCGCCCGCCTGCCAACCTGCCCGCCCAGGGGGCGCTGCGCCCGCGCGCCCCGGCTCCGGCCCGCCGCACCTGGCCCAGGGCCGGCCCTCGGCGCACCAGAGACCCAGCTGGCCCGTCCGAGTCAGGGCCTGCACCTGCCGGCTCCAGCCTGTGGGCCTAACGGGACCGCGCCTTGGGCCTCCGCTCCCAGTACCACTTGCACCTGCTGACGGGCCTGCATCCCCTCCGAATCCAGAGGGCTTCTTCCTACTTTCCAGAACTGGGCCAGCCTTGAATTCACAGCTACATCTGAGCAGGCAGCCTGAAGTAACATAATCTCCGAGACGAAGACGGTACTTACCTTGCAAAAGCCATTGCGAGCATGAAATGAGCTAATGCTTGTAAGCGACTGGCACCGGCTATCTGCTAGACAGCCGATATCAGTCTTGTCTTTCCAAGCTTACATATACACATATATAGTATATATATATAGTTTTGTATAATATATACTAAAAATATGTAAAAAAATTTTAAAAGAATGTCTTGATATTGATAGTCAACAGGTTTTTTTTAATGCAATCAATGAATGAACCCCACACTAGATTCTGTTGTTATTGTTTAGACCATCAAGACTTAAAGAAAAAAATCAGGAGCCTCCCTGGTGGCGCAAGGAGTTAAGCACGGCACTATGAAGCAATCCGCAGCCCCTGCAGCACGAGTTCAATCCCCAGCCGCCCAGGGAGCAATCCACATGGCGAGGCAGACCTCTCCTGACTCACCCGCTGCTCCCCTCAGCAGTGTATTTCAGTAGATCTGCCTGTTCTGCTCCTCCTTCTCTCTGGTGAATCCTCTCACCGCCCTTCCCCATTTCTGGCCTGTACCCCAGCTCTTGTATGCATCAATAAATAAATCTTAAAAAAAAAAAGACAAAAATCACATGAACTGCTGATGTAACCCAGATATTTTCTCAACTTATTAGCTGCTCTATTTTATTCATGTCAAAGAATAATTTTCTTTTACTCATTTTCCTACTTTTTAAGTCTCTGCTTCAGTTTCAACATTCTTCTTTATTCTTTTCTTATCATTAGCTTATTGAATTAAATAGATTCATTTATTTTCAGTATTTTGTAATAATAAAAATATTGACTATTAATTTTCCTCTGAGTATAGCTTTAACTATTCACTAGAGTTTGATATTAAGTGTTCTCTTTTAAAATTTTCTAAATAATCTGTGGTTGCCATTTTCTTTATTGAGGGTATAGTTTATAAAGAGCAAAATGCTCACATCCTAAACATACAGCTTATGTAACCACCACCAATTCAAATGTAGAACAAACAGTTTATCTCAGGCAAAAGAAAACAGAAGGAACCACTATTCTAACTTCAAAGTCAGAATACATGTTTTTGAATGCCTGTTTATAACAGCATATACTCTTTTATGTCTGACATCTGTCACTCAACATGTTTTCAAGAATTATCCATTGTTACATATCAATTTTTTATTGCTGTGTAATATTTAAGCATAGATCAGTTTATTCTTCTGTTGATGGGCATTTGTTTCTTTTTCAATTTGGGGGCAATTATGAATAAAGCTATTACATTTGGGTACCAGTCTTACTGTGGACTCATTTCAGTATAAACATAGGAGTGGAATCACTGGGTCATAGATTAGCAGTATGTTTTTATGAGAACTGCTAAACAATTTTCCAAGGTAACTATACCATTTTATACTCCATCGGCGATGGAGGTCAGTTGTTCCACACCATTGAAACACTTGGTGTTGTCAGTCTTTTTAAATTTAGCCCTTCTGGTGGCAGTGCATTGATACCTCCTTTTGGTATTATTTTTCATGTCCTTGACCTGTAGTGATATTGAACAACTTCTGTTGCCAGGCACTAAGAGTCCATTTTATAAACAGGATTGTTGGATGTACAGAAGTTCTTTATACCTGATTTTTTGACAACATACAAATTTAGAATAACCTTTCCCAGTCGTGACTTACCTTTTCACTTTAATATCTTTTGGCTAGAGAAATTTTTTTATTTTGATGTTCAACTGTGAAAATTTTATTTTATCGTTGGTGTTTTTTATGTTTAAAAAAGATTTGCTTAATCAAAAGGTCATGAAGATTTTCTCCTGCCTTTTCTTCTAGAAGCTTTACAGTTTTAGCTTTCATACTTAAGGCTAACATTCATCTCAAATTCATTTTTGTATATGGTGTGAGGCAGAGATCAGGGTCATTTTTTCCCATAACCAGTTGTCTATCTCAATGCTCTATTCTGTTCCACTGATCTATTTACCTTTCTTTAAATTTTTAAATTTTTTAGTCTTGAAATAAAAGTGCTCCAGAATTGTTGTTCTTCAACTCTTGACCATTCTAACTTCTATTAATTTCCATATAAAATACAGAATCCAGGGCCTCCCTGGTGACACAGGTGTTAAAGTCTCAGTACTATCAAGCTATCACCAGTCATTGCATCATGAGTTCAATCCCCAGCCAGGGAGGAGACCCACATGGCACAGCAGACCTCGCTGGTTGCTCTCCTCAGCAGTATATTTCAGTAGACCCACCTGTTCTGCTCCCCACTCTGTCTCTGGTGAATCCTCTCACCCCACCACCACCCCGCACATCTGGCCCTCACCCCAGTTCCTGTATGCATAAATAAATTTTATACACCTATGTAATCATCTGTTAATTTCTATATGAAAGGCTGCTTAGTATCTAGCTATCAACCATACTCCTATGAAAATCCCTTAATTCCCATAGTTTAATATTCTTAATTTCATTCCTTTAACTTTCATTCTTTTATATTTATTTCTTCTAATTTGTTCTTTATCAGGAGTGACTAAAATAACATAATTGAGTCTCATCATCATCATCACCACAGAAATGACTTTAAGAGAAAAATGGTCATAGGAATATCATTGCTTTCCATTTTCAACCCACAGTTACTAGTGATAGCCAATAGTCTGTCAAGAATGCTCAAAATATGTTCTATAATACAACATGCCTGTTCACATAATGACTTATGTGAACTTCATGATTTCATACAAGACAAACACAAAGATAGCACCCACGCCTCTGATCACAGTGGAACATGCACCCTTGAAAAAAATCACTGTTTACTTCATCACAAGTAATCTTCCTCCAGCAGTCAATCATGCCCGTGTACATATCAGTTCCTTTGTGCCCTGACTGCATCATCATGTGGTGACATACAGCATCAAACAGATAGGAAGTCAACCTAGCCACAGCTATAAGGGACTATGCCATCATTCAGCTGATAAGGATGTGAGTATTCTTGCCATCTGGAAGCATTCCCTTTGCAGTGTCACAGTTACTGAAGTGGGCAGTTTGGTAGCTCATAATATCCTGCAGATACACGTTAAAGCCTTGGTACAAGCCTTTAATCCCATCAGATTTGGAGATTTTTAGCCAGGGAGTCACTGAGGCTTTTGAATTTCCTTTCAGTTCCAGCTTTACCCACATGGGCTGCTAAATGGGTCCAGGCAAAATCAAGAGGATACACAAAACACAAGGACGTGGCCCCAGAGTCACTACCTGATGTCAGATTCCCTGCAAAGTAATGACCAAAGTGGGTCCTCTTCTCCACACCACTCAGGAAGACCTTCTTGTATTTATTTATCTTTGAAGGCAAGGATAAGAGCCTAGATGGGAAAGTATCAGATGACACTGGCCATGTTACCCTGCCAAAAAGACAGAACTCTGTGCTCCTTGGGGATAGAAACTGCTCAGTCTACAACGTCTTTATATTGAAAACTGCAGCAATTTGCTTGGTAGCTCAATACACCTGCAACAACAACTTGACCCCGTCAATGGGTGCTATAGTCTTGGAGATGACCATGGCTATTCCACCTGCCAGGAAGTCCTTGATGAAGGTCACAGCAGCATCTGTCTTGTTGAAAAGAAAGAAAAGACAAGAGTGTACTAAGAACCAGCTTAGATGCTGGAGTTCTGGGTTATTTTTCACTCATTTACTATCACTCCTCTGAGTAGTAATTAATATTTTCCATATTATTCTATTGATAGTTACCCCTACACTAAGTCAACTTCATTGCTAGAATTAGACAATTCCAAAGACACTTTTTTTTTAAAGATTTATTTATTTTTATACAAGAACCAGGGTACAGGCCAGATGCGCGGGAGGGTGAGACGATTCACCAGAGACAGAGTGGGGAACAGAACAGGCAAACAGATGAAATACACTGCTAAGGGGAGCAGCAGGCGAGACAGGAGAGGTCTACTTCGCCATGTGGGATTCTCGCCAGCTGGCTGGGATTAAACCCGCGCTGCAGAGGCTGCAGATGGCTTCACGGTGCAGCACTCAACTGCCTGCGCCACCAGGGAGGCCCCAAAGACACACCTTTTAAATAATTTTCTTGGGCTTTGAGTGTGCAACAATTTTATTCAATTGCATTTGCCACTTCAAGCCAATTTGATGCCATAGTGTCTTTAAAATCTTTTTTTTTTTTTTTAAAGATTTATTTATTTATTTATACAAGCACTGGGTACAGTCAGAAGCGCAGGAGGGTGAGAGAATTCACCAGAGCCAGAGCGGGAAGCAGAGCAGGTAGAAGGACCAAAGTACACTGCTGAGGGGAGCAGCGGGCGGCAGGGGAGGTCTGCGCGCCATGTGGGACCCTTCTCCGGTGGCCAGGGAATAGCCGGGGATCGAACCGGCGCTGCAGAGGCTGCGGGCAGCTTCGCAACCCAGCGCTCAACCGCTGCGCCACCGGGGAGGCCCAGTGTCTTTAAAATCTTAATTGATGTTATTCATTTTTAAATTGAGCTCCACCTTACATATACCAGTGTTTTCCCATGTATGCACATCTTCATAACCACAACCCAGACCAAAATATAGAATATTTCCTGCATCTCAGAAGGACTCTTTTTCCCTCTTCCCAGTCAATCCACTCCAAGGTTAACCATTACTCTTGCTTCATTACCATGATTTTCAACTTCATATAAATGCATATGTATTCTTCTGTATGACTTCCAATGTTATGTTGTAAAATCATCCATGTTTATTGCATGTATCCATGCGTCATTCATTTTCATTGCTGTGTAGTATTCCAATATAGTAATATATCACATTTGTTCTTTCTGTTTTAGCCAGGGAGTCACTAAGGCTTTTGAATTTCCTTTCAGCTCCAGCTTTACCCACGTGAGCTTCTAGATGGGTCATTTAGAGTGTTTCTAGTATAGGGCTATTATAATAAGGCTGCTTTGACTTTAAAAAATTTTTGTTTTGTTCAAGATCTTATGGGACATAAATTCAAAAGGATTTGGCTAGATAGTTCCTGGTTGGAGTCTCTTCATGCCATTTTACTGAGCTGTCCAGGAAAACCACAGTCATCTGAAGGCTGAACCCACCATACATCAAAACGGGGTTCATTCACATAGCTAGCAGTTGATGCTGGGACATTCACTGGGTTGTGAACTGAAGCAGATACCTGGAACCTCTCCAGACTTGGCCTTCCTCACAATATGGTAGCCCCAGAGAATTAAGATTTTTTTTAATATGAAATATGGTAGCTTAGAGCTCCAAAAGTGAGAGACCTACATAATGGAAACTTCACCAGTGTTAAGGTAGTTGGTTTTTTTATTTTGCAGGGCGGAGGGGTGGGGGTGGATTACCAAAAATAAAAGCTTGCTTTTAGTATTTGAGTTAGAGTTGCATTGACTCTATAGATCAACATAGAACTGACTTCTTAATAGTACTAAGTCTTCCAAGCCAATTCTGCACTCAATTTATGGAATCTTAATTTCCTCAGCAATGTTTTGTAATCATTAATCTTTTGTTAAATTTATTCCTAAACATTTGCTATCTTTTTTTTTAAAGCTTTATTTATGCATACAAGAACTGGGGTACAGGCCAGAGGTGCAGGTGGTGAGAGGATTCACCAGAGACAGAGTGGGGAGCAGAACAGGCAGACTGACTGAAATACACTGCTGAGGGGAGCAGAGGGCGAGGCAGGAAAGGTCTACCGTGCCATGTGGGTAGCTCCCTGGTTGGCCTGGGATTGAACTTGTGCTGCAGAGGCTGAAGATCGCTTCAAAGTGCTGTGCTTAATCGCTTGTGCCAGCAGGGAGGCCCCAACATTTGATATCTTGCTATTGCAAAAGGTATCTAAAATTTTCATTTTCCAGTTGTTTGCAATTAGTTTATGGAAAATAATTGGGTTTGGGGGGCCTCCCTGGTGGCACAGGAGTTAAAGACACAGCACTATCAAGCTATTGCCAGCCACTGCAGCACCAGTTCCATCCCCTGCCAGTCAGGGAGCTAACCCACATGGTGCAGCAGATCTACCCTGTCTCACCAGCTGTTCCCCTCAGCAGTGTATTGCAATAGATCTGCCTTTTCTGCTCCCCACATTCTCTGGTGAATCCTCTCACCCCTGGCCTACACTCTGGCCTACACTCCAGTTCTTGTATGCATAAATAAATAAATCTTTAAAAAAAAAGAATTAGGCTTTGTGTATATTGACCTTGTACCCACTGACCTTGCTAAATCCACTTATGTCTTAATTTTTATTTCCTCTTAGAGCTGAGTTAGTTTCTTAATTTCCAAGTAAATATTTTAAAAATCTTTTTGTAATTTCTAATTTTATTGACCATAAAGTTTCTGAATTATAAAATTACTTTTGGGAATTTTTGATCATTTTCCTTATGACCAGGCATATAATTGATTTCCCTGGACAGAAAGGATATACATTCTCTGTAGATTAGCAAGTTCTCCTTGTGTTAAATCAAACTTATAAACTGTATTACTCAACTCTTATATGACTTGCTTTGGTTTTGCCCAAATTCTGAAAATGAGTATTATTTACAACCATTGAACATGGTTGGTATATAAACATTTATGACTCTTAGGCTGTCCATAAAAATTATGCATAATTATGAATTTTAGTTACAAGTATGGAGAATGTATATAATTTATTCACAATATGTACAAAAATATTGTGCTTTTATTAAATAATGGTCTTTTTTTGCACTCTTTGATGTAGCTAGCCTTGATTTCAACTTTATATAACATCCCATTCCTATTTTCTTTGCTGTTATTTATATGATCTATGGTTATCCATCTCTTTATTTTCAAATCTTTAAACTTTTAAAAACAGGTGGATTTTGAAAAACTCAGTCTGTTTTAGTTTTTATAGAATTGAGCTCTTCTTTATTATTAAACTGTAATCTTTATGCTTCAGTCTCTCTACTAAATTAATTTTATATCTTGTCATGTTCTTTTTCTTTGTACTGACTTGGAAAATATTTTCTTCATTCCTTTCCTCATTTGGAAGTCCTGTTTGTCTCCATAATGCTGGTGTCTCCCTTCTATATCTAACAGTTATGATAAAACCTGTATTCCTCTAGTAATATTTCAAAATTTATCAATAAACATGTTTCCCAAAATATTTTACCTACTCACACCTTTATCCCTCCATCTGATGAAAATTTTAGAAGTTACTATTTTTTGGGGGGTGGGGGTGGGGTGAAAGGGGACAGAGCAAAGTGAGGAGGGAGTACAGTGAGCTATGATGGAGGACTATGGGTGCCTTGGTGGTGGGTGTGACGTGATGACATCCATCTGAAGAGGTATGATCCCATGCCTCTGAACCACAGTGTTGTAAAACAATGTCACCTCAAAAAAAAGTATACATTTTCATTTCAGAAGTCATGATTGTAGTAATGTCCAATGATCATCATTTGTAGATAGATAATGGTAAAACACATTTTGAGAAGACAGTATCACAAAATCTGTAGAAATATATCTTTTGGGGGGGTCATGAATCTTCAAGACCAAATTAAATTTTTATCAAAGTAAAAAAAAAAGTTGCATTTTTGCTTCCCCACTTTCCTATTGACCCTTATGCCCACCTCCTCTTTACAGTATTTTCTATTTAAAAAGACTTCTCTCTTTTTTTTTTTTAAGATAAGAATGTAGATTTTCCTTTATCATTAGTGTTGTGTGCAAAAATGTTCTCCCAGTTGGTGGGGTTTCTCTTTGTTTTTGTTATTGTCTCTTTTGCTGTGCAGAAGCTCTTTAATTTGATGTAGTCCCAGCTGTTTAACTTTGCCTTCACTATCACTGCTTTGGGTGATGTGTCTGTAAAGATGTCTTTGATGTGCATATCACATAGTGTTTCGCCTATTATTTCCTTCTATGTATTTTATGGTTTCAGGTCTTATGTCTAGTTCTTTAATCCATTTTGAGTTGATTTTTGTGTATGGTGTGAGGTAGTGGTCAAGCTTCATTCTTTTGCATGATCACAAAAATCTGCAAAGAGCTGATGAGACTCAACAACAACAAAGAAAATAATCCAGTCAAAAAATGGTCAGAAAAGCTAAAAAGAAACTTCTCTGAAGAGGAAATGCAAACGGCCAACAGGCATATGAAAAAATGTTCAATATCACTTATAATCAGGGAAATGCAAATCAAAACTACCATGAGAAACCATCTTACACCAGTGAGAATGGCACATATTAAAAAAACTAGCAACAACAAATGTTGGCGAGGATGTGGAGATAAAGGAACTCTTCTGCACTGTTGGTGGGAGTGCAAACTGGTCCAACCACTATGGAGAGCTGTGTGATTTCTGGACCTACTAAACATAGAGCTTCCATATGATCCAGCAATTCTACTCCTAGGTATTTACCCAAAGGACACAGAAACACCAATTCCAAAGAGCACCTGCACCCCTATGTTTATAGCAGCACTATTTACAATAGCTAAGCTTTGGAAACAACCCAAATGCCCAAAAATAGATGACTTGATCAAGAAGATATGGTACATATACACCATGGAATATTAATCAGCATTCAAAAAAGATAAACACATGCAATTTGCAGCAACATGGATGGCGCTGGAAGGGATCATCCTCAGCGAAATAAGCCAGAAAGAAAAAGAAAATACCGGATGGTCTCACTCATAGCAGGAATCTAGAAAACTTAAATAAGGGACCTGGAAAATGAATAACTATAAGAAAGTGAAAATCAAAATCAACAAAAAACTATGAACCAGAGACACTCTATGGGGGGTAGAGGGCGGGAGGGGAGGGATTGGGGCCAAAATAAGGGGGTTGCAATTGTATGGGGAATATAAAAATAAAATTTATTATAAAAAAAATAAATTAAATAAAAAAAGTAAGATGTAAAAAAATAAATAAATAAAATTTATTCAAGTCACAGGCATTAAATTTCCTAAAAAAATTATGAATGAGAAAAATATGTAATTTTGTGGGGTTTTTATGTGAATGGAAATAAATTTAAAATGCTTTAATCCACAAAAAAAAAAAAAAATACTGCACTAGGCCTGGCAAAGGGTGTTTATTAAATTTTGGCTGCCACTGTTACTTGTACTAGCAAGCAAAGTCGAATTCTAATAAAAAGGATTGTACATGTTTATGTCACAAAAAAAATACAGATGTGTAAATAAAAACATACTTGCCATTTATTGTGATATTTATAACACAAATAAAGCAAATGTATGAAAATGACTGTAAAAAAAAAAAAAAGAATGTAGATTTTCATTTGCATGACTAAGGAGGCAGCAGCTCTTTTGCTCTCCTGAGTGCAAGGCTCACCACTAGTCCGGGGGGCTGCAATTTGGGATGTATTATACTTGACCCCACAACTATCTGGGATGAACCATTTTTCAGCCACTGTGTCTTCAAACTCACCTGCACTGAACTTGGTAAAGCCCCACTTCTTGGAGATGTGGGTGTTCTGGCCACCGGGGCCTGTAGCACCTCAATTACATGCTCCTTGTTTTGTAGTTTAGTAGGGATGGACAGGATTACTTGGCCAATGTGGACCGTGGCCATTGTGCTCCCCGCATACCTGTCTGCAGCCTGTCAGTCCAGCGCAGGACAGCAGTCTGTTGATGTGGTTGATGTGGAAGGGGTTTGACACAATCCATATGAACGCAATTTTGCCACAGTTTTTCACCATTTATTTATTAGCACAAATATGGGCAGCCATCTGGGCTTCAGAGATGAGTTGCTCATATTGAACTGGTAACACACAGCCACAGCAGAGGAACTCATCACTTCGCCTTCTTCCACCCCATGTCAAAGATACAAATCTTGGCATTATATACACCTTGGGAAAAGCGAGACTTTAGGCACACAGACTTTGTTCTTACATTACCGGTCACACTGGGCAGGAAGTCAGTGCATGGCAGCAACAGGATCTTCCACGCCAAAGGCAAAGACTATTTGGAGACTTTTTATTGAACAGCTATACTAAGTATTTCTTAGCTCATTCTTATCATAACCATAATGTTAGCTCCGAGAGTTGCTGCTGTGCCTGGCTCTCAAAATGTTTGTTGAATGAATAAATTATCCACTAAAATATAACTATATTGATTGCAAGATTAGTTCTTCACAAAAAGCACTGTACTCTTCATTTACCCAATACTGTGATCTTATTTCAAATCTAATGACCAACTTTGAGTATTTTCTTCACATAGGATGCATGGACAGTAAATTCTTTCCTTTGTCCCAAAGATGAATGATATTTTATCTGGGAATGGGGTTCATAGCTTAGTCATGATTTCTCTCTTCAGTTTGTAGATATGCTCCACTGTCATCTATTTTCAGTGCAGCAAATGAAAATGCTAATGCTAGTTTTATTTGCTTCCCTTTTAAAAATAGCCTCTTCCTTCAGGTGTGAAAACTTGTATATTTTTCCCTTTTCCCATGGAGTTCAGGAATTTTGCCAAATTATTACTACCACTCCTGTCTTGGTGCTAATAAGATAAACAACTGCCAACCTAATAAAGAGATTAAAATGAAGACAAAATTATACATTAGAAATGAAAAAGCAAATAGTAACGTAGAAACAGAGTAAACTCAAAGAACTGACACAGGATTTTACATGCCTCCTCAAGCCCTTATATGGAAAGCATTTTCACCATCTTTTTCTATCATACTCCAGTAGCTCAGTGTATTTGAGTAGGTTTTGTTAAGACTGTTCAATCATAACTTCTATTTTATACAGGCTGTTTTCTGAACTAAAATATCATATATGTAGTCAGTGGGAAACCTATTCATTCCTATAATCAAACTAACTTGAGCAATTTTCCTTACCAGTGTGACTCTTCCTAGATTCAAATCCATAAAGAGAGGAAGCAAAATAGAGGCTATTGGGGCTGGGGGAGGAGGGGACAGATGGGGACCGTTTAATGGGAACAGTTTCTGCCTGGGATGATTAATAGTTCTGGAAATGGATGGTGGTGATGATTGCACCATCTTTAAAAAGGATTAAAATGGTAAATTTTATGTATATTTTTGCTACAATAAAAATCCTCCTAGTTTTTAAGGCATAAGTGAAAATATAAAGTGAAGAACTTATCATAATTTATACATTGTAGATACACAATATGGCAGCAGATTCACAATACAAAGTCCCATCCTGAAAATCAAAAGTGGGCATTTTTGTCCCTAGAGCAGTAAATTTCATAGAATCTGGAAGCAGAAAGCTCATTGCCAGGGGTGGGAAGGGGAAATTAGGGATCATTGTTTAAGGAGTGCTGAGTTTCAGTTGAGGGGGTGATGAAAAAAGTTCTGGAGATGAATGATGGAAACAGTTGTACAACAAAGTAAAGGTAAGTCATGTCACTGGTTGTACACCTAAAATGGCTAAACTGGTAAATTTCATGCTATGTATATTTTACCATAATTTAAAACTTTTTTTTTTAAGTGGGCATTTTGGATTCTAGCTTGGACCCCTAAAACCAACACAAGGAAGTCTCTGATGACTCAGTGTACTCAGAGAACAGATGCAACACTCAATTCTAAAGGAAATACACATACACAAAAAAACTTTGGCAAATATCTACAGGGCTTTAAGAGCATCTGAAATAGTATAATGTATTCAATTTTTTTTTCTCTAAAGTTTCTGTGATTTAGGATGGGATTCATAGAAATATAGAGTCATAACAGAGTAAATAACAGTGCCCTCCTATGCAAATGTGCATTTCACCTATGATTGTTTCTTTGCTAGAGATGAGAAATACTGGGTACTGCTCCTAAGAGTTGTCTTGTGTAAGTACTGGGAGTGAACAGTATCCCCATTGGCCACCAGAGGGCAGGAGCCTTTGTATTTTACAGACCCAGTAGAAAAAGCAATATTGAGTTAAGGCAGCTAAGGGGCAGCATTTTGTACCCACAGCTGCCTGCAGGAGTAGGGAGCTTTGATTAGAAGAACGTTTGTGGACATGGCAAGCTATATGATGCTTCTAAGTTAGAAAAATATCCAGACTTCCTAAACAGGGCCTACTAATACTGATCCTTGTGAATATGTGCTGCAAGTGTCTTCTCCAAGTTTATGGCCTTTTGTTATCTTTACCGGGTATGTTGAACAAAAGTCTCTAATTTTAATATACTTGAATTTATGAAAGATTTACTAAACCTCCTTACCTTGGTCCTAAATATATTTGCCTTTATTTCCTTCTAGAAAAGTTTTGCTTTTCACTAACCTGAATTTTAAATTTAGTTTTGGGTACGGTACAATAAGGCACCTATTTTCATTTGCCAATTGTCCCAGCACCATAGTCTCTCTTCTGCACTCTTTGTATATGAGGTTTTCATATTTACAAAGTTTTTTTTTTCCTCCAAGCTGCCTAGTCTATTTCATTAATCCTGAGTCAACCACATTATTTAATTATTACAAAATGAGGGCCTCCCCGGTGGCACAGCGGTTGAGCACTGGGTTGCGAAGCTGCCCGCAGCCTCTGCAGCACCGGTTCGATCCCCGGCTGCTCCCTGCCACCAGAAGAGGGTCCCACATGGCGCGCATACCTCTCCTGCCGCCTGCTGCTCCCCTCAGCAGTGTACTTCGGTCCTTCTGCCTGCTCTGCAACCCGCTCTGGCTCTGGTGAATTCTCTCACCCTCCCACGCTTCTGACTATACCCAGTGCTTATATAAATAAATAAATAAATAAATCTTAAAAAAAAAATTATTACAAAATGATAATGTAACAAAGATGTGCTATCTTAGTTCTTCAGGAGTATCTTGACTGTTCTGGGCCCTTTGCACATCTTATAAATTTTAGATTTGCTTTTCAAGTTCCTCATACAATTCTGTTACAATTTTTTTAAAGATTTATTTATTTATTTATACAAGAACCGGGGTACAGGCCAGATGCGTGGGAGGATGAAAGGATTCACCAGAGACAGAGTGAGGATCAGAACAGGCAGATTTCTTAAATACACTACTGAGAGAAGCAGTGGGCATGACAGGAGAGGTCCTCTACACCACATCGGACCCTCGCTGGCCGGCCCGGATCCAACCGGTGCTGCACAGGCTGTGGAGAGCTTCACAGCACTGTGCTCAACTGCCTGCGCCACCAGGGGAGGCCCTTTCTTTTCTTATATTTTTTTAAAGATTTATTTACAATTTTGTTACAATTTTGATTAGAGATGCATTAAATCTATAGATTGATTTGAAAAGAAACTTTTATCTATGTGCTAGGTACTGTCCATGGCCCTGGAGATGCAACACGGAGCAAGACAGGTTTCCCATAAAAATTAGAAGTACTTTCAAAGTATATACCTATGTACCATTGCCTCCAAGCTACTTTCCTCCATCCCCAGTTCATCTCCCACTCATCCTTCTCCCCTGGGCTCCAGTCACAGGATCCTTCACAACCCCGAAACTCACAGATCAGTTCTCCTGCTGTGTTTTTGCTGGAATTGATCCCCAAACCCCTAGCCTATATTTGCAAGACTGACTCACTTTAACCAGGTCTTTGCTAAAATAATTACTTTTTCAGAGAGGCTACCTAAAATAGCTACAGCAGCTCTCTATAACCCTTGCTTTATTTTTCTCCATAGCATTCACCACTACCTAACTTATGAAAGATTTTTTTTTTTTTTTGGTCTGTCTCTCTACTAGAAAGTAAGCTCCAAAAACCAGGAACTCTGTCTTGTTTACTGTTATGTCCTCAGCGCCTTGACTACTGTTACTTCCTGTGCCTGGAATTATAACAGAATAAATCTATTGAATGAATGCAAGAAGCAAGACCAGACAAATAATCAAGAGACTTCTGAAAAAACCCAGGCAAAATTTTTTGAGTCTGTACTTGTAGTTACAGCTGTCTAAAGTTTTCAAAATATTTGGGTAGTGCTTATCCATTTTAACAAAAACTATCTCCAAACTGGCTACAATCCCTTCAGATTTCCCAAGAACAGTATTTAAGCGCCTGGTGATTTTGCAGTCCTATTTGCAAAAATATCATCCATCATATTTCTATATGATGATTAGATAGGATATTTTAATTAATTCTAACTTACCAATATTTTCCCTTATGGACTAATTTGTGCTTCATAATTAAGAAGTCTTTACCTAGGCTGGGGTCACAAAAATTTTTTTAGATTTACAGTTTTTCATTACACTTAGATCTATATTAAGTTGATTCTTGAGTAAGGTGCGAGGTGAAGTTCTGTTTATTTTTGTTTATTTCATATGGATATTTAATTGCTCCAGCATCATTCATTTGACTGTCCTTCCCATTGCATTTCCTTAGTACCTTTGGTGAAAGTCAGTTTTTAATAAATGGGGAGATCAATTTCTGGACTCTATCTTGTCACCTTAATCTATATGTCCATCCTCATGCCAGCACCACACTGTCTTGATTATTGTCTTCACAGTTAATTTGAAATTAAGTATTCCAATTTTATTTTTTCCAAAGAATCAGCTTTGGTTATTTTTTTTTTTTTCATAGAGGCATGTTTTCTTTCTTTCTTTATTTGTTTGTTTGTTTGTTTTGTTTATACATGCACTGGGTACAGTCAGAAGCGCGGGAGGGTGAGAGAATTCACCAGAGCCAGAGCGGGGAGCAGAGCAGGCAGAAGGACCGAAGTACACTGCTGAGGGGAGGAGTGGGCGGCAGGAGAGGTCTGCGCGCCATGTGGGACCCTCCTGCGGTGGCCGGGGAGCAGCCGGGTATCGAACCGGTGCTGCAGAGGCCGCGGGCAGCTTCGCAACCCAGCGCTCAACCGCTGCGCCACCGGGGAGGCCCATCAGCTTTGGTTATTCTAGATCCTTTTTATTTTCATATAAATTTTAGAATCAGCTTGTCAACTCCTATTTTTTTTAAAGATTTAATTTTATTTATTTATGCATACAAGAACTGGGGTGTAGGCCAGGGGTGGGGGTGGGGGCCGTGAGAGGATTCACCAGAGACAGAGTAGGGAACAGAACAGACAGATCTACTGAAATACAATGCTGAGGGGACCAGCAGGTGAGATAGGAGAGGTGTGCTGCGCCATGAGGGTTAATTCCATGGCTGGGGATCCGAACTGGTGCTGCAATGGCTGCTGATAGCTTGATAAGGCTGAGACTTAACTCCTTGCACCACCAGAGAGGCCCATCAAATCCTATTTTTTAAAATCCTGCTAGGATTTTAATAGTGATTGCATTGACTCTATAGATCTATTTGGGAAGAACTGCTATCTTAACAATATTTAGTACTTTAATTCATAAAACATAGTTTGCTCCTCCATTTAGAAAGATTAGATTTTTTTTCTTATCCTTATTCCAGCTTTAGGGGCTGAGGAATAAGGTTTACTAGGCAAAACTGTGTGTTTGTAGCCTCATTTCAATAGGTATCTAATAATGAAATTTGAGTTTGTCATTAAAAAAAAAAAAAAAAACACCCAAAAACAGATCAGTTTCTTTTTATTCTAGAAATAATTTCTTGTTTCTTAATGTCTGGGGTTTCCCTGGAGTCATTCTGGGGCCCGAATCTTCACTCTTCCCCTTGGTGACTTGACCTTTATACATTCTTAAAGGCTTTCCTCAAACTCCTGCTTCTCTACCACATGCCCATTCATTCAAACATCAAGGCCTTTTATGAGCTCAGTACTGTGGACAGACTGATTAAGCTTTTCTATCTACCATCAACTTCCCATGCCCCACAAATGTTCATCTTACTTGTTCACTTTTCTTTTTGTTCTGGGATGTACTTGAGGGTGGGAAGCAGGGCAGGGCCTCCCAATGAGCCAGAAAAGGTCTGTGGCTCCTAAAAGCAAGGGCCAGATGTGTCTCCTTGAACTAAGGGTCTGACTGCTGCAACGAAAGGGTCACTGAAGTCCTCTACTGTCTGAGACAAAATATCTAATATCTGTACACTGGAGGCCTCCTAGTCTAGGCAGTTGGGGAACCTAATAATTGCCCATCCACAGCGCCATCTACTGGAGCCTGGACATTACTGGACTTGGCTGGTCTAAAAGGGAGTATTTTACAGTCAGCACTTATTTACTGAGCACCTACATTGTGCCAGGTGTTGTTCTAGGCATTCATGATTAAGACAGTCTCTGGCCTCATGGGGCTTTCAATGTGAAGAGGTAAATAAATGAGTAAGTTCAGGTATTGGATAAGTGCTCTGAAAGCAGAGAAAAATATTGTGGTGCAGTAAGACAGGGCCTCTTTGAGGAGGACATTATTGAATTAACATCTGAATGATGACAAAATAGGAAGAAGAGTCCAAGCAGAAGGAATCAAACAATCCCTGAGACCAGGATGATCTTGGAATGACTGGGAGATGGAAGGTTACCATGGCAGGATTAAGTGGGCAAAAGGGATGTGGAGGGATATGAAGAAGGAGACACAAATTGACCAGGCTTAGCCTTAGGCCATGGTAGGGATTTGGATTTTTTCCTAGGTGTTACAGGAAGCAGAGGAATGACAGATAGTGAGTGATGTAATCTGAGTTCTTGGATTCTCCAGAAATGGAACATGCCCCCTCTATTGCATCATGCTTGGCTTCAGGGCTAGGAGGCATGAAGACACAAGAGGCATCAGAAAAACTATCTTCTTTATAGCTAGGGAATGTAAAAATGAGTGAGGTGAGGGAGGCCTCCAAATAAACAGAGACACACTGAAGCTGTGGCTACTCGTATAGATAACAGCCTGCACTCAAGATGTGCCTCTGAGCTAGGGGGTTTGAATCTGACAGTGGCATCCTGATGAATACACCTGAAGGTTCTGCTTGGGGAAAACCTTGTTTATCCCTACCTACAGGTAGGACTGAGCACGACCTTTATGCTTTCTTTGTTTCTTACAAACTCTTTTATTTTTAAATATTTATTTATTTATGCATACAAGACTGGGGTACTGGCCAGAGGTGCAGGGGGTGAGAGGATTCACTAGAAACAGAGGGGAGAGCAGAACAGGCAGATTGACTGAAATACACTGCTGAGGGGAGCAAGGGGAGAGACAGGAGAGGTCTGCTGCGCCATGTCAGTCTCTCCCTGGCCGGGGATCGAATTCATGCTGTAGTAGCTGCGGATTGCTTCATAGTGCTGACGCTTAACCCCTTGTGCCAACAGGGAGGCCCTCTTATAAACTCTTTTACTATAGTTTCTTATATGGTGTTGGACTTATTTACATATTTTCTATTTAACTGGGTAATGAACTACTACAGGAAGAGCACCCAGTTGTGGAACACTGCTATGTTCTGGGACATGGAAGACAATTTAGGACCACCCTGAATATCTAAGAGCATTTGGATTTGTTCCTGGAGCAAACAGCTGCTATCCCATCCTTAACAAAGACTGCTTTTGAGATACAAGTTTGATAATGGATTGACCAGAAGAGACATGGCCCAACTATTTATACACAGATATTTTTACACTTGTTCCAAGACAACCCATCTGAAATTCTGGACAAACTGGGTCGGACCCTCACAGAACATAAGTCTACACTGAGGACCATCATAGGAAGTAGCTATAGTAAATTTAATTTTTTTAAGTTCTAAGATAAAATTGACAAATCATATTATGTAAGTTTAAGGTATACAACATGATTTTATAAAGAGAGAAATAAGTACCACAATAACACTATTTAACATATACATCACCTCACAATTACTTACTTTTGGTATGTGATGAGAGCAGTAAAGATCTATACTTAGCAACTTTCAAGTGTACCATACAGTACTGCTATATAACTATGACTTATTAACTATAGTCATTTAATTCCCACAATTTACTCCCATTATAGTGAAAATTTTTTATTCTTTCCACTGGAGGTATACCTAGAGGTCTAGATTCATCCATTACAAAGTACACTCTTTTTAAGAATCTATACAAAATATTTCTCTCAGAAAAAGTCCTGTTTCTCGTAAGCTGTCAATCTGTATCTTCGGGACTGTGTGATATCTCTCTAATGATATTTCCCTCTTTGCTCTGGCCACTTAAGTAGCTTGGCACTAAACTGACTGTCTATTTCTAGTAACCACAAAGGAGCACTGCTGACAATCAGCATAGGGATTAAGTTTTTGGCTAAGTCTGGGTTGAAATCACACCTGCCACTTTCTTTTTTTTTTATATGTTGTTTTTTTTTTTTAAGATTTATTTATTTATTTATACAAGCACTGGGTACAGTCAGAAGCACGGAAGGGTGAGAGAATTCACCAGAGCCAGAGTGGGGAGCAGAGCAGGCAGAAGGACCAAAGTACACTGCTGAGGGGAGCAGCATGCGGCAGGAGAGGTCTGCGCGCCAAGTGGGACCCTCCTCCAGTGGCCGGGGAGCAGCCGGGGATCAAACTGGTGCTGCAGAGGCTGCTAGCAGCTTCGCAACCCGGAGCTCAACCACTGCGCCACGGGGGAGGCCCCTGCCACTTTCTTAGCTGTGTGTCTATAGACCACTTAACTTCTTCCAGCTAAGATTCTATGAAATAGGAATAATGACATTATTTACTTGGGAAGTTATTTTGTTGGCAAGATTAAGAAACTTAATGCCAAGAATAGGGCCTGGCACAATAATCAACCCAATTCTAAACATTTTCACATTATGGTAAGCATTTCTGTGTACTCATATCCCTCTTACCTTAAGTATTTTCTAGTTCTTAGAGACCCTCTCTTTCTCTCTCTCTCCCCCCCCCCAACGTCAGATGTGTGTAAATCGATTACGATTATTGTTTGTTTTTTCTATTTTTTTTTTCAGATTTATTTATTTATTTATACAAGCACTGGGTACAGTCAGAAGCACGGAAGGGTGAGAGGGTTTACAAAAGCCAGAGCAGGGAACAGAACAGGCAGATGAAATACACTGCTGAGGGGAGCAGCGGGCGCGGCAGAAGAAGTCTGTCGTGCCATGTGGGACCCTCACCTGGGGCCGGGGATCGAACCGGCACTGCAGAGGCTGAGGGCAGCTTCGCAGCCCAGTGCTCAACCGCTGCACCACCAGGGGAGGCCCTACAATTATTGTTTTTTAAGATATGGTACACAAACTCTACAGATAAGAATCTCTAGAAAAGTTGCCACAGTGATCATTAAACCTACACCTAGAGGTTCTCCCTTTCAACACAACATAGCAAGAGAGCATACCTCATATGTCTGACAGTCAGTAAAACATGGAAAAGATGTCTGCACAGCTTGAGGCATTCACTACTTAGTATGCAACAACCATTGGTCACCAAAAGTTCATTACTATTAACATCTTTTGAAACATCCTCTGACAACATATGTTTGGATTTGAAGGGCAGCACTTAAATCCAAAGTAATTAAGGGATCTGTTCTTTCCCTCTCATTTAGCATCAAATAAATTCAAGTAGAGGGGCTCTATTAGGGCAACACTGGGACATTATCATAATTTGTAGTAAGATAACAGTTACACATAATTGTTAAGCTCAAAGATTCTGGGGCTGCACTTACTACTTTCAAGTTAGTTAAACACCCTGTATGCTATCATATAGAAGGAGCTCACTCAGTCAAAAACGTTAAATAGACTAGTTTTTGGTTCATAATGGCATTATGATTCTGTGTTAAAATATTACTTCTGTGAAGAAATAGAACTTTACCAGAACATACAGGGAGCAGGCAAATATAATCTTAATTACTGGACATATTTCACACATGGCAGAATCTGAGATAAGAGATTGGACAAATGTTAGAGAATTTTCTTACTTCTTACCAAATCACTTCTCAAAAGAAACTTACATTTTCCACCTGAACTTTTTTCTCTCAGGGAAGAAAAGTCTCTACCTGCAAAAATATATCTTAAATTTTATAAAAGGAAGCTGATTTTTTTTTAATTCGATTCTTTTTTCTTTTTTTTTTTTTTTAAGATTTATTTATTGATTGATACAAGCACTGGGTACAGTCAGAAACACGGAAGGGTGAGAGAATTCACCAGAGCCAGAGCAGGGAGCAGAACAGGCAGAAGGACCGAAGTACACTGCTGAGGGGAGCAGCGGGCGGCAGGAGAGGTCCGTGCACCACGTGGGTTTCTCCCTGGCCGGCTGGAAATCAAACTCATGCTGCAGTGGCTGCGAATTGCTTCATAGGTTGCATCTTAACCCCTGCGCTGCCAGGGAGGCCTTGATATTTATTTTTTAAAAGACTTTTTAAAAAGATTTATTTTAACGGCCTCCCCTGGTGGCGCAGCGGTTGAGCGCTGGGTTGCAAGGCTGCCTGCAGCCTCTGCAGCACTGGTTCGATCCCTGGCCACCGGCGAGGGTCCCACCAAAAAAAAAAAAAAAAAAAAATTTATTTTAATTATTTATGCATACAAGGACTGGAGTGGAGGCCAGAGGTGTGGGGGGTGAGAGGATTCACCAGAGACAGAGTGGGGAGCAGAAAAGGCAGATTCACGGAAATACACTGCTGAAGGGAGCAGCAGGTGAGACAGGAGAGGTCTGCTGTGCCATGTGGGTCACCCCCCTGGCCAGAGATTGAACTCATGCCACAGTGATAGCTTGATAGCAATGAGATTTTAAACCCTAAGCCATCAGGAAGGCCCTGTTTTTTAAATCTTTGGAATTTTTTTATTGTTGACATCACTTTTACTTTCATGTTCATCAAGGATTTACCTGCACTATTTTAATGGTTGCTTTGCTAGAGGTCTGTCTAAACTTAATTTTTTATAGCTGTATAGGTATGTAAATGATGTACAGTAAGTTACAGATTTAAAGTATATATACATTATGTTCATATATATGCTTAAACGTGTGAAACCACTGCAAAATCAAGATATTAAATATTTCTATCACCCTATGTTTTTCCTGTCTTTTATAATCTGTCCCATTTCATTCCTTCTCCCTACTTCCATCCCCAAGTGACCACTGATCTGCTTTCTCACTCAAAAGATTAATTTGCATTTTCTAGAATTGTGTATGGAATAGTATAATACAGTTAGCACCACTTTCTTTAGTCTGGCCTCTTTAAGTCAACATAATTATTTTTAAGATTTATCCATGTTATTAATTGTATCAATAATTCATGTCTTTATTTCTAAATAGTATTCTAGCATATGAAAAATACTACTTCTTTTTAAATTATATAACTGATGTGTGTCTGCACTAGCTGAGAAAACCATAAAAACATTAAATCTATGGCCCACCTCTAGCAAAAGGACTACAAAGTCAACATTTTGTATATTAGTCTCACTTTTAACTTCATTTTCTTTTTTGGTTTTAAGTTCCCTATATACTTACATTTCTTTTATTTTACTATATACATTAAGTCAGTATCTTGGATCTTTCTAATACAAGTAAATAAAGTTGTGTTGTTTACTTGATTTTCTTGGTTCCTTCCTCCTGTTTTCTCTAGGGATTTTGGGACTTGTTGAGTTGGTCTATTTATGGATGCTCATCATATCCTGCTTGGATAACTGCCAATCACCTCTGGAGTGCTCACCTCCAACCTCATTCGCATGCTATGATGTCATCAGATTATCATTCTAAAATCTAAATCTGATCATGTCATTCCTATGTGGAACACGTGGAAGAATCTAAAGTCCTTTGCATAGCAAGGCAGGTCCTTCATTAGTCATTTATTCTTTCAACAAATATTTACAAAGGGATGATTAATACTATATTCTATACTTGCTAAGTGTGGAGCTATAGTCATAAATCAGAAAGATGTGGTCTGTACCTTCATCAAGTTTATATTCTAGTCAGGGAGACAAAGGAATAACCAACCAAATAAACAATAAAATTACAGATTGTATAAACGTGAAATGGTAATGAAATAATCAGGATGCTTGAGTGCCAGAAGAAGGGATGAATGTCAGAGGTGGTCTTTCTGACATTACATAAAACATGAGATAGAAATGGCCGTGAGGAAAGTTTTAGGCAAAGGAAACACCAAGTACAAAAGTCCAGAAGTACGAAATGGCTTACATGGCCTATATGGCCAGATATAGTGAGGGTGCTAGAGAGCTGATCTCTGCCTTTTTTTAAAAACACATATTTCTTACCACATATTTTACCAATTATTTAAACCCCAGGTCCACATGTAGCCACACTAAATCCCAGACCATGCATAGTTACTGCTATTTCCTCAACATGCCATGCCTTCTCACATTTTACCTTCCTTCTCTGTGCTGCCGCAGAACTCTATTTTTTAATACAGCTAACATTTGTTGAGTGCCTCCTTTATACTGGGCACTACTCTAAGTACTTTACACATATAAACTCAACTTCATGAGTCAGGATTATTTATCCCTCGAGCACTCTGTGAGTGAGATAGTTACTATCTCTACCTCAGGTCCAGAGAAGTAAGTCACACACAATGAGTTACACAATGAGTTAATGGTGGAGTCAGGAATACAACCCAGGCCAGTTTGTTCTTTAACCACTGAGCTTTTTTTACCTTTCAAGAAACCTAGACAGTATTGTAAACCAATATCAACTCAATTTAAAAAATAGAGAGATAAATTTTCCCTTCGGATGATTTAGAAATACTAGACTCACCCCAGGTTATAAATTTCCACTATAGTTTCTTTTAATCTCTATTATCTCTACATATTACTTATTACAGTTGTAGTTTTTAGTGTAGGCATATTTTCAAACATTTGCTTAGTTTGTTATTGTCAAACTTATAGATGAAATATATTAGCAAACCTTTGTCTACATTGCAGATAATACAAAAATAGATCAATTATTCTTTGAGTTGTTTTATGTAAGCAAAACACCTACCATACAACACAGCATTTTTCAATCTCATAAAAAAGCATTTTTCAGGTCAGCCACCTGCCTGCTGCTGTCAAAGCAGGGTGCTTGACACACACCAGAGAAGGAAGATTTAAGTTTTACAGTCTTCAGCTGGGAAT
Source organism: Talpa occidentalis (assembly GCF_014898055.3). NCBI lineage: Eukaryota > Metazoa > Chordata > Mammalia > Eulipotyphla > Talpidae > Talpa > Talpa occidentalis. The sequence continues at coordinate 98,212,331 of NW_023605083.1, read as the reverse complement.
AAGCTTGTGTTTCCACCTTCGCCAGGCAATTTAATCCCAAGAAAATCATTTAACTAATACAGAAAAACAACAACAAAAATTCAGCCAGAGCTTTAGTGTCACCTAAAATTCTAGTTTTCCTAGCTTCTGCCCAGAGTTGCATTTTTCCACAGGTGTGTTTCCACCTTCTCCAGGCAATTTAATCCCAAGAAAATCATTTAACTAATACAGAAAAACAACAACAAAAATTCAGCCAGAGCTTTAGTGTCACCTAAAATTCTAGTTTTCTTAGCTTCTGCCCAGAGTTGCATTTTTCCACAGGTTGCTCTGTCACGTGGCCCTCAGACTGCTCAATCCTGTGTGCAGAGAAACAGAAGCTTGTATGTTTCTAAGTGGCTGCGGATGGCCCTGGCTCTCCTGATTTTTTTTTTTTTTTTTTTTTTTTTTTTGTGGGACCCTTGCTGGTGGCCGGGGAACTAACTGGCGCTGCAGAGGCTGCGGGCAGCCTCGCAGCCCAGCGCTCAACTGCTGCGCCACCAGGGGAGGCCCACTCCTGAATATCTTTTTGAGTAGCACGTCACTGGGATTCCTCAAACAGAAGTCTTCGGCTAGGGTTCCTTCTTGGTAGGTACTCAGCAAATGTCACTTCATCTCTTTCTTTTTACCTAAGCTTTCTGCTTTGTTTCCCCTGTTCTTCATAGGGCTTTATAGGCCTTAGAAAGACTGGTATTTTCTTTTTCCCAATAATACCTTTCTGGGGAATTCTCAAATCTAGTCAGTGGACCAAGAAACTGAGGCTTGGGGCCTCCCCTGTGGCGCAGCGGTTGAGCGCTGGGTTGCAAAGCTGCCCGCAGCCTCTGCAGCACCAGTTCGATCCCCGGCTGCTCCCCGGCCGCCGGGTGAGGGTCCTACATGGCGTACAGACCTCTCCTGCGGCCCGCTGCTGCCCTCAGCAGTGTACTTCGGTCCTTCTGCCTGCTCTGCTCCCAGCTCTGGCTCTGGTGAATTCTCTCACCCTCCTGTGCTTCTGACTGTACCCAGTGCTTGTATAAATAAATAAATAAATCTTAAAAAAAAAAAAAAAAGAAACTGAGGCTTGCTGTATCAATTTCCCAACCTGAGAGAAAGTGGTAATAGATAGGTTTCCTTGTGATGTGGTACCTCAGCCTACCCCACTACAATGTGATGTATTTCTATAAGTATGAGCCATTTTACAGACAAAACTTCTGCTACACACTTTGAGAGTATTCAAACTGCTCTTACTGAAACTTATTTCTTGTCATCCTAGTGACCCCATACCCCTGTAGATGTGAAAGCCAGATAGGTCATTAGAATTTCTGGGCTGAAAAAAAGTCCAGGTAGGGACATGAAGTTCTCACATTTCTTATTAGGCCAATAGGCTGAAAGGGAAGACAAAGTGCTAGCACTATCCTTAGAGGATGAACTGCTTTATAGTGACATCATATGACAAGATTTTGTAGACCTAATAATAACCTGACCTTGAAAACAAGTATGGCTTTCAGGTGCATAACTGAATTTTGCCCCAATGCCAAATTTATCCTAAGAACACATAGCTGTTTTCAGCAATAGTGACAATTTTGTGAAGTATCATTAAAATTTAAACCACTCAGGGCCTCCCTGGCAGTGCAGGGGTTAACGTCTCAGCACTATTTAGCTATCTGCAGCCACTATAGCATAAGTTCAATCCCCAGCCAGGAAGCTAATATGGTACAGCAGACCTCTCCTATCTCACTCGCTGCTCCCTTCAGCAATGTATTTCAGCAGATGAGCCTGTTCTGCTCCCCACTCTGGTGAATCCTCTCACATACACCCTGCCCCCGCCACACACACACCCCTCTGGTCTATGCCTCAGTTCTTGTATGCATGAATAAATAAAAATAAATTTTAAAAAATCTAAACCACTCAGGGCCTACCTGATGGCACAAGGGGTTAAGCACAGCACTATGAACAGCCTATCCACAGCCCCTGAAGCACGAGTTCGATTCCCCAGCCGGCCAGAGAGCTACCCATATGGCTCAGCAACCTCGCCTGCCTTGCCCGCTGCTCCCCTTAGCAGTGTATTTCAGTAAATCTGCCTGTTCTGATCCCCACTCTGTCTCTGGTAAATCCTCTCACCCCTACACCTCTGGCCTGTACCCAAATTCTTGTATGCATAAATAAATAATCTTAAAAAAAAACTCTAAACCACTCAAAGAAGTTTTTCAGATTACTTTTTTTTTTAAAGATTTATTTATTTTGGGCCTCCCTGGTGGCGCAGCAGTTGAGCACTGGGTTGTGAAGCTGCCCGCACCCTCTGCAGCGCCGGTTCGATCCCCAGCTGTTCCCCGGCCACTGGAGGAGGGTCCCACATGGCGAGCAGACCTCTCCTGCCGCCCGCTGCTCTCCTCAGCAGTGTGCTTCGGTCCTTCTGCCTGCTCTGCTCCCCGCTCTGGCTCTGGTGAATTCTCTCACCCTCCTGTGCTTCTGACTGTACCCAGTGCTTGTATAAATAAATAAATAAATAAATAAATAAATAAATAAATAAATAAATAAATCTTATAAAAATAAATAAATATTTATTTATTTTTGTGTAGAAGAACTGGGGTATAAGCCAGAGGTGTGGAGGGTGAGAGGATTTACCAGAGACAGAGTGGGGATCAGAACAGGCAGATTTCTGAAATACACTGCTGAGGGGAGCAACCGTGAGACAAGAAAGGTCTGCTGCACCACGTGGGTCAGCTCCCTGGCCTTGGATCACTGGCCCGGGTCATAGTGGTGATACTGCAGAGACTTAACCCCTAGGCCACCAGGGAGGCTCCCCAGATTATACTCTAATTGATAACTGTTCCAATGTAGGATTTTACCAAGGCTTTGCAGAGATGAATGGATGGTGATGACTGTTTCATAACAATGTAAATGTACTCAACACCACTGAACTCTACACTTAAAAAGAATTAAAGATGAAAATGTGTCTCTTACCACAATTTTTAAAAATGCATTTAAAATCAAATTTTAAAAATCTTTAGCAGTTTTGTTTGAAACAGTGAAAAACTAGAAACGCCCTAAAGTTAAATTGTGGTATCTTCACATAAAATACTGTAACAACTAAAGTAGTTGAACTAGATCTATTGCCTCAGTTAACAGTACAACTAAGTCTCAAAACAATGTTAAGAGGAAAAAAAGAAGGCTATAGAGTATGTAGAGTATGACATTATTCACATAAAATCTAAAACAGTTGTCTTAGTTCATTCAGGCTACTTTAACAGAATACCAGAAAATGGGAGGAGACTGGCAAATCCCATTTGCCAGCAAATTCAGATGTCTGGGGAGAACCTGTTTCCTGATTCATAGACAACCATCTTTTCATGTATGCTCACATGGGGAAAGGGGGCTCTCTGGAATCCCTTTCATAAGGGCACTCACCCCACTTTTAAGGGCTCTCTTAAATTCCTGGTTTTGATACTGTACCTAATATAGTTAAGTTAGACATTACCATTGGGGAAAGATTAGGTGAAGGTACTATGAGACTTTTCTATATTATTCTTGCAACTTCCCATGAATCTACCCAAAACTTTTTTTATCAAAAAATAAATCATTAGGGAAATGCAAGCAAAACCACAATGAGATATTACCTCACACACATTATGCCACTATAAAGAAAAACAATAAAAAACAGAAAGTGACAAGTGTTAGTAAGGATGTGGAAAAATTGGAATCCTTGCACATTTATGGTGGGAATATAACATTATACAGATGTTATGGAAAATAGTATGGCAATTCCTCAAACACTTAAAAAAGAAAATTACCATATGACCCAGCACCCTGACTTCTGAGTACATATTCAAAAGAATTGAAATCAGGATCTCAGAGTATTTGCATCCCCATGTTCATTATAGCATTATTCATAATAGCCAAAAGGTAGAAGCAACCCAAATATTCATAGACAGAAAAATGGATACACAAAATGTGGTATATACATACAGTGAAACATTGTCTTAGAAAATTCTGTCACATGCTACAACATGATGGGCCTTGAAGACATTATGCTAAGTAAAATAAACCAGGGAAATAAACAAGGAAAACAAAAGCAAAAATAAACAAGCAGGACTATATCAAACTAAAAAGCTTTTGTACCTCAAAAGAAACTATCACACACACAAAAGGCAACCTGAAGACTGGGAAAAGATTTGCAAATCATACATCTAACAAGGGGCTAATTTCCAAAATACAAAGTACTTAAAGTCCAACAACAAAACAGACAACCCAATTTTAAAAAATGGGCAAATGATCTAAAGTGACATTTTACTAAAGATAGCACATGAAAAATTGTTCAACATCACTTATTATATGAGAAATGCAACTCAAAACCATAATGAGATATCACCTTACCCTTGTGAGAAAGGCCCATGTTAAAATGAATGGAAACAACAAATTTTGGTTGAGGATGGAGAAAAAGGAACTCTCATCACAGTTGGTGGGAATGCAAGTCGGTGCAACTTCTACAGAAAACAGTATGGTAATTTCTTAAGAAAATAAAATGGAAATCCCATATTATCTAGCAATAACTCTGCTATGTATTTACCCAAAGAATATGAAAACTCTAATATAAAATGAATTATACACTCCTATGTTCATAGCAGCACTATACACAAATTAACAAGTCATGGAACCAACATCCTTTGACACATGACTGGCTAAAGGTACTGTGAAATATATACTCATTGGAATATATCTTTAAAGTTATTTGAAAGGTAAAATAGGGGCCTCCCTGGTGGCACAAGGGGTTAGGCACAGCACTGTGAAGCTATCCACAGCCTCTGCGGCACAAGTTTGATTCCTGGCAGGCCGGGGAGCTACCCACACAGTGCAGCAGACCTCTCCTGTCTCACCCACTGCTCCCCTCAGCAGTGTATTTCAGTCAGTCTGCCTGTTCAGTTCCCCACTCTGTCTGTGGTGAGTCCTCTCACCTCCAGCACCTCTGGCCTGTACCCCATTTCTTATATGCACAAACAAATAAATCATTTTAAAAAAAGGTTAAATAATACCTCTTGGGACAAAATGGATGGATCTTGACATTATTACACTAAGTGAAATAAGTTAGAAAATAAAATAGGTATTGGATGGTTTCACTTATATGTGGACTAGCAAGAAAGATATACTGGCAAAACCAGTAAAAATTAATCTTAGACTTAAGTGAAAAACATACCAGTTAAAGAGGGAATAGGGAGGAGGGAGGAGATAGGGGAAGGACGGGGACAGGGTACTGGCAAAGGAGGTTTGGTGGAAGGTGAGTGAGTCATGTACATATATGAAAAAGTGAAAATGTAACCTCAAAGGTTTATAGACATGTAAAACACTAACAAATTTAATAATAAAAAAAGTAAGAAGTCAGTCACAAAAAGACAACTACTGTATAATTCCCCTTACACAAGGTATGTAAAGTAGTCAAAATCACAGAAGCAGATAGTAGAATGGTGGTCATTGGGCTTGGCAGGAAAGTAAACAGTGTTTTAGTTTTGCAAGATGAAAAAGTTCTAGAGATCTGTTACATAGCAATGTGAATATAGTGAACACTATGTAACTGCACACTTAAAAATGGTAAATTTTGGGTCTCCCTGATGGTGACAGAGGTTAAGACGCAAAGCACAAGGGGTTAAAATGCAACCTACCAAGCTATAGGAAGTTATTAGCCACTGCTGCAGGAGTTTGATCGCTGGCCAGGGAGCAACCAACATGGCACAGCAGACCTCTCCTGTCTTACCCGCTGCTCCCCTCAGCAGTGTATTTCAGTCAGTCTGCCTGTTCTGTTCCCCACTCTGTCTCTGTTGAATCCTCTCACCCCCCACGATTCTGGCCTGTACCCCAGTTCTTGTATGCATAAATAAATAAATCTTTAAAAAAGAAAAAAAATGGTAAGTTTTGTGTTTGTAAGAAATCTGAAGCAAACCAGCAAAATGTTAAGATTTAACAAAACTGAGTGTTGTATGTTTACTATATGTTAAATATACATATCTCCAACTTTAATGTGTATGTATGTAACTTTTTTTTTAAAGATTTGTTTATTTATTTATTTATACAAGCACTGGGTACAGTCAGAAGCACAGGAGGGTGAGAGAATTCACCAGAGCCAGAGCTGGGAGCAGAGCAGGCAGAAGGACCGAAGTACACTGCTGAGGGCAGCAGCGGGCCGCAGGAGAGGCCTGCGTGCCATGTGGGACCCTCCTCCAGTGGCCGGGGAACAGCCGGGGATCGAACTGGTGCTGCAGAGGCCGGGGGCAGCTTCGCAACCCAGTGCTCAACTGCTGCGCCACAGGGGAGGCCCCTATGTAACGTTTTATAACAAAAATCGTTTTCCAGTTACATTGAAAAATAATTGACATACATCATTTTACACACTTAAGGTATATAGCATGGTATGATTTACACATATTGAGAATAAAAAGTAGTTATTTTTTGTTCAACATCACTTGTAATCAGGGAAATGCAAATCAAAACTACCATGAGATACCATCTTACACCAGTGACAATGGCACATATTAAAAAAACTAGCAACAACAAATGTTGGCGAGGGTGTGGAGAAAAAGGAACTCTTCTGCACTGTTCGTGGGAGTGCAAACTGGTCCAACCACTATGGAGAGCTGTGTGGAGATTTCTGGACCTACTAAACATAGAGCTTCCATATGATCCAGCAATTCCACTCCTAGGTATTTACCCAAAGGACACAGAAACATCAATTCCAAAGAACACCTGCACCCCTATGTTTATAGCAGCACTATTTACAATAGCTAAGCTTTGGAAACAGCCCAAATGCCCAAAAATAGATGACTGGATCAAGAAGATGTGGTACATATATACCATGGAATATTACTCAGCATCCAAAAAAGATAAACACATGCAGTTTGCAGCAACATGGATGGCACTGGAAGGGATCATGCTCAGCGAAATAAGCCAAAAAGAAAAAGAAAAATACCGGATGGTCTCACTCATAGCAGGAATCTAGAAAACTTAAATAAGGGACCAGGAAAATGAATATAAGAAAGTGAAAATCAAAATCAACAAAAAACTGAACCAGAGACACTTTTTGGGGGGTGGGGGGCGGGAGGGGAGGGATTGGGGTCAGAATGGGGGGTTTGCAATTGTATGGGGGAATATAAAAATAAAATTTATTATTTAAATTAAAAAAATAAAATGACAAAGAAAAAAAAATAAAAAGTAGTTATTTTTATTTATTTTTTTAATTAATTAATTAATTTGTTTGTTTGTTTATACATGCACTGTGTACAGTCAGAAGCACAGGAGGGTGAGAGAATTCACCAGAGCCAGAGCGGGGAGCAGAGCAGGCAGAAGGACCAAAGTACACTGCTGAGGGGAGCAGCGGGCGGCAGGAGAGGTCTGCGCGCCATGTGGGACCCTCCTCTGGTGGCTGGGGAGCAGCCGGGGATCGAACCGGTGCCGCAGAGGGTGAGGGCAGCTTCGCAACCCAGCGCTCAACCGCTGCGCCACCAGGGAGGCCCAAAAAAAGTAGTTATTTTTAAATGGACAGATTTCTATAATTTTTGAGGCCCAATGTAAAGACAATGCAGAATTTTGCTTCTGTGTTCACTTGCACATAGACTATCAAAGTTTCTAACTTGCTGGTAACAGAGTGGTAGATGGTCTCACAATTGTGTTATGATTAATAGCCATGTGAGGAAAGGACTAATACAGATTAACTTCACATTTTAAATTGTAGCTAATTTTTCAAGAAAACATTGCACATTTATAATTGGAATATAGTCTTCTCACAGATTACTAAAAGACATCTAGTAAGTAAATTCTATCAGAATTTCAGTATTAATTCCTTTGTTTCATGGGAAGGAACTGCCTGGGCAAAGGCATTTGCCTATGAAGATTAAATAAATACCGTCTTTTTGCTTTGTATTTTAGTGCCGAAAGCTGTCACTGTTTGTTTTTCCTCAGCTGATCAAAAGGGAAAACTGCACTTCACAGAAGGAACATTTATTGAGAACAATGGCAAATACTGCGCAGGATTACCAAATTCTGGATCCTTGGGATTTTGCTCTACTCTTTCATTTGTTTACAAATTATCTTTTACAATTTTCTAGGAGAAATTATGTGATTTCTAAAGCTTCTTTTATAAACAGACCACCAAAAAAGTCACCTTGTTGATTTACAAGGATAACACAAGCCTGCCTTCCGAAAACATTTTGCTCCGGGGAAACAGTAAACCAGGAAGCTGTATGACTCACTCGGTTCTGGCATTTGCTAGAATTCCTAGCAAAGTCACCCTGTCAGTCATGAGCTCTCCATTCTAGATGATTCTATCAACACGCATGACTCAAGAGGAACTACCAACTGGTAAAACAAGTTCAGACTCACTGTTGGGTGGACAAAAATAAAAAGCCACACCTTGTAAAATAAACATTTTATCAACTACCTCCAAGTCCAACCTATCTTCATGAAATGGTTTGTGTCCATCTCCTGATTCTTCAAATAACTCGATCTTACCACGTTTTAGTTACTTGAATTAAAGTTGTCCAGGTGTTAACTATATATTTAGCTATATGGTACACTGAGGAACAATTTCTTAATGTTCTGCTTAGGAACGCTGAAGTTTCCTGACTTTTCTCAGACGTTTCTTCATATTAATTTGCACATCTCTACACTATTTCCCCCTCACAAGGTGGTTTTACTCAAGACACAGTCACTTATGTTTACACTCAAGACGCAGGGGAGATAGTCACCCGGCCTTACTCACGTTCCTTGGGTATCTCCTCCCGGGACGAGGGGCCACACCCAGGGTGCTGGGAAATCAGCGGCGCAGTCGCTTCAGTGTCACTGCACGACAAACACAGTACCGAGATTAACTGCTTGTACGTGATTCCCCCTCTTGAGGCAGGTTTTCACCTCACTAATCTGCATTTCCCTATTATCCCTGCCAGAGTTTAGAGATGCAGCAAGGAGGGAAGGGGATTCACAGGTTCCGGGGGCAGAGCTGAGCCCGCCAGCCCCGCCGCCTGGGCTCTGGCCTCGCCGGGGCCGGGAGCCGAGGGGGCCTCGGCGGCGGCGGCGAAAAAGGGGGCGGGGGGTCGGACCACTAGACTCAGGACTTAGTATTTAATAACTCTCCTCAGGGGCTTTATGAAAATAGATACTTACAGAATGCTTACAGAAGCATCCTGAAAGTAGAGAATCGTGACTAAAGCTCCACAGTCTTGCTCTGAACATGAAGGGAAAAAACGCCAGTGGGGGAGGGGGGAGTGGGTCGGGGCCAGGGGCCGAGAGACGCCGTTTTATTAAGGTCCGTGGGCGCGTCTTGTGCTTCACAGCAGACACTAGGAAAAACAGCTGCGGGCCGCACAGCCTCGCTCCTGGGAACCTCCCAATCAGCCCCGGGGAGGGTCTCGACGGAAAACCTCTGTGGACCCTCGCCTGAGGCCCAACGCTTGAAGACTACGGAGGCGGGAGCTTAAGACCCCTCCTCCACCCCCACCGGAAGTATCCCTCCTCTGCGAAGGCGCGCCACTGCAGCGCATGCGCAATCAGTTACTTAGCAACGTTGGCACTAAACCACCAGCCGAGAGCCCAGCAACAACCGATCCGCCGGGTCCCCAACCAATCAGCGCCGACCTCGCCTTCCTATGCCTCACCAATCAGCGCCCACGCCGCAAGGAAGTTTCCAGAGCTTTCGAGGAAGGTTCCCTTAACTCGAATTCATCCGCCTGATAATTTTTCTATATTTTGATAAAAAGGAAGAAGAATGAGCTCTAAGGAAAGGGAGATGATTTCTTAGGATACTTTATACCGGTTCTGAGGAACTTGGGGCTCAGTTGAAGGGCCTAATTGCTGTCCGGGAGATGGGGCCGAGCGAACTACTTTCAGCGGCGTATGGACACAGCCTCTACGTAGCAGTGATGAGTAACGCAACAGACGTTGCATAAATTTCAGCTCCGCCGAGCAGGAGCATTCAGACGCGGTCGGCATTGTGGAGAGATCGTTTGCGGCCCTTGGGGGAGTCGACGTGCTCGTTGATTGGCGGTATCTTCGCATTTGCTAACAGGTACTCGCCAGCAGCTTTCGAGACTTAGAGGAGTGGAGGGAAGAACCTGAGTGAGGTCAAGCTGGAGGGTTTTGGGGGGCCTCTTGTGCCGTGGGGAGCGGGGTGGGGGGATGGGAAGGTGAGGTGACGCGGTGCCGGGCCTTTCCGGAAGAGTGGGCCTTGTTTACGTGTGGGGAACGGGGGCGGTTGGTGGCGCGCGGCGCCAGAGGCTAACCGACCCTTACCCGATGGAGATTCCATCGTGTCTGCTTCAGAGGGGGAAGGCGGAAAAGAGGTAGTTGTGTGGCTTTGTTCAGTAGTTTTCTCGTTTGGAATACCGACGCGGAGGAGACTGTCCCACCCCACCTACGCTTAAACGGAAATTTTCATTTCCCGAGACAATGGCGGATTTTTTTGTGGGTGTTTATTTTCCTGGCTTGGGGGCTTTTCTTTTGAACAGATTTTGGGAACATTGGTATTTAGATTGTTAGCTGTGCGTCTGGAAATGTTAAGGAAGAAAGCACTGGGCGTTAGCGTTCACAAAGCACTTTTGATCCTCTTCCTGCTTGTTTTTTTTTTTTTCCCCCGAAGATCGATTTATTTATGCGTATAAGAGCTGGGGTACAGGCCAGAGATGGCGGGGGGTGAGAGGACTCACCAGAGACAGAGCGGGGAACAGAACAGGCAGATTTACTGAAACACTGCTGAGGGGAGCAGTAGGCGAGACAGGAGAGGTCCGCTTCGCCATGTGGGTCTCTCCGTGGCTGGCCCGGGATCGAACTCGTGTTGCAGAGGCTGCGTATTGCTTTATAGTGCAGTGCTTAACCCTTTGCGTGACCAGGGAGGTCCCCCTCCAACCTGTTTTAAGTTGAGGTCTTGACCAAAGAATTTTGTAATTCAATGAGTAAGCCTGTGGAGTAAGAACCTGGGAAGGTTTGCGAGATGTTTAGGTAATTTAAGGTGTTGTGGAAGACTATTTGAATGTGTTTGCTATGAAGGGAATATAAAAGTTGTGAGATAATACACTAATTTTCATTTTAAAATCTGTAGGTCAAAATGCAGATCTTTGTGAAGACCCTGACTGGCAAGACCATCACCCTGGAGGTGGAGCCCAGTGATACCATCGAGAATGTGAAGGCCAAGATCCAGGATAAGGAGGGCATCCCCCCTGACCAGCAGAGGCTCATCTTCGCTGGCAAGCAGCTGGAAGATGGCCGCACTCTTTCTGATTACAACATCCAGAAGGAGTCCACCCTGCACCTGGTCCTGCGTCTGAGAGGTGGTATGCAGATCTTCGTGAAGACCCTGACTGGCAAGACCATCACCCTGGAGGTGGAGCCCAGCGATACCATCGAGAATGTGAAGGCCAAGATCCAGGATAAGGAGGGCATCCCCCCTGACCAGCAGAGGCTCATCTTCGCTGGCAAGCAGCTGGAAGATGGCCGCACTCTTTCTGATTACAACATCCAGAAGGAGTCCACCCTGCACCTGGTCCTGCGTCTAAGAGGTGGCATGCAGATCTTCGTGAAGACCCTGACTGGCAAGACCATCACCCTGGAGGTGGAGCCCAGCGATACCATCGAGAATGTGAAGGCCAAGATCCAGGATAAAGAGGGCATCCCCCCTGACCAGCAGAGGCTCATCTTCGCTGGCAAGCAGCTGGAAGATGGCCGCACTCTTTCTGATTACAACATCCAGAAGGAGTCCACCCTGCACCTGGTCCTGCGTCTGAGAGGTGGCATGCAGATCTTCGTGAAGACCCTGACCGGCAAGACCATCACCCTGGAGGTGGAGCCCAGCGATACCATCGAGAATGTGAAGGCCAAGATCCAGGATAAAGAGGGCATCCCCCCTGACCAGCAGAGGCTCATCTTCGCTGGCAAGCAGCTGGAAGATGGCCGCACTCTTTCTGATTACAACATCCAGAAAGAGTCCACCCTGCACCTTGTCCTCCGTCTGAGGGGTGGCTGTTAATTCTTCAATCTTCCATTCAGTGCCCTATGATACCATTACTCTGCACTCTAGCCATTTGCCCCAGTTTAAGTTTAGAAATTACCAGTTTCAGTAATAGCTGAACCTGTTCAAAGTGTTAATAAAGGTTTTTGTTGCATGGTAGCATATTTGGTGTCTTGTCATAAAATTATGTAATGTGGGGAAGTCTAACCAGTTTAAAGTGGTGTTTAATAAAGTGGTTGAATTTGAGGTTGACAATGCAATCAAAATTAAGTCAATTGATTGGTGAACATTGGGTGTGCTATGGTGTGGGAACTTTGTCCTTTTGTTCGACATTTACAAGTTAAGATTGAGCAACTGATAAAACATTTGCTGTGTCAGCATATTAAGGGAACACAAATTTGGAATTAGTGTGGGTAAAGTAAGCTAATTAAGATGAAGAAATTTTAGTTCAGGCTGCTGAATTTTAAGGGCTTTAGATTCAGTTGCTTTCGGCTGTGCTTTTACTTCTTCAATGCATTATGCCTAAAAATATTTGGCCTTAGGTAGTGAAATGGAAAAAGCCGTGTATCATGTTCATGATCTCAGCCGAGAATCATTTGGAACCTTAGCCAAGGTTGAAAGAAATTTGACTCAGGAAGAAAACTGGTTAAAAAGGTATCCTGACCTGACACAATATAGTTTGGTGACTTTGGTGTGTTAAGTAAAATGAAAGTGGTTATTAGTATTTGATGATCTAACAGTCACTGTACGAGAAAAGATTGCAACAGCAAAATTCTAAGGTGGTGGGGCTTGATAAATTTTTGTCTAATCCTGACACCAGCAGCCTTAAAGTGCCATATCAAAACAATCAGAAGATGGCCCTTTATTCTTAAAGTTGCAGTTCTTTACCCTCCAGTTTGCTGGGAGTTACTCCAATAAACATGGTTCTCAGATTGGGATAAATTGGGAGTGGTGTGGGGGGAGTGCATGTTACAAAGGGAGAAGTTAGACCTCTGGTTTACTCAAGAAGTTTTACTAGGGAAGTAACTTCTGGTCTTAAAACCTCTAAGTAAGTACTGAAGTGTGAGAACATCTTGAAATTTATTTCCAGGTGCAGAAGCCAAGCATCATGTTTAGAAATTAGCCTTTGATACTCCAGGTACACTTGAAAGTGGTTTGGTGCCTAATTTAGCAACTGCTTTAGTAGTAGCTTATTAAAGTGTCAGAAAGTCCCTTAACCTTAAGTATAAACTGTTAATGGGAACACATAATTCTGGGTTTCTTAGTAGGTTATATACTGTAGATAGAGGTTTGAGACTAATAATTCTTCAGCTCCTCAGTGGTGGTAAGATTATTTGGGCCGGAAGCAGAAAAACCTTGTATTAAGCTTGGGGTAATAGTAAGCCGCCTTAACTCAATGGAACCCGTTTCACTTACGCTGGAAAATGACATCTTTTCCAGTCCCACTGGAATTGCAATGAGTTCTTGAAGGTCTAGGTTTTTTTTTTTTTAATTTTTTTAAAGATTGATTGATTGATTTATACATGCATGCATACAAGCACTGGGTACAGTCAGAAGCACGGGAGGGTGAGAGAATTCGCCAGAGCAGGGAGCAGAGCAGGCAGAAGGACCGCAGTACACTGCTGAGGGGAGCAGCGGGCAGCAGGAGAGGTCTGCGCACCATGTGGGACTCTCCTCCGGTGGCGGGGGGAGCAGCCGGGGATTGAACCGGCGCTGCAGAGGCTGCGGGCAGCTTCGCAACCCAGCGCTCAACCGCTGCGCCACCGGGGAGGCCAAGGTCTAGTTCTTGTTAGGGGTAAACAAGATATTGCTGACTCTTTAACTTCTAAAAGTATAATTTTATTAGGCTCCTTTCCCTTTCAGGATGTCCCTCAAATGCGCTTTTTAAGCAGGTTTTTCACTTGAATATACAATAAAAATAGACCTTCCACTAGTAAAGTTTTAAAATTCCAAAGACTTCTTCATACTTTGTATTAAAAGGTACTGATTTTTTTAAAGATTTATTTATGCATGCAATAGATCTGGGGTACAGACCAGAGGTGTGGTGGCTAAGAGGATTCACCAGAGACAGAGTGGGGAGCAGAACAGGCAGATTGACTGAAATACACTGCTGAGGGGAGCAGTGGGGGAGGGAGAAGTCTGCCTCGCCATATGGGTTTCTCCCTGGCTCGCTGGGGATCGAAATGCTGCAGAGGCTGTGGATTGCTTCATGGTGTAGTGCTTGCTTAACACCTTGCGCCACCAAGGAGGCCCTGATTTTTTTTTTTTAGTTGTACACTTGACACTGGTTTCTGGTGTACAAGGATAGCACAGTTTTTTTTTTTAATATCCAAAAGGCCAGGTTTACTATAAAAAGGGCGAGGAGGGAGGGAGGAATAAGGGACACTTGAATAGACACAGCAGAGACAGGCTTGCTGAAAGAGGCCCCCACAGGCAGGCAGGAGAGCTGTGCCAGCATCAGATCTAAAGTAACTGTCAAATTATGCAATACAGTATTAGTCATGCCATACATCACATCAGTGACATTTAAGAGCTTGATTATTAAATTTGCAGAATTTTTAAGCATTTCACTGGAAAGACTAGTGGTTTGGTTGATAGGACTTAACACATTAGTATTGTCATTTCTCCCAAATCACTGACAGGTTTACAGGTCTTGTGAGTCCCTACTGAAAAAGGTTGCAGATGTTTTTTCTAATTCCAGGATCTCTTTCCATGGGGATCATGGTCTGTGGTATTTGTGAATCAGCAAATTCACTCTGGGGCCTCCCCTGGTGGCACAGCGGTTGAGCGCTGGGCTGTGAGGCAGCCCGCAGCCTCTGCAGCTCCAGTTTGTTCCCCGGCTGCCGGCGAGGGTCCCACCAAAAAAAAAAAAAAAAATTCACTCTGCACACAACTTGGAATATGAACAAGGAAAACTTGGTGTGTGTGTTGGTCTTCAACGTGCTATTACTTGGTTTTGAAAGGGTCTATCACTCCTGATCGCAAACCTCTACACTGAATAAAACAGACCAGTTGTAGTTTGTAGCTTCTGCACACTTCTTACTGCTGAAAAGGGCCAGCAATGCTGTGGGGAAATGAGTGGAAGATGGAGCTTTGCTCTGGGATAAATAGAGGTTAATTCATGCATGTGGATCCAGTATAACTCAGTCACATCACCTATTCAACTATCAAGCAGTTACCTTTGTGTGTCTGAGGAAGAGTTCTCAATTGCAGTGTTGGTGCAGATAGTAAAGAACCCATGGGAAGAAAAAGACATTCCATTCAGCCGATGGTGCAAACAGCTTATCTACCTGCCCTTCAAGGATACATCTCACTGGACACTCCCAACCTCCCCCACTCCCCCACACACACCCTAATAAACCTCAAAAATAATGCCCCGAAGTGTTGCTTGTGGCGCATTTGAGGCTAATTAGATCAGTGTCCAAAGTATATATTGGTCATCTTCCAATTTTTTTTTCACCAGCCCACCCTTCCAATTTATTTATTTTTTTAAACCAAGTTTTTTTTTTTTTTTTTTTTTAAGATTTATTTATTTATTTATATAAGCACTGGGTACAGTCAGAAGCACGGGAGGGTGAGAGAATTCACCAGAGCCAGTCGGGGAGCAGAGCAGGCAGAAGGACCGAAGTACACTGCTGAGGGGAGCAGCGGGTGGCAGGAGAGGTCTGCACGCCATGTGGGACCCTCCTCTGGTGGCCTGGGAGCAGCCGGGGATCGAACCGGCACTGCAGAGGCCATGGGCAGCTTCGCAACCCAGCGCTCAACCGCTGCGCCACCGGGGAGGCCCCTACACCACCACCCTTCCAATTTAAACATGTTTTGAGTCTTTCTCCAAAGGGTCAATGCTCCAAAAAGCAAATTCCGTACATTCTGCATCACGTACATTCTACATCATCTCATCATGCTTTGAGATCCCAGAGTTTGCAGAACAAACTGCCACTTAATCCTCCCCAGTTACTTTCATTCTTTCCCTTCAGTTTACAAATTAAAATGAGAGTTTTTACTAGTTTTTTCCTGTGGTCTGTCTTAGCTAAAAGAATGCCCACACCTGTGTGTGAAGATGTGTTAAAATAGTACTTACTTGGGGCCTCCCTGGTGGTGCAAGGGGTTAAGACGCAACCTAGGAAGCTATCCACAGCCACCCCAGCACAAGTTCGATCCCCGGCCAGGAAGCTTCCAGATGGAGCAGCAGACCTGTCCTGACTTACCTTCTGCTCCCTTCATCAGTGTATTTCAGTCAATCTGCCCGTTCTGTTCCCACTCTGTCTCTGATGAATCCTCTCACCCCCCACATCTCTGGCCTGTACCTCATTTTTTGTATACATAAATAAATCCTTAAAAAAGTAATACTTACCTGGTTTACTGAAGCAGTAGGTCTTGATTTCTAGTTTGTTAGTCTGTTGCCACTCCAAAATAAAAATGTTGCTGGTTCCCAGTGAAATAAAATTAGAACAGTCTATTCAATTATTTTTTTAAGATTTATTTTTTTATTTATACAAGAACCCGGGTACAGGCCAGATGTGTGGGAGGGTGAGAGGATTCACCAGAGACAGAGCGGGGAACAGAACAAGCAGACTGACTGAACTACACTGCTGTGAGGAGCAGCGGGCGAGACAGGAGAGATCTGCTGCGCCATGTGGTTTGCTCCGTGGCCGGGGGAGATCAAACCAGCACTGCTGCGGATAGCTTCACAGTGCTGCGCTCAACCGCCTGCGCCACCAGGGAGACCGCAGTCTATTCAATTTAAAAGTATATGCCCTCTCTAAAAATGTTGCAGTCTCCCTGGTGGTGCAAGGGGTTAAGACAAAACCAACAAAGCTATTTGCAGCCACTGCAGCATGAGTTTTATCCCTGGCCAGGGTACTACCCACATGGCGCAGCAGACTCGCTTGCTGCTCCCCTCAACAATGTATTTCAGTGGATCTGCCTGTTCTGCTCCCCACTCTGTCTCTGGTGAATCCTCTCACCTCCACACCTCTGATCTGTACCCCAGTTCTTGTATGCATAAATGAATAAATCTTTTAAAAAGATAAAAAATAAAAATGTTGCCATCTAATATAACTCAGGGTGGATCTGGAGACAAGTTCAAATCTGGCTCTGTAACCAAGTACAATTAATTTATCCTGTCAATATATAAGATTGCTCATCAGTAAAAATGGGTTTAATTATGCCTATCAGAGTAGTTATGAGTGGTTAAAACTATGGAAAAATTGCCTAGTGCTTATAATTCTACTTACTGTAATAATGAAATCAGAAATGATGGAATTGTCCATCAAAAGACAGCAGTTAGGGCCTCCCTGGTGGTGCTAGGGGTTAAGTCACTGCGCTATGAAGCAATCTGCAGCCACTGCAACATGAGTTCTATCCCCAGAGAGCTGACCCACATGGCACAGCAGACCTCTCCTGTCTAGCACGCTGCTCCCCTCAGCAGTGTATTTCAGTCAATCTGCCTATTCTGTTCCCCACTCTGTCTCTGGTGAATCCTCTCATTGCCCCCCCACCTCTGGCCTGTACCCCTACTCTTGTATGCACAAATAAATAAATCTTTAAAAAAAAAGACAGCAGTTAAATTATGATAATGCTATATATAGTTAAACAGAATGAAGGAAAAAGGAACTGCTTGGAACAGTATTTAAGACAGTGAAAGATGCTATAGAAAAATCTCTGCATAAGCACATGGAAGGGTGGGTTATTGTTTAACATTGGTTGCTTCAGAAGAGTAAAGGGGGTTGTGAAGGGAGACATATTCTAACTTCCTAAATATTTTCGAATTTGCCCGCTCCTGCTCCTCTCGCCTACACCCTAGGTCTTGTATGCATAAATAAATAAATCTTTTTAAAAAATCTCTCATCTCCCCTCACACATCCAGAAGAAATCATTTAATTAGAATATTTTTCCATTTCATTTATTCATTCAAAAATATTTATTAAAAAAAAAAGAAAGAAACATAAAAAGGAAAAAAAAACAATATTTAGTAAGTGTCTACTGTGTTTCCAGGATTGGAAATGCAGCAATGAGAAAATCCTTGCCCTCATGGAACTTACTTTAAAGAGACAGACAAATAGGTAAGCATATCATATTTAGATCATGAAAAGTGCCGCAGTGAAAAAATAAGGAGAATAAAGGACAGAGGATGGTTGGAAAAGGCCTCGGGGAAAGATGACTTTCAGCAAAGTTTGGGAGGAAATGAGGGACTTACCTCCTAGTCTCTGGCAGAAGGATGTTCAGGCAAAGAAGCATCAAATGCAAAGGTGCTGAGGTAGAAGGAACAGTGAGTTGGTCTGTATCGCAGAAATACAGTAAGCAAGGAGAAAAGTACAATGATACTAAAGCAGAGGCCATAGGAACATCCTTAATGGGTTCATAAGGACATTGTAAAGACAGACATTGTAGGTGTCCCTTACATACATGCATATATGGATATATATCACCATATATACATTCACTTCAATCTTGGTAATGTGTTTGTAGTAATTCACAGTAGGTATACCATTTTTTTCCTTAATTTTTTTTGCTTCCCCTAGTTATGAAAGCACATACTCAATGGGGGAAACTTGAAAAATACAGAAGAAAACATTCATTCACCTTATAATCCAATCTACTCAATTTGGCATATTTCCTATTTTCCCAGCATTAACTTTCTTTTTTAAAGATTTATTTATTTATGCATACAAGAACTGGGGTACAGGCAAGAGGTCAGAGGGATGAGAGGATTCACCAGAGACAGAGCGGGGAACAGAACAGGCAGACTGACTGAAATACACTGCTGAGGGGAGCAGCGGGCGAGACAGGAGAGGTCTGCCGCATCATGTGGGTAGCTTCTTGGCCGGCCAGGATCAAACTCTGCAGATAGCTTCACAGTGCTTAACCCCTTGTGCCACCAGGGATTTCTCCAGCATTAAATTTTTATTTAAATAACAATGACTGATTCAGTTGCAAATAGATACATATATAGAGTAAAACATGAAAATCCTTTTTTCCTGCTCCTCCCTAAAGCCTCCTCTTTCCAGACTTACCTTTCTCTGTGAGCTCTGTAAAAGGCTGCTATATTTACCACAACATTATTTCCAATTATTTACGTATGTATAAATTATATAAAAACATACTTTTAAAATCATACATAAATGGAGTCATATGCTTCCTTCCTGCTCCTGGCACAGAAGCAAGGGTCTCAGCTCCCATCAGTCGCTGGTATTAAAAGGAGCCTGAAGACAATGTATTTCAGTCATTCTGCCTGTTCTGTTCCCCACTCTGTCTCTGGTGAATCCTCTCACCTCCCGCATCTCTGGCCTGTACCCCAGCTCTTGTATGCATAAATAAACAAATAAAAATAAAAGGAGCCTGAAGAAGGGTAAACCTGAGCAGTGCTAGGTATCCATCACCTTGCTCTGGAGCCTACTGCCTTGAAGGATGTGAACATGCAGCTGTAGTGAGGGAGGGGATGTTAGTTCTGGGACTAGCTGGCTTGCTGGCAACAACACAAGGGAAGCCTGTGGCCCATAGCCCCCAAACTCTGGCCTTGAGTACTGGAGGTAATACTCCCAATTTTCAGAGTTGCTTTCTTCATCCTGAGTCAGAATGAAAAATATTGACAGTCACATCCAGCAACAGGAATGTCTCAGCACTTAGGAGAGAAAGAACATTTCGGGTTCATCTGGGAAGCCTTGCTTCTATCATACTAATCAGTCTTTCAGTAACCCAAAGCTCTTCTCCCCTTCCTACATTGTGCAGATTAGCTGGCAGCTTCCAAGACCTCTTATTTCCCCTTGGCTTCCCAAGGAATAGCCTCCTACCCCACTGAAAGCTGTTTTTCTTTTTTTTTTTTTAATATTTATTTATTTATGCATACAAGAGTTGGGCCAGAGGTGCAGGGGGGGTGAGAGGATTCACCAGAGACAGAGTGGGGAGCAGAACAGGCAGATCTCCTGAAACACACTGCTGAGGAGAGCAGTAGGCGAGACAGGAGAGGCCTGCTGCACCATGTGGGTAGCTCCTGGCCTGGGATCAAACTCGCGCTGCAGATAGCTTCACAGTACTGAGACTTAACTCCTTGTGCCACCAGGGAGGCCCTGAAAGCTGTTTTTCTGAGCAGCAGGCCTTATAGCAATCTGCTTTGGAAGCTGAAGTGGCCTGAGCTCTTTTTGCAACCAATACAGAAGTTCTGATGACCTTTCAGATAAACTTGCTCCTCTTCCTTCTCTCCTGAGCTTCTCATGGAATCATCTTGGCAAGATTTGCTGGAACAAAATGGTTCCTGCCTCCACATTAGCCAAGGCATTGAGAAGGAAGACAGTACTAAGACACACAAGGGCATGAACAGGGGAGCTCAGAAAAACAGAGACCTCCAGAGACAAGAAGGGAGAGGCTGAAGGAACACAAGCAGGGCTGGGAGAATCTGCAGTGTTCAGAGTGGCATCTCACCTCTTCTCTTCTCTGGGCTGGAGCTGCTGATATCTCTACTCTCTCTCTTGTCTTCGCTGCAAACCACAAGAACTCAGGCTGCGCAAAGGCTTCCAGTAAAGTGCTGATGATTTCCTCTAAGTGATTGCTCCCCTGCAGGCTGACTTCATCCACCTAAAATAATTGACTTGTTTTGTTTCAGCTGTGCTCTCCACTGTATTTCAGACCAGGGCAGCACAGCCTGGTTTCAAGTTCTGTCCACTGGGCTCAGGTGAGCAGGGCTGAAAGGGGTCAAGTAACATGGAAATTTACAATGAAATAGGCGGCCTGTGCCTAAAGATATACCACAAAGTAAGTGCAACATCTGCACAAGCCCTTTCAATTGGCCCCAAACCACAGAATGTTAGGGGGAGAAGGTGGAAACAAGTTTTCTGCAGGCATGATATGGTATGCCCAGAGACAATCAAATATCGCCCCCTTCCATACCAGAAAAGTGGGGCAACAGCCCCATGAACCTGGGTCCAAAGTATCTACTGCGGAAACAAGTATGTTCTTCTAAAGCTAACTCTGAATCCCCATAGAATTAGAAATAGAATTGGTCCTTCTTGCCTGTGCGAAGTGCTAAGATTGCCCAGACAAAGGTTATGGAGTAAAAACAGTTATAGAATAAAAGCAGGCAACTAAACAGACCCTTGTGATGTGCTATGATAGGTTCAACGCCAGCTCTAAGTCAACAAAATGTTAAATTAGCACAAATTCTCGCCTCGTCCCTAAGAAAGAAAAAGCTATGAAATACATCTTGGGATAATGGCAAGGGGTGTGTAACTTTGAACTGGGAAGACAACATGGAGGAGTGAGATCCTGTTCTTGCTTCTCGCCCACCTTAGTGTGGGAGTTGACAGTACCTCCTCTGCCTCTGCTATGTCTCAGATCACTGCTCCAGGATTAGCTGGAGTCAAATCAGGGGCCCCAGACCTCGTGTGTTTGTGGGAGGTTGAACAAAACAGGTGAGGACTAATTGATTTCTGGCAATTATCCTCCTTCTATGCACTTCAGCTGGGGAATGACAGGGTGAGTCTTCTAATGTTCCTTCTCTCTGAGGCACAAAGTGTGAAAACAACACTTGACTTGTTTCATAGGAGGAGGAGTGACTCTGTTCTTCTGGAGTTCACCTACTTCCTATTCCCTAAGCTCATTATGGCTTGGACAGAACAGAATATACCCCCAGGATATAGTAGGGTTTCCTCTGCAATACCTCTTTTTTTAAAAAAAACATTTATTTATTTATGTACACAACAACTGGGGTACAGGCCAGAGGTGTGGTGGGGGGTGAGAGGATTTGCCAGAGACATAGTGGGGAACAGAACAGATGGCTCTACTGAAATATACTGCTGGGGGAGCAAGGGGTGAGACAGGAGAGGTCTACTACGCCATGTGGGTATCTCCCTGGCTGGGGATAGAACTTGTGCTGCAGTGGCTGTGGATAGCTTCGTAGGTTACTTCTTAACCCTTTGCGCCACCAGGGAGGCCCAGCAATACTTCACTTCTGACACTTCTGGTTATCAAATGTATATGGGATTTTTCCACACCAAGCAACTCAGCAACCAGCTAGGTGACCAACAAGTTAACTCAATTCTGACACTATCAGTCTGCAGTTGGCATCAGATCCAAAGCTTAAGAGAATCACCATTTTCAAATGAAAAACCACAAACAATTATTTTTCATATTAAGAATTTTAAATTAGACTAGTAAACACATTGAAGAATATAAGGAAGATATTACAGCTATCAAACAAGAACACAAAAATATAAAAAAGATCCAACAAGAGGGGCCTCCCTGGTGGCACAAAGGGTATGTATGCAAAAATAAATAAATCTTTAAAAAAAAAAAGATCCAACAAGAAATACTGGGTTGATGTGCCTCCCTGGTGGCTTAGGGGTTAAGTCTCAGTGCTATCACCACTAAGGCCTGGCCTGAGTTCAATCCCTAGCCAGGGAACTAACCCACACGGTGCAGCAGACCTCTCCTGTCTGCCCTCTGCTCCCCTCAGCAGTGTATTTCAATCAAACTGCCTGTTCTGCTTCCCACTCTGTCTCTGGTGAATCCTCTCATATGACCCCACACCTCTGGCCTGTATCCCAGTTCTTGTATGCATAAATAAATAAATCTTTTTTTAAAAAAAATACAGTTTGGGGGTGGTTCAGAAGGCTGGATGGAAAGGAATTGAAGGAATTGCATGACCTCATTGACAGTTCCTGACCATGGGACCAGTGCACCCCAGCAGCCAGGGTGTTGCTGTCTTCCTTAGCCAGGGAGGAACGAAAAAACGGAGAAGAAAAAGGATCGGGAAGAACTGCCTGATAAGAAGCCTGTAAAGACCAACCTGTGTCACAAAGCATAAAGGAAGAGGTGATCCTGTCAGAAACAGAGCAGGGAGTAGAAGCGAGGCAGGAAGAATCCCAGGACAAGGACAAGAAGGAAGCAAGGTCAAAAAATTTGAAAGAATTTTACTGTTCCCATGGGCTGGTGAACAAAGGGTTAGAAAACCTGATGACTTTAGGCCTGAATGCCTGGTGCCATAAATTTCCTTGCTTCATTTTTTGGTTTGTTTTCACTAGTTTCCCTGAGCCTGGGCTTTTCTGAGATTTCTTCCATAGCTTACCATGTTGACTGCTCTGGAAAAGGAAAGAGTTAAAAGACCAAGAAGAAAAAGGGAGTCACAGACCTTGAGACCAGACTTGTTCAATCTGGAGCTGCGGGCACATGGCCTTCCAGGAGATGCTCGCCATGGAACAGGTCAGGAACCTGCACAATCACTGGGCTGCCGCTGATGGGAGTCCACAATCAGGAACAATAGTGGACTTTAGCCAAGTCCACTGTCCTTGCTTTCTCAGTCAATAAAGTTTAATTCCTTTTTCTCAAACCCCAGTTCTAAAGCCTACTGGACTTAGAGCCCCCGTACCTCCCACAGTCTCTCTCTCTCTAATACCCTGAGTGGTCTCCCCTAAGTGCTCCTTCCTTGCTCTTTCACTAATCAATAAGCCCTGACTCCTTGCCTCACCAGTGTCTGCAGGGTCTCTTCAATCTTGACCAGAGGGTCTCAAGAGTCCCTTCCTGGGCTTGGGAGCAAGGCCACTCCCTCCATTCCTCTGCAAAATGGAGAGGGACAGAGGAGCAAATGGAACAACAGACAATGACTGGTAAGCTGCTAGCTTATCTGCCTGTCTTATGGGGGAGGATGGGATCAGGCCAAAGGACCACAGGTGATTCTCCTGTCTAGTGACAGAAACAGTAACAAAAAAAGAGGGAGGAAACGAAAATGGAGAAGAAAAAGAAGGCAGCGCGGGACCTCTTGGCCCATTAGACTAGGATGACTCAGACCACTTGGTGGTCCTCAGACAGCAGGAACCAGGCTCTTGTGGTCATCAGCCTAGACCCCGCAACATCTGGTTCATCGCCCCACCTTCACCCCCAGCAGTTACTGAGCTGGCGTTTCTCTGCTCACAGTGATAAGAGCTTGCAAAACGTGTGAACGTAACTAAAGGCAGATTGCAGGTTTGGCTGATGAATAGGGGGGCCAAGCAGAGAAGCAGAGTGAGAGCAAAGGCAATTAATGTTCAGAAATATGTGCCCCTTTCATTCCCCCACCCCCTTAACCCTGGGGCACCTGTCTTCATAAACATGGATGGACCCTGTAGTGCCATCTTTTTTCAGCAGTCAACTTGCATATGGGTTCTTTCCCTCCAAGTGCTGCTGAGGCTGCTGCTCCCCACCTCTGCTGCCTTTGGGGCTGCCACAGCCCTTTTCATCTTCCCTCTTGCCTCTGCTTCCTCCGCCCTTTTGTTTCTTCCACTTGGGCCTCTCTGTAGCCTGTACGCCTTTGTCTTGTTCAGGTTTATTAGGAAAAGAAGAAAGGAAAAGGGAGAGACTCCTGCATAGTCACAGGCAGGCAGGGAGGAGAGCTGCCAAGTAGAAAATTTTAGATGGCCTCATAAGTTCAGAAGTCAGAGGCGGGACCTCCCTGGTGTCATGTTGGCTAAAGACAGTACTATCAAGCTACTGCCAGCCACCGCAGCACAATCCCCAGGGCCAGGGAGCTACCCACATGGTGCAACAGACTTCTCCTGCCTCACCCACTGTTCCCCTCAGCAGTGTATTTCAGTCAATCTGCCTGTTCTGCTCCTCACTCTGTCTCTGGTGAATCCTCTCACCCTCTCACACCTCTGGCCTGTACTCCAGTTCTTGTATGCATAAATAAATAAATCTTAAAAAAAATTCAGAGGTCGGGCTAAGGATGATTAACAAGTTGTTAAACTGGCTATGGAAGTTTCCAGGAATCTGAGTGAGGTGGGGTAAGGAAGAATTATCTGTTACAGAAAACCAACCCAACTAGACCCCAAAGCAATAAAATTTCACAGAGGAATGAATCACCACCAAAGAACACTATATAAGAGCACTTCTTATTCTGGTGAAATGAAAATCTTGACCTAAGACTGTCCACCTATGTCCACGCTGGTGTCTCTTTCTTAAATCTGCCCCTTTCAGTATGCACCTCTTGTCCTTTAAAAATGCCTACTTGTGCCTATGCAGGTCCCTCCTTTTCCCCCTTCTCTTTTTTCTACTACAACTTAGAAATGGGACCTCCCTGGTGGCCTATAGGTTAAGTCTCAGTGCTGTCACCACTAAGGCCTGCGTTCCATCCCCGGCCAAGGAGGTCACCCACATATGACACAGCAGACCTCTCCTGTCTTGCCCGCTGCTCCCCCCAGCAGTGTATTTCAATAGATCTGCCTGTTCTGCTCCCCACTCTGTCTCTGGTGAATCCTCTCACCACTGCCCCCCACCCCGCCCAGCACCTTTGGCCTGTACCCCAGTTCTTGTACGCATAGATAAATAAAATAAATCTTTAAAAAAACAGCTTGCTCCCCAAACAGCTCTAAAATGAGCATAACAGAAGGAAACAGGTTGAAGGATGAGGAGTGTGGGAAGGGAAACTAAGCACTATGACTCAGAAAACAAGCTGAGTCCTCAGTTCCCCAAGGCTCAAGCAAAGTGAGAATCTGTGGAGGGAGGATCAGGGAGAGTGACTTCTATAGAATAAACTTTGCCTGAGCACCCCCACCTGTGCATCTGGCTTTTTGGTGCCTGGCATTTGAGGAAAACCTCTACCCTAACAGTCAAAAAGCCACAGAAAAAGTGGAACTGGAGTGAAAGGAAACAAAGCAGAGAGACAAAGGAAGCTCTAATGCATGTTTTTCCATTCTCTCCCCTAACCTTCCAGTGCTGGTTTCAGGTAATCCTTGCCCTGGACACCCAGGTCTGCTGGGGACCTGGCCCTTGGCTTTCCCCTTCTGAGAAAGACTTTTCTAGTAATGAGGCAGGCCCCGAGGGACTACAGGGCTCTGAGGGAGGGCCTAACACTCAAATCTAAATCAGTCTCCATTCCATCATAAACTCTAAGTCTGAGTGCCATTTCTGAAATTTCCTGAACTCTTACTCTGAACACCTGCCCCTGGTTCTATAGCCAGCTTGTCAGCTCTTCCGGTGTGGGTTGAATGTTTGTGTGACCCTCAAATTTATATGTTGAAATCCTAGGTCTGGTGTGATGGTTTGGGGAAGTGAGTAGGTCACGAGGGTGGAATCCCCATGAGTGGCATTAAAAAAATGTTTAAGTAAGAGCCCTTTAGCCTCCTCCACTAGGGAAAGACACAGCTAGAAGGGGTTAGCTATGCCCTCACCAAGAAGCCACGGTGGGGGTGCCTTGGTCTTGGACAAACCAGCCTCCAGGAATACCAGAAATTAATTTCTGTGGCTTCTGAGCTAGCCAGTCTGAGTGTGCTATTTTGTTATAGCAGCTGGACTAGACCAAACAGGAACCAGATTCATTCTCTTTTCAGGCCTGTGGGTAGTGCTCCAATAGGCAGTGGCAACAAACTTTCCTCAAAGTCTAGGGTTCTGGAAGGCGGAGGTCAAACACTGTTAATGGGAATTACAGCAGGAACAAGACATGTGGGACCCATGTGCAGGGAGGATTAAAAAAGAAAAGGTGGACGAAGCACCCGGCTCGAGGTCTAGACTGGAGCGAGGTGCTACAGTGCTCCCACCCCTTGGAAGCACCTCTCTAGCGAGTATGCATTAGAGGCCCTGGCACCTCACTGTCCTGCTCTGTGACTTGCAGAGGGACGTGGGGCCTGAGGAGCGTGCGTCCAAGCGGAGTCCCTGCCACGCTCCTGCTGCTGACCCTGAGCCGGAGGTGACTGTAGACACTGGGCTCCGACAGACATGGGGGAGGAGGGACATGGCCGGGCCGGGCTGGGCCCTGCCTGGGGACCGGGAAGGGCCCTTGACTGGGCGTGGGGTGCGTGCAGGAGCTCCCCACCCCCACCCCGTGCGGAGTTTGGGGGCAGCAACTAAGGCTGGGTTTCAGGGAGAGGCGTGAGGAGCTGGGGTCGGGGGTAAGGAGGCAAGGCCGAGAAGCGCGGGGTGAAGGAATCCCCGGGAAAGGAGCAGGGTGCGGGGAGCAGAGACGCACAGCTGAGGCGCAAGCGGGTGGCCGGCAGAGAGGGAAGTTGGGGCTTGGGGGGAGACGGCAGCTGGCCTTCTACACCCCAGCTGGGTTTCCCGATCCTGGTCTTTCCTCAGGCCAAGGCTGAGATGGCTCGACCCCACCCCCCCCCCCAACCCCCCCCAACGCGGCCGCCGTGTCATCCTTTTGTCTCACAGCTGCCGGCGTCGGGTCTTCCCCCTGGTCTCCTGCGCTCTGGCCTGCGCTGTGTCTGGGCGTCTCGGCCTCAGTCTGTGGCTCTCTTGTCTGTCTTACTGCATGTCCAGGACGCCTTCTTCCTATCTCTGCCCCGTCATTTTCAGGGTCCCCTCTCTCTCCTAGCTGACAGAACAGTCCTCTGTCTAGCCTGTACAGTAGGGAAATCAAATACCCAACAGCCACTAGCAGGCGCTGCTGGGAACCCAGCTCCAGACCGAGGCCGGGGAAACTGCCAGAGCTCCCAGGGATTTGGGATTGGGTTCCCAGATTTGGCCCCGGGCCTGACTGTGGCTATTCTGGCCATGGAAGAAAGAGGCGGCACATCCGGGTCTGGCTCAGAGGAGCCCTCTGGGACTCGGGGGTCCCTGGGGCTGTGTGGGAAGAAAGCTCAATTTCCATGAGCGCAGGCATTCTCCCACGCCAGCAGAACTTTGGGTCCCTGCTCCCCCAGGAGACACCCTGGGTCTGCGTAGACCTCCCAGGGTCCTGCCTCTCTGAGGGTCAGGACCACCTCTGCTGGAATTTTTTCCTTCCTCACTGTGAGCATTTTTAACTCTGGCCTCTGTCTCTTGTTCCAGGAAGCTGCCCAGCCTCCAAAGCCCGCTTATTTCTGTTCATTGGGTCTCAGACACAAAACTGCTCAGGGAGACAAGCCACCAAATATGACCACGTGCAGATCTGGACCAGATTTGGGGTTGGTACAAGAAGTGAAAGCTGTAGCTCACCGCTTGCCCACCTCACTTCCCCAAGACCCACACGTGCTTCCTTCTAAAGCTAGAGCAAGTTCTCTCCTTCTGGACTCTGAATCTCCCTCTCCCACTTCTCTTTAGAATGTGTACTAATTTATGCTCAGGGATTATCTCTTGCACATTTGAGGTGGATTTAAAAAAAAATTAAGATTTATTTATGCATACAAGAACTGGGGTACAGGACAGAGGTGTGGGAGGTGAGAGGATTCATCAGAGACAGAGTGGGGAACAGAACAGGCAGATTGACTGACATACATTGCTGAGGGGTGGCGCAGGCCATGCTACTCATGCTGTCTGACAAGGTCCGGGCATGAGGAAAGTTTCTGAAAAGTCAGAAACCTCCATAGCTGGCTCCTGCTACTTCCTTTCATTTGTTTGTGGCAGTTATTGAAACCACGGAAATTTTCTATAAGTTTTAAACTAACACAATGAGTGTTGGCATCAATGCCAATTTCGGTAATGCGCACCTCAGCAGTTTGAGAAATGTACCTTCCAACATGATTGATAATCAAATGATTCCCAATAATCCTCCATGTCCTCCAGTTTGTAATTCTGTTACTATGAGTAACACTGAGCTCTTTAGCAAGCCACACTTGACAAAGCTCTTGGAATAGAGCCCTGCAAAAGTCCCTCACTAGAGAAGACCCTGAAGCACCCCAGGAGGTGAAATGGTCTGGGAGAAACACACCACACACTGTTCCCATGGCACTGGGACACTTGGTTCCATATAGAAAATAGAAAGTCGCCCTCGATTTTACAATGCCTGCTTAGCTTTGTTTTAGTTACCTAGCTTGACTGCATAAATCATGTTGCTTATAGCACCTGTTTCTATTTTCTGTTTCTATTTTCTGAATAATATACATCACCTAGGAAAATATGTAACCAAGTGACCAAGTTAATCATAGACTAGGAAAATTAGAAAAAGGACTGTGCACTATTAATGATCATTAATAATTTCTGAAAAAATGTAAAAGTAAAATCAATCATGATTGCATGATGTAATGATCAAATAACAATTCCTGATGTTATAAATATAGCCCCACTGAGGCTATCAGTGGGAGATGTCTGCACCCTGATCAAGTGTCGGTGTCTCCTCACTACCTCATCTACCTCATCCCCCCTCCCCTCATCCCTCTACTTCGCCAATGCCCTCTTGTCCTTATAGAAACCCGGCCCCCCCCCCCCCCCCCGTGGGAGCTAGGACTCCGGCAGAGGGGAGCAGCAACAGGGGAGGTAAGAGAGAACTGCTGTGCCATGTGGGTTGCTCCCTGGCCAAGGATCGAACTTGTGCTGTAGTGGCTGCGAATAGCTTCATAGGTTGTGTCTTAACCCCTTTGCACCACCACGGAGGCCCGGATTTTTAAAAAATTTGACAGAAGATGCCACATTGTTTTTTTTTTTTAAGCCAGTGGTTAAAAAAAATAAAATCAAGTAGTACAAAAAACACACATTCAAAAAGAAGTTGCGCTCCCAACCTTGACCCTGAGTTCCCCTCTCCAAAGCATATCTGCTACACGTTTTTTGTACCTCCCTCCCTCCCTCTTGTTTTATTAACATTAAAATTCTGAAAATAAGTTCAGAGAAAAGGTAAAAAAAAATTAATAAGTGTGAAGTGAAACAAACAGGTAGGAAAGACACATATGTAAAAACTGCTTGGGGGAGATTTCCCTGGTGTGGACACCAGACTGGGTGAACGTCTTGCAAGATTAGTCAGATGGCATTGGGATGGAGAAAACCTTGCTTCTGTGCTTGATTTATTTTCCCCTGAATAAAACAGGCATTCTACTCTATACATAGGACTTTTTAAAAAAGATGTAACACAAATTACCTATTAAAAGTGTACAATATAATGGTCTTTAGTGTATTTATAGAGCTGTGCACAATCAAATTTATTTTTTTTATTTTTATTTATACAAGAACTGGGGCACAGACCAGAGGCAGGGGAGGGTGAGAGAAATCACCAGAGACAGAGCGGAGAACAGAACAGGCAGATTGACTGAAACACACTGCTGAGGGGAGCAGCAGGCGAGACGGGAGAAGTCTGCCGCGCTATGTGGGTTTCTCCCTGGCTGGCCGGGAATTGAACTCACACTGCAGAGGCTACAAACAGCTTCACAGAGCTGCACTGAACCCGCTGCGCCACTGGGGAGGCCCCTGCACAATCAAATTTAGAACATTTTCATCATCCCCAAAGAAGCCCTATACTCTTTAGTTCTGCATTTTCAAATCCCCTTGCCCTAGGCAACCACTAATCTACTTTCCGTCTCCATGCATTTCCCCAATCTGGACATTTTATATAAATGGAATAATGCAATATGAGATCTTTCATGACCGGCTTCTTTCACTTAGCCTAATTTTTTCCCAGTTCATTTATGTTGTAGTATACATGAGTACTTCATGCCTTTTTATGACCGAGTAATTAGTTTATGGCTGAATAATATCCATTGTATTGGTGTCTGAGGAAGAGGAAGCCCCAGTTTTTTTTTTTAACTTATTTTTGCATAGAAGAACTGGGGTATAGGCCAGAAGTGTAGGGGATGAAAGGATTCACCAGGGACAGAGTGGGGAGCAGAACAGGTGGATCTACTGAAATACACTGCTGAGGGGAGCAGTGAGCAAGACAGGAGAGGTCTGCTGCCCCATATGTGGGTTAGCTCCCTGGCCAGGGATCAAACTCAAGCCATCAAGGTGATAGTGTTGAGACTTAATCCCTAGGCCACCAGGGAGGCCCAGTAGCCCCAGTTTTAAGGCTACATTAAAGAAGAAATGGGCTACATTTTCTACTTTTAGAACACATATTTCTGAACGAAAACCTTTATGAAACGAAAGGTAAGACAAGGAAGGGAGACCCAAACAATACCAGTAGGCTTTTTTGTGTCTTTGGGTCTCCTGAATCCCCATTGTCTCCATCACCTCCTCCTCCAGTGTCTTTAGATAGGGCACATAGGTTCATTCTAGAATATCTTCCACTGATGTATCTTTGGGGCCATCAGTTCACATTACAAGGATAATACCATCAGTTCTGGGAAATTCCTGGTCTTGTGGAGACTCCTACCTGCTCTCCTGCCTCACTGAATCTCCACTCCTCCTCAGTGGGTTTCCTGTCCACACTATCCATGAGTTTGACCTGGTGGTGGAGCAAGGGTGCTTTTCTTGGGATCGTGGTTCCCTGGGTATCCTTGGTCTTGCCAGTATACCGGTAATATGTATTCAGTCCCTCGAGGACCACCCATTTTTGCTGCCGGATAACTTAAACCACTTTGCCTTGCTTCCTGGCATCCTTGCCTTTTAGAATCTCTACCCTGGCCCCACAGAACAGATGTCAGTGTTCACCAGAGACAGGTTCCACAGCTACATTGAGTCTCTTGATCCCTGGAGGGTTACTCCTCTTGTCTGACCAGGAGCCTGGATGGCTCATCCCATAGTAGTTATTGGGGTCAGGGGGCAGAGTAAACTTGCTGGCCAAGGCCAGCAAGGCATTGCTGCATGACTAGAGGCTGTGAGAAATCCCCTCTGCTTCCTGCACTGCCCTGAGTTTGCATTTTATTCTAAGTAGCAGATGGAGCCAATTGTTTGGGGATGGGGGGGGGGGTTAAGCCAGGTGTGAGGTGTTTGGGTTTTTATTTTTGAAAGATTATTCCAGTTTTTGTAAGGTGAATGGATTGAGGATAAGTGTGGGGTAGGAGGGAAGCTGGGACACAAGTTTGGAGGTAGCTGCAAGTCTTATAGGGGAGAGATGATGGTGGCTTGGGCCAGGCAGAGGTAGAGACAAATCTGGGGTGTTGCTGATGGATCGGATTTGAGGGAATGAGGGAGAGGGAGAAATTGTAAGACCCTTTGGATAGTGCATGTCTTCAAGCCCCAATGTTGGGTGCAGTCCAGAGCAAGGCAGGGTAGGGCAGGGCAGGGCAAGGAGATCTGCTTTGCACAGTACCTGGCACCCTCTGTACCGCTCCCCCACCTTGCTGGCTGGTGCTGGAAGCCCTATAGGGAAGTCTGGAGCCTTCAGGCTCCTCTGGTGAGGGGGCTGGGAGATCACCAGAAGTGGGAGAGTCCCCTTAAACTGATGGGTGAGTTGGTGGTGGGATTCATTCCCAGGGATCTGTGCTGGGCTTAGCCACTCCTCACCTCTCCTCTCCCTGGGTTGGGGGAGGAGGGGTGTTCTCAATAGCTCTCTCTACCCCACTATGAGCCAAACAGTTCCCCCCCAGTGTGAGCCACATGGATGCTGGGAGGCATGTGGCCATGAAGGAGCAGATGTCAGAGTAGTGGGGCCAGAATCCCTTTCCCCGTGCAGCTCCTGCCCAGGGCAGGATCCCAGCACCCAAGGGTTGCCTTTGCTTGCCCTCCCCCTCATCTGGGGCCTCAGTGGCGAGACAGTGGGGGTGGGGAGGTGGGGCGTGTCTCCGGAGAGCAGGGTGTGGCCTGTGGTCCAGATGGTCATTCTGTGATGGACAGAATGTCCTGACAGGGGAGGGTTAACCCCACTCCCTACCGTGCCAGCTGGCCGGGTGGTTTGAGGGTGCAGAGCAAGGAGTCCACACACAACCTGCTAGCCGAGCTCAGAGCAGGCTGGGGAGCTTCTGCAGCTGCGGAGCTGTCAGCGCCCGCCACCCCCTCCCGGCTTCACTTCCTCCCTAGGTCCTTGCAACCTCGCAGGCTCAGGATCCCAGCAGCCTGCAGCCCGCGGCCACGCCCTTACTTCAGCTTTGCGGGGTAAGTCGGGGGTGGTTAATTCCGGGGACGTCTGGGATGTCTGTGGGGGTCGGGGCCCCAAACATGACAGTGAATGATCAGGATGGGGAAGCTGGAGGGGCCCTTGCTTCTCCGGCCCCACGCCAGGGTCTGCGCAGGGCGTGGGTCCCCTCCACCTGCACGCCAGACCCCTTCATCTGCACCCAGGGCGCTCGAGGGTTTGGGGGAGGGTTAGGGACTGGACTGACAGCTGTTGCTGCTGAGGTATGGGAGTGGTGGGCTGAGGGGGGCGGGGGCAGCCCGGGAAAGGGGATTGAAGACACCGCCAGGCTGAATCGTGGGTGGTTCTCAAAGGACACCCTTGGGTGTGTGGGGCAGAAAGATGGTGGGTCCAAACTGCCAGGTCCTGCCTCCCCTGCTTCTACGGGAAATGTCCTGGGAGCCTGAAGCTAGGCGTTTGCTCAAGCCCTGCCCCCATCTCACCCTGCTGGCTCCCTTTCCTTCTTTCTTTTTAAAGATTTATTTATCTATGCGTACAAGAGCTGGGGTACAGGCCAGAGATGCAGGGGTGGGGGAGAGGATTCAGCAGAGACAGTGGGGAACAGAACAGGCAGATTGACCGAAGTACACTGCTGAGGGGAGCAGCGGGTGAGACAGGAGAGGTCTGCCTCGCCATGTGGGTTGCCCTCTGGCCTGCTGGGGATCGTACTCATGCTGAAGAGGCTGCAGATTGCTTCATAGTGCAATGCTTAACACCTTGTGCCACCAGGGAGGCCCCTCCCTTTCCTTCTTTCTGTTCCAACCTACTGAGGGGAGGGGAGACAGAGGGGTTTCCCTTTACTCCTCTGGGGCTCCACTTTATGTCATGTGCTGGGGCCTGTGGTTTCACTTCTCCTGTGAGGCGGTATTGTCAGCTGAGCTTCCAGAACGCAACCTAGGGCCTATGGCAAGGGGCTCTCAGAGGGAGGCAGGCAGTCATCTCCAGCACCACTCTGAAGTCCCTAGAGACCAAGGCGCAGAGAGGTGGCATTCAAAGCCTTCAGAGATGATTCAGACTGATAATACAGATGGGCCCTGAAAGATTCCAAGAACTGAAGAGGAACATCATGGTAGGATGAGCAGGTTTCTAGACCAGGCTCTGCCAATAGCTGGCAACCTTGGGAAAGTCATTTCCCCTTTCTGAGTCTTAGTTTTCTGGGCATAAAATGAGGGGTTTGATAGACAGGTGTTGGTTTTTTTTTTAAAAAAAGATTTGTTTATGCATATAAGAGCTGGGGTACAGGCCAGAGATGTGAGGAGTGAGAGAATCCACAAGAGACAGAATAGGGAACAGAACAAGCAGACTGACCGAAATACACTGCTGAGGGGAGCAGCAGGAGAGGCAGGAGAGGTCTGCTGTGCCATGTAGGTTACTCCCTGGCTGGCCAGGGATCGAACTCATGCTGCAGCGGCTGTGGATTGCTTCACAGTTCAGTGCTTAACCCCTTGCGCCACCAGGGAGGCCCCAACAGGTGGTTTTTTAGACGGTTTCCCTCAGAGCATTCCCCCTCTGTGGTGAGAGGTTGAGTGACGCGCCCCCACCCCATAACTGCACTTTTATCTGTTGTGAATATTAGCCACTGAGCAGGATGTAGAGAAAAGGTTTGTACCGTTAACGCAAATGTTTGTTACGCCCAGACCAGGGTCTGTGGCCTCTCAGATATCAGGAGGTCTGGGAGGGAAAGTGGGGACAATCATGGCCCTTCTTGTGGGACAGGGTTAAAGAGGCAGCTCCACTGGGCCCCTGTTCTCCCCATTTCAGGATGTGGGGCCAGGGGCCTCCTGCCCTCTCCTCACCGTCTGTCTTCCTCCCTCCTGGCCCACTCCCCCTCCTCTTGGGCTCACTGTGGGTGAGACTCCTTGCCCTCAGCTTCTAAACATTTCCTTTTGCAGGCCCCAGCCAGACCCCTGACCTTATCTGGTCTCTGAACTGGAAGGAAGGAGAGGCTCTGACATATCAGTCTCCACAGGGATTCCAGCTGCAGAGGCAGCCTCCTCCCCTCAGGATGACCTCACCCTCCAGCCCTCCTGCTTTCCGGCTGGAAACATCATACGGATGCCAAGAAGGTGGTCCTGAGGTAGACAGAGAAAAACATGGGAATGGGCCACCCCCCATGGAGTCACCATTCCAGGGCGAGGACCGGAACTTCTCCCCTGAGATCAGAGTAAGACTCGACTATGGAAAGAAAAAGGGAACAGGTGCCAGGTAAGGCGGCAAGTGGGGTGGAACTTTGGGCCATTCACCTTCAGTAGAGGTCTCCTCATGAGACTCGGTGGCCCAGCCCAGCCCCAGCACCCCTTCCTCAACCTGCTGAGTTCTCAGTCTGGCTCTGATGGCTCCTGGGCCCATTAATGTTCTTGACTCTCTCCTCAGACTAGAGTGTGGATCCTGCTACCATAGGAATTGTGACAGTGAGGGGAACTAGGGCACAAATAAGGTGGATGCAAGGATCACTTGAATACTTGGAGTTGGAAGAGTATCTTTCTACACAGTACACAATCTCAGAAGGCAGGACAAGAATGGGAAAGGTTCTGAAAAGAACAACCCTGTCCTGCAGCACCAAGGTCAGATTCTGACCTAGATAGGAGGGAATGCCAGAGCCTTCTGGGATTTGAGTAGCCTGCTTGACAGGGAGAATGGTGCTTCATTCTGTGCCTTTTTTGTGCTTCCCTACCCCAAGCCTGTGATGCCACCCTGTGACAGGAAGTGCTTTGTCAAAATGACCACTTCCCCCTGCTGGATTCTCCAGTCAGTCACATTGTGGCCACATGGTGTGCTGGGCAGAGGATGGTATACCTTGCAGGGTGAGGAAGACAAACACTTCCTGACATTGGGGAGGCAGGCCTGGCTCCATCAGTCATGAAGAAAGCATGACTGAATCCCCCCTTCATTGGAGAGTCAGAAAGTCTTACTTGATTGGCCCATTCCACAGTAAACATGAAACTGGGTCCTGAGGCTCTCCAAAGCATCAAATACCCCCCTACTTTTGTTTGTCTGGTCATATTGCTGGTCATGGTACAAGGAGGCTAGGGGAAACACTAGCCTCTGTGAAGAATAATGTATCATCTTTCCCCATCACCAGACAGTGCTAGATTCTGAAGAACCACAGCCCCATCTGGGCCTTTTTCTAGAAGTGTAACTTCTTAGCAAAACTGAAATAAATAAGCTTCAATGCTGGGACCAAATCTAGAATCTCTGGGGGAATGGGGGTTGGGGGTGTGGAGGGAGTTCGGGTCAAGAATTTGACATCCCCTGCGAGCCCTGGTTGGACATCATGTGAACTTGGGCAAGATTCTTTATCTCCATGTTTATCTAAACAGGGAAATAGTGATTTCTGGCTGATAGGACTGAAATGGGGAGTGAAGGTGCACATACTCCTTTGTTAGTCCATAGATAGTTTTTGAAAGGATTGAAAGGATTGAGGGGCTTTTCCTGATTCCTTCCCCTAACAGTCTGTGGGCACTTCCTGTAGCCCCATCCCAACCCTGACTCCCCCTCAAGGGCCAACTTTAACAAAGCCAACTTTATTTTTTTTTTTAAGATTTATTTATTTATGCATATAAGAGCTAGGGTATAGGCCAGAGGTGTGGGGGGTGACAGGATTCACCAGAGACAGTGTGGGGAACAGAACAGGCAGAATGACTGAAATACACTGCTGAAGGGAGCAGCCAGAGAGTCAGGAGCTGTCTGCTGTGCCATGTGGGTAGCTCCCTGGCCAGGGATGGAACTTGTGCTGCAGTGGCTGCGCAAGCTTCATAAGTTGTGTCTTAACCTCTTGTGCCACCAGAGAGGCCCCAACAAAGCCAACTTTAAATCAAAGCAACCAAATATTTTACCAGTGAAAATTAGTTCATTTGGGAATTGCAGTTTGGGAAATGCAACTTATGGCAGGCCATTGGCAAATTCAGAAAGCAAGAGAGGGGAGCTTGCTTTTATGGAGGAAGGGGGGTGGGGTACACCCCTTCCTACTTTGGTTGGCAATGAGGCTTGTTCTTATGGGCGAGAGCTCCCTCTAGAGGCCTTCCCAACTGTGATTTTAGTTGAGGTTTCCTTTATTAATTTTCACAAATGTCTGCGCTGAAATCGACTCTATGGGATAATAGGCCTGTTGCAGGATCATTAAGGGACCTAGAAAACCTTGAGTACCTGATGCTGAGAAACACCTGTGTGTGATGCCTGGACTCAGGGATGCATCAACCGGTGCCTGGAAGGGCCTCTTCTCCTTGTCCCGGGGCTCTGCACCTTCTGGGAGGGGGGTCCTTAGGTCTCCTTGGTCACCCTGGGAGGACAGAAACTCAGAAAGACCTGGGCCTGTAGGGCGCACAGTGCTCTTGGACTTCCTGAAAGGGGTCCCTGGCGTAAGGAGCCTTCTGAGGTGCCCAGGGTTCTTTTACAACTATCAGTCACAAACCACATCCCCCACAGCCAGCCGGACCCAAACCTCTTTGACCGTGACCGGCTTTTCAGAGTGGTCTCCCGCGGCGTCCCTGAGGATTTGGCTGGGCTACCAGAATTCCTGCGCCTGACCAGCAAGTACCTCACTGACACCGAGTTCACAGGTAGGCGGGTCCTGCTGGCAGAGCTATGGCATTCTCCCGGTCATGCTGAAACTGGGCTGATGGGGTGGAACCTTGACTATGATCAGGAGCCAAGGAGCAAGTGTTGGTAGTAGCCCCCCTCCCAGAATGACTTAGGGGCCCTGCAGATAGAGCTAAGGACAGCCTCCTAACAGTCTGGCTGTGCTGCCACCTCCTCCCACCTCACCGGCCTGCTACCCCCAACCCATTTCAGTACTGGGATGGGTGCTTGTGGACATCTCAGTGCATTCTTCTTCTTTACAAAAAAAATAACATCATTATGATGTAACATACACACCATATACTTCACCCCTCTCAGAGTGCTCTGTCCCAAATATAAAATCCTTATTGTTTGGATGGGTTAGGAAAATAACATTTGGGTTCTCTAGAAGATTCAAATAGTAACAAAATATACAGAGTGGTAAAATGTATAAAATGATAAAAACAATGTCATTCTGGACCCCTGTTAATGATTTGGGATGCATCTTTTCTTTTTTTTTTTTTAAATAGAGGCATGTTTTATTTATTTATTTGTTTGTCAAACGTTGGCAACACATAGGCATGTATTTACATAACTGGAACTGTGTTACACATAATAATTTGCAATGTGCTCCCCCCTATACCTTACAACGTCCTGTAGCACTTGCCATTTCAGCAAATATATATTTCTAGCTCAGTGATTTTGACCACTGCTGACTTTGAAAGTGTATAGATTTACCATAATTTAGTTAACTGATTCCTTGCTGTGGCCCTTTAGGTTGTTTGTCATTGTTGGCTTCAAGTACTGTGCGCTAAGCACTTTGTACATGGTTCCATTTGACCCTGGAATACCCTTACAACATCCCTGGAACAGTGCCATTTAACAGTGAAGAAAACCAAGATTGGGAGAGGCCAACTGACTTGCAAGAGGAGATAGGACCATCAAGTGGGGGAGTCACTTAACAACTGCTCTGAATGTTCTTGAATAGATAGCATGGCATGTATGACACAGTATGTCTCAGAAATGTAAATTCTAAGATAGAAACTAGTCGTGTCTGCTGGTAAGTTAATATCTGTTAACTGGAGTCTTGAGATCATGGCGGCCCAGCAGTGCTCCCTCCTGTCTATGTGGCAATCTTTTAATCCTTCCAAGGAGCACTTTGGAGCCTGGGTTCATTGTACAGGCTGCTGGGTGGCCAACCACTGCAAGGCTGAGCACCCGGTTTCCCTCCCTCTCCCGTCCCCCACAGAGGGCTCCACGGGGAAGACTTGCCTGATGAAGGCTGTGCTCAACCTTCGGGATGGGACCAATGCCTGCATTCTGCCGCTGCTGCAGATCGACCGGGACTCTGGCAATCCCCAGCCCCTGGTCAACATCCAGTGCAAAGATGAGTACTACCAAGGCCACAGTGCCCTGCACATCGCCATTGAGAAGAGGAGCCTGCAGTGTGTGAAGCTCCTGGTGGAGAATGGGGCCAATGTGCATGCCCAGGCCTGTGGCCACTTCTTCCAAAAGAGCCAAGGGACTTGCTTCTATTTTGGTGAGGAGCTTTTCTTGGATAAATTGAAACACAGAGAGAATAAAACTTTGCTCAAATTCTCAGGGTTAATGTGTCACAGAGCTGGCCTTTAAACTCCAACAAGGAGTAAGTAATGAAATTAAAACAGAGGTAATAGGAACATCCTTTATTGGTTCATAAGGACACTGTAAAGACAGACATTGTAGGCCTAACTACCACGCTAGACTGCCTGAAAAAGTAGTTTGTCTTTTATTTTTAAGATTTATATATTTATGCATACAAGAACAGGGGTGTAAGCTGGAGGTCCAGGGGGTGAGAGGATTCACCAGAGAGAGTGGGGAGCAGAACAGGCAGACTGACTGAAGTACACTGCTGAGGGGAGCAACGGGTGAGAGAGGAGAGGTGTGCTATGCCATGTGTGTTGCTCCCTGGCCAGTGGGGGATCAAACTCTGTGCTGCAGCGTCTGGTGCTAGCTTGATAGTGCTGTCTTTAACCCCATGCACCACCAAGGGGGCCAGTAGTTTGTCTTAAGAGCTTTTTTCTCCTTGTCTGGCAAAGGAGGCTAGTCACACATTCCAGCCCAGAGCAGCGCTGGAGAATGACTGTTAGAACTGGTATGTGATGAGATTAGACCAAACAGGGCCTGGATAAGGGGCAGCAGAGCGCCTGGGCTCTGTTGAAGAAAAAGAAGCTGGAGAAACCGGACCCTGGCTAGCTAGCCTCTGTTCTGGTCCCTTAGAAGATCAAGGGCCGTAGTCCTCTCTTCCTTAGGTCAGAACTGCACAAGAGCTGCCCTTATCAGTGTTCACAGGAGAAGGCACACCAGCCCCGAGCTGAGCCCAGGACCATGTTCCCTCACAGCTCATACTTGGGTGGGGCCAGGACCCCTAGGCAGTGCTCCATCCTCTCCTGTGGGTGCCTGACCCACTTCAGGGACACCTGACCTGCTATCTATGGAGCATGAGGAATATGCCAATGGAAGCTGGGAGACCCGAGGTCCAAGCTGCCCCCTCATCCCCCAGGTGAGCTGCCTCTCTCTCTGGCTGCGTGCACCAAACAGTGGGACATGGTGACCTATCTCCTGGAGAACCAGCACCAGCCTGCCAGTTTGCAGGCTGCCGACTCGCACGGCAACACAGTCCTGCATGCCTTGGTGATGATCGCAGACAACTCGAAGGAGAACAGTGAACTGGTAATCCGCATGTATGACAAGCTCCTCCAGGCTGGGGCCCGGCTCTGCCCCTCCGTGCAGCTGGAGGACATCCCCAACAAGCAGGGCCTCACTCCTTTGAAGCTGGCTGCCAAGGAGGGCAAAATTGAGGTGAGTGGGGCCCTTCCTCTCTCTGCCTATCCAGCAGGACTCATCCTGAGGTTTCTGCACAAAGACGCTGGGGTGGTCTAGATTGGTGGTAGCCCCACTTTTCCATTTGAACACTCCTATTAGAACATTTCAGCCAGCCCTCTAGTATCTCCGTGCCTATTTACAAATAATATCTGGACTATTGAACTAACATATTGTGTCATATTATAAAATGGAATTTTTTTTAAAAGTTGTTTGGGTTTGTTTATTAGGAGACAGTCTTTTCATACCCTTTGCCTATTTTACTATTAGATTTACTCTTAGATTCTCTTCATATTGATTGGTCAGTGTTCTTTATAATAAATTTATTACCATTTTGTTTACTGCAATAGTTGCAAATTTTTTCCCATTTCTATAGTCAAAAACTTTTATTGCATTTTTTTTTTTTTTGCCACACAGGTTTTTTACATTTTTGTGTAATAATTACCTGTTCCTTTAGGGTTCCTTGGTTGTGCTATAACTTCATTCCTTCTGCAAGGTTATACATGTATAACCTTGTGTGTCTATTTACATATATTTTCTTCTTTTTTAAGATTTATTTATTTATGCATACAAGAGCTGGGGTACAGGCCAGAGATGCGGCGGGTGAGAGGATTCATCAGAGACAGAGTGGGGAGCAGAACAGGCAGATGTACTGAAATACACTGCTGAGGGGAGCAGCAGGCCAGACATGAGAGGTCTGCTGTGCCATGTGGGTCAGCTTCTGGCCAGGGATCAAACTCAGACCTTAGTGATGATAGCACTGAGACTTAACCCCTAGGTCACCAGTGAGGCCTAAAGTTTCATAACTTTTCAATTACAACCTCCGCCTGCCAAGGGTGCTATGGTGTGCTTTGT
Organism: Talpa occidentalis; assembly: GCF_014898055.3. Lineage (NCBI taxonomy): Eukaryota > Metazoa > Chordata > Mammalia > Eulipotyphla > Talpidae > Talpa > Talpa occidentalis. Next base: position 98,171,436 of record NW_023605083.1, on the reverse strand, counting down.
TACCTAGAGGCATGGGTGTGTGGTCTATGGAAATCACTCCCCAATCAATTTTCTTCCCCTTGTTCCTCATTTGTGGAAATAAATTTCTTCTCAACTTATTTGGATTAGAGACCCTTTCTGGTCTGTTGAAGGCTCTGGACTCGGACCACAAAAGTGCACACATGTGTGACTGGTAGCCTCTGATCTCAAGGGGCCTTAAGAACCTCTGGTTGGGGGTCTCTGTCATGTGAGGAGTTGAGGAAAGGGGACCTGAGAGCAGGAGTGGGGAAGGAAGAGCCATGCTGGCTGACAGGCCTGAGCACATGTGGATGGGCAGGAAGGTCTACACTGTGGCTGAGCATGTGCCCAGAGTGTGCTCACGTGTCTGCCTCAGCACTGGAGAGGGGAGTGGGCAGCACTGTAGAGCACCAGGAGTTCTCTGGTTGGGAGCAACCAGTATGGGGGATAGTCATGCAGGCCAAGTTCACATCACACAATATGCAGATTTTCAGACACATCCTGCAGCGGGAGTTCCCAGAGCCGTGCCAATTCCTTTCCCGCAAGTTCACAGAGTGGTGCTATGGGCCTGTCCGTGTGTCACTGTATGACTTGGCCTCTGTGGACACCTGGGAGAAAAATTCAGTGCTGGAGATCATCACCTTTTACTGCAGAAGCCCGGTGAGCTGTGGAGTCGTGAGTACATGTGGAGGGCCTGGCTGTGCACAACCCTGCTGCCTGCTGCTCCTGGACCATGCTATTCTGTAACTGCCACTGGAGGGCGGGAGAGTGGCTGCACAGCCTGTCCCTGGCCTGGGGCCAGTACTTATTCCACAAACCATTCCATCAACTCCAGGACTGTGCCAGGATCTGGGTGGCAACCTTGAGAATCGCTCTGTGGACCTCCACTTGCTCTAGACGGGAGGGAGAGGCCCTCGGTCCCACCATGACAGTGGGGGAGGAAGGGAGGCAGCCAGGGAGGGGTCATTCAGGACTCCCCATCTCTGTCATCCTTTGCATGGGGCTCATGAGTGGGCCCTTATATTGGCTTGCTGACCATACCCCTGCCTCTCACATTCTACCCCAGGACCGACACAAAATGGTCGTTTTGGAGCCGCTGAACAAACTTCTGCAGGCGAAATGGGACCTGCTCATTTCCAGGTTCTTCTTCAACTTCCTGTGTTACTTGATCTACATGTTCATCTTCACGGCTGTTGCCTACCACCAGCCTACCCTGGAGAAGGCAAGGCCGGGGAAGGGGCAAGTCCTGGGGGGCCTGGAAACAACCCCACAAATGACAACAGCCAGCTTTGACAGCTTGGGTGATGGGCCTGAGCTCTTAAGCAGCTGGTGAGAGAGTGGAAGCCAGCACCACACTGTAACAAAATAATACCTAATACTGTGTGCTCACCTATGTGAGAAAGTATTCTAAGTGATTGACAGGTGTTCGTTGGTTTAGTTAATGCTCACAGCCACCCTGAGATGCTGAACTATTATCACCCCCAGTTTATAGTTAAGGGAAGGAAGGCACAGAGAAGTTAAGTAATGTATCCAGGGTCAAACAGGCTGCAAGTTGGGCTCTGAACCCCAACAAGACCGGCTCCAGACCCCATGCTCACAACCTCAGCACAGTGTACCTTTTGATAGACTAGAATCCAGGGGTTCTGCCCCAGAGCTGTGTTCCCTGTACGGCTCTGAGGGTCTCTCCACATGCAGGCTCAGCTCTTGCTCTCAGGGGGTGAGTTGTTTGAGAGGGACTCAGGGCCTAGATCCTAACCGAGTGTCTCTTTAGCAGGTCTTCCTCCCTATGAAAGTGACTGCGGGAAACTCCATGCTGCTGCTGGGCCACATTCTGATCCTGCTCGGGGGGATTTACCTCCTCATGGGCCAGGTGAGGCTCCCCAACCCATGTGGCTCCCAGCCCACCAAGAAGCAAACCTACAATTATGCTGCAAGGAACCTTAGAGTTAGTTCACTAGTCTCTTCATTTGCAAGCAGGTGAATTCCAGACCAGCTTTGGGGCTATTAAGGTCTGTGGGTTCTGACCTTGCCTCCTGAGACTGGGTACCCTCTAGCCAGTCCAATCCCCCAGCAGGTCCTCTTCAGTTGAAAATGCTGCCAGCTTGCAGGGGACAGGCAAGGCAGAGTGGGACAAATCCAGGTTGGCTGGAGTACAGGGCAGTCCCTGGGAAGCCAGGGAGAGAAGAGAAAAAAGGAGCCCTCCTCTTTGCCATGTACAGAGCTTGAGGTCCCCCACATCCACAGGGGGCCTGGAGGTCCCTGCATTGACTTGGTGTCTGTGGATGGATGTACTTTTGGGAAGCAGTTTCCAAAGCTTCTCTACTATCAGCAGATTCACAAGCCCTTCCTCCTACAAGTCAGAGTTGCTGCCTTCACCCCCTAGGTGGTGCTGTCTAGGCTCCCATATGCCAGGCCAGTAGACAGAGCCTGGGCCCTGTGGGGTGGCAGGGCCACACTGTGGTGAGGGGTTTCACACTCCCTGTGTTCCCTCCCCACAGCTGTGGTACTTCTGGAGGCGCCGGTTGTTCATCTGGACCTCATTCATGGACAGCTACTTTGAAATCCTCTTGTATGTGGGGCCTCACCCCTCAGCCTCCAGTCTCAGCCCTCGGGGAGGCGGGTGTGGCAGTGGGCACTGGGTTGGCTTTAGAGGAGAGGATGCAGTGCTGGGAATTGAAACCAGAGCACAGGCCAGACTCAGGAGACCAGGCTGTTATCTAGCCTGGTGTGGTCCATGCTCCTACCCTTGTTATCATGATGGTGATGCTTGTCTTTACTGCGCCCTCGCTCTGCACCAGTGGATCCTGAACGCCTTGCAAGTTGAATCTCACTGGATCTCCACAAACACTCTATGAGTCAGCTTAGCCCATTTTATAGGGGAGGGAACTGAGGCCCACAGGAGGGAACTGAGGTTAAATTTACTTGCCCATGTTGGGGTAGGTTAGGACCTGATTGGGTCCAGCCTCAGCTGGAGAGAGCAGTGGGAGAGGTGGTGGGGGTCAGCACTGGCTAGTGGGGGTTGGGGGGTCCGGCCAAGGGGTCTGCAAGCTGACCAGGACCCTGCCCCTGTGCAGCTTGATCCAGGCCCTGCTCACCGTGCTGTCCCAGGTATTATGTTTCCTGGCCAATGAGTGGTACCTGCCCATTCTTGTGTCCGCTCTGGTGCTGTGCTGGCTGAACCTGCTTTACTATACACGAGGCTTCCAGCACACTGGCATCTACAGCGTCATGATCCAAAAGGTGAGAGGCAGGGATGGTCCCGGAGCAGCCAGACTGCTGGACAGAGCTGGACACCACATTCTCGTGAGACTCCTTTTGGTCTCAGCAGATAGGCACCTTTCACAGTTGACCTGGGCAGAGATTTTTTTTTTTTAAGATTTATTTATTTATTTATTCATTCATTCATTTATTTATTTATTTATTTATTTATTTATTTATTTATTTATTTATTTATTTATTTATACAAGCACTGGGTACCGTCAGAAGAGCGGGAGGGTGAGAGAATTCATCAGAGGCAGAGCAGGGAGCAGAGCAGGCAGATGGACCGAGGTACACTGCTGAGGGGAGCAGCGGGCGGCAGGAGAGGTCTGCGTGCCATGTGGGACCCTCGCCCGGGGATCGAACGGGTGTTGCAGAGGCTGCGGGCAGCTTCGCAACCCAGCGCTCAACCGCTGTGCCACCGGGGAGGCCCTGGGCAGAGATTTTGTCTGTCTGTGCATCAAGCATAGATCTGCTTTCAGGGGTCTGTGCTCTGCATGCTTAAGCAAACACATGCACATGTGTGTGCTTGTGGGTGTCCACAGGGAGCACATGCGTCGCTGCCCACTGAAGGACAGAGAGATGCTCATAAGTCTGCATGTGGGCATATGCATGTGCCTGCATTCATGTATTTATTCAGAAAATATTTAGAAAATGTGTACTCTGAGGAAGATCCTGTTTAGGTGTTTTACTAACAAAGCAGACAAGTCCTGATCTCCTGAAACTGATATTCTAGTGGAGGAAATGAAAACACTAAGAAAATAAATGAGAACATTACAGGCTGCTACATTCTATGAAGAAAATACACAGGACAGGGTGATGGAGAATGGTTCAGTGGGGGGTGCTTTAGATGGGAAGCCCCTAGGAAGCTTTGACATGAAAGAATGATTCAGGCACCACAGACTCGGGAGAAGCATGTAACACAAAGGGATGGCGACAGCCAAGGCTGGGAGTGCAGGAAAAAAGCAAGGACACTGGGTAGAGTGAGGAGAGGAAGTTGGTGGGGGAGACATGGGGGCCAGGGGTTGTGTTGGCCATGGGGAGGGGCTGCAGGCCCCTGGAGGATTTTTCTTTCTTTTCAAATTGTGGGAAATTGCAGCCAACACTATTTACCATCTTGATCCTGTTTACATTACACTTCAGGGGCATGAAGCACATCCACATCGCTGTGCAGCCACTGCACCGTCCATCTCCAGAGCCCTTTTCTCCCCAAACTTCTTGCCCCTTAAACACTAACTCCCCATCTGCTCCTCTGAGTCCCTGGCAGCCACCCTTTACCTTCTACTGCTTCGAGTACCTCCTATAAGTGGAATCATGTAGTATTTGTCTTTTTTTTCTTAAAGATTTATTTATTTATGCATAAAAGACCTGGGGTACAGGCCAGAGATGCAGCAGGTGTGTGTGTGTGTGTGTGTGTGTGTGTGGTGTACTTGGGAACCCATGCTTGGGGTCGAGGCAGAGGTCTGGGGTCATGCTTGGTGGCTGAGCCATTCAGCCTAGCTCCCGGCACCTATGTTCCAGGTCATCCTTCAGGACCTGCTCCGCTTCCTTCTGGTCTACTTAGTCTTCCTTTTTGGCTTCGCTGTAGGTAAAGGCCCTTTGCCCAGCCCTTGCCCACCCTGGACACCCCCTGAAGCTGCCCACTAGCCCCCCAGGCTCAAGATTCCCCCATCTCCCTCCTGCAGCCCTGGTGAGCCTGAGCCGGGAGGCCCGGGACCCCGAGGTCCCTGCAGGCCCCAATGTTACAGAGGCAGTGCAGTCCAGAGCAGGAAAGGCAGATGAGGAGGGCAGCTCAGTCCCATATGAGGGCATACTGGGCGCCTCCTTGGAGCTCTTCAAATTCACCATCGGCATGGGTGAGCTGGCCTTCCAGGACCAGCTGCGCTTCCGTGGAATGGTGCTGCTGCTGCTGCTGACCTACGTGATGCTCACCTACATCCTGCTGCTCAACATGCTCATCGCCCTCATGAGTGACACTGTCAACAACGTGGCCGAAGACAGCTGGAGCATCTGGAAGCTTCAGGTGCCTAGGGAAGCTCTCCTGCCCCTCCCCAAGCTTGGGTCCAGAGAGGAGTGTGCAGGACCCATCTGAGCCTAGGCTTGGGTCCTGGGTGGCTTCACCCTTGTTGGTGTCTCCCTCATCCATCCTTTCTGTCATAGGGTTGTTGCGAGGATCAAATAAGCTCATTGATCTAAACCCTTAGGACGGTGCTCAGCATAGTCATGGCCCAATGTATTTGTTATCATCATCAAGTATTTCTTGGGTGTCCACTCTAGAAATTTTGCAAGTGAGGACATGGAGGCTCTCCTTACCTTCTCTGTCAGGCTCAGTTCTAGAACAAGACAAAGGGCCACATGACTCTCCCATTCGATGTTAAATGGGGTCAGTTTGGTGAGCAAGGCAAGCCAGATGTGAAATCCTTGGGTTGGCCCAGCTTAGGGAAGCTGGGAGTACAAACACCCCTAATATGACACTAACCTACAGTGAAGGCAATAGCTGCTTCTTCATCTGTGAGGGTTGGGGTGAGTCTGGGTAGTTGCCGCAGGGAGAGACTTGCCCAGCAGGCTGGACTCTGTTGCCAATTCATTGTTGACCTTGCACAAGCTCCTTATCTTCTCTGAGCCTCTGTGTCCTCACCCACAAAGCTCCAAGCCCCACTTAACTCACCTGCATGCCAGGGGGCAGGCACAAGTGTGGAGCAAATGAAGCCCGTACCTGGTGGTGTGCAATTCTGGAACTTGTAATTGTTGAGCATTCATCATGTACTGACTTCCCAGTAACTGCCTGAGGTACATTATTCTCAGTCTGCAAGTGGGGAAATTGAGTTCCAGAAAAGTTAGGGATCCAACACCCTTTCACCTAGTGAAATTCTGGAGCTAGGTCCAAATGCACATTCTTTGGGGTATGCTGTAAAGGTGCTATGGTGCATCTCCCTGGCAGCTCTATTTCATGTTTCCTTTGTTTCTAGAAAGCCATCTCTGTCCTGGAGATGGAGAATGGCTACTGGTGGTGCAGGAGGAAGAAGCAGCGGGCAGGTGTGTTGCTAACAGTTGGCACCAGGGCAGATGGCAGCCCCGATGAGCGCTGGTGCTTCAGGTGTGTGAGGGTGCCTGGAGCCAGAATTGTGGGAAAGAGTATCCAAGAATGCCAGGATACTCTTGTTCTGGGTGGGTGAGGTCAGAGATGCTGGATCACATAGGACAGGAGCTGCCACCTGTTTTCCTGCCTGTCTCACTGGCTCAAACTGATCTTGGTGGTCCCTGACCTTCTCCTGGCCTGGGGTACAGTGAAGAGCCAAGATGCCAGAGGGACCCTTGGGTTACAGCACATCAGCCTTGCTCTGGTGGGTCTGCTCTGCCCTCCCAACTTCACAAGCCTCACCATGGAGGCTACCACCTTGTCAACAGAGAACAAACTCTTCCATGCCCAGGGAAGGCCTGGGCAGTGGGAGAAGGATCTTGGTACAAATGCCAGAAACCCACTTGCATGAGATAGCATTTGCAAAGAGAGGGGAGGGCCTTAGGGTGTGGAATAGCCACAAAAGGGCCCCAGAACCCTGGGAAACCAAAGACACACTTGATCTGAACTCTTCTCTGGATGTTCTGGGCAACACATGCCACTATGACTAACCTGATTCAGGCTGATTTCCGGCCAGGGGGTCACCAGCTGATAGCAGCGAGGATGAGGCTCAGGTGGGATGGTGGATGGCCTAGTGTCCTGTGGAGGAGGGCAGAAAGACCCCATCCTTCTCACTGTCCCTGGGCCTACCGAAGTCTACAGTTTACCCAGTGGGGGTAAAGCAGCTTGTAGCACTGGCTTTCCTGGAACTTTGGCTGCTTTTCTGCTTTCAGGGTAGAAGAAGTGAACTGGGCTTCTTGGGAGAAGACACTGCCCACAGTACGTGAAGAGCCGTCAGGGCCAGACGTCCCTGGTGAGTAGTCATAGTGGCTACTGCTCTGTGAGTGTGTGCGCGCACATGTGTGTGTGTGTGTATATGTGTGTGTGCGTGCAAGTCCTTGGTCACACAACCGTGGGGAGTCTGGGGCAGGATTCCTTGGTGGCCACTTCCCAGATCCATCCTATGAAGTTCTTCCTAAAGGGATTGCTCCCTTAAAATAATCCTTCTCTCCTTTCCTTTCCATCCCACCTCTTTGCTGGCTGGTTTTTAAGACATCCTCTGAAGTGATCCCTGTCTCCTCCAGACCAGCCTCAGTCCTGTCCTCATCATTCACTTTCTCACTCCCTATCTCCTCCTCCTGAGTGGGTTCCAATCACTTGCCTCCTTTGCCCAGGCAGTTAGTTCTGGGGTAGCAGGCCTGAGCTGTGGGGACCAAGCAGTGGAATAGGGAAGGCCCCTCACCTTGCTCACAGCATGGGTGGCCATCTGCCTGGGCCCACACTGGCTCTGTGCTGATGGGCCAGCCTTGCTGACTGCAAACTTCCCTCACTATACAAGCCCCCAGCTGCGTTATCTCTGAGAAGCCACTTCCTATGCCTTTCCCCACCTCTCATGGCCTGGATCTTCTCCATTCCAGGGTAGTGATGGCCCCTCCTGCTGCTTCCCACCAAGACCCACTCCTTCCTCCCATCCCTCAGAAGCCTGTTCTCAGGATTAGCTCTCTCCACCGAGTGCCCTTTGTGAAATTTTTACTAGCTCTCACCTCCAGCCTTTCACTGGTCCTCTTACTCTCTTATTCTCTAACAAACTCTATTTGCTTGTATCTGTCGTGCTGACCATGAATCCATGATCCCTGGCATACTGCTCCAAAGCCTGCTGGTTTCTCAGGATCCTGGGTCCATGCCTATGGCCCTCACAAACCCACCCCCTCTTTGTGTCTCTCTTCCCGAATCCTGCCACCCTGCCACTTCAGTGCCAATTCTCTGAAAATCACCTTGCTCCTCACCTTGCCCAAGCACGCCACATCTAAGTCCACATTGCCTGCTGGGGCCTCCAGTTGGACATCCCCAGTGAAAAGAGCTTGGGAAGGGTGGGGTGCCCTATCAGGTAACATGTATATAACCCTCCCACCTCCTCATGCAGGTGGGAGACCTTGAGTTTCTACCCACCTCCCTTTACCTGGTGCTGCCTGTCCTCAGCAAGTCTCAGTTGTTCTGGTTTCTAACCCATAAAGCCTATCACCTCCAGGGTGACTAGCACATGGCAGGGGTTCCGGTAGTGCTTGTGGAAGGAGGCAGACAAGGAGAGGGATTGCCAGGGAACTCCAGAATTGCCTGCTGTCTACAAAGCATAATGCAGTTTCTGTGGCCTCTACCTATTTCCCTGGCACCTGCCTCCTGGGGACACAGCTCAAGAACCAAGTCACAGTACTCTTCATTCTGTTTACAGGCACCACGAAGAGCCCTTCCCTGGCCTCCCAAAGTGGGGAGGACAGTGCCTTGGAGGAAGACTACCTGCCTCTCCAGCTCCTGGAGTCCCGCTGATGACCCAGATGCATGAAGAGGCGGGCAATGCGCAGCAGGGAATCTTTTCAGTTAAAACTGCTGGCTCTGGGGCTCCAGGCAACTTTGGTGGCAAATACATTTTCAAATATATTTTCTCATGACTAACTTCCCTGAAAACATGCTTTGTGCAATCATGGCGGGCCTCTGGGAAAGTTGACATCTGTATGTCTCTGTGGGCATATGTCTGAGGCTGTGTCTGTGCCTTTCTCATCTGTGCATGGGACCAGGAGACCCTCACCCACCACCCCCAGCCTCAGGGCTGTCCTCTGCTGGGTGCAGGCAGTTGGCTGAGGTGCTGTGCCTGTTGCAACGGCAGATGTGTGCTGGTGGATGTGGACACATATCCTCTAACATCCAAGATGTTTCTCAAAGCCTTTGAGACCCTCCTTTTAGTTCAGACTCTGGATTATTGTTTTTCCTTCCCACTAGGCTTCCTGCTCAGTTCCCAAGTTGTTCTCAGCAGGGTAGCCAGAAGGGCCTTCCTAAGACAAAAGAGAAAAATATCACTCCTGTGCTCAGAAGTCTTGAGAGGCTCCCCAATGCTGGCAGGATGCCCTAGTTGGTAGCCCCAGGCCGCCGCAGCTTTGCCTGAGCATTTCCAGTCACCACTACCTTCATTCATACCCTGGCTGTCCTCCATGCTCCTAACCACTTTCAGTAAATTCTTCAGGTAAGCTGATGAACCTCCTGTTTGACCTCTAGACTTGGCTCTCCTTGGGAGCCTTCCAACCCCACAACAATTAAAATCCTACTTATTTCTAATACCAGCTCATAAATTATTGCTCTGCTGTATCATTTCTAGTTTTCTACAGTCAAAACGAACCCCTCCCTTGCTGTGTTTAGAACATGTGTATACATGGCATGAACACTTATGTGACAAAGACCAGAGCATGTTCATATGCTGAAAGCACTAGCAGAGGAGGGTTCCTTTCCCCCTAACACCACTGCTGCTGAGAGTGGGGTACGGAAGGCGGAGCCCTGAGAAATCGGGGAGGAGAGAGTGGAAGTGGATCCAGATAAGATAAACTTAGCTCCTTAAAAGTGATTCCGAAGAATAAACATGAGTGTTGTCAATCACAGGGGTCTGAGAAGTTTCATGAATATTACTGAATAGTTTTTTGGGGAGAGAGCCTACTGCCCACGTTTCTTACAGTCAGGAGCAGCTGGTATTTATGAATTCTCGCCGCGTGCAAAAGCTCTGCAGGATTTCAAGTGTGTTAGCTGATGTGATCTTCAGCAGAGTCTGCAGCACCGGGTCTCCACTTTCCACATAAGAATCGAAAGTTCGTCACGCACGAGTAGAACTCAAGGTCACCCAGCCAAGGCGCGGCAGCGGCAGGGCCCGCACCCCCGTAACTGCACGGCCAAGTCGGCGCGCAGGCGTCCTGGAACTCGCCGCGCTCCCAGTGACCCAGAATTCCCGGGGGCGTGGAAGAGACCATGAGCTCCACGGAAGGGGGGAGTCCAAGGGTGAGGCGGCAGGGCCTGTGGTTACTTGGGCCTTAAGTTCCCGTGAGTCTTTGCCAGTATCACCCTCTATTCTGTGACGAATGGAACATTCCATCTCCTTAAGGGCCTGGGACACCGCAAAATCTCTCTTTTTGCTTAGTGGTGGCGATGCCGGTAGGTGGTGTCAGTGCCTGGCGGCGCGGGCAAGTGGAGTTCAGTGGTTCTGATTTCTGGGTCGGTGTTTTCGGGAAGGTTAACTCTAGGGCGGAGGTTGGCTGGCGTAATGGCAGGTTTCCCGGCGCCAGCACCCACGTGGTCCTCGGGGCGGCGCTGACCATGTCTTGGGGAGTCTCGGGGGCCACGCTGGGCCAAGACGAACGGAGCGCGCGTGCGTCTGTCTTGCAGGGGCGCCGCCATCTCAGGAGTCCGAGGAGCCTGGAACCCGGGTCCCGGTGTCCCGGGCCTGCTGACGGGAGTGCGCAAATGCGAGGAGACTGGGTAAGTGGGGTTCGGCCTGCACCCAGTGGCCCTACACGTGGGTGCTTTGTGATACAACCACAAGAAAACTTAGTCGACTGTCATGATGATACTGAGATTAGGAAGTGCCGTCAGAAGCGATAACTGACGACTTTAATGTGTCTCTGACAGCAGTCACTGAAACCTCGACGGTTTAGTAGAGCTTACCTGCCAGGATCTCCTGAATGTATGTTCTTGTTTCAGATGGGAGGCCTCCTGCAGAGTACCGAGGGGAGCAACACCCCACCCTGAGGTAAGATTTAGTCTGCTTAGGGTTTAATTTGCATCTTCGGTCTCATTTTTTGTAATTTATAATCGGCTGATTAATAGTTGTAATTTTCATATGTTGGGCATCACTACTGCACAGCATGGGACCTTAAGTAAAAGCTGGAGATGGCTGCTCCTTACCTATATTTAAATCAGAACTGCTTGCAAACACATACTGCATTACAATGTCTCCTGTTGTAAATGTAATTTAGCTTAATTCTTAGTGCCTAGTCTGGAGCAGTACAGGGGAGTGAGTTGTCAAGGGCTTGACTGTTCTGATGAAATCACTAATAGGAAGTGCCGTCAGAAGCGATAACTGACGATAACAATTCCTGGCTGACTGCAGTCAAGTCTTTCACCAGTTGCTGGGTCCCCAGGAATAACCTAGTTTGAACAGTGACCCTTAATTTTTGTATTTATCCAGGTCTCATGCTAGTGAAGGAATGCCAGTATGTCATCAACAATTTGAAAAAACAAGGAGCACTGACCTGCTGTGGGGTAAGCTGATACATAACTATAATGCTAGATCCTTAATTGGCAATATCTCAGATACTGATTGAAGTTCATTGTTGCAAGTGAAGTTCTCACTATGACCCATGGCTGTATAATCCAGACCAAATGGCCTTTTTGCTCTGAGATGTAGTTTTCCCTTGTTTTTTAAGGTGATAGCCTTAGATTTCTGACATTTAAAATGTAGCTAAATGGATGTTACATCAGATAAGCAAAGTAGGACTTAACTGTGTTTGGCGCTCAGGTTAGGATACTTCAGGTTGTTGTAATCAGTACTATTTTCAACATTTGCTGATAATGGGTCTCTTTTCCCACCCCCTTTGCAGGTTTTAAGTGCTGGAGAGGTGATGAGCAGTGCAGGTTTTTGAGTTGGGAGTGACAGCAGCTCAACAAACCAAGAGGTAAGGTTAGATCTGAACACTGAACACTGACTCCTATGGTAGAATAAACTACTTTTGTCAAGATTAAAGAAAAGGCTATCAAATGATGAACTCACCTAAACAAGCTGGAATTACCGGCAGATTGTATAGTGGTGAACCTAAGGTTTTCTGAAGATACCTTCAATGCTGTGAATGACTATTGGTTGCTGTGGGAAGTAAAACTAAAATTTAGTGTCTTTGCAGGCTACTTTGACAGAAGATGGCAATCATGCCATGGGAGCAGTTTGAAGTCTCAAGGATCAGCACCAACAGTTTGGACTCTGAAAACTCTTCGTTTTTCTAGTGCTCCTTGCTCAACAGGAGCTTTTGTACCTCAGTATTACATAAAGTGACCACAGGTCTGAGTTTTGTAACTGGAAACTTACTTCCTCTAGAAATTAATGTCCCCATGCTATTCCCATAAACTTAATACTGTAATAAAGGACAATCTTTGGTATTGGTTCTTAAAAATGTATTTGTGGAGAAAAAGTTAAATTTGATGACTGCTGTCAGATAAGAGCAGTACAGGCAGGTGTCAGCAATTCATTTCCTCTATGGTCAGTTTAAGTTGTCTTCACCTCAAGAAAGCAGAGACTCCACAGTATTTAAGGCAGTCCCTTTGATTTACTTGTCTAGCCGAGGTTCAGTCTGACTCTCCACCAAAGCCCCATTTTTCTGAGTTGGGATCTTGCTGCCTGGCCTCAGCATGGTCACTGGGCACCTGGACAATTTTCCTCTGGCTCAAGAATTGACTGGTTCCCCTTGGAAGCCTCTAGTTTATATCTCCCATCTGTCTTCCTTTGAGGCACTAGTTCTGCCAAGAGTTTGAAGTGTTAGCTTCATCTGCATCGCCCTGAATATTTTAGTCTGATGGTATGTTTATCGGGAATGTGCTCAGAGTATCTAGGACTACGTGTGATTCCACGAGTGGAATCTCTTGTGGAAAAAGTACTTAAATCCTAGAAGCAGGGCTCACACCCATATAAGGTCTGGCAGCCATTGGGAGTGATGGGGTGTGGGGCTTGAATGGGCACCTTGTTTGCCCTGGGTATTTATGATGCTCTATTGGAGAATACGGGGTGATGACTGGTCCCAGGGGCAGTTCATATAACAGTAGATTGGGGGGGGGGTGGGCCTCAGAAATGGAGACCCAGTCTAGGAAGTAGATTGGAGTTCCACAAGGGAGGAGAGGTAGACAACCTGCAGTCCAGGTGGGGATGGACTCTTAGGGTCTCTGGCAGCCAGGAGTGAGGGTCAAGATTCCAACCTGACAAGCAGGCACACCACATCTGGCTGGGGTTTCCTGCCCAGAATAAAGCAAATGTAATGGCAGAATTGGAAAATGCCAGGTTAGATGTAGAATCTCATCTCTACTTTCACTTCAGCTCAAGCTTCAAGTATCTACCACACCAGGTTTGGGGAGGCTGAGGGATTGATACCTCTTGAGCTAGGAATGACTGCAGGAGCCAAAAGTCAGATAAACCATTGACAAGGGGAGATGAAGAGGATCAAAGAAGTATTACACAGTCACCCTTTTCCAGATGATACAATCTGGCTTCTCATGGGTGTGTGGTCTCCTTACAGGGATCCCTGTAATGCCTGCTTTAGCCATCCTACCCCAGAGACTCCCACAGTGGGGGTGAGGACCCCCACTTGCATGTCACGTCTGAGCTGCATCTATAGTCTCCCTGTCCTTGTGGTCTTGGGCTAGGACCAGAGGGTCTCCTCCAGGGTCCTCCTGGCCCACTGTGCCATCCCGGGCCTCCTCCCCACTACCTGGGCCCTCGCCCAGCTCTAGGATGGTGGGTAGGTGGCCTTGCTTTGGGGAGCGTTTGCGCAGGCTGAGAAGGAAGGGCTGGGGCAATGAGAAGATGTCCACATTGTTGCCCAGGTCAATCCATGTGACATTAGGGAACTTGCTGGGGTCCTTAAGGGTGTCGGTGAGGTCTCGCAGCAGGGCCCGGGTCAGCCGGTTGCCGTTGAGTGCCAGTGTGGTGAGGCGGGGCAGTGTGCTGAGTGCTGGCAGAAGCTGTAGGACCATGTCATCTGTGAGGCCTGTGAAGCCCAGCTCCACGCTATCCACCTGCTCCCCACAGCGCTGCAGGTAGCTGGTCACCCGCTCCAGGTCACGGGAGGTCAGAGGGATGCCGGACAGGTCCACTGTGTTGTCTGGAGGGCTCCCGGCCAAGATGGCCTTGAGGCTGAAGGGGAGAAGGGACAAGCAAGTTTCAAGCAAGGAGGCAGGCCTGTTCCCCAGTGGCAACAGTGGCCACCACCACATCAGCCTCTGCTTAGCCTGTGACTCCAGGGATGAGAGAAACTGGAGACTTCTGGTTCCTTGATGTCACTGCACATCTCAGCTTGGCTAGGCCCACCTGGCCAGACTGAGGGACCACAAGTAAAAGGCATAGGTGTTTCTGCACTGACTGTAAGGGTACATTCTGGGGCCACAATGCCTGTGTTTGCATCTTAACTCTTTCTACTTGTGTGACCTTTAGTTTGTTCCTTAACCTCTTTCAGCCTCAGGTATTTGCCTGAAAAACAGAGCTGCGTACCAAAGAGTTTTTTTTTTTTTTTTTTAAAAGATTGGTTTATTTATGCATACAAGAACTGGGGTGTAGGCCCGAGGTGTGGGGTGGTGAGAGGATTCACCAGAGACAGAGTGGGGAGCAGAACAGGCAGATCTACTGAGATACACTGCTGAGGGGAGCAGTGTGTGAGACAGGAGGGGTCTGTTGCGTCATGTGGGTCACCTCCCTGGATGGGGATCGAACTCATGCTGCAGTGGCTGTGGATAGCTTCATAGTACTGTGACTTAACCCCTTGTGCCACCAGGGAGGCCCCCACAAAGAGTTGTTAGGTAAAATGATCAATGTAAATCATTTAGAACAATGTCTTATATAGGTAAGTGACAAGTATTCGTTCTGTCAAATATACTTGATTCACACTCTGTCAGGAATCTCTTGGGCTGGGCTTCCTCCTTCCCCAAGAGTGGCACAAGATGTCTAAAATCCTTTCCAGACCACCTGCCCCACCAGATAGGAGGCCTCATGGAGAGGTCTGGGGCACAGCAAGGCAGGCGAATGTGCAGGGCACAGGGGCTCCCGTGGGAACAGCTGACTGCTGCAAGCTGAATGCTTCCAGGTGCCACTGGATACCCCTTCCTTTCTTCCCTTTCTTCTTGCCCTGGCCACAGACTGCCCCATTTCCAGGCACCCTGGGCAAGCCCTGAGGTCCCAACCCTGGAAGGTGGAAGGAGAGGTAGGTGGAAGGTGGTCACCACATGCTTTAAGAGCATACTTTAACCAGCAGCCCAAAGACCACAGCGTGGGCATCCTCTTGGTAAAAGAGGATTAAGTTCCTACCTTTGGGGGTCTCTTAAAGCTGGAAGTTTGCTCATCTCGCCTTTCACATGGGCCAGTCTCAGGGAGTTTGAAGGTAAAGCTCTCAAGGCCTGACATCTAAGCACATGAAACACTGCCTGGCATTTATTCAGCATGATTTAAGTGTTGGGTGTTGCTGATGTCATTAATAATACAGACTTATTACACCAGGGAAATAAGTATTGTAGTGGTTAACAGCCTGGAATTAAGTATTGTAGTGGTTAACAGTGGAATCCAGCCCCACCACTTACCAAGTGGGTGAGCACGGCCCAGTCAAGTAGCAATAGTAACACCCCCTACCTCACTGAATCCTTTAAACAGTGTTCATTAAATGCCTACTATGTGCCAAGTTCTGCCATAGGCACCAGTGAACAAGATAACAAATAAGAAAGTGCAGTTCAAGGGTAGTTTTAAGTGGGGGAGCAGGAGGGTGAGGGGGGGCATGGCTACTTGGGGAAGGTTTGTCTGAGGAAGTGGCATTTGAGCTGACACATAAAGGAAAAGAAAACCGTCCATCAGGAGAGTTTGCTAAGAATTCCAGCAGAGCCGATGGGCGTGTGCAAAGGCCCTGAAGTTGGAAAGAGGTTGGTGTGTCTCTGAACCAGCAGGGTGGCAGAGCTGCCTGTGTGGCTGAGGTGAGGGAAAGCAGGAGGGGTCAGACCAGACAGGGTCTCTTTGGATTTCATTCAGAGAGAAAGGAAACCACCTGAGGGTAGTGAGACTTCTGAAGAATAGACTGAGCATGCATGTGTGTAGGGGAGACAGAAGAGGAGGCCCCTAGATTCTAGCAGAGCTCAAAATTAGGTTGGATTTGTAGAAGGATGTTGGATTGGGGGCAGGGCGGGTGGGCCTTAGGAGACCAGAACTCACCAAGCCTGCGGCTTCCTCTTCACCAGCCCCCTGGGCCGCCTCCACTGGGAGTGGGGGCTGAGGTGGTAGGTCAGCTGCCGGCACAGCTTCTCCATGGCTCCTAGTGCATCGCCTTCCTGCAGAGGCAACCACAGGCAGTGGGTCCCCGAGTCAGTGGAGCAGGTGGGAGAGCCCTCACCCCTACCTCCTGCTTCCTGCCTTTGGGGAAAGGGCACAGCACCCCCAAGCTGAGCTGGGGGAGGTCTGCTCTGATGTAGGGCACGCGCCTTAGCAGAGGGCAGGTCGCAAATGGAGTTGCATGATGCTTTAAGTTTCTGTGAATTAGTTGCTATCATTGAAAAAAATTGAAATTTATGCAAATCTGGATTCCAGGCGAACTGACAACTGACTGAAGCTGAATGCCAGCTCAACCATTAGCCAGAATTCACTATGGTTCCTGCCAGTCCCCAGTGTCCAGGGCCATTCTGCTAATTTACTTGCTCAACAAATATTTGCTGAGCACTGACCAGGTGCTAGGCACTTGCTCCAGGAGCTGGGGACACAGCCATGAACAAATGTCCGTGCTGTCATATTTCACAAAGTAAAGATGAAAGTGGTGGGCCTCCCTGGTGGCGCAAGGGGTTAAGCACTGCACTATGAAGCAATCCGCAGCCTCTGCAGCGTGGCTGGCCACGGAGAAACTCATGGCGAGGCAGACCTCTCCTGTCTCCCCTCAGCAGTGTATTTCAGTCAGTCTGCCTGTTCTGTTCGCCACTTTGTCTCTGGTGAATCCTCTCACCCCTGCATCTCTGGCCTGTACCCCAGCTCTTGTGTGCATAAATAAATAAATCTTTAAAAAAAAAAAAGATGAAAGTGAAATCTTTTTACCATGTCTCTTTTACCTATGTCAGAAGTCAGAAAAGAAAGAGGGGACAAGTCTTTCCCAACCTAATTCATTCATTTACGTTACCTGTATGGCCCATTAGATTTGCCTTTTTGAGACACTGCATATTATAAGCTGAACTGTGTCCCACCCCAAGTTTCAGGCTAAAGTTCCAATCCCCAACCCCTCTGAATGCGACTATTTGGTAAAGAGATAATTAAGGTAAATGAGGCCACTGGGTAAGCCCAATCCAATACTAGGACATAGGCACAGGAAGACCATGTGAAGACAAAGGAGAGGGTGGTTGTCTACAAGCCCATGAGAGAGCCTCAGAAGATACGAACCCTGCTGACACCTTCCTCTTGGACTTCCAGTCCCCAGGCTGTGGCGACATTTCTGTTATTATGGCAGCCCTAGCAAACGCATGCAGTGGGTTAAAGGACGCAGTAGGCGGTACGACAGAGACCCCAACTCTGTCCCAAGGGAGGTGAGTTCAACAGTCACCAACAGTCACTCAGTCAAGAGTGAGTGGCCAAGAACATGCTCCCCGCAGATGGTCCAGTGCCAAGGACCAGTGCCAGGCAGTGTCAGGGCTCAGCTGCAAACCCACATACAGATAACAGTGTGGACTTGGTGGGGTTAAACCATGAGCCCACGTGTAGCGCTCAGCAGAGCGCCTGGTGCAGAGAATGCTCAGTAAAAGACCAGCTTGATTATTAGTATGGTCCCTCTGCTAATGGAGAAGGAGCATGCACTTGGGGTCAAACTGTGGATTCAAACCTTTGCTTTGCTACCTCCTGTGTGTCCCTGCGCAAGTCACTTGACCCCTCATCTGTGAAGATGGATAACCACACTGACCTCTCAGAATATTCTGTGAGGGTTAAATGAATGCCACTTGTAAAGGCGCTGAATAGAGCACTCTGTAAGCTCTCCAGGAATGCTGGATAAATAAATACTGTGTTGTATTGTGAGAACTGCAAAAACATGCAGAACTCTGCCATGGTAAAAGGTTACTTTCACCTAATCTCAGACTTGATGGGCTTTTAAGAAGGATGGGTTAGCTTCTTGGATGAAGAAAGGAAACACAGACACCCCAGAGTGAGGAGGCAACAACTGTACAAGGGCTTGGGGGTGGGGTGTGTGACAGGCATGGGAGCAGGTGACAATCTGGGCATAGCCTGACCACTTCTCACCACCTCCTCGACTACCCCTATGGTCCGAGCCACTACTGACTGTCACCTGCATCGCTGCACAGACATTACATTGGGACGTTATGGAATTCCTGCCATACCCTAAAGCAGCACAGGATTTCCTCACCCTCATAGTACAGAGGAAGAAACTGAGGCTCCTCTCAGTGGCTGGGCAGATGGAAAGCCGAGAAGGAGCCTCTGAGGGAGGAAGATAGGAGGTAGAAGGAGGGGGTGAAGTAGCCAGAGAAGTGAAACATCTGAGCAGGGATTCGGAGGCAAGGGAAGGTACAAGATGGGATGGGATTGGTTTAGACAAACTCTCTGGTCTCCAGTTGCCCTCTGGCTTCCTACTGCCCAAGCCTGTCTGAGAGAGGAATGAATGTCACCTTTTCCCCCGGGCATTTGCAACCCATTTGCAAGCTGGGATGACAGCTGATTCCTAGTTTCTTGCTGAGCCTAGGGGTATAGCTGAGATGCAGATGGATTTACTGTGTTGGACACTGCTTAGCATCTGACTGACTCCCCTGGCCAGGGGATGAGCTGAGGGGGAAGAGCTACAACACTAAAGGAGCAGAGAATTATTGGACACCAAATGGTGGAGAAGGCACCTTCAGAGAAGCAGGAGTCAGCAGAGCCATGGGCACCAAGGAGAAGAGGTCTGTGCAGTCAGACACCCCATGGACGCCACTGGAAAGCCAAGGATGAGGCCTTGGCCAGCACAGGCTCAGGGAGGGGGAGTAGCATAGGGGATGGGATGAAGGTCAAGTTGAGGGGAGGTGACAGAGGAGACTGCCTCTAGAGCTGGCTCCACTCCCTCCAATCCTCCCCCACACCTCACCCTTGGCAGGATGGAATCTTGAGGGGCTTTAAAAACACTGCTGCTTGGCCAACTCCAGCCATGGTGTGAAACTCAGGCAAGAGGATTTTTTTTTAAAGATTTATTTACTTATGCATACAAGAACTGGGGTACAGGCCAGAAGTGTGGGGGGTGAGAGGATTCACCAGAGACAGAGTGGGGAACAGAACAGGCAGACTGACTGAAATACACTGCTGAGGAGAGCAGTGGGCGAGTCAGGAGAGATCTGCTGCGCCATGTGGGTTGCTCCCTGGCCCGGGGATCAAACTCTTGCTGCAGAGGCTGCAGATAGCCTCACAGTGCTGTGCTTAACCCCTTGCCACCAGGGAGGCCCCAGGCAAGGGGATTTTTAAAAGATGCCCTCTCCCCTTCTCTCCTCCCATTCCTTGTGCGGCTAATGTCGTGACCCTTTAAAAACCTGAAGGACCAGTGGGTGGGGGCTGGTGGTCTGCACAGCGTCACCCCTGAACCCCACCCTCTAGCCTGGACAGCTGGGCTCAGAGGAAGAAACAAAGAGGGGAAGAGGTGGCAAAGTAGTCGCTGCAGTGTGGCATCACTGCCATGAGGGGGCAGCCGTGTGCAGGGCAAGGGGACCCAGCACAGGCCCAGCCCATCCCCATCTGGGAAAGAGAGGAGCCGGGGGCTCCTTAGTCCCCAACAGGGACGCTGCTCTGCCTGCTCGATAAACACCATCTTCAGCTTAGACTACTTCAAGGTGTTTCAATCATTTGCAACCAGAAAAGCCTTCAGCAAACCCATTTAATTTCCCCCCACTCCCCACCAGCCCCACTCCATCACTTTTCAAAGTCCCCTCCAGGCTTCCCTCCTGCTGAAAACAGGCCTGAAATAGGCCCAGGGTTGGAAGATTAAAATGAGAAGGTGGGGAAAAGCCAGCAAAGCCACAGAGACAGAAGGGGAGGGAGGAGGCAGGGAAAGAGCAAGTGCAGCTTCTGTGCGGTTCTGTGCCCAGAAACAGCTGCCTCCAGGTACAGGCAGCCTTGCCCTGACAGCTCTGACCAGGGAGTTCTGGCCACAGCGGTGTGAGTGCCCTGCACCTGAGGTCTACTGGCCCACCCCCTCTGGGGACTTTTTTCAGAAAATGGTGCCCACAGCAGCCCCTTTGTGTGACCAGACACCCCTCTTGAGCCACAGCTCAGTGGCCCCCAGTGGGCACTGGCAGAGAGCTGCCTATCCACCTTCTCCCTGGAATCTGGAGTTGAAGGAGACACACCTCCCACTCCTCCAGGGGCTGAGCCCTGCTAAACAAACTGGGGTGCCAATGGCAGCCCTGTTCCTGCCATCTGATGAGGGGAAGAGTGAATGGAGAGTGAGGCCTGTGGAGCCGAGAGGAGGGATGCAGCTGCGTCTGCACTGTTTCCTCTGCAGTTTCAGTGCTTCTCCAAGCTTGGCTGCCTTTGGGTCCCACAAGACCCCTCAGAACCAGAAGGATAATTTCTCTTCTGCTTAAGGCAGTCTGAAAGGCTGCCTGTGACATTGCCCCAGGCTGCTCAGGGGACACTCACTGAACTGTCAGAAAAGAAGCTCAAGGCAGGCCCTTTCAGGAGGGCTCACAGCCCTGACATGCTCCATCTCTCAACTGTCAGATGGAGACACCCACCGCCCCCTTCACTTCCCAGGCACTGTTGTGTGCTGCCCCCAGGACTCCAGCAAGCACAGGCCTCCAGTGCCCTGCACCCAAAGGCTTCCTTGATTCAGTCACAAGTTCATTCATCAAATATTGATTGTCCTGCCTACCGCATACCAGATGATACTCCAGATGCTCTGTGGGGGTGGGGGGTGGTGGTGGAGGGGGGGGGCAGTGCTTCTGTGTACTTCCTCTCCCAGTCCACTCTCTGCCCTTCCCTTTGCTCAGAAGGCTCACCAGTACAAACAACATCACCAGGCCACCTTGCCCCTGCTTCCAATGGGTTCAGCTAATGGGAACAATTGGGAGCAAGATCAGAGGGCAGGAGAGAAAGGTCAAGGGATTTATTCTTCAGCATGTGTGTCAGCCACCCTCCGAAGTCCCCACTGTCGCTGGCTGCCCTGGACTCGTGCCCTGTGTTGGCTCTTCCCACATCATATCAATAGAATGAGGTTAGAGCATGAAAGACGTGTGGCTTCTGTCTTGCTCTCTCAGCTTGCCCGCTCTGGGATAAGCTGGCTGCCGTGATGTGAGGATGCTCAAGCAGGAACAGAGGTCTCCCGCCAACCACCATGGAATGTGCCATCCTGGAATGGGTCTGCCATCCTGTCACGCTGTCTGACACCTGAAGCCCTGGTCAATGTCTTGATAGACCCTAAACTAGAATTCCCTAGCTAAGCTGCTCCCGAATTCCTGACCTATAGAGACTATACAATGGTAAATGTCTGATGTCTTAAGCCAGTAAGTTTTGGGGGAATTTATTATGCAGTAATAGAAAATATAACCCGGCTCTGGAAGATTCAGCCTGAGTCCAGTCCGCTGAGGCCCTTCCATGGTAACAGCTCCCTGCTGCTGCTACCGGTCTTAGGGTATCTATCTCAATGTCCTGTTCCTTTCCTTCATTTTGCCCACAACCCTGGAAATAGTGCCTCATTAAACTCAAAAATTCACAGTAGAAAGGGACACTTACTCTCTGCTAGGACCTGCCTGTGTAGGATGCAATCATGAACAAGAGAGGCACTATCTCTTCCCTTCCGGAGCTTATATTCTAGTCGGGGAAGCACAAAATAAATTAGCTAACACATAAGTAAGCAAGATAATTTTGGACACCAGTAGTTGAAATGAACAAATAAATGACAAAATAAACAGGGCACAAAATAGAGTTTGGTCAGGAGACAAGTGGGGTAGGCGGGTCAGAGGGCCTCCGAGAGGCTGGCCAGGCGGCGTGTGCGTGAGGAAAGGGGAGTTCAGACAGGAGCCAGTGGCATCAGAGGTGGCAGCAAAATCTGCAAGGTAGGAGAGGGTCTGGATGCTCCAGGAACAGAGGAGACCTCCTGGCAGGAGCTGGGAGCTGGGCTGAGTGGGGGAGATGAGCTGAGGGGTCGGAGACCTAGGCAGGGTGAGAGAAGGAGTGTGGATTTTAGTTAAAATGCAACGCCGTGCCATAAGGAAGGTTTTTCAGTGAGGTACCTGTGGAGATTGTGCTCCAGGATTCCTGGAGGGGGATGGGGCTGGGACTCAGAGGGCCGTGGCCATGGAGACAAACTGACAGGCGGGACATACTAGGGATCCAAGGTTGTCAGGACTTGCCGACTGTGCTGGAAAGTGTGGGCGCTCCTTCCAAAATCCCTTGGACTTGCTTTTCCCAATTTTGTGCCCCTTCCTGCTTCATTATGCTGCTGCCTGTCCTGCACCTGCTCTGCTTTGTAGCAGCCGCTCCCAGGCAAGCTCAGGGAGACAGGCATACCCAGGAATTTACAGTCCCTGGGGCAGCACTTCATTCTCCCTAGTAGCAAGGTTGGAAAGTCCATCCCCACCTCAGGTTGCGACAACTCTGCAAGTCAGTTACACCATTGTCCCCATGGAGCAGGAGGACGCTGCCCTTGGAGGACAAAGCCTGAGCTCGCCTGCATCCCCTAGGAGACTTCCGCAATGATCGCTGTGCACACAGCGTCTGCTTGTGGGAACCTGACTGCAGAAATGACAGAGGCGGCGGGCTCGGCTGGGCTGGGCTGGGGTGCAGCAAAGGAAGGAGACTCAATCCCTGGCTGGCTGATCAGAGTGAAGAGTGGACTGAGTTTGGGCTGGGGAGGGGGGCTGAGTTTAGGAACACCCAGGTGGGAATGTCTAAGAGGTGGAAGACTTTACAGTATGAAGCTGGGCTGCTCTAGAATAGGCAGGGGTCGGGCAAGGTCCCCCACAGACCCCAGCCTCAACTTCCCAGGCCAAGTCAGGTATAAATTGAATGAGAAGCAAGAATGGTGCCTGATACCAGCTCCTCTTCCCCAGGACTTGAGGCACGTAGTCTGCCAGCCCTTATTACTGACTTTTTCTTACTGTTCCATATTCGAGTACTGCATCCCTGCCTCTTGGCTCTACCCCTCCAACTGCC
Organism: Talpa occidentalis; assembly: GCF_014898055.3. Taxonomy (NCBI): domain Eukaryota; kingdom Metazoa; phylum Chordata; class Mammalia; order Eulipotyphla; family Talpidae; genus Talpa; species Talpa occidentalis. The sequence continues at coordinate 98,148,358 of NW_023605083.1, read as the reverse complement.
CCCATAGCTCCCTGCCTTCCGTAGCCAGCATCCCCCTCAGTCTTGGCACTAGATAGCCTAGAAGCCACAGAGAGGGCCTGAGGCAAAGCCCCAAATGGAGGTTCAGTCCCAGAGCAAGGTTCCAGCCCCTTGGGTGACCATGTTCACAGAGTGAGGGGTGGGTCTGGAAGCCAGCTCCTCACTCTTGTCCTTGACACTGCCCTGAAAGCAGAAGCTTCCTGGGCCTCCCCTGGTGGCGCAGGTGATTGAGCACAGCGCTGTGAAGCTGTCCGCAGCCTCTGCAGCGCCAGTTCGATCCCTGCCAGCCAGCATGCATGCATGCATGCATGCATGCATAAATAAATAAATAAATAAATAAATAAATAAATAAATAAATAAATCTTTAAAAAAAAAAAAAAAAAAGCAGAAGCTTCCTTCTGGTACGCCTCCATGCCTCCATGGCTTCCTACCCCTGCCACGGAGGAAGCGCTTCTTTTGGAAATAGCTGGAAATTGAGGGGTGGGAGAGGAAGAATCAAAACAACAAAGAAAAACTCAAGTATGGGGCTGCCCATCCCTGCCAGGGTCCTGATGGCAGCTCTGGGTGAGCCAGTCTACACCTGGGAGCTGCAGGAATGGGCAGATCCTCCCATCGAGAAGGGGCTGAGAAGCACCTGCAGAACCTGGAGAGCCATGGAGATTTTCCTCCATATATCTCAGTGGACTTCAGTAAAGTGGGTGGGTAAGGAAGACAGTGGGGTGTGGTGGGGACTGAGGCAAACTGGAGAATCCCAGGCAAGGTCCCTGCTAGACTTATATGGCATCTTGGTTCAAATAGTCTTGCGTTAAAGTGTATGGCTTGGTGGGCAGAGAGATGGCTGGGTTTTAAGTCTCCCATTTCTCCCCATCCCTACCACCTCCGTTTTCATGTCTTTATGCAGGCTACAAGTACACAGCTGTACATGGTGGCCCTGGTTTCACATATCAGGGATGAATACTCAGCTCCAGCCCCATAGGAATGAGTGTGTCATGCTGCTGGAGCTTCCGATTGTTCAAGGGCAGCTGGGTATAGAGCTTGTGTGCAACATAAACACTGGCACTGAATCCAGATTTAATATACTCCATGGGCCAAACAAACCCTGTGCTGATGGTGTCAATGTGCAGCCTCCACCATGGATGCTGAGCCTCAGGACAGGAGGGCACCTCAAAGGGGTTCCATATTTTTGGGCACTGTGCTGCCTAGAAAGGTGCCCACCTCACAACCCTGGGCCCAGCTGGCTCAGCCACCCTACCGGCTTGGGGCAGTGGATGTAGCGGGCCAGGCTGATGATGAGGTCATGTGTGATGGGGTCCACCAGGTTCCTGAAGCTGGCATAGCGGTACAGAACATCGTCCAGCGAGGTCGACTCCATGCCCAGATCCTACAAGAGTAAAGGAGAACCAGAGGTCAGGGGTGGTCCTGCCCTACCCTCCAGTCCCACCCAAACACCTGAAACTGTCCCTGGAGGCAACTCAGCTACCCCCTCCCTGGCAAAGGAAGGAACCCTCTTCAAAGAGGCTTTTCAACCTGCAAGGAAACATCTTCCTCAGGGGGCAGGGTAAGCCCCTGCAGGCTCCACAAACATGGTCTTCCTGGTATATGGGCCTCTTCTGAGATAACCCCAAAACCTTCACTGGGTCCAGTTCCCCTGAGGAGGAGGGCAAGGCTGGCTGCCTGGGCATTAGTAGCTGCTTCCCACCCAGGGCAAGTCCTGACACAGAGCAAAATCCCCTGACAGTTGTGTATTGACATGGATTTGTTTTCTTTCTGCTTCTGCTCCTTCTGTAGATGACCCAACCTTGGCTTTGCTTTGCCTTGGGGATATGTGTGTGAGCTCTGAGGTTCAAAGGAGAAGTTGCCAGGTGTACAAAAGAAAACCCCTGAGGGGTCCCTAAGAAATGGATCAAGTGGGGTTCTCCTAAGGGAGGGGAAGGGGATAGAGGTGGGTGGCACTGCATGGGCTGGGCGGTACACTGGCAAGCCTAAAGGACAAGGGGTTGGGGGAACACACACTGGGAGCCTCTGCAGAGACCCCTGCCCGCTATTAAGTCAGGGACTCTTGGGACACAGCCAAGAGCAGTGACCAGCATGGGTGAGGTCTCAAAGGCCCTGCTATAAATGTTCTGGACTATATAAGATCCTAAGATTCTTGTCCAACTGCAGGGAAAGGGCAAAATATGACTAACCTTGAATTTCCCACAAGTCAAGCTGGTGAGAGCTTGAAAGAGCTAGTGCTTGAGAGAAATGAAGAAACAATTTTCTACCTTCGAGTGTTGGACTAAACTTTATGCCCTGTATTTGGAAGAGTGCGGATACACTGCCCTTTTTTCAACGCCCCCTCCCCCAGTGCCTGTGGCCCTTGGGCGGGCTGTGCTTCCTGCTCCTAGCTCCACGCCTTGCAGACCAGGCAGGACGGACATCTCCCCAGGGGGCATGTACTCACCCTGCCCTAAAGACCAGGGGCTACTGAGGTGGGGCAAGCAGGGAGGCAGCACCACTCACTTTTGCTGCCCTCACCCCACCTCTCTAGGCCCCAAAGCCACATGTGGAACAGCCCACCGAGCACAGCCCAGAGGTGGGTCCAGCCAGGATGGCAGGGTGCTGAGAGCCAGGGACAGGAAATATGTGGGGGACTGGTGAGGGCCAGCAGGGGACTGACCCTTTCTCTCAGTGGACAGCCTGAACCTCTCTCAATGCCTTTCCCCTGTGCTGCTGGGACATCCTGGCAAGGCAGGGAGGCTGGGAATCATTGTTCCCAGTTTCCAGGTGAGGAAAGCAGGCCCTTCTTCAGCTATGATGGAATTTTGGACGCAGGGAAGCTGGACCTATGGCCTTGCCTGGGACCTTCTTTGGAGGCCTGCTTTGGCTTATCTTTACTGAGGGTGAGCTGGCCTGAAGACAGGCTGGAGGCAGGAATGGTGTCCTGTAGTTTTCAGCTAACATTTCCAAGAGCAAAAGAAGAAAAGGGAGGCCTCCCTGGTGGCACAAGGGGTTAGGACACAGCGCTACGAAGCTATCTGCAGTCACTGCAGCACGAATTCCATCTTCGGCCAGGGAGGTGACCAATATGGCACAGCAGACCTCTCCTGTCTCACCCACTGCGCCCCCCAGCAGTGTATTTCAGTAGATCTGCCTGTTCTGTTCTGTCTCTGGTGAATCCTCTCACCCCCCGACACCTCTGACCTGTACCCCAGTTCTTGTACGCATAAATAAATAAATCTTTTTTTTTTTTTTTAAAGAAAAGTTCTTTGCTGGATGGATCTGGATGGGCCAGGATGCCAGGTTCTCTGTCCCTGTAGGGAGCCCTACTGAGCCCCAGTTCCATGGATAAAGCCCTCTGCTCTCCTTGTTAGAAGGAAATGGATTCCAGGTTTCATTGAGGACACCAAGGGACCAGTTTGGGGAGTTTTGTTTTAATGAGACGAACCTGAGAGGCAGACTGCCATGTCCTGCACTGGGTTCTCTGGCTGCTAAAATAATTCACTGGGGCTCAGGCCTGGATGCAGGCAGAGGGAGTCTTCTGAAGCGGCCGTGTTCTAGAACTAAGGCTTTTTGAGAACCAAGTGCAACAGGCCACAGCTGCATCCTGGGCCATTTACATAAGGGCACTGTGCCTCAGTTTCCTCTTCAGTAGAATGGGGACAGTGATTCCTGTCTCACAGGTAGGTGAGAGAAATAAGACAGTAAAGCCTCTGGCAGGGAAGAAAGCCCCCTACAAACCCCCCTACCCTCAGTCCCTCTCCTCCCACAGGTCCCCCCTGGGAGACCTCTGCTTATACAGTGTGGTTCTTCATCTCTCTTTGTGCCACAGGCCACAAAAAAGCCATGATTTCTCTCTCTAGAAAAGCACAGGGGTCAGGCCAAGACAGGAAGCTTGCTGCACACAAGCCATGCTGACCTCACAGTCAGTAGGATGTGGGCCATGGGGACATGTATGACCTTAGGACACAAACTTTCCTGGTTATGTGTAAAAACAGGGCCCGGCCCTCCCTGGGGCAGGACGAGGCAGGGGATGTAGGAAGGGAGAAAGTCAAAGGGCTTGTATTCAAGAGCCAGAAGCTCATGTGCTCAAAGAACCCTGGGGTGGGGGTGGGGGCCGAGTCCCGGAACTGGAAATGGAGGGATGATGCATCCAACGGTCAGAGGCCACATGTGGCAGGAGGAGGTGGAGGGGAAGGAGGAAGAGGAGGAGGGAGACATGGATTTGATCTTTCCTGTCTGTCCTGTAGGCTGGGCCACCCCTCTGTGGACTGTCAACTTGAAGGCAGCCTCGGTCCCCCTCTGCTTCAGCCATGTACCCCTCTCCTCAGTGTGTACCCCAGCTCACAACATATGCCTCGTGGTTACCTTTTACACACATCCCTGTTTCCTGTCCTCAAATGCCAAGTGGGAGAAAGCACTGGATTCTAGGCTCTCTCAGCCACCAACTCACTGTAAGTCTACGGGTGTGAAATAGGTAGATGAAGAGTCAAGCCTGGCTCTGGCAGAGCAGCTGTGCTGGAGCTCTATTACTAAAACCCCTGCTGGGGTTTCCTGGGCTCCTATCAGTCCCGTTCGGACTTCCCTTCCCTCCTCCTTTCAAGACCAGTAGAAGCAGTTGCTGGGGTCAAAGACAGGCTGCCCCCTGCCCCCCACCTCCTCCCCACCCCAGGTGCCTAAGAGGCCTGCTGATTATTTTGAATTGGAAGAAATTAAGACACAGAATGATTTTTTTTTTTTTTTTTTGCCTATTTATCTCCTTGAAGACAGGAAAATAAATCTCAGTGGTGGTCCGGGAGGTGAGAGACAGCCAGCCTGTTGCAGCCTTACCGCCCCAGACTAAGCTTGCAGAGTCTGCTTTTATGCACACATGGATAAACCCTGCAAAATGGCTTTTTCTTTAAATTGCGGAGTTCTTCTGGTTTTTTCCTCCTAAACTTACTGCCCTTTTCTAGACACTATATAACCGCACTGGATGACCAGATGAGAGGTTCTATTGTTCTACGTGTGGGGTCACTGTGCACAGAATGAAAGTTTGTCTTTTTTCTCTCTAATCTCTTTATCAATTTATTTTCCAGCCATACAATCCTAGAAGGTAGAGGAAGATTAGCTTCATCTCCAATGCTCTTCCATTCTGGAATATTGTTGAAAACCTTAGTCTCTAACCCAGGAGGCTTGGACAGATCCGGGAGGATGCAAAATTCCTTCCCAGCGCCCCACGCCCTCACACCTTCCACCCTCTGCCACTCCGTGTGCTCAGTGTGCTGACAACGGCCTTGGCTCCCTGGGCTGCTGTTGTCTAGGTTCCTTTAGTTGGTGCTCAGGAGGGGAAAGGGTGGGAGGAAGAAAACTGGGGGAGGGTCTCCCAGAGAAGGCAGACATGGCCCTCTCCCTAGGCTCTGGGTAACTGTGAGTCATGGCCACCGCCCTCTCTGAATTCCAGCCGGGGTGGGGCTCCTGAAGGTCCCAGGCTGGATTACAAGGAACCGCAACAGGGAAGCCAGATGGGTCAGGGCAAAGGCTGCTGCATGTTTTATTGCTGCCTTTCCTTTGACCCAACTAGGCCCAAGAAATACATGCCTTGCTTTAGGATACGTCTTGTGTCCCACGTACCTCTGGTGACTTTGGCTCCTTGCTATCCTCTCCATGCCTCTCCCCTAAGCCTGTTTACTGGGAATGACCGTTGTCTGACTTTGCACTCAAGATACCTCCCCCTGCCCCCACCCCATTATTGCCCAGCAGGGTCCCCTAGCTTTGCTATGGCCTGGCTCCCCTGTTAGGACAAAAGTGGGTGGATGAGCAGCGACTCCTATGTGCACAGGGGAAAGTGGAAGAATCAAGCCTCTATGTAGCTCCTCCGGCCATGGCTTTGGCCTGGGAGGAGCTGGTCTGCCTTGCAGTGAGGGTGACCCTAGCTCCCTTATTATGGGTCTAAACAATACCAGCTCTAGTTGCTGAGCATATGGATGGTTTCTCATCAGAAATACTGGAAACATCAGCAGGTGAGCCTGAGTCACTGCCATGGGCAACTCTGCTCAGAGAGTGTGGCTGGCCTGGTACTTGAGCACAAGAGCCAGGTTTGAGGACTCCTTCCAATGGAAAGAGAGAGGTTGGGCCTGAAATTAGGGGCATGACTATCCAAAAGTGAGCAGAGATTCACATAGAAAGGTCAGAACAGCATTTCTCAAAGTGTGAAGCTGGCCCCTGAGATCCTTTAAGGGTCTCCGCTCCAATGACATATCAGCATGCTAGATTTTCTTTGTAGACTGCAACCCAAAAACCTATCACAGGAGACCGAGTGCAGAAGCAGCACAAGAGAATCCAATGACCTTCTACTAAGCCACACTTTAAAGAGATGGGCGCAACTGTGAAATAATGCCACTCTTTCACTGCATTTTTTCCTTAGGGAAAAATAGTTATTTTGGTAAAGATTTCTTTCTTTCACATGAGAGCTTATTCATTTTAAATGATACATAAATCTTTAAGGTATCTTTTATTTTGATTTCTAATACATTTAATAGTATTCTTCAGATATAACCCACATTAAAAAAAACTTTGACGTTCTTGATAATTTGAAGGAGTATAAAGGTTCTTCAAAAAGTTTAAAATAGAACTATCACACGATCCAGCAATCACACTGCTGGGCATGTATCCAAAGGAAATGAAGACAGGCTATCAAAGAGATGTATGTACGCCAATATTTATTGCAGCATTATTCACAATAACCAAGATATAGAAAAACAATGTAAGTGTCCATCAATAGATGAATGGGTAAAGAGCTGGTGTATACACACACACACAGAGGGATACATTCAGTTATGAGAAAACAGGAGATCCTGCCAATCGTAAAGCAGTGGATGGAACTTCATGACATTATGCTAAGTGAGAATAACCAGACAGAGAAAGACGCCTGCATGAGATCTCCTATATGTGGAATCTAAAATTAACTGAATTAGAAGGAGCAGACTAGTAACCAGGGGCCGAGGATAGGGGAATGGGAGATGCTTGCACTAGCAACTAGTACTGAAGCTCTATGCACAAAACCATGACTGTAAACAATAAAACTGTATTATAAACATTAAACTAGCTAAGAGGCTAGATTTTTTAAAAAGATTTATTTATTTATGCATACAAGAGCTGGGGTGTAGGCCAGAGATGCAGGGGGTGAAAGGATCCACCAGAGACAGAGTGGGGAACAGAACAGGCAGACTGACTGAATACACTGCTGAGGGGAACAGCCGACGAGGCAGGAGAGGTCTGCTGTGCCATGTGAGTCAGCTCCTTGGCCAAGGGATCCAACCCGTGCTGCAGTGGCTGCAATTACTTCATAGTGCTGATGTTTAACCCCTTGCGCCACCACAGAGGCCCTAAGAGGCTAGATCTTAATTGCTGCTGCTACTAGAAGATCATGATGTGAATTGATAGGTGTCAGATGATGCTACAGTGGCAACCATATGACACTATAATTGTATGAAATCATATGCTGTACACCTTAAACTTATACAATATTATGTCAATCATATCACAATTAGAAAAAGAGATGAAAAAATAAAGAGTACAAAGGGATCTTGATACTAAAAGAAGTTTGGTTAAAACTAGGTTAAAAGAATGGGGTCCTCTGGGAGAAAGGGGGTAACCTGAAAGTCAGGGAGGAGGTTAGTCACCAGGGAGCCCATGAGAAGACTTATCTTACCAGTTTTGCATCCTGAAAAAAACTACTGGGCACACCATCTCCCTTCTTACATCAACTTGATCCTTCAACAAGGCTCCTGTCTATGCTGGCAGAGCTCTGCATGGGGGACGTCAAGGGGTCAGGAGAGGGATGTGGCCACCTTTGGTGTCTGGGAAGGAGGAGTGGTATTTAATCCAAGGCACTGGCCATGGACTTTCAAACTAGTGAGCAATGGAGAACAGGCACCCATGGTACTGTCATTGCTACAGGGGTCTAGCTCCTCTCCTGGGCAGTCCCAGCATACTGTTCCCTTCCTAAGAACATCAGTTTAACATACAGGGTAGCCCCCCCAAAATTTTGACAATCTTTCAAAGTCATCAGAGGGGCATCCTTCAATGACACCCCCCAAATCCCTGAAATTCCTTTCCCGTACCTCTGCCATGGCCCCAACTGTCCTGCAATTTCTCATCTCCACCCTACCCTCTCTCAGGACCTAGACCTTCCCTCTAACTCTTTCTGACACATGGTATGACATGGGTGAACATTTCCTCTAACACTAACACTTCCCTCCAATACTCTGGCCAATCTAGGGCAATAAAGTTCCCTCTTTTATTTTTTTTTTTTAAAGAGGCATGTATTTTTATTTATTTATTTGTTTGTTTGTTTGTTTATACATGCACTGGGTACAGTCAGAAGCGCGGGAGGGTGAGAGAATTCACCAGAGCCAGAGCAGGGAGCAGAGCAGGCAGAAGAACCGAAGTACACTGCTGAGGGGAGCAGCGGGCGGCAGGAGAGGTCTGCGAACCATGTGGGACCCTCCTCTGGTGGCCGGGGAGCAGCTGGGGATCGAACCGGCCCCGCAGAGGCCGCGGAGAGCTTTGCAACCCAGCGCTCAACGGCTGCGCCACCGGGGAGGCCCAATAAAGTTCCCTCTTGACACCACTTTCCCCCAGGGCCCAGAAAATAGTAAGGGTCAGTGACAATGTGGAAAAACTGGAACCCTTGTGCACTATTGATGGGAGTGTAAAATGGTGCAGTCATTGTAGAAAACAGTATGGAAGCGCCTCAAAACATTAAAAATAGAATTACCATGTGACCCAGCAATTCCATACCAAAAGCATTGAAAACAGGGACTTGAACAGGTATTGGTACACCTGTTCACAGCAGCATGACTCCAACAGCCAAAGGTGGAAGCTACCCAATTGGCCATGAACTTTACTGAATTAACAAAATGTGGACAGTGGAATATTACTCAGTATTAAAAGGAATGAAAACTGACACATGGTATGATATGGGTGTACCTTGAGGATTATGGTGAACAAAATGAGCCAGACACAAAATATTGTATGATTCTACTACAGAGACAGAAAGTCGAGGGGTAGTTAACATGGGCGGTGGTGGGGAATGAGGAGTTACTCTTTAATGGATATACAACATCAATTTTGTTAGATGAAAAAAGATCTGGAAGTTGGCTATACAACAATGTGAATGTACTTAGCACTACTAAAGTGTTAAAAATAATTAAGATGTAAATTTTGAGTATTTCACCACAATTTAGAAAAAAAACAAGGTCAAGAGAGCCAGACAGGCAAACAGAGACACCATCCTGAGGAAAGTGAGAGTATAGGAAGGGGGCATGTGTATATGACCATTTTTTTCCTTCCCTCTGAATTTGCTTATTACAAATTTTTGCCACATGTCCAGCTGTGGATCTTTTTTCTTTGAATTTATCTCCAGCGTTGGGGTCCTTCCATCTGTAAGCGGAACTGTTTCCAGCCTGTCTCTTCATCAGAAAAACCAGTGTTGGTTCTCGATGGCTTCTGAATTTCTTTTTTCACATCCTTTCCACACTATACTCTCACAGAGGGTTTCGAGTCTTTTTCCCTGGCACCCTCTCATGTTCTCAACAGAAACTCTACTTTCACCACCTCCAATAAGCACTGCAGGTCATGTCTTTACAATTCTCATTTTGTTCATTAATCCCCTTTTCATCTCACTCTGTGTCTCCCCGCCCCCATCTTACTTAGCCCTTTTTTTGTGGCATTTTGTTCTTTTCCCAAAAATTCATTTCTTCCAGATCCTACCGTAGATCATTTTCAGATGTCAGGGTTCAACTTTTATAGTATTTATTCCATATCCAGGGCTCTCCCCCTATTTGCTCACATTGGAAGGAGGCTCAATCTATGAGACTGATCTCTTTCAATAGGTCCTATGTGACATACGATAATATGTATTTGGTCTTTGTCAGTTTTTGCCTTAGAGCTCCTAAAACCCTTGGAATTTCCAAGTGATGTCTTTTGCTGTACTAATGAGACACTTTTGGACTGTATCCAGGGATGGGGCTGGTTGTCAGGAGAACCAACCATGTGATTAGAGGGTTGGAATGTTCAGTAGCCACTCCTTCCCCCACAACCTTTGGGGAAGGGAGAGGAACTGGAGGTTGAATCATTCACCAATGGCCAATGACTCAATCAATTTTCAAGTCTCAAAAAAAAAAAAAAAAAAAAAACCAAACAAACAAAAAACCCAAAAACCCAAAAACCAAAAACCAAAACCAAACCTCCAAAGGATGGATTCAGAGAGCTTCCAGGTTGGTGAACAGGTGGATATCTGGGGAAAGCAATACGCTCAGAGAGGACACAGAAGTTCCATGCCTTTTCCCCATACCTTGCCCTGTGTGTTTCTTCCATCTGGCTGTTCCCTGCATTATATCCTTTGCAATACAGTGAAAATCTAGTAAGTAAAATCTTTCTGTGAGTTTCTGCGAGCTACTCCAGCAAATTAAGCCAAACCAAGAAGAGGGGTATGGGGACCTCTGATATATAGGTCAGAAGCACAGGTAACAACTTGGACTTGGGACTGGTGCCTGAAAGGTGCAACAAGAGACAGTTCTTGTGCGGTTGAGTCCTTAACCTGAGGGATCTGACGCTAACTACAGGTGATAGCGTTGGAACTGAACTGAGTAGGACACCCAGCTGGTGTCTGAGAACTGCTTGTTGGTGAGGAAACCCCCTCTTCCCACAGGTGGAATTGGTGACTAGAATCTTGACTTCATCCCATAGCTGATTTCTGAGTAAGAGCTGAGTCCACATCTTCAGGCTCTGGCTTGTTAAGGAGCCCAGCTTGCGGTTAAGTCACTGACATTGAACTAATGTGACTCTGCCCTTGGGGAAGGCACATATTTGCCCATCCCATGGCCTGGATCTCTGATACTGGCCAACAATGGAGTCCATGGAAAGCCACGACAATGTCTACATCCCCTGGAATTTCTCCATCTCTGGCAGGTCCATCAGCCAGTTCTGGGGTCACCCTCTGTGAACTCCTTTCTCTGAAGCTCAGCAGTAAGCAGTGTGGAAGAGTGGTGCAATGAGGGGAGGGTGGAAGCGACAACTTTCTACACCCAAATCACCACTTGTGTGGGAACGTGGTGGTTCCTTACTTTCTGATTGAAGTCCTCTGACAGAGGGAGGAAAGGGCTCCCTGCCTTCCTTTTAGATCTGATTCAAGAGGGGAAGCCAGGACCAGCTTCTTCTTAGACAGAGAGGGGGGTTTCTCCCAGACTGGCCACCTGTCTTTGTTTTCAGCCTTTTTTTTTTTTTAAATGGTGTGTCTTAGGTATTTTAGGGGAAAGCTGGGAGGAGCCACATTGGAGGCTGCCAGGCACACTGCTATTTTAAACCACAACCACCCCCTTCCCTTTTAAACTGGAGGTTTTAAACCTATTCCCAGAAGGGAGGCCCTGTGGGAAATTAGCTTGTATCTGTCTCTTTCCTCCAGGCATGACTCCACAGTTTTTGCAACAATAGAGCCAAGGAAAGGAGGGAGGCAGCAAGCTCTGAATACTAACCCGCAAAGGTAGACAGCTTCAATATTGAAACCACCAGAGCTGAATGTGCAAAGCTAGTTAATGAGGTTGTAATCAAACACAGTCCACCAGAAGGAAATTAATTAGAGTCCAGAGGGCACGCAGGAAGCGGAACAAGCTTCTTTTTCTCCTCCAGGCTCTAGAACATCAGGTGCAGCTTATCCTAAGGGAGGGGACAAAGCCTGTGGTGCCACCTGCTCCCAGTGGGGTGATTGAACTTGGGTTCCCCTCCCCCTGACATTCTGGCTGGCCTTTGCAGGGGGTGTCCCCAGGGGAAGGAACTGTCAGGAGCTGTTAGGGAAAGGCAGCTGGAGGAAGCCACCAGGGAGAGAAGCCACAACATCTCAGCTGGCATGAAGGAGCCTGATGCAGACTCCAAGGAAGCTGCTTGGTCAATGGCTTGAAAGTGCCACAGAGAACAGAGTGGGTACCTGGTGTTGGGGTACACAACTGAACGTCAGAAAGAAATGCAGGATGCAGTGGGCTAAGTGGTATCTCCCCAAAAAGACAGATCCGCATCCTAAGCCCCGGAACCTATGACTGTTACTTCTGCTGGAATAAGGGTTTTTGTGGATGTGAGTAAAGGATCGCAAGATGAGATCCCCATCCAATTGGTCCCTAAACCCAAGGACACGGGTTCCTATAAGAAACACACAGAGACAATAGACACAAAGAAGGCCACGGAAAGACGGAGGCAGAGATTGGAGTGATGCATCAGCCATAACCACCAGAAACTGGAGGAGACAAAGAATGAAATCTCCTGAGAGCCTCTGGAGGGAACTTGATTTGGGACTTTTGGCTGCAGAAGTGAGAATAAATTTCTGTTGTTCTAAGCTACCAAGTTGGTGGTCATTTGTTATGGCACCCTAGTAATCAAAATGGAGATGGCATTTTCCCCAAGGAATACCTCTGGAAGAAAATAGGTACCCTTCCCTCCCCTGGTGGTGGGGACCACAGCCAGAACACCCAGAACTTGACATTCAAGCTCTACCTGCTGTTTCCACCAGCTCTGGGTCCTCTCTGCGTGTGTGTATCCCTGACACACTGTCTTTTCTGTCTGTTCCCAGGTGGGATTGGTCTAGTTAGAGATGCATCCTGTAGGACCACGGCCCTAAGAAGTCTCTCAACTTGTAAGAGGAGCCCTATGGCTCCCGGTCCAGTGGTACAGCAGAGCGTGCGTGGCTTCCCAGCTCCCCTGTGCCCCATGTCAGATGGCTACAGTTGGGGTTTGAGTTTGAAACCTGTGTGGTTTTGAAAACGCAACAATTAGGTTTAAAACCTGGGCACCCTGAAACCCTTATAAGCCAGAGATCAGATGGATTTGGACACACTTGGTTTTTTTTTTTTTTTTTAAAGATTTATTTATTTATATATATAAGCACTGGGTACAGTCAGAAGCGTGGGAGGGTGAGATAATTCACCAGAGCCAGAGCGGGAAACAGAACAGGCAGACGGACGAAATACACTGCTGAGGGGAGCAGCAGGCGTGGCAGGAGAGGTCTGCGCGCCAAGTGGGACCCTCGCCGGCGGCTGGGGATCGAACCGGTGCTGCAGAGGCTACGGGCAGCTTCGCAGCCCAGCGCTCAACCGCTGCGCCACCAGGAGAGGCCCTGGATATACTTGTTGACACACTCATCCTTACTCTCACTTGGGAAGACCTTTGTGTGTGGCCTCTGCTTTGACTGCCGCACTGCTGCTCCTGCCTCTAGCACGACCATTACCACCTGCTGACAGGCGCCTCTAAGAGCTGTTCGACTCTGCCTGATCCTTTATATCATCTGCTGACCGGTGCCTCTGACTTGTACCCACGCCACTTGTAGAGCTGCCTCCTGCTGCTGTTGCCTTCAGTGCTGCCTGCCCAGCTCAGCTTGTGACTGCTGCTGCCAGCTTCTGTGGTGCTGCCTCAGGAGTGCCACCTGTGATTACCTCCAGTTGCCACCATGGGTTGGATCCTGGTCCAGTGCTTATCAGCATGCCACCACCTCCAGGGTCTCATCAGAGGCTTTCGTCAGACACTGCAGATACTGTTTGGGATAGGACAGGAGGCCATTTGTGGCCTCAGAAGCTCCTTTTCCCAGTTTCCCCTCTGTAAATAAGCCCTGCTGATGGTGCACTCTGAGTCCATGTCATGTCTTGTAAGGACATGGGTGAGGACCCATGGATGATGATATCCCCCAGATGTGCATGGTTTCAAACTGGGTATGAGAAAGATCACTTAACAAGCAGGGGCTGGGAGAAGGGAAAAGGGGAGCTGCTGTTTAATGGGTACAGAGTTTCAGTTTGGGAAAATGAAAAGTCTTTGCAGATGGATGGTGGTGATGGCTGCAAAACAATGTGAATATACTTAATGCCACTAAATGATAGCATAAAAATGGTGAATTTTCTGTTATGCATATTTCATTACAATAAAAAAAATACAAGTGGTGCGCTCACAGTCATGTCAGTATGCAAGCAGCAGAGGGCTATCCTTCGGTCAGCACTGTCACGGCAGGTTTCTGTACAAGAGAAGGTAATCACTGAGGAATCTTACTTCTGGCTCCCTGTGATTCTTGTCATTTGCGTGGCCTTCGATATAAGCCCAAGGGAATGAGGGTGTGCACAGGCCAAGAGAATGCACCAAATGGCTGCAAGAGGTGGGGCCCTGAGGACAGGAAGCACAGGGAAGGGACTCTGAAAGAATGGAGTAATAAATAGAATATCATCCAGCAATGAAGATGTCTGGATGCAGGGGGAAGGGGAGGAATTTGGGGTGATGGGTGTTGAGGACTGAAGAAAGAGCAAACAAGTACTGGTAACAGGGGACTGGTGTTGAGACTATCCACCAGGCCCACTGGCTTCTGGGATCATAGCTTTTTTTTTTTTTAAAGATTTATTTATTTATGCATTCAATAACTGGGGTACAGGCCAGAGTTGCAGGGGGTGAGGGGATTCACCAGAGACAGAGTGGGGAATAGAACAGGCAGACTGACTGAAATACACTGCTGAGGGGAGCAGCACGCGAGACAGGAGAGATCTGCCAGGTCATGTGGGTTACCTCCCTGGATGGGGATCGAACTCGCGCTGCAGTAGTTGCGGATTGCTTCATAGTGCTGATGTTTAACCTCTTGCGCCACCAGGGAGGGCCCTGGTCTCACAGCTTTTAAGAGTGGAACTGCTTCTTTGCATAAAGTCTCCTTCACCCAGAATGGGTGGCATTAAACAGAGAGCCAAGGAAGTGAATCAAACTTAAACAGAGGAATGTATGAATCTGGTGTCTCACACATTTGTAATGCTTTTTTTTAGGTGTATCAGACTAGCTAACAGATTATTCTTGCAATTCCAATTCAAAATGGGTAATTGAGTATTGACTTTAGGCTTATGATTTTAAGCAGAACATTAAAAGAGAAGTTGGTTAAATTTGTAAGTTTCTTTAATGTTTAAGAGAACTTAATATTTACCCTATTTACAAGCTTGAGTTGATAAATTTAAGAATTTGGGGAAGTCTTGCTTTTTAGGATAGGTATTTAAAAATCGGTATTTATAAACTTAAGACTACAAATTCCTAAACTATGTTAAATTTGTAAAATCACTAAGATAAAGAAATTTAATTAACCAAGTTATAAGCCACCTTCCTCCCCAAACACAATCATTTAAATCTGCTAGATTCATAAACAGAGTAATGATAACAACTGGCTAAAGTCTTAAAGAAACATTAGGCTTGAAAATTTCCACCTCAATATATTGAATAGTAAGTAATTGAGAAAACCCAAGTGGCTACAAGTAGCCTGTGTGTATGTGTGTGTGTGTGTGTGTGTGGTGTTTGAATGTGTGTTGTGCCATGTCTATGTATACATGTGGTACACACATGTATGAGTAGTGTTTGTGTGTGGTGTGTATGCAGATGTGTACCCATGCATAGCACACTTGCATTGTTTACATGAGTGTGCATGCACAAACATGCCACCAAGAACACCAAAACTCTCCCAAGGACAGGATCATGTGAATGAAGTAGGAGCCTGACAAAGTCCGATTCTGTGGGTGGGGGATGGTGCACCAGGTAGGGAGGGCGATTGAAATGAAGAGCCAGAAGTACACAGCCCAAACCTGGAAAATACCAAACAGCAAATCAAACGTGCAAAAATCATAAAAGTGGGCCTCCCTGGTGGCGCAAGGGATTAAGACACAACCTATGAAGCTCGCCGCAGCCACTGCAGCATGAGTTCCTGCAGCGCGAGTTCGATCCCTGGCCAGGGAGCTACCCACATGGCACAGCAGACCTCTCCTGACTTGCCCACTGCTCCCCTCAGCAGTGTATTTCAGTAGATCCACCTGTTCTGCTCCCCACTCTGTCTCTGGTGAATCCTCTCACCCCCCACAACTCTGGCCTGTACCCCAGTTCTTGTATGTATAAATAAATAAATCTTTTAAAAAAATCATAAAAGCCATCACCACACTGCCATCCCTAAAACAAACACCCTACAGCACTGGAGCGCTTGAGGTGGTAGCTGGGGTGGGCACTGCCTGGCTCCTGGTTGCAACTTTGGATGTTGCCGCTCCAGGGCAGGCTGGCTTGGCACCCACTGCCCCACAACCCCATTGAGCTGGTACTCAAGGGGGTGCCCGAGAACCCAGCTGACTAACCTTAGCCCACACTACTAGAGAGTAGTTCATGGTGGTCCTAGTCAAGAAACTGTTGGGGCCCCTGTGGTGGTGCAGGGATTAAAGTCTCAGGGTTTCAAGCTACCACCAGCAACTGCAGCGCAAGTTCAATCCTTGGCCAGGGAGATGACCCATATGGCACAGCAGACCTCTCCTGTCTCACCCACTGCTCCCCTCAGCAGTGTATATCAGTAGATCAGCCTGTTCTGCTCCCCACTCTGTCTCTGGTGAATCCTCTCACTCCCCTGCACCTCTGACCTACACCCCAGTTCTTGTATGCATAAATAAATAAGAATAAATCTTTTTTAAAAAAGAAACTGCTGATGGAGTCACTGACCACCCTTCCCTACTTGGCCAGCCTGGACTAGGGGGGCTCTAGTCTCATCTCTGGGTCATTGTCCCATGATGCCCCCCACTGCTGCCCCCTGGCTCCTGCAGGTTCATGACACCAGGCCTGCAGGCAGGCCAGCCCTCCTGAATCATGATGGGGGCTTCTGGGTCTCCCCTCTGCACCAGGATGCAACAGGCAGGGAGGCACCACAGTTCCACGAGGGGCTTCATGGCTGTGGGTTGCTTGTGTTTTAACTCTGAAGTCTTAAAAAATGACACCCTCTGCACAAAACAGGCCTCTGGAAACAGATGCCCATTGTTGCCAAGTGTAATTTAATTAAAATCTAAGAAACTGCAGTAGCAACAAATAAATACCAAGAGGATGCTTTCTCTTTAGAAAAATATAAAGTCGGCTGGGAGGCACAGCAGGCTTGAAGAGGGTTTGGCCTGCTTCCCCCAGAACCTGTGTGGTGGAAGGCAGAAGACCCCTTAAGTCCCATTCATGGGTTAGATTCCAGGTCACTGTGTGGCCCTGGACAAATCAGCCCTTACATGCAGTAGCAATCCCAAACCCTTACATGCAGTAGCAACCCCAAACCCCACCTACAAAGGAGGATTTCACCAGCTAATTCTTCCCAAAGAGCAAGGGGAAATTCTAGAGGAGACACCAAAAGAGAGTCCTGAGGTGGTGCAAGGGGTTAAGACACAACCTATGAAGCTATCCACAGCCACTGCAGCATGAGTTTGATCCCTGGCCAGGAAGCTGACCCACTTGTTGCAGCAGACTTCTCCTGTCTCGCCCTCTGCTCCCCTCAGCAGCGTATTCAGTCAGTCTGCCTGTTCTGTTATCCCACTCTGTCTCTGGTGAATCCTCTCACCCCCCACACCTCTGGCCTGTACCCCATTTCTTGTATGCATAAATAAACAAATCTTTAAAAAAAAAAAAAAAAAGAGGGTCCTGGCCAACACCAGTTTGGAACACAAGAAATTCAACAAATAATCATTGGCCTTCTCCTGGAGGATGTTTGTTACTGTGCTTTCTGACTCCCTGAAAGGCTGGTGGCATTTGCAATATCCCCCAAATTTATTTTCAAGGCCCTCCCCCCTTTCCGGAGCATCTCATGGTGCTGGGATTCTTCAGAAAGTCTGGGATCAGAAAGCCCCTGACTTCTACCGGCTCCTACACTCTACAAATCCTTAGCGCTTGTTCATCTAGCCCAGGGCCCTCCTGAGCACTCTGCTTGGGAAATAATCTGAATCAGTTGTTAATGCCTTGCGGTAAATGCATCTAAGGACATCTGTCCCTCTCTGTTGGTAAATTCTCACCAATGTAAATGAAGGGTTTGGTCCACTGTCCAAGGACTTGTAGGTAGGTAGTGACAAAGAAGTGGAGGATGACTCAGAGGCACCCTCTTATTGCCTAATAACCTGCTTTCCGAGTAGGACAGACTTGGAAAGTACCTTTCCCAAAAGATGAGGTGAGGACTGGAGGGTCATTTCACATAGTGAGCCCTAGAAGTCTCTAACTCTATCTCCCCAACCACCAGTGCTCAGAGGACAGGTATATTAGGATTCTGCAGAGAAACAGAACCTACAGGGGGCAGATGTGTGTGTGTGAGAGCGAGCCGGGGACAGACAGACAAAAAGAGAGAGTGATTGATTTAAGGAATTGGCTCACACTATTGCAGGATCTGGCAAATGCGAAATTTGTAAGGCAGGCCGGCAGGCTGGAGAGTCAGGGAAGAATCATGTTGTCAACTCCAGGCTGAAGGTATTCTGGAGGCATAATTCCCTCTTCAGGGACCAGCTCAGTGGAGTTTTCCTCATCTTAAGGCCTAACGACTTCAACTGATTGGATGAGGCCCAACCACATTACAGAGGGTCATTTGCTTTACTCAGAGTTCACTGATTTAAATGTTAATCACGGGGCCTCCCTGGTGGCGGCAAGGGGTTAAGCACCGCACTATGAAGCAAAAGCAGCCTTTGCAGCGTGAGTTTGATCCTTGGCCGGCCAGGGAGCAACCCACATGGCGCAGCAGACCTCTCCTGCCTCGCCCGCTGCTCCCCTCAGCAATGTATTTCACTCAGTCTGCCTGTTCTGTTCCCCACTCTGTCTCTGGTGAATCCTCTCACTGCCCCCATCTCTGGCCTGTACCCTGGCTCTTGTATGCATAAATGAATAAATCTTAAAAAAAAAAAAATAATGTTAATTACTTCTAAAAAGTACTTTTGCAATGACATCTAGACTTTTGTTTGACTAAAAACTGGTGACCTTAGTCTACACAAGTTGATATATAAAATTTTGCCCATCACAACAAACTAAGGGTCTTTGCCACTTTAAATCTCTAAGTCAGAGGGAAGGCCAAGGCAAAACCTCCAAGAATCTGGGTGAGCAGAGATGAGTCACTCTGGACAAGGAATCTAGCATGAGTCCAGCTTGCTCTCAACTTCAGGCAGGAAGTGGTGCACGGGAGGAAGAGAAGGGGGGGAGATCTCCCAGGATCCGTGGCCATGGCTGTGGCCCTGTGTGGCCTCCATGCTCCACTGATTTCCCCAAGACCTTTCAAATTGGAATCGCCAAGCTCAAAGGCCAATCATTGAATAGCTGTATGTGATTCCCAGGCAGTGGGGAGGACAGGAGAGCCATGGACACTATAAGTTCCCAAGCAGGACCCCTGCTCTGTGGAATCTTCCCCCTATTAAGGCTGCTCCTCAAGACCCAAAACTCCCCATATGTGGAAGGAGCAGGAGCCATAACCAGCAACAGCAAGAAGGGATGGCTGAGCCTCAAAGGCTGCAGAGGAAGGGGAGAGGGCAGCATCCTTGTGGAAAAGCAGTGGCCATGCCTGGTTTCTGGGAGGTCACTGAGTTTGTGCACAGCTTCCAGGGAGGGGCACTGGGGATGTGGTGAAAGGGCAAAGCCATAGTTCAGTAAAGGTTCAGGGATGACTGGCCTCTTTCCATCCCAGCATCCCTGGATCCAGCCTGCAGGACTTCCCTCAACAGACCTCTCCATCCTGAGTGTGGCTCAGAGGGAGCACGCTGGGTGCTCTGCTCCTCACTGGCTGTCATGTCCAACCAGCAGTCCTGATCCTGGGGCTTCCCCACCAGCCTCTTTGCCTGTTTTCCTAAAATAGTTTCTCTAATTCCATCCCAGAGCTACTCTCCTTTGCAGGCTGCCCTCTCCATCTGCTCTGTGATCCCCAACCCTTCAGAGTGTTCTGTTCTGGGTTCTCACTCGTGGCCCAAAACACTTCTATGGGCAGATGATTTCTATGGGAGAGATGGGAACTGTTGGAATAGGCAGCCCAGAGCCTTTTGTGTCTGAGTGTCTGTATTCCAGAACTGTCCCTCCACATTGCTGATGGCCTCTGGGTTGACAGATGTCTGGAAACCCCAGGATGAGGCTCTGCGTAAAAGTATTTTCCTTTGAAAGTCTATAACCCCAGAAGGAAGTGGAAAACATCTTGCAGTTGAGAATAATAAAAAGTTCAGAAGATTGGCACATCCTAGGAAAAAACTCAATCCAAGGGAATT
Organism: Talpa occidentalis; assembly: GCF_014898055.3. Lineage (NCBI taxonomy): Eukaryota > Metazoa > Chordata > Mammalia > Eulipotyphla > Talpidae > Talpa > Talpa occidentalis. The sequence goes on along the minus strand of NW_023605083.1, from coordinate 98,128,319 downwards.
AGTCTGGAGACATGAAGGTTATTTACAGGGGGGTGGGAAACATCCAGACCTTATTTCCCTCAAAACTGGTAGAAGTGGGAATGTAAACAGTCTGGGAAGCTGGAGGGGAATTCCTGGATTCCTGTGGGAGAACTCGTGGGAGACCAGCAAGGAAGGCCACCGTAGTCTCCTGCTTGTCCCCTGGGCCTAACTTCAGACCCACTCAGGACATCTCCCATGCTGTCTGATGCCCTTTGAGGGGCATGAGTGTGGAGGCAGAACCTCCTAGAAGAAGATGCCCAACTGCTTCAGCTACCTGATTCAGGAGGAAGAGGGCAAGTATCCTACTCACAGTTTGACTGACATTTTGCTGTTCCCTGCCTTCAGTGATCTGGGAAGGCTGAAAGGATTGGGAGAAGGGCTGAGGATCCCGACTGGCCTCAGCTGATACTCTAAATCTCTACGCAATTTTATCAAGTTTGTCAAGTACAGCTATGCAAGGCGTGCACTGTACAAGGTTGCCTGGGTGGAGCTGAACTCACCAAGCCCTGACTTTGGCTCTGCCAATCAGAGAGGAATCTTTTACTTTTCATAAAGGTACTGTTCAGATTAGGAGTTGCTCTGAAGGAAACTGACCAAAGCCAAAAGGCGTGCCTGAATCACCTGGACTCATTCAATGAATGGCCTTATTCCACAAAAGTCCTTGGTTTTGAGCCTCTCTGGTGGCCTAGGGGTTAAGGCTCAGCACTATCACCTTTATGGCATGAGTTCGATCCCTGTCCAGGGAGATGACCCACATGGCACAGCTGACCTCTCCTGTCTCGCCCGCTGCTCCCCTCAGCAGTGTATTTCTGCAGATTTGCCTGCTCTGCTCCTCACTCTGTCCTTGGTGAATTCTCTCACACACATACCCCAGCCCTGCCCCGCACTTCAGGCTTACACCCCATTTCTTCTATGCATAAATAAATAAATCTAAAAAAAAAAAAGAGTCCTTGGTTTTCCTAGGCTACAAGGGGCAGAGGTGTGGCCAAGCAGGGCAGTGAGCTCCCAGCATGCCTCTGACGGGACGACTTTCTCTTCAGGTGGTGGTCTCACCCACCACTTTCAACATCATTTTACCACAGTTTTAGCCACTGCTGTTGTAACTTCTTACTTAAAAAAATAAACCGTTACAAAAAAATATCACTTAGAGAAGATGCTCAGGGGGACACTGTTCCCCACTCCCCAATTCCCTCTTCTGCCAGTTCATGCACAAGTCCCTATAGCCAGGGCTCGCTGCCCTGTGCAGAGTCCAGAGCCTCTCCTCCCGCCTGCTCCTGAGGACAGGACCTGCCCCAGCCCAAGAGAGCTCAGGAAACACAGAGTTATTCACCAGGACAGACCTAGCCTCCCATCCAGGGCTTCTCCTGGGATTACTGAGGGGACAGGGCCTCTAGAGGAGGGGACCTGAGCCAGTCCTGTTAGACCCTGTGCGGCCTGTGACTCCTCTCTGGGCTGGTTTGTGCCTCTGCAGAACACCTCAGCTCTGATTGCATCATACCGTCTCACCAAAGGAACCACAGGAGTTCTTTCCTTCCCTCCACTAACTCCAGGGAGGAAGAGGGTAGGATCCAGGCCCCCTGGACTCCTGAGGACATTGGAACCCCAATCCTGCCTGTCCTCTGGTGACCAGTGACGCAGAACCATTTACGTTATGTGACCACAAAGTACAGTATGATCAAGTAGCCCATGAAAAGGCCAGAGGGCTGGCCCAGCACCTGTCCTGGGGGGACTGAGAGCCCTCCCCATGCTTCCTCTCCATAGCCCTGCCTCCGCTTACTCCAGCATGTACCTAGCGAAGAAGTGATACCCCGGGGAAGGGCATCAGGAGCCCTAAGTGAGACATTGTAAGTTAGTCTCAGAAACCTTCAGTCACACTGAGCTTCCTCAGGATGCTGGAGCTTGGATCCTCAACCCCTGGGCCCTGACAGGACATCCTTGGGGTGCTACTGAGCAGGGTTCTGTGGCTGGGCTGGGCCACAGCCAGGCACCGTGAGTGGATAGTGTCGCTGTCATGTAGGCCACACGATGGGCAGGCAGGGCAGTCTGGTGTTTGGCAGAGGGCGCCAGCCCCCCTCCTGGGTGCAGCAGAGTGGGCACTTCCAGTTTGACCATTTACCAGGAGTGAAAAGCAGAAAGACAGGTTTTATTCCCAGCTGGCATCCCTCTGGGGTCACAGAAGCCTGAATAGTCACCCCAATGACCACAGTGGCCTCCCTCCCTGGGGCACCCACCGCTCCCCAACCATGGTCTACGCTATAGCCACTTCCCATACTCCATACCCATGGCTTTCTGGGCTGGATCTTGGATGAGGCAGTGGTGGGTGCTGAGGGACCAGGCCATGGGAGAGGGGGTGAGTTGGGGATGGGGCTGCCAGTGTTCTGGGACCAGTGGGCTGTGGTTTGGCATGTGCTAGGCTGGGGAGCCCATGTCCAGGGTGAGAGTCCTGAGGGTTCCGTCAAGACTCCCTGGTCCCTGTATTCCCTTCACCTGGGAGGGAATCCTGCCCCCTTTGTGAGGCTGCAACTGCATGGACAGAAGTAAGGGCAGCAGGGATTGGTGCGAGGAGGGAGTCATAGGCTGCCACCTTTGAAGGCCACAGTCCTGTCTCCCTGCAGTGGGAGGTGTTCTTTTTTTGTTTGGTTGGTTTTAATTATTTTTTTTTATTTTAACATTTATCATTTTTTATATTTTTTTAGACAATATTTGCTTCCCCCCACCCCCTTGGATTGAGTCCCCATGGAAGGTGTTCTCGAGGGGGCTTCCAGTTCCCCCTGGGGTCCTGCCCCTTGCCTGTTGGCTCTCAGTGGGAGAGTGGTGCCTTGCAGCCTCCTGAGCAGCTCTGCTGGAGCACCTGGAGTGCAGGTCCCCTGCTCTGGCCTCTGCCCCCAGGCTGTGTGATTCCCTTCAGCCCTAGGGTTTCAGGAGTGTCCTTTTCTCCAGAAGCCAGAAGCCCCTCCCCCTCTGCCCAGCTCTTAACCAGCTGGGGACAAGGAGTGACTTCAGGGCAGGAATGTGAGCCCTTCCGGAGGGCCAGAAAACAGAAAACCTAGAAGCCTGGTGGAACCTGAGAGGTAGTAGGGAATCTCAGCGGTCATCTCAACTACTTATCCTTTCAGATTGCAAATGGGGACACTTGCTCTGCAAGTCAGGGTCTGAACTGGGACCAGAACCAAGGACCCTGAATTCCCAGCCAACGCAGCCATGGCCTCAGAACCCCTTCTCCACACCATGCTAAATCTCGCACTATTGCTGCACTCTCCAGCCTCACAATCCCTCCACACCTCCATGCTGTAGGGGAACAATGCCTACCACCGCCTTTTCTGTTCGGTTGCCTGCTGCTTTTCCACTGCCTAGTTCAGCACTTGACTATGGAATAACTTAATTAATGTCCAGTTTAGTTTTTGCTCACCTGTATTTTTTTTAAAGATTTACTTATTTATGCATACAAGAACTGGGGTACAGGCCAGAGGTGTGGGGATAGGGGTGGTGGTGGGTAAGAGGATTCACCAGAGACAGAGTGGGGAACAAAACAGGCAGACAGACTGAAATACACTGCTGAGGGGAGCAGCAGGCGCGACAGGAGAGGTCTGCTCGCCATGTGGGTTACTCCCTGGCTGCAGAGGCTGCGGACAGCTTCACAGCTTCACAGCTTAACTCCTTGAGCCACCAGGGAGGCCCTGTATTTGTTTTCCCACAATGTATATTGCTTTTATATTTCAAAAAACCCACCATTTTTTACTTGAAGCAATATCCTACTGACCTCATGAAACTATTTACGGAGCAAAACAAACATGATTAAATGCTTTATGGAGTGGAAATCAAGGGGCAGACGGGTGGAGCATCTCCAATGCTGCTTCCCACTCAAGGTGCCAGGGCGACAGCCGGTGACCACCACCAATTCCCTTCAGCTCACACAGACTCTGCCATGGAGGCTGGAGGGAGGTGAGGTGGGTAGTGCAGAGGGAAGCAGATCATGATCAGGTGGAAACAGATGACAAGTCTGTTTTGCATCGGAGAAAGGGAGAGACGAGAGAGTAACACACAGACAAAGAGACGCTGCAGGAATCAGGAGGGAGAGAGGCCGGAAGATACCAGGAACACGGGGGACCAAGCAGGGGTGGGAGGCAACTCTGGAGATGGATGTGGACTTCAGACCCAAAGCGAGGCCACCTCTGCAGGCAAACACACGTGGCCACTCCCAGCTCTCAGCCAGACTCCTGTGTCTATCCCGATTAAGATAAAGTTAGAAACATCAAAATGCCACATCCCTTTGAGCAGCAGCCCTCGGCAGAACTCCATATGGCTGTGGCAGCCAGGAGTGTGAGCTAATAAAAGTTTAAAACAAAACAAAACAAAACAGAAACGGCAGGGAAATGCCCCCAGAGGTCCACATGGGCACAAGCTCAGAGCTGGGGTGGGCGGGGTGGGGAGCAGGGCTGCACTGTAACCGGCCTGCCCCGCTCCATGTGCCAAGGTCACTGCTCTCTGTAGGACACCCATCTCTTTCAGTGACTGTGAGCCCAAGATACAGTGACTGAGTCAGCCATTTCACACAGCTGGGTCCCTGTCCCATCCCCCCAGTTTCTCCTGCCTGGAGAGGATAGGATACAGCCAGCAGGGGCCTGGGGAGGGAGTGCAGAGGGGATGGTGTTGTTTTTCTCATATGTCGCCTGCAGCACTGTTCCTGGTGGGGAAGTTGGGGGGGTGGATGGCTGACCAAGACCCCAACTTTGGGGAGGGATCGCCTTAGAGATCCCTCTAAGGAGGGATCTGCTTGTTGAACTGCCTCTTGGGCATCAGGAATGGGAATGTCAGAGGAATACTGTAATCACTTGGGGAATGCTTCTTTAAGGCGGCTTTCTCCTGCAGGAAGTGGGTGGGGATGCTGGTGGAAGTCACTGGAACCCTGAGAATAGGGAGGAGCAAACTTACCCCCTCCGAAGGTCACTACTAGAAGGATTACCTGCTCCATGAAAACATTTTAGAAGTCTGAGCCACCTTGGCCCCCCACACCAGGGCTCCTTAGAATACCAGGGCAGCTGGGGTGAGAGAGGGGAGATGTGTCTGATGAGTTTAAAATCCCTTCAATAAGGACTTCCTGAAACCCCACTGTATGCCCAGTACTCAACTGGATGGTTTCTGCCCTGAAAAAATGCACAGGGAAATAAAATGACATTAGGGCAAGGGAAGAGGGGGCAACACCTCTCCTGGATGGTCCACGGGAGAGTCCAGAGTATTTTAGGAGATTTGAATAAAGACAGCAAAGCACTTCCGGTCATCTCTGAGGAGGCGGACATTTGTTCCAGAAAGAAGACCTCCACCCCCACCCACCCCACCTGTCGAGTAGCTGGCCTGGTCCCAGGCCTTGAGGTCATGCCTGGTCATACCGAGGCGCTGTGTTCCTGGCACTGGAAACCAGTGGGCAGACCTGGCATCGGATTCCTTCTGCATCTTTATCACTGGAAAAGCCTGCCCTCAGCCCAGCCTGGCTGGAGAATGTGGATTTTGAAAAAGGAGGCATCTCTTTGTGGATGATTCAGCACAAGCAGCAGATCAGGAACTTGGAGGCCAGGCCCTCCCATCAGCCTCTGCTCTCCTGCAGCTACCTCGGCAGAGCCCCAGCCTGCACCTGCTGAATGGGATCCTCAGTGTGCCCACGGAGGCTGGGCACCGTGCCACTCCTCTCTTCAAGAACACCACCACCTGGCGGGCTGCCAGGAACAGCCAAGCCCCACGGACATCACTCCCAGGAATTCAACCACAGGGAAAGCAAATGCACCAGATTTCATGACTGTTATAATGAGCTTGGCAAATAAGCCCCCAGATACACAGCTGGAGCTGGTGATCCGAATGCTTTCTGAGGACACACTGTGACAGTGGTGGCAAATGCACATCTTCACAGCACACAAGCTCACTGAAGAATGTCACAAGCCTGTGGTTGTTCAACAACACGCCAGGGACAGCAGTGGCAGCGGGGTCTCCATGCACAGGAAGCAGGGCTTATTCTGACAGACTAAATGGCATCAAAGGAAAAACAGTGCAGATATTAAATGCTAACCAGTGTGATGGGGTCTAAACGGCAACTCGTACTCAGCGCCATGGGTGGACACAGCTCAAGAAGGTGACCTTGCAAAGAAAGGCATTCTAGTTGGAGATACTCGGATCAAGGCTGAGAATGCGAACCTCCCTGGTGGTCTTCCAACCTGCTCACCTACGGAGATTTTCTTAGGTGGGGGAGCAGAGGAAAAAGGTCACCTTCAGAGGCTATTCTGCTTATCTTTCTATCTCTACGTAGGAAAAACCTTGCCCCATCTCCAGGTCCTCAGGCAGCATCCAAATGTTTGTCCATTATCCAGCCCCCCTTGGGGAGCAAATCACCCTGGGTCCTAAAAGGTTTGTTTTTGCCTTTGAGGGTCATGCTCCCAGGTGTAGAGTGAAGTCGGCCCTACCATCTTGGTCACAGCAGATGGGACCAGGAGTCCACGCTGCTGTCACACCTTTGGGTGGGGCTGGGACAAAGGAACAGCTCTGGTCAACAGGGCTGCACCATATTGAGGGGCAGTAAACCAACCCAATCAGCCCCTCTTTTAGGGGAAAGCAGGGGGAAAACAAGCAGGTTGGCTACTTCACCATGACATGTCACAGGGAGACTCACCCTTTATTCTGGTGGCTCCACAAGGCTGGCTGACCACCTGCCTGAAATTTTAGGGATTCAGAGAAATTGTTGAGCTGAAGTGATGATCCCCAAGTTCCAAGCAGCCTTGGACTTGTCTTCTATGACTAAAGGTTACATCTTTCCTGGGACTCTAAATAGATGGCAAGTCTGAACCCAAGATTTGAGGAGAGACGTGTGGGGAGGGATGAGTCTGGCAGGACTGGGGTCCAGGGAAGGGGAGAAGGGTGACCTCCTCTGTCCACAGCTGGCTTCTATTCCCATGAGCCCTCAGCCCAGACTACTTCTGAACTTGCAGTGAGATTTTTGATCTGAACTGAGTCATGGCCAGGTAGACGGAATCCAAAAACTCCTTGGGATTGTCCTAAGAAAAAATACCAAGACCCTGCAGTAGCCTCGCCAGGTCCAAAGTAGGGCAGATTCTCCTGTTTGTTATTATCAGCACTGTGAGAATGTGTCTTGATTTGCTGAGCCAACACAATTTCACACACTTTGTAGCATCTGCTCTGCTCAGTACCTCAGACAGCCTTTGGGAAATGAGGGGGCACAACTCAGAGAGGTTATCTGCCGGGTGCATGGTCAAAGCAGACTGAAGCCAGCCACCCCACTAGAGGCTGGGGCCAGGCTCCTCTCATGATTGCACTGCTCCTAAAGGGAAAGGGATGCTTTCTGCTCCTTCAAGGCAGTTTCCTGGCATCTGCCTGCACCCTTGGCTACAGTTCAGGATTGTTACCATTAAATGAGGCCTCCTGATATCTCTCCAGTAAATGACAAGCACAGACAAGCCAGAGAGCTGCCAATCAGTGAATTCGCCTCCTAAATTTCAGATGCAAAAGAGGAGCACTCAGAAGGGCATCAACAACCACACATGGTCCCGGGGTCTCTGTTTCCATATTCTGGGTCTCTAGCAAGTCACACAGCAGGGGGAAGTGATGGCACCAGCTGTGAGCCCTCTGAAATTCTTCAAGATTGTGTATGTTAGTGCTTTGTCAGGAAGAGTGGCCACAGTTTTCTGAGGGTCTCAAAAAGGGTACGTAGTTGAGGAGGTTATAAACCACAAAAAATGAGGATCCAGAGTCCCCTCCAATCCTAGGGCCCCGGGCCCACACACATCTGGCAGCTAAATACATGTTATCAAACCTGGAAGAAAGTGCTGTGCAAATGGGGGTGGCTGTTATTATCTGGGTGGCTATCACTCCCGGCCTATACTGCTCCTTGTTGCCCAGCCTGTGAGTCCTGGACAGAATCCTACCTTGGGGCTGGCAGCCCCTGTGTCCAGGCCCATTGTGTTACCAAAGACACATTCTATCTGACCCCCAGGGAGGCCTGGGTGTTTTCATGTCTCCCAGTGACTGCTCATTCCCTTTCTGAACATCACCACCTCCAGACTAGAGGAAGAAACTGGAAAGGAAAATACGATTTGGGAGAAAGTCACTTCAGTATACCACACAGATCCAGCTCCACAATCTTCCCAACAGCCTCAGGGTCCTAGAAAACCCCTCAGGGTCCTAGAAAATCACCTCTCTGTTGCTGGAAACCCATTTTGGCTCTTACACTGCCCGGCCCCCCGACCACTTCCTGGAGGGTTCCTGATCAAGCAACAGCCCCCTGGGCAAGTTCCTTGCTGGTGCTGGACCTCACCATTAGCCAGAGGTCAAGGGGGCTTCACACAGATAGTGGCCACAGGCCCTGAGCTGGAGGGCAAGTTATTCTGCCTCTTTCACAGAACAGGGGAAGTCTGGTCACTCCCCTCCCTCCCCATCAGCCCTGCCCGTCCTGCCACTAAGACAGGTGTCAAGACACAAACAAGGCCAACATTTCTCAGGAAATGATCCCTGTCTCTAGGACCCTGTGGGAGTCACAGGGATACACCTACTCTACAAAAACCTGGGAGAAGCTCAGCTTCCCAGGATGTGAAATCACATTCAGCTAGCGAGGACTGAGGAGCCCAGGGCGTCTGCCTCCTCCTGTGGCCCCACCCGACTGGCCCTGGGAAATGCTGCTTTACTCTTTTCCCTTACCTGCCAAGAAGGGCATGTCTGAACCCTCCCACCTCAGCCAGTCTCGTGTGGGCCCCCCCCCCCCCCCCCCCGCCTTCTGTATCCCCCAAAGCACCCTCCTCCCTGTGCTGGGTGAACAACACGTGATCAGTAAAACCTTCTTATTGTCTGGTGTGCAAATGGGATATGATGGTCTGGAAAATCCATTATTCTGCTTGAAAGCAAGAGTTTTTTCCATAGAGGCCATGCACCGGTTTCTAGTTTTTGAAAGACAAAGAAACACACACTGCTAAAGTTATGTGGTACATAATGCACCTTTCTTTGATGATTCAATTCAAAGAAAGGCACCTGGCGATCCAGCAGCATCTTCTAGATGCTGTTTGGAAAAAAAAAGGCAAGAGCAGCATTGATGCATCTCCTGAAGTCCTCAAGTCTCTGCTTCCCTCTCCCTGTTCAGTACACACCACAGGGACACACACTCCAGGGTAACAGCACACCAGATATGAGGGGGGAGTGCTACAGACTCCAGGAGGGTGTGCACCCCAGTGGATTTTGGAGGCTCCTCCCAGGAAGGAGTCTCTGTCATCAAGGATGAAAAATCTCAGGCCACCTGAGATTTTCCCTCCCCCATCTGCAGTAAACTCCACTACTCATGGGGTCAATTCAGCAAGAATATGGGACCTGCATTTGGTGACTCCCCAAAAGCACAGCCAAGACAACTTGATTGGTGATGCAGGAGGGCAGTTTTGCACGCTGCAAGACACAGCCTTCCCCACTCCCTCAAAAGAAAGTCAGGAAGGAAAACAAGACAAAGAGAGCAGTGGGTAACAGCATCAGCCCCAGGGCAGCCCCAGAGCAGACAGGACTGGCCAGATCTGCAGTCAGTCCCAAACCGGTGGGATAGAGACAGGAACAGGCAGAGGGCAGAGTGCTGGCACCTCCTGAAGTTCCTGCCAGTCAGGGAGTCCACCCAGGAAACCAAGTCCAGCTTCCCTCTGTCTCTCCACTGCTTTCGGCAGGGGCTCACGGCGAGCACCTGTCAAAGTTAGTCAGTGGTGATGAAACGGTTTTCCCCTTGAACCGCAACCCAGCAGGCTTCCCAGGTGCGCAAACCACCCAGGGGCTCTCACCTCCAGAGTTGTGCCCTTGGATTTCCCCTAAGGAAACCAGGACCTCTGCGCATTCCTTGAGGACCCTTGGCAGGGGGTGGCCGCCAGTGGGTAGAGAGGAGAAAAACGCTCTGGCTCAGATCGATCATCCCTCCCTGCGAGTCCTCCCACCAATCATGTCTGGGGACCAGCCTCCTCCCCTGCCTGCGGAGAAGAGAAGCGGGGTCATTACTCCAACAGGTCCCCCCTCACCCGGGCCTCACCCGGCCAGCTTTTCCCCTGCCCTGCCCTGAGGCCTCAAATTCAGAGACAGCCCCGAGGCACCTGCTCCCAGACTGGGCTCCAAGCCCGCGAGAGGGGTCCCTGGGCGGCGCCTCCGGGTGCTCCCCAGCTTCCTCGGGAAGGGGCGGGGCACTCCCGGGGACCGGCGCGCCCCCCCGCGTCCCTTCCCCGCGCTCACCTGGCGCAGGTGCTGCAGCAGCGTCCCCGCCTCCTCCCGCCGGCCCTGGCGCACCATCCGCAGCAGCTCCTGGACCATGCCGACGCGCCGGTGGTAGGGGGGCTGCCCCGCGCCGGCGCCCGCGCGCCCCGCCTTGTCCCCGGCGCGGAGCAGCAGCGATGCCCAGAAGTCGGGCCGCTCGCGGCGGGCGCCGGACGCCGCGCCGGGGCTGGTTCTCTCCGCCAGGCTGCCCTTGGTCTGCCGGGTGCCCATGCCGCCGCCCGTCCGCACGCTCCGCGTTGGGCCGCGACGCCGCGTCCCGGGCTGGCTGCCTGCGCCTCGGCCGCCCGGGCGCGCCCGCCTCCCGGGTAGCAACTTTGGGGGAACTGTTGCGCGCGGGCGGCGCGGGGGCGGGAGGTTGCCCGCGCTCCCCTCGCTCCTCCCTCCCCGCTCCCCGGGCGCGCTCCCCCGGCGCTCGCCGCCAGCCCGCCGGCCCCGCCCCGGCCCGCCCCGCCCCCGGCTCGGGCTCCCGCTCCGGTCTCTGCGCCCGCGCCGCCGCACGCTCCCGCCTTCCTGCCTTCCCCCCTCCCCCCCCCCCCCGCTCTCCTTCCCGCCCCTCGGTTCTGGGCTGGGGGCCTCCGGGCGCCGCCTCCCGGTGCTGTCTCTGGCGCCGCGCCCCCTGCTGGCCGCCGCGTGCGCCTCCCGGGGTCCTGGCGCGGTGGCAGTGGGGGCGCACAGGCCCAGGGGCCTTCGCGGTCGGTCCCCACCAGGTTCCCCAGATGCTTCCTCACCGTGCGCGAGGGTGAGACTCGCGGGAGGTGAAGGGAGGCTGCCGTGTGCCTAACAAGATGGGGGAAGTTGGGCGCATGGGGAGTGGGAGGGAGGGTCTGCAACGCCAGAGCCAGCTCTTTCACAGTAAGCTCTGCTGAGCATCAGCGCCCAAGTCTTCTTGGGACGCTGGTTAAAAACGCAGACTCCAGGGCCTCCCTGGTGGCGCAAGGGGTTAAGACGCAACCTGTGAAGCTGTCCGCAGCCTCTGCAGCACCAGTTCGATCCCAGGCCAGGGAGCTGCCCACATGACGCAGCAGACCTCTCCTGCATCACCCGCAGCAGACCTCTCCTGCATCACCCGCTGCTCCCCTCAGCAGTGTATTTCAGTCAACCTGCCTGTTCTGTTCCCTGCTCTGTCTCTGGTGAATCCTCTCATCTCCTGCACCTCTGGCCTGTTCCCCAATCTTGTATGCATAAATAAATCTTTAAAAAAAAAACAAACAAAAACTCAGACTGCCGGGCCTTGCCCCAGACCCACTGGATGAGACCCTCTGGAGGGGTCTGGGAGAATCTCCCAGTCAGTCTCGGCTGTTTCTGATGTACACTTCTTTGAGATTTGGCCTGTGGAGGTTGGGGGAGGGGAGGGCGGTGATGATAGTGACTGGTGGGTGAACCCAGAAACAAGATTGTGTGTGGGGTGCACAGTGTTTATGGAGAAGGTCTGTTGCTCCTGTCAGTCTCTCAAAGGGTCTGGACCATCAAGGTATCTTCTCCTGTTTTCAGGCTCATACCTCTGGAGAAGGGTCCTGGGGTCATTCCTGGTACCAAAAGGCAGAGCCATGCTTGTAAGTAGGACTAACTGCACAATCCTACACACCCCCCACTCCTCCTCTATCCCTTCCAGGGCACCCCTGCCAGACCTGGCCCTTAAGGGATCAGACTCCCTGGGCTCTAAAGTTACTTGAAAAGCCAACTGTAGTCCTGCCAGAAAGAAGACTAAGGCACTTGGGGGACCTTCCCTGTTCTAGACCACAGGCCACTGTGGGAGGCCTTGATCTTGGTCACTTGCTGCAGGAGGGGTAGCAGTTGTGTGTGCTGGCCTCTGACCCAGGCCCTGGGTTGTGCTATAGGGGAAAAGGACAGTGGAATGCAGGGACAGGAGTGTCAGATCTTACACCACAGCGGCTGGAGCCCACCATGTACTGAAGGAGCATCAAGCTTCTCTGTCTTACGGAGCTAAACTCCAGTTCAAGAATTGGGAAGGTAAGATGAAGGAGATACAGAAACTCCAGGTGTTCCACAAAGGATAGCCCTACTGGTCACCCCCCAATACCTGGCAGAGAATACCCAGTATTCCCATAAGCAGCTTCACAGGGTTTAGAACGATACTCTGCAAACTCGCTCCAACCCTTTGCATGTAGAACATGCCTGTTGGCATCTTCAGAGAGACCAGGCTGGGAAATACTTAGGTGTCTCTCATCTCTGATCTGTGGGCAAGGTGGCCACCACGGAAACCTGCTGACCAGGTCTCTCGCTCCAGTCAGTGGGCTGTATCACCCAGAGGCTGACCACAGCCTGAGCTGGCAGGTTGGCCTGCCTCAGGGTTTGTGGCTAAGGCAAATGCCAACTTAGATGAAGGGGGCTAGGCCAATCCCTCCCCTGGGATTTGAATGCCATCGCTTTCTTCTTGAGAGACTTGATTCCATATGCCCTCTCCTTGCTGCTTCCCTCACCACCAACATCTCCCTATTTTCTGGCTTGTTCTTCTAGGCAAATAATCTCTTCAACTCTCTTCCATCTATTTAGAAAGAAAACATCCATTTCTGCCCCTCCGCTCTGGTTACCAATACCCCCACCTCTCTCCTTTCCAGCTAAACTTTTTGAACTAACTAATTATTGTCACACCTTCTTTGCTTTCATTCATTCCTTACCCACTTCAGTTGGGCTTCTGGCCATAGCACATCACTGAAATGTCTCTTGCCAGTGACCTAGTTGCTAAATTTAGTGGTCACTTTCAGTCTTCATCTTACTTAACTTTATAGCAGCATCTGATTCTGTTGTCTACTTTGTTTTGATGGAAACCCAATTCCCTTAGTTTGTGGGTGCTCTGGGAGGGCCTCTCTTATTCCCATCCTATAGTTGTTGGTGTTGCCTAGGGTCCTGCCAAAAAACTTCTTCCTAGGCAATGTTGCCTATACTCAGGGTTCTACCCACTGCACATATGCTCATGACTCCAAGTCTCTTCCCAACTTATGAGATAGCAAGTTAACCTGTCACTGATTCATGGGTGTTGGCAGAAGACACAAGACTCATGGGCCAGAGACGTAATACTTTGTTACTCAGGCACACCCAGCATGGAGCAGCAACATTAGCATATTTGCATCAGTTCTCTTGGCCTTGGAGCTGTACAGGGCAGTGAGATGGGCCCAGATGGATGTACCCATGTGCAGCAGGTTTCTGTTACAGCCGAGGGACACCGAACTTGGGGATCTGCTGCTTAAATAGGAAGCAGGTAAGCACACTTGTAGACAGAACTCAAGGTTGCTTACTACGAACACAACACTGAGAGGTGGCTCAGGAAAAAGTGGTCCAAGTTTTATGGACCTCCATGGTGGCGCAAGGGGTTAAGATGCAACCTATGAAGCTGTCTGCAGCTGCTGCAGCATGAGTTCAATCCCCTGGCCAAGAAGCTGACCCACATGGTGCAGCAGACCTCTCCTGCTGCTCCCCTCAGCAGTGTATTTCAGTCAATCTGCCTGTTCTGTTCCCCACTCTGTCTCTGGTGAATCCTCTCATGCTCCACACCTCTGGCCTGTACCCCCAGGTCTTATATGCATAAGAAAGAAATCTTTTTTTAAAAAATGTGGTCCAGGTCCTCCCCTGGTGGCACAGCGGTTGAGCGCTGGGCTGCGAAGCTGCCCGCAGCCTCTGCAGCGCTGGTTTGATCCCCGGGTGCCAGCGAGGGTCTCACATGGCACGACAGACCTCTCCTGCCACGCCCGCTGCTCCCCTCAGCAGTGTATTTCGTCAGTCTGTCTGTTCTGTTCCCCGCTTTGGCTCTGGTGAATTCTCTCACCCTCCCGCGCTTCTGACTGTACCCAGTGCTTGTATAAATAAATGTATAAATAAATAAATCTTAAAAAAAAAAAAAGTTGTCCAGGTTTTGCCTTTTTGGCACACACAGCAAGAGACCCATGGAGGGTAATCTCTTCTGACAGTGGGCACTTCATATTCAACAAGTGAGCATCTCCTTCCCAACCTGCATGCTCCTGTCTCTGCTTTCTGTTTGTAATGCAGGTAAGAAAACTTAGAGTCATTCATTGTGTGCTCTAGTTTCTCAGTATCAGGATCTGGTCAACCATGTCATCCAGGTAATGATGCCCAGGACCGTAGCTCTTGTTTGTGCACATTCTGTCCTTTCAACAATGGTGAGGTTGGTTTAGTTATTGTCATGATTTCACAGGTAAGGAGATGGTTTCTCAGAGAGATTAAGTGTCTTGCCCAAGGTCACACAGTGAGAGAAGAGTCAGGAGTCATTTAAGTCTGTTCAAATCAGAAGCCTATGTTGTTAATATTACTTTACATCATTGATCCTGCTGTTTAAATATTACATCCCACAACTACTGCCTTGTGGAGGATCTGTCATTTTTTACCCCATCATTACATTATAATAACCTTCTTTCTAACTATCACCCCACCTCCAGTCTTTGCCATTTCTAATATGTCTTCCATGTAGCAGTTGAAGAGATCATTTTAAAAGGAGACACACACACACACACACACACACACACACACACACACACCCCAACTCTCCCTTTTTCAGTGATTCTTTCTCCGGACTTAACATGGATTCGAGGTCCCCAGGTGCTATACTGTCCTCATGTCCTACAGTTCAGTCATCCCATATGACACCTCTTCCAGGTTGCCATACTTTATGCCTTTGTACATACTGCATTATCTTTCTGAGTTGTCCTCCTCCTTAACAGATGCCTAGTCATCCCTGAAGACTTGGTTTAGGTGTCATCTCCTTCAGGAAGCCCTCCCTGAATGCCTCCTAGAACCTCCTCCATGTGAGTCTACTGTCAATATGTTATCATATCTTGTACCATGTTTCTGTTGTTCCTTTGCACACACTGTTCTGATGGAGCACCCTCTTCCATCCTCTGTTGGGTTAGTCCTTCCATGCCTTTAGGTTAAACTCATCAGGGATGATTTCTGGGACTCCTTTACCCTTGGAAGTGCTCCCAGTCTTACTGCCTGTGCTCAAGGACTGGTTGTCCACCAGTGTCTATGAGCCCAGTACCTGGCACCTTGGAGGAGTTCTGTAAGCATTTATTGAGTGAAAAAATGCATGGCCACTTCCAATGTTGTAGCTTAGTGTCGGGAACTGAGTGTCTGGCGCGCTCGATAAACTGACAGAAGCACTAATATACCAATTGAATTGGTCAACAAGGAAGCTACTGATGATCTTCAGGAAATCAATTTGCATGGGATTAAGGAGTGAAGGGGAGGCAGGTAAGACTAGGAAGGAAGCTAAGGAGCTCGTTCTTTCAAGAAACTGTGAATAGGACAGTAACCAGAGGAGCTGGTGTTTGCTGTTGTTGTTTACTTGCTTCTCACAAAGAAGATAGATCATCTTATTAAGAGGGAACCAGCGTATTTGTCTTTTCAATCATTCTCTTTCAAGCAAGTAATTTTGTAGCATGGGAAGTGTGTTACAATGCCATCAAACCTGGGATTCGGGAATTCTTGTCATGCTTTCTTCTTTGAACATTCTCTTAAGATTCTACTCATGTCCTAAGAATGTTAAGTATAAGGTGCCTAATGAAATTTAAAGATCATTCAAATTATATGAATTTTAAAAAATATTTTATTTATTTTTGCGTAGAACTCGGGTACAGGCCAGAATTGTTGGGGGGGGGGGCGACAGGATTCACCAGAGACAGAGTGCAGAGCAAAACAGGCAAATTGACTGAAATATACTGCTGAGGGGAGCAGCGGGCAAGACAGGAGAGGTCTGCTGCACCATAAGTGGGTCAGCTCCCTGGCCAGGGATCAAATTTAGCCCATTCCAGTGGTAGTGCTGAGTCTCAACCCCTAGGCCACCAGGGAGACCCCTATATGAATATTTAAGTAAGAATATCTAATATCAAGAGGCATTAACCCCTGGTGGCACAAGGGGTTAATTCTCAGCACTGTGAAGCTATCAGCAGCCACTGCAGCATGAGTTCTATCCCTGGCCAGGAAGCTGACCCACATGGCACAGCAGACCTCTCCTGTCTACCCCGCTATACCCCTCAGCAG
The DNA here is from genome assembly GCF_014898055.3 of Talpa occidentalis. Taxonomy (NCBI): domain Eukaryota; kingdom Metazoa; phylum Chordata; class Mammalia; order Eulipotyphla; family Talpidae; genus Talpa; species Talpa occidentalis. Next base: position 98,112,002 of record NW_023605083.1, on the reverse strand, counting down.
TGTATTTCAGTCAACTTCCTGGTCTACTCTCCACTCTGTCTCTGGTGAATCCTCTCACCGCCCCCCACCCCCAGGCACACACCTCTGGCCTGTACCCCAGCTCTTGTATACATAAATAAATAAGATAAATTAAAAAAAAAAGAAATATTCTAAAAAAGATCTAATATCAGATGGTATATATATTTACCCAACACCTCAAGATTTTATTGCTGTAATATGTTTTACATTCATAATATGTAACCTTTTACTTCATAATCATGTAAAAAGTGTCATGATACCCGTTTTTACAGAGGAAGAAGCTAAAGTTTAGGAAAATGTAAAGAATGTGGCCAGTGCCTTCTTGATAGTAAATGGAGAGCTGAAAATAAAAACCAAGCCTGCACTGCTGTAGAAAGTAGAGATGCTTAATGTATATGCTTAACAATTCCGTTTGAAAATGTTGTTATGTAGTTGTCTCTTGTCTCTGAGTATAGGGAGAGGACTTGGGCAGGAAGAGTGCAGCGGAGGATGGCCTGCTGGCCCCAGGCCCCTGGCGAGGTGGGTACAAGTCGAGCAGTAGCTGGAGTGATGAGCCTCAGACAAACCTCAGGCAAACTCTGATTTGGAGAAGGAGGATGAAACACGCAAATAGGTTTGCAGATGGGAAGAGATTGGGGGCTGTGTCGTTCCTCCTGGTCTAATTTTTCTCTTGACATAGAAAGCTACTTGCTCAAATGCTAGGGGAGGGCCTCCCTGGTGGTGCAAGGGGTTAAGACGCAGCCTATGAAGCTATCCACAGCCACTGCAGCATGAGTTCTTTCCCTGGCCAGGGAGCTGTCCACAAGGTGCAGCAGACCTCTCCTGTCTCGCCCACTGCTCCCCTCAGCAGTGTATGTAGAGCAATCGGCCTGTTCTGTTCCCCACTCTGTCTCTGGTGAGTCCTCTCACCCCCCACACCTCTGGCCTGTATCCCAGTTCTTGTATGCATAAATAAATAAATCTTTAAAAAATAAATAAAATAAAATGCCAGGGGAGAAGGCAGGGCTTATGGAGAGGTGACAATGGGTGGCAGCTGAGGGGATTGGGAGATGGAGCTGTTTGACAGATGGAGGGGAGGTTGGGCAGGGTGTGGGACAAGGAGGTCTGAGGGGAATGTTGCTTTTGTGCAGTTTGCTCCCAACAGCCTCTGACTGGATCAGAATCAGAACCAAGAAGTGAGGGATTAGATGGACCAATACTGGGGTGTCTTAGGGCTGGATAGGTGACATTAGATCTTGGAAACAGTGACCTCTGGGAGATCATCAGGGAAGGAGGTGAAGCCAGAAAGGACCTGAGGGGTGGGATAAAATGTACCCAAAGCAGTGGTTCTTGAACTTGAGCCTGCATCAGACTCCCCTGGAGAACTATTGAAAGCCAGAATGCTCAGCCCACCCTGAGTTTTTGATTCAGTGAATCAGGGCCATTTGCATTTTAATGTGTTTCCAGGTACATTCAAACTGCCACCCTGGGCTGTCCCCAGACCACATCTGAGAAGAGCCTGGTAAAGTTGGGGTGTGGGGAGGAAGCAAGTATAAGTTTTTTTCTTCTGAGGTCTCCTTAAGGTTGTGAAGAGGAGGGGGCCCCCCTGGTGGCACAGGGGTTAAGATGCAACCTATGAAGCTCTCCCTATGAAGTTTTCTGCAGCCACTGCAGCATGAGTTCGATCCCTGGCCAGGGAGCAACCCACATGGTGCAGCAGACCTCTCCTGCATCACCCGCTGCTCCCCTCAGCAGTGTATTTCAGTCAATCTTCCTTTTCTGCTCCCCACTCTGTCTCTGGTGAATCCTCCCACACACACCCCCACCTCTGGCCTCCACCCCAGTTCTTGTATGCATAAATAAATAAATTTAAAAAAAAAAAAAGGTTGTGAAAAGGATAGAACCACTTCTGGACTTAGAATTTAGGGCATCACTGAAGGAACTGACTGACCATGAGGGAACAGTAAACACAGATACATACACACCCCCCACATGCACATGCAACAAAGGGGTCCCACCCCCTTTCTGGGGTACCCAGGTTGGCCTATTTCTCTCTTTGCAATTCTTCCAATAACTGGTACCTTCTTTCAGCCACCAGGTAAAATGTTTCAGGGTCCCTGAATGCTACAAGAGCTGGGGATGAATGTAACCCCCAACATTCTAGTCTGAAAGTCTGATGGTGTGAGCAGACTGCCTGCGTGACATCCCAGACATGGAGCCAGCTCTTATTAGGAGACTTGAAGCTCTAGAAAACCCTGCTCAGTGCTCAGGCCTTTGCCAGGAGGACACGCTTACCTCACTTGCAGGCAAGAGAAATCCTTGGAGGAGAGAAGAGGCAGTGCACAGGCTGGAGGCAGGAGAACGAGCTTCTGGGTCTCCAAGAGTTATAAACTCCCTCCCTGCAAACTGAGCCCCAGAAAGACACATCTTGGATGCATCCATCTAAGCCACTGAGAACTGTGTGCAGGCTGACTCCATGCTTTCCCTCTACTTCTCTAATTATTTCATTGCTTCATGCATGGCTTGTTTTAATTTTGTTATTTAGCTAATTATATAATAATGCCCATGAACTCACCATCCAAAACAAAACAGCGCCAGCCAGACCTTTGACAATAACTGACATTGCATCTGAGGGTTCCCTTCCACCTGGTCGCCCTGCTTCCTGAATCCTGTATTCATCAGTCCGTGCTTTATTTACTCTTTATATTATTTAATACTTGGGAGCACTTGCCTTTTAAAAGAGCCTGTTTGTGTCTGTGCAGACATCTCTGTTTCCTTTTTTTCTTTTCCTTAATAAACCTGTTGATGAAAAAAAATAATAAAATTTCTTTGTATACTGGGAAATTTCAAACCTACACAAAGCTAGAAAGACTCGTATAGTGAATTTACATACACCTTTTTTTCTGGATTTTAACTTTTCAAATCATGCCCAATCTTGTTTTATCCATACCTCCACCCATTTTTCTCTGTCCCCATATTCTTTATATAGTAGTATGGTATTTATGTGTGTTCCTAAAGAGTGTCTACTTTTCATTTTGATTGTTTTTAACTTTATGAAAGGGCATCTTGCTATATGGAGTTTTTTTCAAAGATTTTATTTATTTTTGCATAGAAAACTTGGGGTGCAGGCTAGAGGTGCGGGGTGGGGGTGGGGGGCGGGTGAGAGGATTCAACAGAGACAGAATGGGGGGCAGAACAGGCAGATGTACTGAAATGCACTGCTGAGGGGAGCAGCGGGCAAGACAGGAGAGGTCTGCTGCGCCATGTGGTTCACCTCCCTGGCCAAGGATCGAACTCGGGCCATTGTGGTAGGCAGTCACAGTGATAGCACCAGACTTAACCCCTAGGCCACCTGGGAGGCCCTATATGGAATTTTTTATAGGTATTGTTTTTCATTTAATGTTTTATCATAAGAATTGTCCTTACTGCTGTGTGTCCCTCTAATTCATTTTTTTAGAATGTGTGTAGCAGTCAATGGTGTGAATGTACCTTAGTATCTTTCTCTGCTCTCCTACTACCCATCATTCAAATGGTTTCTAGCCTTTGCTATTGGGAAGAGTGCTTTTATGGATATTCCTGCATTCCTTGTTACACACATGGGGCAGCTGTAAGAGTGGAATTGTTTAGCTTTAGGATTAATGCTGGACTGTTTTCCACCAGGGATAGAATTGGAACCTTCCTGCACTGCTGGTAGGAATGCAAAATGGTGCAGACATATAGAAAGCAGTATGGAGGTTCCTCAAAAAATCAAACATAGGCATCACTCCTGCCCATCTGGCACTATGCAGGTGTCTCTCTTTTTCTTTCTCCTTTTCCTAATAAACCTGTCCTTTTGAAATGTAAAAAAAAAAAAAAATTGAAAATAGATCTACCATATGATCCAGCAATTGCACTTCTGGGTATTTATCCAAGGGGCTAAAAACAGGATGTCAAAGAAATATTTGCACACCCATGTTTATTGCCTCATTATTCACAATAGCCAAGAGGTGGAAACAACTAAATGTTGATCAATGAATAATGGATAAAGAAAATGTGGTAGATGCATATAATCAAGTATTAGCCTTAAAAAGGGAAAAATCCTGGGCCTCCCTGGTGACGCAAGGGGTTAAGATGCAACCTATGAAGCTATCGCAGCTACTGCAGCAAGAGTCCGATCCCCAGCCAGGGAGATACCCACATGGCGCAACAGATCTCTCCTGACTTGCCCGCTGCTCCCCTCAGCAGTGCATTTCAGTTATTCCTCTTGTTCTGTTCCCCACTCTGTCTCTGGTGAATCTTCTCATGCTCCACACCCCCATTCTTGTATACATAAATAAACCTTTAAAGAAAAAAAAGAAAAAATCCTGTCACATGCTACATGAATAGACTTTGAAGACATTGTGCTAAATGAAACAAGCCAGTCATAGAAAGACAAATACTGCAGATTTCACTTATATAAGGTATGTGACAATTAAACTCACAGAGTCAGACAGTAGAGTAGTGGTTGCCAAGGGCTGGAGGGAGGGGGAGGGGGGAAGTTGTTGAATGAGTAGTAGTGTTTCATTCATGCAAAATGAAAAAGTTTGCTTGCCGTGAGACTTAAAGTGAAAAGAATCAAGCCAGGAGGATGGCATTCCAGGCACAGGAAATAGTCTGTGCAAAGGTCCTGGGGCAGAAAAGAGTTTGGCAAGTTGTAGCGGCAGGAGGCATAGAGTAGGGTCTCTGTGATCCAGGCAGATGGGTAAGGGAGAGTCCTGGAGCTCTCGGTGGCTTTTTCAGGCATTTATTGGCCTTTCACCAGGTACACAGAGGGTAGGGGTGCCAGAGGGCTGGAAGGCCTCCCAGCCCTCAGTGAGTCTTCACTCTTTTCTGGGCTCTCTGGCATTCTCTTGTGGTCTCGTTCTTTCTCTTCTGCTGGTTCCGTTCCTGTGACACCACCCTTATAAGCCCTAGTCTTAGCCCAGGTGTGCCCATCTATACATGCCCACACCCTACTCCAGGTGCCCACCATCAGGCATGCACGTAGGACCACAGGGATCTATTATCAATGCCAATGGTGGGAGGGCAGAAAATCCTGATAATCACTTATCCTACACAAGTCTAAGAAACAGAGGAAGCCAGTGAGAAGGACATTGGAGTTGCAAAAGTTGGAGATGTAGCTGTACCTGGTCTGTACAGGGCTTCATGGAGCAAGTAGGAGCAGGAAACTGTTATTTATTAACCTGCAAGTAGCTCAGTGAGGGATAGCACCCAGGGTCTGTAACTTGCTACCTGCATGACTCTTAAGTCAGTGTCAAACTTAGGCATGGATTTCAGTCACCTGGAGGCCCTCATTACAGAGTTTCTGATGCAGCAGATTGAAGTGAGGCCTAGACTTCGCATGTCTAACAGATTCCCAGGTGATGTTGATGCTGCCAGTCCTTGGACCATCTTGAGTATCAGTTACTAAGCAAGTCACTGATTCTGAGTCTTTTTTTTTAAAATTAATTTATTTATTTATACAGGCACTGGGTACAGTCAGAAGCGCGGGAGGGTGAGAGAATTCACCAGAGCCAGAGCGGGGAGCAGAGCAGGCAGAAGGACCGAAGGACACTGCTGAGGGGAGCAGCGGGCGGCAGGAGAGGTCTGTGCGCCATGTGGGACCCTCCTCTGGTAGCCGGGGAGTAGCTGGGGATCGAACCGACGATGCAGAGGCTGCGGGCAGCTTCGCAACCCAGTGCTCAACCGCTGCCCCACCATGGAGGCCCGATTCTGAGTCTTTTTTTTTCGTCTGCAGAATTGCTCTTCTCTCCTGGTTGATGTGCTCATCCAATGAGATCAAGTGTGGGAAAGCCCTTTTTTTTTTTTTTAAAAAAAAAAAAGACACAGAAGGAATCATCAAATTAATGACGTTTAACAATCACTCCTCCCATCTGCGCTTCCTTCACAATTACAGAGCAGCTTCACATAGATCACTAGCAGCTGGCTGCTTGGGAGCAGTGGCCATTTTATTTTGTTCACCTTAAGTTTGTCTGACTCTCTGACCACGAAAGTGATAGCCGCTGGTACTAGAAGGGTGAATACCTCCCTTGCCTTGCCCGGGAGAAACCTTTAGATTCACCCCTGTTCACCCCACAGACAGAGGCTTGATGATGCTTCAAGTGTCTGTGGTTATTTTTGTCAACCATCATCTCCTCCCACTCCTCCCCAAGAAAGCTCTCCCGTGAGTCATCCCAAGCCTGGGAGGCAGCTGACGGTTGCTCGGCTGGTATCTGGCCATTGAGGGGAAGAAGGAGTAGTGATATTTCCTTGGGCTTGTTTTGAAGAAAAATTCCATAGATTTGTTGACTCCTGGAGAGTTGGTCTCTAGAATATGTGCTTATGATTTGCATTTGGTGTATCTATTTTTATTTGTATCCACTCACAGGCTCACCAACTTTTTGCTGAATATCTGCTCTATAGCAAGCATTGTTTCAGGCTCTGAGGATTAAGCAGTGTATGAACCAACAAAACCCCCTTTCGTGGAGCTTGTGTGATAGTCACTCGTGTGATTCCGAAAGCATGTGCTGTGAAATTTATGGTCTGGCTGGGGAAGAGACTTGGAGGGCCTCCCTGGTGTTCTAGGGGTTAAGTCTCAGCACTATCACTGCTATGGCCTGACTTCGATCCCCAGCCAGGGAGCTAACCCACCTAAGGCACAGCAGACCTCCCCTGTCTCCCCTGCTGCTCTCCTTAGCAGTGTATTTCAGTAAATCTGCCTGTCTGCTCCCCACTCTGTCTCTGGTGAGTCCTCTCACCCCCTGCACTGACCTATACTACTACCCAATAAATAAATAAATATAAAAAGACTTGTAATCAAATAAATGAAATAAAGTATGATAGAGACTGAGACAGAACTAAATACAGTGTGGGTACCAGGAGGCACAATGGAGGAAGAGGGTCCTAAGAATGTCCCGGTGAACTGGAAATTAAGGGTGGGTGGCATTTTCCAGGGTGACTTAAGGGCGGCATCTTCAACGATGAAGCAGCTTGCTTGGCACACTGGGCACCTGCAAGTGGTTCCACAGAGTTGGTGTACAGAAAGCAAGGAGTGGAGCGCATCTGGAAAGGTGAACAGGAGCGAGGCTTTAAACAACAGGGCTTTGGGGCTTAAGCTGGCATTCAAGATATTGAGGTGTTGAAAGTTAAAGTCAGTGCGTATTCTGACAGTGCTGTGTTGTGGGAAGATTATTCTAGATTATTCCCGTCTGCAGGTAGCAGACGGGAGTGCAGAACCAGAGGTGAGAAGACATGTAGACATAAAACATGATGCAAGCCGAAGCTGAGGAAGGATAGGCAGGATGCAGAGTAGGTCCTAGGGTGCTGCTGAGGGTGTGGAATTGACAGGACTTGTTAAAGTTGGATGAGCAGCAGGAAGATGTGAAGGAAAGACAAGAAGCCAGAGGAGCAAGAGTGTGGGGAGAACGATTTCTGCTCTGCACATTTTGAGCTTGAGATGCATATTGTGAAAGCAAAGAAACGTGATCTGACACGACCCGTGTCATTGAGAGCTGCTACACTTAGAAGTAGCCAAGCCCAAGTAAGTCGGTGTGGTCACCAGGGATGAGAAGATGGTCAAAGACAGATCAGTGGGGCACGAGGTCATTTAACATGCTGGACTAGAAAGGAGAACTTTGAAGAGGACCTGGGGTGATGTCAAGGAGGAGGAAGGCACACTAGGTAGGGGCAGAGTCTCGGACTGCAGTGCTGTGGAAACCAAGGCTGGAGAACATTCCAGATAGGAAAGAGCAGTTAATGCTCTTTGCCAATGGTGGCAAATGCTGCAGGGTGGTCAGCAGGAGGACTTGGTACTTTGTGTTTAACATAAACATTTATGGGGCCTCCCTAGTGGCACAAGGGGTTAAGATGCAACCTATGAAGCTATCGCAGCCCCAGCAGCAAGAGTTCGATCCCTGGCCAGGGAGCTACCCACAAGGCACAGCAGACCTCTTCTGACTTGCCTGCAGCTCCCCTCAGCAGTATATTTCAGTCAATCTGCCTGTTCTGTTCCCACTCTGTCTCTGATGAATCCTCTCACCCCCCACACCTCTGGCCTGTACCCAGTTCTTGTATCATAAATAAATCTTTAAAAAAATAACATAAACATTTCTGGAATGAATGGGGAAAACTTGAGAGGGGAGACTCTGAACACCATCCCCAAAGCTTGATCACAGTTTATTTCTCTCTAATCTTGACTCTGTACCAAGAATTCCCACCTTCCAAGTTATCACTGAAATGACTAAGATATTAAAGCAGTGGGAGATTATACTAGAAATTAGGAAGCAACTGCCATTCAAGTCTCAGAGGCTTCAAGGAATCTCTGCAGGCATGAAACCAGCAAGAGCAGATTCAGAAAAGTGTCTGCAGATATTGAGTCACCACACACACAGAAGAAGTGGAGCAGACCCCCAGCAAAACCCTAGCACACTCTGAGCTTTGGCGAAAGGCACCCTCTTTTCCACACATCCCAAATGCTGTGGTGGGCATGAGGAACGTTGCAAGGACCAAGACAGACCAGATCTCAGCCCTCAGAAGTATACATTCTAGTCAGAGATGGGCAATAAATAAGCAAACAAGCGAGTAACTGCAGCGTATGATAAATGCTATGAATCGGAGAAGGATTACTTGAGCGGCATGGAAGGCAGTTTATCTTGCAAAAATTTCCCAACTTTAGTCATATAGCAGATTTCATGTGCCATCATGTTTTATGATTTATTATCACATCTTGCAGTTAGAATCATATTTTGTTTTTTTAAAGATTTATTTATTTATGCATACAAGAGCTGGGGTAGAGGCCAGAAGTGTGGGAGGGGGTAAGAGGATTCACCAGAGACAGAGCGGGGAGCAGAACAGGCAGACGGACTGAAGACACTGCTGAGGGGAGCAGCGGGCGAGACAGAATAGTTCTGCTGTGCCATGTGGGGATCCAACTTGCGCTTCGGTGGCTGGTGATAGCTTGATAGCACTGTCTTTAACCCCTGTGCCACCAGGGAGGCCCTCCTGTCATATTTTGGATAACACTGACCACAAATGGTAGGCATAGGTGGGGGAAGGATTATGATATGTGAACTCTGTGGTATGCTTGCTGAGGCAGCACCCCAATTCCCTTGCTTAGAGCAGCAGCGTTGGAGGTGAAGATGGGCCACTTGGCAGGTGAGCAGGTCTCCATGTACTAGAAAGCATGGTTCATGTGGGAGCCGCACACATTTCTCACTTGTTTTGATAACCAGTGGTGTTTTAGCTACAGTAGGAGAGCTTGACCCATGGCTCTCTCAACATAGGGAGATCCTAAGGCCAAAATAGACCATGGGAAACAGCTGTTTATTATCAGAGCCAAACTACCAGGACCAATAGACCCAGAGATGTATAAATGTTCAAACACAAATATATTTCTATTTATGTGTCATACTGTAGCACTTGCTCTTAGTTGATGGGTAACTCTCTTTCATGGTGAGTCAGAACTCCAGATCCAATCTGTGGCTCTGCTGTAGCCTAATTGTCAGCTACATCTTGCCAGCAAAGAGGAAAGATAATTCCTAGACGACAATACTCCAAGACACACGCTTTTGGTGAGAGCTAATCACATGACCATACTAATTTGTAAAGAAGCCTGAGAAATGTAGTCTAGTCTGGCCCCTTCCTATAACTCCCACTATTACAAAAAGAATGATTTTGATGGGCAGAAAAGCTTGACTCTGAGAGTTCTATTTTTTTTTTTATAGAGGCATGTTATTTATTTATTTATTTATTTGTTTGTTTGTTTGTTTTGTTTATACATGCACTGGGTACAGTCAGAAGCGCCGGAGGGTGAGAGAATTCACCAGAGCCAGAGCGAGCCAGAGCGGGGAGCAGAGCAGGCAGAAGGACCGAAGTACACTGCTGAGAGGAGCAGCAGGCAGCAGTTGAGGTCTGCGCGCCATGTGGGACCCTCCTCTGGTGGCCGGGGAGCAGCCAGGGATCGAACCGGCGCGGCAGAGGCCGGGCAGCTTCGCAACCCAGCGCTCAACCGCTGTGCCACCGGGGAGGCCCTCTCTGAGAGTTCTAAACGGTAGACATTCAGGTATTTGGATTCTAGTTTTAGACCAAGGTTTTTCAATCTTGACACAACTGACATTTTAGATTGGGTAAGATAATTCTTTGGGGCTGGGAGGAAGGCTGCCCTATGTACTGTAGGGTGTTTTGCAGTATCCCCAGCCTCTAACCACCTGATGCCAGCAGCAGCCCTTCTCCACCCCCACACCCACTCATGACATAAAAAATGTCTCCAGATATTGCCAAAATCACTTTCACACACAAAAATCACTTTTAACTGAGAACCATCATTCTAGAAAACGAAAGCTATGGTCAGAATCTCCTATTAACCAGGGATGAAATGCAGTGAAATAACCTGCTTACACTGTCACCTGGGAAGTTCATGGCATTGCTGCTAGTTTTTGTTCCCCAGATTAATGAACTGGGGTGCTGACTTGAAGTTTCAGAGATGAGTGATACAAACTTCAAATCTCAGACCCTTGAGTCCCATATTGAGAATAATGGTTAGAACTTTCTGCAGAGGCTCATCACAGTCAAAGCCGCAATCCAAGAAATGCTCTGTTAAATCTTTTCACGTCACTTAATACAAAACTCAAAACCATACTGACTTGTTTGAAAAGAACAAACTTTCTGAGTTATTTGGTTCAGAAGCCCTGAAATTTCTAAGATTTTTGTATACCTTGCTAATACGAGAATTTGCACCTGGCAAATTCTTGTTCTGGATGTACATGGCCATTGAGAGGATGAGCAAATGCCTAGGAATGATATTTGCTTGCAGGAAACAGGATGTTCTGGTATAACTAGTGAGAATTCTTTGCAGCTTGGTGAAATCCGGAAGTATAATTATCCAGCAAAACCTTGGGATGCAATAGTTTGTTGTATCTCCTGGAAACTCAACAGCGCTGTTCTGACTTGATGGGAAACAGATTTTTCTGGCCATAGCTGATGGGAGAGCCTTCATATTCCATGGAAATCTTTGGGATAAGTTTCAGGGTCTGCATTGCAGGCAACAAACTCTATGTGTGTATGTTGCTGCCAATGTAAAGTATTAGAATAGGCAAGATTCTTGATGGCTAATCTTTTTATTTGAAAGCTAATTCATTGAGATAAAATACAAGGTCACAACAAAACTTGTTGAAACAAAGCCAAGAAAAAGAATAGAGAACTTTGCTTTGCTGCCAGAGTTGCGCAAAGTCACAACTGCACGTCGGAGGGAGAACCATGTGCAGAAAGTGCAGCTCTCCTTCCTGTATGAGCAGTTTGGGTCTGAATAACTACTTGATGCTTCATACACCCTTGTGTATCACCTCTCTGAGCAGACCTGAAAGCAGTAGACTTTTTGGCTTTTTACCAGTTGCTACTTCGTGTGGAAATAACAATGAATAAATAGAGTAATTCATCTCGTGTTTCAGGTGGTGGTTCTAACTCCTAGGTGACCGTGTCCTCCCTGCTGGGGGAACCTTTCAGTCTTTTCCCGTTCCCTCCAGGTGACTGTCCAAATACCCTGTGTAGGGTCAGGAATGGACACTGAGCAGGTTTTCTATGATCTAGCAGACCGGTAAAGGAGTCAGAGTCCTCAGTGGCTTTTGCAGGTCTTTTATTGGGGTTTACCAGGTACACAGCAGGCAGGGGTGCTGGGGGGCCGGGAGGCTGGCAGTCCTCCCAGCCCCCAGCAAATCCTCACTCTATCTGGGCTCTCTGGCCTTCTCTCTGCTTCTCTGCTTCTTTCTCGGCTTCTCTTTCGGCTTCTGCTGGCATCCCCGTGACACCGCCCTTAAAAGCCCAGTCTCAGCCCAGGTGAATCCCATCTACCTATGCCCACACCCTATTCCAGGTGCCCGCCATCAGGCATGCATTCAGGACCGCAAGGATCCATCATCTATCCTGATGGCGGGAGGGCAGGAAAGCCTGACATTTTTCCTTACCCTACACCCTGCCAGACCCAAAAGTGTCTGTGCCTCCTTCTCCAGCTCCGTCTTCTGCTGGCCCAGGTCTCTTCTGTCACCCAGAACCAGCAGAACCAAGGGTGTCCATGAACACACCAGACAGGTCATACCTCCAGCCTTGCCTTGTCGCTCTGTCCCCAGCCTCCCGACCAGGACAGTTACTGTTGGGATTCAGAATTTGGGTCCCACATTACACTTCCCAGAAAGGCTTCCTGACTTTTGTTGTGTGTTCTAAAAGGAAATGGCCATTTGCCACCCGCCCACGCCCCCCCACCTCTGCTGTCCCCTGGTGTCACCATAGGCTTTTAATACCCAGAACATGTGTAGGATGTTATTGCTATATTGTTAGATATTTGCCCACCCTCTTAAACCTTGAGCTTTGAAGACAGGGTCCAGTTCTCCTCCTCTTGGGAGTTCCAGTAGAGTTCCATGCCCGACTGGCCAGGGAGGTGACCCACATGGCACAGCAGACCTCTCCTGCCTTGCCCGCTGCTCCCCTCAGCAGTGTATTTCAGTAGATCCGCCTGTTCTCTTCCCCACTCTGTCTCTGGTGAATCCTCTCACCCCCATAACTGTGGCCTGTACCCCAGCTCTTGTATGCATAAAGAGTCTAAAAAATTTTAACAAAAAATATTGTGGTGAAATATTCATCACATAAAAACTTATCATCTTAGTCTTTTTATGTGCATAATTGAGTGGCACTTAGCACATTCACACTGTTGTGCAGCCCCACACACACTCCATCCCCAGAGCTCTTACCTTGAAAAACTGAAACACTGTCCCCAGCAAACACCAACTGCCCCTTCTGCCTCTTCCCTCTGTGTCTGGCAACCACCCATCTACTTTCTGTCATTGTGAATTTGACTATTCTAGGTGCCTGTTGTGAGTGGAATCATGGCAGGATTTGGGTGAATCTGGCTTATTTCACTCAGCATATGCCCTCTAGATGCATCTACTGCGTAACGTCTATCAGAATCTCCTTTCTTTTTTTTTTTTTCAGATTTATTTATTTATGCATACAAGAACTGGGGTACAGGCCAGAGGTACAGAGGGTGAGAGGATCCACCAGAGACAGAGTGGGGAAGAGAACAGCAGAAGTGTATTTCAGCAGAAATACACTGCTGAGGGGAGCAGTGGGCGAGACAGAAGAGGTCTACTGCACCATGTGGGTAGTTCCCTGGCTGGCCTGAGGATTGAACTCGTGCTGCAGAGGCTGCAGATAACTTCATAGTGCTGCGTCTTAACCCCTTGCGCCACCAGGGAGGCCCAGAATCTCCTTTCTTTTTAAGGCTGAATAATATTCCATGTACATATATACTGCATTTTGTTTATCCATTTATGTATTAATTATACCTACATTTCTACACTTGGGTTACTTCCACCTTTTTTTGGCTATTACAGATAATGAATATGAATGTGCAAATATCTGAGTCCCTGCTTTCATTTCTTTTGGGTGTATACCCAGATGTGGAATTGCTGGGTCATAGGTGATTCTGTATTAATTTTTTTGAGAAACAGACATACTATTCCAGGCTAGCATTTTACACACATTAATTCATTTCATGCTCACGACATTTCTAGGAGGGAGGATGGTTATTATTCCTTTCTCAACAGATGAGAAAATGAGGCAGACAGTTAACTTGCCCAATTTCATAGCACCAACCAGTGGCAGAACTGGGATTCACACTCATTTAGATTCCAAAATCCATACTTTTGAGCATGTGCCGAATCTGCGCACCCTACTCCAGGTGGATGAAGGACCTGCTTTGGGTTGGGGAAGAGGCATTCTTTTTTGTAGGTGGTCACCAGGTTAGGTGTGTCCAACATTACCCTGGCCCTTCACAGATTTGACTTTTCAGTGTTGAGCCTGTGACATGCTTTTGGTTATATGCTAGGGGCAGATGCTGAATATTCTCATAATTAGGTTGGGTCATTAACAAAATCATTGATTCAACTCTCCAAAACAGCTTGGTTGCTGTGCATCAGTTCAGAGGTTCAATTATGACTTACCATGGGAATTTGGAATCGATCTCTTTGATTTTGTAACCTAGCATATCTTTTAATGGTTCCAGCGTTAAAGAGTTGGTTCATAATTGATTCAGCCCTGCAGAAATAATCTACTCCAAAAGAGCCTACTCTTTCTCACAATTAATCTAACAGCTGATAAGACTTCTGGTAAATGATGGGTTAAAAACTCACACTCAGATCCACCACTGTGTTAACAGACACAAAATGTTCTTTGCAGAGCCTCCCTGGGGGCTCAAGGGGTTAAGTCTCAGCACTATGTAGTTATCCACAACCACTGTAGCACAAGTTCGATCCCCTGACAGGGAGAGATGGCACACATGGCACAGATCTCTCCTATCTTGCCTGCTGCTCCCCTCAGCAGTGCATTTCAATTGTTCTGTTCTGTTCCCACTCTGCCTCTGGTGACTCCTCTTACTTTCCCACCCCCCACACCTCTGTCCTGTACTCTAGTTCTTTTATGCATAAATAAATCAATCTTTAAAAAAACCCCAAAACTTTCTTTGCATAGAAGCCCCTAAAGTTCCTGGTGGAGAAGCACCTTCTCTGCTCCAAACACACAGAAGTGACAGATAAAATTTTGAACTAGGAAACTCAGAATATGTAGATACATTCAAAGATAAGAGGAATACTTGAAGATAGAAAAAAGATCAAGCTAGAGAGAACAGAAATAGAGAGAGGATTGCAACCTGGGGCCAGAAGTCAGTAGAAATAGCTGGGGAATTAAATCCTATGGGATGAAGAGAGCTGCAAATGTTCCACGCAGGCCTCACTGTTGGAGGTGAGAGGCAGAATAGGTCATGAAAGGAAATTGGAAAAAATAAACAACTATTACTGATCACCACCTGGTGAGATGGGATTTCATAAGCTGCAAGAGGAGGGAGGGCGGAAGACAAAGATGAACCTCACAAACAAGTCACCCATTGACATACTAACTGATTCTGCCTTACTCTAAAACCACCACATGGCAGGAAAGCCCCAAAATATCCTTATAAGATTGCGGTTGGGCCAGGGGTCAGGTGGGAGCAACATAAAACTAGATAGGGAGGGGGAGTCCAGAGTGAGTGAGAAAATTATAAAAACAGGGCCCACCTGGTGGTGCAGGGGTTAAAGTCTCAGCGCATCAAGCTATTGCCAGCCTCTGAGGCCTGGGCCTGAGTTTGACCCCCAGCAGGGAGCTGACCCACATAGCCAGCAAACCTCTGTTTCGCCCTCAAATCTTTATCAACTTGAATGTAAAACACTTTAAGAAAGCTGCTCCTGGAGCCTCCCTGGTGGTGCAAGGGGTTAAAATGCAACCTATGAAGCTGTCTATAGCCATTGCAGCATGAGTTCAATCACTGGCTGGGAGCTACCCACGTGGCACAGCAGACCTCTCCTGACTCACCCGCTGCTCCCCTCAGCAATGTATCTCAGTCAGTCTGCCTGTTCTGTTCCCCACTCTGTTTCTGGTGAATCCTCTCACCACCCCGGCATCTCTGGCCTGTACCCCAGTTCTTGTATGCCTAAATAAATCTTTTTTAAAAATAAGAAAGCTGCGCCTTTGAATGCTGCTTTTCATTTGCATTTACTTTTTCAAACTATCAGAAACATTTTCCCAGAATGTCCCACACTTGACTTGGTAAAAAGATTTTCACAGATGAAGGATACCCTGTTCTTTTAGATGAATATTTGGGTTATTAGCAATTCTACCCTACTTGAATACTCCAGAAGAAAATCACGCCCTAAATACAAAAATTGTATTTTCAACATTTTCTTCTTTTTCTTCCAAATTGAGATCTCTGATATGAGAACACCTGCAAGTATCTACATTCATTGCATATCAAAGATTTTGTTATTCTATAGAGCTTCCATTTCTCTGATCCTCATAAGAGAAATACATAGAGGATAGCACAGCTTGATTAGAGGGTGTAGGGGGCAGGAGGACATGGAGCAGGTTTCTATACGATTCTATGCAGATGGGGTAAGGAGAAGTCCTGGAGCCCTCAGTGGCTTTTCAGGCTTTTATTGGGATTTACCAGGTACACGGCAGGCAGGGGTGCTGGGGGTCCGGGAGGCTGGAAGGCCTCCCAGCCCCCAGCAAGTCTTCACTCTATCTGGGCTCTCTGGAATTCTCTGGCAGTCTCTGCTTCTCTTTTGCTTCTTTTTTCCCCTCTCGTTCTCTCTGCTTCTCTTGTGGTTCTTCTATTTGTTCTGCTTCTTCTCCTCTGCTTCTGCTGGCTTCCCCATGACGCTGCCCTTATAAGCCCAGTCTTAGCCCAGGTGTACCCACTTACGCATGCCCACACCCTACTCCAGGTGTCTGCCATCAGGCATGCATTCAGGACCACAAGGATCTATCATCAGTCCTAATGGTGGGAGGGCAGAAAAGCCTTATACTTTTTACCTTACCGTACGGAAGGTTTAACCAAAGTTCAGTATGAAATAATTTGCTCTTATTGTTCTTGAAACCTCATGGTACCCAGGGTACAGCTTCATGCTGTTAAAAACAAGACAACAGGCCTAAAATGGAGTCACTTATACTAAGCTCCATGTTGCCAAATGAAGATTTAGTCACTGCTCTCCCAGAAGTGGTTTCTTATTTTTTTTTAAAAGATTTATTTATTTACACAAGAGCTGGGGTACAGGCCAGAGGCGCGGGAGGGTGAGAGGATTCACCAGAGACAGAGTGAGGAGCAGAACAGGCAGATGGACTGAAAACACTGCTGAGAGGAGCAGTGGGTGAGACAAGAGAGGTCTGCTGTGCCATGTGGGTATCTCCTTGGCTGGCTGGGAATCGAACCCATGCTGCAGAGGCTGAGGACAGCTTCACAGCACTGTGCTCAACCTGCTGTGCCACCGGGGAGGCCCCAGAAGTGGATTCTTAAATGAGTCAATCAGTCATCACCTGATCAGCACTAGTTAATTAATCCACCCAGCAGGCCCTTGTCATTTCTTAAAGGAAAGGAATCTTGCAATAACCAACCCATAAAGCTAAGGCTGGCAAGATGAACCTAATATACCTTATCATTTCAGAGAACAAAAAAGTATTAAAGAATTCTCTTAAAGTGCTCAAGAACCATCTTAAAAAGGCTTCCATAGGTCAAGCATGGGAGAGTTTGAGCATCAAAATAACTGCAATGAATTTGAAACACATTATATAATGTAAATATATGAACTCATAATGGCACTAAAAAAGCAAGTAAGCAAGGAACTAAATAAACAAAAACCTCTTAGGTCACTTCTGGAGTATCCTAGGGAGCAGACTATTTAGAAAATTAAATCCAGGAACAAATCACACATTCATCATTTTCCTAAACAAATAGTACCTTGGGGCGGTCCATTAGTTGATGAGCAGAACTTTCTTTTATGGGAATAATTCAATTTACCTCTAAAGAATTATGGATTTAGATTCTATCATTAACTTGCAACCCCTAATGAACTAGTGGATCAGGTAATGATCATTTGTTAAAATCACAAAGAGAAATGCAGACACTATGTACCTTCTGAGATCGATCAACATAAACCTATGAAGTAGTTGCTAAAAATGTTAACTGGATGGAATTAAACCTCGTTTATCAGTTTATTTTTTTTTTAAAGATTCATTTATTTTTATACAAGAACCGGGGTACAGGCCAGATGCGCAGGAGGGTGAGAGGATTCACCAGAGACAGAGCGGGGAGCAGAACAGGCAGACTGATGAAATACACAGCTGAGGGGAGCAGCGTGCGAGACAGGAGAGGTCTGCCGCACCATGTGGGACCCTCACTGGCCAGCCGGGATCGAACCTGCGCTGCAGAGGCTGCGGACAGTTTCACAGTGCAGTGCTCAACCGCCTGCGCCACCAGGGAGGCCCTTGTTTATCAGTTTATAGGAAACACATGGGGCAGAACAACATGTAAAATATCACCTCAGGCAAACTGTGACGAAGAAGGGAGAATGGTTCAGAGACCAACCAAGTCGTCTGGGACCAGCATTCCGGCATCGCACATCCTGCAGCGCTGCCTCTGTGCCCTACAGAAAAGTTAAAGGAGACAAAGCCAAGGTGAAGGGCAAACAAGAGAGACCGCAAGGTTATCTGATCAACCTGTTCCTGCTCCACCAAAGCCAGATACCAAGCCTAAAAAGGCCCCTGTAAAGAAGGTACCTGAAGGGAAGGGTAAAGCTGAGGCTGGCAATGGGGATGACCTTACAGAAAATGGAGATCCTAAACAGACCAGAACGGAAAGCACAAGGTATTGGAGATGCCAAGTGAAGTGTGTACATTTTCAGTAACTGCATTGCTGGTGACTGTCCAGTTTGAAATACTGTTTCTGGTTAAAGTTTTATGAAAATGCAGATTTTTTTAAAGCTACATTGTTAGCACATAGAACACTTCATTGTGTTTTGGGCAAGGGGATAGGTCACTAACTGGTCTCTGAATCTGGATTGATGTGGGGGAAAACACCTTTCCTTTCTAGTTCTGAGAGACTTTCTCTTGGTTCCCAGTTAGAATTCCTTTATTTTGACACAAATGAGCCTTGGCAAAGACATCTTTTGGTGATGGAAAAACTAAAATTATTTTTTGAATCCTCTTCTCCCTTTCTGCCCTCAGCATAGACTTGATTCCTTTAAGCCCGGGGAGACCTGTTCAGTACCGACTTCAAAAGAGCAATTACCAGGCCTCCCTGGTGGCGCAAGGGGTTAAGCACTGCACTATGAAGCTATCCGCAGCCTCTGCAGCACAAGTTCGATCCCTGGCCGGCCAGGGAGCTACCCACATGGTGCAGCAGACCTCTCCTGTCTCGCCTGCTGCTCCCCTCAGCAGTGTATTTCAGTCAGCCTGTTCTGTTCCCTACTCTGTGTCTGGTGAATCCTCTCACCCCCCGCATCTCTGACCTGTACCCCAGTTCTTGTATGCATAAATAAATAAATCTTAAAAAAAAAAAGAGCAATTGCCAGTATGTCACTCTGGACTCATCAGTGTTGCTACTACCATGGCACACCTCAGAGGAGGAGTGCTTCCTTTTCTAGGCTGTGGACCTTTCGGGTAAGTTTGCCACTTTCATTTCATTTCTGGAGAGTCAGGGTTGGGCTTGTATAAGTTGTTAAGCAACATGCTAAATGTGGAATGTCAACTCTTACTCTAAACTTCCCCTGTTCGGAGCATGAAATGAAGCTTTCACTGGGTTTCAAGGTGGCTGATTTTGGCAGTCCATTGAAGAGGGGGGTTTGAAAGTTGTATATTGTAAACAATTGTCTGCCCATATCCTGCCTGAAATATCATGATTGTTTAGGGAAATTATCTTTAATAAAGCTGCATAGAGTTTAGGGGAAAAAATCACCCCAGCTAATCAAAGTCTGAATTTTGGGAAATGCTACAGGACAAAAGCCCTAGAAATATATCAAAAGAAATGAGTGTGTTAGAGGAACTTATAGATTGAAAAAAAAAAAAAGACTTAAGTGACCTATCAATTAAGTGCAAATTATAGAGCATATTTGAATCCTGACTCAATTTATTAAAAACGAATCAAGTAGGGAAATCTGATTGATTTTTTATAATATCAAGGAAATATTTGAAAATGCAATGACGTCACTATGTTTAAAAGGTTTCCAAAATCTTTTGAAATGTGCACTAACACATTTACAGCTAAAATGATACTGAGATTTACTTCAAAATAACAGGGGAATGTACTGGTGGTGCTGGTGTGGCGGGCTACTGATGACACTGGGTGACTGCTCAAGCAGGTTGACAGGTACGAGGGGTCCATTTGGAGACCACTGAGAATGCAGCTGCAATTTTCTTGGAGGGAGATGATGGCAGCTGCTGTAATGATGGCTGCAGGAATGAGTTTTCGTTCCGAACCCCTCCATGTCAAAGGTAAGTTCGGTTATTTTGTCGTCACTTTCTCTAGGCCAGAAGGCAGGCTATCCCCAGGGGCTGGTGAGGGGGACAGCCTGCCACATGGGCAGGACCTGCAGCTCCCCTGGGCCCAGAAGTTGGACATCAGTGAGGTGTGGGGGCTACATGGGGTTTCACAGATAAGAGGAGAGGACTCATTCCCAAGAAGCAGCCCTTCCTGTGGTCTTGTTTGAGTTACACTGCATGTTAGGAAAAGTGCCAGTTTGAAGCAATGTATTTCAGAAGATCTGCCTGTTCTGCTTCCCACTAACGTCTCTGGTGAATCCTCTCACCCGCTCCACCTCTGGCCTGTACCCTCTTGAATACCAGCCACTCCAGAAAGACCTCTCCTGTTGGACCTCTTCAGCTAGCCCTCTCAAACTCAACTCCTCCACATACTGCAGGCTCTGCTGGTTTAAGGCAGAGTTATAGACAGAATTATAGGCTGACAAAGGGCATCATTGCTCTTCCAGAGTTTTCTTGGCAGTACTGACCACCTTCCTGTTTACCATCCCTCTCTTCTGGCAATGTGCCTCTCTACTCTTTTCATGCTTTCGAGCCCTTTTTAATTCCTAACACTCCACATGGGCGCTGCTTTTAATTTGCCTGGTGTCTTACCCCACAGACATAAATCTCCATTCCATTGCTTAGAGTCAGCTACCTTTTTCTATAAAAGGTCAGACAGCAAATACATTTTTTTTAAAGTTTTTTTTTTAAGATTTATTTATTTATTTATACAAGCACTGGGTGCAGTCAGAAGCGTGGGAGGGTGAGAGAATTCACCAGAGCCAGAGTGGGGAACAGAACAGGCAGACTGACGAAATACACTGATGAGGGGAGCAGGAGGCATGGCAGGAGAGGTCTCTCGCGCCATGTGGGACCCTTGCCGGCGGCTGGGGATTGAACTGGCGCTGCAGAGGCTGTGGGCAGCTTCGCAGCACAGTGCTCAACTGCTGCGCCACCAGGGAAGGCCCCAGCAAATATATTTTTATGGTTCACATTTGCTGTCTAGCAGGAAAGCAGTCACTGACAACATTAAATATGTGGCTAAGTTCCAATGAAACTATTGGCATTGAACTTCACATCAGAAAACTTTCTTGCAACTATGTAAATCAAATATAGTATATTACACTCTAAAGTCTGATGCTCAGAACATAGTACTCTAGGAATAATTTTTAATGAATGTACAATGGAGTGAGATCATTACTTTTCAACCTCTGGGTATTGATCTTTCTTGGGATCATCTAAGATTCTACTTCAGGAGGGCCTCCCTGGTGGCCTAGGGGTTAAGTCTCAGCACTCTCACCTTATACGGCATGAGTTAGATCCCTGGCCAGGGAGCTGACCCACATTGCACAGCAGACCTCTCCTGTCCCACCCGCTGCTCCCCTCAGCAATGTATTTCAGTAGATCTGCCTGTTCTTCTCCCCACTATCTCTGGTGAATCCTCTCACCCCCTGCACCTCTGGCCTGTACCCCAGTTCTTCTATGCATAAATAAATCTTTAAAAAAAAAAAAGACAACTTTATATCAGGAAAAGACCACAACTTCATTTTACTTCCTGTATTGGTGTGAGATTTCCAGTCTTGTACTCTTGAAAAAAGTCTTGGGAGAGCCATATGCCAGGGCCCCTGAGCATCCCTGCTTCTTCCCGCTGGGCATGTCAAGAATGCAAGCTCTTTTCTGTTGTTTGCCTGGATCATTTCTCAGGGTTGTGATATAGTAAGCAAATACTGGGGCTGTTTCTCCCCAGGGTAGAGTCCTTGCTTCTCATTCACACTGAAAGTAATGGTTCCCTGAAGATTAGATTTGCTTTCCTATAATGCAGCCTAGTATTTTAGAATCCTTCTAAGCCCACCTGTATGTATCACCTCCTGTGACTTGTGGGGAACCAATGGCAGTGGCTATTGCTTTTGCAATGAGTAATAAAGTTCTTTGTCTATGATCCAGGAGTCCCGTATCATCTGCCAGTGTACATGAAATAGGCTAGTATATGTTTGTACGCAGGGTAGAAACCCAAACTCTTCTAGGCCTCCCTGGTGGCGCAAGGGGTTAAGATGCAACCTATGAAGCTGTCCGCAGCCACTGCAGCATGAGTTCGATCCTGCCGGCCATGGAGCAACCCACATGGCACAGCAGACCTCTCCTGGCTCGCCCGCTGCTCCCCTCAGCAGTGTACTTCAATATGCCTGTTCTGTTCCCCACTGTCTCTGGTGAATCCTCTCATCCCCCACATACCTCTGGCCTGTACCCCAGCTCTTGTATGCATAAATAAATCTTTAAAAAAACAAACCCAGGGCCTCCCCAGTGGCGCAGCGGTTGAGCGCTGGGTTGCGAAGCTGCCCGCAGCCTCTGTAGCACCGGTTCTATCCCCGGCTGCTCCCGGCCACCGGAGGAGGGTCCCACATGGCGCGCAGACCTCTCCTGCCGCCCGCTGCTCCCCTCAGCAGTGTACTTCGGTCCTTCTGCCTGCTGTACTCCCTGCTCTGGCTCTGGTGAATTCTCTCACCCTCCCGCGCTTCTGACTGTACCCACCCAGTACTTGTATAAAATAAAATAAATAAATCTTTAAAAACAACAAAAAAAAAAACCCAAACAAACCCTTCTGTCTGGATACACGTGTAATCTGAAGCTATAATTTTGATTGTGCAAACTCCTGCATGGATGCATTAATCAAACATTTATTGGGGGCCTACATACCATTATGTGCCAGGTGCTGTGCTTGATATAGGAGATGCAGAAATGAGTATGATGTCTTTTGTAGGAGCACATCCTCCAGCAGGAAATAGCCAGCCTTGATTCTTTTCACACCCCAATCCAGTTCATTAGCATATCCTTCAGACTTCAAAATACAACCTTTGTTGTATCACACCTCACCACCTCTACTGTGATCTCTATTTTTCCTCTGAATCACTGCAATAACTTCCTAACTGGTCCCCCTACTTCTGTCCTAGCTCTACTTTAGAGCACTACAATCTCTAGGGGAGTTGAAGATACATTGATATCCAGACCTCCCTCTCAAATGAAATGAGTATTTCTGGAGTCGGGGCCCTGGCACTGGTAATTTTAAGAGCTCCCCATGTCATTTCACTGTGTAGTGTAGAGTCAGGGCCACTGCTATTAACAGAAGATACTGAAGGATTTTGTGCAAATGGTGCCATGGCCCAATGCATGGCCACTTAGTCTGTCTGTATAGCTTCATAACCTGTATAGCTGTGTGGTGGTCTTAGTCAGCTACTTCAGGTGACTGGCAGTGCTGAAGATACACTGGAGGATGTGAGGTCAGGAATAGAGTGACCACTAACATGGCTACAAGTAATGTGAACAAGAGCCGATTAAAAGCCCAAAATGAGGTAGTGACAGTGGGAAAAGAATGAGCAGAGAGAATGAACTAGAATACCGGGGAGGTAAAACTAGTAGTGCTCAAATGACCATTGGTGAAGAATGAGAGTGGCCTCTAGCCTCCCTGTCAAAGCTATGGTGAACTAGAAAAGGTTACAGGGTGAAAACAATTCAGTTTTAGGTAACACCATTGTAAATACACACAAGGTAGTTTTAGATCATTGGTTCTGAAACTTCAGGAAGAGCTAGGTGAGAAGTCAAAGCTGAAGGTGGGGAGTGGTGGTGGTAAAGCTATACTCAAAGATCTGAAACTATATAGAAGGGAAAACAATAAAAAACTTTCAATGATCTAATCTCATCAAAATACATATTTTTATAAAACTGTAGGTACATACTGCTTGTGCTCTGATTTTTCATTTAACATTATTTTTCAGGAAGAACTCAACTAAGTGCTGGAGCCATGGGTTCCATCCTTATTTTGTCACTCTATGACTATGACCTCAAACAAGACACTTCAGTATCATGGGCATTATGTTCCCCATCCATGTGGAGGACTCAATGTTGTTTTACAAGCTTACACACATATTTATACACATCACTATAGTGCACATGCTTACACTATATGGCTAGTGTTCCAAGGGGCTTTTATAGTAAAATATAGAGCCACAAGGAGAGTAACAGAAATAGAGGACTAAAAGTACATTTACAGGTACATGCAAGTGAACTGGTACCAGAAGTTACAGTGAATGAAACTTAACAGCTTTACAGTTTTGAAGACCAAGTAGAACTTTTGCAAGAAAATTTTTAGATTTGCATGAAACATGTTCAGAATTAAAATTTAGAAGTTATCAAGAAACCAGCATCAGGAATGATGGGAAAGGAGCGTAATTAGCTTATACAGTAAATTATCAAGACTTGTAATAGTTAACATGCACATAGTAGGTATCATACATTTAGTTGCTCTCTTAACAGCTCTCTACTTAATCCTCTTACTAGATTAATTGACAAGCTCCCTTCCTCTAAAATTTACTGAAGATTCACATCTTGTGATGTTTTACTGCTTTCTAGGGCACATTAACTTCTCTCCAATTTAGTCGTTTGCTTCTAAAATAGTTTGTCCCAGCATGTGTAATTTCCCATTATATCAATATACAGATATCACATAAATGAGTGCAAAGAGTTGTCTTTATGAAAACCAAGTTGAATAGTTGGAAAGACTTAAAGGCTATTTGCTAATGACACCCTGGTAGCAATGAGCATGCCTAGTACCCAGAGCTTGGTTTCTAAGTAATTGTCTATTAAAGAGCTAGGGATTCCTGGAGAAATGGCTCATTCCATTTCTGGGGTATTGAAAGTGCAAGGTGAACCTGAGATATCATTTGTCGAAGACAATTAAGTGCCCAAAGACCAGAGAAGGAATGTCAAAGGACATGAACCACTTGAAAGGTTTCAACTGGTCAAATCTGGGGACAATTTGAGCATTAGAAAACAATTTAAACACATTGAATTATTTGCAATCACTACCCAGTTCTTACTCTGAAAATAGGCAATTAAAGGAAAAGAACTGAGCCCGTTTCATTTCCAGTTGATGAGGGAAAGCTCTTCCTTAAAAGAATGGCTGTTTATCAGTTTCGAAAAGTAGAATTAGAAAGTCTTAATTTTGCAAATCTTGATGAAATGATTCAGGGAAGGATCATTATTGAAACCTTCAGTGACTGTTGAATATCCATACGCTGTCAAAGATTAGACCACAGATTATATTATCCATAACAGAAAAAAAATCTTTACAGTGGGAAGATATGGTGGTTACCACTTCAATCAAGAGATCAAACTTTACATCACTTATGGGTCTATCAGATTATCAATGAGAATTTAGATATGATGTAATAGGAAAAACATCTGTGAGGTGTTAATGTTAAAAGATGTTTAACCTGAATCCAATCAAGACTTTGGTGCTAACTGCCAATTTATATAAACCACAGGAGATACAGGAACAACATAAACCACATACAGAGAGTTAAATCCTGGGTATAAGACAACCTACAATTGATCTATTAAAAGAAATATCCTGGAAAAAAGTCAAAGATGGGAGACTGTTCCAGAGATGAAACAGATGTAACAATCTAATGAGATGTGATTTAACTGGATAAACAGGAAAATTTAAACATGGACTAAGGTTTAGAAATTACTGTTCATTTTTTGAGTAATGGGGTTATGTAAAATATTGGGGTTATGTAAAAGACTGTCTTTTTTGGTGATGCATGCTTCAATATTTGTGGATGATATGTCAAGTAAGTTACTTTTCAATTTTTCTGTAAAATTACACAGCAAAATGTTAACTTTTAAATCAAGGTGATATACAGTTGATTTTCTGCCAATTACCTTGAATCAGACAACTGTAAAAGCGGGGGGGGCGAAATAAACAAAGATCTAGGATTCTCCACTATTTTTCTATTATTTTATAAGGGCATTAGCTGCCTCGGTCTATTAGTGGAAGACTTTATAAATGCATTATTTACATAAAACACACAAAGGCAGGAAATACAAATAAACGCAAAGAAAGGCCTATGGACTCTACAACACACATTCATTATAAGAGAAAAATGTGTAAGGTAGGAAGTGGCATAAAAATTGCATCTTAAATACAATGTTTTTTTTTTTTTAAACATAACTATGGCATAAGCATAATCTGGGTATTATGCAATTTGGAGATGATATGCACTTTGTGAGGGATGACTCCATGACATCAAGGCTAGTTAATGTGGGAAAGCAACAACTTCTGGACGAAAACACTCAAATTAAACCTTGAACATGCTAGCAACCCAAGCCTTTCCTTCTACACCAGTTTGGAGATGTTTTTATAAATAGTAATGTCCAAATGAAATTGCATGGTCATTATAGGTTTAAATTGTTATTTATGGCACTACAATCCCCATTTTTTCCTTTATCTTGTTCAGGAAAACTTCCTGTACAAAGATACCTCATGATTCCTTTAGGAATGTTTTCATTTTTAAGAACTGGGAATTCTGATTCATTTTCAAGTTGTTTCTATTACCCAGTAAATGACCAGTATTAAATATTTCTTTGCATGTATGCACAAAAAATATTTGAAATTCTTTCAACTTTACTCATTATCAGTTAATTCTACCTTATTACTCAATTCTACTTAATTCAACCAATAGATATAGCTCACCTACTATATGCAAGGCACCAAAGAAACAAGAGTGAGATAAAATCTCAGCTCTCAGAATATGACCTTATATTCTGATAATGGGACACTATGGATATTAACACTTTTTCCCATGAATTCTATTTGCATTTCTGCCAGTGCTCCTTTTATGTTGTTCAGGACCCACAAATTCAATTATTTTATTGTTTAATGATTTAGCACATCAATGAGTTTCTGAATCAGTATTTTTCCCAATGAAATTTTTTCAATTTTTTCCTGATATTCTAAGAATCGCTACCTTATTATATGAAAGAATACTAATTCCAATTAGCACTTTAAAATGTTTTCATGAACAGGCTGAATTTTTTAAATTAGTCACTCTTACTTTGTTACTTTTTTAATTAGTCACTCAGTAACATTTCATGTTACAACAGTTAACTATGTATTCTTTTCTCCACTATTGTCTTTACCTTGATTTTATATCCTTGACCTACTTTCTATTAATCTGTATCACATTATTTATAAAGCTGGTCTCATTACTTGTCTTGGGATATGGGGTTGCATTTGGCTACCCATTTTAGGTTTCTTATGCTTATTCCGTGAGTTAAAATCATGTCTTTTGTAATCTTTCCTCATGCTTTTTGTTGCTTACATCACTGTTGATAATCAGCACTCTAATAAGTCTTGAAAGTCCCCAATTAGGAACTTGGGCTCTCAGCACAGTAGGCACTCAAGAAGTAGTGTTTCAATGGAAGAAATGGACTTTTTATAGCAAAATAGTCATAGGAAACCTTAAGTTATGAAATTAAGTAGTCAGGTAAAAAAATGGAAACTGTACTATATATTTATCTTCCTTCAGAATGACCTCAGATGTCAGAAACTAGTGAAACTTAGGCCAGTATGTTTTAAATGTTAATTTAAGCTGGAGGGTTTTATTTTTGTAGTTAATGAAATGTATATACTTGTCTAAGGGCTAAATATACAACACTAGTTATTTATCTTAACAGATTATTTTCCATTAAGTTTCTCTTCCTTTAACATTTCACTATTTAAAAGAACATGTAAATTAAATAGTGGTCACACAGAAACCATTAAGGTAATTTCAACGTTTGTTCTTTTTGAAAATCTGCTGGCTCCCCGTGATAGTATGGCATTAATGGAAAAAAGAAGCTAAAAAGGGAAGGGAAACCTCTACATACTTAAGGCTTCAAAGATGGGAAGAAATAAAGACGTAAATGCAGTCTTATTTCAATAATCCCAGGGTAGCTCTCTATTGTGAAATCTCTACTTGATCGAAGTTTTCCCAAGTTAGTCATAAGGCCTCATTAAGAAGTATTTGAAATAACAGTAAGAGTTGATGAGTTACAAGCTTTTGAGTACTCTTACTTTCATAGGGTTTCTTGAATGAATTAAACTGATATCAAGTAAAGGTTAAGTGAATTAACTTTCCTTAAAGTTTACATTAAGTTTAAATAGGTTATGTCCACATTTCTAATTCTGATACTTCCGCTGAGTAATATCTAACACATATTGCACTTATTTTGGATTTCTTTGAATTTTTTAACAGAGTACAAAATAAAATGTAAATTACTGTTATAAAATTGAAATGAAGTCTCCCATATTGGTTAATTACGATTTTTGGCACCTGTATGAACACGCTGATGCTGAATAAGGTTTGTACTCTGGGTGAAGGTTTTACCACAAATACGGCATGCATAGGGCTTCTCTCCTGTGTGAATTCTCTGGTGTTGAATAAGGCATGTTCTCTGGCTAAAATCTTTATCACATTCATTACATTTATAGGGTCTTTCTCCAGTATGAGTTCTCTGATGTTGATTAAGTGATGAAGAATAAATAAAAGCTTTGCCACATTCATTACATTTATAGGGTTTCTCTCCAGTATGAATCCTTTGATGTTGAGTAAGATTTGCACCCTGTCTATATGCTTTCCCACATATATTACACTTAAAGGGCTTTTCTCCATTATGAATCCTCTGATGCTGAGTAAGGTGTACACTCTGGCTGAATGCTTTCCCACACACACTGCATTTATATGGTTTCTCTCCAGTATGTGTTCTATGATGTTGAGTAAGGTTTGCACTCTGGCTGAAGGCCTTCCCACATATATTACATATATAAGATTTCTCTCCAGTGTGAGTCGTCTGATGTTGAATAAGAGTTGAGGAATGAGCAAAGGCTTTTCCACATTCATTACACTTATAACACTTCTCTCCAGAATGAATTCTCTGATGTCGGATAAGGTAAGTACTCTGACTAAACACTTTCCAGCACTCATTGCATTTATATGGTTTCTTTCCAGTATGTATTTTTTGATGTTGAAGAAGGTGTGTACTCTGACTGAAGGTTTTCCCACATTCATTGCATATGTAAGGTTTCTCTCCAGTATGAACTCTCTGGTGATTAATCAGTGATGAACTGTGGCTAAAGGTTTTGCCACATTCCAAGCATCTATATGGTTTTTCTCCAGTATGTGTTCTTTGATGTATAGTAAGGTGTGCACGTTGACTAAAATCTTTCCCACAGTCATCACATTTATAGGGTTTCTCTCCTGTATGAATTCTCTGATGTATAGTAAGGTGTGCACGCTGGCTGAAGGCTTTACCACACTGGTGACATTCATAAGGTTTTTCTCCAGTATGCATTCTCTGATGTGCAATAAGGGATGAGATGTGCCTAAATTCTTTCCCACATTCTTCACACTCATAAGACTTCTCTTTGGCATGGGTACTTTGGTGTTTCACATAGGATGGGTTTTTCCTAAACTTCTTCCCACACACATTACATTTATAAGGCTTCTCTCCAGGCTGTATTTTCCTATGTACAATACCATAAGAGACATGATTGAAGGGTGTCCTGTCTTCATTATACATATATGTTTTATTATCTGATTGGGTACCAAATTGTATAAGTAGGTCTGAATGCTTTTCAAAATTACTTCTATAAATATCATATTTACTAAGACATTCTTCTGTTGGATCATCTTCTTGTGAAAAGTCTGACTTCAAACTCAAATCTCTTTCATTCAAGGGAATTTTCCCAAACGGATCTGTTGCTTGCGTTTCTAGTCTATTATCGTAGTCATATGGTTCTTCTAATTTGATGGTCTGGGTTCCAGTCTTTATGAATTTAGAAGTATTCTCTACTGGAGTACACTCTTGGGCTTTGGTTTCCCATTCTGAAACAGAAAGAATACTGAGTTTTCTTCTATTTGGAGAAAGGAAACTTAAAATAGAGACAAATAGTGAACACGAGTGCCTAAAAGGACTATGGCTATGACATCCTTATAACATGGTCCATAAAGATTGGGAAGGAAAAATAAATGGGTAGAAAAAATAGGAGACTACATTGGTGAAAAGGGGGAGGTCCTCACTATTGAATATGGGCACACAGTAAATAAAAAGGCTAGGTCATATGATAGAGCTGAAAGTAGTAAAAACAGTGGATAAGACTGTGCAGGATAACTTGAATGACTTCAGGGATTGATTTATATAATGGGTTCATAAAGTAGGTATGCTAACTCATGACTCCTTCCAAT
Organism: Talpa occidentalis; assembly: GCF_014898055.3. Classification (NCBI taxonomy): domain Eukaryota; kingdom Metazoa; phylum Chordata; class Mammalia; order Eulipotyphla; family Talpidae; genus Talpa; species Talpa occidentalis. The sequence goes on along the minus strand of NW_023605083.1, from coordinate 98,082,078 downwards.
CTACTCTGTACAGCCCTATACAATATTCCTAAAGCAATTTCTTGGAGTGCTTTCCAGGCTTAAATATCTCTAGTAAATCTCATAGAGCCTAAAGCAATGGTTCTCAAAGCACTGTCTCCCCAGATTCATGGCATCATCATCATTATCATGTGGGAATGTGGTAAATAATTGGGCCTCATACAGATGTATTTAATCAGAAACTTTGAGGGTGAGGGCTAAGCAATCTGTTTTTTTTTTTTTTAAGATTTATTTATTTATTCATTTATTCATTCATTTATACAAGCACTGGGTACAGTCAGAAGCGCGGGAGGGTGAGAGAATTCACCAGAGCCAGAGCGGGGAGCAGAGCAGGCAGAAGGACCGAAGTACACTGCTGAGGGGAGCAGCGGGCGGCAGGAGAGGTCTGCACGCCATGTGGGGGACCCTCCTCCGGTGGCCGGGGATCGAACCGGCGCTAAAGAGGCTGCGGGCGGCTTCGCAACCCAGCGCTCAACAGCTGCACCACCGGGGAGGCCCTAAGCAATCTGTTTTAGTAAGCCTTCCAGGTAGCTTTGCTGTACATCAAAGTTTGAATGGCTTAAATGTGAAAATAAAATAGTTCTACTTGGTACTCCCAAAATAATCTAGCCTTTTCTATTCTCTACTCTATCTTCTACCATACCTAATATTGAGCATAATTAAAAGTTTAAAGTTATCCCTTTAGCTTAAATCTACTTCCTCAAATCTTTATAGCTGACATGCCAATTCTGGACTCTAGGCCTTCTCTTAAAGAGGTAACTCCTGTACCTATGGAAAAAGATGTTAATGACCCAGCTCATTAGTTTTTCTCTTTCCTTAGAATCCTAAATTACAGATTAGATTGCATCATACAAAACTGCCTTTTTTGGGTAAGTCTATATGACAATATGTCAGCAGTTTTATATGGTTCAACCTGTTTAAATGTTGAGACTGTGACAGAACTTGGTCTCACATTATTGCACAAATCTGTGTTTCTTTTATTTCCAATTTAGCTGCAAACTTTGCTCGTGTTTCTTTTATATTTTCTTCAGAAAGTGGTGCAAGATTCTGGGGGGAGTAATAATGTGAGCTGAAAGAATTGCTAGGTCCAATATAAAGAATTATTAGAAGTTGTGAGATAGGAAATGGTCATTGAAGACCTCTATTATTACTTTATTTGTGAGTTATCAAAGTTTTCAGTTTCTGAAGTTTGAGTTTATTAGATATTCTAACCAAAGCAGGAAGACAGGAAGTGAGCAAGAGTTGAAGCTGACTGCCTGGGATAGCTCCTCAATCCTGCTGCTGTCCTTAAGCTTCCACTTTGAAGGTGCAAGGGGCTCAGGGCCCAGGAAACAAAGTCCAACCAAGATGGGAAGCTGACAGGAATCCCATGGACAAAGGATCACACTTTGTAATATATCAACAACAGGGAATGGGTAGGAACAGGGTAGGAGGAATGGGAGTGTATACTTTCCTGTACAAGTTTGACTTCTGTACCGTGTTAATGTTTTTACATATTTGAAAATGTAAAATTAAGAACAAGAATAAAACTGAACACAAATAGAATCAAACAAATATAACTGTACATTAAACTTAACCAAAAGGAAAGAATTCAAATAACTTTTGAATCCAGTATCCTATATATCCTTAGAGGAAAATATTCAAAGGAAAAAGAAGAAATTTTTTATTTAGTTTCCACACAGGAGTGAAACCAATCAGTATCTATAAATAACCAAAAACCATACACAGGCACAATATAGTAGCAATAAATCTTGAACTCAGTGCAAAGACTATACTGGTTACCAGAAGGAACAGAGGGGAGGGAGGCAGATGTAGTAGTTCCATGGGTGTTTTGGGAGAGGTTGAGTGTAACATGCACAAAAAGAACAAAAATATAACCCTAAAAATTAAAAAAGAAATTTTAAACTTGCCCTAACAGTTATTGATGGAGATATTGATAATTCTAAAGCTATTTCTTGTATATATGATAGAGCAAACAAGTAAATACACTGATATTATTGGCATCAGGTTACTCATTGTGTGGGAAAGGAAATACAAAATGGAATACCCTTGAGGTATTGGATTTGAATTAGTTACTAAAGTATGAACTCATGATTAAAAAAAACCCCACACACATATGTACATTATGTATGTATATTCAAATTTATATTTTCTAGCTCTATCTATGACTGGATCTAACAGATAAAGATCTAGATCCCTGATAAAGGGACACTTACAGCCCAGTTCCCCATGAAATTAAACCATGGTTTCTTACAGAAATTCCAAGTCTAAGGTAGATATAAAGCGAACTGAAAATACACCTTGTACAAGGAAGGAAGGAAATGCTTAAAGACTAGCTGTACATCACAAAAGGACACTGGACTTGGTTTGAAAGGGTCTCATTGCCTAAATTTGGAAGAAATGAGCATCAAAAGTAAAACTGGAAGTAATAAACTAATAACACTTTTAATTTTTAAAAATCCCAACAGTCCATAGTGATATATACACATAAAAGTGGATGGGAGGAGAGACAGCTGTTCATCACAGAAGAATGCTTTTAATCATTTAGAGGAGATGGTGGGATTAGAAAATCAACATTTACCATTTTGCAACCAGCAACATGATAAAGCATGGGTCATCAATGATGCTAAAAACCTTAAATAAAAGTCTATCAGGGAGGGCCTCCCCGGTGGCGCAGCGGTTGAGCGCTGGGTTGCGAAGCTGCCCGCAGCCTCTACAGCGCTGGTTCGATCCCCGGCTGCTCCCCGGCCACCGGAGGAGGGTCCCACATGGCGCGCAGACCTCTCCTGCCACCCACTGCTTCCCTCAGCGGTGTACTTCAGTCCTTCTGCCTGTTCTGCTCCCCGTTCTGGCTCTGGTGAATTCTCTCCCCCTCCCGCGCTAATGACTGTACCCAATGCTTGTATAAATAAATAAATCTTAAAAAAAAAAAAAAAAGTCTATCAGGGAGCAGAATAGTCACATAACCTCTAAGTAAAAAACCATAATTACTTATTAATCACAAAGAAAACAATGACTTTAAAATGGAGAGATAAAACAGATAGCACCTATACGAAACTGAGGTCACCAAAGATGAGACAAATTAAGTGTGTGTCTTTCTGAGGAGCCACAATGATAAGTATATACCTATGTTCTTAGCAAAAATGTTTAATCTGAATCTAATCATTAGGAAACAACTAGGTAAATATAGATGTGGGCCTGGATCCAGGCCTCCCTGGTGGGACACAGCGCTATCAAGCTACTTCCAGCCACTAAAGTATGGAGTTTGATCCCTGGTGAGAGAGCTACCTGTCTTGCCCACTGCTCCCCTCAGCAGTGTTATTTCAGTAGATCCACCTGTTCCGCTTCCTACTTTGTCTCTGGTGAATCCTCTCAACATCCCGTACCTCTGGCCTATACCCCAGAAGTTCTCATATGCATAAATAAATCAATCTTTGGGGAAAAACAAACAAACCAACAAACCCTGGATCCTTCAAGAAATATTAATTCATGGAAGATTTTTTTTAAAGATGTATTTTTATTTATTTATGCATATAAGAACTGGGGGCTAGGCCAGAGGTGCGGTGGGGTGAGAGGATTCACCAGAGACAGAGTGGGGAGCAGAGTGGGGAGCAGAACAGGCGGATCTATTGAAATACACTGCTAAAGGAAGCAGCGAGTTGGACAGGAGAGGTCTGCTGCGCCATGTGGGTTAGCTCCCTGGCTGGGGATTGAACTCAGGCCAGGAATTGAAGTCATGAACTCGGGTTATACTGGTGACAGGGCTGAGACTTAACCCTTGGGCCACTTGGGAGGCCCCCCACACTTAAGTTTTTAAATGCAAACAATCTCATGTGCCAGTTATTCTCTCACCTGGACTAGGGCCTTCTAAAATTTCTTTTATCACCATCCATGGTTCTTCCAATAGGGGAATCACAGTTGGCCTGTACACTGTAAGTCCTGTTCAGGAGGAATATAATGAAATAAATGGTTGTTCAAAGTTTATTACCTGACTTCTACTTATCTGTGAGGACAGATATTTATAGAAAAACAAAAGTTCAAGGACATAAATCTAGTAAGAGAATTAGGTGTTGTCCTTTTCAGAACAAGGATAAAAATTTCATGCCACCAAGAGGTTACGTGCATAAAGATCTTGAGGGAAGGAGATCAAAGGGGCAGTAGGGAATGGGCTAGCACAGCACCAGGTGGTAGCCCATGAAGCTGTATATCAGCTTTTAATGACAATGACATTTCATTTAGAAACTTTTCATTTGGTAAAATAAAAGTACAATATTTCTTTCCCTGAATAGCACTTATCTCAAAACCCCAATCTTAGCAACGTACTTGAGAGCCTCAACTCATTTTAACAACTGAGGAAAGAAAGACACTTTGATGGGCATACTAGAAGGAGTTGACAGAAATGATTCTTACCCAGTGAAACCATGTTCCAGTAGTTCTGTAGTGTCACGGTCTTGTACAATTCCTTTTGTACAGGACGCATTAGCTCCCAGTCCTCCTGGGTAATGTCCACAGCCACATCTTTGAAAGTCATTGATTCCTAAAACATAAAACATAACAACTTGGTTCAAGAACTAGTGGGAGGGAGATAGTGATGACACTGGGTACATGTAGTGGAGAGAAATCACAGAATCTTAAGCTAGTAGGAATCTAAAGGTTAATTATAATTACGCACAACCTTCACCCAATGGATGGTAAGCATACCTCAACAGTCCTAAAGGGAAGTTTGAAAATAAAGTAGAATCTATCATTTTCAGTCGTCACTAGTACAAGCACTGGTGGCTCCACCTGAAAGAAGGGTTTTAAACACAGATGACAGTTGAATGGTTTTGCCTAAAGAATAAATTCAGGGCCTCCCTGATGGCGCAAGGGGTTGGGACGCAACCTATGGAGCTATCCACAGCCACTGAAGCACGAGTTTGATCCCCGGCTAGGGAGCTACCCACAAGGCGCAGCAGACCTCTCCTGGCTCACCTGCTGCTCCCCTCAGCAGTGTGTTTCAGTCAATCTGCTTGTTCTATTCCCACTCTGTCTCTGATGAATCCTCTCACCCCCAACACCTCTGGCCTGTACCCCAGTTCTTGTATGCATAAATAAATAAATCTTAAAAAAAAAAAAAAAGAATTCAATGTGGGGCCTCCCTGGTATCCTAGGGGTTAAACCTCAGTGCTGTCACCACTGCAGCCTGAGTTCCATCCCTGGCCAGGGAAATAACCCAAGTGGTGCAGCATACCTCTCCTGTCTTGTCTGCTGCTCCCCTCAGCAGTGCATTTCAGTAGATCTACCTGTTCTGACCCCCACTGTCTCTGGTGAATCCTTCCCTACCCCATCTCACCTACAACCCAGTTCTTTTGTGCATAAATAAAAAATAAATCTTTAAAAAAAAGGAAAAGAATAAATTCATTGTTTTGATATTTTTGTGTGCTCCGTGATGAATTACAGATTCCTTCCTTTCTTTTGAAGATAAAACTGTCACAAATAACCATTGTATTGAGCTGCTGTACTTTTAGATATAGTTCACAATCTGGTAAGATTAGTTTTCCTCTCTACTCTCCTTTTGTGGGGGGGAAAAACCCTAATTATCCTTATATGTTTTTCAAATAAACTGTTAAGTTTGTTTAAAAAATTCCATTAGTATTTTGAAATAACATTCAATTTACAATTTAGGGGAAACATTCAGTTTTACAATATTTATGTTTTTTTTTTCCATGGCCTGTCAAATGATATAGGACATGGGAAGTGCTGCAAAATTTATACTCTTAGTCTTAGATATATTAAATGTTGGGAGGGGGCCTCCCTGGTGGTGCAAGGGGTTAAGAGACAGTACTATGAGGCTGTCTGTAGCCACTGTAGCACAAGTTCAATCCCCGTCCAGGGAGGTGACCACATGGCGCAGCAGACCTCTCCTGTCTTGCCTGCTGCTCCCCTCAGCAGTGTATTTTGGTCAATGCACCTGTTCTGTTCTCCATTCTGTCTCTGGTGAATCTTCTCACCCCCCACATCTCTAGCCTGTACCCCTGTTATTGTATACATAAATAAATCTTAAAAAAAAAAGTAAATGAGGGGGAGGGAGGACAATGACAAGATTATAGAGAGGAATCTTTTATTTCATTTCATCATCTATATAAGTATTAAGTGTGAATTTGTATATTTCTATGCTATTTTCTGTAACAAATTTTCTATTATTGTTTCTAGTAGTTTTTCCTTTGATTTTTCTTAGTTTCCTCAGGTAAATATTCATATTAATTATAAATTATAATTTTACTCTGGTCACCAAGTTTAGATCATGTATGAAATCTTTATAGTAAATCTTTTTCCTAAACTGGTCTTACTTGCTGTTCCTTAAAATCTTAAAATGAGGCAAAATCAACAGTAGCAGCACAGATTTCATGGCCTTTAATTAACTGTTAATGAAAAAAGTATTAGCAACTACTGCTTATTTACTGTAATCCAGGTTAACCACATTCTCACAATCTTCACAATCTAGAGGTAAATCCCACTTATTAGAGTTGAAGAATTTAAGCTAACAATAATTATTTTGCCCCAAATCATAGATTCAGTGGCAGAACAAGGAACCAAACCTAGATCTATCTGGCTGGTGGAAGTTAATCCCCTAATCTCTATGTGATATTGCTGCCTTAAAGTCAAAGAATGAGGGAAGGCATATCAAGGGAAGGCAATTTATAGAAGTCCATTTTCTATACAGTGCTTTCACTTACTCTAATAGGCTAAAGTGACTTATAGAAAACAAGGCTTCAGTCCTTGACATTCAGAGACACAGAAGTTAGAGGGCCGGGATAGCAAACATCCTCACACATTAAGGAGGCTTATTTTAAAATCACAGAAGAATAAAATCACAGAAGAAACTAAGACTCACTTTGGTCACCAAGTCATTTAGCCACCCCATCTGGAAAGCATGTATTCCTTTGGGGTCTTCCTCTGGGATCTCTTGGGTAAGGGCAGAGTTCTGAGGAGCAGCTATGGAAGAGAAAGACACCATGATAGAGATTAGTTCTGTTTGCATAGCCTAGGAAAATATTTACATAATAGATGCCTGTAATTTCTTAAGGTGAGAAGTCAGCAGGAATCAAAACCAGCAAGCCTACTTCAAAGAATCAAAGGCAAGGATCAATGACTTATCATAAAACATCAGTGGAGGTTTCAAAAACAAGTCTACTCTGGGACTCTTAAGCATATGTCCCAAATTCACAATTTTCTATTAAATCCTTGTGTAAACTAAATTTTGTAAGTTGCCTTTTTAATTAATAAGGAAATATTCTCAGGATACTTTTCTATCTTTTTGGAAGTAGAATCCAAATTTACAAAGTTAACTGGCAGAATGGGTCAAACAACTGCAAGTAACCTTAAGGGCACACATGGAGATAATTTAGTTGTATCTCATCATTGTTTTATGACACAAGATAATATGTGTTTGGTCCCAAGCAACCTGGAAGGGGTACACCATGCAGGAGGGAGCTCATGTTAAAGTCTGCTCACTCACCCAGACTTTTATTCTCCCCAATTTCTTTAACAGGCCCTCTCTGATGTGCTGTTTGTCTTCTCTAACCACCCTGGATTTCTCCCCTTTCTGTTCTACATTTCTCACCTTCCTCTCCTAGAATCTGAGTCAAATCCTCCACCAGAGTCACCACTTCTTCGCTGCTCTTGGGGTACTGGGACTTCACCCAAGTCCTAACCTCCCCAGGAAGGATGGTCAGGAATTGCTCCAGCACCAACAGTTCCAGGATTTGTTCCTTTGAGTGAATCTCAGGTCTGAGCCACTTAAGGCAGAGCTCTCGGAGTTGATTCAATGCCTTTCGAGGACCAGCCAAGTCTGGGTATGAAAAATTCCTAAAATTCTGCCGACAGGTCTCAGTGTCACGCAAGAATCTTGAAGCAAGAATTTCCCTCTCAACATTGTAAGGTCCATTCTTTGCCTTGTCTGACTTCCACATGTGAAGGAGTTGGGAACGGGAAGAACTGGTCATCCTCTTACTTGGGGCAAACATTGTTACAGAGAGTAATGTGAATCTGGTTATATCCGTTGTTTCTCCAGTAGTTAGCCAACTGCTTGAAGTCTCATGCTAAAGCCACTAAGACAATATATATCCTGGGCTGCTGCAGTCAGGAGCAATAGAGTCAAAGTTGTTAGGAGCCTTAAGGCGTTACAAATTCTGAGTCCAGAACTTGCAAGTAGGCTGAATCCCTGAAACACAAGAGTGAACCACAAGGTCAAGAATTCCTGGTGCTCTCTGCTACACATCTACATAACTTGGTGTTGTCTCCCCTATACCTTTGACTTGTAAGATTAATGCAATAATTTGAAGTGGGGAATAAAGGGGTTAAGGACTTCTATAAAAAAGGTGGCTATAGAAGCAAAGACTGGTATCATGATTAAAATAACAAATCAAACTTCTAACTTGTGGAGACAGAATTATACATTTTTACAGGATAAAATGTTTCAATACTTTAGTCACTGACCTTACAGAAGTTGTAACTGACTAACCCAGGTCTCAATAACAACATAGCAAATTACTTAAAACAAAACTGGGAGGAAAACGTCTTCTTAATAAAGTGCTCCAGGTTCCCACGGGAACTGTCAGGGGAAAAAGGGCTAGCTGTTTTACCTGCTTTGCATATTAATACCAGCCTATTCTAGCGTTTCACTATTCCGAGGGCTGAGGAGACAAGCTGGTAATACTGGAAAGAAGTGGGCAGGGGAAGTTGGTGTGATTTGAAGCCCTTTAAATGCTTCTCCAAGAGAAAATTTCTTATCAACACATTTGAATCCAGGGTTCACGAAGTAAAGCCCAGAACAGGCCAAACCTAGAGAACTAACAACACGCATCAGGGGCTCCAGCTCCGCGCCCTCCTCAACCACAGGCGAGTCACCAAAGTCAAATCTTTACAAGGCCCTGCGGAGGAGATGCTCGGGCCTCCCCTCTCAGGCGGGGGCTCTGGCAGCGGGAGAGCCCTACCCGGCGGTGCGCGGCGCTGGGCTCGCTCTACTGCACTTCCACCCGGGGTCTGCCTCCCCTCAGGCCGTGTGGACCGGCGGGGTTCCGGCCCCGGCCACGCGGATACGCGCCCCCGGCGCCCGCGACATAATTACCTGTCGCGGGGACCCGCGGACGCGCAGCCGGAGCGGCCCGACAGGCCCCGGGCAACAATGGCGGCGGGGGCGCGGGCGCCTGCGTGGCGGGCTCAGTCCCGCGCTGCAGAGGGGGTCCCGGCTCCGCCACGGCCCTGTTCTGGACAGCACGATGTATGTCGGGCGGGAGCCCCACGTCCCAGCTAGGACCTGAGTAGCCCGGCCTGGACCCCACCGCGCCTCAGCTTCACCGCGACCTCGCCTTGGCGGCACTGCGCATGTGCGCGGGGAGAACGCTGCGCGCCGCTGAGCCAATCGGAAGCCGAGCCTGGACCCTCCCCCGCCCAAACCTTGCTCCGAGGACCTGTCTCCCTGGCAACCTCCTCCACCCATCGCTAGGACTTGCTGGTTATCTAGCAAGATTCTGAAGGGAACTTTAAAGTTCACCTGGTCAGAAGCGCCTCTGGCATGACCTGGAGGCTGGGAAGATACCAGAATCTGGGGGAAGGAGAGGTGGATGCGAGTGCGGTTGAAGCCCCTTGCTCATTACCTAGCGAAAACCCAGTGCCAGAATTGCTGGAAGATGAGCAGAGATTTGACACTAAGGCAGAATGATTCAAAGCACTGGTTTGGGCTTTACTGTGCATAAAAATTCACTGTTAAAGGTTCTGAGTTCCTCCTCAGGAATCTGATTCTGAGACACTCAGATTGGTAAAAAAACAAAAACAAAAACAAAAACAAAGAAAAACCCAACAGCATGTCGTTTGTAAGAGATAGAAAGCAAAAATATATAAAACTCTTGAAAACATGAACTAGAAAAACATATTCCTGGTCTCCTGTTATCTACTGTTCTGTTGGAAAACCACCCTAAATCTTACTGGTTTTAAGAATAACCATTTTAGGGCCTCCCCGGTGGCGCAGCAGTTGAGCGCTGGGTTGCGAGGCTGCCCGCAGCCTCTGCAGCCCCTGGCTCGATCCCCGGCTTCTCCCGGCCAACGGAGGAGGGTCTCACATGGCACGCAGACCTCACCTGCCGCCCACTGCTCCCCTCAGCAGTGTGCTTTGGTCCTTCTGCCTGCTCTGCTCCCTGCTCTGGCTTTGGTGAGTTCTCTCGCCCTCCCGCGCTTCTGACTGTACCCAGTGCTTGTATAAATAAATAAATATATTTTAAAAAAAAGTATCTAAGTGGAAAAAGTAAGTTCTGAGTTTCAGACAACTAATTTGCAAATAAATTAAAAAAAAGAATAACCATTTTATTATGCTCATGAATTCTGTGCAAAAGCAAACAAACAACAACAAAAACTCTTTTTGTGTGCATGTTCTACAGGTTCTGCTCCTCTGGTTGGACACTGATGGACACAGATAGTAATTCAAATATCTGGAGAAGTGGAATTGTAAATATCACAGGCGGAAAATCAAAAATGTTAATCATTCATAGATGGAAAAACTGAGAGAAAAGACATCTCCATCATAAATGATTTCCCTAACAATGAGGTCCCAAGACACCAAGCAGTGACTGATCTACCTGCAGGAGAAAAATACAAATCCATAAGCTGTGCCAACTGAAGCTGGAAACTTGACTACACTGAGGGGCACACTGCCCTGGGGCGCAAAGCTCCCTATTTACTGTTGGGGAGCCTGTTCCTCCTATTGACAGTGAGTTTGGCTGCTGATAGCTTACAACTAATGTCTCTCTGGGAACTTTCAGCTCCCTCTTGTAGGTGTCACCTCCTGCTCCCCAGGAGCAGTCCACATGCAGTGAGCTCTTGGTGCAGAGCTTTTTCGATCTTGTCACTTTGCCTCAACTTGCAGCTTTTCTAAAGGGACTGTCTGTCTTGAATTCCCTGTGAGATCAAATGAGTCCTCTGTGGCAATCACACAGGATTTCAAGTTTTTCCTCTGCCCAGCCCTCTCCTCATTTCACTCTTTTGCAGATATTTTTCTAGAGGACACTACCCGGTAACATCTATGAATGCAATTTTCCATTTCAGAATGTTCTTCCAGGGAATCTGCCCCACCAGCAGTGGTACAAGGTCAGCAGATCCCAAGTGGGATATTGGAGCTGGATCACCTGCCTGTTTGCTGGTAATGAGAACCCTATCACTTGTAATTGGCAGAGCATTGACAGTACATAGCAAGCTATAGCAGCATAATCATGAAAATTGTCACTGCTGAACAGAATGGGTCATTGATAGAAGAGAGGCTGCCTGCAGGTGCTATCACTCAGGTCTTTATGAGGTTGGGGGAAGTAGCAATTTTAAGGATTATGAATTGAATGAGTATTGGAGATATCGACACAGAAAGGCTAAGGTTGATTAATCACCAATTAGGAGCCTCCCTGGTAGCTCAAGGGGTTAAGTCTCAGCACTATGAAGCTCTCTGCAGCCACTGCAGCACGAGTTCTATTCCCCATCAGGCAGCTAACCCCATGGCACAGCAGACCTCTCCTGTCCTACTGGCTGCTCCCCTCAGCAGTGTATTTCGGTAGATCCACCTGTTCTGCTCCCTACTCTGTCTCTGGTGAATCCTCTCACCCCCCACATCTCTGGCCTGCATCCCAGCTCTGTGTACATAAATAAATCTTTTTAAAAATGACATTTAATGTGGGATGTGTGTGACTGATAGATAATTCTGTCCCTCCAAATGTGAAACTATGAAAAGAATACAGGATCATCTAATATTTCAACTGAGAGAATAGCTTGAATCTAATGAGTGTTGGATTACACTGATTGATTTTTGTATGTTGAACCATCCATGTGGCCCTGGGATGAATTCCACTTGATTGTGGTATATTATCCCTTTGATACATTAGGGAGATTGGCCTGTAATTTTCTTTTTTTGTTGTGTCTTTGTTTAGTTTTGGTATTAGTATAATGTTGGCTTTGTAGAATGTATTTGGTAGTATTCTTTCCTTCTCAATTTTTTGAAAGAGTTTGTGTAGGATAGGCACTAATTCACTGCTGAACATTTGGTAGAATTTGTTTGTGAAGCCATCTGGACCTGGGCTTTTGTTTTTGGGGAGTACTTTGATTACTGCCTCAATTTCGCTGTTTGTAATTGGTGTGTTTAGGTGTTCTATTTCTTCTTTGTCCAGCTTTGGATGATTATATAGTTCTAGGAATTTGCCCATCTCTCCTAGGTTGTTGAATTTATTTGCATATAAGTGTTCATTGAATCTAATGAGATAATACTAGAAAATTGTAGAATGTCATTTTAAAAAATAAGTGTAGGGAATCTGGATACTAAGAAAATGCCAATGTTATAAACTGCAAAAAAAAAATGCTATGAGACTATTCTATATTTTATTTATTTATTTATTCATTCATTTATACAAGCACTGGGTACAGTCAGAAGCGCGGGAGGGTGAGAGAATTCACCAGAGCCAGAGCAGGGAGCAGAGCAGGCAGAAGGACCGAAGTACACTGCTGAGGGGAGCAGCAGGCGGCAGGAGAGGTCTGCGCACCATGTGGGGCAGGAGAGGTCTGCGCACCATGTGGGACCCTCCTCCGGAGGCCGGGGAGCAGCCGGGGATCGAACCGGCGCTAAAGAGGCTGCGGGCAGCTTCGCAACCCAGTGCTCAACTGCTGCGCCACCGGGGAGGCCCAAGACTATTCTATATTAAAGGAAGATAAAGATGCTTTAAGTGAATGGCATTACTGACTATAGATTAAAACCTATAATTAATTGATGGGTATGTAAAGATATTTGTATCATTTGAAAAATTGTGTGATTTTGGAAGAATGATGAAAACTAGGGCCTTCCTGGTAGCTCAAGGTGTTAAGATGCAGCACTATGAAGCTAGCTGCAGCCACTGCAGCATGAGTTCGATCCCCGGCTGGCCAGTGATCCATATGGCACATCAGACCTCTCCTGTCTCTCCTGCTGCTCCCCTCAGCAGTGTATTTCAGTCAATCTGCCAGTTCTGTTCCCCACTCTGTCTCTGGTGAATCCTCTCATGCCCCACCACTTCTGGCCTGTACCCCAGTTCTTGTATGCATAAATAAATAAATCTTAGCTTTGCACTGATATTATAGTTACAGAAATTGATACAGTGCAGTGGTTATGTAAGAGTATCTCAGTTCTTATGAAAAACCCTCTGTAGTATTTAGGGGTAAATGGTCATAACATATATAACTGAACTTTGTCATCACTGACTGTGTGCTTGGAGACTTTATGTGATGAAATGGGATGGAGGCTTCAGGAGAAAGAGATGCAGCACCAGCACCCAAGGCCACCTCCCAGAAGGGAGGGAGAGAGTAGATTGGTACACAAATTATTCCTCAGCCTGTGCTGAGGCATGAGGTAAGGAGTCTGATTCAATCAGTGCATTTCCCTCCATGCCATGGCTTGAGACAATTAGTCCCATTTATGGAGAAGGAAATGGAAATGCACAGATAATGTGACTCAGCCCTGATCACAGATGAGCAGGGGCAAAGCCTGACCTTGAGCTCTGGGGGTCTACTTCCAAGCATAACCCTGTACAGGCAGTATAGCCTTGGAAACTTTTTTCACCTGGTTAATATGTCTGTAGTTGGAAAGGAAAGTATATTTCCCCCTTATCCAGAGTTATGACTCCAGTGGATGCCTGAAAAAGTGAATAGTACTGATGTTGTTTTGAACAAGTGTGGGATTCAGAGAACGAGGTCCTTGGGTTACTTCTGAGAAGTTTTAGCAGAGTTCTCTTTTCAGTGGTGGAAGATGTTTGCTCAGACACAGGAAGGTGAAGGTTACATTTTAAAAGGACAGATTTATTAGGAAAAGGAGAAAGAAAAAGAGGCACCTGTATAGTCACAAGTGCGCAGGAGAGCGGTATTATGCCAGTGCAGAAATAGTACTGATGTAGTGTTCTTTTTGAGAAGGGTTCAATTCATTCTGTTGGGGTAAAGGATGTCCTGAACAAACTCCACAAATAGGTTTTATGGACCCCCACCCCCACCCCGACCAAAGAGTTCCAAGACACCAATGACTACAAACCCCATAATGTCATCATCACTGAAGGGAGGATAGCTGGAGCCTGAGGGTGGAGTAAAGCAACCAGGTTTTGACTTGTGGGCCTTGGGGGACCTTGGTTTTTCGCCAGCTTTCTGCGTACTACTGGGGTTCCAGCTCAGCGGAACTGGTAGGACACATTCACCAGTTTATCTCTGTCTTCTTTCTCCTTGAGTTATTCCTTTCTTCATTTCCTCCCATTAAAAAAAAATAAACCCTTTATTAAGCTTTTTGTTTATGCCTGCAGTTGAGTTTTATTTAAGTCCCTTTTAAGTGCACTGGTGAGGTCCCACAGTCAGGCCAACCCATTTCACTTTGGGGTTGCCCTGTAGCAGTACCTTTGTGGAATTGTTATCTATTGTTAAGTTAATTACTTTTAGGGTGTGACTAGGTTGATTCATTTGGGCCGGTGATCTTCTACAATGGCCCTCCATCTCCATAGCCCCACTTTGGGTTGCACTTCCAGATCCTTTCTATAGCAGCCTGATACTTGATATAGCAGTTGGTGCCTAAGGATTTTTCATTTCTATAGCTGGTTTAATGACTATCAATCATTTCTTCACCTACCATATTTCTGGCCTTGTGATACCTTCATCCTAAATTTCCTACTCTTAGCCTCCATCAAAATCATGTAAAGTGAAACAGTGGATTAGAGGGGAATACTGTAAATTAATTGCACTAATTAGAAGAATGGTCAGCTCTCTCACACCATAGCCAAAAAAAAAAAAAAAAATTCAAAATGGATTAAAGACATGGAATGTAAGACCTGAAATCATAAAATACATAGAAGACGACACAGGCAGTTTACAACACTGACCTTGGGGGTATCTCTGGGAGATACTCAGAATAAATTAAATCATTAATTTACTACATAAATTAAGACGATTCTGCACAGCAAGAGAAACTATCAGCAATATGGAAAGATATCCTACTTCCTGGGGACCACCCTGTTACATACTGACTGGGAGAAAATATTCATACAGCATGCATCTGGCAAAGGGTTACTATTCAAGATATAAAGCGTTCACAATTGAACAACAAAAACCCCAAATAACACATTACATGTTAAGGAAGTAGAAAAAGAATTAAACCCAAAGTAAAAAATATACACAGTAGGGCCTCCCTGGTGGCACAAGGGGTTAAGTCGCAGCACTGTGAAGCTATCGCCAGCCACTGCAGCATGTGTTTGATACTGAAACAGGGCAAGCTAGGGAGGGACCTCTGAAGAATTCAGGAAGGCTTCAGAGATAAGGACGAGCAAGGAAATGAAACCAATTCCACTGGGAAAAACAAACATCCTAGCACCACAGATAATCTTGTTAAGGATGGTCCTGGTTTTCTTCAGATGTAAAGATGCTCACCGGGAGGGCTAAACCATAAAGCTAAAGGTGTAACAAATGGGGAAAGACAAACCTGTTAGGTAAGGAATGTGAAGATCTCTCACTCAGTAGCAAATTAAGTGAGACAGCCGAAAACTGACCAATCACAAAGAGACTGGTGGAGCTTTAGAATAATGAGGGGAAAAAGGTATATATTCCCTGAGACACAATTCCACTTTGGCTTCCTTGCCCCTCCCAGGCCTGGTTCCCTGGCCTGGGAGTCCCACTTTATTTCTGCTCTTTTTCTCCTCAATAAACTTTTTCTTCTTCTAAACAAACCTGTGCTTCTCGCTTGCTTGCCTGAGCATCTGCGAAGTTCCTGCTGCGGCTTCGTGAGACACCAACCCGTGGCGGGTCTAGCGGCTGGGGCTCAGCGCTGCCCTGCAGCCTGAAATCCGATCCTGGCTGGGAGACTAGGCCTGACAATTCCGGCATCAATACCAGCCAGGGAGCTGACCCACATGGTGCAGCAGACCTCTCCTGTCTGGCCCACTGCTCCCCTCAGCAGTGTATTTCAGTAGATCTGACTGTTCTGCTGCCTGCTCTGTCTCTGGTGAATCCTCACACACACACCCCACCTCTGGCCTGCACCCCAGCTCTTGTATGCATAAATAAATGAAATAAATCTTAAAAAAATACACCATAAAGGCTACAGTGGAGATCAATGAAATAGGGACTAGGAAAATAATAGAATCCACAAACTCAAACCTTTGAAAAGATCAACAAAATTGACAAAACTTTAACTTGAATGACAAAAAAAAGCAGAGACTCAAAACAAAATTAGAATCGAAAGTATACTTTACACAAAGAAAAGTTATTATAAGAGGATACTGTGGAAAACGTACACGCACAAATTAATCTGTAACAGATGAAAAGACAGATTCAATTTCAGTGATTTAGTAGGAGGCCGGTAGGGCGCGCACAAACACCACCGCAGTGAGCGCAAAACTCCCTGCGCAGCACCTCCATGGCCACGAGAGGGCGCGCGCCAAACCCTCCCTATCCGCGTAGAGCGCAAGCGTTTGCTGGGAGGCGAAAGCTTTGTGTTCTCCTCCCCCGCCAAGAAGGGGGGGGTCTGTCCCCGCTTCTCCAGGCATGTTTTTCTTAAATAGCAGCAGCTGGAGCTTTCCTTTTCCGGCATGCTCTTTGTGTTTAGTCTTTGCTTTTGCATGTATTGTTTTATCAAGACATTTCACAATAACCATTCATTGAGGCATTTGAAAATGATAATCATAATGTGAATAGCTTTTTTTTTTTTAGATTTGTGATTGTCAAAGGCAAAGAAAGAAGAAACAGGCAATGTTGAAAGGAATGGACAAAAAGCCTGCTCCTTCCCTCCCGTCGGATGTTAGTCCAGAGTGAACGGAAACCGGCGCTCCCAGGGACCTGCTTTTATTAAACTGTCATTTTCCCTATATCGTTAAAGTAGTTGAAAACATTAAAGAATTACGAAGTATAGGTGTGAAAAATGACATTATTTTCAGTCTTAAGTTTATACCAATAAAAAAAAGCTATTTTAAATTTACTTTCCTGGTCCTAATGATTATTTTGAAACTAGAGTTCTTTGTTTATCTCATTTTCAGTCGAGATAACGGACAGGCCTGATATTTTCTCATGATCCAGTGACAACCTTAACTGTTCATTGATTTCAGCTTTTGAAATCTCTTTAGCAGGACCCCATTGTGACTGGTGTTAGAAAAATTATATATCAAATTTATTTCCAAATGAGAGAAAGAACAGCAAAACTTGTTAATCAGCTTCTGGATATTAAATGTTAGCTTTAAAATTTTTAAAAATACTTTAACTCAAACTGTAGAGTAAAAATAAGTTTAAAGCATGAATAATATATATTCATTAAATGTTTGCAAACAGTGTTTTCTTAAGCAGTTACAATACATTTTAATTCTTTAAAAAATTCAAATAGGAGGACCCTGGTCGCCTAGGGGTTAATTCTCAGGGCTGTGAGCCTCTACTGCCTGAGTTCAATACCTGGCCAGAGAGTTAACCCACATGTGATGCAGCAGACCTCTCCTGTGTGCCCTGCTGCTCCTCTCAGCAGTGTATTTCAGTAAATCTGACTGTTCTGCTCCCCACTCTATCTCTGGTAGGTCCTCTCATTACCTGCACATTTGGCCTACACCCTGGTTCTTCCATGTAAAAAAAAAAAAGAAAGAAAGAAAGAAAGAAATCCAAATGACCAATTTGAATTTTATGAGAAAACCTATACTTAGTATAACATGAAAGATGCTCACATGATATTTTAGCCCCAACTTTCACAAACTATTGGAAATTATGAGACACACGGTGGCTCAAATTTTCACTTATGTCAGGGAAAACTAGACTGCCAGTTTCAAGTGAGTAATAAATCACATATAATATTACAGAAAATGTTACAGGGCAGGGAGAGAGGTACCCTGGGATCCCCAAACCTGCCTGCTCTGGAAGGGTTTTGGCATCCTTCACATAAAGACAAAACATCTTCCAGTGTGTAAGCCCTTCAATAGGAAGTAACTTTAACTAGCATGCAAAAAGGAAAGGGAAGAAAAAGAGAAAGAATATATGCTTTCCAAATCAAGCACCCCAAATTACCCATTCCCTAGTTGTTAAGTGCCCAGGCAAATAGGGTTGGCTTAAAGTGGGGCCACTGTGCCCTGAAAGCTTGCCACAATTCTAAGGTACTACTTGGTAGAGAACCATAGGAAAGGGGCAGAAGGGGCCAGGCAAGTCTGGAAGGAAAAGAGCAAAAGCAAAATACAAGTCAAGATAAAGGCTGCCATTGTCAGCCTCCCCAAGGGCTTCTCACTCACATCTCTGTCTCTTTCAAGTGTCTCCTTCCATGTCCCCCCAGTCCCTGGTAAAAGTCCAAGGCTGGGAAGCAAGTGCAGCTTCTTCACAGGTCTCTCTGCTCCATGAGCCCCCTCCAGGACCTCTTCTTGCTGCCCGCTTCCTTCTCCCAGTCTCTCTCCAGCTGCTTCTCCCCACCCAGCTCCACCCTTCCTGAGGGTGGGGCAGGGAACCTGGAACCACCCCTCTCCCCGGAAACTACCTTGTTAACAAAAAGCCCCCTTTTGCCTTTCAAATGCAGAACTAATTCAGTCGATTGCCTTTTCCAGTGAGAGCATCAACTCACTATCAAGCACCATTAGGGAAAAACCAGACATCAGTATGAGAATTCCTGTTGTGACACAGACATGTAATACTTGCAGGCAGATCATTTTTATTATTCTTAGATATTTGAGGGTGGCCCGCTGATAAATTCATTAATGTGGTTAGCATGATGAAAATGGCACCACTATTTGAGTTTATCTCTTTAAGCTTATTTAAGTCACTGATTTGCAAACATTTTCCCACCTCTGGAGACCCCAGAGAGCAGACCCACCCATATTCAGACTTCCTTGACCTATACTTACCAAATTTTTCTTTGCTCTGGCAGGACCTTTGTGACTTTATAAGATCCTGCTAGGTCTGCTCTTGCTGGCCTCTAGCCTCACCACCCTCAGCCCCATTCGGCGCCTTATGCTCCAGTCTCCCGATCTTTTCAAGATCTTCTCATTTAAATCCTCTCCTTTTCTTGTACCCCTTTACCTGGTTGCCTACTTCAGGTCTTAGCTCCAAGTCACTAAGAAATATTTATGGAGGGGGCCCACCTGGTGGCACAGGGGTTAATACCTTAGCGCTATCAAGCTATTGCCAGCCACTGCAGCCTCAGCTGAGTTAGATCCCCAGCCAGGAAGCTAAACCATGTGGCACAGCAAACCTCTCCTGTCTCACCCACTGCTCTCATCAGGGGTGTATTTCAGCGGATCTGCCTGTTCTGCTTCCCACTCTGTCTCTGGTGAATCCTCTTGCCCCCCACACCTCTGGCCTACACCCCATTTCTTGTATGCATGAATAAAATATTTATGGAGTGCTGCTGATGGCAGTTAAGAGCAGAAAATTTGCCAAGTAGGCACCACAAGACCAGAAACCTGGCTCTTTCAAAGCTGGGGGCAGGAGGTAGAAGTGATTAACCAGCTATAGAAAGTAAAAATCCTTAGGTGCCAAGCTCTAGATCAAGAGACACAGACCTAATCAGGTGTCAGGCTGCTGTAGAGTCACAGGGCACAGACCCGAGCAAATGTCAGATTGTCTTGGGGCCGAGACCCAAAGGTGAGGATATAGAGATTGAGGGCCATTGTAGAATCTCTGGTCCTTTCCAAATTCTACATAGTTATTCAAAATCAACAAAAACAAACCACTCCACAAAGGAGTGAGCCCCTCCCAGAGAGAAGACTGTATCAGTGCAGCCTCTGCATTGGCATGAGGCAGCAGTCCTTCTGCCCACCTATGCCTATGCAGGAGCTGCTTGTTGCCAACTCTCTCCCTCTGCAGGGCAGCAGCCTCCTGCCTGCCCATGACCTGTACCATGTGCTTCTCTTCCCTGACCTCCTCACCAGAGGCAGCTCTCCTCCCTAGGCTGCCAGCTTTTGACTATGCAGGCCTCACTTTCAGCAAACCTGTCCCTTCTGCGGGCAGCCCTTTCTGCCCTTTCTGCCCACTTGTGTATATGCAAGTGTTCTTTATTCTTCTCTCCCCTCTATAATAAACCTGCTCTTTGGACATAACTAATGTCTTGGTCTTGTGGAGAAACTCGCTGTGTGCCACAGATAGGGGAGCTCTAGTGAAACTGTTGCAGAAATAAATTCTAGCCTTTTACCCAGGCAAGGGAAGAACAAGCGGTACTTCAGGAATGGTGAGGTCATTCCTTTATCACTCATGCATGAGGTCTCAGACCTGGGCAGTCCCGTAAGATCTGAGCACCTGTCTAGAGACAAAGGGTTTCTTTTATACACAACCGTCTTATATTGATAACATTGGTTAGTGAGCACAACTATTTGCTGCACAACTCCTAGACAAAGGGGGAAAGATGGATATTCGGGGATGTCCTTCGAGAGATAAATCAACTTGGCCGGCTGTCTGACCTTGTAACCTCTGTTTAGGGCCTCCCCTGGTGGTGCAGGCGGTTGAACTCAGCACTGTGAAGCTGTCCGCAGCCTCTGCAGTGCAGGTTCGATCCCTGGGCTGCCAGCAAGGGTCCCACATGGCCTGGCAGACCTCTCTTGTCTCTCCTGCTGCTCCCCTCCCTGCAGTGTGTTTCGTTGGTCTGCCTATTCTGTTCCCTGCTCTGTCTCTGGTGAGTCCTCTCATCCTCCCGCAAAAAATTAGATGTCACGCTCTCTAAGGAAATGTCTATTAAGTAAGCAAACTTGTTATTTACAATTGCATTGGATTATTTACTGTACCAGGCCTAAGACCCTTTAGCAGAAAAGATTAATTTGCTTAGCAATTCCTTTTCAAAACTTTCCCCAGAGTTAACCCAAGGACCCCACTCTTCGAATCCAACGTCTCCAAAACTGAGTTCACTACCACTTTGCTAGGGATTAGCCTTATAGAACAAAACATGAAGGGTCTCAAGCTCTCCTGACAGACTGGGTGGAAGCAGACCACCACCAATGCCCACACGATTAAACAAGGTCAAGTTGGCTAGCCTGACCGCTCTGAATAAAGCCAAAGAGGCTGTGCCAATGAACCACTTGGGCATGGGAAGACTCTCCAAGAGAACAGAGGGCGCTGAGCCCCAGACCAGGAGCAGGCTCCAGCATGAGAAGGGCCCCTTCCTCAGGACAGCTCCTCTGAAGCCCCCACTCCAGATAGGTGTCCCTGCTGGTTTGTGAATCCACGTTGTAAGAGCCACTTAACTAGTCTCCCTGCTGTCCTGTCTGCCCTATGGTAACAGGGCGATGCCCAGGAAAAGGGGAGGTTCCTGCCCCACCCGAAGGAGGATGGAGCTGAGCAGCGAGAAGAAGCTGGAGAGGAGACTGGAGAAGGGAGGAAGCAGGATGGAGAGCACGGAGACACATGGAGGAGGCACATGGAGCAGAGAGACATATGAAGAAACTGCGCTTGCCTTTTGGTCGTGGACTGGTTGACACAGATGTGGGTGAGAGACTTGTGGGGGAGGTTATCAATGGCAGCTTTTATCTTGATTTTGATATTGCTCTTTTCCTCCTAGACTAGTCTGGTTGTTTCTAATCCTTTTCTGTGGGTCCCCACGGGAAGGTGCTTTAGACTTAGGGCAGGATCTCAGGTCTTGCTCTAGGCCAATCCTGTTTGGGGGGACTTTTACCCACAAGGGGAAGGGTAACTTTGGGTGCCTGATTTAAAAACTATATTCTTTGCCTTTCCTGAATTGTTCAATAATTGTAGTAAAGTTCCTTCCCATTAAAGGCCTTGTATCTTTTGTCTTGATGCGCTGGATGGCAGAACCTATTTAGAGCAGGCAGATTTGGGGGTTCTGGGATGCCCCTCTCCTTGCCCCGTAACACTACAATTTCACAGCTGCAGACTTAAAGTTCTAAATGTGTATCTGAGGGTGGACACCTCATCTGTGATTCTGCCTGGCGGGTATTTCCCTCAGCACTTCCTCAGAGGTTTTACCTGACCACTCCCCTTTAAAGAGCCCTGAGGACTCCAGTCCCTGCC
This sequence comes from Talpa occidentalis, assembly GCF_014898055.3. Lineage (NCBI taxonomy): Eukaryota > Metazoa > Chordata > Mammalia > Eulipotyphla > Talpidae > Talpa > Talpa occidentalis. The sequence goes on along the minus strand of NW_023605083.1, from coordinate 98,060,082 downwards.
AAACAGAAGTAGGTGCAGACAACTGACTCTTTATTTTCCTTCTTGTTCTTATTTTTATTTTATTTTTTTACATTATAAAGGACAGCTTATTAGGAAAAGGAGAAAGAAAAAGAGAGGCACCTGCCTAGTCACAGGTGGTCTGGAGAGCTGCCGGATTTTCTTTTTGTAATGCAAGTGCCTGACTTAAGCTTTGATGTCCAGGAATCCAGTTCAAAGAGGGTTAGTGCAGATAAACACGTTGCCAGCCACGCGACTAGGCAAAGAGCTAGGCTGCCTCCCCACAGAGGTTCCTTTGTCTCGTAGATTTTGGTTGATTTAATTAACTGATCGGTTGGTGCTACTAGGTTTTTTCCTTGCCCTCCTTCCCTCCCCTTGCGCTCCCTTCTTTTTTTTTTTTTTGTGGGACCCTCGCTGGTGGCTGGGGATCGAACTGGCGCTGCAGAGGCTGCGGGCAGCCTCGCAACCCAGGGGAGGTCCCCCTTCTTCTTTCTTTACCTGCACTCTAAACCCCCCATCTTATGTTTTAAATCATCACTGTAACGCAACCAACCCATTCCGGGTAGGTTTATTAACGGTTCTAGCAGCCACATGCTCTTCGCCCTTGTTTGTAGTCGCTATACTCCTCCGTACTCTCCACTGAACTCCTCCACCCTCGACACCGCACCACCACCACACTGCACTCTGCTGTGCCACCCTTATAAACCAGTCTCTTAGCCTAGGTGTACCCACCTACGCATGCCCACACCCTACTCCAGGTGCCCGCCATCAGGCATGCATTAGGACCATCTATCCTAATGGCGGGAGGGCAGAAAAGCCTCATACCTTTTACCTACCCTACAATCACTCACACCCCCACCCACAGGTCCAGTCCCCAAACTCGACCCCAATAGCGCAAGATCCCAGGCCCATGCCCTCTCTACTGGAAACCCTACTGTCGCCCAAATGTGTTGGGTAATTTCCAGATCTCATAGGTAATAGGCCTCATTTTTTTTTTTTTTTCAAAGTTCACTGGTTTTTACTGATGAGCAAAAACTGGTCCAGCTGCAGCAAGGGTTAGCAGTAGCTTGACATCACCTGTTTTAATTTCTTCTGCTTCCACTACCTGAAGCAGGCTCGTTTGTGGGTCTGTTGGGTTATACCCTCTGCTCCCCATCCCACACATCAGGGGATCCTGCTCACTATGTGGCCCCAGGGAGCCATGCCCAGAGGGGCACCTGGCTGGTTGAAAATACAGGTGCAGGAGCATGAATACAGGCTGAGACCTTGCAGGGTAAAAGGAATTGATCAGGCTTCTTATGCCACTTATATCTGTGGCTATCACCTGTGACCTTGATCGTATTAAAGCAGAAGGCACATGGGTGTGGGGCACACGTGCCTGATTGTGAACGCCAGAGCAATGGGTGCGTGAATGCATGTGTAGTGTCTACAACTGTGCCTAGGAAATATAGGGAGAAAAGGTCTCAACAGATTCCTATTGATGGAACAGTTGAGAGTAAAAAAACTTTCCTACAAAGGACTAAATAGACCTGGAAATACACCTGACATTTACAAGTTTTCTTTGACATAATACTGGTAATTTTTTTATGCATTTTGTCCTGAATCCACAAAGTTTTGTTTTGTTTTGAGTAACCAGGATCTGCAGCAATTTTTTTCCAGCAAAACTAACTTGTCACATTTTCTCTCCCCTTGATACCAACACAGCATACAAATAGTGGTAGTAATTTTTGCTCTGGTGTCGCAGCGGTTGAGCGGTTCGTTCCCTGGCTGCCGGGTGAGGGTACTGTTATAGGACAGGGAGAGGGGCAGCCCAAACCCCGCAAACCTGCCTATTCTAAATGGGTTCTGCCATCCGCCGCATCAACACAAAACATAGGAGACTTTAATGGAAAGGAACTTTAATAAAACTAGGAAACAATACAGGTAAGGCAAAGAATCTAGTTTCTAGATCAAGCACCCAAAGTTACCCATCCCCTCGTGGGTAAAAGTCCATCCAAATGGGATTGGCCCAGAGCAAGGCCCCAAGGCCTGCCACAAGTCTAAAGCATCTTCCAGTGGGGACCCACAGCAAAGGGTCACAAACAACTGGACAAGCCCGGAAGGAAAAGAGCAAAATCAACATCAAGATAAAAGCTGCCATTGTCACCTCCCCACGGGTCTCACCCACATCTGTGTCACTCAGTCCACGACCAAAAGACAAGCACAGTTTCTTCACGTGTCTCTCCACGACCAAAAGACAAGCGCAGTTTCTTCACGTGTCTCTCGGCTCCATGCGCCTCCTCCAGGTCTCCTGGCTCCATCCTGCTTCCTTCCTCAGTCCCTTCTTCCGCTTCTCCTCTTCCTGCTCAGCTCCACCCTCCCTTGGGTGGGGCAGGGAACCTCCCCCTTTCCTGGGGACCACCCTGTTGCAGTACCACAAAAAGAAAGAAAGAAAGAAAGAACCGATGGTGAACTTATCTGGCCTGGGATGGTTGCAAAACAGACTTGAAGGACAGGGTGACCCTCAGAGCCTTTTGGGAGTACCAAGAAAAGCTGTCTTTCAACCCAGAACTGCCAGTGGCTTTATTTACTCAATTGTGAAATTGGGTGGCTTGTTCTATGGATCCGAGGAGTTTCTATTTCCAGAGTAGTTGGTAGTAAACACTAGACTTGGAAAAATTAAGCACTACAGCAGGGGCACTTCCTGATACCGCAAACCAGGTCATTTCCCTGTTAGACATTTTAAAAATTCCCTACAGGCTTGTAAAGGCAGGACAGGACACGGAGCAGGTTTTCTATGATTCTTCGCAGAGAGGGGAAAGGAGGAGAGAGTCCTGGAGCCCTCAGTGGCTTTTGCAGGCTTTTATTGGGATTTACCAGGTACACAGCAGACTGAGCAAGTCTTCACTCTTTCTGGGCTCTCTGGAGTTCTCTGGTGGTCTCTGCTTCTCTGCTCTCTGCTTCTACTCGTGGTTCTTTTGTTCTGCTTCTGCTGGCGTCCCCGTGATGCCGCCCTAAAAGCCCAGTCTTAGCCCAGGTGAATCCCAGCAACATATGCCCACACCCTACTCCAGGTGCCCGCCATCAGGCATTCATTCAGGACCGCAGGGTTCTGTCATCTATCCCAATGGCGGGAGGGCAGAAAAGCCTGATACTTTTATGTTACCCTACAGGGCTCCATTGATCTGGACACCTGGTTCTATCTAGTGTTAATGATGGAGGACAAGAATAGAAAAAAAACTGGGGCCTCCCTGGTGGCGCAAGGGGTTAAGCACCACACTAAGAAGCAATCCGCAGCCTCTGCAGCACGAGTTTGATCCCCACCCGGCCAGAGAAACCCATCTGGTGGGCGAAGCAGACCTCTCCTGACTCGCCTGCTGCTCCCCTCAGCAGTGTTTCAGTCAGTCTGCCTGTTCTGTTGCCCACTCTGTCTTGGGTGAATCCTCTCACCCCCCGCCCCCGCATCTCTGGCCTGTACCCCAGCGAGGGTCCCACATGGCGGGCAGACCTCTCCTGCCACCCGCTGCTCCCCTCAGCAGTGTACTTCCGTCCTTCTGCCTGTTTTGCTCCCTGCTCTGGCTCTGGTGAATTCTCTCACCCTCCCACGATTCTGACTGTACCCAGTGCTTGTATAAATAAATAAATCTTTAAAAAAAAAAAAGAATAGAAAAAAACTAAAAAAGGAGGCCTCACAAGACCAGAAACCTGGCTCACAAAAGGAGGTGGGGAAAGAAGAGATTAGCATATCCATCTCATCAAGACAGAAGCTAGTATCCTGAGGCACAGAGGCCTAGATTACAAAGCATAACATCCAAGCAGGTATCAAACTGCTGTCTAGAGCACAGGCCCAAAGGTAAAGATATGGAGATTGAGCCCATTATAGAATCTCCAGTCCCTTTCAAATTCTACATAGTTATCCAAAATTAGCAACCAACTGACAGCTCCCAAGGAGTGAGCCCCTCCCAAACAGAAGACTATATCAGTGCAGTCTGCACTGGCTCCGGGCAGCAATCTCTCTGCTCACCTGTGACTATGCAGGTGCCTCTTTTCACCAACTCTCTCCCTCTGCAGAGCAGCAGTTTCCTGCCTGCCCATGACCTGCCAAAGCCGCCTGTCTGCAACCATGGAGGCCTCTCTTAGCAACCCTGTCCCTTCTGGGGCAGCTCTTCCTGCCCGCTTGTGTCTACTCAAGTGTCTTTTACCATTTTATCCCTTCCCTACTAAACCTGCCCTTTAAATATAACAAACGTCTCTGTCTTGTGGAGAAACTCGCCAGGGAAACTCGCCGCGTGTTGCTGAAATGGGAGCTCTGATGACAGCTTCCCCAGAGTGAACCCAAGGACCCTGCACTTCAAACCCACAGCCTCCAAAACCCACATTACTACTGAGCAACTGTATAGACCATACAGTGACATCAGGCATTTGAGAAAAGAAATCAGCTTTATTCATGAACAAACTGGCAAGGGGAGTTGCTGCAAGACTTAAAACACCGTATCAAAAGATTCATACAGGCTATGCCAAAACTAGTTATACTTTGTGAAAGGTTTTGGTGTGATAAAGAAAAGGAAAACCAGGCTAAGTTTCTCACAGGGCAAGAAATTTATTGCGCTCATGGGTGAGGTTCACCAACCCCCACGGGGGTTGGAGAAGTCGCACCCTTTGGGGGATAAGGGCAAGTTTTCATAGGGCATGTTCTGGCCTTGGAGGGAGGTAGAGAATGTGGAGTTGAAGTTGCTTTTCAAAGAAGTTTTTTCTCTTGGAACTGGTTGTTCTTTCAATGCTGCTTATCAGGGCCGGTGCAAACGGGGCAGAGCTGGCTCCCGGGATGCAGGTGGCAGCAGTTTCAAGTTCCCCTCTTCTACCGCATCTCTGCCCCAGCCTTGACCTTACACTTTGCTTTAAAAACAAAAAGGGGGTAATGTTGGGAGCCTGCTGCCCTAAAGGGAGCTGGAGTTTTGGGAGAGTACCTGTTTACTCTGCATACGGAGTTCAAGGACCTTACAAGTTCTGCAAACAGAACTTCTTCCCAGAATTGATTCTTCTCTGAGGACGTGCTGGCTTGTATGCATGTTCCCTATTAACCATGAAAACGTGTTTTCAGCAGTAGCTTACTAATCTTTATAAGCAAAAACACAATTGCATGCTATTTTCTTGTTCATATCTGTAATAAAAGCTTGGGCTGTGAGAGCGAAAGGCAGAGCTGCTCTTGATGGCTCTCCCCAGCCTCCCCTCCCCACCATTGCAAATTCATTTAGACTCCAAATCTTTGTTAATGGCAGAGAACTTCATTGGCTATCCTGTCCACGGCAGAGACAAGTGATAAATTCAAATCTATCTCTCTGAGCAAAAAAGGCAATCAGGTTATCACAGATTTTGGGGACCAGGGTTGAGAACAAAGGAGTTAAATTTTATTGCCTGAAAAACAGGTGGGGGCAAAGAAATGTGCACTTGGCTCAAGTTCATTGGCTAGTCACAGGGCACTTCATACATGAAGTATGAAGAGACTTTTCTTCAGATAACTTGAGTTTTGAATTTCTGTTGAGAGCCTTCTCTGGGATCTCAGGCTCCAGTCTGCCTTGCAGTTTACCTCAAGGTTACCCATAATCTTCTAGCCTTTGTTTTGTCTGTAAAAGCAAGTTTCAGAAAGGAAAATTGGATACTTTTTTTCTCTTAAGATCTGAGATCAATTTAACCATTTAACCTCAATTTCACTAGGTTGCTTGAGAAAATACAGGGCCCCCAGTTAAATTTGAATTGTACATTAACAACCAATCTTTATTTCTTTTTGGTATGATCTGTGCTGTTTTTATCTGTTTTGGCAGAATCTGGTGGTCCAATTGTAATTGTGACAGCTATAGAAAGGGGAGATTCCATATTCCTTGCCCCAGCCAAGGAAGGGTGGAGTTGAGCATCCAGGGAAAGCTAGCAAAGACTGAGAAAAAGGAAGGAAGAAAAAGGAAATGAAGACCTGGAGGAGGCACATGGAGCAGAGAGACACGTGAAGAAGCCGCGCTTGCTTCTCAGCCTTGGACTTGTACCAGAGTCTATGGAGACATGGAAGGAGACACTTGAAAGAGACAGAGATGTGGGAGAAACCCTGGGGAGACTTGGGTTGATTTTGCTCTTTTCCTTCCAGACTTGCCTGGCCCTTTTCGCCCCTTTCCTATGGGTCCCCACCAGAAAGTGCCTTAGACTTGTGGCAAACTCTTGAGGTTCAGTGGCCCTGCTTTGGGTCAACCCTGTTTTTCTGGGCATGGATAGCTTTGGATGTTTAATTGGAAACTGTTTTGACTATATTCTTTCTCTTTTCTCTATTGTACAATATTTTTTAAAATATTAGTTTTTTTGACTCTTAACAAAGGGATGGGAGGTGGGGCTTGTATGTGGCGAGAGTTAGGAAGTAGAAAGATATAGCTAAGAGTAGGCATCAAGTCATGTCAACTGTTTGCAGAGTTTCTTAATGGTAGTATTTCAGGGTCTAACCCTCAAGCTTTCCAATCAGAAAATGGCATATCCATCCAACGGTAGGCCTATTGGCAATAGTTAATAAATTTCATAATTAAAATTTTCTGAGATGTGGTTATTTAAACCACAACAAATCATTTACAATGGGAGATAATTTATATCATTTATCTAGCATCTTCTTAATATTAGGTATTTACCCTAAAATTGTGGGAGATACTTGATTTTCTCTCACCCTCCAGTGAAGCACAGCTCTTGATGCCTTGACCTTTTTTTGGGTATCAGGTCCATCCATACTCTGTTAGGGCCTCTAGGTACCTGGGTTCCCAATCTGACTCCAGGATTCTTAGTATTCCCAGAAATTCCAAGCCTTCATTTATGAACTTAGGAGTCCCTGCTTGTTTCCCCTTTCTACACACCATCATGCAATGTTCTTTGATACTGTGTGCAGACCTTTTCACCATTGTGACCTATCCTCTGATGTTATGTTGAAAGTGGAAATTCTGAGTCTTACAGTCTTCTGGTTGATAGCCTGGACATAATGTCCACATATTCTTGGATGCTTTTTAATGACTTGAAATTTCTATTACCTTCACAAAATGAAACTCAGAGGATAGTGAGGTGGCGTGAGGTGCTGGTAACTTCTTTTGAATCAAGGCATCATCAGAATGAATTCCCCTGCTCTTAGATCTATGACCACACCTGTCCCACTAATGTATATCCAGCACCTAAGTCAACTGCTGGTACATAACAAGTGGTTAATACAATTAGCTTCACAAGAAACAGCTTTCCCCCCCCCCATTTATATAAATATTAGAAACAAAAACTTAAAAATACAGAAAAGCAGCTAAAGAAACATCATCTATTCTGGCAACCCTGAAACAACCATCATTAACTTTGTGTAGACTATCCCTTCATTCATGGCTCTCATAAGTTCACACAAACACATAGTCTTACATATAGAGCTTTATACCATATGTGCTGCAACTACATTTTTCTTTTCCCCCAGTCTCTATGCCTCTTATTCCCTCCATTTTCCTTTTTTCCCTCCCTTCAAGTTAGCCAATATTATGTCTAATATATATTCTTCCATACTTTTTTTTTAAATTTATACAAGAGCTGGGGTATAGGCCAGAGGCACCGGAGGGTGAAAGGATTCACCAGAGACAGAGCCGGGAGCAGAACAGGCAGATGGACCAAAAACACTGCTGAGGGGAGTAGTGGGTGAGACAGGAGAGGTCTGCCATGCCATGTGGGTAGCTCCCTGGCAGGCCAGGAATCGAACCAGTGCTGCAGAGGCTGGTGACAGCTTCACAGAGCTGTGCTAACCCACTGCATCACTGGGGAGGACAGCATCTCTCTTAATTTTTGCCAAATCCTTGAAGTGTAAGTGACATCTCACTGGTTGTTTTAATTTCCATCTTCCTAAATATCATTTAGGTTCACAGTATTTTAATAGGTTATTGACATATTGAAAGGTCATCCAATCCATATGGATTTAAGACTTCAATGCAAAAAATTAAGTTATTGAAATCTTAGAAACAAACCTGGAGACTTTTATAATCTAGGGATTAAAGAAACCCTTTTGAATAAATAGCAAATCAAGAATTTAAAAAAGGAAAAGATATATTTTACTGTAAAAATATGTGGTAACATTTTACTATACAAAAAAGTATAAAGACAAAAATGCTAAATTAAAAAACACTTGCAACATACATGACAAAGAATATCTAAAATACATGAAGAGTACCTCCAGACATATAGGATAGACAAATCAATAGAAAAATAGGCAGAAATATATATAGGCAAATCACTGAAGATAATTGTTAGATAAAAACACTATGAAATCTGGATGAAAGCTTTTGTTTAATTTTTTCTCTTGGGAAATTTCTTATAACTTTTAATATGGTTAAGTGCTCTTCCATATTAATATGTTTATAGTGTGTCTCCTCAGTGTGTATTTCTTGGCAAATGGTTCCTGAATGTTTCCCCATAAAATATACAGTTTATAAGATCTTCTTGTGGACTTAATATCTGGATGATTTATCGCTTTTTATATTAGCTGAGTTTCTCTCTGATGTATTCTTTGATGTACAATAAGGCTTGAGCTACTTCGAAAGGCTTTTCCACATTCACTACATTTATATGGTTTTTCTCCCGTATGCATCCTCAGATGTACAGTAAAGTCTGAATTAGTCCTAAAGGCTTTTCCACATTCTTCACATTTATAGGGCCTCTCCCCAGTATGAATTCTTTGATGGAGAGTTAGCTGTGATAGGGTAATACAACCTTTGCCACATTCCTTACATGCATAGGGTTTTTCACCAGTATGTGTTCTCCAGTGTACTGTAAGATATGAACCCCTCCTGAAGGCTTTTCCGCAGACATCACATTTGTATGGTTTCTCTCCACTATGAATTTTCTGATGTTCTGTGACATGTACCATCTGGCTAAATGCTTTCCCACAGTCATTACATTTAAATGGTTTCTCTCCAGTATGTGTCCTCTGATGAGTATTAAAGCCTGAGTTACTTGTGAAAACTTTCCCACATTCATTACATTTATAGGGTTTTTCTCCAGTATGCCTTCTTTGATGCACAGTAAGCTGTGATGTATTTGTGAAAGCTTTCTCACATTCATTACATTTATAGGGTTTTTCTCCAGTATGGGTCCTTTGGTGTACAATAAGGTATGACTTAGTCCTGAAGGATTTTCCACAATCACAGCATTTATAGGGCTTTACTCCAGTATGAATTTTCTGATGTTCCTTGAGATTTACCATTTTTGTAAAAGCCCTTTCACAGTCAGTGCATTTATATGGTTTCTCCCCAGTGTGAATTCTTTGATGTACAGTTAGGTGTGATTTTATTCTGAAAGATTCTCCACATTCATTACATAGGTAAGGTTTCTCCTCAGTGTGAATTCGCTGATGTATAATTAGAGATGAAGAGCGCATGAAGGCCTTTCCACACTCATTACATTTATAAGGTTTCTCTCCTGTATGCATTCTGTGGTGTACGGTAAGGCATGAATAATTAATGAATGCTTTCCCACATTCGTTACACTTATAGGGTTTCTCTCCTGTATGAATCCTCTGATGTTCTGTGAAATTTGCTATACGATTGAATGCTTTCCCACACTCATTACATTCATAGGGTTTTTCCCCAGTATGAGTTCTTATATGAACAATAAGGCTTGAATTACTTCTATATGCTTTTCCACACTCATTACATCTGAAGGGTTTCTCTCCAGTATGAATTCTCTGATGAACATTAAAAATTGTGGTATTCTTGAAGGATTTCCCACATTCATTACATTTATATGGTTTCTCTTCAGTATGGGTTTTCTGATGTACACTAAGATATGATTTATTCCTAAAGGCTTTCCCACAGTCATTACATTTATAGGGCTTCTCTCCATTATGAGTTTCCTGATGTCTTGCAAGTTTTGATTTATCACTAAAAGCTTTGCCGCATTCACTACATTTGTAGGGCTTCTCTCCAGTTTGAATTCTCTGGTGCTGATTAAGGCGGGCACATTGGCTAAAAGATTTCCCACAGACATTGCATTGATAAGGCTTCTCCTTAGTATGAATTCGCTGATGTACCATAAGTGATGAAGAAGCAATAAAGGCCTTTCCACATTCATTACATTTGTAGGGTTTTTCTCCAGTGTGGATTTTTTTATGTTGACTGAGATACGAAGGCTGGCTGAACATTTTCCCACATTCACTACATTCATAAGGCTTTTCTTTAGTGTGAGTTCTCTGATGTTGAATGAGTAATGATCTATAACGAAAGGTCTTTTCACATGTACTACATTTAAAGGGTTTGTCTTTATTATTGTTTTTTTCCCCTAAGGTAAGTTCTAAAGTAGGCCTTACGGTTTTGCTGCCATCTTTATCAGTACAAATTTTCTTCCCCAAATGGATCTTTGTAATAAAATCTAAATTATCTCTGTAATTTCCTTCATGTGTTTGACATATACTGTGGACTTCTTCTGTGATAACTCCTGGTTCTGGGAAAAGAATAGATCCAAATCTAAGGCCTCTTTGACCAGTGGAAATTTTCTTTTGTGTTATTATTCTTTGACTTAATTGACTCTCCTGACTATTTTGCAATCTTACTATTCTGTCATTCCATTTCCATAATCCTCCCATTCTGGAATCCCATAGGCCATTCCCTGTGAGTTTCTCAATTATGGGTTTCTGTGGTAAATCTTCTGTAGAAATAACCTCTGTTGGTATAGCATTCTTGGTTCCAGATTTGGTGTCCAACTCTGGTGGGGAAAAGGAAAAAAAATCAAATACTTCAATTTCCCAAGTTGGGGCGATCTTACTAAAAAAAGAGAAAGGGGCCAATAACGGTTTTTAACTGCTTGAAAATTGGTTCAAGAAGAAGGCAGTAAGAGATGCTGTTTCAGCAAAGAACCTAAGTAGTAAAGTCAAGGAGTTTTTTTATAGCCCTTCTAGAATCTAAGTTTCTCAAATATTTCTTTTCTCATTCCTTTTGGAGTCATCTTTAGTGAGTATTCTTCATAAATTGTGACTACTTCCTTGCTTATAATTTACTTCACAAATCAGATATTTGTCCCTAACCATATTTTCTCTATATTTAGTCTCATTTTTTTTTTTTTTTTTTGTTGAACAGCTTTTTTTGTGTGGAGGGATTTATCAAATTTCCATGTCAGAGTTGCTTTACAAGTGGTTGTATGTTCCCTTTTACAGAAATTTTATGGAAGAAAACACTTGAAAGCTGATCATAGATCTGAGACATCCATGAGTAGAGGGGAGGAGAGAAGTGGAGAGGCTGAGGGAGAGAGGAGAGCCTAATGAACTATGGTGGGGGACTATGGGTCTTTTGGTGGTGGAAGAGCTACTGTGTACATACCTGAGGGATGAAATTCCATACTGTCAAAAAATGAACAAGGATGTAAAATAATGGTACTTACTTAAAAAAAGATGGAGAGCAAGTTAAATAAATATGGGTTTGAAGGCAAAAAAGCAATGAAGAGAAAGGGAAGAGTAAAAAAAAAATCAGGTAGATCTAAATTAATACTGACTGCACATAACATTCACAATGATGTCTTATGATATTGACATGCAGAATTAAAATCCATAATTCAAGAATAAAGGTGATTAAATGGAATAAACTGTTCTAAGATCCTTGTGTTTTTTTGGAAGGAGGGGGGTAATTTATATTAAACTGCTAGATCAAGGATGCATGCATTAACGCTAACCAATACAGAAATAATTTTAAAATATTTAATTACCAAGCAATTAGGGAAATAGAAAAACGAATTTAAAGGATGGCATGACTAGGGAGAAAAATAATATAGAACTGGCAAGACACACCCAGATGGCATATTTATACATTATGAAATGATACTATAGGCATACTAAATACTCCAAAAGATAAAAGACTATTACATGAATTAAAACAAAAATCTAGTAGTATGCTACTTGAAAGAGAAATATAAAATGTAAGACTATGTAAAAGGTGACAGTGAATATCATATAAACAATAACCAAAATGATGATGCCATAATATTAATATCAGACAAAATAAGACTTAAAGGCAAAAACCACACACAGAAATAAAGAAGATATTTCATAATGATTAAAGGCTCAATTTACCAAAAAGCTATAACACTTCTAACTTTATATTGATGTAATAACACAGTTTCAATATACATAGGCAAAAGTGAATGGAACTAAAATAAGAAACAGACAAATCTATAGCCATTCTGTGAAACTTTAAAAGATTTCTCATTTTTTTTTTTTGCGCTATATATTACCTATCATGTAAAATAAAACCCATCCTCCTGGTGCTTATTAACTCACCAGGATAGGGCGTTCTTGAAATTTCTCTCATTATCACCCATGGTCCTTTTCCATCCTCCAAATGAGATATCATGTCTGGTTTGGAAACTGCAAGCCCTGTTGCACAGAGAAATGAATAGGATTTGATTGTGTCTATGAGTATTACTTATGTCCACATTCAATTTCAGTTCTTAATTTCCTGTGCAGTGTGGTTATTATAAGTAAGATGTTCTAGAGATGTGCTGTTCAATATGAACACCTGTAGCCACTTACAGTTACTCAATTTGAATTTAAATTAAAATGACATAAAATTGAAAATTCAGTTCTTCAGTTTGACTAGCCAGATTTCAAGTGCCCAATAGCAACCAGTGCTAGTGCCTGCCATATTGGACAATACAGATATAGCACACAGCACAACATCCTATTGTATAGTGGTGTTACAGAGAATTACAAAGGTAACCTAGAGAAGCTCAACACTATGACCCCAGGTTTGCTGGAATAACATAGATCTTGGGAATAATATGAGTTTAGAAAGCCAGAAAGAACAGGAAGACATCTGTTCCTTTCTAGACATACTTATGATTCCTGTTTATGGAAGAATGAGGATATTTAGTCCCAAATTTGAGGGGACTGTCAACAATCTCTGAAATTCCAAGAAATATCTATTTCTTACTCTACAATGGGCAGATTTAGTTAAGAGCAAGGAATAGTACAACTCCCAACAATATGCCCTTAAGACTAAGATTAGGGGCCTCCCTGGTGGTGCAAGGGGTTAAGACGCAACCTATGAAGCTCACCACAGCCAATAAAGCACAAGTTCAATCTCCCGCCAGGGAGGTAACCCACATGGCACAGCAGACCTCTCCTGACTCATCCGCTGCTCCCCTCAGTGTATTTCAGTCGATCTGCCTGTTCTGTTCCCTATTCTATCTCTGGTGCATCCTCTCACTCCCCAAAACTCTGGCCTGTACCCCAGTTCTTGTATGTATAAGTATATAAATCTTTAAAAAAAAAAGAAAGACTGTAAGATTATAATGCCTAAATTCTAATCCAAATTTCAGTTAAGTACTTTAAAGGCACTGTATCTTCAGCAAACCTGGTCAAATGGGCAGATATGAACACAGAAGTTATCTTACCCAGGGAAACAAGATTCCTATAATTCTCTAGCATCACATCTTTGTGCAGGTTCCTCTGTTTAGGGTCCATCAACAGCCATTCTTCCAGTGTGAAGTCTATAGCCACATCTTTAAATGTCACTGATTCCTAAAATAAATACACTGTAAATCACCCAGGGACTATAGAGCTGTTAGGCAAAATAAGACATATAAAACTTGGAAAGAGGGCCTCCCAGGTGGCACAGCGGTTGAGCTCTGGGTTGCGAAGCTGCCCGCGGCCTCTGAGGCACCAGTTCGATCCCCAGCTGCTCCCCGGCCACCGGAGGAGGGTCCCACATGGCATGCAGACCTCTCCTGCCGCCCGCTGCTCCCCTCTGCAGTGTACTTCGGTCCTTCTGCCTGCTCTGCCTCCCGCTCTGGCTCTGGTGAATTCTCTCACCCTCCTGCGCTTCTGACTGTACCCAGTGCATGTATAAACAAACAAAACAAACAAATAAAGAAAGAAAAACATGCCTCTATTAAAAAAAAATTAAAAAAAAAAAAAAACTTGGAAAGAACTCCAGAAGTCGGAATCAGCAATTGACTATGGAAATCAACCAGTTCAACCCTTACAGGCTGTAGGAATCTCTCCAGTGATGTGAACTTAAAACCACAAGTTTTTTTTTTTTTTTTTTTTTTGGTAATGAGATTTTTATTTATTTATTTATTTATTTTTTTTAATAATAAATTTTATTTTTATATTCCCCATACAATTGCAGCCCCCCCCATTCTGACCCCAATCCCTCCCCTCCCACCCCCGCCCCCCTAAAAGTGTCTCTGGTTCGTAGTTTTTTGTTGATTTTGATTTTCACTTTCTTATAGTTACTCGTTTTCCTGGTCCCTTATTTAAGTTTTCTAGATTCCTGCTATGAGTGAGACCATCTGGTATTTTTCTTTTTCTTTTTGGCTTATTTCGCTGAGCATGATCCCTTCCAGTGCCATCCATGTTGCTGCAAATTGCATGTGTTTATCTTTTTTGAATGCTGAGTAATATTCCATGGTATATATGTACCACATCTTCTTGATCCAGTCATCTATTTTTGGGCATTTGGGTTGTTTCCAAAGCTTAGCTATTGTAAACAGTGCTGCTATAAACATAGGGGTGCAGGTGTTCTTTGGAATTGATGTTTCTGTGTCCTTTGGGTAAATACCTAGGAGTGGAATTGCTGGATCATATGGAAGCTCTATGTTTAGTAGGTCCAGAAATCTCCACACAGCTCTCCACAGTGGTTGGACCAGTTTGCACTCCCACCAACAGTGCAGAAGAGTTCCTTTTTCTCCACACCCTCGCCAACATTTGTTAAAACCACAATTTTTTTAAGGATTTATTTTTATTTATTTATGCAAACAAGAACTGGGGTGTAGGCCAGAAGTGTGGGGGGTAAAAGAATTCACTAGAGACAGAGTAGGGAGTAGATAGGTGGATCTACTGAAATACACTGCTGAGGGGAGCAGTGGGCGAGGCAGGAGAGGTCTGCTGTGCCAAGCAGGTCAGCTACCTGGCTGGGGATAGAACTTGTGCTGCAGTGGCTGGTGACAGCTTGATAGGGCTGAGACTCTAACCCCTACGCCACCAAGGAGGCCCACCAAAAACATTTTTAAAAAAGCAAAATCTGGGCCTCCCTGGTGGCGCAAGGGGTTAAGACACAACCTGTGAAGCTATCCTCAGCCTCTGCAGCACGAATTCCATCCCCGGCCGGTTAGGGAGCAACTCACATGTCACAGCAGACCTCTCCTGACTTGCCCACTGCTTCCCTCAGTAGTGTACTTCAGTCAATCTGCCTTTTCTGCTCCCCACTCTGTCTCTGGTGAATCCTCTCACCTCCCCCCACCACACCTCTGGCCTATAACCCCGTTCTTGTATGTATAAATAAATAAATCTT
Organism: Talpa occidentalis; assembly: GCF_014898055.3. Taxonomy (NCBI): domain Eukaryota; kingdom Metazoa; phylum Chordata; class Mammalia; order Eulipotyphla; family Talpidae; genus Talpa; species Talpa occidentalis. Next base: position 98,044,786 of record NW_023605083.1, on the reverse strand, counting down.
TAAAAAAAATAACTTCATGGGAATATGATCAAGAAAATCCATATTGTATAAAAATAAAATATGTCCAATAGAAATAAAATGCAAGTCATATATGTAATTTTAAGTTACACAGAAGCCACATTAAGTAAAAACTTGTGAAATTAATTTTAATATATTTTATTTAGTCTAAATATATACAAAATAATGTAACTTCAATATATAATGAAAATTAATGATACTTCACAGTTTTTTTTGAGAAAATCTTTGGAATAAGATGTATATTTTATATATTTACACTTATTAATTTATATCTAAATTTGGACAGTCATATTTTAGGTGCTTAACTGCCACATATGGCTACTGTACTGGATAACACACTGAAGTGCAAATGATCTGGTGTTTTCAAGGGGGAAAATAGGGAGGAGGAAATGACTAGATTAAAACCTAACAGGCCAGGCCCTCCCTAGTGGCGCAGTGGGTTGAATGCTGCACTGTGAAGCTGTCCGCAGCCTCTGCAGCGCGGGTGCGATTCCCAGCCATCCAGGGAGAAACCCAGATGGCGTGACAGACCTCTCCTGCCTCGCCCGCTGCTCCCTCAGCAGTGTCTTTGGTCCGTCTGCCTGTTCTGCTCCCTGCTTTCTCTGGTGAATTCTCTCACCCTCCCGTGCCTCTGACCTGTACCCCAGTTCTTGTATAAATAAATACATCTTTAATAAGAAAAAAACAAAAAAACCTAACAGGCACAATTAACTAATCGTAATATATAAATCAACTGGGAAAACAAACACCATCTCGATATTTGATAACATTAAAGCTATTTTTTTTTTTTTGCTGGAATCACTAACATATTTAACATTTAAAAAATCTGTTATAGATACATAATGAAATATTTGTAGATGAAATTATGTAATGTATTTGCTTCAGAATAAGTGAATGGTTGAAGATGGGCAATAGATGCAAGGGGATTCATCAAACCACTCTTTCTATTTCTGTCTAAGTATAGTGCACATTATTTGTCCGGTACTGCTCTAAAGGGCTTTTATATAATAATTGATTGACATCTCACAGTAAGAAAGTTGCTAATCTATGAAAAAGAAAGTGATGCATGAAGAGTTTACGTGCCCAAGTTTTTACAGAAGTGGCAAACTCGAGGTTCAACTTTAGGCAGTTTGACTCCAGAATTCAAACTCAAATTCATCCTACTCCATGATATAGTACACTAAAAGACCTGAGTAGCTGACTAATTAAGCAAAGGTCTCAAGTTAGAGCATATTTGGTTAAGATTTGTTCTCTCTCAGGAGAAACATCCTCTGGGAAAGTTTTCCGCCATAGAGATAAATACTTGTCAAATTGATTAAACCTCTTTATTTGGACCTCAAAGTTTGTGAGACACTTTTTTTTTTTTTTTTAAGATTTATTTATACAAGCACTGGGTACAGTCAGAAGTGCGGGAGGGTGAGAGAATTCACCAGAGCCAGAGCGGGGAGCAGAACAGGCAGACTGAGGAAATACACTGCTGAGGGGAGCAGCGGGCGTGGCAGGCTCTCCTGCACCATGTGGGACCCTCGCCGGCAGCTGGGGATCGAACCAGCGCTGCAGAGGCTGCAGGCAGCTTCGCAGCCCAGCGCTCAACCGCTGTGCCACCAGGGGAATCCCAAGACATGTTTTATATAATTCTGCTAATAATAAAATATGGCTGGGAGATAATTTCATAAAATTTATTATTAATCATTTCACATGTAACACAAATTACAATGAACTTAGAAAGTTTTGTTTACTTTTCCCACTAAGAACTGAGAGAAATGAAATGTGAGATTGATGCTACCAGCCCTGAGCTTACTGCATATAGCAAGCAGAGAGGGTATTAATTGTGTACTTGCAATGAACTGGGAACATTAAGACATAGTGGCAGTAAAAGAGGGCCTTTTTCTTTATTTCCTTACATATAATTCTAGGTATTACCTTTGCCAATTTTGGTTCTTCTCCCTGAAGGTGAAGATGTTTGTCTGGCTGGGAAACTTCAGGACTCTGAGGAGATAAAGGATAAGAGATAGGCTGCCTATATTGACAACAGACTCTCAGCAAGCACCACACTAGTCCACTGTGGATAGGGTGTGTATGAGTTGACCCCTTTCACTTTTTAGTTATGGCTGAAATTTAGGTACCATAGTAACAGCCCATCATCATCTTCTTTTGCCTTATTTGAGACACATACGAGCATGAGAAAGATATAACTGCATTATGTGTAATGGAGGTTTTTAATAAAGAACCTATTAAAATAAGAATAAACTTACAAAGGGGCCTCTTTGGGTACTACATATTTCTCCTTTTATATAGGGGGATGAAATCCATTTCTCAGAAATCATCCGTTTTTACAATTGAAAAATAATTAGTGTCGGAGGGCGGGCAAGTTTCACTGACCACTTAAGAAACATTTCAGTAATCTCTCAAAACATTGTTTTCTTCTAACCTTAGAAACTATAACCCCAAAGGACCTGATTTTATAAATGAAATTTTACTACACCTTCTAGTAGTACTTAAGTTTAGATTTTGTGCCATTAAAAACAATGATAGGTAATGATATTGTTTATTTAAATTTCATTGAGAAAAGTGTTACCTAAATTTCAAGGATAATTTTCTCCCCTCCCAAGTTCTTATTTTAAAATAAAAATACAAATATTCAACTTCCTGAAAGTTAACAATGATGTGACTTTCAACTTCTGATAATTAGGGATGGGTATAATTAGGTCAATATTAGTCAAATACGTTGGGTCTATTGAAAATGTGCAATATTTTGATATTTATTGATCTTTCTTTTTTAGCCATTATTTACGTGCTATGTATTCTGATCACTATAGGTTATAACCAATCATTACTATCATTACTATGACAAATTGCATTTGGTGGCATTACTTCTGAATCTATTTCAAAAAGTCATTGCTGAAACAAATCTTTTATCACATTAATACCAATCTCCTTCACATACCCACACACATAGATATATACAGCTAAGTGTCATCACTTTCAGCCTGAATCACTAGTTTACCCACTGTGTGCTTCCTTAGAGTCTTGCTCTTAAACCCCTTTCTGACCTGAAGTAACTTCATAAATACAAATCACTTGTAATTGGGTACTGCTTAAATCTATTCCCGTGAGGTTTCCATAACCAATTTAGCCTATATTAATGTCCTATTTCTTATCTTCATAGCACTCATCATGTCTATCATACTACTAAGAAATCATCATTCACCTAAATAAATAATGTAACTATTTCATATGTATACCTGAGATGGTAAGCTCCCTACAGCCAAGCACTGTGTCTTGAGACATTTTCTTTCTCTCCATGTCATCTATTAATATTGATTACATCTTAATGGGTAGAAAACAGAAGATTACTGAGAGGTGCACAAGGAGAATAGTCCCTATGAATTGTTTGTGCATGTATACATATATTTTCTCCCAAATAAAATTTCCCTTCCCAATTGAAAAAATTTCATTCTATTATCCTATATGTAACTGAAATTTCCTGGGAACAATACAACACAATTTAGCATCAAAAGTAAATTTCTCTCACTGCCTATCATATTTAAAGACTGCCCAGATATTTACTGAAAGCTTATGTGCCTTGAAATTTGGTTCATATGTATAGTGGATCTCCCTACATATCACAATTTTTTACTATGATGAACATAATTTTCATGGATCAAACAATTTGATTCAGTTACCAGAGGGCTGTAGGTGAGGTAATCAAGTCACAAGACTTCAGGAAAAGTAGACATGTTCTCAAACCAAGGTAGCAGGACAAAAACAGAAGAAACCCCAACTTACCAGAGTTCCAATAGAAAAAACCATAGCAGTCACAATTTTTTCTGTGTTTCCCTTTCTGGAAAAAGTGGAATCCTGCAAAGACATATCTGAGAAAGAGAAATATTTAGTCATGAAAACCAGTCTTGCATTAGAAATCTCAGTCTCACCAAGTTGGAATCCTGACACATCAGTGAGCACAGTTCCCCTAAAAAACACAAGATCAATCCCCAAGATCAGCAAAGGAGGAAGATTCTATTCCAGGGGATTCTGAAATTTTAATTTCAATACCATTAAATGTAGTCACAGCTAGCAGTCAAGGCATTGTACAAGAACCTTTCAAGATTCTTTCTCATTTGATCTTCACACCATCCCAGGGGGAATTATGCTCCCATTCCATATGAGGAAAAATCAAACTACTTACCCAAGGCTATCTCTGACTCCAAATCAGTCTAATTCTAATGCCCCACCTTTTCCACTAAATCAATTTGTGTGATTAAAAAAAAAAGATTTATTTATTTATGCATATAAGAACTGAGGTACAGGCCAGAGGTGCTGGGGGTGAGAGGACCCACCAGAGACAGAGTGGGGAACTGAACAGGTAGATTGACTGAAATACACTGTTGAAGGGAGCAGCGGGCGAGACAAGAGAGTTCTGCTGCGCCATGTGGGTCAGCTGCCTGGCCGGGGATGGAACTCGTGCTGCAGTGGCTGCTGCTAGCTTCATAGTACTGTGTCTTAACACCTTGTGCCACCAGGGAGGCCCTTCTACCTCCTTCTTTAACGAGGATGTAGCCTTGTTGATGTGGAGTTGGTTCAAGAAACGGTGCCACATTTATGGTATTTCCTTATACCAAATGGTACAGACTGTTAATATAAATTTCTCTATAATATTAAACTTAAGCATAAAGGGACAGTGACATAGTTCTGAGTTCTGTAGAAATTCTACTTTGTGCGGAAAGTATTATCAGCAAATTAAGTAGCTTTTGCTCAATAAACAGAGCAGAACTTAATCTCTAATTGTACAGTTTGTACCAATCAAAAGCTCCCTGAAATGACACAGTAATTAACCATGCCCTTTTAAACATTATAAAAATTATATTATGTAGAGCAAGGCTGTTATAAATTCAAAGAACATTAGATAGAGAAATTAAGTAGATATGAATATATTGAAACTTGAATACTCAAATATTGTTCAAGTATTCGTGGAGCACTTGCTAAAATTAGTCATATACCATAAAGATCATGACCACAAAGAAAATCAGAATCAACACTTGTTCAAACATAATTTGAAATAAAAATTGATACTAACAAATACTAGCAATAATGACACATCAACACCAGAAAATCTTAACTTTTGGGGTATTATGGAACCATGTGAAAAGCTGATCCTGTCCATGGAAATAAGGCACATGCACATGTGATATTGCATATTATCTCTGGGTGTGTGAAGACACCCCCCCCCCACCAGTCCATACACTAATCCCCAAGTTAAGAAGTCCAGCTTTAAAAGGGTGGAAATAAAAATGGAGTGAAAGAAAAAAAAAATTTTCCCCAATTACAGAAAGGAGACCTATAAACAATGACTGAGTTATTTTCACTTCCAAGGAATCACAGTAGGGTTTGCTGCTATCAAGCTACAGCTAACTACTTCAGTATAAGTTCTATCCCCTGCCAGGGAGCTGACCCACATGGTGCAGCAGACCTCTCCTGTCTAGCTTGCTGCTCCCCTCAGCGGTGTATTTCAGTAGATCAGCCTGTTCTGTTCCCTGCCCTGTCTCTGGTGAATGCTCCCCCACCCACCTCTCGCCTATACCCCAGCTTTTGTAAGCATAAATAAATAAAAATAAATCTTAAAAAAAACAAGCTTTCAAAGAATGACCTGAGTTAGTGGGAAATAAAGGTACTATTGAGAACCTGCCTTGAAAAAATTAATAATGTATATTTATTATATCTTGTATTTGATAGCATTTATATTTCAATAAAAACTAAGGATTACTATCTTAGAAAAAAATGACCTAAATCACCATTTCTTTTAAAATTTGTAACGATTAATAAACACCTTCTTGACAATTTGCCATGTAGAGTCAAATATGCTTACTAAGCAAAGTTATTTTATTTTATAATCGGAATTAACAATGCTATTTGAGTCTATATATTCACCTTGATCTCAATTGTGTAAAAATAAAATGTAGAGAAAAACACTGCAACTGAGTAAAGCAAAACCCTACTGAGTTCTCTAAGACCTGCCTGGGCACTGTGAGTTATACTCTTCTTTCTAGTGTTCTGTATTTTCCAAGTAGACAACTTTATAAGGACCTACATATACCTAAATGTTTGGTGTAGGAATAAAATTCTTGAGTTTTTGTCCACACTCCTAGGTTCTAATGTTCGGCCATGGCAATGTGAATATAGGCAAGTCACTTGAGCAAAATGAATTAGTTATTACCAGGTAAGGCTAGCCACATTTTAAGTTTCTTCTTTCACCTTTGGCCTTACGCAGAAGATGTTTAGGTTAACCTCCACCCCTCCCTGCCCCCCCTGTAATAATGTCCCTAGATGTCAGTCCTGTCTTCCCAAGCACTGCAAGAGTGTCAAAGAGAAATTTCACTTGCTGTGGTTCCTAACCCAGTGTAGTTATTTGAAAATAATGAAGAGACCAGGCTCTCACTGAAAATTAAGCGCGATGGGCCAGGCCAGCATTTCCCAACCAGAGCAAGGTACACTGTCATGTCAGAAGAGACGTGCTTTAAAGGTGATTATTTGAAGAGCCGTAAAATGAACTGACAAGTAAAACCTGACTTGGTTACCCAAAGGCGGTTCCTCACCTGCAGGTTCAGAAGCCAAGGCAGAAATTCTGCCTCCTCCGCTAACAGCACCTCCCTGTCCACTTGGGTTCCCCGCCTAACAGCACCTCCCTGTCCACTTGGGTTCCCCGCCTAACAGCACCTCCCTGTCCACTTGGGTTCCCCGCCTAACAGCACCTCCCTGTCCACTTGGGTTCCCCCTCAACAGCACCTCCCTGTCCACTTGGGCTCCCCCCACAACAGCACCTCCCTGTCCACTTGGGTTCCCCCCCTAACAGCACCTTCTTGTCCACTTGGGTTGCCCCCCTAACAGCACCTCCCTGTCCACTTGGGGGGCTCCCCTCCTCCCTCCATCAAAGGCACGGGGCTGGAAAGAGGGATGAGTCTGGTCTGCGGCCCGCGCGCCCTAGTGGAACCCCTAGCCAGGGCCGGCGCTCGGCCCCCCAACCCCCGGGGCCGCAGTCTCCGCGAGGGCGCAGACCGCCCGCAGCGAGGCCGGGCAGACCGCCGACACCCAGCCGGGAGCCCCCGGCCCAATCGCCTCTCGGGGTGGGCGGGTCAGCTCAGCGACACGGACGCATTGGGAACGGCCACGCCCCGGACGCCTCAGGGAGGCAGGAGCCGAGGGAGGGGCGAGGGGAATCCCGGCCTGGCGCCCGGGGTAATGAGTACCTGGCGTCCGAACTGAGGACAACTGAGGGCACTCGCAGAGCAGGGCGGGAACGCTTCCAGCAATGGCGCTGGCTCGGATGGCCGGCCCCCACGCACGCCAGTGCGCCTGCGCAGCGGGATGTCGGAACTACAGTGCCCAGAATCCTCAGCGCCTAACATTTTCCTACTTTGTGGGCTCAGGCATTGGGGTAGGTGCGTATTGTGCAGTTATCAGGCTGTCCAGGGACCTGCCAAAACCAAACATGGTCCTAATTTGTACTTGGACTGCTAGATCTAGTTTCCAGCAACACTTCTGACCCTTTCTCAGCAGTTATTCTGGAGAAACTTGCTTTCATAGGGGAGAAGCAGCTGCTTCTGGCCACTGAGGTCAGCCACAAGCAGCCTGGGTGTCCTTTGCTTAGCGGCCTGTGATCTCTCCAGGTGACCTGAGCATTCTGACTGCACAAGTTGGAAGCTGCAGGGGTGAGGTGGGATGAGGGGGAGATTGAGGGTGTGCACTGGGGAGATGCCCCTCAAAGCCATGCACAGGGTGCCTTTTGTTCAGTAGACTGTTCCGTGCGTAGTTTTACATTGCCTCTCCTCCCCTTACTCTTCAGAGCAAACATTGTTCACACTTAAGAGCCCAAATTCGGGAACCTCTCTTTTTCACGCTCCTCACTGCAGTGTACAGCCACGAGTCTCTCTGATCTCCCAGTAGGGAGGAGAGATGGGGCTTTGTCACCTGTATGGCCAGACCCCAGGTGCTCTGCAACTAAACCAACAGTCCCAGTGCCTATGTACATCTTAGAAGAGTCCCCATGTATGGTATGTGCACTGCACAACCTGTGCTTGATCTCCAGTTTATTAGTCTTGACTGGAATGGCGACTGCCATGGATGCAGTTACTCCTCCGGCTCCCTACTCTGCTACCACAGTGAGCCACCAATCTCAAGTAAAATATCAGTGAGTCAGTCCACCATCACCAGCGATGAACTGGCAGAAATTTTTTGTGAGCAAAATTTAGTTTTTCCTGGTTGTACTTGAGTTTTATTAGGGCCTCCCTGATAAACTTAGTCTGCCTGTTCTGCTCCCCACTCTGTCTCTAGTGAATCCTCTCACCCCCCCACACCTCTGGTCTGTACCCTAGTTCTTGTATGAATAAATCTTTTTAAAAAATCTATAGAATTGTTGGGGGTAAAGGATGTCCTGAACAAACTCCACATACAGATTTTATGGACCCCACCACCACCCCAGACCAGAGAGAGCCAAGACAAGGAGTACTACAAATCTCATAATGTCATCACCACTGAAGGGAGGATTGCTGGAAAATGAAGGTAGAGTTAAGCAGCCAGGTTTGGTATATAACCAGACATGTGGGACTTGCGGGGGTCCTTGGTTTTTTGCTGGCTTTCAGCATGCTATTGGGGTTTCCAGATCAACAGAACTGGTAGGACACATTCACTGGTAGGACCAACTTCTCTCTTCTTTCTCCCTGAGTTATTCCTTTCTTCATTTCCCCTTTTTGTAAATAAGTCCTTTATTTAAACTTTTTTGTGTCTGACTGCAGTTAAGCCTTATTAAAAGTCCCTTATAAGTGTGCAGGTGAAGACCCACAGTCAGGCCAACCGGTTTCACCTTGGGGTTGCTCTGTTATAGAATGATACTGTTGAGAATGAAACCCTAGATACTTTATGAATCACCAGACAGAAATTTGTTTTCTGCTCCTAGTAGTTGCTGAGACTCACATGGCCCTATAGTTGCTTACAGAACAAAATGGCCTATAGGAGTTAATTAACATAGCACAGTGCTTATGTAACAGAATAAAGCCAAGTAACAAACCACAATCCAGACTTTTCTGAAATAAAGTATCTTTGTAGTTCACTTACAAGCTGAAGGGGAGGCCAAGAAAAATTATCCAAAACTTAGAAATAAGGCAAAGGTTAGTTACATATACTTTTTTTTTTTTTTGAAGATTTATTTATTTTATGCATACAAGAACCGGGGTACAAGCCAGAGGTGGGGGGGAGAGGGAATGAGAAGATTCACCAGAGTGGGGAAAGAACAGGCAGAATGACTGAAATACACTGCTGAGGGGAGCAGCGGGCTAGTCAGGAAAGGTCTGCTGCGCCATGTGGGTAGCTCCCTGTCCGGAGATCGAACTTGTGCTGCAGTGGCTGCGGACAGCTTTATAGGTTGCTTCTTAACCCCTTGTGCCACCAGGGAGGCCCAGGTTACATATACTTTCAACATCAAATTGAATTTTAGGGCCTCCCTGGTGGCACAGGTGTTAAAATCTCAATGCTATCAACTGCCACCCATTGCGGCATGAATTTGATCCCTGGCCAATGAACTGACCCATATGGCATAGCAGACCTCTCCTGTCTCACCCGCTGCTTCCCTCAGCAGTGTATTTCAGTAGATCCACATGTTCTGCTCCCCACTCTGTTTCTTGTGAATCCTCTCACCACCCCCCACACCTCTGGCCTACACCCCAGTTCTTGTATGCATAAATAAATAAAAATAAATCTAAAAAAATTGAATTTTTAACAATTTATTTAACCCTACAGGAATGAAACGTTGACTTTCAACGTCTCATTTTTTTTCCTGCACTGGATAATATAAACTACTTTTGCAATTAAGAATGTGATAGTAAAACGTAAAAGTGTCTACATAAGCAGTGTATGCATATTTTTATTGGTATCTCTTTCTTTTCAAAGCAAATTTCATAGTATCTTCACAATAATTAAAAACCAGGAAAGAATTGAAATCTCTTTCAAGTGAGTGGGATGAACTTCACTCTCTCCAACTGCAGGGTTTTAAGTAGACTCACACCTGGTCAATGAGAGAACCCCAAGCCTGAGGCAATAAATAATTTTTTAGATATTAAGTGCTTTTATTTCAATATTAAAAATCACTATTTTTAATATTAAAACTACTAATTTTAACAAAATGACAAAAACCCCAAGGTACAATCTCAGGGAAACCCATCCTGACCACACCCCCAGATACACAAACATAATTTCCTGACTGGATCTGGTAGGAGCAGTACCAAAATAGTTATAGAACTCTGTTCTGCCCAGCACAGGTGTTAGAAATATGTTCTTTGCAAAGGAAGGGGGAGGCTATGCAGAGCAGCTGCCAACCCCAGCTGTGGCACCCAGTCTCAGGGTAGCCAGGAGCCCCTCAGGCCCTCTGGGTGGAATCCAGGCCCACACTCTGGGGCTGCCCTGGGACCAGTGGTGTGCAGGTGCCACTGGAGCTGCCAGGTTAGCAGGTGTGGAGGGGCCAGTGATCCTGGATCTCAGCTTTGAGCAGAGCAAGTGGTGGTCAGGCACTTCTGGCCCTCCTCATTTGATCAGGATGGCACCGGCTGGAGTTTCAACTTTTACCATGTTTCTCAGATTCTTCTCAGATTCCTCTGAAGAGCCTAGGAAATCCTTCACCTCTTCCACTGTGATGTTCCCTGTTGTGTCCAAGGCAGTAAATGTTCCAGTGATTAGCATGATTCAAGAAAATGCTTGGGGATTTTGCTGGAACTATTTAGACAGTGTCCTGGTGATTGCAAATGTTAAGAACCATGCAAACTTGGAAGAGATGCATTTGTTACCACTGGAGGAGACCTATGAAAATATAGCCAGTGCAGAGGAAACAACAGTAGAGATGGAAGTGAACAGTTCTGATCTAGAATGCCTAAATCTCTGGTTTCATCCCTCAGATCCCCCAAATGTATGGGTGAACTGGTAGGTGGGATGGAGGTTAGGTATGTATTTTGCATATAGTCAATTCAATCTAAGGGCAGATTACCTGGTTTATGGACTGACATAGGTTAAGTAAAAACAGGCTACATTGTGAAAAATACACAGAACAACGGTTTAGTGAAAACATCTAATTTTTTGAGCCCATCACACAAAAATATAATATAACCCATAGATGCCACATTATATGCCTCACTACAGAGGAATACCCGCCACCCCCTCCATCAATAAAACCTGTGGTGAGGAACAAGTTAGTGGTTCTGGATCCTGACTCCCCAGGAGGGGCCTAGAAAAGAGCACAGAAATAGAGAAAGCAGGGAAAAAGCTTTTACCCTGAGCCCTGAAATAATATTAACAGAAAAAAAGTGAATGAAGAAACTTAAAAATCACGAGACTTAAACAGAAAATTTAATGATTAAATTGCCAACTAATTTGAGTAATTTTGTATATTATACTATTGTTTTATACTGTTGGTTGATACACTGTCTTCACCAATTTAGATGCTTTTAAACACATCAATGTGCTGGTTTTTAAAATACATCCTGCCTGCCTAGTTTAAACTACTTTTAATAAGAAGTTCTTCCCTGTCCCACTCTCCCCCAAGTTATCCAGGCTGAGTAGTATCTGCACTTGGCCTGAGAACCCTCAGCACCACTTTCTCTACCCTGCAACCATCTCATGCATGTGTGGGCGTGGAGGGCAGGCCCCACCTTATCTCTCAGAAGTTGTGATGCTCAAACGAACAATCAGAAAAGTACTGGTTTCCTAAAAAATGATGTCTGGTCTTCCTTAAAATAGGCTTATATAAGCAATTAAAAGCAACTTATAAAAGTTTCTGACAATAGATATATAAACAACATCTTTATTGACAGTGGGCCAAAAGAACAATCAAATTTGATTTATAGGTAACCAAAAACATTTGAAAAGCAGAACATTAAAACTTCCAAGGTGCATGTCAGAGTACAAACACATACTCAGATTTAACACTGTGCATAAAAAGAATACTGAAATGGAAAAGGTCGGAGTCCTCAGAAACGCTAATTTCGAGCAAGTCCCTGAACACTAAGCTGTAATTAGATTATAAACTGGAGTCTATGGGACCATCAGATAGCCCCTGGGTAAGTGGTACTCAAGGAAAAAAAAGATTCCACAAAATCTCAAGAAGGTTGTGTAGGGAGGCACCAAATGGAAGCAAGAGCAGAAAAAATGAAGCTCCTCTAAGCCAGAGAGCAGAATGGTCAGTTCTGACAGTATACAGAGGATAATGAAGACAACCATTAACTATTTCTACTGATAGATAATTTAGCCACTTCCTATGGATAGAATATTTTTGCTGCCCTCAAATTTGTGTTGAAACCTAATCCCAATGTGGTTATGTTAGGTGGTGGGGTCTTCGGGAAGCAATTAGATCACATGGGCTGAGCCCTCATGTACGAAACCAGAGCTCTTATACAAGGGACCCTAGAGAGCTCCCTTGCCCTTCCACCATGTGAGGAGACAACAAAAAGATGTCTGTCTAAGAACAGCTGACCTTCACCAGGCACTGTGCGAGTGCCCTGACCCTGGATTTCCCAGTCACCAGAATTATGAGAAATGCTTATTGTTTAAGGCACCCCATCTGTGATACATCTGTTATAGCAGAACAAATGGACTGATTTTTTAAGGGTTATTTAAAAAATACAAATACATGGAGGTTTTTTGTATAGCTGTTTTTTTTGTATGCAAGATCCTTTATGTACACTGTCCTATGCAATCCTCACAACAATCTTATGACAGGGATGATTTATTCCCATTATACAGATAAACCAAGGCTCAGAGAGTAAAGCAGCTTTCTGAGGTCACATAATTGCTAAGTGGAGGTGGCAGAATTCAAGTACAGCATTGGAAAGCCCATGTTTATCTTGTTAGTCAAAATTTGGTACCCAAATAATAAACTTTTTTCTCACGCAAACATTTGGCATATTGAGAGATAGCAAGTATTTTAGGCTTTTTAAGACATATAATCTCTACTGCAACTACTCAATTCTGGCAGAGCAGGAGAAAAATAGTCAAAGACAATATATAAATGAGAGTATGGCTGAGTTCCAAAACACATTGAGAGAAAAGGCAGCAAGCTGGACTTGGTGTGTGGGTCCAGGATAGTTTGTCAATTTTTGCTTTAGACAATACTGAATATTACAGTAGTGAAAAAGGTTGAGCCCCTTTTTCATTTTTATTTCTGTGCCACCCATTCTCCTTACCTGACTTCTCTGACCTTGAGGCTTCCCAAACACCTATACCCCACTGAGTCTTTTTAAAACCATTTTAACTCTTTTCTAAAACCTCCTTCCAATCCTTTCATTTTTCTATTCTTTTCTTGTATTTCTACTATTGCTGGATTTAGACTTGATTCATCCTTACTGATCTTGTCACTACCACCAATTCTTTAAACTTTTCCCTTCTATTTTTCCTCAATAATGAAACTAAAGCCCACAGAGAGAGAATTAAAGAGGTAACAGGGATAGCATAGAGGGGACAAGGGCATGGACTGGCAGCTGGATGTTCAAAAGGGCTAAGATTTAGGAGAAGAGAAAGAAAAAAACCTGAGACCTATGTTTTCCTCTATCGTTTCTATCACCTTTCCACACAATATATAATGATAAAAACTGAAATTTGTGTTTTGCTAAATATTTATTTGAATATTTGCTTATTTTTCCAATGCCACTACTGGTTTTTGGTCACTATGGAACATATCAATACATCATTGGATTTCATGCCTTTTCTATTTTCTTTAGGATTTTAGTATATAACAAAGACCAACATATACAGAGAAAAAGAACAACAAAAAAGGTGGGTAAACGTAAAGGCCAGAAAAATGGCAACTTTGTCATGGAGGGAAGCTCTTTATCCTCAAGTGAATCACTAACCTATGAGCTATTTTCCTTTTCTGACAGGAAGGCATGTCCTTGTGTCTCACAGTTGCTTCAGATCTTCTTGACTGGGACCCTAAGTATAACATTTTGAACCCATAAACTTTTCAGATCCTCAATATTCCATGTCTTCTTAAAGCGACACAGTTTATAGAAAACAGAATAATGTAATGAATGAAGCCTCCCTGTTACTGTGGACACAGACAGCCAAGGATTCACCCAATACTAAGAAAAAAATTAGAGGGACTTGATAAAAAGTTAATGTTTTGACCCATTCTCTACTTTAGGGTAAATCTCAAGAAAGCAGAAAATTGATAAACTGCTAAATAGCAGAAGAATGGCAATTACCTAAATTTATGACCAACACAATCCACAGGAATATTAATTTAGAACCTCATATATAGATACAGTCTAATTACGTTCATTGGACAGTCATGTTCTGGGGGAGGGACAAAATCCGAAGTATAGTTGAACTTAGCCTTTAAGAGTTTACAGCTAATATAAAATAAATGAGACTTTCTGGATATCTCTTTGGATTCAAAGAGGAACCCTCTGCTTACCCCACAAAATATGAACTACTTTACAAAGTGAGAAGTGTTAACAGGACTTTGATGTGACAAAGGAAGGGGAAAATTGAGTATTACACTATTATATTGTCAGCGCACTCCCAAGAATTTCTTGAATTTCTACGAAAAGGTATATGGGAGAGCTGGGGATCAAAATTTGAGATTGCTGACAGAAAGTTAGAAATTTTCACAATTAATAAACCAATGGTTTATGGCTCATAGACTTGCTATTATGCAAGTAACATTAGATGCATACAGATGGATATTCAAGCAGCATTTTATGGGTCTTCCACCTAAACACTCCAGGACTTAACACAGTGTGAAAAACAACTTACATTTCTTCAATAATTTTTCAGGGTTGGTCTTCAGTGTGAATTCTTTGATGTCGGATAAGGGAGGAACTGCACTTAAAGCTTTTCCCACATTCATTACATTTATAGGGTTTCTCCCCAGTATGAGTCCTCTGATGTTGAATAAGAGCTGAAGAATGAATGAATGCTTTTCCACATTCACTACATTTGTATGGTTTTTTTCCAATATGAATTCTTTGATGTTTAGCAAAATTTGAGCTCCGGCTGAAAGTTTTCCCACATTCATTACACTCATAGGGTTTCTCTCCAGTATGAATTCTCTGATGCTGAACAAGATGTGTGCTCTGACTAAAGGTTTTTCCACACTCACTACATTCATATGGCTTTTCTCCGGTATGGACTCTCTGATGTTTAGTAAGGGATGAGCAATGGCTAAAGGATTTCCCACATTCCTGACATTTATAGGGTTTCTCTCCAGTATGAGTTCTTTGATGTTTAATGAGTGCTGATGAATGAATGAAAGCTTTATCACATTCATTACACTCATAAGGTTTCACTCCAGTATGAATTAGCTGATGCTGCACAAGATGTGTACTTCGATTAAAGCCTTTTCCACACTCATTGCATTCATATGGTCTCTCTCCAATGTGAATTCTCTGATGTATTGCAAGGGATGCACTTTCAGTAAAGGCTTTCTTGCATTCACTGCATTCAAAAAGAATTCTAGTATGAGTTCTCTGATGTTTAGTTAAATTAGCTCTATGGCTAAAAGATTTCCCACATTCATTGCAGCTATAGGGTTTCTCTCCTGTATGGACTCTCTGGTGTCGAATAAGCACTGAATGGTAAGTAAATAGTTCACCACAATCATTACATTTATGAGGCTTTTTCTCCTTATAGGTTTTCTGCTTCTTCAATAAGTTTTGTTTCTGTTTTGATCTTTTTTCAAGTGCATGAAAGGTATAGGGTCTCTTGGGAATTCTGTCTTGAGTGAGGAGGGCAGAGTTTTGGCCTAAGTTTTTCCAATATATATCATGCTCATGAGCTCTTTCTTCAGGGAGAGATTTCACTTGGGTGAACATTTCTAAATGTCCCTCTTTATTTTCCTGCTGATTCTCTAACCAATTTTCACATTCTAGACTTGTTTCCAAGTTGGAGTCATAGACATTATTCCTTGCCAGTCTATCTATTATTGCAACCTGGCACGATTCTTCTTTGGAAAAATCTTCTATTGCAGTTGAACCATTGCTCTCAGGTCTAGTCTCCAGGTCTGCAAGAAATTGGAAATGCAAATTTCCTTTGTTTTCTGTGCTTAACAAAAGGCAGGTCTAAAACAGCTAATAGTTAATGATGGTGAAAAGCATGGCTTCCAGGACTAAGTAGATCTGATTCTTGTAAGATGATGTTCAAAGAGAAGCAAGTGGAGAAAAACTAATGCACAGAATATGTAGAGGAAATAAGTAGACCCTATCCAGGAGAGTCAAAACAGGGAATGGTGATGAGAAATACAGAAGAAA
Source organism: Talpa occidentalis (assembly GCF_014898055.3). Lineage (NCBI taxonomy): Eukaryota > Metazoa > Chordata > Mammalia > Eulipotyphla > Talpidae > Talpa > Talpa occidentalis. The sequence continues at coordinate 98,028,488 of NW_023605083.1, read as the reverse complement.
GACGGGTGCAGAAGAAACATCACTGGATGAGTAGTAATGAACACAGTAAATCAGGATAGAGGAGAACAGCCCCTTATAGAATATCTACTACTATAATAAATAGCCAAGCATTTATAAGTTAGTATAAAGGGAAGTTATTTCCAGTTGTCCAGTCTTACTCAAGTCCAAATATGCATTTCATCTCCATTTTAATCTTCCCTCACAAAGCTTTTATGATAAAAAATCCAACAAACTGCAAATGAGCATGCATAGTCTGCTACCTTTTGAGTAGGAAAAAAAATGGAGGGATACAAATATATATGTGCATATATATATATGTTTGGTTATAGTTTGAAAATATATGGATGGAGAAACAAAATATTAATAAAAATGGTTATCCACAGGAAAAGTATCAGAACATAAGAGAGAGGGAAGATAAATGTACTAGAATTTTTACACCCAATATGAAACTCCTTTAAAAAGCTAAAGTAGGGCCTCCCCTGGTGGCGCAGGCAGTTGAGCGCAGCACTGTGAAACTGTCCACAGCCTCTGCAGTGTGGGTTCAATCCCGGCCGGCTGGTGAGAATCCCACAGGGTGCAGTAGACCTCTCCTGTCTCGCCTGCTGCTCCCCTCAGCAGTGTATTTCGTCATTCTGCCTGTTCTGTTCCCTGCTCTGTCTCTGGTGAATTCTCTCACCCTCCCGTGCATCTGGCCTATACCCCAGTTCTTGTATAAATAAATTAATTAATTAAAAAAAAACTAAAGTAATTTAAAGAGCATTGAAAGAAATAAGTATAGATAATGAAAAGAAAGTAAGTTCAGAAACAAAGGCAAGTACATATTAGAATTAATGACCATACAAAGGTAATATTTCCGTCAATGAAAAAATTTGTCTTTCCAAAAAATGGTGCAATGACAACATATTAAACATTTAGAAGAAAATTAAGTTAGGTTTCTCGCTCATTCCATGCAGCCAAATGAATTTTTTTCATTCATTCGTCTACTTTTCTATTCATTCAATAATTATTTATTTAGTATCTACCTTACAGTAGGCTTTGTGCTAGGAATGGGGAAAAACCCAAGCAGTCCCTATGCAGCTGAGGGGAGAGAGAATATAGTCTAACAATCAGAAACATATACTCAAAATACAACTGTAGTAAGTACCGAGAAATAAAGCAAATGGCATGAAATAGAAGAGGGAGAATTCAGGGAAATTAGAAAGGTTTCCTTGAGGAAATAAATCCCTGAAGAGAGATGAATGGGTAAGTTTTACAGGCTAACAAATAGAAAAGCAGGTGTGTGCATTCCAGGCACAGGGAGTGATATCTGTAAAAGCCCTCAGGTGAAAGGGATATAAATGAAAAGCATAGTGGATGACAGCATGGACCCTGTAATCAGAATACATGAATTTAATTCCCAGCGCTAGCACTTACCAGCCATGTCAACTGGGACAAGTTATTTTAGTTGCTTCAGTTTCCTTATGTATAAGATGAAGCAATAACAGTATCTATGAGGAATAATAACTACCTTAATGAACATTATTTAAGGATATTTATAAAGCACTGTAAACTCTGATACATACAACATAGATATTTGTTAAATAAGTAAGAAATAATAGGTAGAAGTAGAGGTCTCAAAGTGTGGCCCATGGAACCCTGGACCACAAAAAAAGCACTTAGATGTTATTTGCCTTTTTCATTGCCTTGGCATTTCCCCTGACGTTGCAAAAGCAATGGTGATAAAACTACTCATGACTTAACATAAACCAGGATAATGAACTTACTAGTAATTGTGTGCTTTGTACTTTACAAAGTATTGTGTACTTTGTTTTAAATATGTCAGTTTCACTTAAAAATGTTTAAACAGTAACCATTAATTTTATTAAATTTCAATCTTGAGTTGTTTAAAAAATAGTATAGATTAGTGAAATAGGAAATAGTAATAAAGCAACTGTGTTCATATCAAAGTATGATGGGTATCTTAAAGGAAACCACTTATGCAACAGTTGGGAGTTGTGAACTGTACCAGCCACTTTTTAAGGACCACTATTTTCACTCGACAGAATAAATGACAAACTATGTTATCTAAGTTGGGTATTCGGCGACATTTTCTGAAATATGACAGTATTTGATAAAATTTGAGCCTTCAGGCAGAAAGTAGAATTTTGGAAAACTTTTATCTATCACTGACAAGGTCAGAAGTGATATTAAAAGCTGTGATCTTTAAAATACTGCATAATTCAATGTCATGAAATAGAAGAGCTATATAAGAAGAGCTGTATTGAATTTTGGAAGAGCTATATAACTCAATAACCAATATCTTAAAAAAGAGCAATAGATTTTAATTTAACAACACGAAAAGCTCATGATTTGGTTGCAGATAACACATTGTATTTATTCTTTAAGAAATTACCATTTGTCCAGCTTTGAAGTACCAGAATAGCCATAATTATCTGAAGAGACTGTAACATAATCCTCCCTCTTCCAACTATTAATATATATATACTGGTCTGCAGCTGGATTTTCTTCGCTCATCAACCAAAATAACACATCACAACAAACTTCATTCAAAAGCAAAGGAGAGGGTCTCCCCTGGTGGTGCAGTGGTTGAGCGCTGGGTGGCTAAGCTGCCCACAGCCTCTTCAGTGCTGGTTGGATCCCCAGCCACTGGCGAGGGTCCCACATGGTGCGCAGACCTCTCCTGCCGCCCGCTGCTCCCCTCAGCAGTGTATTTCATCACTCTGCCTGTTCTGTTCCCAGCTCTGGCTCTGGTGAATCCTCTCACCCTCCTGCGCTTCTGACTGTACCCAGTGCTTGTATAAATAAATAAATAAATCTTAAAAAAAAAAAAAAAAAAAAAAAGCAAAGGAGAACAGAGTTGTTTTCTACTAAGCCATACATCAAAGAGATTTTCTAAAATGTAAAATAAAGCCACTTTTGTTTCAGAATAGTTGTTTTTAAATGAATTATGTTATATGTTTAATATGTAATAATGGGTTGTGTGCATTTTTAACTGGTATTTTTAAATGGATTATCTGATAGTTAAAAATTTTTATTTTAACTTCTAATGCAGTCAGTATTAGTATATATAACTCACATAAAAGCTCTTTAGCATACTCAATAATTGGGGTGTTACATTAGGTCCTATGATGCCAAAATAAATGTTGTGCAAATGGTAGTTTCTTAAAGAATAGATACACTGTGGCATCTGCAACCAAATCATGAGATTTTCATATTGTTAAATTAAAATCTATTGTTCCTTTTTAAAATACTGGTTCATTGAGTTATACAGCTCTTCCAAATAGTAATACTGTATTATGCAGTATTTTAAAAATCACAGTTTTTAATATCAGAGCTGCTGGGGGGCCAGAGGTGTGGGGTGGGAAGGTTGAAAAGATTCACTAGAGACAGAGTGGGGAGCAGAATAGGTGGATCTACTGAAATACACTGCTGAGGGGAGTAGCGGGCAAGTCAGGAGAGGTCTGTTGTGCCATGTGGGTCAGCTTCCTGGCCAGGGGATGGAACTCATGCAGCAGTGGCTGGCTGTAGCTTGACAGCACTGAGAATTGGAACTCCTGCACAACCAGGGAGGCTCTGACCTTATCTTTAAATATTAGGTCTTCAAGTATTAGGAAATCTTTAAGTGTTAGGAAGCTATCAAGTTCTCAGTGGTAGATAAAAGTTTTCCAAAAAAGGAGAGAGAATAGTAAATATGAGATGAAGCTGTAATAATGGATAAAAATCAAATTTTCCAAGACTCTTTAGGCCACAGGGATTCTGCTTGTTACCCAAAGAGTAATGGGAAGTCATGACAGTATTTTAAGCAAAAGAGTGACACCACCAGATTTGCATTTTGAAGATGTTCTCTCTAGAATTTAAAGAATGGAATACATTAGGGGTAGAGATAGAATCAGGGAGATTATCACAGCCATCCACAATAACAAAAGGGAGCTGGTGGGGTGTTAACAATGAATAGATATTTAGAATATGAAGACAGTGAATGAATTGAGTAAGAGAGAGAGGGACATGTAAAGACTGTTTATAGAATTCTGGCTTGTATTTTTGATAAGATAGTAAGTATCATCAAGATAATTATTGGAAAAGAATCTGTTGTGGGGGGCAGGGACAGATAGAGAACTCGGGCATATTTCAACAGGTTGCTTGTAGTGTCTTTGACATAAGTGAATTGAGACATCCAACAGTTACACAAATGTTCAGAACAGGAGTCGCAAGGGGAAGTCTAGGGTGCTAACACAAAGTCAGAATTCATCTAGATAGAGATAATTTGGTAGTGAGAATGGATGAGACTACTTAAGGAGAAAAGAGAGGTTGCAAACAGGTGACCAGTTGGACAAATCTATACCTCAGACATGTTTTGTTTGACCCACGTACGTCATAGAAAGTTTCTGAGATTAGTTTCCAACACTTTAAAGATAGGGAGATTTCACATAAGAATCAAATATGGGGTTTCTCTTCAAAGAAAACTGGAAGCATACTGATAGACAGCAACTAATTAAAAAAGAAGTTGGCAACTACTGCCTATTTATCAAAACAAAGTTTTATTGGAACAAAAATATTCCATTCATGTGAACTGCCAATGCCTGCTGTCACACTACTATGGCAGACTGAGCACTTGCAGTAGAAACCACATTTTCCCAAAGACTAAACTGTTATGCTATTTAGCCTTTTATATAAGTATTTTGCCAGACCTTGAGCTAAAACTACTAGAGCAATGGTTACTCCTTTTGGTTAAGGTATGTGCTCTTTAAGTTTACCATTGCTTGTGTCAATCTGGTATATTGCTTCCTGGCTCCCGCAGGCAGTTAGGTTTATGATTTGAGGAATACAGAGGTAAGGAACATTAAAACAAACATCAAACAATTCTAAAGCCAAGAAGACTCAACCAGAGAAGTAAAAAAGCAATTCCTAATGAATTAATGGAAAAATTAAAGGACAAATATACTAGAAGAGAACAGAAGTCAAGTACTTCTGTCATCTTGGAATGAGAAAGGACTTTCTAAAAACGAATCAAAAGGCAAAAATATTGTAGCATACTAAATTCACACATTTTAAAAAAGCATAGCAAAACTGAAAGGTAAAACTAGAAAACTATCTTTAATATAAAGAATACTTCATATATGAAGAGTTTTTACAGATCACTAAGAAAATAACAATCATCTTCCACAAAGATAAAGAAGGGTGATGAATTGGCAAGTCACAAAATCTGACATGCCTACAAAGAGAACTAGACATATACATAATCACAGGGGAAGATTTTAAAATTCTCTCAAAACAAGGTGGCTGAAAAAATTGAGTATTAGGGTAAGATTTTTCTTATGAGATATCTATACATACTACATAGTACTTAAAACACTGCTATTGGAGTACAGGTAGATAAGTAAACCAAAGAGTCTAGAAACAGATCCATGCATACATGGAACCTAGTTTTATCAAAGAGTTAGTATTATAAATCAGTGACAAAAGATAGTTTTCAATAAATGATGCTGGATTACTGGCTTTAAGCACAGAAAAAGATAAAATTAGTTCCCTACACATGAAATAAAAACCCTAAACATGAAATAAAATTCAAAGAATAAAGTATAGGTTATCTTCCTGACATTACAAGGAAGACAATTTATAGGAAGTACAAATTATAAAAAAGTAGATATATTAGATAACATTAAAAATTTTAAATCCTAGGGGCCTCCCCGGTGGCGCAGAGGTTGAGCGCTGGGTTGCGAAGCTGCCCGCAGACTCTGCAGCGCCGGTTCGATCCCCGGCTGCTCCCCAGCCACCAGAGGAGGGTCCCACATGGCGCGCAGACCTCTCCTGCCGCCTGCTGCTCCCCTCAGCAGTGTACTTTGGTCCTTCTGCCTGCTCTGCTCCCGGCTCTGGCTCTGGTGAATTCTCTCACCCTCCCGCGCTTCTGACTGTACCCAGTGCATGTATAAACAAAACAAACAAACAAACAAATAAATAAATAAAACATGCCTCTATAAAAAAAAAAGTAAAAAAAAAAAAAAAAATTTTAAATCCTAAATGCATAAGAGACCATTAAATAAAACATGCTACAGACTAAAAGAAGCAGTTTTTTTCTTGCTGATTTGTAATGGTACATCTGCCCCATGCTAGTATCTAAAATACATTAAAAAAAGCAAACTAACTAACAAATCAAGAAAAGTTGTGAACAGCCCAATTTTTAAAAGTGGGCAAAGGTTATTAACCAGTAATTTGAGAAAATTTAACTAGTTAATAAGCACATGAATACTCAAACTCACTTATAACCAAAGAAGTATAAGCCAAAAAACCTGAAATATCATTTTACACTCATCAGATTGACAAAAATTACAGAGTCTAACAGCATCAATTATTGGTTAAACATGTGATGCTTTAAAAACCAGTAATTCTCATTCTAATTACCTACCCTAAACTAGGTCACCAGATGAATATTAGCAGTAAACAAAGGATGATCATTACGATTTGTTTACCAATGCCAAAGAAGTAAAAATAAACTGTTCAGACTACCTAAGGAGACATGGAATTATTCCATAGTCGTTAAAGTGAATAAACACAATTCATATAAAATTAACTTAGATTACTATCAAAATACAATATGAAGTTAAAAAAAATCAAATTACAAAAAGGTGTAACATACTATTATATTTATAGTTTTGTTACATATGTGTATTGTACACACAGACACACACAAATATTAGAATGATTCACGTCAGCTGGTTACTGGTAGAAAAAAAGAGAATGAAAAGACTTTAAGTGAATCTATGTAATTTTTTATTTCTTAAGAAGTAAATGATATACCTATAAGAACAGCTAAAATGAAGAAGACAGACAATATTAAATGTTGATAAAGATGCAGATCAACTAGAACACACATACTCTGCTAGTATGACTGATACAATGACTCTGGAAACCTGTTTGGCAATAGCCACCAAAAATAAACATTATCGACTCCATGACCCAACAATTGTATTGTATGTGTATACCCAGTAGAAATCCATGTGTACACCATGCATTTGTATATATATGTGTATATATAGTACATGTATATGTCTATACATGTGTATATATATATGCATATATATATATACTATGACATGTATATATATATATATATATATATATATATATATATATATATATATCAGCATTATTCATTTAGTGAAAAAACGAAAACTACCCAATTGCCATCTCAGGAGAATGGATTAAAAGAAATGGCATACTGACATAATGAAAGACTGTACAACAATGAAAGTGAATGAAGTACAATTACATGCAACAACAGGGATTTATTTCACAGCAGTGTCCAGTGAAAAAAGCAGACACAAGAGTACATACAATATGATTCTGTTCATATAAACCCCAAGAATAGTTGAAACTAATTTGTGGTGCTAAAATAAGGTCATCCTTGGAAGATGGCAGGTGACATAAAGAGGGCACAAGAATGCTTGCAGGAGTTCTGGTAAGACTGATTTTTTTTTTTAATTTATGTATGTATGTATGTATTTATCTATCTATCGATCTATTCATTCAAGCACTGGGTACAGTCAGAAGTGTGGGAGGGTGAGAGAATTCACCAGAGCCAAAGCATGGAGCAGAGCAGGCAGAAGGGCGAAGTACATTGCTGAGGGGAGCAGCAGGCGGCAGGAGAGGTCTGTGTGCCATGTGGGACCCTCCTCCGGTGGCCGGGGAGCAGCTGGGGATAGAACCGGTGCCACAGAGGCTGTGGCCAGCTTCGCAACCCAGCGCTCAACCACTGCGCCACCGGGGAGGGCCAAGACTGATTCTTGATCTGGGTGCTAACTACAAGAATGTGTTCAGTTTGTGAAAATTCACAGAACAGTTTTGTTATCTCTATTACGGCCAAAAAAAAAAAAGAAAGGAAGAAAATGAAAGAGGCAAATGAAGCCAATAGTATGTGCTTGATCTTGATAGTGAATTCATAATTGTTATTTTCTTCACTTTTGTATATATTTAAAAATGCTATATAAAGTAAACTTTTAAAAAAAAAGTACACAGGTACTTTTTATATTCTTTCTAAGGCAGTGAAAGGTGGCACCTCGTCACTGTCCTGCGGGGAAATTATCTGAAGAATCCCATTTGTCTTGACTCACCTGAATAGCTGCTTTTGGGAGGTTTTCTCTCAAGCATCAGTGGTTCTTTCTCATGCTCCAAATTGTAGTTATCAGGTTTGGAAACTGGAAGCCCTGCTCATTAAAAAATAAATGTAAGAAATGGGAATTTATAATTTATGATAAGTGTATCCCAGAGCACAGTCCAAACCCCTGGATCTACAACTAGCTAAGATATTATAGGAAGACCAGATCTCTGAAGGAAACTTTAAATATTTGTGTTAAAACAGAAACATGTAAGGACAAATATTTTTTAAAAAATAAGAATTAAAAAAATAAGAGAATTTCTCTTTATGTTTTGATTGGGAAGTTCTGGGGAGATAATGCTGATTAGTGTTCAACTGAGGGAAGAAGCTGGATAAGGTGGGACCTCCGTGGCAGCACCACAAATCCGTGACTGTGACTTAAGAGTTTTTGTCTTCTAATGATTTTTACTTCTTTCTGCTTCAGTTATTAGAAGCCATGTTCTTTGGAAATTTATTACATGATATTTGGATGTTTGGGAGGGGCTAACACAGATCCTTCCATTCCTCATACAAACACATGCACAAGTACACACATGCAGATACATGCACACACACACTCACAGGATCCAAGCTGGCCAGAGAGCTGGCTCTAGTATTTGCTTCACTGATGAACTTGTGACCTTATTTGCTGAAACTCCCAAGGCAGAAGCACTGTATTTATTTGTCTAGTTCTCTAACTGGAAAAATAATGGAATCCTAGAGTTACCAAAAGCCATCTTTGCCACATGAGATCTTTTTAAAAAGAAGAATTGGGGTGTGCAGAAGAACTGAGGTGTGGGCCACAGGCAGGGGGGTTGAGTTGATTCACCAGAGACAAAGTGTGGAACAGAACAGGTAGATTTACTGAAATACACTGCAGAGGGGAGCAGCAGGCGAGACAGGAGACGTCTGCTGTGCCATATGTGGGATTGCTCCCTGGCCGGGGATTGAACTCAGGCTGTGGCAGTGATAGGGCTGAGACTAACCCCTATGCCACCACGGAGGCCCTGACTTTATCTTTAAATATTAGCTCTTCAAGTATTAGGAAATCTTTTAAGTGTTAGGAAGCTATTGAGTTCTCAGTGGTAGAAAAAAGTTTTCCAAAAAAGGAGAGAGAATAGTAAATATGAGATGAAGCTGTTAATAATGGATAAAAACCAGATTTTACAAGACTCTTTAGGTCATAGGAATAGGCAGTGACAGTGCTGAGATTTAACCCCTAGGCTACCAGGGAGGCTCCAAGGAGATCTTAAGAATAAAGTCGATCCAGTGCAAAGCCAAATCATCTGACTTACACAAATAAATAAAAGAAATTCACAGTAATACATCTGATGCACTGGATCAAGTTTCCCCCACTTTAAGCTAGTGTGAATTAGGTTTCCGTTTCTTCAATCCAAAGAATCCAGACACAAAACACGTATAGAAATGTCACCAAGAATCTAAAGCAGAAAGAGATTTTCTTTGGGCCCAAAGGGATGAACTTTTTTGACTTCTGAATACAAAGGTGAAGGCTTTATAAAGCTATTTAGCTTTTAGTAAAGTAATGATGCCCCCAACAAGTAGATTTCAGAGTCACAATGAAAATCCATTCTTACAAAATGAGACCAGGTTCCTATAGTTCTCCAACATCACGTCTCTCTGTGCAGGATCCAGTTTCCCCCACTCCTCTGGGGTAAAGTCCATGGCCACATCCTTGAATGTCACTGATGCCTAAGACAGAAAGGATTCTTTAGCTCACTACCTTGTACTCAGAACCTCCCTTTACCCTCCTAGTTTCTGTTGGCTCTGGAGTAGTGAGATACAATAATAGAAATAATAAGAAATCTAATAGTATTGTTTCTGAATATTCCATGTAAAGTCACCAGGTATTAATTATGTGCCAGGGACAGTATACTAGATTTAACATGAGAACAGAAAGAAATGGTTTCTCCATTGAGACATTAAATTTTCTGGTGAGTAAATAAGCAAAATCTGAACCAATGCGTCAACAATGTAGTTTAGCAGGGAAGGGAGGGTGGCATGCTTGCATAACTCTCCTTGTAAGTCCTCAATAAAAACTTGAAGAATCAATACAGCCAATTAGAAGATGAACTGAAATACAGACTTGTGAATGGAGACATGGAATAGGAGAAAAAATTGGCAATGAGCATCAAATCAGTTAAGCATGGAATTGATTCAAGGCAAAAAGCATTATGGAAAATGATAGTAACAAATTAGTTAAGGGAACAAGTATAACTCATAAATGTGTATGTATAAATATAATAGTTAAGTTTATATACAACAAAAATACAAAAAGAGATACTAAACATGTCTCTTTATGTAAAGTCAGAGAATGGAAATAAAATTCCAAGGCTGCTGAAATAAAGACATATTAAGTGTTTAAAGACCTATTTAAACATTCATGAAGCATTTACAAAAACAAAGTACATTTCAATAAATTCCAAACAGAAATAGAGCAACACTGAAAACTGAACAATTAAATAAAACCAATGCCAAATGGCTAATATTGTACTCAGAGGAAATTTCATAGCTTTTTTTCACTTTTAAAAGATTTATTTATGCATACAAGTACTGGGGTACAGGACAGAGGGAGGTGTGTGTGTTGGGGGGGAGGTGGTGAGAGGATTCACCAGAGACAGAGTGGAGAACAGAAGAGGCAGAGTGACTGAAATACACTGCTAAGGGGAGCAGCAGGCGAGTCAGGAGAGGTCTGCTGTGCCATGTGGGTAGCCCTCTGGCTTGGTGCAGTGGCTGCAAATAGCTTCATTAGGTTGCATCTTAACCCCTTGAGCCACCAGGGAGGCCCAAATTTCACAGCTTTAAACACTTCCATTTCATTAAGTAAATGTAATTATTTAAATGTAAATAAATGAACAAAGCACACAGTTCAGGTTAGAGAGATAATAATAAACTAAGAAACAGAGAGAATAACAGGATTAAAAAAGGAGTAAAAATATACTATCAATTTCCTGTTTTTGTAGAAATAGAACAGTAAATTTAGTTCAAATGTTAACTTCTGGAGAATCTAGAGACTATATGAGAAAATTTTCTACTACTCTTGCATATGGGTTTAAACTGCATGAGTCCACTAATATGTGGATTTTCTTTAAACAGGTGATGTAAACTTAAGGTATCGATAGAGTGTAATACTGTAAATGTATTTTTCAACAGTTTACTTGATTGTAAGGACATAGCATGTAATACATATACAAAATGTTATCAATAAGGCTTGCTTTTGGTCAAAAACAGGCTATTAGCAGTTAAGTTTTTGATGAGTCAAATATTGTAGGCTGTGCGTGTGTGTGTGTGTGTGTGTGTGTGAGAGAGAACCTCCCTAATCCTGACTGTATCTGCAACATTTCTTTAAACCTAAAATTATTTCAAAATAGAAATTACAAAATGAGAAATAATTTGTTACCTGAAAAAATATAAGAATCATCCTTGGAAAATAAAATGTAAAAATCACTAAGTAGCCACTAAGATGAGATCTTATGAGGAAAAAATAACCTTGATCCTACAGTCTGCATATTCATTGCTAATTCAGTGGGTATTAACTATTAAACCATTTTAGAAGAAAAATATTAGAACAAAAAAATTCAAAACAGTACATAAAAGACAGAAAAAAATGCAAGAAAAAAGCACAGTAAACAGAATCATAAAAATCACATTGCAAGGAACATTTGAAACATCTAAATAATGACATAATTCCCTTATAAAAAGGTTTTTTTTCTTTAAAAAGCCACATCCTTAAGAAATAAAATGTTTTAAATTCCCATGTACAGAAAGGAACCCAAACAGAAATTGCCTAATTGGGGACTATGAGGAAGAAATGAAAGGAAATATAGCATAACACTTCTTGTGCCTGTACCCTGATTTTTCTGACTGCTATATCTGGTCACATTAGTCCATGTAGATCAAGTAGCACTAATTCCGCTTCTGACTCACAGGCAAGGTGTGTGTGTGTGCATGTGTGTGCATGTGTGTGCACGTGTGTGCATGTGCACATGCATGCAAGTCTATTCCCTGGGTTGGATCAATCTGAGAATAACTTGGATCTGGCCCAATAACCGAGCCAAGAATGGGTCCAATACCCATTAGAGTTAATCCCAGTACTTAAGCTAAAAGGACAAGACGAGAAGCTGACCTTTTCCTCTGGGAAAGCTAGGAAGATATACATCTAAATTTGCTAGGGGCTAGCACTAGGAGTGAGGCTTGTTTGGGAGGGAAAACCCATAAAGAGAAAAAAAGTAAGTGAAATGGAGGAAAGAGGTTCTAATATTATAGCTTGAACTATTTTTAGTTAGACCTGGATTTTTCAGTTATGTTAGGCAATAAATACCTATTTCTGCATAAGCCAATTTGAGTTGATAAAGTTTTTATCAGATGCAACTTAAAGCTTCTTCACTAATAAAGTCTTCAATACTAATCTAGGACAGTAGGGAAACCAACGGAAATAGGCAATTACATAAGGATCCTGAGAAGTCACTTTGACATACCATACCAATGTGCTGTATCTACTTTTTGCATTTTGGATTATAGTAGCAAAGGGAAAGGCTAATTAAGGAATGTGGGGTTGTGATACGCCACATACATTACGAAAGATCTTTTCTCCTATTAAACTTATTTTAATAAAAAATTTTAAACATGTAAAAAGTTACAAGACTTAAAGACTAATAATTCATGTAGAACCACCAATTAAATTCAACGATTCCTAGTATTTGCCTTTGGAAGGAGGACTGGGAAGCTGCAGACATGTTAATAGTTCACCTCTAAAATACTCAACATTCATCATCTTGGAGGGCTGGATTTATCTCTTTAAAATACCACAGGTTATCCTTTTCCAGCATTCCTTGACTTATGTGAGTACTTATTAATTTCATAATTCTCTTCAGTATTTAACGTGCTTTCTTAAATTTCCACTCACAATGGTATACATTTCTCCTACAAAAACTCACATTTGAATAGGTATGCACTGTATTGCCTTTTAAAAATTAAATTTACCAATCACAGAAATCAGCATAATAGGCTGAAGGGTAATGTTCCTTACATGCTTATTGAGTGACAGTAAATACGATGAAGAATATACCATGTGTAAGTTGAAAACACTTTTTATTGAGTTCACAGTAATCTCTTAGTACTGGAACTCAGCTCTTTAGACAGGATCTAGAGGACAAAGAAAGTCCACATGAAAAAGATGAAATTGCATCTGTATTCTGTGAAATAAGGCATATTTTCAAGAATTGGACACTCACACTCACCTGGGACCTGGCTGTGAGGCGCAGAGCTGCCACTTCTGTGCTTTTCTCTTGGTTAAAGGGAGAATCCCGAGAAGACAGAACTATGGGCAAGAAAACAGTAATCATGTCGACTAGATCTATCTTTTGACTCAGACTTACAAGTCTAAAAATCCCTCCACTATACTAATACTGCTCCCTACATACCCTGTGAAGGAAGGGAAGCTCAAATGATCCAGAATTCCAGGATCATGGAGAATGCCCAGGAACGTTTCTACTCAGGCTTAAATTCATTCAATTCCTATAATCATAACAACATTCTGGAAGATGGTGTTCTCTGACCCAGAAACAAGAATAAGTCAATTTATTTTCAAGTTTAACTGTAATCTAATTAGTAATAGAAAAAATATGTCCAGGGCCTCCCCTGTCGGTGCAGGTGGTTGAGCATAGCACTGTGAAACTGTCTGCAGCCTCTGCAGCCTGGGTTCGATCCCAGACGGCCAGTGAGAATCCCACATGGCGAGAAGACCTCTCCTGTCTCGCCCGCTGCTCCCCTCACCAGTGTATTTTGTCAGTCTGCCTGTTCTGTTCCCCACTCTGTCTCTGGTGAATCCTCTCACCCTTCCGCTCACCTGGCCCGTACCCCGGTTCTTGTATGCATGAATAAATAAATCTTTTAAAACAAACAAAACCAAATCTTTAAAATACATACATATAGGGCCTCCCCTGGTGGCGCAGTGGTTGAGCGCTGGGCTGCGAAGCTGCCCGCAGCCTCTGCAGCGCCGGTTCGATCCCCAGCCGCTGGTTGAGGGTCCCACATGGCGGGCAGACCTCTCCTGCCACGCCCCCGCTGCTTCCCTCAGCAGTGTACTTAGTCAGTCTGCCTGCTCTGCTCTGCTCTCCGCTCTGACTCTGGTGAATTCTCTCACCCTCCCGTGCTTCTGACTGCGCCCAATGCTTGTATAAATAAATAAATAAATGTTAAAAAATGCATATTGATATATATATGATATATATCATATATATATATAAATGTCCAGGTTCTCCAAAATCATCCTGCAAGCTTATTTAACACAGAGATTGCTGGCTCCCACCTCCAAACAGTTATCATCAAGTAAGTGGGGGTGCAATCTAGAACTCTGACAAGCATCCCAGGAGCACCTCTGATGTAGGAGGTCACAGTTTAAACTTCAAGTAGAACTGGAAGTCAGTCAGTGACTTCTAAGCCTGTTCTCTCATATGTAAAACAAAAATATTTGCCCCATTAAATCCACCTAGTTATTGTGCAGTTAGTGGGAGAACAGGTGTGGGAAAATATTTCCCCCAACCCAAAAGCTAAAATCTCAGGCCCACCGATGGAGACCAGAATGATATAGTTACATGAGACTAAGAACGTGTGAGAAAGAGTAAATGAAACTAACATTTCGTTCATATTTTAGGGTAGCTTTGAAGGGTCCATTGTACACCGAGTCGGAGTGTAAAGAGGAAAAATCCCACATCAGCCTCTCCACTCTCACTTAGAGAGCCCATCCATTTCCTAGACAAAGGAGACAGACAGCGCTCACTGCTGAGACACCTCTCCTGAAACAGCTGATCTTCCTGCAGGAGGAGGAATTTCACTCTTCCACAAGTTCAACACGTAAGCAATTCTTACCTCTTTCCTCGGCCATTTCGGTCAAATCTGTCGCCATGACCACCCCCTCCTCCCCGTTGTGAGGATTCTGATCTTCCTCCAATTCAGACTTCTCTGGGTGAGAAGCCCCTCAGGCCTCGTGCTCCCCTTCCTGTCTTCCTTCTGGACTGTAAAAGCGTCAGTCAGGTCAGTTCGGGTTTCTTCCTCACGCTGGATCCCGGCTGGGTCCTGCGAATCTGTAACCTGGAAACCAGGGACAGCATCCCTGAGGCTGGGTCCTCAGACGCCCGGAGCTGTCCCTGGGGAGGTCGAGCGGCTGAAGAGACCGCGGCGCGGCAGCCGCCGTCGCACAAGGTGCGTAGACAAATTCCGCCGCGCTCGGACCCGGGAGCCAGCCCCGCGCCCCGCCCGCCGCGCGCCCGCCGGCACCGCGCTCGCACCCGCGGCCCCAAGGAGGCGGCGGCCGCGGGAGGGATTCAGACCCGAGCGCGCGGGGATGGGACGCATGGTCGGTGCTTGAGGTCCCTTTAACGAGCACTCCAGCCCCGACTCGGCACGGACGGATCCTCCCCCGGGGCTAGCACTGCGGCCAGCGGAGAGGAGCGGCGTCCTAGCTACCAACTCACCTCCCATCCCCCGGCCTAACAAAGGCTACGAACTTCTCGGGACAGCTTGGAGTGGCGCATGCGTACGACGGCGCGGGGCCAGGCTGGCGGGCCTCATCCCAGTCCGGAACTACGACTCCCAGAAGCCCCCGGGAGCCGCGGGACTCCGTTTCGCTGCAGGTGGGAGCGCACGTGGCGTGGCTGGGAGACTCGATGGATCCGCGAGCCCCTTTACTCTCGCGAGATTATCGGTCTGTAAATTTGTGTCTGATCGCGCTGACGGCGCAGTTGAGTGCAGTGGGTTTAATTTGCAGTTGGGGCGCTTCGTCTACACATGGGGTCTACAGCCAGTGCTAGGGGCTGCTGAGGATTCAATTCAAATCACCCTCATGTAAGATATGTGACTTTTCCCATGTATTCCAAACAATGTGAAAGGTGGTGTGTTTTTTAGGAATGATGTTGCATACTCTAGCTGATGTTCGTGCACCCCGTTTCAACAACTTTAAGCAATAGATTTTTTGGTAAGGCTTAGTTTATCAAAAGAGGTTTTTCAAGGGACCATGGTTAATCACTCCATGCACTTCAACTCAGAAATGAGTGACATCACTGCTCCCCGATATGTTTACACATGCCAGAACCAGAATATCATCAACTTTTCCTCTTTCACTATTTATCAGAAGTCCTATTTATTTTATTTTAAAAATAAATCCAATTTGTCCATCTTTCTTTATTGCCGGTAGAATTTCCTTAGTTCTGGCCACCATTTGCAGCCTTTTAACGGATTGCCCCAACTCATAGAATGTTACTGCTGAAACTCTTTTAATGGCTTTCAAAAACTCCTGAGAAAGAAAATTTTTTTTTTTTAATTCCCACAAGGAGTTACCTCTTATCTGACTCCCATTATCTGAACCTCCTGGTATACACATATTTGTGTAATTACTTCTCTCTGAGTGTGAGTAGGACCTGTGACTTCTTCCTAAACAATAGCATACAACTAAGGTGACATAAGATTCTAATGCTTGTTAGGAGACACCTCCTTGCTGGCTTTGATGAAGCAAGCAGAGGCCCACATGAAAAGGAACTGTGGGTGGCCTTCAGCCAGGAGCCAGCACCAGTCTAAATCCTGTCAACAACCCTGAGGTACTTGTAAGTGGATCATTCCTAACAGTCTTCCCATAGAATCCAGTCCTGATTGCAGATGTCCCAGTTCATTTGTGCCTAGACCTTTATCTCCCAGAAACTGAGAGATAAAAAACATGTGCTGTTTTGAGTCACTAAGTATGTTGCAACATTGCTATGCTGAAAAAGATAATACAGCATCCTAAAATAAATGGCTCGCTTCTTTCCCAAAACCCAATCTAGAGATTATTTGGAAGAGGGGAGGTTGTTGGATTGAATCGAAAAGTTGATTAGAAACTCTCTGGAAGACAAGATTGGTACAGTTGGTTCTAGGATGTGTGTGTGTAAGTGGGGGTGGAATAATAGCAGCAATGGAAGACTCCTAGATGCCACAAAAGAACTGCAGAGAGTTGCTGGAAGGAGTCAGGGTGCTTTTAGTATCTTGTACTTTGTCCACTTCCCTCACTGTGTTCGGTAAATCTTTGCCCATTCTTTCACTATTGTACAGGGTAGTAGCCTTTGCGCTGGGCTGGGAGGGGTGAGGAGTGGATACTAGTAGATATAAGCAGGTCCACCTTTATTTACCTTCTTCCCACCCCTGATATACACCCACACTGAGTGAGCCAGAAGTTAACTGAAAAAGAGATGGAGATAGAGAGCTTCACCCAGGGACAAGATTATTTGGTGGGAAAGGGGTGGTAAATAGGGAGTGGTCTTGTGCAGATTTAATACTATAGGTTCTTTGCTTTGAGAATTACTCAATTATTTCCTCACCCATCATACATACATGTGCACATATATGTACAATTCACTTATAGCCTGTGCCCTACCTGGTGAATTAAAGGAGATGTGAGGAAACAGCTCAAGGGCTACCAGTTTATAACGTTACCCGTTTATAACCTGGGCGTAGGGGCCGTGAACTCACAGGGAAAAAATAAGATATCCAAGGAATTCTATTTTTCTGGCAGGATCCCCCTGATGGTTTCATACGGAACTTGTTTTCTCTCTAAGTGAGAGCTTTCTCAGCCCTGGCGGGAGAAAGACTTCTCAAGCTTGTCAGTGCCACTTCACCCCTCCCTCTGCTCTAGGTAGGAGAGAGAAACTTCAGGCCCAGGGGACAAAAAGGCTTCTTGGCTGGCAGGTTATTGTGGCAGAATTCGCCAGCTGGTGCCACCCATCCAGCTGGTATTCTGGACTGGAGGAGAAAGTATTAGGCTGATGGGGAAGAACTCTTCTAGCAGCTTATTGTCTGTGGGCTTCCAATCAGTCCCTCTGCCAGTGCTCATACTGTTGTCTGTAGAGCCCCCCCCCTTTTTTTTTTTATCTTGGGGGAAGAATAAACCACCTTCTAATGCTAGTATAGTGATTGTATGCCTCCAATCCTGAGGTGTCTCTCTCCTCAGTCCACCTTCTTCTTTCCACCTGTCACCTTTCTCACTTGTTATTTCTGGTGTTTATAGTATATTCAGCAGGAAGGAACAGGGAGAGATAAGTCCCACTGAGGGATGAGTACCTTGGGTATTTATTTACCAACTCCCATTCCTCATCGTTGAGGATTACTTTTGTAGGTATTGACGGGTATTCTTATGTAGATATCTTTGCAATATGATTGATGATATCTTTATACAAAGTCCTAGAGGTAGAATTGCTGGGTGAAATTGTATGCATGTTTTTAACACATATTATCAAGTTGCCTCCTTAAAAGTCACTGCTTACCTTCCTCAGAGCTGGTGATACTTCCTTGGCAGTGTGAGCAGGGAATGGAAGTACTGCTCTTGACTTGTACAAGAAAATCGCTGGGTAGACCAGGCAACCATGCAGGGTGGAGGGATTGCAGGGCTGGAGGGAAGCACAACTTATTGTTCAGAAGCAACAGAAATGGTGAGCTATGATAGTATCAATGGCAATTTTCCTTCACCTTGAGACAAACCTCTTGCAGTATGGGACCACCAGGTGGCAGTCATATCGGCTGCTGAAATGTTAACATCAAAGGCATTCAGTATTAGCACAATGGATTGTAATAGTCAATTACTAGTCTGCATACATGCACACACACACACGCATGTACACACACATGACTTGTGCTGGTTCTTTTACAACTCATGCTTAACAGCGTTATACTGTGGACATGAAGTAATTTAGAGCTACCTCATTTTTTTAATGGGTGCATAGTATTCTGATGTATGGATGTACTAGAATTTATTTATATATGTATTGATGGGCATTTGGGTTATTTCCAGGTTTTTTTGCTTGTACAAGTCATTCTGTGGTCATGCTTTTATTTCTGTAGAGTAGATTCCCGTAAATGTGAGAGCTGGGTCAGAGTATATGTACTATAAAATATTCATGAATGGGCTGTACTAATTTGTACTCTGGCAGTATAGGGGATTATTTATTCCCCAATGCTTTTTTTCACATTGGATACTATCAATATTTTACTATTTTTAAATTTATATTTCATTTTTAATGAGGTTGAATATCTTTTCATATGTTTGTCTATATTTTCATATATTTATCCATCCATGAATTATCTGTTCAATTCCTCTTCCCATTTTTATGGGCTTGTTTTCTTTTCTTTATTTTTTAAATCTATTTATTTTTGCATACAAGAGCTGGGGTGTAGGCCAGAGGTGGGGGGGGGTTGAAAGGATTCACCAGAGACAGAGTGGGGAGCAGAACAGGCAGACTGACTGAAATACACTGCTGAGGGGAACAGTGGGCAAGACAGGAGAGGTCTGCTGCGCCATGTGGGTCACCCCCTGGCTGGCAGGGGAGTCAAACTCATGCTGCAGTGGCTGAGGATAGTTTGATAGTGCTGTCTTTAATCCCCGCACCACCAGGGATGCCCTGGCTTATTTTCTTTTGACCAGTTTGAAGTAGATGTTTATTTATATTGCTAATAATGTCTTATCTGAAGTTTGTTTTGAATAAGCTGTGAGGGATAAAATTTAACATTGTTTCAAGTAGTTGACCTAAATAGCCTCTATTAAACAATTCCTTCCTTTCTCATTGTATTGAAATGCATATGTACACTGTTCTTGTTTTGGACTCTATCCTAAGGAGACATGACAACTAAATCTGAAGCGGTATTGCTGATGGGATCCTGGGGCAGAAAACGCACACTAGGTGAAAACTAAGGAGTATGGACCTTTAATATTGATTCATTAATTGGGATGAACTATCATAATAAGATGTTAAGATTAGGGGAAGTTGGGTGTGGATCAAAAAATAGTTTGATCCACCAGGGTACAGAACTCATTCTTTTTTCAAAAAAAATTTATTTATGCATATAAGTGCTGGGGTACACGCCAGAGATGCGGGGCGGGGGGCGGGGGGCGGCGGTGAGAGGATTCACCAGAGACAGAGTGGGGAACAGAGCAGGCAGATTGACCAAAGAACACTGCTGAGGGGAGCAGCGGGCGAGTCAGGAGAGGTCTGCTGCGCCATGTGGGTTGCTCTCTGGCTGGCCGGGGATGGAACTCATGCTGCAGAGGCTGCAAATTGCTTCATAGTGCGGTTCTTAACCCCTTGCGCCACCAGGGAGGCCCAGAACTCATTCTTTCCATAGAAATTATAAAAATCGCAAATGAAGAAGCAGCCACAAAGGTATAAGAAGAAGAAAGTGTTTTAGAGGTATACCAGGAAGTTTATTGATATAAATATACTTTCTGGGAAAAGGCTACTTTTACTTATATCTCATGCAATTGCACAAGTATGCATTTTCTGTAGAAAACCATCAGAAATGCCATATGCACAGTTTCTATTTGAACTTAGATAACCAAGTTTAGTACTTAAGGGGTTGAGATTTAACAAAATTAATAATTTTCACTGCTTCATAAAGTATATTCTTTTTTTTTTTTAAAGATTTATTTATTTATTTATACAAGCACTGGGTACAGTCAGAAGTGTGGGAGGGTGAAAGAATTCACCAGAGCCAGAGCGGGGAGCAGAGCAGGCAGAAGGACCGAAGGACACTGCTGAGGGGAGCAGCGGGCGGCAGGAGAGGTCTGCGCGCCATGTGGGACCCTCCTCCGGTGGCCGGGGAGCAGCTGGGGATCGAACTGGTGCTGCAGAGGCTGCGGGCAGCTTCACAACCCAGCGCTCAACCACTGCGCCACCGGGGAGGCCCCATAAAGTATATTCTTAAGTGAAAAAAATTAAAAATATTTGTGAGTGTGTGGGCAGGAAGAGTACAATGGCTAGTAAAACAGTTTGGTTCTCCTGCTTTGATTTGTGCTAAAATCCAGTACTTTCACCCTCCATTGCTTCTGCATCATTAGTGCAAATATCAACCTTACTGAAAAAAAGGGCAAATATTACCTTTTACTTGTCATGAAAATAGTCTTGACCTCACATAGTCTCTGAAAGGGTTTTGTGAGTCCCAGGAATCCATACCACACTTTTACAACCACTGCGTTAATGACATTCAGAGTTTTTGGAAGATGGAAGGAAGTCCTTATAAATACTTTATACTTGTTATTCCTATCCCATTAGTAAAATCTAGTAGACTTCTTTCCTCTTGCCTCTACTCCCCTTCAAATCCCCCTCACCAAAGACAGAGATCATTATATTGGGTAAAAATGCAAGACTCACTAATACAATACCTATAAGAGATGCATTTCAAATATAAAGACCGTGATGGGTTGGTGGAAGGATGGGAGCAAGATAATATCAAATAACTCCAAAAATGAAAATAACCAGTATGTATGTTCATCAATAGGCAAATAGACAGATACATTGCGGTATAGTCATAGAATGGGATATCACTCAGCAATAAAAATGACCTCTCACAATTTGCTGAATGATATGCTAGAGACAAAGAGTACCTTCTTTATATTTCCATGTATATGAAATTATAGAATAAACCAAACTCATTTATAATGATTTTTAAAAAAAATCAGATCCACAGTTTCCTAGGACAAGGGGTGGCAGAGAGATTGATTGTAAAAAGACTTGAGAGAACTTTCTGAGGTTACCTTTATACTTAAAATGTGTAAATTTTATTGAATGTACCTTAATGCCTCAATAAAGCTGATTTTTAAGAAAGCTTCCTCTGGATGCAGTGTGGAGAATGAATTGGTGGGAGCCATTAGTGGATGCAGGAATTCTAGTTTGGAGTCTATTGCCATAATGCAGGTGAGGGACAATGGTGACTCAGACGATAATATAATCAAGCATCATTTAGTCACATTTTGGTCAATGATGGACTGTAGATATGATGGTGGTCCCAAAAGGCTCTTTCATCTAGGTTTGTGTAATTATACTCTATGACGTTTGTGCAATGATGACATTGTCTAATTATGTAGACTATATCTCATAGTTCGTGAGCATGACTGTAGTGGAAATATAAAAGGTAAAAGTTCTAGAGATGTTTGGGATGCAAAATAATGATGGAATGGATATGGGGGCTGAGGGAAAGAAAAGAAATAGGGATATTCCCTAGGTTTTTGGTGGGTTTTGGCAGCAATTTCAGCGTGAAAGACCATGAAGAGGGCCAGCTTTGTTGTGGGACCTGGAAAGGTCATAAATTTAATTTTGGATAGGTAAGTTTTGAGGTGCCTATGAAAAAGTCAAGTTTTTTATATTTATTTATTTAATTCTTTTTTAAGATTTTATTTATTTATTTATACAAACACTGGGTACAGTCAGAAGTGTGGGTGGGTGAGAGAATTCACCAGAGCCAGAGTGGGGAGCAGAGCAGGCAGAAGGACCGAAGTACACTGCTGAGGGGAGCAGTGGGCGGCAGGAGAGGTCTGCGCACCATGTGGGACCCTCCTCCGGTGGCCGGGGAGCAGCCGGGGATCGAACCGGTGCTGCCGAGGCTGCTTCGCAACCTAGCGCTCAACCGCTGCACCACCAGGGAGGCCAAAGTTTTTTATATTTAGAAAGTAATTTTACATATCAAAAAGTGGGCTGAAGACACCAATATTTGAGTGATTTATATAGCTGGTGAATGGGTAAACTGAGGAATGGGTGAAGTCATCTAGGGAGGAGAAGGTTATCTTGTGTTGAGTGTGAAGGAGTATCTGATTTTAACAACCAACCAATAGAAGGGAAGAAACAAGAAAAACAAAAGTCATGGCCACAGAGATGAGGGTAACCAAGAAAATGTAGTTATTACTCATTTAGTTTTCTAATACATTATCTTAGACAATTTAAACTCTAATTATAGCTCTGAGAGTTAAAGTATTACTCTACTTTTATTTTTTCCCCCAAACCCTATTACTCTAATTTTACAGGTGAACTTGAGGCTCAGAGGCAAATGACATCTGTAAGTGACTAATAAATGGCTGAACTAGAATGCACAGCCAAGTCTTCTGACTCCTAAATCTTGGGTTATTCTGCTTGTGAACATGATCAATGAACTGTCACAGATGTGTCGACAAACAGATGGAAAGCAGATTTATTTTTTAAGGTTACTGTTTTCTGCATATGTAAATTAGGAGTGGTTATTTAAAAATTAAAAAATATGGGAAAGCACAAAAAGCATTAATTTCATGCAGATCTCTTCTTGCTTTATACATCTATATAAAGATACTTCAGCTATTTTTTGACATGATTAGACCCATAGTAGACAATAGGTTTTATAATCTTCTTTGAAAAACTTAATATACAGTGATCATTTCCTCATGCCATTAAATAATGAAAAACTGGTTTTGAATAAGTTGTTGAAGAGACTGTTAGAAAAACAAATAGAAAATTTGCTGGAAGCAAATAAGATATATTGGTAGATGAACTGACACTACCCAGGTGCCTATGCCTTGTAATACACTTTTAATGGAAACCAAAACACATATTCACTTTTTTGGAACTGAATAGTGGTACAGGAGCTAAAGTCTCCATGACACAGAGCTGTAACCCCACTGCTCTCACACCACCTTGGAGGTTGAAGCTGTTATAAGGGGGATCTGCCTCACTGGCATGTTTCTGTTCTACAAGGACAGAAAGAACACACACTTCCCCAGGTCTCTAAAATGAAACCATGCTATAATTCACAGATAGTTACAAAGCTTCCACTCTCAGTTGAAGGAAACAAAATCAATAGGTCAGTGTGAGTGTCAGCAGAGGTAGCAGGGAGGATACGATTTCAAAACTCGCACAGAGCCAGAAACTGCATAGGTGAGTTGGGCGTGAGAGGGGGAACACATAGGTGAGTTGGGTGTGAGAGAGGTCAACAGAAGTGGTGTTTCTGGTTCATGGTCAGGACAAGCGGTTGTAAGACACTGCTTGTATCAGGGTAGTGACCCTGATACTTTGCAATGATCTGCTTTGTGCAGGAAGCTTCCCTGATGCACTTATCCTGTGGATACAGTTTGTCTTCTGTCTAGCTTTGAGATGCTAGAGCTAAGAGGACATATTGGGGAGATAGCAAGGAAGTCTAGATAGAGGAGTGTATAGGCAGAATCACAACAGTTCCTCCTGGATCTCTATTTCGATTTCTTCAGCATGAATTTTGCCCACCTTTGTCTTTATTCATTATTTATATTTATTCAGGCTTTTCATCACCTTTACTTTCTTCTAACTCTCGTATTTATTACTCCCATCTTCTCTGTTGTAAATTTTCTTATATGTTGTGGCCAAGGCTGATGCCAGACTTACCTTTCAGCTTCATCCAGGCCTAAGGTCCCTATGGCTCTGCCCAACCCTGGGCATATGCTCCTTCCCCTATGTCTCTGCTGGAAGTAGAGAGAAGATGGGGTCACCAGTGCTGTCTATTTAAGGTTATAACTGATACATCAGCCTAACAGTGCATGAAATTTACCTGTGCCATCCTCTTTACACTACAGCCCCTGTCCATGTGACTTCCTAGAGCCTACATTTGCTGTCATCAAAGATTTAGATCTGGGTATTCAACCTTGTTCTTAAATCCCGTCTTAGTGGATGTGTTGCTTTGGCTGACTTATTCTACCATGGGGGCATCTAGTAGGTATGTGTTGTCATATGTTGTGCCCTTCCTTTGTAGTCACGGGGGCTCACTATCCAGGACTATGTCCTCAGCAGATCCTGCTGCTGTATTCCCCTGGACGTGCTGGCTGACCCAGAGGTGGGCAAGCAGAGCAGACAAATGGATTAAGGTCCTCACATGACATTCACCATGTGGCGAGTGGTAGGGAGAAGGTCTCTTCCCTTTCAATCTCAAGCTGTAAAGATATAGCTTGGACTTGCTATGTGACATCTTCCCTGCCACATGGAAAGAGCATATTACTTACACTCTGAAAACAAGCAGTTTTGGAGTTAATTAGACAGCTCAACAGTGTCATGGATGCTCTTTCCAATTTTCTGTTCCATTATCATCAGCTTAATGACTTGGTCCTCAAGATTGCAAGAGGATTGCTGGCTGAAAAGCAGAGACACCAAGCGAGTTGAACAGAATCCCACTGATACTGTAAATAAAGGATTGGCAGCTGGTCTTTGTGGGCAGAACCGTGTCAGATCTTGGTATTAATTTGGTGACCTTAACAGCCTTTCCCATCAAGCATGTAATTGATGCACAATGCTCATTCTCTTGGTGAATGAATGAAGGCATCCTGGGTGGGGAGGAGATAGGCATGTGGAAATGTTTTCCAAGTCATCTCTCTGGCCAAGCCTGATACAACTGGGGTAGCTGCTCTGTCCTTCCCCAGGATCAGCAAGGAGGTCACTGTACAGTTTACCTGGGACCCTACTTGGCTTTGTAATCACACACGTTCATTTAAATCCTGATCCCATTTTCAAATGTCTGGCTTTTGGCAAGTTACCCAGTCCTGTTAAAGGACAGTTTTCTCATCTAAAACCTGATCTCATAGAGAGAACATGTATTCACTGGTTACCATAGTTGCAGCACAAAATGGGTAGTTAACTGTACCAATGGTTGTGGTGGTGCTGGCAGTGGCTGTGTCAGGTTTCAGACACTTCTGCTCTCAAGCTCAGGAAGATGCAGGAAGGAATGTCATGGCTTGTGTTGTGAAAATGCTCTAGGATTGGAGAATCAGGCTGAAGTGTTCTTAGGGTCCAACTCTGCAAAAGATGAAATTTGAGTACCACAAATTGAAGGATTCAAAACAGAATGTATGCATTGTATGGAAATAGTAACAGAGACACAGGTGAATGTGAACTAAGAAATTCAAAGAGTGTTGGAAGGATCATAGTGGACTACAGTGGAGGCCTATGGGTGTTTCAGTGATGGGAGAGCCATGTGATACACCTCAGGGGGCATATCTTACACTGTCAAAAAACTAGCAAGGATGTAAAATCATAATATTTAAATAAAAATAAAAAAATTCAAAAACCTCCAAAAGAGAAGACAAGGGAACAGAATTTGAGCTGGTACATACAGGGGTGATGTTTGGAGGGAAGAGAGTGGGAAATGGAGGCAGAAATGATGCCTTAGCTTGTACATCAAATCTAGGATAATGAGTTTTTTCAAGGGTCTGTCAGAGAAAGCGCTGGGGGAGGAAGGGCTTGGCAGAGACAGAAGGGCTGCATCTGGAGGAGGGTGATGTAGCTCCCCTCAGAGTGCTGGTGGCAGCCTATTTCACCACTGTTTACATTTTCCTAAATCCCCAAGTAATAATAACCCATGACAACAGCTAGCCTGTTGAAATGGACATTTAATTTAATTCTTTTGGAAATCCTGGGAGGTAAGTGCTATTATTATCTCCATTAGGGGAATCATAGAGAAGGTAAGGAATTGACTACAATCGCCCTGAAAGCTTGAACCCAGTGATCTAATTCTAGTCTAATCCCCCTTTAATGGCATAGGGGTGCAAATGTGGAAAGGGCTACATTTTCAACACTGGAGCCCTTTTGGGTGGTCACATCTGGGGCAGGCAACCCAAACCCACCATTTTCTCTTAAATGGAATAATAAGAGTTAAGGATGGATAAGGAAGGTAGACAAATTTGAAAGGTAGGATTTAAAAAAAAAAAAAAAAGGAGACTTGAGCTCATTGAATCCTATTAGATTTGTACCTTGTTTTCATATAAAGCACATTGTAAATAGAGTAGATATGACCTTCCCATTGGACAGCTCAGGAAACTGAGCCTCAGAGAGGTTACTTCCAAGATCACACAGCTGGTAGGTTCTAGGATCAGGGCTCTGACTACTTGATACTTCTAATTCCAGATTTTCTTTCAACTATATCTGGATCCCTCCTATAACTAACATGTTCACGTCTCTTGGCGAAGCCTATTACCTTCACACTAAAATATTCTTGACAAGACTGGTTATTCACTGTCATGGAGGTAATAGCTCCTATCTTCTGAGCACTCTTGGTGCTTTATTCAGTTCTTGGTCCTTCACCACACTTTGGAGGAGGGTTGCTCCCTCATTCCAGGAAATCCATATACAGATGTTGTGCTTCCTCCATCCAATTTAGGGCAGAGAAATGCAAAACATTCTGCAACTAGCTGGTTTGCAACAATGAGGTAGAAGTTGAAAGCATTTGAGCCAAAGGTTGTCACAGGGGAAGTAGAATTAACACCAGAGCTTCATTGGCTCTTGAGACATAAGCCCTCTTTTTGGCAAGAGAAAGGCCTTGGTGAGGCAGAGAATATACTATTTATAGAGAAAACAACCCATTGTTCTCTGCCCCCAGCCACAAACAATCCTTGGAGAGAGAGGCAGGGTTTTTTCTCTAGAATGAAAAATGTGTTTTCCTCCTTATGTTCAGGAATCTAGGTCAGCAGATTATTATTATTTTTTAAGCTAAATACGTAAAAGGACCTGATTCCAAAATTGCCAGGGGAGAGTTAACACAATGCAGTGTAGTAAGGTACATTCTCACAGAAGCTGTTAAGTGCCTCCTGGTTAGCAAAGGCAGACTCTGAGTCAGCTTCCTGGGTTCAAATCCTAGCTGGTTAAGAACACATCTGGGGGCCTCCCCGGTGGCGCAGCGGTTGAGCGCTGGGTTGCGAAGCTGCCTGCGGCCTCTGTGGCGCCGGTTCGATCCCCAGCTGCTTCCCGGCCACCGGAGGAGGGTCCTGCATGGCGCGCAGACCTCTCCGGCCGCCCGCTGCTCCCCTCAGCAGTGTACTTCGGTCCTTCTGCCTGCTCTGCTTCCCGCTCTGGCTCTGGTGAATTCTCTCACCCTCCCGCGCTTCTGACTGTACCCAGTGCATGTATAAACAAACAAACAAATAAAGAAAGAAAGAAAACATGCCTCTATAAAAAATTAAAAAAAAAAAAAAAGAACACATCTGGTTAAGAACACATAGTAACAGTACCTCTTTGGGTTATTGTGAAGGCCTGCCCATATGATATGAAAAGCCCTTAGCATTTGTATTAAGATTAATATTGTCAACAGTATACTCATTTGAGCTTTTTCAAACTCAGCATGCAGAGATGTCTCAGCTAGCTCTTGAATCATACATATATATGTATGTATGTTTTTTAAAGATTTATGTATTTATTTATACAAGCACTGGGTACAGTCAGAAGCGCGGGAGGGTGAGAGAATTCACCAGAGCCAGAGCAGGGAGCAGAACAGGCAGACGGACGAAGTACACTGCTGAGGGGAGCAGCGGGCGGCAGGAGAGGTCTGCATGCCATATGGGACCCTCGCCCTGTGGCCGGGAATTGAACCGGCGCTGCAGAGGCTGCGGGCAGCCTTACAACCCAGCGCTCAACTGCTGCGCCACTGGGGAGGCCCTCTGAATCACATATTTTTTGTATTTGCTTTGAATTTCATACTTGTGCTGCCCCTCATGATCCATTTAATCAAGAAAGTTCATGCTAGAGATGATGAAGGAAGGTTCTGGAATTTTTGGCAGCTTTGGCTTCTTGTATATCACCCACCTGTCCTATTCCTTTTCTCTTCTTGGGAAAACTTTCCTTTCTAGTCTGTGGCGCACCCAACTGTGTTTCCCATGATACCAGTTACCTCTTTTTCCCTCTATTTCGCACAGGTTTCTGAGTGGCCCAGAGGCCACCTAGTCCCAGATGCTCCTTACCAGCCTAAATGCCCACTTTTGTTCTCCTCATCTAAGTTTACCCACCTTTGGGCTGTCCAGAGTGTTTCCTGAGAGTTGCTGGGTTTTGGTAATTTGCAAGTTATATATTGGTCAGAGCCAGCTCTTTCAGTATCGCATTCTATGTACTCACAGACTGTGCGCAATGCTTTTGACTTATTTTCTTCATATTACAATAATATTTAATCATAACAGTGGCCTGTGCCAATACTCCCCACTCCTCACTTCTCTGCACAGGAGTCATGTACCCATACAGTCAGTAAGCCATCCCTGCGCCACCCTTTTTGTTTATTCCACATTGTAAGCTTATCCTAAGCCTGAGTTTCCTTATTTATAAATGTTGTTAAGGAAGAGGCTGGAAGGGATGATTTTCCATAGTTCCTTCCAACTCTGAAGGTCTGTATCTCATTAGTAAATACAAGTAGTCCTTTGCCCTGACCCTGTAACCTGATGTTCCCCAAAGGCTTCAGTCTGCACACCCAGCCTACCTGGCTGTGCCCTGCCCTGTGAGCTTGCCCCTCCTTGGACCTCGCCCTTTGTCCTGCCAGCTGCCTCTTTTCTTGGCACAATGGTGGGGATTTCTCCCTGTCTGGGCTAGGCC
Source organism: Talpa occidentalis (assembly GCF_014898055.3). Lineage (NCBI taxonomy): Eukaryota > Metazoa > Chordata > Mammalia > Eulipotyphla > Talpidae > Talpa > Talpa occidentalis. The sequence goes on along the minus strand of NW_023605083.1, from coordinate 97,999,217 downwards.
TGTGTGTGCTAATTCTGTCCTCTGTGAAGACAAATATGGTTCTCTGGAATGTATGGTATACCAGCAAACTGGGGGCTGGGCACCCTCCAACCTCCAGAAAATGGGCAGTACTAATGCAACAGTTGGCTTTGAGCCTCTAGGATGAGCCAATCTTAGAACCTATCATCTGTCCCCAAGGCACAAGGGAAGATTTATTACCTACTCTAAAAGATTTATCTCACTTGGTATGTAGTTTGTTTTCTTTTTTATGCCTAGCCCACAAAGATAACTACAGTTCAATTTGTATGTTTACTTTAGGCTTTATTATGACCAGGGCTCATAGAATTGTTATAGAGGTTGATAGGAAGATTTAGTGGAGCACAGTTCAACAAATGTGCTATTGCCACATAAAATGTCATGCCCTTGGGTGTAGAATCTGTTAAAAATACTTGGAAAGTATAGTCAAATACCTGGCCAAATTCCACATTTTCAATCAAATTCTCCACTTCTGAGGCATTGAAACCTCCTCCATGGGTTCCTGGGTCATCCAGCTGCTAATTTTGGTCCTGGAAGCCTGGCTGGTTTGAAAAGGGGTGGGCAAGAGTGCCCTTGGCCACATATCACTGGTAAACAAAAAAGGACCTAGTAACAATTCAGGACTAGACCTTCTGTGCTTAGGGAGGAAATGACTCTAGTGTACTTCCTTAGTTGGAGAATGTAGCTAAGACATTCACAAAAGGACAAGGACTATGTGATTCCACTCAGATGAGATACTTAGAATTGTCAAACTCATAGGGGCAGAAGGTAGAAAGGTGGTGGCCAGGCAATGAGAGTGGGTTTAGGGGACAGGGAATTAGTGTTTAATGGGGACAGAGTTTCAGTGTGGGAAGATGAAAAGAGTTCTGTGGATGGAGGGTGGTGATGGTTGCCCAACAATGTGAATGTACGAATGTCACTCAATTGTACACTTAATTTTGGGGAAGATGGTAAATTTATGTTATGTCTATTTTATCACATTAAAAAAAATCCAGGTGTGACCTGGATAACTGAGGAGAAGGTCCTTAGCAATGTGGTGGTGAAGAAAATATTCAAAGGTGGAGATTCTGAGAAGGATGAAAGTTGGGGTGAATTGGGGCTATGAACTGAGGACTTCAGTCTTCCATGAATGAGAGCCATGCCTGGAGGCCAGTGAAAGGCAGCTGGATAAGGTGGTAGTTTGGCTCTGTGAACATCAGGGGAACAGGTTTGATAAGAGGGTTGGGGGTGGTGGCTGCCTATATAATGCAATGCTGAGTTGGGAAGGATGACTTCTACCCCATATGGTCCAGAGGTATTTAGGGGATGAGAGAAGAAATAATCCCAGTGAAAGACTGTGGGAGAAATAGTGTCTTTGGGAAAGTTCCATTTTCAGCATAGACAAAGAGCCAGATGAAACTGTCCAAGAAGAGACTGAGAATATTGGGACTTCCCAGGGTGCAGCTGGGGGAAAAGGGTGGGTTGTTGTGGAGCCCTTAGTTTGAGAGGCAATTCAAGTTTAAGAACTGTCAACCCCAATTCTTTGGTGCTGAAGTGTTGATCCAGGGGAGCTGTGTTGTGATGAGATGTGTTATAGTCCCTGGAAGTAAGATCAGCACTCAGGTGTAGTGGTGTCACTGGTGAGCTCTGCTTCGAGGCTTGGCAGTGGAGTGGATTTAGAAGTTGACAATTTCTGTGGTCCCAAAAGACTAGAGGTGGACCCCACAGAGGCACCATTCTCCAGTCCCATGATCTGGCCAGATATCTCCACTTGCCGTGGCACCTTTACCCAATAAGCTCAGACCTGAACTTCGACCCATCGTAGTTCCCCAAGGAGTGAAACCAGCAGTCTATTTACCAGCCCTGACTTAGGGCAACACACACATTTATGGATGTAGGGGCAGAGGGGAAATTTACTCCTACCCCTCTGGTTCTTCTCAGGCTGGTAGAGCAGTCAAATTAATGTCATTATCAGGCTTAATAACAGGTTAGTAGGAAAAAAGAACAAATTTAATAACAGAGGTATGGGGAGTCTATATGGATGTAGATTTTAAAGTAAATGGGATGAAACGAGCATATATATTCTGAAGTAAAGAATGGAATAGAGGCCTGGGCTTCAAGGAGAGAGATACAGAAGGAGGAGAGGGTGACTCATGACAAAGGCCAGAGACTCTGTAACTAGGTGTTTGCCCTGCCATATAGATAGTTTTCTCTATTTCTGATAAAAATCCTAATTCTGGGTAATACCCTCAATTTTGATTCTTTTAGGTAGGGAGCAGTAAAGTTTTTTGTGAATGGCAGGGCCTTGAGTGACCTCAACTTGAAATAATCCACATACCAACTGACGATCTTAAGGAGGGAGGACTTTTCTGGACAGCTTGGGGAAGCCTTTCCTTCATGGATGAGGAAACTCGGACTTAAAGAAGACAAGTGAGTTTCCCAGATCATGCTGGGATGGAAATCCAGGTCTCCTGTTTTCCAGGCCTCTGTGGAATGCTAGCTCTGGACTAGCATGGGGCATGGAGAGCTGAACATACCCAGAAAGCTGCCCCAAAGGATTAGCAGTAGAAAAGGTAGGGAAAAAAATTCACAAGAGAAGAAAGAAGGAAGGAACGAGTTGTGAGGAAAGAAAGAGAAGTGAGAAACCAGCAGAAACCTAGGCTGGCCCAGTGCCCTTTAAACAGGCCCTTGAGGCTGTGGAACAGGTCAGGCAGGGTGGCCACTTCCCCTCCCCCTCCCCAGAAAAATCAAGGCTCTGGGTGGGAGGACTGGCTCAGCTTCCAGCATTATGTCATTCAGAAAAAGGGATGAAAAGAAAAGCAACCCTCTCTGCTGATGGAGAATATGCAGAGGATAGTCCGGGCTGGCAGAAACCAGCTCCTTCCTCTACTGGCTGGAGATCTAAAACCAGGAAATGAAATACAAGGACACCTCTCAGGACAGGGTCACTTAGGAAATTTTACATTGCTGAAAAGGGCTGCTTTTAGGCAATCATGATATTTGTATTTTATGCAGGATTAAAAATAACAGGACTGCATGTGAGATAGAATTTTAGACTTCCAGGCAAGCCCTCCAACTCTGAATTTCTTGATTTTGAAAGTGTCCTGGTCAGTGACAAGACATGCCCTTTGGTTTATCAGGTTTAATACAGATCCTGCAGATCTCACCCCAGAGGTGGAGAGCCCTGGGGAGTGCCAGGTCTTGGAGTTACCCAGCCCCTGAAGTCAGGAGTTAGGGGAACCCCAGCCCCTCCCCCACTCTCACTCTATTAGTTTTCCGAACCCATTTGAGTATATCTGAAGAAGTACTAGTGAAAAACTAGAAACTTTCCAGAATACAGAAGTAGGAATCCAGATACCCTGGATTCTTTGGTGTCCATCTGGCAAATACTCAGTCCAGTGTGTCTCCCCGTCCAACGGCAGTGCCTAAGTGCTGGATACTTCTCGTCTCACCCTTGTGCTATGGACTGAATAGTCTCCCTGTCCACAATTTACATGTTGGAATCCTAACTCAGAGTACTTCAGAATATTTGGAAATCGGGTCTTTACAAAGATGATCAAGTTAAAATGAGGTCATTAGGGTGGGCCCTAATTCAATATGACTCGTCCTTATAAGAGGAGAGTAGCACACAGGTATGGACTTGTGGAGACCTCGGGGGAGACAGTCATCTTCAAGCCAAGGTCAGAGACCTCAGAAAGCACCAACCCTACAGACACCTTGATCTAGCACTTCTAGCCCCCAGAATTATTTAAACAAACCAGTCGATGATATTGTGAATGGTGCCACAGTAAACTAATCCACCATGTCTAGGAGCACCTTGTTACGTGGGCAGAGGGGGCTATTTCTCAGCACATACCCTTCACTAGGAAGTACAGGGCAGGATGTGTTGCCCAGGAGCTCTAAGTAGAAGACAAATTAGTTCCTGACCCTCCTGATCGAAACTGAAGCCCCACCTGAGCCCTGTCTCCAGGAACGTGCTAGTAGGTAAATTGGAAAAGGTTAGGGTCAGAAACATGTGTCCTGTCTTAACTGCCTCGAGTCCAGTTCTATGAATTGGGAAGGGAGTGGTTGCCCTGTCACTGAAGTCCTTACATTTTGGATCTTTTTAAAAAAGGGAAAAACAAAATTAGCCACATAAAGCAACACAGACGTTTTACAACAGAGCTCAGAAATCTCCTGTCCTTTCCAGAGCAGCCACAGACACACGTGACCTTCAGCAGAGCCTATGGGGGGATGAGTGACTCAGGTTAAGAATAGAAGTTTCGGGGGTGGACCTGATGAGGGGCCTGAGTCTGTGGGGAGAAATCCTGGGTAGGCTGTCCTAAATCTGAGTAATCTAGCTGCCTTGTCACGGCATTTGGCTGCCGTCCCAGCTCCCAGCGGAGCAATGACTAACTGAATTTCCACGGGGAGGGAGGAAACGATTAAGATCTTGCGGCAGCTGCAATCATCTAGGCGTGGTTCTGTTGTTGGACTTAGGCTCACGGATCCTGGGCCAAGGAGCAGAGGAAGGCAGCTCAGGCAGCAGAGCCTTCCAGATGGCTGAGCTGGAGCTGATGGTTCCGGGGCCGCTGCCCGGTATCAGCACGCACCCTCTGGACACTCTTAACCCAGCCTCTGACTCAGCCGACGCAGCAGAAGAGAACATGGGCTCCCTGGGGAGCCCCCAGGGGGAGATCGGAGGACAGGGCAGTGACTCTGCGGAGCAGGGGGTTCCTGGTGGCGAGGGACAGGAGGAGATTCTGTGTGACTTCTGTCTCGGGGCAGGCAGGGTGAAGGCGGTGAAGTCCTGCCTGACCTGCATGGTGAATTACTGTGAGGAGCACCTACGGCCGCACCAGGAGAACAGCAAACTGCACAGCCACCAGCTGACCGAGCCGGTGAGGGACCGGGACCTGCGTACTTGCCTGACCCACCACAGCCCGCTGGTCACCTTCTGCAACTCTGACCAGCAGTGCATCTGCCAGGAGTGTGCCCAGGGTGAGCACAAGGGCCACGCCTTGGCCTCCCTGGATGCTGCCCGCAGAGACAAGGAGGTAAGTGCTGGGGTACACCAGGGAAGGGGAGGCAGAGAGAAGGTGTGCCTAGTGGAGGCCAGGTCATCACTGCGGCTCCTGCAAGTTCGGACTTTGCTTCTGAGCTCTGGGTTCACCTAGAAAGGACGTTAGCCTTTACTCGGCTGTTTGTCAGGTGTGAATATCTGTTGCTCTTAGCTTTGGAAACTGAAGTAGGTCACTCTGTTCCCATCTCCACCCCCCTGCCCCTGTCCTTCCTCTACCTGTGTCTGTCTCTCATGTTTGCTGATTTCCTGCTATTTCTCACACAGCTTTTGGTGACTGGTGTGTGTCTGGGTGTGGGGCACAGGAATTGGGGGGCTTAGGGCAGTAATGTTTCCTGGGCTGGATCTGTGGGGCACACCCATCGGCAATCCATGAAATATAAACCTTGGTAGAAATTCAAGAGAAAAGAATCAAGCCTTCCCTCTAAATTCCTTTTCCCTTTACCACAAACGAAAGACTTGTAGAAAGTACCCTCTGGAGATACCGGTGTGAAACCCAAGCGTCTGAAAAGTGTTCAGATCACATTGAATTTGAAACTTACCTCCTCATTCAATGCCAAGGATGGCTGAAGTTGGGGAAAATAAAAGTTCCTCGTCAGGTAGTGCTCTCAGCAGAGACCAAGAGACACCACGCTTAGAACCTGTAACTTTATTCCCGTCAGATAAGGAACCAGTTTCTATGACGACCAGCTTTTCTGTGCCCTAAAGCTGAGAACCTAGAGAAGTTCTTGGGAGTGGATTTAGCAATCTTACAGGCTTCATTTCTCCTACTTTGATTTTCCCAGCATATTTATTTCTGAGAAGGGAAATGCAGTAGACTCGTCCATGTGTATTATATCCCCCCTCATGGTTGCTCCTACTTGCACAGCACTTGGCCGTGGGCACGCGTCAACCTCTCAGCAGGTGTTCCTGGGCAGCAAAGGAAGTTAGTTTCGGAAAAGGACAGTTTTATGTGCAGCGTCCCTCCTTCACGCCCTTTGTTACTGGGTGTTATTGGGACTGGTCTGGAAACTTGGAAAGTATTCCAGATGCTAATGAATCACCGTTTTCACTCTGGAATTCATTTGCCAACTGTTTCCAGTATCAGGAACTGTCCTGTTAGGGGAGCAGTTCACTGTCACCCCATTCCTTGTTTTCATAACCAGCCAGAGGCTCTGTATCAATAGATAGATACATTAAAGGAAGAAGCACCACATAATTGAGAAAAACAAGTTTGGATTCTTTTTCGTGAGCATTGCCAGATGCTAAATGCTTTCCATGGATTTTCTCATCCGGACCTTAAATAACTGTATGATGTGGCAACTCTTTTTTATCTCCACCACATTTGTGCATGTTCATGTAGCTGGCTAAATCACAGAGTGAGGAATGGAAGCTTGCAGAAAACCATCTGACTGGAGGAACCCAAGCAAGGAACCTCAAGATCACAGTATTATAAACTTACTTTTTTTTTTCCACCAAAAACTGGCTGCATGTACACTATAGATATTAAGGTAAAGTGTACTGTTTTCTCCTTTGGGTATATATCTGAATTTTATTTATTTAACTGGAAAAGCAGTACATGTACATATTGAAAAGCAGTGTCCACCAGATTACACAAGATTACGCTAGGAAGGACTGTCTCTCTGCTGTCCTGGATCCCCATGTCTCTCTCTTTAGAGATAAATCTACTCTTCCTTCTGTTTCCTTTCAGAAATGTTATATGTCTATTCCAGAATAGACATAATGTGAATCATAAATAATAGTGTAAACTGGAACGTTACAGAGATTCAAGGGAGTTGTAATTCTGAGCGGAAGGAGTTGTGTGGAGCAAGAGCAGAGCCCCCAAATCAGACATCTTACAAGAGAGCCTTGTAAGGTGAAATAGGGCCAAAGGCAGCTGGGTTAGGTCCCCAAGGGCAGTTTTGGGTGCTGAAAAGCAATCATATCCCAGATAATTGGTGGTGGTCCCCATTCACAACTTTTGCTTCCTGGTCTGCCTCAGAGAGTTCTGGTTCTTCCCATCCTGTGTCCCTATATTTTTCACTCAGAGTGCATTTAGTCTGTAAATGCAGCCACCTACTAGAAGCACCTCCAAATCTTAGGAGCCAATGGAACCCAAGAAACCAGTCCAGAAGATACCATACCTTGAGGTGGTTGCAGCCACCTTAGGATTATTTTGAAAGTGTTATTACACATAATGAAGGCTTTAGAAGCCCAGCATTCCCTTTAGCCACCCTGAACCTGCTGGAGTTTCTTGCTGAAGGTCACTTTGGATTGTGTTAAGGGCTAATTATTCAGGCAGGCAGATTGTGTACAGGAAACTGCAAATGGCAGGGTCAGCAATGTGGACACAAAAAGCAGCCGACATCCTGTATAGGGTCCCCAGAGCAACTGATTTTTCAGTTGCTAACTGAGCACCTTTGGAAGCTCTCAATGTCTCTAGCTTTGCTAGTAAACTAAAAACTGTTTGGATTTTGGGAGGTGGACATTCTTTGTTATTAGTTCTTTCCTGCTGGGCATCCTAATGGGGACCAGCTCTTCCTATTTGGGTTCTCAGTACTTCCCTTTCCCCCAGGCCAGCTTCTTGAGAACCCACTCACTTTCAAGAGCATCTGGTCTTCTCTGCTGGCTGCTAATTCTTCTCACCTCTGAACCGCAGGCTTGCTGTGGTGGCAATGAGACTCTGTGTGTGGGTGTAAGTCTGTGTGTTGGCACTTCTGTGAGTGCTTTCCTGTTTGTTCTGACAAGGTAAGAACCATTGGTTCTTTTGTTTTTCTTTAATTAGTGGCATAACTGCACTTTTAAAAAAAAGATTTATTTATTTATTTATTTATGCATATAAGAACTGGGGTACAGGCCAGAGGTGTGTGTGTGTGTGGGGGGGTTGTGAGAGGATTCATCACAGAGTGGAGAACAGAAGAGGCAGAGTGACTGAAATACACTGCTGAGGGGAGCAGCGGGCGAGACAGGAGAGGTCTTCTGTGCCATGTGGGTATTGCCTTAGCTGGCCGGGAATTGAACTCATGCTGCAGTGGCTGTGGATAGCTTCATAAGGTTGTGTCTTAACCCCTTGCACCACTAGGGAGACCCAGTACCATTGGTTCTTTCCTGTTCTTCCTCAAGCTTATCCAACATTATTATTATTATTTTTTAAGATTTATCTATCTATCTATCTATCTATCTATCTATCTATCTATCTATCTATCTATCTATCTATCTATCTATCTATTTATACAAGCACTGGGTATAGTCAGAAGTGCAGGAGGGTGAGAGAATTCACCAGAGCCAGAGCGGAGAGCAGAGGAGACAGAATGATGAGGTACACTGCTGAGGGGAGCAGCGGGCATGGCAGGAGAGGTCTGTGCGCCATGTGGGACCCTCGCCAGTGGCCAGGGATCGAATCCGCACTGCAGATGCTGCAGGCAGCTTCGCAACACAGCGTTCAACCGCTGCGCCACCAGGGAGGCTCTATCCAACATTATTGAGGGCTTCCTATGAGTTAAGTGTGAGGTTATGATCTTTATCCTCAGGGAGTGTGGACTCTAATCAGGAAGCCAAGGCATGCTCATGGCTCTCTGGGGTGTCAAAGGGCAGGGCAACCAAATACCACACCTTCCAAGGAGGGAGCCAACACTGGCAATAGGGTCAGGGCAGAGTTCTTGGAGGAGAGGCCTGAGTTGGCCCTGTTTAGATCTTGAAGTCCACTAATGACAGACCACTACTACAACCTCAGTGTTGGTTCCAGAAAGTGTGGGCCTGGATGCTGGGATGAACACAGCCCCCATGTAGAGCAGGAGTTAAATTTCTGATAACCGCAAGTATTTGTGCTTCTCTTGGGAGCAGTTATGCAGCAGTGGTCACAGCCTGTTTGCTGGAGCCAAAAGGCAGATGATTCAGAGCCACTCAGGAAAAGAATTTCTACTAGAGATTCTGAGGAATGCCTTGAACTCAGTATTATATAACTTGTAACTATGTCACTTTTTTTTTTTTTTTGGCTTAAACATTCCACAGGCTATATGTGTATTAAAAACAGGGAGCTGTCTTATTTTACTGGCCTAACTTATTTGATTGGTAGGTTCTGATCAATTGACTGAGGAAACAAGTCAAGGTCCAGGTAGACTCTGATGCTGCCAAATTGAAACACTGCAGAAGGGTCCACATTGTGTGGCAGAAATACAAAGGAACCACCACTGTCTGGAATTTTCTTTTCTTACTCCCTCTGCTGTTCCTATTTGTATCTCCAATCTTGCTACCAACTCTGGCTGCCACCTCTACCCTATGGATAGAAGTAAGAACAATCTGTTACATGCTCTAATGACTTTGCACCAGAGGAGACATTTAATGATTTGACAAAGATCATATAGCCAGCAAGTGGCAAGTCTTCAGACCCCAAATATTGAGCCGCTGGCACATTTGTCATCACTTTGCTGAAGTAGACAGAACTTTGTGCCCTTCAATGTAGGGCCATCCACACTCATGGGACCACACTCCTGCTTTTGTGCGGAGCCCATCCTGGCTGTGATGTGTGTGTGTGATTGCTACTCTGGGAAGCCCTGAAGCCAGCATCTGAGGCACCACATCATTTTCTAGCAACAGGAATAACTGGAGATGCTGGTCTCCCAAAAGGGCCCCACCTTTGAGGTAATTGGGACTGCCTTTCTTTGGGGTGACTCACTCAGAGTGATCCCCATTAGGTACTAAGGAGCCCTTTCCTCCTTTTATGGAAGTCTACAGACTGGGTTGAGTACCCTTACTGGATGCTCTCTGGGTGTCTTCCACGGCTTTGGCTCATGCTCGGGATGATGCTTTAACACAGTATTGTGCCATGTCTGTTGTTAGGTGTGTTCCGTTGTGCTTTCCACCACCTTTAAATAAACAGTTCGCGTTTCCCCCACTGCCCTGGAACAAGTCACTGTATAATACAGATAAGATTCCATGATCACCCCCAAATAGGCCAGACCATCTCTCCCCTTCCCTGCCACTTTCTCCCCTCACTCCTGGGCATGGTCTCAGGTCTCAGGGATGGAAGGTCACGAGGGCTCCCTCAGCTGCAAGGCAGAGTCCCAGCAGCTGAGTGAAAGTCACCTGCTTTCTGCAGAGTGTCCTGGTGAAGCAAGTCCCTGGCTTGCTCAGCTTCTGCCACTCTGGGGACCCTGGAACTGCCCCAGCCTTCAGCAGTGGAAAGGAGAGATCCTTCATTCATGCCCTTTTGAGTTCTATTCAAGCATAATGACTCATAGCTTCAGATGCAGATATAAGTTATTAAAAGCAGGACCTCCCCGGTGGCACAGGGGTTAAAGACAGTTCTATCAAGCTACCCCCAGTCACTGCAGCTTCCCCAACTGGCCAGGAGCAACCCACATGGCGCAACACTTTCTGTTTCCCACTCTGTCTCTGGTAAATCCTCTCAGACCCCGCCTGCCCCGCCCCCACCTCTGGCCTGTGCACCAGCTCTTGTATGCATAAATAAATAAAAAAATAAATCTTTTAAAAAAAGTTATTACCAGCAGTGAAAGCCTGCCTGCTTGCCTGCCTGCCTTCCTTCCTTCCTTCCTTCCTTCCTTGCTCCCTCCCTCCCTCCCTCCCTCCCTCCTCCCTCCCTCCTTCCCTCCCTCTGGTCTTCCCTCTTGCCACTGCAGGAGCAGGGAAGTGATAGAGCCTCTGAAGTCTGCAGGGACTTAGTTTTTATTCGCTGGCTCTCTTCTTGGCAGAAAGTGCTCAGGGCATCCCAGGAGTTAGAGGGAAGCTAAGCAGTGGGGTGAAAGCAGACAAATTCAGAGTTTTCAGGTAAGCATTTGCCTGGGCTGGAGGGTTCTCTCTGTCTACCACAGGAGTGAATAAGAACATTTGATAAGAAGTAGTCATGGTGGCAATAACACTAATAAGCATAATGACTATGGCAATGGCATCCTTGACATTGAGCACTTACAATGTGCTAACTACGAAGCAAAGTTCTTGTTAACACACATGATCTCATTCAAGCCTCACAATAACACTATGAATTAGGCACTTTACTCCAAGGTAGATGAAGAAATGGAAATCTGAAGAACTTGGTAGATTTTTCTGATGAGATCCCCACCACTGGCTCCAAGCCTGTGGTCCTTGTTCGGCTCTTCTGGAATTGGATGGCCTGGGCTCAACTCCAGTAATGAACTGTGTGACCTAGCATAGGCTCCTCCATGTCATGACCTATAAAATGGAGATAATGACACATACCTACTATGGGTATGGTAAGGATGATATAAGACAATTCATATCAATGCTTAAAATACTGACCAGCACAGCCCAAGGCATATACTCTTTGCATTTTAGCCAATTTGAATTGAGTCCAGCTCCAGGTGATGCTGGTTCACAACTGACCCTTTGTGCCTGTATTTGGGGGCAACCTGGGCAGACTTTGAAAGTTCATGGAAGAGAGGTGGAGAGTACTGCTGCTCTTGAGGACTTTCTGTGGGCACTGGGTTCCTTCCCTCTTTAACAGTTGTCCTTTCCTCTTCTTAGGCTGAGCTTCGGCGCACACGGTTAGAGCTGGAGCGGAAACTCACTCTGAATGAAAACGCCATTACCAGGCTCCAAGCCAACCACAAATCTGTTTTGGTAAGGCCGGTCTGGGTCCCCTCCTAGGGTTCAACATACCTGGCCACTGCTGTGGGCTCAGTTGGGCTCAGCTGGGGTTGTGGGACATGATGGGGCTCTGTACCCATCGGCTCCTTGGGGTTTCTCAACAAATGGGATGTAGCTGGCCAGCTACACCACGGGATGGCCTCACCTTGCTGTCAGGATTCGTTATGAAATGAGTTTAAGGTTCAAAACTGACAAACATTTTCTTTTTAATTGAGTAAAAGCGAGACTAGTCTTGTAAAAATAGCATTATTACTTTAAAATTTGCATATGATTTTTGACTAGGAGAAAAGGATGTAAGTGGGAATGGAGGTCAGTGTTAAGCTAGAATTTCAGGGGCTATATAAAATCTTGATTTTTTTGCATCATGGAAGGACATCCTGCATGTGAGTCTCACTAGCCCTTTGTCCTGGCAGGCAGAAAAAAATGGAGAACTGCTGGATTAGTGCATAATTCTTAACAAAGCCAGTGATATGCCAGGCTACTTAATTTTAATCTCTCTACTTTATGGCAACTTTCCATATATATACTCTTTTTTTTTTTAAATTTTTTTATTTATTTTTATTTATTTATTTATTTTTTTTTTTTTTAAAACTTTTATTTTTTTTTTATAGAGGCATGTTTTATTTATTTATTTGTTTGTTTGTTTGTTTGTTTTGTTTATACATGCACTGGGTACAGTCAGAAACGCGGGAGGGTGAGAGAATTCACCAGAGCCAGAGCGGGGAGCAGAGCAGGCAGAAGGACCGAAGTACACTGCTGAGGGGAGCAGCGGGCGGCAGGAGGGGTCTGCGCGCCATGTGGGACCCTCCCCCGGTGGCCAGGGAACAGCCGGGGATCGAACCGGCGCCGCAGAGGCCGTGGGCGGCTTCTCAACCCAGCACTCAACCGCTGCGCCACCGGGGAGGCCCTCCATATATATACTCTTAAGTGGACCCAGACAGTTCCACAGATGTTTCCATTAGTGGTATGTCAATAACCATCACTCAGAAGAGAATGCAGAACAATTGCTCTATGGCAGTGAGTCAATAGTATCATTTTTGCATACCAAGAATGATTCTATCCATCCATCCATCCACCCACCCAGCCACCCTGTCGCCTACCCACCCATCCATCCATCCAATCTAGATATATGTATAATATATATATTATATATATCCATTTAAACTTAATTTCTTCCCCCTTGATGTTTACAACTATTTATGACCATCTCTTTCTTACCCATGTAATCTTATGAAAAGAAGAAAAATAATGGCCCCATTAGCCTTATAAGCCTCCAGAGATTATTTATTTCCAGGTTTAAAATATTCTGGAGAACTTTGGGGCATCTTTCCTCTTCCAGCTTCACTTAGGTGCCCCAACTTTGAGGAAGTCTGTTGAGGTAATGGGGCAGCAATAAGAATATAGGGGCGGTTCTACAGCAGGTTCTCCAATAACTTTAAAAATTCCATGTTTTGTTCAATGTTGTTTTAATAATGGTGAGAAAACATAATTGATTCCCAGCTGGGGCTGCTAGGGCTGCTGTCTGTGTGAGTTCTCCCCATGCCTGTGTGGGTTTTCTGGTTTCCTTCCACACCCCACAGAGGTGCACATGAGGTTCACTGGCGTGTCTCAGTTGTCCCAGTTAGCGAGAATGTGGGTGTGTGTGTGAATGCAGCCTGTAGTTGGAGGGTGTCTTGTCCAGGGTTATGTCCTATCTGTGCCCGGATCTTCCAGGTTAGATTCCTGCCACCTGCCACCCTGGATTGGAAAAGAGGGTTGGAAAATGAATGAATGAATACAAATGATTGTTTATTTATTTATTTATTTATAGAGGCATGTTTTATTTATTTGTTTGTTTGTTTGTTTGTTTTGTTTATACTTGCACTGGGTACAGTCAGAAGCGCGGGAGGGTGAGAGAATTCACCAGAGCCAGAGCGGGGAGCAGAGCAGGCAGAAGGACCGAAGGACACTGCTGAGGGGAGCAGCGGGCGGCAGGAGAGGTCTGCACACCATGTGGGACCCTTCTCCGGTGGCCGGGGAGCAGCCGGGGATCGAACCGGCACCGCAGAGGCCGCGGGCAGCTTCGCAACCCAGCGCTCAACCCCTGCGCCACTGGGGAGGCCCACAAATGATTGTTTAATATTAGAAGTGTTTTGGGTCTTTATCTAGAAATTTGGCAATGTTTTGTGGCTAGAAATACACTATAGGAACTTAGCACTTGTTTATATTAATTAACCGATGTAAAATTGATTTTGTTGTATGTTGTTTGGCTTCCAGTTGCAGTTTCCAAGAACCTATCAAAGATGCTAAGTGAGATTTACTGTACATGTCATCCCTCCAGCACCCCTTCCAGTAAAGGCTCCCCTTGGTTTCCTCTACCCCCACCACCATTCTTACCTCTGCCAGACATCAAAGACTGACAGGCCTTCCTGAGGGCTGCATTCCTGATCCTGGCCTAGCAGGGTCTGCAGTCAAGCAGAGGTGCTCCCACTGCTTGGGATATCAGCAGGCCCCTATTATTGCCCCCCTTGCCCTCCCCATTCCATTCTGCACAGGTATGCTCATCTGCAGGCTCATCGGCACACACCCTGAACATTCCTGTCTGGTAGAGAAACCATATCTTAGATGTGCCTTTGCTGCTGATCAAAACATTGGACAGTTTCACCAGGCATAATAAATGCTGAGGAAGCTAATTCATACAACTGACTTTTATAAGAAGCCACATTATTAATTTGCCATAAGAATATAATAGTGAATATACTGAATATGTGCATTGCCCTAGTAGGAAAATCCATTTCAGAAACTTGAATAGCAGCCTCAGACTGTCAGAGTTGGAAGGGGTCTCAGAGATCAGAGCTCACTCTCTCATCAAATGGCCGAGGAGACTGTTAGTGATCCACAAATGAATGTTTACACCTTGGAGAGTAAATCCCAGGAACCTGGGGTTCATATGCTATTAAACGCTTTCTTTTACAATAGAAACCTGCTTCTTAATCTGCAGGTTTCTCAGGGTTACATTTCTGTATGTTAGGCTTTGATGAAGTTGGATACCTAACAGGTTCTTTGCTGCCCTCCACCCCGTCAGGTGTCTGTGTCAGAGGTGAAGGCGGTGGCGGAGGAGCAGTTTGGGGAACTCCTTGCTGCAATGAGGAAGGCCCAGGCCGATGTGCTGCTGTTCCTGGAGGAGAAGGAGGAAGCTGCTCTGAGCCAGGCCAACAGCATCAAGACCCACCTGGAGCATAGGAGTGCAGAGATGGAGAAGAACAAGCAGGAGCTGGAGAGGATTGCTGCCCTCAGCAACACTGTCCTGTTCCTGGAGGTACAGCTTGGTGGTGGGCCTAAGTGGGGGCGGTGTGTGGAAGCAGAGGCATCCATGCAACTAATACCAGGGAGCATCCCCATTCTGCTAGGCTTTTGATAAATGGGTAACTATGGAGACAGAGAGAAACAGGTCTTGATTTGGCAGAGTATAGGAGTATAGGAGGGGTAAGGGAGACTTCCCAGAGCAGGGAGACTGGAATCGGGTCATGCAAGATGAGTAATGTTAAGGAGAAGTATGTTCCAGGGAGGGAACAGCATGTGCAAAGCAGAGATGTTTGAGAAAACATAACTGATTTGGGGAACCAAAGCAGTTTTACAAGGTGGGGGTGGAGGATGCTGGGAACATAATGATGGGGGGTGAGGCTGACTCGTGTCTGGTTGTGAGAGAAATTTGTTCTTCATTATGAAATCACGGAAGCCAGTGGAGGACTTCAGACACCAGGCCAATGTACAGGTTTACAGTATACTGGTCAATTGTAAACCATGCCAACAGAGACTGAGCAGAGGCTGGACTGGCAGGGTTGAGACTGGGGACCTGTCACCTTCAGAGAGGACTGTGTGTGCTGGGTTGGTTGAGGAAGGCCTTTGAGAGCCTATGTGACTTTTCATTACAGTGTACTGTGTATTACACACTAAGCCACATGCCATTAGATATAGTCCTGTGAACATGTGATCTTAAGAAAGTGTTGACTGAGAAAAGATAGACTGTAATATAATCCAGAAAACACTGGTGGTGGGCATGGTGTGGCATATGTAGTTGTCTATGTGTGAAGCTGCATACCTAAAATGTATACAGTATTGTAAGCCAATGTTACCTCTATTTTTTTAAAAAAAAGGATGAAAGCAAGCATTTATTCAAGAATAAGGATCATGACCTGGGTCCACAACCAAGGGACAATGCCAGGGTGTTTTCCCTCAGGGTCAGGGTATAGGAGAATTTTAAAGGGCTGCAAGGAAATGGGGTCTGAGCTTAGGTCATTTGTTTGGAAACATTTGGAATAGCTGACAAGCTTCTTCATACAGAAGTCTGCAGTGAGGTTTTATGTAACAATCAGCAGATGGTCTCCTGTTTCTTTCCTAATGGTTGATAAATAGAGAATAAGGAGTTGCTGTTCTGTCCTGGTCACAGAGAAGGAGAAATCAGGGAGTGGGTGTTCTTTGTAGTTGCTGATAAGGAGTCAACAACTCACCTAGAATCTCAAGGTCTTAGTTAGAGGCAAGATGGAGTTTATTTGACTTAAAGTAGACTCCACAGAAGGAACTTGGGCTTGGGTGTATTTTCTGTCCTCCTGGATCTGTCACTAAATAAAGAGCTGTGTAATTTTTAGCAAGTCATTTAATCTCTAGGTTTTAGATTCCTTATTTATCAGACAATCACCTGAAAGTAAATAAATTCCAATGCTCTTTCAGCACTGATATCCCTGAGTGCAATGTTTTTCTTGATCACATTTTTAAAAAAGTTCACTTCTAGTTATAAAAAACATAAATGCTTGGGCCTCCCTTGTGGTGCAAGGGGTTAAGACGCAACCTGTGAAGCTATCTGCAGCCTCTGCAGCACGAATTCGATCCCCGGTAGGCAGGGAGCAACCCACATGGCGCAGCAGACCTCTCCTGACTTGCCTGCTGCTCCCCTCAGCAGTGTATTTCAGTCAATCTGCCTGTTCTGTTCCCCACTCTGTCTCTGGTGAATCCTCTCACCTTCCACACCTCTGGCCTGTACCCCAGCTCTTGGATGCATAAATAAATAGATCTTTAAAAAAAATGCTTATTGTGAAAGAAAATCTCTGAAAAATGAAGAAAAATAGGAAGGAAAACAGTCATCCATATTCCCACAACTCCAAGACAACCATAGTTAACCTTTTAATGAGTAAAAATAGAAACAGAGAAAGACAGACACATACTGACAGAACATCTTTCTTTCTGTCACTGTTCGCTTTTCAATATCAAAACAAAGAAAATATGAATAAATATTTGATTTCCCATGCCATGAGTTTCCCCAAGTTATCCCCCACAATGGGTATAATTTCTTTGTGTTTCTTTTCTCCTTTTATAACTTTAACATAAACATTTTAAAATATACAAAGTATATTGTCATATAAATTATTTATCTTGGTTAGCCATAACTTCTTTCCTCCAAATTGTTAGCCAGTTAAAACAACATGCATTAAATAACCCACCCTAAACCCCACTGGTGTACTACTGTTACTTTTATCAGATGTAGTACTAGGTCTAAATACTGTATTAAAATGGTTCTCTTTCTCCCAATCAACTCTCTGGTTTGGGCTTTTTCTTTTCTTTCTTTCACTGATTTATTCAACTATTTTGGTACACTTGTTTTCATCACTCTGTTTTTTGCTACATGAACTCTGCTCTGTGATCCTTTGATTGTATTTGAATTTTATGTTATATCTGAAATAACATAATCACATTATGTTAATGTGATTATCTACATGAAAATACTTTCCAAACTAAAGCACAGTGTAAGAACTAGACAAAATGGTGCATTGGATTGGACAAGGAAAAAGAAGCATTCCTGTCTGAGGACTTGTTTGTGGCTCTATCTCATGCTTTACCAACTCCTTTATTCCCTATTGTGCTTGATTTTAAATTATAAAAGAAAAAGAAGGGAAAAAATACTGAGGGAATGAAGGAAGTGAGAATGTTATCACCACTTGGGCTGTTGGCATAAAATATGTTCTTGTTCTTGGTCCTGCATGAGTTCTTAGTAGACATCTAGTGTCTCTGATTTTTTTTTGAACTGCTTTCCTACTTTAAAAAAAATGCTTTCTATTTTGTTAGACTCTGAGCTGGTTGGTTAACATATCCTTTGGTTGTGAAGTGTGTGTTATCAACCCATTTTATAGATGCAGAAAGTGATCTAAAGAGGAGAGCAGCCCAGTCTAAGAAATACAGACACCAAGGCAAGTTCTGCCATATTTGCTTTTCTGCAGGAGTACTGCAAGGTTAAGAACACGGAGGACAGCACCTCCCCTAGTGTTTACATAGGATTCAAGGATAAGCTCTCGGGTATTTGCAAGGTCATCACGGACTCCACTGCGCACTTGGTCCAGTTGCTGCAGGACTACAAAGAAAAGCTCCAGGAGTTTGCTAAGGAAGGTGAGGAACTTTCTGGGCTGTGGGCTACAGATGTGATGGGGTAAGTTGATGGGGAAGGTGAAATCAGGGAGAGTGTCACAATTTTGAAGCCATCCTTCAGCTAGATCCTGTCACTAAGAAACACTTATCTTGATGAGTTTATTTGATGATTAAGACCCAAGAAGGTGAGTTAGTCACATCATGCAATTGTGACATGCAATTGTGACATCATGGCATTGCTGTGACAAGCTGCTGACATTGTTGGTGCCTGTACTTTCAAGTGAAATTCAGGAGAAGAATGCAGTTCTTTGAGCACGGTTCTCTGACACACGATGAGGGTCGGCCCCATTTCTCCCAGGAAGCCCAGGAAGAGTAGCTGAGAAGTCCTGCCTCTTAGAGTCTCCTTACCTCATGGACAGGTGTGCATTCAAAACTCTCTGGTTTTCTAGAGGAGTATGACATCAGAACTCAAGTGTCTGCCTTTGTGGAGCGCAAGTATCGGACCTCAAAACCAGACCCCACCACCAGACAACAGTTCTTGCAATGTAAGTCGTGAGTAGCTTCCCCCTCCACTGTGAGTGATGTCAGCACAATGCTTTGCTGAAGTAGGAATGCCATCTCTCTGAGACTGTGTTTCTTGCAAATTTGGGTCTATCCCACAATGGTACATTTAAAAAAATGTTTAGCTTTTCATTTTGAAACAATTTCAAACTTACAAAAACATTGCAAAAAGAGGCAAAGAACTCCTGTTCATCTAACTTCTGTAAACATTAATACTTCACATAACTACAGCATACTGATCAAAACCAGGTTGTGACAATGCTGCTAACTAATCTACAGAATTTAGTCAAGTTTACCACATGTTCCACTAATGTTCCTTTTTGGGCCAGAATTTTGGACCAGTGTTCCATGTCTCCTCAGTCTCCCCCAATCGGGGTTCATTTCACAGTTTTTCTTGTCATTTATGACCTTGGTATTTTTGAAAATCCTGCCTACTAAATGATTTTTATTTTATTTTATTTTTTTAAAGATTTATTTATTTATTTATACAAGCACTGGGTACAGTCAGAAGCGCCGGAGGGTGAGAGAATTCATCAGAGCCAGAGAGGGGAGTAGAACAGGCAGAGTGACGGAATACACTGCTGAGGGGAGCAGCGGGCGGCAGGAGAGGTCTGTGTGCCATGTGGGACCCTTGCTGGCGGCTGGGGATCGAACCGGTGCTGCAGAGGCTGCACTGCGGGCAGCTTCGCAGCCCAGCGCTCAACCTCTGTGCCACCAGGGGAGGCCCCTACTAAATGATTTTTTCATAGTCTTGCTTGACCAGAACTGTCTAACTCTTGTCCTGTCTAACCCTTGTCCTGTCATTATTCGGTATTGACCTAGTCTGGGAGCATTTAAAAAAAATGTGTTTCTAATCAAGACTTCATTATGGCTAACAAGTTCACAAAGTCCCGTCTCCCAGTAGAAAAAGGCTTGCGTCTGTGTAGTTAAGCCTCCCCTTTATACCATTTGGCTAATTTATCACTTTGGAACATGACTTTGAACCTTGTTTCCACTTGCTTTCTGGGAGTGACCACTGGCTGACTAACTCTTGTACCCCCCCTTTTCTCTAGTTATTATGTGGAGCCTCGGGTTCAGATGACTATCTCTTGTTGCCCCCAACTCCTGTTTTCCCCAGATCTTCTTGACTGCCACAGTTTTCTTTATTTATTCTTTCTGCTTCCTGACAGAAACACATTTATATTTTTATAAATAGATACAAGAAACCAAAGACCCTTTACTCTTACCATTTAAAGAAAATTAAATATATCCTATTATAGTCTCTTTTCTTTGGCATTACAAATACCTTTTTTCATACATGGTATTAACCTTTTCTCTGAGTCTTGTTATGGACTTTGAGCCTTTTATAGGTGCAGCTTGTTCAGCTATCAAGGGACTGAACTCAATTTGTTAACATGACTAATAGGAGCTACTTTTAAGCAGGCCTTTTTCTCCTTTAAGCACTGACATCCTGCCTTTGACATTCCTAAGAGTATCACTGCTTTCTGGCAGTAATAGAATGTTCCAGAAATTCAGACCCATTCTGATTTCCTTGCCCCATGATATGTAATCACCTACCTTCTTGAGCATCTTGGATCCCTGTAGATGACAAGAACAACATTATTGTCCAATATCTGGATGCTGAGGATTATCAAAGGACATGGGAGAGGGTAAAAGTGCTACTGCTGCTGTTATTGGGGCCACTTTTAGTAAACAGAGCTGCTGAGTAAATGCTTGTGATGATCCTTAGTTCACACTCAGTTTTGCTTTTGACTCCCTGGAATGTTATATCCTTCTTCCAAATGTGGTTTCATTGACTACTAAGAGTTTCTTTGACCTAACAGTAGTGATATCTGATGGGGGGGGGGGCCCTAGTCCCCCTAGTCAATTAAAAAACTACATTTATAGTAAAATAAAGATACTTTTGCTTTAAAACTGAAAAAAAATAGAAGAAATTTCTCTGACTTGGATACAAGCAATTTGGGAATTCTGGGTTAAATGAAGATCATTTTACTAACTTTTAATATGCAAATTCATTTGGCAAGTATATATTGAGCATCTCTAAGCGAAAGCCCTGGGATAGAGTCCCACTTGAAATGTGGAGCTTGTAGTTTAGAAGGAAGACAAGCATGGAGCAGACAAACACACAAATAAATTTTTAAACATTCTGATCAATACCATGAAGTCTCAAATACCAGGGTGCTCGAGAGAGACTGATGGGAGGCATCTAGTCTAGGTGAGGACCTGCCTGAGGACTTGAGCCCTTGGGAGCAATCTAAAGGATCAGTAGGAACCATCCAGACTCAGGTTAGGGTGATGAGCACATTGCGAAGGGAATGGTCTGTGCTAACATTGGGTATAGGGGTGTGGTGGGGTGTTTGGAATCTGGCCGTCAAGGAGGAAAGGAGAGGAGAGGACAAGTCTGAAAACAGAGGGAAGGGGTCACTGTTTCATTCCAAGGAGCACCACCCAAGGGCTTTCAGCTGGGGCATGTTGATTCCCCGTCACTTACACCTTGAAGTTAGTTAGTGCTATGGTTCTCTGGTGGAGAAGGTAAGGAAGGGGGTGAGAGAGGCCCATTGGGTGAGGAGCCAATGGCACTAGTGAGGGTGAAATTTGACTAGTTGCTTAGATGGAGGGTGAAGCAGTGGGCTACAGAGACATGGGTATAATCCACAGCACTTGAGGCTACCTGTGTGTGTGGTGGCAAGTGGGAGGTGAGGAAGAGGACAAAGAAATGTCAAAAATAAGTTTGAGAGGGCCTCCCTGGTGGCGCAGGTGGTTGAGCGCTGTGCTGTGAAGCTGTCCGCAGTCTCTGCAGTGTGGGTTCGATCCCGACCGGCTGACGAGAATCCCACATGGCGAAGCAGACCTCTCCTGTCTTGCCCACAGCTCCCCTCAGCAGTGTATTTCGTCAGTCTGCCTGTTCTGTTCCCCACTCTGTCTCTGGTGAATCCTCTCACCCTCCCGCACATCTGGTCTGTGCCCCGGTTCTTGTATAAAAATAAATAAATATTAAAAAAAATAAGTTTGAGCATGACTTGAGCAACTGAGTGCATGGATGTGCTAAGAAAAGGATATGTTTGGAGGGGGGTGTTTGAGAGCCTGCAATACTAAATATTAGTCAAATATTAAAAAAAAAGGAGTGAATAATCAAATGTGTATGAGTACTTATTTCCCCAAGCCCTTGCCAACACTGGCTTTGGGTGTGTTTGTTGAATGAATAAATGAATCAAAAGACTATTCCTTGACTCAGTTTAGTGCCTAATAGAGTAAGTACTAAGCCAGGCAAAGTTCAGAAAGGAAGAAAGGAGAGTACTGTGTTCTCTGTTTCCTTGTGTTCACACACCAGTTTTCCAAGGGGAATGGGAGATGGAGGTTTTCTCATACTCTGCAGCCAGCTGGATTTGAAGCATTCTGTCTGACTCAGCTATTCCTGACCTACTTTCCCTGCTTTCCGTATCTCCCTAGATGCTTGTGATATCACTTTCGATCCAGAGACAGCACACAGGTATCTCCGTCTGCAGGAGGACAATCGCAAGGTCACCAACACCACGCCCTGGGAGCATCCTTACCCAGACCTCCCTAGCAGGTTCGTGCACTGGCGCCAGGTGCTGTCCCAACAGAGCTTGTACCTGCACAGGTACTATTTCGAGGTAGAGATCTCTGGGGCAGGCACCTACGTTGGCCTGACCTGCAAAGGTATAGACCGGAAAGGGGAGGACCGCAACGGTTGCATTTCTGGAAACAACTTCTCCTGGAGCCTCTATTTTAATGGGAAGGAGTTCACGGCCTGGCACAGTGACACAGAGACCCCACTCAAAGCCGGCCCTTTCCGGAGGCTGGGGATCTACATTGACTTCCAGGGCGGGAGCCTCTCCTTCTATGGCGTCGCACCTGATGCCATGACTCTGGTTCACAAGTTTGACTGCAAGTTTTCAGAACCAGTCTACCCTGCCTTCTGGCTTTCCAAGAAGGAAAACTCCATCCGGATTGTGGATCTGGGAGAGGAACCTGAGCAGCCAGCGCCGATCTCAGCGCCCACCCCAGCGCCAACCTCTGTGGAGGCTGCACCCTGAGACTCCCAGACTTTTGATCTGTACTGTGCTATCCCCTATTTTTCTAGTCACTCTCAGGAATCTAACTCCTTTTCATCATCTAGTGATATTCTCCTGTCTGTCAGATGAAAAACCAGGAGTCTTCAGGGCAATCCAGATGATTCTGGAGCAATCATAATAAATTGCTAAGTTATTGCACATTTCCTATGACCCAGACATTGTTCTGAGTGCTTCCTGGCTATGAACTCCCTTAACCCTCCTAGTGGTCCCGTGGGGTAGATATTCACATCAGCCCCATTTTGCAGATGGGGAAACTATGGTCCTTGCAGTTAACTACCTTGTTCAAGGTCACCGTGGTGACACAGGGAGTGAGTGGCAGAGCCGGATTCACACCTGAGAGCTGACATTGGACTTTTAACTACTACCTCATGCTGCCTTCCTCATTAGATCATGGGTGTTTTGTAAAGGAGTAAACCACACGAGGAACTATATACCTGGAAACTGAGCGTGAAACCCTCCTCTCAGAGTCTGCAGATGTCTTTGCACCCCATGTCTCTTTGGGCCATGTAGCTGTGCAGGGACAGAGAGTTCATTACCTCACACAGCAGCTCATGTTGTTTTTGGACAGTGAGGATACAACACCCTGATGGGGTCCACATCTTATTCACCATGACCTCTGGGGGTGGGGGTTCCACACCTGGACTGTGTGGATATGCTGATTTCTCTTCAAAGGACAGTTCTTGGGAGGTTTGAGGGCTGTTCTCAGGCACATTCTTTGGGGAAGTATTTTTGTTTTCATATTGTATTTCTCACTTTTCTTACGGTTCCCAGGCCTTTCACCCCCTCACCATTTCATCCTTCTTTGACAGATGTGCTCCCCAAACCTTCAGGAAAATGACAAACTATCTTTATTTATTTTTTTTTTTAAAGAAGTCTCTCTTTTTTTTTTTTCTTAAGGATTTATTTATTTATTTATACAAGCACTGGGTACAGCCAGAAGCGCGGGAGGGTGAGAGAATTCACCAGAGCCAGAGCAGGGAGCAGAGCAGGCAGAAGGACCGAAGTACACTGCTGAGGGGAGCAGCGGGCGGCAGGAGAGGTCTGTGTGCCATGCGGGACCCTCCTCTGGTGGCCAGGTAGCAGCCAGGGATCGAACCGGTGCCGGGGAGGCCTCGGGCAGCTTTGCAACCCAGCACTCAACCTCTGCGCCACCGGGGAGGCCCGACAAACTATCTTTAAATGGGTTTCTGCCAGGTCTTTTCCTGTGTCCTGCCCAAGGCAAGACTTTCTCTTTGAGTCTGATGGTCTATTTCAATAATACATTATTTCAGCATCACTAGGGGTCCGGCCTATGTCTATATCCAAGGATTCATACAGTATAGGATTTAAATTTTGTATGGATTTTCAAAATTTAAATTTCATTGAATTTATATTTTATTTGAATTCTGGCTTCATCACATCACTGCTGTTTGCTGAAATAGTTTTGATTCATGGTTCCACATTCAAAATATTACTTCTCCTTCCTAGCTTCATGTCCAGTGGCAACCTTTTTCTTTTTACATCTTAATCTTGATCAATATATTGATTAGGTAGGGCCCAATACAGCTCTCAGCCAGTCCCCTTGGGTTGCTACCCCACATGCGCTGGCAGAAAGATGCAGTACTGGAGCTTGCCTTTTGCTCTTTGTCCACAGGACCCAGTAAAGGATTTTGTCAATGGCAGAGATCAAGACACTCTCTGTCTACATTTCCTTACTCTGCCTGTTTCATAATGTGCTCATCTCAAAAGAAAATGAGACTGGCTTGGCCTGTCTTGTGTTCCTTGAACCCCTGTGGGTGGTTGGTTCTGGCTACTTCATGTTCTAAATGCTCACAAAATATTGATAAACCATGTTAGAATTCAGCTGTGTGTTAATATCAGATTTATTAGTCTGCTGTTTGCAGAATCTGCCATATTTTCCTTTTGGAAAGCCCAAGACAGTTTTGCCTGTCTTCATCTGCTGTTCTCCCCAGTTTCTCAGTTTTTCAGTCAAGGAAAATTGTGCCTGTGGGGAGAAGTGTTTGGGTCAGAATACTCATGTAAAAGGAACTCTCTGGGTGTCTCCTTCCCTCTCTTTAACTCTGTTACTCTGTCAGCTCTTTTTTGTCTATTCATTTTCAGTTTCAACATCTTTCTTCTTGTTATGAAAGATCAAAGTAAAATAGAAAGTTAGAAATATTTACTTTCTTTCCGTATTGTTTCACATGATAGGCATATCTTTATTTTTGCTTGCCCCCAAACGGAAATTTGCTTAAAACAAACAAAATCTAAAAAAGAGAACAAAGACCTCTGTTATATCACCGGTCATTTCCCCCAGCTCTGTGTGCCAGTCTTCTGTATCTACCCAGTTATTTCCTCTCCTATTATGTAGACTCATTTTGAGAAAACAAAAAAAACAAATCTGAACTCATCAGGAGTAACTTCTAGGGTCAGATTGTTTTGTTCCATTATTAGACCACTTTGACTGCAGAGTCAAAATGTAATTTTAGCCTCTGTATAATTTATTCTTGTCTCAACTTTTTGAAACCTAAGGGCATAGAATGTTTCAAGAATGTTCTGAATTTTGAGTAAATTCCCACATTATGTCAAGATTCACGATGAAATGTTGAGCTAGGAATGATAGGAATACTAATCCAATCATGTCTCTTTATCCTGGTTCAGCATGTTTTTGGAGTGACTTGTCATTAAATCAAATCCACCCCACATAGGTGGCATTTATAACATGCATTTCACTGTGCTAGGACTAAGATATAGTGACCCTGAAGATAACTAGCTATGTCTTGGGATCACAAAAAGTTGATTTAAATTGAAGTAAAAAGTGTTCCTATGTGAAAAGTTAAATTTAAGACAGCAATAGCTGAGTCACTATATGAAATGGATTCCTCATTTCCATGTCCTGGTGCATGGCTTCTAATTTAACATATTCTTGGTCTATGTTCAGAGACTGAGCTTTGTACTGGGTTGCTAGCTGATTTCTGCACCTGATTGCTCCCCATCTCCACAGCCAACTGTCCCTGCTCCAGGGGCTTCCACTCTAGCCCCATTAGCCTCAGACAGAAGGAAGGAAGGGTAGCATACACATGTGTTGCTTCTAGCTCCTCAGACTCTGGTGCTGACTCCCTCCTCCTGCAACCATAATGAAATATCTTGACAGCAGGCAGGAGGCCCTTGCAGGGGGGTTCACTGTACACGTGTGTCAGGCATCCACATGCTGGAGATAGTTCAGGTAGAGTGACGGGCCATCCAGGCTTTGCTGGGACAGAGCCAGTCTTTTATTTCTGATCTGCTCTGTTGAGAAAATTCCATGGTCTCCCCAAAATAAGGAGGGCAGGAACTGGAAAAGAAGAAACGACAGGTCGTCTAATGAGGACTGAGGGTCAGCATAGCAGTGTCCAGTCACTAAGGTTCAGGTTATTTGAGGAAATTTCCCTCCAATTAATAACTTATGTGGTGAGTATGGTGAGTATCTGAAAAAAGTGTGTGTGTGTGTGTGTGTCTCATATCAAAATTTTTAAAAAAAAATTTGTCACAAATTGCAATTAACCCTTATATTCTCTCGTATATATTGAGCTATGGCAATGCAGTATTCAGTCTTTTCAAATTCTAACGTGTTCTCCAGAAGTTTAAACTTTTATTATCCTTCTGTTCCACTCACGCTTCTCAGACCCCTCTCTCTTCCTCCTGCTCCATCTTCTATTCCAGTCAGCTTAAAGTTTACTTTTGAAATTAAATTTTATTTCCCCCTGTTACACTTTGGGGCCCAAAGGACTATGGTGGCATCCATCTCAGGGTATGATCCTGTACCTCTCAATCGTGTACAGTGGTGTAAACCAATTAACCTCAATAAAAAAGGTCACTGGCCACCCAGGCTTTGCTGGGACAATAAAAAAGGCAGCAAAACTTCTGCCCACTTGTGCCTATGCAGTTGTTCCTCTTCAACATTCTTCTCCCTGGCAGCAGCTCTCCTGCCTACTTATGACCTGTGACCATGCTAATGCTCTCTTCACTGACCTCCACCCTTTGCAAAGAAGCAGAGGCAGCTCTCCTCCCAAGGCTGCCCGCCTGTGACTATGCAGGCCTCCCTTTTGACAAACCTGTCCCTTTTGGGAGCTGCTCTTTCTGCCCGCCTGCTTGTGTCTATGCAAGTGTCCTTTATTCTTCTCCCCCTTTTCATAATAAACCTGCCCTTTTGAATATTAAAAAAAATAAAAATGTTTGAAAAACCCAATGAGCCCCACCCTCTTTCTGAGGGGTCAGTATTAACTGATAGCCTTGGGACCCCCCTCTACCTCCTGTGCCCCCTGCCCCAGGCTGTGTGCGCTCACAGGTTTGGCTTTAATGGCCCAAGTCATCACTTCTGGATGGATCTTAAGTCAAAGTTAAAGGGTAAAAAAATTCACAAAACAGGTAAGACATTTCCATGTCATTTTTCTTTTAAAAATCACACATGCGCTCATTATTTATTCACGTGCAGTTGAATGTATGTTCACACATTTAACGCACGTATAGATGCTGGAGTGTACATCAATTATTGGGTTGCCCAGGATGAGCCAATGACAATAATGATGATGACGTAAGTTTTAGCATATATGAGGTCTTAGTATGTACCATGCAATCTCTTAAGTGCTTTGCATATGGTATCTCATTTAGTTCTCACAACAATTTTGTGAATTAGGAATTACTGTGTCTTCATTTTACAGGTGAGGAAGCTGAAGAATAGAGGATTAAGTAACACATGTCCACAGTGCTGGGCTGAACCCAAATCCTCACACTCATCACCACTAAGCTGTACCTCCTCCAGACACATGGGTGAGCTGGTGTCCTCCAGACATATGTGGTTGAGGCTGGAGTCCCAGTGAATTTTTTTCTGATGACTGGTTCCCTGCGGAGGTTTCTGGTTAGTATTCTCCAGCAGTTAAATAACTTAAAAGTATATTAGACATTTGTATTTTCACTTTGATAGTGAGTTCAGAAAATGAGTATAAATATTCAGAATCATTGCAGTAGTTACCTTGTAACCAAACAGCGATAAACATGAGACTTTTACATCTAATTTTACATTCACAGCTATTTAATGGTCATTAATAACAAGTTGACACTCAACACTAGGCTCACAATATCCTTTAAAAGGGGATCCATATATTACTTAAACTTGACTAACACAGTTCTTGTTAGAAACGAGATGACCTGCTCTTTCAGGATATACAGCAACTGCCTTCACATGAAGTGCTAAGTTTAGGAGATTTACGGTAAAGCCATGTTTCCTAGGAGGTCAGTACAAAAAGCCAGTCTTCTACGGGCAGTTTCTGGAGAGATAAGCTTTCCATCCATCACAGCCGTTTATTTTCACTTTGGGAGATGTTTATAACAGAAAAGGCTCAATTGGGATATTTATCAGCTTTTCCTGTTCCTCTGGTGTTTGGTGGGGTCGACAACGGGCAAGGATAAAATGAACTGGTCATCTCAAGATCATGGAAAACCTGGACTTGAGGCTCAGGAGTGCCCCCAATTTTCGTTGTGAGAAGGCAAATGATTCTGTCCCTGTGTGCCGCAAGTGTGAAACTTGTATCTTGGCTTGGAAGATCTTCTCTACCAAAGAGTGGTTTCGACGGATCAGTGAGAGATCACAAAGGAGGTTTTTGGTTAGCGTCCTGATGCAGTTAGATAGCTTGTATTTGTTACACTACTTTCAAAATATTCTTCAGCCCACACAGGCGAAGGACTTCATCTACAGCCGTTCTCGGATCATCTTCAGCAAGAAGGAGGGGAAAGTTGTGAAGTCTTCCTTGAACCAAATGTTGGATAAAACAGTGGAAGAGAAGATGAAGGAGATTTTGTACTGGTTTGGGAAGAGCACCCACCGAACTAAAGCTCATTACACACTTTTGCTGCTGCAGATGTGCAACCCCAAATTACTGCTCACTGCTGCCAATGTCATCAGAATCCTGTGTCTGAGAGAGCGGAACAACATTGCAGGTAAACAAGACCACAGGTAGAGAGCGACCAGAGGGCCCCTAAAGATAGGAAGCGAGACTTCAGTAGCCTATAAAGGAATGAGAGGTGTGGACAAGCTTAGACTGGCGGGCATTTTTCAGTGTGTAGGATAGAGGTCTTTGTCCTGACACCCGATCTTGTTTACCAAAGGAGAAATTGTTGAATATGACTTCCTTCTAGAAAATTATCAAATGACAAATGCAGAAGGAAGTACATTTAATGTCAAGCATTTAAAATGGATTTCTACATCCCTTAGGCACAGAAATGGCTGCTCTGTGACTACTACTTAATGCTGGTGTGGTTCCTCCATAAGTAGTTTAGAGATTGAACTTGGCTTGGCACAGATGTAAGGGAGAAGCGACTGAATAGCTTTGCCCTTCAGCTTGCACTGAACAGAAACCAGGCCAAATGGTCAAAACCTTGGGCCTTTTTAAAATTCATTCCACCGTGTATTCCTTGCTTGCACGTAAAGTCAACCTTGAAGTTGAGTTTCTCCAAAGCCGGAGATCAGCAAAAGGGCCAGAAAAAATCTAGGGCAGTAGTTTTCAAACTTTAGCTTGTCTCAGAATCCTGGGAGCCCAGATGACTGGGCGCCTCTCACAGAACTTGTGACTCATCAGGTTTGAAAAAGGCAAGATTCTGCATTTTTAACAAATTCCCAGCTGACGCTGATGTTGCTGGTCTGGAGACACCACTTTCAGAGCCATTGGTCTTTCATACAGTGAGAGGATCTTGGTAATATCTGTTCAGCTGCATCAGGAAACAAAACAAAC
Source organism: Talpa occidentalis (assembly GCF_014898055.3). NCBI lineage: Eukaryota > Metazoa > Chordata > Mammalia > Eulipotyphla > Talpidae > Talpa > Talpa occidentalis. Next base: position 97,969,761 of record NW_023605083.1, on the reverse strand, counting down.
CAGAGAGGAGGCAAGATTGGAGATTACAGAGGGGTCCAGGAGTAGATGGTATAAGAAGCACAGGTTTGCTGGGGCTGGGGTAAGGGTGGGAGAAGATCAGGGAAAAGCTGTCAGAGGGAGGAGTTTCAGGAGTTCTTAAAAGTGGGGAATACCAAATATCCATGCCACCTGATATGTGGTGATAGACTAATGGAATCCAAAGGAATTTTAAAATTAGATGGTATAGGGAGAAATTAGATAGTAATATAGGCCACATTTGTCTCATTGGTGTGTCAGGCAAGTAAAAGAATGATAATCTGGAATGAAAAAGCAGTGAAAAGAAAATCAGAGAATCCTGTACATTAGTTTAGAGATTAACTATTCCAACTCCTTAATTTTATAGACGAGGAAACCAAAATTCAGGGAATCTGGGTGACTTGGTACAGGTTACCCAGCAGGAAAATTGAAAACCAGGTTTCCCCCTCTAGCCCTCCTGAAAAGGGTACAGGGGAGGGCAGAACACAGTAGGCCTTACTTATACACACACATGCAGTATTCTGAACTTCATCACCCATCATAGGAATCAGCTACTTATATTGAAGTTGTGTAAGTCCAGTTACAAGTGTGGCAAGCTTCCTCTTATCCTAGGAGAAAGTCTCTTAAAAAGTTAAAATATTATACAATCTTCCCTTGATGGACACTTAAGTTCTTCCTACATCTTGGCTATTGTGAAAAATGCTGCAATGAACGTAGATAATATGATTGAAACTTGAGGTGTTATGCTAAGTGAAGTAAATCACAAAGAGAGAAACAAATACTGTTTGATTTCACTCATATAAGGAATATAAGGAAACAAAGCAAATGAACAAAACAAAACAAAACAAAAACAAACCCGTAGATTCTGATAACAAAATAATGGTTACCAGAAGGTAAGGTTAAGGGGTGGAGGGAGGAACAGGCAAAGGGGAGGCAATTGTATGGTGAATGGTAACTAGACCTTTGCTAATGAGTGTGGAATGGTACATTTGTGGCGTTATAAGGCTGTACACCTGAAACGTATGTTATTGAACATTAGTGGTATTTCAATTAACAAAAGTTATGGTTTCTAATTTGACCTAGATATGGTTATTCATATCATTGAAGGCAATTGAGCAAGAGTTTTAGAAGAGCAGTCATATTCTACCTCCTGCCTATAGCTCTCTTACTCTCTAATATATAGAGCTCTAATAAATGTCACATTTTAAGTGGGCTGGCAAAAACCCCTCGGGGGGAGTTCTGAAAAGATGGTGGCAGAGTGAAGATGCCAGGCTCATCTCCTTCAGATACTCACAACTAGATTGCAGTACCAAAGCCAAAACCAAACCCCAAACCAAAACCCCCTGAGGGAACAGTGAATGACTGTAGCACACAATAGGAGCAATGGTCCAGAGGAAAGGGGTAGGAAAAACTGTAAGTGAACTTTGTTTATAGTAAAAATGGGGCAGTACAACCCATAAGAGGGAGGGATAACTTCTGTGCAGAGCCCCATACAGTTGTTGATTTGTCAGTGACTCTTGAAATCCAGCACTGAAACCCAAGGGGTGCACATCTTGCCACCCAGGACAGAGGATATGTTGTTGGAGAGTTGTGGGGTGAGGGTGCAGAGTGAGGATTATTGACTTAAGCCTGAATCAGAAGGGAGAAAGTCAGAGCACCTGGTCTCCTCAGAGAACAGGCAACACTTGCCCCAAGGCTGAGTTATACAAAACCCCTGCCACCCCAAGGTCCAGGGCTAAAACCAAAACAAAGGAATGCTTGAACAAACTAGAGTTCAAGCCCCTGTCAGTAACAGGAGCAGTCACTCCAGGATACAGTTCTGTGCTGGAAAAGAAAAGAGAACAACTCCTGACCTGTGACCTGATATCAACTATGCCACATCTAGTGCTTAAAAATAGCCTGGAGTGGAAGTGAACATGAGACTGTCAGAGAAACTGAGACTGAGGAGCTGGCCTGGAGGAGGCAGGGTCACTGTGAATCCATGCCACACAACTGGCACCCAAAGCACAGTATAAAGTTTACTGGAGGTGATCCTTTGGTACCCTACTACCCCGATCCTTTGTTATACCTACTAGCCTTTGTCAGTACTAGTCCTCAGATTACTTCAAAAGGTGCAAAGACAACAGTCTGAAAATCTATTCTTATTAAAATCCATAAAAAAAACCCAAAAGAATGGAAAGAGCACACCACGAATCCTGGAGCAAAACAAAGCCAATCAAAAAACCCTCAGAGGAGCTCCAGCCCCACAGAATTGTATAACATGACAGAAGATGAGCTCTAGGTAACAGTTCTGACCACACTTACGGAACTCAAAGAAACAACAGAGGATATAAAACAAGAGAATAAAGATAAAAAAAAATATGAGACAGCTATGATTAGAAATAATGGTACTAAAAATGCTATTGTTGATTTTAAAAATATAATTGAGGGCCTCAATAGAAGACAAACAGAAGCAATGGAGAGAATGAATGAGCTCAAAAGCCCACTTGCGCGTTGTAGATCACAGACAGTACAATGTAGGAAAAAAAAGAATAAGATAAATGAAAAGAGTGTAAGCGCCCCTTGAAACAACTTAAAGAGAAATAATATTTGTATCATGGGGGTCCCAGAAGGAGAAGAGAAAGGCATAGAAAACTTATTTAAAGAAATAACTGCTGAAAATCAACTCAATCTGGAAAACAAATCAGATGTTGTGATCCAAGAGGGCAAAAAAATTTCCCAACAAAATAATACCAGACATACACACATCAGGACACATTTCAAGAAGCTGTTGAAAAGCAATGTCAGGGACAAAATATTAAAAAATCAAGGGAAAAATGAGTAACCTATAAAGGAACACCAATGAGACGGTAGACTTTTCAGTAGAAACACTACAAGCACAAGGGGACTGGGAGGAGATATTTGCAATACTTAAAGAAAAAATTTCCAGCCCTCAATCCTTTACCTACCAAGATTAACATTCAAGACGGAACAAAAAGTAAGGCGCTTCATGTAAAAGGAAATCTAAAGTGATTTATCAACACTAAGATGCACATGAAAGGAATTTAAAGGGGTAATTATACAGCAACAGACCAATAAATATCGAGGCAACAAATACCTAAATCACTCAACATGAAGGTGGAGGGGAGTTACTACGTGGCCTATCAGAACAAGTCAGAAACCAGACTGCCCAATGGGCACACAAATACCCCATCATATTACTAACCTCAGTAAAACCTTCAAACAAAAATTAATAGGAGTAATGGCACACATGAGACAATGGAATGTAATCAAAACATAACAATTCGTTCTCAAAAAATAAAAATGAAAAGACAAACAAAAACCAAACAATTGTCAATTGTTTGTCTGCTAACAAAATAGCAATGAGCACTTATGTCTCTACAATCATCTTAAAAATAAATGGCTTGAATTCACCAGTGAAGATATAAGTGACTGAATGGATTAAAAAAAAAAAGTTCAGTCACTGTTGTTTACAAGAAGCCCACCTTACCAATAAAGAGAAACACAAATTTAGAGTTAAAGGCTGGAAGACATACAAGCAAATGACTACCAAAAACAACAACAAAAAAACCCAAAAGACCAGGAACAACTGTACTTATATCTGATAAAATAGCCTTCTTATAAGAAAGGTAACAGGAGACAGATAGGGACACTATTTTATGATTAAGGGTCTAATACAATAAGAAGGAATAACACATAAATAAACATATGTACCAAATGATGGAGCACTGTGATAATAAAACAATAACAGAATGTAAGAGAGATATTGATAACGACCAATAATACTAGGGGATTTTAATACTCCACTTACAACAACTGACGGCAAAACAAGGCAAAGAATAAATAAGGAAATAATCTCAAGTGAAAAGTTAGACCAAACAGATATAGCACACATTTATAGAACACTCTACCCCAAAACTGATGCATACACATTATTTCAAGTGTGCATGGAACATTTTCCACAATATGCCACATCTTGGAACATAAGTCAATTGTCAAAAAACCCCACAAAGGTTGAAATTATACCCAGTATTCTCTCTCTGTGATAATGACAAAAGTTAGAAATCAACTATAAGGAAAAAAAATAGAAGACTATGAATACATTGATATTAAACAACATGCTGCTTAATAGCTATTGGATAAAAGAGGAAATCAAAGCAGAAATTAGACAATACATTGAAATGAATGAAAATGATTAGAAGCTACCAGAATCTATGGGATGCAGCAAAAACATTCTTAAGTGGGAAGATAATTGCAATAGATGACACATAAAGAAGCAAGAAAAATCACAAATAAACATTTTAATGCCATACCTAAAGCAACTTGAAAAAGTGGAACAAAAGTTAGTAGAAGGAAGGAAATAATAAAATAAGAGCAGAAATAAGCAGAAATAAGCAAAATAGAGATCAAAAAGACTACAAAAGAATCAGTTAAACTAAGAGTTGATTTTTTGAGAAGATTAAGCAAAATAGATAAACCTCTAGCTAAACTACAAAAAAAGAAGCAAGAAAGCACTGGTAAACAGTCACAAATGAAAGAGATATCATCACAGAAAGCATAGAAATACAAAAGCTCTTAAGAGATTTCTATGCACAACTATATGCCAATACGTTTGCTAACCATGAAGAGATGGACACATTTCTAGGTTAATATAGTCTGACAATACTAACCCAGGGAGAAACAAATGAAATGAACAAACTGATGATATGCTTGGAAATAGAAACAGTAATAAACATCTTCCAAAAAACAAAAATCCAAGACCAGATGGCTTTACAAAATGAATTTTTTCAATTTTTTTAAAGCTTTATTTATTTATGCATAAAAGAGCTGGGGTACAGGCCAGAGATGTGGGGGGTGAGAGGATTCACCAGAGACAGAGAGGGGAACAAAGCAGACAGACTGACTGAAATACACTGCTGAGGGGAGCAGCGGGCAAGTCAGGAGAGGTCCATCTTGCCACGTGGGTTGCTCCCTGGCCGGCAAGGGATCGAACTTGTGCTGCAGGGGCTGCGGATTGCTTCATAGTGTAGTGCTTAATCTCTTGTGCTACCAGGGAGGCCCAATTTTATCAAATTTTTAATGTAGAATTAATGCCCATCTTGTTCAAATTGATTTTAAAAATACCAAAAGGCATCCTCCTTAATACATTTTATGATGCCAACATTGTCCTAATATTGAAATTAAAGATAGTACAAGAAAAGGAAATTATAGACTAGTTTCCCTTATGAACATAAATGCATAAATCTTCAATAAAATACTAGCAAATCAAATTCAATAGTATATCATAAAGATTATACAACATGATCAAATGGGATTCATTTCAGGAATAAAAAGATGGTTCGATATATGTAAATCAATTAATATAATGCATCATTCCAACAAAAGTAAAGATAAAAATCATATGATAATATGAATAAAAGCAGAGGAAGCATTTGATAAGATTCAGCACCCATTTATGATAAAACTAAACAATATGGGAATAGAAGGAACCTATCTCAATATAGTGAAGGTCATAGATCATAAACTAACAGTCAATATAATACTTAATGATGAAAAACTGAAAGCTTTCCACTTAAAGCTTTCCCCTTAAACACAGGAAAAAGACAAAGATGCCCTTTGTCTCCACTTGTTTACCTTAGTATTAGAGATTAGAGTATTAGCGTACTAGAGCCAGCAGTAAACACAGGAAATAAAGGGAATCTAAGTTGGATAAGAAGAACTGATACTATCACTATTTGTAGATGATACAGTATTATATATCGAAAAGCTTATAGATTCTATCAAAAAGTTATTAGACGTAATAAGTGAATACGGCAAAATGCAGGGTACAAAGTCAGTGTACAAAGAAATCCATAGTCTTTTTATAGACAAACAACAAACAAGAAGCAATAGAAATTATGAAAATAAATCCAACTACAATTACTTCAAAAAGAATTAAATATCTTGGATTTAGCCTAAGGAGGTAAATAACCTATCCAATGAGAACTACAGGATGTTATGAAAGGACTTAGTGACATAAAGGGTATGGAAGGATATGGGGAGAATCAATATAATCAAAATGACTATCCAGTTTAAAACGATATATTAATTTAACACACTCCATATCAAAACATCAGGAATAATTTTCAAAGAAGCGGAAAGAAAAATATTGTAATTTAAATGGAACCACAAAAGTCCTCGAATTGCAAAAACAACCCTGAGCAGGAAGGAGAGACATGGAGGTATCATATTACATGACTTCAAATGTTACTATAAACCACAGTAATAAAAACAATATGGAAAAAGAAGGCAAGGAACTTTCCTACCTCATGGAGATTAAAAACCACACTACTGGAAGACCACTGGACTAATGAGGAGATCAAAGAAGAAATTAAAAAATTCTTTGAATTGAACGACAAGGAGGACACCAATATCCTAAATGTATGGGATGCAGCAAAAGCAGTAATAAGAGGAAAATATATAGCAATAGAAGCTCACATCAAGAAACAAGAAAGAACTCAAAGAAACAACCTAATCTCGAAGCTCAAAGATCTAGAAAAAGAACAACAAAAAAACCCCAAAACCAGTAGAAGAAAAGAAATAATAAAAACAAAAGCAGAAATAAATGAAATTGAAACTAAAAAAACAATCCAAAAGATCAATGAAACCAAGAGCTGGTTCTTTGAAAAAATAAATAAAATAGACAAACCCCTAGCCAGGCTCACAAAGGAAAAAAGGGAGAAAGCACAAATACACAGAATCATAAATGAAAGAGGAGAAATCACAACGGACACAGCAGAAATCAAAAGAATAATCAGTAACTACTATGAACAGTTATATGGAAACAAGTTCAACAATCTAGAGGAGATGGACAAATTCCTACAACTCTACAATCACCCAAAGCTAGATAAAGAAGAAATAGAACACCTAAACAGACCAATTACAATTAGCGAAATTGAAATGGTAATTAAAAACCTCCCCAAAAACAAAAGCCCAGGACCTGATGGATTTACAAATGAATTCTACCAAACATTCAGAGACGAATTAGTGCCTATCCTTCACAAACTCTTCCAAAAAATTGAGAAGGAAGGGACAATACCAAACACGTTCTATGAAGCCAATATTACACTAATACCAAAACCGAATAAGGACAACACAAAAAAGGAAAACTATAGGCCAATCTCCCTAATGAACACTGATGCAAAAATCCTCAATAAAATTTTAGCTATCAGAATCCAACAATGTATCCATAAGATAATTCACCACGACCAAGTTGGATTCATTCCAGGGGCACAAGGATGGTTTAACATCCGAAAATCAATCAACGTTATCCAACACATCAACAAAAAGAAATATAAAAACCATATGATAATATCAATAGATGCTGAGAAAGCTTTCGACAAAGTGCAACACCCATTCATGATAAAAGCCCTTGAAATTCTTGGGATACAAGGAACATACCTCAACATCATTAAGGCCATCTATGACAAGCCAACAGCCAGTATCATTCTCAATGGTGAAAAGCTGAAAGCAATTCCATTAAGATCTGGAACAAGACAAGGATGTCCACTCTCACCACTGCTTTTCAATATAATACTGGAAGTCCTAGCCAGAGCAATAAGACAAGAGAAAGACATCCAAGGAATCCAAATAGGAAAAGAAGAAGTCAAACTATCACTATTTGCAGATGATATGATAATATACATAGAGAACCCAAAATCTCCACAGAAAAACTAATTCAACTCATCAATCAATTCAGTAAAGTGGCAGGATACAAAATCAACACGCAAAAGTCAGTAGCCTTCCTATACACAAACAATAAATCTGAAGAAGAAGAAATCAAAAAAACCACCCCTTTTATTATCGAAACAAAAAAAATCAAGTATTTGGGAATAAATCTAACAAAAGAGGTAAAGGACCTATACAAAGAAAACTATAAAACACTGTTAAAAGAAATAGAAGAAGACACAAAGAAATGGAAAGACATCCCCTGCTCATGGATTGGAAGAATAAACATTATTAAAATGGCCATCCTACCAAAAGCAATATACAGATTCAATGCTATTCCAATCAAAATCTCAATGGCATTCTTCAAAGAAATAGAACAATTATTGATGAAATTCATATGGAATCACCAAAAACCCCGAATAGCCAAAGCTCTACTGAAAAAAAAGAAGGAAATGGAGGCATCACACTCCCAGACTTCAAACTATACTACAAAGCCATAATCATCAAAACTGCATGGTATTGGAACAAGAACAGACATACAGACCAATGGAATCGAATAGAAAATCCAGAAATAAACCCACAGATTTATGGTCAATTAATCTTTGACAAAGGAGCGAAGACTATGCATTGGAGCAAAGAAAGTTTGTTCAATAAATGGTGCTGGGAAAACTGGGTCGCTACATGCAAAAGAATGAAGCTTGACCACTACCTCACACCATACACAAAAATCAACTCAAAATGGATTAAAGAACTAGACATAAGACCTGAAACCATAAAATACATAGAAGGAAATATAGGCGAAACACTACGGGATTTGCACATCAAAGACATCTTTACAGACACATCACCAAAGCAGTGATAGTGAAGAGAAAGATAAACAGCTGGGACTACATCAAATTAAAGAGCTTCTGCACAGCAAAAGAGACAATAACAAAAACAAAGAGAAACCCCACCAACTGGGAGAACATTTTTGCACCCAACACTAATGATAAAGGACTGATCACAAAAATCTGCAAAGAGCTGATGAGACTCAGCAACAACAAAGAAAATAATCCAGTCAAAAAATGGGCAGAAGAGCTAAAAAGAAACTTCTCTGAAGAGGAAATGCAAATGACCAACAGACATATGAAAAAATGTTCAACATCACTTGTAATCAGGGAAATGCAAATCAAAACTACCATGAGATACCATCTCACACCAGTGAGATTGGCACATATTAAAAAAACTAGCAACAACAAATGTTGGCGAGGATGTGGAGAAAAAGGAACTCTTGTGCACTGTTGGTGGGAGTGCAAACTGGTCCAACCACTATGGAGAGCTGTGTGGAGATTTCTGGACCTACTAAACATAGAGCTTCCATATGATCCAGCAATTCCACTCCTAGGTATTTACCCAAAGGACACAGAAACATCAATTCCAAAGAGCACCTGCACTCCTATGTTTATAGCAGCACTGTTTACAATAGCTAAGCTTTGGAAACAACCCAAATGCCCAAAAATAGATGACTGGATCAAGAAGATGTGGTACATATATACCATGGAATATTACTCAGCATTCAAAAAAGATAAACACATGCAATTTGCAGCAACATGGATGGCACTGGAAGGGATCATGCTCAGTGAAATAAGCCAAAAAGAAAAAGAAAAATACCGGATGGTCTCACTCATAGCAGGAATCTAGAAAACTTAAATAAGGGACCAGGAAAATGAATAACTATAAGAAAGTGAAAATCAAAATCAACAAAAAACTATGAACCAGAGACACTTTTTGGGGGGTGGGGGCGGGAGGGGAAGGATTGGGGTCAGAATGGGGCGTTTGCAATTGTATGGGGGAATATAAAAATAAAATTTAATATTTAAAAAAAAAAAAAAAAAACAATATGGTATTGTGGGATTAAATGAGGGGCTAAATCCCATAGATACATGGATCAATGGAGTAGAATCAAAAGCCCATGAATAAATCCACCTATATATCAGCACCTAATCTATGATAAAGCAGCTAAGGCCATAAAATGGGGAAAGGACAGTCTCTTTAATAAATGGTGCTGGGGAAATTGGAATGTCACACATAAAAGAGTGAAGTTAGATCACTTGCCAGCCCTAGTTACAAAAATAAACTCCGATGGGATTAAAGATTTAGATATAAATCTTTAATTTTACAAGAGTAAAATACATAGAAGAAAATATTGGCAATATATTCTATGACTTAAGTGATATAAGGGAATTAAAAACCAAACAATTGGGATTCCCTCAAATTGAAAACCTTCCATATAGTGAAACAAAATAAAGACAAATAAAAAGACACCACATAGAATAGGAGATAATTTAACACCCTAAATAAGTGAGGGGATTAATACCCAAGATGTGAAAAACATACACAATTCAACAACAACAAGTGGGCAGGGGATATGAACAAGTCACCAAAGAGTATATCTGAAGGCCAAAAGATATATGAAAAAAATGTTCATTGTCACTTTGAATGAGAGATACAGGTTATAACCACAGCGAGATACTATCTCATGTCTCTGAGAGTGGCCCATATTAAAACAACCTCCAACAACTAGTGGAGAGGATGAGGAGGAAGAGGAGCCCTATTACACTGTTGGTGGAATGTAAGCTGGTCAAATATAATATTATGGAGATGATCTGGATTTACCTTAAAAAGCTAGAATGGACATATCCATAAAGCCCATTCCTGAACAGACTCTGCAACCATTAACACATAAACCCACACATCCCATAATATTCACAACAGCATTATTTATAATACCTAGGACATGGAGGTAGCCTAAAGTTCCATTGGTGGACAACTGGACCAAGAAGAGGTGGTATGGAATACTATACAGCCATGGAATACTATACAGCCACAAGAAAGGATGAAATGCAGCCATTTTAAAAAAATGGAGGGCATCTGAGAGTATTATGTGAAGCAAAGTGTGTTAGAATGATATAAACAAACATGGGACATTTACATAGCAGATGATCTGATAATGTAAAACACTTGAAAAACTTGTGGATATCAGCATGCATTCTGAAGGCTTTCAGGTTAAAAGGGAGGCAGGAGAGAAAGGAGCAGGGGATAGAAAGGATGGTTGTCGGGGGAAAAAACTCAACAGGAGGCTTTCTGTGATTTTTGCATAGATGATCAGAGCCCCAAAGAAAAACAGACAGAACTGTTCTGGTCCATTTTGTGTAGATTTAAAAGAAGAAAATGGAAATAAAATAATCTCTCCATTTTTTTTCTCTACACAGCTGCTTAAAAAAGCAGAATTATCTTGGTCTTTTTTTTCTTTCCCTCAGGAGATGAGCAAGTCTGCAATGATATGCTTTTCTTCCCAGAGAAATACCCCAACCCCAAGTTTGAGCACTCATCTGACTACTTTGCAGCCAGAACCAGCCCAACATCCTTCCCTTTGTCCGCCATTTCAGGAAAAGAAAACTTGTTTAGAAATATTGGGGGAGAACGACCTGATACTGGTAAGTCAGCTTGTACTAAGAAAACCAGTATATAGGACATCAGCAAGTCCCAGTGGTGCTGCAGGAGATGGCAGGACCATAGTATCTGGGGATGGCAGATTTGGGGAACTACCATTTGTTTGGCACCAGCAATGTGTTAGGCTCTATGGGATTTATTCCCTCATTTAATCCCACGTCTGATAATGGGAGGAGCAAGGATTAAAATTAATCAGTATCGGGCCTCCCCGGTGGCGCAGTGGTTGAGCGCTGGGTTGCGAAGCTGCCCGCGGCCTCTGCAGCACCGGTTCAATCCCCGGCTGCTCCCGGCCAGGAGGAGGGTCCCACATGGCGCGCAGACCTCTCCGGCCGCCCGCTGCTCCCCTCAGCAGTGTACTTCGGTCCTTCTGCCTGCTCTGCTCCCCGCTCTGGCTCTGGTGAATTCTCTCACCCTCCCGCGCCTCTGACTGTACCCAGTGCATGTGTAAACAAAAAAACAAACAAACAAACAATAAATAAATAAAACATGCCTCTATTAAAAAAAAAAAAAAAAAGACTTCACCATTGACCTTTAAAAAAAAAAATAATAAAAAAAAATAAAATTAATCAGTATCACCCTAAAGTCCAGGTTTTCACCTCTTCCCGGTGCCTCCAAGAGATGTCTGAAAATAGAGACCAGAATGGAAATTATTCAGGGTTTCTTTTAAACTGTCCCTCTGTTCCTAGCTGCCAGCTACCACCCTTCACCTAACCCCTGAGCTCTGGCGCCCCACAGAAGCTAATTATGTCACATTGGATTCTGTCTTCTGGAGGAATTTGGGTCTGACTCCAAGGTCTTCACAAATTGTTTTTTGAAGCAAGACATAGATGGGACACAAACCATAAATTCTAAAACAGTTTTTTATGTGGAAAATTTTAAATTCCAAAAGTAAATAGACTAGTATAATAACCACTGACATAACCATCACTCAACTCTAATAATTACCAATCTGTTTCATTCGATTCCCCTTTAAAAATTGTTTAAAATTTTTCATGAAGGGGTAATTTATCTATCTATCTATCTATCTATCTATCTATCTATCTATCTATCTATCTATCTATTTATTTTCAACATTTATTTATTTATGCATACAAGAACTGGGGTACAGGCCAGAGGTGGGGGGGGGCGGTGAGAGGATACACCAGAGACAGAGTGGGGAACAGAACAGGCAGATTGACTGAAATACACTGCTGAGGGATCAGCAGGTGAGACAGGGTAGCTCCCTGGTCGGGGATCAAACTCATGCTGCAGTGGCTGTGGACAGCTTCATAGGTTATGTCTTAATCCCTTGTGCCACCAGGGAGGCCCATTGAAGGGGTAATTCAAAGGGAATTCCGGACACAGTGCCATTTCACCAGAGTGGGTAGGGCAGGTTTTGATACTGTAGATACAGATATTATTTGTTTGTTTGAAAAATTCTATATGTATTTTGGTAGAAGAAATCCAATGGCCTATGGGAAGGCTCTGATAAGTTTTATGTTGTGGGAATGCTTTTGGCAAGGGGTTGCAATTGGCCTGGAAACAACCCTCCAATATACCTTTCTCTGGCTTCACTCTAGAGGAACCATGGAAGAATTCACTCCAGTGTATTTCCAAGATGAATAGGCTGCCTGCTGGAAAAGCGTACAAAGTCAAGGCAGGGGATGCCCACCCAAATCTGTTGGTTGACCTGGATGCTGTCACAGTCCTTTTTTCTGGGGTCAGCAAATACCGGGACTTCATCCGTTACCTGCCCATCCATCTCTCCAAGTATATTCTAAGTATGCTGGGGTGGACTGGGGGATTTCTTACGAGACCTCCCATCACATCCAAGTTCTGACGTTCCCAGGTCCGGCTTTTTTTTTCAGGCATGTTGGATAAAAGCAGCCTGAACAGATGTGCCTCTGTGAGCCAGCACTGGGCTGCACTGGCACAGCAGGTCAAGATGGACTTGCTGATGCATAACTTCATTCAGAACCAGATTACCTTCATGCAGGTACTTTCTGTCTGGGAGGGGAGGGGACAGTCTAGAGATCAGCCTCATTTCTCTGTTGAGACTAACCTGACTCAGGGCTTGCAGTCTAGTCAGCAGGCCTGTAACTGGCCTCCTCCTCCTCCTTTGCTGCCTCATAGGCTTCACAGTCAATTCCTTTTTGCCTTCACTTCCCATTACTCACCATTTACTCCCCCATTGTCAGTGCATCTAACAAGAACAAGATGTGTAGAAACTTCTCAGGAAGAGAACCTCATAAAATGGGGTTTTTATTTTTCAAAGTGAGTTATTATCTATGCAATAAAAAAACTGTGCATCTGTTTCAGAATCAACTTCATATGGTGTAGAGATATTTACACAGCCACATACTATGGTTTAGGTTAAAATGCAATTTCCCCCCAATAGTTACCATCTCTGGCATTTTTACTTGTGATTCTTGCCTGGAGTCTAACCCTAAAAAATGATTTCCTGGTAGCTTGGATATTTGCTAGCAGAGATAGACGACCGAAAATGAGGAGAAGCAAGATTGTGAGGCAGGCCATGCTCTGGAGAGCTGGAGACTGCTTGCCATCCCTAGCTGGTCTTCCTCTAAGAGCAGAGTATTTACTATTCTCCTTAAACCAGTCTGCACATACTACTGGCCTAACTGGCCTTTCTTTTTTTTTTTAATATTTTATTTTATATAATTCTTATATCTTTTTTCATCTTTGCACAATGTATGCATTTTCATTTTGGTTATATTCCCCATACAATTGCACTTCCCCCCTTATTTTGACTCTAGTCCTTCCTTTCCCCGCTGCTCCCTCCCAGCCCCCCTCCCCAGTAGTGTGTCTCTGGTTTACAGTTGCTTGTTGATTTTGATTTTTACTTTGTATTGATTAGTCTTTTTCCTGGTCTCTTATTTAGGTTTTCTAAATTCCTGCTATGAGTGAGACCATCCGGTATTTTTCTTTTTCTTTCTGACTTATTTCGCTGAGCATGATCCCTTCTAGTTCCATCCATGTTGCTGCAAATTGCATGTGTTTATCTTTTTTGAATGCTGAGTAATATTCTATGGTGTATATGTACCACATCTTCTTGATCCAGTCATCTATTTTTGGGCATTTGGGTTGTTTCCATAGCTTAGCTATTGTAAATAGTGCTGCTGTAAACATAGGCGTGCAGGTGCCTCTTAATCAGAATTCACCCATCTTTCCTACTTTGCCCCTCCTCTTGGAGAGCAGCAACCAACATTAGCATTTTCTGTTTTTATTTTTCTCCCCAGGGATCCTACCCAAAGGGGATAGATCCTAATTTTGCCAACAAGCTTTCCATCCCAGTTCCTAAAATGGTAGATGACGGGAAGCGCACACGTGCGAAAAATCAGAAATGGAAACTGAGGATGAAGGTGGGTCCCACCTGGCCTTTGGAGCAAGTAGCTGTGAATGCCACATTTTTATTGGCCACTGAAGTCCAGACTTAGCCCTCACACAGACATATGAGAAGTGGGAGGATATGGAACATAGCATGTGGATATAGGACAGGGGAGGCCAGAGTTCTTTGCTTTGTATTCTTGAGCAAGAGACTTCCTCTCTTTATGCCTAGTTTCCTCATCTGTTAGATAAGTGAGTTGATTTGGTGGTCCTCTCAGAGTTCAATTCTTCAAATCCCCCAACCATACCCTCTGTCCATGGCACCAAGTCACTGAAAGGGTTGCTCAGAGCCAGTAGCAATATGAGGGAGAGCCAGGATTCTCCTTAACACCTACCAGTCAATGCATCTAGAGGCCTGCTGATCAGGAATAAGAAGGACCCAAGGACTGGGGGCAGCAGGGCCACTCCAGACTGTCCAGGGAGTGAAGTTTTGTCACCTCTCACTTCCAGCTCATTCTGGTTGCAAAATGGGAAAGGAGGGCCTCCTCTGGTGGCACAGTGGTTGGGCGCTGGGCTGCGAAGCTGCCCGCAGCCTCTGTAGCGCCGGGCCCCTCCGCGCTGGCGGGGGGGGTCCCACATGGCACGCAGACCTCAGCAGTGTGCTTCGATCCTTCTTTCTGTTCTGCTTCCTCCTCTGGCTCTGGCAAATTCTCTCACCCTCCTGTGCTTCTGACTGTACCCAGTGCTTGTATAAATAAATAAATCTTAAAAAAAAAAATGGGAAAGGAGAATTACTTAACCATAGATCTCCCCACCAAATCTTGGGCAATAATGAAGAAGTGTAGGTGGAAGATTCTCTGAGGTCTCTGTTCTGCATGTCCAGGCATGGTGGTCATTCCTAAAACTGTTCAATTCCTGCTCCCTTCTCTATTTTGAAATCCATACCACTGGCCCCCAAAAGGATACCTGACCGTGGGTAGTCTGCCACTGGCCCCCAAAAGGATACCTGACCGTGGGTAGTCTGACTGTAGCTTCTCTTAGAGAAACTGTGGGTATAAATTAGAATTTGAGAAATAGTCGTATCCAGAGAGACTGTCCATTTTATGTGCCCAGAGAGGTCAAGCAGGTCACATGAATGAGGGAGGAGTCTGGTGTGAAAGTAAGGACGACAGACCTGTCGTGAACTGCAGCATTCACTCCCAACGGAAGGGGCAAGTGTTACCCAATCCAGCTAACTGTTACCATGGGCACTATGAACATGGACTTCCCAGACCACCAGAACTTTGAGGAGAAGACAGAAATCTGAATCACCACGTGAAATCACTTGTTTTTCTTAATGCTGGCAATCAGTTAAAGGCATTTAAAAGAAAATGTGGATCAAAGAAAAAAACACATTTGTGGATCTCAGTTGACCTACCATTTAAAAAAATATTTATTTATTTATGCATACAAGAACTGGGGTTAGTCTAGGTGCGGGAGTGTGTGTGAAAGTATTCACGGAGACAGAGTGGGGAGCAGAACAGGTGGATCTACTGAGATACACTGCTGAGGGGAGCAGCGGGCGAGTCAGGAGAGCTCTGCTGCGCCTAGTGGGTAGCTCCCTGGCTGGGGACCAAACTTATGCTGCAGTGGCTGATAGCGCTGTGATTTTAACCCCTGAGCCACCACGGAGGCCCCGACCTGCTATTTTTATCTCTGAATTGATCTATTCACTCATTTTATAGATGAAGAAACTGAGGCTCAGAGAGGTCTCTCAGTCAGTGCAGTGAGAAAGACACAAGTTGAATGAGGCCCTGCCCTCTTCAAGTCAGTTGCTTTGCTAAGTATAACAAAATACCCTTGTTCCTCAGTGAGGTAGTTAGTAATCACCTGACAAAAATGGATTACCCAGTCAGTGTGTGATATTTTAGAAATGTACCTAGTGTAAGAGAGAGAAATAAGTAAAGAGTATGTAGACTTGGCAAAGAACATGTGAAGCAGCAAGAATAAACATTTAAGGAATCTGCTGGGGAAAGGTAGAGGTGAGTGCTTCTGAGGGGTGATGGCCATAATGGGTGCTCTCTGCTGAGCTAAAGCAGTATGCCAGTGCTTGTTCTGTCAGGTATGTGAAATAAAATGTGAAAAACATTGACTTCAGGGATATGGCCAAAGGGCATCTGTGACTTTATTTTGTGAGTGCTACCCTTTGTGAACTTACTTTCAGAACAACTGTGCTATGAGCACATGGAAAGTTCATGGCATTAGAACACATAAAAAATACAAAGAGGTGGAAGAATTAGGGCCTTGGCAGCCTTTTCTAATTTATGGACTACATTAATGCCTGCTTACGGGCCTCGCCCCATCACCACGTAACAGCAGCCCCAGCCTGAAGAGGAAGAATCTATGTTGTACCCTTGCCTGAAGTGATGCCAGGGACACATGACAGGGGCGTTGGTAAAGTTACCATAGTCTGATTTCCAAGTATTCCTTGTTAGACTGACTACAACCTGTGGACTGCATATCAAGGCCAGGAAACCCAGCAGGTGCAGATGGAGGAGAGAAATGTCTTCTGCGGGACTTACAATGTTCGCATTCTCTCTGACAAGTAAGTCTGGGATCAGGTCTTCTGGGTCTTTCAGAACCTTGAATTGCTCACACCAGCATCTTAGGATTCCCTTGATCCTTCTTGGCAGGGCAGTCCTTTCCCATGTCAAACTCCAGCCCCAAAATAATATAGATCCCATTTGGAGAACAGGTGCTTGATTTTTACATCATTCTCAGTGGTGAGTGAATGACATTTTTTTCCTGATAAAGTTGGGGTATACTGCCCAAGAACCTGCCTCTGATGTATGCAATTCACATGTATACATTTGTTTCTTTTCTTCGAAATATCTGTATTTTACTCCTAATTTTAGAAATAATGTATGCTTAATGGAAAAAAAATTCCTCCAAATGCTGCTGAGAATTGAGAAAAGTCAAAGATCTCCTATACTATAATCTTATCATTTAGAGAAAACCATCATTAAACTACATTTTAAACTGCATTTTACTACATTTAACTACCTTAAACTACATATTTAATAGAATGATGTTAGGCTATACATATTTCTGTAACCCACTCAGCAAAGTATTCTGGGTAGATTTCCATGTTAAATATGAAAATGGTACTTAATGATAACTATATTTGGATATGCCATAGGAAGAAGAGCCTTTAATCAACTATCAGTCATACTTTAGGCACAGGACTTCATTCTTTATTCACAGTTTTGTAAAGTTCATCTTTATTTTTTTTGACTGTGACTCTTACTAACAAATTGATTCAGAGAATATACTAGTCAGTAGGGGGAAGACAGAGCAAACAGGGGAAAAGCAAAGTTGATATTTTTATGGATAGTGGGGTGACAAGCCCTCTTTAGAAGAGATCATGATTGGATGTGACAAGTGGATTGACAAAAATATCAAAAATTGTTTCTCATATTTAGTGAGGCTACGTATTCTTGTTTATTGAAACAAACCCAATTTACTCTGTGGTACTAGACTAATTAGTAATAGTGTCTCCTTTCACAATAAAAATTGTCTCAGTTTGAACAATAAATGATTTGGCCACATTGCTCTTATTTTATCTATTTACCAAAAATCCTAAGATTGGAAAATTAGTTCAACTCACCCTATTTTATTGGACTATAAGCTCATCGAAGGCCAGGTTCATCTTATTCATCTTTGTATTTCCTATGGTAGCAACGAGCACAGGACTTTGAACCTGCTGCATACTCACTGGATATTTGTTAAGAAAAATAAAATCCATTAGGATATGCAGTGGATATAGGGGTTTTCCATAAAAAAAGGCTTTTATGGTCAAATAAGCTTAGGAAATGCCATACACTCTACTCTCTTTCTTACTGATTTTTCCTACATTAGCAGATTAAAAAATAGTTTTGCCTTTTGTGTCTAGGTTTTAAATCTTTCTGAGATGGATTTTTTTGTTATGGCATGAGGTAGGGATCCATCAGCCTATTACTACTAGGTCTTGCCTTCTAAAAAGTTGTTGGAAGGCCCTGCATTTCCCATTCTACCATTGCTGTAGGTGAAAGCCATGTTGCTATGTGAGTCCCAGTAAAGACACTACTTCTTTTTTCATGGGGCATCTCCTCTCCTCCCTACAACTCAGGTGGGATCAAAACAGAGTCATCCATTATTCCGGGGGAGATTTGATAGCCGTTTCATCAAATCGGAAGATCAAACTTCTGAACATCATTAATATAAAGGAGATACCCATCGAGTTCCGTGGCCATGCAGGGACTGTCCATGCCCTCATCTTGTGTGAGGAGGGAAACTTTCTCCTGAGTGGGAGCTACGACCTGAGTATCAGGTAAGGGGTTCAAGGAAGTCATGGTCCCCATCCAGAGCCAAAAGCTTGCCAAAAACAAACCGAAAAGTTATCCTAAATGACAGACTTCCAGATAACACACAACTTTTTTATTTTTTAGCTAAGTAAAAACCAAAAATTTGTGTATTGTTCAAATGTGAATGAGATAGATTTATAATAATCATCAGATATATTCTCTAGTTGCAGATTTTGAATCAGTAAATATCTTTATTCAAAGGAAGGCACACTTTTATTTCCCTACCAACACTGGGTGCCATCCAACTTTCAAATTTTTGCCAAATGAATCTGTGGAAAATCATTTCCAGTAGCATTACTCTGGTTATTAATAAGCTTGCTTATTAACTTCTGAAGCTTCCTGTTCTGTAAATTGCCTGATTATGTCCTTTATCTATTTTTCCTATTGGGGCTATTCTAATTATATTTATCTCTTTATATTAGTTCTTTATACTTCTTTTTTAAATAAAAGGTGTCATTTTCACCTATAGCAACTATAAAATAATCTGCGATATCCCCCAGTGATTTATGGTGCCATCTTTATTATATGGTGATTTTCCATATATACATAAGAAGTGTCTGGTTGGTCTCTATTCTAAAATAGTGGTTTGTTTTTCTGATCTTGCACCAAAACCATCCTGTTTTTGAAAAGACCTATGAAAAAGCGATTTTAGGCTTATAGCAAAATTGAGAGGAAAGATTTTTCCATATACTCCCTGACCCTACTCATATACAGCTTCACCTATTGACCTTAATCCTTCCTCTCTCACCCCCCCCCAACCCTGTAGTATGTCTATGGTTTATAGTTGCTTGCTGATTTTGATTTTTTCTTTCTTATAGTTATTCTTTTTCCTAGTCCCTTATTTAGGTTTCCTAGATTCCGGCTATGAGTGAGACCATCTGGTATTTTTCTTTTTCTTTCTGGCTTATTTCGCTAAGCATGATCCCTTCCAGCTCCATCCATGTTGCTGCAAATTGTATGAGTTTATCTTTTTTGATTGCTGAGTAATATTCCATTGTGTATATATACCACATTTTCTTGAACCAGTCATCTATTTTTGGGCATTTGGGTTGTTTCCATAGCTTAGCTATTGTAAATAGTGCTGCTATAAACATAGGGGTGCAGGTGCCCTTTTGAATTAATGTTTCTGTGTCCTTTACCATAAACATTTTCTGTATTCCATCTATGTATTCATTTTCCCCTCCCTACTCCAATTCCTGGCAACTGCTGATATTTTTTTCTGTCTCCATGATTTTGCCTTCTCCAGAATGTTGTATAGTCAGAATCATTCAGGATCTAACCTTTTCAGATTGACTTCTTGCACCTAGTATATGCATTTAAGATTCTTTCATTCCTTCGAATGGTTTAACAGCTTATTTTTTTTTGGTGCTGAATAATATTACATTGTCTGGATGTACCATAGTATATTTATCTACTCATCTACTGAAGGACATCTTGGTTGTGACAATTATGTTTTGACAAAAGAAAAGTTTTGACAATTTTGAACAAAGCTGCTATAAACATCCACATGCAGGTTTTTGTGTGAGCATAATTTTTCTACTCCTTTTGGTAAATATCAAGAAGTATGATTGCTGGATCATATGGTAAGAATATAGTTGGTGGGCCTCCCTGGTGGCGCAGTGGTTGAGCGCTGGGTTGCGAAGCTGCCCGCTGCCTCTGCAGCGCCGGTTCGATCCCCGGCTGCTCCCTGGCCACCGGAGGAGGGTCCCGCATGGCGCGCAGACCTCTCCTGCCGCCCGCTGCTCCCCTCAGCAGTGTGCTTCGGTCCTTCTGCCTGCTCTGCTCCCCGCTCTGGCTCTGGTGAATTCTCTCACCCTCCCGCGCTTCTGACTGTACCCAGTGCTTGTATAAATCAATCAATCAATCTTGTATAAATAAATAAATAAATCTTTAAAAAAAAAAAAAAAGAATATAGTTGGCTTTGTAAGATGCCACCAAACTGTTTTCCAACATGGCTGTACCATTTTTGCATTCTTATCAGCAATGAATGCGTTCTGATTGCCCTGAATCCTCACCAGCATTTAATGTTATCAGTGTTGCAAATTTTGGCCGTTCTAATAGATGGCTAGTGGTATCTCATTATGGTTCTAATTTGCATTTACATAATGGCCTACAATGTGGAGCATCTTTTCATTTGCTTACCTTTGCAAATGCTATCTGATTTATTTCTCAAATTGTTTATTGCTGGTATGGATAAATGCTATTGATTTTTGTAGTTTCATCTTCTATCCAGAAACCTTGCTAACCTCTTAGTTCTAAAAGTATGTGTGCACTACTTTTCCCCTTCCAATCTTGCCTATGCCTTCCAATTAAAGAGAAAAGGAATCTTTATCTTATTCTCCTTCTTGAAGGGAATATACCTTCAGTAGTGTTTACTGTTATGATTTAGTTTATAAGTTTTACAAAGTCAAGGAAGTTCCTTTTATTCCTGTTTTTCTGAAAATTTTTATCAAGTGCCTTTCTGTATAAATAATAAAAAAAAAAACCAGTAATCTGGACACATGGTTGACCATGTGACTAAAAACAGAAATCCAAAACATGCTTTTTTTCAGACATGGTTAAAAGCATGTGGGCACATAGTAGGGTTTGATAAACTGGTAAGGCTGTAGGGCCTTTGAGATTATTAGGAAAAAAGTTTAACACAAAGGAAAACAAAAGAAATATTAATTGCTTACTATGTGCCAAGTCTCATAATTACTCCATGATGTAAGTACCACTCTCATCCCACTGGGAATGAGGAACCTGAGGTGCAGAGTGGTTCAGTAACTTATTCAAGATCACACAGGTAGTAAGTGATAGACCTTGGACTGGACCTCAGGTAGCCTGGCTCCCACCCCACTATCTTAACATTGCACTTTGCTCTGTCATGAATGCCTTATGACTGAACTACCATTGAACTATCAATGGTAGTTAAGAGACTTCAGGCAAGTTTGCTTATTACAAAGTATGATTCATGCACGTTCCCACATATCTCTGATGTGCTTTAGAAATATACACCAGATAATTTTGGATCTAAGTAGCTGTGGCAAGTTGATCTGTTGTTCTTATTTGAAGGTCAGATCTTCCATTGAATCAATGCTATGGATACTAAGCCTGGTGATGGTCATTCCAGGGATCCTTCTACCTAATACCAACTGAACATCTATCAAGCATTTTGTACTTGTTGTTCTAATGTTATAGGCATTAATTCAGAGTTTCTCCACCTTAGCATTGCTGACATTTGGGGCTAGAAAATTCTCCATGTGGAGGCTTTCCTGTGCATTATAGGATGTTTAGCAGCATCCTTGAACTCAACCCATTAGCTATCATAAGCACCTCCCTCCCACTTGTGACAATCAAAATGTCTCCAGACATTGTCAATATATCCCCTGGGAGTGGAAATCACCCCTGGTTGACCATCACTGTATTTGTGTATTTAATTCTTCATAAAAACCCTATGAGGTAACTACTACAATTGTAATTCCCACTTGATTAATGAGGAAATGAAGCTTAATTTTCATTTAAGAAATTAAGAGAAATTAAGTAACTTTTCTAAAATTACCCCTAAAAGGTGCTGCAACTGGGATTCAAATCCAGGTCTTTGACCCTCAGCTTAACCATGAAACTTCTGCCTTCCAACTACCTATTGATCTAAAGGAACAATACACAGTATGATCCCTGGGCCCTCAGAAAATCACAAGACCTTTTTTTGGCTCATTCCTACAGATACTGGGATCTGAAAAGTGGGGCATGTGTGCGAATCTTCACTGGCCACCAAAGGACAATCACTTGCATGGATTTATATAAGAAGATCTTTGTATCTGGATCAAGAGATTGCCAGATAAAAGGTGAGAAAAAAATGTCTAAAACTCTCTAAGAAGTTTCCCTAAATCCATGGGTTGCCAAAAAACTTGCTTTTCTACAGGCAGTCATTTAGTCTTTTTTTATCTGTCATCCATCCATCCACTGATCTTTTCAACAACTGTTTGTTGAATACTGAACTGTACTCAATGCCAAAGGGGAAAATTGATACAGCCCTTAAGACATGACTTTTTCATTTCCTCAAGGTGTTTATACTCTCCTAATGGGACATACACACACATATATATCTGCAGATAATATATATAATGTATATAGCTTATATAATCTGTATGTAAGTACATAATGGGAGCTATAGTAAATAGGTGAATGATAATAGTTGCCATTTATTGAGTCCTGACTTTGTGACAGGCATTGTGATAGGAGCTGTTCACACTCTTATTTAACCCTCACAACAACCCTGTGGAGTGGACAGAGATGAGGAATCCAAGACTCAGAGAGAAAAACAACTTGCTTCACATCAAAGCTGCTAAATAGTACAGCATAAATTTGAACCCAAGGCTGTCTGGTTCTAAATCATGTGCTCTTAACCAACATGCTGAGTTCTAAGGGGCTGCAGAAATGAGAATACAAGGGACAGCAGTGTGGCAGGGTGCTAATTGAATGAGGTCTTAAGAATGAGAAGAGAGAGAGTATAGGGTAGTCCGGCAGAAGAAACAGGCACATTCATAGAAAATGGTGTATTCAGGGAATTTCCATTGTTTGGTGTGACTGGACTATAATGTGTGGTGGTGTTGGGGATTAGGCTGGTAGGTTTATCTGGGGCCAGATTATCAGGGGCCTTCTGCAGAATGGCAGGAAATTGAATTTTATCTTATAGGACACAGGAAGCTATAAATGTATTTTAAGCTGAGGATTGATGGGATCCAATGTATATTTTAGAAAGATAACTCTTGTGATAGTGTGGAAGAAGGATTTGAAGAGGGTGATTATGTGGCGGTAGGGGACAAGTTAAGACACTACTCAGTTTAGAGTATTGCTGGGGTGTCTCTGGAGAACAGACAAGTGTGAAGAAATTCATATGGATGTGACTTTACATGAAATGGCCCAGACAGGAAGATTTCTAGAGGGAGAATTGGTAGAAATCACTACCAACTGGATATAAAAAGTGAGTAAGGTATACAGGCCAGAATTTTTAGCTCAGGCCACTGAGCATATGACAATGCCATTAATAGAAATAGGAAGAATAGGAGAGAGTGAGGAACAGAGGAGGAGGTAATGCCTTAATTTTGGACATATTGAGTGTGGTAGGCTGAATAATGTTCAACCAAAGATGTTTATGTCCTAATCCCTGGAACTTGTGGCTATGTCATTCTGCAAGGCAAAAGGGACTTAGCATTTATAATTGAGTTAAGGACCTGAAAATGGGAAATTATCCTGGATTGTTGGGATGGGACCTTGTGTAATTATATGGATCCTTAAAAACAGAAGCTTTCCTATTTGTGATCTAAGGGAGATGTGACTATGGAAGGAGCAATGATCAGAGCAGAGGAACATTGCTGACTGAAGAGGGAGGAAGGGTCATAATCAAGGAATATGGGAGACCCCTAGTGTAAAGGCCTGGACTGGACACGGTGCAGGTTTTCTGATCCCATGCAGACCGGGTAAAGGAGGAGTCAGAGTCCTCAGTAGTTTTGCAGGTTTTTTATTGGGGTTCACCAGGCATATGGCAGGCAGGGGTGCTGGCTGGGGGGCTGGGGGGCTGGCAGGCCTCCCAGCCCCCAGCAAGTCTTCACTCTATCTGAGCTCTCTGGAGTTCATTCTGCTGCTTCTCGGCTTCTCTTTCGGCTTCTGCTTCGGCTTCTTTCTCGGCTTCTTGGCTTCTGCTGCTGCTGCTGGCGTCCCCGTGACGCCGCCCTTAAAAAGCAGTCTTAGCTCAGCTGAATCCCATCTACCTATGCCCACACCCTATTCCAGGTGCCTGCCATCAGGCATGCATTCAGGACAAGGATCCATCATCTATCCTGATGGCGGAAGGGCAGAAAAGCCTGACATTTTCTTTACCCTACACCTAGCATGTGAAAAAGGAAAGGAAATACTGTTCCCCCCAGCCTCCATGAAGGAAAACAGCCGTACTGATTCCTTGATTTTAGCTTGGTGAGATTATTTGGGTTTTTGTAAGAGAACATATTTGTGTTGCTTCAGACACTAAGTTCATAGTAATTTGTTTCATCTACACCAAGAGAAAAGCTATGACATATTACCTGGGAAGGCTGATGCAGGTGTAGCTCTGCTAGCCTGGGGCTCC
Organism: Talpa occidentalis; assembly: GCF_014898055.3. Classification (NCBI taxonomy): domain Eukaryota; kingdom Metazoa; phylum Chordata; class Mammalia; order Eulipotyphla; family Talpidae; genus Talpa; species Talpa occidentalis. The sequence goes on along the minus strand of NW_023605083.1, from coordinate 97,944,735 downwards.
CAATATGTTGATTTGTAGGTTTTCACCAAATCCCTAAGCATGGATAACATTTTTCCTGAAAAGCAGGAGGAACAAGTGAAAACAGAAGAGAATAATTGAAGTTGGTGGAGGAAAAAGATGCGGGAAGCGGGGAGGGGTCAATGGTGTTACATACACACATGCTCAGACCCTCTTAAGAAATCTTCCTAACTTCTGAGCCTTCCAGATAGAGAATTTAAAATTGCTGTGATTAAAAAACTGACAGAAGAAGTCATAAAGGAAAACAATGATAAGGGGAAAATAATTAATGACCAGAAGAATGACATTGAGTCCCTAAAGAGGGAAGTAAAAGAAATGCAGGAGATCAAAGAATTAATGGAGACGCTAAAGAACTCTGGGAAAGGCAGTGAAAGCAGAATAGATGAAATGGAAGAACGAATAAGTACTCTTGAAGACACAGAAATAAAAAGAACTAAAACAGAAAAGGAAGGAGAAGTACGAAGGAAAAAGACCGAAGAAAGACTTCGGGAACTATCTGACTCCATGAGGAAAGGAAATATAAGAGTTATAGGAATCCCAGAAGGAGAGGAGAGAGATGTAGGAACAGAGAAAATATTCATGGATATAATTGAAGAGAACTTCCCAAACGCTAAGAAGGATCTGAAAATTGATATACAAGAAGCAAGAAGAACACCAAACTTCCATGACGAAAGGAAAAATACAGCAAGACACATAATAGTAAAGCTCCCAAGAATCCAAGACAAAGAAAAAATAATGAAACTAACAAGAGGGAAGAAACAGATAACATTCAAAGGGAAACCAATCAGACTGACATCAGACTTCTCTGAAGAAACACTACGGGCAAGGAGAGAGTGGAGGGACATAGTCAACAGACTCCAAGAAAACAGATGCCAACCAAGAATACTCTATCCCGCAAAGCTCTCCTTCCTCTTTGAAGAAAGAATATGGACCTTCCCAGACAAACAGAAACTCCGGAATTTCATTGCGACTAAACCCCCACTCAAAAAAATACTACAAGGAGTCCTAAAGCCAGAACCTCAGAGGGACGAATAACAACAAAAGAAGGCCAAAGAAAGTTATTAAAAGAATAAATAAATAAAATCAAAGGAAAGACAAACACAATGGCAAATACAGATGCTAACATATCAATACTAACTCTAAATGTAAATGGACTAAACTCTCCAATAAAAAGACACAGAGTTGCAGGCTGGATTAAGAAACAAAACCCAACCTTTTGCTGTCTCCAGGAAACACATTTAGCTGCAAAAGATAAAAATAGACTCAAAGTTAAAGGATGGAAAACAATTCTACAAGCAAATGGACCAAAAAAGAAGGCAGGAACAGCTATACTCATATCAGATAAAACAGATTTCAAACTTAAAAAGATAAAAAGAGACCCCAGTGGTCATTACATTATGATCAAGGGGATAATACTTCAAGAAGAAATAACACTCATTAACATATATTCACCAAACGAAGGAGCACCAAAATATATCAGACAACTATTGGCATCTCTGAAAACAGACATCAGAGAAAACACATACGTAGTGGGAGACTTCAACACACCACTATCAACAATGGATAGATCAACAAGACAAAAAATAAGTAAAGACACTAAAGCTCTAAATAAGGATCTAGAGTGCTTAGGCTTAACAGACATATATAGAACACTAAACCCAAAAAAATCTGAGTATACATTTTTCTCAAGCGCACACGGATCATTCTCTAGGATCGATCATATACTGGGGCACAAGACAAACATCAACAGATACACCAAGATTGAAATCATACCAACCATCTTTTCTGACCATGAAGGCATCAAACTAGAAATAAACCATAAAGAGAAGGCAAGGTATTCTCCTACCTCGTGGAGATTGAAACCCACACTACTGGAAGTCCACTGGACTAACGAGGAGATAAAAGAAGAAATTAAAAAATTCTTTGAATTGAATGACAAGGAGGACACCAATTTCCTAAATGTATGGGATGCAGCAAAAGCAGTAATAAGAGGAAAATATATAGCAATAGATGCTCACATCAAGAAACAAGAAAGAACTCAAAGAAACAACCTAATCTCGAAACTCAAAGATCTAGAAAAAGAACAACAAAAAAGCCCCAAAACCAGTAGAAGAAAAGAAATAATAAAAACCAAAGCAGAAATAAATGAAATCGAAACTAAAAAAACAATCCAAAAGATCAATGAAACCAAGAGCTGGTTCTTCGAAAAAATAAATAAAATAGATAAACCCCTTGCCAGGCTCACAAGGGCAAAAAGGGAGAAAGCACAAATAAATAGGATAATAAATGAAAGAGGAGAAATCACAACGGACACAGCAGAAATCAAAAGAATTATTAATAACTACTATGAACAGTTATATGGAAACAAGTTTAACAATCTAGAGGAGATGGACAAATTCCTCCAACTCTACAATCACCCAAAGCTAGATAAAGAAGAAATAGAACACCTAAACAGACCAATTACAATTAGCGAAATTGAAATGGTAATCAAAAACCTCCCCAAAAACAAAAGCCCAGGACCTGATGGATTTACAAATGAATTCTACCAAACATTCAGAGACGAATTGGTACCTATCCTTCACAAACTCTTCCAAAAAATTGAGAAGGAAGGTATAATACCTAACACTTTCTATGAAGCCAACATTACACTAATACCAAAACCGAACAAGGACAACACAAAAAAAGAAAACTATAGGCCAATCTCCCTAATGAACACTGATGCAAAAATCCTCAATAAAATTTTAGCTATCAGAATCCAACAGTGTATCCATAAGATAATTCACCACGACCAAGTAGGATTCATTCCAGGGACACAAGGATGGTTTAACATCCGAAAATCAATCAACGTTATCCAACACATCAACAAAAAGAAATATAAAAACCATATGATAATATCAATAGATGCTGAGAAAGCTTTCGACAAAGTGCAACACCCATTCATGATAAAAGCCCTTGAAATTCTTGGGATACAAGGAACGTACCTCAACATCATAAAGGCCGTATATGACAAGCCAACAGCCAGTATCATTCTCAATGGTGAAAAGCTGAAAGCAATTCCATTAAGATCTGGAACAAGACAAGGATGTCCACTTTCACCACTGCTTTTCAATATAATACTGGAAGTCCTAGCCAGAGCAATAAGACAAGAGAAAGACATCCAAGGAATCCAAATAGGAAAAGAAGAAGTCAAACTATCACTCTTTGCAGATGATATGATAATATACATAGAGAACCCCAAAAACGCCACAGAAAAACTAATTCAACTCATCAATCAGTTCAGTAAAGTGGCAGGATACAAAATCAACACGCAAAAGTCAGTAGCCTTCCTATATACAAACAATAAATCTGAAGAAGAAGAAATCAAAAAAACCATCCCTTTTATTATTGAAACAAAAAAAATCAAATATTTGGGAATAAATCTAACAAAAGAGGTAAAGGACCTATACAAAGAAAACTATAAAACACTGTTAAAAGAAATAGAAGAAGACACAAAGAAATGGAAAGACATCCCCTGCTCATGGATTGGGAGAATAAACATTATTAAAATGGCCATCCTACCAAAAGCAATATACAGATTCAATGCTATTCCAATCAAAATTTCAATGTCATTCTTCAAAGAAATAGAGCAATTATTGATGAAATTCATATGGAATCACAAAAAAACCCGAATAGCCAAAGCTCTCCTGAAAAAAAAAGAAGGGAATGGAGGCATCACACTCCCAGACTTCAAACTCTACTACAAAGCCATAATCATCAAAACTGCATGGTATTGGAACAAGAACAGACATACAGACCAATGGAATCGAATAGAAAATCCAGAAATAAACCCACAGATTTATGGTCAACTAATCTTTGACAAAGGAGCAAAGACTATGCATTGGAGCAAAGAAAGTTTGTTCAATAAATGGTGCTGGGAAAACTGGGTCGCTACATGCAAAAGAATGAAGCTTGACCACTACCTCACACCATATACAAAAATCAACTCAAAATGGATTAAAGAACTAGACATAAGACCTGAAACCATAAAATATATAGAAGGAAATATAGGCGAAACACTACGTGATTTGCATATCAAAGACATCTTTACAGACACATCACCCAAAGCAGTGATAGTGAAGGCAAAGATAAACAGCTGGGACTACATCAAATTAAAGAGCTTCTGCACAGCAAAAGAGACAATAACAAAAACAAAGAGAAACCCCACCAACTGGGAGAAAATTTTTGCACCCAACACTAATGATAAAGGACTGATCACAAAAATCTGCAAAGAGCTGATGAGACTCAACAACAACAAAGAAAATAATCCAGTCAAAAAATGGACAGAGGAACTAAAAAGAAACTTCTCTGAAGAGGAAATGCGAATGGCCAACAGGCATATGAAAAAATGTTCAACATCACTTGCAATCAGGGAAATGCAAATCAAAACTACCATGAGATACCATCTTACACCAGTGAGAATGGCACATATTAAAAAAACTAGCAACAACAAATGTTGGCGAGGTTGTGGAGAAAAAGGAACTCTTCTGCACTGTTGATGGGAGTGCAAACTGGTCCAACCACTATGGAGAGCAGTGTGGAGATTTCTGGACCTACTAAACATAGAGCTTCCACAGGATCCAGCAATTCCACTCCTAGGTATTTACCCAAAGAACACAGAAACATCAATTCCAAAGAACACCTGCACCCCTATGTTTATAGCAGCACTGTTTACAATAGCTAAGCTTTGGAAACAGCCCAAATGCCCAAAAATAGATGACTGGATCAAGAAGATGTGGTACATATATACCATGGAATATTACTCAGCATTCAAAAAAGATAAACACATGCAATTTGCAGCAACATGGATCATGCTCAGTGAAATAAGCCAAAAAGAAAAAGAAAAATACCGGATGGTCTCACTCATAGCAGGGATCTAGAAAACTTAAATAAGGGACCAGGAAAATGAATAACTATAAGAAAGTGAAAATCAAAATCAACAAAAACTATGAACCAGAGACACTTTTGGGGGTGGGGGGCGGGAGGGGAGGGATTGGGGTCAGAATGGGGGGATTGCAATTGCATGGGGAATATAAAAATAAAATTTATTAATTAAAAAAAAAAAAAGAAATCTTCCTACTTCTTCTCCCTCCTTAACCTGACTGAATGCCTCATTGCATGGTAACTTTGAGGAGTGGAGCAGAAAGGATGAAAGGATGAGGGTTTGAAGCTGGAATGGCAGAAGAGGCCTCCAATCCTTGAGAAAGTCTTGCAGGGCAGAGGCTAGTATGAGGGGAGCAAGATCTTAGTCAGGAGAATAGCATTTGAGAGGAATGACAACACGCCACAGATGGCACAATTTTCCTGCAATCTATTTAATAGTGAGTACTTCGCAGGCATGAGGAGAAGACCTACTGGGGATGAGCTGTCTAGCACACGGACTACAGTGCTAAATTCCTGGGCCTGCATCATGAATTTAGTCATTGTTGGCTGCGGCCAGGGAATTATGTGTTGCAGGTACCAGGAGTGTTGGTGAGTCTCTGGGGGTGCCAGGCCAGGCAAAGGCCTTTTGAGGTCTGTTTTTGTGGGCTCAGTCTTAGCATCCAGGAGGGGGTGTGGAATTCATTGTAATCCTATATCCTCCACTCCCTCCCTCCCTTGCTCTCTCTCCCTTTTTCTTTCAGAGTGGGATCTAAACACAGGGAAGTGCCTGAAAACGTTTAAACACAAAGACCCTATCTTGGCTGTCAAGATCAATGATACCTACATTGTGAGCAGCTGTGAGCGAGGGGTAGTCAAAGTATGGCACCTTGTCAACACCCAGCTGATCAAGGTAAGAGGGCAGTGGGCTGTGGGGGACAGGACCCTGGTGGTGATTGGAGGAGACTGAAACTCTCCTCCTGTGTAGCTCCCCAGACTATCCTAGAGCAGTCCAAGTTAGTTCACCAGAAGGGTGGTCCTTAAAAGCTGAGGGGAAGGACCCACAAAAGGTGTCCTGATTCAGTGGAGAGTCAGTGTCCATGTGACCCATTATCATGGGGATGGGAGAAAGGCTGCATTCTGACTCAGCACACTATGTGGACTGGGCACTTTGAATAACAACAGAGGTCAAGTACCTTTTTCCTCTTCCAGAATACTCTGAATCTGAATCTGGTGTGGGGTAGAGGAATGAACAAAGTCACACTTGTTTTCCTTCTTATTCTGTGATGAGAAGAGAACATTGACTGTCTTGAGAGTGATTGTTCACACACAAAAGATGTTGTTGCTATATTTGAAACTCTCTGGCTCCAGTAGGTACTGGTGAGATATCATTTGTGCCAGGAATGCAAGATCACAGTTAAGAAGCTGCTGACCTGGCTGGTGGATTTTTTTCCCACTAAGACCATCTTGTCACCATGGTCTAACCAGCAGTGGCAGGCACAGGGATATCTCAGGTGCCCTCCAGGTCCTGGAAAGGTCCTGAGGCTGAGAACCTTAGCCATTGACAACAGAGGATGGGGAATTGTGGCCCTCTCTGGTGCTCAAAAAGATGGGGCCTGCCATAACCACAGACCTGATCACATTCCCCCTTAACTGGGGAAAGAGTTCTGGAAAGAGAGAGAAGTTGGTGGGGGGGGTGGCAGTGCATGGAATTCACTGGTCTTCTTAGAGCAAAAGTAGAGCCAGCTCAGGTCAATGCCTAGTGAATGGCAGCATGAATTGGTGAGGTATAGCTTTGGGGTTCACCTAAAGAAATGTCCAGGGTTGACCCTGAGAGGAATCACAATCTGAGCTGACGACGGGCTGAAAACAGCGGCATCTTTTCTTGCAGTCTCTCACTGGACACGAGGGAGCAGTGAAGTGTCTGTACTTTGACCAGTGGCACCTCCTCTCGGGAGGTGTGGATGGCCTGGTCATAGGCTGGAGCATGGTGGGAAAGTATGAGCGATGCCTAATGGCCTTCAAGCATCCAAAGTAGGTTCCAGGAAGGCCTGGACTCATTAATGTAATTCTCTCTTCTTTTCCTGATACAGCTTAGATTTCAATTTTTAAAGCTCTGTTCCTTCCGCTTGCTCTCTGCTGACTTTTTGTCTTTTTACTCCTCACCCCTTTACCTGTTAGGCATTTCCACTACCACCCATTCAGTTGGTCATTTTCTCTCCCGCCCTCTCTTGTTTTTCTCAAGAAATAACAATACTAGATGTGGATTTTGAGAAGGGTTTGAAATTTTAAACTTAAGACACACATGATACCAACTTAGAAGTATTTATAGAACTGTACCAAATGATGCCGATTCCAGTAAATGTAAAATTCTTGGAATTGGTCTTTACTCCCAGAATTCTGTGTTCGCAAAAGCTTAAAATTATCCACATGTGAAAGGTTTAAAAATAACTGAGGGTTCAAAGAGGGAAATTACTTACAAATTATAGGCTAGATTCTATTCTAGGATAGCAAATGCATTTCATTTTACAATTCCAATTCCAATTTAGTGGTACTGGTTACTTGGAGCCAACTGAGAAGTAGTCTGAGGTCACAACTGGGCTTATTTGGAAAAGGCGTTGTGGTCAATTAATGATTCTTCCATGGCCATGGGTTTTTCAGGCTGCTCTATGTTACTCCTGTACAATATATAAATAATGCTTCTTCCCCCGAGTGAATTATTAAAAAAATTCCAGGAAACTAAGTGCTATTTGAATTGATTAAAAGACTAAATGGACTTCAATGGAAGCTAACAGGGGATAGTAAAATATGACCCTAGATTTTTTTTAAAGATTTATTTATTTACTCATTCAAGAACTGGGGTATAGGCCAGAGGTATGGGACTGAGAGGATTCATCAGAGACAGAGTGGGGAACAGAATAGAAGAGCTGACTGAAATACACTGCTGAGGGGAGCAGTGGGTGAGACAGAAGAGGTCTGCTGTGCCATGTGGGTAGCTCCCTGGCAGGGGATCGAACTCATGCTGCAGTGGCTGGTGATAGCTTGATAGTGCTGATAGTGCTTCCTTGCGCCACCAGGGAGGCCGACCCTAGATTTTTTTTATATCTTTATAGGACCCACTGACTCTAGAGGAGGTGAAAGGGAATATGGATACATATGTGTCTGTTCTGTCTGTGGTGTATGACTACACTACTGATGAGTGGAGGCCAGGAAGGCCTGTGTGGAGGACTTGTACAACTCTGAAGTGATTATCAGTAAACTTAGCATGTCATATAGGTGATCAAATATTGATCTTAGGGAAGGAGTCAGTCTTAGGAAGTCACCTGAAAATCAGAATCATATATTTGAAAAATCTTCCAAGCATGATTCAGTAGGATTTTGTTTAGTTAATGCAAAAGAATTTGTTCCCAGCATGTTGGTTGCCATTCCTTGCATTCATGAGTCTCCCACCCCACCTCAGCTACAAGCCACTCTCATTCTCATTGTCATTCAGTGACATTCACATTGATTCTTGATGCCTTGCACAGTTACAACAAATCCATAGACACCTGGAGAACCTGCTTGTGCAGAACATCAAGGTCAGTCAAGGGTGCCAACTTAGAGTCTCACTCTTTCCCACTTCTTTCCCAAGCATTTGTACAGTCCTGGGTATGCGTGTGGTTATATAGATTTCTAGGAATATATTTGGGCTTTTCAGAGTCCTTATGGACATTTCATTCCCTAGCCTTTCTTCCAAAGCTTTTTTGTTAGTGTATTGCTTGCCCCAACAGATATTTATTCCCATAGGCAGAAATGACTAAAACATTTGCCTATAGATTTTTAAAGAAATGTTTCCCAAGTAGCAACTTCAGCGCTGGGTGGATTCCTACTAAGGTGAAATAAAGACAAGTTTTTTGAGCCAGTCTTCCAAGAAGTCACCAGACAGGTCAAATAATTCACTACAAATGAAGTCTGTACTGTTTTCTTCAGTACCAGGAATGTGGGCTATTTTCAAGGCTAACATGGGGTTAGGGAGTTGGGAACTAGACCAGGGTAAGGTAATATGTCACAAAGTTGACTGTTCTTACTGAGACCAAATAATTTTTCTTGTGTAAGTGCTCCCTAGGTTTCTGCAAACCTTGGGTTATTTTCCAGAGTTCTGAGAAAGTTGTTTCTGACAAGTTTTTTCTTTTCTTTTCTTTGCCAGTATTTCATTGCTTAAATGGAAGGGTAGAATTTTGGAGTTGTTTCCTCCACCATTTCACTGACATCACTCTCTCTTGGGTCTTTTAATGAAGAAGGAACAAAGAAGGAGACAAATGACTTATTTATAGGACAGGGATAAAATGTGAAAGGGGATTGTGTTGTGCCAGGATTATAATCATCACTGTTATGTCAGGTACTGTTTTAAAATACCTCAATTTATTTAATCCTGACAGCAGTCCTATGAGGCACAAATCATTATCCTTTCACATAGGAAAGAACTGAAGACTGAGAGATTAAGTTAATCTCTCAAGATTCCAAAGCCATTAAGTGGTAGGATCAGGTTTTGATCCTAGATTTCTAATCCCAAAACCTGTGCTCTAAATGACTAGGCTATAATGGTAAAGATTAAACTACCAAATGTCACAGGAATCAATGAGAAGTGTAAGCACAGTTCAGCAAGATCAAAAGAGATATACAAAGAGGCAACTCATCCTATGACAAGATGTTTCTCCTTGTGCAAAGATACATTTAGGACGCCAATAAAGTTATTGGATCTCCATCTTGGGAAAAAATTGGACTTTTTTTTAAAGATTTATTTATTTATTTATACAAGCACTGGGTACAGTCAGAAGCGCAGGAGGGTGAGAGAATTCACCAGAGCCAAAGTGGGGAGCAGAACAGGCAGAGGGATAAAGTACACTGCTGAGGGGAGCAGCGGGCGGCAGGAGAGGTCTGTGTGCCATGTGGGACCCTCGCCCGGCAGCCGGGGATTGAACCGGCGCTGCAGAGCTTTGCAGGCCAGTGCTCAACTGCTGCGCCACCGGGGAGGCCCTAATGCACTTTTTTTAATTGGACTTTTTTTTTCCCCTAAGATTTATTTATTTCTGCATACAAGAGCTGGGGTACAGGCCAGAGGTGTGTGTGGGGGGGTGGTGAGAGGATTCACCAGAGACAGAGTGGGGAACAGAGCAGGCGGATTGACTGAAATACACTGCTGAGGGGAGCAGTGGACGAGTCAGGAGAGGTCTGCTGCACCATGTGGGTTGCTCCCTGGCCAGCCAGGGGATCCAACTCGTGCTGCAGAGGCTGCGGACAGCTTCATAGGTTGCGTCTTAACCCCTTGCACCACCAGGAAGGCCCTACTGGACTTTTTTATACTTATTTTATACCATAGATTGATTTATATTCTATTTATCTATCTATCTATCTATCTATCTATCTATCTATCTATCTATCTATCTATCTATCTATCTATCTATCTGTCTGTCTGTCTATCTTTATCACATGAAAAAGGATTCAAACAATGTTGACTTCTTTGCTCTTCTTTGAGTTTGCTAAACATGCTCTGCAATTCAAGGTTTGTTAGCTTTGTTTTGCTAGTGGTTGGGGACTTGAAAAGTCTTACTCTGGTCATGGAATATAACCAAGGTTCAGGTCAAGTGATATGGGGTGGGTGTATTCTTTTAACATACTGTAGCAATGATCATACTGAGACATGAGAAGATGCTCACTTTTCCAACAGATATTTTGGAGGGACTACTTTGGGCAAGGCACTGTGATTGGTGTTAAGCATGTGAAGGTAAATGAGACATGGGTTGTGCCCAAGTGAATGACAGATTCCTAAAGTTTCTGTATGTGTATGGGGAGTGGTGGTGGAGACAAGGGATGGTTTTATGAAGCAGGTAGCACATGAGCTAGGGCATGCATGGATTTGAATGGGTATAGGTGTCAGGGGCTAGTGGACTTGCTTTGCATATGATATCTAACAAACTGGTAGCATCAAGTTCAATTTTTTAGTATCATTTACAGAAAAAGGAGCAATTACACTTCTCAGAATTGAATATGCCACCGTTTAGAGTCCAACTTGTTGTAAGGAGGACTTTGTTGGAGGCATCTATTTAAATCTTCTCCTGGGCCCCTCTCTTTTTCTGCTGGTCACTACAAACAGGAACTCATAAATCTCAACCTTTGGTACAGTGACCCTTCAGGATATTTTACAAAAAGAATGAAAGCCATCATTTAAGAGCCAAAAGAAACCACCCAAATACCAACTGATTCACATAAAGATGATGATTTTCCCTGCTGTTTTCTTTCTCTTTATAATAATACTACTGGAAAGGGAATCAAAACATCAAATGATTCTCAGGATGGCTTTTGTAGTAGAAGTCAATAAACAGGAATCAAATTATAAGGATAAAACATGATCTACATATCAGGCCCTCCTACTCCACCAAAATAACTTTGATTTTTGCCACTTTGTGGCACTGTGACTAAACTGCAGGAAACTCAACTACAGAATGGGAGGAGAGAGCATAGCCAAGTTTAGAGGGTTAATGGCTTACGTCCAGGACTATAACATGATGGCAAAACTTCAAGTACAGTCATGACCACTGCCTCCAACCATACACAAAACACAGCAAACCACAAACAAACCCAAGCAACTTCCAAGAAGATAGGGACTGCCTGTTCCTCTGTTTCCCTTTCAGGGAGGTGCTCCACGTGGCCCTTCTCTTTCTCCGGGTCATCAGTGCCTGTGCAGATGGCAAGATCCGCATTTACAATTTCCTAAATGGGAACTGTCTGAAGGTGATGAAAGTCAATGGCAGAGGTGATCCTGTGCTGTCCTTCTTTTTACAGGGCAACAGGTGGGTGGTAGGTGTGGAGGTCAGAGCCATGAGCAATTCTGTTTGGGTGGAATGTTTTTGCCTCTGGAACACCAGTCCTGGATTTACTGGCAGTAGGAGAGAGCTGGTAGGGCACTCCTCTAATTTTGGCTATTGTAGAGTAATAGTCTTATGGGGGACCAGTAGGATTTTGCACAAAACTTAGCAGTTAGGCTTCACATTACTCTTAATTTGTTCTGGATCTGTGGGCAAATCATATAGTACATGCAATGGGCTCTCCTGCAAGGACCACTGCTGTGCAAATGTGTGGCCCCTGCTTGCTCCCTGATCACACATCCAGCTCCACTGCCAGTCTCTGAAGCAAAGACTTACAGGAAATGGGGCATGGCAGTAGGTGTCCAGTGTCCAGTGGGGTAGAACTGGGCATGTAAGTTTACAGAAACCAGACCCATAGGATTATGTTTGTAGTATGCTAGGTTCAGGGTGCTATTGTGTGAAAAATAACCCAATAGAATAACTTTTAAATTCTAACACAGGCTCACTTGAGCTATCAGTTCATGTCTCTGAACCATATTGCTTTTTTTTTTTTTAAGAAAAAAAAACATTTATTTATTTTCTCTTTTTATTAATTAATAAATTTCTTTCTTTTTAATGAGAATTTACTAATTCTACTTCTGTTACAAGAAGCAGGCTGGTAATAAAGTGATACAAATTAACACTTTTAAGTTATGAAGTAATCATCCACTCCCCCATACACACACCAACCAACCAAATAACCCTCTATTCTTTTTTCATCCAAAGAGAGAGGATTTCCTTTCAGCTTCACTAAGAATAAGTCTGGAGATTTCTTTTTGGAATGATTCCCAAATTCCATTCCAGCATTTTCTACCACAACAAATCACTCTTACAGAAAGTTTACACTAACGGTTGTGGTCTTAAATTGCAGACTTTTGAAGCAGAAAGGAACCTACACATAGTATTTCCATTTCTTGTTTATGGTTACAGGAAATCTATTAATAGGTGTAGAGGTGGGAAAGCGGCCTGCAGCCTGAGCATTGTGAAAGAGGAGAACAATGGGTGGGCGGGGCAGTGCTGGGGGCGGGGCCAGGTTAGGAACTCTTTCTACAAGGGCCTAAAAGTATGGGCTAGGGAAGCCAGAAACCAGCCTGCCTTATAAAGTACACACGTTCTGTTTAAGCATACCATAGACCATGGAGTGATAAGTGGGGCTAGAGGGATAGTGTGGGTGAGAAGTCCCCGCCCCACGAGAATGTCCTCATCCCTATAGCACTAGAAACATGATTTTTGGATACTGTCCTTGATAAAAGTGAATTTTGAGACATTTGTGTGCTGAGTACCTAAGCCTTTCTGCCTTGGGCATCCTAGGTAATTAGCATTCACTAGGAACAGAAATTCATTTAAAAATATTTTAACATGAGAAGCAGCGTAATCAGATCTTACGTGCCCAGCTCACATTTATTTTTAAAGAAAACAGCTACAGTGCCAACACCCTCCCCTGCGTGGCCAGCTCCTACCTTTCACTGCCCTGGACCCCCCAATAATTGTGCCACTTTGCAGCCACCTTGCGTGAGCCCTCATTTCTGGGTACTGTTCCCTTGGCCTGAGGGTTGGGTGGAACAGTAATTGAAATGTCTAATGGGGGCCTCCATGCTTCTTTAGTGGGTGATGTTGTTTGGGTTCCAGGATATTGATCAACACGGAGAGCAATATTCTCATGTTCCAGTTTGAGAATATAAAGTGGCAGTACTCTCTGGACCGGACCAAGCAAAAGAAGAAGGATAGAGAGGAAGACAGGGAAGAAAATGGCCTCATAGACAGTTCCTCCAAGGCCAGTGTTCAGGTCCACACCCTGAAGGACTCCATGTCTAGTAAACAAATAGTGACACTGGACTCCTTGCTGAGCAAACCTCCCAAGTCTCATGTGCTCCTGAGGACATTGAAGGCAACTTCTGGTAAGAAAGCTGAATCCCAGGCAGTCTCAGAGGTGTCTGTGGGGTAGAGGGGTGAGGGGGGCATCAGGACTGCTTCTTTTTTTTTTTTTTTTTTTTTTTTTTATAGAGGCATGTTTTCTTTCTTTCTTTCTTTCTTTGTTTATACATGCACTGGGTACAGTCAGAAGCGCGGGAGGGTGAGAGAATTCACCAGAGCCAGAGCAGGGAGCAGAGCAGGCAGAAGGACCGAAGTACACTGCTGAGGGGAGCAGCGGGCGGCAGGAGAGGTCTGCGCGCCATGCGGGACCCTCCTCCGGTGGCCGGGAAGCAGCCGGGGATCGAACCGGCGCCGCAGAGGCCGCGGGCAGCTTCGCAACCCAGCGCTCAACCGCTGCGCCACCGGGGAGGCCCAGGACTGCTTCTTTGTGGGATATTTTGGCCAATGACTTCTCGATGACATAAATTCTAACCTGAAGGAAGGTGGGAGCCATTCTCTTTGATTCATCAACTTGTTAGCCAACTCAAGGGACTCCCCTGATTTTCAAGGTATAGGTTTTCAAACTTACTAGAATTTTTAAGAGTAGATGGCACTAGCTCTTAATACTTGCCATTAAAACAAAATCAAGCAACCAAGATTCTTCTCTCCCACCCTCAATCCAAATATATACTACATAATTATTTCCCCAGGTGGATACAAGATATTATAATGCAGAAAAAAATGTTGCAGGCAGAATGTATTATCTCTTGATGCCTTATTGATAATGTGTGTACCTGGAAAATATTAGTTATAAAGCAGATAGATATGTGTGTGTGTGTGTGTGTGTGTTTGTGTGTAAGTTGGAAAGGGGCAGTAGTATAGCTCTTGCCATTTATAAGACATACAAAGAATAAATTATATATGGGCTAAAGTAGCCAGACTCCTTCCTTTTACCTGCCCTATATTTGGTGTGTGAAACTGACCCACAGATCCTTAGAGAACATAGGAGATCGCCTCCAAGAATTGTACACTACAAATAACTATTTCTTGAGGAGAGAGAATTCAGAGTTTTAGATTGCACTTAAAGCTTGATAATCATTATAAAAAGTGGATGGAGGGGAGTTAGGAGATGATCTAGACTTAGTTAGGCTTTAGGTGATGACCTAGTTTCACACAACAACAAATAATAAGGTGATAGTTTGTGTGAAAATCTGTTGATTTATCAGCTGTACCCCCATTATTCACCCCTAATGAATGATGTAATACAACAGTTTCTTCCTCAATCTTAATTGAATAGCATTAGTAGAGGAACCTCAAAGTCAAGGAAAGTCAAAATCACCCAGAAGAGACAAGAAGAGTCCTGTTTCTAAGGAAGCACTTGGCATGAATTATGGGCAGGAGAATTTGGAAGCAAAATCCATCGCAGGAGGTAAGATGAATGGTGATACTTTATTCTGAATTTGTGGCAAGATATATCCTCCCCCTCCTACCGCTGCCCTACTACTCCTTAATCTTTAGTTTTTCAGTAGGTCAATAGCTTTGATAATTTGAGAATTCAGAATGGATAAAATGTCCGGCTTCTCCTAGAGGGATGGATTTTCCTTGTCCTCTTTCTCATCCTTTTTAGAACTGAGTTGTCAGTTCTGCCTCCTTTCCTGCTTACTCAGTCTCTTCATTATTCAGACTGTTGTGTCAGCAATCTGTGTAATGGACACGGGAGTGAGAGAAGTGGCAGTCAGGACTGGTTTCAGAGAATGTTTCAAGAGATTTCAAGACATAGATTTTGGGGGTCGGTGTTACATATGTGAGATGAGGCCATAAGGGAGAGAGAGAGGAAAGAGGCTTTTAAGAAGAGTTGCTGGACATCAGGAATGGGATGTACCTTTGTTGTTTTTGAGAGACTTTGGTAAAATTTAAAATTCCTTTCAAATATTTTTCTAATATAATAGTTTCTTTGAATTGAATTCCCTATAGAGTCTAGCTTTCAGGTGAGACTTAATGAATTAAGTTTTAGGAGGGGTATACTAATAATGACATCCTTGTGTATACATATTGTCTGTGTACCTGAATAGGTAGATATACCCGTAGGGTAAAGTTCTAGGAGAGACACTGCTGCACCAAAGGATAATTACACTAAAAACTGGACCGTTATTGCCAGAAGTGTCCTTAAAATATACTGTATAATTTTACATTTCCCTCAACAATGAGTGAGAGTTCCCTCTGCAGCTAGGCCAACATTGGGTGTCAGCCATCATTTTGTGCTTGCTTGTATGGTAAGTAAAAATGCATTTCTTTTAAAGTTGATTATCAATAAATGTCTGTCATTGGACAATGACTAAGGAGAAGAAAACTCCATACTATGAAATATAGTGACTTGGGAAGAGATTCACAATATATGATTATATGAAAAAGACAAGTTAATGAATTATGAATTCATCACAATTCCATTTTAAAAAAGGAGAAAAACTGGGTGGTTTGTCACACACACACACACACATGCACACACACATATAGGCAGAACAGTTTATTCTGGGAGTGGAAGGAGAGTGGGGAAAATTTTGACATCTTAATTTCATTTAGTTTTAGCAAAGTATTGTATAATTAATAAAGATCAGGCAGGAATTTTCACTTCTTATTGAGGTAGAGTTGGTTCACATTATTATATTTGTTTTAGGGGTTATAGGTTCAAACCTCTACAAATGTTGGGCCTTCTTTCATCCACACTCCTACCCTTCCAACCTCCCCTCCTGGTTGCCTCAGTTTTTCAGTCAGATGTCAAGGGTTTGTTATTAGGTTTTGTCCGACACTTTGCTTTGTTTTTCTATATTCTAGATATGAGTGAAATCATCTTTCTCCTTTTGACTTATTTTGCTTAGCATTATCCCCTCCAGCTCCATCCATGTAGTTGTAACTGGCAATAGTTCATCATTTTTTTTTATAGCAGAGTAGTATTCTATTGCATATATATATATATATATATATATATGTACATATATCTGTGTGTGTACTGTATTTCCCTGATCCACTCTTCTGTCTTTGGATTTTTAGGTTTCATAACTTGGCCATTGTAAATAGGCTGCAAAGAACCTATGAGTACCTATATCTCAGGGGAAAATCTGAAGTTTCATTCCATCCTAGTGTGTCTATATACAGATATCTTGGGATAACACATATTTGGGCAAGCATATTAATATATAAGCATATATATTGTATTGTCATTGCTGGTTATAGATTGGTGTGTTTGGGTACAGACTTTTACTTGTTAGGTCACACTGGATAAATCATTTCTACTTTTCATGACTCATTTTTTCCTTTATAAAATGGATATTGTGCTTTCTCTGTATTTATGAGGCATTATAGGGATTGAAAAAACCAAATGAGAGACTTATTCAATATATAGATTTTTCTCACCTCTGAAGACATCCTTGTTACCTTAAAGGGTCTTAAGTATGTTGGAGTGTGATCCCTTCAGTTATAGTTCACCACAATGCAGTGTAATATAATGAAGCTCTTGTTCTTGTCAGCGGCTTTTTTATCTGCTGCTATTTATTGCTCAAAATATTTTTGGGAACCCCTGTTCAGGAATTGCCTTTTGGTCATGTGCTATTTTGCATTTTTCAAGTGTGACATTTTTTGAAGGTAGGTTTGATATTGCGAAACATCCAAAGATCATTTGAAGTCAAATTTGATGAATAAAGTTGAGATCAAACTTTGTGATAGAATTTTTGTTGAAAACATAGATGTCAGTATAGATTTTATAAGGCTTATTTTATTTACAAATGAGGTGTGAAGACCTTCCCCACAGGGAAGTCTCAAAAGTACTAGAGCATTGCAATTACATACATTCCCTCCAAAATATGCTTATCTAACAGTTAATATACATTTGCACTTAAGTACTAGCCTACTTGTTAAAAACATGTGTTGATTATGCCATAATTTTTGATATCAGAAAGGACTTTTGCCCACGATGGTGGCATGCCTCAATTTGCAAGCAGTTAGGATGGACTTAACTTTCATGCATAAGTACTTAACATTTTTCAGGAGCATTGATTTGTCTTTTTTTTTTTTTTTTTACCAGCTGATACAGAGAAACAAAGACAACTGAACATTCCTGTAGACTTGGTCAATTACTCAAAGAAAAGGTCCTGGCAAGTCCCTATGTCTCCTGATCGGTTCCTCCTGACTGTCAATGCCTTGCAGCAAGCCCATAGTTCAGGGAAGTTTGCCTATCCCGGTAGGCCCCAAACCCAAGTCATTGATGCCTGGGGGCCTTCAATTCCATACCCAAGGAAGGTCCTGAGTTTGAAGGGAAAATCAGTCCAACATGAAGTTGATAGGTTAAGAATCAGCAACCCTCCCATAGATGTGAAACAAACCAATACACCCCTGGAAATCCAGAAACTGCAACCCAACTTGAAGAACTCTTTGCAAAGTCCCCAAGTCCAGTCCACCATACCCCAGCCAGTGATTATCCGTTCCAGGTTCTCTGGTAATTTAAAGGGTGAAGACGGGGCAACCAGTTCAGTTGATGGGACAGTGCGCAGCTTCAACCCCTTAACCAGTATGCAGGTCATTAAAACAAACCGCATGCTGGCTCCACCGGTGGGCACGACAGTCCAGCCTGTCAAGAAAGAATGGCCTCGCAACTGTATGGCCCTTAACCCCTTCCGAATGAACACCGAGTTCCTATTGTTGACTGTGAAGGAAGAGAGTGAGTATAGGGAAGCCAAGATGAAGGAATATCAGGCTGCAAAGCCCACTGAAGTGATCAGTCCAGAAAAAGCCAGCAGAGCTGCATGGATCAGGAAAATCAAAGGCCTGTCTATAGATAATTTCATGAAGCAAGGAAAAATCGCAGCTCCTGAACTTGGACAAAACATATTTATCTGAACCATCCTTGGGAAATCATAACGTCTTACAATAAACAGAATACCAAGTGGATGTTGGTGTTTGGCTTCTGTTTTGGTTTGATATTTTGATTGTTTCCTGATAATTAATATGGAACCTCCTAATTAAATTCCTATCGAAGAAAACAGGGAAGCTGGCAGAAGTTGGCATCTGTATTCCCTCTGAAAACCATTCAATGAGACTTATGGAAGCCCAATTTCATTGATGGGTGATGGGAGCTGATCACTGGGAATGTCACTCATCCCTACCAAACTAATGCTGTCATTCTTCTAGTAAACGAACTGATGGGATTATATCACAATAATGCATTGGTGTTCCCTGCCATTTTTGCAAGGAAGTCTAATGAAACCAGGCAATTTCAGTTAAGAATCTAGAAGGAGAAGCCCTCAATGTGGTTGGCTGTTGCCTTTGAGAAAGTTGTGTGTTGTTTTCCTTTTTAGGGATAACTGCCGCGGAAGAACATTAAGCGCATTATCCTTTCTACAAAAAGAGGGACACTAATATCAAGTGTGTGAGGTCTCTAATTAAATCTTATAAGGATAAATGTCAGGGACCAGGGCAGGTTATTTAGAAGAGTGTCCTCACCATGAGAGGTATGACCCACTGGAAAGTTCAGTTCCCATCCAAGGAGACAGCATGGCCATAGGATGGTGTGAGATAATAGAAAAAATATGTATCTCTACATCCTGTTCCTGGCATACAGCTCCTGAAACCTTAGTCATTTCCTAAGAGAAAGGACAACTAGGAGTATTTCTTTTTCTATCGTTGAAAAATATATATTATTTATTTACTTATTTTTAACTGAGGTAACATTGGATAGCCCCATCAGGTTTTACCACATGGGGCATCCACCACCAATTTCACCATCATAGACCATTATGCCTCCCTCCCTCCCTGTTCTTGCCCCTCCCCCAACCCCTCCCACCTTGGTGTCTCAGTTCTGTAGTCACCTATCAAGAGTTATTTTTTCAGCATGTGTTTATCTGACTATTAATTTAGTTACTTTATATTCCATATATTAGTGATACCATCTGGTACTTATCTCCTTCTGACTTACTTTGATTAGCATTATCCCTTCAAGCTCCATCAATGTTGCTGCAAATGGCATGAGTTTCTCTTTTCATTCGCTGGTATCTGTTGTTCCAATATATATATATTTTTTTTTTAAAAAAGATTTATTTATTTATTTATACAAGCTCTGGGTACAGTCAGAAGCGCGGGAGGGTGAGAGAATCTACCAGAGCCAGAGCGGGGAGCAGAGCAGGCAGAAGGACTGAAGTACACTGCTGAGGGGAGCAGCGGGCAGCAGGAGAGGTCTGCGCGCCATGTGGGACCCTCCTCCAGTGGCCGGGGAGCAGCCAGGGATCGAACCGGCGCCGCAGAGGCTGCGGGGAGCTTTGCAACCCAGCGCTCAACTGCTGTGCCACCGGGGAGGCCCCCAATATTTGTTTTTGATCCAGTTCCTAACTCATGGTTCCCAAAATCCTTGTAAAATCCTGAGTGTTAAGAATTCTAGGAGCACCTTTTGTTCTAATGATGTGACTTTGAGTGGGCTTCCTGGGTGGGGTTGGTAATCAGAAAGACCAAATCATGATTAGAAGCTTGAAATTTTCAGAGCCCTCTTCCTTCCATTCTCTGGAGACATAGGGGAGGGGACAGAAATAGAGTTAATAATTGATTGTGCCTAAATGAGGAAGTCTCCATAAAATCCCAAGAGTATGGGGTTTGGAGAGCTTTCAGGATGGCAAACACCTCCACTCTAAGAGGGTAATGTACCCAACTCCATGGGACAGAAGGTCCTGTGCTTGGGACCCTGCCAGACCTTATGTTCTTCTTCATCTAGCTGTTCATCTGGATCCTTATTATGGCCTTAAGAAACTGGTAAATATAATAATTTCTCTGGATTTTGTGAGCTGTTATAGAAAATAAACTGTACTCAAGACGGGGTTGTTGGAACCCTGTATAGCAGTTGGTTTCTGAGCTACAGCAGTTGGTCTGAAGGACTGGTAATAACCTGGTCTTGCAACTGGCACCTGGAGAAAAGGAAGACAACTAGTGAGAGGTTCCTAACCTGTAGCACCTGAAAACTATCTCTGGGTAGATAGTGTGAGAAGTAGATTAAATTGTAAGACATCTGGCTGGTGTTGCAGACTTCCTTGATGTGGGGAAAAAATTCCCACCTGTTTGGTGACTAGAAGTGCTTTGTGTACTAAAGGAGAAACATGGCAGAGAGACACAATAGGTAAGAACTGTATTTTTCACTACACAGGAAATAAACTGAACTGAGATTTTCTTAAATGATGGTAATAAATTCAAATAGAATGCAAAACATAAAAAAAATTCCAAACTTACAAAACCTGCAATCCACACTGACCCCCTCAAGAAAAAGCCCCCCCAAACATGACATAGGCAGGTCTTCTGTACAGGCTACCTGCTCAAAGCCTCCACTTTTCACTTCAAGTACAGGAATGCAAGTGTTTGCCAACCTTTACCTCCATTGATAATTTTCGAAATTAGGCTATTAGGTTTGAAGAAACACTGGCAAATAGTCATGTAAAAATACATGCTGACATGACTCCTGGAAGTGGGGCTGGTGCCGGGACGTCATGTTGCATGTAATTTTAATGGAAAGAATCTTCTCAATTAGAGAAACATGCTAATACCTGTCATTCCAGGAGATTTCCCACAGAAGTTTGACATGGTTTCAAATATGACTTAAAGTCTTTGAGTTTCACATTCTTCATCCAACAATATCGCACTATTAGCGGCTAATCTTAAAACAATAGCCCACCTGTTTACCAGGTACCCTGTAGGATAGCATTTTCCCCATTTTATGCTTGCTTGAGAAAAGAACTATAAAGAGGTAAGAAAGTAACCTCTATATAGGTTTGATTGGTAAGTGATTGGTAAGTGAAGGAACCTAGACTCAAATCCAGGTGCTCAAATTCCAGTACCCACGTTTTCAACTTGTCTATCCCTGTTTTGTGGTTTTTTCTTTTTTTAAAATACATTTTAAAAATGTCAGGCTTATTAGAAAAGGAGAAAGGAAGAGAAGTCCTTGCATAGTCACAGGTGAGCAGAGAGCTGCTCCTGGTGTTTTTCACCTATAATATTATTTTCCAATGTTACTCTAGACTCTTTCTGCCGTGTTCTTACAACTTTTTATCTCTTTGCAGGAAAACATTTATTTTCCAACTGTTTCTAAAATTTAAAGTACAACAGTTATACTGTTTAGAAATATACGTAAAACTCAGACAAAATGAAACCATGGAATGATAAAGCCTCTTCCCCAGCCCCTCACCTTTAGGGCTGGCTGAAATGATCCCTCAGGTAGCAACAACATCTCCACCCGACGAGCCGCCGAGTGCTCGCCTAGAAGCCCACTGGGCTCCTTGCCAGCTGGTTTTGGCTCCAGCTAGGACCAGGCCCCGCCCCGCGGCTCACCCCGCCCACAATCTCGCTCCGCCTTCTTCCGGTGTGCGGCTCTAGCCCCGCCCACAGACCAGCCCCCACAATAGCTCCTCCCCCAAGTCACGTAAGCGGAAGTGGGGACTGGCTCGGGCTGGTACCTTGATTCCTCTTTGGCGGGTGGTGATCTGGCTGTCTCAGTTCCAGTGCCCGCCCGGCTGCCCAGCTGACGTGGCTCCCGGAAGTGGGACTGGCGCCGCGACGCCATGTTGCAGCAGGTGAGGGGCTATGGCTGCGGGAAGCGGGTGGTGGTGGCTGGGGGTCTGGCCTACCGGGTCCGAGGGGCGCGAGTGGATCTTCCCCGGCGCGTTGTGTCGGTGTGCCCGCCTGCTGCCTAAGCCCGGGCGGCCGGAGGACCAGCGATCACTGCTGGGGGGACCCCGAGGCCTCTGGCGGCGGGTCACCCAGGCGGCGCTGAGGAGGGGCAGCTTGCTTGGGGGTGTGCAGAAGCGCATTATTGATAAATGCCGCGCGCATTTATGGCTCGTCCCCCTAACAGGCTGCAGAAACCCTCTCACTTGTGACGTTGGGGTGGTCTCGAGTTTTAAGACTCAACTATTCTTGGACAGCGACGGGGAGGAGCAGCAGCCTGACTCTCAGGGGTGCAGTGCACTCCTCTAGTGAGACACCGCCAGGACCTTCCTTCACGATTTCCTAGCCAAATAAACATTGGTGATGGTTCGTCCACTTAGATGAATCATGTCAGTACCCTTAGAGTTTCAGATTAATTTACTGTCCACAGGTTTAAGATCAGTAAAGATTATTTAATCTCTTCCTATTTAAGTTTTTAAATTGAAAAGTAGTGTTTATAGGGCTTTTCCACATAGATTATCATAGATATTTTTTTCTTACTGAGGAATTACTCTGACTCAGGCAGTGATCTGGGCCCTGGAACAGGGCTGCGGACCCCACAGATAAGGTTCTTGCCTTGAATTGCTGGGTGAGTTGGAGGGCACTAGGGGATGGGAGCTTGTCAAGGGTTTGGGTGTGGAGGCATGTTACATGGCTAAAGATATTTTCATATAATAGCAAAGACAAGGTGATGCAATAGCAAGTGCTGAGAATATGACAACTGTAGCATTTATGATCACAAAGATCACTTTGAGGAGGTGACTTGATGGAGAAAATCCAATGATGGTTAAATTTGGCTTCAGAAGCTGCAACGAGGCTGAAGGATGCCGAAGAAAAGCAGCCCTGTTGATTATACACACTGTGGATTTGTGATCATGAACTTGAAGCGGCCCTTAATGCTATCGGACAATCATCACTGTATTTCCAGGGTCCCTTCATTTTCCCATCATCTTAGACCACTACTAAAATTTTCTCTGTTTTCAAAAAAACCTTCAACATTTCTTCCTTATTCTCTTAACTGACAAATAGCCTTGCTTCTTGTTTCACTGGAAAGTGGGAAACCTCAGAATTTTCACACCACATGCTTTCTGCATCTTTGCCCATAATCTCCCATATAGTCTGCTTTCCTCTCAGTTGAACTGTCTGGGCTCTATTCTTATACAAGTCCCCTCTACTTGTTCATCCCTTCTTTCCTTACTAGAAGGTTTTGGTTAGCAATTCTCACTTCTTTTGCACTGTCAATTTTTTTTTCCTTTCAAAAGCTGTTCACAGCAGCATGTAAGCATGCTTTAATTTCTCCTATCTTAATAAAAACACTTCACCTGCCCTTTTAGTTATCACTGCATTCTTTGCTCCTTAAAACATATGTCTATACTTAACCTTTTAATTTTTCTATTCATTCTAGCCAGATTTTCTCCCTCTTCCCACTACCATGCTGAAGCTGCTATTTTTGATGTTGCTAATCATCTATTAGAAATAATGGTCCTTTTTCAGTGATCAGCATTTGGCACAGTTGATCAGATCCTCTTCCTGCAAACTCTTTCCTTGATTCTCTGGACACTACCCTCACCTGGTTCAGCATTTTTTTTTTTTTTTTTAATCTGCCATGGCTCATTCCTTCTTATCTTTCTGCTCTCTAAATATTGGAGAGCCCAGGGTCTGCCTTTGGCTTCTTCATCTTTTAGCTGCTCAATACAAAAACTTTGGAATCTTCCTCCTTTTCTTTTACCTTTGCTTAGAACCAATCCTTTCAGTTCCGCATTGAAATGTATTTGGAATCTGACTACTTTTCGCCGCCTCCACTGCATCTATCCTTGAACAAACCATTACTTCTTGGTTCCATTATTGGGTTAGCCTCAAAACCGGTCTCCCAGCTATGTGCCTTTTTGCTTCCTTCTCTCTTCGCTCCGGATTCTTAATATAGAAGCCAGACTTTTTCATTCAACACATGAATCAGAACATGCCAATTCTATGTGTAGGGCTCTAGTAGTTCACCCCTCATTTAATTTTTTTTTAAAGTTCTTAATACTAGCATCTTGAACTTACATATCCGAAACCAAACTTCTAATTTCACCCTGAAATATGTTACACCCTCATCCTTCTTTATCTTAGTAATGCAACTCCCAGAGTGTAGAGCTATTTGTCTTTTTTCTGTACCACTTAAACAATGCCTGCCATGTAGTTGGTAATCCATATTGACTAAATAAGTGAGAATAAGCCAGTCTTTCAAAGAACAGATTAAGAGAAAAGAGTGTTCTAGGTAGAATGAATGAACCACAGTGTAAAAGGATGCAGTGGGGCACGAATTGACCTGTTTAAGGAATTAAAAACTTCAGTCTCGCTGGACTTTGTTAATGTATAGTTTTCCTATTGCTGCTGTATAAATTATCATATACTTAGTGGCTTAACACAGATTTATCTTAAAGTTCTGGTGATTAGAAATCCAAGGGGCTAGGGCCTCCCTGGTGGCGCAGCGGTTGAGCGCTGGGTTGCGAAGCTGCCCGCAGCCTCTTCAGCGCAGGTTGGATCCCCTGCTGCTCCCCGGCCACCGAAGGAGGGTCCCACATGGTGCGCCCGCTGCTCCCCTCAGCAGTGTACTTTGGTCCTTCTGCCTGTTCTGCTCCCTGCTCTGGCTCTGGTGAATTCTCTCACCCTCCCGCGCTTCTGACTGTACCCAGTGCTTGTATAAATAAATAAATAAATCTTTAAAAAAAAAAAGAAAAAGAAAACTGTTAAAAAAAAAAAAAAGAAATCCAAGGGGCTAAAATCAAGGTCTTAGCTGTGCTCTGTTCTTCCTAGGGGAGAAATAAGATTTATCCTTGCTTTTCCATTATCTAGAGGCCAGGTGCTCCTTAAAGGTGTGTCTGTAAGCATCTCTTAACTCTTCAAACCTCTATGAAATTCACCGCAGTCAAATTCGGCTTGTGCTTCCTTCCTCCATCTTCAGTGTCAGGATCACAGCATCTTCAACTCTAACTCTCTTTCTGTCTCATAACTTTTATTGTCTCATACCTTCCCTGACCTGCTTTTGTACCTCTTTTTTTTTTAATTTTTTAAAAATTTATTTTTTTATTTATACAAGAACCGGGGTACAGGCCAGATGCGCGGGAGGGGAACAGAGCAGGCAGAATGATGAAATACACTGCTGAGGGGAGCAGCAGGCGAGACAGGAGAGGTCTGCTGCGCCGTGTGAGACCCTCACTGGCCGTCTGGGATGGAACCGGCCCTGCAGGGGCTGCGGATAGCTTCACAGCGCTGCGCTCAAGCGACTGCGCCACCAGGCGAGGCCCTGCCTTTGTACCGCTTACAAGCACCATTCATGGTGGTTGATGTGATGGTGAATTGCAGTGTGTTGAGGTGTGAGCCACTCTTAGGAGCCTAAGGTTGTGAAAGGAAGGAATGCTCTCAGAAGGAAAGTAGATTAAAGAGAAGATTTAGGATCATGGTTTTCAAAATACCATTTTTGAGCAATAAATGATACCTGAGGAGCTTTACATGCTGATTAGAAAGCTGATAAAAAGATGTGAAGACAGAAGAAAATGTAAATAAAGGGAAAATCAACAGAACAAGCCCCCGAGGAAGAGGGAGAAAAAGGTTTTCCAAACACACACAGTTGTTTTAACCTTGGATAAGGGGAGAAAGAATTGTGGGAAAGGGTCAGGGAAACAAGGATGCGATCAAGTGATTTTTGTGAATCTGTTCTGATGGCCTCAGCCTTCTCTGGGACTTGTAAGAAGGCAGCTGGGAATGGAAGTCATAATTGTGGGACCATCATCACTGTAGTCATTTTCTCAACAGTGCTCAGAGGCTTGGGTAGGGATGGATGTGACAAGCACTTGGATTCCCATGAGGGGCTTTTGCCAGATGGGTGGGTGTGTGTGTGTGTGTGTGTGTGTGTGTGTGTGTGTGTGTGTGAAGGAATTACACTTGGCTTTTCCCTGGGTTATAAATTCTACGTGACTGTGACCAGGTCTTCATTTTGTCTCCCATTTTTGACTAGCAAGCTGCCTTGCTTGAGGTGGGCATACAAATACTGAATTTTATTTTGCTTCATGGATATTTAATTTTCCCATTAGGACAGTAATGATGACACTGAAGATGTTTCGCTCTTTGATGCGGAAGAGGAGACAACCACCAGACCAAAAAAGTCCAAAATCAGGTATGAGTATAAGTGCAATTCTCTCCATAGATGGTACCTCTTGATGCGATCTAACACAGTTCTTACAATATGCTTGTGATTAGTGTATATTGCTAGTGTATATTGATCTTTAGTCTGAGGCAAAAGTGACATTTCAGATTTTCTTTGGGAAGGACTAGCATATCGAATTTTACTTGATACTATTTGCAAATCTGCAAATTCAGTTATTTGGATGCTGGTGTTTTTAATTCTAGCTGTTATTTATCAAGAATGCACCATTTTTTAGATATTCTGTAAATATTCTGAATATTCAGGATATGTAGAATATTCAAACTACTCTAAATATATATTTTGCATTTTATTTTATTGTGCGAATTTCAGAATTGCATTCTTTTTATAAACTAACATGAAAATACCAAACCAAACATATTTCTATTTTAAATTTAGTTCTCTTTGAAGAATTTCACTTAATGAAATAAAATTCTTCCTGAACTTTGAAAACATTATGCTAGGTGAGAGATGCCAGTCATATGACTTCACTGATATAAAATGTTCGGAATAGGCAAATGTATAGGACAAAAAGTACACTAGTGACTGCTTAAGGTTAGAGAGGGGTAAATGGGATTGACTGCCAAAGGGTACAGGGTTTCTTTTGGGGATATTAAAAAAGTTCTAAAATTGATTGTGGTAATGGTGGTGCACATTTTGTGTAAATAACAAAAACCACTGAATTAGATACTTTCAATTGGTGAATTGTACGGTATGTGGATTGTATCTCAGTTCTGATGGTGACTTAATCCCTGAAGCAATTGTGGAGGGAGGGCTTAGGAATTAACTTGATTTTTGGACATGTGAAAATAGGATTCAAATCCTGAGTATAGTTTCTTTATTTCTCCAAGCTTGCTAAAGTTTCTCATTATATGTTTAGTGAAAGTTCATATTCAGTGAGATGTTAAAGTCTCATTTTAACACACATTTATGTAGTGTGTTTTCTGTGACAACAGCGGGCCTCATCAAGTAGTGGGACTTAGGAAAAGAGAGATAGGCAGCTTGCTTTTTATTTTCCAAGTCATTTATTTTGACAAAACTGCATGTTATGCTATGGCTGAAACATTTTTCATCTACATTTGCAGGACCTGTAGTAAAATGTAATCACTTTTCTTTTATTATGCTTTGGTTTTCAGACACCCAGTGGCATCATTTTTCCATTTATTCTTTCGCATCAGTGCAATTGTAGTCTATCTTCTCTGTGAATTGGTCAGCAGCAGCTTTATTGCCTGTATGGTGACAATTATCTTGTTGTTATCATGTGACTTTTGGGCAGTCAAGGTAGGTTTGATTGTTTTTATTTAAAAATTGTATTTAATATGATGAGGTTGAATAACATGTAAACGGTAAAATAATTTGACAGTAGAATTTTGGGTTGATGTTAATTCATCGTATTGTCCCTCTAGGCCTCATCTGTGTTCAAGTGCCATGTATATGAAATCACATATAGATTATTAAGTCATTGACTTGCCTTATTTCATTCACACCCTACATTTTGCTTCTAATCCATACCACTGGTTTTGCTTCAGGGTCACCTCCTGGTGTGCCATGTAGGATTTTTAGAGGACTGTGGTTTTGGGGTGGTAACATATCTGAAGTAATGTGAACTAGTACTTCTGAATCATATATTGTACTGTAAACCAATGTTAATCTCAATAAGAAATTACACACATACACACACACACAAAGAAATAAAAGAAGACTCCAGAGCGTTTGTCCACCAATACGTAAGGAGTACCCACACATGGCAAAAGCGCCTTTGTGTGCTCTAGGTGATATTTTTCAACCAGGGTTGATTTTGTCTCTTGGGACATTTGTCAATGTCTGAAAACATTTTTGGTTGTTACAACTGGTGGTGGGGAAGTGTGTGCTATTGGGCAGAGGCAGGGATGCCGCTAAACATTTTAAGGTGCACAGGACAGCTCCCAGCAATAAGAACTAGTTGGCCCAAAATGTCAATAGTGCCAAGGTTGAGAAACCCTATTGTTGGGGTGAGAAAGGGCATATTGGGTGGAGAGATGGATGCAGAGATCCATATTGGATGGAGAGATCTCTTTAAAGAAGAAATAATTATTTATACAAAAAAGTCATCTAAGCATATAGGTGATATTAATGAAGACCAAGCAGAGCTGGAAGGATAACTTAAAAAGTTCACTTCAGTGTTATAGCCTGTATACTAATCGAGTAAAAAAGTTAAATAATGGTTTTAAAACTTCAATGGTAACTATTTGTAAAATTTAAAACAAGTTGTATGTCATCCACAACTTTGGAGAAGACAGGAGCAACTAAAACAGTTCAGACAAGAAAAGGAAAAAATGCATGTGTCAAGGAAGCTTAAAGATCATGTACAAGGTGTTGGAAGAAGTTGCAAATTAGATAGAATAGTTAGTCCAACCCAAAAGATCTAACTTAAATCTTCACATTAGAAAAAAATAAAAGAAGGCAATGATAGCCTTAGACCAATTTAGACAAAAAGAAAACACGGCATAATATTATCAGACATAATAGAAATGAAAGCAAGCCAGCATTGAATGGAACAAAAAGGGTCATTTATGAATCACAGTGAGGATCCTTCACAGAATGACATTATATCAGACTATGTATAGTGAAAAACCATTGGAAACATTAGGTAAAGATGGAAGGAACGTGAATGTGGTAGGGATTTGATAGACTGCTGTGTTAACAGATCAAAGTAACAGATAAATAAGGTCTAAAAGATCTGATCAATTTTATAGCAGAATGATATTTGGAACTTTGTAGGTACAAGGATAAGACCTTTTTTTTAGTTCCCTTGTAACATTTACAAAACTTGATTAAATATCACTATGAAGGAAATCCAAAAATCGCCCACCCATGTTTTCTAGACTAATGCAACAAAACTAGAAATTAATTAAAATTGGTTGTCAGAGTTAGAATTTTTTTTTAAAAGCCAACCTGCTAAACTTCTTGACTTGAGAAAGAAACAAAAACTGTATAGATTATTTACTTCTTTTTTTAACTTGATTTATTTTATTTTATTTTTTAAATTTTTAAAAAAAATTTTATATTCCCCATACAATTGCACCCCCCTTATTTTGACCCCAATCCCTCCTTTACTTCTTAATGACAGTGATCATTTACATTCCAACTTTTGGAGTGTGTCTAAAGCTAAATCTAGAGGAAAAACAAAGGCCCCACATAATACCATCACATAGTTGAGGGGCAGAATTTTAACATGAATTTGAGGGGGGGGGCACATTTAGTCCATAACAATCATTGTTAGAGACATGTAGTTATATATGCAGCTATAACCAGAATGTATAGGAAAAAGTAGGTCCCAGTAACTAAAGAACAAAGGATTTAATGACCATGAGGGACTGGAATAAGGACAGGGATCCATGAGGGAAAGGGAAGAGCAGTGTTTTAGATGTGTTCACCTTCTCACTTCCACCCCTGCTAGTCCTACAATTGCCAATTAATCTTTTGTTATGGATGTTATGGAGTAATGCTGAAGATTTTTTTGTTTGTGAAGTGTTACACTAAGATAGGATCTTTCAATCATGCCTTTAAAATACATGTATACATGTTAATCTTTACCAGAATGTCACAGGGAGACTTATGGTTGGCCTGCGCTGGTGGAATCATATTGATGAAGATGGAAAAAGCCATTGGGTGTTTGAATCCAGAAAGGTAAATGGATCCCCACCCTCTTTTTAGAGTTATTCAATAAATTATGTAGATTACATTTTAATATTTAAGGGGTGAACTACTTTAAGATTAAAGTACTCTCTTAGTGCATGTTTGCACTAAGCCAGATGGCCTTCTAAGACTTACTACATTTTCCTATCTAGTTCAGACTGGAAATAAAAGTATGCATAGTGAAGAAAGTCCTTTGAGAGGATTTGGGTTAGAGTTTATGCAGTTGCCAAGCTGCTGCCAAGCTACTGATAAAGGATTTCTTTCTGACTACCTTCCACTTTGTGTTGCCCAGTCTAGTGTCTCCAGTTTCTTCTCTGCCTAGCGTGTCTTTGCTCCGCTGGTCCTCTTCCATTTGTGGGCAGGAAAATGAGAAGTATTGCAACTGGGTAGAAAATCTGAATTGAGGCAAACTATTCTTTGAGCCTGTGTCTTCAGGAATCCTAAGGAGACCCTGATCTGTTGTGGGTTAGCTGTTTGTCTATAGTGAATATTCAATTTCCCTGTGAAAATTAGTTTGAGAGCAGAGGACAGAATTCTAGAGATTACCTTGACAAGTACGTCTCAGAAAGCAGCGCTGTGCTCAGTGAGCCCATATTTATTTGTATTGTAAAATCTACCTTGGAAATGACCACCCTTTTAAGTTTCCAGGTGTTGTTAAGACACTGATTATACATCCAGAATCCTTTGATTCCATTTCTTTCTCTGGACCTTGATTTGTCCTTTTAGTGTCCAGGATAACCATAGCCTTGATTTCCTTGATCTTCACCTAATAAGGTATTATCATACTTAATAAGGTGTTATCACAGCTAATATAACACCTTAAGGTATCATACCTTACTAGGTATGATTCAAAGCTTCGTTATTGAAGCATAGTACAAGTGTAGTATGAATTGAAGCCAGAGTCTTTACTATCCTAGGTCATCCATTCTGCCTTGGAAATGCAAAAATTTTAAAACAAAGTATTAAAGTTAAGCAAAAGTTTTAAAACAAAGTATTTAAAAACCAATTCCTAAAAATGTAAAGCCAGTTCCTGAAATTAACTGTAGTAGGTGTTAAACTTATTTGGGGAGTGATTCTAACTTAGGACTTGGGTTGTCTTTGATAATTTCTTTGAATTTGAAGGTAAGGTATTTTCATTTCTAATGTTAAACTTTCTACTGATAAATATGTCAATAGTGGTTATTAAATTCATGTTCTTTGTAGGAATCCTCTCAACAGAATAAAACTATTTCAGAGGCAGAGTCAAGAATCTTTTGGTTAGGACTTGTTGCCTGTCCAGTGCTGTGGGTGATATTTGCCTTTAGTGCTCTCTTCTCCTTCAGAGTGAAGTGGCTGGTGAGTATCAGTGTAGAACTATTGAATAATCCATCAAGATGTCTGTTGAATAATCATAATAAACAATCTATGTTAACATTAGGGACTACCTTGAATAGGCAGCTTCATCAAGTGTGTCCCTAGTTCTCTTTCCCAGCTCTGCTTTTCTCTAAGTATTGGAGAACAGAGTCCTGATAAAGAACCCATTAAACTGGCCTCCCCAGGTGGTGCAGCGGTTGAGCGTTGGGCTGTGAGGCTGCTCGCAGCCTCCGCAGTGCCAGTTCGATCCCCAGCCACCGGCGAGGGTCCCACAAAAAAAAACCAAAAAAAACCCCAAAACCCATTACACTGATTATCCAAGTATATAGTAGAATTTTCGTGTAGCCTCTGTTATATAGAGGTTACCATATTTATCACATTATTATTTTGCTGGATGGGAATGTTCAGTAAATTCTAAACAAACATGTTTATTAGCTTAATTTGTAAGTAATAGAGTTGTCTTTTCTAAAAATATGAGTTGGTGACTTACTCTGGTTTTCTATTGCTTCTGTAGTAAATTTTCCCAAAACTTGGTGACCTAACAAGCATTTCATTATCTCATAGTTTCTGTGGTTCAGAAGCTTGGGAGGGATTTGTTCGGGAGGTTGTGACTTGATACATAATTGTAGTCAGACAGTTGCTGGAGTTTCTGGGGCCTGGAAGGCATCTTCATGAGGTTCCATGACTTCACTGCATGGTTTGTCCATGTGGCTAGTTTGGGCTTTGTCACAGGGTGGCCATCTCATGCAATTAGATGGCTTGCTTGGAGAGTCACAGCTCCAATTGGGAGCATTTCAATTGGCAAGATGAACTAATTAGTTTGCTAGGGCTGCTCTTACAAAGTACCACAGTCTGGGTTACTTAAACAACAGGATTCTATTTTTCTACCATTCTGGAGCCTGAAAATCTCAGATAAAAGTGTCAGCAGAGTTGGTTTCTTCTGAGGCCTCTCTCTTCGACTTGTTTTCTCTCTGTGTCCTCAGATCTTCTTGTGTGTGTGTCCTAATCTCTGATAAGGATACCATGTCATACTGGATTAGGGTCTACTCCAGAGACCTCATTTTACCTTAATTACCTCTTTAAAGGCCCTCTCTCCAAATATATTCACATTCTGAGGTACTGCAGTTAGGACTTCTAGAATGAATTTGAGGGGGGGCTGCTATTCAGCCCATAACAACAACCTGGGGGGCCCATGAAAAAATCACAGAAAAGACTCCCCCGACTGCATGTCTGGGGAGCTGATGTGGTACCCAATATATAGCATACGCTTTCAGTAAATACGGTTGGTGGAAGAAACAGTGCGTTTGCACTGGAGAGGTCATTCTGACAAGTTAGGGAGTTTCATTGGCATAACCCCTCTTTACAGAGCTTTTTTTCCCTTCTCTTTCCCATGACAGTTTGCATTGTCTCATCTATGGCATAGAGAAAAGTCAATTTTAGAACAGTAAACTTTTGTTTATTTTTCCCTTTCCCAGGCAGTGGTTATCATGGGTGTGGTGCTACAAGGTGCCAACCTCTATGGCTACATCAGGTGCAAAGTGGGCAGCAGAAAGAATTTAACCAGCATGGCTACATCTTATCTTGGAAAGCAGTTTTTAAGACAAGTAAGTGTTTTCTGGATGGGAGGGTAATTTTGATGTGGTCAATGACTAATGGAATGATTTCTGACTCTTACAGTTTAATTTTTATGAAATTAAAATTAAAAATTGTGTTTCTTAAGTTACAGGTTTATTTAAATATGAGCTGATGATGATCAAGTTATTTTTATTCTTTTTTTTTTTTTTGATATTTTAGGACTTTCTAGAAGTATATTGTCAGTGTCCTGAAATTATTTTAAAGCTAGAGGGGTATATCATTGATAAAAACTTACTTTTACAAAATCACCTTAAGTTCAGTTGCTTTCCATTAATTTATGGTGGCTTGAGATGAACAGTTTTGAAAAATGTATTAAATCCTGAATTTTTTTAAGAGAACATGCAGGTTTTACTGCAGTCCCACAGGAATTTAAGTCAGGGTTTTGATGGGATAAGAAGTATTTATAGGTAAATAGTAATTGTTTAAATTTCTTGGGAAAGTTGATGAAGTCTTTGTGTGTTGAATGCCTCATGTGTGTTTTCATGTAGTAGTTTGGGCAGGTGACATGATATAGGGCAGTGGTTCTCAAACTTGAGCATGCATCAGAATCAGCCAGAGGACAAAAATGCAGACTGCTGGGACCTGTCCCTAAAGTTCCTAATTCACTTGATTTGGGTGGTGTCATCATTCACACGTCTAGTGAGTTCCCATGTGCTGATGCTGCCTCTGGTCCAAGGATCACAATTAGGTAACAAAAGTCCTGAAAGATTAAGTAATTTCTCAAGTATATAGTTAATAAGTAGTACAGAGCTGGGCTTAACCCAACTTTCCACTCTTGCGATTCATTATTCTTTCCATTCTACTCTAGTTTCTTTTAAATAAAGACAAAGAGGTAGAGAAAATGACTATTCTTGTAGGGGGAACATGATTCTCCCCCTGAGAGATTTTTGCATAGTCCCAGTATATTTTTGCTGTGGTCCCCCTTATGGTAATTGTCATGTCTGTGCTTAATAGGTTTTTTCCTTATGATTTTTAGTGCTTCTGAAGCAGGGGAGGGAGATTGAATGCAGATGAAATTGGATCTTGAGCCTGACATAGCATGGATAGGGTTGGTAGACTTATATGGTACCTGGACATGCCCCACCAAAATGAGAGTGACTTGCTGGACATTTGGGTGGGCACATTAGTTTACTTCTCCAGCGGGTCACATAATTGGACTGTAGAATGTGAGGTTCTGCTTACAAATTTGGAGTGTTTTCCAGGCCCAGTGTTTTGAAGTTATATTAATTGAAATAACTTTTAATATATATATTTTTGAAAGAATACTTTTTTTTTTTTAAAGATTTTATTTATTTGTGCAAGAATTGGGGTACAGGTCAGAGGTGCAGGAGGGTGAGAGAATTCACCAGAGACAGAGCTGGGAGCACAACAGGCAGATGGACGGAAGACACTGCTGAGGGGAGCAGCGGGTGAGGCAGGAGAGATCCACCACACCATGTGGGTTTTTCCCTGGCTGGCTGGAAATTAAACCTGCACTGCAGAGGCTGCGGGCAGGTTCACAGCACGGCACTCAACCCGCTGCACCACTGGGGAGGCCCGAAATAACTTTAAATATTAAGGAATTCTTTCTCTTTTGCAGAACACTGGAGACAACCAGACTTCCTGAAGAAAGAGAAAGTTTGTATGTTCTATTTCATTGGGAAACAACTGAAGAAATATTGACTCTGAAATTTCTAGAGCTCAGTACATGTTGCAAAGAGGGGGTTCTTTTCCATTCGAAAGTTTACTTATAAAGGAAAAGTAGTTTTCATATTATGTTTTTATTTTCTTTCTAGCATTTGGGGCTCAAAAGCATGGTGTGGCTAGAAACATTGTCAAAATTTGGTTCATGGTGTTACATGTGTATGCATGTAGTCATGCAATCCATATGTCCCAAGTGAGTGAAAGGGCTGGCGTTCATGTACATATGTAATGGAGACATTTGCATTTTCACCCCTAGAATTTAGGAGGATGTTCCTAGTCTGTCTGTTTAGTATTCATGTAGATTATTTTCAGAAGCAGGTTTGGCTTCTATGATAAGAGTGAGCACTTTGACTTATGCATAAGTTAGAAATAATTGTTAATTTTACAACTTAATATATATTTCATGATGAAACTTCTTATCCCAAACATTCATAGACAGGTAGAAACCGATTTTTTGTTTATTTGTAACTAGTCATGTACATGAGGCCCAACTAATATATACAGAATTTTCATAGTTTATGTTTAAGAGATTTGTAGAGATTGATGCTGTTCTGTGTATTTTGGGGAAAGGAAGCTAGGTTTTACTTTGGAACTTCATGGAACTTCATCATTGATTGTTGGTGTAATGCAGTCTTTTACCACTAACAGAGTATTATTCTTGTAGTGAGAATAATAATTTATGTATTTGGCATAATAAATGCCTGAAAGATATTTTATTTTGTGAATCTATTTTTTTTTTCTGACTCTAATGGGGATATTGTAAATCATGCATTTGTAGTAATGTCATTCTTTAAAAAGAAGCAATATATGTAATAATCTGAAACAATTTAGGCATCTGTAAATTCTGTTGTAGGTACCATAAACTTTGTTAGTCTTCTAATCAACAGATTATTTTGTGAATGTATTTATACATTGTTAAATTTTTAAAGATGTTTAATTGAATAAGTATCTTTTGAGGGATAGCTCTGAAGGTGCATAACTTTATATTTGTATAAAACTCTACTGTTTACAAACCACTTTGACATGTGTAATCTCATTTAATCCTCACGGCAATGTGCGGTAACTATAGATGATGAAACTGAACTTCAGGTTATTGAGTGACTTATTGGAGGGAACAGATTACAGGAAGACTGATCAGCTATACTTTGGTTTTTAGAAGAAATATTGTCTTTAAATGTCTTTTCTTTCTTTAGGGATCATTAACTTATTAAGTGCTTGGTTGCCATTTAACTTAATACCCATCCGGTGAAGAAAGTTGATCCAGCATAAATACGTATTTTTATTTTATCTGAAAGCTCTAACCTAAATCTTTAGAGACAAGAGTCTAACAGAGGACACACTGGTGGTGTTCTTGACGTAACTATTCTGTTACTTAAACCTGCAATCGTAAGCCAAGTATGCATTGAATTTTGCATGTGCCAGAATTGAAATATGCACGTGCCACAATCTACCACTTTCTCCCCAATATCCATTTTCCTTATTACCAGTTTCTTATTTACTAGTTGGGACGTAGCAACAAAGACAACTTTTTCGAGATTTTCTTGCATCCTGATTCTGGCCAATGGATGCACCTCCAGGAATTTTTCTTAAAAGGGAGGGCCATCCCAATCCTGTCCCTTTTACTTCCCTGCTCGCTGAAATGTAAACGTAATACTTGGAACTTGAGCAGTCATGTTGGACTCTGGAGTGGGAGTCTTGTTTTGTGAAAACACTTCAGAAATGTAGAAATCATCTGAGTTCTCTCTAGTGGAGATATCTGAATTTTTCAAGTGAGGGAGATACTTTTGTTTATCACTATGGTATATTTTTAGCATCTCATAATTGTTTGCATTATTTGAAATGGAATAATTCAGTAAATATAGATTTCCCTTTTCTCTGTGATAATAACTTACTATTATTGATGCTAATGAGTCTAGTTATTCTAAATCTTGTTGCTGCATAAAAATTTACCCCAAAACTTAGAAGTGTAAAACAAGTCATTTTATTGTACTTACACATGCTAGGGGGCAGGAATTTAGATGGAACCCAGTGCAGATGGCTTTTCTCTGCTACACGTTTTTGGAGCTCAGCTGAGAAGATCTTATAGGCCAGACTTCATAATCTAGCTGGGGGCAGGAAACATGGGGTGAGGGGAGGGGTGTCTTCAGCCCTGGCTTTGAGGTTGTTGTTGGCTCAGTGGGGACCTCACTAGGCAGTTGTTGGAATACCTACCTTTGGGGCCTCTGTGTAGTCTTTGTTGTTTTTTTTTTTCCCCCTTGTTCTTTGTTATTTATTTAAAAATATTTTTTTACATCATTGTTCATTTTTAAACAGTATTTGCTTCCCCCTACCCCCTTAGGTGTAGTCCCCATAGAGTTTCCTCCACCAGTGCACCCGTGCACCATCACCTCAGTCCCCTGTGCTCCTCCCTCCCTCCCTCTGACCCCTCTCCCTCCTCCTCCCCTGCAGGATGTCTCTGATTTATAATTGTCTGGTTTTGCTTTGTTGTGTTTTGTACTGTTATTATTTTTTTACACTGACATCTTATTTGGTTCCCCTGTATTCCTGCTATAAGTGAAACCATCGATAATTTTCTTTTTCCTTCTGACTTATTTCATTGTGCATAATTCCTTCTAGCTCCATCCACATTTCTCTGTGTACTCTTTGTATAGGCTCATTTGGGCTTCTTCACAGCCTGGCCCCTGGGGTCTGAGAGTGAGCTTCCCTGAAGAGTAAAGTAAGTCCATGCCATTGTTATGACTACTTGGAATTCACTCAACATCACTTCTGTCATAGTCTGTTGGCTGAAGCAGTTATCAAGCTCTCCCCAAATTCAAGAGGATGGTATCTCCATCCCATTTAGTGAGAGGATTATTAAGATTATATTGTGGAAAGAGAATATGGAATGGGAGAAACTGTTGCAATCATCTTTGGAATATAAAATCTTTTGTACTTTAATAATTTCATCAAGGCTGAACACTTAACTTGGAAGAGAATGAGGATCCTAAGTGTTCCCTGGGTCAGCCTTGAATACAGGTGAATTGGCTGAATAATACAATGAAAATGAAAGCAATTTTATATTCTTTTTTAAAAAATATTTATTTATGCATACAAGAACTGGGGCACAGGCCAGAGATGTGGAGGGTGAGAGAATTCACCAGAGACAGTGGGGAACAGAACAGGCAGAGCGACTGAAATACACTTCTGAGGTGAGCAGTGAGGAGACAGGAGAGGTCTGCTGCGCCATGTGGGTAGCTCCCTGGCCAGGGATGGAACTTGTGCTGCAGAGGCTGTGGATAGCTTCATAGGTTGCGTCTTAACCCCTTGCGCCACCAGGGAGGCCCAGCAGTTTTATATTCTAAAGCTCCCAGAGTACCTGTTCTGTGACCCACACTTCTGTGAGTGTGTAGAGGTGATGACATATTAATTCCACCATAGTGTAGTATAGTGCCAGCAAGGCACACAGCAGATTCCCTGTTGATTCAGGCAGACGGGTAAAGGAGGAATCCTGGAGGCCTCAGTGGCTTTTTCAGGCTTTTAATGATCTTTTTTCACTATTTGTAGTGAAGGAACCAGGTACAGGGCAGACAGGGCTTCCCGGTCCCCAGCAAATATTTACTCTTTCTGGTCTCTCTGGCATTCTCATGTGGTCTCTCCTCTGGTCTCTACTGCACTCTTGGTCCTCTGCCAAGGTCCTCTGCCGTGTAGTCCTATGTGACGCCGCCCTTATATACTTGGTCTCTTGGCTCCGGTGTGCCACTTACGCATGCCCACACCACACTGCAGGTGCCATCAGGCCTGCGTGTAAACCCACAGGTGTGGATCATTGATTCTAATGGCGGGAGGGTGGGTGGGGGGGTGGGTAAACCTGATAACTTCTATTTACCCTACATAGGTACTATGACCCTTTTAAATTTGTATGTCTTTAGAGCTATCAAAGTTCTTTTAGTATATTATTTTATTCTTTCTATGACCTTTAGAGAGAGGAAAGATTCATGTTTACAGATGCATGAGATGAGTAAAATAACTTACTGAGGTTTTCACAGAGTAATGTTATCAGATATTTATTTTACATTTCCTTGCTTCCTTAATTAGTGGAAACCATGTGATTATTTATGGCAAATGAAACATGAATGAAAGTGCCTAATGTCATTTCTGAATGAAGAGGTGAAACTGATGTGAGATTCTCTTCATTTTTCTCCTTCTGTGTCATCCAGTGTTGTCCAAAATTGTGGTGCCTCAGCCAGCCTGGGTCCGTCAGTGACTTGTAGAGTCGAATCCTCTTACCTATTTCTGTTGAAATGACTCTGTGAGAAATAAGCTTTTCTCTGTGTTAAGTTACTTGATTTCCTGATTAATTTGTTCCCACAACTTAATAGGCTATTCTGATGAATGTAATTGCAGAACTGATGAGTAATACTCTGAAAATTTTAAAGGTCCAGTAATTTTTTTACTGTTCCATGCTATTTATTTTTGCATGGAAAGAAATTGGATTTGCCAGTTTGATAGGACCAGACAGGTGATGTTAGCCAGGAGAAAATGGTCAATTGGGAGAGTCCTTTCTACATGCAGAGAGAGAGGAAAGACCATTAATAGCCTCATGTTTACAGATGTAAACACAGAAATATGGTTCCTGTGTTGCTAGGTTTCTCAGGTTTTATTTTTTCAAGAGAAATGGAAAATCTGGATGTTAATGTGAAATCTGATATTTTAATACTTGTGAATTTAATTTAAAAGGCAAAAAGAAAACACATGCCTAACTCAGTGTTTGCAGGTCAAGTTCAGCTGTGGTGACTTTTGCCGTAGTATGATGCTCAATCTGCAGATGAGGCAGTTCTGGTTTTTCAAGACTGCTCATCTGTGTCTCTGCAGGTGTCTCTCCTTTTTTTTCCTTTCCCCAGTAAACTTGCTGTGTGCTGATGAATGGGAAAAAAATAAAAAGAAACTGCAGATGAATGGAACTCTTCTTCTGAATCCTGTGTCAAAAGTTAGCATCTATAATAAAGCAGAACTGCTCCAGTGGAAATAGGATTAGAAGATCTAGAATCACCCACTCACTTTCAGGAAAGAATGCTGACTTCCTTTTTCAAAAATTGTGCTTAAAACAAATTAGAAACAATAGAATTAGCAGCTGGTAATTGCATATTGTTCATTTATAACTTACTTTCTATTTAAAGCACATTTTAAAAATGTTTTTCAGGTAGTTGTTGAACCCGGACAATGCTGTAGGTCAGTCTTTGTAAACATGCTTCTAAGATGTTGTTTCTGGGCACACCCAGTTCCTCTTTTTGCATGTTACTTGTACATCATCCACTAGATGGCAACATATCAACATAACATGCAAATGAAACACAGCGGCAGCTTATTTACTTGTTTCAATGAAAAATGATGGTATTTTGGAATTAGCTTGCAAGGACTGAATTAGGACTAAACCCATGTCGTCTGTTGTGTAATTAATTCAAATAAGTGCTGATGAATGAATAAATGCTCAATGAATACATAGAGTAATATATATTCAGACATTGGGATGGGTTCTGCAGACACAAAAAGATGAAGAAACTATATGATGTGATATGTGTCTGCCTTTCTTATATCACCAAACACTCCCATTGAACAAATGAGAACACTCATTTGTTACAGAGTGTAGTGCAAGTAGGCAAGCAGGGTGGGTATGGGGCGGGGGGTGGGGGTGGGGGTCAGGCAGTAGGGGGTGTGCTGGGAGGCAGGCAAGCCACTGAGATTCCCAGCCCTCTAACAATCTGTCTCCTTTCTCTCTGGCATTCTCTCATGGTCTTGCCTCTTCTGTAGCCACTGTCCTCTTGTAGCCAGCTGTCTTCTGTCTCTGAGTAGCCCTGCCTCTAGGCTCAGGTGTGCACATTTACGTATCCCCACAGCCATACCCTGGGTATCCACAATCAGGCACGCATGCTCCACGTCCACACTCCCAAGCAGCTTCTGTGTTAACACGATCAAGGGTGCAGATGATAGCCACAGAAAAGCCTGACCAATCCATTTACCCTACAGAGGGTCAGTGACTTTCCCAATGTTAGAAGCAGAGAGAGATAGAGCCAGGACTTATCAGTGGTGGGGGAAGATGATGAGCTTTAATCTAAGATAGGCTGGATTTGAAGCCAATGCTCACGTCCGAGTACCAGAATGCAGTAGAAACCTGGAGTTCTACCTTAGGGTTGGCCAAAGGCCTGAAATTAAAGAAGCAGCCCTTCAGAGCAGATTTGAAGCTGTGCCAGAATATGGGTAGCCTATGGAAAAATGTGTCAAAGAACAAGCAGCTGTAGTATAATTACCAAGGCACAAGCTGATACAGCAGACAAACCTGGCTTGAAATCCTGGCTTCATACATGCTAGTTCTGTATTGATGAGCAAGATATTTAACCTCTTTGACCCTTTGCAACAAACCTATGAGGGAGATACTACCTCCATCTTATGGATGAGGAAACTGAGGCTTAGAGATTACAGGAATTGACCCAAGGTCATGATAAATCTAGTACACAGTGTGTTCAATATTCAAATATGGAGAGACTGACTTAGGCTTACACTGTTTATGATGCTTCCTCAATCCTTGCATTTAGGACATGGTCTGAACATTCCTTGTGTATGTGTGAGTCTCCTCGTATCAGTTAAAATTTTCCAAAGAAAAAGAACCAGTAGGAGGGCCTCCCCTGGTGGTGCAGCGGTTGAGCGCTGGGCTGTGAGGCTGCCCATAGCCTCTGCAGCGCCTGTTAGTTCCCTGGTGGCCGGTGAGGGTCCCACAAAAAAAAAAAAAAAAAGAAAAAGAACCAGTAGGAGATTATCAGTCTATTTGTCCTATCAAATTGTCTGCCTGTCTATCCATCCATCATCTATCTGTTGGATATATTCCTTGGTATACATCTCTTTATATATGTATATGTGTATCAACACACAAACAAGTTCAAGTTCAAAATCTGTAGGGCAAGCTGGCAGGCTGGAACTCTCAGGAGCTGCTATCTTGAGACCAAGACATCAAGTTTCCCCATCAAGACCAAGACATCAAGTAAACACTCAGTTTACTCTTAAGGCCTTTATTTATTTATTTATTTTTAATTTTTAAAAAAGATTTATTTATACAAGAACTGGGGCACAGGCCAGATGTGCGGGAGGGCGAGAGGATTCACTAGAGGCAGAGCGGGGAGCAGAACAGGCAGACTTACTGAAATACACTGCTGAGGGGAGCAGCGTGCGCGACAGGAGAGGTCTGCTGTGCCATGTGGGACCCTTGCCAGCTGGCCGTGATCGAACCTGTGCTGCAGAGGCTGTGGACAGCTTCACAGTGCAGCACTCAACAGCCTGCGCCACCAGGGGAGGCCCTACTCTTAAGGCCTTTAAACAAATTAGAAATACCTTCAAAGCAACATTGAGGTTAGCATTTGATTAAATAACTGGGTACCAGAGCCTAGGTGAGCTGACACATGAAACTAACCATCACACTCCACTGTCGTTTGTGGACTCCACGACATCTGGGAGTCTATCTTTCTTGTTTATCTTTCTATTTCTAGTGCATCGCCCCGTGCTGGGCACACCTGAGTGTGCCCCCCGCTTCTGTGGCCTAGGTGGAAGTGAACATGTATATTCTGTTTTCAGCTATAGTCCTGGGCTTGACTTAGACTTTCGCTGCTCTGAATCGCACATTACTTTCTTTGGGTCCCCCTGGGTGGAGAAGCAGGAGGACTGATAACAAAGCAGAAGGCAGATAAACCTACTTGGAGATCCAGCCTGGTCAACCCAGGTGGTTTTCCTTTTCAAAGATGAAGCACTGATGGTCACTAAGAGTTGAGTGGGGGTCCTTATAGGACACTGGG
This sequence comes from Talpa occidentalis, assembly GCF_014898055.3. Taxonomy (NCBI): domain Eukaryota; kingdom Metazoa; phylum Chordata; class Mammalia; order Eulipotyphla; family Talpidae; genus Talpa; species Talpa occidentalis. The sequence continues at coordinate 97,902,004 of NW_023605083.1, read as the reverse complement.
CCTTTGCTGTACCTGCTTTTAGGTTTTTGCTGGCCTCTCTTTCTGCTCTTGACGCTCTTTACAACTTTGTCTCTTGGCATGAAGGCACAAAGATTTTCAAGCAGTAAAACACACGGTGGTAAGAGTGAATAACGGTGGATCTGTGAGCCACTGAAGACCACCTGCCAGCCTTTGCAGAGGTTGGCAGCTCCTTCTGAGAAAATATGCTGAGGTGGGATACTAGACACTGCCCAGGAGGGAGGATCTACCTCGAAATTAGGCTAAAAATGTACTCCCTTGGGGAACCATTTTGGGTATCTGATTTCATACCTTCTACAACATCAAACGGTGTCACCTCTTCCATGAGAATTTAAATACATCGTGGAAAACTGGCTTATCTTTTCCTCTGTCCTTCACATCATTTTGCCTTCAAGGAGCCTGTCTTTCACCCCCATCCTTTGATTTATTTACAGAAATAGTTTGGCAACAACCAAACATTCATTTTGACCTACAACAGTGGTGGACTTGTGGCAGGTGCTCAAAGACTTGTGCAAACTTCAAAGGCCTGTTCAATAAAACAGGGGAGAATATTTACTGTGGACTGAATTGTGTTTCCCAAAATTCATATATTGAAGCTTTAACCCCCAATATGACTGACTATACTTGGAGGCAGTGCTTTTAGTAGGAATAAAGGTTAAGTGCAGTCACAAGGGTGGGGTCCTTATCTGATAGGATTGGAAGAGGCAGAGACATCTCTATGTGCTTGCCAAGGCGAGGCCATGTGAGGACACCGAGAAGGCGGCAGCACTCAAGCCAAGAAGAAAGCTCTTAGCAGACACAGAGTTGGCCGGCACAGTGATCTTGGACTTCCCAACCTCCAGAACTGTGATAAATACCACCCAGTCTGTGGTATTTAGTTGTGACAGCCCACACAGATGAATACAACACTGATCATAATAAATTGTAATATTTTAAAGCTTGTCTAATGGAGGTTGTAAATGAGCCAGAAAAGCACAAAGGAAGGAAATACTAATTTTCATGAAGTCTTTTCCAACTCTAGGAGTAAAACAGGAAAAGGACACTCTAATTCAAAGGGACTACTTGTGCAAATGTGTGGACAGTAGGCTGCAGATAGGTGTGTGCCTGAGACACACACACACGCACACACACTGTTTTGTGCTACAGACACATCTGTTTGCTCTCCAAATGTGCTAGAGTTTTTTTTTTTTTTTTTTTTACAGTGTTGTGTGGTCTGTATAGGACATCTTTTATTTATTTATTTCTTTTTCTTTTTTTTTTTTTTTGGTGGTTGGTAACAACTAGAATTTATTTTTTAAATTTATTATTTTTAAAATTTTATATATTTTTTACATCATTTTTCATTTTTTGCTCAATGTATGCATTTTCATCTTGGTTATATTCCCCATACAGTTCCCACCCCCCTTATTTTAACACTATTCCCTCTTCTCCTCCCTTACCCCCATACTTGTCTCTGGTTTATAGTTGCTTGTTGATTTCGATTTTTACTTTATTATAATTAGTCTTTTTCCTGGTCTCTTATTTAGGTTTTCTAAATTACTACTATGAGTGAGACCATCCAGTATTTTTCTTTTTCTTTCTGGCTTATTTTGCTGAGCATGATCTCTTTCAGCTCCATCCATGTTGCTGCAAATTGCATGAGTGTATCTTTTTTGATTGCTGAGTAATATTCCATCGTGGATATGTACAACATCTTCTTGATCCAGCGTATAGGACATCTCTTAAATATTCTGTATATTTTTCCTTTTTTCTGTGATATGCTGAGAAAATCTTCTTCACTTTTAACTTTCCTTAGGGAGTTTTTTAATTTATACAAGTCTTTTAAATGTTGTCAAATTTACCAACATTTCCTTTTATGACTGGCTTTTTACTGTTCATTTAAAACACTCTTTCCTTAAGCAGTGCAAAAATGATACTTTTTATTTTCTTTTATTATAAAGTGTTGTTTTTCATATTTAGTTTTTTAAGTAATCTAGAATTTATTTTGGTGTACAGTGTGAGATAGGCATCTCATTTTATCTTGCTCTGCTTAGACAGCCAATTGATATATCCATCATTTTCACATTGATTTCTAATATCAACTGTCATAAATTAAGCTCCTGTATATAAGGGGGTCTGTTTTTTGGCTCTCTTTTCGAGTCCATTTCTGTATTTGAACATCCCTGTACTTATAAAACACTAAGTCAATTAATACAGACTTAAATCTAATAGTTATTGATCTTGTAAGGAAGAGTTCCCCAGTCTATTTTTTTCCTTCAGCAATATTATGATTTTTTTTTTGCCTTCCTTTATACAAATTTTAGTATCAATACCAAGTATGAAAAACCCTACTGAGATTTTTATTAGAACCTCATTGAAACTACCTATCAGGGCAGGGGAGTGGATGGGAGATCCCACTTTTGTAATATTGTGTCTGATTCATGAACTTTGTGTGTCCCTTTATTTCTTTCAATAACATTTTTGTACTTTCACCCTAAAAATCCTGTAATGCCAGCAAGGCATGGAACAGGTTTTCTATGATCCAGGTAGATGGGTAAAGGAGTCCTGGAGCTCTTAGTGGCCTTTTTGGGCTTTTAATGATCTTTCTACACCATTTGTAGTGAGGCAACCAGGTATAGGGCAGGCAGGGGAGCCTGGGGGCCAGGGGGCTGGCAGGCCCCCTAGTCCCTTCGAATCTTTACTCTTCCTGAGCCTCTGCGTCTCTCCCCTCACCACCCCCTCCTCTGTGGCGCCGTCCTTATATGCTCAGTCTCTCAGCTCAGGTGCGTCCACTTACTCATGCCCACACCATACTCCAGAGGCCACCATCAGGCACATATGTAAAGACCACAGGTACGACAGAAAAACTGGTAACTTCCATTTACCCTACAGATCTTTTATGTGTTTATGAGCTTTATTGTTCTGTACTTTAAATTTTTTGTTTCTGTTATAAATGGCATCTTGTATGTCTCATTTTCTAGACGTTTACTGTAAATGTGTATATTTTAGGATTTTTGTGCAGGTACTTGGGATTTTGATGTGGATGATCATGCAAACTACAAAGAAAGCTAAATTTGTTTCTAGAATTGTTTCTAATTTTTATTTTATTTATGTTTCTCTTATTGTACTGCCTAGCGCTCCAGTAGAATGTTGTAAAGACATGGTGATAGCAAGCACACATGCTTGTTCCCAATATTAAAGGAAATGCTTTCAACATTTATCATTAAATATGAGATCTGCTGTAGGATTTTCGTAGATGCCATTTATCAAGAAAAGGAAGTTCCTGCCTATTCTTGACTTGCTGAGAGATTTTGTCATGAGTGGGTGATAAATGTTATCAAACTTTTTTCCTGCATTCACTGTAAAGGTCATTTTGTTTTTCTGTTTCAGTGAAAAATTCAATACTTTTCTAATATCAAAGTAAACTTATATTCGTGGGCTAAATCCAATGTGTTGATGATACTATCATTTTTTAGTTATTGCTGGTTTGGGTTTACTCCAATATTTCAAAGGAATTTTTTCATCTATATTGCTGAATGTGATTGATCTGAAATTTTTTTTTTCAAGTGGTTCTGTTGAGTTTTGATGTCCAGGGTATAATTGCCTTGTAAAGTGAGCTGGCAGTCATTCCATCTTTTGCTATATCTTAGGCATCTCCATATAACATTGAAAACATTATTTCTTTAGGAATTTGGTGGCATTTGCTGGAATGACTGAGCCTGGTGTTTTCCTTGTGGGACTAGATCAAGGTTGTGATAGCCTCATAATAAGAGTCTGGGAATATTTCTTATTTTTCTTTCCTCCTGAATAATTTGTATAAAGTGTGGATTATGTTCCTTGAATGCTTGGTAGATCCTGTTCGTAAACTGTAGGTCCAGTGAGTGAGTGTGTGTGTGTGTGTGTGTGTGTGTGTGTGTGTTTTACATTCTTGGTTCAATTACTTTAACTCTTATTAGTGTGTAGGCTTTCTGTTTTTCATGATTCTGTTTTGATTCTTTGTATATTTTTAGGAGAGTCATCCCAGTTTACTCAGTTTTGAAATATGGTCAATTTTGAAAAATGATCAGGCTGGAGCTTTATTCTTTTTTTTTTTTTTAAAGCTTTTTTTTTTGTATTTATTTTTATTTATTTATACAAGCACTGGGTATAGTCAGAAGCGCGGGAGGGTGAGAGAATTCACCAGAGCCAGAGCGGGGAGCAGAGCTGGCAGAAGGACCGAACTACATTGCTGAGGGGAGCAGCGGGCTGCAGGAGAGGTCTGCGCGCCATGTGGGAGCAGCCGGGGATCGAACTGGCACTGCAGAGGCTGCCAGCAGCTTCGCAACCCAGCGCTCAACCACTGTGCCACCGGGGAGGCCCCTAGGAAGTTCTTTTGGTCAGGTAAGGTCACAGTCACAGGAAGCACACATTTTCCCACTTAAACTTTAATATTCTTCTAGGTGTTTAGAAATTTGGAAGTTGGAAGAGATCTGCATCTTACTTTTCAGGCCTTATCACTGTTGGATGTGAGGCCTTATCACTTTTATTGTTGCTAATCTCTTTGAGCCTGAAAAGTGGGGATAATAACACCTACCCCATAGAATTGTGAGGATAAAATATAAACATGTGCAAGTGTCTGTTAATTTATGGATGTTGATACAGAACTAAAAGAACCCTAAAAGAACTCCCAGACCGAGCATTCTTACCCATCATTGGTGGGACCATAAATTAGACAGTTCCCTAAAAAGACTCAATAATAACAAAACATAAAAGTGTATGGAAAAAGTTATGTTGTGGGGATTTCTACTTCCACCTACATGTAGAGAAGGACTGGATTTAATATTCCCCAGGAAGCAACTAGAAAGCTGGACAAAATTTCAGGCATTGGACCATAGTGATACTGAGATATGGTGCCTGAGAAAAGGGAAATCCATGGAGTGAGTCATATACTTGCCTTGGCTTTCTGCATGGAAGAAATTTCTGATTAATTAGAATTAGTACTAATAGTGTTTGACCGTTTGCCCTCCTGGGTGGAAGGGGTGCTTAGGATTCTCTAAGGCACAGTAACAACCTGGCTTGTCTTGAATGGACATAGTATGGACTGAATTGCATCCCCTTGCTCCCAAATTCACATATTTAAGTCCTAATCCTCAATGTGATAATATTTGGAGACAGGGTCTTTGGAAGACAGGTAAGTGAAGTTGTGAGGTTGGGGCACTTATGAATGGGATTAGTGCCCTCATAAACAAGAGACACCAGAGCCCTACCTGCCTTCCTCCCATATGAGGGCACAGCAGCCAGGAAGAGAGGCTCCCCAGAAACTGACCATACTGACACCTTGATCTTGGATTTTGTTTCCAGAACTGTGAGAATATTAATTTCTGTTGGTTAAGTGCCCCAGTTTCTAGTATTTTGTCATGGCAGCCTGAGCTGAGATGGATGAAAAGCATGTTCCAATTTGAGAGAAGCTTGCTTTAGTTTTCAAGGGTGTGCTTACTGCCTGGCCGATGGGCCATGTTCAGCTGCAGAGTGCAACATCTGCTCCGAGACGGTGAGCCTAGGGCAGGCAACGCTGCCAGCGAAAGGTAGAGCCCATGTTCCTCTGGCGGGGACAGAGGCTGCTCCTCCACTCTGGCCAGTGAGATGGGCTCTGCACCTCCTCACTGTCTGGCCCTGGATTCAGAGCTCAGTTGAAAAAACCATGGAAGCCACTTTCTCTGTTCCACTCCTGTGTTGTGCTGAGATTTAGGCAGAGGTTTTGGTTTTTGGTTTTGGTTTTCAGTATCATGAATTTTGCCTTTCTTATGTCTCCAGATGTATTTTATTATTTCAAAAATTTTTAGTGACGTGACACTGGTTTATAACATTGGTTTCAGGTGTGTATCATTATAAATAAGCATCTGTATATACATTATGTTCACCACTGAAAGTCTAATTCCATTGTTCGCCATAAATTTGACCCTTTTTACCTGACTTACCCACGCCCTGACCCCATATCCTCCTGGCAATCACTAATTTGATCTTACAGTCTAAAGTTTGTTTTTGTTTTATTCAGTTCATTCATTTGTTTTGCTTCTTTATGCACCACATATGAGTGAAATTATGCAGTGTTTGTATTTCTCTGCTTATTTCATTAAACACAATACCCTCTAGGCCCATCCATGTGTTGCATTTCATCTTTTTTTTTTTTTAAATAACTGAGTAGTATTTGTGTGTGTGTGTGTATACACATCACAACTTCGTCTGATCAGTTATCAACTGGCACTTAGGTTGTTTTCAACTCTTCTTCCGCTATTGTGAATAATATGACAGTAAACATGGGGGTGGAGACATCTTTTTGAATTAGTGTTTTGTTAAGGTGTGCTTTCATGAGAGTTGGAGAAAGGTTGCTTGCAGCCTGGTGGTGTTACTCAGGTAAAGAGTTTACCTTCTTCAGAACATTTACCAGTTTGCTGCTCCTGTCCTGCTGGGGGAAGGCAGGCAATACCAAGAAGGAAGCAATTGGCAGACGCTAACCTTCTGGCTGAATAGAACTTTTTGTTTTGCTAGTTGATGCTGTGAAAGAGAATCCTCAAAATATCCCTTAGAAGGAAAAGAGAAAGCATTTACCTCTTGCTTTGAAAATACAAATTGAGAGATTTAAAGTTATAAATCTTGGTCCTTTGCATTGAATCTTAGGATCAGACCTCGATTTGGTCCATGATGTTTAACCCACCCTTTGAGGCTTAAGCCTCCTCTGGATTTACTTCCGCAGTGAAAATTTAAATAAAGAAAACGCATAATTTTTTAAAGAAGAAATGCCCAATTGTTTTCACATAGAAAGTTTTTTAAAGCATAGTTTAAAATTCAGTCTTCTCTCAGGATATTTTTAGTCTCTTGAGAATGTTCCAGATCGCTGACTCAGTAAGTCCAAATTCTTAAAAAATGTGTGTTTTCAAACTCCACAATGTAACATTGTCTAAACCCCTTGCCATTTGAGTCTGCCTGTATAGTCTGAAGTCTGCGTGGTTTCCTAGGGGCTGTTCTCAGACTTTCTGAGCATCCAAATTCCCCCCCCCACCGCCACCCCCCTCCCCAACTCAAACTGATGATAGGGCAAGTTCCTAGCATAGCAGAGAAAAGGGGACCAATAGTGCATGGAAAGAACAGAACTAAAGAACTAAAGAACTAAAGAACAGAACTAAAGAAAGTTACTGTGTTTATGGCAGTTAAAGCCAAATAGGGTGCCTGAGCGGATGAAATTTAGGATTCTTGATTTGCAGAAGAAGAAATGAAAGCCCAGGGAGGAGAGGTGGGCATGGGGAGTCAGCAGCTGTCTCCTCACCTGGCATCTTCTTTGTCCCAACTGAGTTTGGTCATCACATAGGATTTGTTGGATTGAAGTGCAATGGCTGTTTTAGGAGTTAAGTGAGCAGGGAGTGTCACCTGGTATTTCCAAATTAGAACCAGATTGCACTAATAAAAATATCTCCATGATCTATGGGATATTTGATATTCATGTAGAATAATATAGAAACGTTTATCTAATAATCAATATGCACAGCAGAAAGAACCCTCTCAGTAGTTTTGTATTGAGATCATTCCCTGCTCAGGAGCTGGAAAGCCTCAGATGGGACAACACAATGTCCTTTCTTCTGATCCCCTAAGCATGGTTATAGTTACTGGCACTGGGGAATCCCCCTGGAGACTTGGATCCTTTGCCTTTTATTGGGGACAGTTCCTTTGGAACTCCAGGGAGAAAGACGGGGCTGATCTTACTGGAAGGACTGTAGATGTTAGGACTTCTTGTGCTCTGAGGGAGAATGCCAGAGCAAGTATACAGCCTGACTTAAAGAGAACTATGGCAAATATTTTACAAATGAAACCTCTCATTGGAAACTAATATGTCTCCAATCTCTTCCTAACCCAATGCCTTCACCATCACAGTCACCTACCTCAGTGGTTTGTCTTTTCTTGGCTCTTCCAATAGCCGGTATTAAAGGAAGCGATTCTTAAAGTTGGGGCCTGGAATCAGCATACCCTGGGAAGTTACTAGAATGAAGACTCTGGCCCACTCAGATGTTGTGAATCATAGCCTGTGGATGCAAGTTTGTGGTCTGTGTTTTAACAAGAAGTCCAGTGGCCCTGATGGTTGCTAATATTTGAGAACCACTGCTCTACATAACCACCAATGGGCATCCCTGGTGGCCTAAGTCTCAGTGCTACCACCACAAAAGATCGCCTGTGGCAAAGCAGCTGAGTTTGATCCTGGCCAGGGAGCTAACCCATACATGGCTCAGCAGACTCTTTTGTCTTTCCTGCTGCTCCTCTCAGCAGTGTATTTCAGTGGATCTGCTGTTCTGCTCCCTACTCTATCTCTGGTGAATCCTCTCACCCCTCGTATCTCTGGCCTACACCCCAGTTCTTCTATGCAAAAATAAAATAAAAATAAAGTTCTTACAATAAAGGAATAATTCTTAAAAAAAAAAAAAAACCACCCACCAATAAACCCATAATCTCCAACTCATTGGGTCTTCCTTGTGCTTCTATAATTTGTTTGATATTAAGCTTCAAAGATATCAGATTGCCTAATTTTTACATATTAGGTATTGAAGAAAGTAAGATATTTATATAGAAGATATTAAAAGTAAGTCATAAATAGGATCCTTGTTGAAAGTAAGATCACTGAAAGTCATTGTTTCAGAGTCATTAATACTAATGAAAGAGGAAATGAGAAGTGTAACAGTTGTATCCTCAAGTCCTTAAGTGGGGACATTGTGGAAATTCAGGGATATTCTGATTTGAAGAAAGTTAGGCACTGGAACCATTTTCTGATTAGAATATAGAGAAATGGGGAAATGGAGCCGAGCAAAAAACCTTTTATCCTCCATTTTATTAAATGTGTCAAGGTCTAAAATTGTAGAACTACCAGAAACGCTATTGGAACTCTATAATATTTCTTAATGATTCAAATTCTTCAAGACCTAAAACCCATTCTGCTGGGTTTCTGGAAACTCTAGAAACTTTTCAGATGTTTTTCTGCTGATGAGTTATGACTTCATCATGTTCTGAAGGCTTCCAGTGGGCCAATTCACGCCTTGAGATCAGGTACTTTGTCTCTATCATGGTGACACTTTGGAACGAAATAGGATTCTTGATTTGGATGGCACTTTCAATCTGTGATGTCATTGTTTGCCGTAACAACCTCTTCCATTTGTCTGGCTCTGTGGTTTTCAAAGCCAATTGACATCTGATCTGGTGTTTTGTCTTTATCAGACACCTCTAATGTAGACCAGGTAATCATGATTCACCTTTGTGGTCCTGTTTCCTTTGCTATGGAAATCCACGAAGTGACTTGTCTAAGGCCACATGACCCGTGGGTGGTCTTCTCCCCCATTATCCATTTTGAGGTAACAAGGCCAGTGACACTGGTTATCCTTTTTTTTTTTTTTTTTAAAGATTTATTTATTTATTTATACAAGCACTTGGTACAGTCAGAAGCGCAGGAGGGTGAGAAAATTCACCAGAACCAGAGGGGAGAGCAGACCTGGCAGACTGACAAAGTACACTACTGAGGGGAGCAGTGGGCAGCAGGAGAGGTCTGCGCCATGTGGGACCCCCGCCCGGTGGCCGGGGATTGAACTGGCACTGCAGAGGCTACAGGCAGCTTCGTAACCCAGCGCTCAACCGCTGTGCCACCGGGGAGGCCCCTTTCCATTTTTTTGTTAATTTTTTTAAGATTTATTTTTATTTATTTATGCATACAAGAATTGGGGTGTAGGCCAGAGGTGCAGGGGGTGTGAGGATTCACCAGAGACAGAGTGGGGAGCAGAACAGGCAGACTGACTGAAATACACCGCTGAGGGGAGCAGCAGGTGAGGTAGGAGAGGTCTGCTGCGCCATGTGGGTTGCTCCCTGGCTGGGGATCGAACCCATGTTGCAGTGGCTGGTGATAGCTTGATAGTGCTGAGACTGACCCCTGTGTCACCAGGGAGGCTCTGATTTTCCATTTTTGAGAAATATGTCAATTACTGTAGAAACACTGGCATATGGTCAGCAAGTGGTAAATGTTAGTTGTGGCTATTGTCTTTGTTGTCATCACTCAGAAGGGAATCTCAGAGGAATTTAGTGGCTATTTGGTGACTTCCAGACCATCACAGAGCTGGAATTCTGCCCCAGACTCCTTCCCTGAAGCCCAGGGAGCAGATCCATTTGATGCTCAAATCTTTGCGTCCTCTACTCCCACTATTATCTTCCTCCAGCCCTCAACATCACCCCCCTTCCCACTCTCTCCCCTGTAGTTCTATGTGAAAACCTCCAACAAGGCATGTTTACTGAACATGCAGTGCATGCATAGCATTATTCCAGGTACAGTGTAATGCAGACACAAATTAGACACCACATTTCATGAATTCTAAGTAGTATTTTTTGTTGTTAAATTTTACCATCTCTGAAATCAGGACATGTCTTAAAATCTCTAGGCTATTGACAATCCTTTTCTTTCATAGCAGGTCATAAGACAACAATGCTTTTTTTTTTTTAATCCGTGGCATTGGTTTACATTTAGTTTTATGGAAACAGCAGTTTCTCCTCTCAAGATGCTTACAGTGTTTCTTCAGGGTAACTGTTGATGAGAGGAGAGGGGGAGAGAGAGAGAGAGAGAGAGAGAGAGAGAGAGAGAGAGGTGCGAACTACCACACCAGAACACAGTTAGTGCTAAATGAGAGAGGGCCATGGGCAAGGAATGAGAATACTTAGCTCTGCTGAGGCCATCAGAGGGTTTTCCCTGAAGAGAGGGACTCTGAACTAGAGCTTCAGGGATGCGTGGAATTTTAACAGGCAGAAAAAGGCAGGAAGGGGACTTCACCTTCAGGGAACAATCTATACAAAGGCCCAGAGACTAGCAAAAGTACAGCCAATGTGACCCTCCAGTTGGAAGGAAGGCTGTGACTGCAGTGATGGACAGGACGGTAGTCACCAAACCTGTATGTTCTGCACCACTGACTGTTAATATTTTGAAATATTTCTGACTAATTGTAACCAGCAGCTTCCCAAGTTGGCCAAAGGTATCCCTAACTCTGGGCTGCCCCCTTACTCTCCAGGAAACCCTATGACCTCTATAGTCTACCAACTAAAGGGTTAACATAGTACAGCCCTGAGCCTCCATGCCCCTTCCAGTGGCTGCCTGGTGCAGTTAGAGGCTGGAAGAGAGTTGGCTGGAAGGAGGGCTGCTCTGCGGACGGGAAAATCCTACCTGAACTCAGATCAGAGAATGATGGACAGGACAGCGGTCACCAAACCTGGAACACTGTGTACCTCCAGGCTTGAGCATGAACCCCAGTAGTTGTGCACTTATGAATGGAAACAATTATACTGCATTCTTATCTACAAATCTAAAACATGCAAAAATAGAAGTTAAAAGGTTAGTTAAAAACAAAGAGAAATCAAAGTGAGAACATTTTCTGATCACACAGCAGTGACTCATCTTGGTATCTCTCTGCACCGTCTAGAAAATGGAGAAGCTGTGACTGTGCAGAAAATGTACTTGTAACATTAGGGAGGGGCAAGAGGAACTCAAAGAGAAGATGATTATAAAAGGCATGGCCAAGAAGTAGGTCCAGAAGTTCCCAAATATTTTTTATACATATTTTTTCTTCCATATGTGCACATGCAAATGTTTGTCCCTGTCCACAATACTTGAAGAAAAAGTCATATATGGGAAGGGTCACACCAGTCAATCATGGACTCCAGGGGACTTGGGCTGCTTGGACCCCAAGGCACCCAGGGCCTTGTGATGTGTCAGGATCCTGACACAGTGTGGGCCTGATTTGATGGGGGAGTTTTGTATTCAGATGAAATATACACACAGCCAGGGCTGCATTGTATATATATAACTCTTCAATCTTTTTCCTGAGAAATTATCATGTGGGGTTTTGTGCTACTCATCCAGTCCCCAGGTTGTACCTGGCTCCCGGCTCTGGAGCCTCATTCTGTTGCTTTGCTGCATCCATCTCACTCCTTCCTGTCCCTACTTCCAGCAGACTTGAATCAGCTCCGTGCACCTCTTGCCCATAACTCACCGTCTTGAAAATGTTTTCAACTGTTTAATTAGAACACCAGTGGCCCATAGGCTAGCCCTGAAAATTCTCAGGGCTGTTTTTTTCCTAACAACAGTGAGGACATTTATTTTTACTTGCTTTATTTACTCTAAATTTCCCCCTCTTCCACCTGTTAGATTTCACCAACCCTTAAGTTTACTAATTAATCTGCACAGAATCTCCCCTTGGCTTATTTTGTTTAACATAGATTGGATGCAAACATCTTCACCATCAAAAAATTTAACATTAGAAAGAATCCAGGGCCAAGGGATCATGCTCAGCGAAATAAGCCAAAAAGAAAAAGAAAAATACCGGATGGTCTCACTCATAGCAGGAATCTAGAAAACTTAAATAAGGGACCAGGAAAATGAATAACTATAAGAAAGTGAAAATCAAAATCAACAAAAAACTATGAACCAGAGACACTTTTTGGGGGGTGGGGGCTGGGAGGGGAGGGATTGGGGTCAGAATGGGGCATGTGCAGTTGTATGGGGGAATATAAAAATAAAATTTATTATTTAAAAAAAAAAAAAAAAAAGAAAGAATCCAGGGCCTCCCCTGCTGGCGCAGGTGGTTGAGTGCTGCCCTGTGAAGCTGTCTGCAGCCTCTGCAGGGTCCCACATAGCGGGGGCAGACCTCTCCTGTCGTGCCTGCTGCTCCCCTCAGCAGTGTATTTCATCATTCTGCCTGTTCTGTTCCCCGCTCTGGCTCTGGTGAATCCTCTCACCCTCCCGTGAATCTGGCCTGTACCCTGGTTCTTGTATAAATAAATAAAATAAATCTTTAAAAAAAAGAAACAATCCAGCTGGTCTCCAGACTCATTTAAAGAAAAAATAAATTTAAATAGAACATAAAAAGTAGTAAAAGGAGACAAAAAGAGTTCTCCAACAGCTCCGTAAATCATCCGTGCCCTCCATTGTTCATTTCCAAGGATGGAACATTCTAATTTATGAAATCTTTCGCTTTAATGGATTTTCATCAGATAAATTTGATTCTTCCACCCAGGACTTGGAATTCAGCCTGTTACCTGAGACCCAACCCCACCCTGAAATCCTCCTTCTCTTCTCTGAGCTTCAGCCTGATGCCAGCAGGTGGCGCCAGCCGATCTTTTTTTCTCTCTGTGGCCTTTGGGGGGAAGGGGTGAGTGTGTGTGTGGCAGGGAGAGGCCCAATGGCAGAAACTGAGCCAACGCCAAGATTTCTTCTGGCATCTGGAATGCATTAACAACAACCCACAAATCTGAATCTCATCTTCTTGTAAGAAAGTGAGGAGTAGGGGGAGGGAGGGAGGCAAGGAAGGAAGGAAGGACAGAGAGAGAGAGAGAGAGAGAGAGAGAGAAAATGAGAGAGAGAGAGAGACAGACAGACAGACAGACACACACACACACACACACACACACACACACACACCCCCTCCCTCTTGGGGAGGGGAGCAGGGAAGACGCAGAGCAGCCTGGTCACTTCTGGGAAGGGTGTGCTGCCCCCCTGACTTGGCCACTCCAGCCCCCAGCACGTCAGCACTGGGTGGACAGGGGCACGTGGCCTGGAGGAAGGAAGCCATGAGCCAGAGGGTTCCAAACAAAGGATTCCATGACTGGATCCCCGGAGCTCTGGGCCTCCCTCAGTCCCTCATTCCTGGCATTGCTGTCACTTCCAGGCGGGGACACAGAGGGAAGGGGTGGAGGCCTGTCACCTTTTTCCTCTGCATGCAACTAACTTTGTCACTGTACAGGATGACATACCCTTGCTTCTGAGGGTGACTAAGGGGGAAGTATAAATGGTCTGATTCCAAAAACTGTCTGTTTTTTGAGCTCTCCTTCCTTCCCCAATTTGATTTCACCATTTAAAAAAAAAAGATTTATTTATTTATGCATACAAGAGCTGGGGTACAAGCCAGAGATGCAGTGGGGGTGTGTGTGAGAGGATTCACCAGAGACAGAGTAGGGAGCAGAACAGGCAGACTGACTGAAATATACTGCTGAGGGGAGCAGTGGGCAAGACAGGAGAGGTCTGTTGCGCCATGTGGGTAGCTCCCTGGCTGGCCGGGAATGGAATCTGCACTGCAGAGGCTGCAGACAGATTTGCAGTGCTGTGTTTAACCCCTTGCATCACCAGGGAAGCCCACATTTCACCATTTTTTTTAATGGGCCTTCATGATGAAAAGCAGTTTTAACAGTTGACTGATTTCACTACTTAGTGCCTAACCAGCTGCATGATCAACTGGCAAATGAGGTCCAGACATGGCTGAGGGGACAGGAGGTTGTGAGGGGAAGGACATGGAGGGAGATGGGGGCAGGTCAGCTGGCCATCCTTCCTGGCTGCGCCTCAGCAGTGAAGGCTCTCACTTCTGGGAACTGAGACTTTCTCCCTCCTTCTCAGCCCCTTTCTCCCTCCTTCTCAGGAGGCCTGAGGGCACCTTCAGGGCTAACCAGGTCCCTTGAACAAAGTTTTCCCCGGAAGGACAGTCAATAGCTGCCAGAGCAGGGAAGTCTGTGGCAGCGCTGGTGTAGCCCCTGAGAGTAGTCCTCAGACACTTTGGTGTTGGCAGAGACAGCCCTCCCCTCTGTTCAGGCCGACCCTTGGATGCCTGAACCTCTTGGTGGAAGCTACACCAGACATTCCCTCAGAGGAGGATCCAGCCACCCACTTTGAAGGAGGATACCACAGTTTTGAGGCGAAGAGACACAGGGTGACCCAGGAATTTTCTTGGCACTTTGAGTCATCACATTTTGAAGCTCGTTTTACTGTGGGGAAACCGAGCCACAGCTATGAGATGATCTGCCGGAGGCCAGACTGCTAGTCATGGCAGAAGCCACACTCAGGTGCATTGTCTGACAGTCTGTTTCTTCACCAGGAATAGAACCTGTTCACCTTGGAAGGGGAGCCAGAGGCCACTGAGCCCACTGGCTAAGGGTGTACAGCGGGGGCAGCAGTGACAGAGCCCTGGAGCACCAACCCAGCGTCTCCCCACCTAGGAAAAGTGTTCCCTCAGGGTGATGGCCAGGACAGCCTGAGAACCAAGGCTTTGGAAGGGCTAGAGAGTCAGTCCCCTTCTTCTTGTTGGCCCAGCCTGGAGCTTTGGGCCAAGGCATGGCTGCCACGCCTCGCACTGTGGGTGACTTGGGGCCCTGTCTCCAGGGCAGCGCGAAGGCCGAGATTGCTCTGGGAATGGAGGGGGTATGAGCTCTGGGAGCAGCTGGGGTTTAGACAGGCCACGACATTCCTGTGAGCCTACCTTATCTCCAGTTGTCACCTGGAGCTCAGGCACCAGCATGAAAGGAGCTCCCTGTCATGGGCAGTGGGCTCTACCTGGGCTCTCTGAATGCCCCTCTCAGCACTCACTTTGGAATGGGCTTCAGCAGCCTGACTGTGCAGCTGGTTCCTGCCTTCCTTACCCCCTGTTACCCTGGTGCCCACCTCCAGCCCTGACTGCCTTTCCTCTCACTGCATTGCCATCTATTCCAGTCCCAACTCTGCTCCCCTCTTGCCCTCTGCCTAGCTGCTGTGGAAAACCTGGAAAGAGCTGGGAGTTCACCTCTCATTTTCCCTAGGGAGTCAACACCACATTGTGACTGACCGCATAAACTCTAGAGCTCATAGACTCTAGACTCTGAGGTCAAGTCCCATCCCTGATGCTGTGTGATTCAGGGCAGGTTGCATAATCTCTCTGAGTTTTTCTTTTCTTGTCTGGAAAATGAGGGTGATAATAATAGCACCAACCTTATTGATTGGATGACTTAATGCATGCAAACTGCTTAATTAGTACTAGACACAGGATAAGGGCTCAGTAAACTGTTAATATTATTAACATCTTCCCATCTTATTCCAAATCTGACTCTCTTCAGGGAGTCTTGTTCTGTGGGAGGGAGAATGGGGGAGGGGAGCAATGGGGTAGATCTTTACCTAGTTCTCCAGACCAGTGGTTTCCAATGAGGGAAGCAAAGTGCATATAACTTTTTGAGGGTTTGGAGGGACTAAGGGCACTTGCACTTCTGTGTCCTAGTCATCTATGTGGTCATCAAATCCTATTGCCTTTTCCTCTCAGGCACAAGCCAGATTCCATGTGGAGGCCACACAGCTGTATTGGGACCCCTGGCACAAGGCAGCTGGGATGGCCATGCAGCTGCCCCTTCCAGGTCTGGCTCTTAGGCCCCTCCAATGTACAATCCTCAAAGTTTCTTCTTTTTGTCCACTCACTGGCTGAATGAAGAGGACCTGATAGTTGCAGCAAAGGGAAGAGTCACAGATGGAAAGATCCTGAACCTTCGAATGAATGCAAGGAGCAGAGCCCCTTTAACCTATTAATACTGAACTCTGACATGACCAAGAAATAAACTGTTCTGTCAAACCATGTAATTTGGGGACTTTTTGTTATAGTGACTGACTAGCTCAACTTCTATTAAAATTTATTTTTGAAAAATATCCTCTTTTATGTGGTGAAAAAGGAACCCTCTTACACAGCTGAGGGGAATGTAAACTGGTCCAGCGACTCTGGAAAGCTGTGTGGAGGTTCCTCAAAACTCTGAAAATGGAGCTAACATATGACTCAGCAATTCCACTCCTAGGAATCTACCCAAAGAACACAAAAACACTAATTCAAAAGGAAATCTGCACTCCTATATTTATTGCAGCACTTTACAATAACCAAGATGTGGAAACATCCCAAATGCCCTAAAACAAATGAATGGATCAAGAAAATGTGGTATATCTACTCAAAGGAATACTACTCAATGATCAAAAAAGATAAATCCATGCCATTTGTGGCAACATAGATGGAGCTGGAAGGGATTATTCTAAGTGAAATGAGTCAGAAGGATAAAAATGCTTTCACTTCTATGGGGAATATAGAGAAACCAAACAAAGGACCAGGAAAAAGCCAGAACTTGCCAGCTGACCATAGATCTGAGGCACACGGCAGGGAAGGAGGAGGAAGAGGGGTCAAAAAAAAAGGGGGAGGGAAGAGCACAAGGGACTGTGGTGATGGATCACGGGTGCGATGGTGGTTAGAGAACTGTGGGGACTACACCTGATGAGAGAAATCAAATACTGTACAAAAATGAACAACAATGCAAGAAAATAAAAAAATTAATAAAAAATAAAATAAAAAGTATCCTCTTAATTCTATCTTTTGGTGTGCATGTGTCAGTAATTCAGTGCTCAAGCTCTTTAAAAATAGTTGGCTGAAACATCTGGCGACCACATCTCCAGATTTTGTTCTTTGTGCCCCTTCCTACCTTCCTGCACTGTTATGTTTTGTTTTCTTGTTATCTTGGAGGTCAGTTCTGAAAAAAAAGAAGACAACTATGTCCATCATGCTAGCAATGGGCAAAAGCAGTCTGCACTAGGAATTAAGGGACCAGAGTTTAACTTCCGGCTTTATCCCCAACACATAACAAGGTAACAAAGAGTAGGGGATACTGTCTTCGGTGTCTGAGTCCTGTTGCAGAATGAGGTCACTAGACTGGATAATTTTGAAAGTACTTCTCAGTTCTAACATTTGACGAGCTTTGTAGTCTATTGTTTTCTGTGGGTGTGTGCTTCATTTTGGAGTGAGCTTTAAAGGATGGCTTTGAAAATGATTGCGATTGTGTATTTACATCCTCTCCCTTGCAAAGAGAGAAGGACTTGCTTTGGCTCTGGTTGTCACTTGACAGTGTTAGTGTATTGCTTTCTGGAGATTTACATCTATATGGAAATGCTAACACAGGACTCTGAAACTGTTTTCTTTCATTGAGATGAATCCTCAGCTGAATCCTCAGCTGAATCCTTTGTGGAACTCCAGCATTTCCTAACTGTCCTCTTTCCAGTTCTGCCTTCACCTGGTTTCTCTACAGGAAGTTCTGATGTTTCTGAAGTCCCAAATGCTGTTCCAAGGAAGTGTTCTGTATTACAGATGTTTGGTCTCAATGCTCGCCAAGTGTCTCTAGGGCCAAGCACTCTGACTGCACTCACAGGCCAGGTGATCATGGGTAGTAAGGATGAAGGCCAAAGCAAGAACAATGTCCTCAGATTTGGGTTTTTAATTGATGTTAGTGCCTGAAGGGCAAGAATCTCTTTCTTGCGCTAAAAAGAAACTTCTTCAAAGAGGAAATGCAAATGGCCAACAGGCATATGAAAAAATGTTCAACATCACTTGTAATCAGGGAAATGCAAATCAAAACTACAATTAGATACCATCTTACACCAGTGAGAATGGCACTTATTAAAAAAACTAGCAACGGGGGCCTCCCCGGTGGCACAGAGGTTGAGCGCTGGGTTGCGAAGCTGCCCGCAGCCTCTGCAGAGCCGGTTCGATCCCCAGCTGCTCCCTGGCCACTGGAGGAGGGTCCCACATGGCGCGCAGACCTCTCCTGCCGCCCGCTGCTCCCCTCAGCAGTGTACTTCGGTCCTTCTGCCTGCTCTGCTCCCCGCTCTGGCTCTGGTGAATTCTCTCACCCTCCCGCGCTTCTGACTGTACCCAGTGCTTGTATGTATGTATGTATATATCAATCAATCAAACAATCAATCAATCTTTTAAAAAAAAAACTAGCAACAACAAATATTGGCGAGGATGTGGAGAAAAAGGAACTCTCCTGCACTGCTGGTGGGAGTGCAAACTGGTCCAACCACTATGGAGAGCTGTGTGGAGGTTCCTCAGCCTGCTAGAGATGGAGCTTCTATATGATCCAGCAATTCCACTCCTAGGTATTTACCCAAAGGACACAGAAACATCAATTCCAAAGGGCACCTGCACCCCTATGTTTATAGCAGCACTATTTACAATAGCTAAGCTTTGGAAACAACCCAAATGCCCAAAAATAGATGACTGGATCAAGAAGATGTGGTACATATATACCATGGAATATTACTCAGCTATAAAAAACATAAACTAATGCATTTTGCAGGAACATGGATGGAGCTGGAAGGGATCATGCTCAGTGAAATAAGCCAGAAAGAAAAAGAAAAATACCGGATGGTCTCATAGCCCTAATTTAGAAAACCTAAATAAGAGATCAGGAAAAAGACTAATTATAATAAAGTAAAAATCAAAATCAACAAGCAACTATAAATCAGAGACACTGGGGGTGGGGTGGGGAGAGGAGGTGTTAGGGGGAAATGATGTCCTGAGCTAATTCCATGCAGGCTTTGAGGACTCCACCCCAACTCCAGACCAAAGCCATCAAGACATTGTAAAGACAAATCCTGTCACCACCAAAGGGAAGGTTGCTGGGAACTGAGGGTGGAGTTAAGCAACCAGGTTTGGTATAAAACCAGACACGTGGGCCTTGGGGTCTCTCTCTTGCTCGCCTCCTGGCTTCACGGCTTGTGGCTTGCGGCCAGCTCTCAGAGTGCCATTTGGGATTCCAGATTGGCAGACACATTTAAGACTTTATCTCCCACTTTTCTCCCTGAGTTGTACATGTCCTCATTTCCCCTTCCCTTGTAAATAAACCTTTTATTAACCTTTTATGTGTGCCTGCAGTAGAGTATTAATAAGTCCCTTTAAGCGCGTGGGTGAGGACCCACAGTCAGGCACCCCGTTTTATATTGGGGCTGCCTTGTAACAGAGGGAGCAGATCAAAACAAGGGGGGTGGGAATTGTATGGGGACTATAACCAAGATGAAAAAGCATACATTGTGCAAAAATGAAAAGTGATGTAAAATATATGTGTGTGTATATATATATATATATATACACATATATATATATAAAGAATCTCTTTCTTGCCATGTTATAGGATGGAAATCCACATCTTTGAGCTTCTATATCTCCACTAAATTCAGGAGCATAGAGATCTCACATTTTCAAATCTTCTACTCCACTTTGCAAGAAAGGGAACTTGGTTTATCACATTAATTTTATTAGTCTTGTTGTCATCATTAGATTCTTAATACTGAGGTTCAGTTCTACCTGATAGCTGAAACCATTCCATTCAATTTATAGCACACTTGGTCATGTCAGGGATTGCCTAGTTTTTGCTTAAATCCTAGTCTCGGCTTCTCTCATCTTCCCTGTCACT
Organism: Talpa occidentalis; assembly: GCF_014898055.3. NCBI lineage: Eukaryota > Metazoa > Chordata > Mammalia > Eulipotyphla > Talpidae > Talpa > Talpa occidentalis. The sequence goes on along the minus strand of NW_023605083.1, from coordinate 97,881,952 downwards.
CCAGAAAGGTGTTTGGAGTCCAGTCACCCACTTTCTATCATGGGGGCTGGGGTGGTATAGCAAGACACACCATCTGGGGATGTGGCAGTTCACACTGGTACTCATTGGTGCATTCTTATCCTATTGGGTCTCAAGTCACACAGTCCCTGCCATCAATCAGGGGGGCTGACCCTCAGTCCCTTCCCTGCTCCTCTCTGTGCCATATGGGAAAATGAGCGTGCATGTGGCTGCTTCCCTGATCCTGGGGGTTCAGGACTCTGAGAAGCTCAGATGCACTGGTGCCCATACAGGAGTCTCTACCTCACTCTCCTGGTAGCCGCATTCCCATTAGAGGCCAGAAATATTTTCACCTAAGAGGAAATTAGAAGCTCTGGTAAGGAGGAAAGACAAGAAGAGCTAAATCCCCTTAAAGGCCCTTGCTCCCATAAGTAGACATCAAAGCTTGGGGTGGTGGGGGGATAAGAGGCCCCCCAAATGGGCATGGAAATCCATCATAGAGTGCAGTCAGACTATGCTAGCCCTTCAGATCCTGGCAGGCAGCAGGCCCACTCCTGAACTCTTTGTCTTGAAAATCCATCCTCAATGTACTGCTAAGGTTTATATCACCCTCAGAAGTTACTGGAAGTCATGAAAATGGCCTTTCCAGACATAATTTTCATCCAAAAAATTAACATTAAGTACTGCTTTTAAAACTCAAGAAAATTCTTTCCTCTTGAGTGCCTGCGTTGTGCAGGGTGGAGAAGGAGATTCATGAATGTGGGCTCCTTTCCCCACAGGACAAGTATCAGTGATGAACTTCCAGTGACCAGAGTTGAGCGTATTCAGTTCTCCTGACTTCAACACTGAGTCGCTATGGGAGGAAATTTCTTGACTTAGTCTCTGTTAATCAGGCAGGTGTATGACGCTTGGTCACACAAACATTTGATTTTTCATCATGGAGAGGTTGAGATGCTTTATGACAATTTTCTTATTGTCAATATTTTGTCTGTTAGGCTGGATGATTAAGCAAGGAACAAATAGCTTTGAGTTTTCCATTTCTTCCCTTGTTCTCACTTCTCTTCTCCCTTCCTCTGCTATCTGTCTGTCTGCCTGTCTGTCTATCAAGCAATCGACAATGTAGCTGATTCATATTGTGCACACAAATTTCTGGCCAGAGTTTCTCAACTTCAGCGCTATTGACATTTGGGGTCAGATAATTCTTTGTTATGGGAGCTGCCCTTTGCACCATAGGATATTAACAGCATCCTTGGCTTCTAATACAGATGCCAGGAGCTTTCCCTTCTCACTTTTCCTTTCCAGCTAAAACAACCAAAAATATTTCTAGATTGTTCCAGTTGTGTACAAAATTGACCTCAGCTGAGAGTCATTGGTCTGGCCAAATGACAGCTGAAAATATCTGCTGTCACATTCAGTAGTAATTGCTCTTACCCATTGATTTTACAGTGTCTAATTATATCATATGATAAAATAATTTATCAATTAAAGTCCAACATTTGTCATTATCTTCATCTTTCTTGGGCTTCTGCCTCTCAGCATCTTCGAAATAGTGTGACTGTTTCTGCTACTCAAATGTAACTAAGAATCGTATTTAAAAATTAGCTTTTTCAAGCCTCCCCGGTGGTGCAGCGTGTTGAGTGCAGTACTGTGAAGCTGTCAGCAGCCTCTGCAGTGCAGATTTGATTCCTGACCGGCCAGAGAGATTCCCACATGGTGCGGCAGACCTCTCCTGTCTAGCCCACTGCTCCCCTCAGCAGTGTATTTTTGGTAGTCTGTTCTGCCTGTTCTGCTTCCCACTCTGTCTCTGGTGAATCCTCTCACCCTCCCGCGCCTCTGGCCTGTACCCCAGCTCTTGTATAAAAATAAACAAATCTTTAAAAAAAAATTAGTTTTTTTTTCCTTGCAAAACACGATTTGGCACTTGTTCTACAAAAAAATGATTTATCTGAGAGTGATTTAATAGAGTTTCTTAACTAACAATTCACTGGAGATTGGAGTGGGTCATTATTCCCATGAAATTAAATGATCATGTATAAATTGCCATAAATCCTATTCACATACTTACTATTTTTGGCATTATGTAGGAAATTAGTGAATGTGACGATATCCTAGTCACAGTACTGATGAGCTCTTAGTCTCTATTCCCGTGGGGCCATGCTCACAGCGGGAGACTCCTGGGCCATTCTTAGTTGATCTGTATTTCTGTTTTGTTGTTAAAGTCATGTACCCTATCATTGCTTGCATTTTATTCTACAGGGATTTGTCTTGAATACCTGATCTGTTTTGTGCTTTGGGGCATGAGACACAGTGACAAGGACAAAGCCCCTAAACATTGTCAGTAATAACTTGTAAATAACGAGAAATTGTTGGTGGAGATAAACCGTACCTCACCCAGTCAAGATGTGTCAGTCAAGATGTATAGCCTCCGGCCACCTGTGGACCTTGTGCCCAGACTTTAGGTTTAACCAGTTAAGTTGTAGGAACTGCTAGGAACACGCCCTTACACTCTACCTTTCTAGTGGGTAGACTGGAGTGCACAAATGGCTTCATCACATGTCCCTTGGCTGGCACCTTTGTCAACACCACTGTCAGGTTTTCAATGTCCATTTTCAGAAAGGCTCAGCCAGTGTCACTAACATTAATTTAGGTAACAAGGGAAAGCCCATGGGAGGCAGCACTTCATTCTCGTTACTTCGGATGCTGAGGGTCCCTTCTGCATGCTAGCCAGCACTCCCCTGCACATAGGGGCAGGTTTTCCTATTCCCCTGTCTCTCCCCACTCCTCCCAGCCCAGCACTGTGGCCCGGATCACACAAGCCTCCGGGCAGAAAACGGTGAGGCTTTTCTTCTGCTCTGGGTCCTGTGTGGCCAGATAATCGCAGGATAATCACAAGCCCTGAGTTGAAATGCACAAACAGGTTCACAGCGCCCGAGCCCTGTGGGGTGTGAGCTGCATAAAGCCAGTCTTTTAACAGACTAGTCCTGTAAGGGACAGGAGAGCTCAGCATGGAAGCTGGTCCCCAGCAGTGTCCTGGCAACCACCCAGGGGCAGACTGTGAACCCCATGCCTGGTTCTCTATACCCAGAAAGGCAAAGGCTGTCCTTCCAGAGGGTGGCCATCCCGCTTCTAGAGGATTAGCTTCTAAGCCAGAGGGGCTTGGGTGGGGCAGCTTCCTTGCTGTGAATGGGCTCCAAGAACACGCTGTATGTTTTCCTTCTCTTGTTGTCTCATCATACACCCATGCCGATTTCTACTTGGGAGTTTGGGGGCTCCAGCATTGCTGCTCCGCAACCTCCTTCTACTGACCCCCACAAAGGAGGTAGGATCATGAAGGATACGTTTCCACTTTTACCACAGGTAGGCCCAGGGGAAATTTGGATGTGAAAAATCAAGGTTAGGCTCATTTAAGAGCTATTTTATATTATTTCCATTTTAGAAAAGTCTTTTAGAAGGGCATAGAGTATCACCTAGGAGGATGGTTTAGCTATGGTTCTGGGGAAGGGCCTGTTGGGATGCCAGGTAGTATGAGTAGCAGTCGTAGTAGTGATGAAAGCATTACTAGTATGAGTATCATCACCACTATTATTATATGCTCACATTTATTTCATGCTTACCATTGCTAGACATAGTAGAGAGCGTCTCATTTATTCCTCACAATCCCACTGTCATTCCCAGTTGACAGCTGAGGAAGCCGAGCCCTGAGAAGCTGAGTGGTTTACACAAAGTCGTGAGGTATTAAGTCAAGGCGCCAGGGACTCCTGGCTGTAGGGAATTTGGTACAACTCTGAAGCCATGGTCCTCCTGCTTGGAAAAGCAAGGGTGGATGAACTGATTTCCAGTGACATTATTTGCACTCACACATAATATCTTATAATTTCTGCAGTTGCCTTCACTTGAGCCACGCCCTAGGAAATGTGTGAGGCAGGATCCTCTCTTCTGTGCTTCTTCCCTTCCCCAGTCTTCACCAGGATGTACTTCAGGCCCCGAGGGGGCCATTTGCCTTTGTGCAATTTACTCTTAGTTCTGCTTCCATTAGAAATCTGCTGGGATCCTTCACACATTCTCAAGTGTAGATGAATGATAATAGCTCAAAGTTTTCTTTTCCATCTGATGATGGGAGATAGGCATTGGCCAGCAGGTAGCAGATCATTTCCAGGAGACATAGGGTCCTAACATTATCCCATGTCTAAGAGTCTGTTTTACCAAAATTGTTTCATCCAACCCTTCACCCTCAATTAAATATATGAGGAAGTGATGGCTTGGAGAGTGGCCTTGACCTAGCCCAGAATTCAGGTCTTTGGATTCTCCATGGAGAAATCACAAGGAGGAATGAATAAATGAAGTCTGCTCCTACCCTGGAATGTTCAAATCCCTGGCACAGGGTGATACAAGGGACTTGGGACATTCCAGAGGAAACAAATGTAAGATGAGCGAAGAGACAGAGACCTGTTAACCCCATGTTCACAATGCATGTATGGGTGAGCATGGCCAGAAACACCCCAGGGGTGATGGCTGCCCAGGTCAAAGGACACCACAGGTCTGCAGGCTGGGAGGGAGCTCTGACTTAGCCTTTAGGCTGCACTGTTGTGAGGTCCCCTGGTGTTGGTGTCCAGGGCTGAAAGAGAGTCCAAGGTGAGTCAGACTTCCTGAGAAGCTTCTTATCTGAGCCAGCACAGACAAAATGCCTTTCCTTGCCAGAGATGTCACCCATTCAGGGCCACACCCTCCCCAAACAGATGAATGACCCTTCACTGCTCTGGAGGGAGGGTCCGAGGAACACTCCCCTGACAAGGCTCAAAGGCTCAGATGACTGTCTCTCTAGGATTTCTATTTGTTTCCCTGCCCTGTCCTCCTCCCTCCACTCAGAGGCTCCTAAAAGTCCAGGAAGAATTGACTAATTCTCCCCAGGAGGTTCTTGCCTGTGGGAGGAACAGCGCCATTGCTATAGCGACCATTTTTTCCAAACTAAATTGGGCTAAAGGTCTGGATAGAGAGGATATTGAAGGGACTCGAGGACACGGTGTCTTAAACAGGCAGTGGGAATGACTTGTCTGGATGTGGTTTGCCTACAGGGAGGCAGTGCAGGGTGGGTGCAAGTCCGCCCAAGCTTTCTCCAACCTGGGTCATTAATATTCTACCCTGATAGAAGATTACCACACCCCTCTCAAAGACCCTTGGAAGGGACTAGTAAAGGGGATGAAAATCCCATTTGATTTTTATTGTTGATGGTGGTGGAGACTTGGAAGCTTTTCTGCATGAGATAGTACTCAAAACTTTTTTAATTTCTTTTTTTTATTTATATATATTTTAAAACAATGTTTGCTAAATATGGGACCCTCTTACACTGTTGGTGGGAATATAGACTATGGAATGTAGACTTTCCCTATGGAAAGAAGTGTGGAGATTCCTCAAAAGACTAAAAATATATTAACCATATGATCCAGGAATTCTACTCCTAGGAATCTACCCAAAGAGCACAAAAATACTAATATGAAAGGAAGCCTGCACCCCAAGTTTATAGCAGCACTATTTACAATATCTAAGTTATGGAAACACTCCAAATGCCTAAAAATAGATGACTGGATCAAGAAGATGTGGTACATATACACAATGGAATACTACTCAGCCATCAAAAGGATAAACTCATACCATTTGTGGCAACTTGGATGGAATGGAAGGGCTTTTTATAGGTGAGCTAGAAGGACACAGATAAATACCAGAGGGTTTCACTTAGATGTGGAAACTAGAGAAACCAAACAAAGGATCCGATAAACTGCAAGGCTGACCCCTGAAAACATACCATAAATCTGAGATACTCAGGAGGGGAGGGGGAGAGGGGTAGAAAGGGGGAGAGTAGGGGTGGGGGAAGAAAGCATGGTGGAAGATGGTGGAGGCCTGTGGGCACTTTGATGGTAGGAAAACTATGGTGAACATACCTAAGGGGAGAAATCCTATATTGTGCAAAAACAACAACAACAAGGATTTTTTAAAAAGAAGAATCTCAGAATAGTTAGGTGACTGCCTAAACATGTACAATATTGGTGAAATTGTTCAGACTCAAATGTAAGCTTCTGGAATCCCTGCCCAGTGCTTTTTCCAGTGGACCCAGCCTCCTCCCATGGAACAGGCAGTTTCTACTTTCTAAATAGCTCCTTTGTGAACTAATTAGTTGGTAGAAAATGTCAGGCTTGATATGACACAATCATAGCCAGGCCAGGCTAATTCTAGAGCCCAGATCCTTCGATAAAAACAGACCTTTTATGTAATGGCTAACAGGTATATGAAAAGGTGCAAAACATCAGTAATCATCTGGAAGATGCAAATCAAAGCCCTAATGAGGTTTCACTTCATGCCTGCTAGGATGGCTATTACCAAAAAGACAAGAAATAAAGATGTGGAGAGAAGAGACCCCTGGTGCACTGTTGTGAGAATATAAATTGGTGCAGTCATTATGGAAAACAGTAGAAAGATTTCTCAAAAAATTTAAAATAGAACTACCAGTGATCCAGCAATCCCACCTATGGATATAGCCAAAGAAAATGAAATTGATATCCTGAAGAGATACCTGCACCCCCATATTTACTGCAGCATTGTTTATAATAGCCAGAAGGTAGATACAGCTTAAGTGTCCATTGAGGGATGAATGAATACAGAAAATGCCACACACACACACACACACACACACACACACACACACACACGAATATTATTCAGCCACAAAAAGAAGGAAATCCCATTATTTGTGATAACATGGAACTTGAAAGCATTATACTAAGTGCTAAAACAGAATGAGTACTGTATGATTTCACTTATATTTAGGATCTAAAAAAAGAAACCACCCAACAAACCCCTAATTCATAGATGTAGAGAACAGATTGGTGTTTGCCAGAGGTGGGAGGAGGGGAATTGAAGGAAGGTGATCAAAGGTACAAATCTGCAGCTAAAAGATAGTAAGTCCCAGGACCTCATGTTCAGAATGGAGACTGTAGTTAACAATACTCTGTTGCATATTTTAAAGTTGCCAAGAGTATGCCTTCAAGTTCTTATCTCAAGAAAAATATTGTAACTATGAGAGATGACGGATGTTAACTAGACTTACTGTGGTGATCCTTTCACAAGATAAAAATCATTATGTCAAATATCTAAAGCTAATACAGTACTGCAAATCAGTTATATCTCCATAAAACTGGAGATGGAGACACCCTTTGAAGGAAACCCCAAAGGTAAACAGAGAGAACAACTGATGAAAAGATCTCCAGGACAGTCACCCTCAAGTTGCCAGAGACCCCCACAAAGGAGAGGTTGAAAGGATGGAAGGTCTCTCTGGGCCGCTTGTGCATGGAGGGAGACTCGCATGCCTCCTGAGAGGGGTCCAGGAGCCTGAACACTCCCAGAGCCCAGTGCTGCTCCTGGTCCTGGTCCTTGGGGATCGAAAGGAGGGGAGGCGTTGCCCTGGAGGGGTTCGAGGTCTATTGTGGGAGACAGACATTTAAACAACTGATCAAACGATTACAGAGCTTTAATCACATAAAGTTTTGTAGACATGAGGGAAGTGTGACCTTAATTTAGAGGAGGAGATGGGGGAGAGCTCACAGTTAGGCCCTGAGGGATGGGTTCTGACTGAGCAGAATCTCTGCAGGCTGAGAAGCGGAGCGGGTCCCGCGATGGCAGCTTGAGGGAGCGTGAGAGGCTTCTGGTTGCCAGGAATCCTGTTTAATTAGGGTTGTGTTCCTTGTGTTTCTAAGATTGTTCTGTGGAACTCCAATTCTTGGAGATGAGTTACCAGAATAGAGTTTCTGGGTCAAATATGTCAGGGAGCTTTCTGACCACATGTCCTTTTCCAGTTCTCCTAGGCCCAGAAATATCTTGAAGACTCTAAGCAAAGCAAAGCAAAATGTCTTCTTTAAATTTAATCCCTTAAATTTCAGTTGAATTATTACTTCTTTTTATTTATTTATTTTTTTAGAAGTGGGGTACAGGCCAGAGTCACGGGGTGGGGGTGTGTGTGAGAAGATTCACCAGAGAGAGTTTAGAGCAGAAAGGGCAGATGTACCGAAACGCACTGCTGAGAGGAGCAGTGGGCGAGACAGGAGAGGTCCACCTCGCAATGTGGGTTGCTCCACAGCCGGCTGGGGATTGAACTTGTGCCACAAAGCCCACGGACAGCTTCACAGCGCTAGGCTCAACCCCTGTGCCACCAGGAAGGCCCTGAATTATCACTTCTTTTTTTTTTTTTTAAAGATTTATTTTTATACAAGAACTGGGGTGCAGACCAGAAGCGCGGGAGTGTGAGAGGATTCACCAGAGACAGAGCAGGGAGCAGAATGGGCAGACGGACCAAAAGCACTGGTGAGGGGAGCAGCGGGCATGAGAAATCTTTTCTGACCCTCTTGATTAGGTCAAATCTCCATGCTTATGTTCCCATGTAACTTGACATTGTATATTTGTTTCGATCGGTTGAGGCTGGCCTGCTGACTGTTACAAACGTAAACTAGGGTAGGCCATACATTCCCTGAGTGTAGAACTGAGCCAGTTTTTGTTCATCACTGTTTCTCAGGCATGCATATAGTGCTCAAAAAAGCATTTGTTGATGAATGAATTAAACCAATGACTAAAACATCCTGGGTGACTTTGAAGATGGTGAACAGATACTGAAACTTTTACTGTCTTTTCTCCTGACTTAAAAACAACAAAGAGATTATGTCCTATCCTTGGGTGGTGGAGACCTGCTTGAGTGATTCAGAATCTCAGAAGGAGCTGCATTGTTGAGGCTGTTATTTTAGAATTCTGCTTTTTCTGAAAGCTCACCGACTCAGCTGCAAGTACTCACTTCATCCATGATCTCATCCAGGGAGGGAGCATTTTGGATTTAAAAACAGTTGGATCTTGAAGAATCCTGATTGCAAAATAGTATGACTCCATGCTCTTCTTTTTTTCTTAGAATAAAGCACAGTTCTCTTCATACTGAGACAGGCTGGCAAGGAGTTTCCTGAAGGAACAGAAAAACAGTATTTAAACGACACCCAGTTTTAGCTCCACAAAAGTGCCATTGTAATAGGTCCTTTTTATGTGTCTATTTTAAAACAATTTTCCATGTGTTTGTCAAAGAATGTCATCTCCCTAGGTATTAGGCCCTCCAGTATTAAGTTATTGATTATCATCTTCCTGGAGCTCAGAGATCACCTGCCTCTTTCTCTATTGAAGTTCTATCCTACATATCATTTGAGAGCCACCCCCAAAGCCCCATCCCCATGCATTAGAATTCAGCTGGCAGATTCATTGTTCCATTCATTTATTCATTCAACAAAAATTCATAGTCCACAGGATGGCAGGCATCGAATTTGCCATGGTGATTTCCTTGACCCTTAATAATTAATTTTTCCTCCTACTTGAGTGTAAATTCCTGTAGAGCAGAGTCCATTTTGCTCACTGATCTATCACAAGTACTTGGAATAGTGCCTGGTACCCAATAAATACATGCAAGAATCCTTTATGCCAACGTGTATTCCAGATTCCTTCCTCTGTTACCTCCCTAGCATTCAGCATCCACTCCCACTCCCTTGCCCCTGTCCTGCGGTAATAGAACCATGGGGGGATAATCCTTACCCCAATCTCAGATCCTGGAGTGTTGGTGGAGGCTAACTCCACCCTCAAGTTTCAAGTCACTAAAGACTTGATTCCAGGTCTTCTTCTGGAATTCCTGTGAGAGAAGGTCTCTCCCCAGAGGACTTGGAACTGGAATGTTACAGGTCTGTCCCTTCCGGGCCACAATGTGGTGACAACTTGTCTGGGAGAGGAGCCAGGACTGAGTAAAGCAGTTTAGAGAATTGGAGAAAAACTAAGTTTCGATGACATTGCTTTTTCTGCCTCAGCTAGTTTCTACTTGTGTTAGATTCCTAGTGTTACATAACAAAGTACCACAAACTATTAATAGGTGGTTAAAAAACCCAATCAGTACTAATGCTTTTATTTTAACCTGATTGCCTCTATAAAGACCCTATTTGCAAGTAGGGTCAAATACACAGGTGCTAGGGTTCAGGACTTTTAGGGGACACAATTTAATCCATTGCACATCTCTTACTCATTTAGTGCTTCCATTCCAGAAGATCCTATATTCTCAGAAAGTCATCCAAAAAGAGTAGGAATTTTCACTTCTTTCCACACATTTTTTTCAATATGACTGAAAATGGACAAGAAAAGAATCCCAACAAAGTGGATTTGAGAGGTAGAAGGCAGCACTTTGCACTATATATATATATATATATATACACACACACACATCCACACACATCCACATATCAAGGTTATCTATACATACACACATATATTCACAAAGACATACATATATATGTGCATAAATCTGAAGGATTATCTATCTACCTATCTATCACATATTTATCATCTTTATGCTTATGGTACAGAATGTTTCATCATTTCTGTGCTTTTTTCCATATGGATTAAACTCTAGGCTAAAACATATATAACCTGAATTCTATTGTTCCCCCGAAAGGGATTCTTCTTATTTACCTGGATATTGTTAAAATCCTCCCCCCAGGCTGTAGATCACCCAGGCCAGCAGCTTGAGATCCCTGAAGGGAAGGGCGGAGGCCGGAGTCATGGGCTGTCCCAGTGTGGGGAATTGATGCCAGACTGGCATCTTCTTTGTGACAGAAGCACCAGGTGCCTGATTGAGGAATGGTGTCTGTACTTTACTCTTTGATTGGTTTCTTAGTGAGTTCACAAAAGAACAGCATCTCTCCTGAGTCAGGCACTGTTCTTGGTGGTGAGGACACATCAGTGCAGGAGAAATATGTCCTGGAGACTGACATGGATGTTGGCTGTTAACTTGGATGTTCCATGGGAGTTTACATCCTGGTGGGGTTAGTGGATATCCATTTCAGCCTGGGGAGGCCAGTTCAATACCATAAAGAGCTCCTGGGTCATGTTTTAATGAAAACACAGGTGGAGAGAGGTCTTATTATGTCTTACTCTTGGGGTGACTGGCCTGTGATCCCAGCCTGTTGTGGGTGATTTCCAGCCTTCCTCATTGGGACTCCAGTGGAGTGGGTGCTTTGCTTCCCATGTGTACCTCCATACTGAGATAGGTTAAGGGGTCTCCTAGCTTCCCCTTTGCCTTATCACATTGCTCTTACTGCCTGGGAGTGGGCTCTAGGCAGGTCTTAGCTTCCTTCTGCTTAGTTCCACCTGCTCTCTGCCCCATTGTGCATAATGATGTCATCCCTCCCAAGCTCAGGTAGAGTGTGCTGATTTTTTCCCCACTCCCCACCTTTTTTTGGTCAGTTCGGCTTGCTTGTATGACTGTACTTGGGTATTTGCTCTGGTGCTGCCATCTCTCACCAGACCTCCTCTGGATTTCACATCACCTAAACTGTCATCCAAACCATGCAATGTCTAGTAATGGCCTTATATGTAACTGTCATCTTTGGTTGCTGTCATCCCTAAATCTTGAGGGTTTATCTATTTCCTGTGCCTTCTGTACTTTTATCATGAGTCTGTTCTTTCTTGCTGAGCAGTTTTTAGCTCCATTATAAAATTAAAAAAATTCAATTATGAAATATGGTATGAAATTTCCAGACATTTTGGAAATATAGCAAATGCTTCAAACATTTTTCAGAAAAGTCTTTGAGCTTTCAGGCTGGGTGAAGATTGGTTCCCCTGGAGGGAGATGGGTTCTTAGGAAAGTAGAAATGACCTATGTTCAGCTGGAGGAAATGGAAGTCCAGAGTAGCTTCTCAGCTCCTTGAACAAGTGTCTGCATGGCCCTGGAATCTCAAAGACTCTCTCTGGGCAGGGGTGAAGCACCAAGGGAAAAGACTGTGGCTCCACAGGAACCTGGATTTGGAGTTCAGCCCAGCCTTTCCAGTTGTGTTCTTGAGGTCAGTCCCACTGGTTTTAGTTTCCTCATTTATAAACATTGATTAAAAAAATAAACCTACTTCGTGAGTTTATTTTGAGGAGACACAGGAGGGCTATATGGGGTTGTGAGTGGGTACAAGTTGGGGGGCTCCTGAGAAGCAATGCCCCCCCAGAGAAATAGAAATAGAGAAGCTGTTCTACAGGGAGCCACTGCCTCTCCCTGTTCCCATCAGGTTTCATATTACAGCATTTCAATCTGTAGCTGCTCCTGAAGGTGTATCCGTGGATGGGGACAATGGAATCCACTTGAACCTGTTGGAATCCATTTGAAATGGATTCAAATGCTGTGTCTTATGTTAGGTGTCAGATTTTAGGGACTCAGAGTTTAGCCCTGCCACTCTAGCTGGATACAGAGCAAATCACACTTTCTGTGCCTCAGTTTTTCATCTGTAAAATGGGAGAGTAAGAACACAGATCTTCCTTAACTGATGATGGGCTTACATCTTACAAGCCATCATAAGTTGAAAATATTATAAGTTGGAAATGCATTTAATGCACCTAACTTACTGAACTTCATAGCCTGCCTACCTTAAACATGCTCAGAGCCCCTACACTTGGGCAAAATCATCTAACACAAGGCCTATTGTATAACAAAACATTGACTATCTCATGTAATTTGTAAATGCTGCAAGTGAAAAACAGTGTAAAGTATCCGTTGCTTATCATCATGATTGCAAGGCTGACTGGGAGTTGGAGCTGCAGGCTCAGTGTCACCAATGCCTCCTGCGTGCTACTAGCCTAGAGAGAGGTTGAAATTCAAACCTGAAGTATACTTTTGATCACATGCACATTGCTTTCATACCATTGTCAAGTTGGAAATTTGTACACTAAACCATGTAAATTGGGGATGTCTGTATATACCTCATGAACTGCTGAACTAGCACTTGTGAAATATTTCAAATAAGCCTGGCCTGTGGTAAAATTTCAATGACTGTTAGATATCACCCTCCCCCCACCATTTGGAAATGAAGGGAAAATAGCTGATACCCCCCAGAGTAGCTTTCAGCTGGGGAGGTGGTTATGGGATCATATTGGAATCATGATATTTAATTTGTTACTTATTTATTTGAAATTTCAAATAACAGCAAAGGAAGAAATTATTTTTCACTTCCCAAAGGAAGTATTAGCTCAAAAAAAATTTGCCTGGCTACACTATAAGACTGGACTTGCTGATTACTCTGTGTTATTAAGCTCTTGTTTCATAGAATAGTGAGTGCCTTCTATGCCAAACATTTTTTGCATCTACATGAAACTATTCTCCACACCAAAGTCTGACTCATTCACTTGTAAAGGGGAAGGTAATGGCAGAATGCTTCCATTTTCATGGCCCTTGGGCAGTTTATAAGCATTTCTAAATCTATTTTTCCAATATAATACTCAAAGCATTATTGCAAAGTGAATAGGGTAGATGTTATAGTCGCTCCTTTATAAAGAGGAAATTGTGCTTTTAGAGAAGGAGGGGGACTTTACCAAGCTTCCCAGGTGGTAAAAAACAGATCCTCAAACCTTTCTATGGTCCAAGGTACATGGAGCCTGAAGCTTGCAGGTGTCCTGTAGCCATGGGAGGAATATGCGTGGAAGAGGTAGCTTCCAAGCAGAGACATGTCAGTAGGCAGAGACATGCTTTTTGGTGCAAGTGTGGGCATTTGGTGCCTGGTAACCAAGGAATGGAGAGGAATGGAGAATTATCAAATTTGTATTCCTATTCAAAACCCACCATCTTCTGGCATAGGTCCATCTTAAAGCAATTTTAAACAAAAGAGCAATTGCTCAGCTGTTCTTTCCAGAACTCTCTGTAGAGTACTTTGATGTATGCACAGGCTCAGTGGGAGGGCGAGAGAGCCACAGGCCACTTCAGGGTTCTCAGAGTTGTAAAAAACAGAAATGAGCAAACAAGGGCCCACACTCAGTATGATCTTTTCAATGCTTATGTTGGAAAGTCATGCTTTATGTTCTGTATTACATGTCATCAGGGAATTACAAATTAAAACAACAGTGAGATATCCCTACACACCTGTTAGAAATGGCCATCACCCAGATCACTGATGATACCAAATGCTGACCAGGATGTGGGACAATGGGAATGCTACACATTATTGTTGAGAATGTAGAATGGTATAGTCTCTGTGGAAGACAGTTATTACAAAAATTAAACATCTACTATGTGATCTAGTAATTATACTCCCTGGTACTTATCTGAAAAGAACTGAAATTTATGCCCACACAGAAGCCTGCACATGGATGCTTAGAGCAGCTTGATTCATAATTGCTAAAACTTGGAAGCAGCTGATGTGTCTTTCAGTAGGTAGGTGACTGGATAAATAAGTGTGGTACATCCAGACAATGGAATATTCTTCAGCGCTGAAAATAAATGATCTCTCAAGCCACGTAAAGAGATGGAGGAAGCTTAAATGCATCATATTAATTGAAAGAAGCCAATCTGAAAGGACTACATACTATATGATTCCAACTCTTTGACATTATGGAAAAGACAAACTATGGAGACTAGAAAAAATTAGTAGTTGCTGGGCTTGGAGTGGCGGAGGGAAGGGTGAATAGACAGAACAGAAAGGAATCCAAACCCATACAATGTATCACACCAAGTGTGACCCTAAGGTAAATTACTGCCTTTGGGCAATGACGATGTGTTAGTGTAGATTCACCCGTGCCACTGTGGTGAAATATATTCATAATGGGAAAGCTATTCACGTGGGAGGGGCAGAAAAGTACACGGGAAATCTGTGTATTGCCCTCTCAACATTGTTTAAACTAGAAACTGCTTTTAAAAAAAGTCTTTGGGGGGCCTCCCCTGGTGGCGCAGTGGTTGAGCACCAGACTGCGAAGCTTCCTGCAGCCTCTGCAGCCTCTTCAGCTCCGGTTCGATCCCCGGCCCACCAGTGAGGGTCCCACATGGCGCGCGCAGACCTCTCCTGCCGCCTGCTGCTCCCCTCAGCAGTGTATTTCGTTAGTCTGTCTGTTCTGTTCCCTGCTCTGGCTCTGGTGAATTCTCTCACCCTCCCGTGCCTCTGACTGTACCCAGTGCTTGTATAAATAAATAAATAAATCTTTAAAAAAAAAAGAAAAAGAAAAAAAAAGTATTTGGGAAAAAAGGAGTGCTTTTTGATATATTAATAATGCAGTACAATAGACTAGTATTATTTAAATAAATCACAGGAATTCTGGAAGATAATAAATTCAAAACGCATAGCAGAAGGTGGGCCAGGCATATTGCATATTGCTAGCCCTTTATGCCTTGTGTGTAGTGTAATTAAAACACAGTTGCACACACAGAAGCTGTTGCCCCACTGGCGTAAGCAAACCAACAATATTACAGTGAAAGAAGCATGAGGATTTCAGTTAGAGGAGCTCCAAACTTCACCCAGAGGTGAAGCTGGCCTTGATGGAGGGGTGGAGTTTTGCAAATCAATGAAGAGGTCATACCTGGTAGAGGGGGCAGCCTGATGGTGCCTGAGGCAGTCGGGCACCATGAACATCACGCTGGCACTCCTGGCTTGGCTCACAGGGAAATCCTCAAAGACTCTTTTTAGTTCCTGTGGGATAGGATTCAATTTTCATGCCCCAAGCCTTATGAGGATTGGAGTTTTTCCTCCTGCTGATTCTGGGGTTTGTGGGATGGAAGGTATCTATAGTTGAAGGGCCAAGGGGGCATTCCTCTCAGCTCTCCAGGACTCCTGATTCAGAGGCTCTTCCCTTTGTCCTGTCTCTCCTTCCATGCCCTCTGCTGCGAGAGCCTCTCCACGCACACGTTTCCAGTATTGTCTGTTCTTAGAGCACAGGAAAACAAGTTCTGCTGGATTGCTTTCAGATTGTTTTCCATTGTGGAAGTGATCTGGTTTCTTTGTGATAGCTTTGCACCATTAGACCAGAAAGAAGGCAGTGGCAATGTAGGAAATTAACTAACTGTTCCTTATGGATATGCTCCCACCACCCTGGTATAGGCGAGGCCTGGGAAAGATAAGGCTGATGAGATGAAAAGAGACCTACAAGATCTGTCTATTTTTAGGAATGAAGGTAGTGTGAGTCAAGAAATATTGTAGAGCAAAGCTATGTTTTGGAAAGATGACTCCAACCGTGGTATGAAGAACTTCTCTTAGTGACCAGAGAGTAGATGGTGTGGTTGCCTGGCAGAGGCAGGTCGATTCACACCCACAATTTTCTTCAGATGTCAACTGATGGTGTTGCACATACACTAAGGGGATATGCGGAGGTTTGATACTTTCATGATGAGGCTTTCTGCTGGGAGAGGGCAGGCGTCCTTCCTTGATCCTAAATGTCCTAAGAGAGACATTGGGATTGGGAGAGATTGACTTGGGGTTTTTATGGCAGGCAAGGGGCAGGGCTGAACTGAGAGTTTGTGCACACAGGTGGGGGCTTGTATGGTTGGAATTTCTTGCTGGTGTCAAAAAGATGGAGCACCCAGGTTTTCTTATTAGCTTGCCCGTCTTTGGACACCAAGGCAAGAGGGATAGGTGAAGCTCAAAAACTGTCAGCAGACAAAAAATTGGAGTCAGACTATTAGGCCAGAGAAGGAAGACCAGTAGGGATGTTGCTACAGTCTAGACCAGTGATTCCCAGACTCATGTTAAAAGTACTGCTTTCTAACCAGTGTTCTAGGAAATACTGGATGTGAAATATTGGATAAAAAAGGAAAGTACTGCTCTCTATACTTTCCTCCAGACCTACTGAGTCACCACTTCAGGCTGGCTATGTTGTAGCTAGCTCCCCAAATCATTTGGAAGTACTGCCATTTCATAGACTGACATTTGGGAACACAGGGTTATGGTGATGAAAAAATGAGAGGCAGAATTGAAAAATACTGGACCAGATTCCAAGATGGATGAGAACATCTTCCCTTGAATGTTTGAACATTTTGCGATAGGGCCATATGTGATTGGAAGGCAGGTTTATGGACGTGGGGTAGAAGACAAAGTCTTTTATGTCTGCCTAGAAAATGATGTGTATGTGTGTGTGTGTGTGTGTGTGTGAATCTGGCTGTGCATTTTTCATGTGCATTATCCACTGTGTGCAGACAAGCCATGAAAAACATTTCCTGACTTGCCTGGCTCCTCCAGTCTCAGCACCCTGTGTAACTCTAGTGCTGCTTCTGGGAGCACGAATTCATATTGATTGTTGCCAATGAAAAATGAATTAGTTATGTGGATCTCTTGCAAAATAGATTACATAAAGTGTTCCAAAGACAGAGGAAATTCCTATGAGTTTGCTTGCTATTCTGATTAACTATATTGCAGCCATTTTCCTGGTGTTGAAAGTTGAAGGTTGGTAGCATAAAATATATCTTGCGTTTTATCATGGTAATACAATTCAGAGCTGGGAGTTTGGATGCAGATCTAAGAGAAGTAAGTAGCAGACCCTGCGAGTGATTTAAACTATCAGAACCAGTCAGAAAGGCTGAGGGAGCTAGTGGAGGGAACATTTGTGCCTATGACTTCGCATTCAATACTCCTTTGTTGTTTGCCATCTTAAAAACTTAGAAACTCTCATGATATGTTGATAGAGCTTTCTGCTTTCTCAGGTTGCTGGTCTTGGAGGGAAGAACATGAGAAGAAATAAATGGGAAGCATGTCTAAATCTATATGTATCTATTCATTATCTATCTCTATATCTAGCTGTCTGTCTTTCTGTCCGTCCGCCCATCTGTCCATCATCCAGCTAGCTACCCTACCATCTATTATCTGTTATCTATAAGCTATGTCTTTCATCAGTTGCCTTTCTTATCTAATCTTTGGCATATATTTGGAAAAAGATAATTCAAATATTTTTATTTTTAAAAATAGCTTTATTGAGATATAATTCACATGCCATGTAATATACCAGTTTAAATGGACAACTCAATGGATTTTAGCATATTAACCATCACAACAATCAAATTTGAGGCTATTTCATCAAACCACAAGAACTCCATAGCCTTTAGCATCATCTCTCCAGCCCTCCTATTCTCCCCCAGTCCTAAGCAACCACTACTCTACTTTCTGTCTTTACCTACTTATCTTTTTTTTTTGACATTTCCTATAAATAGACCCATATAATATGGTGTCTTTTGTGACTAGCTACTTTCACTTAGCTTTATATATATTTATATATATATATATATATTTTTTTTTTTTGGCTTGTCTCAGCTTTAATCAATGTGTAAATAAAAAATGTGATGGAAATTAACCCTACACAGGAGTTGTGTCAAAGCCACTTCACGTGGCTCCTACTGGCCAAATTCAAGACTATTAAGTAAATTATGAAAGTTAGTGTAGGGTAAGGAAAAATGTGAGGCTTTTCTGCCCTCCCGCCATCAGGATAGATGATGGATCCTTGCGGTCCTGAGTGCATGCCTGATGGCGGGCACCTGGAATAAGGTGTGGGCATAGGTAGATGGGATTCACCTGGCCTAAGACTGGGCTTTTTTTTAAGGGCGGTGTCATGGGGACGCCAGTAGAAGCAGAAAGAGAGAGAGAGAGAGACACGGAGAGCCCAGACAGAGTGAAGACTTGCTGGGGGCTGGGAGAACTGCCAGCCTCCCAGCCCCCTAGCGCCCCTGCCTGCCGTGTACCTGGTAATCCCAATAAAAACTTGCAAAACCACTGAGAACTCTGACTCCTCCTTTACCCGGTCTGCTGGAAAACCTGCACTGTGGTCTTCCTGACCCTACAGTTAGTAATTATTTGTAAAGAATTAAGCATTTACTCTCTTTTATTATAAATGATAAAACCAGGTCTTTTGCTTGTGCCTAGCAAGCCAAACTCTTCAAAATGACTGTCAAGGGAGGCTGTGGCATAGGCACCTATCAAGAACTGGCTTCCCAAATAGCAGGGGAGCTGGGCTTATATAAAAGAGGAAAGAATGTGAGGGAAATGCAGGGCTTCACGTTTCCAGGTCTGATGAGATGCCAGGCAGTATAGGTGACATGAGTCAAGGTGTTTGACTTTCTCAGCAGGGTGTTTTCTTAGCTTAGCAGATGTTTGTTTCTGATGCTGCTCTCAACCCCAGAGAGGCACAGAAAATTTTATTAGGGATGTAACACAATTTTCCAAGTTCCCAGGAAGGCAGGTGGAGCCAGTTAACTCTTAATCACAAGGAGGGGGTAAAGGAAATAGAGAACAAAAGGTGATTAGAGCTTAATTCCACTTATTCCTAATATTTAGCCTAGGGGATTTTTTTTTTTGTGTGCAAAATAGAGGGCTTCTGGATCCACTACTTTTAAAAGAGTAACTTTAGTTTATCTCCAGGTAGCAGGGAAGAATTTACTTACAGAAGAATAAAAGTTAGTATTCTGGTAAATAATACCAGAGAAGAAATGATAACATTGGGGAAGAATAATTTTGTAATCTTTAGCTTAATATTTTCAAAGTTTTTCCCCACACAATAGCTGTTTTTCTTGAGAATGGGAGCATTCCTGATGGCTGCACATATCACTTATGTTTCCTTGGCCAGTCTTATGACCACCTAATTGCGAGGGTGGTTGGGAAATGCAGACTTTATTTGGACTGGGTGTGAAAACAGCCACAAAAGAGATAGAAGGCTTGCACTGCTAGTGTGAACAAGTGCTGTGGGAGATCAGAGAAAAATTGCTAGAGCAGATGATATCTGGTGCTTGCCTTGACAGGCAGAGTTTTCTTTTTATGAGATTAAAAAAAAAAAAACCCTGAGAATTAAAGGGAAATTCAAATGAAAAAAATGAAATTGTTTCTAAATATTTCTCATTTCCTCAGAAATTTTGTTCAACTTCCTTAGCATGAGTTACTGATCTAACTCAGGAATTATTGTGTTGAGTAGATAGGTGAGTCAGGGGAAGTTCTGATGTGAATGACCAGATATAGTTATTGTGGCAGACTATTTTCTGAGATGGCCACAGCAAGATAGCTCATTGCAACATGTCCTTGTGACTCCTCCGTCAGAAAGGTGGAATCTATTTCTGTACCCTTTTGAAGCCGGGTAAATGCTGTGATGACTTTGACCAATAGAATATGATGGAAGTGAGGCTGTGCTAGTTGTAGGAGTAGCACTGAACTCACCTGTAATTTCTGCATCTTGCCTCTTGGAAGTCAGCTGTCGTGTAAGAAGTGTGGCTACTGTGAGATCGCCCTTCTGGTGAGGAGTCCAAGACCCAGGGATAGATACATGAGGAGAGAGAGAGAAAAGGAGGAGGGAGGGAGGAGAGAAAGAGAGGGGGAGAGAGAGAGAGAGAATGAGAGAGAGAGAGAGAGAGAGAGAGAGAGAGAGAGAGAGAGAATGAGAGAGACTACAGGGCATCAAGATGCCAGGTATGTGATGATATCACCTTCAGAGTAGAGTCTCCAATCCAGCTTCCCTGGCTGATGTCACTGGTGTCAGAGATGAACTGTTCAGTTGAGCTATTCCTGAATTCCACACACAAAAATGTAAGTGAATTAAAGTGGCCTATAGTGCAACAACGATTCCCTGGAAATTTATATTATGGGGCATAGGGAGCTGTCCCCGGGTGAGGCTGTGTATGAAGGTCTTTGGGGAACATGCAAGGAGGGATGTAGACAGGGTCAAAGACAGGGGTGGGAGCGAGTCTCATGCAAATTCTAACAATATGGTCAGCAGGGAAGAGGGTTTCTTAGAGAAATTGCTAACCTCATGTTCTAGATGAACCTGGAAGAGCTTGTTATAAAAATAGCAAGGAAACTATCAAAGACTTCTGGGGCTATGTTGAAAGGGCTGAGAAACCAACTCGAAAAGGTTTAACTGATTAGAGAAGGGCCAGCTTGAGCATCTATATGAATAAGAACTGAAATGGATTGAAACACTTCAAGTATATCTACATTCATAACTTCATTACAAAGAACCAACATCAGTCACTTTTGGAGCAAGTATCCAGTCTATTATTTTGAACACTAATAAATAAGGGGGAAAACCCAGAACTTGTCCTGCTTTTCTAACCAAAGAGTCGACAAAAAGTATTTCCTTATAGAAATATTCTGGAATAGAAAATGAAGGAATGATAGAATTAAAATATTACCAGTTTGACGCCTCTAGTAACTTTTTTGTGAGCAATCATCAATAATTGCTAATATCAAAAAAGGAGAGACAGCTTGGCATATATACCTACTGATATTTATATCACAGACTTTCAAAAAGAAAACTAGATTAGATCAGGGTTCTAGATCTTATGGCCAGTGTATAGGAGACAGAGAAATTTGTCAAAGGACACCATATGGATACAGTCAGCACAATCCAGACTGTGGGAAGCAGTTTCTTCTATAAATAAGGAAACAGGGGCCTCCCTGGTGGCGCAGCGGTTGAGAGCTGGGTTGTTAAACTACCCGCAGCCTCTGCAGCACCGGTTCGATCCCCGGCTGCTCCCCAGCCACCAGAGGAGGGTCCCACATGGTGCGCAGACCTCTCCTGCCGCCCGCTGCTCCCCTCAGCAGTGTACTTCAGTCCTTCTGCCTGCTCTGCTCCCCGCTCTGGCTCTGGTGAATTCTCTCACCCTCCTGCGCTTCTGACTGTACCCAGTGCTTGTATCAATCAATCAATCAATCTTGTATAAATAAATAAATAAATAAATAAATCTTAAAAAAAAATAAGGAAACAGAATGAGAAGGGGTGTCTAGAGAGGTATAGCAATCAATTGTAACACGTGCAGCTTATTTGGATCTTTTGCTTTGCTAAGACAGTTCAAGAGCTTTATGGTGCTCAGTGCACATTTTTAGCTTTGGCTCTTGCTGCCAGTTCTTTACCTACTATTTGTGTTCCTGAGAGAGAACTGGCCTGGGTCCTCTTTTTGTTCTAAGACATGTCACAGGGGAGAGAACAGATAATGGACTGACCACATGATTTGATCGTATGGTCCATCTTTGACTTATTCAGTCAAAGGTATAGGACCGGGGTTGGGGGGGACCATACTAGCATAGTATGGGGTAGTGTGTGCTGATGTTTAATACCGTGAAGGCAACTTGGGGACCCAGAGGGAGAGTTGATAACCTTCTAATTTAAAGCATCGATTTCCCCCTTTCTTTTCAGTTTTTCTAGCAAATCTGAGTGTGCAGACAAAGAGATAGCTGAGTCCATTAAGTTAAAGATTTGGAGTGGGAGGAGGGGGAGAGAATTGTGCATAGAGGAGAGACAGGAGGGGGGGCGGGGCCAGTCCCCTGAGGATCTTGAATGTGCTCTTCTTTGAATCTCTGCAGAGAGCTGCCAGGGCATCCCCTTCTCAGTGGGGTACATTCTGGAGTTTGCATATCTGACTCTTTTCAGTAACTGTGTATCCATGAGAAAGTCAACATTTTTGTGCCTCATTTCCTTCATTTGTGAAAAGGGGACTAAATAGCAGAATCTGCCTGTTAGGTCCATGTAGAATATTTTGAATGTTGGATTGCTTAGTGTCTAAAAACTTGAGAACAGAACAGGGTGCATGCACAGGGGGCCTGGAGCCAGCTTGTGAGCCCCGGGAGGGGGGCGGTGGGCTAAACTTATCCTGCACTGCACAAAGGGGCTACATTCAGCATCTACCAGAAAAGGGTTCACAATGAGCCCCAGTGACCAGGCTGCAGATACATGGAGGGACGATGGCAGCCCATGGGTGTCTCGGGCCCCGTCAGCGCCAGGGAGGAGCAGTGCCTGGTGGTGCTGGCCACCAGCTCTCTCAGAGCCATAGATGCCAGTGGCTGAGCCCAGATACACATCATGCTGACTCGGGGGGAATTTGCCCATACAGAGGAGGGAAAAATGTACCTCCCTAAAGCCAATGATCAAAGGCCAGGCAAGCCCTGTTGGAGGAAAATAACTTGGGCTATAGATTTCTTTTCAAAGCTTGGAGTCTTGCCACAAACAACACAGTAACAGACGTGATTAGCATCACAGTCTCCGGAAGCCCAGTCTGTGCGTTGGCAGGTGGCAGGACTGATGTCACTCCTCAAGGCCAACCGATATGTCCAGGGACCTGACTTCCAGCTGGGCCCTGGCTCCTGTCACCTGCAGTGCCAGATCTACAAGGACTTCAGAGCCACTTCAAGCCAGGGAAGGCTTTAAGGGTTGTGTCTTTGGTGGTTCTTGTGGAACTGTGGGGTAGGTCACCCACAGTATACACCTCTTGTATACTTACCCCTATCTCTGACCTTTGCACATGGAGATGCCCACTGACCTCCCTAGACTTCCTAGGAGAAAGGACCCAACCTTTTCTGACCTCATCTCCTTCCTCTCCCAAAAGGCCACTCACTCTTTGACTGCAGTGTGCCCACAAGAAGAGGAGAGATTAAAGGCAGGGCCTCCCCGAGGGAAGGAGAGTGGGCAAGGATTTGAAGGGAGTGTGGGATGGGGCCTGAAGAGGAACTGGAATCTGTAGAGGTACTGGTGGAGAGAAAGGTTTTTGGAGAAGCAGCGAAAAGGAGGGGTCTGAGCAAGATTTTGACTGATGGTCTGTAAGGGATGGTGGATTCCTGTTGAAGAGCACTTGGGGTGCATTTTCCTATCACTTAGTGACAAAGATATATTCTTCTGCCTTTCAGTCCTGGGCTTATTTATTTATTTATTTATTATTATTTTTTAAATAATAAATTTTATTTTTATATTCCCCATACATTTGCAACCCCCCCATTCTGACCCCAATCCCTCCCCTCCTGCCCCCCACTCCCCAAAAACTGTCTCTGGTTCATAGTTTTTTGTTGATTTTGATTTTCACTTTCTTAAGTTATTCATTTTCCTGGTCCCTTATTTAAGTTTTCTAGATTCCTGCTATGAGTGAGACCATCCGGTATTTTTCTTTTTCTTTCTGGCTTATTTCGCTGAGCATGATCCCTTCCAGCGCCATCCATGTTGCTGCAAAATGCATGTGTTTATCTTTTTTGAATGCTGAGTAATATTCCATGGTATATATGTACCACATCTTCTTGATCCAGTCATCCATTTTTGAGCATTTGGGTTGTTTCCAAAGCTTCGCTATTGTAAACAGTGCTGCTATAAACATAGGGGTGCAGGTGTCTTTGGAATTGATGTTTCTGTGTCCTTTGGGTAAATACCTAGGAGTGGAATTGCTGGATCCTATGGAAGCTCTATGTTTAGTAGGTCAAGAAATCTCCACACAGCTCTCCATAGTGGTTGGACCAGTTTGCACTCCCACCAGCAGTGCAGGAGAGTTCCTTTTTCTCCATATCCTCGCCAACATTTGTTGTTGCTAGTTTTTTTAATATGTGCCATTCTCACTGGTGTAAGATGGTATCTCATGGTAGTTTTGATTTGCATTTCCCTGATGACAAGTGATGTTGAACATTTTTTCATATGCCTGTTGGCCATTTGCATTTCCTCTTCAGAGAAGTTTCTTTTTAGCTCTTCTGCCCATTTTTTGACTGGATTATTTTCTTTGTTGTTGTTGAGTCTCATTAGCTCTTTGCAGATTTTTGTGATCAGTCCTTTATCATTAGTGTTGTGTGCAAAAATGTTCTCCCAGTTGGTGGGGTTTTGCTTTGTTTTTGTTTCAGTCCTGGGCTTTTTATAGGGAACTCTGAAGAGGAGGAGACATGGGGGATACTGGCGATTTCGAGGAAGAGGGATACTCACAGGGTTGCAGCATGCAAGACCCTTCAGGTTCTGGGGCGGACAGGTTGTGGGCAGAAACCTGAGTGGTGGTGGTGGTGGTGGGGGAGAATTAAGACTAATGGGTGCTGGAAGAGAAATTTCAGTGGAAATTCTGCTAGTGTGTGAAGGTTCCATGGGAGAGAGTTCTGCCTGGCTCCTGCAGGCTGTCTGAAGCTGACATCTGCAGTTAATGGCCAGACTTCCTAGTCTTCTGAGCTGGATCCTTTTTGAGTCTTGGGGAATTTTTCACCGTTGAGGTTCCAAGCTGCACACACTCTTGAGGCCAAGCACTGGGGTGGAGGGGAAGGGGGCTGAGTCCTGACGTCTTCTTGGTTAACAGCATTCTTTCCTGTTCATCCAAAAAGCATCTTGTTTCTGAAAAACACTGAAAGGAGCTTGTGCAAATGCAACTGCCTGGGTCCTCCTGTTCTACTGTATCTCAATAGACTTTCTAGATGTTTCTGATACTAAGGAAGTTACTGGCCTCGTCCATCTTTGTAGCTGAACAAGACTGGCCTGGAATAAGTGTTTGTTTAATGAAATGAACTAAGTTTCTCATTTACTGCTCTGAAATCAGAGACCCCAGATGAGCTCATGCAGATGCTGTGCCTTGTGTAAGGGCACTCAGTAGTAGGTCAGGCGCAAGAAGGTCTGTTTTGTTCCCATTAGCAGGGTTTGAAGATTGCACCCTGGAGCAGGCTGAGCTCACCTAGGAGGAGACCAGGGCAGATGTGTCAAGGGTAGGAAACATGGCAACTGCTGATGTCACAATACCCCATTTACCCCTGACTTGAGGTTCCTGGACCACCTGAGGGCAGCAGAGAGAAGATGGCTGGCAGCAGCAAAGAGAAGACAAAGTGGGAGTTGGATTAAGGACACAGGGGACTTTTGCAGACGAAGACTAAACATCCGGCACAACACCAAGATATTGAAGGGAGAATGGGGCATCATAGAAACCTCTCAGGTAGCAGTCTGGGAGGAGGAAACATTGGGTTCCAATGTCTAGGACGAATGTCTAAACCCAGAACGAATGTCTAAACCCTCACCCTCAACTATGAGGCATCATGCCCCTCATGCACGGGCCTTGTGAGGTTTCCCAGTCCTGGTATTCCTTTCCCTCAGTGGTTCCCAATTCAGGCACACACCCTCCTTCTGTGGAATGGATTGATGTCTATGCTCCACGCTCAGACTCTGAGGAACTTTGTCTGAAAGGGCAAGGGCGTGAGCATGCTTTTTCAAAAGGGTCAGGTGTGCAGTCAAGGTTTTAGAAAAAACAAAACTCTACTTAAACATGAAAACAAAGCACATGCACACACACACACACAATATGGCCATGTTTCTTATTGGCGGCTGAGGGTGAGAACTATGTGGTGGGGAAGAATTGGGTGTAGGCTGGAGATTCAGGCATAAAATAATTCACCAGAAATAGAGTGGAGAACAGAAAAGGTGGATTGATTGAAATACACTGCTAGAGAAGCAGCAGGCGAGACAGGAGAGGTCTGTGCTGGAAGAAGTTTTCGGAATTCCCTTTTATAATCCATTTTGCTTTACATCCATTTTGCTTTATAAGCCATTTGACTTTACATGACTGGGGAGTCGGTTTGGGCCGGTTATGTGCGGGTATGTCTGGTCTTGGGTGCTGACCTTTGACACAGAATGTGTCCTGGCCCTGCTCTTACATTCTTGGTCTAAGTGATCTGTCTTAAGGCCTGTTTCCCATAGCAACCTTATCAATTCCATTTTATCTATTCAAGCCTCCCAAACCTTCCTGCTGGGCAAGGCGTGGGGGCTTAGATTTTAACTTTATTAAATGATGCCCTGACAAGCAGATCTCCTCAATTTGTTCCCCCCAGCAATGCCTGGACTTCCCACGGAGCTCAGACAGAGGACATGATATACTAGGATTGGTACACATCTTTCTGATTCACTAGGATTGGTACATACCTTTCTGATATAGCGAAGAAGATCATTAACTGCTGCACCAACCATAAATGTTTTGAAAGGGAATCATGAGTATTCAAGAGGGTGCATAAAATTCAAGGGCTTCTTTAAAAACACAGGTATCCTTGCTTTTGGAAAGTTCAAGTTATTCTGCTTCACTTTTAAGAGACCTACATTAGTACCTGTTTTCACTAATCGAAAGAAACCAAAGCAAAATAGCCATCAGCCTCTTCATTTTATGCATTTGGACTTAACAAAGGTTTCATAGGAACAGCATACTTTTGGATAGCAAGGGAAGGCTGTACTTAGGAACAGGGAATAAAAGACGTCAGTGACTAATAATTTGTAAACCTGCGATCAGTGGAGGCTCTGGGTTCTCGGTGGGGGTGGGAGGGGAGAGGAGACTCCACTTGGAAAAGTCTGGGTCCAGCACCCCAAGGTGGAGGTTTTGGAAACTGGGGCCCCTAGAAGCCACTCTCTCTAGCTTTGCACTTGCTTGAGGTAAGTCGGGTTGGTATGAGAGAGGCAGAAAGAAGATGAAGCTTAAGGGAATGGGAAGCCAGTTGAGATTCTGCCACTTGCCAGGAAAGGATCACTGGCTGGAGGCAGCCAGTTCCTGCACAGTTGACCTTGTGGGTCCTAAGGTCACAATCTTCCTCCAAGCCTCCTGGTAAGCACTGACTTTGGTCTTTCTCAGCTGACATTTCCTGATGGATGTTTTCTGAGTGTTTATAGTTAGAATGTTTGTAGGGCACAGAGATGGCTTCCTTCCCAACTGTGCAATGTGAAGGTGCTGTAAAACCTGAAGCTACCCCTAGATGTAGCAATTCTAGCATCCTTGCTTTGCCAGGCTGGTGCTGCCACCATCCGTGGCCAAGAGTCCTCAAGCTGGGCGATGGCTGACCCCGGGGTTCCCTCGTCTTCTCTAATCGGAGTGTAAATCCCTTGGCTGGCACCTTGGAATGGGGTAGTGTGGGGATGTGTCTGTTTGCTTCTCTGTGTGTTTATGTATGTTAGTGTGTCTGTGTGTGCTTGTGTTTGTGTGATATATATTTGCACACATGTCTATGCTTATCTGTGCATGTATGTGCCTATGTCTCTGCTTGTGTATCTTTGTGTGTGTGACTGTATCTGTGCGTCTGTATGTGGCTGTGGGTAGGTGTCTCTGTGTGTGGGTGCACGTCTTTGTGTGTCTTGTGCATCGGGGTGTGTGTCTGTGTTGTGCAGCTGTGTCCACACTTTCTAGCTCCCCTGGATGACTGTGCATTCTCCGCCTTGCAGTTTAGCTGTGAGGATGGGCGCCAGGCCCTGGGGAGTGAGGGAAAGAGCAGCTGCTGGTACAGGCCCCTCCCTGAGGAATTTTGGCAGAGAAAAGGAGAAAAATAGAAGTCAAGCAAACAGGGTCAAGGGAAGAATTTTTTAGAGGAGGGAAGACTTGGGAATGTTTGAAAGCAGCAAGGGAGGAGGCAATGGGAGGGACATTTGGAAAGTGCTGATGAGAAGGACAGGGTGTGGCCACAGGGCGTGCCTGGGAGGGAACACAGACCGTGGCAGTCAGCAGTGGCTGCTCCATCCCAGGAATTACCACAAGCTCTTAGGTTGCTAATACCCCGGCAAGCTTTGAGAAGGCAGCAAACACTCCTGTGAAGTTGATATTGCTCATGTACACTGCCTGTTCTCTTCCTCATTTGATCCTGCCGGAGGATACCAGGCTCGAGCTGGGCACTGCCTTTGACAGGCTCAGCGTCTTCAGGGATATAGATGTGTTAGCCTCTCACTCTTGAAGTCTTGCCTCACACATAGGTTCTTATTCCTGGGCCTTTCCTAGTCTACCGCCCTATGCCTATGCCTACCCCAAGACCATCCCCACGGCCCTCCCCGCATCCATCTCAATGCCCTTCCTCATCCCCACCCAAAGGCCCAGCCACATCCTCCCTAAGGCCATGCCCATCCTATCCTCCTTCTATGCCAACCCCCTGCCATTCCTTATGCCTTTCCCCTCCCTCATTTCCCCAGAGGAAAATGAGTCCGAGAGAGATCCGTAATTTGCCCAAAGTCAGGGAGCCGGCAAATACCAGAACTGGGACTCAAACCTTGTCCCTCAAACCTTGCACCAGAGTTCTGAACTCCCAGGCCACACTCCTTCATGACATTGGGTTTCTGATCTCTGGCCCCTCTCTGACCTTTGACTTTCTAATTCCACTCTGCCTGCTCCTGACTTGGTCCTTCACTGTCTAAACTCAGCCAGCCTGTGAGTTTCAGTTCAGACTCTTCCACTAGTGACTTCCACTAGTGACGGACCAGACCCTATACCTATTTCTTCCCCAGGACCTCAGGGGACTTCATAGTCCCATAATTTTTTTCTAAGACTATCACATCACTGATGACAGGCTGGAGGCTGGGCTGAGAGGGGGCTGCTGACGGGGAGGCATTGTAAGTGGAAATGACTCAGCTTTGTGTCAATGGTGTTGGGGGGGTCAGCAGCAGAGAGAGAAGATGGAGAGTAGAATCCCTGGTTCACAGGGTGGAGCTGCCTGGAATGTGCCAGGAAATCAAGGAGAAAGGAAGGAAAGGTTTGCCAAGTTGCAGTGAGTGCCTGGTTGAAACCAGACACCAGGAATGTGTAGCAGGTCAGGCCTGCTGCCTGGGAAACCCCTTGGCCTGCTTTGATTTTCCATTCTCATTATTTATTTCCAAAACAAATGTTTATTTTACCTTTGTGATCCTTAAAGTTTTTAGGAACATGCGAGTGATTCTGTTCTGGCGTTAGACATTTCATTTGCCCTTATCTGGGCACCAGGACCAATTTGCTATCTGCAGTCTTAAAGTGACTGATGATGGCCAGATCTTTCTTCCCTGATAGTGCAGGCTGCCCGCAGAGCCTCTAGGCACCGCTGTTCTCTCCAGCTGCCCCATTATTTCAATTGCACAAAGCCCCCAACCTGCCCCACCCTGTCACCCCCTTTTTTCCCATCACATCTGATTCTTTGCTTTGTTTCTTTTTCTCCTCCACTGCTCAACTTAAGCCACCTTGATTGATACTTAAGAGAATTTCTCTCTCTCTCTCTCTCTCTCTCTCACACACACACACACACACACACACACTCACAGCTCTGTATACATCTTGGTATTTAATTGGTTATAGATGACACCCAATCGTTCTTCTACATAATTCTCCATTTCCCTTCTTCAGCACCCTTTGCATCATTTCCACCCACTCCTCCCACCCCCTTCTCCAGCCCTGCCATCTTTATATCTTTAAAAAAAATTGAAATGTACATCAAGTGCACAGATGTACAGCTTATATCTGTGACTTATGGACGCCTGGTAACAAGCACCCTTGTCTGCAAGCAGCACACTGTGAGCCTCCAGATGCTCCCCTGGTGTCTCCCCATTTCTGACATCTTCTCTCTCCTCAGAGGTGTCTACTCCCCTGAATTTGTGGTAATGGCATCATTGCTTCTGAAAAGAATGTATCTTTAAATACATCATTTTGCCTGTTTTGAACTTTATGTAAACGAACTCATAGTACATTTATTTACTCATTTTTGCCTGGCCTCTTTCACTTAATATTTTGTTTGTGAGTTGCATGTCTGTGTTTGCACAAAGATATAGCTGATTTGTTTTCATTGCTAAATAGCGTTCCACTGAACGGATGGCCTGCTGTTTTTTTTTTGTGGGACCCTCGCTGGTGGCAGGGGAATATACTGGTGCTGCAGAGGCTGCGGGCAGCCTCGCAGCCCAGCGCTCAACCTGTGCGCCACCAGGGGAGGCCCTGGCCTGCTGTGTTTATCCATTTTATGCTGGGAGATTTCCAGTTTGGGGCTGTTATAAGTAGTGTGGTTATTGACATTCTTTTTTTTTAATATTTTATTTTATATAATTCTTACATCATCTTTTATTTTTCATTTTTGCACAGTGTATGCATTTTCATTTTGGTTATATTCCCTGTACAGTTCCCACCCCCCTTATTTTGGCCCTGATCCCTCCTTTTCTCCCCTTTCCCCTGTTTGTGTGTGTCTGGTTTATAGTTGCTTGTTGATTTTGATTTTTCTTTATTATAATTAGTCTTTTTCCTGGTCTCTTATTTAGGTTTTCCAAATTTCTGCTATGAGTGAGATCATCCGATATTTTTCTTTTTCTTTCTGGATTATTTCGTGAGCATGATCCCTTCCAGCTCCATCTACATTGCTGCAAATTGCATGAGTTTGTCTTTTTTGAATGCTGAGTAATATTCCATGGTGTATATGTACCACATCTTCTTGATCCAGTCATCTATTTTTGGGCATTTGGGTTATCGATATTCTTGACTGTGCATTTTCACTTTCCACCGTGCTGAGGCTGAGCATGGACTTGCCAGGTCAAAGAGGTTTGTGTTTTTGTTTTTCAGTAGATGATGTCAAACTATTTTCATTTACTATCCTACTGTAGTTTTACCAAGTGAGGTGAACACTTGGTAGTATCAGTTTAAGAAATCACAGCCATTCTATGGGGGTTTAGTGGTGTCTCATTCAGGTTTTAATGTAAATTTCCTGGAAGTTGAGTACCTTTTTGTTTATTTATTTTTGCCATTTGAATTTTGTCTTTTGTGATGTACCTGTTCATATCTTGGCCAATTTTCTATTTTTAAAAATCTTCTCCTTATTGGCTGTAGGGTTTACAAAATTTTAAATATTCTCTGTATGCAAGTCTTTTTTTTTATTATAGGAAGTATAAAAATCTCTGACTTTGAAGCTTGTCTTTTCATCCCTTAATGGTATCTTTCCATGAACAGGAATCCTTTATTTATTTATTTATTTTTAAAAGATTTATTTATTTATTTATACAAGCACTGGGTACAGTCAGAAGCGCGGGAGGGTAAGAGAATTCACCAGAGCCAGAACGGGAGCAGAACAGGTAGACGGATGAAGTACACTGCTGAGGGGAGCAGCGGGCGGCAGGAGAGGTCTGCGAGCCATGTGGGACCCTCGCCCGGTGGCCGCGGCCGGGTATCAAACTGGTGCTGCAGAGGCTGAGGGCAGCTTCTCAGCCCAGCGCTCAACCGCTGTGTCACCAGGGAGGCCCCTGAACAGAAATCCTTTAAACAATCTTTTCCTATTCTCAGGGCATGAAGATATTTTCCTATGTTATCTTCTAGAGGCTTTATTGTTATGCTTCAAATGTTTAGAAGTCAGATGGCTCACCTGGAAATGCATTTTTGGCTAGTGTGAGAGAGTTAAATGTGATTAATTTTCCCATTTGGATATCTATGTGATCTAGCACCATTTATCAAAATACAGTCCTTCCCTCACTGCTCTGCTGAACAATGGTGTCTTTAAAAATTTTTTACAAAAATTTCCTTATTGTTGTTTATGTTTGTGCTATAGTTGATTTCTCCATGAATCTTCCATCACATGACCTGTGAACCGTCACCATAGTCCCTTGTGCTCTTTCCTCCCCTATTTTGACACATCTCTGCTCTATGCCTCATATCTATAGTTTACCTGCAATTTTGTCTCCCAGAAGTGGGTTGTTTGTGAACTTTCTATTTTATGCTTTCAGCTATTGTTGCACCAGTTCTATTCTCTCTCAATGACCATGATTTTACTAGTGTGGAAATCCAGCAGAATATGTTCTTTAAGGCTGTTCATCTTCAAGACTACCTTTTTGAATGTTTTTTATTTATTTTTTTTTTTTTTAAAGATTTGTTTATTTATTTGTTTATACAAGCACTGGGTACAGTCAGAAGCGCGGGAGGGTGAGAGAATTCACCAGAGCCAGAGCAGGGAGCAGAGCAGGCAGAAGGACCGAAGTACACTGCTGAGGGGAGCAGCGAGCGGCAGGAGAGGTCTGCGCGCCATGTGGGACCCTCCTCCAGGGGCCCGGGAGCAGCCGGGGAACGAACCCGGCGCTGCAGAGGCTGCGGGCAGCTTCGCAACCCAGCGCTCAACCGCTGCGCCACCAGGGAGGCCCAAGACTACCTTTTTGATTCTCAGCTCTGTGTCCATATAATTTTTGAGAAATCACCAATATCCATTCGATCCTTTCTCCTTCTCTCCCCTCCCTCTTATCTCAGAAACCTCACTTCATTTATTAGTTTTTTATAAGTATTTTGCTTTATTGAATTATCTACTGTGTAAATGTCCAATATTTGTCTGTGTCATTCTGACTTGCTTTACTGCACGTGATTCCCTGGAATTCCGTACATTTTGCTTTAAATAGCAGCATTTTATCTTTCTTTGTGACTGTGGATACACCACATGTTCTGGAGCCCATTTTTATCAATGGGCACTTAGGTTGTTTCATGTTCTAGCTATTATGTGTCCGTATAAATTTTAAAATCAGGTTGTGAATTTCTACAAGCAATCATATTGGGATTTTTACTGAGATGAAATTGAATTTATGGCCTGCTTTTAGGAGAATTGAAATTTTTACAACAAATGTGGTATATCCTTCCATTTATTGAGATTTTTCAACATGACTTTTCAGTAATGTCATATAATTTTCTGCAGAGAAGACTTGCATGTCTTTTAAAAAATGTATTCCTAACTTTAATATTTTTGAGAATTACACACAGTATCACTTCAGACTATTTTTATGTTTATCACTGATTTTTGGAAATGCAAATGGTTGTGGTATGTTGTCCTGGTAGTCTTGCTAAACTCACTGATTCCAATAGTTTATTTCTAGATTTGTTTGGGTTTCTATATATGCAGTCATAGTATACTAATTAGGAATTCTGGTTTTAGAATCTGACTTGGTTTGAATCCTAACCTCACAAATTACTAAGTGTTGGAGTTTGAGAAAGCCCCTTGGTTTTTCCGAGCCTCCTGCCTTCCTCCATGGAATGGAGACACTACCTCTAGGTTGTCAGTGAGGACTGAATGAAAGGAAGTGTGTGTTGTTGTGAGGCAGCACTTGCTCCCACTTACGGTTTGTTATAACATTCATTACTCTCGCTTCTTCCTTTCCCATTAATGCCACAGCTCTTTAAATTCTGGCTTTTCCCCTGTCATTTTATGGACTCACCCTCATAAATTTCAATGGACTCATTTGGATTTCTTGACAGTTCTGTGGCCCCTGAGATCTCAGTCTCTGGGATGTCTTTTTTATGACACCAAATAGGTGAGTTTTTCTATACCAGCCAATTTGTGAATTCTCTAACACTAAATGGGTTAGTTTAGCTAACAGTTAGCTACTAGCTAACTGACATTAACTAGTGTCACTTCTGACACTAACTGACACTAATTAGCTAACACTAACAGGTTGGTTTAGAGTCAGAAATAAATTCTGACACTACCTAGAGTTAATGCAGACCACACAGGCTAATGGCTTAGTTCTGCAAGACTGCTCCTGCCTCGGAGGCAGTTTCAAGTGCCAGGGGTCAGCTGCATTTCTGACCAACCAGCTATAAAATCAGGAGTTCCCACGGCCCCTTCTTTAGTTTCGATAATTTGCTGGAATGACTCACAGCACACAGGAAAATGCTTTATTATGTCTACCAGCTTACTGTAAAGGACACAAATCAGTACCAGCCAAATGGAGGAGATGGGGGTAGCACAGTCCCATTCCCTCTCCAGGTGTGCCACCTTCCCGACTCACTGATATGTTCACAAAGCTGGAAGATCCCTGGTCCTCATTGTTGAGGGATTTTTTTTTTAAAGATTTATTTATTTATTTATGCATACAATAACTGGGGTACAGGCCACATGCACGGGAGGGTGAGAGGATTCACCAGAGACAGAGTGGGACTGACCGAAATACACTGCTGAAGGGAGCAGTGGGCGAGACAGGAGAGGTCAGCTGCACCATATGGGTAGCTCCCTGGCTGGCTGGGAATCGAACCCGCATTGCAGAGGCTGCGGACAGCTTCATAGCAGTGCGCTCAACTGTCTGTGTCACCAGAGGAGGCCCTGTAGAGGGATTTTTATGGTGTTTTCAGTGTGTTACCATGGCTGATTGATCACTGGCCTTTTGTGACTGAGCTCAGTCTCCAGCTCGCTCCTCCCCAGAGGTAAGGGGTGGAGTGGGAGCGAAAGTCCTAGCCCTGTAATCACACTCTCTAGGGCGTCCATGAGTCGTCCACTAGGCAAAAGGCGGTAAGTTCCCAAAGATTTAGGAACTCTGTGCCAGAAACCAGGGACAAAGACCAAATGCTTATTTTTCATTTACCACAATTTCCTTGACAGGTATTTTTTCCTTGGCTTCCCAAGACTACTCAGTTCTCAGTGTTCTGTTGGTTCTTTTTTTTTTTTAAATTGATTCAGGTTATTATTTTATTTTTAAAAATATTTTATTTTATATAATTCTTACATCATTATTCATTTTTGCACAATGTATGCATTTTCATTTTGGTTATATTCCCCATACAATTCCCACCCCCCTTATTTTGACCCTAATCCCTCCTCTCCTCCTCTCCCCTGCCCAGCAAAATAAGCCAAAAAGAAAAAGAAAAATACCGGATAGTTTAACTCATAGCATGAATTTAGAAAACCTAGATATGGGACCAGGAAAAAGACTAATTATAATAAAGAAAAAGATCAAAATTAACAAGCAACTATAAACCAGTTCTGTTGTTCTGTTGGTTCTTGGCTAGTCTTTTCTCTTAAATGTTAATTTTTTTTTATGATCTGTTCTTATCCTTCTTCTCAACTCATTTGATGCAAATGAGATATTGACAATCTTTGGCTTCATATTCTCCCAAATTTCTATATATCTATTACTGGCTGGATTTTTTAATAATGTCCCAAATGAAGCTAAGCACCTTCCGTGTCCCCAAACCAGTTCTCCCCTTCTGCTTATCACCATCATCCATGTAAGAGACCTGAACATCATTCTAGACAACCCTCCCTCCTTCATCCTTACAGACAGTTGTGATCACATTCTGCCCTCTTTTTACTCATTCCCATTGGTCAGTTTCTTATTTTTATCAGCCCAGTTGTTAAACAACATACGTATTGTTCTCCTTCCTCCAGCCTTGCTGGTTTCCAGTCTACTGTTATAGCAAAGATTGAGGGAGAGCTTTCTTAACAAATCCTCCACCTGTCAGGGACTTAACACAAAAGACGTTTATCTCTCTTTCCAATAAAATTCATTTGGGTGTTTATTGGTCAACTGCCATGTGGTGACTCACTGTTACCTAATCTTTGTTTTATACTCTATGCTTCAGCAATATTAAAGTACAATTTAACTTTTAAAATCACAGTATGCTACTTCCTGCTTTTCCTCAACATTTTCCTGTATTTTATCACTTCTTTGTCTCAGTGATGCCTGCTCATTATTCAGAACTAAACTCAAGTGACATTTCTTCTTCTGATTCCTTCTTTTCCTAGGTGATCTGGGTGACTCCCTCTTGTACTGTCTGCATATTTCAATCAGAGCAAGAAGCACATAGCATTGATCTTAGTTATATTCTCGGTAGTCTGGGGATGGAGATGGTCCAGTCTTTGAGTGATTCTCAAAGTGTGGTTAGAAACACTAGCTTCACTTGGGAACTTGTTAGACATGCAATTTTTGTGCCCTCACCTAGACTTATTGACTCACAAATCCTGAGGGTGAGACCCAATAGTGTGTGATTGTGGCACTAAGGAAATGGACCCTGGTCTCATCCATCTCTGTAACTGGAAGATCTGGTCCCAGAATATGTGGTTATTGAGATGAAATAAATTCATTTCTACTCTAGGAAGTTGTCGTGTTGGAAGTCCCAGCTAGAACAATTAGGCAAGATATGTAAAAAGGAAACCAAATTGGGAAAGAAGTTTAGTGATCACTATTTGTAGGTGACATGATAATATATATAAAAAACCCTAAAGATGCTACTAAATGAATAGAAACAATAGACCAGCATAATAAACTGGCAGGCTACAAGATCAATATGCAAAATTCTGTTGCATCCCTTTTGAAAATAATGAAGAGAAAGAAATAAAGAAACTAATCCCATTTACAATAGCATCAAAAAGTATCAAGTACCTAGGAATAAACCAAGGAGGTAAAAGACATATTGGATGAAACTATAAGACACTGTTCAAAGATAAAGAAGATGCACTGATGGAAAATGGAAAGATATTCGATGAGACTAGGGACTGGTCCTTCTTACTTGCTTGGCTTAGTAGGAGACACTCAGTAAATTTGGATGAAATGGATTGAATATGCTGCCTGTGAGTCCCTCAGGGCTGAGGAAGGGGGTGAGTGTTGTGGGAAGGAGAGAGAGAGTCAGGCTGTCACGCTGAATTGAAGTGGTTTTATAAGACCGGATTTGCTGCAGCTGCCCCTAATCTCTGCAGCCCGGCCACTAGGACTTCTCCCAGCTTCTTGTGGCCATTAGCCAACTCCAGTCTCTGCATTCTTTTCCTTGAGCTGTTCCTAACTTGCAGGTCTTCTTCCACTCTTTGTCAGAAAGCTTAAGGACTCACTGCAGGCCTGCATCTTTGTGGATGGAGCTTAGGCAGAATTTGAAGCAGAAGGACACTGACACAAGTGATTTAGCTTGTAAGGTCTTTCTAGACTCCATTATGTGGCTGTGGGGAAGGGGAAATGAGCCCTTTTCCTCCACTCTGTGAAGTTAGAGGAAATGGAGTTGGGGGGGCTGGCACATGGCTTTAAGAGATGGAATTATTTAAGTCTCAGTCAAAGTGAAAAGAAGGCTTGGCCACATCCCGTCTGCACACGTCTTTGGGTTAGAGGCATGCACCCTCGCCTGCACAGAGCCCTCTTTCTTCCTGGGAGGAAGAGTGACTTTTTCACAGCTTGCCACAGGCAAAGGAAATGGAAAGTCCCAGAGCATCCTGAGTTCCTCTCAGTTTCACAGGGCACTTTGCCTCCTCTGGTCTTTCCCATGTTGAGGGACATGCAGGGCCTCTGCACACGGGCCAGGTCCTGTGGGGAAACAGCAAGTTCTATAGCTGGAGGACGCCACAGCTCTGCCCTTGCTTGCCTGGGAGGGGAGAAGCCCCGAGTGCTGACTTCCCAGCCTTGACCATGTCTCAGTTAGAAAATAAACGTGCTGCGCCTCCCGGCCCTCCTGGTCTGCAGCTCCGAGCAGAGAAGCTCACGATGGCTTTTCTGAGAAGTTGCTGATCTCAATCCTGCTGGCTCCACATTCCTGGATGATGAGAGAGGGATTCCAGTGTTTACTTTGAACAATGTTTTCCTGTGTCTGAACTGACTGGGTGTTAAATTCTTCCAGATTTCTGGCTCCACGTTGCAACTCCAATGGGATAGAAACAGGTTTACGGCAGTTGGTGAGGGAGCAAGAGCAGGGTCTGGCTCGGCAGCTTCTGCTGCTAGAATTTCCACTTGGTAGATGGAAAGACTGTCAGTGCAGGCTCTTGGGCTTCATGCCCCCAAGGGGGGTTTGTTATGTCTTCAACTTAGGGCTTAACTCTATGCCTTTTCTCATTTCCCACCCTAGAGGGCAAAAGTTAGCTTTCTCCTTTGAAACACAGCAGGGAATGAGAACAAGCTGAATTTTGAAGGTCAGGGCTTCAATGTTTTCTCGGCTTTATAAACCCAGAAGTTGGGCTCGTGAGGAATTCATTTTGTGGGATATTGGGAAACTTGAGTGCATTCTGTTACTGGGGCCTGATGTGAGAGGTCTTAGTAATAACACGGGCAGACAGAGCTAGATGGGAGAAGAGAGAACTGCAGACCTGAATCCAAATCCTTAGATAGAAGGAAACTGAGGCACAGAGGGGTCTAGAGATATGAGGGCTAAAATTTAGGGCTGAAAGACCTGTCCTCAACATGATTGGTTAGAGCTGATGGTGGATTGGGGTAATCTATAACTATTGCTATTGATCATTGAGGAAGATGACCACATAAGCACACATGGCCAAGGAAGACTTTCTTTATTAAGTGTTGCTGAATCAGTGGCTTTGAACACAGAGAACTTCAGAAAACTAATAGGATCAGCTCAAAGATAAAGGAGCACCTCATTTCAACTATGCACAAAAATAATTTCTTCATTCTAGAATGTTGAACAATTCAAGGGAAACTCATGGGACCCCACCAAGACGTGCCCTCTAGAGAGTATTTTTTGAATTACCAGACTCTGGGCAGATGCCTGTCAGCATCTTGAATGGGAACAGCCCAAAGACACATAGGGTATGTGTTGGAAAATGGTCTTGAAATTCACATTATTCTAGAGCTTTGTTCTTGGGCCCTGGAAACATATTCCTGAACTCATTTTATGGTGAGTGAGTGAGAGTGTGTGTGTGCGTGTGCGTGTGTGTGAAAGGCAGATTGGTGGCAAATCCTCCTGTCTTCAGGACCAAGATAGAGCCCAAACAGTATCAATGTAGTGAGGTTGGATAAAATTGTTCTATTAGAACCTGATTTTTTTTTTAATTTTATTTTCATATTCCCTATACAATTGCAACCCCCTTATTTTGACCCCAATCCCTCCTATCCCCCCCACAGTGTGTCTCTGGTTCATAGTTGTTTGTTGATTTTGATTTTTTCTTTCTTATAGTTATTCTTTTTCCTGGTCCCTTATTTAGGTT
This sequence comes from Talpa occidentalis, assembly GCF_014898055.3. Classification (NCBI taxonomy): domain Eukaryota; kingdom Metazoa; phylum Chordata; class Mammalia; order Eulipotyphla; family Talpidae; genus Talpa; species Talpa occidentalis. The sequence continues at coordinate 97,843,028 of NW_023605083.1, read as the reverse complement.
TGCTAGATTCCTGCTATGAGTGAGACCATCCGGTACTTTTTCTTTTTCTTTCTGGCTTATTTCGCTGAGCATGATCCCTTCCAGCTCTATCCACATTGCTGCAAATTGCATGTGTTTATCTTTTTTGAATGCTGAGTAATATTCCATTGTGTATATGTACCACATCTTCTTGATCCAGTCATCTATTTTTGGACATTTGGGTTGTTTCCAAAGCTTAGCTATTGTAAATAGAGCTGCTATAAACATAGGGGTGCAGGTGCCCTTCTGAATTAATGTTTCTCTGTCCTTTGGGTAAATACCTAGGAGTGGAATTGCTGGATCATATGGAAGCTTTATCTTTAGTGGGTTGAGGAATTGCCACACAGCTTTCCATACTGTAGAACCTGATATTTTGATTGCTGCTTTCACACAACTGTGTTGATGCTAACGATATTTTTATTTGGTTTTAAAAAGAAGCTACTAAAACCCCAGCTTTTTAATCTCTCAAGTAATACAAGAGGCAAGAATTCTAGCACCAACTTGAGCCTTCCCTTCTCACCTTAGCCATTCCTCACTCTAACTCTGGACCCTCTAGCTACATCGGTATGTCCATTGGGTCACAACAGCTTGTAAAAATTGGCTATTGGAGGATGACTTCATTTCTGTGGTATTTTGTAACCACAAATTCTTTACTTACATATGTTCCTTCCTTGTAGTAGAAATTGATTTGTACCCTAGAGGTGGGAGCGGAATGATGCAGTGAGATTACTCCCACTGCTGACAGAAGGAAGCCCTTGTATGTTCAGTGTCATGGATGAGATTTTCCCTTGGAATATCTGGTAAGGGTTTATATCAGTCAGCTCTTGCTGCGTAACAAAGTACGCCAAAACTTAATTGCTCAAAACATTTATTATCTTACAATTTCTCTGGGTCAGGAGTCTGAGAGGACTTAACTGTATACCTCTGTCTGTGGTCCTTTCCATGAAATTGAAGTTATGGTTTGGGCTGTGGCTGTGGTCTTATCTGAAGGTTCAACTGATGGAGGATCCACTTCCAATCTCAATCACATGGTCATTGGCAAGATTAAGCTCCTTACAGACTGTGAAGGGTCTCAGTTCCTTGCCACACATGCCTCTCCACAGGCAGCTCATAATATGGCAGCTGACTTCTTTGAGAATCAATGTGAGGTCAGAAAAAAGAAGGAGAGAGTGAGAGAGAGAGAGGAGAGGAGAGAGAGAAGAGAGGGGAAAGTGAGCACTAGCTCAACATGGAAGTCAAAGTTTTCTTGTCACCTAATCTCTGAAGTGATATCTCATCACATTCACCATATTCTTTTTGTTACAACTGAGTTGCCACATTCAGCAAGGGGAAGCGGTTTTATGAGGAGTGAATATCAAGAGACAGGATTGCTGAGGACCATCTTGGAGGTTGCCAACCCCAGCATTATGGGCCCAACCATTATGGGTTCCATGCTCACACTTACCCCCTCTAAGGAGGTGCGTATCTTCATTGGATAAACATTCTGAAGACTACTCGGGTGCATGTAACTCTGAGAGTCTCAGCTAGTTTTGTGTAACCTCCACTCTCCCCTTCTATCCCACCTTCACTTTAGAGAAAGCAAATGAGCATAAGATTAGCCACTGGCTCTAAGTGGTCTACATCACTCTGAATAAAACTCCCTTGACAGGTGCTCTCCTGAGAGTTCACCTAGTCCCCACTGGGGTGCCAATGTCATTCATCTTTCTTGCTTCCAAAGCGGGCCCCCACTCAAAATCAGAGGAGAAAATTTATACCATTAATTTGAAGCATGTCCTTCACTACAAAAGCAGTCAGTTATAAAAATCTTTATGGATCATGAGCTACTTTTCTCTGAATTAACTGGATCATGAAAACATTAGGCAGGATGTTTCTCATCATGGGTTTGAGGAAGGTGAGGTTCAGCAAGATTAAATCACTTGCTCAAGATTGGACATAAAGAATTGAAGTTGGATTTAAAACCAGTTGTCCTGACTCCAAACTCTGGGCTGTACCCTGTATTCCCTTTAATGTTGCTTGCATACCTAAGTCTCTAGATTATTCCCAGTAGGAATCTGGCGAGACTTCTTGGCCCAATCTTGCTCATTAAGTCATTCTAGACTAAGGATGCAGTGACCTGAGAAGGGAAATAGAACTCAGCTGGGACCAGGGATGTCAAAGCTGGAGGTTGTACAGCAGACACAGCTGGCGTCTTTGGAGAGTTGCACCGTATGTGTGTACATGTGTGCTGATGTTTATGCGTGTGTGTGTGTTTGGGGGAGGGGATTCATAGACTCTCTCATCCCTGGAGCTATTGCTGTCCCATTCAGGGGTTTGTGTGAGCACATATGTGGCTGCTGGTGGACACCAATGTCTCAGACTTGCCCGGATGATTGATTTTCAAGGATGCTCTCCAGAGAGTGTCCTTTTGGTGAGCAGATGGTAGAAGCAAGGCTATTGGGATATGACAAGTGGGGGATGAGGTGGGATGGGTGAAAAATGGGACATCAATGTGGCGGCATGTGTGTTGGTGGGGGGCACCTGAGCCATCTCCCTACCTCCTCCTGCTTCAGCCTTTTTTCTGATTTTCAACTTATTCACCTCTTTTGGGTAAGACATTTTGTTCATTATTTCTCCAGCCTGAAAATTGGACCACATTGCTTTGGTATGTGGAATATATCACAGTCTTGCATATTAATGATGTTATCAGACCAACCAATGGACTAAAGCCATGTGTTCAAAGCTTTATTTGAATTATAATCCCCTGACAAAATTTCTCCTGGCAACTCAAACATAGTTCCTATTATCGCTCCTGTTTCACAGATGAGAACTCTGAGTCTTAGCTAGCCTCGGTATCTTGTTTTCGTCCAACAGCTAAGAAATAGTTGGCCTGTCCTGAACTTGTGTCCTTAATTCTATGCTGTAGTCGACTCCAAAGATTCGTTCAATATGCAGCTTGACTACATTAGGAGCTTTGGCTAATTCTTCTATCAGTTGCTGTCTTGAGATAGTAAAATGCACACACGACAGTATCACACAAACAGCAAGACCAGTAAGGAGAGGGTTTTGCTGCAAAACTGCATGAGGGTGGATATTAAGAGCCAGACCTTGCTGGCAAGAGGCACATTCACACAACATGCTCTGTGAAGGGCCCCTTCCCGGATTTTTAAAATATTCAATGCATCCCTCTACCACACCAAGGAGACATTAAAGCCTTTGTTATTTAATTGGATTTCTGACTCAACAAAAACTCCTTTTGTCAGAACTTCAAATTTTCCTGGCTCATTACCCACACTTTTGCTGTGTGGATAGTGGTTATGTTTCACTGTGTACTACTTGTATATATTTGTGCCCAGAAAGATTTGCTTGAAACTAATAACCAAATATTTCTTCCCAATTGCAAGAGACTTCATTCTCAAGCCCTGGGGAATTGATAATGGCTCTTTTCTCTTTGAAGCATCGGCAGCCATTTTTTATACATTCAACAGTCCATTTCTCCCCCAAATCATCCACATTCATTATATTATATATATGCCAGTTAACCTTCCTCATTCTGTTTCCTAGAAACCTAGGAAAATGAGCCTCCCCGGGAAATCTCAAGGGCCTCCGTACACGAGAAGTAAGCACCAGATCAGATCAGAACCTGGTAAGTACCCGACGTGGCCTGGGAGCGTAAGTGGTCCTCAGAGCAGACGGCACATGGGTGAGAGTTGACTGGAAATTAAGGATTTTGTGAGCTTTAAGAAACACAGTTTAGGGCCTCCCTGGTGGTGCAAGGGGTTAAGACGCAACCTATGAACCTATCCACAGCCATTGCTGCACGACTTCAATCCCCGGCCAGGGAGATACCCACATGGTGCAGCAGACCTCTCCTGACTTGCCTACTTCTCCCCTCAGCAGTGTTCAGTTCAGCAGACCCTTCACTGAACAGTCTGTGAGGAGCTTAATACACTCCCTCAGCAGTGTATTTCAGTCAGTCTGCCTGTTCTGTTCCCCACTCTGTCTCTGGTGAATCCTCTCACCCCCCCACACCTCGGCCTGTACCCCAGTTCTCGTATGCATAAGTAAATAAATCTTTAAAAAAAAAAAAGAAACACAGTTTAGGGAGAGATCAAGATAGAGGGCAAGGGCAAGGGAGGGAGAGAGACCTATAGCAGGTATGGAACTAAAGCTCAAAAGCAGTTGGTAGGTGTGATGTTGGGGAGGCAAGGGAGTTCCTGATGATTCTAGCTGAGAACATCCCCAGAGTGAGAGGGAGAAGGAGTGAAGGCAAACTGACAAAGCACAGCAAAAATAATTCTCAGACTCTGCAAAATGCAGTGGTTATCAGAGGGGATGGGACAAGGAGGAAATGGAATAGGGCAGCGACACCAGGGCTTAGGTGGAGGGTGAGTGAAGCAGGTGCACATCTGAGGCGTGAGTTGCCTCAGGGAAGTAAACGAGTTAATTGAAATGGCAGAATTGTGAGACTGGAGCTCCCAAGGGGCGAGCTGGAAGGAGAGAGGAGGTAGCAGAGTGGGATGCACACAGCTGACATTTCAGATGTAATACAGTTATTGGTGACAGAAAGCACAGGGGGTGACCACAGGGGCAGGTGGTAGAGATTGAGAGAAGACACAGCTAATGGAGGGGAGTCACCAAGGAAGGGTGGGTTAGAGATGTGCAGGGATCATTCCTATGAGATGATTAGGAAACCACTACTGATGCCAAGGAAAGTTGCCAGGGAAGCCAGAGTGCAGGAGCTGAAGTTGTCAGTGACTTAGGGGCAGAGGACAGCGATCAGAAACTGGCAAATAGTCAGGAGGGCAAGAGGGTGACCTAGGCTGACAGCATGAGCTTCAAAGGGGAAGGACTGTAAGGGGTTTGCGAATGGTGGTAGGGATGGGGAGGAAGGAGAACAAGGGTCTCCCTGGGAGTCATGAGGGGCAAAACAGCCCTCTCTTGAGAGGCCTGTAGGGGACATGGTGTCTCAGGTTCTGGAAAAAGGGCATGTCTTCGGGTGATGATCACTCTTGGCAGTAAGTCCCAGGGATGTATGGCGTGGAGTCTCCAGATTTCAGCTTCTTAGCTTCAGCTGTTCAGATTTGGAACAGGATCTTGAGTTAACTCAAGACTCAGTAAACTCCATGCCTTTTGATCTCTCATGATTTTCTCAACTTAATGTGCTACATGCTATTTATAATGGTCACTTGTGGCTTCCTCCAAGAACACAGTGGAAGGTGAATCCTCTTCCTAGGAGGGTTAGGAAAGTGTTCCCGAATTGCTGAGCCTATACACTGGGATTTGGAGGACACATAGGCCCTCAGAAGTGGGGAGTGGGAAGAGTATTTGTGCCAGAGATGAAAGTAAGTGCCAAGGAGCACAGGCCTGAGATTTGGTGAGAAAGCGGAGTGAGGAGTGTCCAGTGAGTGTGACTGTGTGTGCAGGGGTAGAGGTGAAGGGGCAGGGTCTTGGTGATAGAGGCTGAACTGGGGAAGCTTTTCTGGAACTAGTTTAAGAAACATGCATTTTACCTGTAGGCAATGGGGAGTAAAAAATATTTTGAAGAGAAGTACAATGTGATCAGTTTTCTCTGCTTAGAATGGCATATCCTGTGTAGAGCTTGACACATAATAAGCATTCAGTAAATGTTTGTTGAATGCACACATGGACATATTTAGAAATGATTTCTCTTGTAGTCATCAAATGGAGAATGAACTAGTGGGGAAAGAAAATTAGAGGTAGGAAGACATATTTTGGGAGCAGAGCCTGAAGTGGGGTGTAAAAGGGAAGCTCATAGAAGGAAACTCTTTAGTTTTGCTTTAGGGCAAAAACTCCAACACAAGCCACCTTCTGCAAAATAAATGCTGGCCTGGATTCCTGGGGCTTTGAGCATTTTAAAGGGGGTAGGATGGCCCATGATTGAGGCCAGTCCTGGGAAATGCCTGCCTGTTTCCCCATTGGTTCCCTAGGCTCACAATGCCCCCATTGTTCCAGCCATGCAGGACTTCCTTTTTCTGATTGATTAGACTTTGTGAAGCCACATTTTTTCATGGTTCCAACGCTCCTGAGCCAGCTGTCGGGCAGAGAGAGGTCTCTGAACACAAATTGCTTAGTCTTTCACACTTGGTTTCCTGAATATGAGATTGCAGGGCTACTTCCTTTTTTTTTTTACTGGTGATAATTTTTATTTATTTATTTTTTAAATTACATTTTTAATTTTATTTATTTATTTTTTTATTTTTTACATCATTATTCATTTTTAAACAATATTTGCTTCCCCCCACCCCCTCAGGTGTAGTCCCCATAGAGTTTCCTTCCCCAAGGCACCCGTGCACCGTCACCTCAGTCCCTGTGCTCCTCCCTCCCTCCCTCTGATCCCTCTCCCTCCTCCTCCCTTGCAGGATGTCTCTGATTTATAATTGTCTGTTTTTGATTTATTGTGTTTTGTACTGTTATTATTTTTTTACACTGACATCTTATTTGGTTCCCCTATATTCCTGCTATAAGTGAAACCATCCGATATTTCTCTTTTTCCTTCTGGCTTATTTCACTGAGCATAATTCTGTAGGCCTACTTCAAGTATGAAGAATCTGCAAAGGGTTCTTAGTGGCACAGGACCTGTACCTCTTAGAAGCGTAGCATTTGGAGTTCAGTATAGCTTCTCTGAATGCAGGAAAGAACGGAATGATGTTGCATGGCCATAGATACTTGAATTCAATTTCCACTGTTGTGTTCCTCAGAGTAGACACATAATTCTTAGAGAAAAATTGTAGAGTGCAGAGTGTTGTCAGGAAACAGTGTATCCCCCTCCCACTCACCAAGAGTGGCAAGTCAGTAATGCCAAGTCTGTGTTGGAAGATAGGCAATTCTGATTGGACTCATGCCTCCCTGCCCCAGATGTGGCTGGAGATTGCTCTTTCCAGAAAGATGCATGGTCTATAGTAGAATATGCTGACAACTATGAAAGCTGCCCTTCATGTGCAAATTTTAATGGGCACATAGTGGGACTTGTTTCTCCTCTTCTTGGAATGTATGTGTATTTGGGAAGGGGCAGCAATGAGGAAGAGAAGGTAGGCAGCACTTTGTTGTACAAAGAGAGGGGGGATAACAACTCTTCTCTCCTGAAGGGCCAATTTGCTCTTCCCCAGCTCACTCACCTTTACCTTAACAGTTCTACGGTTCCCAGTGCTCCTGGTGTCAGTGTCACTCAAGGCACATCAAACCATGATCTTGTATGCACCTGCTAGAGTCCATCTGGGAGAGGTAGGGCTATGGCAAGAGTTTCTGTAGTGTCCAAGGGACAGGGGCACTATGTTCTTGTCCAGTGGAAATATAGATAAGATAAAGTAAGAGGTGGAGAGTCATATGGTGGACTAATGGGAAGTCTGTATTTTCCCATTCCAATACAAGCCACCTTCTGCAAAATAAATGCTGGCCTGGATTCCTGGGGCTTTGAGCATTTTAAAGGGGGTAGGATGTTGGAAACACAGGGAGTCAGTGTATGTAATCAGCCTGCAAGTCGGGGACTCTCTGGGTCTTCTGGGTAAGTCACTCAGCATGGAGATCAGCACATGACCCACGCACCGCACTGAGTTGATTCATGCTCGGATCATCTCCCCAGACCTTAGTGATAAGTCTTCCAAGACACTTCTGGTCTAAGCGGCAGTTTCCTTTTCAGCCAAAAATAAATGAGAAATCACAAGAGAGCAGAAAAGGAAGAGGAGGACAGGGGAGGAAATGGAAGGTTGAGAAGGTTAAAATGCAGAGGTGAAATGAAATTGAAGCAGGTTCCTGTTTGGGAAAGCGCAAGTCTCCTTCTGGGGCTAGACAAGGCTCTTCGGTACAGCTCAGAAAGAAAAGGGAGAGATGAGACACTAGCAAGACAGGAAGGATGCCTGTGGACTGGCGTGAAGAGGGAGGAAAGAGGCTAAAGAGAAGGAAGTAGGTCTCATTTCCAGTGGGTCTCATTTCCAGGAGGCCCTTATGTTGACTGTTCTTTTTGTGGACAATTTAATGGGACTCCTGACCTGCTGAGGTTGATTTCCGATCAAGAGAGCAACTGAAAACCCAGCTAGATCCTAAGCAAGGTGATCCTTCCATCCTCTGATGTCAACACATTCTCTGATGCTGAGTTCCAAAGCAAAGACTAGGGAAGTTTCAGTATCCACATAAGCATTTTCCTGGTTGCTGGTCCCATGACTTGCTCTACCCAGTGAATACATGAAAAATGAATACATGACTATTTCTCTTGGAGATCTGCAGAACAAGTGAATATATTATAGGTGCTCAGAAGCCTGTGTTAATGGAATATTTTCAAATGTACCTGCCTGAGGATAGGTCTGCTATATTTTCATTACACTGTTAATGGTGCCCCTGAATCAAACGATCTACGTGCCCATTGTGTGACCCTTGCCATGGATCTTTTTTCCTTTTAGGTAACACCTATCAATATCTTAAGAGATTGTTGCATTTTTGGGACACAATTTAGGAACACCGGATAAAGATAATGACTTGCCTGTCACTACTGTACAAATACTTTCACAGAGTTAATGGGGCAAAAAGTCCAAATGGGGTTGGCTTGTGCCAAAGAAGTGGCCGTGAATCCTGCCTGGAACCCAGAAATCCCTTCGCAAGTTGGTTTCCTGAGATAAGGATGCAGCTTGTGGCCACAGGCAGGCAGAGGGTGAGATCAGCTTTGCATGAGAATACCATCCACAGCCACAGTTTTCTCAGCTCAAGTACTTTAAGGCACTGGTTCTCTTTTGATCTAAGTCCATTCTGGGATTGGCAGATGGTGGTGGAAATACTCCATGGTGCTTTCAAATATTTGAAGGTCACTGATATGCAGGACTGAATATATAAAATAAATAATTCTTGAATGAAAATAAGTGTCTTAGAACTGTGAAAGAACTGTAATGGTTTCCTGGACCTGTTTCCTATTTCTGCATAGTTAATATGCTGTAAATCTTGAATGTTTTTGAGTTAGATTGTAGCACAGTGAGTCCCAAACTTTGCTGTGCATTAGAGTCCAGCTTTTTATTTGGATGCCTGTACTACATCCCATGTCTATTAAATCACACTGTTCCAGGTGGGAACCAGGTATTGGAATTAATTGAAGATCCCCATTAATTGCAATAGGCAGCAAAGCTGGGGGCTGCTGGTTTAGAAACACTCTAATTTCCAGACATTTTGTTACAGCAGCCCGGCCTCTGTGGCGGAAGTAGGGCAGGAATTCCTCCTATTCTCATTTTGCTAGTGAGATAACAGGGTTCCTGAGAAGTGCAGTATCATCATCAAGGAACACAATTTTGGGCCAGTTTCCACGCAAGGGTTACTCCTTTACACTTACTTAAGCCCGTATCAGACTAGATTCTGGAAATGGTGGGCTAAGAGGTTGGGTGGGAAGTGGGAGGAGTTAGGCTTGAAAATACAGTGGATTGAACACGGGCCTTTGTGCCTGGAGCAGAAACAAGAGGACCAGTGCAATGTTATGCCTCCTGGCCCTCCTGTCAATGCTGTTTCTGTCTGTAGACTGCTGGTTTGCATTTCATTTATGGGAGACAAAATGGAACCTTTGTGCCAGAATTGAAGAAAATTATAAAAGCCCACAGCTTGTCTTCAGACTTAATGTCAACTATTTGTCTCTTTCTATTTTCAAACAAACAAGTCCTCTCCATGAGTTTGAGAAGCAGTCTCAAACATTCCCTCTGCTTTTATAGTTTCTTGGTGGCTGCATCAGTCAGTATGAGAAAAACCCTACCATTCTATGGAATTGTCCTGTCAACCCAGAGGGCTGTTATTTGAGTACAGTAACATATGGTGAGAAGCTTCGAGCAAGGTAGTGTGTTACACACACACACACACACACACACACATTGTTGTCAAAACAAATGATTTGCTAATTGACTTATTTGAGGTTTTAAAGTTCATTAACTTTAGAAACTTTGAAAGAAGGATGAAAGAAATTATGCAAAATTACGGCAGCTCAAAACATTTTCCCACCAACTAGCATGAGTGATGAGTTGGAGAGTACCAACACATTTCTGACAGCTCTACAAATAGGGACGGTAAGTCAAGAATTCTCTGTCCTTGGAAGTTGACTAACATGAGCTAGGTGACTGGCGGGTGATATCCTCTATGTTCCTGGGTACTTGGAATGGATGATCTGAAATCCTGAAATCCTAAACTTCTGAGATCTTAAAGGGAGACTAAGGTGCTTCCAACTTCCCTTTAAAAAAATTGTCATTACAAGAGGCTCTCTCATTGAGAGAACTATTTGAGTGTTTTTTTCTTCCCTACCTTCAAAAAAGTGATATTTTGAATTCTCCTGAAAATGTAATGAAATGTTGCCACTGAGACTTAACAATAGCAACTCAGTAAGGCTTGGATCTGAGTAAGTTTGATGAAAACTAGTTCTTTTAAAAAAAATTTAAAAAGATTTATTTATGCATACAAGAACTGGGTACAGGCCAGAAGTGTGTGGGGGTGAGAGGATTCACCAGAGACAGAGTGGGGAACAGAACAGGCAGATTGACTGAAATACACTGCTGAGGGGAGCAGTGGGCACCAACAGAAGAGGTCTGTTGCGCCATGTGGGAATCTCCATGGACCCTTGCTGCAGAGGCTGTGGACAGCTTCTCAGTGCTGCACTCAACCCACTGCACCACCGGGGAGGCTGGAGGCTGTAGTTCTTTATTTTTAAAGAGTATACATCTCAGAGATGCTATCCTTTGGTGTGTTATAATAAAGTGCTGAAATTGTGAATAATTTACTTTGTAAAGTGGAATAATTTACCTTGTAAATGTGGTGTCAATAATAAGCTCACTTGCATTCTACAATGGCTCTTTGATGGGAGGAAAAAGGGGTGAAAAGCTGGAATTGCTTGTCTCACATGTGAAGCATGAACATGAGATTCACATAGGAGCATGTCAACACTCACAGATGTTGCAGCTGAAAGAAAGATGTAGAACCATTATTTGGTCTAAACCAGGGCCACAGACCAAAGCGTTGTTCCCAGACCAGCCACATGAGCAGCCCCTGAGAGTTTCTTAGACATGCAAACAAATCTCCCAAACAAATCTACTGAATGACAAGCCTGGGATGGGACCCAGGGTCTGTGTTTTAACAAGCTCCCAGGTAATTCTAGATAGCACTCGTTAAATTGTTATCCCAAACTGATGGTTCTCGAAGTATGGTCTTCTGATCAATAGCACCAGCAACATGTGGGAACTTGTTAGAAACTATCTGATGTGAAAACGGTATGGGGCATCCTCAGAATTCTATGGAGTATCCAGCTAGTCTATTTCTGGGAATATATCCAAAGGAAATTAAACACTGATTTGAAAGATGCTGCACTCCTACATTCATAGCAGCGTTATTGCAGGGTAAATGGAGATTGTCAGGCTCTTATGCAGATGGTGGCCTTGAATGCAGGAGGTGCTTGGGAGCGTGGGTGCAGAGCATGCAAGCCTGATGGTGGACACCTCAAGTCTGGTGTGGACATGAGTAAGTGGACACACCTGAGCCTGGAGGCTGAGCCTATAAGGGTGGCATCACACAGAGATGGCAGGGCTAGGACAGGACAAGTAACGACTATGAGAGGAAGAGGTCATGAGAGAACACCAGAGAAAGTCCTTATGAAGGAGCACATAGAGATTTCAGGGGACCCAACTTGCTGTCTCCCTGCTGGCTTATTTCTCCTGAATACTATTAAAAAACCTGTGGGGATGATGCCAAGGGCTCCAAGTTTCTCTTTTAAACTGCGTGAACCAACAGTGAATCAACCTACCTGCCTTGGGATGGCTGCAAAATAATTATTTATAATAGCCAGGACATAGAAATAATCTAAGTATCATTGACAGATGAATGAATAAAGAAAATGTGAACTATTATTCAGCCAGGAAAAATGGGAAATTTTACCATTTGGAGGGAACGTGAGGAAATGATTCAAAGTGAACTAAGTAGAAAAACAAATACTGTTTGATGTCATATATATATGTGGCATAGAAAAGGGGAAAAAGCCAAAACTATAGAAAAAGAGATCAGACTTTTTGGTTATCAGAGACAGAAGGTGGGGAGAGGAAACTGGAGGAAGAGGTCAAAAGGCAAAAACTTCCAGGTATTAAGTTAAGGTAAATTAGTACCTAGGGATGGAATGTACAGCTATGTCATTGTAGCTAAAACAGCGCTATGGTATATACTCTACCTAAATGAGAAGATGGGGTATTAGAGGAACCCATTGTGATCATCTCACAATATATGTAAATCATACCATCTGTGGTACTCCTTAAACTTAATGCAGAGATGTATGTAAATTATCAATAAAACCTGGGGCCTCCCTGGTGGCTCAGGCGGTTGGGCACAGTGCTGTGGGGCTGTCCGCGGCCTCTGCAGTGCAGGTTTGATCCCTGCCAGCCTCGGAGCAACCCACATGGCAAGTAGACCTCTCCTGTCTCGCCTGCTGCTCCCCTCAGCAGTGTATTTCGTCAGTCTGCTTGTTCTGTTCCCCACTCTGTCTCTGGTGAATCCTTTCACCATCCCGTACATCTGGCCTGTACCCTGGCTCTTGTATAAAAAAACAAACAAACAAAACTGGATAAAAGACTTACAGTTATCTGAAAAAAATAAATCTGAGACTTTTTTCTTGGGGACTGGCAGGTGATTGTGGGAATGCTCCGTGGCACTTTTACATGCTAAGCAATCAGGCCAGAGTAACAGAAAAACTGAACATAGGAAATAGTGAATTCTGGGATAAAAGCACATGTATTAGGACTGGAAAGATCTCATGGCCTGTTTCTTATTGTTAGATAGTTAATAGAACCTTACTGATCTTTACCATTTCTTCCCCATATTTTGTTCAGGATATTGTTGAATCAGCAACTCTCTGATTGACCCAGCAATTTATGTTCTAAAAAACCTTCCAGGTATATGCACCCTCAAGTGTGAGACCCAGGAGACCACTGTTTCCATCAAATTCCCACACATGTCTCCACGTAGAGCATGGCTGTTTGAGCCTGGGGCCTGCAGTTGGCTTCTGGCTGCTGCCCACCTTAGTCATGTCCACCTGTCATGCCAGGCAGAGACATGTAGCCCACATGGCAGGCACTCTGCCCACACGCAGTAACATGACCACACTTGCACACGGGCAGAGAACATGGCATGGTTTTGAAGTGGGGGCATTTTTTTCTTTACCATTTTTTGTAGTCCAGCATTCAAATAGCCCCCTAGTCTATCCCATACCCACTCCTTGGAAGCTAGTAGACCAGAGAGCAGAGCCTAGAGACTGACATAACCTCAGTGTTTCTCATCCAGCCTACTGCCAGCAGCCTCAAGTACAGACCCTTGCCCCTGGGATGCCAGGGTGGCTGCTAGTTTTTCTTCTCAGGTCACTTTGAGATGGCCCTGGCTAACACGTGTATTTTCCTAAAGGTGTTTGGAGCTATGAGGTGAGGAAACCTCTAGAATTTCAGGAGGAGATGGATGCAAAGAAGGTGAAGACAGAAGGTAGGCCTGGAAGCTGAGCAATGGGAGCTCTGCAGTGGGGCTGGCAAAGGTTTGAGGGTTCTGTGCCAGAAGACAAAGAGGTGGGGCTCCCCAGGTGGCCACACTTGTTACACTGACAGAGAACATAGCATGTCCGGGAGAAGGAGCAAGGTTGCTGCTCATTGGCTTCAGATGGTTTTAGTTCACCTCTACCAGGTCCCACAAACGCCCTGACCTGCAAGATATTTGCATGTTGCATTTGCTTTAAGGAGACAAGGATGTGCAGTGCTTGGAAGCTCTGATGTGCATTTCCTAGTGAGAGGTGACATCACGGATCTTGCCTTCCCCGGATAGAATAAAACACAACTCTTGCAGGAAGAAGAACCTTCTGAAACATTCCACAACAGGTTTTTGCTTACTAACAGGTCTATCTCCAGATAGGCTCCAGTTCCCAAAAATCCACAAGACAGCCTGGGAATAACTGTATAATCTGTATCTTAATTTTCCCTTCTTAGCAGTATTTTCCACTGAATTCAGGTTAAAGTTGGCAAGATGAACCTTTTAACTCTCCCCTTTCCAAACTCCTACTGAAATGACCTAAGAAATAAAAAATTAGGGAGGTATGTATCACTTGATTAAACAGGGAATGGTAGCAACGGCAGGAGAGAGAAGTTTCGAGATATTTCTGGTAGACAGAGGGAAGCTGCAAAGGGAAGTAAGCAGGAAAGACCTGCCCATGATTTGATATCTACAAAGGAACAGGCTGCTTGTTAAACTAATGGGTAAAGTTTCTAGTACAGCCTCTCTACCCTCAAACATCCAGCTTCTGGCCAATAACTGTAGGGAAAAGTTTATGGAATTTTGAGCCCCTTACTACTAAGATCAAACCCACCATGTGCCAGTTGCATAAGCTGAGCAGTCTCATTCTCCATTAAACAGGGATAATATCTATGAAAAGTATAAATAAGGATTCAATGAAATAGACAAGGAGGCATAGACTTCTCCTATTACCATGTGCTGTTATTACATGCCAGGTACTATGCTAAAAGCTTTATAGGAATTATTTCCTTTATTCCACAAGAAAGATCTGTGAAGTGTACAAGTCTCTTAGCTCTTTTACTCAGAGGGCAACTGAAGTTTGGAAGGACTAAGAGAGTTGCTCAAGACTCACATTGATTAAGGGGGTAGAAAAGGAATTTGAACTCAAGCAGTCTAAGAGCAAAGCTAGTGCATTTAAGCCCCAGGGTACACTGTTCCAGTTCCCTAAAATAGATTACCTTATTTAATCCTTACAGTTACTTTATGTTAACATTTTCAGTGGTGAAAAAATAGTTGAGAGGTTAAACAATTTGAGATCATGTAAAGAGTTGACACCAAGCCTGCTGGACTTCAAGTGTCCTATTCTTGTATCTCTTGTTGATCTTTAATTGCCTTACCCTGTGGAATAGCTTCCTGTCTCCTAACTTTGAGTCAATTTTCTTTTTCTTTTTTTTTTTTTTTTAAAGATTTATTTGTTTATACATACAAGACCTGGGGTATAGGCCAGAGGCGTGGGGTGTGAGAGGATTCACCAGAGACAGAGTGGGGAATAAAACAGGCAGACTGATTGAAATACACCGCTGAGGGGAGCAACGGGTGAGACAGGAGAGGTCTGCTGTGCCATATGGCTTGCTCTCTGGCCGGGGATTGAACCCATGCAGCAGTGGTTGCGGACAGCCTCACAGGCCGCGTCCCAAACTCTTGCACCACCAGTGAGGCCCCAATTTTATTTTCTGAATACAAGTGGTACAAGTGGTAGACAAGCTATTATGCTCTAAAATGTGGTTAATTCTTTGAAGAATTGAATCATTGTATGTGTGTACTTCTAAATAGTCTATATTTCTCTTTGCTGGTAGATCTCCCAAAACATCCCCGGCCTTTCATTGAAAAATGTAACGTTTGGCCAGCCTACGTCACATATATTGCCCCAGTGGTGATAAGCCTCATTGAGAAAAGCAAAGCTAGAGAACTAGAATTCATGAAGACCTTGGAGGAAAGTCGAGGTACACTGAGGCCCAACAAGCCTCTCAGCACCACCCAGATGAAAAGGAGAAAGTTGGTCAAGTTGTCTGACAACTTACTCAAGGACGTGAAGTCGGGGAGCATGTTATCAGTGTGGGACAATGTGTCTCGTGCCTCCACTGTCCAAGAACCCACTAACCAAGACGCCAGAGATGGCCCCACGGCAAACTACAACAAGATCATCTTCTCTCGAAAACCAATGACAAGGATACTTCCGTACAGCTCACTTCTGGCCAGCAAGGAGAAACATTGAAATGTTTAGCAAGGAGTTTCCGCCGTCATCCCCCCAAGCTCATGTAGTAATTAAGCTCCACTGGCCAAGTATTTCATTCATGTCCTTTAAATGTGACCCGGCCTCTGCGTGCGCTGAGGTTGCTGAGATGCACCAGAGGAGAATGCGGCCGTGGGTGGGCTGCAGGTGCGTCCCTCCCCACTGCAGTCACAGGGGGTCCGGATGTTCCGGCTCTCTTTCCCAGCATGGAGGCTTAGGACCTAACTGTAGGTGAAACGGTCTAGTCCAGGCAGGAGACAGAGATTACACCCAGAGATAATAAAGAAGAATTTTTAACCAGGCAACTGAGAAGACAGGAAGAGAATGCAAAGGTATCAATGGAGGCAGCAGTGGTAGCCAGCAGCAATCACCAGGCGCCCCCTCCCGAACCCCACCCCCCACCCCCGGCCCCCATGGCTGGGGGGCAAAGGGAAGGTATTGGACATATTACAAGGTAGATGTTTGGAGATGGAGCACATGGACTGGACCTCAGATTTCTGAGATGGGGCACTGGGATGATCCTCCATGGTGCTGGGTCTCTGAACTGAAAACTGGGCTTAGATGATTCTGGAAGGAACTGCCACTGCCTGAGAGAACATGAAGCTTGCCAGGGGAAGCGAACAGGGCTGGGAAGCCAGCAGAAGGTAAAAAGAAAGCAAACCAGAAGCCAACTAGGGGCAGAATTCCTTCTTCCTCCTCCTGCCTTGAAGGTGCCCTCCAGCGCTCACTATGCGTAGAGCCCGTCAGGGAGGACCGCAGGAATGAGGTTTTTGCAGAATCAGTGCCAGCATCTCAAAGCATAGTATTAAAGGAGGGACTTGAAGAGAACATGAGCTTAATAATAGCATGATGGGGTTCTGAATGATTCCATCATAACACCCAAACTTGGTGTTGAGGTTTTTTCCCCCTTGGAGGGCTTACTAGGAAGTGGCCCTGGGGGCCCTGTGTTCCCTGGAACCTTTGCTTCTCTGTATTTCTTTAAGGCTTGCCTTGGGACGGGAGGTGGAGCGGGTGGGGTGGGGAAGCTCCTGGCTGAACCCCAGCTGTTATTTGTCAAAAACACAGCTAGAATTGGTCCACCCTTGCTTGGAAATGTTTCCAGCTGGCCTCCAAGCTAGCTATGCTACAATCAGTCTTGAAGCAGACAGGCTTTGTCTTTCGATGTGAAGTGTGATCCAGCGATGCTGGGCAGACCCAGATGTCTCGTGTCTGGGCTTATCTGCTGAGAATATCTCCATGGGTAGCTTTTCTTTGACCTCACCTGAGTTTCTGTGTTTGTGGTTATGAGACAGTTAATACCTATCCTGCTTCCCTAACAGAGAGAGAGAGAGAGAGAGAGAGAGAGAGAGAGAGAGAGAGAGAGAGAGAGAGAGAGAGAGAGAGAGAGAGAGAGGATGCAACACACTAACTGCTATAAATACCACTTGAAGTTGAATTTGTCTTATAAGCATAAATGCTCTATTCCAGAGTCTTACAGAAACTTTTGCATTCATTTCTGCATGTTGTGAGTTGCATTGGGACAGCTGCACAACTCCCCAAATCCATTTCCTGGGTCCCCAGTTCTTGGCCAGAATGGATTTTTGCCAAAAAAAAAAAAAAAAAAAAAAAAAAAGGTGGTTTCCAGTGAGTCTGAATGATGGATTTTTGCCTTCTGAGCAGTTATAGACATGGAGGCAGGCGATAAATTACTCCAACATGGATTTTTTTTTTAAGATTTATTTATTTATTTATTATATAAGCATTGGGTAGAGTCAGTAGCGCGGGAGGGTGAGAGAATTCACCAGAGCCAGAGCAGGGAGCAGAACAGGCAGACTGACGAAATAAACTGCTGAGGGGAGCAGTGGGCGGCAGGAGAGGTCTGCGCGCCATGTAGGACCCTCCTCCGGTGGCCGGGGAGCAGCCGGGGATCGAACCAGTGCTGCAGAGGCTGCGGGCAGCTTCGCAACCCAGCGCTCAACCGCTGCGCCACCGGGGAGGCCCTCCAACATGGATTTTTATCCCTATAGTCAGTATATTTCAGAAACTATGAATTATAGGAACTTATTGTGTGTTTGAGTTTATAGGGTTTTGGAATAATTTCTTCCAATCACTTTGAAAGCAGAGCAGTTACACAGTTTTTTTTCCTAGGTGTTTAATTGTTTTTACAAAAGTGTATATGCTATAAATTAAATGGTTGTTTTAGAGATAGCATTGTTTAGGTTAATTAAATTCTCAGTCTATTATAACAGGTTTGAAACAAAGACATCATTAATACCTGTTATTTTGAAAATTGAATAAATGTAGTTTAGCATTGCCTTCTGAGGCAATTTTAAGAAAATAAAAGTCTAATTCCTTTTGAGGGAACTCAGCTCTAATTCCTATCATGTGGCTGTTTTTGAACAAATTCTTTGGCGATACTTCTGGATTACAGGCGCAGACACAAGCAATTTGAGCCCAAGACGGGGTTTACAGGGCTGCTGTCAAGGGAACTTGATTGACCATGTCTAGATCTGCCTGAGGACTGAGGAAGCTGCAGGGAAATGATTTTCTGAGTAGGAGGAGTTGAACAAGACAGCTGGATCCAGTAATGAAGACTTGGTCACTGGGGGAAGGAAGGTGGTCCTGAGTAACTGAGGTTTCTGTTGCTTAGATTTCACTCCTGGGTCACATCTCTCTAACTGCTATGGAGATGGGGACTAGTGAGTCCAACTCTTGCTAGAATCCTGGAACTCTAATTGGGGAGAGGACTTCATCTCAACTTCACAGTATATGAAATTGCAGGGGTGCATTGTCTTGAGTGTGGAGATGAAGAAACCAGGTCTAGCAGAGCCTGGTGGGAGCTTGGCAGGACCAGCTGGAGAGACATTCCTGGAACTCCAGAGAAGCATGGAGCCCCTTCCCTGGGGCCTAAGGTCCATCAGGAGCGGGCGGGCACAGAATGCGTTTACATTATTCCTAATGTATCCTCACTTGCCTGTTTGAGCGAGAAGGATCTGGGGTTTCTGAAGTTCTTCTGAGCATATTGAACTTCCATCTCTGATAGGAGACTGGGGTTTCTGACAGTTCATAGCCCACGGCTTCTTCTTTATCTCTGCAGCATCTGGAATGTTTGGCTTGGTAGGAGAGTAGATTCAGTTAGTTTCCCTGCTGTTGGAGGTTTCTGAAACACCAGGGTATATATCTGGTTGGCACTTCTGTGTTGCTCTGTAACTAAGGCCCCATTCTGACACCTATTGAGTGGTTGTTTTTGAACAAATTCTTTGGCTCCTGCGCACAATATGGTATTTATCCATTTGCAAATTCTGTGGCTGGTGTTTAAATTGTTGATGTTTAACTTCAGCAGCATGATCGAGCCTGCTGGTCATTGTCATTCTGGCAGGGTTCTAAGGACATCAAACAGTTCCACATTCTGAAGCCTCCCCAGCCACTGGCCTGGGAGCAGGTCTTGAAGGGGTTTGGGCTGCTTGACGAAGACTGAAGGAAATTCTTCAGGGAGGCCACTGAGTCAACAAAGGTGAAGTTACAGGTGTGTGCAAACCAGTCACTTGGTGGGTAGCCTGGGACTCTCTAACTGGAATGAGAGGTCAGAGTGGGCCCTAAACATGAGAGAGAAGCCAGTGAGAGTTGTGAATATTAGCAGAACATGTGACCAGTACAGCAAGATCAGCAAATTCAGTTTTTCCTTTTGTCTGAAGAGGCATGAATGCTGCTTGGACCTTTCTTTAGGAGAGGGAGAACAAAAGAGTTGCCCTGAGGGGGGCACTTTGACATTGGGCTTCAATATGAGGGTCCTCAGAGGTGGCGCGTAGTCACATGAAACAAGGAGACTGCCCAGCATACCCCAGCGAAAGACCAGCAATGTGTACATGGAGCTGGAAAGCTAGGAGCAGAATCCCACGCCTGCAGCTGGGCTCTGTGTCAACAGAGATGGCGAAGGGATGGCACCGTGCTTTGTGAGATGTGCCCAAGCAAATGTACACATCTGGACAATTGGCTCTTTTTCAGCCTTAACTGAATCATTCATTCCTAGGACCCTTTTGGAGTGAAAGGCACAGTTTCAGAGCTCACACTTCATTTCCAGATAGGAGAAGATTGAATGAGAGGCCAGGGGTGGGAAGTAAGTGGGCCTGAAGTTTACTGTGGCCTGATGGCCTCAGAGCCGGGACTGGTGCTCAGGCTGGGCTTGTGCATGTCAAGTAATCAGGAAATCCACCCTCTTCCTCCCTACTTCCATCTCCTATCTTTCACCAGGGACTCAAAACCTCAGCTGCTTGGTACTTGGAAATCACACTGTGATGTCCTAACCCTGCAGTGCATGGCTGGCCAGGGCCTGTGCCTGGCACTGAACAGCTGTATGGGCTTCCTCCAGGGCTTGGGAGGGCGGGCAGGATCAGCAGGGGCTGCAGGAACACTTGGAGTGTAGGTGGGGACCACTGCCATCCTGTATTCTACCCCTGGATCCCGACTGTGATCTTAGTTCCATATGAAACAGGGCAGGATAAATAGTATGTTAAGGACATTGGACATGGTGTCCAGAACTTTATCTCTTCTCACTCTAGGGCAAATTAAAATTCCTAGCCCAGCTAAGGTCTTTCTAGGAAGCTTGCACAACTGGGGGGCCAAGCAAGGGCTCATGGTATTAATTCACTTTCTCTCTAGATCCAGTTGTTCAATCACCCAAAAAGGTCCAGTATTTTTGATAGGCAAAGGATGTGAGACGTGACAACATTGCAGGCAAGTGGAATCTTTTCTATGTGTCTGCCAGTCTGGAGGATTTTTGTGGAGAAGGAAATTAGTACCAGAAAAAGTCACAGCTGGAAGAAAGTGTGCCTGAGTGTGCCAGACCTGCTGTTCATACTTTTGGGTGTTGGACCTTGTCCATGTTTATTTTGCTGCCATGGGCTTATAGGCTTTCTCACCTAGTTGACTGATGACAAAGCAAGAGAGCTCCTCTGGGATTGGAACCAAGGCCTCTCAACTCCAAGTGCAGGCTGCTTTCCCTGTACTCAGCTCCCTCCTCCTCCTCCTGCTCCTCTTCACTTTCATCAGTCACAGTCCTGCTTCTGTGTCCTCAAGTAGGGCAGATGTGTTGGACGTAAGGTGCTGACCCACAGTTTCAGCTATGGCACTTTCTGTTGCGAAGGGACTTTACTAGAAACCCCTTCTATGTGGCACCCTTACCCAGAGCCTTGTCCATTACTGGACAAGGTCCTTTGTGTTCACTATCATATACCCAGGGTCTGGTTCACGACCACACACAGATTTGGTGCTCAACTATTTATTGAGCAAATGATTTGTAACAATAAGTCCTAACACATGAAAACAAATATGCTGGAAAGAGGTAGTTTCTTTCAGAATGTTCACAGGCTGGAAACCACTTGGCCAGGTTTTGTAGAAAGTTTGAGTTCTTGACCGGGCAGCTTTGCTTTATACAAAGTTCTTTCTAGTGCTGAGAGTATGATTCAAAATATTCAATAAGTGCCTGTGATCTGCCCTTCCTTATAGGATACTAGAGGCATAGAAAGGACAGGAGACATAGTCTCTTAAAACAAATAATCTAGTTTTCTTAAATCCATGCCTAGCTGATAGAATTCCAAGTCAATTATTTTTTTCTTCCCTTCTCTTCCTATCAGAAGGGACTTAACAACCTAGCCTAACTTGTCTCATTCCCACAATTGTAGTCATGGTGGTGGACAACCTACAAATATGCATGGAGCATTTGCTTGTGCCAGGCACTGTGTTGGGAGCCCAAGTGTGAACGTGGCAGCATGCTCTAGCTTAGACTTGGCAGTGGAGTCACTGGACAATCATATAACCCAAGTGCAGGCGTGATGCATGTTACGAAGGAGCACGAGCTCCTCTGAGAGTATATTTGCTTTAGGCTCATGACATGTTCTCTCCAGTCTCATGAAAAAAGGATTATGGAAAGAAGCAGGATTAGTATCAGGACAGCTGCTCATAAAAAGGAGTGAGGTCACAGCGAATTGCGGGCCAAGTTGAATTTTAGTGGCCTGCTGAGTTTTTCAAAGCTGCCTTCAGTTTCTGCTTGGCTCCAGCTTCATGTTTGTTTCTGTAGCACCATGGAGCTGTCACCTAGCTAGGACATGCTTTGGGTCAGGACCTCGCCCTCCCCCTTGCAATCACATGGAAGTAGTGCTCATGTTTGCATACTACTTGCTCCAGGACACTCACTTCCTGTCTGCCGTTCTGTCCTGCGGAACTGGGCTGGGCAACTTTGAGAGCCCTTTATTGTGCCCACCAGACCTTGGGCAAATGCTAGGTCCAAGTCTTCAGCATCTGGTTCCTCATTCACTGAGCTCCACCTTGACTTCCCCAGGTTTCCATTTCATCTCTATAACAGATAGCCCTTGCTTCCTACCAGTTTCCCCAGGTTTTTGTAGTTCCCTCTATAGACTGGGGGAAGGGGTGCATCTCAGCCCAAGGAGAATGTGCTGCCCTGTCTCTTGGCTCCCTTTTCTTGATGCTGCTCTTGCTCCATCTCTTTGGTTCTATCCAAAGAGCTCCTGCCTCTTTCCCTTCCTTTTGAATTTCATTGCTATTTATTATTTTTGTGATTGTATGTTGTATTTTAAGTGGATCAGGCTTTTTGAAATATAATTGACCAAGATGACCCTGACCTTACAAACTTTAAGATCAGCTTGCTCTTCAGTGATCAGATACCTAACAGACGGAATCTCCATCCTGAGGACAATGGATGTTTTCAGGCGCTTTCTTGGAAAGTTCAAGGCATGTTAACCTCGTCTATTAAACCGTCCTAGTGGCCACCTAGTGTCCCCCTGGCCATACATCTCACTCCAGCAGCCAGTGTTTCAAGGTCCCAGGTCACTACTGTGTTATTTCTCCCCAAAGTAGTTATTGGTCCCCTGAAGCTTCCCAAAACACAGCTCTGCCTAGGTTAGTAACAGCAAGTCTTCCCTGCAGGCTTTGGAGGTAGCAGGAGCATAGCAGAGTAAGTTACAATTGCTGCCAGGAGTGTGTACTTTGAAAGGTCCATCAGCCTACATGTGGATTGTGTTCCCTGGTGAGGTCAAATCTACTGCCCACATATATCTCAGTATATCTCTAAAAACTCTGAATTGAGGCCTGATTTCCTCTTAACTTGAAGATATTAGAGTTACCTCCACCTCACTTCTGTCAATAGCCTCCTCCTTTTCACAATCATAGAAAAAATTGCCACTGGGAATACCAACTGCTTCATTCATAGATGTGGCTTAGTTCTTCTGGCCTAGAAAAAACAGTCAGTGCTTAACAGAACACAATGCATTGGGGCTTCAGACAGTTCAACATAGTGGAGGGCTTTTGCTCATTTTCCCATGCCTGCATCCTTGAGTGTCTTAGCCGTTCCTGAGGGCCCATTCTTGAGGACATTGAGGTGTGTATGCTCTCAGCTGTGGATGCTCTGTCTTTGAACTTCTTTTCTTGTAGGCTCTTGAGAATGCTATGAGGGTGGTGGTGGGAGAGTTCTGGCCTCTATAAAGTTCGCAGTATGATGAGAGTTCCAGGTGTTCAAGTGACCTCAAAACAGGATAATCACAGAACAAAGCAAGGGTAGTGATGACCTTCTTATGTCCTGCTCAGGGCCTTATTACCATGTTCCTACACAGTCGCCCATGCTGACGTCTTCTGCACAGATGCAGAGTGATGGAAGCAGGGACACAACTCACATAGACCATAATGAGAATGAAGCTCCCTGGAGTGATGTAACATGAAAACCTGGCCTCATAGATAGAAATGACCAAATAAATATCTCCTTTGTTTAAAAAGTCATTGTTTTAAACAAGAGCTCTTATATAGAGAGAACAGACTGGGGGTTACCATAGGGAATGGAAACTGGGGTGGGGGGGAGTGGCTGATGAAATGGTTAAAGGGGGTCAACTGTATGGAAACCAGACTTTTGGGGGTGAACATGATATTGTTCTCCAGTCTACAGAAGTCAAATCATAATGCTGTGTGCCTGAAACTTACGCTAAGTTGCAAACCAATGTTCCCTCAATAAAAATTTATTTGAAAAACTTCATTGTCTTTCCTAACATGATATCTTACAAAATATATTTCATTTGCTTTTCTTAACAATGATTCATGGATATCAGTGAAGTCAACAGATAGAGATCTAATTTATTCTTTTAAATAACTGGGTAATGCCACATGGTAATTTGAGTATTTGATTTCTGCAACACCTTGAAGCTCTAGAATGCCTTTATCCCTGACCTGCCCTCAGACTCAGCTTGGTGTAACACCATCTTACATTTGTATAGAATGTATACATTTTTAATGTGTTCACTTAACTCCCCAACCTCTCTGAGATATGGAAGGCCAGGGGAAGAGAATGTCCTAAGCTCAGAGTAGGGAAATTGTATCTGACTCCCAAGACTGAGCCTTTCTAACCAGACATCTCTCACCCCTGCCCATCCCACACAATACCTGCTCTGGATCACCTCCAAGTTGGCAGCTCACAACTCCTCTAATGAGGGCATGGCGGAGCCACCCACCACAGGATACATGTGCCCGGCAAACAGCCACAGAATTCTTCCCTGATTACAACCACAGCTTACATTTATCAGTGCTGCCAACTGCCTGGAAGCTATCACACTGCTTGGAGTTCAGCTGGCATGTCATTGGGTTGGGTTGAAGGCCCCGTGGGGAGGTGTGAGTAGTAGGAGCTCTTCTGCAAGTCTAGGGCCTGGCAGTGGGTCACCCAAGGTGGGGCTTGGAGTTCCAGAGATGACTTTTCACCTGTGTCAGCTGGACAAAACCCTCCCTGTCAGGGATACATATCTGAGAAGACAGGCCTCTCATCTTTTCATTCACCTGAAGAAAAGTCTTAATAAATACACAAATCTACAAAGACCTGGTGAATAGCACCACCTGGGGGTGTGCAATTGCACCACCTGTGTGACCACGGAGTGGCCTGGAAGGAAAGGATGCCGGATCTGACATTTGAAGAGTAAGTAGGATTTATCCTGGTAGGGATGTGTGTGTAGTGGATGGGGGACATTTCACCTTTCCTGGTGAAATGCTTTATTTCGTTTCTTTGTTCTTTATGTTTGTTTCACTGGCGAAAAAGTGCTGTTACTAAGGTTGAAGAAAGAGCTATGTTCGTGGTACTAAGAAAACAATATAATGTGAAACTTCTCTCTCCCACCTCCCTGCCCACCCACCATCATTTCTCACCGTAGAAACAGCCACCCTTCGTGGTTGGTGTCCACCCCTTTGGAAATGTGCTGTGTATGTTCTTAAAACCTGAAGTCAGATCATGTCTCCTCTTGGTGAGAAGCCACAGGTCTGTGTGTCCCTCTCCTTGGGTACTTTCCTCACGCTCTTCTGTGTACTCCTTGCTCCAGTCTTCCTGGTTTGCTTGCTCTTCCTCCCTCCCACCTCATGCTCCCAGCTCAAGCCTTCTTCCTGCTTCTCTTCTGCCAGGAACATTCTTACCCATTTATGTGCAAATTTTTCTCCCTCCTTCCCTGCAAGTCTCTGCTCAAATACAGGTTAACTTTCAGACACACGGGGAACACCCTCCAACTTTTCCATATACATTAATGGTAACAGCATTCTCAGATCCAAAAAATAAGTTATCAAATCATACCATATGAGAAAGTTCTTCTTTCAAATATCAGGGAGAAATGTGCTCCTTCCTTAGAAGATTTCTCTGAGAACTTCATTTAAGGCTTCAACCCTTGCTTCTGCTCCTTACTTCTTTCCTTTAAATCACTTTTCACCATATGGCCCCCCACATTCTCCACGTACAGATTATCACTGTTTTCCCCTTTAGGATATAAATGCCAAGAAGGCAGAGGGTTTTGTCTGTTTTGTTCACTGCTATGCCCCTTTTGCTAAGAACAGTGCCTGGCACTCTGTAGTTTAAGCTTTGTTGCATGAGAGCACACGCGCGCACGTGTGTGTGTGTGTGTGTGTGTGTGTGTGTATTTGTGTGACATGTGTTCTTCTCCTTGCTTTTTCCACTTAGCAATGTTTGGGATGGTTTCTCTTAGGTCTTGTAGAACCATTGTATCCTTTTGAACAACCACAGGTCATATTATTTTATAACTGTACATAATGTGGTTAGTTTTTTAACAGTGTCCTCTTGAGGAACATTTAGATGGCTTTAGCCAGTCTTTAGCCATTGCAAACCAGGCTGCAGTGTCTGTCTTGTGTTTTTGCTTAAAGAACGAGCATTTGCAAGATGAGTTCTGGAAGGGTAGCTCTTGAAGATGTGCCTCTGTATTTGGGCAGATACTGCCAAAATGCCCTCAGAAAAGGCTATACCTATTTACACTCCCCCTACAGTTGGTGAGAATGCCTGTTTCCCTAGTTTTTAACTCTGTGTATTAACAATCTTTTTGATCTTTGTCAACCAATTGGTAAAAAATTTTACAGATTTTAATGTTTTTTTCTCTTTGCATTTGATTAGATGCCTCATTTCTCTTTCTATCTGAACTACTTGTTTATATGTTTTGCCCACTAGAAAAAAATTGAGTTGATGGCCTTTCACTTGTAACTCGAAGTCCTATTTTTATATTAAGTCATTCAGATATTACTCATTTTTTTTTTGTAATCTGCCTTTCAAATATTTCTCCCATCTCTTCATTTGTATTGTGACATCATTTTAGTATCATTGATATGGGTGAAATTTTAAATATTTACACTGCTGGCCTCATCAATATTTTTACTTATGGCTTCTGAGTTTCATCTAAAAAGAAAGGCATTCTCTTCTCCCAAGATTTTATGAAAAAATTATCTCATGTCCCTTTTGGTACTTTCAAAGATTTTCTCTTTTTCAAATCTATAATTTCACCAACAACTTAGTATAAAGACATAAAGGAGGATTTAGTTGAACTTTTTCCTCTATGGCCAGTCAATACTTCCTACAATATTTATTGAATAGTCCATCTTTCCCTCAATGATTGGAAATTTGTCTTATACATTAAATTAATTTGTTTCCTAGTATCTTTTGGGACTCTACTTTGCTTCATTGATCTGTCTGTCCATTTATGCACCAGAATCAAATTGCATTAATGCAACTTTAAAATCTCTCTCACTATCTGACAAGCTCAGAGAGCATTTCTGAATTATTTTTTGACTCCCACTGAGTCTTTTGGCAAGAAAGCTATTTTTAGGTAGCAAAATTGCCCTCCTCTCTTAGGTAATCAAATGATGTGGTACGTCATCTCCTATTTTTCCACTGAAAGGTTAAACTTCATGATGAGATGATGGTAGGATAAGAGTTGCACTTCTTCATCTCCTCAGAAGTTAAACCCTTGCCTGCAACATAACATGTGGAAATTGTGCTGTGACTGGAATTACCCCTGGCAGGTATGATCAGAAGGGACAGGACTTGAATGGACTAATTAATGCAACTGTCTAAACAACACCCATTCTTTAGTTTAAAAAAATATGGAGAAATGCAAATCAGGAAAAAATGATCCCTTCCTCGCTATCATTGGAATATAACTGCTGCAAAAAACTATCAAATATTTAAGGAAAACCCAAAGTGAGTGAAAGCTGGGGCTAAACTGTGTAGACAAGCCCCCTCACCTTCCCCACTGGCTGGAGACTGCCTGAGGTTCCCGGGCCCTGTGCAGTGGGAGCTTGGTATGAAGTTAATGTTTTGAGTGGGTGAGGTGTAGGAAGCAAAAACAGATATTTAGACATTTTTTTTTCTTCTCTGCTTCTTTCTCATTGAATATGCCTGGCTACCACAGAAACAGACCCCCATTGTGTGCTCCTGCCTTGGGCAGCTTGGCAAGGGTGCCATCTGCGGCCTTCTGAGAGATTGATCTCTAAGAGTGAGTGGGGAGCCCAGTGAGCAAAACTCAACTCCTCAGAGAAACAGCCACACACAGCCCCAGATTTAACACAGACTAGCTCACCCTGCCCTGGGGCAGTGGGCTTGTGAGTCTCTGACTGAAAGTCTTCAACTCCCCTCCCCCAAAGTATCTATTGCCCCAGTAACACTCAAACCTTATGACAGCAAATAAAGATACCCAGTGCTGGGGCCTCCCTGGTGGTACAGGGGTTAAAGTCTCAGTGCTATCAAGTTATCGCCAGCCACTGCAGCACAAGTTCCATCCCCGGCCAGGGAGCTAACCCACATGGCGCAGCAGACCCTCCTATCTCGCCCTCTGCTCCCCTCAGCAGTATATTCCAGTCTATCTGCCTGTTCTGCTCCCCACCCTGTCTCTGGTGAATCCTCTTTCCCCCCATACCTCTGGCCCAGGCCCCAGCTCTCCTATGAATAAATAAAACAATAAAAAGATACCCAATGCTTTGTACTTATGAGCAGAGATGAGTCTACCTCATCTTCACATGCCAATGAGCACCATTTAGAGCTGAGCACCCGCTCATTCCTTTCCAGAAGTCCACATTGACATGGTCTGAAATAGAGAAAAGACAGGAGAGTACGAGAATATTCCAACTGGAATGACTGAACTACGTTTCTCTTCGGGTGAAAAGAAAGTCTCCTGCCTTCTATCCAGCATGACCTTAGAGCCCAGTGCAACCTCAGAGCCCATTCATCCTCAGAGCCCTCAGAGTCTAAGCAGTTCAGTATCAAGCTCAACTGACAGATGTTTTATAGGAACTGCCCCAGGGGTGGGATAAAAGGAGCCAATACCCCTGTAAGTGGGATATCCCTGGCCTGTAGGATATCCTCATAGGTGCCAGTGCCAAAGCCATCCCTGCCCCTACCATTACTGTTGCAGGACTTTAGCTGACCATCTTGTTTGTTCTGGTTGGCCACCTGAGGTCATTTATGCTCGCTCAATCTTGGTTGCTCTTTTCCATAAAAGCTCTTCTCTGTTGAAAAAGTTACCCATATGTACCATTCTCTTACCACAGCTCTCTGTCATTATATTAGTTAGGGTTCTCCAGAGAAATAGAATGAATAGGAAATGTCTGTATATCTATACATCATGGGATTTGACTGATAAGGTTTTTTTTTTTTTAAGATTTATTTATTTATACAAGAGCTGGGGTACAGGCCAGAGACACGGGAGGGTGAGAGGATTCACCAGAGACAGAGTGGGGAGCAGGACAGGCAGATGACTGAAAGCACTACTAAGGGGAGAAGCAGGCAAGACAGGAGAAGTCTGCCGCACCATGTGGGTATCTCCCTGGCCCGCCGGGAATCAAAACTGCACTGCAAAGGCTGTGGACAGCTTCACAGCACTGTGTTCAACCCTCTGTGCCACCGGGGAGGCCCTGGCTGATAAGGTTACGAGTGCAAGAACACCTCAAGAAGACTGTGCTCCTTTAAATGAAGAATCAGGAAAGCTAGTGGTATAATTCAGCTCAAGTCTGAAGGCCTGAGATTTGAGAGACTGATATCTGAGTGCAGGGGAAACAGTCTTAGTTCAAGCAGAGAGAATATTTACTCTTCTACTTTTTTGTTCTATTCAGACCCTCAGCCGGTTGGATGATGCCCATCTGCATGGTGAGAGAGTGATCTTTACTCAATCTATAAATTCAGATGCTAATCACTTCTAGACATGCCTTAGAGATAGCCAGAAATAATGTTTTATCAATTAGCTGGGTACCCTTAATCCATACAAGTTGATACAAAATTAATCATCACAGTAATTTCATGGAGATCTGGTTAACTGGGAGTTGAAGTCAAACCATGAATGTGTAACATTGCTTCTCCAACAGACCAGTAGATGGTGTACAATGTTCTTAGCTCTAACCACACACATGATCACCAAGGAAGGGCTCCTGTCAGAGGTCTCATGGACATTTGTTTTATATGGTACTGAAAAATTAAATGAAATAATGTATGTGGTAATGGTGACAATATGCTTGTGTTTGTTTATTGAGTGCTTGCAATGTGCCAAGCACTGGTCTGAGTCAACTGATGTGTATTGCTTCATTTAATCTTCACAAAATCTGTGAAGTATGCTTTTTTCCTCTTCCTGTTTTTATACATGAATCATAGTGAAGTGCTATGATTCAGTGAGACTAAAAAGATGCCTACCTCAAAGAAAAATCTCAGTAATGTCACCGCAGTAGCTGCTTGTACTGACTCATTAGAGCCCACTGTGCAAAATTTTTCTTCAACTCCATGAAAATTGACATTATACTGGCAGCTTGAAATTGACCCTGGTGGGAGTATTTACACCACGGACATTGGCAACACTACAAAGCAGATTTCTTCTTTTTTTCTGAAGAGCCCACTTCACTGCTATGCCTGCTAATATTATACTCCTATTGGCATAGAAGTGATTTTAGAACTTTTTTCCTACTAAAATCAATACTCTAAAAGAGAGTATTGAGGAAACATTTTCACCAGAGTAATTATAAAGTCCAAGTAGGGAAAAGTTCAACCTTAGAAGGAGGAGAAAACTTTACAGGGGAAATATGAAATATGATCAAGGCCAAATAGTTTGGAGAACCTCCAGGTACAGGTTGAAAGTCACATATCATTTGTGGTCACTAGTTGAGTTGGATCGCACTGTGACCTGCCATAGTTTTCCTGAATAGGTCTTTGAAAGCAAAGATGCTGTCCAATAGTCAGATCATGTGAAAGGAACTGTAAAAGGAGAGGGTCGTTCCAGGAGAAATGGGAAGGAGAGGCAGCTGGGCAGGTGGATTTAGTACAGGGTATTGTCTAGCTCCTTGGATACTGGTTCTAGCCCTTTCCTTTAGGAATTCAAGAAAGTACCTTGGAATCTCTGTTCTTCCATAAAACAAGGGGAGCTGATTCAGAAAAAGCTTCGGAAGCCATCAAGTTTATCATGGGCATATTTATAACATAAATGCTTTGTTCAAAAAATGTTCTGAAGACTGTACATCATCGCACAACTGCAATGGCCATGATTTGAATTTCATGATAACATTTCTCCTTAGGTTAGTAAAAAATCAAGATGTGTGCTGTAAGGAAGGGAAGCTGGATTGGTGTTTGGATATAATAGCTAATGAATAGAGAGAATGGTGCGTGTGTGCACATCCTTATCAAGCAGTCAGAGGCTTGTTGCCTCGGACCTGTCATGGGGACTCTATTCTGCTTCCAGTCCTTGCTCACACTCTTCCTGCTCATTTGCAAGGATGTGCTGTCATTTCCATGACCCTGGTAGGTTGTAAGATTTTTTGAGGGCAGGGCTTAAATTGTATTCACTTATTCATTCAACCAACACTTGTTGAAACCTACTATGTGCTTCAGAGGAAATCAGAGACAGGTTAAAATTCTCCAGTTACGGATGAGGATGGCAGGGTGGGAAAGAGTGAGATAAGGCAGGGATCTGGATGTGGTGGCATTATCCTGGTAAGGAGTAGACTGATGGCCCCATAGCAGTGGGTCTGTGGAGGCCAGGGAGACTCCAGGCACACTTGAGACTGAAGGTGGCAGTGGTGTGGATAATGTGACTTTATAGGAAGAAGTTCAGTAGAATGAGACGTGGCTCTATGCTCACATGAACTGTAATGTCTGATGCACCCTGGGTTGTGGCAGAAATAAAAAGAACTGAGCAAAGAACACCTGTACCCCTATGTTTATAGCAGCACTGTTTACAATAGCTAAGCTTTGGAAACAACCCAAATGCCCAAAAATAGATGACTGGATCAAGAAGATGTGGTACATATATACCGTGGAATATTACTCAGCATTCAAAAAAGATAAACACATGCAATTTGCAGCAACATGGATGGAGCTGGAAGGGATCATGCTCAGCGAAATAAGCCAAAAAGAAAAAGAAAAATACCGGATGGTCTCACTCATAGCAGGAATCTAGAAAACTTAAATAAGGGACCAGGAAAATGAATAACTATAAGAAAGTGAAAATCAAAATCAACAAAAAACTATGATCCAGAGACACTTTTAGGGAGGCGGGGGCGGGAGGGGAGGGATTGGGGTCAGAATGGGGGGGCTGCAATTGTATGGGGAATATAAAAATAAAAATTATTATTTAAAAAAAAAAAAAGAACTGAGCAAAGAATGGTGTAAATAAAACACAGCACATCTCCAGGCAGAGCTGAGCTGACAGGAGGTGGTGCGGACCCTGTGCAGGCTCAGGTTGCTGCAGGCCTGGTGGCTGAGGAGGGTACAATGTGCTGTGACCCACCCCCTGGGCTGGCTGGCTGCCTTGGGAGGTACAAACTGTGCCCTGAGGAACTGTGTGTGTTCAGAGTGACCACTGGCAGCTGGCTGCTTGGTTACACCACTCGAGATGCAACCCGAAGCCTCGGAATCCCTGTGCCTGGGGCCCTCGGCATGCCAAACAAGCTGGACACACAGGGAACATCATTCCTCAACTTTCACACTCCCCGGAGCTGGAAGCAGACTCTACCAACCAGGCGCCTCTGAGTGGCTGTCCAGGTAGTCTTAGCTCCTCTCTAGGACAAAATAAATATGGGTGTGTGCCAAAAAGGTGCCGGGCTTCAGCCCAGTGCTGGGTTCACTGCATATGAAGGGTGCTTCTAACACTGAAACTCCATCCTTCTGTGAAAGTGCTTTTGTACTGGCTAGAGGTATTTATAGTCCAAGAATCCACATAGAAAGTCCTATAATGGAATGCAGGAGATCCAGAAAGCATTTCCCAGGTTTCCAGACTAGACCCTGCCTCACCTTGATCTTCCTTGGATAAAGTACTACAGAGTATAGGAAAAAAGCTTCCATATAACACTTCTACAGGAGAGTCAATTGTCTGTGCGCAGACTCCCTCCCAACAACTGTACCAGGAAGCCCCTGAAGAGCAACGACTTCCTCTTCTTCCTCCTGCTTCCCTTCCCTTAGCACTTAGCACAGTGCTTTTCAGAGGAAAGTGCCCCATGAAGGAATGGGGAATAGAATTCATTGGGGCCATAGAGCAGGCAGCTACCTGTTGTATTTCCTTCTACTCTCCAGTTTACTGCAGTCCCTGCCCAAATGTAAACTACAGGCCAGGTATTTATAGTCTTCCCAGCTTCCCCTTCCCACCTCTGTTGAAGCTTTTCAGGTTACTTCTAAGTTTGTGTCTAGACCACTTCTTTTTCTAATCATCTGTCCATGGGCACTCAGCTTGTTTCCATATCTTGGCTATTGTGAATAGTGCCATGCATTTGAACTTCATTTTGATTACGCAGCTGAGCTTGATAGAGTTAATATAAATAGTGAACTAAATTTGTGTTGATTTATGGCTATAGAATAGGTCATGGAATTCATATTAAAGCTAGTGTAAAGGCTAACAAAATAATAAACTTATCTATACTTGTATCTTTGCAAAAGTTAGATTAGACACGCGCTACTAATACATTTACGAAAATGTCATTGAATACGTACTATTTTGTAAGTCCTTTTTCATCTTTATCAAATCTATATCAAATGCTTATTTGCACCATCAGTTTCAACAAGTGCTTTGGTAATTGTGGAAGGGACACAGGCAAGTCCTTTCCTTGATGATAGAATGAAGAAGGGAGAATAGGACAAGGAATTAGAATCTGTGGCATTGCCATACTCCAACACATATGCACTTAGGAAATAATTGTTGATGAGTCAAAGAAAACATCAAAGAAATATTTTCCCCAAAATATTTCTCAAGCTTATTTTATTTTATTTTTATTTTTTAATTTTTTATTTATTTATACAAGCACTGGATACAGTCAGAAGCGTGGGAGGGTTAGAGAGTTCACCAGAGCCAGAGCGGGGAGCAGAGCAGGCAGACTGACGAAGTACACTGCTGAGGGGAGCAGTGGGTGAAACAGGAGAGGACTGTATGCCATGTGGGACCCTTGCCTGGTGGCCGGGGATCGAACTGGTGCTGCCGAGGCTGCGGGCAGCTTCGCAGCCCAGCGCTCAACTGATGCGCTACCAGGGAGGCCCATTTCTCAAACTTATTAGGAACTAATTATTATGTTGTTAGAGAGATTGTATACCATGGTGGGCTGTCCTTACTGAGTTGAAATATTCCCCAGAGACCCTGCCAACTGAGGCTTGAAGATTCATTTTGATTTTGAGTTTGAATGTCCTACATGCAAGAGTCAGCTGCCAAAATCCCATAATGAGGGCACTCATGAATCCTAGGCTCTCTTCAGGGATGTTGGGGTGAAACCTTCAGGCTTTTTTTTTTTTTTTTTTTTAACAGGATAGTCAATATCTGGACAAACTTGAGGAACCACCCACACTTTCGAGAAATTTTTTAGCTAAACTTTCTGGGATTTATACCTCACCACACAAAAATTTCCCATGACTTAGATGACCAAAAGGGGAAACAATACTGTTTTTCATAAACTGTTGAAACTCTTGGCTCAGGGAACAGTGGCAGCGGAGACATCTTAAACGGAGCAGAAGCATACAGATGTCCACGTATCTTTGTCAAGGCCAGACAGAACTGCTGCAGCCGTGTGATGGTCACGTTGGAGGTTAAGAGCAGGATGGTTGAGGCACCATGTACCTTAATAAATGCCTGCATGGCTTAAAGTTACTGCTGAGAAATTGGACATTCTTTTCTTTTTTTTTTAAAGATCTATTTATTTTTATACAAGAGCTGGGGGTACAGGCCAGAGGTGTGGGAGGGTGAGAGGATTCACCAGAGACAGAGTGGGGAACAGAACAGGCAGACGACTGAAATACACTGCTGAGGGGAGCAGTGGGTGAGACAGGAGAGGTCTGCTGCGCCATGTGGGATTCTTGCTGGCCAGCTGGGATTGAACCCGCACTGCAGAGGCTGCGGACAGCATCCTAGCACTGTGCTCAACTCCCTGCGCCACTGGGGAGGCCCCAAATTGGACATTCTTAATAAACATTCCATGCAGTCCAGGGGCTTCAGACCAGCTTATATGAATTTAAGGGGAAAGACATAAATTCTGAAATAGTCTCATTTCCTAAATTATACCCTTGTTATCTTGTGCTGTGTGATGATTGAATCAGGGAGACACTGCCAGTCTAGCAGCCTCCTCCTTCTTGATCACCTGGATCTCAGAGTGACTTGCTAGAGCATGCTGAATTCATCTCCTTTGGGTGCTCAATTCCTTCAGGTGCAGATAGGCCCCTTGCCCGGCCCCACTTAGGGCATACCCTTCCAATCAATTAGGAAACTGGGAACTGTTTCTGCATACAATTGGAATGACCCTTAAAATCAACCCTCTCTTAGTTTGTACGGGAAAAACTTTGCAACTTTAATCATACCGTTACAAATTCTGCAACCACCTGTGGTACAGGGAGCTTAATTCCCTTGATCTGAAGATCTGCCTTGCTGGGCATTCAGGTAGGCCATGCCATGGGCTAGCTGCTGGCAGGACCTAGATCAGCCTTGCTCTTAGAATTTTGTTACCTTGGCAACTTGTTGTTTATTGGCAGTCCTCTTAGGCCTACCTATTCAGTGGTCTCAGCATCAGAATTTGTCTAGATGGCCAGAAAAAAACCACTTGGTCCTGAGATGCACTTGATGCCAACTGTCTGCAGCTTTTAGGAATGCCAATGAATTCCAGATTGTTGGAAAGGAGGGGATCTTTGGGACTTGGTGCAGTTCCAGACGGAACACTGAAAGTGGGTCTAGTTCCCTGGACCCACGGGACTTGGGAATTCCACATTAGTCATCTGCGCTGACCTCACATGGACCTCAGCGTGAGGGACAGTCGACTGCCCAGACACTTCTGTCCCGGCATTCTACCCAGGAGTTGGCACTGCCACCCACATCCAGCCACCTCAGGGGATAGATGGAATACCAGCAGCCCACAGGCGTCCTTTGTCAGCTAAAAGCACCCTGCAAATGGGAGGCTGGATACAAAGTCCTCTGTGTGTTGTGGGCTGGGATAAGGTCTACCGCGGCCTACACTTTCATTATGGGGATATTTCTCTATATGCTTAATGCTCCTGAGAGAAGTGCAGATTTTCTGCAAAATGTGTGACTTAGTGGGCTTGCACATTGATTGCTCTCCTTGGAGAGGTCATTATTCAGAATCTGACCCCCATTTCTCACCGTCCTCCCCACTAAGCACAAACAGGCAAGTGAACTCATAGAACTAGAGGTGTGAAAGGAGGGAGTCTGGATATTTTGCAAGTACTGGATGAAATAATGTTAAGGTTAATAATATTTTCACTGTTTCTTTTTATCTTTTAAATAAAAATATATGACTTTTTAAAATTGACTACTTGAAAGTTTAAAACTACACGTGTGACTTGCACTGTACTTATATCTGGGATGTTGGGGTGAAACCTAATGTCCAGGTGCTGGACATTAGGACCCTGGATGGGAGTCATGACATCTGTGTTCCAGTATAATCTATGCACCGACACACTAGGAGACTTTGAACAAATCCTTTCTCTGTGCCTCAGTTTCCTTATCTGTAAAATAGGAGAATTGAACTAGATGATCTCAAGTTACCTACAACTTTCAACTTCTCTGCTAGCAAAATAACACGGGTAAATTGGAAAGAAATTAATGTTTGGCTCAGTGAGTCTCTATTCCTGCAGAGAGAGCGCATGCTCACACCATCCCAATAAATGTTAAACAGCAGAGAATTGGTAAGTGGACAGGATCTGGTGAGCACTCCTTTATTTATTCATTAGCAACTTCCCAGCTGAATTTTCTCAGGGCTATTGTCTCTTTGGAAACCTGAGCTTCGAAGACTCATCACCTACTCATCCAGGAGGTGTGATGGCCTGAGAAATCCTTCTTGCAACCAGCTTGCAAATGCAGGGCTTTGCTTCTCAGAAATCAATTTCAGGGCAAGGGAGCAAAGGCATTAACTGTCTCTTCCAGGAACACTTCGACAGAAATCTTTTAAGAGCTGGAGGGAGTGATGCAGCATCTGGGCTCTTGCATTGTTTATGCGTGCAAACATGGAATAAATATTTAAGATGAATGACTAGCAGAGCCAGAATTACTCACTGGCCCCTCTGCATCAAAGAAGCGGGCGGCTGGGCTGTTTCACCTTTCTCTCCAGCAATTGCTTTCCACTCTTTGGCCAGGATTCCCTTTCTCTCTTGTCACTTCCTTGCTTTGCAAACCTGGAACTGTTTTCTCTCTCCTGGGGAACAAAGCCTTGTCTGCTACTCCAGTTTCCCCTTGCTAACCCCAACTCTCCTACCCAGCCTGCCCTCCCCTGCTTCCCCAGCTGTCCCAGGTGATGGCCCCCAGATCAGTCCAGCCTAACTCCAAACCTGGCTCCTTGGGTCCCCTCTGCTGGGGAGATCCTTCCTCCAGCCACAATCCCTGCCACCCACCTCTTTATGTTCTCAGCCTGGATGCTGTGGCGTTCTCCCACAATAGCTAGTAAAGCAAAAACTGCTCTTTATGGAGGGCTTACTCGGCAACCTGTGCTACCCCTGCTGTACCTGCCTCATCTTCCCAACAAACACTCCCAGTGGGGACTGTCATCTTGGAATGGCACATCAGGGGTGTCTGGATGCAGCCAGTCCACTTTGGTACCCATGCAAGTAACCTCTATGCTGACTTCCCTCCTTGTCTGGTTGATTGCTTTTTGCTCTGCCTTCCTAGAGCATACCTGGCTTCTCTCTGTCCCAGCACTGATGTGATTTAGCTAGGGCTGCCATAACAAGGCTCTGAGATGAAACAGGTTGGGGCAGCTGAAACAGCAGAATAGTTTCTCTCAGCTCTGGAGGGTGAAAGCTCCAGATCAAGGCGTGGACAAGTTGGTTCCTCCCCAGGATCTTCTTGGCTTCTCCTGGGGTCTTTCCTCCATGTGTGTCTGTGCCCTGACCTTTTCTTATAAGGACAGCAGCCATACTGAACAAGAACTTTCCATTTGACCTCATATTAACTTAATTAAGGGCATTATGTCAGAATAGTCTTAGGTGCTGGAGATTAGACCTTCAACATACAGATTTTGGGGGAGGGTGGTGGTGGGGTTGGGTACAGTTCAGACCATAGCAGTACTGATCACAGGTAACTTTAGATCACAGTGAGCTTGGCGAGTGTCTGATTGCCTTTCTGGCTGACAGAGCTGTATCTGATTCAATCTGTGTCCTTCTCTGGGCTAAACTCAGCACGGTGCTTTTACAGAGACACTTACACTTCTAAGGGCTGGAGGATGAATACTATCTTTTTTTTTTTTCTTGCCTGGATGTTTCATTTGTGTAATAAAGCAGAGAAACACAGTCACCTGCTCTGCCTCCAGTGAGAAGGATCTAGAAGGTCTCGGGATCTGGTGGACTTTGAGTAAGTTTCTGAGGTCAGGGAGAGCTGGTGGAGAGGCTGAGCTCCAGGTGGAGGAGACAGCATGTTCCCATGTCTCAGAAGTGAAGGGGCGATAGTGGGCCTGCAGGTGAGATGCCCGGGACACAATTGTGATGAGTACAGGACAGTGAGGGGCCCAGAGAGTGAGTGGTGAAGCCACCAAGCTTAACTATGACAACTTTGGGGTGCTATGGACATCGGCCTGAGGAACTGTGTGTATTTGGCTTCTGGTTACATATAAATTACAGGGTGAAGGTGAGTAACTGAGCAGTGAACTGGCAAAGGGAGAACTGGGAGGTTCTGGGAAAGGGCTGATGAATTCAGAGAGTATCTGGTCCTTTCCTCAAGTTCTTGGAATAGAGGGTGGGTGTCTGGGAGGTGGAGTCTTCCATTATCATCGTTATTTCTTTATGTAGAAAGACACTAAAAATCCTGCTGAATTGCACTTGGCTCACTATCTTTGTAAATATCAAGATACAAGTGGCCAAGCCAGAAATGTGACCACCACTCAGATTCCTTCCTGAACTTCATCTGCCTGAGTGAATCCATCGCCAGATCCCAGAGATCCCACCTCCTGATGGTACCAGCTCCTGGTATCACCGAGGGCAAGCCAGCATCCTACCGCCAAGACCATGGTGGGGCTGGGGTCCTGCCACAGCCTGGAACCTCCTTCTGCAGAGTGTTTTTTACTCAGCCATCACTGTCATCTTTCCAGAATGTGGATCTCTTCCCAACCTGGGATTTTTCAGTGGCTCTCTGTTGTTCTTCAGGATAAGCCCAAACTCTTCACGTGACCTCCAAGCCTGTGCAAGCTCTGGACCCCATCTCACCTCCCACCATTCCAACATAACCCCCCAGTGGACCACATGTAATGTTACTAGAGTGTGTGCACAGCTTTGAGCCCTTCCTGCCTCCTTGCTATTGTCATTATCTCCTCATTGTTCACATCAGATGCATCTTTCACCAAAGTCATCCTTGATCTCTGGTCTGGCATCCCATACTGCTCTCTCCTATCCCTG
Source organism: Talpa occidentalis (assembly GCF_014898055.3). Taxonomy (NCBI): domain Eukaryota; kingdom Metazoa; phylum Chordata; class Mammalia; order Eulipotyphla; family Talpidae; genus Talpa; species Talpa occidentalis. The sequence goes on along the minus strand of NW_023605083.1, from coordinate 97,804,113 downwards.
CATAATACATGGAAGGCACCCATTTACCAGACTGCCTCTCCCATAGACTTTAAGCTCCTTTAGGATGGGGTCGTATCTCCTAGCCTCCCTGACACCCTCAGCCTAACACAGTGTTTGCACAGAGAAGGGGCTCATGCAGAATTATCAACTGAGCCAACAGGCCGAGCATACCTGTGTGAGACTCAGCCACTTGGTTATGCTTTAGCAGGTCTGACCTTTAGGATGCTGCCTTCTCTCGATGGACCTCATTAAACTTGGGGTCTGCAGTTGTGGTTATCTGAACCGAGGCCTGAACTCTCCACCAATATAAATAACTCCAACAGTACAGGTAGGGAGGAAGGAATAATCTGCCAACCTGGGTCCAGTCTTCCTTGTCTGTCTGGGGCCCCTGCTGGGTAGAGTGTTGTGTAGGGTGGGAGTATAGGGGATGGAGGGAGATCAGAACAGGGGTGGAGCTTGGCAACTCCTCTGTTGTTCAGAAATAGCTCACATACCAAGCTGTTATCTGTCGGGGTAGGTTTGGGCCATGAAGATCTTTCTCTGTGGGCCTGCTGTAACCTGAAGCAGCATCTTCTGCTTCCCTTGGGGGAAGTCAGAACATGCTGGGTGGGGGTTGCCGCTCCCTAATTGACACTATGCCTGTCTCCCAGCAGACGTCTTCCGACCATGGGAGGAAGCCCGTGAGCTGACAGATCATTGCCAGTGTCTACCGTTACCTGGCGAGGGTGAGCGGTGCGCTCTCAGGCCTTCTGTGTATGCGAGCACCCAGCCTGAGATGTTCAAGAAAGTTCAGTGACTCACAGGGCACGGGACAGCTCACATAGGACAGGCGCCACACCCTAAAGTCAACAAAAGTTTTTCAGTTATAAACCTATTCTGCGTCTGTCTGAAGATGCTCAGTCCATGGTGTCAGCCAGAGGCTATAAAGCAGCCTGGACGCCCAGGTTCTGTTAGGGCAGAAAGATCCCAGCAACCAAGGGTGAAGGACCACTTGGGGCTTGTAAACAGGGCAGGTTGAACACATGTACACAAAGCTCCATCAACACTGAAGAAGAGGGGTTGGAAAAAAGGCAGAAGATGAGCGATAAAGAAAATGAGGCGAGGGTGAGTTCAGCTTGTTGAAGGGTAGAAAGCGTATGGACAAATAGCAACTGAGTTAGCAGATGGAAAGCTCACTGCTAACCCTGAGTGAGGAAAGATGGAAAGCAGAGCTTCATCCCACACAGCTCTCCAAAGGCCCAGGCAGGGCAGCGCCCTGCGCTTCTGCAGAGGAGGCCCCAAGGACCATGCCTTAAAAAGCTGTTGCAGCAACATGGATGGAACTAGAAGGGATCATGCTCAGCGAAATAAATGAGAAAGAAAAAGAAAAATACCGGATGGTCCCACTCATAGCAGGAATTTAGAAAACCTAAATAAGGGACCAGGAAAAAGGCTAATTAATATAAAGTAAAAATCAAAATCAACAAGCAACTATAAACCAGAGACACACTTGGAGAGGGAGTGGGGAGAAGAAGGATTAGGGTCAAAATAAGGGGGGGTACAATTGTATGGGGAATATAACCGAAATGATAATGCATACATTGTGCAAAGATGAAAAATGATGTAAGAATTATATAAAATATTAATTAAAAAAAAGCTGTTGGATCCTTTGAATTCAAAAGGAAACATGCACCCCATGTTCATTGCAGCACTATTTACAAAAGCTAAAGATATGGAAACGACCTAATGTCCCAAAACAGATGACTGGATCAAGACGATGTGGTACATATACACAATGGAATACTATTCAGCGATCCAAAAGATAGACTCATGCCATTCGCAGCAACAAGGATGGAGCTGGAAGGGATCATGCTCAGTGAAACAGGTCAGAAGGAAAAAGAAAAATATTGGATGGTTTCACTTATAAGAGGAATATAGGGCAACCAAATAAGGGATGGGGGTGGGAGACAAAACTAGCAGACAACTATAAATTGGAAACATTCAGCAGGGGAGGGGGAGGGAGAGGGATCAAAACGGGAGGGAAGAGCACAAGGGACTATGGTGATGGTGCACGGGTGACTTGGTGGTGGGAGTTTTATGGAGACTACACCTGAGGGGAGAAATCAAACATAGTACAAAAATGAACAATGACGTAATAAAATATATTTATATATTATATAATATAAATATAGTATATTTTAAATATATAATATATAAATATATATTTATATATAGTATATATACTATATTTATATTAGTATATATTACTATACTAATTTATATAGTATATATTACTATATTTATATTATATATAGTATATATACTATGGTAGATTTTAAAAATTATATATAGTATATATAATATATATTTATATATTATAGTATATTTTAAATATACTATAATATATAAATATATATAATACTGAAAATATGTAATAATATATAAATGCTAACAAAATTCCAGAATCAATCAATAAAAACAACAAATTAAAAAAAATGTGTTGGAGAACTTAGATGCTCCCACCGCCCTGTCTATTTCCTCCCACTCTGTACAGTCAGGTGACTGCCTTCCACCTCTTGGCACAAAAATAGACACATCCACCTTTGGAGAGACTTAAACTGAAGGTTTCTGGGCGGGGGTACAGCAGGCACAATGAACTCATGCTCCTGGCCATCTAGGATCACTGGGTGCTGCAGGAGGTGGTGACCCTGGATTGATGAGGAGGAGGTGATTTTACGGTGGGAGGTATGGATGACTCATGGTGAAGCACGGGAGGCCAGAAAAGGCAGGTGGTTAAGGGGATGGACTTGGCTGGGGCTAATGACGGTGGTGTGGGTGGACAAGAATGAAAAATGGAGGTGAAGTGGGCTCTGAGGGCCATGATGGAGCCAAACTAGGGGTTCAGTTTCAGGAGGAAAGATCCTGGCTGTGCTCATAAGCAATAATATTGAATGACAGAAACAGGATTTTCAGGGAGACTTTTCACCCTGTTTGTCATGGCAGTACCCATTGGCCGGGTCATAGTTCTCATCTAAAAGAATGAGTAATATCTCTTCTCTGGGCTGTACCTATTTCCCAGAAAATAAAGGTCACATCATGATGAATGTCTAGGTTTGGACTTAGAAAAGTTGGCATGGGAAACCCAGAAACAGGCCTTTGACTATACCCAGCAGGTGGGAGGATCTGGGGCCAGGTCAGAGGTGGCAGAGAAATGGAAAAAAACCCACAAACTGAAAGTGCCCTTGGCAAGGCAGATGCTTCTATACTGAAACTGTTCATTTGCTCTTCTAGGGCACTGCCACTCTTCACAAGCCTTTTGGAGGGTAAGGACACTAGATTTATGAAAGGTCTTATTTCCTTGGATTATTTGCAAGCACCACTGCCAAAGAAATAAACTTGTTTTTAAACAGAAAAAAAATCATATTCCTTTAAGAGATGTCTTCATCTGTTATCAATTTTTAGCTATCCACAGAAAGTGAATATTCATGTACTATTCATGCAGAGACCATCCAGAAAGTCATGCCCACTAAGTCATCAAGCCTGAAGACTCCCCCAGTCCTTTCTGCACCCATTTCCCACCCTCCTTCCAGGGCCCAGCCCTCACCTCCCTAATGCTGACCCTACAACCCTAAGTCAAAGTGAGATGAGCACAGGTGCCTTACAGGAAGTCAGTACTCAGTTAAGCCAACCCTGTCCTGCAGGATAGCTCCTCAAGTGGTTGGCAAGTCTTACAGTAGTAGGGACATTGGTGGTTCTGCAATCAGAGCTGAGTTCAGATTTAATATATTGATGCACACCAGGACACATTGGTATGTTCTCCAAGCTTTGATTTCTTTTTCTGTAACTGGGGATCCTCCCCTCCAGTTATTTTGGAAAAAAAAAAAATGCACAAGAATCCCCCATCATTATTCACAGAATATAGGAGGTTCTGGAATGCATTTCTGGTTTAAGACAGAAAAGACTTCTGGGCACCTCACCAGCTCCCCTCACTTTCCCTCACCTGACAAGGTTTCTACTTATCTATAAGCGATCCCCTCCACCATCACTTAACAAACATTCAATAGAGATTCTATGGTTGTCCATTTGCATTTCCAAAACTGGTCTGCATGGAAGCCTGACTAAGTGATAGGGCACCCATCAAATGCTCATAGCCCTGTCTATTTGCACAGAATGAGAGAGCCTGTGGGTATTGTTTATGTAACAGTCTACAATTATTTATGTAACAGCTTGTGATTGTGTAACTGCTTATGAGCCTGAGATGGAATCCAGGGATGCCTGTGTAAGAGGGATGGGTGGACTCTTGTAAAGCATTTTCACAAGAGGCTGAAGGGCATCTTGGGAGGGTGCCCATTGTAAGGCATGAGGAACCAGGTATGATAAGGCTCTCTCCAACCATTGCAAAGGAGGGGTGATTACTTATGGGTGTCATTCAACCTAGCCCTATGAAGGCTTCCACAGTATAGTACAGTATATGGAAATTTATCTGAATTCAAGAAAAAGAGTTTGGAAATAAAGTTGGAGCTGTGCTATTAAGAATGCTCACAGTCAGGGCCTCCCCTGGTGGTGCAGCTGTTGAGTGCTGGGCTGCCAGGCTGCCCGAGCCTCTGCAGCGCCTGTTCGTTCCCTGGCCACCGGCAAGGGTCCCACAAAAAAAAAAAAAAAAAAAAGAATGCTCAGTCAGTGGGTCTAAATGAGAAGGTTGACCAAGATTTCCCTGGCTCTTATTGTGGCAAATGTTGTCCCAGCTGTACACACTGGTAGTGAGGACAGAAGAAATTCAAGTGAATGCAGCACAGAATACTGCCCTGAGGTGACCGGAGTTCACCAGGGCACATAATAAGAGACTGTAAGTGGCCATGAGGGTGAAAGCGCCATGTGCAAGGAGAGTGGGTCAGATATACCACTCTAGGAGCTTAAGAAAGGGAACGATGGATTGTGGAGAAGGCAGGTAGGAGCAAGAGTTGGGAAGAACAGGTAGCCCTGAAGAATGGTGTAGTAGACGCTGATGGTTATCCTACAGAATTGTTTGCTCTAACTTCTACAATAATAGAGGCCCCAATTTTAACTGGGAATATGGTCACCCACAATAGAGACATTCCCCGGTCTGTTTTCCAGAAATAGCTCTGAAAAGATGCCTAGAGTGCATCCTTTGTCCTCTTTTTCTTTGTCCCTTCCTGCATCCTGATGTGTGGGATGGGACATGATGAACATACTCTTGGCTTCATCTTGGACCATTTGGCTGATGGAGGAATGAACTTGAAGAAACTTATGTCTCCAAACTTCCGTAAGAGGAGAAATAAACCGATCTTGTTTGAGCCTGTTATTTTTTGGACATGGGGACAAGGGAGTGCCCAATGGCAATTAAAGGACTGAGTCAGGACCTGGAGTGAGAGTTAAGTCACTCCTTGCTGGAGTTAGAGGACAAGCAGATGGAAGATACTTTGCAGGAGTTAAACTGACAGTTTCCTGGGAGTGAAGACAGTGTTTTGGCCCCCACAATCCTATACAATTTTACTTAGCCTGACTCTGTAACCAGACCAGTCTGTCAATTCAGAACCTGATCCATTCCTTATCAGCTTCCTTCACTGTTTTTATGCTTTGACTGGAACCTTCCACAAGTGGATGGGTAGAGGTAGAGGAAGCTAAAAGAAGCTTAATACAGTGTACCACTGAGCCCCTTGCCATATCTTCTTGGAGCAAGGTATGAATGTCCAACTTGTGTTAGCATGAAAATTCGTTCTTCCTATTCTATGTTGCTTAAGAGAGACTCCACTTGCTCCCAGCACCCCCATCCCAAGTCTTTTTCTCCCCAGGTAGCACAATTTCTTTCTCTAATTACTGGGGCAGGTTAATCAAGGCTGTGAAAACATTGGACTGGTTGAAGCCTAGAGCTGGCCCAGGTCACTCTTTGTTACCCACTCTCCATTCTATAACCCCCAAAGACAGTGGTTGCTCAGGTGACACATGTCCTCCCTGATTCCAAACCCCACCCCAACTTGTCTCTGTCTAATAAGAGTCGGCCACTTCCTAGTGTTCTTCCAGATTACCAGCGCGATGTATTTCACAGGCCTTCTTTTTCATGGGCTCATGTTCAAGTCCTCAAAGGCCTCCTCTGATATTCAAAGAATGCCAACCACCATGTGTTGGGACATCTGCCAGGAAGTAAATTCCCAGTCTCCCAGCTTCAGAGGTGCTCACATTATGGAGACAGCACTTTGTCTGATGCATGTTCCCATCTAAAAATGACAATGAGTAGAAATCAGAGGTTAGGAAGGCACGGGGGCTAGGGAGGGAGGAGAATAATGTGGGTTAGCTTCAAGTTGGGAGGGTACAGGTATGGTGGGGCTGTGCAAAGGACCACCATCTTGTCTGTGCCTGAGTAGAATGCTCTCTACACATACCTTCTCTCTTGGATAAGATAATATCAAAGAAAGATGGAGACGATGGGGCATTTTCCATCTCAAGTTTATCAGTCCTGTCCTCTGTCATGAAGTCAGATTATCACCCCACATTCATAGGGCCCTGAGTCTTGTCATTTCTAGGGCGTTCATATCTCTCAAATTTATGCTTCTTCAAGCCTATATCTTCACCTGTCTCACCTGAAGTATTGCAGTGGCTGCCTGCTCTTGGCCTCACCCTGCACATCCCTGTACATACTCTATACTCCTGCCAGAATTGTTTTTCTAAAAGTCCCTCCTACATCTTGCCAGTGCTTACATTGGATGTTCCCAACTGGAATGCAATGCTTTCTGGAACCTGCTTGGCCTGGCCTTTGCCCATTTGTCCCTCCATGGCACAACCTGCCTTATTGGCCATAAGCCTCTTTCTTCAGAGATCTGCCTGATTGCCATTGTCTCCATGAAGCCTTTTCCAGCTGTCTTGGAAAACTTAGGGGGGCCTTCCTGCAGCCTGCCACTGTGCCTGGCACATAACTCCACTAGAGTGACTGACAGACTGTTTCATTTGTTTACACCCGATGGAGGACCCCAACTTGTAATATATCTTTTCCTATTCCCAGCACTTGCATAATGTTCAGCATTTATTGGGTACCCAACAAATATTTTTAAAAAATTAATTCATTTACAGGAAAAAGGAGCCTTGTAAGTCAGTTGGTTGGAAATGTTGGGGGTTCCACTGATAGAAGATGGAGATTTGTTAAATGTGTAGAAATCTGAGAGGGGGAAAAGTATACTAAAACAGTGTTTGGGTATTTTAAATAAATGTTGGCCTGCATCTGCAAGGGGTACTAGTAAAATAAAGACTTGTTCTTTTCTCCATTCTTGGAGTTTTGAGGTCTGAGAGGTCAGAAATGTAACGCTGCACTTTGTCTAAACAAAGCCTCAGTTTTGTCATCTGCAAGTAAGGGGGAAGATCTGGGGGTGGGCGGGGAGCTAACAATGGCTTTTTTACACCCATATTTCTGGTCCCCAGCTAACTGAGTTTGCCAGTGAGGAAAGCCCTGGAGCCAGACGGCATGAGTCATTGGGAGGGGAGTGGCCCCGGGCAAAGATTATTGGGCATTCCAACTCTGCACAGATTCTAGATTTTGTCTTGGGAAACTCATCCCTTCAAATATTTAAAAACACTCAGCAGATATCTGCTGTGTGCTTAGGCAGGAAGTGCTAACCACGGAGACTCCCGAAATATGGTTCCTTTTCTAATTAAATTCAGAGTGTAGTGGAGAATGTGTGCATAGACAGACAATCCCAACAGAACGCGATAAGCCACCAAAATGCTGTGGGAATAAAGAGAGAAAACTGATGACATTACTTAAAATCAGGATCAGATACAGACACCACATACCCTCAAAATAACAGTGACATACACAAGATAGAAGTTTATTTCTCTTGCACATCAAAAATATCCAGAAGCGGGCTTGGTGAATTATCTCACACTCCCATGCTTCTGACTGTACCCAGTGCTTGTATAAATAAATAAATAAATAAATAAATAAATAAATAAATAAATAAATAAGGAAAAAAAAATATCCAGAAGCGGACAATTTGAGGTTGGTATTATGGGTCAGTGGCATTAGTGAATCACGGTTTTTGGGAGCAGGCCCCAAGTTCCAGGACCCCCAGATGGGCTCTTCTTAGTTCTTGTTTTCCCTAAGGAAAGAATTCAGTGTTGAGACCAGAGTTACAGAAAAGCAAGAGATTTATTGATAGGTAGGCAGGAAGAAGAAGAAGAAAACCCTTTCTATACAGGGCAACCCCGATATGAAATGGGTTGCACCCCTCTCTGCTCAGGGTGTTAGTGATGTCATTTTTGGAGTTAATGGGTTTGGAGTGCGGGGTCCTTGGGTTCACTCTGGGAAATGTTGCACCAGAGCTCCCGTTTCAGCGATACATGGCAAGTTTCCCAGGTAAGTTTCTCCATGAGACAGAGACCTTAGTTATATTTAAAGAATAGGTTTATTAGGGAAGGGGACAGAAGAAAGAAGGACACGTACATAGACATAAGCAGGCAGGAAGAGCTGCCCCAACAGGGACAGCTTCGCTGAGAGGCCTGCGTGGTTGCAGGTGGGCAGCCTTGAGGAGAGCGGTCTCCACTGAGAGAGGTCAGTGAAGGGAAGCCCCAGCCTGGTACAGGTCATGGGCAGGCAGGAAGCTGCTGCCCTGCAGAGGAGAGAGTTGGTGAAAAGAAACACCTGCATAGTCACAGGTGGGCAGAGGGACTGCTGCCCCCTGCCAGAGCAGAAACTGCACTGATACAGTCTTTTTCTCTCTGGGAGGGGCTCATTCCTTTGTGGAGTGGCCTGTTTATTGCTGATTTTGGATAACCATGAGAATCTGAAAGGGACTGGAGATTCCAGGATGGGCCCAATCTCTATATCTTTACTCTCAGGTCAGAGTGTCTGTGCTCCAGACACACCCTACAGCATCTGATACCTGCTTGGGCCTTATGCCTTGTGATAAGGCACTGGCGCCTAAGGATCTTGATTTCTATAGCTGGGTTAATGGTCACGTTAAACCCCTCTACTCCCACCTCCTTGTGTGAGTCAGCTTTTAGTCTTGTGGCGTGTCCTTTAGGTTTTCTTTTTTATTTATTTTATTTTATTTTATTTATTTATTTATTTTTTTTAATATGAAACCACCAATTTATTTATTTATTTATTTATTTATTTATTTATTTATTTATTTATATAAGCACTGGGCACAGTCAGAAGCGCGGGAGGGTGAGAGAATTCACCAGAGCCAGAGCGGGGAGCAGAACAGGCAGAAGGACCCAAGTACACTGCTGAGGGGAGCAGCGGGCGGCAGGAGAGGTCTGCGCGCCATGTGGGACCCTCCTCAGGTGGCCGGGGAGCAGCCGGGGATCGAACCGGCACCGCAGAGGTCGCCGGCAGCTTCGCAACCCAGCGCTCAACCGCTGCGCCACCGGGGAGGCCCGGTTTTCTTTTTTAAAGCCATCAATGTGCCCAGATAAAAGTTGGGATTCTATGGCTGAGAAGAGGAAATGGATGTTAACCGGTTCAATCAGCAGGTTTTGTCACACTAATCCTATCTGAGGGCTTCTGGGGAATGCAGTTATATCATAAAATTAGCATTATTTAAGATTCCAGATGCCTCCCCCTAGGGGAGGAAGTGCATGACCTGGCAAGACAAGGTCAACATTCGGACTTTTGGAAGAAGTGTGTTCTGGCAGAGTCAGGGATTTGCGCATGTTTTTGGTACTTAAATTCTGATGCATACCCCTTCTTCCCTCTGAGACAGACAGAAACACAAGGCCTGCCAGATCCTCCCCACTCCAAGGCAGAACACCCTGGGTGAATATGACTTTGGTAAGGTAGCCTCAGGGCTCAGTCCCATGGAAGCTAAGATGGCCTGTCTGGCAGAGATAAGACAAGACTTACTCACCCAAGCTGGGGTGCAGAGCATCAGGGACTGTGAAAGCTGGTGCATGAACGTCCTGCCCCTTATGCAGGGCCCCCTCTCCAGGGTCAAACTTGACCCAATGAATTTCTCCATTCTTGCTAGTCAGATTATCAATCCAATCCCCCTTGGGAATAATCTAGTTCTTTTCAATAATCCCTCCATCTCTGGTCTCAGGCTAAAGTTCAGGGGCAAAGGGAAAACTATTCATCCCTGTTATTAGTCTCTACATGAGCAAAAGTGTGGGTGACAGGATGTGCAGTAGAAAGGATGCTGGACCAGGATCTCACGTGGATCATTGACCTGATCTGAACATGAACTTCCTCCCTCGTGACACAATAGAGAGTAGCTTCTGTTCCATCTGACTTGAGTTTGTTGAGAAAATCTTACCAATATTTTCAGTTTAGTTCAAATTCCCGATAAATCACAAAATTAACATTACTCGAGATTCCTAAGTAATGAAAGGTAATCTGATAGGAAGATAATAGGGACATGAAGAAAATTCATGCAGTGAATATTTAATAAAGAAACACAAACAGCTGTAAAAGAATGGAATCCCCAAGAATTAGGGTGGGAGATACTAGAAGGAATAGGATAATGTGAGGTACATTGGTGTGTAGAGAAAACCGAAACCAAGTTACATTGTTTAACCGCTTTATCTCCATAAAGTATAATTGACATAATAAACAACTTTTAAAGTTGAAAAAATATATATCCCATTCAGAGAAATGTCTTTTCATACCCTTTGCCCATTTTCTAATTGATTTGCTTACTTTCTTAATTTTGAGTATTAAAATTTTTTTTTATTTTTTAAATATTCTAGATACCAGCCCTTTGTCAAATATTTTCTGAGTCTCTAGCTTATTTTTAAATCCTCTTAAAATATATTTAATTTTTAAAGAATTACCAAACAATTTTCCAAAGGGACCGTCCATTTAACGTTCCTACCAGGAGTATGTGAGAGCGTCAGTTTTTCCATCTCCTCTCCAATCCTTAATACAGTAGCCTTTTTGAATATAGATATTGTAGTTCATGTATAATAGTGTTTCATTACAGTTCTAATTTGCTTTTCCCTAATGGCTAATGATGTTGAACAAGATCATGCATTTATTTGATATCTGTATATCTTCTTTGGTCAAATGTTTCTCCAAATAATTTGTCCAGAGTCTTATATATAAGAGTCTTGTGTATATTTTGATATAAATCATTTGTTGAATATGTGTTTTGAAATATTTCCCCCTCATCTGTGGCTAGGCAAATTGTTTTAAGTGACATCTCTTTCCTATGAGAACTGGTTATCACTTTATTTCTCAGAAGAAAAATAAGATAGTGTATTCTTATGATTGGAATTAAGACTAGGGAGATTAAATTGCTCAACTAGTTTAGCAAATAATGAAAACATTTCTTTTCATGATACTGGAATGAGAGGGAAAGGAAGCCAGCGGGTATAAGATTTTGACACATTTCTTAAACATTTGCTAATTTTATTTAAAGTGGGATATACTTATTTTATTTTCATTACTTTTTTGCTATTTAATCAATGAATAACTGCTGTTATTTTGGTTGTACTTGTATTATGAGCATGAGTTAGCCTTTTTAAAATGAATCATCTGTTTTTCTTCCCTCTGAAATGCCTGTTCATCTCCATTTACCATTTTTCTACGGGGTTATCTGTCTTTTGTTGTTGATTTCTATTAATATTTGCATGTGACTTACAATTTTTTGGTGCCAGCTTGTTATTTTGCTTTATTGGTGGTTTGTTCATATTTTTAATTTTATGAGCAGGATTGTGAAGGGTGGGAGATGGAGGTATAGATCCCAGATATATGTTTGGGACCACACCTTTCCCTTTGGCAGTAGTGGGCCCTGAGGATGGGAAGAGGACTCTGGATATTAGGGAAAAGGATCAAGACCATCCAAACTTATTTAGATAAGATCTATGGAAAGAGACAGGCCTGCACCGAGGAGTCCTATGCTGCTATAACTCAGCAAACCCACGTGGGACAAGGCAGATAGGGCCTCTGCTTCAAGAAAGGATTTTGTCCAGATGATTTCTAATCTCTTCCAAGATTCAACATTATTTGCAGCTAGACTGGATAGCCATCACCCAGACAGACAGAATCAGGATATCCATGACACTCAACTTAGCCTCAGGGATCAGGAAGTCTCACCCCATTTCCAACTTTCCCTTCATCAGCTGTTCTGCACATTTCCCTTTAATGGCCTTTGCTCACAATGTGCAGCTTGCTAGGAGGGGAGAGGAAATTGCGCAAAGGTCCTCAGATGTTCCTTGGTGCCTGGGGTTGACAGAGTGGCAGAAAGGCAAGTTCACTGTCTTTGGAGGCAGTCAGGTTTGGCCCTGATCTTCCCTCCATCCCTCACTAGTTGCACGACCCTGGACCGGCTCCTGATAATCACTGGGTGTCCATTTTCTCTTATGTAGAGCTTCCCTATCAACCTTTCTCCTGGATTATTATGAAGATGAACACGAAACAAATATATACTTTCTGATCCATTTAAAAAAAAAATCCAATGAATATAAATACACTAAACTTACCAGGTGCCTGGCATCTAATAGGTACTTAATAATATCTGTTGCTATTATAATAATACAATATCTGTTGATTAAAGGAAAACATGATGTGAGAGAACACTCACTGTTTGTGGAAGATTCTAAATGGCATAATGTTTTCAGAGGCCAGTCTAGCACTATTTATCAATAGCCTTAAACTGTGCAAGTCTCTCTCTTTTTTTTTAAAAGATTTATACATTTATTTTATACAAGAACTGGGGCACAGGTCAGAAGCACGGGAGGGTGAGAGAATTCACCAGAGTCAGAGCGGGGAACAGAACAGGCAGATGGATCAAAGACACTGCTGAGGGGAGCAGCGGCCGGGCCAGGAGAGGTCTGCCGCGCCATGTGGGGTTCTCCCTGGCCGGCGGGGAATCGAACTGGCACTGCAGAGGCTGTGGACAGCTTCGCAGTGCGGTGCTCAACTGCTGCGCCACTGGGGAGGCCCTGTGCAAGTCACTTAATCATGTGGTTTCATTTCCAGGAACATTTTTTTCCCCCAAAGAGAATTAAGAGACAAAGAATGGAAGGATCCTTAGCGCCATGATGTTTATAATAATAAAGAAACGGACAATATTGTAATTACATGTTAATGAGGACTTGGCCAAGTGGGGCTCCGTGCCAGTGGTGCTGCAGTACCTGCAGAACCTGCAGCTGCTACAAATGCTGTGTCAGAAGTTTGGTGTTTGGTTTTGGGAACATGTCTTGGTGCCTGGGTGACCTGTGCTTCTATGTAGCACTTGTCCATGGGTTTCTGAAGATGAACAGCTCTACTGCTTCCCAGTTCTGTGGATAAGTTTACTTAAGGTCTCAAAGCACTCATTTTCCCATTTGTAAAGTGGTTATAATGATGCCAACCTCAAAAGCTCAGAGGAATCTGACAAGTGCTCAGGAAAGCTACACGGAGGCCGCCAGGGCCCCCAAATGGCAGGGGTCATCAATTTAGATGAAAAGCTGGAATGCACCAAATTCAATAAAGTACAAAGCCAGAGGATGACATTTTTGTGAAAAATAGGTAGACATGCACGGAAAAAAGTCTGGAAGAATAACGCAAATATTTGACAGTGGTTATCTCTCAGGGAATATCGTGCATGGTTTCTAGTTTCTTCTTTTTGTTCATTTGCATCTCCTGTTTTCTCCTGTTTTATTACACAATTATTTCTGCAATAAAATGTATTCAAATTATATTTATGGTATGTTTTCTAGGGAATTTGGGAAAGGAGTTTTGCACTGTTTGGCAGTTCAATGATTTTTCCATAAAGACAGATTACCTGATGGGTAGTATTATCTAATCTTGTTAAAGTTTATGTGAGAAGAAGCAGCTACATCCCTTTTGCATGAGCTTCCCATCAAGGGTCTTGGATACTAATTTATTGGGCTGGGAGTCACCATGAGGGTAATACAGGAAAAATAACTGCCCCCACCCAGCAAAAAAAAACCCCTAACATTTGCTGAGTACTTGTTATCTGTCAGGTACTATGCTAAGACCCTTCCACTGACTCTGTAATATGGAATTATTTTTACCTTTATTGTGCAGATGAGGAAGTGGAAGCAGAGAGAGGTTTAAAAAAGTGCTCTGGTCTCATGGCTACTAAGTGGTATAACTAGAAAGCACAGTTATTATTTTTATTTTTCTGAATCAATTGTATCCACTGACTCTTAAAAGAGAGGGAAAAAAAGAAAAGAAATAAAGGTAGCAACAATTGCTTGTGTATGTCTGAAGAGCAAAGATTTTAAATATTTATGAAACAATTTTTAACTTCTTGTAATTACAACCTAGGAACATGTAGGTCTCTAGGGTCTTTGCTATGATGGACTAGTATCTTTGTGTGTGTGTGTTCTGGAAAGTACTATTTTTAAATGTATTTCCTTCCAGCTAGAGGGACTGACTAATGAAACTCCTGATGATAGCTTAGGACATTAAGCAATCAGATTTTCTCGTTGATGTGATCTTAGGCCATTTGCCAATAAAATGGCAACCAGAGTGGGAAGGGCAGAGGTGGGAGTGGGAGAAGGAAGGAGATCAATGGGACAAGGGGGAGGATTGTTGGGGCACCATGGGGGGCAGCTTGTGAAAGCATACATTTGTGGAAATTTGACTCTCTAACCCCCAGGGCTGATATAAAGATATGAAGCTGTAGGGTAGGTAAAAGGCTTTTCTGCCCTCCCACCATTAGGATAGATGATGGAACCCTGCGGTCCTGAATGCATGCCTGATGGCGGGCACCTGGAGTAGGGTGTGGGCCTATGTAGATGGGATTCACCTGGGCTGAGACTGAGTTTATAAGGGTGGCGTCATGGAGACGCCAGCAGAAGCCAAGAACGAATGGAAGCCGAGAGAAGAAGAGAAGCAGAGAGAATGCCAGAGAGCCCAGATAGAGTGAGGATTTGCTGGGGGCTGGGAGGACTGCCAGCACCCCTGCCTGCCATATGCCTGTTAAATCTAAATAAAAAGCCTGCAAAAGCCATTGAGGGCTCCAGGACTCCTCCTTTACCTGGTCTGCTGGATCAGAAAACCTGCTCAGTGTCCGTTCCTGTCCCTACAGAAGCCTACTTGATAGAGTAGGCTTCCGAACATAATTTGGAAAAATATGAGAATGGTGCCCCTTGTGAGAAAGCCACAGTGTGGGCCATGTAGGAAGTACATATAACAACCGAGTGAAGCGTGCTTGTTACATGCTTTGGCCCTGTTGCCTCTCTGAGCTCCCAGCATCCTTCCCAAGAGGGCTCTGAGGAGCCACCCCCTAAGGCAGCTGACATGGCAGATTTACTCATTAGCTATATCCGTGCTATCATTTCCTCGATGTTCTAATGTCATTTCAAACAATAAAAATGCTCACACTGTTGCTTTCACCTTCCTGTGGGGAAGCAAACTTCCTCCATAATCCAGGTATTGCCCTTCAAGCTGTCTTGTCCTCTTCCTCAGGGACAACTCAGATGTTAATAAGGATGAAGAAGATGATGATCATCATCATTATTTTATACTTTCAATGATCTTATTTTCTAGATAAAATTACACTTAAAAGTAACACGATGAATTTTTACTAATTAATGCTTGGGATGATTATTAATCATGTTATTTGTATTTTTTCTTATTGATTCTAAGCTGCTGTCTTTACAGTTCATAGTTATAAGTGTTTTTCTTGTGACCTAGCACAGTATTAAACTACAGTCATCATGTGTCACATACAGTTATAACCTTTTTTGGCCATACATTTCAGTTTGCAAATTCAACTGTAAAAAGAAGTGTATTTACTCTACCAAAAAAAAAAAAAAAAAAAAGAAAAGAAAAGAAAGAAGAAAAATTGTGATGTGATGTGGATGAACTGTTACCCGATGGCAGTTTTTCAGCTACAGGATCCAGACTGCAAGGCCAGTGTGTTATCTGAGATTTACCTGGAGATTAACAGACGTGTATGACCTAGTGAATCATGCTTTTTGACTCTGTGCCAAATGTATATTGCCACTTAATGTGTAAACATCAAGTCCATTCCCATTTCCTACTCTACTGTGGATGGAATATTAAATTGCATAAAAAGGAAGTTTTATGTCAAAGTCTAGTGGAAATAAATTCTTATAAAAGTGAAAGAGTAGTATTCTCAGAAATATCTAGAAACTTACAAGTGTGTAGATTCATTATCCTTTTGAATACTATACCATTTTTCCATTTGTCTTTGTGCAATGGAAACTGGTGGATTGCTTCTATTTTTTAAGTATGGAATGCCAGAGTGAGGTCCACTCAATTTGGGGTTTCTCCTTTCTCCACTCTCCCAAAGAAGGTGGAGGAGAGGGAGAGAGGTGTGAAAGATTAGCTAGTATCAGCACCTACCACATGCTCACACTTTCTGAGAAGGTTACTAACCCACGTGGTAAGTACTTGTAACATTTTGAGTTCGCAGATAGTGAAGATAAGGTACAAAGGAGAATTTAATACTTGGTGGAGGCAAGATTTAACACATACAGTCAATTCTAAAACTTGACTCTTAATCTAGATGTTATTCTGCCTCATTATTTGCAACCCTAGACTTTCAACTGCAGTTGATTCCCATTGTTTGTGGATTTCATATTTGTTAATTGGTCTACTTCCTAAAATGTAATTGTAACCCCAAATCGTCTTGTTCCTTCTCATAATCAGAGACCAAAAAAAAAAAAAAAAGAGGCATCTAAGGTGAGAACAGGTCTCTTCTGCTTTCGTGTTTCAAATCTCTGTACTGTAAACATTTTTTTCTGCACTATATTTAGTGCCACATTTTCCGCATTTGTGTGTGTGTGTGTTTAAAAGATTTATTTATTTATGCATACAAGAACTGGGGTGTAAGCCAAAGGTGTGGGGGGTGGGGAGAGCGTGAGAGGATTCACCAGAGAGAGTGGGGAGCAGAACAGGCAGATCTACTGAAACACACTGCTGAGGGGAGCAGCAGACAGGACAGGAGAGGTTTGCTGTGCTATGTGGGTTCGATACCTGGCCGGGGATCAACCTCATATTGCAGGGGCTGCAGATAACTTGCTAGCACTGTGTCTTTAATCCCTGTGCCACCAGGGAGACCAGTGTTTTTTTTTTTTTTAATTGGTGATTTAAAATTGCCCCATGTGTAGTGCTGAAATGCTGTCTAGAATTCCTAAGTACAAGGAAGCTGTGATGTCCCTTATGCTTTTGTGATGTGTACATGACCTTTGTTGTGCAGTTATAGAGCTGTTGGTGGTGAATTACAATGTTAGTAAATCAACAATACATATTAAAGTGTCTCTAAGCAAAAACACATAAAATAAGGTTATGTAAGATCTGGTTGACAAATACGTGGCCAAAGGCTTACAGGAACTGAAGACTATTTCCCCCAGGAATTATGGTTCAGTGTTTATTAATTCATTAATAACGCTGTGAATACAAGAATCAGCTGTACTTGTATTGATTATCTACATGCCTATCAGAATAGCTGAGCTTCACGGATACCACAGATACCAATGCTTTTTTTTTTTTTAAGATTTATTTTTATTTATTTATACAAGCACTGGGTACAGTCAGAAGTGCGGGAGGGTGAGAGAATTCACCAGAGCCAGAGCGGGGAGCAGAGCAGGCAGAAGGACCGAAGTACACTGCTGAGGGGAGCAGCGGGCGGCAGGAGAGGTCTGCACGCTATGTGGGACCCTCCTCGGGCCTGGGAGCAGCCAGGGATTGAATCCGCGCTGCAGAGGCTGCAGGCAGTTTCGCAGCCCAGCGCTCAACCGCTGTGCCACCAGGGAGGCCCGATACCAATGCTTCTTTATAGTGAAGACTAACAGGATGTGGAAATGACTCCTTAGCTGGAACTGACTCTGAGCCCTCTCCCTTGTCTAGCTGTGTGCTGTGTGAGCTCCTGGTCCACAGTGATCAAGGAAGGACAGCCACTAGACTTATGACAATGACACTGTTCTGAATCATTTCAGATGGATTGGCATGTTTGATTTCTACTATAGGCATTAAACCCACACCTTGTCCCTACCCTTCTGATAAAACAAAGTTCAAACTTTATAAATTAAATTGTATGGCAATGTTTAATGGAAATGAATCATTGAGGTGATTCTTTCAAAACACATCTTGTATGAGGCAAGGGGGTGAACTCACCACTTAGTAAAAAGCTGAGTATGTCTTATTGTATATTATTTTTATTATTATTTTGCAAAGCACATTTCCCTACTCTTTCAAATTTCACCATTTTGAGTTGAAGTCATTCGAGATGATCATTCATCATTTGAAGATTTGGAATTGCTATTTTTTAGGCAATTAGCTGGGCTCTGGCCTTGAAATAAACCATGGTTAATTTTCACAAAGAAATAAAACTGCAGAATTTTTTTTTTCTGGAGTTATAAGACAACTTAGATATGAATTGATTTCCTCTCTTAATAAAGATATTAAGGTTTTTAACTAGTGAATGAGGCAGCCCCTTGACCCCATGACTTTCATTTAAGGTTCTTGTTAGCTCTCTCTCCCTATTCAATGGAGCAAATCCTATCTTCTTGGGGAAAATGAGCAAGGGTGTTCCAGGTTGGATGGGCATCTTGTCACTAAGGTATCCCTGTTCATTATCTTCTCTCTGCCCCATGGGAGGTCAATACTTAAGACATCTGAGCTCAGTTAATGAATGGTCAAAAAGTACACTATTAATCTGGTCAGCTGCCTCTGTATTATGTGATTAACCCAAAACTAGATTAAAAAATGTGTATTGGTGGGAATCGCTCAATGCTAGAAAAATCTTTGGAAGCATATTTTTAAATTGAAATAGGTCTATTTACTTCTTACTAAGTGCCAAGTGCTGGTCTCCACATTGTCCATAACTTAATCAACCTGCCCTTTGTAAAGTTGAGGACAGGAAAGCACAGACGTGAGCTCATCTTAAGCTCTGTGTAGATGAGGCAAGATTTAGACCCAGGCTGCCTTGCCAAGGTGCTAATATTTCTTCTTTTTACTAGTAATAGATCCTGGTGTCTCTGTAATGCAGATATATAGGTTAAATATCTGGGTTAAAATATCAGCTCTGCCTGTTGACCAAATAGCTATTTAATTTCTTGGATCTTCAGTTTTCTAGTTCTAAAAGGGGGATAACAACACTTCTCTGGGAGCAAGTTTTGCTATGTGGCTTATAATTAGAAAGATGTAACGTAGTTTTAAGACTATTTAGTTGTTAACCAAAATGGCCCAGTAATGGCTCACATATTTCTATGTGTATATGAGGGAACTGAAGGTGGGTGTGGGGGAAAGAGAAGATGTCTTCTATAAAGCCCGCATCTATCTGTTATTAGCAAAATAACACACCTGGCTTTCTTGAGACCTGAACTTATCAATAAGTCCTCCACCATAAAATCAATTCTTTTGAAAGTGTCCCTTTTTCTTGAGGAGGCATTTGCTTTCCTCTTCCTTCGATAGACCACAGTCCATGAATTCCTGAAATAGTTTCACTGTAAAAGCCAAAATCCAGGATCTCTACAATCGACTCTCTGGACTATGTCTGTGTTCACTCCCACTGGCAGGAATTTTTTATGGGAGTTCGGACAAAGGCCATTTTGTGGCTACTCCCTCTGTCCCCTGCCCAGAACTGGCTCTGCTGGAATGCACTAATTGCTGCTGAACAAAAGGATGCCTATGTCCTTCTCTACCCCATGGCTGTGCATTGATTCTTTATGGCTTTGGTATCAAAAATGCCAGTGTTCCTTCTTGATGTTCTTCTTCCAGAGTTGGAACATAGCATACTGGCCTTCTGCATGCCCAGGGAAGCCCTTGTGAGGTTGGGCTAAGCAAGAATTAAAGCTCCATTTACCTGGCAGCCTGTGGGAAAAAGCATGTTCTGCTGGTCATAATGGCCCCTTTCGCTGTTTGGGTGTGTAAGGTCATGTCAGGTTCTATAGGGCCACCCAGTCTGGAGAGTCATCCAGCAAATCCAAAGTGTGAAACCCACCCAGCTGGGTGTTGACCTAAGAAGAGACATGGGCCTACCTAGAGAGGCTTTTAAAAAGAAGAGAAAATGAAGATGGTGAGTAAGGGGTGGACTGAACACTTAGATGAAAGTTTCTTGAAATATTAAGTTTGTATCAGCACACACAGGCACACAAAGATTGTCTACACTTAGTTAAAAGGATGGAGGGTAGTTCTTGGAGAACAGCAGAAGTGCCAAACCAGAGGCCACCCCAGTGAAAGGCTACTTTGCAGATAAAGTGGTGGAAGGAAGCCCTTAGCCCAGAGTCTTTAGATAAACACAGGCACAAGCAGCTTCTTGGCTTTCTTCAGGGGTAGTAATTGGAAAGCTCACTTGGGGAGCCCCCTAGGTGAGACAACTCCTTTCCCACCACCTCCTTCCAGAAGCAATACCTTTTGCACATGGACTCAGATGTGAGAGTAAGTCTTGGGACTGAAAGGGAAGGATGTGCCCCCAGAGGTTGCCAAACCCAGAGAGAGCAGGAAACTTACCCACACCCTGAAACTCTTCCACACAGTAACCAAGAGCAAGATGCAGTGAAAATGCACTGCATTCCCAAAGATGGGAGTCCTCAGTACAAAGGGAGGCACAAGAACTTCTGGATCTCATGGAAGAGAACCAACAAGCTTAACAAAGAGGGAAGACTGTCCTCCAAGAAAATAGTCAAAACAGGAAAATACTTCAAAATAAAGATAATATTTTATGATAGGTTAATCATATAAAAAGGAGTTAAAAAGGAGTAAAAGGATGTAAAAAAGGAGTCCGGTAGAAATTTTATAATTTTTATAATTAGAAAACTTCAATATATGGACTAAATAACTAAATATGAAAATAAATCCATGAGCCAAATGGTCAAACCAAGGAATTCTCTCTGATTTAAAAAAATTTAGACTAAAATTTAAAAAATTATGGTAGAATACTCATAACAAAATATACCATCTTAGTCATTAAAATGTTCAGTTCAGTGGCCTTAAGCACATTCACATAGTTGTGCACCATCCCCACCCTCTATCTCCAGAAACTTTTTATCTTCCAAAATTGAAGCTCTGTCCCTTTTGAATAGTAGTTCCCCATTCCTCAACCCCCTACCCCGGCCCCTGGAGACACCATTCTACTTGCTGTCTCTAGAATTGCTCTACTCTAGACACTTTATATAAATGAAATCATGTAATATATGCCCTTGTGTGACAAGTTTATTTTGCTGAGCTAGTGTCCCTAAGGTTCATCCATGTCATATACCATGTGTCAGAGTTTTTATCTTATCTAAGGCTGAAGTGTTCTCTTTTTTTGACCCATAATTTCCTTAGCTGTCATCTACAGAGGGGAACACTTGAGTTGTGTCCACTTACTGGCTTTTTGAATAATCTGCTATGTTCTGGATTTCTCAGAACAAACAGTTGAAAGACTAAGACAAAAGGTTAGAGATCTGGAGATCCAGAAGCTCCAAATCCCTAATATTAAGATTTGGGAAGGAATAGAAAATAAAGTCAATAGCCATTGAAAAATTGAAAAGACAGTAAAAAAAATCTAAACCTGAAAACCCTTAAAAGATTATAAAACTAGATCCTTTTGGGGACAAATTCTACCAACAAATATATTATTTTAGTAATATATCCTCCTGAGCTTCTCACTGCTCTAAGCGCCTACCCATAGCCCTCAGGGTGGACTCTTCTGCTCTCTCTTCATGGTGCCCTTAGATATTCCAAAGAAAGACTGCAGGGCAAGACAAATCATCTAAACTTCCTGGGAGTGTGTGTGTCATGAATCAAGTAACGTTTCCATTATGATTTCAAAGCTGTGTGCTTGGAAGTGTCTAGCAACTCCAGGGATATTGAACCTGGGAAGAAAGATCAACCACAAGACTTGCCATAAGCCCTGATCTAAATTAGATCTTGGGCCAATTGACCTTGAAAGGAGAGAGAAGAAAACATTTTTTTTTTGAGTCTAGTTATTTAAAAATAGTTGTCACCTTTCAAGAAGCCCTGGGTCATTTTCTGTAAGAACTGATGAACTCATCCAATGCTGTGGCTACCTTGCAGCCACATGTAATTAGGTCCGTCTTGCTGCGGTTCTACTGCAGGATAAGGCCATGCTTCCCTTTCTGCTAAGCTGCTGTGGGAGGAGGTGGCCAAGAGAAAATAGTTTCCCTGTGGCTGTGTTGCTTCCCAAGCCTTCCCTCTATCACCCCTCTGTCCCACAGGTACAATAGGCTCTACTGAGTGGAAGGGAGGTATTATTTCTCCTGTGTTCTTATTTAATTTACATAACAACCTGTGAGGGTGATATTATTCCAACTTTACAGATAGGAGGTTAAGAGATTTGTCCTGCACCAGTCAGGCAAAACCAAGTCACCAGTCCAGGGCTGTCTCATTTCTGAGCGCACATTCTTCCCAGCAAGCCGCGGGGTCCAGTTTAGATAGAAAATGTCTCCCATGGCTCTTTTCCTGGTGGAACACACAGCTCCCTGGCTGTGGATGGTACCTGAGATGGGGACATGGGAAGCTACTAGATGGTGGAAGACCGTGGTCTTTAGAAATGCCTAGCAGACGTGGGTCTAGAGAAGTGCTTCCCAACCCTTTCCACATCCCAGCACAGAGGGAAACCTGTATCCTGCAGCTTGGGTTTTAGAGACGATGTCCAAGGCTGGAGGTAGAGGGGCTAATCTTACCTGGCTACCCAAGGTGGCTGTGTCAAAGCCTGGGTGCTCTGCACAGTGGGCAGATACAAATCAAACAGTCTGAAAGGAATAGCCACTGTTGCAGGGAGGACCCGCAGAACTGCATCTTTTCATGGCATAAGCAATAAAGGACCCCTTCTCGATTTCCCAGTGATGACAGGTTTACTGCCCTCAGAGCCCTGGCGACTTGGAAGGAAGTGGAATGACACCGTATTTTGCAGGCGGTGATGAGTGACTCCTCTTGTCCCTGGGGGTGGAGACATGGCCCAGCATTGCTTACAGATCATAACATGACTCACTGTGTTTTTCTCCTTTCAATTGGATGACAATCCAAAGGTTATACTGAATGGATTAAAAAATGAGAACGTGGAGCTTATGACTTTCACTTTAGATAAATAACTTTCAGGGACGTAGAGAACACACAGATGTTTATACACATAAGTGTATGTGTGTGTGTGTGGGAGAATCATCATAGGATATCCATCCTTCACTGCCTTGAGGCTTCCTTAAGGAAAAACTTGCAAGATTAACATGAAAATAGTAAATTCAAAGTAAATATATAAAGTATATTTCATCATGTCTCCAGATACTCTAATGTCTTACATTTACTTAGGAAAAAAAATATAAATCCACACACATGCAGGTTGGGGGAGAGAAACTGAAAGAGAGAGAGAGAATTTCTCAACGGATATGTCTAAGCAGGCTGTGATGGATGGATCTTTGGTAGTTAAAGACTGGTCAAGGTGGGGCCTCCCCGATGGCACAGCAGGTTGAGCGCAGCACTGTGACGCTGTCTGCAGCTTCCACAGTGCGGGTTTGATTCCCGGTGGCCAGGGAGATATCCACATGGTGCAGCAGACCTCTCATGTCTCACCCACTGCTCCCCTCAGCAGTATTCAGTCCGTCTGCCTGTTCTGCTCCCCCTCTGGCCCTGATATATCCTCTCACCCTCCCATGCTTTTGGCCTGTACTCCAGTTCTTGGATAAATAAATAAATCTTAAAAAAAAAAAAAAAGACTGGTTAAGCAAAGGAGAGGTGGAGCTGTCTAGATGGGATGAATCTGGAGACACTCTGCCAGCTCCTGCAGGGTTTGGCTGGACCTGCTGTTTACCATTAGGATTAGAAATGAAACTTCAATGAGAATTCTCATGACAGGTCTCTGGGTATAGGGCACACATTAAAAGATGTTGGAGAGGGCCTCCCCTGGTGGTGCAGCTGTTGAGCGCTGGACTGCAAAGCTGCCCGCAGCCTCTGCAGCGCTGGTTAGATCCCTGGCCACCAGCGAGGGTCCCACATGGCGTGCAGACCTCTCCTGCCGCCCGCTGCTCCCCTCAGCAGTGTATTTCGTCAGTCTGCCTGTTCTGATCCCCCGCTCTGGCCCTGGTGAATTCTCTCCCCCTCCTGCGAATCTGACTGTATCCAGTGCTTGTATAAATATATAAATAAATCTTAAAAAAAAAATGTTGGAGAAATATCTCTGAAGTCACCTGGTGACACTGATCAAGTCAATCAAACTTGTGGGCTTCAGTTTCCTTTTTTAATTGAAGGGGCTAGACTGGGGTGCTACTAAAATCTTCCACATTTCACTTTATGTTATTCAACTAGCTTTCACTTATTAATAGTTACCAGAAACTTCTTTGCAAAGATAAAATATGTTTCACGCAATATTATGAGAGAGAAACAGTAACAATTTAAAGATTCCTCATGAATACTTAAAAATATTAAACTTCCTTTAAATGAGAAGTGTAACTATTTTAATAATCTCACTTCAAGCAAATAATTGGAACTTGTTTACAATGTAGGTTGTGTAAGTTTGGAAAAATCCATCTCAAACAAAGGAAATCAGGATACGGAGTGCTTTCTTCGCCTTTACAAATCTCTAAGGTTAGAGTAAGAGCTGAGTAAAATGTAAAATCTGCTCAATTTCAAGGAAACTCCTTTGTAATAAAGTTTGTAAAGATTCTTACATTTACTGAATAAGATCTTGGGATGAGAGCTTAAAATCGGCGTTTAAAAAAACCTCTGTGTCATGCTCTGCACTTGGGAATATTCTAGCAGCAAGAAGATATCTATGTATTGTGAATCCGATGAGCTAATTGTTGGCTTATATGGTGCACTTAGTATTTTTATGAGCCTTCTGGAGAAGTGTGGGCAGGGGGTGGGAGAGATGATTGATTCTAGGCAAAAATGAATTCTGCTTGTTTGCCACAGCTTCTGACTGTAGAATTCTGGTCTTCCATTTTCAATATGGAGGGCTATACTGTTAATTCTCATCTCCACACCCTACCTTGCCTGCTAGCCCAAAGACTGTTCAACCTCCATTTCTAAACAAAGACATCTGCTTTGATTTCTTGTTTCGTTTTCGGGCCCTGGTGAATGCTTGGATAGAATGCTCCTTTTGGATACAATGCTCATTTTTAATCTAGTTATAGAGCAAACCTAGAGCAGTTCCAGGCAACATACTTCAGTTTCTATTCTAGTCTGGTTCTTTCATTGCTAGAATGAAAGTGCTTTCTTGAGCAAAAGGTAACCAAAGACTTAAAAGGGCACCTCTACGTGAAAGGGCTCAAAGTTCATGGTTTAAACCCTTTTCACTATCTTTCTACTATGTATCTACTCCCCAGTTTGATACCTCATCTTGGATGTGCTGTAAGTGAAAGAAGGGAATGTGGAAGACAGAAAGGGATTCAAGTACTTATTCTACCTCAAGCAAAAGCAGCTTCTGCCTCCTTTCACCTTGTTAAATATCTCAGACAGATTTCCTTACATATTCATTATTCAACAGTTGAATATTAATTTGGCTTTATGTTGTTTCTATTTGAATCATATGGCCCTTTTGATAGTTTCCAGGCACATTTCCCAGAAGAATATGACAACAGATGACTATAAAATTGGGCCTACCGGTGAAATGATTCCTAGCTCATGATTTTGGCCTTTTGAGAAACAGACACCCAATTACTTTGAGTATCGAGGATTTACAGGAAGGTATCGTGCAGAAATAAGAAATTTCATGGAAATGGAAAATTTTGGAAACTTGAAAGTCATTAAGTGTGCAATAACATTCTTGTAATAGGCCTATGTTGTTGCTTTCTGGCAGTCTGGATCTGTGAATCTCAACTAGAATTCTGCAACATCAAGCACATTGACTCAGTTGACGCAAGTCTGATGACACAGCTACTCTCTGTGTGACTCAAGATCTATCTTCCAGATACAGGGTCTGCCAACCTTGCTGGTGTGCTGGCCACTTCATTCTCTCACAGTCCTTACGAATGTGCTGTCTTTGAGGCTGGTACCCACCCTTGATCTCATCAGCTGTTAGGGATGGGGATGAAGAGCACATCATTGGAAATATGGTCAATATCTTAGGTTGGGTACACCAGAAGAAAATTCTGAGGGTTAGTGTCAAAGTTGTTTGTCACAAAATATTCCCCTGGAAAAACTAGTAGAGAAATAAGGAAGTGGGATCTGGAAGGGAAGTTAGGAGTGTGAAACCAAGCAAAGTCCCTAGGAAGGCAACTTTGGTTCAATCTAAGAGGTGGCGTGCTGGAGATAGGGTAGGTTATACCTCAGAGAAGCCCACATCAGGGCAAAGAAACTGGGTTCTGCCCAGGGCTGAACATTGTCTTTGGATAAGATTGGCCTGAGGCACAAATTCCCAAGTACTTTCAAATTTTCTTATGGAAACAAAGTAGATTCTGGCAGCCCTAAAGCAATCTTTCTTCAAGAAGAAAGACTACTTCAAAGACTACTCCTTCTAGGAGATGTCGAGTGTGCACATGCATTGGGAACCAGTGCTCAGGAAAGTAGACAAAAGATCTGAGGGGTGTGGAACCAGAGCACTATATCATCTGCCATAGCAACCAAGAACTAGAGAGATTTCCTTCAGCAGGGCACGGGGTTCACGGCTGATCCCATAAACTGAATAGAATCTTCAGCTTATGTTAGCCGACTGTGATGATAACCAGTAAGTTAGAAGTTTAGGATCAGGTTGTTAAAATTACAGTAGTTATCTGGTGTCTTTGTCTACAATGCAGCATCTTCAGAGACAGTCAGCTGGAGCTCACATCCATTTGACAAAGGCCAACACATATCACGAGCCAGACTCTGGCTATTTCCAGTTGGTAAACATGAGATAGATTATTTTCAACCATGTCAACAAAAATTAATTAACTTTCTTATTAAATCACAGACATGTCATTTCAAATATCCGATACGAACATGGCATATCTATCTATATCCAGTTCCATTTTTATTTCAACACACTGTCATCATTTTAAAGAGCTCCAAGAATTTCTATATAAATAACCTGTAAGCTAACCTTTCAGGAATCCCTGGCTGATAGTGCTTTTCCCCCTCAGATCTCCTGAGAAACTGGGCTCCTTTCTCATTGCTCTTACCACAGTGAAGGCTAAGCCATATGGGTTTTCCCTGTCCCACCAAATGGAAAACCCTTTAAGAATAAGAACAGGGATCCACCTACAGTAATGCATACATTTAACAGCTGACTTTCTGGGAAAAATATACACACACACATACACACACTAGTTTTTAATACAGTTTAATGATATACAGAATTTATAGCACACAATTTACAACAATATACACTACATTTTGTATTGTAAATCCCACATTACCAATTGATTTTCACAGAATGCTTTCATTGATTTTTGCTAAACTTGTATCTCTGGCCAAATTAGGGTTGCAACTGATAAACAAGAGAAGTTCTAATCCAAATGCTGGTTGATATTTTCATTTATGTTAACATGTAAGACAAAAATGAAGATATATGTTGAAGCTTCACTAAAGGACACGAGGGACCTCTTTCCTGGATCATTGGTTTCAAATATTGGAAGAATACAGAATGAATTTCTTTTGTGCTTGTCACAATTTAATGACTATAAATGTGAGTTACTTTTAAGTTTAATCTGCATAATAGCATTTTCTCCATCACTTTCTTGAGTAAAGACAACACAGCAATCAATGAAACCTTCACTTGGAATATGGAATAAATACATGTTCAATTCCAATTTACCAGTGTGAGGTTTACTGAACTGAAAATTAGGAAGGGATACGGTTATAATGTAATACTTCTACCATAAAGAGGAAACAGATAGAAAGACACTCTGGAGGATAAAAAAATAATGAAATGTTGTAAAAGAATGAGAACAAAATGAGTTTTTGAGGATTTATTGATACCACCATTGTTATACTATCATTTGCTTAATTATACATTTGTAGAATTTAGTTTTTACTAATGAGTGTGTTTAACAACCAACTTACAAAATTCCCACAAATTTAACAGTGGGCTTTTTCTTGTAAGCCAGTAAAAATCAATCCAGCACAACACCTGCCATAATTCATTGACTTGCTTGCTGAGAGCTAAAAAATATTCAGTGATTGCATGAGAGAAGTTAGACCTGCAAATCAGAGGGCTTAACTCTAATATATTTTATCTCCTTGGAAAAATTCTAGCTCCTTGGAAAAATTTTCTCCTTGGAAAAATTCTACCTCCTTGTGGTAGCTGAGTTCAGAAGCTAATATTTCTTACTATTAAAGATTCATCTGGAGGAAATGAGGACTGACTTTGATAAAGAACATTCTACTCAGGTCGGTTAGTGTCTCTCTGCTTTTAAGAGTCCCATTTCTTTAATAATACACCATCTCAACAGAATCTTAGTGAGAATATTGTAAAATGGCCTCAGATCCTAAAATATTAGATTTTATAAGTGGCCTTGAAATATTACCATTTTATGCATAGTACAAAGTAAAGTCTAGTTCAATACTATACATAACCCAACATTTATCATTTTGTGACTCTTAACTTTAGACCAAAACATTTTCCCTATCAGTGTTATTGTCTCTTCCTTCAGATTATCAGGATCTCCCAAAAACACTTGATATGAGTCATTTTTGTTGCCAGTGATGATTAATTGATGACACTGAAAAGTCAATAAATACCAGGACTTTCTAAATGAAACATTAATATTAAATTTCCAGAGATAGGAAAAACTTTAAGTCATGGAGATCAATTAATTGTCTAGCCACCTCAGTTGCTAGATGGTTGCTGATTACTTCAGAAGGCACTTTCCCTGATAACTCCAATTTGGACTGTTTTTCCTTGAGTTTTACTTCTTTCAAGGAGCAAGAGAAGCAGTCTTATGGCCATCCCTGTAGAAGCTGCCATTCTACTTAAATGGACTATGTGTACTTAGCTTGTCCAGAACCAACTAAAACTGAACATCCAAATTTCGATCTATTTTTCTGGAAAGAAAATCAATAGGGCATGTGTTTAATTCTCTTCCCTTTAGTTCACTGAAGTATCATTGTCCTCATTTTATGGAAAGACCCATCCGAGCTGGCTTATTTGAGGATTTGCTCAATATCATGTCACCAGTCAGGAAAACTGGGCTCTCTTTCTCCATGGGCTCAACAAATATGTACTAAGAATTCATCATGAGCCAAGCTCAGCGGTAGGTGCTAAGCACAAAAAGGAGAATGCACAAGAAGAATGGACAGCTGTTTGGTGTAAAAGAAAGACAACATGAGCTTTGGGGTCAGACAGACCGAGATGGGACTCCAATTCAGCAATCTTCTAGTTAATCTGACTTTGGTTACTTTCTTTAATTTATAAGTCTCTGTAAGAGAGGACTAATATTATCAACCTTCTGAGGTTCTTGTGATGGGCAAAGATGATGTGATTAAAGCTGGCACAGAGCATGGGCTTTAAATAGTAGTTCTTGTGACTAAGGCTGAATGAACATTGTCTCTGAACTCACAGGGAACAGTTTAGTGGGGGACAATATGTGAACACTTACTACATAATGTGTAGATGATGGCCTTGATGTAAACATAAGAAAGGTAAGCCAGTTGGAGTACATCCTCTTGATTAGGCGGCGACATGCAAAAATGTGACCTTGGGCTTATCATTTAGCCTCTTGGATCATAATTCCTCATCTATTAATAAGGAGTTGGAGGATGATAACAAGAATCCAGTGAATCTATGTACTTTGACTCCCTGGAGGGAATCCCAAGAAGGTGTGCCTTGCAGTTTCATGCTATGAAAGAATCTATTCAGTGAAAAAAGCTGACAGGGATACACACCCTTGTAAATAGCTTGGTAACATAAACGTAACCTAGCAATGATAGCTGACATAAACTTACTGCTGTAAATGATAAAATTCTCAATGAATGCATCACGGACCCAATTAGTTCCTCCCAATAAATCCTCCTCCATGACTCATTTGTCAGTAAATATTAGTGTATATTCCACAGAGCAATTCCTTGGATCCCACGACTAGTTTATAGGTATCCACATTACTGTTTCTGAAAGTAATGACTCCTAACACAACACTCAGGGATTGATATTGATGGTGAAAACTGGAATAAGATATTGCAATCCTCTTTCTAAGCAATTTTTAACAACAACGATGAAAAACATTTTACAAACTTGTTACTCTAAAATTTAGGGCACAAATATTTCTATCCCTCTCCCATTCTTAACAATGCATTATTTCCAATTTTCATGTGTAGTCATAAAGATGGGATTATGGACTTAAAATAGTTTAGAAGAAGCAGGCAGCGATAGCAGGCTATAAAAGCAATATTTTTTATTTCCTTTCTTAACCACTCCCTGCCATATACCTCTTTTACCTCTGTTACTTTCTGTTACTTTCTCTTTTTCTTCTTCCTTCATTTTTCCATGAGCCACCCTTTAACACACATTCCTTTCTTCCTCCCAGATCCTAGACAGGGTACTCAGAGGGGAATTGTCATCAACTCCCGACAGAGTCAGGATCTTTTATTGAATGTAGAGGTTAAGTTGGCTATTTCTATATTGCTTTGGAGAATGTCTGCAATTAGCTACACATGGACATAAGATTTTCTTTGTCACGTATTTTTAGGAACACATTTTATTCTAATCCAATCCTTCCCAAAATACGTTTTGTGGAATATTAACATCCTTGGAGAGGTCTACAAGTGTTTTGAATTTTAAAACCCTTTGGTTAGAACCCCATGGGAAAACATAAATGGGCACATTATAGACTGAGAAATCCTGTGTGAAGGAGACCTATTTAGCTTCCTTCGTTCTAGAAATTCACAGGTCTGTTTGAGTATAGAACTATTATTGATTGATGGATGATAGATTGATTGAATAACCTCTTTAATGCTCTAGGGAACTAATTTTGGTAAACACCCATCTAAAGCAGTAAATTCTTTCCCCCGTGAGTTAAATAAAAAGTTGAGGAAAGCAACTTTCCACCTCAGCCTCCAAAGGCTGCTCCCATGATGGAAGCAGGCTTGGGGGGCACCCTGCTGGCTTTCCTGCTCACACTTATTTTGACAAGCTCCTGCTCTGCCACTCAGGATGATCAGAAGCTTGTCCACCACCATATTATGATGTTGTAGACCTTAAACGGGTCTCACAAAAAGTTATGGGCCGTTGTGAGTCATCTGAGTCCAGAATGCTCTTGTAGCTTCACTGGCATTTGTGCTGACAGCCACAAATGTTTTCTTCCAGGAATAATCAAATTCAGGTGGTTTGCTTCATTCTCTTTATAAACAGAAGCAAATAAACACTGTAGGAGAGCTCCATGCTAAGATAAAGCAAAGAGTGAGACACCCTCTTATACGGCAAAGATTTGGTGATCATGGAACAATTTTTTTAGAGAGGGCATCTAAATGATCACGTTTAATAACACAATTCTGTCATGGAGACCAGAGATGATGAATGTAAACTCTGAACTTTCAATCAGAAAGTTTTAAAATTTCACTGACAATGTATCACTCAAAAGAGCAAATTCTGCTGTAACTTTGCTTGCTTATTTTAAATCAGATCTTGAATGAATTTGATAATCAATTAGCATTAATATTGAATATTTTGATGTGTGCACAGCACAAACACTACATCATTTCCAAGGAGTTTACAGGCAATTAAATTTATTTTAGATTGTTGCAGGACTGGTGGCATTTCCTGGTAGTTTTTTCGATCCAAAGTAGCATTTAGTTGTCTGCAACTTATAGTCATCAGCGAGGCCCATCAGAATTTTGAGAATTAACACAAAATGCAACACATAATGTATGAGAAAAGGTAACAGAAAAAAAGTAATTCAGGGTAAAGTATTTTAGGCCAAAAATAGAGAGTTGCTGGTAAGAAATATACAAAGACAAAAGGTCAAGGTTGGCAGGGTCCTGGTGCAGGGATGGAGAACCTGGGTTGGCTTGACCAGTCCTGTGGCCAGTCTCATGAGTGACTTCTGATCATTGGGTATTGTCTGAATTTTCCTACTTGGGGAAAATATCCTGGGCTTGTCTCCACTGTCAGAGATGTTGCTTAATGTAAACCCTTGTGCGGGATTCCAGCTTTTCTACTTTAGGATCTTAGGAGTTAGATTAGCCTGAGTAAACCTTTAATAAAGCCAGAAAACATACAGAACCAAGTTCCAAACTGTTAAAGCTGAGGTCCCCAACCTGCAGTCACTTCTGTTAGGGGTTGGTCAGATGCCTGACTCTGGCAGCAAGTCCCCCAGTTATCACCCTTTGGTTGGGTGGCACACAGAAGTCCCCAGACAAACCAAGAGCTTAATTTTCTTCAGCATTAACACTCCATAAGTTCTGCTGTTTCCACATTTAGATGCTGCCTCCTAGGAGACTTTCCCTACCCTCTGGATGCTTCTGGAAGTTTGACAGCTCTGAGTTTAGTACTTAGTGACTTTCCTTAAGTCAATGAACTCCAAGTTTTGGCTTCGTCCTGTAAAATGTAGCAACAACAAATGTTGGCGAGGGTGTGGAGAAAAAAGGGCTCTCCTGCACTGTTGGTGGGAGTGCAAACTGGTCCAACCACTATGGAGAGCTGTGTGGAGATTTCTTGGCCTACTAAACATAGAGCTTCCATCTGATCCAGCAATTCCACTCCTAGGTATTTACCCAAAGGACACAGAAACATCAATTCCAAAGAGCACCTGCTCCCCTATGTTTACAGCAGCACTATTTACAATAGCTAAGCTTTAGAAACAACCCAAATGCCCAAAAATAGATGACTGGATCAAGAAGATGTGGTACATATACACCATGGAATATTACTCAGCATTCAAAAAAGATAAACTCATGCAATTTGCAGCAACATGGATGGAGCTGGAAGAGATCATACTCAGCAAAATAAGCCAGAAAGAAAAAGAAAAATACTGGATGGTCTCACTCATAACAGGAATCTAGAAAACTTAAATAAGGGACCAGGAAAATGAATAACTATAAGAAAGTGAAAATCAAAATCAACAAAAAACTATGAACCAGAGACACTCTATGGGGTGTAGGGGGCGGGAGGGGAGGGATTGGGGTCAAAATAAGGGGGTTGCAATTGTATGGGGAATATAAAAATAAAATTTATTATTAAAAAAACAAAATAAGGAATTAAACAGGAAAAAAAAATGTAAACTCCAGCTACACCACTGTAAGGAAGGAGGTTGCATGAACAGTGACGTCTGGAAGACATGTGGTCCAGTGCCTGTGGATGGGGGCAGGGAGGGAGAACTCCAGATCTTTTCCTTAAGGTGAGGGGGAAGAGAAGACTACCAGATCATCTCATCATGGGAGAAGCTTTGCTGGACAGAACACAAGTATAAATGTAGAGGACTTATCAACATCCTGACCTTAGAACGAGCCACCAAGCTCTTCGCGACTGAGCGCGGAATCAGGTGCTGCAGGACACTCGCGGGGGGTGGGGGTGGCGCTGCATCACTGCACCTCTCGCTGGGGTTGCCCTTCCCCTCTTCACTCCAGGACCTAGCAAGACGCCCAGGAGCCGTGGTTACTAAGCGTGAGCGCGTCCATGGCAACCGCCTCCAGCAGGGTTTCCCTGAGTTACTCCAGCTCCCGCCGCCCCCACTGACCAATGGGCTCCCGGCGAGCGGGCAGGGACGGCCGTTGAGTGGTCTGCGGGCGTCGACGTCACAGGTGGGCAGGCGGGGCCAGAACCAGACCCCAGGGAAACCACCTTCTGCGGGGCGTAGGTGGTGGGGTTGCGACCCTTCGGGTCCCGCCCTTCCCCCTCGCTCGGCCCGCATCCGCAGCCAGGTGAGTGGTCTGGTGGGCTCCCACCCGCCGCTGGGACGACACCTACACACTGCGGGTTTCCCGGTCAGGGCTCCCACCACTGACCTCAGAATTAGGGCTGAGGTGGTGGAAACCCTGGAATTCCTACCCTCCACCTTCTCTCTCTGTTCCCCCTCTCCCCCAAAACAAAGTCATAGCCACATAGCCAGAGGCAGCCTCCACCTTTGTCCCACCCACGCCTCATGACTTACATTTCTAATGTTTTCGGTATTGAGAAGTTTTCTTTTTTTAATTATTTATGCATACAAGAGCTGGGGTGTAGGCCAGAGATGTGGGGGGTTGAAAGGATTCACCAGAGGCAGAGTGGGGAGCAGAACAGGTGGATTTACTAAGGTACACTGCTGAGGGGAGCAGCTGGCGAGACAGGAGAGATCTGCTGTGCCATGTGGGTTAACTCCCTGGGCAGGGATCGAACTCGTCCTGAAGTGGCTGCCCTATAGCGTCACAGTGCTGAGACTTATCCCCTATTTCTCAGCGTTGAACCAAAAAGGGGCGCAGAACCCCTGCTCGGCAAACTCTTGTCATTTCTTACGCTCCTTAGCCATGTTTCTTGTGTGTCCCCAAACACTGTGCTGCCTGTGTCCTTAGCTGGATCTTCCAAGTGCAGCCAAAGGGCAGTGCACCACACCACTGGCTCTTCAAAGAGTTGATTCTGGTTCTAAGTTCTCTCAAGGCAGGTGACCGTTTCAGTTTAATGCTGGCTGCGAAGCTCTCCTTTTATTTTGCCAGTTTCCACCAAGTCCCTTTATGTTTTCTCCCTGGATGCCTAAGGTGGTGTAGATAAATTTTAGAAATGGGTAAAATTATGTTTGGTCATTGTGAAAAAGCAAGCAAGCAAATAGTTTTACTGATAAGCAAAGTGTTTTGAGCTATATAACAACATTTTCTTTTTTATTTTAAAAAAATTATTTATTTATACAAGTACTGGGTAGAGTCAGAAGCGCGGGAGGGTGAGAGAATTCACCAGAGCCAGAGCGGGGAACAGAACAGGCAGACTGACGAAATACACTGCTGAGGGGAGTAGCAGGCACGGCAGGAGAGGTCTGTGGGCCATGTGGGACCCTCGCTGGGGGGCCTGGGATCAAACCAGTGCTGCAGAGGCTGCAGGCAGCTTCCCAGCCTAGTGCTCAACCGCTGCACCACCGGGGAGGCCCAACATATTCTTTTTTCTATTTTTTTTTTTTTTTTTTTAATAGAGGCATGCTTTTATTTATTTGTTTGCTGGTTTGTTTGTTTGTTTTGTTTATACATGCACTGGGTACAGTCAGAAGCGCGGGATGGTGAGAGAATTCACCAGAGCCAGAGCGGGGAGCAGAGCAGGCAGAAGGACCGAAGTACACTGCTGAGGGGAGCAGCGGGTGGCAGGAGAGGTCTGCACGCCATGTGGGACCCTCCTCCGGTGGCCGGGGAGCAGCCGGGGATCGAACCGGCGCCGCAGAGGCCGCGCGCAGCCTCGCAACCCAGCGCTCAACCGCTGCGCCACCGGGGAGGCCCTCTTTTTTCTATTTTAAAAGAAAGTTTCATACAATAGCATTTAAACATGACTCACTTAAAAACAACAAAAAACAGTTCTAGGCACAAACTGGACCTCCGCTGTGCCTTAGGGAATCATATTCTCCTTTCTCCTTCCCCACCTCCTCATCTGTATTAGAATTTGGCATCATACTCTGCATATTTTTATACTCTTACTACTAATATGTTTATCCCAAAACCAATATAGAGTGTTATTTCTAAAATTTATATAGTGGTGTCATGCTGTTCCTGCTCTGGGTCAGTTATTGTAACTGCTGTGTGGTAACTTTTGTGTGAATTTGTTGTGACAGGAACTTTGTTGCCCCTTTGGGGGACAAAATTTTACGAGGGACAGGGAAGGGGACATTGAGACCATTATAGCAAAGTATTTGATGTCATCACAGGCAGAGTTATCCTGAGACCACTATGGAGATAGTCACGGAATTAGGTCAACAGCGGCCTAGGTGTCCCCAGGCCTGCCTCGTGATACAGGCTATTCCCCGTAGGTAGTCAAAGAATTCTCTGCTGTGATTTGTAGATAGCAAATTGGTCACCGTTGCCTTAAGTGGCCAGCTAGGAGCCAGCTCATGTGAACCCACATGAATTTACCACAAATTATCCTGTTGATGGACTTTTAGACTGTTTCCTTTAAAAATTATTAGAAACATATTTTTGCACATTCTAATTATATGCACCCTTGAGTTTCTCTAGGTGTATATAAAAAAGAGTTGCTGAGTCATAGGGAATGTGCTTTTTCAACTTTACTAGATACATAGATCTCCAAAGTGGAGTAATTTGTAATACGGTCATCAATGAAGAGAGTTCCTTGTCAACTATTTTTTGATGTATATTTGATATATACTTGACATATATTAAAAACATTTTGACATATATGTCAAATATATATTTGACATATATATCAAATTTGTATCTCATTTAATATATATGTATAAAGAGAAATTACTTAAACATTGGACTCTGATATCCCTTTCTTCCCAACTTGGTTTTTATTAATGTATTGGGGGCATTAATTTATTTTTGCTCTAGTTTGAAAATGTAATTAAATGGATATGACCAAGGGAACTAAAAGGGGTTATTTGTGATCATTTCAACCCTATGCTTGCCACTGATCTGAGGGAGAAGGTGGAATAAGCCATGTCTTCTGCAGAAGCAGAAAATGATCTTTAGATTTTTAAAATCTTAATATGTTTATGACCTTAAAGTCTTGCCTAATGTGCTTATAAATTTTTTTAATTCAATTTGAGGCCACTTTGGATTATAAATGGAGTTTTCCAGTACTATCCAGTATAATCAATTGTGTGATTGATTATATTTTTAGCATGTTAATATTTATGAAAGACTATTATAGCATTTTTCTAGTAGTAAATAAATATTTACCCCACATTAAATGAACACAGGCAAATAACTGTTTTTAACTTTGTAGCACATTTCTTAAAATGCTTTTTGGTCAGTACTGAAAGTATAATAAAAAACAATTGCATGATTTAGGGAATGGATTTTTCCACAGCTATTTTGAGTCATTTCCCAAAGAATTTATTTATTTTACTTGCAAATATGAGATATTTATAGTATCAGTTAATGATCTAAGATTGTGTGGCACATACCTTTTTAGAAAGTCACTGAGTTAAAATTTGGAGAATGATTTAAACATTGTATTATAATGTAATACCAAAGTAAGCTATAGGCATTTAAAAACTGAGATATTTCTTTCTTAAAAAATATTTCTTAATATTTCTGAATCTTTATAAGTTTGGTAGAATTCATCAGTGAACTCATCTGGGTCTGAAATGTTCTTTAAGGAAAGATTTTGAAATATAGAGTTTAATTCTTTAATTTCTACAGGACTATTCAGGTTATTTATTTCTTCATTAGTCAATTTTGTTGTTTCTTTAAAGAATCTTGTCCATTTCATCTATGTTGTCTAATTTCCTGGCATAAAGTATTAATAACATTGCTTTATTAACACTAATGGTTGGGGTAATATTCCAAAATATTACTAAGTTGTCTTTTCTCTTTTTAACTTGAGGTTTGTCAATTTTATTGTTAGGTTTAATTGTATTTTCCCTACCTATTTATTCATTTTCTACTTCATTGATATTTGCTTTTCATTATTTTCTTCCTTCTATTTAAAATGGGGCTTTTTTCCCAGAGAGCATGTAATTCAGTATTACTTTTTAAATTCAGTCTAAATATCTGTGCCTTTTAATTTGCCAATAAGCCATTTTTTTATGAATGTGATTTTCAGTATGATTGGGTTTAGGCCTATCTTGTTTGTTTTCTTATTTTGTCTCTTCTCTTGGATTAATTGTATATGTTTTGTAAGTATTCTATTTTTTTTTAATCCATTATTGGCTTGTTAGCTTGAATTCTTTTTTTTTTTTCTTAGAGATTACTCCAGTTTAGCACTTTACTTTTTGGTCTGAGGACTAATTTACTTTCCGATAACCTCATGTTGAATATCTCAAAAAGCTTTAGTTTATATGGATTATATATCTTGATATTTATTATATCAGAAATTAAAATTGAGAAATTTAAAATATTAGTTCTCTTAAAATAACCATAGAGTCACAAATAACATTTTTATTAGAGTATATTTTCTGAAACAAAAATATTTGTTAGAAAATTAGAAATATTTTTCATTTTTGGAAAATTTCTTTAATCTCTATTTTAGTGTCTGGGTTCTCATATCTACTTCTACATTCAGTTTTCTGTGATATCACATATCCTGCCACCTCTGGAAAACTATTGTAAATTTGTGAGAGAATGAGTGTGAAAAAAGGCAAATGGCTTCTGAGTTTTTACAATGTAAATAATTTTGACCTTGTCATCCCCTCCAAGGTCTTGGGCAAGCCTGTGTGTTCCTGCATCATATTTTGAGAACCACTGCCTTAAAGTTAATATATGTTTTAAATTGACCACAGTATACATTTAAATAACATTATTGCCTTTTAGTTATGAGAACTCACAGTACTGTATTTCCATTTTGACCCTCCCACCACTTATGCTATTATTACCACATAACTTACTTCTATTTTTATTATAAACACCACAATAAATATTTTATTATTTTCACTTTAAACAGTCATCTTTTAAAGAAATTTAAAAGTTAGAAAATAAAATTTTTTTAATATTAGCACACATACTTACCATTTCTGACACTTCATTTATTTGTGTAAATCCAAGTTTCCATCTGGTATAATTTCCTTTTGCCTGGAGAATTTCCTTTAACAATTCTTTTAGAGCAGTTTGGCTGGTAAAGAATTCTCTTGACTCTTTTTATGAAAAAATTTATTTTGCCTTTGTCTTTGGAATATAATTTCAGTGGCTATAGAATTCTAAGCTTACACTTTCTTCTAGCCCTTTTAAGATGTTTAGTTGTCTTCTTCTGGCTGCATAGTCTCTGACAAGAATTGTGCATTGATTCTTACCTTTGTTCCTTTCCATCTATCTAATTTTTCCCCCTCTGATTTTAATTTTTCTCTATTGCAAATTTTTAGTAGTTTGATTATGATTGTGGGGATGGTGGTAATGTGTGTGGTAATGCATATGGGGCTTCTTAGACCTAGGTTTTCATTAGATTTCATTACTTCTTCAAATATTTTTGTCTCCCATCCCTCTCTGACATTCCAATACGTGATGTTAGACCAATTGCTGCTGTACCATGGGTTGCAGAGGCTCTTTTTATTTTTTTTTCCAGTTAAAGTCTGTCACATCACTCAAAGCAGTGATAGTGAAGGCAAAGATAAACAGCCGGGACTACATCAAATTAAAGAGCTTCTGCACAGCAAAAGAGATAATAACAAAAACAAAGAGAAACCCCACCGACTGGGAGAACATTTTTGCACACAACACTAATGATAAAGGACTGATCACAAAAATCTACAAAGAGCTGATGAGACTCAACAAAAACAAAGAATATAATCCCGTCAAAAAATGGGCAGAAGGGCTAAAAAGAAACTTCTCTGAAGAAGAAATGCAAATGGCCAACAGGCATATGAAAAAATGTTTAACATCACTTGTAATCAGGGAAATGCAAATCAAAACTACCATGAGATACCATCTTACACCAGTGAGAATGGCACATATTAAAAAAACTAGCAACAACAAATGTTGGTGAGGATGTGGAGAAAAAGGAGCTCTCCTGCACTGTTGGTGGGAGTGCAAACTGGTCCAACCACTATGGAGAGCTGTGTGGAGATTTCTTGGCCTACTAAACATAGAGCTTCCATCTGATCCAGCAATTCCACTCCTAGGTATTTACCCAAAGGACACAGAAACATCAATTCCAAAGAGCACCTGCTCCCCTGTGTTTACAGCAGCACTATTTACAATAGCTAAGCTTTAGAAACAACCCAAATGCCCAAAAATAGATGACTGGATCAAGAAGATGTAGTACATATACACCATGGAATATTACTCAGCATTCAAAAAAGATAAACTCATGCAATTTGCAGCAACATGGATGGAGCTGGAAGAGATCATACTCAGCGAAATAAGCTAGAAAGAAAAAGAAAAATACGGTCTCACTCATAGCAGGAATCTAGAAAACTTAAATAAGGGACCAGGAAAATGAATAACTATAAGAAAGAAAATATCAAACTCAACAAAAAACTATGAACCAGAGACACTCTATGGGGGCCGGGGGGCAGGGAAAGGAGGGCTTGGGATCAAAATAAGGGGGTTGTAATTGTATGGGGAATATAAAAATAAAATATAAATTAAAAAAAAGCTAATAACTAAAAAAGAAAAAAAAGAAAACCTAAAAAAAATAAATAAAATAAAGTCTGTCTTAGATTAGTCAAACTCACTAATCTTTACTTCTTCCAAAATCTAATCTTCTATTACTCCCTTCTAGTGAAATTGTACAGTATATATTTGTAGGGTAAAGAAAATGTCAGGCTTTTCTGCCCTTCCGCCATCAGGATAGATGATGGATCCTTGTCCTGAATGCATGCCTGATGGCGGGCACCTGGAATAGGGTGTGGGCATAGGTAGATGTGTTTCACCTGGGCTAAGACTGGACTTTTAAGGGTGGCGTCACGGGGACGCCAGCAGCAGAAGTAGAAGCCGAAAGAAGCAGCAGCAGAAGCTGAAAGAGAAGAAGCAGCAGAAGCAGAGAAGGCCAGAGAGCCCAGATAGTGAGGATTTGCTGGGGGCTGGGAGGACTGCCAGCCTCCCGGTCCCCCAGCACCCCTGCTTGCCATATGCCTGGTGAACCCCAATAAAAGACCTGCAAAACCACTGAGGACTCTGACTCCTCCTTTACCCGGTCTGCATGGGATCAGAAAACCTGCACCGTGTCCAGTCCTGCCTTTACAATATTATATAAGTATATATATATTTTCTTAAAGTTTTATTTGATTCTTAAATCTTCCACATCTCTCTTTGCTGTTATTGTTTTCCTGTAAATACTAGTACATAGTTTGCTAGTGCTATCACATCCTTGCCATTTGTAGGCATGTTTCTCTTGACTGTTTTTTTCTCCTAATTATGGGTCGCATATTTTGCTTCTTGGCATATCTAGAAGTTTTTGATTGGAAGCTGTACATTGTGATGTTATATGATATCTTTGAGGCCTATTTTCAAGCTTTGCTAGAGTGAGACTTCATTCCAGGGGTAGGTAGTTCAGCCCTTCTGGGGGTTTCCATGGAATGCTCCAGGTCATCACCAGCGACTCTCTATTCTGGTCTGAGGTCAAAAATGTCACTCCATTCTCTGTGAGTTCTAAAAGTGAGTTCAGCTCACAAATGCACCATCATTCTTTGCCAAGACTTGTGGAATGTGCCTTGATATATGTGCAACCCATGGCTCAGTAGACTCAAGTGGTTCCCTGTGTGGATTTATGGAGCTCTTTTCCTTCACATCTCACTTTATTTTACAATCCTGCTTCACAACTTCCAGCTGTCTCTGCCTCCCCAGATTCTGATTTCTTAACTCACAAATGCTGCCAGGCTGTGTTTGATTTTTATTTGTTTTCCTGTAATGTAGAAATTGCTTCTGGCCAGAATACCAGGACAATCAGAAGGCTCACCTTATCTCTCTCCTCTCAGGAATCAGAATCCTGTGCTCTATTGTCCAATTTCTGAAAAATTTTGTTTCATCTATTTTGTCTAATTGTCAGATGCAAAAAGTCTGGTAGGAGGCAGAAATCTATTTTGAGTTTTTAAGCAGACCGAGACATTGTCAATATCCTTGACCAATCATGACCCAAACTACAAGACTTTGCCAGGCTGTTGTCTTTTATTGAATCTTCCTGAATGACTAAGAAAATGTCAGGCTGGAGCTGGAGTGTCAGTTGTGGCCTATGGTGTATTGTCTTGCCATGTGAAACTTACAGTCATACATGAGGAGCTTTGTTCACACGCCATGTGAACTTTTAACAAGTGAGCTTTATGTTTTAGATTCCAGTTTCTAAATTATATCCCTCTCTAATTTTGAAAAAGTCACCAGGTGCTTTTGTAAACTAAGTTGATTTTTTCAACTCATATATCTTCTCTGAATTATGAACCTCTCTGTCTTTACACGTCACACTTTGGAGTAGGTGACTCAGGGCTCAATATTTGACAAACATGGGATGAGAATGCCTCAAGATTTACACATAATGGGTGTATTGGATAAACACAGGTGATAACTCCAAGTGTGGAATTCCATGGTTGAAGGACCAAGTGGGCTGCTAGTTTTTGGATCTTGTTGTCAAGAATTAAGAGAAGTCAAATAAGAGTGGTCCAATGCCAATCGCTGAAAGAAAACTTTTGTTGAAAGAATATTGGTTGGATTACTACTAGGTTTGACTTGGAATAGCGGTTAGAATTCAAAGTAGCCACGATGGTCTCAAGTTACTTGAAATTTGCTTTTCCAAAAAGCAGTATTTAAGTTTCAAAGGGGTGTGAAGAACTATGAGTGAATTTTAAGGTTTCTTTTTTCATTGTCATGCTCTAAGCTTGGCCAGTATAAATGGGCTAAGAGAAGGAAGAATTTAGGAAAAAGTCAGGGAGTTAGGGTTGTGTGAGACATCCAACAGTGGGCTGTGGGCAGCTGTTTCATTATGTGTATGTAGTCTGAGTGAATTTTGACCAAAATTCTACAAATAGATTATTTTGTGGTTTGAATACCAAAGGCCTCAAGACATAGCTATTTAAATAATCACGGAATAATTTTTTTCTGAGCAGACTATAGAATTGACTTTGACTTTATTTTTCCTTTTCTGTAAATGGATCTATAGACATTAACTCCAGAGCAGGATGATGCTTAGATGCTGTAAAATATGTCATTGTCTATGGCATCCTTGGATTTCTCAACTAATAATGACCCAAAGTTCCAAATGATAGAATGTATTTCAACTGGTAAACAGTAGATATGAATTCTAACAGTGGCAGAGGTCCAAAAATATATTTTTGAAAATGTATGTTTTAGAAAGTTCTGTGTGTATATATAAATAGTATGTGTGTAGATGTATATAAATTTTAATATAATACATGTGTCAGTATAT
The DNA here is from genome assembly GCF_014898055.3 of Talpa occidentalis. Taxonomy (NCBI): domain Eukaryota; kingdom Metazoa; phylum Chordata; class Mammalia; order Eulipotyphla; family Talpidae; genus Talpa; species Talpa occidentalis. The sequence continues at coordinate 97,761,430 of NW_023605083.1, read as the reverse complement.
GAATAGGAAAAATCTGTAAAGATAAAACCATTAACTATACTATTTACAGTGTCCACTTTTTGAGGAATTCACTTTTGGAGGGAGAATGGGTATTTACAACTTATTTTATATATTCCAGTATTACTGATTTTAAAAGCTAATATTTATTGATCCTTTACTATATGCCCAGAACTGTGCCAGGCATTCCAGGCACTTGGCATTGTCTTAGTCCTAAACCTGTGATTGTCCTAGAATATTTATATTGGAAGTGCTTGGAGATGAAAGTTGCCAGGAAAAGGGGACTTAGATACTTACCTTGACTGTGCTTGCATACCAACCAAACCATTGTTACTCAAATGTTTTGGAATTTCAGATGGCCAATCTGGAAAAGATTATGATTTTAACACATTATTTTAGATACGCAGAGATGAAAAAAAATTTTTTTGGAATATATTATCACTTGGAACGGTGGAATAGCTAAGGTGTTAGGGAGCATTGCTACTAATACTAACAAATATCTGGCCTTTTATTTGTACATTTTCACTAAAGATTAATATATGTGACCATTTTTTTTTTTACCTCTTTCTCTCTTTTAAAACAGGAGAGACTTAACACATAGTATTTGAGCATCATGGAGCTTTTAGGTTCTACGCTGACGGCAACTTATGCCCACCCTAAACCAACGCCAACCAACTTTCTACCGGCCATCAGCACCTTGGCATCAAGCTATAAAGACCGCTTCCCCCACTCCAATTTCACCCATAGCCTAAGCCTTCCTTGGAGACCAAGCACTTACTACAAGGTAGCCACCAACTCGCCGAACTTGGGTCCATACAGCACCAGATCTCAGAGGGTTTGTGACAGCGCCATGGTCCCCTTTGTTTCCAACAGAACCACTCTGTTTACAAGGTATACACCTGATGATTGGTACAGGTCCAATTTAACCAACTATCTCGAATCCAACACGTCTCGACACAATTCGGAGAGACTCAGGGTAGATACATCTCGCCTGATACAAGACAAATATCAACAAATAAGAAAAACCCAGGCAACCTCCACCCAAAATTTGGGAGAACGGGTCAATGAGATAGGATTTTGGAAATCCGAAATTATTCAAGAGTTGGATAGAATGATTGGAGAGACAAATGAGCTAACTGATGTTAAGAAAAGATTGGAGAGGGCTTTGATGGAAACGGAAGCTCCTCTTCAGGTAAATATAATACCTTATGGTAAAAGATAACTATGATTTTATAATGATAATCCACTGGTTGAATCACTAAGGTTATTTATCAACTGAATTATGCTTGCTTCACCTGTAGAAGCCAACTGCCTATCAATAAATCTGTAACTGTGTTTTGTAATGGCTAAACTATTGCTGGTTTTATACATTATACAAACTATATAAGCTCTTTAAATAGAAAGAGTTCTGAATGCAAAGCTAAGGGGCTTATTAAATAGACACCCTGACAAGACACTTGTTTTTTGATGGAAATGCCATCTTCCCATCTGTTGAACAGACTGCTTGGTCATTGCTTTCCCTGCACACCATTATGTCTTATTTTGCCCCCTACCCACAAGACATAGGCACACACAAATATGCTCATTGGAAATCCAACGTAAGGTCAATAGTACACCAATATCTTTTTAAAATTAACTCATCATGAATTGTTTAGGATTAGAAGTCCTTCATACTTTTTCTTTGAGGGCTGGAGAAATTTTGAGGATTCCTACTCTAGTCTACACTACCCACCCAGCTACCTTACACTAAAGAATCCTTAAAATGACATTCATTTACCCCTTCATTTTGAGGAGATTCAGTTTACCATACATCCCTTGCTATTATTTTCAATGAGATTAATCTGATTTGAATTCTTCCCTGCAATTTTTGTTCAGATGTTCCTGTGTATTTGAATATTTGGTAACAACACATTATCAGAAGGTCCTAATTAAAATTTGAGTTAGTGACCTAAACAGATAAATCTCAAAACAACAAAAAATACAAAAGATGAACTAATTTAGGAAAAATGTTAACACTCAGTAATAGAAATACAAAATAAATTAAAGTAGAAACCATCTTTGGCCTATCAAATTTACAGAAATGAAAACTATAACATCTAGGGTTGGCTAAAGTGCAAAAAATGGACATTTCCATACATTGCTGGTAAGATTGTGGGTGAGTAGAAACTTCTTGGAAAGAATTTATTAACACACATTAATTAAAATAATCAGAATGCCCTTCATCTCATTAACTTGTCTTCTAGTAAATATAAATTGTACTTTCAAGAGAATTAGAGATTCACTCAAAAATTGTGATACAAAATCTGGATTACAGTGCACATGCTATATTATGCTTTTTAAAACTTTATACAGTTGTCTGTCATGAAACATTTTTTTGAAAAAAGTATTTTAACAGTTGCATAATGTTCTTTCATATACAATTTATTGCTAGCAACCTAAGATGTTTTCTATTGGAGTCATTAATACAGTTAGTCTTGAAGAATATTTCACCACTTGTGGCCTAGGACTATGGTCTAAGGTCAAACCTAAAAAGTATAATCTAAAATTCTAAGATTATAACTTCTATTTTGTTAAAAACAAACAAAATAGTGATGGATGTTTGGCCCACTCATTTACTGTTTTTATATACTTTTTCCCTTTAAAGGATGAGTCATGTTATTTTTGTAAATAGGAAAACAATTCATGGTACTTAAAAAATCACTTGGGTTTTTGGCTAAACAAATATTTTGGTGTCCTTAAAGATAATCCTTTGTTTTCCCTCATTCTGTTCAACAGGAAATATTTGGAAAAAATACCTTGAAGACTATATTTTAGGTTATTGAACTGTTTCTCTAGAAGAAATAAATGCCAATAAATTTTCTCTGATGCTAAGGTTTGGGGCTCAATCTACTTGATTTAGTTAGTTCTCCAAATTAGAATCTTTTTTCAAACTATCTTGAAGAACTAACTCTACCCTTTAATTAGCAGCAAGGATTTACTGTGTTGTTAAAGTTGGTTTCATGTTAGATTTTTAATACAATGGCTTGAAAAATTGGTATTGGGAGCGTCTGTTTACTTACTTTAGAAGCAAGCATTGGAAATGCTAGTTACTGATTTTAGTCAGTTTGTATTGGTATGTTCCATTTTCCTGTCTGTGTGTAGGTAGCCCGAGAATGTCTGTTTCATCGAGAGAAGAGAATGGGAATAGATCTAGTGCATGATGAAGTGGAATCAGAACTGCTGACGGTAAGTAGGGGGCAAATGCTTCAATACCAATAAACTTAATTGCAAACGTGTTCAATGATAGAATAAAAAAATCTGATGATACATAAAACCTTATAAGTAAAAATGATGCTACATGATTCCTTGTAAATAAAGAGTTAGGTATCAGATATTCATATGTTTAGAAAAGTATATATTTTTGGTTATAAAAATAATAAATGTTCATCAATAGAATTTAAAATACAGAAAAAGATAAAAAAGATAAAAATGACTTGAAGTTCAATTAACCATAAATTAATGTTAATTTTGGAGTATTTTTGTCTTTTTATTAATCATTCTTGGAGAGATACTACCCAACTCAAAGATACACGGACATATTTCCAAGATTAGAATTATAATGTAGATATGAATTTGAATAATTTTTTGTTGGATAATTTTTATTCTTAAATATAGGATGTTGTAAGGCAGTGCTTTTTAAAAAAGGTTTAGTTTTTTAGGGAAGTTTTAGATTCACAGCAAAATTAAGGGGAAGGTACAGGGGTTTCCAATATACCAAAAATATGTATCACTTCCCCTCCCCCTACCATCAACACCCCCCACCAGCATGAGACATAGGTTACAACTGATGAAACTACATTGGCACATCATAATCACCCAAAGTCCAATATTTACATTAGAGTACATTCTTGGTGTAGATTCTAAGGGTTTGGACAAATGTATAGCGGCATGTATCCATCAACAAAATATTACATAGACTATTTTCACTGTCCTAAGAACCCTCTTTGCTCTGTCTATTCACCTTACCTCACCCCCAACCCCCAAAGTACTTTAGTCATTTAGAAATTATGCTGGGATATTATTCCCATTTCACTCCATATCCTTTTAAGATATGACTTTAATGTAATGGTTACATTGTGTTCCATAATGTGAAAATGCTATCATTAAAAAAATCCTCTTTTTGCAGAATTTATTTTTTCCTTATCTCATTCCTTTTTTGATACTGCAGTCTACCAACTATTATTATTATTAACATTTTAAATTTAAATTTTTCTGATTATTTCCTTAGGATATATTTAAAAAAAATGTAATTGGTGTGTCAGAGTATATATGCATTAGGAAAGTTTTTGATTATATTTTGCCAAATTGCCATATAGAAACTTATTAATTCTGCTCTATTATGTTGATTCTCACATTAAGTTCTCTCCCATCTTCACCAGTTAAATATGATTTTGTTCTAAGTTCTAGTCCTTGTGCTCTGCTGTTTCTTCTTTCCAGACTCTGGTGAATCTGGCAAATCAAAATAATATAGCATCTACTTTGTCATTTTACACAGTGTAAATTTACCAGCAAATATCCCCTGGGCTCTTGTTTTTTCTGATCCTGAGATGTTCTATATGAAATAAACTATAAACAACTTCTGACAGCTTCACTTCATCAATTTGCCCATGAAAATACTATGATATTTCTAAGAGACTGTTATTTTAAACTTGGCTGCTTGACTCTGAAACTTGGTAGGCATTGATATTTAAAAACATTCTTCAGATAACTGTGATGAATACAATTAAGAATCACTGATTTTAAAATCATAAAATGTTGTTGATAGAAATTAAAGAAGATCAAAATAAATTGACATATGATGCTCATGTATTAGAAGACTTTAAAGTAGTAAGATGTTAATATTCACAACATGATCCATAGATTTAACACAATTTCTACCAAAATCCTAGCTGATTTCTTTCTAGAAATTAATAAGCTGATCCTAAAATTCACATGGAAATTCAAGGGATGCAGAATTGCCAAAATAATATGAAAAAGAAGAAAGTTGGTGGGCTCACATTTCTCAATTTAAAATTTACTCAAAAGCTATAGCACATGAGACAGTAATAATGACAGAAATACAGACATGCAAATCAAAGGAGTGGAATTTGAGACTTCAAAATTATACCTCATATTTATCATCACTTAGTCTTCAAACAAGGGTGATGAGACTATCACTGGGAAAGGAATATTTTCTTCAACAAATGGTGCAGAGACAATTGAATTACCATGTGCTAAAGACCAAATTTGGATTCCTACCTCACAGCATGTAATAAAAATTGAGTCAAATTGATCAGGTACTTAACCTAAATATAAGAACTAAAAACTTAAACTCTTAAAAGAAAACAAGCAGAATTATTTGTAACTTCTGAGCAGACAATAGTTTTTAAAATCTAACACAAAGCTTAGAGCATAAATAATAAAAATATATAAATTGTTAATTAGCAAAGTGATAAACTTTGATGCATTAAAGAACATCAACAAAATGAAAAGATAATCCACAAAATGGAAAAAATATTTGTAAATCATATACCTTATAAAGGATTGGGTTCTAGACCAAGAGGGCTTGGGGTCAAAATAAGGGTGTTGTGATTGTACGGGGAATATAAAAAGTAAAATTTAAATAAAATGTGAAAAAAAAAGAACTTTTAACAACTCAAAACCAAAAATACAACCCAACTCAAATATCCCATTTTAAAAATGGGCAAAGGCTCTGAACAGAAAGTTCTCTAAAGTGGGTATACAAATTACTCATAAACTTATGAAAAATGCTCAACATCATTAGTCATCAAGGAAATACAAATAAAACTACCATGAAATACCACTTCACACCCACTAGGATGACTATACTGAAAAATACAGGTAATAAGTATTGGTAAGAATGAAGAGACATTAGAACCCTCATACCCTGGTAGGAATATAAAATGATGCAATCGCTTTGGTAAATGGTTAAACATAGAGCTACTGTATGATTCAGTAATTCTACTCCTACACACCTACCCAAGAGAAAAGGAAATACATGCCTACTGAAAAACATGAAGATTTATGGTAGTATTTTTCACAACAGCCATTTAAAAACAACCCAAACATCCATCAAATGATCAATGATAAATAACATGTGATATATCCATGTAATAGGACGTTATTCAGCCACATTAAAGGATGAAGTGCTGGAACTTTCTGCATTGTGGATGAGCCTTGAAAACATTATGCAGAGTGAAAGAAGCTAGTTACAGAGGACCACATAGTGTATAATTCCATTTATATCAGATATCCAGAATAAGGAAATCTACAGAGGCTGAAAGTAGATTAATGGTTGCCTAGGAGAAGAAGGCTTGAGAGATTAGAAATTTGGGGAGGGTGACAGCTAAGGAGTATGTGGTTTCTCTTGAAATGATGAAATGTTCTAAAATGGACTCTGGTGGTAACTGGAAACTGAATACAATAAAAATCCTTGAATTGTACAGTTAAATAGATCAATTCTATTGAATATGATTATCTCAATAAAACATTTAAAAAATTATAAGAACTACTATTTTCAGGGGCTTATATTTTCTAGGTCAGCAGTAGAGACTGCTTTACCTCAAAATACCTGAATCTGCAGTTAGAGTAATGGTTCATTAGATGAGGGGTTGCCTTAGTTGCTGCCAATTAATTCATGTCATGAATGTATCCTGTAGTTTACTCAAGGTAATGAAATTTTAGCTTATTTTTAAATTTTTACCAAATTTATCTCACTTTTTAGAATAACTCAATAAATATTAGCTAAGAAAAGAAATAGCCTCAAAAGGTCTATTTTTGAAAAATGTGAGTGCAGCAAAATATTTTCTCATAAATTCTGTTGACTATTACTCATCTTCAACCAGCGACATTCACCAAATCCTTATGGAATGCTTTCTCTTTGGGAATTGATCATGGTACCATTTTGCTGGTCCTCCCAGACCACTAACTCCTTAAACTTTGAAACCAATGGCCCTTCAGAGCCATCTCTCACACAGCCTTGCTCTGTGGGCTGGCACTGCTGCTCTGAGCTCAGGCTGAGGCTCTGGGGCTGCTTCCAGCTGGCTAGTTTCCTCCTGATAAGTGACTTTTTTCTCCTTTGGGTTTCAAAAGAAGAAAGCAAACACTCCAGCTACAGAAGTTTCTTGAGAATGGTGTCTCCATAGTTATTCAGTTTGGCTAACAAGTAAAAGATCTCCTGATCTGTCTTTTCTGAGACATAGGACTTCACTGAAACCAGAATCCACCACCATGGAATACTCATCCTCTTGGAACAAAGTGAAATTTGTGTTAGTTCCTTATTACTGAATAACACGTATCCAAAAACCTGAACAAAGATAATAATAGACACTATCTCACACAGCTTGTGTATGTCAGGAATCCATGAACACCTTAGTGGGGTGGCTGCATTTCAAGGTCTCTTGTGGTGTTGAAACCACGCCATCAGCCAGTGCTGCAGTCATCTGAAGGCTTGACTGGGGCTGAAAGAGTCCCTCCCAGGTGATTTCTCTGATGGCCACAGGCAGCAGGCTTCCCTTCTGTTTTATGGGGTGGGGGGTCCTATCACATTGGCAAAGATTGAGCGGTGTGACAATGGCCACTTGGTGTTGGAAAAGAGAAATATATACTTTTATTGCAAATGGATAGAATGTTTCAAAGGGTCATTTGGTTGTACTTGTCAAAATCTTGAAAAAAGGCATACCCTTTGGCAGCAGTCTAAATATTTATTGAAGTTGTTCATCACAGTCTCGTTTAATATTATGGAAAAAATGTTTAAGTTTAAAATGAAAACTCAGGTTACAAGATTGTACGTACAGTATGATCACTTTTTTGCTTGAGAAAATGGAAGCAATGAGTCTGTGCACTTTTAAATACCTTCTTGGTACTAAATTAAGTTCTAGGTTTTCTGATGTGCATGGATTTCAGAGGGGAGGGAATGGTTATTTAAAAAATCTCTGATAGGGGCCTCCCCGGTGGCTCAGTGGTTGAGCGCTGGGTTGCAAAGCTGCCCGCAGCCTCTGCAGCGCCAGTTCGATCCCCGGCTGCTCCCCGGCCACCGGAGGAGGGTCCCGCATGGCGCGCAGACCTCTCCTGCCGCCCGCTGCTCCCCTCAGCAGTGTCCTTCGGTCCTTCTGCCTGCTCTGCTCCCCGCTCTGGCTCTGGTGAATTCTCTCACCCTCCCGTGCTTCTGACTGTACCCAGTGCTTGTATAAATAAATAAAAACAAATAAATCTTTAAAAAAAAAAAAAAAATCTCTGATAGGACGCATGTTGAACCATAGAATATACATCTTAGCAGCATCAAAGAACCAGGTGGTCAAGTGGAGAGATGTGGCTCGGCAGTGTTTGTGCAAGAGTGGGGGCCAGCCTGCAGGGCACAGACAGGACAGAGGGCAGGCGGCCCCACTTCTGGAAGTGAAACCAGCCTCTGTGTTTGGATGGGGGAGCAGGGTCTCTCAGAGGTTACATGCAATGCCAGAGACAAGTCCCTTTCTGGGCCCCCTCTTTCCTTCCCTGATTTGCTTTGTCTTAGAAGACACATAAGATAGTATAGAAAGGTTACACATTTAAATCCAGCTTTGTACATCACCAGAATGAACTCACTAATCAATTGCTTACTATTTATTACAATTACAAATAACTTGGTCTTAATTAAGGACCATATATAAAAAGTAAAAATCCTCCTATTATTTGAACGCTGTCCCAACTTGTTCCATAATATAATTTCCCTGTAGTCTTATAAAGGATTGATTTCAGTCTAATATGATAATATCATGGGGCATATACGTAAAGAAGTGGATGTGAACTTGTTTTGCTTTGTTTCCCAGTTCTTCCAGAAACAAAGTTTTCCTTCCTCAATGTTTTGCTATGTTATTGATTTTGATGGTATACTCAAGGATGAAAACATTAATGAATGTGTTTCTTTTCTCAAATGAGTAGGAAGTTGATATTATTCTATGTTGTCAAGAAAGGATGAAGCTGCATTTGGATAAGGCCATTGCCCAACTTGCGTAAGAACTTTATTTCTCCATATGATTTAAAATGTATCATGAATCTAGACTTTCGTGTCTCCCATTCAGGTTTCTCTTTTATAAGGATTTCTCAGATATGGAAATGCACATATGTGTACCCATGTGCAGACACAAGTTCACATACACGTTTTTATTCAAAGCTTAACTGAATACTTGCTTTATATTTTTATTTAAAGAATAATTTTGAGAAGCCATAGAAAGAATTTCTGCCCTAACTGGGAGTGTGGCTAAGGATTCTTTTAACTTAAAAGGTTTATTCTTTGATAAGAGATTGGTTTGTGTAAGTTCAGCCCAGCAGTTGGAAAAGTCATAAATATGGCTCACTTACATGTTTGTTTCACATATCTCCTTGGAGACTCACCCTGATTTCCTGGGAGAACCTGCTGTGCGATCACCCTATTGCCGCACTCACTGACTCCCACTGCCATCTCCAATCTTTGTCAGACACCAATCTCTCTTTTTTCGGCAACAGTAGATAACAGGAAGATAGCATTTATGGTATGGGAAAGGGCATGCAGACAGTAATAATCAAGCAGTGAGAATAGTCTTAAGAATTGATGACAGCAATGATAACAGCTGTCAACATAGAAAAAGTATTAGCCAGTCTAACTTTTAATAGGAAGGTCACAGGAATAAGGAAAATAGAAATAGGAGTAAGGAAGGTCAGTGTTCACTAGGTCATGGCCTTGGAAAGTAGTACTGTTGAATGTGTCACACAAAGGAGATGATGATTCTGTTTATACTAATATTTTCAAGGAAAATACGTGATACACCTAAAGGAATAAGTGGCTCTGCTTACTCAGTCTCCCGTCCTACCCTTCAGGGCTGACACTGGGAAGGGATGGTCAGTGAGGTTTAGATGGCTGAGCTTTCCCTTGAGCTGTTCTTTGATCCAGAAATTGGTGAGGAAAGTAAAAGGTTAACTAAAGGTGACTGCACATGCTTAAGTTATAAATGTAAGGCAGTACAGTACTGATATTAATTTCTGGTTTCTGTTCCTTAGGAACACATCTTATAGTTCAAAGAATCATTTCTATTCTGTTTTCCTCTGGCTTAGTTCCTAGTCCTGATTTTCTTTTGTAATCCAGAATGTGCTGCCCATCTTCTGTGTTCTTTGCTCTTCTTGGCCTAGATGGTCCCACTATGGAATAGCCACCTTGTCCTATCATCCCTCTTACCAATGGCCTCATTACTGGCCTATTGCAGGCCTTGACAGAAAATTCTGTCTCTGCATTTGCCCTTGCTTGCAATTTTTGCTTGTGATCCTTTAGAGAGTGAAGCTTTCTTTTACTACACAGTAGGCTGAAATTTCTGGAATGACATCTCAAGGATTTGTGGGGTTCTGGGCCCCTAATGTGGCCACTGGTTCCACCTGGCACCCTAATGTGGCCCCTAATGTTTGTTTTGGAGCCACAATGAAGCCCTCCACTTAGATTTGGGCTGAAAAGGGAATCTCATTCGACACCATTATGGCAGTCAAGATTCTTCCTGCCTTGGGCTCCAAGACAGGTCAATGGAGTACTGCTTCATGCACCTATGAAGGAGGTTCTGAGGTCAGCACCTCCTGGTCAAGAGTGTCTTCCCAAGAGGGGAAACCCATAGGTCATCTGATTCCCAGAGCACAAATGAGAAAGGTTTTCTAATTTCAGAGTTTCAACACAATAACCTTAAGAAAGAGACCAAATACAGAAAAGCCAGGAAAGGCAGCTTCCTCACCTTTCACTTTTGCACACAAACATAGATAGCCTGTATCTTGCCACCCTCATTTATACTTTACAAATTCAAACAAACAAACAAAAAGAGCTCAACTCAACTGACTCATTCAGGCATTGGCTAAGTTAAAAGGAAATCACAGTTAGAATTAACTCATTCATTGCAAACTTTACTGAGTGGCTCCCATATACCAAGACCATTTTAGGGTGTGGGGATAGACAAATGATTAAAATCACCCAGTGTTCTGTTTTTCTACCTGCGTGCTAATGATACCCAAACTTTTATTTCTAGCCTAGAAATTTCTCACAAATTCCAACAACATACTTGGTATGTCCACTTGGAATGTTTAATGGACACTCAAGCTCAGAGGGTCAACTTCTGTCTTCTCCAGCCTCCTCACCTGTATCCTTACCCATCTCAGTTGATGGAATTCTGCTATTCTGATTACAAACCTTCTATTCCTTTTTTCTCACTGATGTCCAGTCCCCTAGGGGGTTATCTTGGTTCTATCTTTAAAATATACTCTGAGCACTTCTCATCTCTTTCCTGCTACACTGGCCACTGGGTTCAAGCCACCATCACCTCTTCTTTGGATAACTGCATCTGGATCCTAGTAATCTTCCCATTCCCTGCAGTCTGTTCTCTACACAGTATCAGAATAATCCATTAAAATTGTGGGCCAATGAGTGGTCTCTTGTTTTACCCAGGGGCTTCTTTCAGTGAGCCCCTGCACTATCTGGTTCATGGCCCACTTTTTCCTACTTTTTTTTTTTTTGTTTTCTTGTGCTAACAAAACACATGATTTGCTTATCATTGTGGGTATTACCTGCCTCTTCCCAGCAGAATAGAAACTAAATCAGCAAAGAGATGTTTGCTTTGTCATGTTTATATTGATATCTCCCAGTGTCTGGCATGTAGTAGGCATCTATTAATTATTTATTGAGTGAACTTCTATTCCAAGAACAGAGATGTGGCTCTCCTGTCTCCCATGTTCATCTCCTAGGACTTTCTCTTTGATAATGAGTGTCGGATGTCCTTTCTACCTGGCACCCTATGTATCTCCAAACTCAAACCAGGCCTTTTTCTACCCAGGACAGTGGCTGTCAGAGCACATGGACCTTCTGATCTCTTCTCTGGCACTCTGACACCTTCCCTGCAGGCTAATTTTGACCCTTGGTTTCTTTTTTCTCGCAAACTTCTATCTAGCATGACCACAAACTCAAGTTACTTATGGATGGAGAGAGGCTGGGTTATAAATGCCTTACAAGTTCTCAGGGAGTTGCACTCAAAGAAACGAGAATGGCTAGGATATAGAAAGGAAAAGGAAGGAAAAGGAGGCCCAGATGTGGACAGATCACTCTAAACCATGTCCTGTCTGGGCTCCAGATACCTGGCTTCTGTTTATTTGTACATCTTCTCCCAAGCCCCACCTCACCCCATGAAAGGGGCTGTGAGGGCATTAGAATATTCTTCCAATTACTCACATATGTGGGAGTCCAGAAAAGGCTCCTTTGAAGTGACAACTTCAACACTGTGTGTAGGAGGAGACTCAGGGAGCAGAAGGGAGTGGGTTCCAGCATGGAAGGGCAGTGCTGGACAATGTTACCTAAAGCTGAAGTTCTGTCTCCCCACTCTGTGTTCTAGAGCTAACAGAGCTTCCCAGCATGAGCTGGAAAAGGACCTGAGTGATAAACAGACAGCTTACCGGATCGATGATAAATGCCACCATTTGCGAAATACTTCAGATGGCGTCAGCTTCTTCCGTGGGGTGGAGAAGGTTGATGCAACGTAAGTTGAATGACATTTATGATGTCAATGTCAATTCATTCTCCTTTCAAAATGGCACAGCGTATAGGCTAAAACGGAAAACATGGGGAGACGTGGCAGGGTCAACCCTCTTGGACAGTCTCCAGTAACGTGCTTGTTCTGCAGTCAGGCCTGACACGTGCAGCCTGTATTCTTTTGTAAAAGAATATTTGTTGTTAATTTTTCCATCTATGATAACAATAGATTGATGCAGAAAACCTAGAAAACAGATAAGCATAAAGGGAAACAAGCTGACATACAGATTAGTGTTTTATTACTACTATCAGCTCAGCTTGCTATGTCAGTGATTTCTTTGCCAGATCTTGGCATGCAATCTAGGGTTCATGATCTTTTCTAGCCCTTCCTTTTTTTTTTCTTTTTAGAGAAATTACCTTGTTTGGGTTGAAGTTCATTTACAATAAAATACATTGTTTAATTTTCATCATTCCCAAAATTTCCCTACACTCATGTCCCTGCTCTCTTTTTAAAATGAACCCCAAATAGACTCTCTTCTGGGCTGGTCACCCCCAAAGCAGCCTGTCTTTTTCTTTTCCTGTAATAGGAGCAGTGCCACTTATCACTTTCACTTTCAGATCTTTCAGGTGTGAATCAAATTCAGATTCTATGTCCTAAGTGGCCCCGTGAAATGCCTTGTACTTGGTAGAGGTGAGCAGGAAGCAGCCTCCTCTGCTTTGTCAGGCAGTTTTCTGGGATGGAATTTCACACTGTCCACTTAGCCCTCCAGGAAGAGCCTCCTCTAGTTCCAGCATGAATCTTTAGCTGCCCCTTGTAGAACGTTAGGGTCTGAAGCATGGAGGTGTTATTTCAAGTCTTCAGGTCTGAGCTATAACCTCTATTCAACAGTAAGGGTCTCCTTTAATATCCTATCATATCAACAAGCAAAAAATATATCGCCCATAAACCTATCACCCGAGACATCCAATGTTAACAATTCACTGTTAGTGTTTAGAATATTCTTCCAAGCATGCAGATATAGATTTGTATTTTTAAATAGTGGTAGTACACCATACCACTTGTATAGTCTGACTTTTCACCTCATCATGTATCAAAAACATTGTAAACATAAACTTCTATAATATGAATTTGTATGCTCTATGAAATACCTTTCTAAATGTGCCATCATTTAATCAACTTTTTCTTTACTTTTGGGCATTTGGGTTTCTTGTTTTCCATGGATTGGCAAAAATATTACTGAAAACAAATATCCTTCCATATAGGACTTTGGGTAAATTATTTCCTTAGGATAAATTTCTAGAGTGCTTACTTCAGCAACACAGAAAGTAAGACTGGAGGGATAAAGAGAAGATGAGCATGGCCTCTGCACAAGGATGACGTGTAAATCTATGATGCTTTCTGCATTTTCAGTCCTGGAAATGTAATGCATAACATGGTGTCTAAGGTCAACAATACGGTGTTGTATGCAGTCCTGCGTTGCTTCACAATGGGGACATGTCCTGAATAACATATTGTTAGGTGATTTTTGTCTTGTTTGAATGTCATAGAGTGTGATTATGCAAACCTGGATGGAACGACCTACTTGCACACCTAGGCTCTGTAGAGGTGCCACTGTCATGAATGAGGTCTGTTGTTGATTGACAGTGTCATTCCTTAAATGAAGCATGACTATTTCAAAGCTGCTAAGAGAATAGATGTCATAAAGTCCTTACACAAGAAAAAATAATTTGTAACTACGTGAGGTGATGGATGTTGGCTTGTTGTGGTGATCATTTAGCAATAGACACAAATATTGAATTATGTTGTATACCTGAAACCAATACAATATTCTAACAATTGTATCTCCATACATTTTTTTCTAGAAGCAGAATTGCTGGATTATTCATATTTGTTGCTTCTTATCCTCCAGCATGGTTGTACCAATTCAACTTTCTTAGCTGCAGGATATGAGAGAATCTTTATCCAAATACAACAAATTATCATTCTCTTCACTCTTTGCTATTCTGATAAAGGGTTATTGGTATGTTGTTTTCATTAGTAGCACTTTTATTACTGAGAGGTTGGGTTTTTTTTTTAAATGCTTATTAGGCTGGCACAACATATTTGTTTTTTTTTAAAGATTTATTTATTTATGCATACAAGAACTGGGGTACAGTCCAGAGGTGCAGGGGTAAGAGGATTCACCAGAGACAGTGTGGGGAACAGAACAGGCAGAATGATTGAAATACACTGCTGAGGGGAGCAGCAGGTGAGACAGGAGTGGTCTGCTGCGCCATGTGGGTAGCTCCCTGGCCAGCCAGGCATCAAACTCATGCTGCAGAGGCTGCAGATAGCACATAGCTTCACAGGGCTGTGCTTAGCCCCTTGTGCCACCAGGGAGGCCCTACAACGTTGTAATGAGTCTAAATACCTGCACCATTCATTAATTTGTCTCTCCTTCACTCCTAAATTGGCAGAGGACTTAATTTATACTTTGGCTTTACAGAAAAGCAGCAGTTAAATAAGGAGCAATTAAGCTTTGCTCTGATGCTTGTTTTATTGCATAAAACCAGGACCGGTGTCTTGGGGGTTTCTCTTTCACGGATGAACAGTTGCCGGCAGACCAGCTGCATCAATCATCGCCATCATTGTCTGGTTCTATTTCCTTTCTGCAGGGTCTCAGTGCCCGAGTCATGGGCCAAATTTACGGATGACAATATTCTCCGCTCCCAGAGTGAACGAGCAGCATCTGCCAAGCTAAGAGACGACATTCAAAACCTCTTGGTTGTGACTGCCAATGAGATGTGGAATCATTTCAACAAAGTGAACGTGGCTTTCACCAATCGCGTTGCTGAGACTGCGGATGCTAAAAATAAGATTCAGATTCACTTAGCAAAGGTAAATCAAGCGCTGGTGGGACCCTTTAGCTGACCTAGCTAGAATGGGAGGCCCTGGGACCACAAATCTCTCATCACTCCCACAGAGACGCCCCAAGGCACACGTTGTCCTGGTCATGGGTCATAACACCAAGAAAAATCTAAACCAGTACAAAGCCCACCATTTATTTTACCCAGGTAGCCAGGTGTCAGAATGAAATCCACTGGTTTTTGGAACACAAAGAATGCACTGTGCACTGAAAGTTTCTTAGTATTTACTAGAAACAAAAATATTATTATTAAAGTTTAATGAGTCTCACTGTATGTAACTAGGAAATAAATTTATTATTAGAACATATGGTGGGAAAGTTTTCTGTTAATTTATTTCAGGCCCTTTTTCTGGAATACAAAACCAAATATGGGAAACTATTAGGTAGTTCAAAGCTTTTCTGGTATTAAACTTTTCTAAGTGCTCCTAGAAGCACTTTTTACAATGACAGTAAAAAGAAGAATTCAGATAGAACTTGTGTATTTCAAGATAAGCAGGGGGCTCTTCCATTAGAGTCAGTTTTGAAGTTCCTATCACTGTGGGTTATGCTGCATATGGTTTATGGTTTCTTTCCTAAGAACCTTATACTGTTGTCCATGTCACCCTAAGGTGATACTTCCCAGCTGCAGGCACCATGTTTCCCCAGACTTCAGCAATTCACCTTCCCTTCTCAGGCTGTCTTCTGTGGGCGACAAGTATTTATCGATTCAGACAATGTGCTACAGGCAGTGGAAGGCAAAGAGAAGTCTGAAATATAGTTTGTATTCCTAAGAAGCTTGCAGTTACAGAAAAGAGAGGCATACAACAGAAAATTACAAATTGTGGTTGCCAAACAACAAATACAGGCAGAATTGGGGTTTGGAAGAAAAGTAAATGTTTCAGGTGGAGCAACATCTTGAACAAAGCCTATCAGAGGCTGAGTTTGGGCCTATGAAGAGAGCAGTTAGGTTGGCAAGGATTGTCTGTGTCCTGGGAGAAAAGTTTGAGAAGGTAGGTTGTAGCCAGACTGTAGAAAATACTGATGAAAAAGTAGTCACTGGATAGTAAGAAGTCCTTTTTGAAGGCTAATGTGATGGAGACCCTTTGTTCAACACATTTTTACTTATTACTGTATTAGTTTGCTCAGGCTGCTGTAGACAAGGTTTTATAGGCCGAGTGGCTCAAATAGCAGAAATTAATTAATTTCCTCCAGTTCTGGAGACTGAAAGTCTGAGATCAGGGTCTCAGCAGGGTGGGTGTTCCCTGAGACCTCTCTCCTTGGGCTGTAGATGGCCTTCTTCTCTCTGTGCCCTTACATAGTCTTCCCCTCTGTGTGTCTGCATCTCAGTCATCTTACGAAGACAGACATCTTATAGGATCAGGGGCCACCCTAATGACCTCATTCTGGCTCAGCTACCTCTTTAAAGGCTCTCCAAATACACTCACACTCCAAGGGCCTGAGGATTGGGATGTCAACATATAAGCTGGGAAAGAGGATAGATCTCATCCCATAACAGCTACATTCAGTAGCCTGCAGTAGGCATTCCTGGGAACACATGGGAATCATGTACTGACCCTGCCCTCCTGTACGTTAGAGTAAGACTGTTATCTAACCTGCCTATTCTAAATGGGTTCTGCCATCCGCCGCATCAACACAAAACATATGACACTTTAATGGGAAGGAACTTTATAAAAACTAGAAACAATACAGGTAGTCTAGTTTCTAAATGAAGCACCCAAAGATCCCCTCGTGGGTAAAACTCCATCCATATGGGTCGGCCAGAGCGGCCCCAAAGCCTGCCACAAGTCTAAAGCATCTCCAGTGGGACCCACAGAAAAGGGCCAGAAACAACCGGACAAGCCCGGAAGGAAAGGAGCAAAATCAACATCAAGTAAAAGCTGCCATTGTCACCTCCCCATGGGTCTCACCCACATCTGTGTCACCCAGTCCATGACCAAAAGACAAGCTCAGTTTCTTCACGTGTCTCTAGGCTCCATGCGCCTCCTCCAGGTCTCCTGGCTCCATCCTGCTTCCTTCTCAGTCTCTTCTTCTGCTTCTCCTCTTCCTGCTCAGCTCCACCTCCTTGGGTGGGGCAGGGAACTGGGGAACCCTGTTGCAGACCAGACGTTTCTATGTAGAAAATGATGTGTTCCATAGGGAAGGTATGGACAGAACCCCTCAGAGCTAACATGTCAAATGTTACCTTTCTTTAACAGAAGGAGCGATTGTTTCCAAGGGTGAGAGATAGGGATGAGAGATAGGGAAGGCTTCAAGGAGCAGGGCTGTGAGTGGCTGTGGTGATAAAAACAATGCAATGATTTCAGCAGCTTGTTGAAAGCTTGGGAGAGAAGTGAAAGCCTAAATGACAGGTTTAAGAGTGCCTGGCTCACGCAAGTGTGAAGCTGTATGGTTCCATGAGATCTCTCTGGGGAGGAAGGGTCTGAGGACAAAACCCTTCCCAGGAAGTGGTGAGAAATCGTAGAGAAAGGAAAGAATCAGGACAGCGGTGGAGCAGAGAAAATGAGCAGGGCAAGGGTCTCGAGGAGAGGGAGACAGCTGAGTGGACTCGTCCTGGGCTTTGTAAGTGAACTTTCATGGAAGAATAGGCGGGGTGGGGGGGTGGGGGTGGGCTGGATGCAGGGACATTAGGGAGTGAGGGAGTGAGCACAGGTCCTGGTTGGATACATTTGGCAGTGAGTGTGAGAGGGTGGGTGGGACCCACTGGAGAACACCCAGGAGGGATTGGATGAGAGTAGTGATAAAGATACGAGGTTTAAAGAAAATTTAGCTGGTACTTGGGTGTGTCTCCAGCCCCCAGGAAAGGGTCTAGGACAAGAAAGAGAGTGGTGGGGGGAATGTGGAGAAATGGGACAGCAGAAGCCAAGGTCTTAGGTGATGGAAGGGTTTTCAGAGTAAAGGAGAGGGGCTTGCTTTACAGAGAGGAACCAGGAAGGGGTTCAGGCTTATGCAACTTGGACAAAGCATAGAGAATCAGGACTACAAAATCACCAGAGGTCTGCCCTTACTAGTGGGATACCTGAAGCTTGAACTTAATTTGCTTCAAGGCAAATCTTCCACTAGCTGGAAGTTTGTAAAAAAAAAAAAAAAAAAAAAAAAAGAGCCGGGTTGGGAGGGGGGAGATCAAAAAAAGAGGTATTGATTGATGGGAGGAGGGAAGTTAGAACCACTTAAAACTTCTTGGCCTCACCTTTTCCACACTTCACAAGAGTGTGTGCCAGAATTCACAGTTCAGCAACTGCTGATGGGGGCAGGGTGGCAAGAATGCTCTCATCTGTAGCATTTGCAGATTTCTGTGTATGTCCTCCCACCTGGCTGAGTCTGCCCTCAGTTGAGCATTGGGCATGGATGTGCAGTGCCCCTCTCCAGTGTGGTGGTGAGCGGGGCAGCCCCACAGGGTAGACTCCTGGGAACAGAGTAGGAAGAAGCAAGGTGCCCTCAGTGAATCAGCCGCCTCATCCGAGAGGCCAGGGCTGGGCACCAAATGGACAAGCCAGAGGTGGGAAGTTGGCACTGCACCAAAGCCTCAAGGGTTTGTTTTCTTTGTACAGGTCCTGCAGGAGATTTTCCAGACTGAAATGACCATAGAATCCATCAAGAAGGCCATCAGGGAAAAGTCTGCCTTCCTGAAGGTGGCACAGACCAGACTGGACGAGCGCACCAGGAGACCGAACATAGAGCTGTGCCGAGACATGGCTCAGTTACGGTGAGGCTGGAGGGCTTTCCTGGCCCGAGGGGCAGCTCGCTCTTCCCACGCGCTGTGCTCTTCATAAAGGAGCGTTCTGCCTACATGCCAGCAATATGGAGGGACAAAATCATCATCCCTAGGAACTTTCTTTAAAAATTTCAATACTAGGGAGCTGGCTTTTAATGGGCATAGTGTTTCAGTTTGGGAGGACAAGAGACTGGGTAGTGATGATTGTGTGACATTGCAAATGTACTTAATGCCAGTAGATTTAAGAATGGTTGAGATGTGTAAATTCTGTGTTTTGTATATTTTACCTTTTTAAAAAAAGTGGTAATGACATCAACACCATACCCCTTTTTGGGGTGTAAGTGGACATAAACCAGTAAACTGGAGCCAACATAACACTGGATTCCTTAGCACTTCCCTGGAATCTTTGCTGTTTCCAGAACACCTAGCCTAGAAGCCACAGAGCTCCTTGACTGTATTTCTCAGGGCTGGGGATGTGTCAGAAGAGGGACTTGTGGTACCACTGCCGTGGATTCCTATCTATTAACTTCCACCCATTTGCTCTCGAGGGCCTCTTTTGGCGGTTACTATCTGCTCTCATCATTGAGACCATCCTCACCAATTGCTGAATACCCCCAGTGGTCTCATGTAGCTCATCTCAGCTTGTTCTGTTCTCAGTAGAAATTGAAAACAGCTGGTCTTCATCAAGCACGTCTCCCACATATACATGGCAGGAGGAATCTAACACCACAGTTCATCTACTAAACGCTACATGTATTTTATTAGTATTATTTTAACTTTGAAGATTCCTTTTAGGATGGACTTGTAAGGAATTGGTCAAGATTTTTCCCCTCCACATTCTGGCTTCATTTCTAATTTCCCAATACCTGCTAGTCTGCCTTTTCTCTCTGGATTTCATCATTGCTATTCTTAGGTCATGAAATGCTCCGTAATGCAGAGGCAAATCAAATTTATAGCAACTTGAAGGAACAAAGGGGCAGCACTTGAATTCCCAAATCCTTTCAGGTCTAGTGGGGAAATCCTTTATCTTAGGAATAAAGCCACTTTGAGCTCCCCGAAACAAGGGTGGATTCCCAGGAGGGGAAGGAAAGAGCCATCTTTGTAAGGCCAATAGTAATAAAATAATAATAAAGGCAGTGATGGTGAGAATAATAATAACTGCTACCATTTATTGACTTTACTCTGTGCTGGACTGTCCTGAGCACTTTCTGTTACTACATTCAGAAGCTTCACTTTACAAATAAGGAAACTGAGGCAGGAGAGGTTAAGTGACTTGGCCACAGTTTGAATCCTTGCCCGTCTCCCTGCAGAGCTCTATTCAACCATGCCAAGTATTTGTTTCTGCTTCTCCCAGCTTCCACATTGCATGGGCTTTTACCATGCTCCAGTCATGTGCCTGATCTCATCTGACTTTCTCAGTGACAGTCTTGGATGAGCTGGCAAAACAGGCAAAAAGGGGATGAAACTGAGGGTCACAAAGAGGGTGCTCCTGCAAATGCCCTACATGTATGCCTTGCATATTGTGTGAGTTGGATACAAAGAAGCATGCTTTAGAATACATGCAAATGTCCCCCATCTTCTGCACTGGCTGTATTGACTGGGCCATTCAGGAGTGCATGCAGGCTATGTGTTTCTCAAAGTGTGTTCTAGAAACATACACACACGCACACACACACACTTTAAGATAAGTGGCCTTCCATTCCAGTGGCTAGACAGGCACTGGGCAAAGGCAATTTGAGGCGTTTGTTTGCTTCAGAAGAGGCTGTAGTGAGAATACACCCATTTGGCCAGTTCAGATTTGATCATGAATTGTGGTTTTATGTAAATATTATTAGGAAGTTGAGTTGAAGTTTCATTCTCTGAAAATTTCTGCAGAGCCATCAAAATTAGAGCTGGAAATAAATAGTTCAGATGGCCATGAGACATACACAGTGGTCTAATTTGCCTTTGGAATTACCATACAATGAAGCATTCACAGCTGCTCATGAGAAGCTGAAAGAGTTTTGCTTTCTCCCCTCCACAGCTAAACAGAATCTGCTTTTCCTTTAATTTCTGTCAATTCTGTAGTACATCTATTTCCTCTGTTCCTTTATTGACTTTAGGACAAAACCTACTTTTGTTTCTGTAAAGATTTCTTGTTAAAATATGGTTGCCAAAATGAAGTAGCAACAGCAGAATTCAGGAGTATTACTGGGAGAGGAAATTATTCTCCCTATTCGGCAGAACATGCTAAGAGCAATAAAGTCCCTAGACTAGGAGGAAGTGAGGGCTGAAAAAAAATAAAAAGCTGTTTTCATTCCAAGGCTTTTATTTTCATTTAAAACATTTCTAAATGGGTTCTTTCAAAAGTAATTCTACACATTCTTGGTGTCTTTGGTGGCAGGCCAGACCGGGCTCTGCTTTACTTAAATAATCTTGATAGTTGTTAAAAAAAAACAAAACTATGGTAGCTTTATATGTATTTGAATGCAAAACACTTTCAGTCCTGAAATTCCCTCTCCACGCCCAAAATGAGTGGTTTCAGCAGAACAGCTGTCTGTGATATGTCAAGAACAAGGAAACCGAGAGTAAAATGTGCCCTTGAACAATGATGAAATATGAATTTCTAATGGTGAAAACTGAGAGAAGGTGTAGGACCTCCTAACTGTGTTCATGGAGCAGTAGGAAAACAAGGGCTGTCTGCATTCTATGTAACTTGAATTTCTGTTTTTTAAAAAAACCTTGATTTTAACATATATTTCTAAAGGTTCCCTTACAGATAAAATTTCCACTAGACTAGTATTTGGCTGCAAGGAGTAAAGGTTCATAAATTATCCCTACCTAGGCTCAGAGCTCCTTTTGAAGGGAGTGGAAGAGGCATAGGGTGGGGGTTGGGGGTGATGAGAATGGGGGTTGGGGTTGGTGGGGAGAGAAGAGGCAGGCCCAGCAAGCAATGATAAACAACCAGGGATATTTAGGATAATATATTTAGGAAAATAAATCCTATTACCTCATGTGCAGCAGCTCCCCTCCCCAGGGTCTGTTTCTTTGCCAGTGATATTTTATACCCTAAAATCTTCAAAAAAGTTTTTCCTTTTTAATTCATCCAACTTGATCTAGACAACAACAAAATATACTTTGAGATTGGTTCTCAGATTTTGTGTTTACTAGTCCGAGACCAAAAGAAACTTTGGCAGTTAAATTTCAACTTCTTCCCTCCCCCAGTGCAAGGAAGAAAACAGTTGAATGTTCTAAGATGAAAGGAGGTAGATGGAATGTCTATGTTCCCACTGCAGGTTGTTGCTTCTGTGAGCTCTTCAGGGGGGCCCTTTGCTGCCCTCCACCCCCTCAGGCTGCTGCAGGGGACTTGGAAGCAGAGCTCCAGGCCTTCTGGCCTGTGTTTACTCTTAGTCACCTGGGGCCTGATTCTTGTTCTTGGGGGGATCCTGTGGACTTGGACCTTAGGCAGGTCCCTGCCGCCCACGATGGGAGACCTCCTTCCCCTAGGACATGCAAGTTGCTCCTCATCCAGACAGGCTTTGGGGCTTTCCTGTCAGTTGCAGGAGAAAGCTTGGATCTAGCCAGGAACAAGGCTGGTCAGGTAGCTGGTGCTTTCTTGGACTGATGGCCTGCAGTGCAGGTGCAGATGAGCAGTGAAGAGCACAAGAGCTGCACTGGGACTGGTGTACTTGGAACACATGCACCAGGTAGCGACCTAGTCCCAGGGTTAAGGGTAGGACTTCCCAGAGAAGTGTCTATCCACAGGGTTTAGAGGATGGTATAAATTAGGAGGATGAAGAGTGGGGTTAAGGGCCTTTCAGGCTTCAGAGACCTGGAGTGAAGGCCCTGAGGTCAGCGACAGCACAAGCACATTCATGAAAGACCTATAGAGCAGAGAGGGAGCGGCACAGTGGCATGCATTGAGGTTCTTAGAGAGACAGGAATAATAGGATTTAGTGATTGAGGGATGTGAGGGGAGAGGGAGGGATTGAGATGATCAGAAGGTTCCATTGAGTAAAGGTGGACATCCCTGCTTCCTGACTGAACATCAATGGGAAAAAAAATGTGAGCAAGTCCAGCTACATTTTGACGTTTCTCATTTTTGCTAATTAAAAAAAATCAAATATTTAAAAATGTTCTCTTTCTTTGTAAATATAACATTTAATATACGTAGATGTGTGTGAATATAAAGATACGTGTGTATGAAAATTTGCTGGCATCCCCCAAATGTATGTAGTTTGTCTTTTGGATCTTGGGTGTTAATTAATGGAAGTGGCCCTGGTTGGGTACCAGGACTTTGCACAACTGTTGCTTCCTTTGAAGCTTTGTAAGAAGTGGTTCTGAGGTTTGTTTGATCTATGTGCTGCTGGAGGCTCCATGTGTACCCGGCACAGCAGCCACGCCTCTAACGGGAGTTCAATCACCCCTGCTCTAAATTCAGCTAATAACCACATAGGAAGTGTGACCTCTGCTTACCCTAACCCAATGCTTTTTCCCTTGCACAGTCTTGTTAACGAGGTGTATGAGGTGGATGACACCATCCAGGCCCTGCAGCAGCGCCTGAGGGACGCAGAGGACACCCTGCAGTCGCTGGTCCACACCAAAGCCACCCTGGAGCACAACCTGGCTGTCAAAGCCAACACCCTGTACATCGACCAGGAAAAATGCATGAGCATGCGCAAGAGCTTCCCCAACACGCTCCGACTGGTGGGGTACTGTTAGGGATCCACTCCACCAGGTATGACACTCCCAAAAAAGATGGAACCAGTACAGTATCTGTGCATTTAAACTCCATGCTATTATATTTGCTTATTAAAGGATTGTATTGGTAGAAATGTACCAGTCTCCTGTCTGGATAGCCTTTGGTTTGTGTCCAAACCTTAATGCCAACCTACCAGGTCCAGGTTGTGGGAAGGATGAAAAGAAATACAATCAATCTAACAGGGAAGGTGAAAAACGATTATTTGTATCATCATTACTTTCTGTGTAATATGAACTGGCTGGAAAGGAGAAATGTATTTTCTCTGAGGCGATGGGGATGGGAATCCCAAAGTGGATTTTGAGCAGTGCCTCAAAGGAAACAAAGAAAAAGGAAAAGGCAACTGGGTATGTGGTATTTGGGGTGGTTTCAAAACAGAGAAAACGAGGAGACATTCACAGTGCCTTTGGAACAATAGCAAGTAGAACGCTTTGACTGTGAAGGATAGTGTAGGAGATATATAAAGAAAGATGGGGGTGAAATAAGTGGAAAGTGGGGGTCTTCAATTCCAGATGAAGGAGCGGGGGCGTTGATGGGCCTCTCTGAGCAGGAAAGTGGCCTTAGGAAAGCGATGACTGAACAATGGAAGTTTGAACTGGAGGGAGGGCAGTGGAAACAAAGACAGGTACAAAGGGTGTTATAACAAATTGGCAGGACTTGGTAGCTCTGACATGTGGAGGGAGTGTGAAGGGTCCAGGATGACAGATGGACTGGAAGCTGGGGTAAGGGCTGACATTCTAGGAGATTTCATGGTA
The DNA here is from genome assembly GCF_014898055.3 of Talpa occidentalis. Classification (NCBI taxonomy): domain Eukaryota; kingdom Metazoa; phylum Chordata; class Mammalia; order Eulipotyphla; family Talpidae; genus Talpa; species Talpa occidentalis. The sequence continues at coordinate 97,736,778 of NW_023605083.1, read as the reverse complement.
CTTCAGAGTTTGCTTTAAAATCACTGTCTATTACAAATGGGAAAAAATGCATAACATATTTTGGAAAATAGAGAAAACACATATACACTATAATCCTGAAATCACTCATTAGTATAATACCCAGAAATAATCACTGATATTTCTGACCATGTTATTGAATATTCTTTCAGGTTTTTTGCATGACTATATGATATTGATTTACATATGTAGATAAGTTATGATGTTTAACTTATTTACAATTATGCATGCTATATCATGTTTGTCTTTAAATACACAATTGATGGCATTTGGGAACACATTGTTGATGTTCTCTTTTCTCCATTCAAATATTGTAAATGGATTTCCATGTCATTAACTCTTTATCCACAACATTATTTTTAAAAAAATTTTCTCTCTGAAAATAATAAATATTGCTTGTGGAAATTTCAGAAAATAGAGATACATAAAAGAAATAGAAATCTATATTTCTAAGTTAACCAGATATTCTAATATACATAGATTTAATTTCTGTATGTATGTTTACATATGTATGTATGCAAAAATTATATGTATATATATGCCTCTCAAAGATGGGATAATTCTGCATAAAGTAGCTAGCACTTCCAATGCTTTTCTCACCTCAACTTATGTATGCTTTCCTACCTGATGATACATACTTTCCATGTCATTAAACTTCTTACCACAGCTTCATTTTATTGGCTTTTTAACGTTCCATAAGATAGAGTTTCTAGAATTTTCTATAAGCCATTTCCCATGATTGGCTATATATATATTGTGCCTTACTCTTCTTTTTCGTAAACGGTATACCCACAATCTAATCTTATTAGCTAAATGTTTGCAAACAACTTTAACATTTCCTTATAATAAGTTTCTAGATATGCAATCATTATGTCAAAAGTTATGACATTAAAAAAAAGGCATTTACGATGTGTTGTCAAAGTGCCCTACTGAAAGTTTATATTACTCTGCACTCCTATCGATAGTATATGAGAGGCCTGTATTTCCACATCTCTGATAACTTTTTTCTTTTATTATTTAATAGCATAAAAGTCATCTCATTGTCTACTGGACCCTTGTATATATTTTTGTTGTTGTTGTTAATTGCTTGTCTTTGTTATAGGCCTATTTCCCCATTAATTAAGTATTTTTTGTTTGTTTGTTTTGAAGTTCCCTAACTCTTGTGATTATCCACATAATCACAATTGATATCCCTGTATCTCAATTATATGATACTTTTGTCACTTGCTTTTTCATTTTGTCATTTTTTTTTTTTTATAAATTTTATTTTTATATTCCCCATACAATTGCGACCCCTTTATTTTGACCCCAATCCCTCCCCTCCCCACCTCCCACCCTCCATAGAGTGTCTCTGGTTCATAGTTTGTTGATTTTGATTTTTACTTTCTTATAGTTATTCTTTTTCCTGGTCCCTTATTTAAGTTTTTTAGATTCCTGCTATAAGTGAGACCATCCGGTATTTTTCTTTTTATTTCTGGCTTATTTCTCTGAGCATGATCCCTTCCAGCGCCATCCATGTTGCTGCAAATTGCATGTGTTTATCTTTTTTGAATGCTGAGTAATATTCCATGGTGTATATGTACCACATCTTCTTGATCCAGTCATCTATTTTTGGGCATTTGGGTTGTTTCCAAAGCTTAGCTATTGTAAATAGTGCTGCTATAAACATAGGGGTGCAGGTGCTCTTTGGAATTGATGTTTCTGTGTCCTTTGGGTAAATACCTAGTAGTAGAATTTGTCATTATGGTTTTTAATGTACAGAGGCTGAGATGTATAAATGTTTCCTTTATGATTTCTACCTTAGGAGTTACGCTAGGAAAGTTCTTCCTCAGTTCAAGATTATTTACTTATAATTTCTTCTAATTCCTTTATTTATTTTTAAAGTTACATTTAAATGTCTAGAAGTCCATTTGACTTGATGTAGACAACATGCCAGCTTTGAGCCCTGTGGTCTAGAAGTTCTTTAACGGGAAGATGAACTTACCATATGGAAGGTTTCCTCTCATAATTTTCACTATTTTCTATCCCCCCTTCTCTCCCAATAGCCTCTCCCTCTGTATCTCCGTGTTCTCCTTGCTCTGCCTAAATCATCACTGTCCACTAACCCCAAATCCCATCTCTCAAACATGTTTTCAGAACTCAGTCAATTTCACAAAAGACCTCAAAATGATAGCAGAGTTGACATAAACATGATAAACGTGCACTTATTTTTGTGGTTTCAATATATCATTTTAGAAATCAAATTGTAGGTTTTGTCATTCTCCCTTTGCTTCAAATGAAACAAAGGTATGTAAGTGTCACTAAAATACACAGCAATTAAAATAACAAAATACTGATAGTCATCATTTTTAGACAATAGTAAGGATAAACATAAATCCCACATGTCTGTTACTAGTTATATGTTTCAGGGAAAACCTGGCTGACTTTTCCCATGAATTATGGTCCTGCTGTCTTTTTTCGAGGAGTATATGTTTGTAGAGTTCTTTTACTTAAACATATGTTCCCAGCATTACAAGAATATGATGGGAAGAAAACATAGTTCAGACATAGAAAAAGGCTAGTTTTCTTGTTATTTTGGTAAACTGTGGGCAAGGCTAAATTCCACAAATAAACATTTGGTTTGTAGTCTAAAATGCTTCAGCTATTTCGCCAGGGCAAATATTCTCCAAAGTCTATGAACAGCCAAGACTCACGACAAAGTGCCGTCTTGTTTAAGAAGCTCGAAATTGCAAATACCAACACGTGCTCAGGGTTTATAAGATCAGACCCAAAGTATCTTTCATATTGTGTGGACTTAAGAAGGGTGGCTGGAATGTCAAGGGCTTCCACCTACCCAAGCATCATTCAGATTTAGAAATGTGTGTCACCATCCCTAAATAGCCGAGTCTCCTATAATTTTAGTAATTTCCATTTATGCCTCTGGACAGTGTTGTCATAAACACCTCACCTGGCACTTTTGAGTCCTGGGTTCATGCTTTAAATAGCTGAGGTGGGGTCTGGTTTTAGGTTATAATTTTTGTTTTGACTGCCAACAGAGATGGATTCCTTTCCTTTGTACGCAGGGCTGACCCGCAGCACCTGAGAAGATGGGGGTGCTGTCATCTTCGTGCCCAGATACTCCCCCAGCTTGGCCTTTCCACTGTTCCCGCAGTATGACTTCACCAGTGGCACGATTGCCAAGTCCAGGCCTCGAAGAAGAGAGCTCTGACTATTATCTGAACCCTAATTAATATTCATACTTTTATGGAGAAAGAGAGAATACTTCATATCCTCACTAGGAATAGAAAACTGATTTCCCCTGAGGACCAGCTCTAGACCATAGTAGGGATGTTTTGGAGTGCTGAGAAGGATCCTGAGGCCACATGTGAGCATAGACAACTTAGACAACTCAGAACGTGGAGGGCCCTTCGGTGAGATTTATGTGCAGTGTAGAGAAGTGGCCGCACCAATACATCATCCCTGCACTAAACAGTTCTGAACCCTCCCTCAGCTCAGACTTTATCCTTCAACATCAAAAAGATTCTGTTTTGTGACACTTAAGCCTATTCCCTCAGAACCTTGCTGTTTGCCAGTTTTACTGAGGGGAGCTAATAGGAGATCCTTTCAGCTGCCAAAGTTTCCCTTTTGGCAAGAACTTTCTTTTTCTTTTATTTCTAATTCATCTTTTTATTAAATATATTTGCATGTTTACATATATATGTATATATGTATCTTACATTATTGTTCATTTTTGTACAATGTTTGATTTCTCCTCTCAGGTGTAATCCCCATAAAATTCCCACCACCAAGTCACCCGTGAACCATCACCAATCTTTCGTTTAGCAAGAACTGTCTAACAAATTCACCATGACCCAAAAAGCAACTCTTGGCGGCATCACGGTTGAGTAAGGAGAGAGTTCACCGGTGACAGGAAACTTTCATGGCTTTTTAAAGTCTATGCCTTTGTGTGTGGGTTGGGCTGTGGGAACCATGGGTATTATTTTATTTCTCAGTTACTTTCTTTTCTCCCTTAAGGTGAAGGTTAACTTTACGGTCAAGTGATATTTTTGGACTCAGTTTGAAAGTTCTCATCTCTGGTATTTTAGCCCTGTAGTCACTCAGCTATAAGGACTCCTTTCCTACCTACCCCAAAGGGGTGTTCTGCTTGTGTGGGAACTTGCTTTTTATGGACATCTATGCATTTACTGATAATAAAATTTGTCTATGTAGTGGGGCATATGCATTGATTTGCAACAAGTTGGGGTTGTCACCTCCCAGCCCTACCCCACTCAATGTGTGTAGCAAAGACAGAGGCTCCTTAAAAGATATGAGGCCAGAGATCTTCCAGAGCCAGAGATAAGATCTAAGAGCACTACACATACCACAGACTTTTGCAACAGTGCTGGGTGTGGCAACCAACTTTCTGTGTTTCTTAAGTAGATCCAATGTTTCTCAGGGTTTTGAGGGAAAATAACCAAGCTCCAAGTATTCATGTCCTTATGAAATTTCTCCCTCCTCTCCCTCCTCTGTCCTTTGAATACAGACTGATTCTTTGATCACTTGAATCACAAAATACAATGATATGCCAATTCCAGACCTAAGGTTTAAGAAGGCCTGGCAGCTTCTGCTATCATGCTCTTGGGAGTTAACTGCAATGTAAGAAGTCTGACAACCCTGAGATCACATGCTGTGAGGAAGCCCAAGCAACCACATGGAGAAGCTTATGTGAAGAGAACTGAGTTCCGGGTCAACAGCCATGGGCTAGACTGGCACCAACTGACCCCTATGTTATTGAGACCATTTGGAATATTCCCACTCCCTCGGTGCCTCAGCTGACACCTTATGAAGCAGCATTGCCCAGTCAAGTCAGTTAAGAACCTAGAAGTCCAATAGGGTAGTCTTATCTACAGTGGATTCAGGGTAGAGAAATGGCAGCAGAAGTCATCCCTTTCTTAAACAAAATCATAAGCAATTGTAAACTGTTGTCTTAAACTACTAAGTTTTTGGATAATTCCTTATGCAAAAAGGATAAAAAGGTAACCAAAATAAGGTTTTGCTGACTTTTCTAACATCAAATACCTAGAGAGGATGACAATCTAATATTTGGTGAATACTTATTAATATGTGCCCATCATACAACATGCCAGTCTCACGAGATGGTTAATATTGACACTCCGGTTGGGGAAACAGAGAGAGAGGTTAAGTCATCCCACAGTAGATGAGCAACTATTTTGAGGTAGGGCAAGGTGGATTCGATATTTATCCCTCTGTTCTGACACTAAGATCTGAGCACTGAAACACAACTTTATTCTGTTCATTGGATTTTGAAAGGGTAAGCATAGACAGTGGTTCCCCTTCTCAACAATAAGAAATGTGTGACTGCATTGATGTATTTTGAATATAGCACATAAGCCTTGAAGAAATTTTTTTATTTTGGAAGACTTACAAAGCATAACCTTATGAGTATAACTCAAATTACATCCAGAACCTGAGCTGCAAGACAATCTGGCAAATGCTGTTTTTGCCCCCCAAAGCTTTTAGCCTCTACAGTTTAGGCTACTTTCATGTTTGAGGCATACTTTCATGTTTGAGTAGACACTGACGGAATAGAACCCACCATTCCATCTAGAGTTGTGCAAAGGTGGCATGTTGGTAAGAACATGTTTGGTCTGAGTGAACTAACTATGATTAGAGTTTGAACTTGTTTTGAAGAGTTTTCCACACTTACATTCAGAAATTAAAAGTTATAATACATTTGGAATTTATAGTGATTTTGAATGAATACTTTAGTTGAATTATTGTTCTTGAAGGAAAATGCTTTTTGAAGGCACTGTGAGACACATAGGAGAAAAATTTTGACATTTTTCACTGAAAAATTTCCTATCATGCTCATTTGAGAGTCTCAATATTTTTTTAAAAATTATTGCTAGGAGTTTTGCCCTTGCTTTCCAGAAGAGAAAACGGAGACATAGTTTCAGATGCATGTCAAATAGCTATTTGATTTGTTTTACAGTCTATCAATGTGAGAAGCATTTTGCAGACAGCCAAATGATTAGTTTCCATAAGAAAGAATGTTAACATGAATTGGACTAAGATATGGCTTTCTGTAAAAGTTAATTAAATTTGAGGTAAAGAAATCCATAGGGCATAAAGCAGGAATGAGATAGTGGTTTGCTCTGCTTGAGGGGCAAATCTATAGTCAGGAAAAGAATTGAGGATAGTGTTGTCATATTAGTTAAACTTTATCATTGGGACCAACTATGGTAGTTATTAGTGCTGTACATCAAGTAACTTTCAATATTCATCTTCACTGTTCCTTCACTGATGAGTGGATCCATTAACTGGTTCTGGATTGACTTATGAGTAGAAAGCATGTGAGTCATTTCAGGCTTACGTATTTAATAGTTACTATGAAGACTCTCCATAATTCTCTTCCCTTTGGCATGACACATTAGTCTGCATTTTCCAGAGAAAGGCAATATATGGACATATGATGTATTGTAGGAATTGACTCACATGGTTATAGTGGCCAAGGAACTCCATGTTCTGCACTCTGTAAGGCAAAGAAAACCAGTTGTGTAATTTACTCTGGGTCCAAAGGCCTGAGAACCAGGAGCACCAATATCTGAGGTTTGGAGAAGATGATCTCCTAACTCAAGCAAAGAGAACAATTTGCTCTTCCTCTGTCTTTTTGTTCCATTCAGGCCTTCAACAGATTGGATGATGATCCACCTACTTCAGTGATCGTGATTTTCTTTACTCTGTCTGCCAAAATAGATACTAATTGTTTCCAGAAATACTCTCAGAAACACACCCAGGTGCCCAGAAAAAATGTTTTGTCAGTGATCTGGGCCACCTCTTACTCTAGTCAAGCTCCTCATAGCACGTAAAATTAACCATCATACGTGAAAATCAGCAACCATTGAGCTATTCTTTGAGCAACTGTAATAAACATAACCACTAACCTGCTATGGTCATCTTACATATGAGTTAGATATGTAGCTATAATTTTCAACCACTGATTGGGATATTTGTTACTGCAGCCTATTTTAACCTATCCTGGCTGATGCTCCAGCCACAGAGACAGCAAAATGCAGGGACTAAGTGGGGAATGGTTATTTTCTACTATGAAATTTGAACTCCTAACTTTCCCAGAATGCAGGCAGTAGTACTGACTAAGCAAGTGAGTACATGCCCATTCCATCCCTAGAAAGAGTAGGCTAAGGCAAAGTCTTTCATACTTATTTAGGATTACAAGTATGACCTGACATGGAAGGACCTTCTAAGCACAAAAGAACTCGGCATTCAGAGTGCAGGTGTGTTCAAGTCTGTTTTGGCTCCTTATATAGAAACTTGAACACTGCACTCTGAATGCTGGCTTCTTTTGTGCTTAGAAGGTCTTTCCATGTCAGATCATACTTCTAATACTAAATAAGTATGAAAGACTTTGTCTTAACCTTCTCTTTCTAGACTGAGGGTGGTGAGCTCAAATGCTCAAATGCCTACTCTTTCTAGACTGGGGGTGGTGATCTCAAATGCTTATCAGGATAGCCAGGAGACATTCAACTTTCCTGGGATAACTCTGCTATAAGAAAACAATACAGCCCTGAGGATAGACAATAGTTGAAATTTGCTGTTTGTGTTGGGGAAACAACAGATGATGCTGGAGGCTGGAGAGTAGGATAAACAGAAGAAGGGCATCCCCAGCCTAAGAGGGGGAACCATCTGTTAGTTTTCTTTTTCCTTCTGACTTATTTCACTGAGCATAGTCCCTCCATCCATGTCCACATCTTTTTTGATTGCTGAATAGTATTCCATTGTGGATATATACCACATCTTCTTGATCCTGTCATCTATTTTGCTGCATTTCTTCCTCACTCTAGGATCCAGGCAGGTAGAATATCCGCTACTGGAACACTGACACATTGCTGTGGATGTATGGGGAGAGAGAGCGTGGCAAATTGCACACAGCTCTTAAAGTTGTTTCACTGCTCTCATTTCTCTGACTGAGGCAATCCACATGGCCACGTCCAACTTCAAAGGCAGAAGAAAGATGCAACCCTGTCATGCACACAGTAGGCAAAGAGCTGGAAATAGTGAACAAAACTGATGACTTCCAAATGCTTATTCTACGTCCTCTTTGAGCATAAATGTGTGAAACACTATGAAAGTGATTTTCCGAATTTTGAGAAAATATTTGACACAAACATATTTATATTTTGGAGAAGGTTTTGGAGGTTGATTTTGAAGTTCTAGATTCACATTGGAAAATTATGTAAAATCTTCGTATTCCTACTTAACAAAGTTTCTAACAGACAAGTGAGTGCAGAGTAGAAGCAAATTCCTTGTTCCAGTGAAATCCAATTTAAAAATCCATCACTAGGCTTCCCATTCAACTCTTTAATTGGGGTTATTTGTAGGAAATCTACTTGTCTATCGCTTGTTCTAGCACATGCAGATTCATGGTCTATATTTGAACTGGACTGCAGTCCTCTTTCCTATTTATATTTATGATGTTATTTTGAGCCATAGTATTTATATTACTATTTTCATTACACTCTTATCCTTTAGCAAACCACTTTTGAGTCATTGATTCTTTTTTTATGAACTAGAGAGTTAACATAACAAAATAATGACAAGGATAAGTTAAAGTAATTTACAAAGAAAAGAAAACTAAGTGCATAAATGAACTAAGTGGGACTCATTGTACAAAGGGTTATACTTAATAAAAGCTGAATTTATTTCCTATGATCTTCAACAGGAAATGCCTTCCTATTGCTTGGGAAAGGTAATTTACCAGCAAATTAAGTTGAGAATATTTCTGAGTAAAGTATTTAGAAGGTAGCTCATGTGCCCTGGAGATCTTGTATTTGGTGACTTGTGAAAACAATGTGAGCAGAACTCTGTATCCTGAGAGACAGATATATAAAAATACAAACAAAAACCTAACCTCTTTGATTCTCAGAAAATAGGGAGCAATTTGAAAGGTCAAAGCTTATGCTCTCCAGAAAATCTGATTCCTGCCCCCCACATCCCGCCCCAGATCCCACTCAATACCCTCAACTAGTTATTTTTTGTCTTTCATTGCAAGAGCTGCCTCATTACTTAATTGCCTCCTCCACCCACTTTTCACCTCTGACTAATTACGATGGTATGAATAGAGGTTTGGAGGGCCACTCTCTCCTCCGCCTGGCGGAGTGTGTACACAAGTCTCACTAAGCAGCAGAGAAATATTTTCATGTTTCCTTTTCAATGGGATATTGGCTATACCAATGGAGAGTCCAAAGTCCTTATGTCAAATCTGTATTAGAGTTCTCAAGCTTGGAACAAGATGGAACAAGGGTGTTACTTCCTCACCCTTACCTCAGAATTGAAATCTGGGGGGACCCTACATTTTCAGATGCCAGTTGAGAGAGAATAGAACATCAAGAGATTTGCTGACTCAGCCAACTCACCCTCCCATAGGATTGAGGATAACTTGCCTTCTTCAGGTAGCCACCAAAAATGCCAGAAAGAGTATGTGGTATATGACCACTGGCTTTATCCCAGAGAATGCTTATTAGTAGACATAATGAATTTCAAGTTTTGACAAATTGATAATGACTGCTTTTCCCTGAAGAAGGACCTTGGAAGGAGTAAGAGAGAGGACAGCTGAGTTATCTTCAACACACTTATAAGGAGGAGAGAACACAGTCCATTCTCCTATGAACCAAGATATGAAAAAGTAGATAAAAACATTTCTTTTACCAGGCATTAATTATTTATTGACTGTTATGGTTCAAATGCTATGTCTCTCCCTCATTCCCCCAAATTTTCTTGCCTGACAACAACCAGTGCTGATGGTCATCAATATGGGGGGTGGGGCCTTTGGGAATTGATTGGGTCATGATGTCAGAGCATCATGAAGGGGGTTAGTGACCTTATAAAAGAGGCCCCTGTGGTTTTCTTTGGTCCCTCTACCATGTGAGGACACAGTGAAAAGATAGCCTTCTATGAATTCGGAAGTAGGGTCTCACCAGACGCTAAAAGTGTTAGCACCTTGACCTTGGAATTCCACCCTCCATCACTGTGAGAAATAAATTTCTGTTCTTCATAAGCAGCTCAGTCTATAGTATTATGTTCTAGAGGCCCAAAAACACTAAGGCGTTGACTCAAAAGATAGTGGCAGCTATAAAGATCTTGAAAACAGTGACAGCACTCATATAGAAGAGACAACGACTTTATGCAGTTATCCTTGCATGAGAGCCTTATTGGTCAGGTGAGGACTGGACACTTCACATTGATGTGAAAAGGAAACCAGACTGCTCTTGTTCTAATGGTTTCATGGGAGACAAAGCAGGATGAGCACCATCCAAGAAAGACTAAATATACATTGTTGGGAGGTAGAGGTGGAGGTGGGAGAGTTTGTTTTTTGGATCCAGAAAAGCTTACTGCAGAAAAATGGGATGAATTGTGACAGTTACAAAATGTAAAGGGAGTAGTGTGAACAAAGGATAGAGAGGGTGTGCCGTCTAGTTGGCTGGAACAAAGAGGCCGGGAGGACATGCCCAGAAAGGCATATTGGGGCCATATGGGGAAATAATTTGCACTTGACTGACTAGTCCATGAGGAGACAAGAGGGACTGAACTATGCCTTGGGAAGCTGCATTTGGCCGTGGTGTGTGGGGTCTGTGGAAGCAGGAAGGGTTGCAGAAGGAGTACAGTTAGTGGTGGGTGGGCTAAAGTTTGACTGAAAGTGAGAGTTTGGCTACAAGACAGACTACAGAGAAAAATAATTCCTAATTAAAACAAGGAAACTTAGAAACCCCAATGCTGTTCTGGAAGGAGAATTAGTTTAGGGGGAGAGAAGAACAGATTTGAAGCTGCAATTCTTTTCTACATTTTCCTTCTCTGTGGTGATCTCCCATAATTGCCAAGCCCACCACACTGTTCTGGTCGGGATGTGTTTTGGACTGAATTGTCATCCCCTTGAAATTCATATGTTCAAATCTTTACCCAGTACCTCGGAATGTGACTATATTTGGAGATGGGGCTCTTAAAGAGGTACGTAGGTTAAAATGAGGTCATCAGGGTGGGCCCTAATCCTGTATCACTAGTGTCCTTAGAAGAGGAGGAGACTAGGACACAGACCATGTGAAGACGCAGGAGAAGACAGACACCCATAAGCCCCAGGAGAGGGAGCTCAGAAGAAATCAACTCTGCAGAGGACTTGATCTTGGGTCTCCAACCTCTAGAACGGTGAGGAAAAAAACAATTTCTGTTGTTGTAGATACTCTATCTGTAAATTAATATAGGGCCCATGGAAAATGACTTCTCTTGAGAGAAGATATAAATAAAGGACGTTACTACAAAGTTTGGGAGACAGCAAAAGGGAACCAAACTCACAAACCAAGATAAAACTGGGTCATCGATCTCACAAGAAATGGAATTTTAAGACTCTTGTGTTCCATCCCATTCATAAACGGATGGATGGCTTTCCATCCTCCCTCTGCCTTTGGCATCTAGAGTGGAAGCCGGCACTACAGTTACATCATTTTGTCCTGGAGCCATTTGCTCCTGGGAGCTCAGCTGAGAGCAGGGTTAGGACTCAGACCACAAGTGGCCTGTGGTTGGAATTTGTGGCCAAGAGGAAAGCTGTAGAACTCAGAGTCACAATCTGTGCCCCATCCCGGCTTGTCTAGAGGCCATCTGGGAATCTGTGCTACTGTGATGTCCCCAGGCATGTGGCTGAAGGACCGTGCAGTGAACAGGTTGTTTATAAGCATTTGGGTGAAAACGACATGTTCTGTCACCCCAGGGCGCCCAAATGGGAGCCCAGCAGAACCAGAGGCTGCAGTCCCTGCACATAAGGCAGAGCGGTGGTGTTGCCTTTGACCTGACAGAAGCATTACAGAAACATTCTCTGGCAAATATGAGCTCCTCCAGAGGGCTCCAGGAAAATAGCTTTGAACACAGGAATTGCCAGGTCTGTATAAACATAGTTCAGCCCCTCAGATGTTTTGAACATGACTGAATGTTCATACCACCCAACCTTTCATCAGAGGCCTCCAAATAGTTCACATAAAATCCTGATCCTATTCCAGGCAGTGGCTGTTCAGGAGTGCTAGTGACCAAACACTGCGAAGTATTTATCCTTTGAGGTTGGAGGGAGCTGGTGAACAGTTAGTCTTGAGTTGGATTAGGGCACTGCGTTGTGCTCACGCAGGAGGGTCTGGGTCTGGTCTTGCTAGCGGACTTGGCAAGCTTCTTTATAGCCTGAACTTCAATTTCCTTATGCTGGAAATGGGAATAATCATAAAAGTGTGTCTTCATACACACGACTTTTATGTTTTTAATCAGTTTGAAAGGAAAAATCGTTGACTTTGCCACAGGAGACCTCTCAAAGTCCTGAACATATGAACGCTCAGAAAGTGTCGTAGGGGGTGGGGAGCAGAGGTGATGACCTGCTGGTCCTCCACAGGGTGTTGGTCACCATACTAGGCACCCCTGAGCTAGCCTGTGACTCGGTTGTACCATGTTCTTTTATTTTTCTAAACTGTCCTTGAAATCCAAGTGATGGCATGACTACCACATGAACCATTAGGTTGGAAATGGAAACATTTGAAATAATACATGTGAGTTGTAAGACAGCTCAAAGCAATGTTTGACAGTCAGTGTAGAGCATGGAAACACGAGGCTACCACACACAGGCTTTCCAACCCTACATGGGGGCTGGAAGATTTGTATATTTTTCTAACTCTGCTTTCATTCATTCATGTCAGGTATTAATGCAGTGCCAATTTTATGCCAAGGACTGTAATTAGGCATAGGAATCCAAAAATAGTAAGGCAGGTCTCAGTCTTCTACAGGCTTATAGCCTAGAAGGAGGAATTTAATGAAGAAATGAATGCAGAAATAAATGCAATGCAGTCTCATTAGATCCTGAACAATTGAATTTGGTATTCATGGTGTCAACTGTGTGTAATCACATAGTTCCATGACAGATGCTGTTTTTCTTTTTTAAAAGACTTAATTTTTAAGACCAAATTTAGATTCACAGCAGAAGTGAAAGGAAGGTACAGAAATTCCCCATATACCTTCACCCTCGCCTCACCCCGACAGCCATGGCCTCTCCCATTATCAACATTCCCCATGAGGGTGGTGTATTTGCTATAACTGATGCGCGTACATTTATACATCATTATCACCCAGAGTCCATAGTTCACCCTCAGTCTTGTACATTCTATGGGTTTGGACCAATGTATATAACATATACATTTAATGACTTATAACTACCATCACAGCATTTTACAGGATATCTTCATTGTCTTAAACACTTCCTGTGCTCCATCTCTTCATTTCTGCCTCTTCCTCCAAACCTTGGCAACTACTTATCTTTTTTACTGTCTCCATAGTTTTGCCTTTTATAGATACCATATAGTTGGAATCATTCCGTATGTGACCTGTTCAGGCTGGGTTCTTTTACTTAGCAACATGCATTTGTTTCCTCCATGCCTTTTCGCAGCTTGCTAGCTCAATTCCCTTTTGTGCTAAATAGTATTCCATAGTGTGTATGCATTGCCGTTTACTCATGTAATGATTTTAACTTTGCTACAGCATAGTAGAGTATTGCAAAGTATGTCCGACTTTGTTCTGACCCATGAGAAGAAAGTCTTAATGCTGCAAGATTCTCCCATAGGAAGACATTTCAAGGGACATGCTTTAAAGCACTCTGTGGATTCTTCTGGATATGATACCTTTCATGTTCCTGATGTCTGCAGGTATTTAAGAAAGTGGAGGGGACTAGATGCTCGGAGCATGGGGAGCCACATTCCCCTGGCTGGGGTGTAGTCCTGCAGCCCTCTGAGCCAGCCTCTCCCAGCAGTCCTTGCACCAAGGCTCAGGGCTGGGCTGGCACTGAGGTCAGTGTTGCCCTCACACCTGAGGCTCACAGGTGCTTGTAGAATGACCCTTCCTGCTACAATTATTTCTCTGGTCAGTGAGGTGCTAAATGCTGAGAGTTATTATTTTTATTATTCATTGCCCTTCCCATGTTAAGGTTCTGGTCTTTTTTTTTTTTTTTTTAAGGTTTATTTATTTATACAAGCACTGGGTACAGTCAGAAGCGCGGGAGTGTGAGAGAATTCACCAGAGCCAGAGCAGGGAGCAGAGCAGGCAGAAGGACCGAGGTACACTGCTGAGGGGAGCAGCGGGCGGCAGGAGAGGTCTGCGCACCATGTGGGACCCTCCTCTGGTGGCCGGGGAGCAGCCAGGGATCGAACTGGCGCTGCAGAGGCTGCGGGCATCTTCGCAACCCAGCACTCAACCGCTGCACCACTGGGGAGGCCCAAGGTTCTGGTCTTTATAAAAGTATTTCTGTTATTTGATTTTCCATTGACCTTACATTGGTGACCGAAGAGATGCCATTTGGGCCCATATTTAATGAAAACTTTAATGGTTAAGCTTATGCCACAGGCAAGAGTTGATGGCTGTACTCCAGGGGCTGTGTGTACCCTAAGGCCAGTCTTAGACTTCTCTACAATTTTTTTAAAATTTTTACTTCAATATTTATTATTTTCATAGTTTTTTTTTTCTTTTTCCCATTTTCAATCCTGTCTGCAGCAATGCTGCTCAAAGTATGGTTCTCCTCCAGGATCAGTGCCAGCTCACAAACTGTTACAGGGCTGCAGGGAGATAAGAACAGAAACTGAGAGCAAAATTTAGAAATATTTATAGCAATTTTATGTTCCAAGGCATTCAAGAGCATCAGCAGCAGACAACTCTCTCTCGTAGGTCTGGTAGGAGCACATGATGAGTTAGAAATAAAGAATGTGATGGGTGAGAAATGAAGAAATAACCAGGGTACTTCACCATTATTTGTTTGCACAAGTCCAGCTGTGCCACAGAACACCCCACAAATCCACAGGATTCAGGACTGATCCATAGGATTCCCACAGAAACACAAGACTCAGAAAATGCCTGAGTTTCCATAGAGTCAGGTAATTCCCACAGGACACAGGAACCTTCCCAAACTCGGGAGCATCCCCACTTGCCTCAGAGAATTAGCCAGAGCCAGCTCTTAAAGTCAGTTTTACAGACCCTAGAACACCAAGACTGAGTAGGAGTCAGTTTGCTACAAGGCCAGGTCCAAATTCAAAGAGTGGAGGAATAGACTGCACTGTTTCATGGAAGGGACAGAAAACATTATTGCAGAGTCTCCAAATACCGAGGGAGAGCTTTTGTGGCTGTTTTTGCATTCCAATGAAGACTGCTGAGGCCAAGTGATGTTGTTTGCTCCTGACTCATAGTAGCTATTCAATAAATAGTTGTGAATGAATATTGTTGTAAGAAGCCTTCAGTTTTCCTTCTCCTCACATAGCTGAGGTTAAGACATTCAAAATACATTTCTTGCAGGGTCTGGTACTGGTGCTGGATGGTCTTGGATGCCAAAAACGCTTAGTCATCTTCTGTTTACTCTCTCATCATGGAAGGAGACAGCTAAGTCCAGTGACCTTAGTAAGAGCCACCATATGGTTTTTGTTTTCTTTATAGAAGCAACCACTGGTATAGAGAGGGGACGAGATGTCAATGTGCAGCTGTTAAGACACCATCAGCCAGTCTCAGCTATGCCCAGTGTTCACACATGACATAGCATGTAAGGAGTAAGGGCTGGTGAGCAAGTGCTGAAATGGGTGGATGAAAACTGGCTCCATCAAGCTACTGGCAATTCCGCTCTTAGGGATCTCCCATAGGACACAAAAACATTGATTCAAAAGAGCACCTGTACCCCTATGTTTATTGCAGCACTATTTACAATAGGTAAAACCTGGAAACAACCCAAATGCCCCAAAATAGATGACTAGATCAAGAAGATGTGGCATATATACAGAATGGAATATTATTCAGCAATCAAAAAAGATAAACTCATGCCATTCGCAGCAACGTGGATGGAGCTAGAAGGAATTATGCTCAGTGAAATAAGATAGAAGGAAAAAGAAAAACATCGCATGGTTTCACCTATAGCAGGAATATAGAGGAACCAAATAGGATATCAGTGTAAAAAAATAATAACAGTTCAAAACACAACAAAGAAAAAACGGACAATTATAAATCAGAGACATCCTGCAGAGGAGGAGGAGGGACAGGGATCAGAGGGAGGGAGGGAGGAGCACAGGGGGCTGTGGTGATGGTGCACGGGTGCATTGGTGAAGGAAACTCTATGGGGACTACACCTGAAGGGGTGGGGGGAAGCAAATATTGTTTAAAAAGGAACAATGATGTAAAAAAAAATTTAAAAAAAAGAAAAGAAAACTGGCTCTGTCAGTCACCTGAATGAGAGCACATGCAGTGCCTCTCTGTCTGAGCGGAGGGCTTAGGGCTGCCCCCAGACTTCCATACAGGTGTGTGTACTAATTATTAGTTTCCGCAGCTCGCAGCTGAGTAGTCCGTACATTCGGTTTCATCATAGATTCTCTTTCAACTTGATAGTGTGCAGATTATTTTTCAGAAGGTCTTCCAGTTGTTGGCCCATCACTGGCAATTCAGGACAATGACTGTCACCCTGGATTCTCTGGAAGAAATTCTTCTGCTGTTATTTGAGGAAGCTGCAGTGGCCTGGATGCTTCTGTGTTTCTGGAGGATTTCCTGCCATTCTCTTCATGCAGGAATTCTAGGGACATGGAGGATTCCTGTGCAACAGCTCCAGTATTCTGTTTCACCTCTCTATTTATATGCTGTGGGTCACTGGGAAGTCTTTGGTGGATGATCTAAGAAAAAGATAGGCCCACAGGAGGCATTACTACACAACAAGTTTAACCATATGGTGCTGGGATAGGGTTGCAGGGAAGAGAGGTCCCTGAAAGCATGAGACTGTCTTGAAGCTCCAGTGGCATAGGAGCCACCAGAGAGGGAGAAGGGAAGAACGTCTGGGAAAGTGGCCTTCTGACAGGAGGTTTACTTGTCCAGTTGTGGTTGCTCAGCAGCGGGCAGTCTCTGGGTCTGAGAACTCTGAAGGACCATAGACAATTGGGGTCATGACTACAAGCCTCCATATCATCAATAGCCAGCAGAGAGGGTGAGGTTTCATGGAGTATGCAAAGCAGACAGGCTCTAACTGGCCAAAAATCTGCTAGTTTGTGCTATTTTTAAAACAATTTGTTGTGCAAATATTTGAGTTAGATGCCAGAGGGCTACAGAGCGAACAGATCTCAGCCTGCAGTGAATAAACAAGCTAGGAACCAATACAGACACAATGAGAAGGTGGTCTCATATCATGGTCTTTGGAAGAACGCCAGTTTGGATCAGTTGTATAACACTATAGTTACATTCTAGGGCGTTCTTCCAAAGACCATGATATGAGACCACCTTCTTGGTTGAAATACTCCCCTGCCCCCCAACCATTCAGAATAAACACATTGCACAGGAAAGCGTGAGTGGCCATTGGAAGTGATGTGGCCCTGCATGACCTCAGAACACATCCACTCAGTTCCTAAACTGAGGTCACAGTGACAAATCTCTTCAGTAGACTGTGTGGATATTCTCACTTCCCTCCTTGGGGAAAACTAGATGACATGGACGCCTTGACCAATGCCTTCTGCCATTCTTCATTTCTCGAAATGTCTATACTCAATATGAAGAAATACAGTTTCCTCCATTTACCTCCACTGAAGGAGACAATAACGCCAGAACTGGGGACAGTTGTGCAGCTGGTGTTTCTAATAGTGAGTGTCATGGAAGTCAAGTCTTGGAGGGAATCTGGAAACATAAGTTTGATGATCTGACAAATTTAGAAAATGCTTCACAATCTGTAGGTGTATGTTCAATGATCTACAGGTGTATGTTCAATGTCACAGGTATACATATATATATATATATATATATATATATATATATATATATGTTCAATGATCCAAGATCCTATAGAAGTGAGGCACATGGCTAGTAGACCATTCCCCAGGAACACACTTGAAAATATCTTGCTGGAAAGGAAAGCTCAATAGTCTTGAGATTTTACAAACAGCCCAAACACTGAGGCCCTCATGAGGTAGTGAAATTCAGGGATTGATGGTATTTTATTGCACATCATAATGTAGGATAGGGAGAGAGAGAGAGAACGATGTGGTAGGTAATGGATCATTGACAATCATATAGATGGACATACACATACTTCTTGGCCAGATGGACATACACATACTTCGCAGTGTGCTTTTCTCATTCCGTCTGACCATGTGTTTATTGTGGATCACACAGATTCTTAGAATCAGAATCAAAGTCATATACCTAAACCAATGAACTAATTAGCTCATTCAGGGTGCCTCAAGATCAATAGGAGTCCAGGCCACTTTTTTCAGGGGGGGGGGTGGTCTCCCAGATATATTTAGATAAATAAAAAATAAGATTACCAGATTTATGGTCCAGACACATGTTTACATTTACCCTGAAAATTGCAAGATGCACTACTTAGGCACCACTGTCATAGCACCTCTGTGCCTGAGCGTGTGACTCCACTGGGAGTTTTGTTCCCTGGTCGCTCTCCCCCTCCTTGGATAGACTCAGTGTCCATTTTCTCCACATAAGCCAGAATGTCAGAGTCAATACAATAGAGGCATGAGGCTAAGATGTGTGATTATTAATCCCAGTTCTCCAGTGATATGTTTGATTCCATTTAAATGTATTTCTTTTGCTTTATGTTGGAATTTGGAAAGCAGTACATTCTCTAAACTCTGCGGTTTCTCAAATTTTACTTTTATTTTTGTGACTCTAGAACTTGGGGTGTGTCTAGGACTATACATTTGATGGAGTTTGTGGTTAAGAAGGTGTGGTATTAAAAAGTAAAGGTGTGATCTTGACTTCAGACTGTCAAAGTTTACATTTTGTCTCCAACAGCTGCCAGCTGTGTGTCCTTGGGCACTGTATCAACCTCTCAGTGCCTTAGGGTAGTCTTCGGTCCACTCCTCCTGGGACTGTTGCAGATGTTAAATGAGAGATTTACAACAATGACAATAAATTATAGACTGTTTTGAGAACTTTTCCCCTACCAACTCCACACTGTTAACTTTTCATTAAATAATCTTCTTCAATGTTATTTTCAATACAGCATATTTTATCATTTTATCACCATCCAAAAATTTACTCAATCATTCCCTTATTTGAGATTTAGGCAGTTCACATTTTTCTGCATTGTAAAAAGTGTCCCAGTAAACACTTTCATAGTGAAAAACTTTCACACCCTTGACTATTTTAAAATAAATTTCTAGCTATTAAATTAGTGAGTAAAAATTCTAAGGTCATGGCCCACGAAGCCTCAGGTTACCACTGAATTCCTCTGGATTAGAAATCCTGGTCTTTAACAATAAAAAGTAAAAGCACTTGAAGCTTTGCCCAGTTTTCCATTGACCCTCTTAAAGGGATCTGACCTTTGTGTTTGAACTTTCCCTGGCTTTCGCTGAGGTTTCACACTTGATAAGTGGCTCAGGGACTCAGAGATGAAGAAAATCTGCTCTCAAGTTCATTTGAAGCGCAGCCCTGTTCCTGCAGCTCAGGGCACAGAACGATATAGCAAGGGCACAAGGATGCAGAGGAGTGTTGCTTTCCCAGGTTCCTGTCCGTGTCCACATGTGCTTCATCTGCTGGAGATTAATGCCTGCTGGTTTGGTGTGGCCTCGTCTGCCTGAGTCAAGCACTCCCTTGGCCTTGAGTAGTTTTTCATGTCCACCTTCTGCAGCAAGGACAACCTCTGACACCAAGCCCCAGCCGCCTTCCTTGGCACTGTTTTGCCGGTCTGCAGAGGCTGCAAGATCCATCTCGCCCTCTCCTGTCCCATGTGTTGTTACGTGTCAAGACTGACGTCCTTCTCCACCTCTTCTGGAGCGGAAAAGTGTTACTGAGGACTAAAAGTGCTGGAGAAGTTTCAGAGCTTTCTTCAATTCCTAGCACAAATCAGTTTCAGATCCTCTCTTCTTTAAATTGCTCTGGCTCCTTACTCTGCTGGCTCATGAGATGTCAGAGGGAGAGGCGCTCTCCCCCTCCACTTGCATCTCTGGAATCTGGCTTTCCTAAGCAACAATGCATCTAGGAACAAAGGACCCTTTGTGCTTTGGATTTTTCCAGTGGCACAACATAACTGTTTTGTGCTTTTTTTCTTTCCCATAGGTGAAGAAATTAAAGATGCCATTTAGCCTAAGATGAATTTGTAAATTTTATTTATTTTTAAAATATTTATTTATACATATAAGAACTGGGGTTCTGGGGCAGGGGTGAGTGAGAGGATTCCCAGAGACAGAGTGGGGAGCAGAACAGGTGGAATACACTGAAATTTACTGAATTTCAGTAATACACTGTATTTACTGAAATACACTGCTGAAGGGAGTGGTGGGTGAGACAGGAGAGGTCTGCTGCGCCATGTGGGTCACCTCCCTGGCCAGGGCATCGCACTCAGGTGGCAGCAGTGATAGCGTGATAGTGCTGAGACTTAACCCCATGCCACCAGAGAGACCCAAATTGGTAAATTTTAAAGTTATAACTTAGGGAATGGTCCTATGCCAACTAGCTTTCTAGCTTCTTCTGTGTTGTTCATGGAGAACATTTTCTAGAGAGGAGGAGATGATGTAATTTACACATCTATAGAGTGATCTATTCAAGAATGTCAAACTGGCTTCTTTAGGGTTCCTTCCTTTCTCCCTTCTCCTCTGCTCTCTATTTCCTTTATCTTTTCTCCCTTTCTCCCTCTTTTCTATCATTTCTCTTTGCCTTCTTTTCCCCCTTTGCTTGCTTTTTAATAGCAAGCTGCCCTCACTCAGGTCAGAAAGTCTTGATGAGTCTAGATGAGGCAATAACCCGACTTTTGAGGACCCTTTCAGACCAGCTGTGTCCCAGCGTCGCCAAGAACGCCCACACAAGCTGCTGGCTGTCATGAAACAGGAAAGGCTTCGTTTGTAGTGTAAATACTCCCCAGATACTGACCAAGTGCCTGGTGAGACAGATGCTCCAATGACAACTTCATCCACTGGACAAATGCCCAATAGAGGCTCACCTCAGCTTTCTTGTTGGGGAGTCTGTGTAATGGAAAAAGTGCAGGTTTGGGAATCAGAGGAACTGGTTTCAAGTTTCCCATCGTGGCATTTCCTTGCTGGACTTGAAAGAAACTGTCAATTCTCCAAGCTTCAATTTCTGCACATAGAAAAGGATCCCAATGATTCCCTGTCATATAAGATACCACATGAAATGACATTTTTGTGGCCATAGTGCAAGATAGAAGGGGACTGCCTCCTTCCAGAATCTGCTTGGATTCTGCTCTCTGTGGACAGTAGTGAGGGTCTAATGACATCAAACGGTCAGCTCCTTGGGGGATCCTCCAGAGCTGGCACTGGATATGTGTGTGCTTTGGGGGTCTCGAGGGCAGGGTGCTAGAAATGGGGGGCTCACAGGCCTGGCACACTAGGGCAATTGGTAGAGGTTTTAGAACTTTTTTTTTTTTCTTTTTTTAAATGGAAAAAGAAATGTGCATATGTCTGTAGATATAATCTTTGGTGAAAAAAAAAATTAGATGGTGTGTATTATGTGTAGTGCCTATGGAAACACGAGGAAGAAGATCTAAATGTGCTGTAGATGCCTGACACAATTAGAAGCATGGCAGGATGCAAGATAGCATAGGGTCAGGAATTCGGGTTCTGCAGCCAGAATGCCTGGCTTGAGTGCAGTCTATCATTTCTTTGTGGGGCGTCTTGAGAAAGTCAGTGAATATCTGAGTGTGCCTTAGTTTCCTTCTCTTCTAAAGAGGATGACAGTGATGCCTTTTCATAGGGTTGCTGTAAGGATTAAATTAGATTCAAACAAAATGTTCAGAATGGCACATAGTAAATACCAGGTAAATATGAGCTATTACTGATATTATTTTTGTCAATGGCTTATGGATGATTTATTGTCAAGGAGTTGTTCCCTTAATCTTCATTTTCCCTCTTTATAAAATGGGGAATTACTAACTGTGATTGGGTGAATGTTCGATCCCTTATTATGGCAAGTAGGCTAATGGGATACACTCCATGACCCTGAGGATGCATCCTCAACACAGATGCCTAGACCAGGGGTCCTGTTTGACCAAGAAATGGACACCAGAAGAGGAAAGAGAGGGAACTTTCTCAGTTAGCCACGGGGCAGAAGAGAGCCGGGCCCAGGTGGGTGGAGACAAATATGTGGACCTGGTGGATGTGGCCAGTGGAAGGCAGCAGTGACCTGCTTCTGGCGCCTCAAGGAGTGTGGCACATAGGTCACGGTCGAGGCCAGCGGGCCCTCAGGGATGCAAGAGATGCAGAGACCGAGGAGACAGAGGCCACGAGAGCAGGTCCTGGAACAAGGGGCTTTTGGAAAGAAGAAGGGTTGAACAGATTGGGTCAGTGCAGCCAGAAGCAAGATCTGCAGCCCCTACCTGCACGCCGCCTGCCTTTCTTCCTCTGAGCAGAAATGATCTTCAGAGATGACTCCAGGCTCCATCCTGACGTGAAGGGCAGCAGCCTCTCCATGCAGCCTTTAGGGTCTAATTATGGAGGGCACCCAGGAAGGGGGTGTGGGTGTGCAGGGAGGTCAGAGAACCACGTCAGGAAAACCACGTCAGGGAGAATTAAAGAGTTTCTCTCTCTCTCTCCCTCTCTCTCTCTCTCTCTCTCTCTCTCTCTCTCTCTCTCTCTCTCTCTCCCTCTCTCTCTCTCTCAATCTCTCACACGCACACACACACAGAGCAAACACACACATGCCTCTGTTTTGTCTGGCAGGACTGTGAACCATAATTTGTCTAACACTGCAGCCCACACTGGGCCTCACCTCAATTTGGGCTCCGGAGCCGAAGGCAGCTGGAAGGAAAACTGGGACTCTGAACTCCATATGACAGCCTAGCTGGACACTAGGTCATCTGGGGAACATCAAAAATCACCCAGACCTGAGCTCACGAGGTCAGCTTTTCTGGGCCCCTCACAAAACGCAGGTGATTCTAATCAGCAGGCTAAGAACAACTGCTGGGAAAAGTAATATCTTCGTCAGAGGGAAAAAGACTCGGTTGTTTCATTGGTAGGAGAACCATGATGTCTGGGAGCAGAACAGGGACGAGGGCCATTGCACCCCCTTCCTGATTGTAGAGCACAAGAGACAAAGTGTCTGTGGCAGAGGTGGGTTCCCCCAAATGCTACGGGGCCTGCAGTGGAGGACCCTTGACCCTGGAAGTTGCCAGAATTCCAGGAAATCCATTCAGTCAGACCAACCCCCTGTGTCTTGGTACTTCCTGCCAGAAGAACTTACTAGATGTGGAAGGCTCACTGAAGGGGCACAAGCTGCAAAG
Organism: Talpa occidentalis; assembly: GCF_014898055.3. Taxonomy (NCBI): domain Eukaryota; kingdom Metazoa; phylum Chordata; class Mammalia; order Eulipotyphla; family Talpidae; genus Talpa; species Talpa occidentalis. Next base: position 97,713,476 of record NW_023605083.1, on the reverse strand, counting down.
TCCCTAAAGAACACCAGGCCTCCATTTGTCTGCCTCACCATAATGTTTCAATCGCTCTTTTAGCCCATCCTGCCTGACAGGTTCAAATGTTTTCAATAGAGGTTTGTTAGCTTGAATTGAATTCTCTCATGAAAGTCAACATTTAATAATGAGTCTATTAAGGGCATGTGGAAAAACCAGAAGAACCCATTTCCTGAGTTTTATTATAAAATTCTAATCTGGAGTGGGGTCTAGACAGGGGCAGGCAGCAGGGGCTCTATCTAGCCAGAGTTGGACACCTGATGGAGACTTTGAAACACTTTATTCTCTGGGGTGATGCTGTGAGGAATGAACTCTGCAATGTTTGATCTCCTTAAAATGCTGCTGCTGATTAAAAATGACACCTGCGCATGTATCACGCTGTGCACACAGGCCCTTCGTAAGTTACTTCATCTTTGGGGAGTTCACTGGGAGGTGAGGGGAGGGCACTGTGGGTCTAGGGTCCTCTTTGCTATTATACAGACTGGCACTTTCAGTGCAAATAGCCTTGGCATCACTGATTTTGAGCATTCCCAAAGCTCCTCTCCCTGTTGATTCCATGTTCTCCATGTCCTGCAGAGCCTCTTGGTATCACTGTGTTTTGGAAAATACATAAAGCTAGGTACTGTCTCTTTAAATAGTAGAGGCTGGGAGGCTCTCAGGCCACCATGACATATCCCAGCATTGGACCAGCCCCTGAATAAACTGGAAAGACGCCTAGTCTGGCTTCAGTTACAGGGAGCACTACCAGGGAACATCTCGGGAAGCCTGCTTGGAAAAGTGGGGCTTAGAGTCTGCCAGCCACTGTCTCTCCACTGCCCTGTGGGGAGGACCTCGCCTGTGCAGCTCTTGCATTTGACTGCAGACAAAGTCCTTGGAGGAAGGGGTTACGCTGTTTGGTCTGGTGAGTTTTATTGGCACTGTGCCTCTGGGTGGTATGTGCTTAGGTTTTGCTGAGAGTTGCCCAATCCCCCATCCTTTGCAAACCACAAATGGAAAGGATTGCAGTGGAGACAGTGTGTTTGTGTTGGAATTCACTGGAGAGTTAGGGGTTTGTTGAAATCCTTGGTTAGGAACTGAATGTAGGCTCTGGCTGGCGAGGCTTGTGGGATACTTTGAGAGCATCTAGAAACTCCAGTACATCAGACTGGGAAGGAGAAGGGATCCAGATGCTCTTTCTTGGGTGGGAAACAGCTCTGCACATACAACCCACAGATGACCTGGGACTGGTAAGCAGTTTAGGGAGAAACTTCCACCCGGGGAGGAGTCTGGCTAGCCCTGGGTGTGGCTGACTTTTCCTCCTTCACCACCAGGATGGAGGGAACCAGCAGGCCAGAGGCTGGCTGCAGGCAGTGACAGACAAGGGGTCTACTTGTTCAGAAGCTCATGGGGTGGTATGAAACTGGCTTCAAAAGGGAAGGGAGAAATAGCTGTGCCTTACTATAGATACACTTTTCTAGATGTATCTGCCTCACTAAAATGTTTATTTGGGAAAAAAAAAACGAAGAGAAAGAAAATCTTGAGTTAAATATGTTAGTATTTATAAAGTGCTTAGACTAGTATCCAGTATATAGACCACATAATTGTTGGTTAAGTAAATAAAAGTCTGAATGGCATAAAGCAAAGCAATGAGTCCAAACTTGATGGGTACAATGACTCTCAGACAGAGAAAATACTTCCATTTTCCCAGTCATTCTACATGTATACTTTCGTACAACAGCCATAAGTTAGAAGCTGTTTTTGATGAGGGGTGAGCAGGTTTGCCATGGAGGGTTGTTGTGAGAGTTAAGTGTGAAATAACAACAACAATGATAATTTAGTAGGCACTGGTCCCTTATGTTTCAGACACTGTGCTAACTGCTTCACACTTTTTCTCCTTTAATTGTCACCATAACTATGGAAAGCAGGCAGTACGAGTGAAGATGAGAAAACTGGAGCATAACAAACTATAGCTAACTGCCCAGATCCATAGGCCTGAGTAAGCAGGGTCATTAGGTATGTCTGGTCAGAGTCAGAACTAACCATTGTATCATACTATTTCTCAGGCAAGGTGTAAGGTCCCGGTAAAATATTTCGTACATATAGGTGTTGAATAAAATTTTTACAAGTATTCTTTTTAATCTGATTATATAAACATTTAAAAAAGACCACTACAGAACTTTGAAATAATTTATTTTTACTTAAAGAGAAAAATGTACAATAGGTACAATAGCAACCACTTGCAAATAGTGAAATGGTATGGAATTATTTCATTCATTTCAAGAGGTGAGGTCTTATGACAGAATGACACCTACAGGCGGGTGTGTGTGCATGTGTGTAAACAGCTGCCTTATAAGCAAAGACACATTCCGGTGTCCTGTTCATGCAGCAATGCTGGCCTTGCTCATTTGGGCCCACCCCTGCCACTCCTGGAAGAGTTATCCACCCTCCTGTAGCCCTGATGGAACCACCATGTTCCAGCGGCTGAGAGTCAGCTGATTAACCTGGCTGCTCTTCCCCTACCTCAAATGGCCAACCTCCAGGGGCCAGAAAGCCTAGAGCCAACTCAGGCAAACATCACTTGCCACCTAGAGGATACCTGGTTGAGGTTTGGTTGTGCTCAACTCTATGGCACCTTGTCTTCTGATCACTGGACTCTCCCTCCTTCTAACTCTCTCTGAAGCTGAGCCTCTAGATAGAACCCTGGAATCCTAGGAGGCCAGCACATGCCCTAGGTGCAGACACAAAGCAGGTTGTTGGGAGCAGAGGGTGTGCTGCTGGTGTGGGGACTGATGCCAAGGCTTGTAAGCAACCTCTGGGCGCCCACGAGGGCGACCTCTGGCGGGCTCTTCCCGAGAGGATTGAGGGGGACAAGGGGCTAGTTTATTGGTCAACATTTGGTCTTCATGAACTCGGAAGGTGCCAAGGGAAGGAGGGAGGTGAGGAAGCCGACTTGCCTGTTAGAGTAAAAGCTGCAGTGGTTTTGCCATGATAGACTTTTTCCAGAGGCGCATTTACGGTCCAGTGACTACCTCCAATTCTCCCTCCCTCCTGCCCTCTCTCCTCCCAGAGTCCCGCCCTCCAGCACTCGCTGACCAAGGGACACACCCTTTTGCTGCGACGCAGACAGGGCGTTGTTCCCGTTAAAGGGGAACGCCGGCAGCCTCCCTTGCTTGGCGCGCGCGGTCCCAAAGTGCAGCTGTCTTTGGGGACGTCAGCAGCCCAGCGAACGCACCCGAGTTCTGTGCCTGGAGCCACTCTGAGGATTGAGGACATCTATCCCTTTGGGCTGTAAGTGTTTTTGGTAGGGAAAGTAGAAGAGATGGAGGAGAAACGGGCATCTCTTCTTTGATGGTGCCAGAAAGCGCAGAGCGGGCGCGGGCTTTGGGCTGGCCAGATTCCCGGGCTTTCAGTCCTGGGCACCGGCTCACCTACCGCGGGCAGTCTCACAATCTGTGGGCTGTAGCTCTTAACCGGCTTGTGGGACTAAGTGCGGAGTACTTTATGGTTTGTAGACCACCTGGGGCCCGGATGGTGGTTTTGGGATGCGGGGCAGGAGCTGAGCAGTTTTCTCCTCCTTTGGAGAGGTGCGTATGGGGGACGCATAGGCAGAGCAGTCCCTGCGTCCGACATTCCTGGTAGTCCCCCAATCCCTTCGGTACTCTCCCAAACTCTGGCCAGATATCCAAGCATCCTCCTCTTGCTGCTCCCAGAATTAAGAGTCTCTGCATTTGATGTAAGCCTTCTGGGAGACATCAGAAAAGGCTGCTTATTTCTTCTTATACATTCTCAGGTTTCTTTGAATTTATTGGATATAGAAAGAAGCGGAGGGACCTGGGATTGGGTATTTTAAAAACAGAGTAATGGAAACGTGTTCCTGACCCAACACTCTGTCCTGAAATGGGCCCCAAAGACGCAGCTGGTCTTTCCAGGCCGTAGTTTTACAGTTCCTCGGGAAAATGAGAGGGTAGGCGCACACCACTTCGCGAGGTCCCGCTTGCTCTGACCTGCTGCACTCCTGCTGGGACTCAGCCTGCTGGGACTCCCTCCCCTGCTTCTCCTGCCCACCTTGCTTCTCTCTCTCGGGGCTCTTGGGGCTTTGTTACGGAGGCACGAAGCTGGACCAGGTCTCCCGCGAGCGCTGAATGCCTGGGCGAAAGCGCCCGGGGCCAGTCCGCTAGCAGCTGGGCTCCTGCCCGCAGGGGCTGCTTGGGGAAGCGCGCGCGGTGCGCGGGAAGCGCAGGGTCCTGACAACTCTCGCCCACCCTTCTTTCCTCTCCCCACCACCCAACTCCGCGCCGCCTTCCCGGAGTGTCTTTGCTAGGCTGTGCAGGAGCCAGGGCGGCTCTCTTGCGCTGGCAGAACTGGGTGGAAACTTGGAGACTTAACGGAATTGAGCGCACTGGGCTCTGGGAAACCAGCTGCAGCCGCGCGTTCCCCTTCACAGCATGGCGCTGCTGCCCCTCGGCCTCGCACCGAAATCTGGGCGTTTACCTGCCTCCCCTTCCTCCACGCTGTGAAATAATTCGTCCCCTGAACCAGGGTCCCGGCGCACAGACGTGCGCGCTAGTCCTTCCACCTCCTTCCCCACATCGGGCTGTGCCCCGAAGGTACCTCACACGGGTGGAGACCTGCAGTGACTTCGTAGTCATTCTGGAAAAACCTCTCCTCCGAGGGTGGCTTGACGTGCGTGCGTACCACTTGTTTTGTTCCAAAGAGCAAAAGATGTTGGGTCGCAGGCGGACGCAGCGGGCCGCGGGCGGGGATCCTGCGGTCGGTTGCTGCCCTCTCTCGGCGGATCTCGGGGCAGCCTGAAGGCGCCCCAACCCGAGTAGGCGGGGGGCGGGGGGGGGCGGGCGGGCGGAGTGCCGGGCCCCGGGTTTCGGCTAGTGCAGGGACTCTCCCTCCGCGCGCTCCTCCCTCCGGCGCTCGCCCCGGCCAGTTTGCTTGGCCTCACGTCCAGCTTCGGCTCTCTCTCCCGCAGGCAAAAGCTCCGCTGAGCCGAACTAGCTGCCAGAATGCTCCTCCTGTTGCTGAGTATCATTATCCTCCACGTCGCGGTCCTGGTGCTGCTCTTGGTTTCCACGATCGTCAGCGTGAGTGCCAGGCGGACTGCAGGGCTGGCGGGGCGCTCGCTGCTCACCCAGCGCTCGGGCCTCCAGGGCGGCTATTGCGTCCGCGCTTCCCCTAGTTCCGCGGTGCTGTTAACTTGCAGACAAAAACCGAGAAGTTTCAGACGAGCTGGAGCGTTTTGCAGATTCTGGCAATCTGCCCCTTTTAAGTTGTTTTGAGAAAACTAGAGCAGATTCTGGGGTAGGAAGGAAGCAAGGCTAGGTTAGCTGCGCAGGCCTCTCTTCCAGCCAAATAATTTCAGTGCAGAGCCAGGGTTCCCGGACCTATATTTGATGAGTGTTTAGCATTTCCTTTGGTCCAAGTCCTTTAAGGAAGGAAGTGGAGTATTTATGAAGGGCTATTTTTCGCCAAATGTCTGAAGTCAGAGGGCGGCTTAGTTCATAAAACACTCGTTAGGACTTGAAATTGGAAGATTAAAATGAGCTTTCCCGGAAAAGTACTCACAGTCCAGGAATCGCTTTATGATGTGAACACAGCACCTTCTTACTTAAGTCTCAACCCATAGGAACAGGTCATCAGAATAATTGTCGCAAAACTAGCAAGCGCCAAGTGCATTAAATTTTAAACTTATTTTCTTAGCCATGAGAATAGACTCAAGCAGTTACGTGACTGTCGCTTTAAGCTGTTAATATAACACAAATCCCAGGCATGGTATTTCTGTCTATTTCAAAGATTGAGAACTAGTAGGATGAGAAATAACAGGCTGGGGATTTGTGACTTGGTTTATCATTTGCAAGCCTCTTCACAATGTCTTAATTGTACCTTATGGTAATCTTGCTGGATTTATAGGAATTGCAAGGAAATGGGTGCAGAGAGGTGGTGGCTTGGGGACTGTCACTCAGGAAAGCAGGGAGGACCAACAGCTTGAATGCAGAGGTCCTGGGTGGAGCCCATGGCTTCCTTTGCGGTACATACATGGCCACATATAGCTTATGTGTGTCGGATACTTTTCCATTTACAAAGAGCTGTTCACTCAAAAAATACTGGTCCTCCCCTCAACTCATGCTAGCAGACAGCCACCTCTCTTCTTTCCTGTCCAGGAAGAGGCCTCTGGCTGCAACTCCGGGCAGGGCAGAGGAGGGTCAGGTAGATGAGTTGATGGGGCTGCCCTTGCCTTCCCCCTTCCCCTTGCCTGCATTCCTTACTACCTCCCCTGATCTAGGCTGTCTGGTTCTTTCTAGCAATGGATGGTGGGCCATCAATATTCCACCGACCTTTGGCAGAACTGTAGCACCACCTCAAGCAACGTCTACCACTGTTTCTCAACATCAACAAATGGTGAGACTGGTGATTTACTTCACAAACGTGTACTTACCTGTCTGTATCACGTTTCTCAGTCTAGACACTTGTTTTCAGAAGACACGAACTGGACTGTTGTTGCTAGGGTGGGCCAGACTGTGACAGGCGACCGTGAATCCAAGTTGAAGGGAGAGGGAGCCATTTCTTTGGCTGTGTCAAGATCCTGAGTGTCATTGTGCTGACGGTCACTGACTTACTTAATCTCACTTATGATTTCTTATCTTTATGATGGTGTAAAAGCAACAGGCATTCAGTAGTTTGAATTTTGAATTTTGCTTTTTAAATTTTGATGTTTTCCTGCACTCAGGGTATGCAGTAGCAGACCCTCTTTGATGCAGACCCTCTTTGATGATAGGGGAAACAGCCTTTCCCATTCCCATTAGAAGATCAAGAAATTGCTGGCCCCATCACCACAGTGTCCTATCATCCAGCCTCTAATGTTAGTTCAGTCCTTCTAGCATTCTCCTGGTCCAGAGTCTTCCAGCTTTGTTAATGGTGAGAGTTTATTCGACCATTCTGTTTCTCACTTTCAGGACAATGTTTAATAAATAATAGGAAATAGTCAACACTTTGTCATGAGATGGGCTCTGTGTTAGATGATTTTGCCCAACTGTAGGCAAATATAAGCATCCTGAGCACAGTTCCTGACACAGGTCAACTAGGATAAGCTATTATGTAGATTTAGTACCTGACACAGGTAGACTAGGAGCAGCTATGATGTAGATTAGGTGTATTAAATGCATTTTTGGCTTACGGTGTTTTCAATTTATGATTGAGACATAACTCTGTTGTAAAGTCAAGGAAGATCTGTACATTCTCTCTATCTAGAGAAATGCCCTAGAGCTGCCTCCTTATCACTCAATGTAGTGTTTCTTGCCAGTTAAAAAAAGTGGACACAGATAAACAAAACATGTGGCATTAGGGCTAAACCTTGGGCAGGTCCCTCCGGGACTTTTGATCCAATTGGTGACTTTGGTTTGGTGGCCGTCTCTGTCCAGAAATGTCCTGCCTCTTTCTCTGCAGTGATGGGGCTGTTTCAGGGATAGTTGGGACAACTTTTGGTTCCTCAGTTACAGGACTGCTTTTCCTGGTTGTGAAGTGCTGCCATGTAGCATCAACATCTTTAAGTGTTTCCTTATTGCCAGATGGCACTTTAAAGCTATTTGCAAAACTCTTAAGCTGAACCTGGGTGGGTCCTTCATTCAGAATGTATTTCTCCTCTGTCCTCAGCATCTTGGCTTGTGAGATATTGGAAACCAGGCATACTGGATTATAGTAAAGATGTTTCTTGGCAGCAGAAGTGCACACACACACACACACACAATACCTCCAGGACCCAGAGGGAAAAAGTGCTCAGCTAGGGGCCTTGTGTCTTTGAATGTGGAGAGGCAGAAGTAAATGGGTGCATTCTTTTAGGCAGTGCTTAGTGGCAGCATATACCCTGGGGGGGCCACAGTGCTAGGGGGTTAAGGACACAGTGGCCCAGCTCAGCACAGTCTCATGTTCCAAAGGATGTGCCTTTGTCCTGGAGAGGGAAGAAGCTATAGATATGATAGAGCTGATCTGATACTCTGCATTTAAAAGCTGTAACCAATAAAGCATAGCTTTTGATATTGCTTCAGCTACTCACAGATCCCATATTTTGGTGGCTGGTGCTACACCTGATGAGAGAAAACAGTTTAGATGCAGCTCAGTAAAGCAGGGAGGGAAGTGGCCCTTAGTTCTGGCTTTGTACAATTTGCTCTCTTGGCTGAGTTCTCCCTCCTGTGGGCTGGACATCCAAACTGCCCCTGAAAGCATTACAAATCAGACATCTCAAATCTCAGTACTAAGAGAAATTGCTAAAATTGTCATTTAGTAATTTATATAGGGGTGATGGGCAAGGATAAGAAAATCCTGTTTTATGTTCCACTTTCCTGGTTGAAAAATAAAGTCCTTGGTCCTTATTGAAGTGAGCACTCCTTAATCTTTTCTCTGAGTGTGTGAAGAATGTAGAATTAGAACCGTCTAGGGCTTGAATAGTGATTTTGCAACAAGAAAATGAAATACTCTTAGGTTGCAGAAAGCACTGCTGGCCCTCAAAGCCAAAGCATTTGGTGGCTGCCCCTCCAGGGTCTGGCAGAAATTCCCTGCAGACTCAGGCCTGGAGCCTCTCTACTCGCTACTGACACCTGGTGGTCCCTAGTGGTGACTCAGCCTGAAAGGGAGGCTTTCCCAGAGGCCCTGTGTGTCCACAGGCCTGGATCCCAAGAGGCATTTGGCCATGCGGTTTGGCTTGGATTCCTGAACTCTTAGGCCCGGAAGGGGGCAGTTTTGGCAGGCTGACTGAGAATGGCTGGGTTTCAGCAGAAGTGAGGTGGCAGAGAAACAGCTATCTAAATTGTGCTCAAACCGTCTGCAGGAAGGAAGGCAGTGCTTGCCTCATAGTGGGCAATTGACCTGTGCTACATCTTCCGCCTTTGTGAATAGCTGTTTCTCCACACCAGTGGCATATCTCAAAGGGCAGGAGGATTATTTTGATCGGGAAACTTATATCTCAACTGGCTCTTTGCAAGGTCATCTCCTCAGGCTCAAGGTCATCTTACAATGACTTTGGGGTCTTCAGCGTGAGTTCCAAGTCCCTGATGGTTACTTCCCCTGGGGATCCTGGAGGGTTCCTTTTCCACACCTGTCTTCTCAGCTGTCTCAGTAGGGGTATTTTGAGAAAACCTGGACAGGCCTGCGGACAAACTGGGTTTGTTTGGACTTGTGTCATTTTTAAGCTGGAAGTTTCCAATTTAGCTTTCCTAGGAGGAGTTATCTCGCTGACATCCTCCTGACCAGTCAAAGTGTGTTATACGTTGGCTCTGATGGGGTGGGCTTCTGGGCCTCCGTTGCTGTTTCTATTGGGTTTAATAATTCATGACAAATAATAAAGTGAAAAGAGATATAATTTAAAAAATGACATAGACTATCTTAACAAAGAAACTACTCATTGCAAACCATTTACCTGGCTCTTATATGCTCCTAGGATGTTTGAAACAGACTGTTTAAGTAATCTAAGGAATTTGTTATTGATGTCAATTTGAGTAGATGGTACTACAAGTGTGTTCTGTGAGAATACGTTGGTTTACGTGATTTGCTACTTTTTCTGAGGGGGCTCATTTTCATACCTCCAGGACACTGGTACCGCAACTCTCCAGGCACCCCATTCACATTCTTTTTTACATTAGTGGGGCCCCTGGCCACACTGGCTGACTGCATGGCAGGCCAACATCTGTGTTATAATGTCTTTTGAGAGTGGCGTGTCAGTTCTTTTTCCCAGGCTGACATTACGAGTAGCTTTAGATTTCTTACCAACTGCCCTGTACTCTGTTTCCCTCTCTATTTTCTTAATTTATTTACTTACTTTCTGAGCCATCCTGATACTGACTGCAGGTGAAGGAGGCTTAATGGGGGCACATTCATCATCTCCTTGTGTTGAATGCCCTTGGGGTCCGGGGATTGCAAGGACTAGAGAATAGCGACCTTGTGCTTGGACAGTCCTGGGCCTTGTTGGGAGTCAGGAGATGTGTGGAAGGCTGAATCACTGTGAAGGCAGCCTGGGCCAGATGCCCAAGAAGTGGGGGCAGGCAGGCAGTGCCAGAGTTCAGGGGAGGAAATGGAAGGGAAGTCTCATGTGGGAGGTGGAATTTCATCCATCCTCCAAAGGATGGACAGGATTTATATAAATACAGGCAAGGAGGAGGATATTCCCTGTCAAGACATTGATGTGACCTAAAGCAAGAGGGGAAGCAGCCCTGGGACATGGCAGACCAGTCGGCTGGTGTTCCGGTGAGGATTAGGAGTGACTGTGTCTAACAGAATATCTTCAAGAGGCTGTGGCTTAATGGCAATAGTTTTTCTTTTTAAAAAGAAGTGTGTCAGTAGGCAGTGTGAGATAGGTTCCATGAAATCATTAGATTTTTCTAGTTTGTGTCACTGCCATCTCTGGGTTTGGCCTTTATCCTCTTGGACCCAAAGGCTGCTCGAGCTCCAGCCATTTCATCCATGCTTCAAACAATAGGGTAAAGAAAGGAAAAGAAGAATGTGTCCCCTCTTGTTTGGTGAAATGTTCCCAGATAGATCATATACTTCTGTTTCTTTTAGTGGAACTTAGTTACATAGCCATGCCTAGTTACAAGGGAGGGTAAGAATGTAATCATTTGGCACAACTTCTTAATTCATAAAAAGTTACATAGCAAGCACCTCTCAGTAATTCTGGCATGAAATACTTCCTGTGAGGCTTTGACTACCCCCTTCCATACCCAATTGTACCCTTACAATAGCTGTGCTGGGTCCTATGTGCTATCAGACCAAGGCTCAATTATTTCAGAATTCTTCAAATATTTTGTCTGTGGTCTCCTGGCTCTATTGGCACCATCATCCTTGCAGCGAGCCCTATCAGAAAGTAGGATCCTTAGCCTCTCTCTATCTCTGCTCCCCCCCCCCCCCTCAGTCTCTAATATCATGTTTCGTGATGTCTTGAGTGGTTTTTTTTCCTTCCGGTCCCGGCACTTCTCCTTAACTCCAGACCCACACATCTAGCCCCCTCCCAGGTACATCCCCGGGATATATAAGAGGCACCCCGAGCCAGTTAGCCTTCATCTGCCTCCAACAAATCTATTTTTTGACACTTTCTAGTATTTTAGTGAATAATGCTCTGCTGGTCAGCAAGCTAGACTACTAGAATCTACCTTGATATGTTTCCTTCTCAGAATCATCCTCATTCCCAGCAGCCTTGGCTGTTTCCACACTTGCATTCTTTGTCAGTATCACCATGGCAGCCTCCTAACTCCTAACCTATTGAATTTTGGGTGCTATTTTAAAATATAATCTTATTACTTATTACTAATCTTATAAATCCCAGTTTTAAGCCTTTTAGAGGCTCCTCAGTGGTTTAATCTTCAGATGAAATATTTCCAGAGGCATCTACCTGAACGATCTGTCCCTGTCCCCTTAAATCTTGTCTCCCATCTCTCCTCCCCTTCATCTTGGATTTCTGCCTTCTCTCAGTTCCTAGAATATGAACTTTTCACCTCAGGATTCCCTCAACCCCTCCCTTCTTGCCTTCCTTCCTCTGTTCTTTGATATGTAACTATTCCTTGAAAATCTTCCAAGTGCCAGATACCATTATAGGCACTGAGAATACAAGAGTGAGCAAAAGCTTACATTTTTCTGGGCGAAGCAGTCGATCGATGAGGATAATCTGGGGCAGTAATAGGAACTACAAATGGAATGAAACAGGGTCATGTGATAAGGAGGGATTGGGGTGGGGAGCGGAGGCCTCTTGTAGGAAAGACCTCTTGAAGCTGGCAGGTGTCAACTGTGTGAACATCTGGGGGAGATTCAGACAGAAACCCCCTCAAGAGCAAGATTCCTGGGGAGTAAAGGAGTCTGGCAGAGTTGAGCAGCTGAGTGTAGACCAGAGTGGTGGGAACAGAGGGTGTGAGGGGTTGAGAAGTCATCCCATAGATCCTTCTAGACCCTAGTAAGGAGTTTGGTACATATGCATGCCACCCTGATTTTTGCAATTTCATTTAGACCTGCTCTGTCTAAATGACACCGTTTCTCGGTGGTCTGTTTTATTCTAAGTTGGAGTAGTAGTTCAGAGCATTTATAGGGTCAGATATATTAGCAGTGTTTCAAAATGATTCCTGATTTTTCTTGTTTATCCATTTGATGGAGGCATTGTCATTTCAGCAATGGCATCAAACCATTTCCTCATCTGTGGCACAGCTTTTGGTTAGATTTTAGGAAACACAGGAGGCCCTCTGCATTTATGGGTTCATGTTTTGCAATTTAAAATCTTTGTGGCTTGCTGGGCCAGCCCACAATCTCTACCAAAGTAATGACTCTTGATTTTATAGCGCCTATGGGCTGTGAGGCCCTGGCAGGGGAGCTTGGCGCTGGAGCTGGGATGTGGTGTCACAATGCTAATATTTCTACCCTTAAGGTTTCTCATCAGATGTTGACGCCCAGGAGTTAATTCAGAATGCCTGTTTGAACCTGTGTCTGACCCATATGCCCTCAAAGCTCACAGTCTTTGCTTTTAAAAGATACTTGAGTTGCATTTCCAGGATTTTACCAGAGCTGAGAAAGCATCCCTTGTATTTCAGGAGCAGCATTGGCCTTGATGCAGCTGAGGTTGTGGGTGTTGGTTTTCCATGCCTGTAAGAGGGCTGCCTGGCATGAAGCCTCTGAGTGTGCAGTGACTGACCCACACATAGATGCCCAGTGTTGGCCCGGCACTGGGAGGTCATGGAGCTCCCCCACCCCACCATCTAGCTTCAGGCCCCTCTGCAATATGCCCACTATATGTTATCCTATCAGTAATGGAGAACTCATTACCTTTCAAGAGAGCCCCTTTCATTTTCAAAGCGCTAACAATGCAACCCATTCATTTATTCTTCAAAAAGATTGAACAGTACTAAGCACTGTTCCAGAAACTGGGCACATGAATTTGAACGAGAAAGGCCAGGTCTCTGTTCTTGTGGAGCTCACAGTTACTTAAGGGAGACAGAGAATAGACAAGAAATAAATAACTAAATAGTGGAAAGCGTTTTGCAGGGAACAAATTATGTTACGAAATAGAAAGTCTCCATTGGGGAGAAACAGCTGGTCATGGAAAGTCTTTCTTCCATAGTCATGTGGCTCGGGACTTAAAAGACAAGGAGGTCATGTGAAGAACATATGTCCACCAGAGACAGCAGCTGGTGGAGCAGAGCCTACTAGCTGGAGGGAGGACTGAGAGGTGAGGCAGGAGAGGGACATGAGGGTCGATTGCTAGGGCCTTGCTGATTGTGGTACTGAGGACAGCTGGGACACCATTGGAGGGGGTTAAGCAGAAGAGTATTCTGAAAGCTCATCCTGTGATGTGGAGCACATATTTTGGGCAGAGGCAAGAGTGGGGGCCTGGGGACCAATGAGAAGGCAATGGTGATGGCCCAAGCTGCGCTTGATGTTGATGATGATGATAATGAAGATGATGATGATGATGATGATGATGATAAAATACTAACACTTCATATAGGAACTGTTAAGGAGCACTGCATCTAATCCTGTAGGAACTGTAGGGGGTAAGCATTGGCTTGGCTAGAGAGACAGGTTGAGAAGGAGACAGGACTGTGAGAGAAGATTAGCTGGTGAAGTGGATGTGGAGGCTAGGGAAGAAATATTAGAGATGACCTCTGTGTTTGGGGCTTGAGCATCTGGCTATGAGTGGGGTCTTGAGAGAGGGGAGATGGTAGAGGAACAGTGTGTTTTGGGGGAGGGATAGAAATTAGGATTTATGTTTTGGCCATCAGAAATGTTGAAAATCAGTAGCTCAGGAGAGAAATGCAGGCTGGGAATGTACACTAGTCACTGGTCTACATGGGAGGGTATTTACTGACCTTTTCTTGCCCCTTAGCAACTGGGTGACTGGTTTGTCTTGGCAGGCTGGTGAGCGGAGACTAGGAGAGCCTCTGGGCCTCTGCTGTGCCATTCTCCTTCCCCCCTCTCCAGCTTGTATGGCTATTATATCTGCAGAAAGGCAGTAGGATCACTGAGGTTGTTAGACATCAAACACATTATTGAACTCCTGAGCACCCAGGGCTGAGTAGTGGAGAGCCCCGTACAAGCATCAGGAGGCCTTGCTTTTCCAAATGGGCCTTCTTTAAACAGTGGTGTGGTCTGGGGCAGGTGCCCTGGTTGCCTGGCAGCAGAGTGAGCATGGAAGTAGGATCTGGAACAGGTGCCCACCACATTCTGTGAGTCCTGGGCCACTGTCTATATTCAGGACATATCTGTGACATGGGGGGGCAGAGAACATGAAAGGAGGTAGTCTTTGAGCTGGTCCTTAGAAATTGGGGAGCACTTCAGCAGGGGTGGGAAGGAGAGGAAGACTTCGTGCTTGGGAAAGGGCGGTGTCCCTGTAATGGGTGGGAACTGGGCTGCATGGATTCTGGCTTGGCTTTTAGTATCTATGATGATTGGCTGTTTTCTGTATAAATACAATAAAAAGGAGGTGTTGGGGGGAGACTGTGATTATTCTTATGTGGATGATTTTTAAAAACCAAGATCTTGAAAGCAACTGAATCATCCCTGTGTATTCTCCATTTTATAGCTCATGATCAGGCAATTAAAACTGCCTTTATCCTCTTCACATCCATCTTCCCCGGCCAAACCCAGCATCTCTGAGTGAGCTCTTCTTAAAAAAGAAAACAACAACAAAACAGACTCCCTGATGAATCAGTTAGAAAAACACGAAACTTAAAAAGCTAAGCAGACTTTTTTTTGATGAAAGACTTTTAAGAGCTTTTAGTATTTCATTGTACATTGTAGTGTCTGAGGAAGGAGGTGAATAAACATGACCGTGGAAACTAGCCCAGATCTTTGGAAACACAGCCTAATCTGACCCTCCTCTTACTAGTTTTCCAACAAGGGAATAAAGAAAACTTCTAACAGCTAACTGATTTCATGTGACCTTGATACCTCCGCGGGTATATTTTTCAAGTCCTGGGACCAGTTAACTGAACTATGGAGTGTTGTATGGCAAATATAAATTAGATTCTAAAAATTAGCCCTTGTGCCTCATACCTTGTGCCTTAATTAGGATGCAGCTGCTTGAACAACACTTCAGGTTAGTCTGGATACCTTCACATGAAGGTTCTTTCTACCTATGGAGCAGTCTGTGCACTAGTTGCCAGCCACAGGTTTTGCTCTAGTTAAAATGCCTCCATGACTTATGATGAAGGCCTCCCAAAGGCCTTCTTCATCTCTGTGAGCTCTGAGCCAGTGTCTGTGACTCCAAGTCCACAGTGACATCCCCCCTGGCCTGCCTTCTGCATAGGTCACAGGGAAAGCCACCCTGAGACCTGAGCCCCTTGCAAAGCTACCTTCAAAGCTGGTCTGGGTGGGAGAGACATGGAGGGCTGAGGTGGGACCCACGCAGGGCCTGCTCGTGCTCCAGCTGGTGGGCGAAGCATTTCAGTGCAAAGGCCACATTGTTGAGGATGGAGGCCTCTGGAGAGTCAGCTATTTCTGGAATGACATTCACACTGAGAAGGAAGGAAAAATGGCAATTTGTGTGATGGCAGTGGGTTGGGAGATTTGAGGACAGAGATCCAGCCTTGCTGGCCATGTGCTTTTGCAAATAGCCCAGTCCCCTCTCATGGTGGCTGTCTCCCTGGCTCTTTTCTGTAATGGCCGCCCCAACTTAAGTTCTCACTCTGTTGGAGCCACCCTTCCTTGGGCTTTCAGGAAACCCTTTCTCTTGATTGAATCAGGGAGTTTTGATGACTTGCTTGGAGTGGGGCTGGAAGCAAAAGATGCAGAGGTGAATGGGTGCACTTAAAAGTGTCTCATCCTGATCCACTGCTCTGTGGTGGGCATTCAGGTTGTTTCCATAATGGGTGAGAGTGGGGTGGTGAGTGGAAAGTGAGGATGGTGTGGTAACATACGTCTGAGGAGGAATGAACCTATCCCTCTAAATCATATAGAGTTGTAGACTGATGTTACTCAATAAAGGAAAGATAATTTTTTAAAAATATAATTTAAAATTTAAAAAATTATTATGAAAATAATTAATTAAAGATAAATGAAAATGCTTCATCCTTTCTGGCCCTCACCTCACTGGACTGTAGGCCCGAAGCTAAGAATACAGCTGAGGGGGCTGATGTATTTCCTTCATTGCTTAACTGCTGCTGAAGCCGGAATCTGACCTGAGGCCAGCTTTGCTCCTGGGCAACTTGAGCTTCTCCATGTCAGCTGAGGGTGTGGGGCTTGCTTGCAGCCATGATGCTGTGTCATGAAGCCCTCAGCATCCCTTTACCTGACACACATTAGGACAGTGGTTCTGCAAAGAGCTTTGGCCTTTTAATCTCTGTGCTCAGCAACCAGTGTTGGAGATGGACCTGAAACACGGTCACTGGGAATTCCACAAATATGTGCCAAGTCTCCACTTTGGGCCAGGCGCTGAGCAGGCCCTGGAGAATGACAGTGGGTGTTCCACTGGCAGCCGTTAAAAAAGATGGTGACCTTAAAATTTAGGCGAAGACTCTTACAGCACTGGGGCTTGAGTGGAAGTTCAGATGTACCAACTAGAATGTTGGCCTCACATGGGATTCAGTCTGCCTAACGCAGATTTGTAATTGGCGGCTTCTTCTCTTTCATTACAATTCACTCTACTCTAATAACTACTTTTGATACCTCTGATTTATTTGGCTGCAGCAGAGGTTGGCAAACTAGAGCCTGCAGGCCAAATCTGGGCCAGGGCCTAACTTTGTAAGTAAGATTTCATTGGGTGAATGGGCTGCCCCTGTTCTTCACCGGATGACAGCTTTTGTGCTAAGATGGCAAAGTTGGGGAGTTACCATGGAGACCACAGGCACTGCAGAGCCTAAAATATTTACACTCTGACTCCTTGCAGATAATTTGCTGACCCCTGTGTGGAAGATTAGATAGGAACTAATATCAAGGTGGTGTCAAAGCAGTGTTTGGGGTCTGTTCGGTACCTTAATAAGATAACTTATGTGAGCCTTGTGGTGCCCGTTACACTTTTACATTGCATGTCCCCAACAGAGATGCCCCAGGAATCATATACAAGTCAGTGCCTTTACCCTGCCCCTCAGCACCTCTTCAAAGGGGTTATTTATAACATCCTTTAACAGAGCTTTTATATCAACTCTTTTGTTTGATCTTTACCACAACCCAATGAGATATGTTAATACCTCATGCTGCAGAAGAGGAATTCATGGCCCAAACAATGTTAAGTGGCAGATGAAGCAGGTGGGTGGCAGGACTGGGCCACAGAGCTCCCCCAGGGACATCCTGGCCCTGACTGAAGCACACACGACTACACGAACCTCCTCAGCCGGATCAAGCACCTGCCGTCCCTGCTGGTGCTGTCTGACCTCCATTCCCTCCCGACGTGGGTCTATTCCAGTCTCCGTGAGTGATTCTGGCTTTGGAGCGTGTCATATGAACTCTGGAATCTCCTCTGGGCATTACGGGCTTCCCTTTGAACAATGTCAACTGGGCTTTTGTGCCGTCAGCCTCCTTTCTGGGCCTGGTGAGGAGCTGCTTCCCTCTGACTTGGCTCTGTCTGCCTTCTCCACACCCACATGTAGCTTCTGATTTGATGGCGTTTGAGGAAAAAAATCCCTTTTTTCTCTGGCTGGTGTCCCAGTCCTACCCAGGATTCCATTAGCTCTTTGAGTTTGGGACCCTGACTTATTTTTTACTGCCATGTCTTCTTTACCGTGTACTATTGGTTTTAATTATTCAAATATTTCATAGATTACATACAAATATTTTCCTTATTAAATACAAATTAAATCGCATAGGCCAAGTAAAAGACTTTCTCGGCTTAATGCTCCTTCATTTCAGCCAGTGGGGTAAACACTGATATCAGTTAGGCACATCTTTTTCATTTTTTTAAATTTTATTTTTTTAAATGAACATGTGTATGTGTGTAAATATACACAAATATAGGTTTCTGGTGTGTATTTACATAATGGCATCCTGTTGTGTGTATACCTCACTATTTTGGAGATCTTTCGGAGGTGGTTCATTTTTAACTGATGATTTTTTAACTCCCTCAAAACATCCCATTGTAGGGCTATCTATTTTCTCTTGTGGGAATGATGCTACAATGAATACCATTGTTAACTTCTCTTTGAGTAGATCTTCAACATCCTTATTAATTTGTCCTTGATTATAAGTTCAAATATTTATCCAGAATATAGTGATTGAGCTGTTGGATCAGTGGGTACTTGATATTAAAAAATTTAAATATATTCAGAAAGTTGCTAGTCACATACGGTTATGTTATCATTCCTGTGAACGGCGAATGGAAGTATCTTTCACACATGCACTCTGTTGCTATTATCAGTCTTTGATTTTCGCCATTTTAATGGATAAACATTGGTATGGCATTCCTTGTGGATTTCATTTGCATTTTCCTGTTACTAATGAGATCAAACACCTTTTGATGTGTTTTAATATGTTTATTCATGTTTCTCCATTGTGCATCGCATGTCTATCTACATGTTTTTTAAATTTTACTTTAGCTTTTGATGTATCTGGAATTGAATTTTATGAATGACGTGAACCAGGGATTTAATTTTATTTTTTGACCCAACACCACTTAATATTTGTTGTGTTCTTTTCCTGTTGATTAAAAATTATATTTAATGTATACTAAATTCACATGTAGCCTTCCAAAGTCTAAATTCTGTCCCATTGTTTTATTTTTGCTTTGTGGCTAATACCACATTGTTTGAGTTGCTAAAAATTTATTATATAATATAAATTATTATATCTATGTGTTTGACCTCTGGTGGGTGATGTCCTGTCTCATTGGTTTTGTTTATTTGTTTGTTTGTTTGTTTTTGTTACTGCTGTGTTTGGCTCAAAAAATTTTTTGGCTAATACTACATGTTGTCTTTGTATGAATTTTTGAAGCTTTTTGTCAAGGCCCACGTGGGTTATTGATTAGGATGGCACTGAATTGTAGATCACTTTAGAGAGTGATAGCATCTTTACAATTCTGAGTGCCTTTGTCTAGGAACATAATAGAATTCTGTTTCTTTATGTACTTTAATAAAATTTGTCTACCTTATTGATTCCCCAGTGGACCATATCCTTTAGTTGACTGTATTTTTGTCATATTTCTTCCATTTCACGAATCTCTGCTTTTATCACTATTAAGTCAGTTAATTGTGGATTATTTAACTCTTTTCTAGCACTTTGAGTGAATGTTCAGTTCATTCTTCTTCAATAGTTTTCTTTTCTAAAGAAGGCCCCAATGGTAAACATTTTACTCTGAGTTGTGCTTTGGCTGTCGCCCACAGATTTGACAATATGATTCCATGCTAAAGAAATTTTTACTACTCATCTTCATTTTCTTTACCCCAGAGATTATGTGGAATTCTACTTTTAAATTTCAAATTTATTTTGGCTAACTTGTTTTTGATTTCTACTTTCTACTTGCTTTGCTTGTGCCTATATCATGTCTACTTTCTTTGAGATTTATTGAGGTTTTCTTGTTGCCTAATGCATAGTTGGTAACAGTGTTCATGTTTTTGGAAATACTTTGTAGTCTTTATTATATGGAGACAAATTTTCTTTATATATAGTAAATTGACTTAGTTAATTCTGTGAATAAAACAATATATATGCTACTAAATGTTTGCTCTACTTGACTTAACCAAGCCTTTATGCTAACATCTTTTACTCTAATTGTGGCTTTATCAATTTCTTCTTATATTTTAATTATTTCTAATCATATTTCAAGTATTTGCTTTATACCCCTTATAGGCCATGTTTTTACATGTGTAAAAGTTTAACAATATTATTTCTTCATGATAAATTGGATTTTTACTCACTGTGAAATATCCCTCTTTGACCATGTTCATCTTTTTCAATGTAAATTCTGCTTTACCTAGTACTATTATTACTATATCTGCTTTCTTTTTTGTTAACATTTGCCTGGGGCCTCTTCTGAAAATCTTGTGACTTTCAATTGTTTGTTTTAAGTATATCTCTTGCATCATATTGTAGGTAAGAATGATGTAATTCAAGTGAAATTCTACATCTTATAATGAGTGTCTCGAACACTTTCTCATATGTTGTGGCTGGACATGCTACCTTCATGTATGTGTCTTACTGTGCTTGTGGTCGAAAACCTTCTTCTTCAACTTTGTTTCCTGGAGTCAACCAAAGGCTGGACTTGAAATAGTGGGTGCTCAACATATGTTGATTGACCAAAAACTTCTCTGATCCCCTAATTCTGATCTATTGGGTTGTTGGAAAATTCATGACACACTTTGCTTGAAAAACATAGAAAAAATATATCATGACTTTTCCAACAATCCAATAATTTGAGAGGAAAAAAAAACTTATGGTAAAATAGCTCAGTTGTAACGGGGTTGGGACTAAAGATGAAATTATTGGTAAAGGAAGTTTCAATAAGGATTTATATATTATTAAATTTAAAGGATGTTTCCTATTTATGTAGATTTAACATATAAGATTTTGAGTATTCTCTAAACATGCAGTCTGGTAGTTCCTGATGTTCATGGTGGCAGAGGTCAGGACTCAGATAAAGATCTCAGAATCGGTGAAGGAAATACAGGATTTTATCTCCACTGAAATGCAGGATTTCATCTCCACTGGCCACTTCCCTTATGAGATACTCATTGAAGGACACTACCCAGCAAAAGTTGACTGACTGTTTCAGTTCCAGATCTGGGTCTCAGATTTCTTTCTGTTTCCAGCTTCACTTATCAGAGTGCTGGATAATTGGTTTATTTTTTTTTAAATAATATTATGGCAGCATTAACTTTATTGCCAACTGCTTCTCTGAAGAATCACTGCCCTGGATAAATACAGATTTCATTAGGGATATATAAAAACAAAGCCAGGATGACTCACAGCCCATTTGACATCATTTCCTTACCTTAATTGAAAATTGACAAGAAAATTAAAAAAATTAAAGAAGCATCTGTTCTGTCATAGTGGAAACAGAAACTGGAATCAAGGACCTCCCATGCTTGGTTGTGCCAATTGGGCTCATCAAAACCTTTCCGGAAATTCCCTTTAGTATAAAGGAGCTGGGCTACTTGATCTCTCACACATCTTTCAACTCCAAAATGCTGCCAATCTGTGTCAGGAAAAATCTTATGTGCAGCTCAGTACTAACGGTTAATCTAATGAGCATCCTTAAAAGTTGGCCGTGAGCTACTTATAACTCAAACTTGGTTGATCTTTTCAGTTACTGATTTATAAACCATGCAGATTTCATAGCTTTGTATACTGTGTTAAGCATTGACGTCTATTTTTCAAAGCTGTTTCACATTAGCCAGTTACTGAGCAGAGAGGAGCAGTACCTGCCCTGGTGTTCTTTGACCCTCACGGGACAGGTGGGCAAGGTCATCTGCAGCTGTTCCAGGTGGGCACCCGAGGTCTTCCTGGATCGTGCCAAACCCAGCTTGTTTCCTTGTCTCCTTTCCTTCCTGTAATAACGTTAATTTGCAGTAGATGGTGAACTACAGATTCTTCTTTGCCTGAATTTCATTTGAAAGCTTGCAGATTTGATCTAAGGTTAGAGGTTCCACAAAGTATAATCCATAATCCTACATGGTGATCTGACCAAGTATGAGCTCGTGACTGACCAACACACCAGAAGGGCGAGATGACTGAGCAAACGGGTTTTTGTGGCTATATAAAGCATGTTTTTCTTCAGCATCTTTCTTCTGATTTCCTACAAAATTAGTTTTGGCTCCAACATTTTTTATTCCCAGCTGTCCCCACCAGTTCTATATATTTTGGGGGATGCTGATGTTGTAAACAGTGGTTTTAAACTATTCTCAGAATGGAAGTGTCCCAGTGAACCCTTCGAAGCACCCCCACGGGCACTCTTAGTGGTGGGATAACATAATTTCTTACAGCCTTTTTCTTAAAATGTGCACAGATAAACATATGTTAGATTTTTTCCCCTCAAAACAAACAAACAAACAAACTAACAAACCAGGAAATAAAGAATGACTTAAGAATGCAAAAGCGAATTGTCTGCATTCTGCTCACAAGAGAGGACTTTTGCTCCTAGAAGGACTATGGCTTTTAGGGGTCGTCGTGCATCAAGCCCCACATTCCTTGTGCAGGGCCCTCCCTCCACTGTGGTCAGCTTATTAACCTCCTGTTTCTTCTCCCCTTCCAGAATGGCTGCAGTCTGTCCAGGCCACCATGATCCTGTCCATCATCTTCAGCGTTCTGTCCCTGTTCCTGTTCTTCTGCCAGCTCTTCACCCTCACCAAGGGGGGCCGGTTTTATATCACTGGAGTCTTCCAAATCCTTGCTGGTAAGTTGGAGATGATAAAGTCCACTTGGGAGGTAGACCTATTCAAGGTTGTGGAACGATCTGTTAGTAGACGGATGTGGTCCCAGAGTGACTGATGTTTGTAAGTCTACCCATTGGATGCTTTTCAGAAAGCACAGGTGTGTGTGTGTGTGTGTGTGTGTGTGTATGCACCTTAGAATATGAGAACTTTCTATTTATCCATGGAATAAAATACATGGGAAATAGGACTTAGAAACTCTGGAAGGAAGTCCCCAACCAAACCAGACTTATCACTAGAACGAAGCTACATCAGGACATATTATCAGCAGAATCGCTAAGGATTTTAGTAGATCAAAGGCTGGGTCCTGTAGATTACTTTATGCTGCAAGGAACCATCCCTGCTTCCACATAGGAATTGAACCTGCTGGGGGCTGCCCAAGGTTGTTCTTTGCTATGTGTCTCCCACCTCTAACCAGTGCTGAAGCCACACTGACAAATTCTTACTCCCCAGCTTCTGGGTTCCACTGGACTTTGATTTACAGTTGTCATCTTCTGGTGTCTTCCCTGGCACCTCTGTTTATCATGTCAGCATTTTCAAACACCTGACCATGATAGCACATGAGTATCTCCTTCATCTCCTCACCACACTGCCTTCAAATTCCCTTCTTGTACAGTTCTCTATATGCACAATATGCAGAGTCCAAGTTCATAGTCTTCAATTCCAGAGGTGACAGCTTCCAACTTTGGTTCTAGATTTGGCCAGAGTTTTACTTCATTGAGTCTTATCCTTCTGTTCACTCACTGGCAGTTGCCTGACTGCAGGACTTTCGAGAAAAGAGAGACTGGTGAGGTAGTGGAGTCTATAGTCCAGATTAAAAACTTACAGATCTCTAGGAACCAGAGGACATCTGGGAACTGTGAGATGGTCTAGATTGTCTTCTTGAGTAGGTGGAGTCCAGCATCTCTGGTTTAAGTTAGTTGTCAGAATATCCGTGATTCTGATTCACCACCCAGTGCTCAGGACAAATCACCGGAGGGCTGAAGAGCCCACATGTCCTCACAAGGTTAGGTGGATGGAGGATAGATCGTATGGATCACGCAGGGCTGGATGGCAAGACAGTCAGTGGTTGCATGTTGGGGACCTTTTCTGGAAGCCAGAGTTACCCTTCCCTAGAAACATGAAGCAAACTGGAGAGCCATATCTCAAGAAACACATATAGCATTCAGTATTCCCAGTTTGGGGATTTCAAAACTGAAAAGTACTTTGCTACTTGTAAAGTTTTATTAGACCAAGCCAAGCCCCTGTGTTGTTGCCAGTTTTGTTAAATTTCTAATTACATACTGAGCTATTATTTCTAGGTATGTTAGAAGCAGTTATCCAATCCATTTCAAGAAGTAATATAGAAAACTAGAATTTGTTCTGGGACTTCTATTTCGACTTACCATTTATAGTTAGATATCAAATAATGATCACATCCATTGTATCAATGCACCAATAGCTATATCCTCAAGATAAAGTAATATAGACTGAGGAACCAGAAATTTTGTATATTTGATCTGTACAAGCTTGTTGTTTTACTGATAAATAGAAAGGATAAATGATACCTGGCTTCTGCAAGGACGATTGATGCTTATACTCCCTCTCATACCACATGGACTGAATATAGTGAGTACCTCCTTTTATTTAGAGAAACAGAATGCACCAACATTTTTGAAAAAAATTATTTATTTATTTATAAAAGCACTGGGTACAGTCAGAAGCGTGGGGGGATGAGAGAATTCACCAGAGCCAGAGCGGGAACAGAATAGGCAAACTGATGAAGTACACTGCTGGAGGGAGCAGCGGGCATGGCAGGAGAGGTCTGCGCCCCATGTGGGACCCTTGCTGGCGGCCAAGATCGAACCGGCACTGCAGAGGCTGCGGGCAGCTTCGCAGCCCAGCACTCAACCGCTGTGCTACCAGGGAGTCCCTACACCAACATTTTTGAGAGACACAAAAGCCAAGGCAGAAACTCTGATTTTTCTATTATCTTTCCTTGAATTTGATTTACAGTGGTTGATCAGTGCAAATTCATGCCATTTATTAATTCCTAAGTTCCCCAGTGACCGTGATGAGTAAGAGCCTCAACATCAGAAGGAGCCAAACTAAAAATACTGGACTGAACAGTGCTATGTTGATGTTGAAGGAGCATCTCAGAGCAGACAGCACCTTCAACTTTATCCCACTGAAAAGTTTCAGCTTTAAATTCTCTCTGTCTTTTTTGCAACTCCATTTTTGGTCAAAACCCAAAGTCCAGTAATGAGAATCAGTAGGTCATATGCTGTCACTGCACTGTGAGTTCAAGTATTTCCATGCAGCCCAAACTCTTAGGTCTCTTCCCAAGTTTGTTTTCTCATCCAAACTCGCTTCACTGTTTTGATTCTCCTCCCAACTCAATACAAGCCTTTGGGACTCAGCTATGAAAACCTCTGAACTTCGAAGCACATGATCTGTTCTTCCTTTGTCCCCCATCAGATTAGCTGCTAATCTCTCACAAGACTTTTAGTTGTCAGTTTGGTAGCTCATATTGGAATAGACTGTTAACCCAAGATAGCAAGTATAATGTATACATCCTGAAATGTTCTAGCTCCAGCCCAAATGATCTGAAAGTTAGTCTTCCAGGTTCCTCGGGTCCCTAGAAGTTGCATTTGAACTTGTAGTTTCATAAAATATTTACTAGCGTGGAGAGCGGTAAGTTCGGGATGGCACTGACAGATTGCCTTACTCTTATTATCTGATGATCCTAAATCACCTTTGCGATGTGTGCTTCTCAGGTCGCAACCTATTAAGAAACCAGTAGCTAGAGAGAAAATGAATGAGGGGAGAGTTGTTGGAGATGTGAAATGGTGATAACCTGAGAAATTGCATTTAAACATCGAGATACGGGCCTCCCCTGGTGGCGCAGCGGTTGAGCGCTGGGCTGCGAAGCTGCCCGCAGCCTCTGCAGTGCTGGTTCGATCCCCGGCCGCTGGGCAAGGGTCCCACATGGCGTGCAGACCTCCTGCCGCGCCTGCTGCTCCCCTCAGCAGTGTATTTCGTCGGTCTGCCTGTTCTGTTCCCCGCTCTGGCTCTGGTGGATTGTCTCACCTTCCCGCACATCTGGCCTGTACTCCGGTTCTCGTATAAATAAATAAATAAATCTTTAAAAAAACACACAAA
This sequence comes from Talpa occidentalis, assembly GCF_014898055.3. Classification (NCBI taxonomy): domain Eukaryota; kingdom Metazoa; phylum Chordata; class Mammalia; order Eulipotyphla; family Talpidae; genus Talpa; species Talpa occidentalis. The sequence continues at coordinate 97,688,007 of NW_023605083.1, read as the reverse complement.
CATCAAGACACAAAGCAGAAAAGAAACCAAATAGAAACCAAAAAGCAGACAGGAAAGGAGAGAGGGAGGAAGGGTGAGAAGGAAGAAGAAAACAGTGCCACAATCACTGGGTGTAAAATTTTTAGAGTGTGTGCTAGACGGGTGAGGGTCCACACAGGGCAGAGCCATCTTCAGAGCACTAGAACATTTCCAGAATCTGCCGAGTTTCCCAAGGCTGGGCCCTCTGTGCACAGCTGCCTTCTGGAGCACCCAGCTGCGCCTATAGATCATACATGTCTGTGCAGGAAAGGCGGGAGGAGGTATGTGGCTCTGGGGCCGACGGCAGATTCCGCTGTCTCTGTCTTCTCCAGATGACAGCGCGGTATGCGGTCTCAGGCCCTCTTGGTTTGCTGTGTCATCCCTTCTGCATTTCATAATAAGCCTCAGGCTTCACATCTAAGCACCATCCTTCCTTGATTACATGCTTAGGTTGGCTGCTTCCTGAAGATGTGTTGAGAGGCACCTTCTTCTAGTTCAGTGCTCTTCAATCTTAGATATACATCGGAATCACCTTTTTAAAATGGGGGTGCTTTTTTAAAAAAAATGTCAGTGCCTAAGCTTCATTCCTAAAGAGTCTCAGTTAAAAGCTCTTGGGTGGGACCATTCCTGGGTGACTCTAATGCTCATCTAGGGCTATAAACCACTGGCATAGCCATTAAACTGCCCTGAACCCCACTCTAAGCTCTCCCAGGACATTTGCCCCCAGATGGCTACTCCCACTCACAAGCCATATATTCTTCTAAACCCCCTTTTATGGAAGCACCATCCTAACCCTGTATTTGGATTCTGGACTCATTCTTATTTTTAGGACCTAGGCCACCTCTTCTTAGACACTGGTTATACTTGCACTTGCTCTGCTGGGTCAGGTCACAGTGGACAGGAAAGCCTCAAGAAATTCACTTATAGAACGACCTGAAGGCAAGAGTTGCCTATGTTGATTCATTGCCTCACTTACTTCTGGCAACGAGGTCCTGGCACCTAGTGTGGGATGACTGCACAGCTGTGCTCCCTGGCAGACCAAACTTGGATCACTATTGTTGCTACTTGTGATTGAAAAGAAAAGGTGGTAGAAGGAGACTCCTGAGTGAGTTTTAGCTTCTCTGTTTGTTAGCTTCTGTCTTAGATCAATAGAGGTACAGAGCATGTGGAGTAAAGGACTTTGGGGGGTGAGTAGAGCACAGCCTGCTCTCTGCTCTGGGTGACTCAAAGACGGCTTCAGTGGTGATGAGTGAATCACACTGATGTTGCACTTGGTCTTGCCCAGAGCAGATTCTAGGGCTGCTGTGGGGGGCTTTCTAGGCAGCAGGGGTCACTTGGAAGTTGGAAAAGGAAACTGGGCCAACAGCACAGAGAACAGTTTGTGTAGGTAGGACAGAGAGCCCAGTGCTTTCAGGGTTTAACAGCCCTTCTTGCCTTTTCCTGCCCCACCTTGTTGCCTGAAGGGCCAAGTGGGGAGAGACAAAGGCGCTCACTCAGCAAACTAGCGCCACACAGGCACCGTCCACTGACGGTCTTTGTGTTCTTACTTGACCCGCACTTTCTAGCTACTTCACTCTGCTCCCACTCCAGGCTCTCAAACGAACCACTTTGGCAAAGGTCACTGATGCACACTTTAAGTCACTTGCTGAATCACACCACTCCTTTCAATACTGTGAGCTACTCACTCCCTGAAGCTCTTTCCTCCCTCGGCTTCCAGAGCATCACCACTTCCCCACTTATCTGTCCTCACCCACCATCACTCTGTGTGATGTTGCCCTGGGTAGCAGACAGGGGCTGCCAGGCAGAGTCATTCTTTTTTATATTCCAGGGCATGTCTGTTGCTTTACATACTGACATCCTTGTAATAACATAGTCCCTAAAACATCAGCCTCCTGGCAACAATAATCATAAAGTGTGTAGTCTCTTTGGCTTTGTATATAATCTAAACTATTTGCTTACTGAAGTGAAACTTAAATTTATTCACTTCTGAGATTCTGCTAGGATGAATGTCTTTTAAATTGAGTTCTGCTGTAGTTAGTCGCCACACTTTGTGTATCTTACCTCTCTGTCCCTTGTGGTCTGAGAGTGTCTTTTCTTTGCCAGTGGGATCTGGGCATAGTTGGTCTGCATGGTTACCATGGCATTTTTCATGCCAGTGCTGGTTAGACACCCACCCCATCTGCAAGCCCTGCCCACGCCACAGGCATTGTCTTCTCCCCATCATGTTCCTTTTATAGCCCTACCCTATTCAGGTAGGTCAGAGATAGCCTACGAGACTTCAGTATTTATTTTTTTAAATTAAATTATATATATATTTTTACATCATTTTTCATCTTTGCACAATGTATGCATTTTCATCTTGGTTATAGTCCCCATACAATTCCCACCACCTTTGTTTTGATCCTATTCCCTTCTCCCTCCTCTCCACCCCCTGTAGTGTGTCTCTGGTTTATAGTTGCTTATTGATTTTGATTTTCACTTTATTATAATTAGTCTTTTTCCTGGTCCCTTATTGAGGTTTTCTAAATTCCTGCTATGAGTGAGACCATCTGGTATTTTTCTTTTTCTTTCTGACTTATTTCACTGAGCATGATCCCTTCCCGCTCCATCCATGTTGCTGACTTTAAGAAGAGTTAGCCCTTTGGAGAGCTGAAACATGGAGCTTTAGGGGAAGATAATGGAGGGTCACAGTGTGTTCCCAGCAGATCAAAACTGCTGTTTTCCTCAAGGTACAACTCACCAGCAAATGGTTTCTCTCCTGACATCTATGTCTTCACTAGCTCCTGAACTTTCTGGAGGGAGCAGGTTCTGAGCTGACCCCCACGTAGTTCCAAGACTGTGTGGCTTTCTCAATGGGGCCAATGGAGTGGGAGTTTGCTCCTCTGACTTGCAGAAGGACAATCTTATCAGGGCGGTGAATATAACATATTCCCACTTCTGTACTTTGTTCAAACAAAGTTGCACAGTCCGGTGAAATAGCAGTGGGCTTAATGTAGGTGGTCCAGGCGCTGCAAGGAATGTCCACAGGAATCCCACACAGTATGTGAATTTATAATAGAGTCACTCAGAGCCTCTCAAAGACCCTGTCTTCAGGAGGGAACAGAGCAGGCTTTGTGCAGCTCCAGGCGGGGCGCTGACATCACTGGAGCCCTCCCTGCCGAGGGTGCTGACTGTCATCCTGGGCATGGACCATCACACTTGAAATTGTCTGCCTCGTGAGACCCAAGGTGGAGGCTGTTCTTCCCACACCACAGGGTTACATTAGCGAACAAGGGGGTAGCCTGGCCTATCTAGGCTCTCATATCCTTTAGCCCTGTTGGGACTTGAGGCCTAACCTTGGGGCACCAAGAACTATTGAAAGGGACAGGTGGAAAGGAGCTTGCTCCTGGTAGTCACCTCCCTCTGCACTTTGCTTCCCACTCATACCCTTCCTTCCTCCTTGCTCCCCCCTCCCCCCCACTTCTTTGTCCTCTTCATACATTCCTTTGTCTGCCTAGCAGTGCCCGCCTCCATGCTCCTTGCCCAGGGGATTAGCGTGGTCTTCTGCCCCTGTGTTCTGCATGGAACCTAATGCTTTTGCCATTTGTCATTCCACACTCATTGGCTTAGATAATGCTGCCACCCACTTATAGGGTGACTCACAGGTTTCCAGGGCCTCCCATACCCAACACCCTAGGAGAGAGGTTTATCTTGCAACCTGAATTCTCACTGTAGCCCCTTGGAAGTGGTGACAGAGGAAGTGAAATGTGCCAGAAATGACGCTCTGTGGTTCATATATGAGAAGTGGAGACCCATGGCTTCCTGCTCCTATTCTTTGAGCCCTTCTTAATTCTGGACTGACTCTGACATGTTCTTCTTGCATAGTGTTTGACCTCCCTGCGGCCCACACTCTCTTCTCTCTAAGAAAAAGCAGCAGCTGTGTGTGGTGTGTGGGAGGCTGGGGGAGCACAGGGGCTGGCGGGACAGGGGCTGAGGGTTCTGTGTTGGTGGCATCTGTGTCGCAGCGGTGCGGGGGACTGCCCTCGAGCCTGCTCCCTCACTCAACGTGTCCCTCCTCTCCCCCAGGTCTGTGCGTGATGAGCGCGGCCTCCATCTACACGGTGAAGCACACAGACTGGAATCTCAACATGGGCAGTTCCTATGGCTTCGCCTACATCCTGGCCTGGGTGTCCTTCCCCCTGGCCCTTCTCAGCGGTGTCATCTACGTGATCCTGCGAAAGCGCGAATGAGGCGCCCAGACAGTGGGTCTGCGGCTCTGAGCATGGGCAGGGAAGGGAGGCAAGAAACCAGAAACCCGAAGAATGAAAAAGAGCTAGCCAAAAATCCCAAACGCAAACCAAACCAAACTGAAAGCAGTTAGGGGGTGGGGGTAGGGGCGGGCCGAGGGTTAGTGCTGATTGAAGATGTATATAATATCTACGGTTTATAAAACCTATTTATAACACTTTTTACATATATGTACATAGTATTGTTTGCTTTTTATGTTGACCATCAGCCTTGTGTTGAACCGTAAAGTAGCTAAGGACCTTTACATCCTAACCGTGTAATCGAGCTCAGCATTTTTGTTTTGTTTTTTGTTTGTTTGTTTGGCCCAGAAATAAAATAACTCCATCTTGCCCCTTCCCTTTCATTTGAAAGAAGATACCTCCCTCCCACTCCACCTCATTTAGAAAACCAAAGTGTGGATAGAAACCCCGAATAGCCAAAGCCTTTTCTTCCTGGGTGACCGGCGCATCGCCCAGAGACACGCGCTGCCCACACCCCTGCGTGAAGCTCCCGTGCGGGCCCAAACTGGAGACCTGGGCAGAAACTCCCGCGCCTGCGAAGCTGCCCTTGAGGGCGGGAGTCGCGGTCACGCGTCTCCATGAGAAATCGGTGAGAATAAACCTATGAAATGGTGCTATGTATCTACCATTCCTTATTATCACTAATCATCTAAACTACTCACTGGAAATTCAATTAACAATTTTACAACGTAGAGTGGAGACCTGAATAATTCTATGTAATATAAATGGTTTATAACCGCTTTTGTACCTAGCTAGGCTGCTAGTATTACTATAAGATAAATACTAAATAGCCTTTATCACTCCCACATTTCTCTTACGGTCGGAGCGTCAGGACAAGTCTCTGCCCTTGGGATGTGAGTTCCCTGGGCTCACTCAGCTGCTCACTCAGCTGGGTCTAGACTGTTCTCTGCCTCCAAGGACTGTCTGGCAATGACTTGTATTGGCCACCAAACTGTAGATGTAAATACGGTGCCTTTTTGATGCTAAGACTCCAGACCTTTTCTTTTTTTGCTTTGCTTTTTCTGATTTTGTACCAACTGTGTGGACTAAGATGCATTAAAATAAACATCAGAGTAACTCACTGATCTTACTTTGGTTTTTGTGGGAACCTGGTGTGGGTGTGAGCTGTGCATGGAAAGCAAGATTGAGCTGATGATCAGGGCTGCAGTTTGGTAGCGAGGAACCAAATTCATAGTCCTTTTGCAGGTTACATGGAGCACATAATGCCTTCCAGAAACTTGGGCAAATGTCTGCTTATTGGAGAGGGCCAAGGTTTGCAACTGAAGTGGAAGCTGTAAATGCACTGCAAAAGATGTGAGGCTAAGTTCATTGAATTTAGCCCTCTTTTGTGCTCTGTTCTCTGGTGATGCACATGGGGACCACAGAAGCATATCTCGTGCTCACTGAATATATGGGAATGTTGGCACATGCAGCTCAGATCCCTGACCTTTAGAAGGAGGGGAGGTATGACATGGTAAAAAGTCTGCTTGCTAGTATCTTGAGGTCAGATTTTCAAATAAAAATTATTTGGCACCAACTAAGCTCCTAACACTGTCCAGAGGGCAGAAAAGGGTTGACTGTGTCATTTAGCTCGATTGCTGGGCTGTGTCTTACTAATTATATTTTTATTTTATAAAATCAGCTTTTTATTGTGCCTCTGGAATACATTGAGCCAATGATATACTCAGTAATGTTGAACTGGGCACCAGAGTTCAAGAAACAATGACATCATTCTCAATCTTTAAAGGTTACATTTTAGTGGGAAGCACAAACAAACAGGGGACTATGTTATAATGAGAGCACATGAATTAGGCAGCATGGATTTGAGCCTGCTCTCCCACCTTTACTAGCTGGACAGCCTACTTAAACTTTAAGATTCAGTTTCCTCACCTCTAAGATGAAGATGCCAATACCAGTTTATGGATTGAAGAGCATAAAAGGAGATACCTGCAAATGATTAACACAATGATTGGTAGATAGGAAAGCACTACCAATTGGTGCTTGTCACAAAGGTCTTGATAGAGATGTATTAGAAGGAGATATTGATTATTCTGGGGAATTCTCAATACTAGGCCGTACAATGGAACCTCCCATGCAGGGACACACCCAGGAAATTTGAATTCCTTGTGTTTGGTGGGACTACCTGCCTTGATGGGTGGGTCTGTGATTACTGGGTGCACTTAGGGGTGTTTGGGTGACAACCCTGAGCTAGTCCTGTGCTTCTCAGGTTTTAATGTGCTAATGAATCACCCGGGAATCTGGTAAATCACAGATTATGATTCAATAGCTTTGGGATAGGAGCTGAGGTTCCGCATTTCCAAACACAGCTTTAGTGCTGCTGATGCTGCAGGACCTGGGACACACTTTGAGTAACAAGGGTCTGAAATGAAACCATCTTCAGGGATCTCACACTCCTTTTCCATTTGTAATGAAAAAGCTCCTTTCTGAGGTCTGCAGTGGTGACCAAATAACGCTGCTTTTGGTTAAGGTGGCAACAAAGACAATACACGCACTTTTATTTATGTATTTTTAACATTTAATCAATATAATACAGACAAGAACAAGGAAGAAAACTAAAATTACCCCTTATTGCTCCACCCAGATAATCCTTTTGGCATTTTTTAAAAAAAAAGCAATATATGTCAAGGATCAAAACATCCTACATATACCTACAGGGAAAAATAAAACAAAAAGCTTCTTTTTAACCTACTTATAGTCTCTTGCCAAAGTAGCTATAAGACATAATGCTGGTTGTCTTCCAGGAACAAAAGCAAAGCCCACATATCTACATGCATTTATATAATTTTTATAATTTACATTAAGCACCTGAAAAGATGCTCAACACCATTAGTCATCAGAGATGCAAATCAAAACCATAATGAGACACTAGTTCATGCTCACCAGGTTAGCTGGATTCAAAGATTCTCATGATAACAGTGTTGGTGAAGATATGGAACCCCTGATGGTGGGAAGGTAAATGGTGCAACTGCCTTGGAAATATTCTGAGGTCCTCACAGGATTGAACATACAGCTACTATATGACTCAGTGATTCCTGTTCTAGGAATATACCCACAAGCCCTGAGCACCTAGTCCACATAGAAACTTGCACAGGGATGTTTAGAGCAGCATTATTCATAATGGGCAAAAGGTTGAAACAACCCAAAAGTCCATCAGCAGAGGAATGGATAAACAAAGTACAGTATCCTAGGATAGGATGGGCGTGCTACAACGCTGGTGAACCTTGAAAATCTGACACTGAATGAAAGACCAGTCAAAAAAGACTACAAAAGAATCACAGTCATATTATATGAGTCGATTTTTTTTTTTTTTGGAAGTCTGGAACAAGTACTATATTGAAGCACAAAGTAGATTAGTGGTTGTTTAGGGTAAGAGGAGAACGCAGGTGGGGGGGGGAGGTGGGGGTGTGGGGGAGGATGTGATATAGACTTATAAAAACTAATGAGTACAGTATTTCCTTTTGAGTTAATAGAATGTTCTAAAATTGACGGTGATGGTTGCACATCTTTGCATAGATGTGATTACACTAAAAACCAGTGACTGCATACTCTAAATGGGTCAATTGTACCAAGAATTCTATCTCAATAAAGCTGTTTAAAAAGTCAAGAGGGCCTCCCTGGTGGCACAGGGGTTAAAGTCTCAGTGCTATCAAGTATCCCCAGCTACTGCGGAGATCCCTGGCCAGGGAGCTGACCCACATGGCGCAGCGGACCTCTCCTGTCTCGCCCACTGCTTCCCTCAGCAGTGTATTTCAGTCAGTCTGCCTGTTCTGCTCCCCACTCGGTCTCTGGTGGATCCTCTCAACCCCTGTACCTCTGGCCTACACCCCAGTTCTTGTATGCATAAATAAAAAAAGTCAAGAGACAGCTGTCTATTCCAGGCATTCCTAATTCTCTCAAGTCTTATTTCTGTGGAAAAAAAATACACTCCTTCTATTTATTTGTTGATTTTTGATTTGTATTATTATTATTTTTTAAAGGGACAGGATTTTTATTCCTTCTTAGCAATCATAAAGCAAAACAGAATATTGGAGATGACATGTATTTCTTCACTAACAGACTCTTGGGTTTTCCCATGGGATTGTTTTGATGATGTTGGTTTTCGTCCTTGAACTCTGCTGAGAAATATTTTCATCTTAGGAATTTGTAGAAATGGAGATTTTGATTAGAAACCTCTGCTTTTGGCTGTGTGTCCAGATTTTAGAGTGCATCTTGTTAAAATGGCAAATGCAATGAAGGTTGATTGCAGAGCTTAGAAGGCTGGCCTCTGTGCCTTTCTCTTCCCTGCAGCACCTGGTACCCTTCAGATCTTAGTAACTTTGAACTCAACTGTTTAGCCTTTCTGCTCTGTAGGGTAAATGAAGTTGGTCAGGCTTTTACACCATTGACCTCTGTGGCTATCTCCTGTGGCCTTGATCTTGTTAGTGTAGAGGGCATGTGGGTGTGGGGCATGTGTGCCTGACTATGGACACCTGAGCATGGGTGTGTGTGCACGTGCCAGTGTGCACACCTGAGCCTAGAGGTTGGGGGTAGAAAGGCGGTGTTACTCGGCCGCAGGCTGTGCAAGACGGTACAGAGGAATGGTTATGAGAGGAGGAGCGAGGGCTAAAAGAGGAAGAGACCACCCGGAGAAAGCCCAGTGGAAAGAGCATGTAAAGATTTGCAGGGGCCGGAGTTGCTGTCTCCCTGCTGGCTTGTTTCCCCTGCTTACCATTAAAACCTGTGAAAATGACGCCAAGGCCTCCAAAATTCTCCTTGAAATGGCGCTTTAAGATCTTTTTGGTGTTTATATTTATAGATGATATTGATTTTTAAGATTTTTTGTGTGCTCTTTTGTAGGTTTTACTCTTCCAGATAGGTTAGGGCTGTCACACAGAGACTATACTATTTTTATATGTGTATGTAAGGGACTTAATATATAATATAGGTATTATTGGTTTTTTCAATATGTGATAGAATGTAGCAGAGGAAATTTCCCACTTGCATAGCGATCTTATCAACTATAAGATAACATTCTGGTAACAATTTCAAACTTCTCTTCTATGATTTTTTTTCTTTTTCAGCATTGTAGCTCTTTATTTTGATGATTTGTATTTTTTTAAGAAATGAAATATTTTCTTCAGATTTTCAAATTCATTTTCATAAAATTATACAGATTTCTAGTAATTATTTTAAACACATTGCATCAACTTTCTTACTCCTGATTTTGCTTATTTGTGTTTTCTTTTTCTTCATCTTGGCAGAGGCTGTTGCTCTTATTTTCTTAAAATATTATATTTATCAATTTCACATCTTTTTATTCACTAGGACACATTTTTCTTGTTTTTCCCTTTCATTCAGTTTATTTATTTTTTGCCAACCTTTCCTTAAATTTCTAATTATCTCTTATTAAGAATGATAGCCTAGGGCTTCCCCAGTGGTGCAGCGGTTGAGCGCTGGGCTGCGAAGCTGACCGCAGCCTCTGCAGCGCTGGTTTGATCCCCGGCCACCGGTGAGGGGCTCACATGGCACGACAGACCTCTCCTGCCACCCGCTGCTCCCCTCAGCAGTGTATTTCATCAGTCTGTCTGTTCTGTTCTCCGCTCTGGCTCTGGTGAATTCTCTCACCCTCCCACGTTTCTGACTGTACTTGGTGCTTGTATAAATAAATAAATAAATCTTAAAAAAAAAAAAAAGAATGATAGCCTAATATTTGTTTCATAAAGAATTTTATGGCTCTATCTCTGTTTGGATTATACTTTTTATACTATAACATGACCCCATTGTCTTTTAAAAATTACCTGGTTTTACCCCCACGTTGCTTATAGAATTTAGTCTATATCTTTATGCATATTAGGCACTTAGTAAATGTTACATAAATAAATGAATGGGAAGTCATTCTACCGCAGGTACCAATGGGTTCTGATTTTCTTTTTTTTAAAGATTTATTTATTTATGCATACAAGAACTGGGGTACAGGCCAGAGGTGTGGGAGGTGAGAGGACTCATCTCAGAGATAGAGTGGGGAACAGAACAGACAGACTGACTGATACACACTGCTGAGGGGAGCAGCAGGCAAGGCAGCAGACATCTGCTGAGCCATGTGTGTCAGTTCCTTGGCCAGAGATTGAATCCCTGCTGCAGTGGATGTGGACTGCTTCATAGTGCTGAGACTTAATCCCTTGTGCCATGAGGGAGGCCCTGGGTTCTAATTTTTTTTTTTTTAAGATTTATTTATTTATTTATTTGTACAAGCACTGGGTACAGTCAGAAGTGCGGGAGGGTGAGAGAATTCACCAGAGCCAGAGGGGAGAGCAGAGCAGGCAGGCTGACGAAGTACACTGCTGAGGGGAGCAGCGGGCAGCAGGAGAGGTCTGCGCGCCATGTGGGACCCTCGCCCTGTGATCGAATTGGTGCTGCAGAGGCTGCAGGCAGCTTCGCAACCCAGTGCTCAACCGCTGTGCCACCGGGGAGGCCCTGGGTTCTAATTTTTAATACTACATATAAAAACTTCTTGCCAATCACTAAGAAATAATAAACATTCCTGTAGAAAAAAATGGGTACATGTTATAAGCAGGATATTTACTAACAAAGAATTATAAAAGATGCTAACCATGAATCAAAAATTACTAAGTAGGGCCTCCCCTGGTGGCGCAGCGGTTGAGCGCTGGGTTGCGAGGCTGCCCGCAGCCTCTGCAGCGCCAGTTTGATCCCGGGCCACCGGCGAGGGTCCCACCAAAAAAAAAAAAAATTACTAACTAACTAAAACAACAAGATTCTTTTTTGGAGGGTCTACTAAATTGGAAAAGAGAAACGAATATTATAAATTGTTATATAGCCTGTCCAAGGGATAATTTGTTAATATGAATCAAATGCATCAAACTTCATACAGATGAAGTTTCTTTGACCTACCTAACAAGTTTACATTTTGGGTCTCAGTTTAAGAACAATCAAGGTCATGTGCTAAGATTTAGCTTGAAGATATTCACTTCAGATTTATGTATGAAGAAAAACCTAGGAACAATAATAAATACCAAAGGACTATTTCAATAAATTATAATGCATTCATAAATGGGATACCAGAGAGTCACTGAAAATGTTGTAGGAGATAGTTATCAAAATAGAAATATAATCACAGTGCATTGTAAAATGAAGAAAGCTAGCTATAAGACAGTGTGTCAATGTAATTGTACTCATTTCAGTTTAACACATCTTAATTGATTATCTACAAACATTTCCTCGTTTCCCATCAGGATGTTGAGTAAAATGTCCTTCTCTTCTCTCTTTAGCTCATTTAGGTCCCTTGGATAATTTTACTGCTTTGCCAAATTAAAAATAACCACAACACAGAACATTGTGAGCATATTCCTAAGATTTATACCATCCATCCATCCATCTATCTTTAAAGTAGATGAATATCCTTTTGTTTTAATAATTGAGTGACTTAGCTCCAAAAATATCGGGAAGGTTTTCATTACCTCTGTAGAGAGGCGATATCACTCTAGAGAGTTAAATTATGGGTGCTTTTCTTGTTCCATTACCAAATAGACAATTCAAGATCGTATGGGTTTCTAAACAGATGTCCAGCAGGGGGAGCCCCTGCTTGGGTAATAGAATGGAGGGACCATTTTCTTCTTTCCTTTTATCTTTGTTCAAACTTGTAGATTAAAGATTTGATTAAAATGAATTTTAACATTTTTTTTCCAACTCCAGCTAATCTTGTGCATTAAGTACAAGCGATCTTTTGCGTAATGAACCAAATTACTGTTTCTATATTTCTCCCCTAGGGTAGGAGTCCCCCAGAAGTCAGGATCTGTAGTTTAGTGCCTGGTAATTAACCATGAATCACCTGAGAATGTTTGGAAACTCTCCCATCTGTCCTAGGGGCTTGTTGGTCCCACTGCACTTATTTTGCTAGACATGCTTATTAACAGGCTAAGAGCCTGTGAATGGGTGTCTGATAGGCGTTTTGGAATCATGTTCATCCAAGCTTTCTTAACCATCAGACTGTTTTAGATGAAACTTCTTCAGTTGAGTAAAGTGAAGAGTATTGATCCTTGGTAAGGATGGTATCAAAGCTTCAGCCTGGGGCTCATCTATTGATAGTTCCTGGAGGAGTGGAGCATCCTGAGCCTTGTCTGGGGAATTCAATGAAAGTGACTTTTTTTTTTTTTTGTTCTTTAAAAAAAAAGGATTTATTTATGCATACAAGAACTGGGGGAAAGTGACTTCTTAATGATGTCTCTGAATTAGAGGGAGAAGAATGACTAATTTTCATACATTCAGTCCTCTGGTTGTCTCCATAATGCCAGACAATAGTGATTACTCACTTTTTTTTCATTCTAGAACTGACCAGTTTTAGGAACTGATCTAACTTGCTACTAAAAATCATGAAGTTCTAGAAGTCTGAATGGGTCTTATGTGTATGCAGTGGTTTAAAAGCTTGGGGTTCAGAATCAGGTACCCGACATTCCAGTCCCAACTTTCACATACTATGTAACTTGAGCATATTGTCCAACTTTTCCAAGAAAACAACAGAAATTACAGAGCTGGGTGTCAAGTGACATATCCTGGCAGTAGCTAGCACCTCATATGGGGGAGCATTAGTATTGTACTTATGAGGCCCAGTTTGTCTTTGGCTTTTCAGTTTTTTCAGTTAAGTCTGTTAATTCTTTTCCTCATATCTACCAGCCCTGCTTCATCCTTGCAGTTTGTCAGACACATAATGAAGCAATTGTAATCCCCAATACACTTCAGACATTTTTTTTTACCCATTCCACAGCCTGTGCACATTTCTACATGTAGCACCAAGGGGAATTAAGGGGTACCCATACTATTTGCAAAACTCTGGGAGGTGGGGGGCAGGAAGTGACAAGGCTGGGAGGAGAAGGACAGAAGGTGGAAACAAAGTCTCACTTTAGCTACTGAAGAAAATGTCTTAAAAAACAAACCCCACAAACCTGGCACCCATGACCAAGGCAACAAAGGCACTCCCTATAATGATGCTTTTCCTCATTACAAGGCACCAGAATTTCTTTTTTTTAATTAGGGAAATAGGAGAGGGAAATTATACCCTGTGTGTATAAGACATAACCTTGTAAGTATGTGTTTAATATAAACTGAAGAAACTAGCATAACTCTCAATATCAAAGTTCAGATTTTAATCCATGTGTTCTAGACTGATTTGATTACTTTATTTTTTTTTTAATTTTTTTTATTTATTTATGCATATAAGAATGGGGGTATAGGCCAGAGGTGGGGTGGGGTTGAGAGGATTTACCAGAGACAGAGTGGGGAACAGAACAGACAGATTGACTGAAATACACTGCTGAGGGGAGCAGTGGGTGAGTCAGGAGAGGTCTGCTGCACCATGTGGGTAACTCCTGGCTGGGGATCGAACTCGTGCTGCAGTGGCTGCAAATACTTCATAGGTTGCGTCTTAACCCCTTGCACCACCAGGGAGACCCTGATTTGATTACTTTAAATTGTAACTTATGGTATCTATTTATTGTTCTCCCCAGAGAGTCACTCTCACTTCTGATTCTACATAAAAAAGCTTGCTGTTGTAAACCCTCATTTTTTTCCCATTGACTTTGTTCTTTTCTCCTAGAATGCCTTATATAACCTTCCCTGTGGGTGGGAGGAAGTTCCAGATGTCTGTTCCAGTGGAGATAATAAAAAAGTATATAATAGAAATAGTTGTTAAGTTATGGGATAATTTGGTTCCATCTCTTAGAAGAGAGTAGGAAGGTCACTCTGTGATTGAAGTTGCCCTCTTGAAGCATAGGTGACATTTCAGAATGATCTGGGAGGACTTGTGATCACAAAACCAAATAACTGTTTTCAGGGAAATTTAGAGGATTCCAATGCTAAGGAAGGATGGGTTCAAAGGAGCAGGACCAATTGAATACATCTAGCTGTTCCCCAAATACCACTTGCAGTCTCTTTCTAAAAATGAAGTGTTAAGATAGGGAGAGAAGAAAAGAAATGACTGCTTCCCTTTTTGCTGCTATAAATGGAAGCTTCAGCCATTTGTTGTAGGTAGGTTGCAAGTATTTGAAGGATTACATTAACCTGTGATTCTTTGCATTAAATACTGATGACAGATAAATTTTAATGAATTCTCAAGTGGCCTAGATCTGCACTCCCACTTACAGTACCCACAAACCACTGCCGGCTCACTATTGAGCACTTGAAATATCACTCATGTGACTGAAGAAACAACTTTTAATTTAATTATAATTAATTCACATTGTATTTAAGTACAGTGTTTCTGTATTTTCATTGCATGTTGAAATGATAATATATTAGCTATATTGGGTTAAATATATGTTTTGGGCATCTTTCCAAATAGTATGAAGAAATCAATGCAAAAAAAATGTAAATATGTTCTACAATGTTTATTCCAGCACTATTTACAATATTTAGAACTGTCTAGGGCCTCCCCTGGTGGCGCAGCGGTTGAGCGCTGGGCTGCGAAACTGCCCGCAGCCTCTGCAGTGCCAGTTTGATTCCCAGCTGCCGGCAAGGGTCCCACATGGCACGCAGACCTCTCCGGCACCCGCTTCTCCCCTCAGCAGTGTATTTCGTCAGTCTATCTGTTATGTTCCCTGCTCTGCCTCTGGTGAATTCTCTCACCCTCCCACGCTTCTGACTGTACCCAGTGCTTGTATAAACAAACAAACAAACAAATAAATAAATAAATCTATCTTTAAAAAAAATATTTAGAACTGTCTAAATGCCCACTGATAGGCAACTTGATTAAGAAGATATGAATGCTATATAATCATAAGAAAAGATGAGATGCAGCCATTTATAGCAAAATGGAGGGAGTGTGAGGACATTAAGTACAGTAAAGCAAGTCAGAATGACAAAGACAAATACTGGGCATTTGCATATTGGACAATTTGATAAAGGGAGTGGTCTGAGATTAAGGGGGTGTAGGGAGATGGGGACAGTGTGATATTAGGATTGGTGGAGGGAAATTTTTGCTAATTGAGTATTTTTTTAATTCCATTTGTATCCTTCATGGTCCAACTAGAGAAGCATGTCAGCAGGAGATGATAGATAGATAGATAGATAGATAGATAGATAGATAGATAGATAGATAGATAGATACATAGATACATAGATACATAGATACATAGATAAAATGGATAGATGGATAGATAGATAGATAGATAGATAGATAGATAGATAGATAGATAGATAGAGAGATAGAAAGATAGATAACAGCTAGAGGCAGACTTATTACAAAGAATTGGCTTAGATGATTGGGGTGCTAAGCAAGTCTGAAGTCCAGAGGTCATGAAGTCAAGAAGAATTGATCAAGAGCAGCCTAGAACCACATAGACATGGGACAAAGTTGTCTATAAACAGCTAACAAAAGAGAGCAAGACTCAACTGCTCTTTATAAACTGATCCAGGGCCTGCATAAGCTTTTTAAAATGGCTTTCCACTGATGGAGTCATACCCCTAGGATAATCTCTTTTTCTTAAAAACACCTGATTAGGGGAGGTCTGGCAATATGGAGCAGGAAGGAGGCACCATGTTCCTTTCTCCAGATACAACTATACTGCTATAAAACAAAGCTGAAAAATGGAGTCTTCACACCAAAACAGAGAGGTGCTTGAACATTTAATGTCTCTTACAATTCTTCAAATAAATATTTGAGTGACTTTTTAATTACTTTGATTGCTGAACATTTCTCTGTGCCTGGATCATATAGAATACAGGTTTCTCCTACTAACTACAAGTCATACATTCCTATTGGTATGATTTGTTAGGCTATTTTTTGGGTCTGGGAATGCTATTACCATTAATTTACATGGATTTTTTTTTTTTTTTAGCATTTCCAGGCTCAAAAAATAACCTACTTAATCACACCAATGAGAAAATTCTACTTTTGGATAGTGTGGGGGAACCTGTAGCAGGATTTATCTGGTTACAATAATCCAATGAAGATATTGGGTTCTTAGGGTCCTCACTGACACATTAGTGGCTTTACAAGTTTTTGTTTTTTACAGATGTCAGAAGATTTAGTGGTTTTTTAGAGACTCTTAATGGTGTCATGGGTTACATACTCATTTAACTTTGCTCTTTGCCTCCAAAGGAGAAGGAGCTGAACAGAAAATAACAAACCCTCCCTTTCATAGCCTACCGGAATATGGCAATCATCCTTTCCCTTAGAAACACCTTTTATCGGTATGTCTTTAACATGCATACAAAATTCTACACCAATATGGTCCCTACAAATCCTATAGACTTCATTACTGCCATTCCCTTTACTCTTTCTATTCCATCCTTAATGGTCATTTACTGTTCCCCAGAGATAGCAAACAAACTTCTGACTCAGGCAACTCCAATTGCTGCTGTTTCTACCTGAGATTCCCAAATGCCCAGGCTTCATCTCAGTTTTACGGTACGTGTCACCTTTTAGGAGAAGTGTTCCATGACTAAAACTATTTAAAAGAGCTTTTCATCTCTATCTTTTGCTTCATTCTTCTTCTTAGGTAATGTTTATTACTGACATTTCATTGAATGCTCTGTATTTATTTATATACGTCTCTCTATTTGAATTAAGTTTTATCTTTGCTTATGACTGCATTCCCAGCACACACATAATGCTAAATAAGGATTTATTGAGTGAATGAATGACAACTGATGGGTCCTCGCACTCACTACTCAATGCACGACAACGATGTGAGGAAAAAATAAAAGAAATGTATGTGTCTAGGCTCTTAGAAAGGTATTATGGGGTTGAGTAGACAGATGTTTACCTAGAATCTCTGTGGCATGCTTACAATTTGACCTAACTTCAAACTAATGTGGTGCATCTCAAAGAGAGAAAAAAGTGTCACCACACTGGTGTTCCCACATATTGTTTCTTTGATGATGCATGTGAAATTGGTATGAAAATCTGAACTTACAAAATAGATCAATTAAAGGGTGACTATTTGCATTACAAAAGAATTCTTTTTGGTACAACAGGATTAGCTCAGGGTTCCTTTAAATAGCATCTTCCCCAGTGTATAAAAGTGTTTATTTATAGATCATTAACTACTTGACCGAGATGCCTCAGGGCAGAGCAGCTCAAAGACAACTGGTCAAGAGGCCCTACCAGTGGAAGATCAATTAAATTTGAAGACAAAGTGTCTTTGAACTGATACACAAAGTCAATGGGGGAAAGAGGGTTTATTTGCCCAAATCTGTTTTATCTTGGTAGGGAACACATATACTGGGTGAGCCGCACACCTACATGCTCCCATTCATGTCAAACCAAGGTAGATGCGTCCTCCAGTCTGTGAGGCTCAAGTCTGAGGGTCATGTGTATGTTTGGCCTCCTTTAGGTTGTGCTTTAATTAAGAGGTAAAATTATTAAAGTGGCAGATGTTTCTAGCCTGAGGACTTGGGCCCAGTTATATCAAGCAGATGGTCTCAAGCTAGAGCGCATCCTCTAATGAAGAAACATTTGCAATTCATGAGCATTCACGATGTCCATTTCTCTTACTTGCCAATGTTCTGCTTGTCAGGGGTCCCATTGTGTGGCCGGGGAGCATGATGAATTAGGCAAACCCCTTCTGGTTTGGGACATAGTCTTGCACTGATGAAAATTAAAAGTATGATCTCCCAGAAGATCAAGAGATCCTGCTCTCCAGAGTGAAGACGTCTCTTGCCCTTTCTCTTTTCTGCTGGTGATCTGGCTGAGTTCTCATTTATATCCCAGGCCCTACCCAAAATATGACGTGATCTTAAGGACCCAGAGCTGTGGAAGAGCTTATGTGCTCCTTCATTTGATGCTTGAAACTTTCACCTTGGAAATGACCCTTGTCACATCTGGGTCTCACTTTGATCCTTTGCTGGGGAGATTGACCAACAGAGGCTCAGGAGGACTGTTATTTGCAGGCAAAATATTCTGGCTAGATACCAGAGAACTTAGATTCTATTTTTGATGCCTGTCGTGACATGTGATCTGCCACAAATTACACACACAGTGAATCTTAATTTCTTCATTTTTTATCTATTCAATAAATGATTATTGAATAGATATTTCTCTGAGTAAGTCAGCTGAGAAAAGGGGAATGATCAAATTTGCTTTTCTGACAGAAAAACAAAGTGAGGGTCAAATGAGGTAAATGAAAAGTCATTATGTTAGAGTAATATATTGATAATATATTAATTTAAGGGTCAATAGTTGCCATGGGCAACAATTGGAAACAAAAATGATGGGCTTCACATTCATTCACTGGGCTTAATGTTTTATCCTTTTTAGAAACCTCTGTCCATAAACAAGAGTCAATATTTTTTATGAAAGAAATTTGAGATACTACAAGATCTTTTATCCTTTTTTTATAGTGATCATTGAGTAGAAAGCAAAAAAAGGACAGAGGAAACAGGCTTGACCTCGCTCATCAAGTACCTGCACTGGCTTCTGTTGTTCTCTTCCCTCTTCGCATGTGCGTCCCCCAACAGGAGCCTTGTGCTCCTTTTTTGCCGAGTTCTTGGTGTCCTGGCATTGCCAGGGGACCCTTTATGCAATGATGATGATGGAAACCTTCTTTTGGCAATGCCCTGGCTAAGAGATGTACCACTCTTATAAAGAAGGAAAAGTGATTTTTCCCTCTACCCATCTGAGTTCTTAGCTGAGAAGCCTGCAATGAAAGTCAAATTAGCGAGAAAAACAGAAGTTCATTAACATGTACACCTCTTGTATACATAGGAGTTTCCAGGGAGAAATGAGAAACTCCAGAAGTGGCTTAGAATTCAGACTTAAATATCATCTAAATAGGAAGGGGAAGGTAGACCTCTTAGAGTAACTGAGTTTTATGAAACATGAATGTGGATTCATCACAAGATGGAATTTGGGACAAATTTGTGTGTTTGTGTGTGTCTCCGCTTCTGGTCTTCGTTCCTCTTCTGTGATGGGTCAGTCTTCCCTGGTTGATGGAAGAGCTGTCCCTAGGCAGATAAGGGAAGTCCAGCAGAATTCCAAGATGCAAGCTTGGGTTTCAGATTTCTCAGTGTTCAACTAGGACCCTGTGTATCATCTTTCCTCAGGACGCTAGATCAGTGGGTACTAAATATCTCCCTACGGCTGATCCCTATCACCAAGAGATCAGCTCCCTTCGCTGTATTCTGGTGTCCAAGGCTCTGGGTTACACTGGACCAGAGGTGCAAAGCCACTGCTTGAGGAACATCTTTTGCCCCTATCCTGCAGCTTGTACCATCTGAATCATTCTGCTGTCACCGCTTTCTTCCTGGCCTGTAGGTAAAAAGGGCCAGGAAGTTGAACTCTCAGTTAACTTGAAAAATGCTGACTTAAGTGAAATGAAATTTCTAATTAGAAATTAGAAATGAAATGCTGAAATTAGAAATTTCATTTCACTAAACAATCTATGTGAAACTGGATTTACACATTTTAATTGGACTAAAATCAAAATAAAGCCTCAAAACATAGCATAATGTAAAATAAAGATCTTAAACGGAAAGACTTGTATCAAGAAAACAATCATATGTGATGCAGCACCATTAGACTGCATTCTAAGTTGTAGTTTTAGTGTGTCAGTATTTTTCAAATGTATCCTTTCCACCCTTCCCCTCTTTGTGATATGTCATGTAAAATTGACAAGTGTCCCTTTTTGGGGACTATCATATATTATGACATATTATTTTTACTTGTTTCTCTTTTTAAATGAAATGAAAGTGATGGTAGAATATCAACTTAAAAAAAAGTTCTATCCTACCAAAATAAAGCAACTGTAGTGACAATTTCTCCAATGGATTCAGCAGACATTTCCTGTCTCTCTGTTCAGCTTCTCATGAAGTTTCTGGCAGCCTTTGAAGGGTCATGGTCCAGGGCGCTCTGTCCTGTCGCGGTAACAAACAATATTGCACCAAAGAGAACATTTTCCTGTGGCAGCTGCTCTTCGATTTCCTTTCTTACCCCTGATGCAGAATTCTGTATTCTTACAAATGTATATGTAATGATTTCAAATGTTATATTTTTTATTTCTAGAATTTCCATTTCATTCTTTTACTATTGTTTTCTACTGAAAATTACCATCTCTTTGTCCAATACAAATTTATGTTCATTTACCTCCTGACTCAGATATCTGGGTGATTTCTTTGTCTCTTTAGAATGAGTATTTTTTTGTTTCTTTTTTTCCCCCATATATCAAATAATTTTGACTGTATTCTAGATCCTATAAATGTTATGTTGCAGAAACTCTGGATTTTTAAAATATTCATCTGAAGAGGATTGATTTCTGTTTGTTTAAGAAGACAGTTACTGTGGTAAGACAAAAGCTGCAGATTATGTCTCTTGGGTAGCAGCTCAAATTTCAGTGCAGTCACTTTATTCTTAGCTACACGTGCAGCGTCTACCCTATACATGTGCGGTTTGGGAAGTAGCCAGAAATGTGAACCAAGAATATACACAGAATTTGGGGCTCCCTCTTCTGGTTCTGTCATTTCTAATGTTCCTTCCTCACTTTCCAGTGCTTGTGGATTCCTCCATCTCTGTCTTCCAGTTCTCTGGGCCAAAAAAATTAGAAGGCTTTCCATGGAAGTGTTAGTTGCTGCACATGGTGAAGATGAGGGCGTCTGTTTTCAGGGTAGAAGTTAGAAAATGGGAAAAACCTAGTGCTCTTCCTCTCTGTCAAATGTCATTTGCCTGCTCGTGGTCTCTCCTGTGCTTTCAAGTAGTTGGAATTTTTTTTTTAAAAATTCTTTAGTTTTTACTGATTTTGGGGGGAGCTTAGACTTTATAGTTGTAATCTGCCTGAGGGTTGGTCCAATAAGAACCAAGTCACATCAGAAGTGCAAACCATTTCTATAATGACATAACATGCAGTACCAATGTTCTTAGTTTCAAATAAATCCAAGACGATTTTAGCAAATTCAAGCAGGAAATAGATATAGTGAACATTTTCAGTGTCTTAATTTCTAGGGCTTCATAATAAAATACCATAGACTGGGTGAACTAAACATTGGAAGTCTATTTTCTCACAAGTCTGGAGTCTGGAAGCCCAGAATCAAGGTACTGGCAGCTCTGATTTCCCGTGGCTGGAGGGGCGCCTTTTTGCAGTGTCCGCACTTGTCCCTCTGTGCTTCTTGCTCGCCTCTTCCTATATGTATGCCAGTCTCATTGAATATGGGCCCACCCTAATAGTCTCCTTTTAAAACTTAACCATCCCTTTGAAGTCCTTTTTTTTTCTCCCCCAAATGCATTCACATTTTGAGGCACTGGGGTTTAGGATTTCAATATATGAAAATGAGGAAGTTGGGGGACATAAGTCTTTCCATAATAAGTAACCTTATCCATTCTGCCAAAGGACCAGGGACTAAGAGTCAACTACTAGTTAAACAACCACCACTTTAAGCCATGTGAGCGCAGTGCCATGGAGACACTGAGCACAGGGGCCTCAATCATTTCTCAGAGCTGGACATTCGATACAATCTCGAGAAACTCGTAACCTCTTTGCATCTATGACCTGCACCAGAGGTGGCTTGTAATTGGTGCCTGGACAGGCCTTTGCTCCATGAAATCCAACTAATAACTAAATATTCTTAAAACTGAGTAGAATAGTAAAGCTTAGGTCGCATGTCTGTCCTCGCTACCAGGGTGTCTGGGAAAGTGAACTTCTGACTTCTACCCAGGGGAACATAGACAAAAATGACACAAATGTTCCCAAACATAAGAAAAAAGCATGCAATTTCTGGGTGGCTAAGTAAAATAAAAAATAATGTGTCTCATGGAACAATTGCATGAGGACAAAATGATTTTGACAAGTATTCCACGGTCCAGAGAGCATAATGATAGCAATGATAATCAAGATTTACAAAGGGGGCCTCCCTGGTGGCGCAGTGGTTGAGCGCTGGGTTGCGAAGCAGCCTGCAGCCTCTGCAGTGCTGGTTCGATCCCCGGCCGCCGGGTGAGGGTCCCAAATGGCGCGCAGAACTCTCCTGCCGTCCGCTGCTCCCCTCAGCAGTATATTTCGTCAGTCTGCCTGTTCTGTGCCCTGCTCTGGCTCTGGTGAATTCTCTCACCCTCCCGTGCTTCTGACTGTACCCAGTGCTTGTATAAACAAACAAACAAACAAACAAACAAACAAACAAACAAATAAATAAATAAAAAACCATTGTGCTTCTGAAATCTAACATTAAAAAAAAGATTTACAAAGGATTTTAAAAACAGCATTATGCTATTTTTCACATGTGTTATCTCATTTAATTCTCCCAACAACCCATTAAATATTATTATTGTCCCTATTTTTAGATGAATAGACTGAAGTTTAGGTAAACTAATAAACTTGCTTAAGGCCATGTGACTCACAAGTGGCAGACCTAGGATTCCAAACCAGAGTTTTCTGATCTCAAACTTGATGCTTACAACCACTATAATGCATATTTCTCTTGGTATAGAAATGGAAAATTCATAGGGAAAGAACAAACCAAATAAATGACAAGTTACTGTCAAAGAATGATGGAAAGAAATTGACTTCAATGATGGAAGAAAGAGCAGTGTATTTTGATGAACAAGGGTTCATTAAACAGCAGACATAATTGTCAAAATGAGAACACTCTCTAGACAGAAAGTTACCCAAGAGATTTTAAGGAAAAATGCTTGTGAACCAAAAATTCTAATCAATGTGAAGTTACAAGCTCATAATACTATTCCTGTATATTAAAAAAAGTTGTCAAGCAATTAATTTTACAATTAAATAGGAGATTGAATAAAAACAAAAAATTTAAGACTAGGAAAAATATTATAAATCAAATGAGACCAGTAAAATAGAATGTAAAATAGAAACAATTTTCATTGACATTGTCATAAAATTGTAAAAGTATCAAAAATACTTTTTGAACTGAGACACTACATAACTAAATATTACCTAAAACATCAGTTTATAACCAACACAAGCTGATAAAAATGAATCTAGAGGGAAGAGTACAAATAAAAGCAAATTGCATTTCACATCTTACTCAAGGGTAAGTCATTTTAATATCAGTATATGGGAAAAAAGTCTTTTAAAATTTGGATAATGTTAAAATATTTTCTACATATTAATGTAGAAAAAAATTTTATTCAGAAGTTACCACCAGTAGCATAATAAATATTTGTGTAATGTAAAAAAAAAATTGCGAGTAAAGAAAACTACAAAGGAAAATTGACACAAAAATATCAAAATAAGAGATGAGACAATGCAAATAGGATAAAGCAGAGGAATAATATTAATAGCTGGTAAACTGAATTCAGGTTAAGAAGATTATGCTAAGTGAAATACAGAAGGAGAAAGATAAATGCCCGATGGTGTTACTTATATGTTGAATACAGAGAAACAAAACAAAGGGTCAGATAAAGACTAACTTAAATACTAGCCCTTGAAAGTTGACCATAGATTGGGGGTGGGGAGGTGAGGAGGGCACTGAGAAATGGGGAAGAGCACAATGGACTATGGTGGAGGACTGTGGGTGCCTCAGTGGTGGGTGTGGTATAGTAACAATACCTGAAGAGGGAAAACCTGTACTGTCAAGATATTAACATGGATGTGAAACAATGGCATTTCAGTAAAATAAATAAATAAATAAATAAATAATAAAGGAGGAAAAAAAGCAATAAAAGAGCAAGGAGTGTTTTTTTGATTAAAAAGGTCATGATGCAATGAAGGAAGTTAAGACAATATAGAATTTTATGTGTCAACATCTCAATGAATCACATATTGCAAGAATACTTAAAAGCACAATGAGAAATTCACATAATGAGATGAGAGAATCATAGGGCAAGACTTTAAAATATTGCAGACAGATAAGATAGAAAATACATACATTGTGCAAAAATGAAAAATGATGTAAAATATATAAAATTATAAAAAAGAAATGGTAGGACTGAGTGCAGAAATACTGATTACTTAATGAATGCCTTAGCACAGGAACATGCCTTGCAGCTCCTTTCATAGGACCTAACATTAGTTTGGATTCATAGGTAGTATATTGCTTATGACCAGCACTGTCCATGTCCAAGAATAAAGGTGGAAGATTCAACCCTCAAAAAAAAAAAAAAAAAGAGATAAATGTAAAGGAGCTGTAAAACTTCCTCTCCTTCAAGCAGAGACTATTCATCAAATATCCATGGAAGAGTTATGAAAGTTTATTATACTGTCAAAATGAACTATATGAATGGACAATAATACAGAATACTTGATGAAGAAATAGAATAGTGCCAAACTTCTTAAGCTCTGATTTCTCTCCCCAAATTACCATTTTCCTGAATTGCATATAATTGTCTCTTGATTATCTTAATGTTTCACTAATTGTATTTCAGTAAATACCATAAAATATCCCTGTGCACCCTGTACATATCCCTTCATAATTATGAACTAGAATCATATCACAAGAAATCTTCTGCAATGTTATCTACATGTTTTTGAGATTTCTGGAGGTGGACTTGAATAGAAGCATCTCGTTCATTGGTATCCTGAATAATATTCTATTGTGTGATTGTGCCAAAGTTTTTGCCATTCATAGACATTCATAACTGTCAATATCCAATTTTATTTCCATTTATTTATTTATTTTCAATTATTATCAGTGCTTCTTCGAATATTCTCTTATACTAGCTGGTGAACATAGACATGTTTCCTGGCAGTGGCGCTTTTCAAACTAGGGAGCCCAGCTCCCTAGTAGGTATTATGTCAAATTAGAAGGTTGTAATGAGAACTTTTAAAACTATATTGATAAGGAAATGAATACATACACACAAGCAACTGGAGTAAATGTAACCAAAACAATAAGGGGAAACAAATACTCATTAAAAGTGAGATAGGGAAGATGCCCTGGATTCTGAGTGGATTAAAACAATTCTGTGTAAACAATTCTGTGTTAATAATCTATGCTTATTGAAAAGTTTTAAGGAGATTGTTGATTTTTTAGGCAATGTTATTTCCCAAACTTGACGCGGGAAGAAGAAACCTAAATAAAGTAATAGCTCTGAGAAATATTTTAAGCATTTATCAAAGAACTATTCCTTCCCTAAAATGCTAGGCCAATGGGGCATTATAGATTAGTTCTCTGACTTTCAAAGAGCAGATAATTCTTACAATATTTAATGTGTTCCAAAACATAGATAAGAATGGAAGTCTTCCCATTTCATTCTACTAACCTAACCCAACCCCATGTGTTAGTCACTTCCCAGCAGGAAGCCCTAGGTCCTATCCTGTTTCTTAACTCAGCTCAGTGCTCAGCTAGCTAGAAGAACCCAGGGGTAGAGTGAAATTTTTCTCTCTGTGCATATATAAGTCAGTCACCTAGGGCAGAGACAGGGCATAGGAAGGTAGACGGTGGCCCTGGAGGGACAAACAGAACTCATGTCCACACCAGGATAACACAAAACTTTGAGCACAAACTGAAATTTTGCATAAGGAACACAAGTGAAAAACAATTTAATTAGTGAATAGATATGTAAATATATTGAAATGAAATACTAGCAAATTGAATGCAGAATTTTATTATGATGCTGTTAGTGTTAGACAGAGGGGTAACTCAACACCCCAAACTCGCACATTCTAAATGGGTTTTGCCATCTGCTGCATAAAGACAAAACATAGTCTTAGTGAGTAAGATATTTAATAGAAAATAACTTTAGGGCCTCCCTGGTGGCGCAAGGGGTTAAGCACTGCACTATGAAGCAATCCGCAGCCTCTGCAGCATGAGTTTGATATCTGGCCAGGGAGCTACCCACATGGCACAGCAGACCTCTCCCGTCTTGCCTGCTGCTCCCCTCAACAGTGTATTTCAATAGAGCTGCCTGTTCTGTTCCCCACTCTGTCCCTGGTGAATCCTCTCACCCCCCATATCTCTGGCCTGTACCCCAGCTCTTGTATGCATAAATAAATAAATCTTAAAAAAAAAAAAAAAGAAAGTAACTTTAATAGAATATTGTGCACACAGAGAGAGAAAGGATAAGTTTCCCCATGAAACACCCAAAGTTACCCATCCCCTCTGGTATGGCCCAACAAAACAGGATTGGCTCAAATTGGGGCCATTGAGGCCTAAAAGCTTGTCACAAGTCTAAGGCACCTTCTGGCAGGGAGCCGTAGGAAGGTGGGAGGAGGGGCCAGACAAGCCTAGAAGGAAAGCAGCAAAATCAAAGTAAAAATCAAGCTAAAGGCTGCTATTGTCAGCCTCCCCATGTGTCTCTCACCCACATCTCTTCCAAGTATCTCCTTCCATGTCCCCCAAGTCCCTAGTGCAAGTTCAAGGCCAAGAAGCAAGTGCAGCTTCTTCACATGTCTTTCTGCTCCACATGCTTCCCCCATGTCTTCTCTCAAGTCTTCTGCCCCAAGCCCTTTTCAGCTTCCCCTTGCCAATCAGTTCAGCTTTTCCTTAGGCAGGGAACAGGGAGCTCCTTTTTAGATTACACTGTTACATTAGCACTTAATGCTTGATATTGAGTGTTTTTCTAATTCCATTTCTTTAGGACTCTTGTTTTTGATTATGTTTCAATGAAGATTCCCATAATGCTCCCTTCCTCACTTTCTACTTCTCAAGAAAAGAGGAATTGTTATAGGACAGGGAGAGGGGCAGCCCAACCACCCTGTTACAGAATGACTTCACTGAGTGTTGAAGAAGACACCAAGTCAGATGATTGCTATTGAAACAGCCTGTCCACAAAATGCAAGTTTCTTCTGCTTCTTCATGGGGTGATAATATAGGGAAAGCCTCTGAGTTTCAAGCTGGGCAGTGACCTAAGGGTAAATTATTCAATTGACAAGCAAAAAATTTGCAAGCCTATTTAGCTGTGGATCTAGGCTGAGTTATAAATCCAGTTTTTATCTGTAATCAAACTAATATTTATCTTCATTTGATTCCTATGTCTTCTACTCATTATGTGTTGGAGAGCAGAAGAATGAACAGTGTTAAGCACCGACCTTTAGGAATGCCAGCACCATTTACCTCTAATCCTTCTTTCTGCAGGCACTGCTATATCACCACCACACAGCCTGTGGGTGCTACAAATGCAACTTTCTGGCAGGGAGATTGAGAGAGAACTAAAAAAAAAAAAAAAACAACAACAAAAAACAAACAAACAAAAAAAACCCCATTCGCTGGCTTTTGAGTGCTGAAGGAGACCTTTCTAAATCTATAGTCAAAATGCAGAATTGAAGGCCATGGCTCTTCTGCAAGAGAGGAAAAAACATTGATTTTCTGGAAACTCAGCTCTACATAGAGGACTGTGAGTGAAGTTTATACCATCTATTGGATCATGAGAAGATTAGGAGATGAAAGAAAATTTTTTTTCCTTTTCCAGAGGTAGGAAAGATGTCATCCATCGAAAAGAGAGGAAGGATGAGAGGCTTCTTGAGGTGATATTAGGGAAGGGAAATTCTTTCCATACTTTCAGTTGAACTGAAGTAATGTCCCAGAGAGGCCATTATGTGGCTTCCTGAACTGTAATCTAGGAAACTGCAAAACTGAAAGAGAAGGTCTTTTAAAAACAAGACAAGAAGCTCAAGGTGAAGTTCCTTTATGTTAAGTTTTACATCATCAAGCTGAAATTTAACTTAATTACAGTTTTGGCTCCCCAGAAATGGAATCTTAAATTAGCCAATCAGGAGTCACCTGATGAGCACTCACTAAGTGTCTACCCAATAGGCCCTAGCCAGTCCCCAAAGGAAAGGAATCGCGGGTGTTTGCTTGGGCAGCACATGTACTAAAATTGGAACAATACAGAGAAGATTAGCCTGGCCCCTGCACAAGGAAAGAAATCTTGAATAAACACTACCCCCACCCTCTTTTTCTCCTCCTCTACTTCCCTTGCTCTATTTCCTGCTCCCTTTTGCCTGTAAGAATATTTCATGCTGTGAAACTTCTTGGAGCATCTTTCTAGCTGCTGGATTGGATGCTGACTGATCAGTGAATCATTAAATAAAGCTAATGAAATCTTTAAAAATTACTTAGTTGAATTTTTTTTAAACAGGACTAACAACAAAACAAAACAAAACAAAGCATATTAGTATTAGATTGTACTAGCTGAGGTTGATGTGGAGTTTTCTGATATTGTCAGGGCAAATAGTTAAATTCCCTCTACTCTCTGGGTTCTTCTTGGGCTGATCAAGCAATCAAATTAACATTAGATGGATTGGCAGGAGAAACAAGTTTAAATGCAGACTTATGGGGGGCCTCCCTGGTGGTGCAAGGGGTTGAGCACTGCACTGTGAGGCTGTCCGCAGCTTCTGCAGCACAAGTTTGATCCTTACCCAGCCAGGGGGCTGGCCCACATGGCACAGCAGACCTCTCCTATCTTACCCATTGCTCCCCTCAGCAGTGTATTTCAGTAGCTCTGCCTGTTCTGCTCCTCACTCTGTCTCTGGTGAATCCTCTCACCCCCTGCACCTCTGGCCTGTACCCCAGTTCTTGTGTGGATAAATAAATCAATCTTTAAAAAAATAAATGCAGACATATGAAGAAGCTATACCCATGTAGATTCTCAAGCAAGTGGGAAAATGTCAGATATCTCTATCTCTATGTGCATCGTGAACTAAATGATAAGCCAGTTCCTGGGACTTCAAAGAGAGAGGACAGGAACTCACAGGAGGAGGAAAGGGAGTTATGCAATTAAATATTTGACCTGCCATATAAATAAGTTTCTTTGATAGAAAGTCTCTTTGGCGTGAAAAAGAAATCATTCTGTACCCCTTTGGGTTCTTCTCGGGCTGGACAACCTCAGATGGGTTAGCAAAGGAAAGACAATGAATTTTCGTAACTTTACATAGTTGTAAATTCTAAAGAATAATAGAGGTGACCAGGAGCATTTATCCTGCACTTCAGGACATGGGGCATCAAGGACAAAGAAGAGAATTCACGTGACAGAAGAGAAAGGGGGTGGCCTTGTCCTTACTCTGAGCAAAGATGAGATTCTCAGAACATGTCCACTGAAAAATCCTAGAACTGGACCTCCCCTCCCCACCCAACTACATATTTCTAGGTCATAAAGGGGAGGACAGTGATTGCTTCTTAGATTAGAAAAGGGGCAGAAGCTTAGGATCTATTGCTTTCTTTTTTGATCAGGCAGGGGCAGAGAACTAGGCAAGAACAGAAACTTCCAGGTTTCTTGGCCTTCACTGCCTTCGGGCAAATAGTCTGAACTTTTTAAGTTATGTCGACAAACCTCCTGAGGTTCAGGGAACCTTGATTGACTCTAATTCCCACACCAAGGTGAAGAGGAACTACTCTGGGCCTAATGAGAAAAGTCTATTTGATCCTTTGTGGAGCGACTGACCTCACAGTTATTTCTAGTTAAGAACCCTAATCCTGGATAATATCTCCAATTTTCATTCATCTAGATAGTTAAGAGAGTAGTAAAAGTTTCTTGTGAGGCCTGTAGGGTGTCAGTGAACCTCATTAAAGTAATCCACATGCCAAAGTGACATATTTTAGTAAGGTCTGTTCTGGACCTGTCTTTTAGTATGAAGGTGACCTGGCAGATTCCTGAGTCTGGGGAAAAGCTGCCCAGATTCTCTTGTACCCTAACCCATCTTCATGGTAGAATGACAGACATCTGGGAGAATAACTTGTCTATGGAGCATACTTTAGGATTTACTGCTGTGCTTATTTCTTAAAGCTGATACCGTACGCTTGAATTTGGACAGGTGAGTTTGCCTGACTATGATTTATGAATATTCTTTGGGCAATACTTGATTGATAGTCTAGAGATGTTTCAGACTGCCTGCACCTTCTCTTTTCTGGGGACCAAGTGGATTGCACAGGTGCCTGCTAGTACCAGAGGCTCTTGTTGGCCCTAAACCCTGGCTACATCCTCTATCCGGAGGTCCTTCTGCAGAATCTTCACAGTGCTGTGAAGGAAGAACTAAGTGTCCTTGACTGGTTCTAAAGAAGAAGATTAGAAAAGAAGATAAGAAAAAGATGGGGGCTTCCCTGGTGGCACAAGGGGTTAAGCACCGCACTATGAAGCAATCTGCAGCCTCTGCAGCGCAGGTTCGATCCTGGCTGGCCAGGGAGCAACCCACATGGCACAGCAGACCTCTCTTGTCTCTCCTGCTGCTCCCCTCAGCAGTGCATTTCAGTCAGTCTGCCTGTTCTGTTCCCCACTCTGTCTCTGTGAATCCTCTCACCGCCCCCCATCTCTGGCCTGTACCCCAGCTCTTGTATGCATAAATAAATAAATCTTTAAAAAAAAAGAATAAAAAAAAAAGAAAAAGGTGGATGGTGAGGCTGAGGACACACATGACAAAACCTTTCAACATTCCTGAATTGTGCTTTCAATTTGAGTCACTTGGACATGAGAAGTGATATTCGAAGGGATTAAAATATCTGCACAAGGGTCTTCCTGGTGGCACAGGCGGTTGAGCGCAGTGCTGTGAAGCTGTCCACAGCCTCTACAGTGCCGGTTCGATGCCCCCCAGCCGTGGAGCATCCCACATGGCACGGCAGGCCTCTCCTGTCTCTCTCGCTGCTCCCCTCAGCAGTGTATTTCAGTCAGTCTGCCTGTTCAGTCGCCCGTTCAGTCTCTGGTGAATCTTCTCACCTTCCCGCACATCTGACCTGTACCCCGTTCTTGTATAAATAAATAAATCTTTAAAAAAATAAATAAAATATCTGCACAAGAAAAGAAAGCTGTGAAGTGGCAGAAAGGGCATTCAGGCCCAGGTTTTATGCTTCTAGGCTGGTCCCATCCTCCCTCCATCTCACTGGGCTGCAGTGATGGCCCTAGTCATGATGAATGTCAATGAACTTTTAATGAGGTCTTAATCCAGTGCTTCATTACTGAGCCTCTTGGGGAGCTGAGCAATGGCCCTTCAGAGACAAAAGCTGGTATTCAAGCCAAAAGGGCTTGGGAGAGCTCACAGGTTCTGCTCCCTTTCAAGGACATTGCTGTCTGCCTTTTCACCCCTTCACTCCCACCGCCCTGTAGACCAGGAAGCAAACAAAAGGAAACCCTCAGATCTAGTTTGCATTAGCTCTGGACTGCCCTTGGCCTCAGTGCTAATGAAGCAACTTAACAAATTCCCTCTGAAAAGTTGCATTTCATTTGCATATGTTTAGTTTCTCCCAGTGTCCCTACTTCCTAAGACTGATGTGACCCTCATAAAACCACAGGAAGCCACATTTTTCTTCCCTTTCTTCCTTCCCACTTTCCTACCCAGCTACCCAGTCTTGCTTGTTGAGGCCAATCAAACAACAAAGTTTAGCCCCTGGCAGGTTTTTCACACAACTGAAAGGCAGAGATTCATATGCCTTCATTTAGAGCTGCTAACTTAGGTTGGAAATCCCAGCTTGACCTCATTTTTTACGATATTTTCTCAAAGACCCAGATGTGGATATGGTCACAGGCTGATAGAACTGTTCCTAGATTAAGGGGCTCTGAGTTTTCAGTGAGTTTATTCAAATCATGTGTATCTGTCATAAGCATTATGTCTGGCCGCTGAGATCACACAAAAAGAAAGTTACTATACATGCTTTGTGTATTTACAGTCATTCTTATTAACTGTCTTGAACTTGGGGCTCTGAAAACAGCAAGCTTAGAAAAGGTCAAATATTGATTCTAAATACATACTCCACGAACAGAATGTGCTAAGCATCCTGTTATTTCATTCTGAAGAGTTTGTGAGCAATAATGTGCTAAATACATGAATAAATCCACTAAAGAATGGTCCTATAGCTAGTATGAGTGGGATTAGCAATAACTACATAGTGGTTAGTGGAAGAGGAGTAAAAAGCAGTTTGTAGTGAAAATAATGATCTAATAATAATAAAATAATAATAATAACAACATTATTATTATTCCAGGGCATTCTGGAAGTTTCATCTCTCCTACATTAGACACCAATTCAGCATCAGCACAGAGAAATGATCTCCTTGTAAATATCTCTGCCTGTCTTCTGTTCCATCCCTTTCCCTGACTAGTTCCCCAACCGAGCCATAGGGCAAGTGGATGGCAGTGTCCTGAAAATACGGTATCATGACCACCTCCAAACCAGGACGAGGAAAGTGAAATGTGAATTTGAGCATATAGCTTCAAGGCATCCCAAATGAATAAAAACCAAGGTTTTTTTTGTTTTCACCAGGACATTTTGTCTTTTGTTTTTTTCCCAGCCACATAACTGTGAACTGGACAGGTTCAAAACAGTTCTAGGAATGGGAAAAAGTTATACATGGAGTGAAGGGAAAAAACTTAAAAAACAAAATTCAACTGAGAAAATTTTGGAGGTCTTATTGGCTCTATTCAGTGATTCATGAATTGGGAGCAATGCACTTCAGCAGATAGAAAGGCATTTTGATGAGTCGAATTGTTAGGGGGAAAAGGATGTCCTAAAGCTAATTCCATACAGGCTTTGTGGACTCCACCCCCACCCCAGGCCAAAGCCAAAGACACTGGGAACTCCAAATCCCATCACCACCAAAGGGAAGGTGGCTGGGACCTGAGGGTGGGGTTAAGCAGCCAGGTTGATATAAGGCAGACACGTGGGCTTTGGAGGGGTCCCCCATTTTGGCTCTCCACCAGCTCGCAGCGTCCGGCCAGCTCTGAGAGTGCCTTTGGGTTTCCAGGTCGGCGGATCGGGTAGGACGCATTAAAGACTTTATTTCCCTATTTTCTCCCTGAGTTGTATATTTCCTTAATTCCCTTTCCCTTGTAAATAAACCTTTTATTAACCTTTTGTGTGTGCCTGTAGTGGAGTATTAATAAGTCCTTTTTAAGCGCGCGGGTGAGGACCCACAGCCAGGCAACCTGCTCAATATCGGGGCTGCCCTATAACAGGATTAAATAAAAGACTATTATCTGCAGTGGGGACCAGGAACAGGGGAAGTATACCAGGCATAAAAGCAGGTTGGTTATGGCAAGGTTACTTGTCTTTAGGGGATGGTAGGGGCTATCAGACAAATTACCTAGCTATGCAGATCAGGTGATTCTTGATTGACTGGTTGAAGAGGTCATTTTCAGGAGAGCTGAAAATGTAATTAAGTTAGGTGGTGGGTTTGGAGACTTGGGGCTTAGCACAGATGACTCCATTTTGAATCTGTTATCTTGCTTTTATTGAATGGACCAACCCCCCCCCCCCCCCCCCGCCAAACAATTGTTTAAAATATATAGGAAGCTATAAAATGTATAGAAATAAAGTTACTCCATTATTTTCTTCAAAGTTAAAATGCATTGATCTGTGGGCTGTGTTTCACTATGCAAATGACTGATGAGACTTTTAATTTGGGGACTAAATCACTGAAAAGCTGAACCCGCTTGCCCCAGAAGGGCTTATGCGCTACCCTTTCCAACTCTGAGTTCTGTGACTTCAGGTTGGTAATGTGAGCTCAGTCACAACTGGAATATTTACACCATGTAAATTACCACTACAAATCAAAGCTTCTGTCCTCCCTGAGACTGGGTGACTTTCTAGATAGAACAGATATATTTACCGCACTGTATTACCCACATGGACTTCTGCCACCAAATTGCTTGCAGGAATCTTTCTATTCTCATTGCTTTCCCTCCTTGTATCAGTTCAGGGAAAAGCAGAGTGATTATTTTTATTTATTCACTATCCACTCTGCAAAGCTGTGCTGAATACTATGGAGAATTCTTTGGACAGAGAGAGAGAGTGTTGTCAACCACGGTCAATCAATTAACTGGACTGAGGCATATTAAGTGAGCACTAGCTGCCATGTACTGTAAAGGCTTGAAGATCAGCATGTAAGAGGTGGCTTATGCGCTGCTCTTTGAAGAACAGAGTAGGATTTCAACTAACTGAGCAATGGGAGCATGAGAAGGAGAGAGACAAAGGGCACTTAAACGGAAGGAACAAATCGGTTGTCGATGGAACAGAAATGGGGGTGAGTTCTGGGGAGGGGTGGAGAGTGATTTTTGTTCAAAGAGTTTGCAATTCATGAAGGTTGTGGGGTAGAAAGGAAATTTCCTGCTACCCCTCCGGGTTCTTCTCTGACTGGTGGAGCCGAACTAACATCAGACATGTGAGCAAGAGAAAAGAACAAATTTAATTATGGACTCATGGAAATTGACAGGGATGTAAATCCTAAAGTAAATGGGGCAAAATGAGAGTATTTATCCTGAGCTAAGGAATGGGATAGGGACTCATGTGATGAAGGCTGGCTGTTCTATAGTTATGTTTGCCCTGCCATGTAGATTGATTTCTCAGATAAAAAGATTATTTCTGAAGATAACCTTAATTCTGGGTAATCCTTCCAATTTTCATTCTTTTTTTAAAGATTTATTTATTCATGCAAACAAGAACCTGGGTACAGGTCAGATGCGCGGGAGGGTGAAAGGATTCACCAGAGACAGAGCGGGGAACACAACAGGCAGATTGACCAAAGTACACTGCTGAGGGGAGCAGCGGGCGAGGCAGGAGAGGTCTGCCACGCCATGTGGGTATCTTCCTGGCCAGCCAGGATCGAACCCGTGCAGCAGAGGCTATGGACAGCTTCACAGTGCTGTGCTCAACTGCCTGTGCCACCAGGAGAGGCTCCCAATTTTCATTCTTCTAGGTAGTTAAGGGAGTAGAAAAAGTTTCTTTTGAGTCTGCAGGACCTCCTTTGACCTTAGCTTGAAACAGCCACATGCCAAGTGATGCATCTTGGGAAGGTCTGCTCAGAACATCTTGGGAAACCTAGCCTTCAAAGCAATGATGAAGACACATTGTTTTCAGAATTTTGAGTATAGTTTTCATGTTGATGGGCACTGGAATGTTACCTCTTCATCTCTATGGTTATTATTATTTTTTAATAACAAGTGTCAATATTGCCAGCAATGAGTACATCAACCTCCAGGTTTTCCAGCACAGGTAACACCACAGTTTTCTTTAATTTTTTTATTTAAATTTTGTTTTTATATTCCCCATACAATTACAACCCCCTTATTTTGACCCCAAGCCCTCCTTTCCCCGCCCCCACCCCCCATAGAGTGTCTCTGGTTCATAGTTGTTTGTTGATTTTGATATTTTCTTTCTTATAGCTATTCTTTTTCCTGGTCCCTTATTTAAGTTTTCTAGATTCCTGCTATGAGTGAGACCATCCAGTATTTTTCTTTTTCTTTCTGGCTTATTTTGCTGAGCATGATTCCTTCCAGCACCATCCATGTTGCTGCAAATTGCATGTGTTTATCTTTTTTGAATGCTGAGTAATATTCCATGGTATATATGGACCACATCTTCTTGATCCAGTCATCTATTTTTGGGCATTTGGGTTGTTTCCAAAGCTTAGCTATTGTAAATAGTTTTCTTTAATTTGATGAAATTCATTAGCTTCTTCAACAAAAGTTATAAAAAAAGGAAAACAGATTTTCCTTTCATTGCTCTTAAAAAACCTTGCAGGAAGAATCCCAAATTTTCTATATTTGATGGTATTGAAAAATATAAAACCATAAGGAACACTTTCAGCAGTAGAATCTGAATCAAAAATCATGTGTGATTTAAAACCTTATGGATATGGCCACACTGCCCTCCAAGAAGTTGCGCTCCCCACCTCTGCCATCAGCTCTGTAAGAAAGTGCTCCTTTTCTCACAATCTAAGCCATATGGGGTATCTAACTAACTAACTAACTAACTAACTAACTAACTAACTAACTAACTAAAGCCAATCTGAATAGTGATGATTCTGTAGAGTTGTATTTGCATTCCTATAATTGTAAATGAGATTGATCTTTTTAATATGATTATTCCAGTATTTCTTCTCTTTTAGCAGCTTGTGGCTCTTGCTCATTATTCTATTTGCTTGTGCACCTTTTTCTATTGATTTGTGTAAATGCTTTGCAAATGAAGGGAATTAACCATCTGGCTCTCCTGTGTATTGTTCTTACTTTTGCTCAGTTTGTTGCCTTTGATTTTGTTTATGAGCTTACTTTTCTAATAATACAGAGATTAAAAAATGCCTTTTTGTGTTCAAATTAATTAGCCTTTCTCTTTATGAGCCTAGAATTTGTGATCTGTTAAGAAAAAACTTCAAAATTATAACTCAATTCTTTCCTGCTTTTAAGAGAGAATTGATGTTTTTATTACTTCTAAAAGCATTTTAAAATTAGGAAAACATTTATAATAGGTATATATTTCTACAGCAAGTTTGAAACAGATTGCTTCATTTAATTAGCATTAAAGTCTTAGCTATAAGGCATAAAGAGATGGAATAAACACACCCTTTGTCCTCAAGGAACTTTCTTGTGGGGAGATATAGAGTTAACTGTTAACTATATCTATTATATAACTAAATGTCATGCAATTATATATATATATCTAAAGTATATTACATAATTGATTCATCAAAAAGCATGGAACACTCTATTAATACCATTATATAATTACACATAAAACAGCGTGCATTTATCAAAAGAATTGGGGAGCCCTCTCCTAGATGAAGGTACTAGATAAACAATCTGCTTTAGGAAAGACATTTTGTCTGAAGCTATAGTATGGACCTGGGGAAGCAAGCTCAGCTGCCTCAGGAAGATGTAGGAGCAGATGGGCTGTGGTCCCAAGGGGGGAGGTGAGTGGTGCGCAATAGAGCCTGAGCTGCCAATTAGGGAGTTCCCTGGGGATCTGATCTGCCCCTGTTCACATTCAGGTGAATGTGAAAACCTTATTTCTTCAAGAAAGAGACAGGGGAAACTGCTCAGTGTGTCAGGAGAGAGCTGACAAGTGTGAGGAGAAGGATCACACGCCACTAAGACAAAGAAGCTCTTTGGGGTAATCCTTAGTAGAGACCCAGTAGAGAGATTTTGAGCCCAGGAGAAATAAGCGAAAGTTCCAGAGTTGTCCACAAAAATAAACAAACGAAAAAGGAGGCACTTGGTCTAAGAAGGAAGTTCCACGCTCTTACAGTGGCAGCAGTGACAGGAGCAGACCCCCCGACCCCTGCAGGAATAGGGGCTTCATGCCACATGCACACCCTGTGTGTACACGAGCAGACACCTGGGTCTCACACACATGATCTGTAAAGGGAACATGCACAGCCCGTTTTTGAGAAGGAACTGAGGTGCAGAGAAGTTAAATAATTTCCTCAGGTAAAATTTCAGTGAAGGGCCTCCCTGGTGGTGCAAGGGGTTAAGTCTCATCACATGAAGCAATCCACAGCCAATGCAGCACGAGTTCGACCCCCAGCCGGCCAGGAAGAAACCCACATGGCGCAGCAGACCTCTCCTGTCTCGCCCGCTGCTCCCTCAGCAGTGTATTTCAGTCAGTCTGCCTGTTCTGTTCCCCACTCTGTCTCTGGCGAATCCTCTCACCCCCCACATCTCTGGCCTGTTCTCTAGCTCTTGTATGCATAAATAAATAAATCTTAAAAGAATCAGTGAAGCCCAGACAAATGCAGCCAAACAATGGGGATGAATGGTTCTGATCTCTTACTATGGACAAGCAGGCAAGTTTGGGGATATGGCGTCCCGAAATATGGCTCCTTGGTTATTGAATATTGTTCACTGAGGGATCTGACTAACAACAGGTGCAGGGAAGACTTTCTGACATTCTCCTTCCTGAAGCTTGTGCTTGGTGCTTTCCTGTCACCCGCAGGAAGGAGCACCCTTATCTCAGAAGATGGGGATGATGTGGGGCGGTGGGGACAGGCCTTGAGAAGTCCTCTCTAGTTACTACACTTAGCGCTCACTCTGGCCTGTCACATTTTACAGCAACTTTCCACTTTTCATCCAACCTAGCCTAACAACGGTCAGATGTCTTTGACCCTGTAGTACTGTATAAAGTCACTCACTTGGGGACAAAAAAGGAAAGGAAAAACCATAACCATTTACTTGGGCTATATAAAGCTAATATTTGTAGCATAATTGGGGGGGTCTACCCTATGGTCATTGCACAATCCATCTCCCTATTCCTACTGGCAGGACCCCCTCCCACAACAGAGCTGAATGTGATACCTGTTGAGAATTTTCCAGGCTTCCCTTGCCGCTGCACAGGTCACATGACCTGGTCTCAGCTAATGAGCCATGAGAAGCTTGCTGGCGGCTTCTGGAGAGCTGTTCGCCTCTAATAAAAAGAGGGATCTTTTCAGCAGAATATTATGTCTGCAAGAGATACTTGGAACAGCAACTGTCTCGTGACTGTGAAGGACAAGCTGAAACACTGAGAATGGAGGTTGATGGAGAAAAACTAATAGGGAAACTCCTGCTGTTTCTCCTTTACTCTCACACCACTACCCCAGTCATAACACTTCTGATACCAGATGCATGTGTGCGTGTTTCCTGTGACAATAGTTGTGTGTCCCAAAATTTAACTCAATTCTGTCACCATCTCCCTGGAAATGACAGCAGATCAGCGGCTTGAGGGTTCTGTCCCGCCCCCTGCACTGAGGAAGCCCGTCTGCCATGACAGAGGATACTGAAGGAGACAGACATCAGGCAAGGACCGGGAGGGCTCTGTCCCCACTGAATCAGGGGTTTTCACCTTCCTGGTTTATGGATATGTTTGCCAAACTGGGAACTCCCCAAATATTCTACTTTTGGGGATTTTATACAGGCATCCTCATGTAGGCATGAACAATCGTTAACTCCTTTTCTTTTTTTTTTAATTTAAAGATTTATTTATTTATGCATACAAGAACTGGGGTGTAGGCCAGAGGTGTGGAGGGTGAGATGATTCACCAGCACTGGAGTGGGGAGCAGAACAGGCAGATCTACTGAAATACACTGCTGAGGGGAGCAGCAGGCAAGACAGGAGAGGTCTGCTGCGTCATGTGGGTAGCTCCTTGGCCAGGGATTGAACTTGTGCTGCAGTGGCTGCAGATAGCTTCTTAGTGCTGTGTTTAAGCCCTTGCACCCCCAGGGAGGCCTTGTTAACTCTTTTTCTAGCTCCTCTCCATTCTATGGAAAATGAGAATGGGGCTGAAAATTCTAAGTTTTTAACAATCACTTGATATTTCTGGTGACCAATCCCTACCAGGAGGCACCTCAATTGTTCCAATGGCACGGCTATCACCCAGGAAATTCCACAGGATTGGGTCAGGACCCCAGGGTCAAAGAGCAAATATTAGAACAAGGGATGCTCCCAGTACTCTTACCACTCAGAAAATTACAATGGTTTAGGAGCTCTGTGCCAGGAGCCAGAGGCAGAGCCCAGTATAAATTCTTTCTGTTATCTCATGTCTGATGACCATCTTGAGACAGCTTTGAAAAAAGTTCTGCCTCTGGACTCCCTGTTATTTAAATAAAAAATGGTCTTTTTTACCCCAGCCATTTTGAAAGAGATTATCCTCACTAATGAATTATTATAGCTATTGACATTAACCAATGGCCATTTCTCACTAGCAAAAGAAAAATTGTGTGTATCAGTAGGTAACTTGTGTGAGTTAAGGGAGACTTTTAAATGTAATCATAGATGTTCTGCCTCTGATTTATTGTTCATAATTCATAATTATTGCTCCTAGCTGGAAAAGCAGATAAGGGCATTCATTTAGGATACATTTTCATTTTTCATATTTTGACAACATCTGCTAATTAACTTTCATTACTTCCTAGAAGATTCTAGAGCCACTGTGAGGTTAGAGCCATTGTGAGGGCCTGTGTATATTACCAAGTATTTCTGAGATTCTATGAGGCAGTGGGAGCTTTTCAAAGTCACTTTTTCTCTGATAACCTAGCTGAGAATCAGAAACATTGGCTGCATTATAAAAATCTGGCTCGCGGAAATGGTGAAATGTGTATGAAGATCATGTAGCTTGAGAAGATGTTCCAGATGTGGAACTCAGAGGTAGGTGGGAGGATAGGTCATTCCAAAGTAGACTGTAAATAGTTATTAGTGCGCAAGTTCTTAGGACAGTTGTCATTGCCATTTCTAAAGACTTCCCTCCTGTTCTACATTTTAAAGGGAAATGGACAGTCCTGAGCTTGAACGCCATTTTCCTTTTCCTCTGAATTCCTTCATATTTCAGTGGCAATACTGCTCAAGTCAGACTGATAGCTCAGCTCACAGACATAGATGAGAACGCGGGTCAAGATAAAAATATCCTTCAGCAAATTCCAGCCAGATGTTTGTGGAATCCTTTTTGTCTTATGTGTGCAGTACCAGCCTGTGTCCACATGGTGGCGGGAGTGGCCGCTAAATGAGCACCATTGGCCTGGTGGGTACTGACTGAAATCAAACTTAGAAGGGATGTAACATAGAGTCCAACACAACTCACAAGCGACCGGATGTTTTCAAATGTGCAATGTCCTATATTCTTTTTTTATAATGTACTTTATTTTATATAATTCTTACATCATTTTTCATTTTTGCACAATGTATGCATTTTCATTTTGGTTCAATGTCCTATATTCTTGAAGCAGCCCACTCCTGCTTATTCACATGGAAAAGAGACAGATTATCAAAGGGTCTTCAGAGGTGAGAGAGTGAACTCAAGCATGAGGTTCCCCTGAAAGCAGCTCAATGAAGTCCCTACAAATGGAAGCCGGTGGCCTGTGCCTGGCCTCTGGGTGTGGCTCTGGCATCGCCTAAGTCACTTTATGCTTTGGGCCTTGGTGTCTTCTCAGATGAAATAAGGAGGGAGGGGTGGAAGGCTTGTGATTGATCAGGTCTCCAATTTCCTTCCATCGGAAATCCTCTTATTTGTAGTAAGGGTGTTATTTACATAGTCTTGTGGGGCAAGTGTCTGAAACAATATTGTCGTGGTAGGAAAGGATAAAAAATTGTAAAAGATGATTGCTTCAGGAGACTTGAACATAAATAAGTGTCACATTTCTTACTTTCTTTTTTTAAAGTCACATCAGGCCAGACCCTCAGGAGGCAAGGCCCTTGAGGAGGAGAAGGCTTTCAGGAGCCTGCTTTTTCGTGGAGGACCCACTCCCCAGAAGAGCAGTTGGGGTGAATTTCTCAGTTGTCAAACCATAGAGCAGGCACGTCCTTTGAATTGCCCTGTAAGAGGGAGATGCAAGGAAAGACAAAAAACAAACAAACCAAACAAAAGCAAAAACAAAAAATAAGCAAGCAAAAACATCTATCATGTTCAGTGAGTAGTTGCTGTTGAGCCAAAATGTTGGGGAAAACCTTCAGCTTTATTAATTTAAAAGCTGTAAAGAACGGAAAAGTTGTTGCATCGGGAGGGGAGTTGATGCATCGATTCATTCATCATTTTTGTTGGAGAGATGAGAGGCCCCAGGGGTGCTGTGGTAACTGGTCTCCTCTGGATTTTTACAGCCTCGTGGGGGAGGCAGACAAGCGAACTAATGAACACGCAGATGATAGATTCGCGCTTGAGCGTGTGGCCTGCACTGTGATGCCTCTAGGAGCGAAATGAAGAAGCGTTTGGTCAGGGAAGTCACTAGGATGTAGTATTTAAACTGAAGCTTCCTGAAAGCTTTTCTGCTTCCATGTCCAGATGGTCTTTGTCTTGCTTTGCTGTTAAATGTGTCGTTATGTGTAAAAAAATAATCGACCGTAGGTCCGTCTCAAGTCTCCATCCTGCCTGAGGCAGGCCCCGCGTCCGGGAGCTGGAGAGATGAACAAGTAGCTGCAACCAGCACTGGGCTATAGCAGATGCTTAAGCTCTGCCGCCCACCGCCTACCAGCTTTGGCTAGTGACCTTGAGCAAGCTCATTGTTTCTTCAAACCTCATTTTACACACCCGTCTAATGGGAATGATAGAATCTACTTATACATTATTGTAAGGAATGATATATTTTAAATGTAATGTACTTACAATGATACATAAGTCAAAAGCATGTATAATGATGCAAATATTGTAACTCATTTAAGTATAATATATACTAAATATTAAGTGCTTAACACAATGATTAGAGCACTAGAAGCACAAAATGTTACCTATTTTTGTAATTATTCATCTTTCTATGAGCTCACAATCTTTTGTGGGAGGCACTCTGATATTTGTACATACTTCTAGAAGGGAAATAGCTGCAGAAAGATTAAACACCTGGAATAGAATTTAGGGACAGTCTTGGAAAGGAAATGACTCCTGAGTTCAGAAATATGACAGTTACCTCCTCTGCCATCTTTGCAAAAAAATAGATGAGGAGCAAAGAGGGGGCAAAAGCACATTCATTCCTTGCAGAGGAAACTGTAAGGGCCAAGCCAGGGGAGCTGGGGAAGCTCAGGGTGTCTTATCTGCATGTTCCTGCACCAAGATAAGTGGGCACC
Organism: Talpa occidentalis; assembly: GCF_014898055.3. Taxonomy (NCBI): domain Eukaryota; kingdom Metazoa; phylum Chordata; class Mammalia; order Eulipotyphla; family Talpidae; genus Talpa; species Talpa occidentalis. The sequence goes on along the minus strand of NW_023605083.1, from coordinate 97,645,592 downwards.
TGCAGCACTTGGTGCGATTGGCTTCCATTCACATGCGAGTGGCGTGGGCCTCACTGGAGCTGCGTGGAGTGGACAGAGACCCACAGCTGCTCTGGCTCCTAGGAAGATGAGTTTAATTCTGTGTCCGCGTGAAGCCTTGCAGCTGGTGGTTCTGAAATTTTCACTGGGTTAATGATGTTTGGAAATCTGGGAAAAACAACCTAAAAGAGATTGATGGGCAGTTCCTCTCCTCTGCGATACCTCAAGAGCAGTGGGCAACTGGAATGGGCGAAGGGCGAGGACCTCAGCTGAAAGCTATAAAGCCTCACACATGGTTATGCGTAATGAGAAGGCAGAGGGACGCATTGGTTGAGCTGTAAGTGAAGCTGATATGCTTGAGGGTACCTGGCTCAGATGGAATCACAAGACTCGGAAATCTGCCCTCAAAGTCTCTGAGAAATCTGTTATGTCACTTCTGTAATGAGTGAGCACCACCGGCGACCAGCATCCTGGTGGGGCTGTCGTAAAAAGTTGAGGAAGTATTTTTCCAAATTGTTGACTTTTTCTTTGGAATGTCTCCAAAATGTGCTAATCTGAGGGCCTGGGACACTTTCCTGGCAGTGACTGCTGAGTGGGCCCTGGTTGACCCTCTCCTTCCATGATGCCTAATGCTGGGATGCGTCAAGTTTGCTCCCCACTCCTTGCGAGTTTCCTGGTAGACATCATCACTGACCAGAGTGGGAAAGCATAGTTGAATATTCCTGCACAGAACTCCATCACCTCACTCCTTTATTGGTGTTTAAATGTGTGCAAAAGCATTTGTGAGTGTCACTGATGTTTGGGAGTCTCAGCTCCTCCTTTCAAGAGATCAACATCTTTAACAAGTGATTAATTTCTTTTTAATTGCAAGCACATTATATGTGAACGGTGGGAATGTGGAATTACATAGGAAAACTCAGAGAAGAAAAACTGTGGCCATTCTGTCTTCCAAAAGTAACCTCTATTAACTTTTTGTTATTTCTCTGCAGCTCATTTCAGTGGATGTGTTTATAGCTGCATGGGATGAGTCCATATAGATGATTTCTACAGTTCTGTTTTCATTTAATTTATTGTGGCATTTCATCTTGTCTAGGCATTCCTCAGTATATTTTATCCATGAAAGAATTCACCTTATTTGATTATAAAAATAATCCAGAATGTTAATTGTAAAATGTTTGGACAGCACTGTGACTCAGAGTTTATCAGCTCTTTTGAACCAATGTCTGTATCACTGAAGCACTTGAAAGCAGAGAAAATAATGGAAAATTTTACAATTCATTCTGGGAAGTTAGACGTTAACAAATGTAGCATATGAAAGTAGAAAGCCACACACAAATACCATTTATAGATTAATATTACAGCAATGTACTAAGAGAAATAGCATGATAAAAGAATACCATTCTTTGAAGAGGTGGGATTTTTCTTTCTTTCTCCTAAACCCAGAGATAATTCAGTCTTAGACTGATACTAAGGACTGATAGTTTGGAGGAAATGACCATCAGAAAAATCTCTGTATTCCCTGATTTGAATATATTTGAAATGTTTTTGAAAATGTATTTGAAAGATTCCTGAAAAAAAAATTGGCAAATTAGTAACCACAGGATGTTTTGACCAATAAAAAGAACATCTTTCTGAAATAAACCACTAGCACCATTCTTAATGGCAAGACACCAAAGTTAATGACAAAACCAGAACTTTCCTCCTGACAGCCAGTCCCCCAGAAATACATTGATTCAGCCTCCTTCCTGCAACAACCAGTCTCACAGGTTAAAATGGGAAACAGATATAATGAACCAAATCAACAAAATATATGAAGTATGCAAGCCCATAACAAAAACTACGGGAGTAAAATCCTACTTATCATCCTACACAGGAAGATTTAGTATTGTAAGGATGTCAATTGTCCTCTGAACTAAAAATTGACAGGTGTTACTCAAATTGTTTATCTTGCCCATTTTGGATTTTTCCCCCTTCTTCATCTGCCTGTCTATCCTTATACTGACACCACATTGGTATTAATTTCTTTAAGCATAGTTTGTTTGCTGGTGAAGTGTTTCCTTCAATCTGGTTACATTCCTTTTCCTTATCTATTTCTCCTAAGTCTTTATTCTTCTGATGAACTCCAGAATTCTGGTGAGACTCTCCTCCTGTTCATCTCCTCCTCACAAAACAAAGCAACAAACAACCAAATACAAAAGGCACTTAGATTTTCATTGGTAATACAAAAACGTTATGAACTTAATTTAGAATTGGAATAGTCACAGAATTACCTTCACACACAAAGCAATGGTGTATTTGTACATGATTTGTTCTTCTGTTATTTAACCCAATTTTGTAGCTGTCAGATTTTTATAATTATCAGTATTGAGCAGGTTATGTTGTGTTCATATTTTGTGCTTTTTGCCAGATTTTTGTAACAGTCACGCGAGCTTCCCCAAATGGGATTCCTGCCCTCTGCACCACAGCAATTTACAAGCAGAGATAGAATCTGTTTTGCAAAGCTTGTTAAAATTCTGCTAGGATTCCATCTGCTCCAGCATGTTTTGAGGGTAGTGTTGAATAACTTTTTAAAAGACCCTTGTATTCAGATTTTTCTGTCAGGCTTTCCAACACTGAAAAGTGAATCTATGAAATTTATATTTTTGGAGAAATCAACTTCTCAAAGAATGTATGTGTACACACACACACACACACACACACACACACGTGTGTGTGTGTGTACTATTGTTAATATGTGTATATATATCATCATAAATTTATTCTTCCTCATTATTATTATATCTCCTTTTTCCCTTAATGTTATTTATCTGCTTAGTCTTCTCTTTTATATTTGATTTACTAGCCTTTTCCTTTAATAAGTATGATCCATCAACTGTTATTGGAAAGCCATGTGACCAATAGATACAAATCTGGCTCCCCTCTTTCTAATACCTCAGCAGCATTCCCATTACCACCCAATCACGGCTGATGAAAGCCTGCCTTGAATTAAGGACACTGAGGTTATTTCAGGTATTTTTGGAAGATGTTGCAATTAATGACACTGTATCTCTAATCTCACTGGTACTTTCGCCTTTTTTTTTTTTTTGGTGGGACCCTCGCCGGTGGCCGGGGATTGAACTGGCGCTGCAGAGGCTGCGGGCAGCCTCACAACCCAGCACTCAACTGCTGTGCCACCAGGGGAGGCCCTACTTTCACTTTTATAGGTTATATTTCCCTAGGTGAGATTGTGGAATCAAATGTCTATGTATTCTAAGCGTTAGTGGGGATTGCCAGAATATTTTGCCAAGATAGTGTATTAACTTACCCTCATATAAGCAATGAGAGTAAATGCTTATTTATTCATATTTTTTCCAGCACTGGATATTTTGACTTATTTAACTTTTGTGAATTTTGAGAAAAATGGCAACAGATTATCGCTTATCTTCCCATTCCTTGACTACTAGTGAGATTGAGACTCTTTTAATATTCTCATTGACCATTTATATCTCCTCTTTTCCTTTTTGTTTTATAGGTGCTCTTTTAAATGAGATATAATTGACACCTGGCATTAGTTTCATGTGTATAACACAATGATTCGGTATCGACATCTATTATGAAGTGATGGTCACAATAAATCTAGTTAACATCCATCACTGAACATCATTATGAATTTCATTTTGTGATTAGAAATTTTAAGGTTCACTCTCAGCAATGTTCAAATATACAATATTACTAACCACAGGTGCTCTTTTGATCTTGAGGATATTAACCATTAGTCATTTGAGTGCCAACATGTTTTATTTTTTCTGTTGGTTTAATTAAAGACATGCTGCCTAGTTCCAACGTCTAAGAGCAGTTTGTATTTTTCCTGTGAGTGACTCACACACAAAGAAAATAAACTCAGGAGTATGAGTGCAAGAGCAGCAAGCTGTCTTCTCTCCCCAGGCTCCAGGGAGGTAGAAAGAGGGCGATCCCAACTCAGCAGGAGTAGAGATCCCAGTTGTCCCCACCATGATAGAGAGAAGGGTGCAAACACGGATGTGAGTGTGTGTATCCCACACAATGGAATTTACCCCTGTTGGTTCTGCCAGCAGCTACAAATGGCCTAAGGAGGAACTTGGTGTGTGTGGGGCTGTGCCTGTCTCCTCTTGAGAATGGGGTCCAGGACCCTCCTTCTGTGGGACTTCCTAATTTTAAGTTGCATGTCATTCTTTTGAGACCACTAGGCATTCCAAGACTGGCCTGCCCACCATTAACCCACCATTTCTTTGAAAAGACTCTGTGAGTCAACTCCTCTATTAAATTTCAAGCTTGGTATGAATATGTAAATTTAAACACTGCTAACCAAGGTGTGCAAGGCTGGTCTATGTTTATGACCTAACAACTTCAACTAATTTAAGAGGCAATTCAGTGACCAGGAGAGCTATGTAGGGAGAGTCTAGGTCTCTAAAGGGATTTTTCTAGGAGCCTTTGCCATTATACTCATTTTCATTTGCCTTTAACTTTATGTATAGTGTTTTTATTTACCATATAAAATTTTAACAATTTTGTTTAGCCAGAAATGGAGGGCAAATCATGCTACTACTACTTATTTAGTTATTTATTTTTTAAAGATTTATTTATTCATGCATACAAGAACCGGGGTACAGGCCAGAGGTGTGCAGGGTGAGAGGATTCACCAGAGACAGAGTGGGGAGCAGAACAGGCAGACTGACTAAATACACTGCTGAGGGGAGCAGCAGGCGAGTCAGGAGAGGTCTGCTGTGCCATGTGGGTAGCTCCCTGGCCAGCTGGGGATTGAATTCATGCTGCAGTGGCTGTGGATGTCTTCATAGGTTGCACCTTAATCCCATGTGCCACCAGGGAGGCCCCCATGCTACTACTATTTATTAAATATGATAATATCTGCAGAACTCCTAATAATTCATTGAGAAGTTTATATAAGAATGCAATTATGATGAGAAATTTAAAAAGTTTAGCAAACCAAATAGCAAGATATAAAAATGTGTGTATAAATAACACAATCTATAATGTGACATACAATCAAAATTGGTTATTTGGCACATACATAAGCATGTACATATGTAATACTCCATGAGGATAAAACATGATTTATTACAATGTCTGTAGAACATTACAAAAGTTTAAAAATGTATTTGGTCAAAAGAAAACTTTAATAATTTACCAAAAACTTGAGAGTTTATAAACTGTATTCTTTCAACAGAATCCAATAAAACGTGGTTCAACAGTGAAAAGTAAACCCAAATTTTTTTTTAATAAATTGAGGAACATTCTCATAAATAACCCCTTAATCAAATAGGAAACCATATTAAAAAACAAATTTTCTCAAATGTAATAACAAAGAAAATATTTCCTGAACAAAACCTAAGGGATCAAACTAATGTTTATAGAAATTGTATAGCTGTATATGATAGTAAATTTAATGCTGAAAAAAATCCAAAACAGAATGATTAATGTATATAACCCCAGAAATTAGAATAAGAAAAGCTAAATAAACCAAATGAAAGCAGGAGGTGAGTGTTAATAAAGATAAAAGCTTATGTTGATTCACTAGAAAACAAAGGAAAAGTTGCAAAGATAAAAGAAACCCAAAGTTGATGTCTAAAAAAAGATGAATGAAGCAGAGCTTTCCCTGCTTATTCTGAGTAAAAGAAAAGAAATGGAACAACACCATGCCAATGTTAGCAAAAAGAAAGGAGACACAAATAAGGAATTAAGAGAAATATTAGAGAATATTGTCAGTAACAAAATGGCAATGCATTTAAAAATCGTAGGAACACAGGTAGTTGTTTACTAAAATAGAAACTTCTGAAATAGACCCTAGAGGAGTTAGAACAAATGCAGAATAAACTGACGCAGTGATGACTGAACTGCAATTGAATAAAAGAACTAGGCTTAAGTAGTTTTAAAGCTAAGATGGGTATAGTAAAATAGACAACGCTGGTATACTGAATGATCACAGACTGAAGAGGAGAGAGAAAACTTAGTGTATGTATAACACTTCCTATTTACATGTATATGTAAAATTTATTTATTTATTTATTAAAGTTTTATTTATTTATGTATACAAGAGCTGGGTACAGGCCAGAGATGTGGGCGGGTGAGAGGATTCACCAGAGACAGAGTGGGGAACAGAACAGGCAGACTGACTGAAATACACTGCTGGGGGAAGGAGCGGGTGAGACAGGAGAGGTCTGCTGTGCCATGTGGGTTGCTCCCTGGCCGGCCGGGGATCCGGGGAACTCGTCCTGTGGATTACTTCATATGCGGTGCTTAACCCCTTGTGCCACCAGGGAGGCCTTTTTATTTATTTTAAAGATTTGTTTATTTATACAAGAACTGGGGCCAGATATGCGGGAGGGTGAGAGATTCACCAGAGACAGAGCTGGAAACAGAACAGGCAGACTGACTGAAATACACTGCTGAGGGGAGCAGCGGGCAAGACAGGAGAGGTCTGCCTCGCCATGTGGGATTCTTGCTGGCCGGCCTGGATCGAACCCGTGCTGCAGACACTGCGGATAGCTTCACAGCACTGCGCTTAATCGCCTGTGCCACCAGGGAGGCCCTATGTGATATTTTAAATAACAAAAGGCAAGAATAGATGCTTGTTCTATTTTATGATTGCCTGTCTCTTTATTAAGGAACATCTTAACTATCTTTGAGAATATAAAGTTCTTCAAAAAGTTTTCTTCTCCTAATTACAGAGTTTGTTTGGAATGAAGGAATTTGCTTTGATCTCTTAATTGATCCTCTTTTAAACTATTCATTCTGAGAAGAATCTATGCCAACCCATTATTGAGATGTTTGCACAGATTCTGTAAGAACTGGTCAGGAGCAGACAGAAGGGGTGGTGAATTTATATTTTAAGTTCCCTTTGCCTCTTGAAGAAGGCTTCCAAGTGGCAGTGTGGCGGAGGGGGGCTCATCTTGCCTCATCAAGGCAGCCTGCCACTAATGTTTCAAACAATATTTATAGAAAATAGGCATTTTCTATAACTTTTAAGTTATAGAAACCATCCTAGGTTGGGAAGGCTCATTGTTGATTCAGGCAAATGGAAAAGAATCTTGGTACATTTGACAGGCGTTTAATGCTAAAGCAGAGGAACAGATACAGGCAGAGGAGCAGGCAGGGAGGCAGGGAGGCTGGGAGACAGGCAGCAACCAAGCCTCCCAGCCCTTAAGATTGCCCCTCTCTGGCTTCTCTTGCAATGATCTCCTTTCTTGAACCCATTGTCCACAATCACAGGCATGCATGCCCCATGCTCACACTCCCAAGCACTTTTTTACAATAACCTGTTATCACATGTAGGTGACAAAACCTAGGAGGAAAACAAGGCCACAAGTGGCAGCCATAGAGGCTACTGGTGGGAAGAGAAAAAGAACTAGAATGGCTCCATTTTCCTTACTCCCACTTTGGAGAGCTGAGGCTGTGTGTGTGTGTGTGTGTGTGTGTGTGTGTGTGTGTGTGTGGAGGGTGTCCCTGGGTCAGATTCTGAGTGCAGTGACCCATCTTTTCACCCCTGCTGGGGTCTTTGCATGTTCTCCTTGCATGCATAAATACTTTCTCCACAGAGCACATTACATTTGCACTTGTTAAAAGATGCGAAGTCCCAATTTTGTATAATAATATGTATCAAAGAATGTATCAGCTAGTCAGGCAGTTTTGTCAATCATAGCTCCAATTACCTTTAGGCCAGCCCTCTTGAATCACCCTCTGCTGCTTCTGCAGCAGCCCCCACCATCACATCTCCTCCCTGAACCCACCACCAAGGGCCCCTACTGCTCTCTACGCTTCTACTCCTCTCCCCTTAGAATCCCTTTCCTGCTCAGCATCTAAAGACATTCTTAAAAAATGCAAGTCAAATCATATGTTTCTTTAGTGTCAACTGAATCATAGGCTGTTAAGCACATTAAAAGTGAAATACAAATGCCTGCAAAACGATCCACTAACTTATTTGACTCATCTCTCTTGTCTTATCTTGTACCACTCTCTCCCTTGCTGGCCTTCTGTCCAGTCTTAGAAAACCCCATATTTTTTCCTGTCTCGGGGCCTCTCTGTAAAATCTTCCTCTTGGTCTGAAATCCCCTTCTGGCTGGCTGTTGTGTTACATTACGCAGATCTCCCTAGCACAGCACCCAGTTATCTCATCCCTTAGACCTTATAAACACAATTTTTTTTTTTTGTCTTCATTAGACTCTTGCCCTCAGAGGGAGGCAAATTTCTAATGACTCTCAATTTTCCTCACCTTTGCACGATCCTTTACTTTTTGAATCTGGGCAGGAGGTGGGAATATGATGAAGTATCATTGCCATGATTATGTGTCGTTCTGTAGCCAAAGGTAGACCTAGTCTAATCACACGTGCCCTTTAAAAGCAGAGCATTTTCTCTGGCTGGTGGCAAAAAGGGGAGGCCAAGCAATTCAAAGCAGGGGAAGGGTTGGATATGTCCTGGGCCAAGCAAGAGGGAATGTAAGGAATACTGAGGAGCTAAAAGAGGACCCCAGTAGCCAGCCAGCAAGGCACTGGGGACCTCAGCCTTACAACCGAAAGGCGCTAAATTCCGCCAGCAGTCTGAAGGGGATGGTGGGAAAGTGGATGCTTCCTTCAGGAAAGCCCAGTGTGGCTGACACCTTGCTGTTGCCCTTCAGCAGGACTTACAGCTTATCCTTTCCAGACATCTGACCTAAAGAACTGTATGCTCTAAATTGGTGTTATTTTTAAACCTCTAAGTTTATAGTAATTTATTTTATAGTGACAGGAAACTATTAACTATTACCACAAAGGTAAGCTTTGTAAGTTGGGTCGGGGTCGGGTCTGCTCTGGTCGGGCTGTCACTAGCCCTGAGGACAGGCACCCGAGCAGGTAGCAGGTGCCCCAAACATGTTTTGCTGGAGTGGCTCTGAAAGTGATTGACTGATGGACAGTGAAAATAAGAGTTTCCACCTTCCTAGTCTCACCATTCCCTGGGTTATGACTTGCTCCATTATATGATTGCATTTGGCAATGCCCCTAGTTCCTCAGCCTTAATCCTCATAATTATAGGACATCAGTTTTCTTCGTGGTCTATCTGTTATAACAGAGTGGCAGAGCATTCAAACTCTTTGTTTAGCTTTACTTTTTTTACTCTTAGTTGGGTTACCATGGCCAAATGAAGCAAGGCTTCTGTGTCTCAGTTTTCTCATCTCAAAATTATAGATCATGAGAGTCCATAAGATGGATATCGTTGATAGTTTTAAAAGACTTTGATGTTGCAGCATAAAAGCATTCTAAGTTTTATTGTTTTCAAGCACTCATTCTTCAAACTCCTCTTGTGAGCTCTATTGTAGAAATCATCTGAAAATTAAATATGTCATTTTACCACAAGAGGGTGTATTTAACTATTGTAGGTAAAGAAGCTTAAGTCTGTCTTCATAGATAGGGACTTTTCAGAGTGTTTAATGTGTATGAGATCAATTCCAAATGCCATCATCAAATTATTTAGGAAAGTGGGGTGTGTGTTTGTGTGTGTATGCGCGTGTGTGTGCGCGTGCGCGCATGCGTGCACCCAGGAAGTTTATATATCCTTCCCATGTGTTTTCTGATGACTATGGAAAGGGGACCATATTTTGACAATACTTCTGCCATCAAACAGTAAAACTTTGACATTAAAACAAGGGATTGTCCAATGCAGAAGAGGGTTTTCATTTGAAATCCATTAAAAAAGAATCCCATCTCAGAAATATTACTGCAAATGTCTTGCCTTTTAGAGCAAATTGAATGACTCACAACAGAAAGTTCAAGACTCAAATCATCCGGCCCATGACTCAAAGCACCTAGCTCATCGTCACTTTCCTTTCTAAATTATGTGATAATTTTTTTGTTTTTGTTTCTCAAACAAATTCTTCCTGCTGTCCTTTTTTCTTTATTAGGGTAATTCCTGCTCAGACTCCCCATCTCGGTGAGAAAACCAGTTCTATCTCATGAAGGACTGGCCAGTTGTGCCACAGGTCATGATAATACCAAGCTGTACCCCTCTACCTTCTTCCTTTTCATTCCCCCAAAGCTACCATATTAGAAAGAGACTGTATCTGAGGTTAGTCAAATTTTAAACTTGAATCTTTTCATGGTCACCTACCAGCTGAGTGAGTTTGGGTAAGTTACTTAAGGCTTCTAAATTTCAGGTTTTTCAACCGAAAATTAGAAAGACTTAAGTCATTAAGTTGTTAGGTTCTTGTGAGGCTTCATGAAATATTAGTGAGGATACAGGTGATTTTGGTTTTCCTTCTTTATCCCTTCCCCATACCCTTTGCACCAGAGGAAACAGCCCTTTATACTTCTTTGGTTTGGAAAAGAATTTTAATCATAGCAGAAGTTGCTTGCAAGTCACTTCTCTTCCCAGCTTCTCTTTTACTAACTGCTGAACTCACTGATGAAATTCCACTGAAGGAATCCCCTTTAAAGGATACTGGGATTCCCATCCCTGGTATCATAGAGAAAGCAGAAGGGAATGAATTTTCAGTTTGAGCCTACAATAAAAAAAAGAAAGAGAAGCCAGGGTGGGTATGATCACAAAGTCACAGTCGACTTCCTAGTAGTGTGAGTCTGCTAATCCTAAGCGGCCCGTTCGGCCACCATTTTGTTCCTACAGTTCTAAATCCTAAGCAAGGTCAGAACGACCTGGTCAGTTAGGTACAGCCCAACCCTGTAAGTTGCCTTTCAAATCAATCAAGAGCACAAAGCTGGATCACGCTGGGAAGGCTACGTATCACCAGGTATGACAGGGAATGCCTGGGGGGCTGATGACCTATGCATAAAACGTACTCCCCATTTATACATCACAAGGTATGACTGGGAGTGCCGGGGTGGGGGCCGAGGACTGATGTATAACAAGGACCCCAGAAGCTGATGAGTGGAAAGCCTTGTTGATAAGATTGAAACCATGGTTGGGGAACTAGGGCTTGATCTCAATTACATTACTGAGTCATGAAGCAGATGAGAAGTGCCTGGAGGGCAGACTCACAATCCTGATACTATAGATGTCAGCATGTTTCCTAGTTACTTTCTTCCCCTTTTCCTTTTTTCCTCCTTCCTCTCACAACTGATGCTGTACGATTCTATCAATAAAAAGGCCACGCTCTTGCTCTTCAGCAACATCCTGCATTATGTAGCCTGCTCCACGACTCCTGTTTCTTCATCAGTGTGGAGTTGCCTGATGCAATGGTAGAGAATAAGTGGAGAATAAGAGGAGTCCTGCTCAGGATGCTTACCTAGGCTGGACCCAGGTCTTCAAGCTTCCTTCCCAGACCAGGTCCCTATCATCACCCATAGGTAGCCCTGCAGCAAAGAGCCTGCGGGCCTCAAGTCACTTTAAACCCGGACGTGGAGGGCTGTGTTTCAGCAGGGTTACAATAAACAGGTGACTAGAAGTCCATTTTGCCATTGCAATATTTCACAGACTTCTATTCTGTTGCAGTTCTTGGAGCAGTGAGGACACCCAAAATGAGTGACTACTCTACCAGCTTAGTGGTACAGTGCTCCAGGTTGGATTTTATTCCACTTAAAGAAATAGAGAAATGGACATTTCCAGCGTGTGGGAATTCAGGCACTGAGAGCCACTCCTGCTCATTCGTTCAGTTGAGCTGCACCGTGTCACATGTCTCAGGGCCCGATCACGGGTTGTTGAATGCTTAAGGAGACAGTTTGTTCCTTCTAAAGACGCTGATCATATCAATGCCTGATGAACACCTGGCACAAGGAAGGAAGAGTGATGAACTATAGAAAGACATTTAAATGTAGAGAGAGGAGGAAGCTGAAAAAGCTCAAGCTTCAGGCTCATGGGGAGGGAGATGAATTCACCAGGGAGAGTGAGGATGCAAGAACAGGCGGCTTCTTGGGTTTGCGTCTACTGGTGCTCCTCTGACTTGGGAGGAATGTGTTGCTCGCTGTTGCTGACTCATTGCTGACTCATTCATCTGGCTCTTCTCACTGCTGTCTCGGCACCTCAGTTCCCCAAATGTCCCACCACAGCCAGGGCAGGAAACGATGCATCCCCCTCTGCAATTCTTGGCCCAAGAGGCTTGCTTGGCTGGAGAAGGAGTATGACTTCCTGGTGCCAGACTGTCCCAGTTTCCCAACAGTGACTTCTACTCAGATAAATACTCCCAGGCAAAAACCTATACAAGCTTTTAGCTGCGAAGAAAGATTCTCAGCGTATCAGTGGCCGAAAGACACACTGTGAGTGCAATCCATAAAGTCAAGCTCTCTTGTCTCAGGCGAATAGCTGTGGTTAAAGAGAATCATTCCTTCTCATTGTGAAGGGAGGTCCCACATTCCCTGCAGTGGACTAGCTACTGAGAATGAGGGGCGGAGCTGAGTGGTCAGGTGAGGCTGTATCACATGGAAGGCAGGTGGGCTCAAGGATAGAGATGTTCCTGGGGCCTGACTTGCACCCTGGTACTGCTGGAAAGGAGACAAGGAGGCCTCTTTCACCTCCTGCTTGTGGTTCCTTGCTGGAAGGTGACTTAGACTTGTGGTAAGATCTTGGGTCGCAGTGGTCCTGCTTCAGGGGGACCTTGTTTGGTTGGGCATTTACCCATGAGGGGATATGTTGGGTAATTTTGGGGGAAAAATATCCTCTCTTCTCTCCCCCCTCTATGCACCTAATTCTTCAAAAGATCTATTGCATTAAGAGATCCCTTTGTCTTTACAAGGCAAATGGCAGAACGTTATTTTAGAACAGGCAAGTTTGGGTGTCCCTCGGTGTCCCTTGGTCATGTGCTAGTATCACCTCTGGCACAGGAGTAATTTATGGGTCTCATCTCCAAGCAAAAATTTAGCATTCTTTTCCTGCAGAAAATCACAGGCGAGGTGGAGCGCTGTGGTGTCTCTGCTTGGTCAAGTTTGCGCAAGTTAATGCACAAACATGAAGTGTCACTAATGTGAGAAAGTCTGGGCCTTCTATTCTGAGGATTCTTTTGGAAAAACCTTACTTTCATAAATAGCCTACCAGGCAGTTTACAGTAAAGCTGGGACTAACAAGCGTTACTCTTGGTAGTTCTTTTTTAGAATTACTACTTTTACCATAATTCTGATTGTACTACTTTTGACAAATGTCTATTATTCCTTATTTTTAGGATAGATAAGATTTAAGAATTCCTTTCCCCCCCAATTGGGCCCAAGCAACAGCTTCCATTCTATATCCTTGTTTGATTAACTAAGCCAAGGAAAGATTTTAAAATGTAGGGCCTGGGGACTTGGAAGTTTCTAATGGCTTGTTACAGACCATTATTTGGTTCAATAAGTTAACAATGGATATTAATATTGCTATCTTTCTCTCCTACCACCTACCATGATCCCCAGTTACTCCCACCCCATTTACACGCTTGTCTTAACTCCTCCTATCTTGTAACTTCTGTCTCCATTGCGGTGCCCTTCTGGCCAGTGCTTCTGCCGAATCCAGGTACTTCAGGGGGTGTGTGGTTACTCCCAGGACTTGCTCACAGTAGGTCTCATCACAACTTGAACTTTGAACACCTCTGAGGTCCTTATTTCTGAACTTTCTTTCTCTTCTTACAATCTTTCCATCTTCAGTGTCTTCCTTGTCCTTACAGTGCCAAGTCTTCTTTTCCCCTCTATCCTTTTTTTTTTAAGATTTATTTATGCAAAGAAGAACTGGGGTACAGGCCAGAGGTGCAGGGGGTGAGAGGATTCACCAGAGACAGAGTGGGGAACAGAACAGGTGAATCTACTGAAATACACTACTGAGGGGAGCAGCGGGCAAGACAGGAAGGTCTGCTGCACCATGTGGGTCACCTGCCTGGCTGGAGATCGATCTCATGCTACACTGGCTGTGGATAGCTTCATAGTGCTGATGCTTAACCCCTTGTGACACAGGGCACCATCCTCCCCTCCCCCGTCCCTTTTTCATCCTCTGAAGTTATCTTCCTTCAATTTCCTCTACGTGAAATCAACCATTTCTGAGATGTCTTACATCATGTCCAATAACTCAAGTCTTCCACCAAATCCCATGTCAAACCTGCTCTTGTTGCTGCGACTTAAGCATTATTGGAGAAGACTTAACCACATGGGTGCGCACATGGGTGCTAGCCCAGAACACCACAATTCCATTCTGTTCAACAAATAGTTACAGAAGACTACTGTGTGCAATCTATCATGCTGGACTCCTGAAGTTTATGTTGGGGGAGAGCATTGTTACAGAAGTAAGGGAAGGTTTTCAAAAGAAGTAAAACTCTTGGCAACTAAAAAGAAGACAGATTTACATCTGTACTCTGAATTTTACCCCGACCTTCATGTTGCCCTGACCTTGCTTTTATTTTGTTTTGTTACTATATATCTCACCTATAAATTCTTACAAATGGTGATTTCTGCTCAAGCAGCCTGCACAGAGTTCCTGAACACCTCTAGCAAGTCTCTGATTGAGTGTGAATTCCAATCACTAATTCCCATCAGTCCCTTAAATATGGGGCTTAGTTTGCATCCTGTAGAAAAAATTGTAATGTATGAGCAGTGTATTGTATCATAACGTGTGAATATGACTTCCTTCCTTTTTTTCCTTCTAGTAGCCACAGCTCAGGAAGGGGTGATAGAAGAGCATTCTGCTTTCTCCTAGCTGAGGGAATGAAGAGGGGGCCAATGCTGTAGACATCTTAGCTACAGATAACATATGATCCCAGTAAATGTTAATTACTGTGGTGGGGGTACAGATGGAAGGGAAATAATAGGGTAGAGACCAAATCTCCTTAACTATTTGCATGTTCTAATATTAGGCTGCCTGTATTGGATATTTATGCATATATTTAGGAATTGAAAAAAGTACTCTTTTTTTTTTTTTTCTGGCTATGGGATTTATACTATGTTGGGAAAATATGTACAAACTTTCCCACATGGTGAGCTAAATTCCATGAGTGAACTGGTTGTTATTTGTAGTTGCAGAGATAAATGAGATAGTTTATAAAATGTTCAGGGATTTGAGAGAGGAAACTTACTATCAACTGTTTGGAATTTCTCTGTTGACTTTAGCATAATGGCTTTGGTGACGAGAGTTTAGAAATTTACAAGTTAGCTTGAGCTATATGTGATATGACTTCATTTTGCAGTTCAAAAGGCTTAGAATGGCATCTGACTAACAGCTCTTTATGGATAGCTTTCCGATCCCACTAAAGTATTTCTGAAGACAGAGAGAGATTAAAACTAAGTCTGATGAGCAACTCAGTGCCAGCCCCTGGAGCAAGGTAGATGGAACCTGTTTCCCTCCCGGCAAACAGACTTTACCTCATCATGAATTATATTTCCACCGAAACAAAGGTAGGGGGATATTTCATGTTTTACCCCACACTCTGAACCTGGGGAAGCGTCTATTTACTGTATAGATAGAGAATCTCGCAATTCTTAAAGAAGCAATTTCCAGAAGGGAAACAAACAAACAAATAGGAGAAAGGAAGGCTGGAGTGCATGGCCTTGGGGGTGGGGAATTTTTAAAAAAATTTGTATGTACTTTACATCATTGTTAATTTTTAAACAATATTTGCTTCCCCCACCCCCTCAGGTGTAGTCCCCATAGAATCTCCTTCCCCAAGGCACCCGTGCACAATCACCTCAGCCCCCTGTGCTCCTCCTTCCCTCCCTCTGATCCCTCTCCCTCCTCCTCCCCTGCAGGATGTCTCTGGTTTATAATTGTCTCTTTGTTTTTGTTCTGTTTTGTACTGTTATTTTTTTCCTCTGATGTCTTATTTGGTTCCCCTATATTCCTCCTATCAGTGAAACCATCGATATTTTTCCTTTTCCTTCTGGCTTATTTCACTGAGCATAATTCCTTCTAGCTCCATCCATGTTGCTGCGACTGGCATAAGTTTATCTTTTTTGATTGCTAAATAATATTCCATTGTGTATACATAACACCTATTCTTGATCTGTCATGTATTTTGGGGCATTTGGGTTGTTTCCAGGTGTTACCTATTATAAATAGTGCTGGAATAAACACAGATGTACAGGTGTTTTTTTAATCAATGTGATTGTTCTTTGGGTAGATCCCTAGCAGTGGAATTGCTGGGTCATATGGTAGCTCCATTTTTAGTAGACTGAGGTACCTCCAGACAGTTTTCCATAGTGGTTGGACCAGTTTACACTCCCACCAGCAGTGCAGGAGTGTTCCTTTTTTACCACATCCTCGCCAACATTTGTTGTTGCTAGTTTTTTTGATAAGTGCCAGATGGGGTGGGAATTATTGCATCCAAAAGGGTATCTTTAATTTTCTTGTATTTCTTTGCATTGTAAAACCTTTTTAACTTGAGGTAATCCCAATTGTTTATTTAATTTTTGTTTCTTTTGCAATAGGAGTCAAGTTCATTTCTTGAATTTTATTTTGAATTCTTTCAGCTGGTGAATTTTGACTGGTGAATTCAGAATATTTACTCTTAAAGCATTTATTGAGATGTAAGTGTGCATTGCCATTTTGTTATGGTGTTGTTGGTTTTGGATTATCTTGTCTTTTTATTGTCTTGAATTCTTCCTTTTATGTTTCATATAGGCTGCATTTCTGTGGTCTTATGTTTTACTGCTATTAATTTTTGTTTGAAGGATCTGCTGAGGTTAGTATGTAATGAACTATTTGTGTGACCCGTGGGATGGTCTGGTGACTATGAGTAGTACCCTGAGCCCAGAAGAAGGGGAGACATCTCTCACAGTCCACTCCTCACCATGCCAGTGAATATGGCACTGTATTCAACTCCTGTTGAGGAGTCAACATACTCTGGCCTTGTTGCCATCGGCTGCCAAGTGCTTGTTGCCATGGGTTGGGCCTTTCTCAACAGATGCCAGAACATTTACTGTGCATTGTGCAACAGAGGATCCCAGCCTGGGTTCCAGACTTTTCCAAAACAATTAAAAGGACCCTACATGCCCATCTTTCCTCCTTCTGTACCATCCAAGAAACCAATATATATTAACCCTCTGGAAACAAGTAGGAAGAGTCCTTAGTACCCAGTTTGACAGTGGTGGTTTAGAAGGCATATGCAATTGGGTCCAAATGGATGTTGGTGAAAGAGTGAAATATTCCCCAAGCAGCTGGAATAGTATGTGAAAACTTGTCAAAGGTTAGAGACATACTCTCATGCAAGTCATGAAAAAAGTCAATTTCCTAAAAAATGTTTAGTTAGCCATTTCAGGTGAAGTGGTTATTTTTCAATCATTTGAAACTCATTCCCCTTTTTGGTAGGTATGTGATTTTTTCCAATCACATTTCCTAGATTCTGATAAATCCTTGCATCTCAGAGGCAGATGACTGTTTTTATAGACCTATGAAAGAATAATATTTGGTTGAGTTTTACTTTCTGCACATTTTAAAACAAAGTCGATATGCATGTTTCAGCTACAAATCATTTTCAAATTATGAAAGTACAGCCAGTCATCAAGAGTAAATCAAGTCCTGAGTGTGTATGCATGCAAATCTCCTCCCTCCATGCACACTCACCCATTCAAGATAGAAACTAAGGCTTCATTTTTTTTTTCTATTTCTCAGTCTATTTAGTACTGAAGTGGGAAGAGGGAATCCATATATATGTACTAGATATTTGTCTGTTGATTTTGTACACTGCCATCTGCAGATAGTTGTAGTTTTTCTTACTCTTTTCCAGTTTGAATACTTTTATTTCCTTCATTCTTCTAATTGATCTGGCTAGGATGTCCAGTACTACGTAGAATAATAGTGGTGAGAGTGAACATCCTTGTTTTGTTTTTGATTTTAGTGGAAACACTTTCAATTTTTCACCATGAGTGTATTAGCTATGGCTTTGCGGTATATGGTCTTTATTATATTGAAGTAATTCCTTCCAAACCCATTGTGTTGAGCGCTTTAATCATAACTGGATTTGAACCTTGTCAAGTGTTTTTTCCTGCATCTATTGAGATTATCATGATTTTGGAGATGCCAAGAGTAGAACAAAACCT
Organism: Talpa occidentalis; assembly: GCF_014898055.3. Taxonomy (NCBI): domain Eukaryota; kingdom Metazoa; phylum Chordata; class Mammalia; order Eulipotyphla; family Talpidae; genus Talpa; species Talpa occidentalis. The sequence continues at coordinate 97,627,632 of NW_023605083.1, read as the reverse complement.
ACTGTTTTAGTGGCACATTTTGATTGTAGCTGCTATTAAAAAAATGTAAATATGAATTCTCCTGACTTTTTCTCTGTGGCCACTTTCTCTATGGCCAGGTCATGAAGAAAGTAGACATGAGTGATGTGACATATGACAATGGAAGCCATGTTCTTGCCCTCCTCCAGCCAAGGGGGTTGGGTGTCTAAACCATGTGGACATTATCCACGCCTATCTGCTATAAAATGCTGGTTGAGTGTCTGATGTCCAGGTAATGAGGTACCCAGCCCTGCCCCTTTTTCTGTTTTCACTAATATCTCCACACCAGTCTGTCTAGTGGGGGGTGGGGGGGGCAAGGTGTGGCCCCTGCAGGTTCTGGCCTTCTACTAGCTGCAGGCACACACTCACTCTGTTCAACTCTTCCTTCCTTACAGTGCTCTGGGGAGACCCCAGTGAGAAAGGGGCTTGAGGATGGAGGATGCTCATCTCCCATATGCCCTCGGACTCAAAACCAACCTGCTTTCCTCCTTCAACAATCCAGGACTTCATGGGAGAGCCACGCTGGTGTTCCAAGAATCCCCTGACATGTTTCCTGTACATTTTTATTATGCCCTTTGCTGTGTCAAAGACAGGTAGCTAATGTTGACTTCCAATAAAAGCAACCAGGTTGTTTGATCACAAAGAGCATTTTTTGGTTAACAAACAACAGAGGGGAGAGGGCAGATTCAGAATGTGAGTTCACAGTGAGACATATGTACACTCTTAAACCCAAGTCCATCAACCCCTTTATAATCTCTGGCGGACCACCCCCTTAGATGCACCCCAGGGGAAAGTAGTGGGTGCTGCAAGGCATGCTGGACCCAGAAGTTGGCTGATTTGCACATGCTTGGGCACTTTCTGGTCTCTGGCTCTAATTTAAATAAGGTTCTTAACATTAATATTCACCCTAAATAAGAGCTCGAATTGGCTGCTGTCTGGACTCACATCAGATGTCTCCCAGCAGGCTGCTTCATGCCCCTGTGTGTCTCTGAGGTTGCGGGAGGATCTTTGGGACTGCGGGTGCTCACACGTGGTCTTGCGCAGCCACTCACCTTCCTGAGAGGGCAGAAGGTATGCCCAGTGCCCCATGGCACAAAGCAACAGACTGTGGGAAGTGGGTCTTCTGACTTTCCCTCTATGCTTTCCCTCTATGATTCCCTGCTGCTGCCTGCCAGTGGGAGTAACTGCTCTCAAAGCGCTCAGGGACCTCTGTTGGAGCCTGTGTGAAATGCTCAGAAGGCCTGGTGGTCTAGACTGCCAATGCATAGTGTGGCCTTGGTCAAGTGCTTAGAAGATTCTCCTCCACCCCCCTAGTGGCCCATTTTCACTGCTTCCTCCCCATGACAGCTGCCATCAGGGCTCATGGGTGGTCCCCAATTGGGAGAGCTCAGTCACCACAAAGATCTCCTTCTTTAAACCATCATTCTTAAAATCCATCTTCTTAAAATCCATCATTCTTTAAACAGACCCGGAAATTTACATCTCAAAGTCACAGAACAAGTAAGCAATAGAAGATATGCTGGGCGATACTTGAAATCTGAGCAACAAGACAGGAAGAGCCCTCTCTTTAGTAATTCAGACACTGGTTGTATTCTTAGATCATGGAGTTTATCATAACGGGAAAAAACATGGGCTCACCTCAACTTGCCAGTTCTCAAAACAACTGCTTCGGAAAGTCACAATAAACACAGCCGAAAGACCTGGCTTCTCTCTTGGGGAAGGAGATGTATTGCAGGGAGAACGTGATGAGCCCCCGAGTTGGTTATAAAATGTATGATATATTCTCCCACTTTTCTGTATCTGGTAACTGCCAAATGGTCACCATAAAGGTGATTCTGTCGATTCCTTCTTCTGACATAGTGAATGTTGGAAGTGTGAGAAAGGAGAAAATGGTTAGGCGCTGGGGTGTGACCCTTAAAAGTGGCCCTGACACCCTATGTCCCATCTCTCAAGCAGTATGTTTTAACCCTTCAGGTCACAATTTCCTCATCCATAAAAAGTGGGGGTAAGATCCCTCCCAGTTTTATAAGTGAGTGATAGGATTGCTTTACCCCAATTGAATGGAACATATCTGCATTTGCTCTTGGGGGAGGAGACCTGCAGTCCATTTTCTCTCGCAGAAGTTTTAATATTCATGCTAAAACAACAAAGTCCAATAAGGACTTAATCTCTGTCTTTTTATAAATGGCCTTGCAGCACCCAGAGCAGGGTTTAAAGCAAATCTGCAGCCATATTTACTTCTGCACAGAGTGATTCTTTAACAAGGCACAGGCATAGAGGAAAGCAAAACCCAAATTTGGCCGTATTTCTTTGGCAGACATTGTGAGGTAAACAGTCCTCTAATTTATAGCAGCCCATTACTCAACACCTTGGATTCATTGTAACAAACTGTACTGATGGAAATATAATGCCAGGCCCTCCACCCCTACCCCCACTCGCTTCCTCCATCTGCTTATAATATTCACTTCTAAGCACATAAAACCCATTAATGTCTCTAGGAGTTGGCTTGTTTTTTAATCAAGATAAATATGGACAACTTCAAAACAATTAAAAAGGTACTGGGTAAAAATGACTTCAACATATAAAATTCATTAATAGCATATCGCAAGCAGAGCCGATCTATATTACTATCATATTCTTCAATGACCCACTCTATAAATGCTTGCTTTAGTGTTTTTCTAATGTTGTTAATTTATCTATGGCTGTCACTCTGGGGCTGTTAACTTTGAACAAATGACTGGTATTAATCATGAAGGGCCATTAGATGCCAAGGTCTGGTGTTAAATCAAGCCCCGAGTGGCACATGTAAGCCTCCTCAAAGTAAATTTTAAAAACTGTTCCAGCTATTGGAGTTTGTCACGACCACAGGGATTTGACCCTTTGGGAGGTGTCAGCATGGAGGAATCCAGAACAGGCTGGTAGGGTCAATGCTGATCTGGCTTTGAAAAGGCGCAAATTTGGGGAAAATTATTTTAAACTTGGTATTTGCAGACCCCTTGGCTTTCACATGTTATGTAAAAGGTGGATTCTACACAAAAAATTCCCATGAATAATGGAGGCAGCACAGAGGCCTGAACCCCCCAAGGGGTAAGAGAAATGAGTGTGGGGTAAGAGAAATTAGTGTATTAGAACAGCACAACTGTGGGTGAATGGGGGGGAATCTCTGAGAGCACAAGGGTCTGTCTGGAGGACACCACTGTGCCCCAGGCCACTGTCACCAGGGAGTGTGGACTTCAGAAATGCTGGCTGCTTTCAGAAAAAAGAAAAAGGACATCACGTGGGTATTACCAAATTTGCTTGGGAACAGTAATTGGTCTGACTTATGACTGCTGATAGCTCTTACGGAGGGGTCAGGAAGAATGGATTTTGACTCAGGGGAAATGATTTTCTCACTGTTACTGAGAGATGTTGTGAAAATGTGGAGCAAACCGATGAGTCTTGTCTTAGGTGGGAACTCATGGGCTGGTAGATATTTTCCAAGCATCTGTCAGATCAATGAAATAGGTGCAGCTGGTTCCTCTGATTTCCAGACTCAGAGGCTTAATTTTATCAGTTTGTTCTGAACTAAGGCAACCAAACTGTATTCATACATATACACATACATTCACACACGCTCTATGATATTTGCAAGTTCTCTGCACTATGATTATATGATTATAATTTATCTGCAACTGCGATGTTTATCTGTTCCAGGATGTGACTGTGTGGGCTAAATTCATGTAAGAGCAACTATAAACACATCGTCCAGTTATTATTAAAAGTAAATTCCAGGGAGACAATGTAAGTCTGTAAAGATACATATGTATAATACATTATATATACATTATGTTGTATATCTGTATATATATTTATAATCTTTTATTGTCTTCTTGGATTTTATTGATGCAACTATGAATGCACATCACACATATGTACTCATATCTATATTTTTATGTAGACAATGTATTATGTATCTATATGTATAATTAGAGCCTTATTTTGTTCTCTTGGAATTCATTTATACATATAAGAATATATTACAGACATATATTTGTATATATGGAATTTTCATGAAGAAATAGGAAGGAAATACCTGTGTTAGTGTGTAGGTATGAGTGTGTGAGCAGGTAGGTGGGGGAAATGGAACAGGGATGGGAGCAAGACTTCTCACTACAAATTTTTAATATTGCTTTTATTTATGAAACTTGGAATTGTATTATCTATTCAAAAAGAACACAATTTTCATCTTAAATAAAGTAAGCACAGCAGTTGACCAAATTCAATGACATTACTGATTAGAATTTGGCAGTGTTTCTCCTGCACATTAGATATTTTTTTTAAAACTCCTAATGCTTCAGCCACATCCCACATCATTGAAATAAAAATCCCTATGGATGACGACAAGGCATCAATATATTTTAAAGCTCCTCAGACGATTCCATTGTGCACTCATATTATGCTGAACTAGAAACTGTGATTATGAGCAAATATGAACAAATGAATTTTGCCATTCTGAGGCAATTAGTTCAAATGTGAATGAGTGAAAAATGCTTTTCAAAACTATGCCTTAGTTTTGAATTAGACCAAGTGTTAAAAAGTAATGTTAGACACTTTAAAATAATAGCTTTTACCAATAATAGTTTATTGAGCCCTTGTTTTTCGTAGGAGGACTAAACAAAAACACAGTGCAACTCTTGATAAAATCAGAAATCATTTTTGGAGAATACTTGCGATCAAGCTTGTATGTTCAGGGGAACTTGGCTTCAACAATCCCCAGTTACTCAGCCTTTCATTCTCTCCTTGTATTAGTTGGTGAATAAAGCTCATGCTAAATTCTGAGCCTCAATCCACTCTTTTGAAATCAGGAGAAGCTGGTTTTAGCTCTGTCTGTTGCTTGGTGCTTGACATCGCCAAGTCATTAGAGAACCATGCTCACTATTTATTAGTGGTGCTTTACTGGTAACATAAAGATAATCTGAGAGACTTATAAATGCACATTCCTTGTGCAACTGTCAAGATTTTCATATGTGGAATGTTTGTGTCAAAATGGTCGGCATTTTTGTGTTCTGATTTTTCTTGGCATTAACTTTCTGTTTTTAATTCACTAGCATATTCTTATACATTTTCTCAAAGTCTTTCTAAAGTAGGGTGAAATATAAACAAAAATAGATGATTAATAATTCACTGTCATTTTTTCAGCTGTGAATATATAGCTGAGGTTGGGGAGACAGACCTCACTTTATTTTCTTTCGTGTGATATCAAGATGACATGACGTTTATGAGCAAATTTTCTGTTTGACAAAGCCCTGATGTGGGGTCTAGATAGTTTTCCTGTTACATATGTATATATTCAGAAAAAATGTGCACTTTCAAATGGAAGAGGGAGAGGATCTTCTGCCATCAAAATCACATTAATAAGAGTTGTATGTTAAATCACTAAAAATGTGACTAAATATTTTTTAGGCCTGTCGGGGTTCTTCTTTGAAAGTGCACTTTTACCATTTCCCTTGTCTAAAGTAAGGGAGTAAAATGATTCTAAGTATATGTGGAGGATATGCATGCCTGCTCCAGAAGTTCTAGAAAAGCAGGTTACTCCCAAATTTCTTGAGGACACTGACATCCTGATGGGAACCAAATCTACAGTTTCTTTAAAGAAAAATATGCAAATGCACTACTATTCTGTTTACATATAGAAAAATGATAGATGCATGCTAACCCATGTAAATATCTACATGTGCAGGTATTTGTGTAGTTTTGAAACTGCTAAATGAATTTTGCCATTCTCACTGTAAGTTCAAAGGTGACTATGAGTGAAAAGTGTTTTTGAAAACTCTGCATTACTCTGCAAAAACCCCTCAAAACTGCTGTAGTTTTCCATTTCTTCTGCATTTCATTTGTGACCTATTTGTAATAAACTTTGTGCTATTTAAGTATATTGGCTACTATTTTCACAGCACTAACAAGGATTATACATTTTTTAATATTAATTTTTTTAAAAATTTTTACATCGTTGTTTATTTTTAAACAATATTTGCTTCCCCACCCCCCTCAGGTGTAGTCCCTATAGAGTTTCCTTCCCCAAGGCACCCGTGCACCATCACCTCAGTCCCCTGTGCTCCTCCCTCCTGACAAGGATTATGTTTGTAATATCGGTCTTCCCCACCCCTGACTCCTTCTACCTGTCCACTCATGCTTAACATGCACTGAGTATCAGAGAACTAGAGAGATGACTCACTCTGAAAGGGAGGTTTGCTTTGCTGTGCCCAGTGTGCATCCGGGCTCTGAGTCCATTCTGGAAGTGGTTTCTTCCACTTATGCTTTCAATTATGTTTTTCTGTCAATGTGTTTCTAAGTTTTTCTGTACATATGTGCATGCTCTGCTTGTCTCAGCTAGATGAGACGTTTTCTAGGATAGGGATTTGTCTCGTGTTTCTGTTACAATCTTCCACTGATCCCAGAACACTTGTCTACACATGGGTGGTGCTGGCAGTGGTGGTGGGGAGGGGTTGAATGGGGTTCCCTAGGAAACACCACAGCCTGTGAGGCACAGCTCAAGTGTCCACCAGAGACAGGCTTTTACTCTGACCGGCTGTTCTACGGTTGCCCCAAAGTCCTTGCTGGCAGTGATTAGGGTTGCTGGCCTCAAAGGCCAGCCCTCAAAGGCTCTAGGGACACAGGGAGAGGGGATTAAACTCTAAACCCTTTGATGGGAAATCTCTAACATGGGAGGTTCTCAGGGATGGGAAACATTCCTTTTTGAGGATCTTCCACCCGCAGAGGCAGGAGTTGGGGAATGAGTGCTGTGGTCAGAAGAAAGCAAGTGGCTGATGATACCCTGAATTGTAGTATGAAAATTAATACACAGAGGGGCCTCTCTGGTGGCACAAGGGGTTAAGTCACAGCACTATGAAGCTTTCTGCAGCCAGTGCAGCATGAGTTCGATCCCTGGCCAGGGAGGTGACCCACATGGCACAGCAGACATCTCCTGTCTAGCCCGCTGCTCCCCTCAGCAGTGTATTTCAGTAGATCTGCCTGTTCTGCTCCCCACTCTGTCTCTGGTGAATCCTCTCACCCCCTGCACCTCTGGCCTGTACCCCACTTCTTGAATTCATAAATAAATAAATCTTTAAAAAAATTAACACAAAGAAACCCTAATTAAATGAGGTGCCGAGGTTCCAAGAGGAGAGTTCCTACACGTGCACAATCCGCGAATTATAGGAAGTGACATTTCTTCCACGAAAAGGCAGAAGGAGGCATGTCTTGGTGGCCTGTAACTTCCCCTGTGAAGGCTATACAAGGGGAGCTGGCATTTGTTCTGTGAAGTGCAGGGATGTTTTGCCATAAGATGATAATTTCCAGACTGCCTTTTTGTTGTTGTTTCTGAATAAGCACATTTTGTTGGTGAAAAAGCTGGTTGCTTTTTGTTTGAGGTCAACAGTATGGAACTTGGCACCTTAGCCAGCAATTTGGCCAGATACCTTAAATAGACAGGGGTCCCTCGGGGTGGAGGTCTGCATGATTTCTGGGCCAATTTGAGTTAGAGTGGCTGTGCCTGAATCCGCACTCCCATCCATGTTCCCTGAATCCGCTAAGACTGTCCCCAGTGAGCGTGAGCACCAGGGGCCAGCAGGGGTTGTTCCCCTCCCTAAATTAGTGCAGAAAGTTCACAGGGATTCACTCCTAGGTCCATCTTTCCCTCTCTCCACACTCACTAGCCTCACGGTCCTTTCAGACCAGTGTAGTAACTTTCTTACTGGCCTCTTTCTCTCTAGTCTCATTTCCTTCCAATGCATTCTCCAAACTGTTGGTAGAATGATGGGTGTCAGGGGTTACTTTGGCCATGGCAAATGATTTGCATCTTCCAGGAATCTTGTGATGAGATTCTAACTCCCCAGCTTGACTCACTAGTCTTTGGACTTTTAGCCCCCTCTGGAATGTCTGCTTCTCTCCCTTTACCCCCCAACATCCCCACACAGCCTTTTCTCCAGGCCGCTGAGCTACTAGTCTCTGACTGTGCTGAGCTTTTCTATTCTTGCTCTCCCAAAGGCTTTGTCCTTGATCTAGAATATCCTTTCCTCCTTGATTTCCTAGGTGACTCATTATTATTCTTAAGCTTAAATCTAAAGCGCTTCCTCTCCTAAAAAGATTTCTCCGATTAGGTCAGATAGGTGCTTCATCAGCATCACGAGTAAACCTTGATCTTGACATCAAACCCACTGTCTTATCATCTGTGAACTTCTTGGTCTGTGGTGGTGATTGAGAGTTCATGTTTATCCTGTATTCATGCGATCTACTGCACAGAGTTTGTATCCCAAGGTTTCTCTAACAATAGTAAAAGGACTCATTGCATTCTAAATTGCTGGCTGGGGATGCAGTGATTCAGAGGACCCTCTACAAAGAAGGGATGCTAAGGGATGCTAAAAAGAAATTAAGGGCAGAGCTTAAGGATGGTCCTCTTTCCTTTCTTAGGTGTTACTATGGGATTAGATGAGGAAACATACACACACACACACACATGTACACATACACACACACAGCCTCTCCAATAAGCTTTTATAAAGCACCTGTTCCTTGGTTTATCAAGAAAAAGTGCTGCTTTTATGTCATGGACATATTGACATTTGAGTTGACTGGGTCTCTGGGATTCCTTAAATGTAGCAATGCTCACAGAGGCAGAGCTCACACTGCAACATTATTCTTTTGTGGGTGACCATGGGCCATGGGGATATGGGAAAGTGGGAGTTTTCAAATGAGAGGGAAGAGAGGATAGTCTGATGCCCCTCCTTCCAGAGAAATAGAGAATCCTTCCCGTCACACAGGATTTTCTCCAAGTACTTCACAGCACTCCATACAGGAAGAACTCCAAAGTTATTATTAATAATAATATGATTTGCATGTGCAGTTCCTTGGCAAGGCTGCAGCTTTAGCCCAGGCCTTTCAATGACCTACAGAGGTTTGAGACTGTGCCAATCAGTTAGGCTTCTGGAAAAACTCGCTTTGAAAAACTACAGGGTCATACTTCAAACAGTAATGTTTTACATGTTTGGTCCCCTCCCCTTTCAGTTCTAATCGTCCAGATGGAGTGGCCAAGACAAACTATAGACTTTGCTTCCTATCAGTACCATGTAGCCGTGTTCCTTTTCCTTTCTTTCCTTTTTGTTTTAGAAGGGAAACCCCCTCTACTTGCTAGCCATCTATGTGCTTTTTTGGCTCCCCTAGGTGTTTGCTTCCCTCCACCTAGTTGGACAGGTTCACCAGAGCCAAGTGTTAATCTGATCAAGGCTGCTGGCTTGCTCCTCAGTCAGCACACTTGGAGGAAAACTGTCCTGTGACCACTCCCTGAATTCCTAAACTTGGACAAGAGCTTTGCAATCTAATCCCAGGTGCAAATCTACCCCTGTACTCTTAACCATGCAGTGCACACATGCTTAAATCCACAGGGCAGAGAAATGCATAATTCTCTATGATCTACTTCCTCTACTTGCAAAATTCAAAGAATACTTCTTGCTGGTAATGCATGAGGTCATAAGAGTGGCAGGAGACTCTGATTCAATTGATATCAGGGCCATGGTCATGGGCCTTACAGAACAAGAGTCACATCAAAATATACAAACTGTGTCTTCCCAGTTGTTACCAACTGTTGTGCATAGAGCCCCTGAGGCCATCCTTCACCCATCTGCATGCCTATTCCATCTCCTTGGGGGATCAGCTGAGACTGAGAGATGGTCTGAACTTCAAAGACAAGCTGGAGCAATTGGTAATGTGAGCTGAAGATGTCTGCTTTGTACATTAAAGGTGGCTTGTTTTCAGCATTTATCAAATTCAGGGTCAAGAAACAAGTGTTACAGTATGTGGGAATCCTATAGGTTGCTGCTGAGAATCTAAATTGATGCAGTCACTATGGCAATCAGTATGGAAATTCTTCAAATAATTAAAAATATAAATATTGTGTGGCCCAGCAATCCCACTTCTGGGTATTTATCCAAAGAATATGAAAATATTGGAGCAGCCTCCCACTGATGAGGGCCAAACTTCGCCCCCTGACTTCTGGCACTGCCCAAGCTTAAAAGCGATGTCAAACAGCCATGTCAAAGAGGCTGCATCAAAACATCCTGATTCCCTGCCTCAGCTCATCCTGCTGTACATGATGCTGAGCAGAGAAGGCTTCCTGGACTCCAAGGCGTGGACACTAACTGGGACCTGTCCAAAAGCAGATTCTGATTCAGGAGGTCTGGGCGGGGCCATCAGATGCTGTATTTTTGGCAAACACCCAGACATCTCCATGCTTCTGGCTCACAGCTCACATTTGGAAGAAAGAGTCTGTAGAGAGCCTAACAGCAATAGTCAAGAAACTGATCCTGAAAAGGGAGGACCATACTTTACCCATAAAAATATGTAATTGCTCAGTGGGGTTTGCCCATTGGTAACTTTAAGTAACTAATTGTAGTTGTTCTCAGTTCTTGGGCGCATTTACCCACTTTCTCAGGAAATACATTTCCCCAAGAAAAATACTCACTGATCAGAACTAAAGTCTGTACTGATGAATATGCAGGACCAGGATACTGGATTGAGGAAGTTTTGAGAAAAGCCGAGGGCTGGCAGCCCTCTTGGTGATGGCTGTGTACATCTTGATAATAAAGTCCTGGACCTCCCCTGGTGGCGCAGTGGTTGAGCGCCGCGCTACAAAGCTGTCCTCACCCTCTGCAGCGCCGGTTCGATCCCGGCCAGCTGGCCGGCCAGCAAGGGTCCCACATGGTGCAGCACCTCAGACCTCTCCTGTGTCGCCCGCTGCTCCCCTCAGCAGTATATTTCGTCAGTCTGCCTGTGCTGTTCCCCGCTATGTCTCTGCTGAATCCTCTCACCCCGCCCCCGCACATCTGGCCTGTACCCCAGTTCTTGTATGAATAGATAAATAAATCTTAAAAAAAAAAAAGTCCTCAATCCTGCAGTAAGAAACAACCTCTGTTTAATTCCTATTAGGTCACTGGTTCTCAAGCTTTTTTGGCCATGATTTTTATTTACATTACATTTAAAAGCAGTAGACTTCAGTGGCTTAATCACAGGCTGTGCTGGCCAGACCTTGAGGACAGATACCCTCTTCCTGGGCAGGGTGGGGTTAGACTCCTTGTTGAATGTGTCCTTTCCTACCTGCCTTCCTCTGTTTACCTATGTGCTTTCTTCCCCGCCTCCCCCTGTAAATAAATCTACTTAATTTCTTGCTGTTACATGTTGGATTAACTTTGTTGGAGCAAATGTTGTTTGTGCATGAAGATTAGCAGGCCCTTTGAAAGGTTGCTGAATCATTCATCCAGCATCATCCTGGATAGGATTAATTGTGAGCAGCTGAGGTTCCTGCACATGCGCCTTTATTCCAATGAGGAAGCCGCTGAGAGGCACTTGGAAGCGGTTGGAATCTGGAAAGACTCTAAGTAGGACACTTGGGCCTCTTGCTACGGCTGGAAGGAGTCAGGCTAGGGCAATTAGAAAGGCGATTCTTGATCTATTTTTTTTTAATTAGAAAAGCATGTTAATAGAGGATGAATAGGCTTCTTTTTAAAACCAGTTATAAATAGAGGAGTGAATGAATGGATTTTCAAAAAATAACAAGCCAATTACGAGCTAAAATACCCTACTGTACCTAGACTTTTATTTTTTTGGCTAGGCTTGATATTGATTTTTATTTACATTAAAGAAAATTCAATGTTTGCTTAGTTTTAAAAGTGTAATGTGTATTTTTATTACTTCCACAAATGCGGTTCCCTATGTTTTTATGAACTGCCAGAGAACAAACCTCTGCAGTGGCTTTATCACTGGGAGAAAATGCACAAGACTCCTTTGGGGCGGTGGGGATAAAGAGAGGGGTTAGGTGCTCCTTGCTTCACTGCTGGGACAGCAATGGGGCTCTTTCTCCTTCCTTCTGTTGTCTGTTTCTGCATTTCATTCTACTCCCCTTTCTCTAGTTAGCTGTCAAATAGCTTATGTCCCTCAGGACAGCTACTCCAAAGAGTTGTATTGTTGATCTCACTTTCCCTATTGTCTAGAATTTCTCAAAGAAGAAGGTAACCCTAACCCAAACTCTTAGTCTAACCCTAATCTTTTTTTTTTTTTTAGTTTACCAGTTTCCTTCCTCTTTCCTCCCCTGCACCTTCCCACCTGTCCCCTGTCCCTTTCCCTCCCTCTTGACCTCAGAGCCCTCAGGGTGTTTGTTGATGTTCACTATTTTTAAAAAGATTTATTTATTTATGCATACAAGAACTGGGGTACAGACCTGGGGGGTGAGAGGATTCACCAGAGACAGAGCGGGGAACAGAACAGGCAGATCCACTGAAATACACTGCTGAGGGGAGCAGCGGGCGAGACAGGAGAGGCCTGTCCTGCCATGTGGGTTTCTCCCTGGCTGGCTCGTGCTTCAGAGGCTGCGGATAGCTTCACAGTGCTGTGCTTAACCCCTTGCACCTCCAGGGAGGCCCTCTACTATTTTTGTAAAGTATCTGATATTTGTTTTTATTGTTTTGACTTACTTTGCTATAATCTTTTTTTTTTTAACTGCACAAACATGGCAATGAGGGTTTTCTCTCCTGTGCTCAAAGTAGTTTTGGATATTTATTTTAACATATGTGGGCTCACGATGTGTGTGTGTGTGTGTATGTGTGTATATATATATATATATATATATATATATATATATATAATACACACATCATATATATTATATATATTTCTTTAATTTGCACCCCTACTGTGCAACATATCATAAAGGTAAATGCACGATAGTGATAGAGATAGAATTCTTTCTTTTAAACCAGCATGTTGATTCCATTGTATGGGTAGTCCATTTTTTAAAAACAACATTCCTATTGAAGTACATTTAAGTTGTAGTGAATTCAGTCTTCTGCTTCTTTTGTGTTCCCCCAAAGAGCTGGTGCTTTCTGGTATTCCAACATGTTGGCACGTTCCTTCCCAGAAAGCTTTGGCCTATGTCTGTGTATTACTAAAATAGCTAGTGAATGAGTTAACCAGGAAATGGCTTTGTGAGGAAGGGCCAGCTGGGTCATGTGAAGATGAAGATAATGATGGATGATGGTGATGAAGCTGATGATGGTGATGGTGTCGGTGATGATAATGACAATGATGATATCTGGGTCCATTTCTCTCCCTATATTTTCAAGTATGAAGAAGAGTGGATAAAAAGGCCGGGGCCCCGCCTAATTCAAAGGAAAGGAACAATGCAGTCCCCAAATTCTAGTTCTGCCAGAGCAGAGATTCCCAGGGAGAGTGAAGGGGGCCCTGGGGGTCCAGCAACTGGAGGGAAAGCAGGCTGGTCCGTGGTGCCATTTGCAGTAATGGGCAGCAGATGCTGAGCTCATGGAGAACTGACTGCAGTGAGATGGAAAACTTTCTGGGCTCCAACACTCATTGTGTGTGGGGGATGGAGCACTCCTACTACCCTGAGGTCCTCTGTTGAAGCAGGAAGGAAGAAGCAGGGAGGGGTGGTGTGTGTGACCCTCCCAATCATGGAGCAGACAAATAGCGCTAACTCAAGTAGGGGAGACCCACAGGCATGGCACAGGCATGTCTGGAGTGAACCGATACCAGAAAAAATTGTAGGGCAGGTAGCTTTGGATACCAAGGCTTCGTTGAAGAGGGTTGTATTGGAGGGAAATGATTCCAGAATGCTTTATAAATCATTTACTTTGATATTTTATCTCTTTTTCCAGCAAAGTAGTTATGTACTTTAAAGTGCTTTACTTGTTAGACTTCAAACATTTGTGGTGTCATAAACAATGAGATCTCCTGAAAAAGGGGGCTTTGGAATTGTGCAGATGACTTTCTGGGCTGATACTTTACAAAGCACCCAGGCACATAACTCACCTAGACTGTATTTTCACATTTTACGTACACATGCACACACATGCACACGCACATGCACATACCCCACCCAACACAGGATGTGTTGCTACCTGTGATTTTTAAAGAAGCTCTCGCAACGATAATCTGCTGGTGCTGTCGAGCTGTTTCCTTCCGTTGGCACCGAGTACCCCAAAGTTATTTCTTATCTTTCTTGACTTTCTTCCTATTTACTGATAGCTTCTCAGTGTACAGCCAAGAATTAAACAGAAATACAATGAGTGTATTTCAAATAATGGGATTTTCATGTATATGCTTCTGGGATAATGGCCCCAAATATGCCCCTGGGAACAAATTAACTGTGAAGGTTTGCATCAGTGATTTGGATTTCCTGCTGAATTTGCTTTGAAAGAGCAAATACGTGTGGAATGAAATTGCTTTGTAGGTTTTCTCTTTATTCAAGTCCTCCCTTCTGCCTTAATCACCTGGATTGACTCTGTAAAAGCACAAATGGATGTAGTTCACTGAAGAGCATTTCCGAAACATGTGCCTTTCCTGTGGTGATGTATAATTAATCACCTCCAGGCAAGGTAAACAAGTCAAGGTGGCTTTTAAAGACTCTGTCAGTCTTTCTTCCTCTCTTCCTGTCTTGTTCTTGTCAGAAGAATCTGCTGCTTGCCTCTGATTTCCTCCACTCCCAGTCTAATGTGATCAATTCAGTGTCATCAGAGGATCCTTTGAACCTCTGTTCTCTCCTCTGGATAAAAAGGGCAAATCTACCCTCAACAGACACCCTGATGAAAACATGCAATGGTTTGCAGAACACACAGAGAAATCCCTGCAGCTCTCAGCCTATTTCAGTCCCCTCTTTGCTTCCTCTTCTAGCTGCACACAGCCATGGGGTCCTTTATGCCACAGTCCTTAAGTTTGTTTTGCACCTGCCTCGTAATGACAGATTAGGCCAGGAAAAACTCTGCCAGGCTATGAATGTTGTGGTAAGGATTTTCAGAGGGGCCCTCAGGTTGAAGACTTCTTTTTTATTGGACCCAGAAAAGTCCTTTTCTCTGATAAGACAACTCAATGAATAGGTTGGGAAGATTTGGGAGCAGAGAGGAAGGTAGCTTCACCTACGCTCACATATAAATAACTGTCTGGCATCGACACCCTGGAGGTAGGTGTGTTGCTGCCATATGTAGCTGCTGTGGACTGAGTGGAATTCTCTAAAAAGATGTGGAAGATCAACCCCCAGTGTCTGTGGGTGGGACATTGTTTGGAAACTGGATCTTTGCAGATGGTCATTAGGAAGGCCCCCATTCCATTGCTGTACTGATGTCTATGTACAGAGAAGAAAATTTGGACACAGAAACATATAAGCCCACAGGGAGAATGCCATGTGAGGATGAAGGCAGACATTGGAGTGAGGCACCTGCAGTGTGAGGAACAACAAACATTGTCCCAAACCACCAGGAGTTAGGAGAGAGGATGGGACAGATTCCCCAGCCCTTAGAAGAAGCCAACCCTGCCCAGATCTTGCTTGTGGACTTGTAACCTCCAGAACTGTGAGACACTAAGTTTTTTTTTTTTCTAAGTCACCCAGATGGGGGTACTTTGTTATGGCAGCCCTAGGAAATGAATACAGTAACTTTTCAGGAAGGAGGGAAAGATTGGCCTTTGTAGAGGGTGTTAGTGTGCAAAGTACAAACCTAGGACTTCCTATGACGTTCGCTCTACCTGTGCCAGGTAGTTACCTGGGCAGAGGCTGTGCACAGGGTGTTGCACTGAGTCTAGTGCCAGCTCTGACCATCCTTCCCTGCCTGAGGGAGGCTGCAACTCCAAATGGGGGTGGGGGAGGAGAGAAGGAGGGAGAGGGAGAGAGAGCAAGGAGAGTGAGCGAGACAGCTGTGGCCCTCTAAGAACTGTCTTCCCAGCACTAGTTCCAAACCTGCGAATGTGCAGGGTTACCATGCAAGGCCCTTCTTGGCAACATGAAAGAACAGATTGATGTGCTTGAAAAGTTAATGAGGTTTCCTCGATGATGGAGGTGGAAGTTCAAGGGAGTCAGAGACCCATGTTGGGAGGCCTGCTGGCTGAGGTGAACAAAATCAAGTAGCAGCTGCTGAACTAGATGTGGAGGAGACAGCTCAGGACCCCTCTCTCTCCGCCTTCTTTATCTCTCCTCTGTGCCTCTCTTTGACTTGGAACCTATAAGAGGATAATGGAAACTAAAAGCATTTTTTTTTCTGGTAAGATCTAAACAGTAGCAACCATAATATATTATGCCAGAGCATGAATGCTATGTTAAGATAAAGGGGAAATGATGTATTTTTAAAGAGCTCTTATTTGGTTCTAACTTAAAAGCAACAGTGTAAATTTCTTTCAAGTAATGTTTCCTTAATTATTCATTTTCCTTGGCACTAGTTAAAGAGCCAAGTAATGACTTCTGTCTCTTTATATTTAGTCTATTATTGTTTGAAAAAGGCCAGAGGAGGGCCAGACCTGTGCAAAAATGATATTTGCTTTTTTTTTTTTTATTACCAACAGCCAATGTAAAGGGTAATATAATCGCCGGCAGCTGAGAGACAATGACATTTTTATAGACCTTCTGGCAACACTGGAGTGTGAAAGAGCCTGACAGGTATTTGGCTTTCTAGTCTGTTCTTTCAACTGCATTTCTCATCAGATTGACTGCTGGGCTAGCAGGCTTGAGGCAAGCCCCACATCTCCCTCAAGATATCATTTTAAGAGCTGAACAGCAGCTGTCTGTTTAAATTTGGTGATTTTATAGATGGGAACCACAGTCAAAAGCCCATAGGAGCCCCGTTTGCACAGTCTTGGGGGCCCTCTCCGTGGCACTGTGAATGGCCAGTTGGCGTCTCGCATTCCTTGCAAACTTCAGAGACTGGAGAACATTAACCATCTCAGTGGAATGCTGTTGGCTCATTATAATTTGGAACACTTTTTCTTCAAATGAGGTCTTTCCATGGGGTCATCTGAGAACTGCTTTATGCATAAGAATTTTTGTTGGTCTCTCTTTACTAAGGAAGAATTAATGTGAGGCTACTTTCTCTGCACCCCATAATCAGGATAAACTCCTACTTGTGAGATCTTTCTAGGCTGGGCAATTTCAGACCTAGATGGACAACCTAGGTGTTTGAAACTCTTCAGCTAGGACAGAAAAACAAGGCTCAGTTTCCATCTTGAAACAGTGCAGTTCAGATGTAGGACAACCAAGATAGACACTCATGCTTCCCTTTTGCTCCTTTGAGCTGAACAAATCGCCCAAAGAGCACAAAAATACCAATTCAAAAGGAAACTTGCACTCTCACTATTTTCAATAGCCAAGCAATAGAAACATCTAAGTGCCTAAAATAAATGAGTTGATCAAGATGATGTGGTACATATACACAATGGAATACTACTTGGCAATCAAAAAGGTAAACTCATGCCATTTGCAGCAACATGGATAGAGCTGGAAGGGATTATGCTGAGTGAAATAAGCCAAAGGAAAAATATAAATACCAGATGGTGTCACTCATAGGTGGAATATAGAGAAACCAAACAAAGGGTCAAAGACAACCATGAAGGCTGACCACAGAACCTTGGCAGCCAGAGGGGTAGAGAGGGGGGAGGGGTGAAGAGAGGGTGGGGAGAGAGAATAATGGACTATGGTAGAGGACTATGGGTTCTTTGGTGGTGGGTGTGCTATATTGACCATGCCTGAAGGGGGACATCCTGTACTTTCAGAACACTAATGATGATGTAAAGCAATGGTATGCCAATAAAAAATATTAAAAAAAGAAGCGTGAGGATGCTTCTTCAAATGTCCCAGAAGATTCAATGCTTCCTTCTGTTGTTCCAGCAAGGATAGAGATAGAATCTAATATTCTTGTGAAATTTATTGAAGATGACTTGCTTTGTTTTGTGACCACTGAAACTTAGGGATAAAAAGTCCATGGAGAGACAAACAGAAACTCCGGAATTTCATTACAACTAAACCCCCACTCCAAAAAATTCTACAAGGAGTCCTAAAGCCAGAACCTCAGAGGGGCGAATAACAATGAAAGAAGGCCAAAAAAAAAAAAAAGTTATTAAAAGAATAATTAAATAAAATCAAAGGAAAGACAAACACAATGGCAAATACAGATGCTAACATATCAATATTAACTCTAAATGTAAATGGACTAAACTCTTCAATAAAAAGACACAGAGTTGCAGCCTGGATTAAGAAACAAAACCCAACCTTTTGCTGTCTCCAGGAAACACATTTAGCTACAAAAGATAAAAATAGGCTCAAAATTAAAGGATGGAAAACAATCCTACAAGCAAATGGACCAAAAAAGAAAGCAGGAACAGCTATACTTATATCAGATAAAACAGATTTCAAACTCAAAAAGATAAAAAGAGACCCCAATGGTCACTACATTATGATCAAGGGGACAATACTTCAAGAAGAAATAACACTCATTAACATATACTCACCAAACGAAGGAGCACCAAAATATATCAGACAACTGTTGTCCTCTCTGAAAACAGACATCGGAGAAAACACATACGTAGTGGGAGACTTCAACACACCACTATCAACAATGGATAGATCAACAAGACAAAAAATAAGTAAAGAAACCAAAGCTCTAAATAAGGACCTAGAGCATTTGGGCTTAACAGACATCTATAGAACACTAAACCCCAAAAAAACGGAGTACACATTTTTCTCAAGCGCACACGGATCATTCTCCAGGATCGATCACATACTGGGGCACAAGACAAATATCAACAGATACATCAAGATTGAAATCATATCAACCATCTTTTCTGACCATGAAGGCATCAAACTAGAAATAAACCATAAAAAGAAGGCAAGGAACTTTCCTACCTCATGGAGATTAAGAACCACACTACTGGAAGACCACTGGACTAATGAGGAGATCAAAGAAGAAATTAAAAAATTCTTTGAATTGAACGACAAGGAGGACACCAATATCCTAAATGTATGGGATGCAGCAAAAGCAGTAATAAGAGGAAAATATATAGCAATAGAAGCTCACATCAAGAAACAAGAAAGAACTCAAAGAAGCAACCTAATCTCGAAGCTCAAAGATCTAGAAAAAGAACAACAAAAAAACCCCAAAACCAGTAGAAGAAAAGAAATAATAAAAACCAAAGCAGAAATAAATGAAATTGAAACTAAAAAAAAAACAATCCAAAAGATCAATGAAACCAAGAGCTGGTTCTTTGAAAAAATAAATAAAATAGACAAACCCCTAGCCAGGCTCACAAAGGAAAAAGGGAGAAAGCACAAATAAACAGGATCATCAATGAAAGAGGAGAAATCACAACGGACACAGCAGAAATCAAAAGAGTAATCAGTAACTACTATGAAGAGTTATATGGAAACAAGTTTAACAATCTAGAGGAGATGGACAAATTCCTACAACTCTACAATCACCCAAAGCTAGATAAAGAAGAAATAGAACACCTAAACAGACCAATTACAAGCAGCGAAATTGAAATGGTAATCAAAAATCTCCCCAAAAACAAAAGCCCAGGACCTGATGGATTTACAAATGAATTCTACCAAACATTCAGAGATGAATTAGTGCCTATCCTTCACAAACTCTTCCAAAAAATTGAGAAGGAAGGGACAATACCAAACACGTTCTATGAAGCCAACATTACACTAATACCAAAACCGAACAAGGACAACACAAAAAGGAAAACTACAGGCCAATCTCCCTAATGAACACTGATGCAAAAATCCTCAATAAAATTTTAGCTATCAGAATCCAACAATGTATCCATAAGATAATTCACCACGACCAAGTAGGATTCATTCCTGGAACACAAGGATGGTTTAACATCCGAAAATCAATCAACGTTATCCAACACATCAACAAAAAGAAATATAAAAACCATATGATAATATCAATAGATGCTGAGAAAGCTTTCGACAAAGTGCAACACCCATTCATGATAAAAGCCCTTGAAATTCTTGGGATACAAGGAACATACCTCAACATCATAAAGGCCATCTATGACAATCCAACAGCCAGTATTATTCTCAATGGTGAAAAGCTGAAAGCAATTCCATTAAGATCTGGAACAAGACAAGGATGTCCACTCTCACCACTGCTTTTCAATATAATACTGGAAGTCCTAGCCAGAGCAATAAGACAAGAGAAAGACATCCAAGGAATCCAAATAGGAAAAGAAGAAGTCAAACTATCACTATTTGCAGATGATATGATAATATACATAGAGAACCCCAAAAACTCCACAGAAAAACTAATTCAACTCATCAATCAGTTCAGTAAAGTGGCAGGATACAAAATCAACACGCAAAAGTCAGTAGCCTTCCTATACACAAACAAAAAATCTGAAGAAGAAGAAATCAAAAAACCATCCCTTTTTTTATTGAAACAAAAAAAATCAAATATTTGGGAATAAATCTAACAAAAGAGGTAAAGGACCTATACAAAGAAAACTATAAAACACTGTTAAAAGAAATAGAAGAAGACACAAAGAAATGGAAAGACATCCCCTGCTCATGGATTGGAAGAATAAACATTATTAAAATGGCAATCCTACCAAAAGCAATATACCGATTCAATGCTATTCCAATCAAAATTTCAATGTCATTCTTCAAAGAAATAGAACAATTATTGATGAAATTCATATGGAATCACAAAAAACCTCGAATAGCCAAAGCTCTCCTGAAAAAAAAAGAAGGGAATGGAGGCATCACACTCCCAGACTTCAAACTATACTACAAAGCCATAATCATCAAAACTGCATGGTATTGGAATAAGAACAGACATACAGACCAATGGAATGGAATAGAAAATCCAGAAATAAACCCACAGATTTATGGTCAAATAATCTTTGACAAAGGAGCTAAGACTATGCATTGGAGCAAAGAGAGTTTGTTCTATAAATGGTGCTGGGAAAACTGGGTCGCTACATGCAAAAGAATGAAGCTTGACCATTACCTCACACCATACACAAAAATCAACTCAAAATGGATTAAAGAACTAGACATAAGACCTGAAACCATAAAATATATAGAAGGAAATATAGGCGAAACGCTACGTGATTTGCACATAAAAGATATCTTTACAGACATATCACCCAAAGCAGTGAGAGTGAAGGCAAAGATAAACAGCTGGGACTACATCAAATTAAAGAGCTTCTGCACAGCAAAAGAGACAATAACAAAAACAAAGAGAAACCCCACCAACTGGGAGAACATTTTTGCACCCAACACTAATGATAAAGGACTGATCACAAAAATCTACAAAGAGCTGATGAGACTTAACAACAACAAAGAAAATAATCCAGTTAAAAAATGGGCAGAAGAGCTAAAAAGAAACTTCTCTGAAGAGGAAATGCGAATGGCCAACAGGCATATGAAAAAATGTTCAACATCACTTGTCATCAGGGAAATGCAAATCAAAACTACCATGAGATACCATCTTACACCAGTGAGAATGGCACATATTAAAAAAACTAGCAACAACAAATGTTGGCGAGGGTGTGGAGAAAAAGGAACTCTACTGCACTGTTGGTGGGAGTGCAAACTGGTCCAACCACTATGGAGAGCTGTGTGGAGATTTCTGGGCCTACTAAACATAGAGCTTCCATATGATCCAGCAATTCCACTCCTAGGTATTTACCCAAAGGACACAGAAACATCAATTCCAAAGAACACCTGCACCCCTATGTTTATTGCAGCACTGTTTACAAAGCTAAGCTTTGGAAACAGCCCAAATGCCCAAAAATAGATGACTGGATCAAGAAGATGTGGTACATATATACCATGGAATATTACTCAGCATCCAAAAAAGATAAACACATGCAATTTGCAGCAACATGGATGGCACTGGAAGGGATCATGCTCAGCGAAATAAGCCAAAAAGAGAAAGAAAAATACCGGATGGTCTCACTCATAGCAGGAATCTAGAAAACTTAAATAAG
Organism: Talpa occidentalis; assembly: GCF_014898055.3. Classification (NCBI taxonomy): domain Eukaryota; kingdom Metazoa; phylum Chordata; class Mammalia; order Eulipotyphla; family Talpidae; genus Talpa; species Talpa occidentalis. The sequence continues at coordinate 97,605,816 of NW_023605083.1, read as the reverse complement.
GGACCAGGAAAATGAATAACTATAAGAAAGTGAAAATCAAAATCAACAAAAAACTATGAACCAGAGACACTTTTTGGGGGGCGGGGGTGGGAGGGGAGGGATTGGGGTCAGAATGGGGGGGCTGCAATTGTATGGGGAATATAAAAATAAAATTTATTATTTAAAAAAAAAAAAGTCCATGGAGGAAGTCAGGAGATGAAAAATGAGCTAAAATTAAGAATGTAAGCTTTCATAGAGGTCATCCATTTATTGGAGGGATTTTTCCATGTTGTTCTCTTTCTTTGGCTCTTGAGTGAATTCTCTGGGAATTAAAAATTGGGGCTTTTGTACATTTGATGAAATAAATCCCTTTTGAGTCTGTGAGGAGTAAGAAAATCTGCTTCTTTATCCTGTTATGGATATTTTGGAAGCATTTCTATCTTATCACCTTATAATAGTGACACTTTCTTCCTGAAGCCCCAATGGGAGAGCTTACCCATTGGACTCAGCCAGGCTCCTTGGTTAATTCTGGATAGTAAAGCCACCTTGGATAATGCAGTTGGGTAAGATTTTTACTTACTTCCCCCCTTTGGATTATGGAGAATTGAGTTTCCAAAGTATACATTGGGTTCAGAGATGTTTAGGTCAGGAAAAGGAAAGTGCCTCAAAATCAGCCCTTTATTATACACATGACAAGGTCCAGTGGTAAATTACCTGCAGGAAGAGTGAAAGGTAATCAGGAGGTGGAGCTAAGAGTAAAATGGCTCTTTCCCCAGTGTTCTGCCTGACTCTCTGCCCCCACCTTCTTTCTTCAATTAAGGGTGTTTGGAAAAACATTCAGTTTTCCTACTCTTGTATGTCTTTTTCCTTTACTTCTCACACAGAACACTTTACTTCTGATATTCCTGGCCCCCAAATGTGTGAAGGGGTCCCCAACCAAGAAATGATCTAACACATGGCTGGGTGTCCTACAATTTAACTCAATTCTGACAGCATCTGACACCTATGTCAGACCCCATAGATTGAGGCTCGGTTCCATAAGACAACCCTCCACTTTAGAGGCCAATCACAAGTAGCAGATTCCAAGGCTCTTTGCAAAACTGCCCCACTTGGCTACAAATAGGAGGGCCTCATGACTTCCGCCTCCTGGGTTCAATTAATTTGCTAGAGCAGCTCACAAGACTCAGGGAAACACTCACTTTTATCAGCTCATGAAAGGATGTGATAATGGATAAAGGATACAGATGAATAATTAGATAAAGAAGGTGCGGTGTGGGAAGGTCCCAAACAGAGGAGGCTCTGTTCCTTTGGAATTGGGGTGTGTCACCCTCTGGGTTTGCGGTTGTCCTACCGACCTGGAAGCAGTCCAAGTCCCATACTACTGGGATTTTATGAAGGCTTCCTCACATAGGCCTGATCAATTATCAACTCCATTTCCAGCCTCTCTCCCTTCTCTAGAGAAGGAGGAATTAGGGCTGCAAATTCCAAGTTTCTAATCATAACTTAATCTTTGTGGTGATCAGCTGTCATTCAGGAGCCCACCCAGAAATGCCTCGTTAGAACAAAAGATGTTTCTACTTGTCTTATCATTTAGGAATTTACCAGTATCTGTATTAAGGACCAGAGAGAGAGAGAGAAATATATATATATTTCTTACAACAAAACCCAACATTGCAAGGGGCCTATATGTCACTGTACACTTTGCTCCCCTGACTTTAATTTCACTGTCTCTAATTCTGTAACTTGATCTTGGAGGTGCAGAGGTTGGAAATGACAAAAGGATTTGGTTATAATTGCTACTGAAAAGAAAGATGTAAGTGCTGAAAAGAGTGATTCAACCAACCATAACTGTAAGGTAAAACTCACACAATGTTTGGTTTATAAAAACTGACAAAAATATGGCCAATGGAATTACTTTTATCTTGAGAGAGTTTCTGAAAGTTTTCACCCATCCAAGAAGCTTTTTGTCACCCTACTCATAATACCTCCCTGTGCACTGAATACACCCACATTTAGAAAGAGGTGTCTTCTCTTGTATGTGGAAACATGTCATACGAAATTTGGTCTCTTTTAATTGTTTAATTGTTTGGAGACTGCTGTTTGCAAATATTTGCTTCCGAGGAATCTGATTTTACAGGTGGCATTAAGCCAAAAAGAAAAGTAATCCCCAAATCCTTCTAGAAGGGTTATAGAAAATGCTTCCAGTAGGAACTAGTGTGCACCTGTGTTGGTTATTCTTTTTGATCTCCACCTCCATATATGTTTCTGCTTTCTTTACCCTCCCCTTTGCTCCAGGATACCAGTGCCTAGGGGCATATAACTGGTCTTTCTTGTTCATTGGTCTGTGATTATAGTTAACCAATGGCAGATGCCTGAGGGAGATCACTGGGCAGGAGAGACAGACCCCATCTTCCTCCTTTGTTCATCAGGACCATGGCTTCCATTTCTGGCCTGTGTGCCTCCCTGACCATTGCCTTAGGGCGTCCTTCCTCCTCAGTTCTATAATGCTGTGTTGTCCTTCAGACGTGGGTAGGAATGCCAGATAAAATTCAAGACATCCAGTTCCACCTACCTTTCAGGTTGCAACCATTAATTTTTTTTTAAGATTTATATTTTTTATATTCCCCATACAATTGCACCCCCCCTTGTTTTGACCCCAATCCCTCCTCTCCCCACCCCCCCATAGTGTATCTATGGTTTATAGTTGCTTGCTGATTTTGATTTTTTCTTTATTATAGTTATTCTTTTTTTTTTTAAAAAAGATTTATTTATTTATGCATACAAGAGCTGGGGTACAGGCCAGAGATGTGGGGGGTGAGAGGATTCACCAGAGACGGAGTGGGGAACAGAACAGGCAGATTGACTGAAGTACACTGCTGAGGGGAACAGTGGGCAAGACAGGAGAGGTCTGCCACGCCATGTGGGTTCCTCCCTGGTGGGCCAGGGATCAAACTCGTGCTGCAGAGGGTGCAGATTTCTTCATAGTGTGGTGCTTAACCCCTTGTACCACCAGGGAGGCCCTATTATAGTTATTCTTTTTCCTGGTCTCTTATTTAGGTTTTCTAGATTCCTTCTATGAGTGAGACCATCCGGTATTTTTCTTTTTCTTTCTGGCTTATTTTGCTGAGCATGATCCCTTCCAGCTCCATCCATGTTACTGCAAATTGCATGAGTTTATCTTTTTTGATTGCTGAGTAATATTCCATGGTGTATATGTACCACACCTTCTTGATCTAGTCATCTATTTTTTTGGGCATTTGGGTTGTTTCCAAAGCTTAGCTATTGTAAATAGTGCTGCTATAAACATAGGGGTGCAGGTGCCCTTTTAAATTAATGTTTCTGTGTCCTTTGGGTAAATACCTAGGAGTGCAATTGCTGGATCCTATGGAATCTTTATCTTTAGTAGGTTGAGGAATCTCCACACAGCTTTCCATAGTGCAACCAACCATTAATTTTTTTCAAAACATTTTTTGTTTTTTTGGTTTTTTTTTTTAAAGATTTATTTAATTTATTTATACAAGCACTGGGTACAGTCAGAAGCATGGGAGGGTGAGAGAATTCACCAGAGCCAGAGCGGGGAGCAGAGCAGGCAGAAGGACCGAAGTACACTGCTGAGGGGAGCAGCGGGCGGCAGGAGAGGTCTGCGCACCATGTGGGACCCTCCTCTGGTGGCGGGAGAGCAGCCGGGGATCAAACTGGCACTGCAGAGGCTGCGGGCAGCTTCGCAACCCAGCGCTCAACCGCTGCGCCACCGGGGAGGCCCCCAACCATTAATTTTTAAATGTAAGTATGTGATGGGTGATACTCATACTGGAAAATTACTTATTGTTTATCTGAAATCCAAAATTAACATGTCCCACATTTTTATTTGAATGTGATGAGCCTAAGCCTGAGGGTGATAACAGCCTCTCATTATTGCCAGTCTCAGGGTGCCTCATTACCCCTCCTTGGTTCCCTGAAATGTGTCCACAACTTTTCAAGCATTCCCTCCATTAACATAATTACAGTCTGGGCTAGATACTGTTTCCTGCTGGGACATCTCCTATAAGTAATAGGCCAAGGTTAGCACTGGGCAAGGGATTACTTCCAGGAATATAGGTCCAAGACAAAAAGAACTTTCTGGTGCCCTCTGAGTGAGCATGGATACCTTTTTGGAATGAGGCTGAAGCTGAGGGTAGGGAGGATTGATCTGAGGGAAAGCTCGTAGACCTGCCACACCCAGGGATTGAATCCCTTCACCTTGTTCGCATCTCACAATAGCTTCACAACCCAATTCCATCATAAAGTAGCCTGAGAGCCAAGTTGGTATTTCTTTGTTCATTTGCTAGATACATATTGAAACTGCGATGGACCGGGTTCTGGCCAAGATGCTCTTCTTTTCAAGTTTTTTACTGTTTCTACATTTGCATTTGTCAATTTGATTGATTTTTAGGCAGTTCCAGACTATTTATTGTTGAGACCATTTTTCCTGGCCAGGTCTGGGAATTACAACGGGCTTTTTCAGCGCATGTCTCCTCTCTCACCAAATAGGAGGTTTTGAAGTAACTAGATTCTGACAGCTTATGACAAGTCCTGTTTATTGCTGGGAAATCTCAAAGAATTCCACTCTGCCTGCAGTTCCCTTGGATATTTGCTTGGTGAGGGTATGATAATGATTCCCATTTAAAATGATGCTTGAATAAGAGAGCTTTCTGCCAAGTGCAGGAAATTGTGTAGGTCAGAAATACCTGAGAGAAAAGGTGAGGGACAGGTATGACTTGGATTAGAGATTCTCTCTGGTCCTTAATTTCCCTAACACCATATTCAATTGTACATGCAGGTTTAAAGTAAAATGCTTTAGCTACTAAATTCATCAACCTATGAAACTTTCTAAGGCAGAGATTATACTTCCAAAATCTTTGTATCCTCAGGACTCAACACAATGGCTGACCCAATATCTACATCTTGACTTAATGCAAGTAGCCTGTATCACTAGGGAAGTAGGCAACGCATACATCATTGAATTTCTGAATGATTGAGTCTTGCCCTGTAAGTGCCATGTTTTAGCCGGAAGTTACTTTTACCTTATAAATCAATTTCACTGAGCTACAATTTACTTACACTAAGATATATTCCTTTGAGTGCAGAGTTTGATGAAGTGATAAATGTATATAGCCATGTGATTCCCATCTACCTATAGCTAGCTAATGCAGGTATAGGTCATTTCCAACACTCCCAGATTTTTCTGTGCCCCTCTGCAGTCAGCTACCCCTATGTAATCTTATTTGATGGGAAGTTGTCTGAAAACACTCCCTTCCCTTTGTTCAGTGAGAAGGTGAATGTTAATTGTATTTGCTGTTGATTCCTGAGACGTCATTGTGAATGTCAGTTATTGTGGTATCTTTAGAAGTGGGTGAAAGGAGCAGAATATTTTATTTCTCCCGCAAATGAGCCTATATGGCTTAGTTTGGAGGGTTCATGCTTGCTTTTGAACATAAATTGAATCTATTCTCTAACCGACACCTGCTCCTTTGCTTGCATGTGCCATTTTGGGTTTTTTAAACAATGTTCTTGCTTCTACAGCATCCTTGTCCATTTTCTTATCTGCCTCTTCTAATCTACTATGGGTTGGAAAACTAGATAATCAATTTAATTAGAACTGTATATAGTGGAAGTAAAGAAGATGCTCTGATGAATAATTTGGCGCAGAGTTAATGGATCGACTTGGTGGTGCTTTCTGTCCATAGGTCTTTTTATCTTTGTTTTTATCTGCTTTCAGCTTTGGCTCGTGGAAGCCTGACTTTACTGAGTGCTCACTTTGGTTAGGTTCATCTCATTGGTTGTTTTAGTGGAACCAGAGGGCTGGTTTGAGCGGCCATTTTCTATTTCCCAAGCCTGAGAGAGAGGTTCCGCCCCTGCCACGTTTAGAAGATGGATGCTTTGGGTTAAATTGTAGCAGCGGTGTTTTCTTTAAGAATTTTGAAGCAATTGTTTTACAGCCAGTGTTCTAGTTGATCTACCTAAGCTCATTTCTTTATAATGATTTTTAGGGTTTCCCATGGTGTCTCATTAAGACTCTATGCAATAGACAGATTTATCTCCTTGTCTTCTAAGTGCTTCTCTGAAGCACCACTGAGAACTATTGTGTATGTGTTGTGTGCATGTTGCGTTGTGTAAGTGTGTGGTTTTTGGTCACATGGAAGTACTGCTCCTGGGTGCTCTGCAGGGACCTGTCACACTTGCCACTTCTCCCTCTGCTGGGGTTTTGGAACAACCTCCTCTTGAAGTTGGGGAAAGGGCAGGAAACCTTCGAAAGGAGATCCTGGATTTGATAACATGAACAATGAGGTCTCCATCGGTTAATTGAGAAGAAAATCTTTGTTACCAATTTGTCTGCTAAGAAGATTAAGTGAGTCACTTTCAGAGTGAGGTGCTTTTAAAAAGTGAATTGTACTTTTGTTTATTTTTATATTTTTTAACATTTGTAAAGACCTCTAAAAATGAAAAGCTTCCTAAAGCAAGCTTCTCTGACTTTTAGATATTAGCAAACATACAAAAATTGCAAATAGCAGAGATGACCTTGAGGTCAACCACTTAGGTTCCATTCCCCAGAAGGAAACCCTCAGACAAGGATTCAAGGGCAAGAAGTATACTTTGTAGGTTTCCCAGGACGCACTAATAGGGCTTAGGGGGAACTGAAGAGAAGGAAACTGGTACAGGCTGGTTGATGAGCAGGTTACTTCAATGCGCAACTGAGACACAGCCCCCCTGCGGACCTCTGCAAAAGTACGCAGAAAACACCTGGCACCTGATGGAAAAGGAAGCTGGTTTCTCTCATTAATGCTTATTTGTGATTGGTTGAAGTTTGCTGCTGGCCCATGCATCTGACCTGTCCACGCTGGGCACTACGTGCAGTCAGACAAAGTCAGATATTACAGTGTAGAGGCAGGAATGGACACAGTGCAGGTTTTCTGATCCAGCAGACTGGGTAAAGGAGGAGTCAGAGCCCTCAGTGGTATTTGCAGGTCTTTTATTAGGATTTACCCGGTACACAGCAGGCAAGGGTGCTGGGGGTCCGGGATGCTGGCAGGCCTCCCAGCCCCCAGCAAGTCTTCCCTCAGTCTGGGCTCTCCGGCCTTCTCTGCTTCTCTCTCGGCTTCTGCTGCTTCTTTCTCGGCTTCTCTTTCGGCTTCTGCTGCTCTTCTGTTCGCTCTGCTGCTCTTCTGTTCGCTCTGCTGCTTCTCGGCTTCTGCTAGCGTCCCCGTGACGCCGCCCTTAAAAAAAGCACAGTCTCAGCCCAGGTGAATCCCATCTACCTAGGCCCACACCCTACTCCAGGTGCCCGCCATCAGGCATGCATTCAGGACCGCAAGGATCCATCATCTATCCTGATGGCGGGAGGGCAGAAAAGCCTCACATTTTTCCTTACCCTACATACAGGAACTTGCAGGAGGAGGCCATTAAGCTGATCAGGAGGGTGAGCTCCTGTAGAGAGGCTTGGGCAGGGTGCCTAGAGCTTCTGCTACCCCTGGTGGGTAGTTCGCTGACCCCACTTCTGCCAGGGGTTTTTGCATGGGAGGTTATTGAACCTGTCTTTTCTGTTAATAATGTGCCATTTTGATTTTTACTGGGGTGTTTTCTTGCTTATAGGTTCCTTGAGTGGAACCAGGTTCCACTGGTAGCTCTGTGTCCATGTTGGACCTGCTCAGAGGCAAGATGCTCTTCAGGTGTGGACGGAGAGCAAGGTATGAATAGGCAGTTGCCATAATCAGGTGAACTTCATTCTGGAGGTGGAATTCTTTGGTTTAGTGCATTTCTGGGAAGTCTTGTCTTTCTTCCCTTTCGTACCCCAAACTTTTCCATGCCTGTTGTGGATGTCTGGAGTTGCTGCAGCTGCTGTGTTGTTGGAATGGGCTCCAGTGTTGTCACTGTGGCCCTCCTTGGAGCATCCCTCTCTGGCTTCATTGTGGAGGCAAAAGTTCAACTGCTAATGCCAACTTTTCTATTTAGGGTGGGAGGAAAAGAGGGGCAAAAGGGTCCTTTGTAAGTGAAATAAACCATGATAGTTGGGCATCATTCCTATTGTTATTTGTTGTGTTGGGAAAACCTGGCTCTTTGGATTTCTCTGTCAATTTTTATACATTCCCCTTTGTTTTAAATTTACCAGGAATTATTCAAAATATCTATTTTGCTGCTGATATTGTGTTTTTTAGAGGTTTAGGGATGTTATGATTTTTATATGTAATATTCAAGTTATATATTATGTTATATGTAATATATATGATTTCAAATTATAATTCAAACACATAGTACATTCAAATGTATAGAGTTCAATGTATATATTTCAAATATATGTAGTTTCAGTGGGATATTTATAAGGGAGTATATATACATGTATTTATTCAATCTGTATTTTGATCAAAATCTTATTTTATTGTTTAATGATATACTCCATATTGCGTATTCTGAAGTTACTAAAAAGAATAAGCTGCATCTTTATGTACTGACAAGAAAAGAAAGCCGTAGAAATATTCTATATCTATTCATAGAAATATCTATGAATTAAGTATTTAGAATAGCCATTTTTTTAAAAGATTTATTTTATTTTTATACAAGAACCGGGGTACAGGCCAGATGTGCGGAAGGGTGAGAGTATTCACCAGAAACAGAGCAGGGAACAGAACAGGTAGACTGAAATACACTGCTGAGGGGAGCAGCAGGTGCAACAGGAGAGGTCTGTCGTGCCATGTGGGACCCTCGCCCGCTGGCGGGGATTGCACCGGCGCTGCTGAGGCTGCAGACAGCTTCACAGTGCAGTGCTCAACCACCTGGGCCACCAGGGGAGGCCCAGAATGGCCAATTTTAAGGAAGAGTTATAGCCTCTCATTCTCTCTCTTCCTCATCCCTCCTCCGCCACCCTCCTTGGTTTATAGAAAGGACTGGAAGATAGCATGCCAAATATTTGACAGCGTTGTGTGGACTGAACTCTGTTCCTCTCTCCCCTCAATTCCTATGATGCTGCCCCCCCCCTCCCAAGTTACTAGTATTTGGAGGTGCAACCTTCGGGAGATGTTAGCCTTAGATGAAGTCATTTAAAAAGGAAAAATTCAGAATAAAGACAAAAATCTGGTGAGGTCAGTGTGGGCTTGTTCTTTCTATCCTCATGGTTATGACAGAAAGTATGTGACCTTGGGGAGCAGCCCTGTGCAGACAGCCACATTCCAGCTGTGTGATCTCGGAGGAGGTTCTCCAAGCCTGTTTTCTCTGCTGCAAAAAAGAAAATCATAACAAACATTTCATAGGGATGTTGTGATATGTAAATAAGGACATTTGTAAAGTCCTTTCAAAATTCTTGGTGCATGATAAATAACTAAATAATGTTTTAAAGGAGCAAGACTCGGAGGGATTTAGTGTCCCAGAAGTCCAGGGAAAAAAGAATAATGCCCAAATCTGAAACTTACTCTGTGGAATGAGAATGAAAAGCCTCATTGTCGACCTGGAAAGGTACACTTTTGAAGGAGCAGTGGGAATGGACTCTGACTGGAGGTGGGCTTTAGGCAAAGCAGGAGATGAGAAAAATGGAGGCAATATGACCTTCAAGTACATAGTGAAGGAGAGTAGTAAATAGAGGATCTGTAGGGTAATTTTTTGGTTGCTTGGTTTTTTTTTTTTTTTAACACAGAAATTGGTCCATTTCTAGATCTTTCTGTGTGTTTCTAAGATACCCTTTCAACTAAGATTTTATAAAGGATTATAGAAAATACTGCTCATCCATTACTTAGGATGAAGGCCTTTTCTCCATGCAGGTTTAAATAAGACAGACTTGTTTGGATATAAAAGCTGTCCTTTTAATCAAGATAAATGGTTTGAAACTGTTAGTAATACTTGGTTTTCTTTTTTCCTCTTTAAATCACAGTCTGTTTAAGATCAGCTTAATCAGACAAGACAAGGAAATTGCATCGTATTTGGAAACATGGACAAAAAAAGATAAAGAACCTATGTATTTTTCCTTTTCTCAGCAGTTTTTTCATTTGACTCTGGGTGCAAATCCTTTGAGTCTAGCAGATACATTGTTAGTTAAAACACACACACACATACGAACAACCACACAACACTACAGTCACATCTCAATTTTCTGTTGAAGAAACTGAAACTGAAGCCAGTTTCACCAATGTCATGCAATTAGTCAGTAACACATGGGCCCGGTGCTTGGTGTCTTAACTCTGTCCTTGTCTCATCATACTGAGATCAGCTCTTTACCCTGTTTCTTTCTTTTTTTTTTTTTTTAAAAGATTTATTTTTATTTATTTATTCAAGCACTGGGTACAGTCAGAGGCGCGGGAGGGTGAGAGAATTCACCAGAGCCAGAGCGGGGAGCAGAGCAGGCAGAAGGACCGAAGTACACTGCTGAGGGGAGCAGCGGGTGGCAGGAGAGGTCTGCGCGCCATGTGGGACCCTCCGGTGGCCGGGGAGCAGCCGGGGATGAACCGGCGCTGCAGAGGCTGCGGGCAGCTTTGCAACCCAGCACTCAACAGCTGGGCGACCAGGGAGGCCCTCTTTACCCTGTTTCTTAACAGCTTCATGAACCCAATTTTTGGTATTTTCTTCTCTTCTGCATGTTGTGTATGCCTCTGTCATTACAATATATTGAGATTATCTCTTGCATTAGAACCTGAAATGAAAGACTGCCTTTGAATTGTTTTTTGTTAAGTATGTGTGTCTCTGATGCTCTATACTCTGCCTGGAGAGACTGTTGAATACATGAATGGATAAGCAAATGATTGATCTGATTTATCTTGACTTTTCCTTATCTAGGTTCATGGGATGACACACAGGCTTTGCTACTTGTAAACTTCCTGTGCACCGGAAGTGAGATTATTTTCATGGATAACCAAGGATCAAGTATATCTGCATAGTGAATTTTTCCTTAGGTATATTTTGTGGTTTTTTTTTTTATTATTATTATTATTGCTGGAGTTCTGACTTCAACAGACCAAATTAGGAGAACATTCCAATCAGCTCAGAATCCAGCAGATTAATCACAGGGGGAACCCATACTCTGTATAGTTAATCAACCCTAATGTCCAACTTGGCAGATTTCTGGCTGCCCTTTTGTGAAGACATCTGAAAAAATCTTAGACTGGCTACTCCAGAATGGAAGACAGTAATGACTGAAAAAGTCCAGGGATTTGGCCTCTTAGATTCCTTCCATTGTTGAAATTAGAGGAGATTCACCTTTCTCCAAAATGAATAAAAAAAATATTTAAAGTATTCATCACCCTTTTGGCTATTGACATCTTTCCTTCCCACTATGCACAAGCATCACTGATATCTACATTATTCTAACTCCTTGTCACTCCTCAAACCTCCTTCAGCTGGATTCTACTCTCACAATGTTCTTACCTCCACAGTTTGTTCACCAAATTCCTTCACTATTGCTCTGTGTTCTAGTTTCTTCCCCAGGTTGAACAACTAGAGATGATTGCATGCTGAAAAACCAGAAACAAAAGGAGAAAACAATTCTCAAGCCAAAAAGCCATGGGGCAAGCAAATCAGCTACATAATCACATGATGAGTTTCCCTACACTTGAGAAGATAACCAAATGTCCTGGACTGAGAAGAGAGGTCAGAAGAAGGAAGCAGAGACCAAGGACAAGAGAAAGCGACACTGACAGTCTTACATTCAGAAGAGCAGGTGGGTTGTCCTTATTACTTCTACTAAGGATCATCGAGAAAAGAATGGAAAGAGAGCAAAGACTTGCTTGGAAAGATTTTATTAGTAGCCCTGCTTTTGGAGAATCTTCCCTCTTTTTTGTTTTTTTGTCATCGGGTGTTGGTTGTTATTCTCTGTAGATATCTAGCTCAGTGAGTGTGTCTCTGAATGTGTGTCTCAGAATCCATACATATATGGATTCTGGAAGTTTAAATGGATTCTGGAAGTTTAAATTTAATATATATATAATATATATTTTATATATATATATGGATTGATAACTGTTTTTAAGCTTCCAGAATGCCTATTAGTCTCTGAAAAATGATTTCTGATTGATTCTAATGTGGCCACATATCTCTTCTAGAACAGTCTCTATTTCTAGGAGAGTAGGATATGCTTACTAACCTCAGTCATATATCTATCTTTAGGAGTGGGGATACTAACACCTTAACTGATATTTGTACTAAAATTATATGGTGTGGAGCAGAGCATTCCTTAAAAGGAAGTGCTGTTGTTAGAAAGACCCAGTGCAGAGAGGGGCCAAACTCCTCCACCTGATGTTTGGACATTGCCCAAGGTGATTGGGATAACACCTGTGCAGTATATGATCTGCATCCACCCCTGACATTCTGAGTGAGGGGATTGCTGGGAAGGGGTTGTGCTGAGTGGCCATTTTGTGAGCCTTTAAAAGGGAGCAATGCATGTGTCTGTCTTCTCCACATCCTAATTAAGTGTTTCCCTTTATAGATTGACTTTGAATCCCTTTTGAAAGCTACTTCTTTCATAGGAGCTGGTGCAGAAGGCAGGCAGTTGCCCCTCCAGCTGGTAGCGTGGTGGGCCTTGGCCAGCCCCTTCATGGGGAGAGGAGGCTCAGCTCAGCAGCAGCAGATCGTGCTGCATCCTGCTGACACCTGTAACTGCAGCTCCACCTTGCACCATCAGTCAGTAAATGGATCTTCTTCTCCCTTACCATGCTAGTTGCCTTTCCCCTTCTACACTGTTTTTAAATTAAAAAAAATTTGCTTATGACACCAAAGTCTTTTTGTTTACATTTGTGGCAGGGAGTGGTTGTACCTCCAATCTGTTGAGAAAGGTTTTGTTCTGATGACAATTTCTAGAGCCTTTGCCCAGAAATGTTATAAACCAAATGAAATAGTGGGTTACTACAACTTCTGGATTTGAAATAATCACTCTAATTAATTCATTAACAGAGGAAACTAATGTAAACAAAATGTAAATGAGACATATGATATAATAAAAAAATGTCTTATACCAGTAGTAGGTGTTCTTGATTTTACAGGTTTTTAAAGTGATAATCTAATAGGAAAGGGAGAATTTTTTTGCTTTTCATTGTATTTTTAGTATTTGGTACACAGTAGATATTTAATATAGTTTCAAGTAAGGAAAAATTTAGAACAATGGAGCAGTGAATACTATATTATGAGCAAACATCAAGAAAAGGCAGAAAAATCTTCCTCATTGGAGGGTGGATGTGACCCATGGTGTATTGTAAATACTTAACAATTCTACAAGGAAAAGAATCCTGATTTGTAGCAATTTCTAATTCCTGTTTTGTAAATACTTCTCTGTGGTTAATTTCAAGCTATCCACAAGAGTTACTAAAGGCAGAGTTGGGGAGAAAGGCACACAGCTGATTCTCAGGAGCCTGTAGGAATTTGCTTCAGGCCTGCGCTGAGTGTGACCAGGCTTCTGTAGACTAATGGAGACTACTTCTCTCGGAGACACTGATGTGTGAACTCCTTGGGAGGGGTTCATCAATTGCTTACAGAACTCAGGGTTTTCTGGGAATAAGAGGTCAAAACCTAAACCCTGTATCCAGTATTTGATGTTAGATATAAGTAAGTAGCCCAGAGTGACCTTGGCCAAGATTATGAATCATAAAAGGGCCCTAAGAATTCTAAAGAGGAGCTCCCCATGAAGGGAATATTTGGCCTGCTGACCTAGGTGTAGCAACCACATTCACACGCAGTTGATGACTGAGGCCAGAAGAGACTTTGGGCTCATCCACCCAGGCAAGGGTGCTGTGCTTCAGAGAGCACTGGTAAAGAATTAGTGTAATTAAAAATAGTGCTCTGGGCTCTGGAAAGTTTCCAGAGAGCAAAAATATCACCACAGCAGTGGACACACATTCCTTTGCTGACAAATTACATGTCTTGACAGTAACAGACACCAAGCCTTTGCAGTTACAACTTAAGTGTCCCTGGTGCACATCAGTCAGGATAGGCTAAGTTGTGCTGTGGCGACAAGCAGTGCTGACATTTTAGTAACTGAACACAGCACAAGGTTAATTTTCACTCACTCTGTCCATCACGAGGGCTCAGGCTGATGAAGGCTGCTGCTTTGATATCTGCTTCCATCATTGCTGGAAGAAAAATATGTGGCAGATTCACACTGTGGCTCTTAAATGAGTATCATTTCTGCTCGTTGGCCAAAGCAAGACTTAAAGCTGCATCTAACCTCTCAGTGGGCAAGGTAGTGCAATCCTAGCATTTGCCCAGAAGATGGAGCTGGCAAACAGCACCAACAACCACAGAGGTTGATTGAAAATTCTAATTATTTTTTAGCCTTTGGAAGAAGGAACTAGATTTGTGTGATGCTTGAACTAAATCAGCCCCCAAGATCTTTAACAATTCAGTTGCAGGAGGGCTGAAAGGAGTTACTAAACATTGTGATTTATAGGGGAGACTTCTAGTAATCACTCGCATGATTAAATAGAGGCGGCAGTTTTGTTATGGCAAAAAGTAAAATAAATCAAATTAGATATGTGTTGAATGAATGGATGGATGGATGAATGAGTGAATGAGTGGACAAAACTTCATTCAAATGGAATTATAGCTCTCCCCTGTAAATATCTTTAGTTGCTCTTTTTAGGTATCTTAGTCATGAAGATTCCATCACTTGCATTCAGTTGCATTATTACTATAGGTGAGAATAATCATTTTTTTTACTCCTTTGAGAAGAAGGCACAATAATCAGATTTATCTTCTCCCATTAGGTTTTATAGATGGAACTGGAACATTTATTTATTTTTTAATAAATGGGAGCCAAATGTTGAATAGGGGCTAGTTAAGCATGAGAGGCAATAAAATTAGAAAAACAGATTTTATCACAGAGCATGGAAGTTTACAGATGGTGCAACTCTTCTGTCCTAGTTTTTCAATTATGCCTTAAAACTTCAAAAGCAAAGCATTCTTTTTGCAAATTGACAGACAAAGCAGAGATATACAAGTGAAAGCTGAAAATCTCTCTCCTACCAGGCCCCAAATCCTGAGGTAAACAGGATGAAGATAGAAATCATACTTTGGATTTTGAATTTCTATCACTTCCTGGATTGGCGGTGTGTGGGAGGATTCTCTTTCTCTATGGGGAGCAAAAACAGGGAGCAGTGGCTCCCTACCTCACATTCCCACCGTGGGCTAATTTAAGTGTTCTGAGCATGTTTAAGGTAGGCTAGGCTAACTGTTTAGTAAGTTTGATGTATTAAATGGGGTTTTGAATTATGATATTTTTAATTTACTATGGGCTTTTTGAGGAGTTATTCCATCACAAATCAAGGCATCACTATGGTCAGATGTGGCTCTTTCCTTTTACTGTACTCACAAATACACAAACACATTTCTACAAAGCACATCGTCATATCTGGGATGTATCCTCTCTTCCTCTTTATCTCGACTATAAATGAGGTCTAAGCATACACAGTACTCAGAAACTTATTGTTCTAATTTAATATTTCATGAACACCTGAGAGCTTTTAAAACTGTGGATTTGCCTATTTATGTATTATAAAATCAATTTACTGGGTCCTGACCAGCAATTTTTAAGCAAAGTAAACATAGAATAGAATAGCAATCATCAGGGAGCTTTGATTGTGGTAAAGATAGGCATTGTTTCATGAAAGTTTCATTTCAGATATGTATAGTTTCCTCATCTATAAGATGAGGACAATGATACCTGCCTCATCAGTTGTTAATAGGATGAAATAAAAAGTTACAAGTACTTAGAAGAGTGGCAGGCACCTTGTAAGGATAATTTTAATACGTTGCCATCATCATTATCACTACCTCATCCTCACTAGTCTTGACAATTTTTCCTAATAGAGGGGTGGAGAAAGGCATCTTATTTGTGTTTTGATCTGCATTTGATTGTGCACTAGTGTTATGGAGCATATTTTCTTTTACTGACCTTTTGTAGTTCCCCTTGGATACATTTCCTCTCTTTCATTCCATGCTTTTTTTTTTTTTATTTTGTTATTTAAGATTTTATTTTGTCTTACTCTGTGCAGCAGGGATATTAACTTTTGATTTTCAGATACTGAAAAAAATATTTTCCAATGTGTCAGAGGCTCCTCCACTTTATTTATGGTACACTTTGCCATTTAGACATTGTTGGTTTTTAAAATACAATTATTTAGGTTTTTAAAAATTGTTTTTGGGTTCACTACTTGCTTAGTAAGAACTTCCTCACCCAAAGCTATATAAATATTCTCTTAATGTTTTTCCCAATAATCATTATTCCTTTAGGTCTCCACATTAGATCTTTAATCCAGCTGAAGTTTATTTTTGTATATGGCCTGAAGTAAGAGATTAACATTATTTTATTCCAGATGAATAGCCAATTATTTCAGTTGCATTTATAAAATAAACCATTCTTTCCTGACTGAATTTAAATACCACTCTTATCATATATTAAGTTTCTCTATATACTTGGACTTATTTCTGATCTTTTTTCCACCTATTTCTTTGACCAGAACCATGTTATTTTGATTGTATCAATTCTACATTATCTTAGCAAATCTTCCAAATTGATTTTTTAATATCAAATTTAAATTCATGTTGTCCATTTTCATTAAAGAATCCCTTATGATTTCTGTGGGATGTTTAATTTATATTAAGAAGGATTTACATTTTGGGTGATATTTTTCTACTCATTTATTTACATCTTATTTTAAGTCTTTGATTCTTTACATAGACCTTTCCTTGTAAAGCTGAACACTTCACAACTTAAAGAAGTCATCATTAATGAATTTTTAAATTCCCTTTTACTTCTGAACAACTCCTGCTGGTACAAAAGTGATTATGAATTTCTGTGTATTTATTTATTTATTTTTTTAATAAACAAATCTTTATTTTTTAATTTTTTTAATGATAGATGTAACTGGATTTTTTTAAAAATAAATTTTATTTTTATACTCCCCATACAATTGCAACCCCCTTATTTTGACCCCAATCCCTCCCCATCCCTGTCCCCCACCCCCCATAGAGTGTCTCTGGTTCATAGTTGTTTGTTGGTTTTGATTTTTACTTTCTTATAGTTATTCTTTTTCCTGGTCCCTTATTTAGGTTTTCTAGATTCCTGCTATGAGTGAGACCATCCGGTATTTTTCTTTTTCTTTCTGGCTTATTTCGCTGAGCATGATCCCTTCCAGCGCCATCCATGTTGCTACAAATTGCATGTGTTTATCTTTTTTGAATGCTGAGTAATATTCCATGGTGTATATGGACCACATCTTCTTGATCCAGTCATCTATTTTTGGGCATTTGGGTTGTTTCCAAAGCTTAGCTATTGTAAATAGTGCTGCTATAAACATAGGGGTGCAGGTGCTCTTTGGAATTGATGTTTCTGTGTCCTTTGGGTAAATACCTAGGAGTGGAATTGCTGAATCATATGGAAGCTCTATGTTTAGTAGGTCCAGAAATCTCCACACAGCTCTCGATAGTGGTTAGACCAGTTTGCACTCCCACCAACAGTGCAGGAGAGTTCCTTTTTCTCCACATCCTCACCAACATTTGTTGTTGCTAGTTTTTTTAATATGTGCCATTCTCATTGGTGTAAGATGGTATCTCATGGTAGTTTTGATTAGCATTTCCCTGATAACAAGTGATGTTGAACATTTTTTTTCATATGCCTGTTGGCCATTTGCATTTCCTCTTCAGAGAAGTTTCTTTTTAGCTCTTCTGCCCATTTTTTGACAGGATTATTTTCTTTGTTGTCATTGAGTCTCATCAGCTCTTTGCAGATTTTTGTGATCAGTTGTTTATCATTAGCGTTGTGTGCAAAAATGTTCTCCCAGTCGGTGGGGTTTCTCTTTGTTTTGGTTATTGTCTCTTTTGCTGTGCAGAAGCTCCTTAATTTGATGTAGTCCCAGCTGTTTATCTTTGCCTTCACTATCACTGCTTTGGGTGATGTGTCTGTAAAGATGTCTTTGATGTGCATATCACGTAGTGTTTCGCCTATATTTCCTTCTATGTGTTTTATGGTTTCAGGTCTTATGTCTAGTTCTTTAATCCATTTTGAGTTGATTTTTGTGTATGGTGTGAGGTAGTGGTCAAGCTTCATTCTTTTGCATGTAGCGACCCAGTTTTCCCAGCACCATTTATTGAACAAACTTTCTTTGCTCCAATGCATAGTCTTTGCTCCTTTGTGAAAGATTAGTTGACCATAAGTCTGTGGGTTTATTTCTGGATTTTCTATTGGATTCCATTGGTCTGTGTATCTGTTCTGGTTCCAATACCATGCAGTTTTGATGATTATGGCTTTGTAGTATAGTTTGAAGTCTGGGAGTGTGATGCCTCCATTCCCTTCTTTTTTTTTCAGGAGAGCTTTGGCTATTCATGGTTTTTGGTGATTCCATATGAATTTCATCAATAATTGTTCTATTTCTTTGAAGAATGACATTGAATTTTTGATTGGAATAGCACTGAATCTGTATATTGCTTTTGGTAGGATGGACATTTTAATAATGTTTATTCTTATAATCCATGAGCAGGGGATGTCTTTCCATTTTTTTGTGTCTTCTTCTATTTCTTTTAACAGTGTTTTATAGTTTTCTTTGTATAGGTCCTTTACCTCTTTCGTTAGATTTATTCCAAGTATTTGATTTTTTTTGTTTCGATAATAAAAGGGATGGTTTTTTTGATTTCTTCTTCTTCAGATTTATTGTTTGTGTATAGGAAGGCTACTGACTTTTGCGTGTTGATTTTGTATCCTGCCACTTTACTGAACTGATTGATGAGTTGAATTAGTTTTTCTGTGGAGTTTTTGGGGTTCTCTATGTATATTATCATGTCATCTGCAAATAGTGATAGTTTGACTTCTTCTTTTCCTATGTGGATTCCTTGTATGTCTTTCTCTTGTCTTATTGCTCTGGCTAGGACTTCCAGTATTATATTGAAAAGCAGTGGTGAGAGTGGACATCCTTGTCTTGTTCCAGATCTTAATGGAAATGCTTTTAGCTTTTCACCTTTGAGAATGATACTGGCTGTTGGCTTGTCATTTATGGCCTTTATGATGTTGAGGTATGTTCATTGTATCCCAAGAATTTCAAGGGCTTTTATCATGAATGGGTGTTGCACTTTGTCGAAAGCTTTCTTGGCATCTATTGATATTATCATATGGTTTTTATATTTCTTTTTGTTGATGTGTTGGATAACATTGATTGATTTTCAGATGTTGAACCATCCTTGTGTCCCTGGAATGAATCTTACTTGGTCGTGGTGAATTATTTTATGGATACATTGTTGGATTCTGATAGCTAAAATTTTATTGAGGATTTTTGCATCAGTGTTCATTAGGGAGATTGGCCTGTAATTTTCCTTTTTTGTGTTGTCCTTGTTCGGTTTTGGTATTAGTGTAATGTTGGCTTCATAGAACATGTTTGGTATTGTCCCTTCCTTCTCAATTTTTTGGAAGAGTTTGTGAAGGATAGGCACTAATTCGTCTCTGAATGTTTGGTAGAATTCATTTGTAAATCCATCAGGTCCTGGGCTTTTGTTTTTGGGGAGGTTTTTGATTACCATTTCAATTTTGCTGCTTGTAATTGGTCTGTTTAGGTGTTCTATTTTTTCTTTATCTAGCTTTGGGTGATTGTAGAGTTGTAGGAATTTGTCCATCTCCTCTAGATTGTTGAACTTGTTTCCATATAACTGTTCATAGTAATTACTGATTATTCTTTTGATTTCTGCTGTGTCCGTTGTGATTTCTCCTCTTTCATTGATGATCCTGTGTATTTGTGCTTTCTCCTTTTTTCCTTTGTGAGCCTGGCTAGGGGTTTGTCCATTTTATTGATTTTTTCGAAGAACCAGCTCTTGGTTTCATTGATCTTTTGGATTGTTTTTTTAGTTTCAATTTCATTTATTTCTGCTTTGGTTTTTATTATTTCTTTTCTTCTACTGGTTTTGGGTTTTTTTTTGTTGTTGTTCTTTTTCTAGATCTTTGAGCTTCGAGTTTAGGTTGTTTCTTTGAGTTCTTTCTTGTTTCTTGATGTAAGCCTCTATTGCTATATATTTTCCTCTTATTACTGATTTTGCTGCATCCCATACATTTAGGAAATTGGTGTCCTCTTTGTCATTCAATTCAAACAGTTTTTTAATTTCTTCCTTGATCTCCTCATTAGTGCAGTGGTCTTCCAGTAGTGTGGTTTTCAATCTCTATGAGGTAGGAGAGTTCCTTGCCTTCTTTTTATGGTTTATTTCTAGTTTGATGCCTTCATGGTCAGGAAAGATGTTTGGTATGATTTCAATCTTGATGTATCTGTTGATGTTTGTCTTATGTTCCAGTATGTGATCGATCCTGGAGAATGATCCGTGTGCACTTGAGAAAAATGTGTACTCCGTTTTGTTGGGGTTTAGTGTTCTATAGATGTCTGTTAAGCCCAAGCGCTCTAGGTCCTTATTTAGGGCTTTAGTGTCTTTACTTATTTTTTGTCTCGTTGATCTATCCATTGTTGATAGTGGTGTGTTGAAGTCTCCCACTACGTATGTGTTTTCTCTGATGTCTGTTTTCAGAGATGACCATAGTTGTTTCATATATTTTGGTGCTCCTTCGTTTGGTGAATATATGTTAATGAGTGTTATTTCTGCTTGAAATATTGTCCCCTTAATCATAATGTAGTGACCGTTGGGGTCTCTTTTTATCTTTTTGAGTTTGAAGTCTGTTTTATCTGATATAAGTATAGCTGTTCCTGCTTTCTTTTTTGGTCCCTTTGCTTGTAGGATTGTTTTCCATCCTTTAACTTTGAGTCTATTTTTATCTTTTGTAGCTAAATGTGTTTCCTGGAGACAGCAAAAGGTTGGGTTTTGTTTCTTAATCCAGGCTGCAACTCTGTGTCTTTTTATTGAAGAGTTTAGTCCATTTACATTTAGAGTTAATATTGATATGTTAGCATCTGTATTTGCCATTGTGTTTTTCCTTCCTTTGATTTTATTTATTCTTTTAATAAATTTTTTTTTGGTCTTCGTTCGTTGTTATTCATCCCTCTGAGGTTCTGGCTTTAGGACTCCTTGTAGTATTTTTTGGAGTGGGGGTTTAGTCGTAATGAATTTCCAGAGTTTCTGTTTGTCTGGGAAGGTCCTTATTCTTTCTTCATAGAGGAAGGAGAGCTTTGCGGGATAGAGTATTCTTGGTTGGCATCTGTTTTCTTGGAGTCTGTTGACTATGTCCCTCCACTCTCTCCTTGCCCATAGTGTTTCTTTGGAGAAGTCTGATGTCAGCCTGATTGGTTTTCCTTTGAATGTTATCTGTTTCTTCCCTCTTGTCAGCTTCATTATTTTTTCCTTGTCCTGGATTCTTGGGAGCTTTACTATTATGTGTCTTGCTGTATTTTTCCTTTCATTGTGGAAGTTTGGTTTTCTTCTTGCTTCTTGTATATCAATTTTCAGCTCCTTCTTAATGTTTGGAAAGTTCTCTTCAATTATCTC
Organism: Talpa occidentalis; assembly: GCF_014898055.3. NCBI lineage: Eukaryota > Metazoa > Chordata > Mammalia > Eulipotyphla > Talpidae > Talpa > Talpa occidentalis. The sequence goes on along the minus strand of NW_023605083.1, from coordinate 97,584,429 downwards.
CTTGAATATTTTCTCTGTTCCTACATCTCTCTCCTCTCCTTCTGGTATTCCTTTAATTCTTATATTTCCTTTCCTCATGGAGTCAGATAGTTCCCGAAGTCTTTCTTCGGTCTTTTTCCTTCTTACTACTCTTTCCTTTTCTGTTTTGGTTCTTTTTTTTTCTGTGTCTTCAAGAGTACTTATTCGTTCTTCCATTTCATCTATTCTGCTTTCATTGCTTTTCCCAGAGTTCTTTAGTGCCTCCATTAATTCTTTGATCTCCTGCATTTATTTTACTTCCCTCTTTAGGGACTCAATTTCATTCTTCTGATTGTTGATTATTTTTCCCTTATCATTGTTTTCCTTTATGATTTCTGTCATTTTTTTCATCATGGCAATTTTAAATTCTCTTTCTGGAAGGCTCAGAAATTCTTCCAAGTTACTGTCGTTGCAATCTGGGGGTTGGTTTTATTTTTGTGGTGTGATTTTTTCCTGAGGAGTTGCTAGGTTGCATGTAGTTCTTCTACTCCCTACTGTCTGTTTTCTAATTTGCCGTATGCATTGGGACACTGTGTTGCTGGGACTGACTGGCATCTTGGGTGAAATTCTCTGCTCCCCTTTGGCTCCTCCGGGAGCCATCTGTCGGTTTCAAGCAGTCTTTACTGAAGAAAGGTCCCTGTTCTAAAATGCCGATGCGGGGACTCACTCCCCTGCGTGCCTGTTCTGCCCTGGCGGTGGGTTCCCACTCCCTCTCTGGGCTCGGACTGCAGGCCAGAAGGGGCCTGGCGTGGGCAAACTTCCCAGCTCACCTCTGGCTCCTCCGGGAGCCTTCTGCTGGTTTCAAGCAGTCTTTACTGAAGAAATGTCCCTGTTCTAAAATGGCGATGCGGGACGCACTCCCTGCACGCCCGGTCTGCCCCAGCAGTGGGTTCCTGCTCCCCCTCTGGGCTGGGACTGCAGGCCAGAAGGGGTTTGGTGTTGGCGAACTTCCCAGCTCACCTCTGGCTCCTCAGGGAGATTTCTGCTGGTTTCAGGCAGTCTTTATTGAAGAAATGTCCCCATTCTAAAATGGCGATGCGGGACGCACTCCCTGCATGCCCGGTCTCAGGCACACTCTTCTGCGCACCCGGTCTGCCCCGGCCGTGTGTGCCCGCTCCCCCTCTGGGCTCGGACAGCTGGTCAGAAGGGGCCTGGCGTGGGCAAACTTCCTAGCTCACCACTGGCTCCTCCGGGAGCCTTCTGCTGGTTTCAAGCAGTCTTTACTGAAGAAAGGTCCCTGTTCTATGGGGTGTTGGTGATTTTTTTTTCTGGTCGCTAGGTGGCGCCAGAGATCTCTCCTAGTGTCCTTGGGGAGCTGTTTTTTTCACCCCATGGGACGGGGAACAGAGTGGGAGTGGTGAGGAATGCCTCAACGGCTTTGAGGTGCTGTGTCTGCCTTGTGCCCCACCATCGTGGGGAACCCATGCCCCAAATTTCGTGCCCCGGGTCTTAGTTCCAAAGCCCTCAGGTCCAGGAAGCGGGCTGTAGCCCAATTCAGTGTCCGCAGAAACGGCGCCTTTTGCACCCCGCTCCCATGTCCAGGCGCCTGGTTTCTGATTACTCAGTGAGGGACATTCACCTCAGTGAGGGCCCCCACGCGTCTCCCTGCAAGCCTAGGTCGCAGGCGTGGGGACCTGGGCAGCCACGATCCGCGTTTGCTTTTCAAGCACGCCGCTTTTCTGCACAAGCTTACCGGCTGGCCTGGGGCTGTTTGTAGGTCTCCGGGAGTCTTTGTTTTTCTTTAATCAAATGTCTGTGTATTTAAAAAATTTTTAAAGAAAGCCAATTATTCCTCTAATCTAATAAAAACATAATAATTTAAATTTAGTAGTTAAAAAATTATGGCTATGTTTTCTTGGGTGTCCTAGTACATCACTGATGTCCTGAAGACTGATTTCCAACAGGGGTACATGGAGGCCACCCCAACACCAACAAGCAGTGCTCACTGGCTATAAAGCAGGGCTACTTGGGATAGCCTTTTAGGGTTCCATTTATAGAACACATAACTCAGAGTGGCACATAGAACTCAGGAAACCCATTTATCACTAGATTGCCAATTCACTACAAAAGGGATTACTCAGTATGAACTAGATGGCAGAAATGTGTAGGGCAAGGTCTGGGGAAAGGGCAAGAAAGTTCCGGTTCTTTCTAGGCTAGGCATTTTCCCTCTATTCTCATGTTCACCAAAAAAGAAAAAAAAAAAGAAAAAAGAGGAAGTTCTCTGAAGCTTCTTAACCTTGGGCATTTATGAGGGCTTCATGAAATAGGCATAATTAATGAACTCATTCACTATTGGCAATTGATTCAACCTCTAGCCCACTTCCCTCCCAAGAGGTGGGGCTGAAAGTTCTACCCTTTATTTAGGTTGGCTTCCCTGGCAGCCAGCTCCCATTTTCAGGTGTTTTCCAAAGGCTATGTCCATTAATGTAGCAAAGATCACATTTTTAACATTCTTTTTAACTTATATTTTAGTTTTTACATCATTGTTCATTTTTAAACAATAGTTGCTTCACCCCACCCCCTCAGGTGTAGTCCCCATAGAGTTTCCTTCACCAATACACCTGTGCACCATCACCTCAGTCCCTGTGATCCGCCCTCCCTCCCTCCCTCTGATCCCTCTCCCTCCTCCTCCCCTGCAGGATGTCTCTGATTTGTAATTGTCTGTTTTTGCTTTGTTGTGTTTTGTGCTGTTACACCTGTACCCCTATGTTTATTGCAGCTTTATTTACAATACGTAAAAACTGGAAACAACCCAAATGCCCAAAAATAGATGACTGGGTCAAGAAAATGTGGTGTATATACACAATGGAATATTATTTAGCAATCAAAAAAGATAAAATCATGCCATTTGCAGTAACGTGGATGGAGCTAGAAGGAATTATGCTCAGTGAAATAAGCCAGAAAGAAAAAGAAAAATATCTCATGGTTTCATTTAGAGCAGGAATACAGGGGAACCAAATAAGACATCAGTGTAAAAAAATAATAACCTTTTTAACATTTTTAAAAAAATTATTTATTTATTTATATAAGCACTGGGTATAGTCAGAAGTGCAGGAGGGTGAGAGAATTCGTCAAAGCCAGAAGGGAGAGCAGAGCAGGCAGACTGATGAAATACACTGCTGAGGAGAGCAACGAGCATGGCAGGAGAGGACTGTCGTGCCATGTGGGACCCTCGCCCGCAGTGCTCAACTGCTGCGCCACCAGGGGAGGCCCTTTAACATTCTTAATGCTTCGGAAAGCTCAAGGATTTGGGGGGAGCTAAGAGTCAGGAACTTTGGATAAAGTCCAAATATATATGAGAAACAAATTTTGAATCTGAATGATCAAAATATATACTTATTATAAAATCATAATATCACATCTAGGCATATGGTTATATAATCAATAAATAAAGATAATGCACTTTTCACTTATAAATTTCTACCTCTCTTTTTCTTTTTTTATTATTATTATTACATTGACTAGAGTTGCCAAAATAATGTTGATTACAAATGATGCTTGAAGGCATCCCCATTTGCTTTTTTGGTTTTAATGAGATTGCTTACTATTTTATATTTAATATGATGTTTGCTTTTAGACTTTGATTATGTTCAGGGCATTTCCATTTATTTCAGCAATAATTGTGATTGCTAAAATTTATCAAATACCTTTTCACTGCCCATATATTTAATTTGTTATTGTAATGAATTTTATGGATAAATGTTTTAATATTGATTCATTTTGCATTCCTGGAAATCATGACTGTTTTGAAAGCAAAGAGGGAAAGATAATAAAAGGAAAAGAAGAAAAAGGCTGCAAGAATGTTTAAGACAAGAAAAATATAGATACCAAAGTATGAATAGCAAATGTAGTATTCTTATTGAAGTTTCCATTTTTCAGGAAAGAAAAGAAATCACCTCCAAAAATGTGAAACAAACAGAACATAAACAAAGTCTTGTTTCCATCTAGTCTTAATTACTTTTTTGGCAAAGTACCAGGAAGAGTTATGCCTTCTGATCCCTGAGTAGAAGAGAAAACTATATTCATCTGTTAGACACAAGTTTTGGCTTAATATTTATGTAAAACTATCGGAGTGGTGGATGTTGACTGCAGTCTTCCCTGGACTTGAAAAAAGCTGCAAATTATTTTTATATATATCATTAAATAAGTGAATTATTTGGTTTTCCAGTGCCCATATTTCATTGATCATTAAGTAGATTTATTTCTAGATCCCAAAGATATCTCAAAAATGACCTTGTCTTTTTCTCCAGTCACTGCTTTAAAGCAAGCCTCATAATTCCCTACCTGGTAGGAAAGAATACCAAGTTTGAAGGGTCCATATTGAAGGGACTAAGTCTGGCACACCATCATCACAGAGGCTGACATCACAAAGTAGAACTAGGGAAGGAAGGAGACAAGGAAATAAGAAAAGAATGGAGTCATCTTGTTACTGGGCAAAGGGTCTAAAAGCTGTCACCAGGTCAGAACCTCTCAGCAGTCCTGGGTCTGGTCACCTACCACCACAAATGCAAACAAAAGGGACTTTGGTCTCTTTCTCTCTCTCTCTCTCTCTTTCTCTCTCTCTCTCTCTCTCTCTCTCTCACACACACACACACACACACACACACACACACACACACACATTCTAAGAACTAGGCGGGGAGAGGGAGAGCGTCCAGTAACCCTCTAAAAGTGCACAGTGGAGTGGCAGTTACAGGAGCTAGCGGGTGTGGGCGAAGTTTGCCACTGCTGATGTTAGGGGCATCCCTCCCCCTGCTGGGGTGGGGGCCAAAGTTATGCTGTCCAGTAGAGCAGCTGCCTTCCTCAGCAGCTCTGACAAAAAGAGAGCAAGGTCATATGCCTTGTTTCCTTATAAAGGCTCTCCACAAAATGGCCACTCTGCTCCACCCCTTCCCAGCAGCGCCCTCTGTCGTGACTTCAGGGATGGTTCAGACTGCTACACTGCAGGGGGATGTCTCCCTCTGGCTTGGAGGTCTGGTTCATGGCTACTGGGTTTTTAACCCAAGGTGGCTGCATGTAAGTGGAGGTGGGAAAATGGCACCTCCCCTTCATGGCATGTCTGTAAGAGAATGCAGTGCATCCAAGGAAGGACTTCGACTTCAGTTGACTAAGGCTTCAGAGGCAGCCCAAAGAATTCCAGTCGAGTTGCGAGGGTGGAATTCTCAGGGCAAAGGGAAAAGAGGTGGTAATGTTATAGGGCAGCCCCGATACAAAAAGGGGTGCCTGACTGTGGGTCCTCACCCATGTGCTTAAAAGGACTTATCAATACTCTACTGCAGGCACACACAAAAGGTTAATAAAAGGTTTATTTACAAGGGAAGGGCAAATGAGGAAACGTACAACTCAGGGAGAAAAGTGGGAGACAAAGTTTTAAATGGGTCCTACCTGATCCAAGGATCTGGAATCCCAAATGGCACTCTGAGAGCTGGCTGCAAGCCAGGAGCCGTGAAGCCAGGAGGCGAGCGAGAGAGCAAGCCCCCCCCCCCCCAGGCCCAAGTGTTTGGTTTTTATACTAAACCTGGCAGCTTAGCTCCACCCTCAGGTCCCAGCCACCTTCCCTTTGGTGGTGACGGGATTTGTCTTTCCCAATGTCTTGATGGCTTTGGTCTGGAGTGGGGGTGGGGTCCACAAAGCCTGCATGGAATTAGCTCAGGACATCCTTTCCCCCTAATAATCAGAAAGGGATAGGAGCAGGTGTGATGTGTTAGTTGCAGCTCCATGGTCATGAAAGGAGGCAGAAAACTGGAGTTGAAGCTTGAAGCAACTAATAAAGTCATGCGAAGAAGATTTTTTTTTCTTTCCTTTTAGGAACAGATGATTCCTTAACAGGGATGGAGACAGGGAGAAGTTCCTGCGTAGAAAAAAAGGGTGGTCTTAGAAATAAAAAGTGATTCCTCATTTTCCGGGTCAGGAGGAGATGTCCTTTCAACTAAAAGTTAATTTAGGGAAGCAAATAGTTCCATTTCTCCCCCATCCCCAAGTAGCAAAAGAAAACACTTCAGAGAAAAGAAGTTGGAAATGATTTTCTTCCACTGGTCAGAATGAGTGTTGGGGAAATGTCTTAGACAATTCTGTATTACTAGGCTTGACTGCATTTTGCTACGTGCCCAATTTGGACCACTGGAAGGTGCACTTAGAAAGGGTGTTCCCTTCATCCCTCTGGGGCCCCAGCTTTTTCTACAGACAGGACCTGCTCAAACTCTTCTTGCAGATCCATCTCCTGCATGGGGACATAATGGCCTTGCCTAACCAACCTGCTCCATCTCCGTCTACCTCGACCTCATTTCTAATCAGCAACTGTGCAGCCTTTTTCTCCTTCTGTTTTTAAAATTAATTTTTGTCTTGGCCTTTAGTCCATGCGTGAATTTCCAGAGAGGATGCTTCTCTGCAGAGTTTTTTGCATTCTTGCTGCCGCTTTCTCAACATTGCCCCCACTCCCTCTTATTTATGAGGTTCACATTCTTAGACCTTATGTTGGTGCTTGTTAATGTTTGGTTCCAGCACATTTTCTTTGTTCCCAGATTAACCTCCCAGCTACCTCTGTCATCACCCCCTGGGGCACACCTGGGGGTCCTATTTTTAGTCCTTCTACTGTAAATCTCTGACACAAGCTGCTTCCTGCTTTGGAAATCTCACAACAAAGAGGTCTCCTCAATTAGCATAATTACTATAGTTCCCTCATGCATAATTCCCCTGCCCCTGAACATCAATTCACCATTCAGGACAATAAGACCCAGGACCAAATGGGATCACCATTGGGATTTCTTTGCCAGTGGCCTATCTTGGTCCCTACTATAGTGTCCAAGTCCACCTCCAGGGAATTGAAATTAGGGGAAAACCCTAGGTGGCAGGTTAGTAAGAATGTGATGTCACAGTTAGTCAACAATTCAGACCAAACGCTGAATTTTTGAAAAACTGGGATTTGTCTTAGATTTGTGTCTCACTGACTGATTTTACTATTAATTATTTTGTTTTTACAAAGTAATAATAAAGGCTTGGTTTTTCAACCGGACGTCTTATAATATCTGGAGGCAATTAAGTTTATACCAATGAAGATGCTCGTCAGACCAGCCCAAGACTCTAAGAGCTGGTCTTCTCAAGATATCTGGCTCTGGCATGCAGAGTATTTTGAGGTAAGAGCAATGCAGTCCCTTGAGAGTGAGAAGAAGCTTTTGTCCTTGTCTAAGTCCTTCACTGTACTTTAACCCAGGAAGAAATCTTCTGTCTTTCTTCTTTTTTTTTTTTTTAAAGATTTATTATTCATGCATACAAGAACTGGGGTACAGGCCAGAGGTGTGGTGGGTGAGAGGATTCACCAGAGACAGAGTGGGGAACAAAACAGGCAGATTGACTGAAATATACTGCTGAGGGGAGCAACAGGAGAGGCAGGAGAGGTCTGCTGCGCCATGTGGGTAGCTCCCTGGCCAGGGATTGAACTCTATTGCTGCAGTGGCTTAGGGTAGCTTCATAGGTTGTGTCTTAACCCCTTGCATCACAAGGGAGGCCGAATCATCTGTCCTTTTTCTAATCAGAGAAACAATCACTGCTCCCCCTTTCATGACCTAGAAGACTGTAGTTTGGGGTCTCATAAAATTATCAAAAAACATGTCCACTCTAAGAATCTAATCTTTACTCTCGGAGTAAGGAGGAGCTAAATCTTTCTTGTCTGTCATGGAAGGTCCTCTCTCCTCTCTTTGATGCCCCAGATTCCTTAATGCAGGATTAATGTGCTTGGCCTCTTCCATTATTATTTTAGATTTAGATTTAGAGTTAACAACCTTGTACATTTTCCATACATTTGTTATTAAATTTTGGCCTTTTCTCCTACTAACCTGTCTAAAGTTAATTTGTCCTTCTCTCCAGTCTTAGAACAAGAGATGATGCGGGAGAGAACTTTCCCTTGTGTGCTGACACTAACAATGATGTCTAAGCACTTACATTTTTGTGAGGGCTTTGCCACTGCAGAGTACTTTTAAGGAGGTCATCTCTGTTTAGAAGTATAACAGTGGCGCAAGAGGTTAAGCATAGCATTATGAAGCTATCTGCAGCCTCTGCAGCAAGAGTTCGATCCACAGACGGTCAGGGAGCTACCCACATGGCACAGCAGACCTCTCTTGTCTCGCCCGCTGCTCCCCTCAGCAGTGTATTTCAGTCAGTCTGCCTGTTCTGTTCCCTGCTCTGACTCTGGTGAATCCTCTCACCCCCTGCCCCCGCGCCTCTGGCTTGTAACCCAGTTCTTGTATGAATAAATAAATCTTAAAAAAAGAAGGATCACAGTTTACCAAGGAATCCTGATCTTTGCTGTAATTTATAAGCATGAAGGGATCATATTGCCTCACAATATCAGATTGCTGATGTCCTTCACCAAAACACAGGAGCGCCCCTAGAGTATGGGGAATGAATTTCACCTGATAACTGTACACATTGGTTGATTGTATTGGTTGATTGTTACTTATAATATTTAAAAAAAAAATTGGCTTTGGATTTTAACATAACTTAGATAATGTTAAAAAGAAAATACCAAGCTCACATACATGAAATTACTGTGTGTTGGCATTGATCCATACAATATTGATTGTTAACACTTTAATTTATTATGGCATAGAATTTCTAAAGTCCTAGTTTGAAATATTTGTATTTTGTGACTTTATTTGTTGTTTTCTTCTGTTGCAAGTAATAGGTAAAGTTTAGGGGAGAGAGAGAGAGAGAGAGAAAGTGGGGGAGAGGGGTACTTGTATATCCCTTAGTCCAGAGGTGTTTGTAGATTCACACATGGTTAGTTTTATTGCATGGTTAGCTTCCTGCATGCATGGCTTAGCTTCATGAATGCTTTTAGCTTCATGCATGGTTAGCCTCATGCAGAGGTGATTTTAGTCTGGTGTATGGCTTGATCGATGGGTTAAAAAAAGTGGTCAAGTCTTGATTTCTTTCCTTTCTTGTGTTTTTGTTTTTTGACTTTGGCTTGGTTGATTTTATTTTCTCAGGCAGACTCTTTCTTTCTTTCTAGTCACAGCATCTCTGCAGAAGCTTCAGCCTATGAAGCAGTGCATAGCAGATGCACCGTGGGCAGGAACATGGGTTCTGGGTTAGGTGCAGATGGATTCTAATCTTACTAATTTGGTAACTTTACACAAGTTACCTTTCGTTCACAAACCTCAGTGTCCTCATCTGTGAAAAGGGCTCCTAATAAAATCTATCTCTTTTAATGGCTGTCAGATTTAAGTTTGAAAATGTATGTAAAGCACTTGAAGGGTCCTGGCACCTAGTACGATCTGATAGCTGTTGTTTTTATTTTTCCTGCTTCAGCTCCAGTAGGATAGAGTGTCTGCATCTCTCCCAGAAGTTACAACAAAAGAATATTCCATCCTTCAATGCTCCCATGACCAGTGATTTATTTACAGGTGACAAGTGACCCAGATTTTAGAGTGAATCTTGAGACTTTTGCTTGGACCACACCAACATAATATCTTCCTCTTGACCAGTGCTTCAGGGTGTTTTGAGGCTTGGAATGACTGTAGTTCTTTGTTTTGAAAATAGAAACCAGCCTGAGGATAAAATGGCCAAAGGGAGAAAACATAAAAAAATAGAGCTTCAGGCGTATCAGGAGCTTCTGTATCAAACAATACCTGAAGACCATCTCCACTGCATTTAGTTCTGTGTGTCTGTTTGTTGGGTTCTCTATAACTTGCACACAAAGTAACCTTATTACTATGGGAAATCCAAATAGTATGTTAACTAAGAATGTAAAAATCATAATAAAATGCCTTAGGCCAAATCTGCTACTTTTGTTTAGTAAAGGGGCATTTTATTAATAATAAAAGTAGAAGTGACATACTTATGGAATACAAAACAGTCCTCTAAGTTAAATATATTTGGATTTTTGAAAAATGCATTTCTAATATGTTGCAGACCAGACAAAACTACCTCGTGAGTTTTACTGACTCATGGATGAGATTTTTGGACCTAATGAGCAAGTATACATTAAATGCTTATCTCAGTGTATGCTACACACAGTAAGTGCTTCACAGATGACAATTTCATGTGTTTCAAAGAGACATGGGCAGGTTGGGTCATGGTCTTCATGCAGGGGTAGGAGAGTACATCACACATTTTTGTATTCCTGGAACAACATAATAGGCACTTAATATATTCTTACTAAATATATGTTGAATGAATGAATGACTGTTCACTGAGAGTGATGAAAGTTTTTAGATATATGAAGAGACAACTGATATAAAGGAGATTAGAAAAGTGATATATCTTCAACATGTGGCAGTGGGTGGTGTGTCCTCTTGGGAGCCCTGGGGCAGAGGCAGAGTGGGTGAGACTTGCACGAGTATAACATCTGTCCTGTATGCTTAGGAAAGTACAGGACAACAGTTAAGTGGAGAAGGTGAACCTGAGTCAAGAGAAGACCTATAATGCGTAGCTGTTGAATGAATGACTAGCAAAAATATTCATCACACACATGTCAAGCTACAAGTAGAGACCCTCTGTGTCAGCATGGTCAAAAGAGATAGGGAATCCACAAATTTTGAGATCTCCATTCCAAGGGCCTCTGTTCACAGGTTAAATGAATTATAAACTTGCACCAGGTGATTATAAGGAGTGGCCTTCTCTCCAAATCCCACTCCCCAAGAACAGAGCAGTGTCTGTAGATTGAGCTCCATGGAAGCTCTGTGTCTTGGGGCATCATCTACTTTTCCTACTGTATTTATGGGCCCTGATAACTTGGCAAAAAAAGTAACAAAAATGGTAACTGCTCAAACATTTTCAACATGTTATAAAGCATATCTGCTCTTAATGTTGCTCATTTTATTCAAGACCCAGTTTCTTGTTTTATACAAATGAATTTTATTTAGGTATGAATTCACCTTGTTATACTACTGCTTCTCCCACCTATCTGAATCCATAAACTGTATCTCATTGTAAATCAATCATATTTTTGTTTACCACACTCTTACTTAATATCCCCCTCTAAGGCACAGTGAATTTTAGAGAAATGGACCCCAAAACTTCTCTCAGTTATCTTCTCAGTGCCTCTTCTTCTAGCTTATCCTCTTGAAAATCTACATGACAGAGTCATTTTCAATCCCTTATTTTCCTGATCAAGTTAGAGGTTTAGCTCAAAAGTGTATGCAACTTTAAGCCAATTGAGATTTGAGATTTTCATAATACTTAAGTGTTTTCACTTTCCAGTGCCTTTTGAATTTCATCTTTTTCCTCTTAAGATTCAGTATTCTTATCAGAAGCAACTGATAAGAAGGCAAAAGAATAATAATAAAAAAAAAATTCCATCTCCACAGAAGGGATTGTACAGTGGGACCTGATAGGGGCCTCTATTAGGTTTAAGAAAAATCAAATGAGGCTTGACCGAAAAAAGAGCTTTCCATGAGACCAGAGAAGTCAGTCTATACCCACAAAACCATTTGTCATTTACCTGCAAATATTTATATACTACTAAGCTGTATTTCTTTGGTCTTCCAATCAATCACTTTTTAAACTGAACCATCTTTTTTTTCATGCAATTAAATAACATTTTTGGGGCACTGGATTAGCCATTCATTGATTGCATTAGCATAAATGAGTATTTCCAAAGCTGTAAAAGTATCACTGGTAGTGTTTTGACCTGGTGATTGGTATCGCCTAGTCACGCTTGGTGCTGCATTTCCACAGCCTTGTACAATCTTCTCTGGCCCATCTGGGTCCCTCCCCTTGGAATATGGTCTCCCCCTGTCTGCTTGTCCACAATGAGCTGGAAGGGGAGGGCACAATGTGCTTTAGTCCTTTCTGATTCTCTGCCTGTGATTGCCTGGCTCCAGGGAATTTCTGCTTTCATCTTTTGTCTCTTCCAAAAGGGGCACTTGGGGAGTCATTTTCTAGTTCTGAATTAGAAAATAGTGACCTTTACCGGTGATGACTAAGAAACTCATTTTTCACGAGATCTGTGCATTTAAGGAGTGTTTGGAGACAGATTATATAATGGGCACATGATTTTGATTGCTTTGGCCTGATTTTGCTCTTACATATAGCATAGCTTTACAGTTATATTTCTTAAAGTTGAGGTCTCCAGGGATAGCTGATACTATAAGCTACCTTAACAAATGACCCTTAATTCATTCTTTTAATTCTACTTTCGAAAAAGAAAATGTGCCCTTTAATTTTTCAAAATGAGGAAAAGACTTTTCATTATTAATCAGCTCTGTTAATAAATTTTGAAACCCAGAAATTGGGTTTGGCTCCCCTGAAGACACTGATGGCATAATCTTATACTGTTATTCTTCACCATATCACTGTATTGCATTGACAATTCTTTTCTTTCAGTTTTTAAGTGAAATGATAACAAGAGCAGATTAGAACTACACTGTCCAATGTGGTGGCTACAGGTGCACAAGATACTGGGTCCTGAGATTGCATCTAGTCCTGAGTGAGATGTGCTGTAAGTGGAAAATATACACTGGGTTTGAAAATTTAATAAAGAAAAGAATATTTTTAATTATATTTTTATTAGTTACATATTAAAATAATATTTTGGACACGTTATATTAAATGAAATATGCTTCTAAAGTGAATTTTACCTGTTCCATTTTTAACATTCTCAATTTACCCACTAAAAGCTAAAAAGTGACCTCAGTGTCTTGTATTTGTGGCTTCCATATTGTTACTGGACAGAAGTTCCTTAGACTGTCTCCATCGTATATTCCAATTAACCGTTCATAGGATACTTACGTTTTTTTTTTTTTTTTGAAGTAACATTGTATTTTAATATGCTAGAAGTTACAGGTGTGCATCATTGTAAATCAACATCTGTATATACTACATTAAGTTCACCACTAGAAGTCCAATTCTATCCATCACCAAACATTTGACCCCTTTCACCCGAAATAACCACTCCTTTTCCCCCATCCTATTGGGTACCAACTCATTTGGTCTTATAGTGTTGATTCAAGTTTGGAAATACAGAGCTACAAAATCAGAAGCTGTAAGTTGTTAGTGGCTTCACAGAAGGCACATTTAAGTGTGGTGACATAATGCTTGTGAGTTGCATCTGTCCAATGGCATGTATACCCTTTCATTTAAGCCTGGTGTCGAGGGGCTATGTAACGGGTGAAAAGCCTAATTCCTCGGACTCCTCATGGCAGTGGTTCATACCTCCTACACTGTTGGATCCATGCAGAGAATGGTGAAGTGCCAAGCTGCTGTCAAGGTAAGTCCATTTACTGCTTCTGCACCAATAACTGGAGAGCTGTAAAGCTGCAATCTTGCACCTGTAGTTCTAACACTCCAGTGTCAAACCTTCTCGTTAAAAATTCCCAGTCAAGCATTTGCATCATTTTCTTACTTATGTCTCCAGGCCAGGCGCCTTGTGCTGGCCATAGCAGGAGATGAATTCCATCAGCTCTCCTGACTTGACTGCTTGGCTAACCTTCGCATTTACACAGTATGTGTGATAGTCACACCTTGATCCTTTAATCCTTTCACACCTCAGTGATCCAATCACTTTCTAGGCAAAATGCGGGTCAGCCAGAGATGGAAAACTCACAGCTCAGTAGCACCTTGACTGGAAGAGGATGAACCAAGACAAGGACTTAGCATCCTGCTCATTCTGGAGCTCCAAAATCCCTTCAGCCACACATGGCAAGGTGAAGCAAGATCAGAGATGAGAGACCCACAGCTGTAGTGATGGGGTGCGGCCAGACAGAGGAGGCCAGAGGTTATGGTATGTGTGGTCTGTTTTTGTTTATTTGTTTATAGTTCCTGTTTTGATGAAGCAAAACAAAATTTTAACAAACCAACCTTTTATGGAATAAATAGAACCTCAACTTAAGCTTTCCCATCAGCATGATAGATTTTAAAAATAGTAATGTTCTGGGCCTTGCTGGTGGCACAAATGGTTAAGATGCAGCACTATGAAACTATTCGCAGCCACTGCAGCACGAGTTTGATTCCCTGCCAGGGAGCTACCCACATGGTGCAGCAGACCTCTCCCGACTTGCCCGCTGCTCCCCTCAGCAGTGTATTTCAGTCAGTCAGCTTGTCTGTTCCCCACTCTGTCTCTGGTGAATCCTCTCACCCCCCCATACACTGTACCCCAGTTCTTCTATGCATAAATAAAAATAAATCTTTAAAAAAAAGAATAGTAATGTTCCATTTTCTACCATGTTTTTGTAGTTACAACTTTTCTCTAGAACCTCAGGCATTGAGAGGCAAATTGTAATTGGGAGTATATAGTTTCCCCTCTGTCCTTTTGCATGGTTACAGCAAAAGGATGATCTGATGTACGGGAGGGTCAAAAATGCTACCAAATTGATAAAATTGTTTCCCACCCAAAATCACTTTGCTCTAACTTAAAACATTTTGAAGATGAGTCTGCTGAAGAGCTTCCTTTGGCCTGGGCTGATGTCCTGGGGGGTTTGAGGGAAGGTCAGTTCATTGGCCGAGTGACGTCTTTCTTCCTTTTCAGGTGGCCTCTGCAAACCAGAGCACCACTCTTCAGGGAGTCAGACTTCTGAAACTGCTTTTTCTAAGCATTGGTTCCCACAGACATGTTTATCTGGAGAGAGAGAAAATTTGATATGAAGGCCTTTGAGGAAAAAATAAATAGGGAAAAATGGACGGGATCATCTTCACAGAATCTCTTTTCCAAACATAACACTGTAAGAAGAATGGCAGTTGGAGATTTTCCTCCCAGGGACCTCCCACATACTGGCTCCTTGGTTGTGAGAATAAGGGCTGGACTGGAAAATGGACGAAGGCATTGCTAGGTCTTTCCATTTAGGGTGACAGGGCAGAGCTGGAAGGAACCTTAGGGGCCATCTGATCTGATGTTCTCTTTACATATGAGACTTCTGGGAAAAAGAGGGGCAAAGGGACTTTGAGATTTCGGAGTTGTTTTTTTTGGGTCAAGTTTTTATTAAGATGCAAAATCAATTGGTACATTCATAGAGGGATTCCTGAGCAATCAATGAAGTGGAGAACAATTTCAAGCACAGTTTTTCCCTCTGCGTAGTGCTCTTAGTATTTAGGGAGGCTTTAAAATACTCGTGTCCTCAAAATGACAATAGGTTCCCTTAATCACGACAAGAAAGACCTTGCCTTTGGTGGCAGTAACTCCCTCTGCTTGGAACATGCCGTGTCCCTTCTCTCTTCTCTTCCTCTTCTTGCTGCTTATGACAGTCTATTCTTGTGCCTTCTCCTAAGTCATTACCCTCACTTGGAACATTCTGTCTTTTCTCTCACACCTGACTCTAGTGTTTCCCTTCAAGAGCTTTCATAGGCTTTTGAAAGCCTCTTCTTTATTCACAACTCTGGCCCAGTTATCCTGGGGTCTTAGCTGTACAATTCATTTGCAGTGATTCGTGAAGTGCCATGTCCAGGCCAGACACTCTTACATGCATGCATGGTGACACAGCAGTAAGCAGGTGCTGGTCCCTGCCTTCATGGGGCTTACATTCTAGCAGATGTCCTGGGGCCCTGCCTTCACACTGCTTTGCCATGACTCACTTTTCATAGTCTGTGTTTTCTCTTATTAGATGGGACTCTCTGCAGGGCCAGGACTGTCTGTATATGTGTGTTTATTTTTAACACACAGTAACCACGCAGCATGGGATGGTCTCTAACTTCACAGCCCAGTCTTCTTCACTCTGGTGGAAATACATGTTTACTCTGCACAAAAATTGGAGAGATCCTCTCATGTCTCTCTTTGACCTGGTAGTTGGTGTGTTCCTTATTTCAGACATGTCTCCTGAGGCATCTTTCTCTCTGTTTCCTGCCTATAGGTGTCAACACTTTTAGTAACTCAGGCTTGAAACTTCAGGGCTGTCTTTGATCTCATGTTCCCTCCCTACACTCAGCCAGGGCTCTTATTTCATCCTAACTTGTCAGTAAGTGGAGATGATCCTGCCATCATAAGGTCTGCATTTGTTTTTCCTTTTCCAATTCCAATTCACTCCTTTCTGATTAAAGCCTTTATCTACTTTCAGACTGAATTATTTTAAAAGTCTCCTAATAAGATAATAGATTTTTCTCCTCCAAATGCAAAACTTGATTTTACAGGGGTCACCCTCCCTGATTAAAAAAGCCTTCAGTTATTTCCGTTTATGCACTGACTAAAATGGAAACATCTTACTCTGTAAATATATAAAGAACTTATATGATTCAATAGCAGAAGACTCAAATAATCCAATTTGAAAAATAGGCAGAAGATCTGAATAGACATTTTTCTAGCGAAGGCATACAGATGACCAACAGGTACAGAAAAAATGTCTCTCATCAGTAATCATCAAAGAAATGTAAATCAAAATCAATGAGCTATTTCTTACCTCACACCTGTTAGAAAGGCACTCATCCAAAAGACAAGAAAAAACAAGTGCTGGCAAAGATATGGAGAAAAGGAAACCCCTGTGTACCATTAAAAAATTATTATAAGCTTAAAAAAATAAAACAAGCCTTCCCCCAACCCCCATTTTGCTGTAGCCTTCAATATCCTCCGCAACCTGGCTCTTGCAGTCATCTCCAACCTCAGCTCTTTTAAACTGTTGTTTCTCTGAGATGTATCTCCTCCTCTGAGTTTCACCTCCATCCTGGTAGTTCTTGTCTCCATCCCAGGCTCTCTCCACACCCCCGCACACATTCTGTTCCCCTATCAGCCTAATTCGGATCCCTGCCCCTTCTCTGCATTTCTGAGGCCTTTGGAACAGGAACCCCTGTCTTGTTATTTATCCCTTCGTTTACATGTCCTGCGTGCCCATCAAACAGTGGCTGCCTAGGAACTAAAGACTCTATCTCTTTGCCTTGAGCAGACCCGTGGTATATGGTGCACATCTGTCAATGCTGACACAGTTGTCCCCATGTACTCAAAAGAGGGTACAGTCTGCAGCAGCCCCCTTCCCTGCGTGCATCCTAAGGAACAAGGGATGCCATATGACTCTGCTTCCTTTTGTCACCTGAGAGATACACCTGGGTCAAGCCACCCTCTGTGAGTTCCAGGAAACTAGCTATCATTTTGCCTACTGGAAAATGACCCCAACAAGACCGAGAGGGATGGGCAATTTAATTTTTTTTGTTTTCCTACTGAAGACTGATGCTCCCAGTGTTTCAGTCACTTGCATAAATTCACACCAGACAGAAGTTCACAGTGACATAAAGCTTAGCCAAGCACGCACACATGCAGTGATGGTGGAGCAAAGTCTATAATTCTTCCCAGTTTGTTCAGAAGAGTTGACATTACCTCTTGAATTTTACAGCTTCAGTGGAGAGAAAAGAACATGTTCTTTACTCAGGTCACTGTTATTGACTTGGCTGCGTGAGACTCCTGGTTGACCCACTGGTCCTATCTGGATTAGTGCTCTCCATTGTATGAAGAAGAAACCTCACTCTGCTTGCTGGGACAAACCAGTGTTCCTTTGTGGGGGCTGTCGCAGGATCTGGGGGGCATTTCAGCCTTCACCTGGTTGAGGTGCAGTGGAGCAGAGACCATTAAGCTTGCTGCAGTCTCCCGAACCCAGTGGGAATCAGGTCATGTCACACAGTAGCCAGTGCCACACTCAGACCTCTGCACCTTCCCGGCTCCTAAGATACGACTGGCATTTGGTTTTCCCACTTAGCTCTGCAGTCACTCAGTGAGGGATCGTCCAGGAAAATGGTATAGCTAGGCGGTGTCTCCATGGACATTCACAAGGAAGAGGGGTATAATCAGTTGATTGATTATAAAACCCAGATGCTCAGGAATTCTTTGCAAAAACAGATGAAAGTATTCACTTTCCAACTGAGGCCTGCGTCATGATGGACCTCTTCATATCACTAAGTAGCTCAGAAAGTACCAGGACCATTCACATTTCATTCAGGCAACAATTATTAATCCCTACTGCTGTCCGGGCCAGCGGTGATTACAGGGCAAGTGCGGATGGAGGCCCAATTGCTCGCCAGGGAGACACAGTTTTCTCCCTTTTGGGAGTCTTTGCCTTTGACAGAGCTGAGTTTCTGCTTCAGTGAAGCCTTTGTTAGGACCCTAAGGCTGCTGCCCCCAAGTCCACTCTCGCTGGAGAGGGACCCCTATGCAAACACGTCAAGTCCAAAGTCAGATGGAGGGCTGTGGCTTGCTTTGCTGGATTGTTGTTGTTGGTGGTGGTGGTGATTGCACCCTTCAAAAACATTCCTTGAAAGCACACTCGTGTTCCTTGAGTGTAATCCCAACTGTTTATGTGTGTCCAAAGGGCATGTGTCAAGGGCTCCTGGAAACCCAGGTCCAGTTTGTCTCTCTCCTGGTCGCTCCAGCCTCCAGCTTCTGCTTTCGCAGGTCCCAGCTCGCGACACTCTGCGCTTGCCCTGCTGTCTGTGCATCCTTCTTCCCTGTCTGTGGGTCTTTCCTGCTCCGGGAACAGTGGTGCCTCCTCATCTAACAAAATCAGCTTACATATTACTTCTGCGAGAGGGTCTCGTCTCCAAAGCAGGTCCCTGTGGACCGTTTATTTTCCTCACCGTGCTACTACCATGTGCATTTATCTAGCTTATTTGTTGTGTGATTATTGGTTCGTGTTTCCTACTAGAAGGTAAGTTCCCTGAGAGCAGGGTGCCACATGGACTTTCTTATCTGTGACTAAACCTGCCCAGCGCATAGCAGGGTTCTGCAAAGGGTAACTTCCTCCAGCCCCACTCCTCAATGGTATCCGTGTTAATAATTTGATTTAATCTGTCTTTCAAATGTATTTCACTGCATTTATAAACCCACCTTCACACCACCCACGTGCCCTTTCTCTCCTCAGTAGTGGGCACACCACTTTTGCATTGGATGAAGACTCTTAGAGTAAAATCCTCCTGTGCAAGTACAGATCTATGACCAGGGATAACAGATTACTTTCTGAGATCCGAGCAGTATTTGGAGCCTCAAATTGTAAGTGTAGCTGACCATATTGAGGGGTAAAAATAAAAAGCTCCTTGTCAGAGAAATTTGGAATCCAGGCTTAGTAGCAAAACAAATTCTTTTATGTGACCCAAGTAATCTTTAAAGGCAGGGACTGGTACTTTGGTGCACAGCACACTTCTCATCATTTCTTTTAGGATACATGGTGGACTCTCCCCTCTCATTTCTGTGGATGGAGACCATAATGCAACCCAACAATAAGAGCTGGAATTGCCAATTTAACAAAAACCAGTAATAACATGCAAATGAAGGAAGGGGCACTGCTCCCAGAATGGTAGCCAGGAGGAGCTGCCCATGCAGCAACCTTTATAAAAACGATGATCATTAATATGAAGGGGTTTGGAGGAAATCACAATATGACAGTTATATTTGTGAAATATATTTGCAAAATCTCTGTGACCCAAATGGTGTAATTTATTTATATTTTATCTAGAAAACCTGAATGATCCAAGGACTACTGGATAAATTACCTTGCCAGGCATCACAACTATACTTTAAGAGACACAGATCTAGAAGGTTATAATAAGCACATGTGCCTGAAGATAGCAAGGGTTTGGAGACCGAAGCACTGACAAGTGATAAATGCATTTGTCTTTGTCTGTGGTAGAGGTTTCTCAGTCATAGTCAAATACCATCTCAGCATGACTAACTCTGTGGATTACTGATTGCCTGTGAGCCTAATGTACTGATGGGGCATGTTCATCACTCTGGTTTGTTACAAGGATCACTGGCACTAAGTTAATTACTGGAAGTACCATATTCTTCTTTTTCATCTAATACAAAATTATGTTTTCAACTGGATGTGATACATGGTACAAGGACTAGCAATGCTGGAAAGTTAAGAGAGGAGAATGCAGGAGCTCTGTGCACTCAGGTGAAGGAGTGTTAATTTTGGAACTGGCAAGCCTGTATATCAGGATGACAGACTTCCAAATGATCACTAACTTTTAGCATTCATTTTCACAAACATAGACATACTAAAAGATGAATATTTTATTCCCAAGGCTCTGGAATACAGACTCAGCCCCTGGTCTATGCTGAATTATTGCTTTGTTTCAGGAGTTGCCCTATAAATAATTCCTGAGAGTTAAAACTCATAAAAATAAATCTCCATGTGTTTCTCACTGGAACTTCTGGTGCTCTCAATGTCATCTCCAAAATAAAGCAATCACTGTTTGTAGTATTCTAGTATTAGGAGTATTCTCCCACCCCAGACCACCCCTACCTCTGTCTCTCATGACAATGATTTAATGTGTGTAGAGAAAGGCAGATAGTCGGCTGTCATCCGAAGAGACCAGGGATGCTTAACAGCCCCACTAATAGGTTCCATTTCTCATCCCGATTGGTTGCTGGAGGGCCTGTCACTAAACACGGCTGGCAAATCGATGAAGATCTTGTTGTGACACTCTGCCCTCTGAGATCCAGTTGGACCCATCTGCCTCTTTTGTTATCATTTCATTCAGAAAGTCCAACAACAGCTTGTGTTTCAGAAAAGAGACAAAAAGGATATTCACTTAAAGCATATCCATGCATGACAGTGAGCTCCTTCCTTAATTTACACCAATCTCTGTTGGAAATTCCTGTCTGGATTGACACGGGAGCTGTAGGTAGACGTGACCAATCTTCCATGCCTTGACCTCATCCCCATCATGACGTAAGAGTTGCTCATGGCGGCCCCTTCCCACCAGCAATCAATCCACGGCATGATTGCTGTGCCTGAACTCTCCTCCATGCCCTCTCATAGGAATGCGGGAACCTTAAAATGTCATTAAATCACTTCTTTTTCAATTTCTCAGAAAATTTTCCAAAAAGCTCTGGTCTGGTGGGGAAGGCTAATATTTTATTCCCACAATATTATAGTCAATATAATGTCTGGTTTGATATGGCTAGAGCAGTGACTAGCAAATAATTGAGTTGAGGGTATTTTCTTTTTCTTCTTTTTTTTTTTTTTTTTTTTTTTTTTAAAGATTTATTTATTTATTTATTTATACAAGCACTGGGTACAGTCAGAAGCGCGGGAGAGTGAGAATTCACCAGAGCCAGAGCGGGGAGCAGAGCAGGCAGAAGGACCGAAGTACACTGCTGAGGGGAGCAGCGGGCGGCAGGAGAGGTCTGCGTGCCATGCGGGACCCTTCTCTGGTGGCTGGGGAGCAGCCAGGGATCGAACCGGCACTGCAGAGGCTGCGGGCAGCTTCGCAACCCAGCGCTCAACTGCTGCGCCACCGGGGAGGCCGGTATTTTATTTTTCTAAGCTAATATTACAAGGGAAGGTATCGCAAATCGTTCCCTGATGGGAGATATGGATTGAACGAGGATTTAAAACATTATTATACTAATAAAAACTTGTAGAAAAATGAAAAATAATAGTACTACTACATAGTATTAATGGATTATTAATATAATAACACAAAGATATTATTATTGTAGAGTTTTTTTTAATTGTATAATTTTTTATTGAGGTAGCCTTGTTTTATAACACTGTCTGTGATTTAGGGGTACAGGTTTCCAGCTCTTCAGATGTATGTTACCACACCACACCTACCACCAAAGCACCTGCAGTCCTTCCTCACAGTCATTATGCCCCTACACTCCCCGTCTAGTAGACTCAATTTTACAGTCAGATTTCTAGGTTTGTTTGGTTTAGTTTTGCCTGATCCTTTCTTTTGTTTCTCAATATTCCATGTCTGACGGCCATCACTTGATATTTGCCCTTTCTCCTCTGACTTACTTCACTTAGCATTTTCTCCTCCAGTTCCATCCATGTTGTTGCACATGGCATGATTTATTCATTTTTCTTAATACCTGAGTAGTACTCCATTGTGTACAGATTTATCACATCTTCTTATATATGTATCTGTTGTGGGGCGCTTAGGCTGTTTCCATAACTTGGTTACTATAAATAGTGCTGCAATGAACACATTAGTGCTTTCACATTTGCTGGATAGATTTGGTGGGGAGCAGCTGCCATCTACTCATTCTCCAGGTGGTTATTTACTGCCATGTTTGACCATTAGGCACCCAAGTCTGATTTCTTTTTACTGACAAATCACAGAAGTTCTTCTCAGTCCTGCTATCTTGAGGGCATGCATCTTATCCCAACACATTCTTACACATTGTCTTATTTTCATACTTTTCTGGGGAAAGTCAGTTAGGGTTCAGGATGGAGGCAGAAGAGGGAATTAAAATCAGGGATTCAAATCATATCTTGAAATGGGTGCCCAAGAATTACTGATGATTGTAACTCCGAATCCTGGTATGGTGTTCAATATAACAGTGGCAAGAAATGGAATTGTTACAGAAGTTTATACTGAAATGCGAAAGCTTTCTAACATATCCAGGAACTATTAGAAAAAAAAGTATGTTAGCCAACAGACAAATGAAACAAAGATGAAGTATGAGGAAATATGACATCAGAAATGGTGAGAAGTGATGGATTCAGGAAAACTTGAAGTTTGCTTCTAAGCAGCTATATAATCCAGATTTCCCTCATTATCCAAAAGTAGAAAGTTACTAGTTGGTATGATTTTGTGTATAAAATATTTTTTATATAAATTAATGGTAATAGAATTCCCAGACCTCCAAAATAACCTACTAAATCATACCAAATAGGAATATTCTATTTTCAGATAGCAAGGGAAAGCTGTATTATATGCCTATCAATTTTCTCAGTCTGTTCTGATATTCCCAGTAGGATGTCATAGATATATCTTCTTCACATGTCTCACCTTCTCTCTCATCAATTTTAATTTTTTGCATCTTTTCCTATGAGCATTGGATGAATATCTAGGATTTGTCATCTTCTTAATTCAAATTTTTATAGAATCCAATCCTCTGTAGTCATCATAGAGTGATTTTAATTCAACAGTCATGCTTTTAAATACCCATCTCTCTGTTTTACAGATGATTTTATCCTTAGAGTTACTTACTGGGGATTAATCAGTGCAATATCCACTTGAAAGTTCAATCCATAGATTACCAGTTTTTTAAAAAAAGTTGTTGTTTCTTATAGTAAATTAATTTAATAGAGAGACTTTTTCTCAAAGTTTTCAGTAGGGGCCCCCATTATTGAATAACAGATTATCTTCTAGATATACTGGTGTCTCTGTTTCAGGATTATTCTTTTAGATGAAGTTCTTAGTTTGTTTCTACAATAAGAATGATGATATTCTGTCAAAAATTGGTGGGGAGGGGAGTCCTATTCAAATTTCACAGTTCTTATAAGGAAGAAACAAAATATTTTACTTTTATATTCATTTTTATTAGCAATTCAATAGCTTGAGGGTATGAATGGATGCTGAGAGATGACATTAAGAGATTCACAACTGGGAAATTCTCCATTGTGTGAAAAGGTATCGATTGGTTTTGCTTGAAGCTAATGTACCCATCCATGATGGGTTAGGAAAGGTGGGGTGAGACCACTGGCCCTCACTTTGTGTGTTGAGACCCCAAGCCCACTACACACCCTTCCTTTCTAAGGTAGGATGGATTAGTGAAGTTTTTTTTTTAAAAGATTTATTTATTTATTCATTATTTGTTTATTTTTTATTTTTATTTTCCCCACACAATTGCAACCCTGATTTGACCCCAATCCCTTCCCCCCCACCCCCACAAAGAGTGTCTCTTGTTCATAGTTGTTTGTTGATTTTGATTTTTTCCTTTCTTATAGTTATTCTTTTTCCTGGTCCATATTTAGGTTTTCTAGATTCCTGTTATGAGTGAGACCATCTGGCTTATTTCGCTGAGCATGATCCCTTCCAGCGCCATCCATGTTGCTGCAAATTGCATGTGTTTATCTTTTTTGAATGCTGAGTAATATTCCATTGTGTATATGTACCACATCTTCTTGATCCAGTCATCTATTTTTGGGCATTTGGATTGTTTCCAAAGCTTAGCTATTATAAATTGTGCTGCTATAAACATAGGGGTGCAGGTGCTTCTTGGAATGAATGTTTCTGTGTCCTTTGGGTAAATACCTAGGAGTGGAATGGCTAGATCACATGCATAAAAGAGCTGGGGTATAGGCCAGAGATGTGGGGGGTGAGAGGATTCGCCAGAAACAGAGTGAGGAACAAAACAGGCAGAATGACTGAAATAAACTGCTGAGGGTAGTAGTGGGCGAGACAAGAAAGGTCTGCTGCACCATGTGGGTTGTTCCCTGGCTGGCCGGGGATCGAACTAATGCTGCAGAGGCTGTGGATTGCTTCATAGGGTGGTGCTTAACCCCTTGCACCAACAGGGAGGCCTGGATTAGTGAAGTTTTGACATGATTTCCACAGTTTGAAATTCACTCTACTTTCTGCTGGAAAGAAGGGTCAAAATCAACAAAAATGTGCTTCCTCAAATCAGACTCTGAATCTGGCAGCAATTTTTCCTAGTTTTATCCATTTTTTTCAATGAAAGTGTTTGTGTAGGTCACTTCCAATATCCAGGTAATCTGTGAAGCTAGATTTATTTATTAATGCTTTCTCCCCATCTTGCAAAGATGTGCCAAGGCCTATATGTTTGATTTTTAAAGAAAGTCCTCTCTCACACATCCTGGAAAAATAGTTTTCATGAGTATTTATGGGAGATTGGAATCTTGAGATAGTTGAAGATATAAACTGCTCAGGCATGCAATTCCTAGACCTAGATAGTCAACTCACAGCCTTGTAGAGATTCTGATTTGTACTTGGTTGCCTTGAACACAACTAAATTTGCAAGACAGTTTGTAAGATCATGGCAAGTTTAGTGCAAATTGTTAGAATCAGCCATAATATTTAAACAATCAAGAAATTCAAATGAATTAGTCAATTCTGTAGTCAATGGGCTTACTGGAAGCTTGGAATTCATCATAATACAGCAGCACCCTTTGGGTCACCAAGCTACCATTGCAGAACTTCAGTGTCTTCATCTGTAAAGAGAAGGGGTAGATATTGCAGAAAGTCAAAATGTAATTGTTGAATAAATGAATGAGCATGTCACATAAATTTTAATGTCTAGTGTCATTCATAGAATTGGGAACCTAGGACCCTACCCCAAACCCCCCAAGATATAAAGAACTGTCCTTATTCTCACTCCAGCTGAGAGTCTCCTCGTGGAGTAAGTACTCCCCAGAGGCATCCAGAGAAGTTTCCTCTCATTCCCAACCCATAAATTTCTAGGTTTCTGAGATTGGGGAACTACCTGCCCAAAGAGTCTTAAACCTTTTTTTTTGGTTTACGTCCATCTCTTTCCTGGATTCCTTCATGAAGAGGAGTGGATTATAGGTGTGTCCATCGTTTAGTCCAGGAGATGGCCAAGAAGTTGCTGCTACTGGGAGTGGAGTGGAGACAGTAGGGAGACAGGGTGGAAGAGTCTCTATTTCACTCTTGAACCCAAGTCTGGTAAATGTCAGGACAGGCTGGGTTATTTCAATTATTTAGTCTCTCTGTACCTGAGCCCCAAATACACTCAAGTAATCATTTAATTCCTCTAAAAAAACCTCAGTGCCTGTTAAAACACACACACACACACACACACACACACACACACACCATAAAATACCAACCCACGAACAACATCTATCCATCCATCCATCCATCCATTTTCTTTTTTCTTTTTTAAAAAGATTTATTTATTTATTTATACAAACACTGGGTACAGTCAGAAGTGCAGGAGGGTGAGAGAATTCACCAGAGCCAGAGTGGGGAACAGAACAGGCAGACTGACGAAATACACTGCTGAGGGGAGCAGTGGGCATGGCAGGAGAAGTCTGCCTGTCATGTGGGACCCACCCCAGCGGCCGGGGATCAAACCGGCGCTGTAGAGGCTGCGAGCAGCTCGCAGCCCGGCACTCATCCGCTGCGCCACGGGGGAGGCTCCATCCATCCATTTTCTATCTCTCCTTCTCAAAAGATGTCTATGTAAAACTCTACATCTAGACATATGAGACTACATAGAATTATAAAGACATATATAATGAAGAAAGAACATGTATTTTTTTAATTCTCTTTTAAAAAAGGGCTTTAAGATGAGTCATCATTAAGCAACTAGAGTGTTGCAAATTCCCAGTCTTTCCCAGTTTCGTCCTTTACACACCACCCCCATGCTTTTTCACCTTTTCTCCAAAAAACCACAGTGAATTCTCAGAAAACATTAACAAACTGAATATTGCAGGGAAAAATATGTAGATACTTTTGAAAACCTCTCACTACATTATTTCATCCTGGATTAATGTGTTAGACAAAGGACAGATTCCTCACCTCAGGGCTTATGTGGCTATCAGGATGGGCCTTTTGTTATAACAGTTTGTGGGTGCTGTTAGAGGACAGCATTTATTTCCTCTCCAACCTCCTCTCCAAATCTCACTTAAAAAGAAGCTTTGTGTGCTTGGTTTTCCTGGTGTGGATTTAAAATATTTCCATTTTCCATGGACATATTAACATTTGACCATCCGTGTGATGTGCCAATTCCTAGTTTGCCCTTCAAAGGTTGAAACAACACCCATCCTTAGAATTCCCCTCACAAAGCACAAGGAAATCCCTCCTAAGGCACAGTGAACCAGTTACAGACTTCATAATTAGCTTCTGTAATAAAGTACTTAATCGGAATAGAAGCCCTTACTAATTACAGCAGGAAGTCGGGGCAGGCGGTTCACCCACAGCTGGGGTGAGGCTCTGCGGAGGTGTCTGGGAACACGCACCCACAAGGGTCCAGGTCCGCACAAGAGCCCCAGGCCTTAATTAGCCCCAGCAATTAAAAATGAAAACAACCCTCCATTTTCTCATTAGAAGATGAAAGCCCCTCCCCCACCGTTTTACTCCGAATGATAATTTTGCTACTGCAAAGACCAGCTCTGCTTTTGCAGGCGCTGCAGATTGCCCAAGACAATGGCCAGTTCCTGAGCTGCAAGACCTCGTCACCCCTTCCTTGCTAAATTTCAGGCACCTCTGCATAATGGGAGATTGATTAGGGTTAATAGACTTATTTTTACAGGTCAAGTCACAAAACACTTTGGGTTGCGGGGGCTCTGGCACATAATATCATGAGCTATAAATCAAACTGCTTAAAAGAAGAGCAGCACTCTCTGCCTCAGAACCGTGGGTAACAATCAACTTTTGTTTCTCTCCAGCTACTGTCTCCCTCACTTTACTCTGACTCTTGTGAAGGCAGCCACAATGTCAGCCTGATAGATGTGCATAGGGTTTAGGATTCATTTATTCTACCATTTTTCAGAAACCTGGAAGTGGGGGTATCTAGTGTGGCTCCTTGGAATTCCTATGTTTATTTTCCTCCCATTTCTAAGGTAACCATTGCTGAGCAACAGCTGTAACAGCTGTCAACATCTGTCAATCTCCCCTTGACTTGATAGTCAAAGTAATACAGCCGGATGAAGAGATTTAAAAATTAAAAATGGAAAAAAATTTCCTCCCTGGGGGAGAGTTGGAGTATTTAGTCTAAGGGACACAGGGCAGGCCAGGGGGTCACTAAGGGCGTTTGGAATGCAGCTGCCACTGGCAAAGCATCAGCCCAAGAAGCAAAGTCACATCCAGTTGAGCCTTTTGGAGATTGCTTCTTAAAGTTATAGCCTAAGAATAACTGAAAGGAAATTGTCTCAGTAGGAGGAAATGTCAAAGAAATGTTTATGTAGAAAATTAGAGAAAATGTTTAATTATCTGTCCATGAAATTTAAGAACATTTGGGGAATTTGCACCTACTCATGAATGCTTTCTGTTTCTTTGCTCTTGGTGAGAGGGAACCTTAAATTGAATGTCTTTTTTTCCTTCTAACTAAAAAAAAAAGCCAAGTTAATTTGGAGTGATTCCCTGGTTTCTTTAGCACTCTCATTGAAAGAGTCTACAGATGATGCATTCTTAATTTCTGAAATATTATTGAGAGATATAGCTGAGGACTCATCAAAAATGCATTGGACAATATCAACATTTCTTTGAGTTATTGTTATTATGATCTCTCACCCTCCTGTAAGTTTCAATCTTTTTTTTTCCCCACTCAAAGCCACTTTGAGTGAGTAAGCCCCCAAGTGTTTTTCTCAACTTAGAGCTGCTGCTTCACTTAGCATCTAGGGGGAAACCTGGGAGTTGAGAGAGCAGTTAATTGGAAGTTAGGAATGTGAAGGGAGAAAGACAGAGGAAGTAAGGAAAACTGAAAAGTGCATTTGGAATCTGGATCTCTCCATGTGGCAGTTGGCTGATACAGATTTTCTTCCTTTGTTAAACATATAGAAGCATATAGTGAAATCTACAAAGAAAGATTAATAAGAAATGTAAATGGAAGTTCCTTGATGCAGAAATGAGAAATAGTCCCAGTCAGTGCTATACCTTCAGCAGATGCTGTGGCAGTTTTGTTGATAGCTGGTGCCATCAAGCCTGGGCACAGGACAGTGATCTATGGCTGTGATTTTATTTCCCTAATGGAAATGGAGGGAAGGAGATGTGGCTTTGGCCCTGCAAGAAATGGAGGATCACTTTTAGATAACTGGAATCTTCAAAGGGCTTCCCAGTTCATAAAAAGGAAAAATTCCATCTCCTCACTTGGAGGTAGAGCAAGGAAATAGAGGTTCTGAGTAGATTTTTAAAAACCAGAAAAACACATCCTTTGAGAAATCTAAACTCCAAGTATACAACAAACAGGCATAAGTTCTAGATATATGCATGGTGTGATAATCCCAAACTAAAAAATCAACACAAAGAGGACCTAGATTCATTGTGTTTCTGGAAGAAGCAAGCAGAACACTATTCTGTAGGGTCATACAGAATATGCTCAGCAAAGACAACCCTATTAAGGAAGAACTTAATAAAAATATTACAATGCAAACAGGAAAACAAAAAGCCATGAAGGATAATCATCAAGGCAGCATAATCTTCTGGGAGATCGCCTCCAGAAATAGAAACACAGAAATAAAACCAACTGAAAGAGATTATACAGAAAAATCTAAGATCCTTGTGATTTTGAAGAAGGCAGAGATGTTGATGAACTATGTTTGCTTAAAACCTAAAATGAACCAACCAAAGAATAGAAAGGAATGCAAAAAAAAAGTCTTGTAGACAAGTTGAAGAAAAATATGAATGTAACCCAAATCATTCAATAGAAGGCAAGAAAGGAAGAAAATAGAGAATGGTACATAAAAAAAACAAAAAGGTAGAACAGAATTCAGATATACTAGTAATTGTAATAAATGTAAATGTGTCAAACCTCCTTGTTAAAAGCCATAGGTTTACAAATTAGAATAAAATAATCAAATAAATACCATTCATTTATAAGCTATTCCCAAGAGATATTTCTAAAAAATAATGATTCATGAAGGTTTAAAGTAAAGCCACAAAGATCCATGAGGCAAAAATTAATGAAAACAAAGCTGGTGCTGCTACTTTAATGTCAGACAAAACCAGCTTCATTAGGAACAAGAGACTTTTTCTTAAACATAAGCTTAAATCACTTGAAAGATCTAATAGTTTTGAGTTACAAGGCCTCAAAATATGTAATGCAAAAATTGCCTAAATAGTAGAATCCATGATTATAGTGGGAATTAATGTATTTCTGAGTTACTGATATATAGAGACCAAAATTTCATAAGACTATAGATGTCTCAAATAACAGAAGTATAAAATTTAATATAATGGGTATATTTAGAATCCTGCATCAAAGAAAAAGGAATACACATATTTTCAAGTGACTATAAGACAATTATAAATATTGTCCTCATTCTTGCTCATGCAAGTATAAATAAATATCAAATAAACAAAACAATTCAAGCCATGTGTTCTTAAAAATATGAAATAGCATCATAGCAAACAAAAGGTAATTTTAAAAATTATATTCATTAGGAAACTTAAAAAACCATTTTCCAATAAATTATTGGGTCAAAAAGGAAAGAGATTATAATCATGAAATTAGAAAAGTAGATAATAAAAACACTTCACAGTACAACTTCTGATAAACAGTGAAAATGATATTTATAAGGGTACTTATAATCCTAAATACCCTAAATGCATGTATTAAGGCAAACAGGAAAATGAAAAATAACAAGGTAAGCATTTATCTCAAGAAATTAGAAAGATAATTCTTTGAAAGTAAAAGAATGGTAATAAAAAAGATAAAAGCGTAAGTAAATGGTGTTAATAAATATGAAAATACAGAAAAACTTGGCCATCTATTATATATACTTTTCTATTATATATGATCACAGAGTAAATTTACATATTATATATGATTAATTAGCAGTTCATTATTAATAATATACAACTAATATATTTTAATTATCAATTATTGTTACTATAATATATATATTACACATATGACTATATATAAATATTGCCTATATTTACAATTATATATCATAAAGTACTTATATATTATATAGCATATTATAATAGTATATAGTAGTATAGTATACACTATAGTAATGTGCTATAATAATGTAGCATCATATGATAGTTATGTTATAATATATAGTAAATATGTTGCACATATTCTATATACCTATTTTCTCAAGAAAATGAAAGACTGAACAAACATAGCTATAACTTACGAAGAAATTAGTAACTGAATTTACTTAAAAAATCTAGCAAAAACAAAGGGCAAAGAATAAGTAAGTCATCTTCTAAAGGGAATGAGGGATTTGCCTTGAAAGATAGCAAGACATATTTTAGAGCTATAGTAATAAATACTGTGTGTGTGAGTGTGCACGCACGTGCGCGTATGCACGAAGTACAGGCAATTCATTAAAAGATGCTGGGTTTAAGTGACTAACTCATGACTAACTCAAAAATGCAAAGGTAAAGTCTACATAGCTAAGTCTGGCCTGGGAATGGGTGGGATTTGGAACTGGACTATACACTTTCAACTCTATCTGTAATATTTTATTTCTTTAAGATAGAATCTAAAGCAATATTAGTAAATATGACAAAATGGTAATATTTGTTAAAAGTAAGTCATAAATTCATGTCTGTCTTATATTTTCTTTGTGCTTAAGTGTATGAGGAAATACTCCACACACGTGTGTGTATATACATTATATCTGTGGAATATACATTCTACATATGCACATATAGAGACGCATCTATCACATAGTTGTATGTGAAC
Organism: Talpa occidentalis; assembly: GCF_014898055.3. NCBI lineage: Eukaryota > Metazoa > Chordata > Mammalia > Eulipotyphla > Talpidae > Talpa > Talpa occidentalis. The sequence continues at coordinate 97,553,429 of NW_023605083.1, read as the reverse complement.
TATACTGTACAAATAAATGTGTGTTTGTGTGCTGTATTTCTTCAAAGCCATCAATTTTAAGTAGGAGGCAAAAATGAAAGACCTTTTGTGTTGTGCTGAGGAGATCAGACTTTATCTTGAGGGCGGTGGGAGCCTTAGGCAAGAAAATAACATGATTACATTTTCTTGTCAGAAAGGGCAAATGGATTAGATGTGGGTGAAACTGGAGGCAGAACCATCATTGAAATGGCTGCTCAAGTATTTCGGGGCAAAGTTCATGGTGACTGGAACAAAGGAAATGGCTGGGATGATAAAGAGACCCTGACAGACTGGAGAGGAACTGGGAGGTGGGACTTCCTGGTCATGTGATTTCCTGGGTATGGGTCTGTGGGGGAGGGTGCAGGGAAAATGCAGGGGTGTGTATTCCCTGGGTTTGGGGCTCATGCAGCTGGATTTTGTTCCAGAGTCCAGAGAAGCAAGAGGAGTTTAGTGAGAGCCACCTGTGAAGTTTAAACTTGATCATGAGTTTAAAATGACCAGCAGAAAATTCATGTAGAGCTATTAGGTAGACAGTCTTGTTCATGAGCCACTGTTGCAGTTAAAGTTTTCTTAGGGTTCTAGGAACCTAGTCTGGCTTGACTCTTAAATCTGTAATTTAGAAATTCTTTATTTGTATTACTGTCAAGTAATAAAAACTTCTTTAGCTTGCTAAGAGCTGTTAGCAAAAACAATAAATCAGATTAGCTTTGGAACAAATATAACCATAAGGTGCTCTTTTTACTACTTAACATGTCTTTTGTTTTATCCATTGTTCTTCTAATTTTTCTAAGTCATTAGTCTAATGATATAATACTATAGTGATGCAAAATATGAAAACTATTCTATAAAATTATTTTCCAAAATCATTCATTTGACCCACTGAATGATAAACATGTTTATTCAACAGGTCATAAGTAGGTTTCACAAGTCACTGTTATTAATACAATGATGGTTCAAATAAACCAATACTTAGTTTCTTTTTTCAGTTATTCTTCTGATATTGAGAAGCAATCTAAATCTAGAAGAGGTGGGGTCTTATGGATATGTAATTCATACGTGTCCAGAGTTTTCTTTTTTTTTAAAATTTATTTATTTATGCATACAAGAACCAGGCTATAGGCCAGATGTGTGGAAAGTGAGAGGATTCACCAGAGACAGAGTGGGGAACAGAACAGGCATATTGATTGAAATACAATGCTGAGGGGAGCAGCGGGCGAGACAGGAGAGGTTTGCCGCGCCATGTGGGTATGTCCCTGGCTGGCCAGGATTGAACATGTGCTGCAGAGGCTGCTGACAGCTTCACAGTGCTGCGCTCAACCGCCTGGCCACCAGGGATGCCCAGTATTCTTTTTTTTTTAAAGATTTATTTTATTTATTTATGCATACAAGAGCTGGAGTGTAGGCCAGAGGGGTGTGGGGGTGGTGAGAGGATTCACGAGAGACAGAGTGGGGAGCAGAACAGGCAAATCTACTGAAATAACTATTGAAGGTGTTATAGGACAGGGAGAGGGGCAAATCTGTTATAGGACAGGGAGAGGGGCAGCCCAAAAACCCTGCAAACCTGCCTATTCTAAATGGGTTCTGCCATCCGCCGCATCAACACAAAACATAGGAGACTTTAATGGGAAGGAACTTTAATAAAACTAGGAAACAATACAGGTAAGGCAAAGAGTCTAGTTTCTAAATGAAGCACCCAAAGTTACCCGTCCCCTCGTGGGTAAAAGTCCATCCATATGGGATTGGCCCAGAGCAAGGCCCCAAGGCCTGCCACAAGTCTAAAGCATCTTCCAGTGGAGACCCACAGAAAAGGGTCACAAACAACCGGACAAGCCCGGAAGGAAAAGAGCAAAATCAACATCAAGATAAAAGCTGCCATTGTCACCTCCCCATGGGTCTCACCCACATCTGTGTCACCCCGTCCACGACCAAAAGACAAGCGCAGCTTCTTCACGTGTCTCTAGGCTCCATGTGCCTCCTCCAGGTCTCCTGGCTCCATCCTGCTTCCTTCCTTAGTCTCTTCTCCAGCCTCTCCTCTTCCTGCTCAGCTCCACCCTCCCTTGGGTGGGGCAGGGAACCTGGAACTTCCCCCTTTCCTGGGGACCACCCTGTTACAATCCCCCCTTTTAATTTTTATTCCACCATATCTATGTTGGCACAATCTCAGGGTGTAGTCTTAGGAGACAGTCTTTTTTAGGGTTACAATGTGTATAAGAGAAGCAACAATTAGTCAGCAGCATTGTCCATGAATGTCCAGTATGACAGTTTTCCATTCTGAAAAATAGTCCATTATACCAGCCAAAAGAAAAAAAAAATTGGAGCGTTAGCTAAAACAAGACAGCAAATATATCAAAATCACAGGGAAAAAATGTTAAAATGGTTCAACTTATGCAAAAACGAATTCTCTCAACCTTGATCCCAAACTTTAACAGCATAGCAAAAGTTTGCAAATTAAATCTACCTTTAAACCATTTTTCCCATTTTTGCATAAAATCACAGGGCAGAAACAACCAACAGCAATTTCTAGCTGGCTTTGTTGAAATATTCCATACAGGATCAGAGCGAACCGTTGGCATCTGGTCGATGCAGGCTTCAGGTATAAAGTTGGTCTCATCAGACTCCACCTGGGCTTTCCTCTTCTCGAGGGTACCAGGGCTTTTTCGTTGGCCGGGTTGTCCAGTCCTGCCAATGGAGGCAAGCTTCCTCACCTTCTTTGGAGGTCTCTGGAACCCTACAAACAAGGCAAACAGGTTCTCCTCTTCTTGGTTCAGCTCTTTTTCAACTTTTGGAAGAACTCCACACAAAGCCACACAATCAAACTCACGTCCAATTTTTTTGTTAAAACAGGCAAAATCCCTATGTAAGTTATGCAAAAACAGACTCTAAGATAAGTAGCAAAATTACTACCACTATTTGTATGCCATGTTGGTATCAAGGGGAGAGAAAATGTGACAAGTTAGTTTTGCTGGAAAAAAAATTACAACCTTTCTGCAGATCCTGGTTACTCAAAACAAAACAAAACAAAACAAAACAAAAACTTCGTGGATTCAGGACAGAATGCATAAAAAAAATTTCCAGTATGTCAAAGAAACCTTAGTAAATGTCAGGTGTATTTCCAGGTCTATTTAGTCCTTTGTAGGAAAGTTTTTTTCTCTCAACAGTTCCATCAATAGGAATCTATTGAGACCTTTTTTCCCTATATTTCCAGAAACAATTTCTGTAGATGTGAAACAATTGAATTATACAATATTACAAGGTGACAATCACCGCTGACAATTTACATACATACCAGATACTACTGTTAACATTTTGTACATACCAAAGTTTTTTACCATTTTCCCAAGTGACAATGCTTCCCTTCCAGTTTTACTTCATTAGGTAAAAGCCAAATAGAACAAATTTATGTAATGCTTTCCCAGGAAGAAAAGGAGAAACTTCGTGGAGTGTCTCAGGAGCTCTACTGAGGTTCCACAAAATTTCCTTGCATCAGTCAAATGACAGGCCACCAAATTTGTACTTGAATTTAGATTTCTGGGAAGCTTTGCCATAAATATCAGAAAATTAACAGAAACAACAATATTCAATCTCTATGAAGGCACCGGCTTAGTTCAGTAGCACAATGTTGACAATCAAACCATAACTTTTTGTTTTTCTCATAACCGGAGACTCTTTTTTTTTTTTTTCAACGTCTATGGGCACCATGTATACCAATCTGTCAATCACTGGAGGTCAAGACAGACAGAAGGACATACAGACATACAACATATAGACAAAGACAGTTTGTTTTTTTTTTTTATGCCATGTAGAATATGTTATGTAACTGCAGTTTTACTCCATAGGCTCAGAAAAAAAATGTCAAAGTCCAAAAAAATGTGGAGTGTTGCTGGCAGAAAAATTTCCAGTTGTCATCCTGCAAACCTAAGACTTTAGAAATAGGAAGGAAAAGTTTTATTAATCACAAGAGTTGCATGACCTTGTTTATCACCTTAGGGTTTTCAGTGTTGAAGACTTTTTGTTAGAAGTCAATCCTGGGGTATTCTGTACAGCAACTGAAAGAATAAAAATAACAGTTAACTTTTAAGCAAAAGGAGTCATCTCTTGTTAGCCACCAAGCAGGCACTCCTTGGGTTTCCTGGAATAGAACCTGAAAAAGCAAAATCAAATTATCAGTAATTAACTTTCAATTAAAAGGAGTCATCTCCTTACTTCTGTTAGCCACTCTGGGACAGAAGCTGAAAGAGCAGATTAAACATCTAAGCACAGATTACACCTCCCCTACACTAGGGAGGGACAACAACAACACAGGTATGAAAACCTGGTATAGTTACATGATGCACCCTAAAGAGTGCTTTCCATAACAGACCTTCCTCAGTAGGAAGCAGAAACTTAGAATCTTGTCTTACACCAGCAATTGAACAAATCCAGTATTCAAAATGGCAAACATGCCCAAAACAAATTGTGTAGATAAAATTCACAGCAGCAAATCCTTTCAGACTCAGACAAAATCTTGTTAATTTTTCTGATCCAGACTTTGCAAAAATTCAAGTTATCTCCAAGAATCCATCAAGGATACCAGCGATTACCAATTACTGCTTAAGGCTACTGTTTCCTTAACACCCAGGCATACATTTGCTAATTAAAACACCACCTCTCCACAGTTGGCTTGCAAAACCGGTCAGACACAGGGCAGGAAGTAGTCAAAGACAAAGCAACATACCACTGAAGAACCATTATTGCCTTTAGAAATGCTAATGAGACAGCAGAGATTACAAAAAGAAAGAAAAAAAAAGTTCCAAGTGGCCTCAGACGCCATCTTTGATCTGGCCACATGGTCCAATGTACTGCCTAATCTTTTGAGTAAAACTGGCACAGAACAATTTCCACAAAATCAAATGTCTTAGCAAGTCACTACAAACAAATTACATACAGACACACAGAATCTTCACAAAGCCCAAGCCAGTTTTTTTCAACAGCAAATCGACATATGAAACAAACACACTGGAGAAACCAAAAATCACATTTGCGCTTATGGTAGCCAGTGCCATAGGGAAGCTCAATTTCCCCATGGGGCTGACTAACCACGGATGGCTCTGTCCTAAATCTTCGTGGTCGCCAAATCTGTTATAGGACAGGGAGAGGGGCAGCCCAAAAACCCTGCAAACCTGCCTATTCTAAATGGGTTCTGCCATCCGCCGCATCAACACAAAACATAGGAGACTTTAATGGGAAGGAACTTTAATAAAACTAGGAAACAATACAGGTAAGGCAAAGAGTCTAGTTTCTAAATGAAGCACCCAAAGTTACCCGTCCCCTCGTGGGTAAAAGTCCATCCATATGGGATTGGCCCAGAGCAAGGCCCCAAGGCCTGCCACAAGTCTAAAGCATCTTCCAGTGGAGACCCACAGAAAAGGGTCACAAACAACCGGACAAGCCCGGAAGGAAAAGAGCAAAATCAACATCAAGATAAAAGCTGCCATTGTCACCTCCCCATGGGTCTCACCCACATCTGTGTCACCCCGTCCACGACCAAAAGACAAGCGCAGCTTCTTCACGTGTCTCTAGGCTCCATGTGCCTCCTCCAGGTCTCCTGGCTCCATCCTGCTTCCTTCCTTAGTCTCTTCTCCAGCCTCTCCTCTTCCTGCTCAGCTCCACCCTCCCTTGGGTGGGGCAGGGAACCTGGAACTTCCCCCTTTCCTGGGGACCACCCTGTTACAAAGGGAGCAGCAGGCGAGGCAGCAGAGGTCTGCTGTGCCAGGTGGGTAGCTTCCTGGCTGGGGATCGAACTCATGTTGTTATAGAGCAACCCCGATATTAAACGGGTTCCTGGCTGTGGGTCCTCACCCGCGCGCTTTAAAGGGACTTATGAATACTCTACTACAGACACACGCAAAAGGGTTAATAAAAGGTTTATTTACAAGAGAAAAAGAAATAAGGAAAATGTACAACTCAGGGAGAAAATAGGGAAATAAAGTCTTTAATGCGTCCTACCCGATCCGACGACCTGGAAACCCAAAGTCACTCTCAGAGCTGGCCGGACGCTGCGAGCTGGCTGAGAGCCCAAAAATGGAGAGCCCCCCAAAGCCCACGTGTCTGCCTTTTTGTATCCACCTGGCTGCTTAACCCCACCCTCAGGTCCCAGCCACCTTCCATTTGGTGGTGATGGGATTTGGAGTTCCCAGTGTCTTTGGCTTTGACCTGGGGTGGGGGTGGAGTCCACAAAGCCTATATGGAATTTGCTTTGGGACATCCTTTTCCCCCTAACAATGTTGCAGTGACTGCTGATAGTTTCATAGTGCTGAGACTTAACCCCTTGTGCCAACAGGGAGACCCTTTCCCAAAGTATTCTTAATGGACATTTTCAAGATGTTAATAGATGTGGCAAAATAATTTTGGGGGAAGGATAAGCCTTTATCCCTTCAAAAATTCTTCTCTAAAGAAACACATTTTATTTTATTTTATTTTATTTTATTTGAGACAGAATAATTATGGTCCTCCTTTCTTCCCCAGCCTACAACATTTTCTTTTCTTGAAATACCAGCGTAACACTTTTGGAAAGTGTTTTGGAAAAACTTATCATATGATAGTTGGAGACGGATGATTTAGCTCATCTTACATATATGGAAATGAAGGTTCAGGGCCTGCCCTGTGTGACTTATCCCAGGTCAGTTGACTAAGCCAGAACTGAAACTTGGATCTGCCAGATCCCCTAATTCAGCAGCATGATCTTCCACTCTAAAAGTAGTAGCTTTGCCCATTCTGACAAGTAACATTCAACAAACACTGAATTCTTTTCTCTCTTCCATTTTTGAATCTCCATCACTAGGATAAAGAGATAGTGACTGTTCTTTCTGCTCACTGCCCCTTCAGCCTCCAGGCCCAAGGCTACACTGAGTTCTCTGTCTGGAAGGACTGAGCCTGAACTCCTGAGTTGGAGGCTTTAGGCATGAGCCCAGCCTGGTCACACTCCTGGGGGTGTGGGGCACAGAATGGGGAGAAGGGCTGAGAAGACACGGATTTATTTGTAACAAAACCCAGTTATGCCATGGAAGATTGGGCACAGCACAACAGCGCCTGAAGACCACTAGAATTTCTAGTTCCCCAGCCTCTTGGGATGGTAAGAAAGTGCAGAGAAACAATCAAGTTCAAAATCCCATATTATAGAACTATAAAATGGAACAAAAACCGTGTTCTTAACTTCCTGAACATTTAGTAAGGGTGGGCACATTTAAGTGCCTTTTATTTATGATCTTATTTCAACATAAAATTCAGCATTACAATTATCCCGTGAAGTTGGTATTTAGACCCACAGTGAAGGAAACAGGTCCTAAATGATGTGTAACCAACTTTTTCCATATCTCTCTTGTCCTTTGCACTACATATTCTCCCTTTCCCACGTATTATCTCATTCTATTATTCTATTATTATCTAGTCTATTATTCTAAATTCTATGCTTCATTTATTATATTATATATATTTTCACTTGTTTGCTACAGCAACCATGTAAAGAAGTACTGATATTTTCTCCATTTTTAAGATGAGAAAACTGAGGCTGAAAAACTGGTAGCTTGACTAAGATCAAACAGGCAGTAAAGAGCCAAGAACTCAATTCAGACCTGGACCCTTAGGCTGTGGATTAAGTTGGCAATCAGGCATGAATAGACTCTACAATTTGGCTTGTCCATAGAAAAATGGAAAATGACTTCATTTAACAGGAACAAGTCTTGACTTGGAGTGATGAGAAGGGACAAGGCAAGGAAAGGAGTTCACTCTATCCTTCTACAAATTCACAACTACTCATTTAGAAATGAATTGTTGAGTTTCCTGTTTGAGAGTTTATTTTATGTTTTTTAAGATTTATTTATTTATGCATACACGATCTGGGGTACAGGCCACAGGTGTGGGGGTGAGGGGGTGAGAGGATTCACCAGAGACAGAGTGGGGAGCAGAACAGGCAGATCTACTGAAACACACTGCTGAGGGGAGCAGCGGGCGAGACAGGAGAGGTCTGCTGCGCCATGTGAGTTAGCTCCCTGGCTGGCCAGGGATCCAACACCTGCTGCAGAGGCTGCTGCGGATTGCTTCATAGTGCTGTGCTTAACCCCTTGCGCCACCAGGGAGGCCCTCCTGTTTGAGAGTTTAAACCAGCAGCTACTTTCTTTGTGTCTGCTAGGGAGCTGCACTCTCCACTCCAGGTAGCCACGATCCTTTGTCATGGCCATTGCTTTGAAGATTGAGGCACCAGAAGGCGGTATGGAAGGTGAGGGGTTGGAATTTAAATGCTGTTAATTTTTTCTTTACTTTTCCCCATTACTTTAATATATTGCATTTCCATTTAACTGAGATCATTGATAACCAAAGCAAGTGTTGGGTGTGACAGTGCTTTTTTTTTTTAAAGTGCAAGACATCTTCTAGGGACAAGAAAGCTGGTGGTTCAGACCAAGACTATCTTCAATCTCAAGCAGTAGGACTCACTAGACCTGCTGGTGATGCAAGTGGAATGTGTGGCTACTTTCTCTTTGCATGAAATACAAGACTTTTTTGTTTTGTTTTGTTTATTTGTTTAATCCCTTTTTTGGGCTTCTATCTATTTCTCCTGTCATCTCAGATCACAAGACAGATGCATGGAGTTAACCCAAGAAGCTTCACTTTACAGTCTGTCAAATAAGCGTCATGGTTCAACAGCCAGTACATCCATATAAAAGCAGCATTAAATACTCAAAGGTATTCGTTGTCTGAGGATAAATTACTCAAGTTCCTACATGTAGGGTGCTCAGAGGAAAGCAACATGATCACAACATAGGAATATCCACCAAGTTACTACCAAGAGCACATATCAATCCCTCTTTCAACATCCCCTAGTTTAACTAGTATATTGGGAACCAACCCTGTCTCCACCACTCATTGAGGCCAGTCATCAGATCTAGGGTACTCATATACACTGCATACATATTGCAAAGCAAAGTTGAAAAGCTTGCAAAATAGGGCCTCCACTGGTGGTGCAGCAGTTGAGCGCTGGGCTGCGAGGCTGCCCCCAGCCTCTGCAGTGCCAGTTCGATCCCCGGCCACCGGGGAGGGTCCCACATGGTGCGACAGACCTCTCCTGGAGCCCTCTGCTCCCCTCAGCAGTGTGCTTCATCAGTCTGCCTGTTCTGTTCCCTGCTCTGGCTCTGGTGAATTCTCTCACCCTCCCACGCTTCTGATTGTACCCAGTGTTTGTATAAATAAATAAAATAAATCTTAAAAAAAAAAAAGAAAATCTTGCAAAATATTGAGAAACTTATGAAGTCAGTGGAGAACTGTTAGAACCAAGCAAAGCCATTGACAGTTGCTTAATGATTTAAACCAGTTAACACTTCAGAGTGACATGTTCTCCCTTTCTCATTCCAGCCCCCTCCTTGCAAAATGAGGAGATTGTGGGGCTAAGGATAGTGCCACTCAGAGCCTGTGAGGGCCTCTTTTGAGTATGTTCCTCTAGGTCTGTGAGTATCCGAGGGGCTACTGCTAACAACAGTGTAGGGAAGGAGTGTGGACAGGGCTTGATGGTATGGTTGAGGTGTCTACTCACAGAGGTCAGGGACCTCCATTTGTATTCTCTTTGCAGGTCAAATATCACGGACAAACATGCATATAGTTTATAATTATAGTTTTATAATTATTCTCTTTCTTTTCTCCCTATTCCTCCTCTGTCTCTCTTCTCTGACGTAGCTAACAGCTATGCGAACACATATGTTGTGTAGTGCACAGAGGTGACTGCTGTGCCATCCAGAGCCCCCTTCAATAAAGGACTTATTGCTGCAGCTGCGGGCCATGCAGTCATCATACAACCTCCAGCTGTTAGTCCCTCCAGGACTGCACGGACACATGCCCCTTCCTGGGGAGGCTCACATCCAATGGCTGACAGATGCAGGTACGGAAGCCTGACTCTTTCAACCTAATTAGGGCAATGGTGAAGTTGCATTCAAGCTCCAGAGCTCCTTGTTGAAGGGTTAAGGTTATTGTTTGAACTTCACTGTTGTTCATTGTCTTCCGAGAAGGACTGCCTGCTTCCTTCTTCCTTCCATGTCTGCTACCATGGGCTTTCTTTCTCTATACTGCATGTGAGCCATATTTCAGTCTGTGTTTGGGGAAACCCAACTACAGTGGTGGTACTTATATAAGATACAGATAAAAATAGTAAAGTCTATTTCCTCTCCCCTAGTGGGGGACGTGACAGCTGAATACACTTAGAGTAGTATACGATACATGCAATAAGAAGCAAGGGATGTGGAGGTTCTAATCACTCTCTGTGATGATTAATATATTAGAGATGCTGGTCACTTTTTCCATGCCCCCTGCCAAATCTCCACTTTTTTTTTTATTTAAATTTATTTATTTTAGATTCTTTTTTTTTTTTTTAAGATTTTATTTATTTATATATGAGCTGGGGTACAGGCCAGAGGCATGGGAGGATCAGAGGATTCACCAGCAACAGAGCAGGGAGCAGAACGACTGAAAACACTACTGAGGGGAGCAGCAGGAGAGGCAGGAGTGGTCTGCTGCGCCATGTGGGAATCTCCCTGGCTGGCTGGGAATTGAATCTATGCTGCAGAGGCTGCTTCACAGTGCCGTGCTTAACCCGCTGCACCACCGGGGAGGCTCCCAAATCTCCATGTTTTTTATTTATTTAAACTTCTGATGAATTCAGCTTTAGATATCAAATGACATCTAGGACTTATATACAAATCTGGGGTTTTGTTTTCACTTTTCCTCCACCTCCATTCCTATATCTCTTACCACTTCTTCCCTGCTTATTAATTTCTGATAATTTTTAAAAGTACTTATTTTGTCAACTCATCCGTTATGTAATGTCCAGTCTTTTTTGTGTTTTTTTTTTTTTTTTGCCATTGTGACATACTTTACTACATATAAACCGCTTGAACTCCCTCCATTTTGCTCTAAGAAGCTATATTTCATCTTTCCTAATGGGCGAATAGAAACCCATAGTGTGGAGAGACCATTTTCTTGATTCAGTAATGTGTTGATGGGCAATTAAGCTGCTGCCATGACTTACTCATTGTAAATAGTGCTGAAATAAACACTGCAGAGCTTACATATTTTGTCTTGATTTTATGTTTTTTTGATAGATGCCCAAAAATAGGATTGCTGGGTCATATGGTATTTCCATTTTTAGATTTTTAAGATGAATGCAGATGGTTTTTCATAATAGTTGTACCAGCTAACATTCCCACCAACAGTGTAGTAACACTTTTTCTCCACATCTTCTCCAGTACTTGCTGTAAGAGGGTCTTTTTAACATGTAATGTTCTCATGGGTATAAGGTGGTATGTCATTACGGTTTTAACCTGCATCTCTCTATTAGAAGAGATGTTGAGCACTTTTTCATATGTCTGTTGGCCTTCTGGATATCTTCTTTGATGAATTGTCTGTTCACATCTTCTGTCCATTTATTTATTTATTTATTTATTTATTTTTAAAGATTTATTTGTTTATTTATTTATACAAGCACTGGGTACAGTCAGAAGCGCGGGAGGGTGAGAGAATTCACCAGAGCCAGAGCGGGGAGCATTGCAGGCAGAAAGACCGAAGTACACTGCTGAGGGGAGCAGCGGGCGGCAGGAGAGGTCTGCGCGCCATGTGGGACCCTCCTCTGGTGGCCTGGGAGCAGCTGGGGATCGAACGGGTGCAGCAGAGGCTGCGCACAGCTTTGCAACCCAGCGCTCAACCCCTGCGCCACCGGGGAGGCCCCTCTTCTGTCCATTTATTAATTGGGTTGTTTGTTTCTCTGTTGTTGAACCCTGTACATTTAAAAATATATCTTGGATACTATCCCCTTGTTGATTATATATTGTGTAGATTTTTTTAAATCAGCAGGATGTCTTTTAAATTTTCTTTATATATATAATTTTCTTTATATATATATATATACATGTACATATATATATATTGCTAGGGAAAAGACTTTTAAGGTAAGATAATCCCTATTGTTTATTTTTTCTCTTATTTCCCTTGCTATAAAGTGTCAAGCTTCCAAAAACATCTTTATCATCGATGTCATGGAAAATATCACCAATATTAATTCTATATATTTTATCATTGCAGGTCTTGTGTCTGTTTTTAATCCATTTGGAATTTGTTTTTGTTAATTTTGTTAATTTATTTTTGTTACTTTGGAGTTAGAGGGTGATCCAATTTCATTTTTTAAAAGATTTATTTATTTATTTTTATTTATAGAATAGCTGGGGTATAGTCCAGAGAAGTGGGGGGGGGTGAGAGGATTCACCAGAGACAGAGTGGGGAGCAGGAAAGGCAGACAGTTGGAAAGCACTGCTGAGGGGAGCAGCTGCCGCGCTGTGTGGGAATTTCCCTGGCCGGCCGGGAATCAAACCCACACTACAGAGGCTGCGGACAGCTTCACAGCTCTGCGCTCAACTCTCTGCGCCACTGAGGAGGCCAATTTCATTTTTTTATGTGGGGTCATATACCACCAATTTAGAGTCAGATAGTCCCAATCCCTGGAAGAAATAGTCCAAAGTGGCTTGCAATTATGCACCTTACTTTTTTCCTGTCTTCACTATTGACTGGCTAAGGGATGGACATCAGATTCATGGGAGTCAATCCATAGGCTAAGCTGTGCCTATTAAAGTTTCTCTCCAGGAAATTGGGAAGTTGCAACATATTGAAAATATTTTCAGTTTCTAGAGGGCTTTGAAATTGATATGGAAAATAAAGCATCAGACATCCAAAGTACAGTGAACTGGTATGACAGAGTGACAATTTTGAACTAGACATCAATAGAGAAGCAGACAAGTAGGGACCTGGGGCCCCAGAAATGTAGAGAATAGCTTCGTTTCCCAATTTTCTGGTACATCTGACTCCAGTCTCATGTGAGACCTGGCTGCATTTTGTGCCCTAGATTCTGCGAGTTAGTCCTCTAATTTTTATCCAACAGATTAGCTGTATTGGCTAAAGAAGTCTGTTTCTTATAATAATATTGGACTAAAGCAATCACAGGGGAAGGGATTTGAATTGAGAGTTGCTGGAAACATAAGATTTCAGTGGGGGAAAGATAAAGGGACCATGGAATTCAGGCAAAAAGAGCATCACACACAGCGGTGCTGAAACACATATTTGTTGGACATTTTTGGAGGATGATGAATAGGTCACTTTGGCCAATATGGAGGAAACAGAAAGCAAAATAAGAGGACATACATTTGCAATACTGGTGGGAAAACTTTGATTAATCGATGGAGCTGGCCAGCATTAAAGAGTCTATTCATTCTTTTTAGGAATTCCCGGAGGCCATAGAAAACATGAAATAAGGGTAGAAGGCCGTAAAGTTGGCTGTTGAAGAAGTGAGGAAATAAAAATAAGGCACTGGATGTCTTATTTGTGACAGGGTAATAAGAAGAGATTAATGAAAATGGAGAATGAAATAAAAGGAATCAATGGGGAGCCAGTAGGGGGTTTTGGGTTCTTTGCTGAATGGTAGCGAATGGGTAAACTTATTTCTTACGCACACCCAGGCTGTGCCTTGTTCAGCTCCAAGGACCACCCTTTAGAGTGACTTCAATGTGAATGGTCCCCCTGGCGTTGTGCAATATGGGTGGCCTTTCTTGTAAGTCATAATTCTATATCAATTCAAGATATTTCAGCTGATGATGCTAAAAAAAAAATCCCAATTCAAACTTGACTTAGAACAGAGACTCAAGTGTCTGATTTAACTGATGAGTTAAGAGGCAAACAGGTTTCAGGGACATTTATTCAGAAGGCCATGCCTTAGGGCTCTACTCCTAATCTCTTGGATCCTTTTCTATGAATTGACTTTATCCTCTGGTTGGGTCATCTCATGGTGGCCAAAATAGCTTTGGTAGTCTGAGATCTCATGTCTCTATTCAGAAGAACAGAATCTTCAACAATGGTTTCCCAAAAGCCTGATTAAGGATTTCCTCAGGTCAAACGGAGCTGAATTAGGTGATGCCAATTCCATAATGTGCAGGTGAGTATTTAACAACTGGCATATGCTCTCTCTCAAGAAAGCAAAAGAGAAAGAAAACAAAAAGGAGAAAAAGCCATCACATTTACTTATGATGACATCAACACTCTGATTTCAAACTATTAACGTGATGTTACTGAAACCAGAGTTGGGAAGAGGTCCATGAAATCAACTCTTTAAAGTCCGTGAGAGCTGGCTCCAGCACCCTATAAGAGTAAATCATCACTTAATGTCGTCAATACGTTCTTAGAAACTAACTTTAAGCCAAATGACATATAAAGGAACCCATTTACCAATAGGCTGATATAAATAAGATTTAAGTTCCTATGGTGAGTTTCTGGTCACAAAAACATCAACAAACTTTTAAATAAAGACCTCAAAGTCTTCTAATATTAAACAGTCATTTGTATTCATCAATGTATGTATTTGTGCATTCATTCATTCATTTTCCAATACACTTATTCCAGTTCAGGGTCATGGGTGACTGGATCTTTGCCTGTACCATAAGCCTGGACAGGATGACCTTCCATTGAGGACATATCACACACACCCACAGTCACTCAGATTGGGCCAACTGAGACCCACCAATGAACCTCATGTACATGCCTCTGGGATGGGGGAAGAACCTAGCATGCCCAGAGAAATTCCATGTAGACATGGAGAGAACATGCAACTACACAAAGACGATGGCCCTGGCCAGGAATTGATATTTTTCCTTATCAATGTAAGAATCAAAATATATGGAACAAAATATTATCTGAGGATCTGGCCTATTCTTACCCCGTCAATTTTTACATTTCTTATTGTTTGCTAGAGAAATAACGGCAAGACTGAGTGGACCACATACACAGTTCTTCCTCTCTACTCTGAAACGCTGTATTTGTAGTTCTGTGGGCACTGACACCTTCAGATGCATACTTTTGTTTTCTGTGAGCCTTTGTTTGCACACTGGATATGAGACTGGGACTTGAAACTTTATTGTCACTAGGGAGCTCAGCAAGTGCCTTGGCCACTGTCTGTAGAGTTTTAAATGTATTGAATCGGAGGTGTAGCCAAGGAGCACTTGGATAACTGGGAAGAAGAGTAAACTGATTTCATGCATCTAATTCATCTTAACATAATATAGGACATTTGTCTGTGGGCCCTGGATTTGGGCTCTTCCTATTGGCATGTAGAGGAAAAGAATGGGCTATTGGACTAACAGGATCTCTGCAGGAAACAGAATTTACCCAGGTGCTTCAGGTGAATGTGCATCAATGAGGGGATGACCTAATGTGTGGATAGGACAAAGAGGACCTACAAGGGATGATGAAGCATACAGAGACTAGTAACAGTGGGAACCCTTGTCTTCCCTGGGTTGAAGTGACATAGGGAGGGCATTGTGTTACTAGAGCCCAAGGGAGGATGGAGCCAAGGAGGGGCAGTGGGAGCTGCAGTCTTGGAGACACCCAACTTCTCCAGCAAACTGAGCTCTCAATAAGGTAGAGGAGAAAAGGAGAGAATATGCCAATATCTCCTTCCTCTCATCCTCAGACCTTCTGTTGGGGACACCCACTGGATGGATGCAAAGAGAAACCTGCCAGCATGGAAGACTGGAGACTCATGGTAACACAGAACAGCAGAGAATGAATGAAATCAATGAAATATATTTTTACTGAGGATTACTCAAAATATGAGTAATAACCAAAACATTATCATTTCAACATGCGAATGAGATAAAATTATTGTGATACTTTGAGTTATTTTTGGCACCACATTTTCAAATCCAGTGTGTATTTCATCCTCAGCACATCTCAATTCGCACCAGACATGTTTGTTTCTGGGGCTGAATAGCCACATGTGGCCAGTGGCATCACATTAGAGAATGTTGTTCTAACCTGATGTCAGTATCATTGAACTTAAATACTTAAACAAAAAATCATAAATATAGTAATATTGTGCACAAGTGAAGAATAGTTATATGAGGATATGCATCAGAGCCTTCAAGATGTCCAAAAAAACTTAGTTCTGGGACTTTGAGTGCTTATTAACAGAATTGATGAATGGCCAAAAAATTTTTTCCATTCTTAGAAAAGACACTCCTTTGCAGAAAGCACAACAAAAGGAACCAGCTACCATTTATTAAGATAACTTGACATGCAGATTATCCATGGACCTCTTAAATTCAAGAACCAGATGTAACTACAAATCTGTTAAGTGTAAAAAGTAAAGTTAGTGACAAACACATGTATTACGATTATGTGCCTATTAGACCGATCCGTTCCCCAAATGTGTATTGAATGTATGTAGTGTGGAAAGAATGAATATCTCAGTTCCTCAGGCTGCTATAACAAAAGTGCCATAGATTGGGTGATTTAATTAACAAATACTTACTTCTCACAGTTTTAAAGACAGGTAAGTTCAAGATCAGAGGCTGCCAGGTCCAGTGCCTGCTTCCTGATTTGCGGATAACAGATGATAATCTTCTCCAGGGGTCTTTACCTTACAGAAGGACTGTTTTATAAGGGCACTGATTCCATTCAAGAGGGTTCCACCCTCATGACCTAATCACGTGCAAAGACTTTACCTTTTAATGCCCAGATTTTAAAGGTTAAGATTACAAAATAAGAATTTTGAGGTAACAAAATAATGGAGTTGATTACTTAGAGTTTATAAGTCATTACTGTAAAGGTCTCCACTTTCTAATTTAAAAGTTTTCCTTATGGTAATAAAGCTGGACAGTGTTCTTTGTGGAACTTTGTTGACAATAATATAAATCTTGATTTTGATTTTTTTCCCTAATCTTGTAAAATTTCCATTTTTCCACAATGTGGCTTGGTGTTCTTGCAGTTTGGGAGAGTTTGTTGCTTATTTTGACTATCCCAAATGAAATAGTTTTTTTCACAATACAATTATAAACTGTAACTTTAGTTTATTTTCTCATTTTGTTCTCAGCTAGGAAGATTTCTGCTATTACATCTAAGCTGTCCCACATTCTCTTATTAAAGAAGGTGGATATGTATATACTCAGATATGTGTCTTTCTAAGGCTATCATATACTATTGCTTTTACAAAGTTATAAAATTCCATGGCAACATTACCTTTTGGAAAATAAAATGAAATAAAATCAGATTCTGTCTATTCCTGTTAAAACTCGAATTGAGAGAGTTGCTGAGCAATTGTTGCGACTGGTTAATAATGTGGTGTACTTCTAACAGGGAAATCCAAACATACAATAGAATAAGTTTTTAAAACAATAACAATTATGCAAATGTATAGCTCTCCAGACCTTCAGTCTTTTCTCCATCCGAGATACCTTATTTTCATGGACATGTAGAGAACAGCATATATTTATTTCTGAAAGGGTTAGGAAATGCTCAGCTTTCGCACTTTCTGCCGCCTCTTCTGGAAGGGCTGACAGCCAAGAAGGAGTCTCTTCCAGGAGCATGTGTGTGCCCATGTGAAAATCCTCAGGCTTCCAGAACCACGTCTGTGAATTGATGTTAGCATTCTGAAAAGTCTTTATTCATGTTGTAAGCACTTGATGAAGAGTCCTCAGAGTAATCTCCTGGCTAAAGATGGATGGGCTGAGTTTATTCAAAGGCCAAATAATTTCCAGACATTTATTTTGGATGGAAACACATGTGTTTCCCTTGGCAATAATTTCCTTGTGAGATATACAGGCAACCCCCTACTTGCAAATAGACTATTCAGAAATTTCATTTGTAGGTCAGTTGTTTGGAATGCACAGGGATTTCTCTCCACAGGAATAATATTTATAGGTGGCAGTTGAGGACCCAGGCTGGCCCCCGTATTCTTAACCATACATTGGCTGAAATACTATGAGTGCAAAGAGCAGAGAACAAGGGCCATGCAGTACTCATCACTTATCTCTTGGTGCCCTTCAGCGAGGACATACCTCATGGTGATTTTAGGCACAGCATCTGGGAGAGACTGGCTGCACTTGATTGAATCCACTAGCTGTATGACTTAGGGCAAGTCACCTAATCCATAAAAGGGGATAATGTGACCATCTATTTCATAGAGTTGTTGTATGAGAATCACACACACGTCCCCTTAGAATACTTCCGAACCCTGTGACCACCACGTAATTGTTTCCTGTTAGTATTACTGGTTTAAGTGATTGGCAAGAGGTACTGATTCTATTTCAGCCATTGGCTCATCATTCACTGAACATAAAACAATAATAGTGGAATGTTAATGACAAAACATGGTTTGGAAAAAATGTAGATGTTATTTCTTCCTCACCTCCACCGATTGTTATTGCTGTTTGGGTAAAATAAGATAGATTAAAGGAAGAGTGGAAATAGGCACCAGTAGTGGATTATGGGATATCTTAAATGATTCCAAAAGTTTACTTTTTTAAAGAGTTAGGTTTATTTAGAGTAAATAATTTGAACAAGAAAAGCACACAAGGGCCTCTCCAGTGGCCCAGTGGTTGAGCGCTGGGCTGCGAAGCTGCCCGCAGCCTCTACAGCACCGGTTTGATCCCCAGCCGTGGGGTGAGGGTCCCACATGGCGCGCAGACCTCTCCTGCTGCCCGCTGCTCCCCCTCAGCAGTGTGCTTCATCAGTCTGCCTGCTCTGCTCTCCGCTCTGGTGAATTCTCTCACCCTCCCGCGCTTCTGACTGTACCCAGTGCTTGTATAAATAAATAAATCTTTAAAAAAAAAAAAAAAGAAAAGCACACAAGAGAAAATAAAATTTCTCCTAATCTGACCATGCAGAGATAGCCACTAATTAACTTTTTAATTTGTCTCTATCCTATGAATGTGTACAACTCAAAAATGTTTAAAAATGCAAGTGATGAACGGAAACTACAAGAAGATCCTAAACTAGCGATGGCATTGGATGGATAGATATAATGTGAGATAAATTATAAGTCATTGGTAAAGTTCAATGTAAAATTTAGAAGAATTTTGAAAAAATTTGGAGAGTCACATGCTGACTTAGGGAATTAGGCTAGTAAAAAAGGAGTCCACAATACCAATTATAAATGAAGACAAGAAACTAGATACTAAATTAGGAATACCCGAGGGATATTGCTAGTTTTGGATTGGGAATGGTAGAAATGCACAGTTTAGCAAAACTCTGAGGATGGGATTGAGAGCACAGGGCAGATAAAGTCAGGGCAATCTAGGTGCACAGGAGTCATGATCTGATCCCAGGTGGGCCAGGCAGGAGTTAGCAGAGAGCAGAGAGCCATAGAAGTAAGGACACTGATCATGAGTAAGTAGACATCTCAGGGCATGGTGGGAGAGGACAGGTGGGGAAGATGCACTAAGGTGATGTGGCTATGGAAGGGAACCCACCTGGAGAAGGCAAGAGTCAGAGACCTATGGAGTTGGCACAGGGGAGTCTCCTACCAAGGTTCCAGCTGCTGAACTGAAGTTTACCATAGAGAGTCCTGTCCTATAGGAGGGTGGAAAATCATGGTAGTGTTATAGGACAGGGAAAGGGTCAGCCCAAACCCCGCAAACCTGCCTATTCTAAATGGGTTCTGCCATCCGCCACATCAACACAAAACATATAAGACTTTAATGGGAAGGAACTTTAATAAAACTAGGAAACAATACAGGTAAGGCAAAGAGTCTAGTTTCTAAATGAAGCACCCAAAGTTACCCGTCCCCTCGTGGGTAAAAGTCCATCCAAATGGGATTGGCCCAGAGCAAAGCCCCAAAGCCTGCCACAAGTCTAAAGCATCTTCCAGTGGGGACCCACAGCAAAGGGTCAGAAATAACCAGACAAGCCCGGAAGGAAAAGAGCAAAATCAACATCAAGATAAAAACTGCCATTGTCACCTCCCCACGGGTCTCACCCACATCTGTGTCACCCAGTCTACGACCAAAAGACAAGCGCAGTTTCTTCACGTGTCTCTAGGCTCCATGCGCCTCCTCCAGGTCTCCTGGCTCCATCCTGCTTCCTTCCTCAGTCTCTTCTGCAGCTTCTCCTCTTCCTGCTCAGCTCCACCCTCCCTTGGGTGGGGCAGGGAACCTCCCCCTTTCCTGGGACCACCCTGTTACAGTAGAACCTTCATTTAGGAGCACCAAGAGTTGGTTATGATCCAGACTCATGTGAGACTCTACTGACTCATAGTTCTGTTAGGGAGAAAAGGATGTCCTAAAGCTAATTCCATACAGGCTTTGTGGACTCCACCCCCACCCCAGGCCAAAGCCAAAGACACTGGGAAATCCAAATCCCATCACCACCAAAGGGAAGGTGGCTGGGACCTGAGGGTGGGGTTAAGCAGCCAGGTTGATATAAAGCCAGACATGTGGGCTTGGGGGGGTTCCCCCATTTTGGCTCTCCACCAGCTAGCAGTGTCTGGCCAGCTCTGAGAGTGACTTTGGGTTTCCAGGTCGTTGGATCGGGTAGGACGCATTAAAGACTTTATTTCCCTATTTTCTCCCTGAGTTGTACATTTTCCTTATTTCCTTTTCCCTTGTAAATAAACCTTTTATTAACCTTTTATGTGTGCCTGTAGTGGAGTATTCATAAGTCCCTTGTAAGCGCGCGGGTGAGGACCCACAGCCAGGCAACCCGTTCAATATCGGGGCTGCTCTATACCAGTTCCTAGGGTGCAGGCTGGGGTTTTGGCTTTAGAGAAAGCACAAGAGATAAACTGTTAGAAGATAGAGTCTCTGCTTTTTGAACCAAAGCCCTTTTGACAAAACTCTCTTTTCTGAAAGTCCAGGATATGCTAGTGCTGAGGGGAGGGTAAGTGGGAGACAGGTAACACAAAAGATGGAAAGAGCAAAGAATCATGACAGGGGCAGAAGAGAAAGGAAAAGGAAAGAGTGGAAATCCATCTGTATACGAGTGTTTGCATTTGGAATAGGCGAGTGTCTGCAGAAGAAAATAATTTTAGAGAGCTGGAAGAAATAAACTTGATATGGCAAATCTTTTTAAAAATACTTTATCTGGAATTCAGTTCATGGTTCTTAAAAACCAAATTAAGTTCTTCAAACACTTGAGATTTAAAAAAAAATCATCAGTTCTATTTAAATATTTCTAAAATATATTATTTTATCCCTTACTTAAACAGAGTTTATTGAACTTAAAATTTTGGCCAAGATTCAGGATGGTTTTATAAACACCCAGCACAGTGCTGTAGAGGATACACCCTTCTGTTCTCTCCTGTGATGTCCCGTGGTGACAGATTATAAATTGTCACGTCTATGGTTGTGGTGCCTCATCACATGAAGATGTTTCTTTCCACTTTCCCTTTAATTTATTTTTTTTTTGATATTCCAGGAAAAATTGGATCTAGTCAGGATTAAAAGCAGTTTAAAGAAGCAAGAAAAATTTAGTGACTTCTAAGAACGAACTGGGAGGAGGGGGCTGAGATTCCATCAGGAAGCTGTCAGTTTCTCATCTCTGCTGGCAGCTACCTTGTCAGGAAGCCACACAATTGCAAGGTGGGTGACATGCCTCCGGCAGCTACAGATGCATATCTTAACACCTCTGTGTCTGGAGCCGGGAAAAGGCATCTTTCTTTCTGTTTAACTAGGAAAACATCCAAGGAAAACATCTAGTTAAACATCTGTTTAACTAGAAAACATCCTCGAGCTCTGATTGGCCAGGATTGAATCCTTCATTCATCCCTTGACCCGTGGCAGGAGACCACGGGTGGGACACACTGATGGCTCAGTTCAGGTATCAGTCTTATCACCTGGGACCAGGGAACAGAACTTTTTACATAAGGGAGAATATGCAGGAAGCATAACTCACAAGTGGGAGATTCAGTGGAGCCAGGAAGCTGACTCAATTTGTGTTGATCATTGCAGATAATAAAACTCCTGACAAATTTGAGATAATTAAATAAAGATAGTGAATGATGTGGTAGGGTATGTGCAGGGATTTGTGAAAGCTGGAGCTTGAGCTGGGGTTTGCGTATTTCTGGGTGGCACTGGGTAATGGCAAAGTTTCTATAAATATAAAATGAAGACTCTGTCCTATAAGGCAAAACATGTGAATCTACTTTTCTAGAGATTTAAAGACAGGGTTGGTACATCCCCTCACAATAATAGATGTGGAAAAAGTAAGTCTTCAGGAAGCAGGAACAGATGTTCCAAGAAGCGTTTTAATCCTTCATATACGCACCAATGAAGATTTGTCCAGGCAAGTGTCCACTTAAGGAATCACTTGGAGGTTTACACGGACACTGCTGAGATCTCAGTCAAAAGCCTAGTACCAGCTGAGATTTACTCAGATTCCAGAGACTCTAGGCCCCCAAATTACATTGGCTCCAGGCTATGTCTTCTGTCCTTCCAACCTGCTCCCCAAACACTGTGAGAACTGCAAGGGTGTGGGGAGAGGAAATGTCCTTCCACTCCTGTCGGTTGGGTTGGTCAAGATATCAAATTAGCGACAGAAAGATGAGGAAAAAAGCAAATTTAATTTCATACACATGTAGAATCTAAATGGATATAGATTCTACAGTCGATGAGGCTAATGTGTATGTATCTGCACACTGAGCTGAGGAATGGGGCCTGGGACTTCAGGGAGGGAGGAAAGAGACTCACATGAGGAAAATCAGATGCTCTGTAATGCCATGTTTGTCCTGCCGTATAGACAGGCTTCTCTGCTAAATGGATTATTTCTGGTAAGAATCCTAATTCTGGATTCTGATCTTCATTCTTGGTAGTTAAGGGAGTGGTTGAGGGTCTGCTAATTCTAAGCGGCCTGTTCGGCCACCATTTTTTTTAAGATTTATTTATTCATGCATAAAAGAGCTGGGGTACAGGCCAGAGGTGTGTGTGGGGGGGGCAGGGCGGGGGAGGGGGGCGTTGAGAGGATTCACCAGCGACAGAGTGGAGAACAGAACAGGCAAATTGACTGAGATACACTGCTGAGGGGAGCAGCAGGTGAGGCAGGAGAGGTCTGCTGCACGACATGGGTTGCTCCCTGGCCGGCCGAATAATCGGACTTGTGCTATAGTGACTGGTGATAGCATGATAGTGCTGTCTTCAACCCCTGAGCCACCAGGGAGGCCCTCAGCCACCATTTTGTTACCTGCAGTTCTGCATTCCTATACAAGGTCAGAACTGCCCGGTTAATCGGTCAGAGCCAAACCTTACAAGATGCCTTTTAACTCAACCAAGAGCTTAAAGGTTGATCACTATGGGAAGGCTATGACATCACAAGGTATGACCGGGAACACCCAGGGTGCTGAGGACTGATGTATGATAAGGGACCCCAGAAGCTGATCAGTGGAAAGCCTTATTGATAAGATTGAAACAATGGCTGGGGATCTTGAGCTTGATCCCAATTACAATACCAAGTCATCAAGCAGATAAGAAGTGCCTGGAGGGCAGACTCACAGCCCCAGAGCACATTCTCTAGTTTCACCCCTCCTTTTTCTCTTTGTCCTCCCTCTCACAAATGATTCTGTCTAATTCTTCTATCAATAAAAAGGTCAGAATCTTGCTCTTCAGCAGCATCCTGCATTATATAGCCTGCTCTACAACTCCCATTTCTTTATCCGTGTGGTGTTGCCTGATGCAACAAGTGGTCAAAGTTCCTCCTGACACTGGCAGAACTAAAGCCATCCTCCTGGTCAAAATTATTTCATGAACATCTGTTATGTCCTCAGTGAAATGCAGTTGTTTAGAAAAGGAAAGACTCTATGAATGGGTAAATCAACAGCTCTTCTAGGGAGAATGGACAAAGTTGCATTTGTCAGATTTTGTTTTCTAATAATTTAAGTCTGCTTAAACAAGCAGAGGTTGTTTCTTTCTTTATGAGTGAAAGGTCTGAGTTAGCAAAGTTTTTTTTCCCCCCTGAAATAACCTGAGCTAGGAAAAAAAAAAAACAGATTTTTGCTTTCAGTGTGTGTGTGTGTGTGTGAGAGAGAGAGAGAGAGAGAGAGAGAGAGAGAGAGAGAGATCAAAAGGCCAATGGGAAAGGCAATATAGCACATGATTTTACTTTGGCAGTTTTACAAGCAAAAAGAAAAAAAAAACAGAGGGTCAAAGAGAAAGAACGAAACCTCTCTCCGTTCCTGTTCTGATTGAAACTTTAATTCTAAAATAGTCTTTGGCTTGAAAGATTGAACTGCACCATCTTTCCATATAAATGGCAAGGCGGGACACATTTTTATGTGTTGTTTTATAGGGTTTTCTTCGCATCTTTAATGTCTAACCATTTTATAGTGCTTGGCTTTGCAGGGCCCTGGAGATAACCTCCCGAGCAATACCGGTTCTTTTATTTGTAACATAGGAATAGTTAAGAAAGTGTCTGCACACCAATGACAAATTATTGCAATCTTAAGTAGAAATCAAGCAGTAAAGATTCCTCAGACTTAAAACTTAAAAGAAAGTTGGGATACAGAGAGGGAGAGAAATCTGCCAGATAGAATAATTAAGTTAATTGGTACAAATGAGCATGCTTTACAATGATACTTAAAGATTAATTGCATTTTAAGAGACAATAACAAAAACAAAGAGAAACCCCACCAACTGGGAGAACATCTTTGCACCCAACACTAATGATAAAGGACTGATCACAAAAATCTGCAAAGAGCTGATGAGACTCAACAACAACAAAGAAAATAATCCAGTCAAAAAATGGGCAGAAGAGCTAAAAAGAAACTTCTCTGAAGAGGAAATGCAAATGGCCAACAGGCATATGAAAAAATGTTCAACATCACTTGTCATCAGGGAAATGCAAATCAAAACTACCATGAGATACCATCTTACACCAGTGAGAATGGCACATATTAAAAAAACTAGCAACAACAAATGTTGGTGAGGGTGTGGAGAAAAAGGAACTCTTCTGCACTGTTGGTGGGAGTGCAAACTGGTCCAACCACTGTGGAAAGCTGTGTGGAGATTTCTGGACCTACTAAACATAGAGCTTCCATATGATCCAGCAATCCCACTCCTAGGTATTTACCCAAAGGACACAGAAACATCCATTCCAAAGAACACCTGCACCCCTATGTTTATAGCAGCACTGTTTACAATAGCTAAGCTTTGGAAACAACCCAAATGCCCAAAAATAGATGACTGGATCAAGAAGATGTGGTACATATATACCATGGAATATTACTCAGCATTCAAAAAAGATAAACACATGCAATTTGCAGCAACATGGATGGTGCTGGAAGGGATCATGCTCAGCGAAATAAGCCAAAAAGAAAAAGAAAAATACCGGATGGTCTCACTCATAGCAGGAATCTAGAAAACTTAAATAAGGGACCAGGAAAATGAATAACTATAAGAAAGTGAAAATCAAAATCAACAAAAAACTATGAACCAGAGACACTTTTAGGGGGACAGGGGCGGGAGGGGAGGGATTGGGGTCAGAATGGGGGCGCTGCAATTGTATGGGGAATATAACAATAAAATTTATTATCTAATAAAAAAAAAAAAAGCAAATACAAAAGTGAATTTACTGAGTAAAAATATTAAGGAAATGTTTCTCTCATGCACTCTTTTTCAGTGAAATGATAATAAAACAAAAATTGGGAGACTGCAGAACCAAGGTTACATGATTCCATCACAAGAAATTAGAGAAGAGAATTCCTAGGCAAACATTGGTGATGGACATAGAGCTCTACCTGCCCATATTGGAGCAAGAGGGGGATGCTCTCCTTGGAGTTTACCAGAAAACTCACCCCAGATGAAGTCAATGTTAGCACAGTTGGAGCAGGAGAAACAGGGAGCAAATGTCACAAGTTTCAGTAAGAGGTATCAAACCATATGAAATGGGAAATACTGTAAGAAAAAAAAGGAAATTTCATTATAATGTATAAACCAGCTTGACATTCAACAATATTTATCTAGTCATAATGTTTTATGATGCAATTTTTATGATTCTGTTTGTTCAGAACACAGTTGTTGAATACCTAAATGAATTTATGAATTAATAAATTATGGACATACAAAAAAAAAAAAGATTAATTGCATTTTGTTTACCATAAAATTCTCTTTTTCATCAATTTGGTGGCCTAGAAATAAACATTGTTAAAGATTTGTTGCAGTTCTTTTTTTTTTTTAAACAAATCTCTTGATTCTGAGAGTTTGGAATACATCTTTAAAAGGATGCATTTGAACAGTTATAGCCCCACTGTGTGAGATTTTATCTGTGAAACTGATTATTTATTTGCTGTAAAATCTATTATCAGTGAGAAGTGATTATTTGCAGATCACAAAAACTCTGGATTTTTGTAAGCTGTTCCTGGTGTGTTTACCATGTGATTGGTAGTGTGAGAATCCATTTCTTTCCAGTTTGGAATCATGGGTAGTTAAAAAGCATTTTGAGGTTTTCAGACATTATCTTAAACATTCCATTTTCCCCCTTTTCAAACTTATTCTGGTAATTATGGAAGGCAACTGAAGGCTTTGGTTTCAGATGGATTTTGGTTCTAGTCTTGGCTGGGGTCTTTCATTATTATGTAACCTAGGATAATTCCTTAGGATCATCCAGACTTGGTTTCCTCACTTATAAAAGGGAAACTTTTGACAAAACATTATTGTGAACATAAAATGATGCAATTATTTAACTAAATCATATGATACATAGTAATATATATTTAATGTAACGTAATATAATAAGCTTCTGAACATTGAAACATTTATAATATTAGAACAGTGCTTCACTAACAGCCACCACATTGCCACTAATGCATCTGATTAGATGTCAAACTAAATCGTGTATTATCACAGCATAAGAAGCAAGTGAGGGGAGTTAGTAGGAGAGGTAAGAACAGTCTCTGATTCTGGACTAATTGTTTGAATGTCATTTACATATTTAGTGACTGGGGTTAAGAAAAACAGCATTTTCTACCAAAAATGCTTTGTCCTCATGGCCATGTATTTAGGCTAAGCAGCACTCCCTTGGCAAGAATATTCTGATCCAAATATTTTCTATATAAGGTAGTGAAAGAAAATGTTTAAAATATGCCTATAAAAGTTGAAACTTAGTGTTTTAAAGTCCTCCCTTGGTTTTTCTTTTTCACCAGAATCACTTTCTTATCCCAGTGAGGTGGTGGAAAGGGAGTAGGAGGGACATTCAAAAGGCTTCCCCTGCTTTGCTTCTTATGTCAGAGGTACATGGCTATGCTTGGCTCAAACCTCACCTCTGAGTCTTGTTGATTAGCTAAGACTCATTTCCACAGATAGAGATTTCAGACCTGGATGCAGAATTTATGTGAGAAGAAACCAGACGTTGTCTAACTATTATTCCCCAAAGCAATTCTTCACATATGTCCCAAGAGAAACTCCCCAGAATTTTACCTCTGTGATCAAATATGTCTCCTATGGTCCAATAAACCCCCTTATGGAAAAATCATGTTATAGTAGATTAAAAGTCCTGAGAAGTCCTAAAATAATGAAACTGACATGATCGACTTTCTATATTTCCCAAAATTTGTATCCAGCAACAGCTAACATTCCGGGATGCAGTGTGCAACAGATTTCAGAATATATTAGAGGCTAGTCTATCATGCCCACTGATGTCAAGTCAAGTGGCAGTAGGGAAGATGCCCGTCACTAATGGGCCTTTGCCCTTGAGCCCGGATCAAGGCATCCCAGGGGTGTCTGCATATGCAACAGGGTTCTGCATATGCCTGGGAAGCAACCTCACATCAATGTAAAGTCAGAATTTTCAAATTCAAGCCACTGTGGTCTCAAAGCTTCTACTTGAAATTAGGAGGTGGGTCCTTACCTGGACAGAGGTTTTGGTGTAACTTGAGCCTTTGAAAAGAGATGATTGTGGATCTTTGTTCCCAGTGGATCTTTGTGCCAGCTGTTACGCTTTCTTATGCTTAGACTGGGGAAAATTAGTAGCACTGATTTTTCCATTTCCAAAATGTGTTTCAAAGTAAAACAGCAAAAGGCAGTCATTAAAAATGAACAATGAGATGTTTGTGTTTATGAGGAAAGGAAAAAGAAATGGACTACTCAGATAGTAATAAAATGTTTGAAATCTCTCTAGAGAGTCCACTTGCTTCTAAAGGGCAAGCGTCTTTGCAAACACTGCCAATGGGCAATATAAGAAAAACCCATTTACTCCAAAGAGCAGTACAGAATGGGCAGAGAGAAGTCAAACCATTTCTCTAGTTCTCCCTTCAGTTTGATTTTGGGATGAACTGAGACTGTAGACATGGACTTAGGAATTTTTCTTTCACCTGTCTCATGCTTTTCTTCATGACTGGAAACATTTGTGATCATATAAGGAAATATTCTTGCTGACAAGTGGGCGTTCCTTGTAGTATATAGTCCAAACTTTTTAAAGACAGTCACATAAAACCCACATTCCCAGGGAGTTTTTGCAGTGGTGCCTGAGCCTGCAAACACCTTGTGGAGAGTAAATAACCATTTGCTGCCCTTTCTGGCCCAGGGTGATAGATGTTTCCCTGTGTGTGGTCACAGCATGGGGAGGCTCTCCATGGGGCTATAAAGAAACCACTCTTTTAATCACACAAAATCCAGGAAGACCAAGGCATGGATGAAGAACTTTCTTTAGAGCAATGCTTCTCAAAGTACAGCTCTGGCTCAGCAGGATCACCACCATCTGGGAATGCATCAGAAATGTGAATTCTAGGGCTCCACCCAACCTACCTAATCAGAAACGGAGTGGGCCCTGCAGTCTGTGTTTTTTAATAAAGTCTAACCCTCCAGATGGTTCTGATGTTGCCAACGTTTGAGAACTGTTGCTATAAAGGAACACAGTTTGGGCTGATGAGAAAAAGCATCACCAGAAGTTCTGCAGAAGTTACTTTTTTATTTCCTCTGTGGTACAGCCTCATTTTGATCCCATGTCATCATATCCAACTCCAGGGTTATTGTATTGCCCATTTTCATTCTCACCTACCAAAGGTTGCTAAGAAACCTTATTCCTTTAGTCCAGGTAAGTCTGGTGGACATTTTCTATAGTGGTGATTTTCAACTTTGGCTAATTTTCAATTTTGAAACTGAAAGTCCAAAGATATATCCTAGATTAGTTAAATTTAAATTTGAGGTAGGCAGGTTGAGACCCAGGCATCCGTGTTTTAAAATCTGCCCATTGGAATGATTCCATCGTGCATTGGTTCTTGAAGGAATGGGTTGATGAGGCCAATAGAAACAAATAAAGCATCACCAATGTAAAAGCAGGAAGATATTTTAAGCATAGGAATATAAGCCTAAAAATTATAGGAGATGGAGAAAAAGCTTATTTCCAAGTCCTGTATCCTGATTCTGATACAGCTCTGACATCCTCCCTTGCCTTTCTCATCCTATTCCTCCCACAACTTAAATGGGCAACATCTGATCCCCTGGCCTCCAATAGTGCTTCTACCTAGATGCTGTATTTTGTGACATTACCTTCATCCTTTGTAATTCTCATAGAGCACATTCTTGGGGCTACTACTCTCTGTTAGTTGTCTTTGGCTCCTACCTCACTTACTTACTGTTCATGCACCTGGATGCATTGTGAACTGTGCCATAGTCCACTGCCCCAGATCCTTTGGATCCTGAGACCCCTCGGCTTGGTCTTCCTAGGAAGAGGAAAGGGCATAGAGAAACTTGGGTAGGTTCTCAGAATACCTGAAGTTTGGGAAGATTAGGAATAGATAGTCTTTGCTCTTTCATGTTAGTGGGATTATGGGGAACAGACGAGGTGGGCAGACTCACAGAAAATCCTGGTGCTGGGAGTCAGCTTGCAAAAGAAATATGCAATTATGTGCTCCTGTGCTGCCAGGTATAATGGAAATAAAGCCACATGGGATGAAGAAAAACTATCATTGATAGTATTGACTACAGATACAGAAGACTAAAGAAGAGATATATTTCTGCCTTGCTCTGGCAGTGGTGAAAATACAATTTGACAGCTCTTTTGACATCTTACATCTTAGTGTCTGTCAGAAAGATTATCAGTGTTGTTAATATGTGTGATGTGGAGGTCCAAATGTCGAGAAAGGGTTTGATAAAGGACCTGTGTGAGCAGGGTGAACCAATAAAGGAGAGGAAGGCTCGAGGGACCACTAGCAGCAGAATGTCATTAGAGGCCCCCCTGGACACAAAAGGGCAAAGCAAGGGAGGGGGCTGATGTGGGAGGGGTGCACTGACTGGATGGAGAGTGCAGGTAGGTTTGCACAGTCAATGCCAAACCACAGCCTGGGGGGAAGAGCTGGGGTGGGTGTGATAAATATGCTGACCTCAAGTGTTTGTTACTTCCAGTTAGCAGATATAACTTCATCTGGACCCCATGATTCCTTATCTTGTGTTCCCAGTGTTTCTTTCAGAGCAACCAAATTTTTGCTTGGAAATGTTCAGCATTTCCAATGACCCACTTGGAGCAGAAAGAAAACACTTAGTACAAAATTGAATTAACCCTCTTTTCCCTCCCTCAACTAAATCTGAAAGGCTTATGAATCACTGAATTGCATTTATACAGCAATTTACTTCTTGACCCACGACTCTACCCCCATTTAGAGCTTAGAGCAAAAGCAAGGGGAATTTTGTTATCTCTGATTTATAGTTGGGACAAAGGGAGTCCACATTGATCGCTGGCCCACAGGCTGAATGGGTTCCTCCTCTGAGGGTGTTAAGGAGAATCAAGCTTTATTTGTTAATAAAACAAAAACCAGAACCTGTCTCTCTAGATGTCTAATTACAGGGGCTACGATGTCAGGGCATCTTTATTTCACAAATTACATCTCCACAATTCTTATTAGGGTAACTGTATTAGTTATGAGACATTTAGCTACCACTAATCCAATAAGGAAATGCTTCTAGGATTCGAGGGTTTGAGACAGTGTTTGGAGAAATGTGTAGACATTAATCCTTTGTAAAGACAAGGTATCTTTTTGCTCTGAATGCAGGAGCCGGGTGAGAGGCAGTCAGAAAAGCTCCTGGAAATACTGGGCTTGTCTGCAGAGAATTCTTGTCCTGACTTGGCTCAAAGACAAGGCTAAGATTGAAGGCAGGGTTATGAGACAGAAGCTGTAATGTAGCACCGGAAGAAGCGTCCCGGGAAACATCTCCAAGGGCACTTGAGGTATACTGACAATATGTCTCTTTCCGCTGATGGAATGTCTTCGCATTCACACTTGCTTTGCTCCTATTGACCACGCAGAAACCCAATTAATCATCGACAACAATGCCTGCTAAAAGTTAGACATTTTATTCCTTCTTGAAGATAAATTTAAAGTGGGCAATAGAATTGGGCAATTAATGTACCAACGGTGTTAGGTTATAAGATTGTCAAGTTTATCATAAGATAATACAGTTGAAGAACTGAGAATTGACCTTGGTCCACCTCCTGATATAAGATGAGAAAACCTGATGCATTCCAAATCGAAGTAGCTTTTCAGGTGTGCTATAGGTAGCCCCAAAGCCAGACTTCCCAGCTTCTGGATTTCTAGATTCCTGGTTTCTTTCTTTTCTTTCTTTTCTTTTCTTTCTTTCTTTCTTTCTTTCTTTCTTTCTTTCTTTCTTTCTTTCTTTCTTTCTTTCTTTCTTTCTTTCTTTCTTTCTTTCTTTCTTTCTTTCTTTCTTTCTTTCTTTCTTTCTTTCTTTCTCTCTCTCTCTTTCTCTCTTTCTCTCTTTCTCTCTTTCTCTCTTTCTCTCTTTCTCTCTTTCTCTCTCTCTCTCTCTCTCTCTTTCTCTCTCTCTCTTTCTCTCTTTCTCTCTCTCTCTCTTTCTTTCTCTCTCTTTCTCTCTTTCTCTCTCTCTTCCTTCCTTCCTTCCCTTTCTCTCTTTCTCGTTCTCTTTCTCTTTCTCTCTCTTTCTTTCCTTTTAAAAATAGTTTATTTTATTTATGCATACAAGAGCTGGGGTACAGGCCAGAGGTGTGGGGGTTGAGAGGATTCACCAGAGACAGAGCAAAGAACAGAACAGGCAGATTGACTGAAATACACTGCTGAGGGGAGCAGCGGGCAAGTCAGGAGAGGTCTGCTGTGCCGTGTGGGTCACCTCCCTGGCCGGGGATCAAACTCATGCTGCAGTGGCTGCAGATAGCTTCATAGGTTGCATCTTAACCCCTTGTGCCACCAGGGAGGTTCTTCCTGGCTTATTTCTATAGCACATGGTAGCATTACTTTTAATGAATCACTAGGATATATTTCTGTTTGGTATAGACGTGATGTAACCTGCATCTTCTGTTCACAAACAGTGCCTTTTGCAGAGAAGGAAATCCAGGGGGTTTCGAATGAATTAAACCAGGGGCGACGGTAGTGATAGCCAGGATCAGCAGTGCAAACAGAGCTCTCAGGACCGTGCTGCTCTGTCTTTGTCATTTTCTCTGTTCTTTGTGCTGCCTTTGTCCTGCTTGGCCTTCTTCACATGGTATCGAAGATGGGCCCACTTCAAAGAATTTCACTTCTGAGCGGCTCACCAACCTGATAGGTAGCACACACCTTTCCCAATGACCAAACAAAGACCACAGGTGGGATAGCAGGTTAATGTCCAAGCCTGGAGCAGGGAGGCAAGCTCTGCCCTTCAAATTGCCACACACTGAGAACAGGAGTGTGCAGGTAGTCAGAGATGGTCTAGGCAGATGAACCAGTTCTCTTTCTGGGTGGCACACCCAGTACTTTTAGCTTTCGCATTCCCTACATGCACATCCAGGTGGAGCGAAGGTGAGATTAACGAAGGTCCCCATCATTAGGAGTATGTTCCTTGAAGTTTGAATAACTCTCCTAATTTCCACCCCATCCTCATAGACTTCAGACTTTGCACACACTGAACTTTATGTAAGTTTTCTAAAGTAACTTTTCTGATCTTGTAATGATTATTTTTGGCCTGAGCAATTTCCTTTAGGGGAACAGTTGGGTTGATTTAACACTGTTCCCCAGGATTCCTCTGTCTGGCAGCCGCACCCCTGAATTCCAGGTAGCAGCAAAGCCAGAGCTGAAAGGGCCCTTTGGACACACCTGTTGGGGAGCTGCACACCTGCTTCCTGCTGACCTCACTCCTGGCATGCAGGCGACCAGGGACCATGGCTCACAGTTCATAAATCCGGCCCCCTCACCATTCCTCAGTTATGCAGTGCATCCGAGGCTCTTTTGCACATTTCTTTCTACCAACAGTTTCTGGCAATGGCAAATTTTGATGTTTTGCAAGAGCCTGGAAAAACTGCATGGCTCACTATGAACAGTCATATTTCATCCTCGTAAGGGCCGTGGAGGATTATTTCTAAGTGTTGAGAAACGGATTGTCACCCAGATATTAAGCAAGGGCTGCTGAGCGATGTTGTGAATTCAAACATAGCCAGAGAACCACAGAAAGTGTAATTTTGGATATCTCAGTTATGGGAATTGTTTAGAGCCAGAGAAACTAAAACATAAAGTCTTTGGCTCTTCCATAATATACTAAATTCCTCTCTACTTAAGTCAAAAGCCTTCCAGCGAAGGGTGCAATGTGAATAGTGGAGCAGAGAGGAGGTGGCGGGTGAGGGCCAGGCCTGGAACCCACAGGGGGTGAACACAGGGTGTGGACACAGCTCCACCTGGAGTACGTTTTCTTTCCTAGTGGAGCTTTGTAGAAAATGAACTTTTCTTATCCCAGAATTATGATCTAATCTCCATGCCAGGGGCTTTAAATGTTTCCAAATTGTAAGCAGGGGTTTGGTGTGCCTAGTTCAGGAGGGAGAGCAAAGCATGGCAAAGAGTCATCGACAAGCGCGGGTTTGCTGTCTGAGGCTGGCGACCTTCATAACGCAGGGCTGCCCTGAGGCCCATCTGATTTCAGCTTCACATGGCACATCGAGCCCCAAACTCAGTGCCCATGTCCCAGAGAGTCTCCTTGGTCTGCAGAGGCACCGCTGTCCACATCTGTTGGCTGTTGGGATTTATAGGACCTGGTGTTTTTCTGCTCCCTTCCTCACCCCTCTGTCCTCCTACACTGGGAGGGGTGTTACAGTGTGGTCAGATAAGACATGTCATTGGGACTGATGGCATGGACTTTCTTGTTCCTTTGAGTTGTACCCCTCTTTAGTCTGACCTGAGCTGTACCCCTCTTTAGTCTGGATCCTAGATAACTGGCATGCCCTCTAACTGCCAGGGTTTCTGTCGTGCTGCCTTCATGGCTTACGTTCATCATTCCACATCTTTGCTCAGCTGTCACCTTCAGGGAGGACTCTGCTTACTCTCCCGCTGACTGCATGTCTCAATCTCCCTTGCCATGCGGATTCTTCATGACACGTGTCTATCATAAGATATCATTTGCATATTGACTATGTTTATTGTTGTTTTTTCCCCATCTGCTGTAAGCTCTATAAGGGGAAGGATTTTATGCATTTTTGTGATATAGACACAGAGCCTAGCCATGTGCTTAGAGGTTGTAAACATTTGTTGAGGGAGAAAGGAAGGAAGGAAGGTAAGAAGGGAGGGATTGCTTTTAGTCCCAGGGATCTGGGGACAAAGCCCTCTCTCATTGTACAGTAGCCAGACCATCTATCAAACAGTTTACATATGTTGCAGAGAATGCAACAGCCTGGCTGGGACCAGTTAGTAGTCTGGTTCATTTAGATACTTTTGTTAATTTGTATTTAATCCATCAAACAAGTATTTATTATGTGCTTACCTAAGGGGACAGCCTAAGGAACTCTGCCTGACAATAAAGGTCACTGCTGCGGCATGAGGAGAGGTGCTGTATAGCAGGGACCATGCTCCAGCTACCCGGACCCACTTCTGAGCCTTTCCTGGGCCGGCTCACCCAGCTGGTGTCGCTCTCCCCGCTCCACGTGAGTGTGGAACACTCACAAGTTCCAGACAATCTTAATAGATATTATAAGAACAACAATTTCCCCTGTCAAATAAGTGTGGGAATGTTTTGGTTAAAAGCAAAACTTGGGAGTTCACAGTATTAAAAGATTTTTCAAAGTCCCTACCATGAGAGTGTGAGAGGTAAGTCAAGAGAGAGAAAGAATGTAGTAGTTTCTCAAACATTTTCTACTACAGATTGTCCCCAGCATTTTCCTGGGGATTATCACACTCTTTTGGGGGCTCTGCAGAACTCACTTCAATAAACGCTGATTCCAATATAATACTCTCCACTAAAATAAGCAAGACAGAGTAAGACATGGATACTCAAATTAGTTTCTGTGTAACTTCCCTCCAGCCATCTGTCCATTTTTGTTGCTGGAGAACTAGAGGTAGCAGAAGTGCTTGATGACCTTGGCTTTATCCTGAGGATCAGTCCCTTTTGGGGTGTGTGTAGGGGGGTTCCCTGCCCTGAGATCCATTTCCCTTCCTTTCAATTCCCTGCCTTTGGAAATGACCATTGCAAAACTGCTTACAGTGATTCCATAACTAGTCTACCAGTCTTCTGCTATATTCTTCAAATGGCTTATGCATCATTTTTCTTTAATGGACAACTTTCAACTGTGTGCTGGTAAGTGTTTAAATGGTGCTATGCAGGGCTCCTCACAGTGTACAATTCAGATATGGACACTGATTCTCATTTAGGGGGGTAATGATTTCTGAACACTATTTACAAAGCTGATTAAAGCTACTCTGATGTTTCTAGGATCCCAAAACTCATATTAAGCTATGAAAATTACAATAATAAAAAGGAAATTCAGAGAACCATATCGAGGGCTGACTATTTTATTTCCAACTCTGTATAAGTGCTTAATTAAAGAAACTACTGTCAAGATATTCATTTTTCCAAATGCCAATGCAACTGAGTTCTTAGTTCACTTCTCTCCTCTCCTTTGGATTTTTATCTCTGGAATTCAGAAACAAAACATATGCCTTTTGGTTAATAAGACTTTCCTTTAATGGCTGATAAGGCCAGGTGATTAATAATCACCAGACTCTTATTGTTTTCATTAGAATGATAACATATGGACAAGCTGCTCCATCTCTTCATAGAGCCCGAAATGGGATCATAAAAGGGGAGATGAGAAATTCTGGTTTAGATTAAAGCAAATGGCTTGAGGAATTGGCTCTGATGAGCTACAATCTAGTGTTGTAAAAACTCACAGAGATGAGCCTTCTGCAGTTTTCATCTCTTGTGTTTGAGATTAGTTGGAGAGGGTGGTGTGGATCATAATCTTTCTGTTTTTAGCTGTCTTGATTCCAGTGACGTAAGTTACAAATGAGATGCGTGTGGGCCTCCACCAAATTCCCAAAGAGCATTTAACTGTAGCCTCAGAACCAATGCACATTTGTCATTATTCAACCCCACTAGGTCAGCAAAGGCCTAACAGGATAGGGGTTGTGTGGGAGCAAATGAGGGAAGCTGGGGGAGGTGCAATGTTGAAGGAATGGAGTCATCAGATATATGGGGGTCACCTGTGGCAGAGAAATGAAGCTTTAAAATACCAATTGCACCAGGCCAAAGAAGTTGGGTGAGGACGGGAGAGAGGCTGGATAGTCCTCAGATCCCGGCTTTGAGACGAGGTAAGCACTAGAGTGAGCAGGTGGCTATAGGTGGGGGAAGAACATTAATGTTTGCCAAGTATGCATGAGTGCCAGACTCTGGCTGAGATGCCCCTTTGAGACATTGCCTCATTTATACTTTACAACAAGGGAAGTATACATAATCATTTGTCAAAAAGATCTGATTTCAAATTCTGAGGATAGTAGAAGGAATATGGACTCCATGGAGTTGTGGGGGGAAAACAAGACAGTGCATGTTAAGAAAAACTTAAAAGTGCCTGATGTACAGTAAACACTCAATACACATCAGCCTCTCACAGCCTTATCTACCCATGAAACCAAATAACAACGAATCCAATATTCGAGTAGAATGAGGTAAGTATCATTAGACCCATTTCACAGATCGGAAATTTTCCCCCAGGGTTCTGCCTTTGCCCAGCTCTCTGTCCTTTTTCCATCTCTGGCCCTTAAATCCAAACCTCAGGGCCTCCCAGGCGGTGCGGCGGTTGAGCACTTGGTTGGGAAGCTGCCCGCAGCCTCTGAAGTGCCCATTCAATCCCAGGCCGCCAGCAAGGGTCCCACATGGTGCGCAGACCTCTCCTGCTGCCCGCTGCTCCCCTCAGCAGTGTATTTCAGTCAATCTGCCTGTTCTGCTCCCCGCGCTGGCTCTGGTGAATTCTCTCACCCTCCCACGCTTCTGACTGTACCCAGTGCTTGTATAAATAAATAAATAAATCTTTAAAAAAAAAAATCCAAACCTCAGCAACCATCCTTCATGGCCATATTGGCTCATGACTGATTTCTATCAGCTGAACATATCTTTTTCTATTCTCATATTCAAAACCATCATACTTCAGTCCTTCATATACACAAGCTCCCCATTTAAAAGACAAAACTAATCTAAGCACAATGTTTCTTCACTTCACCCCGGTCCTTCATGTCCTTAGTTCCGATCCCCAACATATTTTTGGCAGGCCATTTGTAGGTGTGAACTGAATGATTCTCACCACCACCACAATCTGGCTTCATCCAAGGCTAATTCCCAACTGTGTTGCCTACAGAGAGCTTATGCTTTGATGATGCCCCACCCATCACTGCACAATTTCTCATCTGTCTTCCTCCCAAAATTCCCCTGTGCCTCCTCTCCCTGCTACTCTTCACATCCATATGTTGACATATTGAACATCATGTTTTGGTTAAAACATTGAGATATGGACCACAAAGTTATGATTCACTCTGTGGCTTTGGAATATTCGGAGGTAAGCCTCCTTCACCATAATCAATGATAGAACATTTCCATCACTCCGGAAAGAAACTCTGCCCATTTTTGTTATCATCCAACTCTTTCTCCATCCCCAAGCTCCAGGCAACCACCAAACTTACTTTCTGTTTCTACTGAGGTGTCTATTTTGGACATTTCATATAAGCAAATTATGTAATTTTTGGTCTTTTGATTGGCTTCTCTTATTAGCATAATGTTTTCAAAGTTTATCCATATTGCAGCAATTATCAGTATTTAGTTCCCTTTTGTAGTTCAATAATATTCCATTGTATGGATATGCCAGTTTTGCTTATCCATTCATCAGTTGATGAACATCTTGCTATGTGAAGAGTGTTTCCATGACCCTGCCTATGCAAATATTTATTAGAATACATGTTTTCAATTTTTTTTGGTATATCCATGAGAGTAGAATTGTTGAGTCATGTGGTAACTTTGTTTAAGCATTTTAGAACAAGCCAGACTTTTCCCCAAAATGTCTGCACAGTTTTACACCCCTACCAGCAGTGTTTGAGGCTTCTAATTCCTTCACATCCTCACCAACACATGTTATCATTTGACTTTGATTAGAATTATCCTAGTGGGTGTCAAGAAGTAACTCCTTGTGGTTTTGATTTGCATTTTCCTGGAAGCTAATGATGATGAACATCTTTTCATCTACTTGTTGATTATTTTTTATAGCTTCTTTGGAATAAAATCTATTTGGATACTTTGTTTTTTATTATAAACTTATTTACCTTTTTTTTATTGAGTAGTAAGAATTATTTCTTATAGTCCATATATAAGTTCCTTGTCAAACTTACAACCTGCAAATATGTCTTGTATTCTCTGAGTGTTTTTTTTTTACTTTCTTGATAATATCCACAGAAGCACAAAAGTTTTTAATTTTTGTGAAGCTCAATATATCTATATTTTCTTCTGTTGTTTATGTTTTAGCATTATATCTAAGAATTTGTGCAAAATCAAAAGCCACAGATTTATGCCTTTTTTTTTTGCTCAGAGATTTATACTTTTGTTCTTAAATTTATGTCTTTGATCAATTTTGAGTTAATTTTTATAAATTGTAGATGATAAGAGCATTATTTTTTTTTTAATGGAGGCATGTTATTTATTTATTTGTTTATTTGTTTGTTTTTGTTTATACATACACTGGGTACAGTCAGAAGCGCAGGAGGGTGAGAGAATTCACCAGAGCCAGAGCGGGGAGCAGAGCAGGCAGAAGGACCGAAGTACATTGCTGAGGGGAGCAGCGGGCGGCTGCGCACCATGTGGGACCCTCCTCCAGTGGCCGGGGAGCAGCCAGGGATCGAACCGGCGCCGCAGAGGCCGCGTGCAGCTTCGCAACCC
This sequence comes from Talpa occidentalis, assembly GCF_014898055.3. Lineage (NCBI taxonomy): Eukaryota > Metazoa > Chordata > Mammalia > Eulipotyphla > Talpidae > Talpa > Talpa occidentalis. Next base: position 97,514,481 of record NW_023605083.1, on the reverse strand, counting down.
AGCGCTCAACTGCTGCGCCACCAGGGAGGCCCAAGAACATTATTTTTTCAAGTCCCAGCTCAAATGCTGTATTTCCATCCAGTCATTTCTAATTCCATTAACTCAATGATGATGACAGTAATAATGATGATGATAATAACACCAGGTATCAATAAAGCACCTCCTATGAGAAGCACTAGATCCTTTTTCTCATTTTATCTAATATTTATAACCCTATAAAGTAATTGATAAAAAACTTATTAAAAGAATGTTGCTTAATGAAGTGAGTTTATATTTATATTAAAAATGCAGAAGGCAGGTTAACTTGCCTATGTTAGTGGCAGATCTAGTATTCAAGGTATGTCTGCTTCTACTCTCTCCTGCCCCGTGTTGACTCTTGAATTATCTCACCTTCTCCTTCTTTTGAGGCCCTAACAGGACTTTTGTGTGCCTTTTATCTTTGACTCCCACCACATTCTTCCTTAAATTACAATACTTTTATGTTGTGGTTTTCTTAGTTCTTGAACAAGAGGATTCTTACGGTCAGGAACCCACTTATTTTGTAGCCCCATGACCTCTATCACATAAAAATGACAGTTGATAAATATCTGCTGAGTTGAAAAGCAACTCAACTGAAGAGTACTCAGCGGTGTACTGAAATCAGTCTGAAATTCACCATTATTACTATTAGGTGATTATGGGGACAAAAGTTGGTGTCTCTATCTTCAGTTAAAAACATGGACATGATATTGCTCTTTGACCAATAAATAGAGCAATATTGGATCAAAGCAGACATATTCAAGGTATGTTTTCTTCTAATAAGCATGACTTGACTTTAACTTGAAAGAAGGCTTTATATGTCTAAAAAATGTAAGCAAAGCATGCATTCCACAAAAGGGCATTTATTTGGGTCAATGAAACAGAATATTATTCTGGTATCTATGCTGGTATCTGTATTAAAAAAATTGTAGAACTTTGTGGCATGAAAAAAATTATTGTTATTTCTTATTGTTCTGTGGGTTTACTGGGCTCAGCTGGTTTCTCATTTGAGGTCTCTTAGATAGTTGTAGATAGATATTGGATGAGGCTGTGGTCAATTAAAGGTAATTGCACTGAAAGGCCAAGAAGCCTCATTTAAAGGCTGACAGTTGATGCCTACTAGGAACACAGCTGAGGTTGATGACTATCACATATGTGTGGTTTTTCCAAGTGACATGGCTTTCTTACAGCACGGTAGATGGGTTCTAAGAGTGAGCTATCCAAGAGACCAAAGTGGAAACTGCAAGACTTGTAGCTTAGCCTAGAAAGTCTTAAGAGTTGTGCCACTTGTGTTGCATTTTCTTGGGTAAGAGTCACTAAAGTCAACCATGATTCAAGGAGAGTTAGAATCTACCTCTTCATGGGAGAAGCAGTATGCATGTATAAGAATGGGGTGCATTGGTGGAGACTCTCCTTGACAGAGCTATTACAAAAGTGGAAAGTGAAATAATCAACTTTGCAGAGTCCATTCAAGGAAGAACATTTTCTGGCTAGGGACATGGCGACCTATTCTGTGGGCTGAAGACTATGCTCTTGTTCCTTTGGGGAATTTGTAGTCACAACTTTCATGATTTTAAGTTTATTCAGCAGCAATGGATGCATATAGAAACCAAAAACTACCAAGGAATAATATTTTAAAAATGATAAAACCCCAATAGGTTGAACTGGATACATCAAGAACTCTCAAATCTTCTCCTAGCATCAGGCAAAATAAAGACTTTCAATGGACCAAGCCCAGTGTGAAACTGTCCTTTTGGTCATTCCATCTTGCTGGACTCTTATGCTTGCCTGCTCCTTCAGACTCATTTTCTGAAGTTGTTCTGAACCATTACCTTTGTTTTAATTTCTTCCTCTTGGAAGAAATTGTCTCCACCCAGGTCCTGTGTTTTAACTGTAAACCGATTTCTCGTCCAAGAAATCCATCTGATTTTTATTATTCACCTTTTCAACATCTTGCATTATAGCAATTACTTTTCTGATGTCACTTCATTCTTAGAATATTGAGTATTGAACCTAAAAAAAAAGAGAGTACCTATTTTAATCATGGGTTTCAGCACACTTTAAAAGCAACTGATGAGAAAAAGGTGTGTTTCTCAGTATTCCTCTACAGGGCATGTTTTACCTCTGAGCTGTAAGATGAGGGCATGATGATTCCTAACTGATACATTGTGAAGTGGACACCAAGATGCGATCTGCCTAATGTAATGAAAATAAAGAAGGGAAGACAATGAAGACAAGAAAAACATTCTGCTTCATTCTCAAAAGAAAATTTCTGAGGGCCTTGTGTACATGGCATTTTCAGCCTGTATCAAAACTCTACTAGAAATCAAGAAATAAGTCAGAGTAATAGCATTGATGTTGTCCACCATATTAAAAAAAGCAACAAGCACATGGGGTTTTTAAAAGCTATCAAATATAGTGTGCATTAAAATATGAGACATGGTCAAGGCTGTAATCATGGGAAAAATGTAGAGGTTTAAATGAATTAACTTGAAAGATAAAGAATATTGATAGATATTCAACTCAGGATGACAGAAAATTCAATAAGGAAATTAGAGGAGGGCAGGTAGAAATTACTATATTCAAGTCAAAAATCTTCATTGTTGACTAGTACTTACAAGAACTGGTTTCTTCGAAGCCATTAATAAGACATTAGTCTGGAAAAATTAGTCAAGAGGAAAAGGACAAATGCAAATTAAGCAGGAGGGAGGGAATTCACATTTACAGAGCAGATTAAGAAATGGGAGGCTATCTTTCAGCCTTCTGCCCTTTTTTTGAGTGAATTGTTTACTTTGTTTTTGTTGAGTGGAGTCAGCTCTTTGTAGATCTTTGTGATGAGTCCTTTTTCAGTTTATATTAATAATCTTTAGAATATGGAATTGGACAACTTATAAATACTACAAGCCTTACCAAAGAAAAATTAGATAAATAATGAAAAGAAAAATTAGCAAAGTTGTCAAGGAATCACCCCTATACTCCAAAGCCTCTACGCCTAGGCAGATTCATGGATAAATTCTTTTCAGGGCTCTACAAAACATCTTTATTATTTAATCACTTTGGGCAGAAAGAAAGAAGGAAAACTGCCTAATCTGTTTTAAAAGGTTAGGATTACCTTAAATGAGAAACTGGAGAGACAGTATCTTTCAAAAGAAAGCATATCATCTCTGGGCCTCACCTGTTGGCATAGCGGTTGAGCGCTGGGCTGCAAAGCTGCCCGCAGCCTCTGCAGCGCTGGTTTGATCTCCGGCTGCCGGAGAGGGTCCCACATGGCGCGCAGACCTCTCCTGCTGTGCCCACTGTTCCCCTCAGCAGTGTATTTCAGTCAGTCTGCCTGTTCTGTTCCCCACTCTGGCTCTGGTGAATTCTTTCACGCTCCCGCACATCTGACTGTACCCAGTACTTGTATAAATAATAAATAAATAAATCTTTTTTTTTAAAAAAAGAAAGCATATCATCTCTTATCCACATAAATAGAAAAAAGTCCACTCATATCAGTAAGTGATATACATCACAGGACAAAGTAGGTGTTGCCTGAGTTTTACATATTAACATATTTTAACATATTAATTACCAAAAGAGAAAAAAATTCATGTCAATAAATTTCCATAAGACATTTTAATAGAAATTAATGACAAAAACAAAGAAAGTTGGGCCTCCCCGGTGACGCAGCGGTTGAGCTCTGGGCTGCAAAGCTGCCTCTGCAGCGCTGGTTCAATCCCTGGCCGCCCGCGAGGGTCCCAGATGGTGCGCAGACCTCTCCTGCCATCTGCTGCTCCCCTCAGCAGTGTACTTCGTCAGTCTGCCTGTTCTATTCCCCGCTCTGGCTCTGGTGAATTCTCTTACTCTCCCGCGCTTCTGACTGTACCCAGTGCTTATATAAATAAATAAATAAAAATAAAAAAAAACAACAAAGAACGTTAATTCATCTAGTACTATGTGCCCTTTATTCAGAGAATTAACAGAATTATCTGAAGTGACCAACCACCATCACACTGAACAACACTACAGTATTCCCAGTGAAGTTGGAAATAAGATTAAGACATGTGCCCTGGACCTCCCTGTTGGCTTAGGGATTAAGTCTCAGCCCTACCACCTTGAAGGTCTGAGTTAGATCCCCAGCCAGGGAGCTGACCTCTCTTACAGCACCCCCACAAATGGCACAGCAGACCTCTCCTGTCTCACCACCTGCTCCCTTTTGAAGTGAATTTCAGTGGATCTTCCTGTTCTGCTCCTCACTCTGTCTCTGGTGAATCCTCTCACCCTCTGCACCTCTGGCCTGCACCCCAGTTCTTCTATCATAAATAATAAATAAATATTTTTTAAAAAACACTATTTGGAAAAAAAAGATATGTGCCCTGGAAGAGCCCCGCCCATCTAGTCTCCCTGCTTCCAATCTCACCCAATTTCTTCCCATTCTCTGCTGTAGGGTCAGACTCTTCCTTAAATCTATAAATCTAGCCATGCCATTGTTCTTTATAACTTAATTACTGCCTTTGGTTCTTGGGAAGAGAATCAAAATCTTTACAATGACTTCAAAGTCCTTAGAGTGTGGCCCTCACCTCTCTCCTCCTCTCCTAAATGAGTCACAGTTCTACCCTCTAGACCACTGTGCTTCTTGCAGCCCCTCCCACTCAGGGGTCCTCACTTTTCTCCTTCCAGCCTAGAACATGTCTCCAATCTTCATTTAGGTGACGTCCTTAAGAATTCATTCTTTTACAGCACCTCAGCAGTGATCTTCATTTTACCAACTGCAGCTTTAAAAAAAAATGTATTGTGTGATTGTTTGTTTTTTCATATTTCTGGAAAAGAGGCTATGATTCATGTACCCTGTGTCATCTCCCTCATCTAACCAGCTGTTTTCAGAGGCAAAGACACCTGCAGGGAATCCTATGGCTGTGGGAGCCTCCCTGTTTTCTTGTAGATGGTAAAGGGGAGATGATGTTAGAAAGGGGGGAACTGGACAGGTCCCCCACTATGACCGATGCTATTTGAAATAGTTCTGGGAATGCTAACTGGGAAATGTGAAAGATTCAAATGTATACACAGGTACATGCACGTATAGACATTCATCACTTGGGAATGCTAAAATAATTCAGTAAAAAGCATATTAACTCTAAAATGTTGATTTGTTAATGGGCCATTTATAAAATCGATGTGTATAATTATGTTTCAAAATGACAGGTAAGGACTATGGGTGCTCTGGTGGTGGGGAGCTAATATGACCACACCTAAGGAGAGAAATCCTATATTGTCAAAATGTTAACAAAGATGTAAAACAAGGGTACTTTATTATTAAAAAGAATTTTAAAAAATAAGAAAAACCTCAAAAAGACAGATAAGCACATGCTTTGGTTCTCCCCTTTCTGTCCCAATCCCCAGACATTGAAAAAATTGGGGAGAAGGGCACCAAACAAGTTCTTAGAGTTTGGAAAGCAAACCTAAAAGCAAAGTCCTTTTTACCATAAACCAGGTTAATCCCTGAAAAATGGGAAAAAATTAGATGAGTTTGGTTTGGGTAAGAAGCCACACATCAAAACATAGTGAAGCAGCTATATGTAAAAGGACCAATCTGGGGGTGTGGACATCAGAAGTGTGAGGGGTCTTGGAACAGCCAGGTGGGTGGCTCTTCAGTATCCTGCAGACACCCCACCCCTAACACACAGAGTTTTGGGTCATGCAGTGAGTACAGTGTACCCCAGGACTGTCTAGGAGAGGGGCACACTGTGCCCAGGTGGTGGTAATGTTAGGGGGAAAGGATGTCCTAAAGCTAATTCCATACAGGCTTTGTGGACTCCACCCCCACCCCAGGCCAAAGCCAAAAAACATTGGGAAAGACAAATCCCATCACCACCATAGGGAAGGTGGCTGGGACCTGAGGGGGTGGTTAAGCAGCCAGGTTTGGTATAAAACCAGACACGTGGGCTATGGAGGGGGGTCCCTTTTTAGGCTCTCCACCAGCTTGCAGCAGCTCGGCCAGCTCTAGGAGTGCCTTTGGGTTTCCAGGTCGTCGGATCGGGTAGGACGCATTAAAGACTTTATTTCCCTATTTTCTCCCTGAGTTGTACATTTCCTCATTTCCCTTTCCCTTGTAAATAAACCTTTTATTAACCTTTTGTGTGTGCCTGTAGTGGAGTATTAATAAGTCCCTTTTAAGCTCATGGGTGAAGACCCACAGCCCGGCAACCCTTTTTTATATCGGGGCTGCTCCGTAACAGTAACACCCACAACAAACAGCCCTTTCGTGTGAAGAATGGTCCTGGTAGCTCCCACTGGGCAGAGCACTCCCCTCCCCATTTTCTTCCACTGAGAAAGCAGAAATCTGGCATCTGCACATGGTCTCAGGGAGCACTACACACTAAGGAAAGCTAGCACCCCAAAAGACAGCTACCTAGTACAACTGCCCTGAGAAAACAAAGATAATTGAAGGCGAAGAGGACCTTGGCCCCAGAGAAATGCAAGAGGATATTCTGTTCACTGACGATCTTGGTGCTGAAAGTTTGGTTGTCAAAACTGAAAAAACAAAACAAGATTCCTCCATAGCATAGATGACCTGGAAAGCAGAATTAGTGCAAATGGAGAATAGTCAAATAATTCAAACAGATCAGATACAAGTCCAAAAGGGTAAAATGTTTACTGAAAACATAAAAGATAGGTCCAGAAGGTCCTTCTAATAATTTCAGATGGAGGGACTATCAAAACGGCAGAGAAAGAAACTTTTAAGCATCAGGGGGCAATAATTTTCCCAAATTAAAAATAAGCATATCTTCAAATTTTAAGAGTAAGTTTCACCTATGTAAGTGGAATAAGGCCAAGGACAAAGAGAAAAGTCTGTAAATCTGCTCTCTCTGTGTGTGTGTGTGTGTGTGTGTGTGTGTGTGTATGTATGAGAGAGAGAGAGAGAGAGAGAGAGAGAGAGAGAGAGAGAGAGAGAGAGAGAGAGAAATTATTGTAGAATCCACTTTGCCTGGCCCAGGGAGCTGACCAATACTTCCTAAATTGCAAGTTTCCACATCTGTAAAATGGAGATAACAACAGCAAACTTCTCTTGGGTGTGAGATTATTTTATAATTTACCTGAAGTGCTCACCTAAGTGTCTGCTACAAATGTTATCTCCAGAAGGTGTAACTTCAAAGGAATGCATGTTCATTTTGTTCTGAGTTATTCCAGAAGTGATTTTGTTTCTGAAACAAACAGGTTTGGTGACCTCCAAAAAAACATGCACCGTTTATTATGCCCTTCACTTTTCTACTATGCGCAAATGTTTGCCCCGGCTTGAGGAAACACTAACTCTCGTCAGTCTATCTCTCCTTCAACTCCCACACACTATCTGGCTCCCCAATCCTGTTGATTTCTTTTTTACATAAAACAATGAATATTTTTTCCCTATTCTTACTGCTACACTTTGAGCTTCCATCTCACCCCAGTCTCACCTCAGACTCACCTCAGACTCCCTGTTCTCTCAACCCCACATCCACTCCTGCATCTCTCCTCCACTCCCACCTGGAGCAGGCCCTCCTCCTGGCCTTATGTTTCCCCATATCCCAGCATGGAGCTGGCTGTATGCCAGGTGCTCCACCGTGGTTTGTTGAATGAATGTTGAGTGGCTTCTCAAGAGTCATCAAAACATAACCCAATTTATGCAACTTTCTCCAGTAGAAACCATCTTAACTGGGTGGCCTGCCTCCCTGTCTCCATCTGTGCCAACCCGATTCATTGCCACACACAACAAAATAGGCAGATACATAGCAGAATCCTAAAGAGCCTCTTCCTAATCCAACAGTATTGTGAAATCTTCGTTATATAAGCTCCCTTTCAAATCACTTAGCACATAATGGATGTCAAATAAAAAGCACAAAGCTCTCTCTCATGTCATTTAATATTTTTTTGAGCGTTGTTCTTTTTTTTTAAGATTTATTTTATTTATTTATGTATACAAGAGCTGGGGTGTAGGCCAGAAGTGTGGGGCGGGGGAGGAGGGTGAGGAACAGAACAGACAGATCGACTGAAATACACTGCTGAGGGGAGCAGCAGGCAAGACAGGAGAGGTCTGCTGCGCCATGTGGGCCAGCTCTCTGGCCAGGGATTGAACTCAAGCTGCACTGGCTAGTGATAGCTTCATAGTGCTGATATTTAATCCCTGCACCATCAGAGAGGCCCCAACTGTTGTTCTTATTGTCACAAGAGTGACTGTATGAGAGCAAGGATCAGGGTCCTCCTAAGCATCGAGTGAAAATGCAGGGCTTACCAAGCATTGATCAATGGGTTGAGATCTTTACTTTTTGCAGGATGGCCTTTGACATCAGAATATTGTACACAAAGCTGAAATCCTTAGTTTGAAAAATGCAGAAAAGGCTTGGATGGCTGAATGTGAGCTGCGCTGGACCCCTTGACTCTGGAGAATCTGCACCTTAGATTCACACTGTGGGTTGAGTCAATTCCTGTGGGCAGAATCTGCCTGAATATAAGCCAATATCTTTAAATGAGACAACACAGAAAGAGTTATACTTTTCTATAAACTTGTTTATTGGTTTTCTTAGAGGCAGCCAGATGGGGGTAATTTGCCAAGTTAAATAGATTCCAGCTTGATGAAGTACCAGCCTCCTCTATTCATCTTCCAGCCTTCCCCGAGCACCCTCTCAGCACCCCTAACCCCTGTCTCTGCTTTATTTTTCTCCCTGGTACTTATCTCCATATGACAAGCTGTATTTTTCATTTGTTTGGTTGTCTGTCTTCTTCTATGAGGACAGGGATTTTTCTGTTTGGTTCACTTCTGTATCCTAAGTGCCTAGAACTATGCAGACACAAAGCATAACTAAGGAATGAACAACAGAATGAGTGAATGCATGAACAAGTGTTTCTGTCAAGAACCATGCAAAAACCAAACAGGTTTGGTGACTGATGTCGTGATATGAGTGGGAGGCTAGCTTCCCTGGTCAGGGGACTGGCCCTCTAGCACACGTGCAGAATTGGCTGGTGTCATTGACACCTCTGGTGTTCCCAGCACTAGCGTTGGCGCACGTCCATCCAATGATGACTCACAGACCCAAGCTCTGAGGTTCTGTCCATGCAGAATTATTGTGTTAGGATAAGATGAGCGCCTGGTTCTGGCTATCTACTCCCTGGAGCCCTGGGCATTATCAGTTCAATCAAATGCACTCAAGAACATTTCCTTAAAGTCCCATCTTTTTAAAAAAAACAATTTTATTTATTTATGAACTTTTTCTCATGAATCTTGCCTACGTCTTTATTTTCCTGGAGAACTTCAGATTGGAATGACAGTTTCCTCGCACATCTTTGATTTACTCTTCTGCATAGCTGCACAAGTCAGGTATTTCACAAAAGAGTGAAATGTGAATTTCTCTATACCACTTAGTGGCGAGACCACCCCCAGTTCACATCATTTGAGATGATTCTACCCTTGGGGTATCAAGTCTATTCCTGAAAGCCTCCTCCCGGAAGTTCCTCAGCTTATTTTGAAAGTGTATGATGTGGTTTTTTTTTTTTTTTTTAACTATTTAACTATTTTCAAAACAATTGAAAAAAGCCTTCCTTTAGTTCAAAACTATTTTATGCCAAAACCAACAAAACGGAGATCAGCACATTGATTTGTGTTCCTCTCTCCTCATCACTATGTACAAGGCAGCTCCTACCAACTCTGCTTTTTTTTCTTAAGATTTATTTATTCATATAAGAACAGGGGTACAGGCCAGATGTGTGGGGGGGTGAGAAGATTCACCAGAGACAGAGTGGGGAACAGAACAGGCAGACTGACTAAATACACTGCTGAGGGGAGCAGCAGGCGAGACAGGAGAGGTCTGCTGTGCCATGTGTGTAGCTCCCTGGCCAGCCGGGAATCGAACCCATGCTGCAGAGGCTGCGCTGTGATCAACTGCCTGCGCCACCAGGGAGGCCCACCAACTCTGCTTTTGATCAGAGGTTTCCCTTCCCATCTGAATATTGAATCTCAGTATTTCTAGGCTGCTTAGCAGCATTTCTTCTGCAACTGTTCCTCTTCCCTTTCCTCTAGCATCAGTGCCTGCCAGATAACATCACTCTTTTGTGTGAAGAAAGGCTTCCCATCTTATTTATGTTAAATTCTAAGTCTCTTATAAATGGTTCCTAAGTCCTACCGACACTTGGTGCTGGCACCCTCTGTGACCTCAAGTCCCCGAAATCTCTCTCTGGCTCTGTTCTTCCTGCCCCTGAGAGGGTCTCTCCATCTCTGTGGGCACTGGCCTGTTCTGTTTCCTGTAAGAAAATGTGGCCATCTTCTCTTAGATGTCTGCAGGTCTCACTCACTGTCCTTAGAAAGCTCAGCTTCTAAAGTGCTGGGAACTGGTGGTGGCATGTATAAGGCTTGCTGGGCAATACAGTCAACAAATAAAAAGAAATATAATTTGTGTCAGGTAAGGATATTGCTGAGCAGAAAAATATAATATAGGGCAAGGGGCTTGAGAATGCTAGGGGGCAGGGTGATGCTATTGGGGACGGGGTGATCTGCGAAGGGCTAGCTGGTAAAGCGACACGTGGATGACAGCCTGAAGGAAGTGGGAAATAGCTTCTGTTTTACAAAGTCTTGAGTAAAGATTCAGTGAATGCATTTAACCATCCTGGACTTTTCTATACTTACCTAGTCTTCCTCTCATGTGTATTTCCCAATTTCTCTCAAATTGCTGAAAACTGGAGGAAATGAAACATGCTACAAGCTAATGCTCATAAGATTTGAGACCCTGAGACAAATCTCTTAAGAGGGACATTCAATTATGTGCATATAAGAATAAACATTATCTGGTGTGATTTTTTGACTCCTAATTCCTCATTTTATTTCCTTTCTTGTCTGGTGTTTTCTATTGCTGCCAAAGTAATGAAATAGAGATGATTCCAGGCACATGTTGTGCCTCTGTTTGTGGAAATGTGGTCAATGTTTTACCTCCAAGTGTGATCTTGATGATAGTATATATTTTCATTTATTCTCAATCATATAAATTTATTAGGAGCTTTGTTTTATTCTATTGCAAATGGATTTTGCATTTTATCACATGTGCCTCAGCCTCTGAGGAGATGGAATATGCCTTTCTCCTTCTAATGATGGGATGATTCAATTACCAGAATCCCTAATATCCTTATAATCCTGGAGTTATTTTTGCCTGATTGTGATGTATATTTCTATTAGTACACCCCTAGAGTCAGTTTGTTTAATTTAGAATGCTTATATATGTACTCAAAATTGAGACTGATGGAAAGCTTCTCTCTCTCTCTCTGCCTTGATAAATTGTCAAGTCAGAGTTATATTAGATTTAGAAAGGAATCATGAAGCTTCCTTTCATAAGATATGTTCGGGTACAATTTAAATACGATGTGAATTATCTGGTGCTTGAAGCTTTGGAAAAAAACGTACCCACGAATCCCTATGAGCTTATTTTTTTTTGAAAGGCAGCCCTTTAATTCATTTTCAACTTCCTTTCACCAACATTGAATTATGACACTGTCCATAATTCTTTGTCCAGGAGCAACTTAGCCCAAAGGCAGTCCCAAACCAGTCGGGACTGAGCTTTGGCCCCATGAGGACTATGATCACTGCGCAATGACCCGTCTACAGTCAGCCCCCTCAGTGTGTGTCATTGTGAGTTGTGGTCCCTCAGCACAATTGTGATCCCATGAACTAGACCTCTAATGGCTGCTCGTCAGCCTCAGATGTGGTCAGTGGGTGCCCAGTGGAGTCTCACTCTCCCCCTCAGTGGGCTTCTCTTCCACTTTTTCTGAAGAGTGGTTGGTTTGGTTTTTCTACTCCATGATCGCCCACCTTTACTTTTGTTGCTGAAACACTATGGAATTCTAGCAAAGGAGCAAATTGTTTCTTATGCAGTAGTGGTAACATCCAGTTTCCCTTATGCCATCTATTTGGTCAACATCAGTGGAAACTGTGAGAGAGGATGGATAGTCCAGTATACAGACTCTGATGGTCATTCTGGGTGATGCTGGTGAGTGGGACACAGCGTATGAAAATTTAATTTAAGCCGACAAATGATTAGGAAATGTTTTCATTCTTGAATGGGTGACCTTCAAATACAAAGAACAAAAATAATTGCATTTATCTTTCTGTGTCAGCATCTACAATATAGACATCTGGGAGGTGAAAGAATTTATATGCGTGCCTCTGAGTCAGACATACTTTCTGCTAAAGTGCTATTAGAAGCATACAGCTTTGAAAATGTGGAGTTTTGCTGTATTTTTCAGGAAATGTGTTTCAAAGGAAACCCTAGACTGAAACCTCTGCTTGCTCACTAGCTTTCAAATACTCCTGCATCCTTCTTGCTGCCTAGAAGTTTTTATCCAGGCATTATAGGTCTTCTCTGCTACCGGAAAATGGGCTCTGTGTATTGGGTTGTGTCTAAATCTCCAGAAACTGGAGGAAGGGACAAATGGATTTTCTCCAGGTTTACTTTGTCAGGCTGCGGATGGAGATAGAGGTGATCAGTGAGGAAGCTGCAGCTAGAAATGGCCAGAAATAGTAGGAAATGCTACCTCATCATTATTACTGTAAGGGTGAAGAGGAAAGTGTTCCCCATCCCTTTGGATTCTTCTTGGGGTGTTCAAGCAATCACCTGACATCAGATGGATTAATAGGAGGAAAGCCAAATTTAGTTACATATGTACAGAGAATCCATATAGATGTGGATTCTTTTTTTTTTTTTTCTCCAAAGATTTATTTTATGCATGCAAACACTGGCGTATAGGCCAGAGGTGTGTTTTGGGGGGGGGGGGTGAGAGGAGTCACCAGAGACAGACTGGGGAGCAGAAAAGGCAGATTGACTGAAATACACTGCTGAGGGGAGCAGCGGGCGAGACAGGAGAGGTCTGCTGCTCCATGTGGGTAGCTTCCTGGCGGGGGATACAACTCATGCTGCAGTGGCTGCAGATTGCTTTGTAGTGCGGAGACTTAACCCCTTGCGCCATCAGGGAGGTCCTGGAAGTGGATTCTAAAGCCAATGGTGTAAAAAAAATATGCGTATATCCTGAGCTAAGGGATGGGCCAGAGACCTGAGGTTTCAAGGAGAGAGGAGGGGACTTGCATGGTCAGAGAGGCTGACTCACATGACAAGCATCAAATGCTCCGAAGTTAGATGCTTGTCCTGCATATAGATAAATTTCTCTGATGGTGAGAGGAACTGAGACCAGGAGAACTTGGGGAACAGGAAAGGCTGAGACACAAGACAGTGATTTTATTTTATTTATTTTATTTTTTAAAATTTTATTTTATTTTATTTTTTTTAAAGATTTATTTATTGATTTATACATGCACTGGGTGCAGTCAGAAGTGCAGGAGGTGAGAGAATTCACCAGAGCCAGAGCGGGGAGCAGAGCAGGCAGAAGGACCGAAGGACACTGCTGAGGGGAGCAGCAGGCGGCAGGAGAGGTCTGCGCGCCATGTGGGACCCTCCTCCAGTGGCTGGGGAGCAGCTGGGGATCGAACCAGCGCTGCAGAGGCTGCGGGCAGCTTTGCAGCCCAGCGATCAACCGCTGCGCCACCGGGGAGGCCCCAAGACAGTGATTTTAAACAATACAGGAACAGAAGGAACAAAACAGCTCCCAGGAAAATAGAAGTGTTTTACTGAAATGTTGCTGAGCTAGCCACCACCTAGATAAGATCAGGTTACAGAATAATTAGGGAACAGTAAAACCACCACCAGGAAAATCCCCTAGTGCCTAATCGATGGTCTGGCACATTGGGCAACAGGAAGTCTGACAGTATATAGTTATAGACAGGCAGGAGTAAATGGGCATCCTCCCTTGGACCCCGCTTGGAGGATGGAGTTTGTTCATCTTGCTTCAATAAATCCACACTTGCTTACTCTCACATTAAGCATGGCGCCTGTTATCGTTCAACTGGTGTAAACATCCGGACCCACGAGCATCCACTCTCCTACCAATAGGAAGCTTATTTCTGGTAAAAATCCTAAGTCTGGATGATAACTCTAGTTTCCCTTCTTTTAGGTAGTTAAGGGAGTGGCAAAAGTTCCTCCACACCTCTGGCCTATACTGCAGGGTCTCAGTTGACCAAAGCTCAAGATAATCCACCTGCCAAAGTGACTTGTCTTGGGAAGGCCTGTCTGAGCATCTTGGGGAGACCTAGTCTTCATGAGCTGTAGCCTGTGGAAAGGGAGCCAGACTCACTGTATTGTCTTTACTTATTATGTCACCACGCCCACGGCAGCCAAGGTCTCTGAGGTGGGTCCCAGTTGCACACAGATATCTGATCTCAGCATGTTGGCAGTGGTGTCCTCAGCCTTCTGCATTTGCATTCCTCTCTACCTCCAGTCAAGTTATTGTGGCTTATGTTTGCCAATGTCCCTGCTGCTTCAACATTTTGGGTTTCCTTTTCTCTTTACTCTCTCCAGATACTCATCAAGGGTGGCGTCCCGCTGGTTAAGAAGGTCTTATTTCCATTTAACCCTACCTGCTTCATATTTTCCAGAGCCCCAGTTTCTAGCAGTAGATAGAATCCTTTCTTAGTTTCCAGCAGAGATGTGGATTTCCCCTTAGAATCTGTGCTAGAATCTTTGGTCAATTCACTTGGAATTTGGAATAAGAGGTGGGAGGAGAGTGCACTCCAGTGAAATTAGTGGACTCAGATTCCCCTCATGGATTGAGCTCTCTGCTACATTTTTAATTCCCAGGTGCATCTGTTCTTTTTAAATATTACGTTCCTTGATTATATACTTCTCTGATTCATCAGAGTCTTGCACGTAAGGCAGTTGATAAATATTTGCTGAGGGAATGAACTGAATGATTGGATTTAAAGAGTATTTAATTGACTGTCAACACAGAGATGGCCCCCACATTGAAGACACAGCTTTTCAATCTTGGCTTTCTCCTGGTTACTCACAAAGTTAGAAACTGGTTGTTAAGTAAGACTAATTTATGTCCTGTAATGCTTCACATCTTCCTGACTCAAGGCTGAACTAGGCCTGGTTACTACTGCATGTGCGAACAGAGAATTGCTGTGGGACAAAGACACCTTACCCAGGAGCAAACTCCACAAATGGCTCCCCATGCAGAACCCAGCAGGAAAGATGCAAGAATGACAATAAGGTTACTTGGCAGGTCCTGAGCTATGGAGAAAGAACAATTCCTGACAAAATGAGGAGGTTGAAGCAGTTTGGAGATTAACAAAAAAAAAAAAAAAAAAAAAAAGAGAGAGAGAGAAGAAGTAAAAAGCCCTTCCTGTCATTCTATTGCAGGGAGCGATATTCGAATTTTATCTGGTGGATGTGATTCTCTTTGATCAGGTTGGCCGTTTGAAGGGATTTGGAGCAGAATAGATAATCCGAACTTTGAGCATAAATCAGGGGCTGTGGACTGATGGATGCCTGGCACTTTCTTATGATAATGTATGATTGGGGGATGATGGGAAAATACCACTGCCTTATCTCAGTGCAGCAGCAGCCAAGGGGGTGGGGTGGGTGGGGAAAGAGTCTTGAGTCTAAAGGGAAGAGGGAGTGGGGGTATAATAATAATGTTTTTTTTTTTTTTTTTTTTTAAAGAAATTGTGAAACTGAGCTAAAAATGCTCTGGGCCCTGGTTTGAAATGTAGCTTTTGCAAAAGGGATGGTGGCAAAGCACCAAAACAGCTGGACAAAAAGCAGAGGTGACTGGCAATCCTCCCCCTTGATTGTGTCGTTTGCTGTTGCTAGAATTTCAGGGAACACTGGCTGCCTGAACCTTATTTCTGGAGACCCCTTAGGTGTGAATGGAAAACTCCTGCCTGCTTCTGGTGGCATCTCCTGTAACACCAATACTTAGGGAAATACTTGTCATTGTGTGTGTGTGGGGGGGAGGGAGCTGCATGCTCTGTGGTCTAGGGTGATGAGGTACTCAGGGGAGGACCGAGGTTGGCACCTGGGCCCCTGGCACTGTCCAGAGTCATGCCATTCTGCACTAGAGCAATTAAAGAACTGTGCCTCCTCAGTCTTCAGTGCATAGTACTCCATTGTTATAATCACACAGAAAATGGAAACTGGTGTGATACTAAATATCTAGTATATTACCACTGGTTTAATATATTTAAACCATGCAAACTGACTGAATGCTTCCACATGGCCTCTGCCTGTATGAGGTGCCTCTCATCCACCTCTAGGTCACATGTTCATTGCCCGCCCTTTTACTAAGGGCAGGGAGCATAAGGGGCAGTGGGAACAACAGGTGTTTTAAGTTAAGAAATGCAATCAAGGGCATCCCTGGTGGTGCAAGGGGTTAAGCACAGCACTACGAAGCAATCCACAGCCTCTGCAGCATGGGTTTGATTCCTGGCTGGCCAGAGAGCAACCCACATGGCACAGTAGACCGCTCCTGTCTCGCCCGCTGCTCCCCTCAGCAGTGTGTTTCACTCAGTCTGCCTGTTCTGTTTCCCACTCTGTCTCTAGTGAATCCTCTCACCCTCCCGCACGTCTGGCCTGTACCCCAGCTCTTGTGTGCATAAATAAATAAATCTTTAAAAAAAAAAGAAATGAAATCAAGTGGCCAATTCCTTTGCAACATCCAGGTGCAAACAGCCCCATTGACCGAAAATTAGGCCCCATTGACCAAAAATTAGACCCCAAATTAAGTTACTGTTTAGTCTGACTTAGTCCATGAGGCACATACTCACCGTTGAACGGGTGGGCAGTGTCAGATTGTAGGGTAAGGAAAAATGTCAGGCTTTTCTGCCCTCCCGCCATCAGGATAGATGATGGATCCTTGCAGTCCTGAATGCATGCCTGATGGTGGGCACCTGGAATAGGGTGTGGGCCTAGGTAGATGGGATTCACCTGGGTTAAGACTGTCCTTTTGGGGGCGGTATCACGGGGACGCCAGCAGCAGCAGAAGCCGAAAGAAAAGAAGCCCGAAGCAGAACCAGAGAAGGCCAGAGAGCCCAGATAGAGTGAAGATTTGCTGGGGGCTGGGAGGCTGGCAGTCCTCCAGCACCCCTGCCTGCCATGTTCCCACTGAACCCCAATAAAAGACCTGCAAAAAACCACTGAGGACTCTGACTCCTCCTTTACCCAGTCTACTGGATCAGAAAACCTGCATTGTGGGCAGTTCTGCCCTTACACAGATCCAAAAAAGTGGTCCCTTTGAGGGACTTCTCTTATAACTAGAAGACTGCTGGGCAGGGATTCAAGTGACAAGCATTGATTTGAAAAGCTCCTTAAATGCTGGTGTTGATATTTCTGACCTTTGTCCCAGTTCTTGTTCGGTGACCTTGGAGGGTAGTAGATCTGAATCATGGGGTCTTTCATATTTCTGAGAGAAGACACCAAGCCAGGGGAGAGGACTCCTCTCACTCATCTTGCTGCCTGAACATGAAGCTGCTGAAAAATAAAAACCAATGAGCACCGCTCTCCCTATGACACTTCCTTATCCTTGTGTAGATGATGTTTAATTTCTTCCAGGAATAATGTCAACACAAGAAGGGAACCATTTCTAAGTCTTGCATCTCCATCTAAACAGCAGTGCAGAATTCATTAGCAGCTAACATGTATTGCATGTATTGCTTCCTCCAACTATTTTAGATGCTTTTATGCTTTATCTTATAAAACCAAAAAGGGAAAGAAGGCATAAGATGCAAAAATCTCGACATGACTGCAGAGTTTAAATGCTAACACAGAAATGGTTTAAGAGAAATCATCTCAGTCCTTTCCTCAGCTGTTTCCTCAATCTCTGTGCCACTGGGCAAGGAACTCCAGTGAAGGGGGAGAATTGTTTTTTTGAATCTTCAAAGTTTGTAAAATCTTTCCCCCTCCATCCCCATGCTGGATTTGTGCAGTCCTACATCTCTGTAAAGGATCACAAATTTCTTTTGATTTAATAATATGGTCAAAACTGAAAAAGTAAGAGGATTCATTTGTAACTGTTAAGCTAGTTCAGAAAAGTGGAATGAACCTACAGAAAGAGAAGCTCAGGGCAGGGTCCTTTTTTTGATGATCATAGAACATTCACAGATCCCAGATAAGACCACTGGGCAGGCCTAGCACAATGCTTCCTGAACATTTCTATTTATATATGAAATGCCCACCCTTTACATTCACCTTCCAAGGTGGGAAGAGGCTTGGAGAAGGAGAGGCAAACTGAGAAGAATTAGAAAAGGAAGCTACTACATACTGATAATCATAGCAGGTCAGCAGAGGGAATCAGACCATTGCAGTGGCAACAAAATAGAGGGCCCACTGATGAGAAAGCCTCCAGCCTGGGAAAGACTAAGGTCAACCAAAGAAGATGATGGTGACCCACAGCAGATGTGATTCAGAGAGAAAACAAGTCAAGGGTGCAGGAGAAACAAGATGGCAATTGCTAGTCTTGTTTCTCTGCCAGTGAGACTGGAGAGGGCTCCAGCAACATGTAGTAGGGTAAGGAAACAAACCCCGAAGACAGGGGCCAGATAGACATCTGAGATATGCATGCTGGGGACAGTTCAGGTAATCAACGCTTGATTCTTTCTTGCCTTGGTGCTCCCTGGGGTGGGTCAGCTGTCGGGAGGTGGGCAGAGGTATCTGGAACTAGAGGAAGCCCCGAAAGTATCCTGTCAGCAGCCTGTAAAAGATTCATGTTTGAACAAAGAACTAGGGTGCCTCTTGTTCTCAGGGCCCCTCAGCCAGCCCTTTCAAGGGAAGTGATAACGTACCAGTGGTCCTAAGTGAGGTGAACGGGGTTCCTTTCCTTTCATTTTTTCTTGGGCTTGAGGTTGACCAGAATTCTGTAATTGAAGTCTCAGCATTTCTGTAACTGAATCGCCCAAGTATTTTGACACTTTATGTAAATTTAAATTCATAACAATCCTGCGGTATTTCAATGATTCCCAAGAGTTTAAGAAAGGGCAAGGTGTCGACTAGGAATATTTGCAAAACTAAAATCCTGCAAAGTTCGCTGAGCAAAGTAGTAAAAAGATGGGGGTGAGGCCTGAACTTTCCAGCTCCCAGTGTTTATAGTGCAGCTAATATACTTTTAGAGTGATTTGCCTCTACTGGCACTCTTTTCTCCAGCTCAATAATAGCTCTTTCGTCCTTTTAGTATCAAAATCCCTGTCACTTCAGGGCAAATGTCCTCTCTGTCATTTGAGGGGTCTCTTATCTTCACAGGTAGAGATGACCTTTCCTTTCCCAACTGCCCTGACTCCCACCCTGCTTGTTCTGTACCATTTAAAGGTATTTCTTAACATTCTTATTTAGAATCATTATTTATGTACATCTGAGTTTCCTTCTAGACTGTTATCTCTTTAAAAGAGGATTATATATTGAAAAATATATAGGAAGTCAAAAACCTTAGGAAGACATAAAAATGTAGAAGAAAATTTAAAAAAAAATCTGTTGACCACACAAATAATGTCATTAAAATATATATTTTTTAAACAAGATTCTGGAATCCTTTTTTTAAAAAAAAAAAAAGATTTATTTATTTATTTATGCATGTAAGAACAGAGGTACAGGCCAGAGGTGTGTGTGTGGGGGGTGAGAGGATTCACCAGCGACAGAATGGAGAACAGAACAGGCAGACTGACTGAAATACACTGCTGAGGGGAGCAGCAGGTGAGGCAGGAGAGGTCTGCTGCACCATGTGGTTAGCTCCCTGGCTAGGGATTGAACTTGTGCTGCAGTGGCTGCGTATAGACTCATAGGTTGCGTCTTAACCCCTTGCACCACCAGGGAGGCCCTGATTAGAATATTAATGAATGAAATTTCTCAACATATGGCTTTATGAAAATTAGTGTCATGTATCAAATAATGCTGCTCTAAGGACTTGTTCCATAAAAAGTGCTACTTTGTAACCTAAATTTGACCAGCTGAATGACTATTTCAGCGGAGAGAATTAATAGCTCAAGAGAAATGGGTTTAGATCCTGATATGCTATTAACTAGGTGGGCAACTTCAGATGATATATTTGACCTTCTATCTTGAATAGAATAAGTTGGTTGGATGAAATGACATTTGAGTTTCCTTAAAGAACTTTAAGAATTTGCTAATATACTTTTTGTATTAGTAAGGTTCTCCAGAGGAACAAAACTGATAGGACAGATGGATGGTGAATGTATGTATGTATGGATGGATAGATAGACAGACAGACAGACAGACAGACAGACAGACAGATGAACAGATTAATAAATTACTTCAGTAGGATGTGACCTGAGTCAACTTTAGGATAGAGCCACACATCTATCTTGACCTTTAGAGTGCTTTTGAATAGTCATACAAAAATTCCATTTGGAATGGCCATGAAAATCTAATCAAAAGTAGAGACTGCTATAAAGATGACTATAAAGTCTGAAAGAGTGAGCTAGGACAATCATTCCTCATTAATACCACAGTAAACATCCTCCTACAAAGTCAGACTTTTTTCTTCTAAGGTCTTAAGCACTTATTTAGAAATATTTGGCACTTGGGATGCATTTTTTCCTTATTTTCTATCTGACCATTTTCTATAACATTGAGCACTAGACACACATCTACAGATGAATAGGTTGGGTTATTTCTGGTTGCCAGGCAAGTTTCTAACTCCCTCAAGACCTAAGGAGTCCAGGCTACTCCTGGATACCAGGGACTGTCTTTTTCTCTTTCTTGTAAGTAAGGGCTCATTAGATAAATTATTTCTTAGTCTAATGGATGAGCTTAACCTTGAAATTAATTTTGTGGGCTAATGATAACAATTATGACTAGATATTTGACACTATAATCCTGGTAAATGAGGTAAACATCTCTACCAAATAGTCCTCACACACATTGTACAACTCTATGGATTTCATTAGACCCACATTTCCTTGTGGAAATGGAAAAATTGGAGCGTAATGGAAGATGGGGTACCCATTTAGCTATTTATTTTTAGAGTTCTGAACAATGAATTGGGTTAATGAACATTGATCCAATTGGATATTAAGTTGATGAGCATACTAAATAGCTAATGACCAATTTGTTATTTCAAATATCCTAATTGATGAGACCAAGTCAACTGATCAACGATTTGCTCCATTACCTTCAAATTTAACTACAATATCATTTAAAGCAAAACAAATAATCAAAGTTATGTGAATGGCCAATTCACTCTTCCCATTGTATATGTACAACCTATTTTTATTTATTTGGATGCTAGATCCACTTTGACAGATCCAGTGCAGCTCTTGATGCTTTGCATATTTTTTAAACCATCAGTATATCATCTTTAAAGTGAATCCCACCTCAATTTGTATCTCCAGGGGAAAATAGTGTTTGTCTTAAACAATAGTTTACTTATAAGAGAGAAAAAATCATCCATCATGGTCAGCTTCACTTTCTGACTAATTGCCTCATATTTAAAACGTTCCCCTTCCCACCTGCCTGTAGATAATATCAACTAAATTTCCCTGTATCACTCATTCCCTTCACCAAAGTGTTCATATTCTACAGATTCTACCTACTGAGGCAATTCACCCCCTAGTGTTTCTAAGGAAGCCTGAAATTAGCACAGCCTTTTCCAATTATTTGATCCTTCCAGAGTAAATCACACCATCTTTGTATACAGAAAGTGAGGTGCATCTTTATCATCTGATTCCCAAAGGTCTTATCTCCTCATTAATTCTGTTAAATGACTTAGTTATTCTTCAATTTAAGTAGAGATATGGCCAATTTAAGGTCCAGACAAATGTAATGTGTGATTCTTCACCATTACCCTCTACCCCCACCTCAAGTTTAATATGTGTGCTTGGGAAGTTGTTAGTGAAAAAACCCTCAAGACACTTTTTGTATTAGCCAGGTTCTCCAGAGGAACAAAACCAAAAGAATGGATGGACAGATGAATGGATGGATGGCTAGATAGATAGATAGATAGATAGATACATAGATAGATACATAGATAGATAGATAGACAAACAGAGAAGTGGAAAGATTTAAAAGGAAATTTATTCTAGGAAATGGCTCATGAAATTATGAAGATAGGGAAGTCCCGCTATCTGCCGTCTGCATGCTGGAGAACCATGAAAGCTGAAGATACAATTTACTCTGAGTCTGAAGGCTTGAAAACCAGTATTTCAAGGAAGAAGAACAAGGACGTTCCATTCCAAACAGAGAGCAAATTCACCCTCCTTGTACATTTTTGTTCTATTCAGGCTCTCAAGGAATTGAATAATATCACATTGGTGAGCTCAATGTTTACTTGATATACTGACTCATGTTCTAATTACTTCTGGAAACACTCTCATAAATACACTCAGAAATACAGGTACCTCAGAGATATTGCAGGTTTGGCTCTAGACCACCACAGTAAGTGAAATCACAACGAAACAAGGTACACTCCCAGTTTCTGGTCTTGTGACAGCTCCACCCCAGATTTTCTGCTCCCACCTTTCTCTTCCAGCACACATGTTCAGCCTTGTCTTTGTGACTGTCATGGCCATGCTCTGCTGGCAGGAGGAGCCCATGTGGTCCCCTGGGGACCTGTGACAGTGCCCCGGCTATGCCAAAATACTTACACTGCTTATCTAGATATTTCCTCCACATTACCTGCCCACCCTCTTAGGAAGGATAGCAAGAGCACTGGCATTTTATGTCTTCATCCCTCTCACTGTGACCCATGCCCCTACCCCTTACCAAGGACTTCCTTCACCTCTCCTGTGGGAGGCCTGTGACACATTCTTGAGCTAGCTGTTATCCAACTAAATTCCTAGGCCACGGGGCAAAATGAATGTAGGGGGACAAAAGGTATGGTGGGATGAGGGTACTGAAAAGAATTCAAAATCTTGATGGTATTTGCTTACAGGTGCAGGGTATGTTGAGGTTCCAGTTTCTCTGAGCGTCCCTGCTCCCAGGACTTCCTTGTCAAAGTGGAAATGAATGATATGGTACCGAAGATGTGGCCTCTCCAAGATGCTCAGACAGGCCTTCCCAAGACATGTCTCCTGGCAGGTGGATAACTCTACGTTGATGTCAATCAAGACCTTGCAGGCTCAGGATAAACTTTGACCACTCCTTCAATTGCCTAGAAGAATGAAAATGAGGGTATCACCCAGGACTAGGTTTTATCCAAAATAACATTTCTTTTGGAAAAATATATCTTTATAGCAGAGCAAACAGAACATCTGTAATTCATTGTAGGGGTCGGCCTCTCCTCATCATGTGAGTCTCCTCCTCCCTCCTTGAACCCCCAAGCCCCTCCCTTTCCTTAGCTCAAATATATGTATACGTCTTCATTTCCCCCGCTGCAAGCAAAATCCACACCCATGATGTGTGCCATTAAACATGGTCATTTTCTGCTACTAATCAGTCTGGTATTAATTTGATCATTCAACCAGCTAACCCAGAGGAGTGGGGGGACATTTCCTCTTCCTCCCAAGAGTAACTACCAAATAGAATAACAACCAAATAGCCCACCAGGGGCCTGGGGCTGCAGGGCCACCTCCAAAGCAGCTGGAAATGGAAATAGTGACTGGGGGAGTCTTTTGGAGTTTGTGTTTATCTTCGCAGCATCAATGAACAACAGGACACTTGGGACCAAAAAAACACTTTCATATTGGCATAATACCTGTTTTAGTCACTGCTATATCCCTAGTACCTGTGCCTGGCACATATTAGCCATACATGCGTGGAGTATAGGCATGAATGAGGCTAACATGGAGAAAGAGAAAGCACAGGACAGATACAGGAATGAGTGTAATAACAAAACAGTCGTAACATTACAAGGGAAGGGAAGGGAAGGAAGTCCTCCAGCGTGAGGGTTAGACAAACCCACCATCCCAACTGCCTCCATGTTAGGTAATTTTACCTTGATTCAGGAAGAATTCTGACCATGGTCTAGACTTGAGAGTCCTAATGATCCAGGATCCTTACCAATTCTGATTTTATTTTTCCTTTTATAACAATTTTTCCCACTAGCCAACACACAGCAGCTTCAAGATAAAGGCATTTCACTTAACATAAAACACCAGCTTTAAATAAATCCATGAGATTAGAGATGTATTTAAAAAGAAAAACAACAGCACTCAGCAAAGTCTAGAGAGTTTAGACAACACATATCCCACCTTTTTTCAGTAGACTGAAATCAAGCATTGCACATCCTTATTTCACCAATTAAAAGGACACATTAATCATCTTATTTCTTTTTGTTCTTATTTCATGTTATTCCGACTCCTCCCCATTTTTCCGGCGGATGCAGTTGGGCCCGTCAGAAGCATGCCCCCATGCATCTTATATGCTCCCTCTGGGCTGTGTGAAATGCATCATGGACCACATGAAACACCTCCTCACGGCTTCCATATGTCTGAATACAGAGAACACCAGGCCTGAGCACCAGCCGCCCGGCCCGAGGCAGCATGCTGAAGTGGTATCCTATCTTCAGGATTCCTGGCACTTACTTTTGTTCCCCATCTGTCTTCTCCCCACTTCAATAAACCCCCACTTAAGCAAGCTCTACCTCATACTTTGCAAATTGGCAATTCTCAACCATGACATTGTAAGTAGTTTTTGACTATGAGAGCAAGGTAAAGAAATTTCTATCTTCCAAGCATGGTGGATAGTCGAGTCTAGGAATTAGAAGCAAGTGATTTTGTTGTGATGCCCAGCATTGTTGGTACAACAGAGCTTGTCAGTTATGCTCTGATTACAGGTAACAAAACACCAGGAGAAATGGTGCTTAAACAATCAGGGTTGCTTGGGGGTTTACAACTCTGAGCGCTGGGTCCCTTTCTCTGGGATTCCTTGGGCTTCTCTGTCGGTCATCACAAAATGAGGTGGCAGCTCCAAGCTTGGAATCCTCATCTGACAATGTTCAGAGTGGGAAGGGGGAGGGGCTTCTCTTTGTGCAAGTCTCTCTCTTTTATGAAGGCAGAAAATCTTTCTTAGAACCGAAGCCCCCTCTTTCTCCTCGCAGACCTCTCGGCCTTCAGA
This sequence comes from Talpa occidentalis, assembly GCF_014898055.3. Classification (NCBI taxonomy): domain Eukaryota; kingdom Metazoa; phylum Chordata; class Mammalia; order Eulipotyphla; family Talpidae; genus Talpa; species Talpa occidentalis. The sequence goes on along the minus strand of NW_023605083.1, from coordinate 97,489,582 downwards.
AGCCACAATTGGAATCATAAATCCACACCCCAGCCACAAAGGAGCTCATAAATGAGAAATTCAGATATTGTCTTCTTCTGTATCAGGGGTATGCTCTGTCTTAGCTATGTGTTTTATTTTCTGAATTCTGACATCTGGGATCTAACTGACCCTGGAAGAACAGCCCTTCCAGGTTAACCAACTCCTAGAAACACCAAACAATTCACTTACCTTTCCACTGCCAGCCAACCAATCCAGACCCCCCCATAGCAGCCATATCTTTGATGAAACTTTCACACTCTCGCCACTATTTCCCTGCCCTAATCACCTAAGGCCAGATCCCAGACAGTTTGGGACGGACTCTGTACTCCAGAGTATGAAATATTTCAAATTAGCCAATCCCAAAAGTTGCTTGCCCTGCCTTATCTGTTCTTCCCACAGAAACCACAATCAGGACTCCTGCCCATAGCTCCCTCATCTCCCCCTGGCCCCTGGTGCACCCCCGCGGCCCTCCCTGCATGGTGCCCGCTTCCTCTTGGAAATTGTGAGCAACAAATCATTTTTTTCAATGCAAATGTTTCCTGACATGTTAGCTTTCCTGAACCTCAAATTTCCTATGAATACACAATATTTTAGAACAGGTTCTGTGGGCAACAAACCCGTCTGGTGGAGTTTTTTCTCCCAGGGAAAAACAATTAAAGGAAAGCTCTTTCTATAAGAATGAATTTATTCTAGTTATCTATTGGCCCAGATAAAATTACCCTAAGTACTAGGGTATTAAAACAACAATGCTTATTTAATATCCTGTGGTTTTTGTGGGTCAGGAAGCCAAGCAGGATTCAGATGGGAAGTCCTGGCCTCAGATGACATAGTCACTGTCAGGCTTGCTGGAGCCTCGTAACACAGAACTGAAGGTAACATGCCATGCATACAAATGAGCTCAGTTAATCTCATATCATTTCTTTGAGATATACACTATTTGCTAATATGATTTTAGGCAGGGATGTGGAGTCACAGAGTTATGGAGCTTATCAATGCCGTGTAGCTGGTAAATGGTGTCATTGGTCAAGATGGTGGCCTCTTCCCTCCCTTAGTCTCTCTCCATCACATGACTGCATTTTGACATCATCATAGCACTTGCTGATGTTCCAAACAGTCTTTGACGTTTGTCTTTGGAGACATTTGTCTCTGTTTTCTGGTAGAAAGCAAAATCCTTGAGAATAGAGACATTACTCATCTTGTTTAAAATCTTGATTTCCTAAAATCTAGAACAGAGTCATATAGTGCACGTATTCAGTAAATAATTATTAAATGAAACACACAGGTTGTGTCTGTTCTCCATTTTGACCAATAGAACGACTGTCAGGTGGCATAGGATGGAGGGGGGTCCCTCCTGTGACAACTCCTGACCTTGGAAGCTGCCCTACCTTTCCCAAGGTTATGCCTGGCCTCTGACTCTTGGGCAAGTCCCTTTTCACATCCTAAACCTTTCTGTGTGTGACTTTCAGTTGCTTACCCTTGCCTAGGAAGTCGCATTTCCCTCTATGTCAAGTTTCCAGCTTCACTGGTGTGACTTTGCTTTACTGAGGATATGTTATATTAAATCCCGTGGGATGACAAGTGGCTTTCCCCAAACCTAACAGTGATCGTTCAGAATTCAAAATTCAGAATCCATCTCTGTTTTCTTTTTCTCCTTTCTTTCTCTGTCTCCTATTCTGAGTCCATCTCCCATGTGATTATCAAGTTGAAGCAATAGCGGTGCTTATGTCCCAAGAAGTCTTTGAAACCAAGCCTTCCTTCCTCACCCAGGGACGCTTGAATGAGCCAGTTGAACTATTTAGTGTTGGCAATGGAATTTCCTGGCTAACAGAAAATTAAATGTCCCCACTCCCACTATCTTCTTTTAGAAAAACCTGTTGAAAAAGGTTTAGTATTTATAGACACACACACACACACACACACAGTGTCCTTTAAGCTTCATTTACATATGTTGCTTTATTTACATATGTTGCTTTATTTACTGGATGGCTCAACTTTTTCCACACAGCTTTTGTAAGTCAGAAGGGGTGACATGTCCTACTGCATTAGGACCCCCAGGGAGAGGACCCCAGACATTCTGGCTCTCCCCCCTCCTAAAACACAGAGAAGTGTGCTCTTGGGGATTCAGCATCCTTTTATGAGAGCAGAGCTGGAGGCCTGCGTGTGAGTGTGTGAGCTGTAACCTCGGTAATAGCTACTCTTTGTCCTTACAATAAACCTCTAATCCAACCTTCATTTCCCATGTGATGGGGAAATCTATTTTCTTTTATTACTTTCACTATGGAATCAGGATTCCGGGCTCATGGTATCACATACTTTTTATACATCGTGTTGTCATAATAGGGCTTTATAAATTGCATTGTGCTTCCTTTGGGACCAGATATTTTGATGGGAGAGAAAGATCAATATTTTCTGTGTTCAGGCTGAGACGCCATCTGCAGAGGGGTGGTGGTCAGCATCCTGCCTGCTAACCACCTGGCAGCAGAGTTTTTCTGGCGGTAGCTCATTGAGAAAACTGATAGCTTGCCCCGCCACAAGCTTCCTGCCGTGGTCCTTCTAGAGGGCATACAAGTTGCTGCTGTCCTGATTTTATTGATCTATTATGGCTCCTGGTTCAAGGAAGCTAACTTTGTGGAGGATCCCAGATTCCAAAGTTTCTCCAGACATGCTGGGTAGATTGTGTAAGATCCCACCAGGTGATCGCTTTTCATAGACAATCTCAGGACAGAAAAAGAGCATAAGTCCAGCTGAAGAATTTCAAAATCTGTAAGCAGAATAAATTCCAGACCAGGGTCATGGTAGAGTAATTCTCCTCAGATGCTACTGTCTTCACTAGCAAAATGTGTTCTCCTTCATATGTAGGGAAATGGAATCACTGAAGGAAAGAACTGGAAGGGTCTTTGAAGATCATTCAACACAACCCCTCTCACTTTCTTTATGATTTGAAGAGGGAAAGCGTTGCATCCAGGGTAATAATGTGAACTATTTATAAAGTATAAAATGGAGCGAGGGGTCCTCACTCCTGCTCCAATATAGTCTCATTTTGCCCATCAGTCCACTGATTGAAGAACTCTGAGGTTTCAGCACAGTAGGGATAAAAGGTTGGTGGGGCGGGGAGGTCGGAAGAACAGTTGGTCTGATTCTCCCACCACACACTTCCATAAACCTGGACACAAAGATTCAGAACAACTTGTTTCAGGTAAGAGAACTAACACTTGGACATTTTCACAGCCACAGTCTGGTATTCTCTCTCTTCACCGGCCATTGAACTGTCCTTCTTGACCAACCAGTTTGCATTCCTATGATGGTGAAATGGGGACAAGAAAGAAGCAGTTCTGAAAGTTCCAATGACTTTAGGAACCAGGTAAACCACTGAAGGGAGACAAATTGAATTTAAGAGGTGTAGTTTGGGTTTTGGTGGAGAACAAGTCCCGTGCCTCATCTAAAGATATTCCCATTCAAATAAATCTAACAAAAGAGGTAAAGGACCTATACAAAGAAAACTATAAAACACTGTTAAAAGAAATAGAAGAAGACACAAAGAAATGGAAAGACATCCCCTGCTCATGGATTGGAAGAATAAACATTATTAAAATGGCAATCCTTCCAAAAGCAATATACAGATTCAATGCTATTCCAATCAAAATTTCAATGTCATTCTTCAAAGAAATAGAACAATTATTGATGAAGTTCATATGGAATCACAAAAAACCCCGAATAGCCAAAGCTCTCCTGAAAAAAAAAGAAGGGAATGGAGGCATCACACTCCCAGACTTCAAACTCTACTACAAAGCCATAATCATCAAAACTGCATGGTATTGGAACAAGAACAGACATACAGACCAATGGAATTGAATAGAAAATCCAGAAATAAACCCACAGATTTATGATCAACTAATCTTTGACAAAGGAGCAAAGACTATGCATTGGAGCAAAGAAAGTGTGTTCAATAAATGGTGCTGGAAAACTGCATCGCTACATGCAAAAGAATGAAGCTTGACCATTACCTCACACCATACAAAAAAAATCAACTCAAAATGGATTAAAGAACTAGACATAAGACCTGAAACCATAAAATACATAGAAGGAAATATAGGCAAAACACTATGTGATATTCACATCAAAGACATCTTTACAGACACATTACCCAAAGCAGTGATAGTGAAGGCAAAGATAAACAGCTGGGACTACATCAAATTAAAGAGCTTCTGCACAGCAAAAGAGACAATAACAAAAACAAAGAGAAACCCCACCGACTAGGAGAACATTTTTGCACACAACACTAATGATAAAGGACTGATCACAAAAATCTACAAAGAGCTGATGAGACTCAACAACAACAAAGAAAATAATCCAGTCAAAAAATGGGCAGAAGAGCTAAAAAGAAACTTCTCTGAAGAGGAAATGCAAATGGCCAACAGGCATATGAAAAAATGTTCAACATCACTTGTCATCAGGGAAATGCAAATCAAAACTACCATGAGATACCATCTTACACCAGTGAGAATGGCACATATTAAAAAAACTAGCAACAACAAATGTTGGCGAGGGTGTGGAGAAAAAGGAACTCTTCTGCACTGTTGGTGGGAGTGCAAACTGGTCCAACCACTATGGAGAGCTGTGTGAAGATTTCTTGACCTACTAGAGCTTCCATATGATCCAAACATAGAGCTTCCATATGATCCAGCAATTCCACTCCTAGGTATTTACCCAAAGGACACAGAAACATCAATTCCAAAGAACACCTGCACCCCTATGTTTATAGCAGCACTATTTACAATAGCTAAGCTATGGAAACAGCCCAAATGCCCAAAAATAGATGACTGGATCAAGAAGATGTGGTACATATATACCATGGAATATTACTCAGCATTCAAAAAAGATAAACACATGCAATTTGCAGCAACATGGATGGTGCTGGAAGGGATCATGCTCAGCGAAATAAGCCAGAAAGAAAAAGAAAAATACCGGATGGTCTCACTCATAGCAGGAATCTAGAAAACTTAAATTAGGGACCAGGAAAATGATAACTATAAGAAAGTGAAAATCAAAATCAACAAAAAACTATGAACCAGAGACACTTTTTGGGGGGTGGGAGGGGAGGGATTGGGGTCAGAATGGGGGGGTTGCAATTGTATGGGGAATATAAAAATAAAATTTATTATTTAAAAAAAATAAATAAAGATATTCCCATTCAAAGTTTTGAAACATTATGTTTCACACAAAACATCCAGGCAGGGCACATATGGCCAGTGTGTGAGCTGTGGTATGATCACATCAGAAACTCAGTGTTGATTTTCTTAGTAAAGGAAATGGTGCTTTTACAGAGTCTGTACCTTTTATCACTTGACCTTGCCCTTTGGAAACCAGAGGCTTTGAGAGCAGTTAATATCTCCATGACATTATGTCTCCAGATGCTTCCTTTCATGTTCATCAAGGACATAGATGTGCCATATTTCCTGAGAACCCTGCCCTAGGGTCCATGTGAGGGAAGAGAGACATTTAGTGAAGAAGGTGTGGGGTCCCCAGTGACTGTGTAAATCTAACTGGCTTACTGTGCTCCATTTACCCAAGATGGGAATTCTAAATCCCCAACCAAGTTAGTTTAAGAATGCTCTAGGTACACCTGGGGAATTTATTCACCAGCAGTCCTCCCAATCCAGTCCACTTATAGAAGTAAATTTCCCCTGGAGCCACTTGGTGGGCCCCCTGGCACTCTTTGCAATAATCCCAAGTCTGTTTGGGGATTGTCCCCCAAGTTTCCGAAAACCTCCAACCTTTGAGGAAATAAAGAATTCCCCGTAGTCTTCCATGCTGCCCAAACAGAAAGAAGGTCCCAACATTTAGCAGTGTCTTCTGCCTTCCAAGCTCTCATGGAAATCCCCCTTAGTTTCCCCCTGTACCCCTCTATCTTGGGCATGAGATCTACTTTGTGGGGTCATATCAGTCAATAGAATTCACACTATCTTCTCTATTTTCCTATCTACTCTCCAAGGAACCAGACATACATTTCCTCCTTGTGGGCCACTGCTTATGTAAGTAAACTCTAATTTAATCAAACAACTGATAATTGTCAGTGGCCCAGGCCATTGAACAGTGTTGGCCTCTGAGCCCAGTTCAGGCTCATCTGGGACATCCCCGACAGCACCGACTGGAGAGCCCTTCTAGTAGTGGTCTCCAAATGGGATGTACTCCCTCTCAAGGGAATAGACAATCCATTTTGATGAAAGAAGAAGCTAGTAGAACTTTTGAATTTTGCAACTAAATAATTTATACAGGAATTGCTACTATTTGCTCTTGTGATTGACATGGTACATATACGTAATCTGTAAACAAAAATATATTTTCTCAGGGTTCCAGCTTAAAAAAATTTTACTTTTATTTACTATTGCCTTAAACTTACTTGTATTTTTAATAAATAGCAAGCATATGATTTAGAAATAATCTAATTTTAATATATGAACAAATGACCAAACAGAACCCAAAATTCTACAAAAAATCTTAGTGGTAAGGGTGACTAAACATTCACATCTGTATCAGGTCAGGTTCTCTGATCTATACAAAACAATGTCAACCTTAAACAATAATAATAAAAACAGTAATAATCATCATCATAATAATCATAATAAACAATTATTTCCATTTATAGAATAATTACCAAGTCCTAGGTACTGCTCTAAGCATTTTATGTACATTAATTAATTGCATTTCCATAGTAATTCTATGAGGTGGAAATGAACTGTAGGATTCACAACACTTCTGACATCAGACAGTGACTTTCCAACACCGCTTCTTCACCTCTCTGACACCAGCTGGGAGTCCTATGGTTCATTTAATTCTGACACTACCTGGCGTTCGTATCAGTAACCACAAGTAAATGGCTCAGGCCTCAAGACTGCCCCCACTTCGGATGCCAGCCCCAAGTCCAAGTTGTCACGGGCACTTCTGATCAATGAGTCATACATTCACAATCCTCTCCTGAGGTTTAATAATTCTCCAGAAAAACACGCAGAACTAAGGAAAGTGCCTTACTGTTACTAGTTTATTGTAAAGGATACAACATAGGAACAAGCAAATGGAAGAGATACCGAGGACAAGAACTGTGGGGAAGGGTCATGCAGCTTCCATGCCCTTATTGAGCACTCTCCCAGCCCTTCCACATAGTCACCAACCCAGAAACTCTCCACACCCCACTGTTTGGGGATTTGCATGGAAGTTTTACCACATAGGCATGATGGATCCAAACACTGAGCATGGGTGAATGACTCAATCTCCTGACCCTCTCGCCTCCTGGGAGGTTGGGGAGTGGGGCTTAAAGTTCCAAGTTTCTAAACAAGCCTTGGTCTTTCTAGAGACCGTTCCCAATCCTGAAGCTTACTAAAGGTCCAACAAAAGTCACTTCATTAGAGCAAATATCTTCCTATCACTCTTCTCACTCAGCAAGTACCAAGGGTTTTAGGAGCTCTGTCAGCAACCACTATGATACCACTGATGGTACTAATTCTATTTTCATTTTACAGATAAAGAAACTAAGGATCAGAGAGGTTATGGAACCTAACCCAGTAGTTAAGCTGATACATTGCAAAGCATAAAAGGCAGACTTTTAATACTCATCTGTTGGATTCAATCGCTCATCTGTTTATCCACTTTACCATAATCCTTTTGCTGGAATTATTGTCAAAGAGTTGTCCTGAAGAGAGTCAGCAGGGAATATCTACATGGTCCTTGCAACTTTTGTGCATTATAATAAAATCTACATATCTTTAGCAGGTACCAATTTAGCACCAGAACTCCAATGTATTAGTTTCTGAGGCTTAATTTACAATAGAAAGCATTACTGGGAAAAATGACTGAATCAAGTCATCACATTTTGGCCAAAGTCAAACAACTCTTCGTCTTTCTAATTTTCATTGATTGAGACTGAGGAATGTAAGTTCATGTCAATCTATTTCTTCTCCCTGATTTTTATTTTTCAAACTTAACTAGTTGCTGACCTAACCTAGCCTCCATCCAATTGGGATTTACAGTGATTATTCTTAATTTCTAGCACCATAAACTATTTGTTACTATTAACTACATAGAGACTCACTTTGAAGTTTTCAGGAGGAAGCTCAATAATTGTTTTCTGACAAAAAATGGAAAAAGTCGTCTGTAGGTGATGAGCTCTAAGAAACAGATGTGTAAGAGCTCTCAGGTGGAAGCTGCTAGGAACAGAGTTCAGTCAAATTTGATTAAGTGAACTAATTAGCAAATTTATTTTCATTACTGACACAGTAATTTAGTTCTAACTGGCAGAGGACTAAAATATGTTTCAAGCTTGAAGGGGACTGTGGATATTCCTTTTACCACAGACTAAGATTCATAGTTAATTGGGATATTTTATGGTTCTCTGGTGGGAAATAAATCTAAACAAGAAAAAAAGTGTATATTAGTAGCCATTTTTTTCCCCAAGGAGTTAACAGCTCTCCGAATTGTGCATCCTACATAAAAATGATTGTGAATTCTAGATGGCAATGATTGTTTTATGGGAAAATAGAGCCAAAGAGAAAATTATAGTTAAGTAGTCAATTTACCAAATGCTATACACAACATAAGGCCTCTTCAGATGATTTTCAGTGTTCTCAATAGTTAAGTGAGAGTTTGTTCAAACGTGCGTCTTTCCTCTAAAGTTATTTTTTGGTATGTGTTCTAGTAGAGACCTGTGTGTTATATAAGACAAACAGTAGAATGTTACTTAGAAAACGGGGTCAGAGTCTGACCCTATCTCATTGGATTACCTCTTTGCTATCTCCCGGGTAATTTTTATTTCTTGTAGAAACTAAATAAAATATTGCTTTCGGTTGCCTCTACAGAACATGGAAGCCTGTTTCCCTTGATGGGCTTGGGAATTCAAGACCAGGAGAAGATTTATGTGAGTTAAACTGCTCTACATGAGTTTGGAAAGGATTTGGAGTGTTTGAGGGCAGTTCTTTTTTATTTGTATTTTGATTGGCTGCTCTGTCCCTTAAATCTCTCTTAATCTATAAATTATCATTCCATGCCTTTTTCCCTTGCAGTTAGAGGTCGAGGACACTGTGTTCTTTGTCCTATAGGACTTCCCACAGTCTAGATTTCTCTCTTCACCTCTTTCTGATGTTGGATGATAGCTCCTGAATTCCTTGAAGCTTAGTAGTTAGATACGGAGGCTTCGTAAGATTCAGGTTTGATTTCCTCCCTTTCAAGCCTACCTGGAAGGTGGTGGTGCCTGCTTCCATCAGGAGGTGCATGCAGTACTGTCCCTCTATGGGTGATGCTAACAGTCAGTGATAATCATTACACAGATCAAGTCTTGGCAAATCCAAGGGGCAAATTCAATCTGCTGCGGGTTTTTGCAAGTCAAGTTTTATTGGAACACGGCCACACCCATCAGTTGACTTATTGTCTTTGGCTGCTTTTGCACTAAAACAGCAAAGCTGAGCTGTTGTGACAGAGACCATATGTCCCACAAAGCCTAAAATCTTTACAGAAAATGTTTGCTAACCCCTGATTTCGTTCGCTTATATTATTAAGAAATATAAAATAGTGACATTCAAATTTTGATATTTTTCACTTATTAGTTTCAATGCTTGTATAAAAGAAGTTCTGTTGGCTATGACAGATTATGTAGGAAAGACAGGATATATTACATTTGATTCTTTCCCTTTTCTTGTTTTTTAAAAAAATAATGTTGTTTCCTAGCTTCCTCCAAGGTGCCCAGTAAGGCTGTCTTTTGTTTATTTTTGTTTTGTTTGAAAATTATTATAAACTCATGAACTTAAATAAACTTGGTGTGTTTCAAAACATCATACTTGTGACTGTCCTTATAGTCGTGCAAGCTGATCTTCTTTAGCCATTGGGAACCGAGGCTCTAGACTAAGACCTTCTGACACAAGCTGAGTTGACTTTGGTAACTTCTTTGCTTTCTGAAATGACAACTACTCCAGGCTGCTCTTGCTGGTCTTGTATTTTTTTTCTGTCTCAGTCCTGAAATCAGCCATTTCTCTAAGTATCTGTTAGTGGGCAATGGTGTGCAAAGCTCTCATGCTGGGTGTTCATAGTTAAAGGATTGGCCATTGTTTCTAGGCCTTGTTATGGACAGAGGCAGAAAATATGAATTCTTTAAAACATATCCCAAGTTCAGAGTAATATTTCCAATCTAAATTAAAAACTACAGGATTTTTAAACCTTGTTCATCTTCCATAAGCATATTCTTTCAACCACACTGATACTCTCAATCCTCAATGACACCCAAAATTATGCAGTGGCTGTATCCCATAACATATCATTTTCAGCATTAACAATACAAACTTCTCTCTCTCTCTCTCTCTTTCTCTCTCTCTCGGCTAAGGCAGAGTTCTGGGTCTAGAAGGGCAGAATAAAATAAAGAATGTGTTAGGAGCTAGAAGCCAAGAGCATCACAAATATGTAAGTGAATATGTAAGACTTTGGGAACTAGAGAAAATGGAAAGCATTGTAGTTTTTGTAAACCACAGACTGCAGCACTCCAAGCTGAACACACCCTCTGTCTGCAGGATAGGGGCCTATCAGTAGGGACCATACCAAGAAGTTCTCTTCATGTCTCTATCTTTCTCCCCCCAAAGCGCAGCTTGATCCTTCAATGTCTGTTTTATAGATGGAGGCCAGAAGCCTCTTGTGGTTATTCTGGGTGAGACTTTGACACTAGCATATAAATAGTTGAACTGACTAAGATCAATGAATGAATCAGCATCAAAGCAGTGACAAGGCCCTCGAGGCATAACCAAGTCTCCCTTAACCTCAGCCTGAACATGCCAGACATTGTTCTAAGGCATAATTTTTCTTTGTAACAAAGCCAAGAATGTGGGCATTGTGGCAGTGACTTGGTACTTATGTTGGTTTCCCACAAAACAGATATATTAAGGTAAAGACTTGGTCAAGTAGCACATGGTATGTGCGCTTTTCCTTAGATGGCTAAAGAGCTCAAGTTCCCTCCTCTAACTCAGCAGTGCCACCAACCTCTCCTCCCTTGTTCCCCATCCTCTTTTCTTGTTTTCTGAAATGACAACTATTCTAGGCAGGGGAAATCTTCCGATTCTCCTACTTCTTAGACAAGGACAAGGGTCTTTTCTCAACTGATGTGTGGTGTTTTCCAATGATTCAAATACTTTATTCCACTACCAGTTCTCCAATCCCCACACCAACTGGGTATCCTAGAGTTCAATTCAATGCAGACACTGAAATAACACAGACTCTCAAGATTAAGGGTGTAATGCCACAAAACTGCCCCCTAGTTCAGATGCCCTCCATAAAAGGGATCTCCAGGTTACCTATACTCTGTCCAGATGATTACAGCTCAGGGATTCTATGACTGTCCCTAGGTTTGACAATTTACTAGAATGACTCACAGAATCAGAAAAGTGCTTTATTTAGGATTACCCGTTGATTATAAAGCATACAACTCAAGAGCAGACAGATGGAAGAGATACAAAAGGCATGGTACAGGCAGATTGGTGCTACAGAGCTTCCAAGCCTTCTCTAGACATGCCATTCCCCCCCCCTCCCCATGACACCTATGTTTACCAACCTGGAAGCTATCAAAACCTTGTCATTCTGAACTTTTCATGGCACTTTCATTACATTGACATGATTGATAAGATAATTACCCATCGCTGATCATTACCCTACCCTTGATGTAGGGACTCATAATTCTAATCCTCTAATCACATGATTGGTCTCTCTGGAGAGACCAGTCTCCATTCTGAAGCTATCTAGGGGGCCACCTTGACTCACCCCATTAATATAAACTTAGGTATGGTCAAAAGGGGTTTGTTATGAATAGTAAAAGATGCTGCTATCACTCAGGAAGTTTCAAGAGTTCTAGGTGACCTGTGCCAGGAACATTCTAAAAGATTCTATCTATCTGTCTATCTGTCTATCTATCTATCTATCTATCTATCTATCTATCTATCTATCCATCTATCTAGCCATCCATCCATTCTGTCTATCTATCTATCTGTTTGCTATGGTTCAAGTGTTAAAAACTCAGGGAAAAACAGGATGAAGCACAATGTAGAATGGATATGGAGTTCTACAGTCTTGTTAGTCTTAACCATTTTGGAGGGGTTAAGAGTTAAATAATTCAGATCCATCAAGGATCTAAGTATAGCTAGACATGGAATTTAGGGTTAGGTAGCAGTTTGGGAGGGAGCAGAACAGGTGCCAGAAAGGTGGGTTGTGATGGAGCAGAGGGGACAGCAGATGGGAACCCACTTATACAGGGAGAGGAGGGCCCCTCGTACAAATCCTGAATATCTATTAGCAGTGATTGTGGCCCCAGAAGTGATATTTTAACTACATAAGTTCAGTCTTCAAGAATTAAGAAGCTCCTAGGATGAAAATAAGACCAGGAAAGTAGAGGTAAAGAGACTCATTATTCCTTCAAGCTTTACTCTGAGTCTGCTATTTTGACCTGTTTATAGCCAAAGGATTCCTGTTTTCCTACAGGGGAAATTTGGCCTTATTCTCCTCAGTGAGAAGCATTTCATAACAGGTGAACTTTCATTTACTGCTAAGTGGTTTCAAGTTCTAAAATAGTAAAGAAATATTGTTGACGTTCTTGACCACTGATGGATTTTAAATTTTTAACCCACTGCATGAAAATGCCCAAGTGTTAAATATTAATTAAATTGGGTTATCTTTAGTTTTGTGTTCTGCTTATGCTTTCTCTTCCTAAAGCTCTTTGTCTGCTCTCTGGTCCTTTATAAGACTTTTTTTTTTCCCCAGATAGAGGCCAAGTCAGTACAGACTGAGCTACCTGGATACAAAACCATGGTATTTATGCAACTTGATTGGTCCAAAGAAAAATAATAGAATTATCGAAGTAATTCTATACAAACTTCTATACAAACACTTGGCACATCTATACAAATGATGACTGCTGACAATAGAGTTTTAAACCTATATCTCTATATTTTGATAAAAATAAAAGAGAACAGTTTGAAATAATTTTGTTAATGAAAATAGCCTTGGTACTCACATGATTTTGCCATAAAGTAGATGTTACCAGAAAATGAATCAGTTAAGATTTCTAATTCTGTTGTTATTAGTAGTGCTTTGCCTTAAATGACCGTGACAACTCATGTTGTTAGCTTAAAAACCCAATCTCTTCAGCTAACCCAGATAGGAAAGCTATTGCACAGGAAGTCAGGAGGTGTGTAGGGATGAAGATTCCCTTCTCACCCAAGAAACACTCAAACTCTGGACTGGTGGGTAATCAGGGTGATGTCTAAAGAGCACATGGCTCTAATTTCTATCGACAAATCACAGTATTTTTTGAGGAGAATTTTATCAGAGAACTAAAAAATAATCATAAATTCCATCATCCCAGGGAACAAGCATTTCATCATTCTGAAATAGGATTTCAACATCACATTTCAGCCTTGATGTTAACAGAGCACCTTTGAATAAAGTACCACATGGCTAAGAATATAAGACATTCCATTGGTCCCACCAGCCTCCAGCTCAGAACAAAGTAGTTTTATTTTTCAACTGATTGCACAGATTAGATTTTGTTCTTTCACTCAGCTGTGCACTCAAGCTGTAAACTTACCATTGAAAGGATAAGACAACTTTAGATGGTGAATTTTTTTGTCCTTAATTTGGGGATGAGGCCCACAGTATATATGTCAAAGTCCCCAGATATCTGCCATGTTGGAGTACAAAATGTCCATACATAGAGATTATCCAGTCAGTGGTTTTTAACCTTCCCCAAGCATCTGGATTACCTGGGCCAAATCACCTGGGGGAGATTTGATATAATACTGGTGTCACTGATACTTTGAAGAGAGAAAATGAGAGACCTGAGGTGTTAAGTCACCAATTCAAAGCAGTGTACTTTATGACATCATCTAAAGAGACTCTGGCTTCCTGTGTTTGGAGGCTTATCCTGAGAATCACATCCAGGGTGTATTTATCAGGGTGGCAGAACTGAGGAAAATGTTGGAAGTCTCAGCCCCAGTAAGCCTTTGCTTTTGATGGTAATGGAGTGGCACACTGAGGTTGAGAGGGCATCTCTGGGTGGAGGCACTGGAGAGTCTAGCATCCTCGGGCTTGTGGAAGGGGTTTCTCCTTCATGTTAAAAGACTGTGCCCCCTTCCCCAGCCCCCAGCCCCTTTTCCTGAAGACTCAGCAGACACCTCACTTCAGTGAGACAATAGATAATGCTGGCACCTCAGAATGTGCCTCTATAGCCCATTCTGCCAACCAGACCAATAACTAAGATGTAATCTCACTATGACCTAATTGAGGAAGTGCTAGCCTTCTAAAGTAGTAAAGGGCATAGATGCCAAAGTTGCTTTGGGACCTAGCTATGCGTTACTGGCAGGAACTGGGAGATACGCCTGGTAGTAAATCTTGAGAGTGTTGGATTAAGAGAGGTAGGATATAAAGCTAAATAAAGGAGAATTTGTCAGGCACTGGGGGCAAGTTTTAATATACTGCTTGGATGGATGACTCTTGTAAGCTTGGAAAAAATGATGGCTTACTTTAAATAAAATAGTCTGCCACAGCTGACTGTAGAGGAAGGGATCAAAGGCTTAGAGAAGTGGGTATGTTAGAATGGGCCTGCTAAATTAGCCCAGAAAATACATTGGCAGCTCTGACTATGCTACTTAAGAAGGCCTGGAGAACAATCTACTTATTGAGGTAATAAGGAATGCCCTGCTCCACAGAACTGGGATTGTTGAAGAGCTCAGTGGCTGTCTTCTGGCTCCCTGTAGCTGTGGAGATGACAGGCTTCAAAAATAGCAAAGACCAGAAATGAGCTCTTAATCATCAGAATCAACTAGGACCCAATCACCAAAAAGGCAGCCAGGAAAGAACATCAATTCAGGAGATAGTTCACAGATCATGGTATTCCTAAGGGCAAGAAAGATAAGCAAGATAAGGGTATCATGTAATAAATATAAGCAAAAGACATCAAGAATAAATAAACAGAATACTTGTGTCAGTTGCCCCAAAGGAAAGTCATTCTCTCTTCCCTGGTTTCCAGAACTAAGTTAGTTCTCAGTAACAGGATCCATTGAATGAAGAAGTCAAACTCCAATAAGCTAAAACTGTCTAATATCATTGTAAAAATAATACATGGTATTGATTCCCCTAGTTCTTCACGAAAGGGATCATTGGCATTGCTCAAGTTATAACATACTGGGGAAAAAGGAATACCCACACTGTTTGAGGGTGGCTGGATACAATTTCCAAGTTGGCATGAAAACCAAGGTACCATCCCGCTGCCTCAAAGAACAAGGGAATAAATGACTTGTGTAATAAACGGGCATTTCCTGATGATTGCTGGATTCAGGTAGATCCAATGGTCATTTTCCCTGTTCTTGAACATGTAATAGAAATTGACATATTAAGATGTTGGCAAAATCCTTACCTTTGTTTCTTGTCCTGTAAACTCAGAATTATTATACTGAAACAGGCCAGATAGATGTCCCTGCACCACTCCCACCACAGCCACCATGGTACCTGGAAGATAGTTGTCATATCATTGGGGAAAATGGCAAATTGTGTTATCCTCAATGATTTAAATAATGCAGGAGTGGTGGCTCTACTAAAACCAGAGGGCTCATGGAAATGGTTTAGCACTTTAAACTTAACTAATAGTATCAACTGTACCAATAGTACAACCAACTGCAGCTGCTGTGCTAGAAGTGGTATCTTTATTAGAGACCCTGGTAAGTGGCATGAAGCTATTGATTTGGCAAATGCATTCTTTTCAATACCCATCAACTAGGAAGACAGAAGCAATTTGCATTCATATGGGATGAATAGCAGTATACATTCATGGTCTTGCCCCAGAGATATGTTAATTCTCTTTCTCTCTGTCACTATATTGTTTAAAGGATCTGGGCCATCTGGACATTCTGTAGAACACCATAATCACCCATACTGCTGACATTACATAAGCTGGACCTGGTCAGTAAGAAGTGGGAAGGCCTCTAGAAAGAGGGAGTTATATTCTACCAAGTTTTAAAGCATGATACATTAGTTAAATATTTAGAAGTTCAGTGTGCTGGGGCAAAGGAGTTATCTCTTCTGAAGTAAAGGACAAGTCATTGCCCCTCTATGTCTAAGAAAGCAACACAGAGCTCAGTTGGCATCTTCAGGTTTTAGAAGACTCAAATTGCAAACTTGGGAAGACTTCCCTGACCCATTTATTTGGTAATGCTCAACACTGACAGTCTCAAGAGGGTCCAGAGCAAGAAGAGGCTCTGAAAAAAATTTAAGCAGCCGTGTAAGCAGTCCTTCCACTTGGGATGATTTGTGAAATTTTTAACAAGCTCCATGAATAAACTCATAGGACTTCCTGTGAGCACTGGAGTGAAGTCATGGCTTCTGCAACATAGAACTATATACCATTGAACACACACATACATGTACACACACGCACACACACATGGATGTACACACATGTATACCCATGATCCAGGAACATCTGATATTGAAACAGAACATCTAACCATGGTACATCAAATGACCACAAAGCCAGGGCTTCAAACTCTGAGCTAAGTCTTGTCAGATCCCTCAAGTCCTAAGGTTTAGGAGGTTATTGCAAGATAGAAATGATGCATTCTAAATTGAGGTGGTTCAGAGAGCGCAGGTGACCTAGGAACCAGAATCTCATGTAATCTTCCTCCGTTATAATGATACCTCTCTCAGCTTGCACCTTTAGTCTCATGGATCAATCTCTATGTTTATTGGCAGAGGAGATCAACTTCTATGCTTGATATATAAATGAGATCACCTCAGTAGGTTTGTGTGAATTGGAAATGAAGTTCTGCACTATAACCTTGATCAGGGATGTCCCTGGAAAATGGAAATGAGAAGAAATTTCCCAGTGGGCAGAGTTTCAGGTAGTACTCATGGCCATTCACTTTGTATGGAAAGATCATTGTTCTGAGGTTAGAACAGACACAGACTCATGGTCAATGACTAGTGGTATAGCAGTTGGTCAATGGCCTGGGAAGAAGCAAAGTTGGAAGAGGAGATAAGGAAATCTGGGGAAGAGGCATGTGGAAGGATATGTGTGAGTATCAAGTGTGATGATTTTATATTGTATTTCATTCCCATCACAGAACACCCACTGAAGAAGAGGCAGTGGACACCTAACTGGATATGTTGACTCAGCCAGTTAATGATGGTCATTGTTTAGATAATCATCAGCCTAGATTGGGGTTGCCATGATAATGTAAGTGGAGGCTATGCATGGACACAACACCGGCCCTCTCACTATTATTAAGACATATCACGTTGGACTTCTATTGCTAACTGCAACCTGCCAGGAGAAGACACCAAAGCTAAGTATCTGTATGGTCCTGCCCCATTGATTAAAAACAGCAAGCTATTATTGGCCATTCAATTATATTGAAGTCTTTATACTCTGAGCAATTCATCTTAACCAGGAATGGCATGTATTCTAGCTAACAATCTACATTTCTTGTCTATAGTCCCTCAGTCAATATGATTACTTTATTGGCTCACAGAAGGCTTGATCTTCTAGTGTGGAATCTTGTGTAACATCTCTTCAGTACAAAGATAGTCAGAGGAGGCATGCCAGTGGGCATATAGCATGAGATATTCTGGGTTTAACATATGCTATACTATTCAGAAGCTGTCAGCCTGACAATAGTAGTATGGCTTTTTGAAATTATAGCTGAGGCTTCAGATTTGGGATCACACCCTTTAAGGGCAGGATATTGCTGTTGGTGCTGGGTCTCCAATAGATATAAGATGTGGGTCCAGGAAACAAGTAGTGGAAGGAGGAGCAATATCTGTCATTATCATTCCCAGTGACCTTTTGGGAGAATTTTTGCTTCTTGCTCCTGAGTCTGTGAGTCTCAAGTTCCTGGCTCCTGGAAGCCTTGCACTTCCATCAAAGAATACACTACAAGTCCCACTAAGTTTAAAGCTACAGCTGCCACAAAGTCACTTGGGATTCCACATGCCAGTAGACCTGTAGCTGTCATGCATATTGATGTGTACTAATCACCATGAGGAGACAAAATTGCTACTAAATAAGACAATCAAGGAGGTGATCAGGGAGATGAATTATCCCCTATTCTTATTTATACCTATACATTGGAAGTAGAAAAGAGGATAATATCAGCTGAGGCCTTGAGATCCAGTACAGGAGCAGAGGGTATAATTCATGCTATTCTTAAACATTACCCAGACTCACCACGGTCCTGGAGAAGCTGTATCCAGATGGAGAGAAGTTAGAGTCAGAAACAAATGGAGTTGAGAGTTGAAAGGGGTGGACTGTAGGGGTTGCTATTGGTGCTAGTCTAGGTTCCCTTTACTTTTTTTTTTTTTTTTTGGTAAAGTCTTCCACATTTCATCCATTTTATTTATTTATTTTTTAAATTTTTGTATGTTTTTACATCATTTTCATTTTTGCACTGTGTGGAGATTGCTCAACCTGCTAAAGATGGAGCTTCCATAGGATCCAGCAATTCCACTGCTAGGTATTTACCCAAAGGACACAGAAACATTAATTCAAAAGGGCACCTGCACCCCTAAGTTTATAGCAGCACTATTTACAATAGCTAAGCTATGGAAACAACCGAAAAGCCCAAAAATAGATGACTGGATCAAGAAGGTGTGGTCCATATACACAATGGAATCTTACTCAGCAATCAAAAAAGATAAACTCATGCAATTTGCATGGAGTTGGAAGGGATCATGCTCAGCAAAATAAGCCAGAAAGAAAAAGAAAAATACCAGATGGTCTTACTCATAGCACAGTTCCCTTTTCTTTCATGTGAACCCATCTCTCAGCTGCTGCAAGTTCTTGTGGCTAGTGGTTCACACTTGTGATTGTCTCCATCCTCCTTCTCCTGCCACCATTTAGCTTCATTCTGTTGCTGCTGACTCTAAAGTTATGGCAACTTTGATGTGTATCTTACCGCAAAGGTATCTTTCCTACCAATAATTTTTCCTATAGAAGATACACATTTTAGAATTTGAGATTCTTTTTGTGACCTAAAATGTTTGATTAAAAAAGTAGCCTATGGATGTTGAATATTCAGTTTAATTGTTCATTTGGAAGAGGTGGTTGTGGTATCTTAGTGAATGAATCTTGTCTCTGTTCATTTCTGCTCATTTGATTTGTCATAAATAGAGAAATATATTAATATTTCCAATACCTGTGTAACCATTTCTTAGAGGTTTTGTTGAATTTGTCTTGCTATTTTATTAATCGTGTAAATGTTTGTACCATTCATCAAAAGAAGTGAACTTTCGCTACCTCCAGCATTTTGGGCTGAAAGTTAATGTCTGATATTTATGTTCACACATAAAGATGTTTCCTCCCTTTTCTTTGATTTTGCCCAGTGTATCTTTGTCCAATATTTTCTCTTAACATTCTGCATAGCTTTGTTTTGAGTGTTCTCTTATAGACAAAAATTGGTTGGATTTGAGAACACGTTGAGAGTCTTTGCCTTTTAAGAGCAGTGTTTCATATCAACCTTCGCTGGTACAAAAGGCCTATTTCATGTTCTGACATAGTGTTTTATACTTTTTAAATATTGTTTTATGCTGTTTCACTTGTTACCACTATTTGCTCTGCAGACCATGTTTTCTTTGCTTTTACTTTCTTTGATGTTTATCTTTTAATATTTCAAAAACCCTCTTTTGCTTTACATGAACTAATTCTCAGAGTCAAAAGGAAACAATCTTTTGAGTACACAATTCTCAATGTTCCCTTCCCCTCACATTTCTCAGTCTTTGTTAAGACAAGCTGACAGGTTAAATTCAGATCTTTTTTCATGAAATCATGAATTTTACATTATTTTAAGGGGAACAGATGTTTTGATTTTAGATTAATTTTTACAACTACATTTATGTTTATCCTGGAGAGAACTGGGTAAATATGGGCCATGTTTCCTTATTTTTAATGCTGACCTCCATCACATTTACTGAGTTGTGTTTCCATTTCTGAACTTGTGATACTTTAGTATTCCCAGTTGGTTGGAGATAACTTCCCAATAATTGTTTTGCAATGATCTTTATTCATGCATTTGTGTAATAAAAACATCTTTCTATTGCCTCCATTTATAAAAAGACGACTTGTATCTCAATAGCTTTTCCTCAGGCTCTGTAGGTTTTGCCCAGGTCTTGTTGCATTAATGCTGTAGATGAGAAGTTACAGGCTACACTAAATTTTTTTCTCTTTCATATATCATGTTTTCTTTTGCTGAAGTTAAGGCCTATTAATCCTTTAAATTTAAGTATTCTTCCACAATTAAATGAAGACACTCATGTTGTTTTGTCTAGGGTAACATGTGAATTTGTAATCTTTCTAGAGATGATTTTGTAACACTAGAGAATTGTGTGTTGATTTGTACTTTGAGAATTGCTTATGCTTCTCTTCCTTTGCTCTTCACTCATGATATTCCATATCTATGATTTGTTTTCTCATCATTTCCATTTGGAACTTGCCCTCTGCATTCTATCCATGGGTTTAATTTCTTTGGCAGCATTAATTATGTATCTCTTCTTTATTTGGCTTTTGTTCCTCAAAATGTCATTTCTAGCAAGTTCTCATCCACTGGAGTTTTATTCTACAAATTTGACATCTTTTCCCTCTGCCACAATATTGGAGCCTCACAAAGTAATAGAATTTGCAATAATAATACCTGGCTCTTACCATCTCTATGCCCTGCCAACCACTCCTTTTCTTAGCCAGATTCTTTCTTTTTGAATACTTCACACCATAACCAGTCATCCCTATCACTTTAGCCCAACACTTGTGGTGATGTAATCTCCAACTAGACTTCAGAAAGACCGTTGGTCAGGTGGAGAGGAGGTATGGATAGCAGTACTCATTGCTGCAAAAATTACCTCTCAGGTAAGCCACACAGCAGAGCAGGTCTGGTTTACAATGATCCGGGCCCGCTAACGGCATTGTTCTCTGCCTTCCAGTGTTTCCTTCTCACCATAGGAAGCTTTTTCTCAGCTCATCTTCACCTGCCTTGTAATTCAAGGATTGCTCCCAGTCTGGCACATGAGGTTGCTGCCAGTCACAGGAAAGCCCCACTGTGCTACCAGAGGCGTCCTCTGAAAACTGTGGAGACACCTCACAGGCACTGTCACTCACACGTCATGTTAGATGAGGCATACAGTCACTGTCTCTTGCAGAAAAGAAAGCAACCTCACATTATGCAGAAAAATGTATACATTTTATTAATTTGCAATAAAATTTATAACCAAATTTCTAGAAAGGCAAGAATGGAGTCAGTCCTCAGGAATCAATGGACCAGCACTGCTCTAACTTCCTTCATTCTCTGTCCCGTGTGCCATTTTGTTTCTCTCACTCTCTCTTTCTCTCTTCACCTCTTTCTTCTCCCAAATCTTCTCCCAAATCTTCTCCCAAATCTGAACCAATCATTTGCAGCCAGGAGATGTGTAAAATGTGATATGTGAGAAAATGTAATCTTCCATAGGAACCATGGTTCAAAATTAGCTGAGTAAAAACACTTTGAAAAAACAAAGACTGCATTCCCAGAATAAGTGTGCAAAGATGGACAGACAAAACACCAAAAACCAAGCAAGTGTGCACCCCCCAAATGATCTCTCCTAAATTAAAAATTCATTCAATTACATATACATACACGGTTTAAAGAGGTAAATTGTAGCAGAGGTCATAATAAAAATCAGCAGTCCTCATTCCCACCCTTTCCTTGGCCTTATAATCAAGAAAACCACCTTAAATTCCTAATTGCTTCTCACCTGTACCTCTAGTTACCAAATATTGAATTTATACTGCTCGATATCTTCATATCATAGTTGTAGACACTTTCGATTAATCTTTTTTGTTGAAAATGAACATTCAGTTCTCTTATGTACCCAATTCTCTTATGGCTTTCTTCTATCCCCAGTATAGATAAATCATACTTTTTGGTTAATGCACTATTTTGAATTTATGTTAATATAAAAATGTAATTATTAGACATTGCTGAGCCAAGTAGTATACAATGAATATATTTTCCTTCTTGTACAATAGGATTTTTTTTGTAGTACGAGTTCATCATTGTCTTATTTGTCCTTGTATTTTTAAATATATAGTTACTACTAATACTTCCCAAACTCTCTAACAGGATTACTAAAATACTCTGCATCTTATTTTTCCACACAATCTAGGATTGGTGCTTGGGTACTGAATAAAAAGCCTTTTCTGATTCCTCAGAATTGGAAGTGCTTTCTCTTTTTAGAAGCCCCATGATTTTATATATTACTCACACATTTCTACCTTATCATAGTTATTTGTAAATACATCTTTTTTGTCTTGTCTAGGTACTCAGTATAGTGCCTAGTGAGAGACCACCAATAAATACAAATAATGGAATGAATAAATTAACTAATCCACATCGTAGTCTTGACATTTCACCTTTGTCTCTGTTGAATGGGTACCATGATTCTGATAGAGTGAGACTGAATTTAGTGGATCTGAATACTGTGTTCAAACACTTGAGAGTATCATATAAAAAAAAGTCAGGGGTTTTAAGTCACTTCTCCAAAAAGGGTCAGAAAATGGGGTGTAAATCTAGGTGTGACTGAATTCTGTGCCCATATCTACCATGCAGTACCACATTTCAGGCTCAGTTCAAAACCATAAATCAGGTAGTAATTGCTTAACTGTTCCTTAAGTCAAGGATGCTTTCCATTTCTATCATAGAATGCCAGCCCTCTGTTCTTCCATACAACCCCAAAGTCCATAACTTAAAAATGAACATTATTAAATTGTAATAGGCATTAGTTTTTAATAGATATTCACATTCCATCTGAAAACACTTCTATAAACGGTATTTCCAGTCTCTGAACCTAGGGTGGTCTGTGTTCACTTGCAATTAGAAATTTTGTAAGACAACCTCTAGGATCTGTAAAGGCAATAAAGGATTTCTCTTGAATGAGGTATGGCCTGGTTTAAACTCATTTTCCATTTGGAAATCCCTGAAGACAAACACCTGCCTTCTTGGTCCTCTAAGGAAGTAGCGTCCCAGAATAAAAAATGTTACTGTCCTGTTCCAGTTGCATCTACCAGTAGAGGGCGCCTAACCATCACCAATAGTCTCAGAAACTTCTCTAACGGGTCCAGGCATTTTATTATCCTTCACTTTTGAGTTGTCAATTAGTAGCAGAATGTGCAAACCCATTTTCTCTTTATTTTACATGTGTCTTATATTGTGGAAATGAGAATGCCTCCCTGTAAGACTTAGGGGTGGTGGTGGAACTTAGGGGGGGGTGATGTATGACAGAAGAAAACAGGGCTTTCCCTGTACATCAAGTATTGGAATGAATTATACGCAGGATGTTGTTAATCCTGACATGGTGTTTAGCTCATTCATCTCTAACAATTAAGCCACTGTCATGTGGCTTTCTCAGCTATTTATAAGGCCTTGTATATGAAGAGATCAAATGTATTTCATTTTCTTTAACTTGTCCATATGAGCTTACACCAGATGTCATGGAATCATACACCCTCAGACTATTAGCAGGGAATTTGGAGATCATTTAGTATATGGTGGTTAGCGTACAGATGAGAAGATCAATGCTTGAAGATGCAAAGGCTTTGACTGAGTTGCTTCAATTAGCTAAGAGAGGAACAAGTATCAAAATCCGCCTGCTAACCATACCCCGAGCCCACCCATTAATACATTGATCAGGAAATCACACTGAGGGCACAGACAAGTTGTGGGTAATGTGCTGGATACTGGACTTCAGAGACTTTGGATTCTGGAAATTGATTTTAAGCAAAAGCAACTTAAACATTAGTCTAATGGGACACCCAAGGTATGTGAGGAGGTCTGCCGCTTCGTTAAGACCCAGGCAACCAGGATCTAAATTAGCTTCTTTGGGCCTCCCCGGGGGCGCAGAGGTTGAGCGCTGGGTTGAGAAGCTGCCCGCAGCCTCTGCGGCGCCGGTTCGATCCCCGGCTGCTCCCCAGCCACCGGAGGAGGGTCCCACATGGTGCGCAGACCTCTCCTGCCGCCCGCTGCTCCCCTCAGCAGTGTACTCCGGTCCTTCTGCCTGCTCTGCTCCCCGCTCTGGCTCTGGTGAATTCTCTCACCCTCCCATGCTTCTGACTGTACCCAGTGCATGTATAAACAAGACAAACAAACAAACAAATAAATAAATAAATAAAACATGCCTCTATTAAAAAAAATAAATTAGCTTCTTTGGGAGAGAAGCTTTAATAAATCATGGCTAAACTAGGTGTCAGGGAGCAGTTTTGGAAGAAGAAATTCTATTGCACATCTCTAGTTGTCAAGATCACTGCCCTCTCCCACCCCATCCCTCACTTAGGGGAGATAGAACTGGAGGTTCTAGGTAAGAGGAGGATAAGGGCAATGGGCAGGTCAAGTTCCCCAATAACCTGTTCAGTTTTATGCCATCCTAAATGCTTCCAATATCTGATTTTACCTAACTGTCCCAACAATGCTATGAAATATTAGTTTACCATTTTGCAGGTAACACTAAACCTCAGAGAAATTTAAGGTACATATTACACTCCACTTAGATGGTAAAGCCACAATTCAAACTTGGACCTGATGTGCGCACTCCATCCAATAGTCCAGTCTCTTCCCATGTTGCACCATTGTGGCCACCAGACTTTCTACACACTGTGTCTTTAGGGGTTTCCATAAAGCCAAGGAATCTCATCTTAGAGGGCTACTAGTGCAAAACAAACAAAAACACTTAAGTCATCCAGACTAAAGTTTCCATGCTGCTCAGAAGTTTGGTGACACAGGCTTCGTGGTGATAGGAGACATGTAAAAAAGAAAAATCTAGCTTGAAAACTCATCAGTTCAACTTTTTCACTCCTTTTATTTGTTTAGTTATTTAGCAAATAACAGCTGTTGAGATTGGGAGCCAAATCAAATGCTGGATGCTGGTGATAAGTAATAGATAAGATCAGTACTGCTTTGTTCTTTTAGGGAATTTACAGCTTAGAATCCTCACTGGAGAAAAAGAAATAAAGAGAAAGTATTCCATAATTTCCATCGCCTGCATTTTTTTTTTTTTTTTGAGTTGCTGGAAAACGATCTCATCCTTAGCAAAAACAACTAAAAAAAATGGCTTTTGCTGTCAGACTGGCCATGGCCCTTCTGTTCTTTGACTTGTTTCTGGTATCAATCATGAGATCCAGATTCAGAATAAAATGTTCCACTGTGGGGCAGCCTCTGACAGAGAGGAAGGCAAATGGATTACTTACACACCAGCCCTGCCGTCCACACTTTACAAAGACAATCATGGCTTTCCCCTCCCTTCCCTCCCAATATGCAATTCCTCTTAGGGCTTCAAAACTGGAGGGGAACCTTGTGACCACTTAGTTCAATTGTAAGGTCACAGGACGGTAGTAAGCCTGTCTATTCTCGAATATTCCCACTGATAAAAATTTGCTCCTTCATAATGTTGTTTCTTCCATTACTAGATAATGCTAAATGCACTTTCTATAGAGCACAAGTCAGCCCCCTGAGCTCCTCAAGACAGAGTTAATCACCCCCTGCACTTTCTGTAAGATTCTGTAAGAGTTCTTAAGAGAGATCCTTCTAATTATTGACTTGCTGTGAGTGAGGTCCTTGATATCTGCAAAAACTTGAAAATTGTGAAGTACCTCTCTCTCTCACATGGATTGAAAGGGGATCACTACTGCTCCTGAAGGACACAGCCCGAGCAACAGAAGCAAAAATATATGCAAATCCTCAGTTAAGAAGAGGTCAGGGAGAAAGACTGGAGTGCGAGTAGAGGATGGACAGTTACCTAAATAATTTAGTCTGCTGTTGTGGAAATCACTGTAAGGACAAAATGGACATAAACAGTCAACACTATATGCTCAGGTTATGCTAATGAAACTAATGCTAAAGGAAAAATAAAACTATCTAGAAGTAAAATGTATCTAGGAAAAATATTGTACCATCTGTAAAGCAGCTTATTATCTTGCTGGCCTCAAGGATCTCCACAAATAACATTTGACAGTGTAAGAAAAGAAGTGTTCTACAAGTCTATGAGAAGGGTGTCATCCAGCTATACTCTATCTTACTAAGTTGTTAAGAGTAAAGGTAGTGATGATGTAACCAATGATGAGCAGGAAAAGATAAATAAGGGCCTCCCTGGTGGCACAAGGGGTTAAGATGTAACCTATGAAGCTATCCACAGCTACTGCAGCGCAAGTTTGATTCCCAACCAGGGAGATACCCACATGGTGCAGCAGACCTCTCCTGTCTTGCCTGCTGCTCCCCTCAGCAGTGTATTTCGTCAGTCTGCCTGTTCTGTTCCCCACTCTGTCTCTGGTGAATCCTCTCACATCCCCCCCACACCTCTGGCCTGTACCCCAGTTCTTGTATGCTTAAATAAATCTTAAAAATATATATATATAAGTAAAACAAAAGTCATCAAGCAGTCTTTCTCCGAATGAGAGAACTTAGGCTAGTTGTGCCCATGAGTTCCCCTTGAAAAAACAAATCTTTCTTGATGAAGTTCAGCAACTGATGACAAATGGAGATGCTGAACGCTACCATGTCTCTGCCGAGTTTCCAGATTTAGGAAATGATTGTCGTTGCCTGGATATGAGACCATCTGAGTTTTATGAAAATTGTTCCGCATAATGGCGGGAGAGTGCCTTGGATCCCATTCTGGTCCTAGCCTTAATTTACTTGTGTCCAAGAGTGAGTTGCTTCATGTCTGGGTCTTACTTTATGCATCTGAAAAATGATGCAGAAAAATGCCTCCCCTTTCCCCTCAGCTATAGGCTTTCTGTGTACAGTGAAGAAATACCCTTAAACTTCGCCGCATGATAGTGCTGCTTCTCTTCCACCAGATTCTGCTCCCTCCTGCTACTCTGCAGTAGTGTTCTTTTTGGATTCTCTGTTCATACTTCATGTGAGTGATATTTGGGACACTCTGCAGTTGGTCATCCCTCTGGTCAGTTTATACTCAGTTGAGGCTTTTGTTAAAGCCAAGGCTCATTCAATAGAGGTCTCATCTTGCTTGCAATGACATCATTAATCATGGACTTGGCTGGACAGTCTTGCCAGGACTTGGCGGAAGCCCAGCAGCTGTATTGTTAGCAGAAGGTTACCCTGCAAATAGTGATGCTGCTTTTCTTTCTGGGTTTTTAGCCAAGGGAGATCATTCAGAATGAGGAATTTTTCATGCCACGATCCTTTGCCTTCACTTTTTCTCAGAAGAGGACCGATAGCAGATCTGTCATTCCCTGGTTCTCCTATCCCACTGACAGGCGAACAGACATCACCACCTCGCAGCAGCGTTTTTAAGATGCAGCGATAAAAATGGGAAGAACACAAGAGTGAGTGACTGATGTCTGCCTGTACGATGAGCTCTCATAGCACCTTATAATTTTTAGTCAGAGCCTTTGCCACATAGCCTGTCTAATTGTTGGTGTCTCTTAATCAGCAACATTCCACATTTAACTTGTATTGCAACACTAACACCATATTCCTAGCACATAGGAGTGCAACTCATTTTTGCTAAATAAATGAACAAATTGATGCAAGGTAAGGGAATTATAGGGGAATACATGAGGGTAAGCAACTTAAGTCACAGTGTGCGTTTTTTTTTTTTTTTTTTTTTTAATTGATGCTGGTTCCTTGTTTGTTTGACCCAGTATTCTGGACAGAGATGGTGGTTGCAATGAATACCTCCTCTGATCCTAACTCACCATCTATCTTGTACTCTTATACTTCCTCCACCCTGCTCACCTATTCAACCCCCACTAGCCAAGGGAAGAACATAGGAGCAGGCTTCCTATGGCCTGGAAACAGTTTGTAGAGAACTCTGGGTTCTGATTCAGCCATATGAATATGCTAAAATCATTCCTTTGCGCAACTGACTGCACATGTTGTCCTAGAAAAGGCAGCCTGGCAAATGCTTCCCCTTGGTAGAGCTCATTTTGGAGCCAATGGCCCAATTTTGAATTTCCAGCCCTTACTTGTTCACCTCCTTCTATGTGCAGTGTTCTTTGCTTGTCTCTAGAGATATAATGATGGACTTGCTTTCGGTCATCAAGGGCATCAAACTGAGCTTCTGACTTAGCTCCCCTATAGTTCCTCCAAACATGGCCCTTCAACTTAATCTGTTCACCCCCCATTCTAGGGTTTTTTCCCATGAAGAGATAGCATCAAATGAGGCCTAACAGATACAAAATTATATGAGTTTATTGTCTAGAGTAGCCATAATTAAAGTTAACAGGAAATATAGCAACTCAATATAAATCTATCTTAAGTCTGATAAGTTAGACCCACTTTTCCCTTTCTGGTTAGAAAATTCAAATCTTCCTCCTAACAATCTCATCTTTAGTATGTGGTGCAATTTTTTTCTATCACTACCCCGCTCCCCCTCCGGTAGAACAAGTTGGACTGTCACGGGTCTCATCACATTTACTGCGTTTGCTGTGGCTCTTCTCATCACAGATAGTGGCGCCATATTGAAAGGGTACCCCAGAGTGGCACAAGAGGAGGGGCTGTTGCAAGAAGCACAGGGTCAAATGTTTGTACTCCAATTGTTTCCAATATTCTTGCACTCAACATCACAAGAATGGAATTTTTTTTGGCAGATTTCTCCTCTATTTTGACAAGTCTATGAAGGTAATTAATAACCTATACTGTTCCTCCTAATTTACCAACAGTTATTTTACTTCCATTACCCAAATCTTGATAGTTTTCCTTCCTCTAATATACAATTCTCTTCTACACAATATCAACCATTTAACATTTAATTCCATGAGTTAAATTAATTTTTTCTTCATCTTCAATATGGGAAATGTCCCCAAATTCCACTTTTTTTCCAATACTAATACTCTACAGTTTCTTTTGATAGTAAACTTAGAGTTGTCTAATCTTTCTTTTCCTCCACCCCCCAGTTCCAACCATTCACCTTCTCTGTCATATATTTCCTCTGTCACATATTTCACTGGGTTTGACTTCTTTCTCCAACACTAATCTCTCTACCTCATAAACACACATATCCACACATCACACCACTGCCATCACTCCATAACAACAGCCTTATACCTCCGCTATGGCCATAACATTCTTTTTTTTTTTAATTTATTTTTTTATTTATACAATATTACAGGCCAGAGTCGCAGGAGGGTGAGAGGATTTACCAGAAACAGAGCAGGGAGCAGAACAGGCAGACTGACGAAATACATTGCTGAGGGGAGCAGTGGGCGAGACAGGAGAGTTGTGCTGTGCCATGTGGGCATCTGCCTGTATGGCCATAACATTCTTAATGTGCCAAACCATTATGTATTCTACCCCCCAAATTTAATTTCCCCAAACCTTGCTTTCTTAAATTTATATTCAGCACTAAATCTCCTAAGGTATTACCCAATTCTTTCTTGCCTACCTGATTGCCTCTATCAAGAACCTCCTCCTTGTGGTTCTATTTCAAGACCAGGGTGCCATTGGTAACTGCTCCTTTCATTGAAATCCTATTGACATTATGTCTCTATCTTGCTCTTACTGGTTTGGGTACGGTGTTCACATGTTCATCTTGCCCATCACCTGCCTGGTGCCCTAATATTCCAGCAGTTTGTAAAACATAATCTAACATTGGAGTTTGTCAATATTTCACATATCTTAGTTTTATTGCTTTGAGACAGATCTAGGCAAATTCATATGACTTTTTAAAAATTCAGAACAGAGGACCTTATGGGTAAATTCATTCCTTATTTTAATCTTTGAAGATACTCTCTAACTCTGGTTTTGGAAATGCTGCCTCTCTGTGTTTCTATTACCTGAAGGATTGTATTCTCACAGGTGATCTCAGCCAACCTAACCCCTGATTTCTACTTGGGCTGGGATGGCCTCTGTTTGCACCCTCTGATCTTTCTCCTTGACCTCTTGATGACTGAGTAACATAACAACAAACATATAACAACTACTAATATTTATTTAGCTCTCACTGTGTGCTCAGACAGTGTTAAGCACTTTCTCTCATTTAATCCTCACAAAAATACCCCTCTGAGGTAGGTAAATGTTTTCTGGAAGGAAACCACAGAGGGCCTGAGCCACTTCTATGAAAACAAAAGCTGTTTTCAAACACTGTTAAGAAACTGTTTCTATCTTAGGCTTTCAATAACCTGGATTGCCAATGTGTGGAAGGGGGAAAAAGAAAGTGAGAGAACGAGAGAGCGAGGGAGTAAAAAAGGAAGGGAAAAAAATGCCAAGAGAAGCTCTTCTTTTAATCCATTGGTTAATTAATCAATTAATTTTGGGTTATGCACAAGGACTTGCATCTCTGTAATTAGAAAAAAGCAGGTCTTTGTGCTCTGGGAGAATGTTCTGATACTGGAAGGTGCAGGCCTTTGCTGCTGAAGTTTCCCTTTTCTCCCCAACACCCCTCTATAGGTATTTCAGTGTTGAATAAACAGGCCTGCACGTTGTGTGCCCGGCTCAGGACACCCTGCTGAGAGCATGTCCTTAATAACAACAATACCACACATTTATTCTGTGCTGACCCCACTGACCCCCAAAAGTTTGTTCCCTCAACTGGGTCTCCTTGGCCCTTTCATTCGGCTGAATTCCCTACACAAAGCCCTTGTCACATCTACAGTCCTCTTGAAACTAAACTGGGATGGGAAGGGAGGGGGGGTGGAAAAAAGTTGAAAATAGCCAAACCTTGATCCTCCACCTAAAAGAAATGGAGACATTTGCATGTTAAACCATCCGCACACATCTCAGCTTCCTCTCATCCACCCCAGCCCCATTTTAACACATTCTTTTCTAAAATCCTGAGAATTGGGGCCCACATCCCCACATGAAGGAGCTGATAGGTCAGCATAGATAAGAAATCCTACTGTGAAGAAAGTTCTTTTCTCTTCTTTACATTCGTAATTATCAAAAGTTTTAAAAACATTGATATTCCAAATGGAAGACCCTGGCCTTCAGAGGGTGGGGGAAGGATGCCTCTAGCTTTGAAGAGCGTGTTTTATTCTGTCTCTCCACGTTCCTTCTCCTTCCCTGGTTGTTTATCTTTGATCCGCTGAGGCAACATTGCAAGCCAGAATGGGATCACTGGCTATGAAACAAATATATGTTTTTCCTCATCTTTTACGTTCTCCGCTGTTCGCCCAACAGAAATGGAAATGCCTACGAGTTTGGGATGAATTGACTTATTGCAAAAAAAAAAAAAAAAGTTTACTCTAGTCAGCCTCTTATTTTCCTTTCTGTTATTAGCTTTATCTCCTCAAATCTGATGTAACAAGAACTCTCCCCTGAGTAGAGAAAAAGCAAATAAAGACCTCTGAAGGCACATTTGTGTGTTTCCACATGTTTCAGTGAGGAAAAAAATTAGCTCAATAAATGCTTTACCTCATTAACATTCATAAGTGAACCTAGGTGGGTTCACTTTAATCTCCCATCATGCATTAATCTCAATAGTCCTTCAACCTACTGATCACTTCTGGAGCCATCATAGTAATGTTACGGAGCAGCCCCGATATAAAATGGGCTGCCTACTGCTGATCGATGTGGTGATGTCGTGCTCTCCTGGGCCGGGCCTAAGCCGCGCCAGACGAGGGACGGACATTAATGGAGAAAATGGGCTGCCTGGCTGTGGGTCCTCACCCGCACGCTTAAAAGGGACTTATTAATACTCCACTACAGACTCACATAAAAGGTTAATAAAAGGTTTATTTACAAGGGAAAGGGAAATAAGGAAAATGTACAACTCAGAGAGAAAATAGGGAAATAAAGTCTTTAATGCGTCCTACCCGATCCGCCGACCTGGAAACCCAAAGTCCCTCTCAGAGCTGGCCAGACGCTGTGAGCTGGTGGAGAGACAAAATGGGGGACCCCCCAAAGCCCACGTGTCTGCCTTTATACCAACTTGGCTGCTTAACCCCACCCTCGGGTCCCAGCCACCTTCCCTTTGGTGGTGATGGGATTTGGAGTTCCCAGTGTCTTTGGCTTTGGCCTGGGGTGGGGGTGGAGTCCACAAAGCCTGTATGGAATTAGCTTTAGGACAGCCTTTTCCCCCTAACAGTTACTGCAATAGTGAGGATTTGTGACATTCTGGTGCATTTGCAGAAGATATGAGTTATAGGTTGAAGACTGCTTGGTTAACAGAGATGTTTTGTTTGTATGTTTAATCCAGTGTAAATTCACATGACAAACTTAACCATTTTAAAAACAACCATTCAGTGACATATAGCACATTTCCGTTAGTGTACACTCACCACTTCTATCTAGTTCCAAAATATTATCATCATGCCAAAATAAAATCTCACAAAAGCCCCCTGAGATTCTGGCAATCATGAATCTGATTACTATTTCTATGGCTTCATCAAATCTGAATATTTCATATATATATATATGATCATTTATAAAATGTATGACCTTTTGTGTCTGGTTTCTTTCAGTTAACATCATGTTTTTGAGATGTATTCATATTGGAGAATATATCTATATTTTATTCCTTTTTATAGCCAAATAATATTCCATAATTTGTGTATTTATTCATCTATTAATAGACGTTTGGGTTGTTTCTCCCTTTGACTTTTGTTTTACACAATTGTGAATAGCATATATTGTGATACTATGAACATTTCTGTATGAACATTTGTTCGAGTATCTATTTTGGGATGTAGGATACATACCTAAGAGTGGAATTGCTGCATCATAGTGTGATTCTATGTTTAACTTTTTGAAGACCTGCCAAACTGGCGTCCACAAGGTTGAACTACTGTATATTCCCACTAACAATGTAGGGGAATCCTATTTTCCTGCATCTTCCATTGTCATTTTCCTCATTTTCCTTTTTTTTTTCCCCCAAATGACATCCTTGTGGCGGTAAGGAGTAACTCGTAATTTTGATGTACATCTTCCTAGTGAGCAGCAGTGTTGAGAATCTTTTCATGTGTTCATTGACCATTTGTATGTCTTTTTTTAAGACATGTCTATTTATGTCATTGTTCATTTTTTCATAGAGTTATTTGTCATTTTGCTGTTGAGTTCTAAGAATTCTTTATGAGTTCTGGATATTAGACTCTTTCAGGCATCTTTTGTCTTATTTTGAAGTATTTCATTCTGCAGGGTTTTTTTTTCACATTTTTGATAAAAATTTTTTCTTGTGCACAAAAAGTTTTTAACTTTGATAAAGTACAATTTACCTATTTTTTCTTTTGTTGCTCTGTCTTGGCACCTTTGCTGAAAATCAGTGAACCATAGATAAATATTTCTGCACCTTTGATTCCATTCTATTGTTTTACATGTCTATCCTTATGTTAGTGCCAACTGTTTTAATTGTCATAACTTTGTATTAAGTTTTAAATTCAGCAAGTATGAATTTTCCAGCTTTGTTCGTTTTCTTTCAGTACTGTCTTAGCTATCAGTCTTCTTTGCAAATTACAAATGAATTCAAGGATTGGTTTTTCCATTCATGCAAACGAAGACAAATGAATTTAAGGATTGGTTTTTCCATTCATGCAAAAGAAGACAATTGACATTTTGAAAGAGATTAGATCAAATCTGCATGTAGACTGCTTTTGATCATGGGTTCATGGTCTTCCAACCTATGGACTTGGAATGACATTCTATTTCTTTAATTTCCATCAGCAACATTTGCAGTTTTTGCTGTTTAAGTCTTTTATCTGTGGTTGAATTTCTTCATAGGAATTTTATTCTTTTATACGTTATTTTACTTTCTTTTTGTTGAAGTATATTCCTTTCAAATATACTTTTGTGTATTAATCTGGTACCCTGAAACTTTGCTGAATTTCTTCATTAGTTTCTGCAGTTATTTAAATGTGTGTGCATGTATTTTTTGGAACCTGCTTATACATGACCATGTCTTCTGAAAATAGAAATAGTTTCACTTCTTACTTGCTAATTTGGATACTGTTACTTTTTTCTCTGGCTTAATTGTTGCGGCTAGAACTTCTAGTACAAAGTTGAATAGCACTAGTTAAAACGGGAAACCTTTTAGGCATTCCTGTCTTGTTTCTGATCTTAGAGAAGAGCTTTCATCCTTTCATCATCGAGTATGTTAACTCTGAGTTTGTATTTTTTAAGATAAATTATTCTAATTGTATTGAGGACATTATCTTTTATTCTTGGTTTTCTGAGTGTTTTATCATGAAAGGCATTTTATTAAATGCTCTTGTTATGTCAATTGAGACACTCGTTTGTGTTTTCTTTTTTTTTGTTCTACTTATGTGGTATGTCACACTGATTAATCTTCAGTGGAAATTGTGTTGAAATATCCTTGAATTCCTGGCATAAATCCCTCTTGGTCATGGTATATAAACCTTTTAATTGCAAACTAGAACTGGAGTTCTTTATTTCTTCATATGATTTCAAATAACTTTAAATGTCCTCTTCCTTTCAGCCTGAGGCATTTTTTTGTAAGGCAGGCCAACCAGTGATAAACTCCTTTAGCTTTTATTTATCTGAGAATGTCTTAATTTCTCCTTCATTTTTTAAAAAAGATAGTTTTGTTGGATATAGATTCTTGGTTGATATTTTCTTTTAATACTTTCAATATGGCATCTTACCACCTTCTGGAAGTGATTCCTGATGTGATATTGGCTGCTGATCTTATTGAGCAACCTCTATAGATGACTTTGACAGTTTGATTATAATGTGTCTTGGTGTAGATCTTTTTGATTTATCCAACTTGAAGTTTATTATAACTTTTGTTGTATAGGTTCATATATTTCATCAAATTTGCAGTGCTTTTGACCATCACTCTTTGCCCTCCCTTTCATAACTCTCTTCTCTCCCTGGGACACCATAACTGTTAACCACTCAATGAGAATATTTTCTATTTTATCTGATATTAGTATTTCTATACTTGATTTTTTTTTCAGAGAACTTTTGGGTTCACAGTAAAATTGAAGAAAAGGTATAAAGATTTTCTATATAACCCCTGCCTCCATATATGAATATTCTCCCCCAAAGTCAGTACTTCCTGCCAGTGTGATATCTTTGTTAAAACAAATGAAACTCCATCAACACATCACAATTACCCAACATTCATAGTTTATAGTTCACTCTTGGTGTTATACATTCTATGGGTTTGGAAAAGTGTATAATATTTGATGAAACTTAACATTCTTATATGTCAAAAATTTCAAGAAAGATTAGAGCTATGAGTTATATGTTCTATGTTATGTGTCTAAGACTATGTTTCTGTTCCTCTTACACTAATTACAGATATTGTTCTCATACTTTCTTCTTTTCTTCAAAACCTTGTACATCGTACTACTTAGTATTACAGAAGAGAACTCTTATGCCAAACTGATTTTTCCTCTGGGCACTGTGTTTATAGTTAAGTTTTATTGTTGCCATCCTTAACCTTGTTTGTTTTATCTCAAAATTAGAAAAAAACTTGAGTGCAAATATGACTAAATTTGGATCTGTTACTCCTACCTGAGAATTAGTGACTGCTCTGACTGCAAATAAATTTTCTCCATTTGTTTCCCCAATTACTCCTATTGTATTCTTTAGTTTAGTAATTCTATGTGTATATATATACAATTATAAAAAATATATTATAAAAATATTTTAAAAGTCTGAGGTCTGTTATATAGTCATAGCCAAGCTATGCTACAACTATATAAACTTCAAAATTTCAATGACTTAAGATTTACTTGTTGCTCACATGAAGCCTGGTATCTTCGGGAGCTTCTCCAGGATGGTTGCTTCACAGCAAATATTCAGATATTCCAAGCAGCTTTCATTTTGTGGTTCCGCCACAATTGTTATTTCTGGAATGACTATAGAGGGTAAAGTGAGAATACAAAGATTATATCAATCTTTTACACATCACTTCTGCTCACTGGCCCAAACCAATTATTTGTTTCAACCTGGAAAGCATGCAGAA
The DNA here is from genome assembly GCF_014898055.3 of Talpa occidentalis. Taxonomy (NCBI): domain Eukaryota; kingdom Metazoa; phylum Chordata; class Mammalia; order Eulipotyphla; family Talpidae; genus Talpa; species Talpa occidentalis. The sequence goes on along the minus strand of NW_023605083.1, from coordinate 97,453,657 downwards.
TATTTGATTAGCACCATGTGAGGCATTCCCCACATCGAGATGATTTGTTTTAGTTTGGAGACAGAATATCACTTTGATAAATTAAAGATTTCTCTCAACAGGAATCTGATATATCAGATTTGTGCTCGTTTCACTTGGTTCCAGTGTCTAGAAGTTTAATGCTATCTCCTGAGATTTGGAGAGAGAAATCTTTACTTGTTCAATATTGGAAATTGAGGTGGATTCTACTGTGGATCATCATATGGATGGATCCCTTTTGAGTTTTTCAGGACTTGATGAGGTGACAAGTGAACCATTTAGGTTGATTACAGTTTCTTTCAACTAACTCAGAGATCCACAGTTTTCAAGGAGTGGGGAAATAGCTGGCCCAAATAGGGATGATGCCAATATCCAAGCTAATTGCCACAGGGATATTTAATTCTCTCCAGACAATTCACAAAAGAAATGCAAATGATCAATAATCAGATCAAAAAATCTTTTCACCTTACTGTCATCAAAGTGATTCCTTCCCTCTGACTGGATATTTTGTCCAGCTGGACTGTTTGAACTGAAAATCAGAAGGAAGTTCACCCAGCAGGATGTAGCCTACATAACCATGCATCACTCACGGCAGCCTGCTCCACAGGACCTCCCCACTACCCACTACTGTTGCCTTAGGGATTGTAGTGGGACTTGTCCAGTTTTTTCCCACTTAGTTTCCAGGATAGTTTTATAGTTTTGTCTTAACATGCAGTGAATTTTCATTTGGCCACACTCCTTTAGATTTCTGCTTTTGGATAGAACTTTTCCATAGTTCCTGATTCTGATAGAACTTTAATTATATATTTTTGTTTACTGTTTTTAACTTCTATTTTCTTTGGTTTAAAGAGTAAAGTGCAAATAATGCAAACATTTCCTAAAGTGTGATCTAGAAAGTGAATGTTAGTATGGAAAGGTAGGTAGAAAGACAAATATGTTTCCTTTTATGAACTTACAGTGCCTAAGTTTTATAAAAATTTCTCCAAATTTACTTTTGAAACTGAAAATAAATATACATAAAAGAATTTTTAATTAAAGTGTCAAATTTCAGTGTGACTTCTATAGTTATGTCTTCTATATATTAAATTACTTATTTATTAACTGATGCATTAACTATATAAAATGTTCATATACTTATTAACTTTCATGTTTATTACAATTCCATAATTGCATTTATTTTATAAAAAATGGGATGTCAATCTATAACTTGCTTTATTAATTTAGCTATATTTTGTACATTTTTTCCATGTTGCTATGTATAGATCTTCCACAATCATTTTCATGGCAGTATAATATTCCATTTGGTCATTTAAACAAGAGGTTGGTATGGAGAGGAATTAAATATGTATACTCAGCTAGCATATTTTCCAAAAGTCTGTTCCATGACTCGTTGACTCTTAATAGGCTTCCTGTTTGTTTTAACTATAAAAGTTGATCAGTAATAAATTTCAAGGGGGCTGATTTATATCACTTGTGACTGTTCTGTTCTCATAAGGATCACTGAATCATTTTTGCTTTTATTAATTAATCCTCCCATCTCTCAAGGTAGACTTTCTTCCAAGGTTCTCTGTCATGGTAGCTTCTGTTTGGACAGGATGTATATATATATATATATATAGCCACCTGTGTAGTTTTTTTTTTCTTTCTTATTTCTGGTGACAGAAGTTGAAACAATCTACATGAACAATCCTTAAGTGAGGGCAGCATTGAAGATGTCAGATCAACTAAATTATATCAGCTTTCCAAGGAAGCACCTACTTACATATTCTCATCCATCAATAATTAGATCCTTAGATTCATATATGTAGTGAACTCCTGAAACTTGTAACTCCCACCAATCTGTAATTGGTTTCTCTGGATCAATCTAAGTTGTTGTTTTACTGGTTTTGTAATAGATATTGCCTCATTATTTATATTTTCTGCACACATTAAAGCAATGGGGATAGTGAAAATAAATATTTCTATTTAATGCCAAAGGTGAAATTCAGTTCATAGCCAATTTAAGAAATCACATACAATAGATATGCTATTTGTTAAAGAAATGCCTTTGGTGAATCTCTTCCTACTTTCCTTTTGCTCTGTGTTTGGCAGAAATTAGAATTTGTCTTCTTAAAAATGTGCCACAGATGAAAAGCATTTGTCCTTATAAAATAAAGTCAGTGAGTGAGTCTATATATTCATGACCAGAATTTCACATAGTTCTTGTGACAGTGACTTCAGGAAACTTCCTCATGGGGTCATCTTCCTCTGAACTCTGTCCTCACATTAACCCCAAGTCTTCGGTCTACTGCCCAAAGGGGCCCTGTATGGTCTACTTGCTTGAGCTCATTTATGTGTCTCACATTTATATCCCCATCCCAACTCATCAAGATACACCTGTGACTTGTTATAGGTTTTTCAAGCAATAAATTCCTAACCTGACTAGTGAGTCCATGTTGTCTCACAAGATCTCCAGTTTTTGTTGTCAACCCAGGTCATAAAAAGGAGAATTTTTAAGATGATGACATAATGGCCTAGCTTTTCACACTCTTAGAAAATCTGTTTATTCATGCTTTTCACAATTCATTCACCATTTAGAGTGCACAGACTATTTTATTACACCTATTATGTCTCAAATCAGGTTATAATTCATATCCAGGTGGAAAATTATAGATACTATGCCACGTGATAATCTTTTAAAAATTTTTTATTTGCTCAACTAAATACCTACGATTTTTTTCTCAGTCAGCATTTGATTCATAACTTTATCCCTGGCCGGTCTGTTCTTTTCTGCTAGCTCTTGGTCCTTGAAAGGGAATAAGAGAAACTGTGTGACTGGACTCATGTAGACAGGGTTTTATTTGAAAATGGTTTCCCTGAAGCCATCTCAGTAGCCAAAGTGACTGTTCATCCTTCCAGGTTTTCTCATTTTGACTATCTGGGCCCTTGAATATCTGTGTCCCCATTGAGCTTTTCTATACAGACCATATCACTTCTTGTCTTGAGCTCTTTTCTTTTTCTGTCTTCTTCCTTCCAGACTTTGATTTTACAAACCCATCTCATTCACTGGGTCCTCCTTTTCCACCGTTCTACAGACTTATCTCTCCTCATTGGTCTTCGTTTCCCACCATGTGCTACTATTGCCTGTTTCTTCTCTATTATCCCCCATCTACTTTTGCCCTGGTGCTAATATAGAGTATCCATTCCTACTTAACATGTTACTTTTCCAACTATAGCATTAGCTAATATAAATTTATATTTCAAACAATGTAACTTTCTCTGTTAACCCACAATAGTGCCCAGACTATGCAGGTTTTGATGATGGTTGGAATGTAAATGGTAGAAGGCTGGTAGCCAGCCTTTCCTCCCCTTTCCAGTTCACACATGCATTTCTAGAGGGATCCATGAAAGTAGATCTTGTAGGAAACCAAACAACAGAAGGATAATGGTGAAAAGTAGAGTGGAGGAGGAAAGCAGAGTGAAGAATGGAGGAGTGGACTTCAAAAACTTGTCTCATTATATGATGTAAGAGGCATTCTCCATCTCTTATATGCAGAACTGTTCTGACTCGGCCTTCAGGAAATGATGGTGGCTACTTTTGTTCATATAAAATAAGCCCTAGATTTTTGGACTGCATATAGAAGAAACCAGTAATGAAGGGAAACCAGGGCCCCCAGTTAAAAATAAGTCCAACATATTATTGTCTACTCTGTATAAAACACTGTGCTAGGGACTAAAGGCATATAAAAACCTAGGAAGAGCCTAATATCTCTCTTTAGGATAAGAATGTGTAAATTAGGAATTATTTATGGAATAAAATTTCAGACATTCAATCCCGGATTATGTTTATCTCGTGTTTGGAATTTGTAGGACTAAAAAGGTATAGTCTGCTTTTTGGAATAATGGAAGTAGCCCCAGGAAAATGTAAATTGTTAAATCCTTAAACACAAAAATAAAATAAAACATCGATAACTTGGATGCAGAGTGATTAGGAATCAAGACAGAAGAGACACAGGCTCTGAGCTCATGAATGCAGCTAGTGAGGGCAGCTGGAGTCAGCTTCAATTGGGAAACCAAACATGCATGCTAAGCCTCAAACTCATGATGCCAAGATATAACTGCATCAAATATCTTCACAGTTCTTAGCTATCATGCATTTGCTCCTCCATTCCCTAATAAATGGAGGAGGAATGGTAAAATTCACTCCTGGTTAGACTATGAGCACTCAAAATTATGGAGAATCTGGGCTTGGATGAGCTCATAGTATTGACATTGAAATCAGAGAAAGAAGGTTTTAGTTATTAAAGTGATGGACATTACCAAGCCCAGTTCCTTGCTACTTTGACTATGTTGTTAGAATTTCTGAAAATACACAGCTATTCCTGGAAGGTGCTGAATATTGAAGATCTACATGAGGTAAGGGGCAGGAGAGTGTATGGGGCAAACAGCATATCTGTAAATTACACAGAAAATTTCAGATGGTGCAAAGCTGACTAATTTCTGTTAGCTATGGGCTAAAGAAAGAATTGCCAGGAATAGCTATAGTATAAAAAAATTCTGGAAAGGCGAAGGAGCCAGATAGTGAGATTTTGCTGCTCAAAATCAGGACACCCATGACCGAGTTCTTCAGTTTTATAGTAGCTTATTTTATGACAGAGAGAGGTACTTAAAAATGGTGAGAGGGTAGTTTCTCAAACAATAAAGTGAGGCTATGATGGAGAAGCTTAATAACAATGATCCTAAAGACAGGAAAATGGGGAGATAGAGAAGTAAACCTTCTATACACAATTTCGCATCCACTGGGGTCATAGAGATGGAAAATAGAGATGGAGATAGAGATATAGAAATGAGAGTATTCTTGAAGGACCTGTTGAGTATCTCAGCACTTGGGGACAATGTAAAATGCTTGGTGCCCAATGATGCTCACTCTATATCATGCACTGAAATATACAGGTTATAGGAGAATGTAAGGAGATAATCCTAATCAAGACAATATAGCTAGTCTTGCATTTTATTCTGTGAATTTTTCTCATGAAATAAACAAACCAGAGAGCTTATCAAAAAATCAATAGCATCAGGATAATTAGACAAAATAAAAAAGAAATTTTTCCCTATTATTTTAAGTGAAAATAAAAGTCAATCTACTATGTCTTCCTCCCCTAAGTTGTCAGTTTGTCAATTTCTCTTCACATCTGCAGTCTCATAATTAGTTGCTTCTCATAAATTATAAGCACTATAAGTTTTTGAAATATTAAATTAGTTTCTTGAACAGTGTTCAAAGAACTTTTTTCCTTTTTGAAGACCTTTTGGATCATGTAGCCTAATGAAATCTTTTGTATTTCTTTCTCCTCCAAACCAATGGTAAATTTGAAAAAAAAGAAAGATTCCCTCATTTTCTTTTGTTACTTTTTAGAACTAAATTTCTTTTGTGGTTTGGTCATGCAAGCTTCTTTACTCCTACAATAAGGCTTTTCTCTAAAGAAACAAAAAACAATAAAAATAACTTTTAAAATGTTACATGCAAGACATTGAAAATGAGATTTTTAAAAGGAGAAAGAATCTGGGATACATGGAGCACAATTCCTCCCAGGGCCATTTGCATCATAAAATGTAATTCATCAGCCATTACATCTGCTTGGTTCTCCAACTGATGGACACTGATTGCAATAACCAGGGACGTTGTTATTCATGGTGCGTAATGAGCAAATCTCTGAGCCCACTGCCAGTCACGGGTCAGCCACAGGGTTGGAATTCCCCAAAACTCAGACACCTAAACAACAACACCTAGCAAAACTAAAATAATAATCCCAAAACATACTCTCTTCTATATTCCCAGTTTTATTGTAATTTAGAGAAAGTTGCAAAGTCTCTAGTTCTCATACAGAATGTAAGGTGTCTTATGTAAGAATTCAGATACTTTATTCTCTATAATGAAAGGCATGACATTAGATGAGTTTGAGTGAGAAAGACAATCCTTGAAGAATTTAAAGGAATGAGTTCAAACTGGCTTGAAAACATAAAATCCACAAAAGATTAAGTACAATTACTAATTCATTCTCAACATTGTTGTCTTTCTGAATCAACTACTTTTTCCCTCTTCCTTGGCATATGTTTTATATATATATGGACTGTCTGAAGTCGTACACTGTAGATTATCATAGCAAGGCTCTGGAATTTTAGCAGAACTGAAGTGTGGGTGCAGGAATACATCTATTCCAAGGTTTGGCTCAGTTCAACTCAGTCTTTCATGAAGCTGTAGGCTTTTATTGTGGACTTCCATGAAGTGTTCAGCCTTTAACCTCATTATAAAAAGTTTATTTTACCTCATAGGACTGAAGGTTACAGAGGAAATGTTTCTCTAAAGCCTTGTGCACAGAGTTACTTCTAGGAACACACTTTTCTGTTTTTGGTTCTGGTGATTCACTGTGAGCAACAAAGCAAACATTAAAAAAAAATCTATTTCTCTTGGTATAAAAATCTCCATCTATATTTACTAATGCAAAATTATGATGTGGATGAAGTGAAATATGTCTCTAAATGATTCCAAAGTTGTATATTTACTTGATGTTTCAAAGAAATTTTGTTAACCACGCAAGGTTTACAAACTACCTTCATAGCATTGTTGCATGAACACACACACACACACACACAAACACCCATAGAGTGTGTACATATCTGATCAATTTACTTAGAGAATAAATCATTTCAAACAAAAACTTGATTGATTTTGTATTTTGACTGGCTAATGAAAATGTTTAGATGCATTATTTTGAGAAAAATAAGATCTACTCAAGCTGAATTGCTAAAAGCATAGTGTTTCCATTGTCTGAGATTTTTTTTCCTCCAAAGGTTTTCTTTCAATTATCTTTAAATGAATGAATTTTTCTCTCTCTGGCTCACACTTTCAGTATATGATCCTTAAAATGAAAGTTATTTCCTCTTCTGGACATTTAAAACAGACCTATTAAAAGCATTTACTGATATGACCCCCAAAAGGCTATTTTTATGTAGAGACAACTGCTCCAAATGTCCCCAGATTTGTTTTTGTCATTATGCAAAGGAACACATGAAAGAAACTTGTGAGTCCTTGGTGCTTTGGAACATTTACTGATGTCAATAAGCCTTGCTGGAGGATGAGCTTCAAACAAGCAGTCGTACTCAGAAGGCAAAGACTTTGTCATGACCAGATGCTTTTGAACATGTGAATTAATCTTGCATTACTGCATGGATGATTGATGTTTTTACTCTGAAAGCACTGGGGCCTCTGTGAAATTTTTGAGATCCAGTGATATTGGGACAATGATAACCTTGGCACCATTGATTTTTCTGTGAATTGGGTTCATGTTGCAATGTGTCTTGTCAAAATGTATCCTCTAGCAATACCCTATGCCATATTAGAAAAATCTGCAAGATTTTCTCTGTTCAGACCACAAAACCTCAACGACTAAGAGAGAAAATACTCCAGTGGTGAATTTTTCTTCTGTCTCTGCTACATGTATTTTTAGCAAAGTAATCAGCATTAAGCTACTTGGCTGAGTATATATTTGACCAGTATTCATTTTTGCAGAGACCAAAGTTGTTTTCTATTTTAATTAAGATTTCCTGGGCTGACGGGAAATTTCAGACAAAGTTGGTTTAAGTAATTAGGAAATTTTTTGGGTTGGGAAAATGGAAATGTAGAGGAGCATTGAGCTTTAGGTGAGGCTGTGTCCAGGCTCCAATTGTGATGATAGAACCACATCTTTCTCTATCCTGCTCTGTGTTGTCTTCATTGTTAAAATTCTTTCAGGGCATCCACAAAGGTGATCATGGGCAGTTTTGAATTAAATGTTGCCAGTTTAAGTTGGAAAGAGAATGGACTTTCCCTGGTATTTCAACAAGCCTTCCATGACTGATGAGCTCAGTTCAGGTCTATGTCACCTTGCAAGGAAGGAAAAAGCAGAGCAAACTGGAGTGTGTGTATAGGGTGTGACTCACTTGAGCCTTCTGATGCAATTTATGTGACTAGGCAAATACATCAGCTCAGGGCTGAAGTTAAATTCACATAAAAGAAATGCAAAGTCAATATCAAAGTATATTATGCAAAGCAAAATTATTACAGAAGTTGAGTAGCAAACATAATTGTCCACTGCAGATACAAAATAACAATAACTTAAAACTATTATTTACATCCCATTTATAGTTTTGTTTTCCATTACTTTTTCATAATAAAAAAGTTTGAAAATATTTGTGGAGAATGAAAGAATGGTAAATGAAATCCCTGTATCACACCATATACTAAACAGAAATCCTCGATAGATTAATAATTTAAGTATAAAATGAACCTTGTAAAGTGTGTAGAAGAAGAGATATATATATAATATATGATATATTACGTATATATTTATATATACAATCTTGTGCTCAGGAAGATCTTTCACCATGAGCCACTTTTGACAAAGTTCACAAAGGGAAATAAGTAACAGAGATTTTCCTCTCTTTTTCTGCAAAAAACCCATAAATACTCAAACCCAATAAATATACAGCTTGTTGAGTTACTATAAGGTGAACATACTTACAACCACCATATTTAGGTATAGAAACAGAACTTTGCCATTCACTCCAAGTCCCTCCTTCCTACATAATATAGCTGCTCTCCTGATTTTTATGTAAGTTCCTTCTTTGAGTAAATTTATAGTTTTATCACCCAAGTATGCATCTTAAACACAATAGCTTAATTTTTCCCATTAAAAAAGATATGTCTTAAATCTCCTTTTGAGGTTTCCTTTCATCCCTTTCTTTCCCTTATCATTCACTTGTTAAAATCTCCAGGCCACTGAAACTCACCTTCCCAGAGTGCTCTGTGCAATCTTGTGATGTATATGACTATATATATTGTCATTCAGATGACCAAAATATGTTTCCCATACATATTTGGTCTTCATCCATAGTTTCTGACTCATAGCTCCCAAAAGTCTTGGAATTTCCTAAGAGTGAAGAGTGTTAAATGTGCCTTTTGTTATGTAATGAGGCAACTTTTTGGGAAGCACCTAAGAATAGAGGCTGGTTGTCAGGGGAACCAGCTTTGTGATTAGAGGTTTGGAATTTCCAGTTCCACTGCCCACTCCCATCCTTGACCTGGAGGGATGGGAGAGGTGCTGGAGGTTGAGATCAATAGCCAACGGGCAATCAGTTAATCACTATGCCTGTGCAATGAAGTCTGTATAAAAACCCAAGAGAAGAGGGCTTCAGAAAGCTTCTGAGTTGGTGAATGTGTGGAGATTTGGGGAGAATGGTGTGCCTGGAGAGGACATGGAAGTGCCACGCCTTCTCCCATACCTTTCCTCGTATATCTCTTCTATCTAGCTGTTCCTGAAGGTAATAAATAAGTTGTTCCTTTGTAATAAATAAGTGATCTGGTAAGTAAATGGGTTCCCTGAGTTCTGTGAGCCTCTCTAGTAAATTTACCATACTTGAGGAGGGTTCCTGGGAAACATTGATAAATAGCCAGTCGGTCAGAAGCACAAGTAACAACCTGGGCTTGTGACTGACACGTGAATTCTGAGGGGATGTCATGGGAAAACCCAGTCTGCATCTAGTTGGTTAAAAGCCCAGGTGGTAGCCTGGACTTGTGGTTGGTGTCTGAAGTGAAGCATGGGCTTGGGAGAGTGAGCTCTTCACCTGTTAATGTGATGCTGCCACCTCTAGATATATAGTGTCAGAAATGAGTTAAATGGGCATTTTACAGTCTATTTCAAATCAATATCTTATCACTTCAAGTATAATATAGAAATTTTATCACTACATAGGTCTCTTTCTCTGCCCGTCTTTATGGTGTACCTATCTGCTACATCATTCATTCTGCATCATCATTACACCATTCATTGAAAACCCCATCAGGTGATACTTTGATTTTTGCTTTTAACTGTCAAACATATTTTAAAGAACACAAGAAGAGAAAAATCCTCTATTATATTTGCACAAATATTTACTCTTTCTGTTCTTTCACTGAGTTTTTGATTTTTAAAAACCTCCTTCTTTCCCCTTCTGTTTCATCATCTGAACACTATGTTTTGTTTATCCGTTTGTTCTCTCTGGGTTCCTATTATCTTAAATTTTGATTTTTTTAAAGTTTATACATCTAGTCTGAGTTTTGGCACCTCAATTCTGAATACATCTATTTCTGGTTTATCTTATTCTTTCATGGTCTTATACAATGTGCTTAATACCTTTCATTTTTTCTTTTGAAATGGAGCTATTACAGTTTTGATATGTTTTAAGGCATGTCTTTTGGCACAATTTCATTGTCTGTAGGGATATTATTTGAGTCCTTATTATCTTTCATCTTGTAATAAATTTTTGTGGGATGGTTTCTGCTTCCAGACACAATTTAGTAACTAGTACTGGACTAGTCTCCCTACAATTAAACAACTATAAAATTGTTACAAAATACATGAGGCAACTGTTTTGAGGCAGTGAAAAGAGGCAATTGCTAAGAAAAGGGAAACCAGTAGGATGTACCCTATAATTGCCTGACTTTTTTCTTTTGGACAATTTCCTGACTAAAGCACAGAGAGCTGGATTCTGAACAGAACCTAGTATTATTCTGAGCTGAACAGGAAGATATTAGCATTTAGAACAGATGAAGTGGTTGGAGTCTGTGGGATAGGACAACAGAGGGAAGAAGCTTCATAGAGAAGCAGTCCCAGAAGTCTGTGCAGAGGACTTTCCCTTGAATTTGTGGCTGAATGTCATCCTACACTTACGATAGTGAGTCCTTCCAGGGCTCAATGGATCCTTTGGGGCTGAGCTAGAACAGATTCTGGAGGTTAAGTAATACTGGGGGAAGAGCAGTGCCAGCGTATGTGAGAGTTGTGGCTCTAACAAAGTAGAGTGATTTCTTTAATAATTCATGAATATCTTGGCATGGAGCTGAAATGCCAAAAAACACTATGCTTCAAGCATAAAAATTAAGTTTTAAAACAAAAGTTATTCTGGATCCACCCTAACAAAACCTACCATCAAATCCAAACAGAATCTGATGAGTGATCTTACCAAGTTACATCTTTTAGAGTACTTTTTTCAGAGTACTTTATCATCCATGATAGCCAGTATTTCATTAAAAATTTTTGATTATTTTTTTACAAAAGGAAAATATTGTTAAAATAATAGAGTCAAATATGTTCAAAGAATTAAAGGAAAACATGGTATCAAAGAATGGAAAAGATAGGGCATTCTAGAAAAAAAAGGTGGAAAATACAAAAACCATAAAAACCACTTGGAAATTCTAGAATTGAAAAGTACAAAAGAAATTTTAAACGTACTGGATGGACTTAATAGTACATTAAAGATGGAAAAATAAACAGTAAACCTGAAGGCAGAGCAACAGAAATTATTCAATCTGAAGAAAAAAAAATTACGAGCGATGGGCAAACCTGAGCAAATTAGAGAACATAGGATGATTTGATGCAAGAGTAATGGGCCATCTGGAAAAAAAAAGTGAGAGTAGGGTTTGAAAAATACTTTCAAATGTACTGGAAAATATTGAAAAATTTTAAGAAACAATGGACAAACACTTTAAAAAATTGATGAAAAACACCAATTTATAGATCTAAGAAATTCAGCAAAGTCCAAGAAATGTAAAAGTATTGGCACATACCTTATCTTGGTTATTCTACAAAAAACCAAAGGTAAAGGAAATACTTTGGAAGTAGTAGAGTGATAATGGAGGTGTGGAACATTCTACACACAAAGGAATAATGATAAATATAACCATTGACTTCTGACCAAATGCAAGGAGATTGGAAGACAATGGTATAGCATATATTTCACACTGAAGAAAAGTAATTATCAACCTAGAATTAGATATCCAGAAAAAAACTCTTTAAAATGAGTAAAATGGACACATTTTTAGATAAGTGAAATCTGAGAGCATTACTTAAAGTAAATATGCTTCATGAGAAGCTAAACTATGTCTTTCAAACTGAAGGGAAATATACTGAAATTGGAAACTATACAAAAAATGATGGAAAGTACTGGAAAATTACATGAGTATAGCAATATAAAATACCATTTTCCTCTTAATTTCCTTAAATAACTGGTTAAATTAAAATATTCTATAAAGTGATTATATATATATACACATATATACTATGTGCATATATTAACGGTTATATATAAATAAAATTTATATGATTTTACCAAAATGGGGGAATGTAAAGGAATTGTGCTGTATGAATATATTACATTTGTGAAGTGACAATTGAAAGCATAAAGTCAGAAGTGTCTTAGGTTAACTGAACAAACAAAAGAATTAAGGAGGAGGCATGAAGTGTCAAGAATAAAGTGTGAAGAGGTACAATAGTCATTCTAAATAGAAGCTAAGATGATAATGCCTATAGTTAGCACTAGAGTAATAAATACAAAAAGAAGTGTACCAAAGATAGCAGTAAAGGAAGTACAATTTAACATTAAAATTTATTTAATTAACCCAAAAGAAAAAAAGCAAAAGAAAACACCAAATAAACAAAAACAACAAAAAGAATTAAAAGAAGAAAGTACAAGTGGAAGGGAAATAGCAAGATGGTAGACTTAAATTCACACACCAATAACTACATTAAGTGTAAATGTATTAAATTTCCCCAATTAAAAGACAGATATTGAACAAATGAATGAAAAAGGAAAACCTAACTAGAATGTCTCAAAAGGCAAATTTTAAATATAAAAACAAGGGTAAGATAAGAGGAAAAAGCAGACAGAAGATATGCTGTGAAATCTGTCAATCTAATAAAGCTGGTGCAATATGATTGCTCCAAAATCCTAAGGTTCTACACTGGGATTCACCTCTAGAGCCCTGTCAAAGGCTCAAACAGTATTCCTAGCTGTCACTAACACTTCAAGCAACAGAGGATCAGTTGGACCACATGGACCATATGGAAAAGTAGCTTGGGCACCTGCTAGACTTACTACAGAGTGTTCTTTTGATCTGGGTGACTCAAAACTAGCAGTCTTCAGTGAGCTGAACTAGCAGCTTATGTGACCCAGAGTAACACACCCACGTGAGGAATACATTGCCTCCAGAGGTCTGCTAGGCATTACGCTCTGTTTTTGGTTTTTTTTTTTTTTTTTTTTGGCTCTAAGAAGAGATAGATACAACTGTTCAAGTCATACTCTATGGTACTCTGTTGTGGAAGCCTGGGATGTGTCCAGTCTCTGCTGGGTTCTTGAGGTCCTTCTGAGCCCAAGTCCTTCATACCCAAGTCTGTTGCTGCCCCTTTCTTTGGGCACATACACCATTCTGGAAAGATCTTGCATTTGCTTATTGTTTGTACTCAGATCTTTGTATTTGGGACTCCGAGGGGAATCCTTGCCACTTAGTTTTATGAAAATGTTGTCCGTAGGTTTTTGCTTTGGCAGCTCAGTAATTTTTATGTAGGTATTCAGAGACATTCAAAATTATGATCCTGGGGCCCCCCTGGTGGCGCAGCAGTTGAGCGCTGGGTTGTGAAGCTGCCCGCAGCCTCTGCAGCGCCAGTTCAATCCCTGGCCGCGCCCTGGCCACCAGAGGAGGGTCCCACATGGCGCGCAGACCTCTCCTGCCGCCCGCTGCTCCCCTCAGCAGTGTACTTCGGTCCTTCTGCCTGCTCTGCTCCCCGCTCTGGCTCTGGTGAATTCTCTCCCCCTCCCGCGCTTCTGACTGTACCCAGTGCTTGTATAAACAAATAAATAAATCTTTAAAAAAAAATTATGATCCTGCCCCTGCCATATTCCCAGCTCCTCAACACTCTTTTCACTCTAAATTTTTAATTAAAACATAGACATCTCTTCCTGGTTAAAAGCACTAAATCACAAATTGGGGAAAATAGATTTTACTTATGATATATAAAGTATTAATTTTCTTTTAAAAGGGTACAATTGAAAAAATAAGAAAATATGTACTCTCCATTAGAAAAATGACAATTTGTAATGGTCCAAACTATGAAAAATATAAAGGTATTTCTCACTACTTATCAAAGACATGAAAATCAAAATATACATGAGTATAACTATATATATATATATATATATATATATATATATATATATATATCTTCTGAGGAGAGATTTGGATAATGTGATAGAAGCTATGGATGAATTTGCTTAACTGGAAATCTTTGTGAATTTATTACATATATATGTTTCTTAAAAGTGTGTGTGTGTGTGTGTGTGTGTAGGTAGAAGGCTAGAGAAGCAAGTGCACTTTGTATTTGGCCAGGGGAAAGTATAAACTGAACAACCCACTGTACAGCTGTTTTGGAAATACAAAGTTTACAAATTTACATATGCTTTGATCTCGCAATTACAATTTTATGATTTGGCCACATAACTGCTACAAATGGAAAAGAACACATGTTGTTTAGTAAAAAGAATAATAGAATGCTACTCTTAGTTTTCTCTTCATCCAGAGATTTCTATCTTAAACACACAATTGATGACAAGTTTGTGTTTGACGGATTAGGATGTGCTATTTACTTGGTCAGGCAGGGGGAGGTCCATGTTTCATTTCCCTTTCTCTCGACTTTTCTCTGGCCCTAGGCTCCTGCTTTACTCCCATCTCAAACCAAGCATATCACCAACACATACCTCATCCATGTGAAAGGATCTATCCTTCCACTTCCAGAAGATTAACTTAAAGCATAAATCCTTTGTTTTTCTGAAAGTGGACAGTGGTATTACCTCTGAAATGATGTTGTGCCATTTTTTGTGTGTTCTAAACTGGAATTATATAGTCCATGGAGCTGCAAATAATAATCCTAGAGTTGTAACAATTTACCAAGCAAGAGCTAACACAGAAATACAGTACAGTGAAAAATGTCAGGTAGAATACTACAGCAGAAACAAAAAATATCTTCTATTTTAAGGACCATTGCTTCATTTCTTAATTTTTTTTGTTTGATCCAGAATTGATTTTCTGGGTAATGATAACTCATCATTCCCCTATGGTGTGGGGTAGAGATGTGACCATTTTTCTCATGGATACTTTTATCTGACATGCTTTATGCCCATCCGTTTCAGACAGTAGAACAGTAAACATCCCTCACTTCTCTCTTTTCTATAGTCCAGAGTGTCCTAATGGAGTAGCTCTTAATAAGGAAGTGGCCTGAACTACTCATTCATGAAGGAATGGTCATTGGCAAGATCAGTGGTTTCTGACATTGAACAATGAGGACTGTGAATTTGAGCCTTAAGGATGAGTTTTGCTCTGTAAACAATTTTGTTCACAACCCATAGCTCAGGCTTTGTCTCAAGTTTATTACTATAATTGACACTGCCAGGGTTTGGAGGACTCAGGACTAACTTGTTTCTCCTTTGGAAAGCAAACAGCACCTCCCAACCATGAGCTACTTTCCTCCTCTTTTGTTTAAGGCACAACTGATTAGAGTAGGACATTGTCCAGAGAAACAAAAACCCAGAAGCTCTGCAGTGGGCAACCCGAACCTCAAGTATCATATCTTCCAATCTTGTTCCCCGCACTGACAAAACTACAAAGGATATACTTTCTGCCTTTAAATTCCTGAGACCTTTAAAAAATTCAGCCAACTTTTAACTACCTTGTTGTAAAATCTGACGTTAAACCACCACCAAAAAGTTTGAATTACACAAGTTTCCATAAAAGCATTTTTCTCACCAAACATTCATTTTATTATCCTTTTTATGGGAGGACTGAAATAGTCAGATCTCAGGACCTGCCTGCCATTTGGCCAGAACAGTTAGTGACCCAGGTCAAGGTTTATGCTGACAATTGAGCACACACAGTTCTTGAAAAGCACTTCTCTCAGAGGTTTACCTTTGGGCAATGCATCCCTTGAAGGGAAAGGTTAATATCTGACTTAGGGATGATGGATGCAAGGGTAGTACTATACCAGAATGTATCCAGTGGTTATTACGAGGAAGCAAAGCAGGCAGTGATGTGAATGTAGGCATGAGGCATGGGTCAGAACACAGGGGAGGTGAGGGTGTGCAGACATACATCCTGAGAGGGAGTTCATTTATAGCTCAATGTAAGGGGGTGAATATGTTTAAGAAGAAGTGAATGAATAACCCCTTGTGCCAACACCAGACACAAGCCACGCTACACTTTCTCACTTACAGTCTATGGACCCAGAGTGGTGGCTCAGAGTTTTCTCCCATCTGCTGGCTCTGGCTGGCATGTTATCATGTACTGTAGAGCTTTCAAGAAGGATCAGGCCTTCTTTATCTATCTCTTGATAAAAATCTATGACAAGTATCTACTATAGGTGTCCATAGGCTGCTTAAAAACAGCAACAAAAAAAAATGCTTCATGTCATCATTTTAAGTGGGATCTGTTGAATCAGACTTTAAGGAATCAGCTGTAAGAATTTTGGTTTCTAACTTACAGATATTACAACAACATCTGACCTTTCCAGCAATATTTTCCTTTCCTTTCTTTTTCATTTGGGTTCCACAAACAGGTAGTTTGGTTTCTGAAGGGAGTGTATCTCTTCTTGATAGATAAATGTGCATTTGTAAAGATGCAAAATTTAGAACAGGGCTAAAAATTTCTGAGAATTCCAAGAGTCAAAATGAAAAATCGGAAGTTTTACTACTTTCTGAAACTCTTTAAAAGATATAAATCTTTGGAAATAAATGATTTAGGTCACTGAGACATCAAAGTAACTGGTGAGTGAAAAAAAAAACATGGACTAAAAACTCATAAAGGTGTTTGAAAATTCAAAGAAATATTATTCATGCCAGATATTTATCTTTATATACATTAAAAGCAATAATAAAACCCTAGCAGCTGAATTATTATTGGAAAATAGTCAAATTTGTGTTTTTCCACAATTCCAGAGACCCCAAAATTCTAAATGCAAAGAATTGATTGTTTCTAATATTGTCAAATGACTTGTTTTTCTCTCTTTCAAAAAATATTTGATTATCTCTATGACAAGGAAATTTCTAAATATTGGGGATCTAGAATCAGGTATGATCTTGATAGTAACCAATCACACAAATAAACAGGAACAAATAGTCATAGTTGTGATGAGCAAGCTGTGAGAGCAGCACAAGCATTATGGAGGTCTGGGGGCTTGCGGGGAGTGGAACCTAGAAGGCAGGTCAGAGAAGACCTGCATAGAAATGCAAGTTCTTGCAAGCTGCTTTAAAGAGCACCATAAACTGAGAGGCTTATGCACAACAGACATTTGTTTCTTACAGTTCTGGAGGCGGGGAGGCCCAAGATCAAATTGCCAGCAGATTCAGTGCCTCGTAAGAACCTACTGTCTTCCCAGCCTTCTTATGGTGTCCTCACATGGCAGGAGGGGGAAGGGAGCCTCCTGTCTCTTGCTAAGCACTAGCCCCATTCAGGAAGATTCCAGCCTCATGACCTATCACCTCTCAAAAACCCTACCACCTAATACCATCACGTTGGGTGTTAGGATTTGACAAATGACTTCAGTTGGGACATAAACATTTAAACATTTGGTCTAAAGCGATGTGCCACTTAAATAGGGATCTTAAGGGAGTCGGGTTACTAGGGTGAGGGTTGCTGAGGAGGGGAGCATGGAGAAGTCCAGGCAGAGGGACTGGCACATGCACATTCTGAGTTTAGAAGGAAAATGTCATGTTGGGGTGACAAATGAAATAAATGAGTGGCTTGCAGAGTGAGAGTGGAGGGAAGATCAAGATGAAACAAGAAAGGTGTTTTCAGTCGAGTAAGGCTCTATGAACTACATTAAGATCTTTTGCTTTCATCTAATGCCTAGGAAACACATGTTTACAGAGGTTTAATGAGAAAAACTTTCCAGCTATAAATTTAACTTTAATTTTCCTACATGCAAAGAAGCATAGGACTTAATCCTATTTATTAATTCTATTCTAAGTTTTATGAAAGCCAGTTGGTAAGGTGGAGAGGGGAAACGTATTTAAAAGGACATTGTGTAAGCTATGACTCATTCTCCCCCCAATGGATAAACCATTTCATCATCTACATTGTAGATTTATCTGGAATGATGCCAATTCTTTTTTTTTATAGTCAATTTTTTTCAGGTGTTCATTCTTTTATTTTACTTTTTTAATTTTATATACCTTTACATCATTTTTCCTTTTTGTGCAATGTATGTATTTTCATCTTGGTTATATTCCCTGTAAAATTCCCCCCCCTCCCCTTGTTTTGATTCTAATCCCTTCTTGCCCCGGTAGTATGTCTCTGGTTGCCTGTTGATTTTGATTTTTACTTTTTTATAATTAGTCTTTTTCCTGATCCTTTATTTATATTTTCTAGATTCCTGCTATGAGTGAGACCATCCAGTATTTTTCTTTTTCTTTCTGGCTTATTTTACTGAGACTGATCCCTTCCAATTCCATCCATGTTGCTGCAAAATGATCCCAATTCTTTAGGAATAGTTGCAAACCTGCATAGAATATGGTAAGTTTGGGGAATTATTGTAGCCTGTGACCCAAATTGTGAAGAATCTAGAATCTAGACCAAAGTCTGTTTAAATTCATTGTAGTTAGCTACAATGAAAGAAAAAAAAAAGGGAGAAGTGGAGGAAAAAGTTTTTCTTTTTGTTTTCCAGTATAGAGTCTTTATTTTGTGGTGTTTGCCAAAACTCTAGTTAGTGAAGATGTTCAATTGTGCTCTTGGGTGTGGGGTGGTACCAGGTACTTTGGTTATCCCAGTCTTAGGATGCAAGTAGTCACCTCTTGTGGGAGGAGATGCAGGTGATTCAACTCAGCTCTTCCCCACTAATTTGGGCTCCAGTGTTCCATATTGAGAGCTTTTGGTACAGGCTACTAATCATCACTCTGACCCCTGCTTTCATAATTCTCCAATAATACACTCTCAGTCCTAAACTTCAAGTCTGTGCACCCCTTATCTAGCACAGTGCTGGATTTTCAAAGTCCCCGATGTGAGTATGTGCCCCCGCACCCACAACTGGTAGTTGTGCTCCACATAGAAGCTTTTCCTCCTGCTCCTGGATCAGCCCAGCCCCACTTAGACACAGTTCACTTAGAGTTTTTCCTCCCTGTTTTTGTTGGGCCTTTGCTCCTGATGTGTGCTCTAGTTGTCCTCTTATCTCTCAGGAGTCATTGACTTTGTTCTGCTGCAATTTAATCATGAGTGTATGAAGAAGGCAGGTCCAGTGTCTTCACTCTTGCCCAGTGTTGCTGGACTCTCTCTTCTGACAGTTTTATAGTTTTAGCTCTAATATACAGGTCTTTGGCCCACTATGCATTCATTTTTATATGTCCTGTTTTGTGAAGGCCCAACTCCATACTTTTGAAGTGGCTCTCTGTCCCAACAGAAATTGCTTCTTCCACTCCCCCCTTCCCATTTAATTGCTGTGGCACTCTTGTCAAAAATCAATTGAGGGCCTCCCTGGTGGCACAAGGGGTCAAGATGCAACCTATGAAGCTGCAGCATGAGTTCGATCCCTGGCCAGGGAGCTACCCACATGGTGCAGCAGACCTCTCCTGTTTCTCCTGCTCCTCCCCTCAGCAGTGTATTTCAGTAAATCCACCTGTTCTGCTCCCTACTTTGTCTCTGGTGAATCCTCTCACCTCCACCCCACCCCCACCCCCAACACCTCTGGCCTATACCCAGTTCTTGTATGCATAAATAAACAAATCTTGAAAAAAATCAATTGACCATAAGTATGAGGGTTAGTTTATAGACTTACAATTTTACTCCATTGATCTATGTGCTTACAGCAGTAACAGTGTCCTGACTAGCTTTTAAGTAAAACTCAGAATTGAGAAATATGAGCACTCCAACCTTACTCCTCTTCATTTTTTGAATTTATGAATGAATTTTAGGATTAGTTTATCCATTTCTATAACACTGTCAGATGGGAATTTGATAGGGATTGCATCCAATCAATTTATAGTTCAAGTTGGGAAGTAATGCTACTTCAAGTCTCTGATTTCTAAACATGGGTGGTTTTCTATTTATTGAGGTCTTTCATTTTTTTAACCATGCTTTTGTAGTTTGCAGTTAGCAAGATACTTTTTTGTATTTTTTCTGTTAAATTTACTCCAAAGTATTTTATTTATTTTAATGCTTACTATAAATAGAAATGTTTTTCTTAATTTTATTTTCAGTTTATTCATTGCTACTATATAGATTGCTTTGGTATCTACATATGAATAAAAGTATGCATATAATTAAGTAAAGTATATAAATATACATATATATCTTGTATTATATATACATCTTGTATTCTGCAACCTTGTTAAGTTTTTTTTTATAATTTATAATAGATTTTTAGTGGATTGCTTAGGGCTTCCTATTTACAAAATCATTTCCTCTGAGAATAATGTTTTACTTACTTCTTGACAATCTAGATGCTTTTTATTTCATTTTTGAATGAAATTGTCTTGGTTAGCATATCTGGTACAATGTTAAATAAAATTGGTGAGTATAAATTGTCACACATTCCTAATTTCGGGGGAAGGACTCAGCCTTCCATCCTTAAGTGTGATGTTACCTGTAAGTTTTTCATATATTCACCTTAAGTTCAAGAAGTTACCTGCTATTCCTAGTTCATTTAGTATTTTTATCAAGAAGAAGCATTATGTCAATGCTTTTTCTATGTCTATTGAGACGTGTTGTGAAATTTTTAACTCAGTCGTTCCATTGGGTTTCTTTGAGATTAGTTTAAATGGCATGAACTCAATCCAGACTCATGCCTGATACTGACAGGGTGAATATTTGAGGATGAATAAAAAAAAAATACAACCACCTAATTTACATGAGCCACATTATAAGCAATATCCTACACTAGAAAATCAGATACAATAGTGTTTCAAAAGCATAATACACTAGGACTCAGGATGCTAGAATAGTAAGAAAACTTACTAGCTTTGTCTTTTTTTTTTTTACTAATATTATCTTTTATTTGTATGAGTAAAAGGAAAAAGATCTTAATATATATGATAAAGAGATATTTGGTCAAATTTACATTTATAATAATTATACACATTACAATACTGAAAACATCTAAGTATTTTACTTAGCACTAAAGCACTAGAGTCATTTTATTAAAATCATTTTCACTAGCCCTTATTAAATATTGTTCTGAAAAATCTCAAAACATGCAATTACACATGAAAGGAATGTGTAAATATTGGAAAAGGAAACAAAAGTATAATTTTCACATGTTAATTATCTATCCCTATAAGCCAAGGGTCAACTGGGAAACTGCCAGAGTAAGAGCTCCTCTTCAAATACAAAATAGAATACTTCTTCCATATGTTAACCATATAAAAAAGGGAGAAAACAATGACCAAATGCATTTATAATGGGTGACATGACAAACAAAATAATATTCTGTGAAAGAGGGAGATGTGAGTACCGGTACTAATACCTGTCTAAATGGTCCAAGCTAAGTTAAATAACACAAAACCTTTATCAGCACCGAAGCTGAGAGACACGTCAAACACAGGCCTCAGTCTTGGCAGAATTTTCCATACAACAGAGCAGATCAGACTACATTTTGAGAATTTACAAAAGCTGAGTTACAAGTCTTCTTTTCTAGAGAGAAGTGTATATGATAGTTTGGGAAATAAGCTGAGGAGATCCTGGAAGGCCACTAACAACTTCTAACTTGGAGATGCTAGTCCTGGCAGCAAATAGAGAGTGGGGCCCCTCTGTCTAGAGAGCCCCATTTTCTCTGCAGATAAATATTTTCAGGGATAGCAGCTGTCCCACAGACCTGAGAGCAAAGATGATGGGGCCACATGTCCCTGTGGGTCTCTCCCCAAGTGACCCATCACTCCCTTGAGCATTTGGCACTTTCTCTAAAACAGAGGTTTTGGTCCTCCATAGATGGAACTCACAGTGAAAAGGACATTTATGTGAAGACATAAAAAAGTAACCATAAGCAAAATGATAAATGACATGCTGAATATATTTACAACACAATTTAAAGTAGAGCTGATATTATCAATATTAATAGGCAACGACTCCTTGCAAATGAATTAAAAGATCATCCAGTAAAAATGTATCTGTTTACATAAGCAGATCTCTATAAAATGGGTTGGTTTAGGGGCCTCCCTGGTGGCACAAGGGGTTAAGCACTGCACTATGAAGCAATCTGCAGCCTCTGCACACAAGTTTGATCTCCGGCCAATAAGGGAACAACCCACATAGCGCAGAAGACCTCTCCTGTCTCGCCCGCTGCTCCCCTCAGCACTGTATTCCATTCAGTCTGCCTGTTCTGTTCCCTGCTCTGTCTCTGGTGAATCCTCTCACCTCCCACATCTCTGGCCTGTACCCCAGCTCTTGTATGCATAAATAAATAAATCTTTTTAAAAAATGGGTTGGTTTATATAAGCAGATTGCTATCTACATCTTTATGCAGTAAACACACACACACACACACATTCAATATACACAAGGACCACTATGTGAAAAGAGTGTCCTTCACTTGTAAGCAAAGATATTTAAGTGTAAACATGGAAATTCTTTTAGCCTGTCATTTGGCACATAATTTAAATATTAAAATACTGTAAACAGCATACATGTGACAGGGCCTCCCTGGTAGCCTAGGGGTTAAGTCTTAGCGCTATCACCCCTACAGCCTGAGTTCCATCCCTGGGCAGGGAGCTACCCACATGGTGAAGCAGACCTCTCCTGTGTCGCCCACTGCTTTCCTCAGCAGTGTATTTCAGTAGATCTGCCTGTTCTGCTCCCCACTCTGTCTCTGTTGTGTCCTCTTACCCCCCCCACACACACCTTTGCCTCTGGCTTTCAACCCAGTTGTAAAAGTAATTTAAAAAAAAAAAAAAAAAATATATATATATATATATATATATATATATGTGGCAGGTGAAGGAAAAATTTAAACAACTTACTTGGAGGGCAGTTTGACAAATATCTCAGAAGTCTTTCTTTCTTTCTTTTTTTTTACATTTTAAAAGGACAGGGTTATTAGGAAAAGGAGAAAGAAAAAGAGGCACCTGCATAGTCTCAGGTGGGAAGGAGAGCTATATCCCAGAAGTCTTTAAAATGCCCTTACCCTCACCCAGTAATTCCACTTTGGTAAATGGAATCATCACTATGTAGTGCAGGTTTGGTTACAGCAACGTCCACTCACTCAAGTGTAGTGTGATTTGCGCAGTGAAAATTTGGAAACCATTTACATTCCCAATAATATGAACTGACTTAAGAGGTTAGGGAACACCCATATAAGTATCAAGGAGTCATTATGAGATGGCAGGTGAATATTTGCTGTTCAAAGAGGAGTTCCGTGATAAATTCAAAATCCATCTTAAAACATTGCTTTATACACACATGCATATGAATGCCCAGCAATGTTAACATAGCATTGGTGACATATTTTTCCTGTTTATTTTTTAAAAAGCTTTATTTATTTATGCATACAAGAGCTGGGGTACAGGCCAGAGGTGTGGGGGGATGAGAAGATTCACCAAAGACAGAGTGGGGAGCAGAATAGGCGGATCTACTGAAATACACTGCTGAGGGGAGCAGTGGGCAAGACAGGAGAGGTCTGCTGGGCCATGTGGGTAGCTCCCTGGCAGGGGATTGAACTCATGCTGCAGAGGCTGTGGATAGCTTCACAGTGCTGAGATTTAACTCCTTGTGCCACCAGGGAGGCCCTTTTTCCTGTTTATTTTTAAATGCAAAAAAATAAAAATTTGTAAATTAGATAAAAATGGACGAAATGTCATTTAGGCAAAGGTGGACCAGGTGAAGAGTAAGCAGCTGGTTTTGAGGGGCCAATCCCAAGGATCCACTACAATCTATCCGAGTCCAAAAAAAAAAAAGAAAGTGTCAGTTGCCAGACCTGACTGAGGGAGGAATTTGTTTGGTTTGGACTTTATTCACTGTGTCAAGAGAACTATTTATTCTCTTCCTGAGTGGCCCTTCAAGCTCAAACAGAAAATAGGAAAGGCAGTCTACTGGATAATTCTCTGCTTGCTCAAATGCTTAGTGACTTCAGTCTGTTGCTTTATACTGTGGTGCCCATTGTTTGGACTGCAACCGAATCAACGCTGAACAATGCATCTAAACCAACAAAAATGAGGAGGTGCCAGCTCTAGATGGGGAGAGGCTTCCTGAATGATGGATGGGTCATTGTCTGCCTCTGAACGACAGCTAGGACAGCTGCGAAGGAAAGGCAGGGAGGGAAGGGGTGGAAGAGTTTAAGGGAGACTGGGTGGAGACCCTGATAAAACGTGAAATATAAAATCCTTGCAGATTGAGTATCACCACCAGTCACGACTAACCTTGCTTTGTGCAATAGGATGACAGAAGTTTTATAGACAGAAACATTGGCAGGGTTGGCTACAGATCTCATTGGGTAAACAAGAACATCAGACTTCTCTGGGATTTATAACACGAAGCATTTCACTTGTGTTCTCTTAAATCTTCACAATAGTATAGATAAAAGGGCAGATTTCTTTTCTCTTTATTTCAGATACCGCACCTGAGGCTTCAAATGTAAATGACTTAGTCTAGGTCATCTGTGTGTGAGAAAGATGTTTTCTAAAATCCTACAAAAGGTTGTTTCCATCTTTTCAACTCACTTGTTAACAGGAAGAGGACAGTTGTGTGGAGAGCTATGGATGTTTGAGGAAGGAAGTGGACATGGAAGGAGAATGATTTGGGAAGATGCTGTATTCGATTTGGGGGTGAAATAAATTTGCAGTGTTAGCTGCTGCTGCTTCACTCTAGTCCCTCAATTCAACATGTATTGACCCCTTATTATGTGCCAGAAATTGATCAGGAGCTTGCGGTTGTGCACATACATGCATGTCTGGGAGACAGAATGGCTTTCAAAATTGTCTCAAAACATTCCATTTCAATAATGTGAAATGGTGGTGTTTTCCTATCATTGCTAAAAGCATTCTTCCTAATCCAGATGTAGGTTTTAAACACAAACCATCTTATTTCTAAAGATAAATTGAAAGGCATTACTGACTGGAGACATTTCTACTAAGAGAAGTTTTCACTTTGTATTGTAAATTATAAAGAATTTCAGACAGATAGTGTAGGTGCAGTAACGTATCTCGTATGATTTACTGCTCACTAGGATTCATGAATGTTTATGTGACAGTTTTCTGGACGGCCAAATATGGAACCCATTGGCAGAGACCCTTAGCAATCACTCAGGGGGCTACTCAATTGTTAACAGCGAAGTGTCCAGAAGGACCGTCCTATGGAGGCTTGCGTTGTGGCTATAGCAGCGATTGTCATAATCATTTCCTCACATTGGAACTTACCTTGCATTCTGATGATGCCATTTGATTAGCATTTATAATAGAAATGTAGACAAGTCTATTCTTTACATAGATGGACATCTAGCATGAATGAGGGCTTGTGTGGGCATGAAAGGAACACTCAGAGACCTTGTTGAAATGATCTAGTGTTATTGGATTACTTGTGCAGAAATCCACCTCACTCTTTTCTCTGATTGGAACCCGGAGCTGAAGGCTGAGTGGGACTTTTCTTAATCTATCTTTGTGTCCTGTCATTAATACCAGTTGAAACTTCAGGACTCCTTTGTGGAGAATTTGATGTTCTTCATAGTTTGTTTTGTGTTTGGGTTTTTTTTTTTTTTTTTTTGACAAAAATTAAGGAAGAGTTGAAGTTTAGCAAGAGCTGGCATGCATCTTAGATGCACAACTAGGCCCTGGGTCTTTCCTTCCACTCCTTGTAGAATGCTTCACTTTTCTAGAATAGTCTCACAATGAGAAGTAGAATATATTATGTCCCTCTGAACCAAGCACAACTCAGAGAAGGAAGAGAAAAAAAAAGTGCTGCAAGGGTGAAACCCTTCGAAGGGTTCGTTATATAAGGGAGCTTATGGGACACAGAGCCCAGAATAATTGCTGTGCCACTGAGGTGGGTAAGACAGGCCTCCTGGGGTGGTAAAGGACAGCTTTCAGCCTCATAATAGAAGAGGAATGAAGCACAAACATCTGAGCTCCAACTGCTTGTGTTGTGGATTAGTCATATATTAGTGCATAATGAATGGCCCCAAAACTTGAGGCTTAGCACATCAATAAATATTTATCATCTCACACAGTTTCCGTGGATCACGAGTTCAGGAACAGCTTGGCTGGGTGGTCCTGGCTTGGGAGCTCTCCTGAAATTACAGTTTGTTATCAGTTGGGGCTGCATCATGTGATGACTTTAATGGAGCCAGAGGATTAATCCTTTCCAAAGCTAACTCACTCACATGGCTGGACCTTTGGGAAGGACATAGGAAGTCTGCATGGTCTGCTCTGTTTTCCTTATGGTTACTTAGGAAGAATACTCACAAGGATACTTGAGTATACTCTTGACATAGTGTTAGTTCCTGAGAAAACGACAGACAATGCAAATACCTACCCTTAGAAGTCATGGACCATCACATCCTTCATTGTTGGAGGATATTATACAAGAACTTGAATTCTAGGTAAAGAATATTGGATCCCATCTTGGAGCCTGTGGCTAGACCAAGTCACGTCCTTTGCAGTATTTCTTTTTATTGCCACCTACCTTCTGGGGATAAGTGGGAAAAACAAAGTCCAGAAGCTGGGGATATGTGGGAAAAATAAAGCCCAGTAACAGAGTCAGGATTTAGACTCAGGAACAGCTGCATCAAAGTCCAAGCCATGCCCATGACAGAGTGAGCTTTGGGGAAAGTGGCTGCTCGACATCAGCTGGGACTTTGGAGAAATGGCATGAGACAGAAAGTGTTCAATGTACTTTGTCTTCTCAGGGTTAATAAATGGGTCTACTACCAAAGCTAGTCAGTTTCTGTTTATGGCTTGAGACCATAGAGGAAGGGAGGAAGAGGAGCTGTCTGAGCAGATGACTTGGAATGAGCTGTGTGTTGGTGGGCAGGAAAGAGTGACTGGGAGTAAAGCAGAAATGATTAAACGTGTTGGAGCAAAGAGCCAGATGGTCCACTTGGCCAGTCTAGGGTAACTGTACTAGAAGGTAGGACCTGTGGTTACAGGGCTATAGGTGGATAGATGGCAGTCATGAGGAAAGTAGTTTCAATCTGATTGTGTTTAAGATTAAAGTGGGGGGCCTCCCCCGTGGCGCAGCGATTGAGCATTGGGTTGCGAAACTGCCTGCAGCCTCCACAACGCCGGTTCGATCCCCGGCCACAGGGTGAGGGTCCCACATGTCATGCAGACCTCTCCTGCCTCCCGCTGCTCCCCTCAACAGTGTACTTCATCAGTCTGCCTGTTCTGCTCTCTGCCCTGACTCTCACCCTCCGGTGCTTCTGACTGTACCCAGTACTTGTATAAATAAATAAATAAATAAATAAATAAATAAATCTTAAAAAAAATAAGATTAAAGTGGGACTAGGGTAGGGTTATCACCTGATCCCAGGCATGTTTGTGTACCCGATAACAGTTAAAGGTGCAGTGCCAATGCTGTCCAGAGTGTGATGGACACAGTGACTGTGCATCAGAAGACCCAAAGCCTGTCGCATGAGCCAACCTTGAAACAAACCCATGACCTCTTTTCTGTGTCTGTCCTCTTCTGAAGTTAGGTTTGTTCTGGAAATAACTCAATTCCTCTCTTCTGATGTTTCTCATTTGCAGAGCTAAGTGAATTTTAATTGTGATTTGTTTGATGATTATCTGCTTGGGAAAAGTAGCACCGGCCCCTGAAGTTTCCCATGGAACATCCCTGCTGAGAGCTGCTGAGCTGGTAGGGAAGCGGATCCTTTAGCAGTAATGGTGCAGTGGAGGCCCTGTTACCTGCTTTGAGCTTTAGAAAAAATACTCTTTAAACGGGAACAGATGGAGCGGGCGAGAGGCAAACCTGTAGCTCTTGGGCTCCTCTTCCGCATTAACCAAGGCTGAAAGGCAGCCCTGGAAATCCTTTTTCAAGAGCTGCCAATGACACAACTTCATTTTAATGTGCTACAAGTCCTTACGGGCACATGCTTGATTTCATTTTTTCTTCTGAATTTCTGATGTAAAGGAACCCAGTGCAACTTTTAACTTGGCCTATGTCTGAAAGCCAGGCCACTGGATTCTGAAATACGCCATCAGTGGAATGTGTTCTTTTCATCTTTGTTCTCTAAATCTACTTTTTATTTGCCTGCATAAAGGAAAGAGAGTCTCTTTAATGTTGTGTGGATAAAAGCCACAAGAAAGAGATAAAGCATGGAGCATGTAGTGGGCCCTTAGGGGTAGACAGCGCAAGGAGTTTTGGATGGCTCTTTTCACCAAAGAAAGGCGCTTTGCTAGTTTAGACAATTACAGACAAGACAACTGTGGTTTAATTTGCATTAATTGAGGACTATCCCATTGTGTAGAAGGAGATTTCAGCAATGACAGATTAAGACTGATGTACATCTATAACCCACAGTCAAACAGATGATTATTACATCGATGGGAAAACAAATAGCTTAAATGTTGATTTGTAGTTATTCATTTTTGGCTCTAGATAGTCACCAGAATCACCAAGCGTGGCTTAAGGCAGAGTGCCTCACTGACTTCCCGCTTTCTCTAAACCTTTATCAAAGGCCAAGAATGCAGAACCCTTGACATGAGGCGCTGTCGGCCCCAGGGTCTTACCCCATATCTCTATATTTCTCTTCAGCCACTGCCTGGTTATATATTTTAAGGGCACAATTATGGATATTCTTTCTGTGTTCTCCCTCGTTTGACGGCAATCCATTCGTCCTGCTTACTACTTTTATGACCAGCACAGGGAATAATTCACCCTTCTTCTTGTTAATTTTAGAAACATACTTTTTTTTTTCACATTATGTCAGCAATAGCACGATGAGGACTTTATGAGGGTGGACAAAGCCCTCCCTTTCCTTCCTTAAAGTTCCGAAATTGAGTTGCGTGAGTTGAGATCATTTTCCACTGGGAGAAATCAGTCATTTTCCCAGCGCCTTACACTGTCAAGAAATTTTCAACATCTGCCCATTGCATAGATGGGCAAACAGAGACTTGTAAGAACAGCAACACAAGGCAACCCAAAGGGACGTTCCAGTAATAAAGTCCGGGAGAATTTTCCAACACCTACTCACGAGCTGCTAGCCTAACGCCAAATGGAAAATCAAAGCCCAATAACTTTCACCTTTCATTCAAATTAGGGAGAAGCTATTTTGACATTTGTATAGCCCTGGAGAGATCTTGTGCTCATGAGCTGAGCTTTAAACTATTATTGGACATGCTCCATTGAGTCTGAAGGTTTGGGCAGTGTTTTTCTGAAAGGCAGAACATTTAACACATTTCTCCAAAAATTCCCCTTGCCAGCTCTAGGCTGTCCTGTGAAAGTGCTTTAGCATTGCCTTCTCACAAGCCCTACTCACATGCTCAAGTAAACAAGCCACGCCAAAGGATTTAGGCCACAAACAAAAGTCAAGGGGGAGGCCCCCAGAGAGGATGAAGTGTTCCCACATTTCCATATTTCCAGATTTGGGGTTCTGTGTTCAGAGCATGAACTCTCTCAAATGTTCTGCTCCCATCCAGACGCCTTTTTAACCAGTGAGATTTGTTGCTGGATAATTCTAAATGACCATCGCCGACTAACAAAGCCATCCTATTTAGACGCGGGCAGATGAGATAGAAAATGGGTGGTTCGGGCAGATTTCATGAGGTCTAATAAATCTTCAGTAAATTAAAGCTCATCCCCCGCTTCTCCCCTCGTGCGCTCTTTGTCTTGCTAATACACATTATGCCTTGGCTGGCTTCACACTTTCAGGCATCTCAGAGGTGAGGCTTGTACAAAGCTGCAGATGTGGAATTGGAGGAGACCTTTGCCCCAAATGTTACCCATTAACATCAGCAAGGCCCACAGAAGAATTTGCCTATGGTTCTCCAGCCTCAAAAGAGCTCTCAACCCGCAAATTGGGAGCTTAAAGCAACAAGAGTGAATATTTCTGTTTAAAAATTGTGTATTTTCCATTCACTGGCTTAAAATATCCAAAGAGAGGGAGAGAGGGGCCTGGCCTTTTTAATTACGAGAGCAATACAGTTATAATGTTTAAAAATGGCAGTACAGAATGATGAGAAGTGAAAGTTAATTATCATCTCTTCTTATATGTTGATAACTACTGTTAAATTTCTCTAGGTGCTTCAAGAAAATTTCTCGGCATATACAGCATAGAGTCAACTTTTACAAAGGAACACATACCTACTGGTTTGTGGGTTTCTTTATGCTAGACAAATAGCAAACTGGGAAATAGACACCATAAAAAATGAATTTCCTCAATACATAAAATATTCTTTGAGTCCAGTAAGAAGATGAATAATTACCTTGTGGGAAAAAGGGCAAGATGTCTAAAGCAGCAGCTTACAGAAAAAAAAAAAGGTGGTCAATGAAATGAAATGGTGCCACTCAGGTAATTAAATATGATATTAAACAATGAGTGATCACATTTTCCTGCCTGACTGGTAGAAATTTATAAGCTCCCATGAGGAAATGGATATGTTCTTATAATTCCGGCAGGAGTACATATTTTTGGACAGCACTGTGGCTACTTCTCAAATGGAAAATGCATGTATCTTTTGACTCAGCGACTCCCGTCAGGGTAATCTTGCTGAGAGAACTCTGTGCACACCTCAAATATATGAGCCAGAAGGGGTACTAGAAACACAAATTAATAGGAAAAAAGGAGAGGGATATCTAGATGTACATAAATAAGGGATAGTTGAAATAAAATATAGAATTTCTGTGAAATAGTATACTAGGTCTGTGTTCAAAATAAAGCACATCTATGGGGCTATGCATAAAGCTGTCCTGGAAATAGTATTAAGGACTTTTATTCCCAAACATTCCCCTGCAGCAGGTACCTGCCTCCATTTATATGGGCAGTGACTCTGTGACAAGGGACTGTCCCAACACAGTGGAAAGGAGAGTGGATACTGAAGTCAGACTTCTTGGCTCAGAATCATGTTGTGCCACTTCCCCTCTTGTGGACTTGGGCAAAGTCTTAAGCTCTGTAAATTTTAAAAATCTAGGACAACAATAATACATTCCTTACAAGATTGTGAATATTAAAAAAAAACAATATATGCAAAGTGATGGAGGACAAGAATAGGAAAAAAACTGAAAAGGAGGTGCGCCAGAAGACCAGAAACCTGGCTCATACAAGGAGGTGGGGTAGAAGAGATTAGCATAGCCATTGACACCGCTATTGAAACCAAGATCCTTAGGCGCACATGACACAGTTATGGATACTAAGAGATCCTAAAGCTAAGATCCTTAAACTAAGATCCTTAAGCACAGACCACACAGTTGTCACAGTTGCGGAAACTAGACTCCTTAGGTGCAGACTATGATCCTTAGGTGCCGAGGCCTTGATTACAAAGCATAACATCCAAGCAGGTACCCCAGGGCTCATCCAAAGGGAAAGATATGGAGATTGAGTCCACTGTGGAATCTCTGGTCCCTTTCAGATTCTACCTAGTTATCCAAAATCAGCAACTAACCTGAAGGCTCACAAGGAGTGCCCCCTCCCATACAGAAGAAGACTGTATCAGGGCAGTCTCTGCACAGGCTCAGGGCAGCACTCCCACTGCCCACCTGTGCCTGTGCAGGTGCTTCTTTTCACCAACTCCCTCCCTCTGCAAGGCAGCAGCTTCCTGCCTGCCCTTGACCTGCCCCATGGCGGGGCTTCTCTTCGCTGATCTCTCAGCGGAGGCTGCTCTCCTCAAGGCCGCCCGCCTGCAACCATGCAGGCCTCTCTCAGCAACCCTGTCCCTTTGGGGCAGCTCTTTCTGCCTGCTTGTGTCTATGCAAGTGTCCTTTACTTTTCTGACCCTTTTCCTAGTAAACCTGCCCTTTTAATATAACCAAAGTCTGTCTCGTGGAGGAACTTGCCAGGAAACTCGCCGTGTGGCGCTGAAAGGGAAGCTCTGGTGAAACCTTTCCCAGAGTGAACCCAAGGACCCCACACTAATTCCAAAAACCACATCACAAAGTGCTAGATGCAGTGACCTACCAGGAGGTGTTCAGTCAGTGAGGGCAGTTACCACAGGACTTGCTGGGTGTGCAGGCAGCTCCTGGTAGGGGGGCAGCTGCTGTAGGATGCAGGAATGTTTAACCATCAAAGGCTCATTTGATTTCTCCAAACACTGGGCGATTGTAAGTTCTTTCTGTGGAGACCTACATGTAAGGGATGATGTGAAAACCTCCATTAATGGGATATGAGTCTCACCTGACTGTTAAGTTATGGCCAGGTAGATGAGCAGAAAGGAGAGGGGGTTTGGGAGCGAGGGTGTTAATCAGACAGGTGTATATGAGGAGGAGCACAATGACTGGAATCAGAACTGTCTGTTCTCCAGAAAAAGAGACTCTGGCTGGCATCTTAGGATGGGGGGCAATGTTTTTCATGCCCTGCTCTTCTGTTTTGTATTCAACACATTACAAGCCTCCCTGCAGAGGATGCATGTCAGAAAAGATGCCTGTGTTTCAGGAAGGGTCATAGCTACCACAGACATTCCCCACAAATTCTCTCAGGCTCTGCGCCATGACTATGGGATCTGCAGCAGTAGGAAGGCACCAGCGATGAGGGACTATGGGTAAGTAGAGATGCAGCTCACTTCTTCCTAAAAACTGAGTACTTATTGGTGGCAGGCAATGGGCTTACTCTGGGGAAAGAGTCGTACAAATGAGGTCCTGTTCTCATGGAAGAATATTCTAACTTTTTTTTAAATTTTTTTTTTTTTTTAAGATTTATTTATTTATTAATACAAGCACTGGGTACAGTCAGAAGCACGGGAGGGGGAGAGAATTCACCAGAGCCAGAGTGGGGAGCAGAGCAGGCAGAAGGACCGAAGGACAATGCTGAGGGGAGCAGCGGGCGGCAGGAGAGGTCTGCGCGCCATGTGGGACCCTCCTCTGGTGGCTGGGGAGCAGCCGGGGATCGAACCAGCGCTGCAGAGGCTGCGGGCAGCTTCGCAACCCAGCGCTCAACCGCTGCGCCACCAGGGAGGCCCTTTTTTAAATTTTTTTAAAAAGATTTTATTTATTTATACAAGAGCTGGGGGGCAGTGAGAGGTTTCACCAGAGACACAGTGGGGAACAGAACAGGCAGATCCACTGAAATACACTGCTGAGGGGAGCAGTGGGCGAGTCAGGAGAGGTCTGCTGTGCCATGTGGGTCAGCTCCCTGGCCCGGGATTGAATTTGTGCTGCAGTGGTTGTGGACAGCTTCATAAATTGAGTCTTAACCCCTTGTGCCACCAGAGAGGCCCCCCCACCCCGTGTACTAAATATTTTGAATTGAGTGTATGAGTCCATATCACCAAGGGCTTCTTTCTACATCTGCCTCTGTAGCTACAAATTAGGCTTCCGACTTCACCCACATACTCTGAATTTCCCTGGCCTCAGTGCCCCCAAACAAATGACACTTTGTAGCCAAATCCATTTGAAACTCTGAAGGAGATTAATGCCGCACCCCTCACAGCCCCGTTGCTAAAAGTGAGATGCCCACTCATTTATTTGTTCTCTCCCAACAGCTCTGGGCTGTTACCTCTTCTTAACCCCCACAGCTTCATTTCCTCCCACTTATATGTGCTGTGCCCTATGCTCCTTTGTCCCGTAGTAAACAAACTCCTTATCTTTTTATAGAATAGCTCCTTAGCCTTCCCTACCTGGCGGCAGCACAGGAGTTACATGGGCCAGGAGGCCTTGAAATCTTACAAATTCCATGCATCCCTGTGCCTTTGTTCTTCCATCTCACCTAACCAGGAAATTCCCAGACCCCAGAGAGCCTAATAAAACCTGCTCAGGATATTCCTGACATCCATAAGTAACAAATCGACCAGGAATCACTATACATTTCTTGGCAATTTGTGTTTTCATAACTTTGCTATTCACACTTTTAACTTCCATCCCAACCAAACACCAGTTTCTATCACCAGAACTG
This sequence comes from Talpa occidentalis, assembly GCF_014898055.3. Taxonomy (NCBI): domain Eukaryota; kingdom Metazoa; phylum Chordata; class Mammalia; order Eulipotyphla; family Talpidae; genus Talpa; species Talpa occidentalis. The sequence goes on along the minus strand of NW_023605083.1, from coordinate 97,419,815 downwards.
CGTGATAGAACCGCCTCCTGCTCATTTTCTCTCTCCAGTTAAAGTGGAACCCTTCCTCACCTTTGATTTGAGACCTGCTTTAGCTGCTTCCCCTGCTCAGTGACTCTCGATTTCTCTCATTCTCATGCTTGTGGAGCCTTCCTTTCTGGCTGCTGTCTTTTTTCTCGCCCTCTAAATTATTGCATTCAACGAATGTGTTTCCATTTCTCCCACTTGGATGACTCATTGTGACCTGCTCCCTGACTTTTCTTAGAGTCACATATTCACACCATCTCCACTTCCCCTCCATTCAGCCCTGCACCCCACCATTCCACTGAAGTTGCCTTGGACACTGTAAGCAACGTATTGTGTCTGATACTGGAGATATTTTTCAATCTCTGTTAGTGCTCTTAGTGACTTTTAGAACATTCTACTCTCTTGGTTTTCATGACATCACAACCTCCTAATTTTCTTCAAATTTTTAGGTGTCTACTGGATATTTCTGACTCATTTGATTCTATTCAATCCTTAGAAACTGGGCCTTGTCTTACTTCTTGTTTCAGACCCTCTGTACACAAATTTACCAGTATTTTGCATTTAAATATACTCTATTTAAAAAATACTATTATTCATATTACTAGCAACAATAAAACTAATAATAAGACTAATCAAGCTCTTTGTACATATTAGTTCATCCGTCTCCTTTTGTAAAAATCCTATACTGACACACTCTTCATTATGTTAAAGAGGAAAGACACAGATAATAAGGTAATTTGCTCAAGGTTGTACAACAACGTGTGGATCTAGGGTCCAAACCCAGTCTCCCTGACTCCAAAACCTTACTTTTCTTCATTACACTGTATTACTAGGCTCCCAAGTTCACATGTCAAATTCGAATTAAAATCTCCAGGCCCAGTCCCTCCTCTGAATTTCAGAAATCACACAATCAACTACCAATATGCCAACTGCTTCACTGAAACATGTCTGCCTCACAAGTTGCGAGCTGAACTCTGAGCTGTATCATCCCTTAAACCTCTTGTAAATCTGCTTCAGCCTTGACTTATTCATCTCAGCAGGTAACACCCCATCCTTCCACTCGAACCTGGATTCATTGATGACATTTTCCATCATCATTTATCCAAAGCCTGGGAATACATGTACACACAAAACATGCTTACACACACACACAGGGAGATGGAGAGACAGTTAGTTCTCTCCAAACTTAATTCATCTCTCACCTGGATAACTAGTTTCCCCACACCCTCCCTAGGCCCTCTCCACTGTATTTTCTAACAACCACATGATCTAAAATAATGCAAATCAGTTAAATCATACTCCTCTGCTTAAACTTGCCCAATAACTCTGCAATGACTTAATGAAAAAGTCCAAAATTATTTCCATGATTTGGCTTCTGCTCCTTTATAGCCTTTTCTCCCAAACAATCTAATAATAGTCTCCAGCCACCCTAGCCTCTCTTTCCTCACACATGCCCTTTCTGCTCGGGGCCTCGATAGAAGCTGTACTTTGGGCCAGATCTTTTGTCTCCCTGCCATCCCTCTTCACACCCACTTCTTAATTTTGAGGGTCTGAATTAAATTTCTTTTTAATTTAGTCTCATTACACCCTGGAATATTCCTCATAGCACTTAGCATAACTTTAAAATCCTACATTTTCATATAAATATGTTTAATACATGTCTTACTCGATAGAGTAAATGCTCTTATCACATCAAGGGAAGGACTTGTTGATGACCTCTGCAGTTGGAACCCAGCTTATGCTTAAAATATAGTTGAAACTTAACAAGTATTTGTTGAGTGACTAAACCATGCCAGATATAATGGCATACCAAGCAGAAATATCAAAGACTTGGGCAAGGTCTAAATCAGTGACTCTGAAATTAGAGTCTCCAGATCAGTTTACTGCACTGCTTGTAGGCAAGAGTTTAATCGGTAAAATGGGAATAATTTCTGCCAAACAGGGTTGTGAGAGAATTAAAGTGCAGCAATACATGAAAAAGCAGGGTACCCATAAACAGTTGGCACTCAACAAATGTTAGTATTCATCTCCCATCTCTATTGCCCTCCAGAAACTACTGCTATGCTATCAAAGACAGAAAAATAAACAGACTGTTTAGAAAAGTATTATCTATACTGAGACTGTTAGAAGCAGGAGGTAGAATCAAAGGGCTTTCCTTGACCGAAATGGAATACAGGGTCTTGTAAGACTACTTCACCCAATTTCTTTGGAACAAACAAACAAACTTCCTTTGTTCTCTCTTTTCAACTGGATCTTAAGTTTAAAGTAATCTGGGAGATCTAAGCAACATTTAAACCCTGGTAAGTAGATAATGGTTTCCAGTAACTGTCAGTATTTCTGGAAAAGGAAAAGATCAAAAACTAAAAGGATTGTCTCCACTAAAACGCCCATATATGTTCTCTTCTTATATTGCATTCTGTTGGGTAGTTACAAGAGATGAGCTAGGAGCCTACATCTGTTTCTAAAAGATAAACTTAAGATAGTGTGATTGAGTGTAGATTTCCCTCCTTAGTCTTGTCAGACTTCAACTTCCAAATTTATGGGGGGAAATGCTGATATCTAATGACTTTAGGAAATGTGGGCTGGAAACATGACCTCCTTGATACTGGTCTTGCCATCAGTTAACTACTAATTTAAGATTCAGCAAAGGGAAATAAATTCAGATCTCAGTGACAAAAATTGCCTTTGAGGTCTTTCATCTTTGTTGTTAATGCTAATGGTTAATAAGGGTGCAGAATCCTTAACCCAACTCTGTCATTTTTATGGCAAAGGGCAAATGGAACACCCTGGAGTTTTAAGGCCTGACCATTTCAGTGATTGTTTGCTCTTTCCCATTCTCACTGTCTCCATTCTCTTTGTTCCCACTGTCCACATATATTGCTTCTCATCAATTCTTTGGTGTCCAGTGTCTCTCTTTCCCAAGGAAAGATGATTGTTCTACTCATCTCAATTTATTCATTCAATAAACACACCTAAACAACATAGCCAGCACCTGACAGCTCTACTTCGATAATGAACTATTGAGTGGGAGATATTAAAGATAAAGGTCTGGGTCTCCCTGGTGGTGCAAGGGGTTGAGTCTCAGCACTACAAAGCAATCTGCAGCCACTGCAGCACGAGTTCGATCCCCTCCAGGGAGGTGACCCACATGGTGCAGCAGACCTCTCTTGACTTGCCTGCTGCTCCCCTCAGCAGTGTATTTCAGTCTGCCTGTTCTGTTTCCCACTCTGTCTCTGGTGAGTCCTCTCACCCCCCTCCCCACCTCTGGCCTGTACCCCTGTTCTTGTAAGCATAAATAAAAAAATCTTTAAAAAAAATAAAGATAAAGGTCTTAGTTTTCTCTTGCAACCCCACAGGGTGAAGTGACTTTGACTTCCAAAGTCACACAGACTACTTATGGTCCACAGGAGTGTGGACAAAACATTAGGCTCTATCCATCACTATGGTCAATCTGAACTCTTTGCCACAATAAGTTTGAAATCACTAATTGTTCTTGTATAATGGCAACACAGGCAGAAAAATTCTAACATTAAAAAATATCAGATAGGAGTGTATAGGGAGCAATAATCATTTTCTTTATTCCACAAATTTTTGAGCATGAGCCATTTTAAATACATTTATAAGTGCTTAGAATTCATTAATGAGCAGAGGAAAATCCCCTTTCTGTGTGAAGCTTGTAGACCAATGGGAGCATTTGTGTGTGTGTGTGTGTGTGTGTGTGTGTGTGTGTATAGAGAGGACAAGACAAAAAATTAGCATAGAATATAACTTGGATAATTTGTGATAAGGAAATGCAAACATTTGGAGGGACATGAAAGTTAGACAGGATGGTAGGAATCAGGAATCCCAAAGGCACTACAGTTTTGATTCAGGTGATCAGGGTGGGTTGAACCGACATTATAGCAAATATTTAAAAGTGAAGGAATTACCTGAATGAATATTTAGGGGACAAGTTTCCCAAACAGAATAAATAGTCAGGGCAAATGTTGACATAATAAAAATTTTCCTTAAAATGCAACTGCCTCTGTCCTCCTCATAGTGATAAGACCATGTGTTCAATTTTCCGAAAAGTAGAAAAAAGACACATGAAGTATTCACCACTCCTTCTAGTAGGACCTCACCCTATTAGCAATTGTTTGTGGCTTCACAGAATATGACTAGCAGCATTTTATCATCTTCCACATGCCAGGAATAGACATCTCATTTAACCTCACAACCACGCATGACACCAAAATTCATGGAAGAGAAATCACCTGCCCCAAGGATTTCACTTTATAGCCCTGTAACACTTCTTTCCAAACTAAGATTGTCTCTTTAAAAATTCTATATATTCATCTACGCACTTATGCAGATTAGATATATTCCACATTGTTATGATGATGATGATTTATCAATGCCCTAAAGAACAGGGGACTATAAAATAAAATTCCCATTTCCTAACACTTGGTTCGTCTCTCCAGAAGTAAGCACTATACATTGTATATCTTTCCAGAAAAGTTACACACATGAATGAACTCATGACGGTTCCTCTGCAATGTTGCATTTAAGATATGTAAAACAGAAATAAACTCAAACCTCAGTGACCACGTTTGTTTACCAGTATAACCTTTACCTTTGGTTATAAAACTTGGATTTTTGTAAACTGAAGCCATCTTCTTGGTGGCAGGGACATTACATTTCAGTCATGTTTTGGGGGCCCTTCCTGCTCCCCTTCTTTGTTGGAGTCTTCAGAGCCCTCTACAGGACAGAATCTTTGAGAAAAGATTCTGGTCTTCAGTTCACCGTGTTTACTCTGATGTTGTCATAACTCAAGTTTCCTTGTTTTATATTGTAAGCAAGAGGACTGGTCTCACTGCAGGCTCCCGGGCCCCATACAAGCCTGGTAGCCTCCCTGGTCCTCGGCTCATCTGCTCCTGGCACTGTGACAGCCAATCCCACCCAAGAAGGGCCCTTCCCTAGGAATTCTGCACAAGAGAGCAGTAGTGACCCTTCACTGCTCACAAAAACTGCAAACCCTCACCGGCCTAGGTTTCTGTCTGTGGAGGGTCCTGCAAACTTCCCAATGTCTAGGACTGGCCACTTCTGCCCTCAAATTTCTGCACTGGGTTTCTTTCCCATCCATTTGGACTCCCTAGTAAAATCATCCTCTATGAGTCTGACAATCAAACAGGTTATATACTGTCTTGCAGAGGAGAATATGAGGAAAGCACAGACCTTTAGACACACAGTTTTAATTCTTTGCATTTGGGTGAGGGAGGGAAAGGAGGGAAATATCGTTTGGCTCATTTTCTTTAGTAATAAATATGTATATGTTATTTACATATGTATATATTATGAAGGGAAACATATTGAAATATTTTAAGAAGAAAGAAAAGGTTTATCTAGGTAGATACATCTTTTAAAATTTCATCAACAGCTTCATCCTCATCCTATATGTGAATCCTACACATTGTTTGGTCTCACTCAAACTCCATCTGAAACCTTTTTTCTATCAGCTCTTGCATAACCATCTTGTTCTCTTTGAGAGAGACATCATAGTCCCATAAACACTTCCAGATTGACAGACATGATAGCTTCCCATTTTGTGACTGGTTACTGACTAAGCTGCAGTGAATGAGGCTCACATGTGACAGACCCATGTATCTGAATGCTGCTAGTGGAATGGCTGAGTCATTGCTCAGGGTATGTAATTTTAAATATGGGTAGATTTCTAAAACTGACCTCCAAAAAAATTGTTCTGGTTTGTGTTCCCAACACATCAAGATTGCATCTGTTTCTCCACAGCCATTGGTAAGTCTAACATTTATAGAGTGCATCTTTGTAAAGGCAGGACTGGACACAGAGCAGGTTTTCTGATCCCATTCAGACCAGATAAAGGAGGAGTCAGAGTCCTCAGTGGTTTTTTGCAGGTCTTATATTGAGGTTCACCAGGCATATGGCAGGCAGGGGTGCTGGCTGGGGGGCTGGGAGCCTGGCAGGCCTCCCAGCCCCCAGCAAGTCTTTACTCTATCTGGGCTCTCTGGCGTTCGTTCTGCTGTTTCTCAGCTTCTCTTTCGGCTTCTGCTTCGGCTTCTGCTGCTGCTTCTGGGGTCCCCGTGACGCCGCCTTTAAAAAAAGCACAGTCTTAGCTCAGCTGAATCCCATCTACCTATGCCCACATCCTATTCCAGGTGCCCGCCATCAGGCATGCATTCAGGACAAGGATCCATCATCTATCCTGATGGCAGAAGGGCAGAAAAGCCTGATATTTTCTTTACCCTACAATCTTACATGCCAGACTCTGTTCTAGAAGTTTTTATATGTTCTCATGGTATCTTTCTTGTAAGTTTTTGAGTTGGGCACTATTATTTCTGTTTCACAGAGGAGGAAAAACACAGAGAAATTGAGTAATTTACCTGAAGTTCAGCTGCTGTAGTGGTGAAACCAGGATTTCAACCCAGGTATTCTGAATTGGGAGACTATGGTATTTATCCACTATAAATCTTAACATTTGCCCATCTGTAAGGTAAATACTGGTGTTGAATTTTGATTTAATATGCATTTCTTTAATTATGAATGAGAAGACATATATTCACTCACTATTGATACTTATTTCTGTACACAGCTCATTCATGCCCCTTTTTGTTTTTCTATTGCATTATTTTAAAATTGATTTTTGTGAATTCTGAGTATCACAAAAATGCGTCCTTCACATGTTGCAACTTTTTCTCTCCTATATGTCTTGATGTACATGACATTGCAAAAAGTTTTTGCTATGCACTGTGAGTTTTAAAATATGTGGTTAAACTTGTCAATTTTGGTTTGGAGGATTTCCATGTTTTAAAAGGCCCTTCCACAGCAAGACAATCAAAAAATTGTTTGCTCAAGTTGTCTCCATACTTAAGGGTTGATTCTTTTCAGCATTTAGATTTTCAGTCAATTTGGTGTAATAAGTAAAGTATGTTACATTTTTTCCCTCAGTATCAATCTATTTCAACCAACATCATCAATGAAATTATTCAAAAGTGACACTTTCATGATAGCCTTAATTCATATTTATATATGTGTAGCTAGCATAAAATTGAGTGGCTTTTAGTATAGTCAGAGTTGTGTAACCATTACCACTAATTCCAGAAACCCTGCTTATTTTGAGGCTAGTTCTGAACTTGTCAATTAAAAGTACTTGTGTTTATTTGTGTTGGCACCAGAGTCCTTTAACTACTAGCATTTGCCAATATATTTTAATAGATAAGTCAATACTTTTACTCTTAAACATCTTTCTTTCTGGAAGGGAAGAATGGGTTATTCTGCATACCATTAATCATTTGGGGGGACACAAGTAACCAAAATATTTTTACTTTGGTAAAAGCACTTTCAAGGCACTTGATTTACTGGATGGAATCTCTGCCTATAAATCCTTGCAATCTTCACTTCTAACTTAAGGACACTTGCTCTGAATAGAGACTATTTTCCACCCTCTGAGGATAAGGATAAAGTAGCCATTCCCTCTTCCAGCCTCATTCGGTATCATCCCTCTATCACAAACCAAGCCTGAAAGGAACACAGGATTGTGACATCTGTATAATTTGCATAGTTGGCTTCTGTGTGTCTGCATCTGTCTGCATGTCAGTGTGGCCTCACCCATGAGCAGGTTGGAACCACCGATTTTAGCTGTCACGTTCCTAGAGAACAAGCAAGGCTCTGTTCCACTTGTTTGCCAGTCCCCACGACAGCCCTGCACAGGTGGGCGCTGGCTCCCCGATGATAAAGTAGTAATGAGCACCTAATTATGGATAATTGCATAATGAAGGGCGCTCTTGCCTCTGCCAGTTCACAGTTGCAGCTGGTACCTGAACACCTTCTGCTTGTGGCAACAGGTTAGTTTCATCTTGCATTATTTGAGGGGGAAGGCAGCAAGCCAGTACACCAGCATGGATTAAATTATCCCCAACAAGTCAGTGCCTGATTCTTGTTTCTCGAGGGCAGGATGGGGAACTTGACTCCTCATTCTCCTAATTATCCAGGGAGATTAGTTTGTGCACCCAGGCTATGGACTAATAATAATGGCTTGCATTTGGAGAGGGCCTTAACTAGTCAGGCTATGCAACCACACCCTTCTAAATTTCTGGTAACAAACATCCATGTGTCGTTCTGTAACTTCAAGTCCGGTGAGCAGTAAGCTATTTCCTAAAGTGGCCTGTATGTAAGCATTATCTTGGCTACTTATTAAACATATACATTTACTAGCCCTCATCAACACCTACTGGATAAAATTCTGCCAGTTAGTCCCAGCTCTGCCAGTAACCATGACTTGGGAAAGTCACTACTTTTGTCTTGGTTTTTTTTTTTTTTTCAGCTCTAAGATGAGATGGAAAAGTCCAAGATCTGAGAATGTGATTACATGGTATCTTGCTTAAAGTGTCATTTGGCTCTTCTCCTAACCCAGTCACCCCTACATGGGCAGGATTGCACTTTCAAAAGCAAAGATATGACTGCAATATTTCCCGTCCCACATGATTTTTCTGCAGTGTGATTTAACACATCTTGGTATCATCATTGACTGATGGTGTCTATGTTCCTGCTACTTGAATCTAGGTGACCTTGTGACTACAGTAGAAGTGACACTATTTGACTTTTGAAGTTAGGTCATCCAATACGATACATTTTCCTCTCAGTTCTCATGGGATGCAGAACCCAACCCAACTGCCATGCTCTGAAGTGGTCCAAACAGTGTGTAGATCCAAAGAGACCCTCATCCCACAATCCTGGGCCAGACCATCTTGTCAATTATGTGATTGCACCATCTTGAACTCAGATTCTCTACCCCCTAGTTAACTTTTTCCAGTGGATGCTACTTTTAGGATGTACTAGTTGTCTCCACATAGCTCTTCCCAAATTGTAGTTTCGTAAGTAAAACAAATGACTATTGTTTTAAGCATGAAAATTTGGGATGGCTTGTTACTCAGCAACAGATAACTGATAGACTACACGACAGTAAGTGTTAGGTAAGTATTTGAGCAATGAAGATAAAATGTATAAGTGATGTTGGACTATGCTTATGAGGGGATTGTGAGCTAATTGGCAATGTTAACTATAAAAGATATGCCAGATGAAGGAGATAAGAAATGACATTAGAGGCAAAAGTGGTGGTTAGGAGGCCACTGCATTTACTCCAGCAGAAACTAGTGAGATCCAGCATTAGGTACAGGATGGTGGAAAGAGAGAAATGGAATAGTCAAGGAGTTAAAAAAATCTGCAGGACACATTTTCTGACCTAAAAGGAATGATGCAGTTGAGATTAATGTTGCTGAACCTCTGAGCTCAGTTTATGGTAAAAGTCCTTGGTACTCTTGATAGAAATGGGAAAATTGGGAAACTGGTATAGGAAAAACCTTCCATCACTAACAGGTTGAGTCAAGTTCAAGTCAATCTGAATTTACTGAGTGTTTCTCTAATGAAAGACATCTGACACATAGCAAACATAAGACATCTATAGATGTTCAAAGGGAAAATATTTGTTGAGGTCAAAGCATTGTCTGTGGCATGCAGAGTGGCAATCTCCAATGAAGCTTTGTCAGGTGGCATTACCTGGTGACTTTACTATGTTCAAAGTTTGGCTTCCAGCCTTGCAGGTTCAGAAACATGTTCTTTCAGCATTGGGACTGTGGAGCAAATGCATTAATCAAGTTCAAAAGACTAACTTATAAAACCAGTGTCTAACAATAATTTATGAGAGATGTCACCTGCCTGGAATACGCCTCTCAGCAGGACCAACACATTCCTTCCTTATAGGCAAACCTCCACATGAAGCCAATTCATAATCACAAATCTTCTCTTTGGGAAGGAAATCAAAAGAAGATGTAGCTAAAGTTACTCTTTAATGAGCAGGCTAAGAATGCCTGATGCAAGATGTCTCCATGATAACATGGGTTTCCAATGGGCATGGAAGTCACATGCTACCACCCTGTCTCCCTCTGAGCCTGTGCCAAAGGTCTTTAGGGACACCAGTCCTCTCTGTACTTCACTGGAACCACCACACATCTCTTTCAGAGTGACACATTTTGCCCTAGACAAATGGGTTAAAGGAAAATGCCTGGGGTCCTTCTGCTTCTCTTTCTTAGCAGCTCTCTGACCGATTGGATTCATTATGTATCAATTTCACAACATTAATTGAAACCAATCTAATTTCCAAGTTCGTGTTGGGGGTAATGTCTGATGGTAGAGCAGACCATATCCAATGAGAACCATCTTAAAGATATCTGGAATAGAAAACAGAAATGAGATTTTGGTGAAAGATGGATTTCTAAGCCAAGGAAATTAAGGAAATGGCTGAAGGATTAAAAGAGTTTTCCCAAGGAAAACCTGCACAAAGGTGAGCAAAGGCTTGAGACTTTGAGAATATCTGAAGTGTGGGAATCAAGGTGAAAGCCAATAGGAATCAGGGAAATGGATACTCTCAGATGACAAAGGACCAAGAAGACAGGAATTCCAGGAGAGAGAAGTCAAGAATGGTGCAGGTTATTGACACAGCCACCAAAAGCTCTGACAATCTAGTCACTTTGAATCTTATTTGTTCCCTTTTTAAGACCTTTTTTTATTCTGAGGCCTTGCCCCCCCCTCAAATTTGAGGAAGTCATGTCAACATGTGCCAGTCTCAACAACCATGAGCTTTTCCACATGGTTCCTTAGGGATTTTTTTTTTTTTAAAGCAACTGGTAAATGTCAATTTTAATTAGAGATGCACTTTATGGTTATGCTGGGGAATGAGTTAGGCACCTTCTTATCATTTACATATTTGACATTTATCAACACTTCATCTAATCTTGATGTTTAAATCTAGAGTTGATCTGAATGCTGCTTCTTTCTGACTTACCCTGAATCTCTATTTTGGAATCTCCTGGGAGAAGACAAAAATTCAGGACAACATGTTATCAGGAAAAAAAGCAAACATAAATAAATAAATAAAATACAAAGGCCTTTCTTAGCAGTTTGTTCTCAACTTCTAGAAACATATCTAGGCTTCGATCATATATTACTTGTTTATCCTTATTAGGATGTCAAAACTATGAAAAATAGACTTTACATTGTTAATAAATTAGAGTACCATTGGGTATCAGTTGTAAGGTCTCCTGTCCTTTCCTGACAATTGATGCTGCTGAGTGTGGAACAGCCTCCTTCGTCCTGTCACAGGGAACATTGGCTGGTGACACTGGAAGAACTGATTGAGTAACTTACTTCTGATGGAAAAATGGGATTATACCAGAAAATGAAGAGGAGTGGTTTAGCAAACACAATAACTGTTCATTTAAACAGTAATTTAAGATACATTTTTTTTTAAAACAAAATGACCAGGCACCAGGGACACATCCAATTTGAGGAAGGATCCCAGGTTTATCACAGAAAGCGTGACCACTTTTTGGAAGGAAGCAGGGTCAGTGTATTAGATTCAAGGCATGAGCTAAATAATAACTAGACTGTTTTTCTGCTTGGTACTCAATACCCAATAATAAGAAGAGGGTGTTGCCTGTGGCATGAAAAGCGGGAAGGGTCCAGGGAGAAGGGGGAGGGAGGAAGATGAACAAAGTGGTGAAGACCTAATTTCTCAACAATTCTAGAATATCCTCAAAGTATTTCATTCCAAAGTCTTTAACCCTGTTGCCCTGAGCATTGCATGGTCACTGATAGGTTGCTAATGTGATCTTTCCTGCAAAGAGAGAGAAAGGATCCAGCAAGGCATGAAAAAAAATAAATTTCCTCCAGGAAATAAGAGTCTCTCAGAACATTCCTTCAGCTCTCCATGTAAGCAGTCATCCTTTTAGCCCTAAAATGAACACTAGTGAAATTAGGAAGTATCTGAGTTTCATGCAGACTAAACAAGATAGGAGATTAATTTTTTTTTTAAAGACAAAATCATCTGAAAAAAAGGAAAAAGACTTTAGGTATGGACAATCAGATTCTGCTAATTTCTAGCACCTGTATTAACATGTGTTTTTTAAAAGCTGGGCTTTTCCCACCATACACACATAGTTGTTTATGATGAGGGAGTCATGTCCTGCCACAAGACTCCCCAGTCTCAATTCCCAGACTTTTGCAGAAGTTTTCTACTGGTGGCATAAGGTTAAGATGCAGCACTATGACGCTTTCTGCAGCCACTGCAGCACGAGTTCGATCCTTGGCCAGGGAACTACCCACATGGCACAGCAGGCCTCTCCTGACTCGCTGGCTGCTCCCTCAGCAGTGTATTTCAGTTAGCCTGCCTGTTCTGTTCCCTGCTCTGTCTTTTCTTTTTTGGCTACTCCTTACTGAGCTCTCCAGCCTCTGAAGATTTTAATACCATCCCCTGCAGGAGAGGCTCACGCCGGCTCGCTGTTCTCTGGGCATTTTTCCTGCCCCCAGCACACAAGCCTGAGAAATGAAATAATAGCAGAGCTCCCGGCAGCCTGTCATGACCTGTCCCGTGGGATCTCGCTGAGCTTTGCGGAGACTGGCAGCTAGATGACATGCTCCTGCCCTTCCTGTCTGGCCCCCAGTCTCTCTCTTGACTCCACTCCTAAATCTATCTCCTCACTGAGTCTCCTGGACAGGAGGTCCACAGGGTGCGGTCCCCCTGCTGGGGTCCTGAGGAGGCTGCCGACTCCCACCCCTGCCTCGTGTGAGCCTGACTGTGCAGGAGCTGGTCTATCCTTGCAGAGGTGCTGTGAGTGCAAAGGTGACCAGTGCCACTGGACTCACACTGCCCTGTGACTTGCCATTTTTTCAGAGCAGAGTGGATACAGGAGCAGGCTGGGAGACCTGAGAGAGGAGGCTAGGCTCTGAGGAGAGCAGACGTTTATGTGTGCTCTGCCCTTTCACACGCCCACGTGCCTATCCACTCACAAATGGCCCTAAGCCACTGGGGAAGGTGGTTGTGAAGAGGTGCTATCCACGGCTGTTTTATAACAAGCTGCTTGCCTGCCAGGTAAGTTTTACTGTCTTTGGAACTGGATCTGAAGCCAAATGCCAGAGCCATTTCAACCACCGAATATGAAATCCAGGTACAGCGTGGTGCATTTCCAACTGTCCTTGTACGGAAGGTGTGAGTGACTGGTCTTCTCTGCAGACAGACCCCAGAGCAACAGATGCCCCTGCAAAGAGCTTAAGCACACACACCATGAAAGACTAGGTCCTGGCGCCTTCAAACCTGGTTATTGCACTGCCTCCAGGAACCCCATCAATGTCCAGGGACCACAGGGGTATAGTATCAAGAGTGGGACAGAGCAGATAAGGGGAAGCACTTCTTGTTCTACTGAGCAGACACCCTGCCCCTGGCAGGATGGCCAAGCAGTGGAGATGTGGGGTGCTGCTTTCCTACATAGTCCCTGAGCCCCAAGCTCCCCCCAAATCACAGAGGCATATCAGTTCATTACTGGCTGCTTAGTATAATCACACAATAGGCCCCAGTATATGATTTGACTCTTCCACGCACCCAAAGGAGGACTCTTGTTCCATTCTGCAGATGAGGAAAGTGAGGCTAAGTGAGGTGAGATGACTTATCTAATAAAAGTCTGAGGAGGGGCCTCCCCAGTGGCACAGTGGTTGAGCGCTGGGTTGCGAAGCGCCCGCAGCCTCTGCAGCGCCGGTTCGATTCCCGGCCACCGGGCAAGGGTCCCACATGGCGCGCAGACCTCTCCTGCCGCCCCCTGCTCCCCTCAGCAGTGTATTTCGTCAGTCTGCCTGTTCTGCTCTCAGCTCTGGCTCTGGTGAATTCTCTCACCCTCCTGCGGTTCTGACTGTACCCAGTGCTTGTATAAATAAATAAATAAATCTTTTTAAACAAACAAACAAACAAACAAAAACCTGACCATTGTCATTTATTAAAAAAAAAAAAAGTCTGAGGAGGACTATCAAAGGTACCCACTTGCAGGTTTTAAGTATCTACTAAGTCACAAGTCCTATGGGTGAGTTACCCTCAATTTTATATATGTCTCTGGTGTGAAATGTTTGTGGTGGATTCTGCAGGGTTAGCCCATCACCTGTAATGGAGGATTGCTTACCAGAAGGATTCACCAGTGATCTGAGTGGATCATCATCTGAGTCAGAAATTGACTACACTTTGAAAGATTAATTTAAAATACAGATGTCCAGGTCACACAAGAGAATCTCACTGAATTGGTTCAAGGTAGACTGTTTTTTTTTTAAGTCCTCTGGGGGATCCAAATATGCAGCTAGCATCTCAGTGCTTCTTGTTTGTTTGGCAGCACACCCCCTCATCAGGTGGCACGTCTGTCACCCTACACTCTTTCCTGCCACCTGTGCACGGCACCCCTTTGACCAGAAATAAGTCTCTAAAGAGGGGGCCTCCCTGGTGGCATAAGGTGTTAAGTCTCAGTGCTATGAAGCAATCCACAGCCACAGCAACTGGCCAGGGAGCTACCCACATGGCTCCCAGGCTACCCACATAGCTCCCCATTTAGCTCCCCACATAGCTCCCCATTTAGCTCCCCAAATAGCTCCCAACATAGCTCCCCACATAGCTCCCCACATAGCTCCCAGGCTGGACAGGGAGTTACCCAAATGGCGTGGCAGACCTCTCCTGTCTCTCCTGCTGCTCCCCTCAGCAGTGTATTTCAGTCAATCTGCCTGTTCTGCTCCCCACTTACATGCATAAATAAATAAATCTTTTCTAAAAAGTTACTGGGCCTCCCTGGTGGTGCAGGCTCAGAACTGCGAAGCTGTCCGCAACCTGTGAAGTTGTCCGCAGCCTCTGCAGTGCTGGTTTGATCCCTGCTGGCCTCAGAGCAACCCACATGGTAAACAGACCTCTCCTGTTGCGCCTGCTGCTCCCCTCAGCAGTGTATTTCGTCAGTCTGACTGTTCTGTTCCCCACTCTGTCTCTGGTGAATCCTCTCACCCTCCCACACATCTGGACTGTACCCCAGCTCTTGTATAAATAAAATACATCTTTTAAAAAATTAAAAATAAAAAAATAAAAAGTGTTTCAGGGAAATTTGTGAAGTAAGTGGGAACTTCCATGTGTCCCTGGATGGAACAAGCTGTATGGACAGGGAGCATATGTGGGATGAGAAGACACATGGTGTAGAATGGGTGGGAAGTGGAGGGGAAGAGAGCTTGGAGTGATTTGAGGAGTGATTGAATGGGGACCCCCCACTCCTTTTGTAACATGTAGGGTAATGTCATGACTGATGAGGTACAAATTTAAAATTATGTCAGCCTTTTCTGCTAATGCTCCTAGGAATGTGAGTTACTGGAAGTAAATTGTTCTAGGGCAATAAATCCCTCCTTGAAACCATTATCAGGGGGTGAAAAACCACAAGAAGCCTCTCTTGGGTATGTACTGAGCACCTGTTGTACAGAGAGTGGGTGGTGGGCACCTGGCAGCCTACTGAGGGCCATACTTGCCAGGATCCCTTCGTACACTAAGCTGGTTACTTCAGGAGGAGCAACAATTTACTTAGGAACTGTATTCATTGCCCAATGCTCTAAATTACAATGAACTCAGTGACTTTAAGCAACACAGATTAATTTTCTTCTTAGGTCAGAAGTCTAAAATGAGTTGGCAGCTCCACGTTCCTTCTGGAGGCTCCAGGGAAGAATCTGTTTCCTTGTCTTTCTCAACGTCTAGAATCTGCCAAAGCTCCTTGGTTTGTAGCCGCACATCATTCCAACCTCTACTTGTATTGTCACCTCTCCTTCTCTGATTCTGACCCCACCCCCCGCCACTCTCTTACAAGGACCCTTGTGATGACACGAGACTTGCCTGGATAATCTCCCTGGATGATCTCCCTGTCTAGAGATCCTCAATCACATGTGAAAAGTCATTTTTCCTGTGTGAGGTAGCACAGTCATGGCTTTAGGGAGTGGGATGAGGATGTCTTGAGGAGGCATTGCTCTGCTAGCATGGGAAATTACTGGGAGGAAGCTGAGCAAGACACTTCACAGTCTGATATTAATGTTACCCGAGTCCCACTAGTGGATTGTGATGCCCCATATAATCCCACTGCCAATGAATGAAGCCTGGGTGCTTAAGAGCTCTGCCCAGAGCACCGCCCATGGAGAGTGAGGCATCTGCGTGGGTGGCCTGGTGCTTCTCCTTAGGCAGAAGCTGGGTTGGGAGCCAGCAGTCCTGACCACTCAGGCACAGTCATGCTTTGGGAACAATGGCTGTCCTGGGATATGAGTAGGAACAAAAAGAACAATTTAGTGGAGCCCAGCTCTGGGTTTGTTAGGGATCTATGCCAACAAGAGCTTCCCTGCAGCTGTGGACCTGCATCTACCAGCAGATTTACGATCCTTCTGCCCAAGAGTCTCTGCAAGGGTTGGTCAAGTTTTTCCGACAGGGGAGAAGGAAGGACTGGTGAAGAAAGACATTGTATTGGCAGGATGAGGGGTACCCTGGGCCCCCCAATCCTGCCTGCTTTATATGGGTTCCTTATACTCCATCTGCCACATCAAGACAAAAACACTAGTACATAAGACCTTCAATAGAAAAGAACTTTCATGCAATCAGTGTGCAATAGGGAAAGAGAAAAAGAAATAATAAAGTTTCCAAATCAAGTTCCCAGTGTTACCCATCCCCTCATGGGTAAATGCTCAGCCAAACAGGCTTGGCCCAAAGTAGGACTGCTAAGGCCCAAAATATTGCTACAAGTCTAAGGCACCTTCTGGTGGGGACCCACAGGAAAGGGGAAGAAGGAGCCATGTAAGTCTGGAAGGAAAAGAGCAAAATCAAGATAAAGGCTGCCATTGTCAGCCTCCCCATGGGTCTCTCACCCTCGTCTATTTCAAGTGTCTCCGTCCATGTCTCCAAAGTCCCTGGTGCAAGTTCAAGGCCAGGAAGCAAGTACAGCTTCTTCACATGTCTCTCTGCTCATGTCCCTGCTCCAGGTGTCCTCTCCTTGATCTCCTTTCTTCCTTTTCATTGTCTCTAGATTTTCCTCCCTGCCCAGCTCCATCCTTCCTTAGGGTGGGACAGGCAACCTGGAAACTCCCCTTTCCCTGGGGATTACCCTGCTACAATATGACCCTCTGCTTATATGTGCAGATGATACATCTGAGCCCTATTTGCAGCCCAGGGTGGTGATGGGGGTGATGACAGTCCAGATCCCTGGCTCTGAGCATCCACCTGGTGAGGGCAAGCATGGCATGTCAGGATGCAGGCCTCAGAGATGTGTCTCTCCAAACATAATGGATACACAAATAACCCCCACCCCCCGGGAGACTTGTCAAGATGCAGACTCTGAGGTAGCAGGTTTGGGGTGAAGCTCCAGATTCTGTATTTCTCATCTGCTCCCAGAGTTTGCTGACCGGCCCTTGAGTAGCAAGAGCTTTCCCAGCCTGTGATTGGTGCAGTCACACTGACGCTCTACTCAGAAAGAACGTGCATGTGCTGTAAAAAAATAATTTCAAAATATCATTTTTTGAACAAGAGGCCCCACATTTTCATTGGGGGCTAAAAGTTAGATATCTCGTCCTGACTCAGCAACAAAACTAAGTTTAAATTTAAACTTTTATATTTAAAATGTTTCAAATTGAGTTTAAATCCCCACTCTATGTCTCACTAGTGCCATGTACTAGAGAAAGTTCCTTAGCTTCCATATTCCTTTGACTACACTATTAGTATTACTATCTTTTCTTGGCTACTTAATTCTTAGTAATCATTTCCTCTTTAATCTCATTTAATTGGTATTAAAGCCTTGTGGTTACATTTGTTTTAATGCTGATCTGGTGCCACTGCACGCTGACAAGAAACGGAAAGGATTTCCAAAGGGAAATTATATAACCCTGAGGCCAGGCATTTCCTCATGAGAGCATCAACCACAGTTCGTCCTGGAGGTGAGTCCCAAGACCTTACCAGGCTTGGCTGGTCATGCCATTGATGTCTGATGTTTCCCCTGAAATCCACTGCCTGCACATTCAATGGCTAAGTAACATACATGGTCCCAGAGTTTAGGCAGGAGGGTTTAGGTCAGAAGTCCCGCGGTAACAAAAATCAAGGGGTGTGTGATAAATTAGATCTTTGTGAATGACACAAGAGTACCAAATAAAGCTTCAGAAGAGTACAGCTGTCAGGTACAAAGTGTAGTCAGCCACAGCCCAAAGCCACACATAGGTTAAGCCAATGTTTTGATAGAATTCACCTGCTTCCTGCTTCTTTCTTGATGCTGCTTTTCTTGGAGCAACGTCCCTGTAAAAAAGCATCATCCATCTTTAGTACTCCCCTCCTCAGAGTATATAGTGCAACCTTCCATGATATTGTCCTCTCCACTGCCTCCACAGAAAAGCAAGTATGGTGGGTCATTTGACAATGTGCACAGTTACTCTCAGTCTTGGCTGCACACTACAGTCCCAGGCAAATCTAGTGTGCAGCAGGATTTTAAGTAGACAAGGTTGTTTAACCTAATACACAAGGCTCAGAGGGTGGTGGTTAAGAGCATAAGTGTTGGACTCAGTAGCTGGATTCAAATCCCCAGGTTGCTGCTTTTCCACTGCGTAAACTTGGCTATTTGCTGAGCTTCTCTCTGCCGTGGTTTCTTCACTTCGTCAACGGGGAAAGAAGAGTGGTCTCTTCACAGAGCTACTGCGAAAATTCAATGAGATTTTCTTATTCAGAGCCAAACATTTTGGATGATGCCTGGCACATCTGGTTAACTGTTAGGTGTTCCTCTCACGAGCAAAGCCAGGAACCTCCTGTCGCCATCTTGGTGATGTCATTCTCCTCAAAAATTCTGATATTTAAATAAAAGTACCTCTTTTAAAAAAAATATGAGATGGTTTGAAATTTTATATAAATAATATCCAGATTGACATAAGTTTAAAACGTTATGTTCTGTGGTTTCCAGCAACATGGTGTTCTTTGTAGCTCTTCAGTGTACACTAGATATTTAAGTATGAGATATGCTTCCCAAGCATCAAGAGATTGATCTCTTTGGAGATCTGAGAAGAATTTTATGTATATAAATAGCTTACTTTGATTGTTCCCAAAGGATTTTGAATTCTGGGGTAAGTGTAGTGCCCTTTGCTCAGTATTCCTCTGTGATGCTGAAACCACTTTGTATTTGTCTGGTGTCTCATTGTCTTCAAACTCTTTCATGTAGACCTGCTGAGCTCTCTTGGGAGATAAGCAGTGATGGTATCACTGTTCCTTTTGTTATGTGAGAATTAAAAAAAATTAAAAAAGTTGACTCCCATCTTTAGAACTGGGACTGTCACTTCCTCAGTTCTCACTAGAGTTCCCTGACACTCCATGAAACACAACCTCGTGGGACAGCTGAGGATGCTCAGCAGCTCTTAACAGTCAAGAGTGAGGAATAGAAATGCAGTACCGACTTCCTCGCTACACAGCTTGCTTGATGTAACTGTCCCCATTATGGATGGACATTAATCCAATGGTTTTCGACTCACTGTTAAAAAAAATACTAAATAAAATTATTTCTTGGGAATTTGGTGAAAGTGTTAGTGGGCTGACTGAGTGGCACTCCAGCGTTTGCAAACTTGCATGCTCTAAAGGGGTCTGGCCATCTGTGCATACGAAGACAAAGCAGACTTAGTGTCAAAGAAATTTAATAGGATTAGTGTATGAGGGGGATATTTTCCCAATAAAACACCCAAAATTACTCATCTCCTTGTGGGTAAATGCCCAGCCAAATAGGCTTGGCCCAAAGCAGGGGCACTGAGACCCCAAAGTTTGCCCCAAGTCTAAGGCACCTTCGGTGGGGAATCATAGGCAAGGGGAAGAAGGGACCAGGAAAGTCTGGGCCCAAAGAAACAAAATCAAAGTACAAGGTAACAGCCGCCATTGTCTGCCTCCCCACGTCTCACCCATGTATCTCTTCCAGTCTGGACTCCAGGTGTCTCTCCCATGCCCCCCAAGTACCTGGTGTTAGTCCAAAGCTGAGAAGCAAGTGCACCCTCCTTCTCATGCCTCTCTGTCCCACATGTCTCCCTTCTGGTGTCTTCTCCAAGTCTGCTACAATCTCACTTAGCTGCCCAGCTCTGCTCCTCCTTATGTGGGGTAGAGAACTGGAATCTCCCCTTTCTATGGAGATGCCTGTTATAAAATTTGCCAGATATGGTTTTAAAGTGTTGAGAATATTTCCTAATTACTCTTGGGATTCAAGGAAGATGAAGGAAGAATCCTAGTTCAATGGAGTAATTAGGTATTGGTGGAACTTCGAGAGCAGCAGGGGGTGTCCTGGGAGAGAGAGTTCTTTCTAAGTACTCAGAGTCTGTAGAAACATGATAGTGAATGGGCCAAACAAACTTGTAATGGGTGTTCAGACTCAGTCAGTGGAGGGGCATATTTACATTAAGGCACTTTCCCGGCCGAATGTCAGACAGCAGCTCCTTAGAGATAGACAGTGAAGTTTCTGGAGCAGGAGCACAAGCTCTGGAGGAAGGCTGAGGGGTGCAAGTCTGACCCTAACCATTAGATGCTGTGAGTCTTGGCTAACTTACTCTCTTGGTCTTTATCTTTGAAATGGGGATAAGAACCAGGAATGTGCTGGAATCAGCTTATACTGCCCGTGACAATCTTTTCCCAACTCAACATTCAGTGATATAATATTGGTAGCTGGAAGCTGACCCTGTGGGAGAATATTTATACTACGGAAATTGGAAAAACCTACAAGGCTAGAGTGGGGATTTTTTCAGTTTACATGTTTATATACAAATATATATGGGATGCTGACTCTTAAATATTTACAATCACTATAAATCCTTCCATAATTGTTGGCAATGTTAATTAAAATTTTATATCACTAACTGCCATAGTGGCTGAGACATGGAAGGAATTCAATTAATGGGAGCTTCTGGCTTTAATAATAATAGAATATTAATCATTCCTTCCTTTCTTCTGACACAGAATTAGGGCCAGATCCTGCTTCCACTTCTGTGTCATTTTAAGTACATTTACTTCTCTCTCTACTTCTTACTATATTGATTTACCTGGACTCCACTTTGTGGAGGGATGTGAGATACCAATTCTTTGTCCTCTGTCTCATTCAGAATCCCGTATGTCTCTTCAGATATCCTGAAATCTCTCCTTACTGTACTCTGAACATGAGTCTCCATGAGAATGCACACAAAACTTCTCCAAGGTTCAGGCAGCTTAAAAGGGAAGCTTGGAGTCCTTGGCATCATCCCCACAGGATTTTTAATAGTTCAAGGGGGAAACAGCCAGCAGGGAGACAGCCACATGGGCCCCCTGCGAATCTCTAGACTATATGCTCTTTCCTCTGGGCTTGCTCTGGAGTCATCTCGTGGTCTTGCCACTCTGTAGTCTCTGTTCCCCCAGAGCCGTTCTCTTGTCTGAGTGACGCCGCCCTTATAGCCCAGCCTCCAGGCTCAGGTGTGCCCACATACGCATGCTCACACCTGACTCCCGGTGTCCACCATCAGGCCAGTGTGCCCTGCGGCCACACTCCCAAGTGCCTCCTGCATTCAAGGCCGCAAGTGATAGCCACAGAGATTATTGGTATAAAAACCTGACCAATTCACTTACCCTACGCCATCTTATAACTTTACTTGGCCTATCTGAACCTGACACCACAGCTTCTGGAGCTGGGCTTTTGAACCAATGGCTCACTTTAAGGCAAACTGCATCAGGCATCTGGTAACACCCCTGAGGGTAATTTAGTCTCAATTAGATTTAAATGATTCCTATTTCAAAGTGATTGGGGTAGAAGAGATGAAAAACTGAAAAACTCTTTCCCTTCAAATTTGGTAAAGTCATAGACTCCCAGAACATCCCAAGGAGCCAAATTATGGGTGATAGAACCCTGAAATGCCCTCCCCCCAAATTTCCAGTAGTCAAAGAGGATCATCTGGCGTGTCAGAGCTGGAAGAAAACTTTAGGGCGACGCCACATAATCGGCTCCTTTAATGGGTGAGGAAAGGGATGTGCAAGACTTTAAGTCACCTGCCTGAGGGTGCACAGCTGGTTAGAGGCTCCAGCAGAGAGACACGAATCTCCTTCCACTACACAATGCTGTGGAGGATGCTAATCCATTTTTTAAACTCACAAATATTGACATCAAAGCGAGTCCTCTCTGACCTCAGCGGTTATCTTCTGTAAACATCTACTAATTGGTTTTGCCAAGCTGAGACCTTTATGGTTCTTCCATGTAATTTCCCTTATTCAGTGTATTTCTTCCTCTATAAAAATATCCATCTTCCCTCCCTGACACAGAGATGTACTCTTAAGGCACCTCCTTTCAATTCTCCCCTCCACAGCAGATATAAAACTGTCAGCTCCACTATTGACAAGAGCCAGGCAGGCTGCTCTTGTTTTGTCTTCCTTGGGGGAAATGTGTGGGTGTCCCGGAGGCTGGCTCTCTGGAAATGATGAACCAGATAGGGGACAAAGTGCTGAATTTGCTAGTTTTATGTGGTCACGATCCCTATTGAAATGGACCCCAGGCTCCCTCCGACCACATATTCTTATGTCTATATCTATGGTCCAGAAAGCAATGGGTGACAAGCTCTCAGCACCCTCCAGCAATTCCTGAAATAAGATGGGTCAGTTGCTCTCCATTTTGGGGTGACTTTACATCAGTATATAACTTCTCTCAGGAAACCCACATTGGGTTAAATGACCTCCTAATCAGTGTAAGTTGATTTGTCTCCCTTTGAATAAGTAAACATTAAAAACAGAAAGAAGTGTGTTGACTTGTGTTCAAGGATGAGACTACATGAGCAGTCTGGATATTTGGGACATCAGTGGGCTATTTTGCCTATGATAAAGACTGAACATAACCAATATCACTTCCTTGTCTCTGTTGAGTAATCAAATACTATCACAAATATTCAAAGCCAGCAGTTCTCAAACTTGGGAATATGTCAGGCTCACTCATATTCCTGGCTGAGCCCCATTCCCCAGAACATATGGTTAGCAGCTCTGAGTTGGAGTGCAGGGCCTACATTTCTCACAAATTCCCAGGTAATGTTGATGCTGCTGGTCCAGGGACCACCCTTTGAGAACCACTGCTTTAAAGTTGAAGGGCCAAAGTTTTTGGCTATTATTGGCCTTCCCAGGTATTGAATCTCTACACTGGGATTCTTTTAGCAATGAGGTTACATGATTGAGCTAATTAGTCCAGACGCAGGACACACAGCTGGACCTCATTTCTGGGTAAGCAGTGTGCTTCTGAATCTGATCAAGGGCTGTGGCTGTGAGGGAATTTAGAGAGTAATTTGCAGCCCAGCCCTCGCCTAAGGACAGGCAGCTTGGTCTGTCAGGGTCAAATTCATGAGTCAAAGTCAGAGGATGCCTTTCATCTGTGAAGATTCCATGGCAAGAACAACATTTTATTTTAGGTCATTTAATTTCTGCCTAAAGGAGTGTCCCCAAGGAAGAGAAGGCTGGCTCTCAACTCTACCCTACTTACATACTCAGTACTACTTAAATTATGGCTAATGTATTTTAGTGGAAGGTGTGGTTTTTGGAGTCAAAAGACTACAGTTTATATATTAATTCCACCTTTTACCAGCCATAGCTCAAAGGAATCACTGCACAAGCCTCACTGTGGAGAAAGGGACACACACAACTTGTCACTACCATTGCTGAGAAGACTGGAAGCTCTGTACAGATGAAGTTCATGCCCAAGGGGTAGAGCTGATGTAAACTTCTGGGACTAAACTTCTGAGCAAGAAGCTAGTGGTGGTGGATATGGGGCCTTACTGGAGTTTCAGCTCTGTTTGGGGCCTTTGGGGCACTGCTAAGCACAATGATCCATGTCTTGAGGGCCACCCACACAGCATGCAGCTTGCAATAGCGAATTGTGAGAAAGTACAGGCATCACATATCCTGAAACATCTTTAGAGTTGTAAGTACACACTCTACTGAGAAAGATAAATCAACATGTACACACACACAAACCCTCCAAAGAAAACAGCCACCAAGCTTTCACAATTCATTTTTCCACAAGGTCCCCCATGTTTCTGCCTTAATAACTCAGTGTTTGTTAACAACCATCTCTAATCTTTTCCTGACAAACAGGCTGTGCCCACAACTTTATCAACATGACTTTATCACTCAGGCAACTCAGTTTTAGTAAAGTTCTTTTTACTCTGGTAAATGGCAAGTCTTCAATAAATAATAATATTTTTATTATTATAATGAGAATAAAAAGAAAAGAACAGGATACATCTCCCCCTCCTTCTCTAGATGGTTTTGCTAAGCAGTTTATAATAGTACACTGACTTTATCTCCGCAAACAAAGCAGTTCTTGAGTACTATCTACAAATATTGTGGCATTGGGCACCCCAGGAATGGACCAAGGATTGGAAGGCATGGCAGAGAATGACTCTGCTCAAAATGTTGTTATGATTGGGGTACACGGGCTCCAGGCAGGACTTTTTCCTTAAATCTCACCTTGTAAAGAGGCAGAGGAGGAATGAACAAGGAAATGCCCATTCTCTTTTTAAGAGTAATTCGTATCAGTCAAGAATGCACCAGTTCCTAATCCCACTCTCCATGTAAGTGTGTAGAGACTTGCCTCACCAACATGCAATCCTCAGTAAGAGCAGGATGTCTGTGAACTCAACTCAGTTCTGCTCAGATCTGATGCTATCCACCAGGAGATGGCATCAGATTCCACAGGTTCAGGACTGCGTCTCTAAAGACCACTTTCCACTTCAGATGCTGGTCACAAACCCAGGCTGTTACCTGTGCTTCTGGCCAACTAACTATAGATTGGAGTTTCCCACAATGCCCTTCCTCAGACCTTGAGTGCCCATCTGAAGCCTAAATACTTACCTGCACTTCTGACAGACTGACTATAGATCAGAAATTCCCAGATACCCTCCTAAGATTCAACTAGAGAATGACTCATGGAATTTAGGAAACCAGTTTACTCACTTTGTTACTGATTTATTTACCCAGGAATTGCCATGTTGAGGAGATGCACAGGAAAAGGTGTGGAGGAAAGGCTGTAACTCCCATGCCCTCTCCAGGTGCACTGTTCTTCCCATGATCACCAACCCAAAGACTATCCAAAGCCACTTTTATTGGATTTTTATGGAAGCTTTATTACATAGGTATGACTGTTTAACTCATTGTCCACTGATAATTGATTCAGTGTCTGCCTAACTTCTCTCTCCTCCCTAGA
The DNA here is from genome assembly GCF_014898055.3 of Talpa occidentalis. NCBI lineage: Eukaryota > Metazoa > Chordata > Mammalia > Eulipotyphla > Talpidae > Talpa > Talpa occidentalis. Next base: position 97,394,715 of record NW_023605083.1, on the reverse strand, counting down.
GGTGGGACTGGAAGTGCCAAACCTTTAATTAATGGGTGGTTTCCCTGGCAACCAGTGCCTTACCACCCAGTGTCCCAAAAGTCACCTCATTTACATAACAAAAGATACTTTAAGCATTCTCCACACTTAGGAAATTCCAGGGTTTTTTGGGAACTGTGAGCTAGGGACTGTGGATGAAGACCAAATATGCACAAGAAATATATCTTGGTCATCTGAATGAGTAAATATATATTTTTTATTAATTATAATATCGCATCAAGGTTCTTCGGAGAAACAGAACTAGTAGGTTCTATGTGGAGAAAGAGAGTTACTACAAAGAATGGGCTCATGTGGGTATGGACAAGCTAGAAAACTAGAACAACCAAATGGCATAGTTTTTGCCCAAGTCTGAATCCAAAGGCAGGAGAAGATGGATGTTTAGGGTTGAATATAATCACATATAGAGAGAAGATTTTTCCCTTACTCAGAGACTTTTGTTCTACTGACACCCTCAATGGTTTGGATGAGATCCTACAGATTGGAAGGGTAATCTGTTTCACCATATCTACTGTTTCAAATGCTAATCTCATCCAGAAAACCCCTACGAAACACCCAGTAAAATGTTTAACAGAATATCTGGGTAACCCATGGCCCAGTCAAGTCAACACATAAAATGAACCACCAGAAGTCGTAAACCTCTCCATAACTGTTGAGTTTGGCCAACTAAAGAGAAATAAAAGATACATCTTCTGAGACAAAGGGCTTCACTGAAAACCAGGGTCCACCGGACTGGAAGAGGCATCCTCTTGAAACAAAATGAAATTTGTGTTAGTTACCTATCACTGAAAAACATGTATCCAAGAATTTAGTGACTAAAGACAGAAATAAACATTTATTATCTCATACAATGTGTGTGTTAGGAACCCAGGAATGACCTAGCTGGGTGGCTGCATTTCAAGCTCTCTTATGGAGTTGAAGTCAAGCCAACAGCCAGGCTGCAGTCATCTGAAGACTTGGCTGGGGCTGGAGGAGTCTTCCCAGGTGATTTCTCTGATGGCCACAGGCAGGATGCTTCCCTTCCTTGCCATGTGGGGCTCTCCATAGGGCTGCTTGGTTGTGTGATTAGATTCCTCCACAGCAAGCAATTCAAGACAGTAAGACAGAAGATGCAAACTATTTTGTCTAAAAGTCACATTCTGACTTCCCTACAATACCCTATGGATTATGTGTGTCAGCCCTATTCAACTATTCACTAGGAGAGGGGCACATAGAGACACGGGCACAAGAAGGTAGGGGCTGCTGGGGGCCATCTTAGAGACTGACTTCCATAATTAGGAGAATTATTCCTGAGAGAATAGGTCAAAATTAGTCAACCTGTTACATTTATGCTCATCTCTATCTATTCTTGCAATGAGTAACAACAACAAAACAAACCAGAACTGCAGGGAATCAATAAAAACAAAATTAAAATGAACCATTTCATATAAAATATTGTTGTGAGTATAAATTTGTGCAACCAATGGGATGAAAGAAATGCCAAGAATGTACATCCCTGTAATTCCATTTACTTTGTAGAATCTCTAATACATATAAATAAGAAACATGTGTAAGGATGCTTCAAGAAGTATTTCATCCTGACAACAGCATGGAGGAAAGGGGAAAATTGAGGTGGAGAAATGCTTCATAGAGATACTAATAAACAAACTGTGTTTTTCCAGATAATGGGACATTACACACCAATTAAATTAAATGAGACCTATAAGTAGATGGATGTAAGTAAAATAGATGATGCGTTGTAGAGAGCAGTTTGAAGAAAATAATACCTATGTGCACTTACATAAAATGTAAAATTATAAAGCAGTACAGTAGTCCCTCCTATCTATGGGGGATACATTCCAAGACCCCCAGTGGATGCCTGAAACTGAAGATAGTACTAAACCTGATATATACCACGATAAAGTATATACCTACCTATGACAAAGTTTAATTTATAAATTAGGTCCAGTAAAAGATGAACAATAATAACTAATGATAAAATATGACAGGTATAATTACGCACTGTAATAAAAGTTATGTGAATGTAATCTCTCTTTCTCTCTCAAAATATCTTATTGTACTTAATATTTTTGGACCATAGTTGACCATGGGTAACAAACTGCAGAAAACAAAATCGCTGATAAAATGGCACTAAAATAGAGTAAATATTGTTTCTCAATTTTTATACATGTAATGGAAGTGAAGAGATGAGCATGGACATGAAAGAGTTCATCTCTGAGTGGAGAGAGACAAAAAGACTTGGGGGCTTTATGTTTATCTGTAATGTAGTACTTATTTTTCAGAAACCTAAAGTCAGAGCGATACCTAAAGACAGAGACAATTACCTTCTCTAAAGGTTGTGGCAGTCACTAGGTGTTACATTCTTTTCTACACACCCATGTGTTGGAAACATTTCACAGTTGGGGTAGGCTGAATAATCCCCCAAAAAGATACCCATGATCTAGTCCCCTGAGCCTGCGAATAAGTTACCTTACATGGGAACAGGGACTTTGTAAATGTGATTACGTTAGAATCTGGAGTGGGGAGATTATCTTGTTATCTGGATCAGCCCACTGTAATTACAAGAGTTCTTATAATGGTTGGGGAGCCCAAGATGAACAAAGTCAGGGATGGGGTCCCAGAAGCAGAGGTCAAGATGACCCAAGTCAATGAGTCAAGGAAGGTAGAGAGTTCCCAGAGCTGGAAGGTGAGAGAAAATGCACCCCCTAGGTCTGCTACACAGACTGCAGGCCTGATGACCCATTTGAGGCTTCTGACCTGTGGGACCATAAGAGAATATATTTGCGTTGCTTTAAGTCACTAATTTGTGATAATTTGTTTCAGTAGCAATGGGGAACTAGTACAACTGCTAAATCATCTTATACCATTGACTAAAAGATGATAGTTTCTAATAATGATCGAAGAATATGATAACCATTTAGAAAAAATTAAATAAATATAGGTCATTATCTCACCCCTTAAACCAAAATAAATTCCAACTGTGTCAATAATTAAACAATGTTCCAAAAAAGTACTATAGGAAGGAAAAAGGGTTATTTAAAAAATATTCTTGATGTAATAAAGGACTGTTTTAAAGTGAAGCCCATAGCTTTATAAAAGATTAATAAAATTAGATACATAACAACTATTATTTGTGAGTGAAAAATTACCATGGACAAAGTCAACTCCTATAAAGATTTTTTTTTTTTGTGACAAGTACTATAAACCAAGGTTAATTTCTTAAATACATAAAAATTCATACAAAATAAAATTATCAATCTGTCAATAGAAAAACATAAGGAGAGTATATAAGCAGGAAGTTCACACAAGAAAAAGGCTAATAACTGAGAGATGAAAAGATAATTGCTCTTACTCAGACACAATTTTAAAATCCAGTTTTAAAGTGAGAATTATTTTGTGCTTAAGGTGTTGGCAAATGCATATGGATTTTTTTTTAATGTACAGTGTGTAGACTGGTTTAAAGAAATGATCACTCTCCCACATGGCAGGGAGGTTGTAACCAGTTTGGAGACCAATTTGGCAATATACATAAACTTTAAGTGGACATGCTCATTGAACCAGCAGTCCTACATCTCATAATTCAGCCTGCATGTGGCTTTGGAGAGATATATACTTGAATGCTCATTACCACATTGCTTGTTAGAGCACAATATAGGAGACAAGCTATTTGCCCATTACGGACAAATAGTTATCTGTAATCAGATATGCAAAGTAAGGTTAATAATTATAAACTGATACATAAAAGTTTCCAAATAGCTAAACAGAAAAAAAATAATTAAATATTATTTTTATTTTAATAAAATAATTAAGCATATATAATATAGTCCCATTTTGGAAAAATTGAATTATAATATATATTTGAGTAGAACAAAAACATATCTATATAGTAAATGAATAATAATGTAAATGATTAATAATATAAATCTGTCCTACCATATGTGAAGAATATTTCTGGGAGGTTAAGTTGACCACAGTAGTTACTTTTGGGGGAAGGAATAAAGGGAATTCATATAGGAGACTTTGTATACTTTTCATGCTTGGATTTTTTTCTACATGCAATATTCATTTTTAATTAAAAGCAGTTAATAAAAAAAAACCCATATTGAATCACCGGGATTTTTAAAAATTAGGAATGAGTCATAAATCTTCAAAGGCAGATATTATCTGTTAATAAAGCTTTCTTTACATATCTTCAGTGTAGAAACTGTTTCTGTTATCTATACATAGAAATTAGCATACACAAAAACTAGCAAAAAGAAATACACATACATGCGTACACGAAGACACTCTCACAACTGTCAAAAAAAGATACATAGACTATGCAAAACTTCCAAAATTTCCAATTAAGTAATTATTTCTGTTTAGTAGATAGATGAGTAATTATGATTATTTTTTTCCGTATTTAGGAAATTTGTTTGCATTACTTTTATAGACAGAAAATAAAACTTTAAAATTACTGATTTAATTGAGATATATATTAGATGACCTAACTTATATTTTAAAATATTTTAAAATGTAAAGAATGCACCAAAATTATTAACACTAGATAGCTCTTCCTAAAGATTTTTTTTTGGCTTTTCCAAATTTGCTGGGTTGAGCATTATTGTGCCTTAAATGGAGAATTATTTTTAATGGTTGGCATAACATTTGGGAAAGATATTTTTAAGATATACAATTTTAAGAAAGAACCTCCAAATTCTTGCAAGTTTCTTGAGATTAAACCAAATGAAAACGCTTTCTTATTTTGAGGATTCAACTTTCCAAAAGGATGAGAAAAATATAGTAAGTAGCCTTTTAAAATCTGTTAAGAAAATAGTCATTAGAAATAAAATTTAGAGCAAAATCTACTTTGAAGAGTATCTTTTCACTTTGAGCCAAATGGGGAAGGGAAGCAATGCTCAAGAGCTTCCTGCTTCATGCCTTCATAGTGATTTAAATGCATAGTTTAATGAACAACTACAAAAGCAAAATGTTAACTATCCTTAATTTAAGGCCAAAATTTTGTTATTGAACCTGGAAATGATTGCACAGAAAATTCTATAAGGGACTCATTGGCAGAGGTATGGGGTTGATGTGAGAGAGTACAAGAGGGCTTCATTCAAAACCCAAGTGTGGGGGGAATTTCCCTGGTTTATATCTAAAAAAGGAGGCTGAGAAAGAGAAGGATAGATGTACAAAGTACTATCCAACAGGAGCTAAGATATTGCACAAGAAGCTGCTAATCAAAATCTACATGCTTTTATATGCAGCGAATACTACTCAGCTATGAAAATAGATAAACTCTTGCCATTTGTGGCAACATGGATGGAATTGGAGGGAATTATGCTAAGCAAGATAAGTCAGAAGGAGAAAGAAAAATAGCAGATATTTCATTCATATGTGGAATACAGAGAAACAAAACAATGGAATAAAATAAAATAAGACCAAAACTCATAAATCTGACTGTAGAATGGAGGCTACCAGATGAGAAGGGTAAGGGTATAGAGCAAGATGTGGATAGGACCGAATAAACTATAGCAGAGGACTGTGGGTGCCTTGGTGGTAATATTCATCTGAAGAGATGTGAACTTATACCTCTGAGTCATACACGGTGCTGTAAACCACTGTTACCATGATAAAAAATAATATAATTAAAAATAAGTAAATAAAAACACCCATTTTTACATTATGAAATAAAAAAGATTTATCAGTATTTATCCATCCTTTGGGAGCATGTAAAACTAGACCATTTTACAATCATATATTTACATGTCTCTCATTCAATGGTCTAGCAAGGCAGGCACTGAATAAATGTTCACTGAATTGTATTAAGTGGGTATACAAACATAGAAATAAGTTTTGTATAAATGAAACACACACACACACACACACACACTTTGTTTAATAGCATAGCTGTTAATTTACATAATGATTAAGCACTTGGCGATAATCAGTCCTTTGTGGACTGGAAGGTGTGTGCAAGCACAGTGTCATTGCAAGTTTTGTCAGACCCACATTAACATTTGTTGATTTTCCGAACTTTATGAGTCATTTGGCAACCACGTGAATGCGGTATCCTAATGAGAACAGAGAAGGGATGAGGCAGAGAGAAAAAAACAACTTCTAGAAGGCATATTAAATTTTCTATAGATATGAGTTTTAGATTGACATGCTTTAGGGGAAAATGGAAAACAATGACACCATTTTTGGCAAATATATTTTTATATTTATGCAATATGGAAAAAAAAACAAAGAATGGCATAACAAGCACATATTCAATACCCCAAATTAATGGACCACTATCTTGTCACACTTGTCATGCTATTACTTTCAAGAAATAAAATATTATAAATACAGTTGGACCCTCTACTGTACTTGCATAACATTTTCCATTGCCCCTTCACCAGACACAGTTACTCTCCTACTCATTCATGTTACCGTATGTGAAAATACCTGTATATAGAATATTCTATTGTTACTTGTATTTTAAATAACTATAAAGTTGCTGTCTTGTATTTATTCTCCCACAAATTGCTCTCTCCATCTCACACCATCTTTATAGAACTGAATCAGGTTCCTACATGAGGATCCAGTTTATTCATCTTGACAGCTTAGAAGTATTCTGTGCATATAACACAATTTATCACTTCTTCTTCTGATGAATACTGAGGTCTTATTTGCTTTAAAAACAACACTGTCACCCATTTTCTTTTATATGTATCCCCATTCATTCTTAGGTAATGGAGAACACATAAGAATCAGTCTCTGCACTTCTTTCTCTGTGAAATGTGTCCTTAGGTCAGAAGCTCTTGGGAGGGTGAGATGAAGGAAAGAACATAATGAGGCACAAGACACTTTACCTCAAACAAGCAGAGATGACACACTTAAGTAATTGTGGCCCTACCATCTGCCATGCAACACTCATAGTCCCCTGTCCTCCTGCAAGGATCTCACCACATTGAGACAGTAGCACCCCACCCAGCATTGTGTCCTAAGAATTTGATCAAATTGATGTCCCTTCTGATCCCAATAACTAGAGTAGTCAGTGTCCAACTAGGAAAGTGAAAAACATTCTGCATATTTAAAACAAAGGGAACTGAATACAGGGACTTCATTACTCACATTTATAATAGCTGAGACATGAAATCATGGGGAAGATGCCCAGAGAGGAGCAAGAGCAGGAAGTTCTCACCCAGATGGGAAGACAGTGGATGCAGTAGTGTATCTGGTACAGGGACTGACTGGCCTCCCACCTGTGGAAGCTGCAACCAGAATGGGTTGACCCAGAGGGACCTGAAGTCACACCACTGTCACAGTCACTGCAGGGGGCAACAGCCAAGTTGGAGATGGATGGGGGACCCTCCAGCTTCTTCTTTCTTCCTGTCCTCCAATTTCCTTTCTTATTTCTGGCTGACTAAAGAACCTGGAAACAACTGCCTGCAGGTATCAACCCTCTGAGCTACAGAAGAGAGCAGGGGAAAGGTGAGACATGGATTGGGAACAAAACAGGGTCAAACTGATACGCTGGGCATCTGTTAAGTTTTTTTTTTTTGAAGTATCCAAGTAAGTCTGCAGATCAGTCAGATTTGTGAATCACTGGTGTATACTAGTGTGTTCCTAGAAGGCAGGGAGCTCATCTCACTCATATTTATATTCCCAGAAGTTAGCCAGTAGTCTGGCAGGAAGTAGAAACTCAATAAATGATAACTAACTGAATGACTAACTTAATGAGATGCTCTATAATAGTTACATAGATGGGAGAAGGATCTGTGGGGGGCCTTGAAGAAAGGCACTATTAGACAATCAAAAGATTAAATTGGCTGAAGAGGCTGGGCATGTCCATCCTTGGTCAATTTACTGGAACAAGGGTCGGGTATAGTAAGTTGTCATTGATCAGGCTATTTGATACCCCGTCTTAGAGATAAAGGTACATACATATCATATATAATTTAGAAATAGAATTGAACTTGTTTATTTCATGCCTTGCACTGGGGATGCAAAAATGGAGGACAGAACCTTGATCTCAAGAAGGTCACAATCTAGAGGACAAAGAATGGAAATACCATCAACAAATCCAGAACTAATTCAGGAGCAGGTTTCAGTCTCTTATGTTCCTGGCCTAATGTGGATCCCACAGATACTGAAACATGTTCACAAGCCATGCCATGGGGTGAAAGGAGCTGTAGCCAGCTGTTTGGCTAACACTCAGTTTCACTCACAAAAGTTATAATAACCTGTTTTTCATTAAAAATGTTTATTTTTTAGCCTTATCATGTTGAATGGAAGAGATGCTGGGACTTTATCTACATTTAACAATACAAACAGATTAAATTATCAATATAGGGCAATTCATCACTAGTTTAGTTTATTTTCACCTCCAGATTTATTGTGATGCACTTGACATATAACATAGCATAAGTTTAAGGTACACAAGATGTTGATTGATATACTTACCTATTACAAAAATTATTACCATCATGGCATTAGCTAACACTTCTATTTCATTATATAATTAGCACACCTCTTTTTTGTGGGGAGAACATTTAAGATCTACTCACTTAACAACTTTCAAGTATATGACACAGTATTATTAACTATGATCACCATGCTGTACCTTAGGTTTACAGAAATGATTCATCTGATAACTTGAGACTTGTACCTTTTGAACAACCTCTCCTAACTCCCCCAACCCTAACTTAGTCTCTATTCCTCTAGAACACTAGAGGAATTCTAGAGGAAGTCTAGAATGAATTCTAGACTGATTCTTTTTTTTTAACTCAAAGTCAAGGGGTTGACATTGTTTATATGCATCAGAAAGATTCATTATCATTCCTTCTTTCTTTATCCATAGTCACTGTGAATAAAAAACAGAGCTTGGTGGAGAGAACATATTGCACATGCCTGATCTCTGCAGGATGTGCTATCACATGCATCCTTAGGCTTTATTTGAGTCCAGAATTTCAGGTATGTTGCAGCCAACCCATCTCCTTACGAGTAGTATGACAGGCTCCAGGCCTCCCATTAACTGGAAATTTCTCTTGATATTCAGCTTACATGTTTCTTCATTAAATTCCTTCTGAAAATTTGGAATTATACCCTTGATACTACCCACAGATGTCTTTCTACTGTTGTTGTTTATTCTATTAGCAGTTATTGCCTCATCAATCCCCCTCTTTCACTTGGTGTTCAGGAAAAGAAATGTGGTTTGTATTAATATCTTCAATTGTCCGTCATAAATCAATACTCACAGGCACTTAATTGTCTTTATTGCTTTTCTTTCAATCCTCTGCTATTTACTGTATTTGTCACATGCTTCTCCTAGCATTTCAAGATTATTATAGGTGTCAAATGAAGTAGCCACTGGCATTTTATAGGGGTCTCCAAAGAAATTCTTTACCAATAAGGTTGACAGTATGGGGAAAGGAATAGTTAAAAATTTCTCACCAGAGCAGGAAACTGAGACTACTGGCCCAAAAAATGAACTTGGGTTGAACCCTCCAAGCAATTGTCATATATGGTTTAAATGATATAGGGGTATACAAACCAGCAGATACATTAAGAGGAGATGCTAGCATATTTCCCCTTATCTTAAGCAAAAAGCAAAAAAGATAGATAAATATATAAATAAATGTGAAAAATCAGAGCAATTTGGTAACCAGATGACATAAGGAAATTCTGCCAAATACAAGGAAATTTGAACCAAAGCCAAAGAAAGATAAAAGAATTTTTAGAAAATCTCCTCCCCTAATTCCCAAGAGAACAATGTAATGTTGTAAGAAGCAAATGGAAATTATTCTGGAAAATCACTCCACTACCCCACCACATTGAAAGATTGAGGGTTGGAGGTTGGGCGGGACCATAGTGATACGGTAGGAAAGAAAAATGAGCTGCCATTTTTCACCTTACTAAGGATTTTTTAGAAGTTATAATCAACAAACAGTGAAATGTGCAGTTTTTTTGGATGAGTTTTAAAATCAACATGAAGAACATTTTAGCATTTTCCTGAGAAATTTTCCACAGTTTACTACCAAAAATTAGCTTTCCCTATTCTTGGATGTCACAGTTTTGTGATTATTTTGTGTCTGACATCTTTGGATCAAATCATATCATGGAGATTTAGTCATGTTGTTGCATATATCACTGTTGGGAGATAATTCATTTTATAAATATACCACAATTTGTTCATACACTTTCCTGTGGTGGATATTCAGAAAATTCCCACTCTTGGCTATCAATAATGCTTCTATGAAAACTCTTGTGTGTGTGTGTGTGTGTGTGTATACAAACATATGTATTATACACGTTTTATAAAAATAAAATGTGGAAAAATGTGATTAAAGGTATTAACTTCCTGTTATAAGATAAATATTAGTGATATGATGAACAAAATGGTAACCATAGTAAACACTATTCTATAATATATGTGAAAGCTGATTAAGAGGGTAGATCCTAAGAATTCTCATCACAAGGAGAAAAATATTATCTTTTCATATTTATTTTTATATCTAGATGAGATGTTGGATGTGAAACAAACTGATTGTGGTAAACATTTCACAACACATGTAAGTCAAATCATATGCTATGCTCCTTAAATATGTATAGTGATGTACGTTAATTATATATCAATAAAATCGGAAAAATTTTTTTGGCTTTTATTGGCAATTAACTTGATTGAACTCACTCTGTAAACTCTCTGTTGAGCAACCAAGTCAAATCTCAGTTCAGTTTTTATATCCTTTGCTACTTTGATAATGTCTCATATATATGTATTAGGGTTGTTTAATCTGTGTCTATGAAGAAAATTAGTGTATAATTGCCCTTTCTTATAATATGTTTTGAAGTTAGGCTAAATGCTGCCCTAGTGAAAGGAATTTTGAAGTTTTCTTCCTCATCTATTTTTTAAGAGTTCATATGTAATTGGTATTTTCTTCCTTAAGAAACTAGTAGGATTCACAAATGAATCCACATAAACCTTCAGGTTTTTTTTTTTAAACCTTGGTATGGAAGTTTTTTTAATAAAAAATTCTGTTCCTTCAGTAAATATAGCACTATTTAGATTTTCCATTTCTTTTTCAGTTTAATATATTTTATTTACTAGGGGATTTTTCTATTTCATCAAACTTGCTCAATTTATTAGAAAATTGTGCTTACAATGTCTCATTATTACCTTTTAGTGTCTGTGAGATCTGTGACAGTATCTTTCATTACCTTTTGATATTGATAATTTGCATTTTTGTTCTTTTAGTTTTCATCAGTGTACCTGATGGTTATTATTTTCAAAATAAATTTATGATTAAAAATGCAACTTTTGGGAGAGGATGTCAATAGATGGTAATAGAGGGGATTCCTTGCTTTACTTAGATGTTCAAAAGGATCATCTAACAACTGACAGTGGGGAAATACATCAAGAGGGTCCTGTGGTTCAGGATGAGACTGAATTACTCCTTGCACTTCAGAGACCAACAAAGACTGCATCAGAGGAGAGATTCACACTTCATCAAACAGGAGGGGTGGAGAAATACCTAGAGATAGCAATCAGGGGTGAGGGTCACCAGTAGCAAGACTTCCAAGCTCAGCCAGAGGCCCAAGGAGGGAAGAATGGAAGCAGTGTGGAGACACACTGTACCACACATTTCCTCCACACAGGAAAAGAACAGAGAATGCACTCAGGAATATAATCCATCTCCTTTCTTTGAGATGGTACTACTTGTGAAGTAAGTACACTGACAGATGTCTGCCAAATCTCAGATATAGGACCTCAGGGAGGAGGGATTTCAGTGGTGCCACAAATATAAGCCAGTTTATGACCCACCCAACACATTCACCTATAGAAGCCAACAAAGGCCAAATAAAATAAAATAAAGTCCAAGCACAGCACACATGCTGGAAAAGGAAAAGTAGATCACTATCTACTTATAGCTATACATATTTAAAAAAAAAAAAAAAACTTGGAAATTTAAAGTAGCAAGGTAGGTGGACAAAAGAGAGGCTACATGGAAACTTGAGACCACAAGGGAATATAACATCACCAGGGGAGGAATATATGTTCAGAATACAACCACAAAGACATGAGAGAATATATCTCCCATAGAGAGTTCAAAATTGCTATAATAAAAAAATTCAAAGAGATAGAAGAAAGCCCAGAAAGGCAAGTCAAATTGATACAAGAGAACTAAGAAAAAAGGCTCATCATTTACAACAAAACTCAGAAAAACAAATTAATGAGCTCAGAAATAAAATTACAAATAGGAGGTAGAAACTGAAGCTTTAAATGAGAAAACAACAGAGATTTGGGATGTAAAGAACTCAGTAAAAGAGAAAAAGAACTTTAGAGAAAGCTATGGAAGTAGATAAACCAAATGGAGGATTAAATGGTGACCTCAAACTAGTACTCCATGTCAAAGCAAAATTTAAAAAAGGCAGGAACTACTATACTTATCAGATAAAATTGACTTCCATTTGACAGAGATAGCAAGAGACCATGTATTCTATATAATGATAAAGGGAGCAATAAAACAGGATGGCATAACAATTATCAATATATACCAATACTGTAGCACAAAACTATTTAAAGCAAATATTAACAGATCTAAAGGAAGACATTTACAGAAACATATAATAGTAGGTGACTTTACTACTCCACTTACAACAATGGACAGATCATCCAAACAGAAAAACAAGAAGGAAATACTGTATTTAAATGACAAATTGAATGAGAGGAATTTAATAGATATCTTAGAATATTTTACACTAAAATACCAGAATTCACATTCTTTTTGAAAGTTCATAGAGCATTCTCAAGGATAGACCATATACTGGGATGCAAAAAAAAAGAGAAGTCTCAATAAATTTATGAAGATTGAAATCATATCAAGCATCTTTTCCAATCATAATGACATGAAACTGGAAAATACTAAAAAGATGAAAGAGGTGGAAAACATACATTTGTGGAATAAACACCATACTCATGAACTACTGGTCAATAAACCAATCAAAGGAAAAATATACCTGAAATACCTAATAAGTTAACTTGAATGAAAATAAAGACAGAATATATTAGAGCCTATGGGAGGCAGCAAAATAAGGACTAAGAGGAAAGTTTATAGCAGTTCAGGCTTACCCAGGAAATGGGGAGAAACACAAATATGAAATTTAAGTTCACACCTAAAGGAACTCAAAAAAGAAGAAAAAGCAAAACCTTAAGTCAGCAGATGAAAGGAAATAATAAAAATTAGAGCAGAAATTGACAATATAAATTTTAAAAATGCAAAAGATTAATGAAACTAGCAGATGGTCACTTGAAAAGATTAGCAAAAGAGATAAATCTTTATCCAAGCTCACAAAAAAAGAAGACAAAGAAAACAAATAAATTACTTCAGAAATGAAGAGAAGTTGCAATAAATAGTACAGAAATACAAAGGATCATATGAGACTCTTAAAATTATATGGCAAAAAATTGGACAACCTAGAAGAAATAGACAAATTCATAGAAAAAGGCAATATTCCAGGACTGAATCAGGAAAAAAGAGAAAACCAGACTAGACTTATCATAACTAAGGAAATTGAAATTGTGATCAAAAGCTTCTTCTTGACTAAGAGTCAAGGAGCAGATGGTTTCCTTGTGAATTGTACCAAACTTTTAAATGAGAATTAATACCTGTACTACTCAAATTCTTCCACAGAGACAGGCAAATCAAAACAATAATGAGAAATCACCTCACACTTGTGAGAATGGCTATTATCCAAAAGATAAGAGCAACCAAGTGTTGGAGAGGATGTGAAGAGACTCTATATACTGTTGGAGTCAATATAAATTAATGCAGCCATTGTGGAAAGCAGCATGGAGATTCTTCAACCCATTAAAAATAGAAATTCCATACAATCCAGCTAACCAACTTCTGGATATTTGCCTGAATAATATATGAATACTCTTTCTAAGATACACATGCAACCCATGTTTATTGAAGCATTACTAACAATTTTGAAGCTCTGGAAACTATCTAAGTGTCCATCAGTTGATGAGTGGATAAAGAATGTGTGATATGTGTACACAGTGGAACACCATTCAGCTATAAAAAAGACTAAATACTGCAATTTTCACCATGGATAGATCTAGAGGGCATTTTGCTTAGTGAAATAAGAGACAGAAAAGGACAAACACTGTATTATTTCATTCAAATGTGGTATGTAGAGAAAATAAACATATGAACTAAATAAAACAAAAATAAGCTTTCGGGCCCTAAGACCAATTATTGGTTAACAGAAGGGAATGAGTAAGGAGAGTGGTCAACTCAGGAAATAGGGGACAATGGTAGTGTGAAGGATAGATTTGGCCTTTTAGCTTTAAACTGAATTTACTATATATTATACACACACACACACACACACACACGTTGATTAATACACACCTGAAACTTGTGTGATCTTATAATACAATGTCACTTCAATTAAAAGTAAAACATGGCAGGACCTCCCTGTTGGCACAAGGGGTTAAGCACAGCACTGTGAAGCTAGCCGCAGCCTCTGCAGCACAAGTTCCATCCCTGGCGGGCCAGGGAGAAACCCACATGGCACAGCAGACCTCTCCTCTCTCGCCCGCTGCTCCCCTCACCAGTGTATTTTAGTCAGTCTGCCTGTTCTGTTCCCTATTCTGTCTCTGGTGAATCCTCTCACCACCTGCACTTCTGGTCTGTACCCCAGTTCTTGATGCATAAACAAATAAATCTTTTTTAAAAAACACTGCAAAATTACATGAAATGTATACTTCTAAAGAAAACATTTCAAGAACTATAACAATGGTTAAAGGACTAAATACTTTTCAATACAATTAAAATTGATGAACTTTATGATAAAGAAATGAAAAATGAGATGAGGAGGTATTTCATAGAGGGGAAGAGGAACTGACAAAGCTAAAGTAAGAATTGTACTAGATTAAGAAAGCCTCTATGAGACATAAATTGTAAAGAGCATAAATTAAGTGGCATAAAAATGGGATCATGTGAAATATGCAGAGTAAAACAAACAAAAGGCACAAAGGCAATTAGATAGATTTTCTGAAAATTTATTGATAGGTCTTAATGACACAGAATGTTACTGAAAAGACTGACTGAAACCAAGATATTCCTTGGTCATTTATTTCATATTAAGAATGACTTCCCTGGGGGTTTCCCAGCCTCAGCATTGTTTACATTTTGGACAAGATCATTCTTTGTTGGGGGCTGTGCTGTGTATTGTGGGATCTCTGGCCTCTGCACATCAGATGCTCATCACTAGTATACTAAGTTGTGAGAGCCCGAAATGTCTAGAAAGCAAAATTGGCCCCACTGAGCACCTGTGAAGTAGAGTAAGTGTGTCACCAAGATGACAAAATTGGGCTGTGTACAACATGCACAACATTAAACTCAAAAGCCTGGGAGGCAAGGTTGACAGAATTTGGAAAGAAGTTGAATGTGAATCAAGAGTTCTCTACTCAGTGGAATCATTGATCATCGACTTATTTTGCAGAGTCCTTAAAAAAATTAATTGAAGAATATGAACATTCCAGTAATAAAACCATCAAGGATGCATAAAGAATACTCACAACAGGAAAAATACAAGTGTTAGTGAAGCATGAAAATGTTCAGCCTTTTCAAACAAAGGTAATTAAAAAGACATGTTATTTTTCAAAAATAAAATTGGAAAAAAGAAAATTCTATGCCATGTGGATTAATAATCCCCAAACTTCTCTCATATTTTTCTTATGGCTTAAAGTCTACATTTTATTAGTTCAGAAATTTAGAATTTGTTGTAAAATAATCATTAAATAGAAAGATGTATTTAAAAGTGTTTATTGAACAGTTGCTTATAACAGAGAAAAACTAAATTCAACACTCATGTGTAACAATAGAGGGCTGATTAATTTATCTATATGACAGTTGCACAAAGTGATATTGAATAAAAATTTTTGTTGGCATGAAAGAAACTCTACTGTTGTTTAAATAAAAGAAATATATAACACATGCACACACATATACAGAAGGCAAGTGACTGTTTGAAGTAATTACACCAGAAAGGCACTGTATTTTTTTTTTTTTTTCAGATTTATTTATTTATTTATACAAGCACTGGGTACAGTCAGAAGTGTGGGAGGGTGAGAGAATTCACCAGAGTCAGAGCAGAGAACAGAACAGGCAGAAGGACTGAAGTACACTGCTGAGGGGAGCAGCGGGCGGCAGGAGAGGTCTGCGCGCCATGTGGGACCCTCCTCCGGTGGCCGGGGAGCAGCTGGGGATCGAACCAGCGCTGCAGAGGCTGCGGGCAGCTTCGCAACCCAGTGCTCAACCGCTGCACCACCGGGGAGGCCCAAGGCACTGTATTTCATACTGGATCATGAGGCATTGACTTTTTTTTCTTATTGTGCATGTGTTTTTCTGTATTTACCACTTTTTATATTCTATATGTCATATTTAACATTACTTTTATAACTTAAGGAAGCCATTTTGAAATAAAAGCATAAACTGGAGAGAGATATTTATGGAGCATTTACTCTGAATTTGGGGATTAAAAATAAATTCATTCAAACGATCTTAATACCTTATCTCACTGAGCAAAACCAGTATGATCTGACACTTTTCTGCCCGTTTCTTTATTCTTGTATAGACTGACATGGAGACTGCAATATTTCAGATTCCACAGAATCACCCATGTCAGGTTATCACAGTGGTCATGATAATTATGGGCAATATCCAAAAACAAAAAAACGTGGGGGTGTCAGCTAACAATTACCACTGCTCCCTGATCCCAGCAAGACCTGGTCTTGACTCTTTGATTCAACAGTTCTCTTGAAAAATCTCTTACATGAGGAAATCTAAAGCACTGGAATATGATTTACAAAAATTAAATTGGCAAGGAATGTGGCAATAAAGTTGTCTAATGTGTTCCAGGGTGATGGTTGGGAGATGATTTAAAATAGCCAAGGGCAAGAGCGATTTAAAATCGGCTGCTGAGCGTTGAACATTTTCAGAGCTGTCTGAGTCTTGGGTGGGTGTGCAGCTTTTTAGTTCAAAGGCTGTAGTCCATTTCAGGGTTTGACAGGAAGAAGTAAGAGGCCAGCTGAATTCTTGCCAGAGGATATAACAAAGAATTCAGAATCCAATACCCAATCCAGCTCACACTTACATACAAAACAATGGTTCTTTTTTCCCTTGTTTGAAATGCAAACCAGTCACTTTTCTGTTCCTACAGTT
Organism: Talpa occidentalis; assembly: GCF_014898055.3. Taxonomy (NCBI): domain Eukaryota; kingdom Metazoa; phylum Chordata; class Mammalia; order Eulipotyphla; family Talpidae; genus Talpa; species Talpa occidentalis. The sequence goes on along the minus strand of NW_023605083.1, from coordinate 97,377,475 downwards.
GTAACTAATGCAATCATCTCTGCAGAGCTCTTACAATGGCTTCCCTTTCTATCTCTGGGTTGCCCTTTTCTTATTATTCTTCCTCCCTCTTTCTCCCAGAACCCAGGTCTCTTAAGACTAGTGTGGCTGTGGAGCAAACACCACTCTGGACACATTGCTCTTGGTTATTTCATTAGCCTGGGTCCTGGAGAGACTAGGAAAAGGACATGACAGGGAGCAAAGCCAGGCTCTGTAGCATGAATCAAAATGAAATCTTTATGTCTTAAGCTACAGTCATTTGAACTTGTTTACTGTTGCAGAGTGATCTCGCCAAAGTTGATTAATAGAGGGACAATGCATCTATTGCTGGAAATAAGACACATGGGTACAAAACGTGCACTTCATGTAGAATTTGGCATGTAGTTGGCACTCAATAAATGCTAGAATGAGTAAATGCAAGGAAAAGATCTGGTTTTCAGTGCCAGCTTTGTCATTTGCAGGCTGCGAAACCATCACCTAATTTCATGTATATTTAAAGAAAACATTTGACTGCCATAGATACTGTTGTGTTTATTTGCTATAGATACTGATGGATGATACAAAATGAAAGTGTTTGTTAAAGCATAGAATAGGTTATGAAGATTGTTCAAATGAACTCTGTTGAAGACAGTAAGAACAAGTGTTATTTCTATTTAATTTATGGGAAGTGGGGTAATTTAATTTCAGTTTATGCACACGTTGAAAATTTTTCTCTTGCTTCTAAACAAGGTATAAAGTAGAGAAATGGAAGTTAAGTATAAAGGAAGTCAAGCTATCTAATATTTAAACCTGGATAATTCATCAAGTAGCACTATACCCTTAGCCAAACACATCTCTTCTCTTGACCATAGTCTCTTTATCTATAAAATGAAAGAGTGACAACAGATTGCATAAGAGTTCCTTTTACAATTCTAACATTGTGGGAGATTTCATGTAATCATAGACCTTTTGGTTTTGAGCTCCATAAAACTGTAATGGCAAAATGATCCATGGTTTCTCTGTGTTTTTGGTTGGGGCTACATCTGCCAACATTTCTAGATGAAAAGTGAACAATGGTTAATTGCCCAGATGCTTCCAAATGTCCAGATGTTTGGCATGGAGACTTAGCATGTGAGTGATTGACTAAATTGCTTCATTTTTCATCCAGACATTTTGGCTTGGTTTGGATGCAACCTCTCTCTCCAGACCTGGAAGAGAATCCTACAACAGTGAGGGGACATAAAGTGAAGACCAAGAGGAAAGTTTGTATGTTGAGCTCTTTTCCATACACAGGCAAAAGCTCACTCAGACTTCTTATAGATAAGAAGGGCAAAGATGCCTTCCTGCCATCACTTCAATTATTTGGCTTGGACCTCTCAGTCCAAATAAAAGATTCATTACTCTATATGCTTTAGGTTCCTAGAAAATGTCATAACTAATGAAATCAACAAGCAGATTCACTTCAGCTCAGTCACTAGGTTGGTCAAAGCAACAGATAAAAAGAGCAAACATCTGAAGACAATCTCTCTCCTTCGGTTATTTCTCTTTCTGCTTCTCTACCTACTTAGCCAAAGTCATGGCTCAAGGCTCCTCTCCTTATCTTTAAATCTTCTTACGTATATTTTCAGAAATATATTTATTCATATAACTTCAGCTACTCACATGAGTATAGTGGGAGGATGGGAATGAACTTGACTGGACAACATCCCAAAGCGGTATCTTCATGTTCTGGTGCAGAGCACATTCATTGCAACTAATGAAAATGTGACATAGTTTTCAAATATTCATAAAAACAGTTACAAATATTGTGAAGTAATAATATGTTTGTTTTGATGTAGATATTATAAAATTATGTCAAGATAAATACACTCAGGCCTCCCTGGTGGTGCAAGGGGTTAAGACGCCACCCCTTGCCCCACCTGTGAAGCTATATGCAACCTCTGCAGCATGAGTTCCGAGTTTGATCCCTGGCCAGCCAGGAAGAAACCCACATAGTGCAGCAGACCTCTCCTGACACCAAAAGTCCATTTACTCATTTTAACAAATATTCTCTGAGCACGATGCCAGTGTTCCTTATTAGTAATCTACTATCACAATGCTGAAAAATAAAATTATCCAATACCCACTGTTTAAGCAATACATGTATTTTAGCACATGATTCTGAGGTTCAGCTGAGCAGCTCTTCTAGTCTGGACTGGGGTTGCTTATGCAACTGCTGTCAGTTGCTATGTCAGCTAGGGACTGGCTAGTCTATGATGGCCTCCAATGGCAGAGCAGATCTCTGCTCCACAGACTCTCTCATCTTCCAACAGAATAGCAAGACTAGTTCTCAAACTGGCAGGCAGTGTTCTAAGAGAACATGTAGGAGTGTATGAGGTCTCTTGGGCTTGGAAATAGTATATCTCTTTTATCATATTCTAGTGGTCAAAGTAAGTTAGATTAGCCCAGATTCAAGGAATATGGAAATAAAACTATTTTTTTGCAGAAGTTGCAAAATTAAGTTGCAAAGAGTATGAATACATGGAAAGGTAGAGAATTGGAACCATTCTTTTTTTAAAAAAAAGATTTATTTATTTATGCATACAAGAGATGGGGTACAGGCCAGAGATGTGGGGGGGATGAGAGGATTCACCAGATACAGAGTGGGGAACGGAACAGGCAGATTGACTTGACCAAAGTACACTGTTGAGGGGAGCAGTGGATGAGTCAGGAAAAGTCTGCTGTGCCATGTGGGTTTCTCCCTGGCCGGCTGGGGATCGAACTCGTGCTGAAGAGGCTGCGGATTGCTTCATAGTGTGGTGCTTAACCCCTTGTGCCACCAGGGAAGCCCCAAGAATTGGAACCATTCTTATAAGCAATCAACAACAACCCAACAGATACATTTTCTCTACAATTACACTGTCTAATTTCTTTCCTGGGGGGCACTGACCAGTATGGGTTACTTCAGTGGAGTCTCATGTCCAATATACTCTGACTGGGAATTCAGAGAGGGAAGATATTAGCAAAAGATAGTGAATTTGTTTCCTGGCTTCCTCAGGCTTTTTACATTGACCAAAGTTTTGGCAGGGCGTCTCTGAATTGACCACCAATGTAAATGCTAGGTATTAAATGGGGCCTGGGTCCCTGGGGAAATGTGGCTTGGGCTGTATTCTTCTACTTGGCATAGTCAGAGAAGATCTTTCTGAGGAGAAAAATTTTTTGACATAAATCCGAACAGTGTGAATGTAGGAGCTAGGCAAGAAAACAAAGCCATGGGATAAAGCATTCTGGGGGAGGGGATCTGTGTTAAGACAAGACCCTTCACCAATCATTGTCTCTCTAGTCACAGCTATTACAAGACATCCCTGATGAACAGCTTTCCATCAATTCCAGCTCAACATCTTCCAAGGAATAGAAGATCATTCTAAAAATGATCAGTTTTTAATTCTCCTGTAATTCTTACTGACCTATTTTTGGCATTCTTACAATTTTCTGCATTAGAAATCTGAGTCAATTCCAATTCTATATCTATAGCTGTATATATAGTATATAATGTCTTCTAGTATATAATGCCTTTAATAGTCCCTTTAACTTCCCTTAAGTTCCCTTTAATATTTATAAACCTTCTACGAGCTTCCTTTATCTTATCTGAAAAAGATAACGATATACACAACAGAGTAATAGCAGAACTAAATGAGGCAATATAAATGGATCTCTTTAGCACATTTTCTAGTATATCATTGAAGCCTAATAAATGCTCATTTCCTGGTATAGATAGAAGAAATTTTAAAACACATTTTGCCATGTCATGTGGGCTTGTTTTTGTATAAAAGTCATATGCATGCATTGCAACTATAACAGATGCTGTCAGCACCCCACCTGTATCTCTGGGTCCACACCCTTTCCCTGGTCCCTATGACTGTTGGCTGCTAGTATCTAAACCTCTCTGCCTGAGGGTTTTTTTTTTTCTAGAACTAGAGCAAGCTGCTCTGCCCTCTCCTGTTTAGCGGGCCAAAACTGCTGGAAAATAAGCAACACACTGGGAGTAGCCATCAGCCAATGACTGTTGGGGACTATTTCATAAATACCCCCAGCTCCCTTGCTTCTCAGGTAAGGTAAGTGTGAGGTGTTTGGATTATGCTTTTGTCCAGTTTCCCTTTGGAAATAGCTTTAGTTGGTCCCTGTGGTAGCTGCCTTAATAATCTAGTCTTTGTTGGTCCCTCCCCTCCCTGTAACACCCCCTGCCTGACCTTGCAGGTGTTCCTTGCACCTCCCAGGAGACAACTTGCCTCCAAGTCCAAGTTCAAGATACTTGGGGGGTGGGGGTAGACAATCCAATCTAAAACATAACAGTTAAATAGCACAGAATCACCTGTGATAAAAGCCAAGGATCCCATTTATTCTTCAAAGTCCTACTCCTCAAGGACAAATTTTATTTACCCCTTCAGGTTTTAGTTCTTTTTATAGTGCCTTCAAAACTGCAGATAAAATGCTGATTTTTCTGTTTTTCAATTTAACCTTTCTAGATTCTGTCTATAGGCTGCCTATTATGAAAGATTTAGTCACTTATGATTCCCTCCTCAACCTTCAATGCTTGACATGTATATTTCCACTTCACACTCTATTACTGGCTATATTTAATTTTAAAATAATACATTTAACCCTATTTTTCAATAAATCAACTTCAGAGAATATTTAGTGAGATTAGGATAGTTCTACCACCTTCTTTATCCTGCATTTTGATTACCTAACTTCCTAAATTTCATCAACTGCTCCTTTACTCTTACTCTGTGAGTGTGTGTGTGTGTGTGTGTGTGCATACACTCCCATACACTCACAGCCAAATAACGCACACATACACACACACACCCCAATAATGCAAATGCTGTGTATGTTTTTCAACTTTCAAAATATACTACAAAATGTTCTTTTGGGGCCTCCCCGGTGGCTCAGCGGTTGAGTGCTGGGCTGCAAAACTGCCTGCAGCCTCCACAGCCTCCGCAGTGCCGGTTTGATCCCCGGCCACCGGTGAGGGTCCCACATGGCGCGCAGATCTCTTGCTGCTCCCCTCAGCAGTGTATTTCTTCAGTCTGCCTGTTCTGTTCACCGCTCTGGCTCTGGTAAATTCTCTCACCCTCTCGCACTTCTGGCTGTACCCAGTGCTTGTATAAATAAATAAATAAATCTTTAAAAAAATGTTCTTTTGTTTGTTTTGTTAACAGTTGTTAATCACCCACTCTATGCCAGGTACAGCAGGGATACATGCATGTGCAAAAGATTTCCAGTTCCTGGCTTCAAAAGAAAGATGGGAAATGTAAAATCAAGCAAATGAATAAAACATTATAATGAATGAAAGCTCCAAAGGAAAAGTACAGGGTATCTGGAGAGCTTGCCACAGAGGCCTGATTTAGACAGGCAGGCTAGGAAGGAGCACTTTAGAGAAGTGGCACTGACTCCCAGACACGCAGTGTGGGTAGCTACCAGTGGTGAGTGCGATGTCTGCTGTGGTTGTTGCTGGGGAGAGAGAGTTGTGCTCAATGTGAAGTCCCCAAAACAGGTAAGAGCTTGACATCCAGAATCCATAACGATAAGCCTTGTGTGCTGTGCCAAGGACTGTGGATTTTATTTTAAGCACAAGGGAAACCACCCAAGATGTCAGACAGGACTCAAAGGATGACAGGAAACTGGGGAAGGGGATCCAGAACTCTGATAGTAGGGCCAGCAGAGACAGTTTCATGACTAATAAACAAGATCATGCAGGTGTATGTTCTTAGCATAGTGTCTGGTGTATAGGAAATTTTGAATAAAGTCTAGGCATTATTATTATTATTATTACTTATGTATACAAGAACTGGGGTGCAGGCCAGAGGTGCAGGGTGGGGGGTGGTGAGCAGATTCACCAGAGACAGAGTGTGGAGCAGAACAGGCGGATCTACTGAAATACACTGCTGAGGGGAGCAGCAGGGAGACAGAAGTCTGCAGCACCACGTGGGTCAGCAACCTGGCTGGGGATCGAACTCATGCCACAGTGGCTGTCAACAGCTTGAGAACACTGAGACCTAACCCCTGTATCACCAGGGAGACCCTAGGCATTATTATTTTTAATTATAATTAATTAATTAAAAACTGATTTAGACTCCCCCAGGGACCACTGCCTCCCTTGTAAAATAAGGGTACTATCCATCCCAAAGTGTAAATACAATTCAGAAATACAATCAATCACAAGACAGAAATGATTTTTGTTAATGGCTGGCCACAGTTCTCTTTCATCTGCAGAATATTTTCGTTGGTGTGGAAACTGCTCTTTGCTCTCAGAAAATTAACCTGTGTGTGTGTGCAGCTTAGCCATGGAAGGGCAACTGGTTTCCTTTGCTTTGACACAAGTGCTTTTCTTCCTTAACACTCACCAGATCTTTTACGTAGGAGGGAATGTGTCTGCCAGGAATTGCAAAGTGAGCATTCAGCGAGGGTGCATGTGCCTTGGCTTTCCTCCCACCACGGTTGCCAAAATACCCAAACCTGAAACTAGCAGCACTGCAGGTTTAACGACCCACTGACGGAAGCTTTTAGAAATGTGTGGTTTCTATTTGTGCCAACAGGGTGTTTTTCCTCTGGTCCCTATTTTCTGCAGGTGGTCCATTTAATTTAACTTCCAGCCACTACCTTCTGCTTTGATTCAGGGAAGTTACATGTCCTCCCTATACATTTCAAATTCCAGAATCCTTTACATTTCCTGTGTTTTCTTCTCCCATCACTCCCACTACCCCCCAAACTCCAGTTGCAAAAAAAAAAAAAAAATGACAGAATAAAAAATTTCCATGAGTTTGAACCAAATCTGGCATCATTTATACCTGGGTAGCTATTTTTGTGGCCGGAAATCTTTTGCTTCAACACCTGAGTTTTTTTAAAAGACCTCATTTTTAATGGTTCGATTTTGATAAGTCCTGAGTTCTTGCTGAAAGGGACATGTCAGACACCTCATTTCTCTAACTGGTGACAGAAGTTTATGAAGTCTAGGCAAGTCCAGTGAGGCAAAGTCAAGGCAATTGTAAAGAATGAATGGGAGGTTCCAGTTTGGACAAGCTCCTGCAGGGGTGAAGGCAGGGCACACACATTATTCAGGTGATCAGGAGAGGAAGACTCCCTGGAGGAGGTGATGCTTCCAACAGCAGCTAACAGAGGAGAAAACACCAGTCCTGGAAGATTCCAGGTGCAAAAGGAAGAGCTGAAGTAGGGATTTTGTGAGTAGACAAAGGAGGCTTTGAGTAAGCTTTCCTGGGAAAAGCAAAAAAGACATCCAAGAAAAAGTCACATGGATGGCAGAGCAGGACCCACTGCCTGATGCAGGACTTGGAAACAGACGAGAGCCCACCCAGTGGATAATGGGTATGCATGTACGGAGGGTGCATACTGGTGTGTGCACATTGGTGTGTGCACATATTCACACAAGCAGTATGTAAGTCTTTTGCTCCACATTTTCCCAGAGACATAGTGAATACTAGACAGTCACAATAATTTTATTACACACTTTGGAGAACTGATGACCTTAGTAATTGTAATTGCTTGATGTTGTTAAGAAGGAGGAAAGGAATTAACAAGTAAAGCAACAGAAACCTGAGCTGAGAGGCCTTGTGCCCTGAGGGGACCCCACTGTTCCTGGGGAGCAGCATGCTGCAGTGACCAAGTCAGACAGTCCGTGTGACTGGGGAAAAAACACTTAACATCTCTGTGCCTCATTTTTCTCATCCATGAAGTGAATATCGTTCGGGTGCCATTCATCAAAATGGGGGGAATATCCTTAGCTCTTCAGTCAAGATTAGGGTGTCTGAAATTCTGATCAAGAAGCTGCATTTGCTGATCTGCATTTGCTATGATCAGGTCATAGAGGGGAGATCTTCTCCCTCTGACCTAGCATACCCTGACTTTTTATGCTGTTGTCTGTAGGCTATATGATTTGAGGGATTGGCCTTCTGAGTTTCTGATGCTAAACAAGGGAAAGAGGTGTCTAGGAATGCCCGGATCCCTAGTGTCTGTGGGTGGAGCATTAGAACACTTCAAGGAACAGGCTAAAAGCATGCAAATTCGTGGAGACAAAAGGTGAGCAAATCCCCTGTGCTGGGGCCTGGTGAATGGGGAGATTCTATATAAAGCTGAACTAAATTTTCTGTTCTCTCTTTGTCTTGCATAGGTCATGGTCAAATAGGTAAATCATTGAAGCAGGTTTACGGTATAATATGGCTTATTTTTGTATGAGTCCAAGGCTTCACAAGAAAAATAAAATGTTCAGGGTCAGCTAGCCAGGTGACTCATTGCTTTCCTTAATTCATCTCTCACCTCAAAAGGCCACAACAAAGAGCTCTGAAGATGATAAGCTTATGAATACCTGAATCTACAAGGGAGTTTGGAGGATTGCTTTAGATGCAATCATACATGGAAAACACGTAAGCAAAGAAGGCAAGACTGGCAGTTGGATTCTGTCTTCTGTGTATGCCTGGGTTGGGGTCAAGCTTTCCCTCCCTATGCTCGGATGTCATGACTCTCTGCTTCAACAGACTTCCTTCTGCTTTATGCCTATGTCAGACGTCCAGACCAACTGCACGCCCCTGGGGCCAGATCTTATGCAGTTTTATAACCTCCAAAACCAAATGTAACGAAAACATCAGGGAGGAAAAAGTCCCTATAATTAAAACCACTTCTGTCTTGATAAATCTTCCTAGTCATTTTTGGTGCTTTTATAATTCATTGTGGATTCTCTGGGTTTTGCTATCTTGCTTCATCTCCAACCTTCCCCTGTATCACTCAAAGTAATAGAAAGTATGGACTTATTTACTAATTTAAATTTAAATTAATCTGGCTTTGACAATGCTGTGAGCTCTTGATGATGGACAAGCTGTGGAGCATCATAAAGACACTTGGACAAAGGGAGAAGAATTGGCCCTTTTCATCTACAGTAAGGACATCAACCTCTTTCCTGATCACGACAAATTTCCCTTTCCTGCTACAGCTGGTGCCTCAACCACAAGCTGCCTCTAGTGGAAAGGTGGTAGTGACGTGATGGGGAGTATAATAGGCAAAACTAAGGGCACGTGTATATTCAAGTTGGTTGAGTCTGTCTAGAGGGAGTGGGGGAGAATGAGAGGTGAGATGGGAGTCTAGTTCCTACGTAGAGTTTCAGGCACACTGACATTATAGGCTTTAGATGGCACATTAGCTGGAGTAGAGGTTTGGTTTGAGCATTTGAATATAGGCAAGACCAGAGGACAACATGGAGATCCACAGTTGACTCAAACACCAAACAACAAAATTTCTATAGGTAAATTAAACAAGAAATTTGCTTGAACTATTTTAGGAAAGATTTAAAATTCCTCTGAAAGACAGAAAAGTAGACATGGACAAACAGAAAGTTATCTTTGTTCATAGGGAGAATGGCTCTACAGTATAAATATATTAATTTCTCCCCAAGTTAATAATACATAATACATATACATACATACATACACATATATATATATATATATACACATATACATATATAATGATGCCGATAAAACTACCAATACATTTTCCAGATCCATGCAACCCTTCCCCACCAGGAGCTAAAGAAAATATTTGCAAATTTTTAAAAAATTAGAAACAAGCCAAGAAAACTCTGAATAAGATGAGCAATGTGAAGAATGGATTGTCCCATCAAATTAAAACCATATATCACATAGAATGACCTTTTATACAGTATGTTTATGTACCATGTGTATAGCTCACATGTATATACATCAATGTTAGTAGAAACTAGGGTTTTTCATGTGAAATAAAAAAACTGGATTGCTAAATCTGAATTGGGAATATCACTCTGTTATACTTTGTATCACTCCACTCAAAGAGCCTGGAAGCAACAATAACCACCAATAAAACCTAAATTTTGCCTTGTAAATACCCAGGAGGAGCAAAAGGGATTCTTCGTGAAACTGCTAATCCAGAGTTGTGTAAGAAAAGTAGGAAGTGAGTCTGTAATATCTTGTCCCAGAAAACAAGTACTCAGAGATAACCAGGGTATGTTAAAAGGCACAGAAGCCAGATGGAAGACGTTCTCACTGGTCAAGATAAGCATCCAAGAGAGTGACTATAATTGATTGAAACACACCAAATAACGAACATCAATGTGTCCTTATTGGAAGAGAGAGAAAATTAATAAAACTCTTATATCATCATTGAAAGTGATTATTTTATCAACTCCTTATTCTAAAAATTGTTAAGTAAAGGGAAAAATTAAGCATTTATCCTTCTCTTTTAGAATTAACTGTAGCTTATTAGCTATGAATATATTTTTATATAAAAATGGCATCAAATAACTATGGAAAAACAATATAATTTTAAAATCAGCATTTGGAAACCCGAGTGAAAGAACTGATTCAGGCATGTATAAATGATAGATGATCAAGTTGTCTAGACTGATAGGGAACAGGATTATCATATGGTACCAAAATTTACTTTACAGATTGCATGTTAATTGCAAAGGGGGAAGGTATTTAACTTGAGCATCAAACTTAGCATCACTCAAGGCAGTACATATCACCATATAGCGTTAGCATCACTAATGGTAGGATATATTACTACATATATGCCTTCTGGTGTGATGTGCTATGAAATATAACGTATCTTCTCTATTTCATAGAGTTCTTACAAAAAGGCTCAACTTCAATCAAGCAACATCTAGATGTAAATTCCAATTTGCAGGAAATAAATGGATAGAAAAATGTTAGATGACTCCACAATGAAACAACCTGTTAAATTCAGGGTTGGAACATTTTATGACAATTGCCCTGTCCTCTTCACAAAAGGGAAAGTAAGAAAATAAAAAGGGAGACTTTTTTGATTAAAAAAGATTGAAGAGATATTACAAATGAATGCATAAATTAACTGCAGTTTAACTCCTGGGTCATTAAAAAAAAAAGTGACATTTGGGAAAATTTGGTGTTAGATGATATTGGAGAATTTGTATTCATTTTCTTAAGTAGGATAATCATTTTGTAGAATGGAGGAGAAAGTTTATTTTTAGATGATTCACGTTGATATATTTAAATGTGCAGTGTATGATGTCGGCGACTTAACCTTAAAATGATTCAGCTGAAAATAAAAGGGCAGATGGAGTAAACACAGCAACAATTTTTCTAATGCTCATTGTCCCATTCTTTCAACTTTTTTATGTTAAAAAAATTTTAAATAAAAATTTGGAAATGAAAAAATAAAGAGAGACTGTTTCTGGTTTGAGCCTGTGTTTAGTAATTTACTAAGAAAAAGAAAATATTAAAAAAAAACTGGAAGAATGGTAAATTTAAACAAGCAGTTCCTAGTTGAGGAAGAAAGCTTTCTTCCTTCATGTTTTTGCACTGGCTTGTATTTCTCCTCACTGGTTACCATCACTGGTGTGGAAGGTTATGGGAAGGTAAGACTAGGGTGTAGAGTTAGGTGAACAGGTAAGAGAGGCACTGAGAGACCTTTTATCTTGTACCTAGACTCATGTTTCAGTTCAAACCCAAGCCCAAGGCTTCCAGCCTTGGTTGGATAGATTCAAGGAGTGTTTGGAAGCAAATATATATGAAACTCTGTAATGATAGATGTGCTTGGGAGGGAGGCATCAAGAAAGACCCCAATTTTCTGGATTGTTCAGTTGGATAGATTGTAATATCATCACTGAGGTGCTCTGACACTCCAGGGGACTGAAAAAAAATCTAACTTAACAAACACATGGAAATTTCTGAAAACTATAATTTCTTGGTGATACAATCCCTTGTATCAACAAGCTTTTTATCCACAAATGGAAATTAAAAGTTCGAAACTCAACATTACATTAACTAAAAATACATCACAGTCCTAAACGTAAGATGTAAAACTAGAACTCCTAAGAGATATCATAGGAGAAAATTCTAGATGAACTTGGATTTGGTGATGATTATAATACCAGGCACAATCTATGAAATAAAGACTTGATAAATGGACTTCATTAAAATTAAAATTTTCTGTTTTGCCAAAACAAAACAAAACAAAACAAAACACCACTGTCTAAAGAATAAAAAGACAAGCCAGACTGGGAGAAAATATTTGCAATAGACATAGCTAATAAAAGATTAGTATCTCCTATCCACAATATGCAAACAGTTCTTAAAATTCAATAACATGATAGTATTCACAAAAGTCCCCAAATAGAAAAAGCAATCTTAAGAAAGAAGGACAAAGTTGGAAGCATGACACTAACTTATTTCAAACTATATTGCAAAAGCTATAGTTATCACACAGTATTGTAGTGACATGAAATACACAAGTTGGGACATCTTGTGGTGACAAAAACAAGAAAGCTAAAAAATATTACTGGAATCATATAGAAGAAAGCTTTTTTCCTTCATGTTTATGCACTGGCTTATATTTCTGGAAAAAAAAATTAAACTATGGAGATAGTAAAAAGATGATGGTTGCCAGGGATTAGTGGGGAGGAAGGGAAGAGTAGGAGGGCAGAGGACTTTTAGGGCAGTGAAAATGTAACAGTGTGATATCCATATGGGGGGGGGGGTTCTAGGTTCCCTGCCCCACCCAAGGAAGGGTGAGCTGAGCAGTGAGAATAAGATAAAGACTAGAAGGAGACTGGAAGGAAGAAGGAGAGGACTGGAGGAGACACATGCAGCAGACACATGTGAAGAAGCTGCACACAGACACTTTGGAAAACAATTTTGGTCTTTCTTATAAACTTCAACATGCACTTACCACATGATGAGCAACCCCAATCCTGGGCATTTACCCAAAAGAAGTAAAAACATATGTTCTCACAAAACCTGGTATGCAAATGTCTTATTCACCCACAAAAAGGAACAAAGTACCAGTCCATACACAACATGGATGTATCTCCAAAGCATTATGTTAAGTGAAAGACACCCAACTGAAAAGGCCACATACTGTACAACTCCATTTTTATGACATTCCAGAAAAGGCAAAAGATGGGGCCAATGGGTAGGATGGGGTTATTTATAGGGGAATAAAGGAATTTGGGGGGGGCAATAGATGCTCTGTATCTTGTAGCAGTTACAAAACAATTCTCTCAAAACTCACTGAACTGTCCCATTTTTAAAAGGATTAATTTGCTAGATGTAAATTATACCCCAATTAAAAACAAAAGTTTAGAGTGCAAATAACTGTGACAGATAATACTGGGTTAAATGCCCAATGACATTAAAATGAGGTCAATTAGCCAACAATTGCCAAGACAGGTGTTGCGACCCTTTCTGATTTTGGAGAACAAATGTTAAGAAATGTGGAATGCTGGGGTTTGTGAAAGGGAAGAAAGGCTGCAGGGGAGATAGTCAGCAGACCAGCTGGAGAAGCTTCCTCTTGTTACTTAGACCAGCCCCATTCCAACTCATCTGGGCACACTTGAATAAAGCCATTCATTTGCAAATGTGTCTTAGGGTGCAGCTTATCAAGGCACAAGGGTGCCAAGACCCTGCCTCCTCATACCCGCCCTGCTCAATAAATTATTTTGCTGGATTTGCCAGAAAAGTATTCCAAGGCCAAAAAAATATACATAGTAGAGCTCTGGAGTCCTGTAACTAAGACTTGCATAAGTGAAAAGCCTGATAAAACCTTGTCCTAAAATTCCTTCCAGTGGTGTTGGTGCACACCTGGTGCCAGAACGTGGAACAGGATTTGAATTCTGGGGCTCAGTCCAGGCAGGTCACTGATGCTCCACGTCCCTAAGCATCTAGTTGGCAAGTCTCCGTTTCAACACCTGTCAAAGGGAAATGTTAGTTGTTGCTTTGAGCAATAAAGCACATTTATTTCTGCATTTGGAAGCGATTTGTAAACTGAAAAATGTTATTTATGCGGGAAAAAGCCCAGTCCTAAATGCTCCTTGACACACCCCTCCTCTGGCTCTCCCTACCCTGCTCCGGACTGTTCAGATCCTTTGTTCTACCATTTTTACATCAGCGATATGACACTGAGCTGCCTCTGAAGGGTCCCCGGTTCTCACTAATGCAGCCCTGAACAATGGCTTCGATGAAAGAGATAAGCGAAGAGGCCAGAGGGTCTCCGGAAAGAAAGGAAGCTTGTAGCTTTTCAAGTTCAATGAGGCTTAGGAGGTTGGAAGGCTCTCCAAATAAAGGCCCGTTTAAAAGAACGCCAAGGATTCAAAGCCCTTGCTTTTCCCAGACTTCTGACCACTTTCAGCCGTCCGCGGAACTGTGCATGTACGGAAGACTCCCACTCCCTTCTCCAGGCATTATTCCACTCCCAAGCCTAGATCCCCGAATCTGGGTGATGCAAATGGAATTACCTGGAAGGTCTGGCTGAGGTCAGCACTAGGAACCAGGGGCAGGTGCAGCTGCTCCACTATTCCCAGCCCCTGGGACTTGATATATGCAAATACCGGGGGCCATCGGGCCAGGGACAAAGAAACTCCTTAATCCCCCCAGGCAAGGGAGGGGGCAAGCTCTCATACACACCCCTCCCCCCGTTGCTAATGCCTCCACTGAATGAATCAGCCAGGCACTATTTTCCTTCCCAGTGAGCAGTCCTGGAGATGGCTCCCAGAGGGGTGCCGGGATGCCCAGGGGGAGATCTGCTGGAGCTGAGGGGCTGTAGGGAAACGTCAAATGTCCCAGGTCCTAGGTGAAAACTGAAGCCAGCCCTTCCTGGTGGGCACAGGACTGTTGAGATTTGATTAGACTTACCAGCGTGGGCCTCTAGGAGGCACATTTATTTATAATTGATTAGACCTAACTGGGCAGGACAACATAAAACCCCAGGTCTACATTACTTGGTCTTACTCCTAAGGCAAGTCCCTTCCCCTGGGGACAGAGCCCTGTCCCTCTGAGAATGTAAAGTAGAAGATAGATATCTGAAAGTTTTGGCTTACGTTTCCTCCACCATCCAGGAGATCAGGGTTTCTGTCCCCAAACTAGGTCACGGAAATGCTTTACTTTCATATTTCCTTTTCATCAAGTGGACTGTGGTTCAGCCACTGTCCTAGGCACTGAGGTATAAAGAGGAAACTGCATAGTCTTCCTATCCCCCCAAATTGATATTGCCCCCCGCCAATTTTGATATTGCCCCCCGCCAGCTCCTCTCATCCCACATAGCAACTCGACCTTCAAAGTGCATACATTTCACTCTCATGAAAGAAAAAGTGAAATGCAGCCTGCATACAAATTAGGAAAGTTCACAAGTACAGTCTCACATTGTTCAGGTTTTACCAATATTTCCAGTTCCCACTCTGTCTTCTTCCTTCCAGACACTTTACGAGGCCCTGTTCTTTCGCTAAAATCCCGGGAGCGCTGTTCTTGCCTCAGGTGAATATGATCTCCCTATACTCGCCCTCTGATGCTGTTACCAGAATTTCCTTGGATTTAATGCCCTCTTTCTGGGCACAAAGCTCCCTTTAACATGGGATCAAGGAGCATGAGGTAAATGCTGAGGTTCCTTCCAGGGCCGAGATTCCACCAACATGGAATAATGTGGTGCTCTAGTATAATCACACAGTGTGTATCTTGGGTGTTGTCTGCAACTTTTGCTCAACCCCAGGGATAGAAACAGTGACTGAACTTACACCATTCAACTATAAGACTCAGAAACTTTCCCTGTGCATTATCTCTGGGGGTCCCTTAGGCACCCCCAGCTCAACCTTGGTTGGAGGTAGATCTTGACTTGCCCGTGGTCTGGTACTGGGTCTGGGTCTTTGTGACTCTTCTAGACCCCTTGGCCATGCCTAAGTGTGAGCCACGGTCCAGCAGCCACCTCTGTGGGGGCAAGTGGAACTAACAGGAATTCTCCTCCCTCCTCAGAAAGCTGCGGAGAGATGCCAAAGGCAACAGCCCACTTGCCCTCCTGCTCTTGGGAGAGTCAGGTTCATTATTTTCTAATGTTTTCACATTCAAATTATCATGTAAATTAGAGATAGGAAGTCACCAGTAGGTCATTTTTCCTACCCTCTCAGGGACTAAAGGGGGGTCAATGTATGTTCTCCAGTTCTTTGTTCTTCCATATGTTAAATAATGTACGAAACGGGCTTCTATTCTTGAGAGAGTATTACATTTTCTAATAGATTTTCACAGCTAAGAAGTTCTTTCATCTTTGGCCCAAAGTTTCCTTTCTTTAAATTCAATTCATTACTTCATTCTTTGGATCTCTCTTTATGGCAGCCTCTCCCTTTTGGGGGATAGACCCTAAAGATACAGTTCTTAGAACTGTTGCTCTGAGTAAGACATGGGAGCCCAGCCTGCCTGGAATAAGAAACAAGTCCAAGTGGACCAAACCTCTCTTCCTTGTGCAAATGGAAAGTATTATAGAAACAGACTAAAGAGTAATGCTAACCCAGATCCCTGTGGCATTGTGGGTCAGAGAGTCTATTTAAATATTTCTCTGGATTGTTTTATGATTCAAACCATAGAAATTATTCTGTTCCATTCAGAGGAGCTCCACTCAAAACACGTCTCGATTCCCTGCTGCATGTCACAGCTATCTTCTGCACCAACACCACCTACTTCCATCCGTGGGTAAAGGTGGCAGTGAGAGGAAATCCAAAGTTCTTAGGGGGTCATGTTTCTTAAGTGCTAAAAAGAAGAGTTTTCACAAGATCTGGCCTTTTCACTCCCCTAGTCAGTGATGAGGAAAAAAATGGCTTATTTTTCAAAGATGTCCATAGAAAATTGATTTGTTAATAGATTGTAGGTACCTAGCTCAATTCTGTGTGCCTGGCTGGTTCTCCCCAAAATTGGAGCACCATTTGCAAATTTGATCAGGACTCTTTCTGAATTCTCCTGCCAGCCAGTACTTTCTCACCTCATGCCAACCTGTCTTCCCACCCTTGGCACCTCAGAGATCCCCAAGTATTCTACCACATTTCCTGTTCACAAGCACTTCTCTAGGTGTTTTTTTCCTCCTTGGCACCTGACTTCTAAGTAATTAGAAAGAATTCTGATAAATTAATTCAAGATTCACCTCTCCTTGGGGGTGTGATAATAAACACATGGACACAGGAAAAGGTACCGAGGCCCAACTCAGCTTAACAGAGCACATGGACTGTAAGGATGTCCTGTGGTCTGCCCTCCTCCCAGAGGCTCAGTACTCCATTATTCCAAGCTCTCCCACACTGCTACTACCATTGAAAGAGTACATACACAATGGAATGCTTGATCAGACACACACATCCATAAAAAGACATCCTTTAAGAAAAAGATTATATGACCCAAGTTCGTGCATTTCTCACACATAGATTGCATCTGACCACAGAGGTAAACACACACACACACACAAACCCCTCCTACCTGTTTAGCACACACTGTCCTATCTCTTATCTATACCTAAGGATGAAAGGAAATTACCAGAATAATTACTGCGATGTTTCTACTGTACTTAGCCTATCTTTCACAATGGAGTATAAGCTGTAACCTGTCTCAGGGTGGTGGGCACTGAGGGCCTGAACTCTCCCTGGCACTGCTGCCTGAGCCAGTCTTCACCTTTGACTCAGAAAACAAAGCTCTTTCATCCCCCTTTCTCACTAGTGAGGGAGGAGGCATAGGATGACTTTTCATCCCCTGCAGAGAGGCTTAGCTGAGCAAAGTAGGTGCTCATTCAGCATGTGCTAAACAGTAGTGTTTCAGACAGGCCATTCCTTCTAAGTCTGCCTTCCTATTTTTCCTCTCTTCCTTTCCTTTTTTCTTCCTTATTTCCCAACCTCCCTCCCGTTCTCCTTCCTTCTCTCCATCCTTTATTCCTTTGTTTAGTTTTGAGCACCATACCATAGCAAGCACAATTTTAGCTTCCAAAAATACAGAAAAGGAAAGACAAACAAGATACTTTTATAAAACTTTCACTTTAGGGCCTCCCCTGGTGGCGCAGCGGTTGAGCGTTGGGCTGCAAAGTTGCACGCAGCCTCTGCAGCACCGGTTGGATCCCAGGCCGCTGGGCGAGGGTCCCACATGGCGCGCAGACCTCTCCTGCCGCCCGCTGCTCCCCTCAGCAGTGTACTTCGGTCCTTCTGCCTGTTCTGCTCCCTGCTCTGGCTCTGGTGAATTCTTTCACCCTCCCGCGCTTCTGACTGTACCCAGTGCTTGTATAAATAAATAAATAAATCTTTAAAAAAAAAAACAAACAAAAACTTGCACTTTATTGGGGAAATACAATAGACCAAGTAAACACAGAAATAAATCAGTTTAGAGAAGAGATCAGCTGAGTAAAATCATGCATGATGGTGGGCGTGGGTGGAGTAGGAAGAAGGGGCTTTCTTGTAGCCACAGAAATCATCTCTGAGCTGAAATATGACCTGAGTGCTGAACAACAAACAAGGTCCTCTATGTGAAGCCCCGGGGCAGGCAGAATATATAATGAGCACACAAGTCCTTGGGAGAGGGAGTTGGGAAATAAGTAGAAGGCCAGAGCAACTGGGACATGTTGTGCCAGAGGTTAGACAGATGGGTCTAGAGACCAGTTGCATCTTTGTGAAGTCTTGTAGGTCACAAAAACAAGTGTTGACCTCAGACAAAACAACTAGTTATTTTGACAACAAACAGGGTTTATTTGGCAACAGTACAGAATAGAGGGCAGATTGGATAGTGTGGACACAGCGGGAGTCATGTGCACTTACCTCAACCCCAGTCTCACCAGCTTCTGTGAAGCTCTCACCCTCACACCCACAGGAAGCGGAAACAGGGGATGGGATGCAAGGCGTGTTGGGGCCTGTAGTTCACTGATTTTTTGCATGTATGCACATCCTCTTTCTAGCCACCTGAAACCATTTAAATAGGATTCTGAACATTAATTTTTTTTTATTAAATAATAAATTTTATTTTTATATTCCCCCATACAACTGCACATGCCCCATTCTGACCCCAATCCCTCCCCTCCCGGCCCCCACCCCCCAAAAAGTGTCTCTGGTTCATAGTTTTTGTTGATTTTGATTTTCACTTTCTTATAGTTATTCATTTTCCTGGTCCCTTATTTAAGTTTTCTACATTCCTGCTATGAGTGAGACCATCCGGTATTTTTCTTTTTCTTTTTGGCTTATTTCGCTGAGCATGATCCCTTCCAGCGCCATCCATGTTGCTGCAAATTGCATGTGTTTATCTTTTTTGAATGCTGAGTAATATTCCATGGTGTATATGTACCACATCTTCTTGATCCAGTCATCTATTTTGGGGCATTTGGGCTGTTTCCAAAGCTTAGCTATTGCAAATAGTGCTGCTATAAACATAGGGGTGCAGGTGTTCTTTGGAATTGATGTTTCTGTGTCCTTTGGGTAAATACCTAGGAGTGGAATTGCTGGATCATATGGAAGCTCTATGTTTAGTAGGTCCAGAAATCTCCACACAGCTCTCCATAGTGGTTGGACCAGTTTGCACTCCCACCAACAGTGCAGAAGAGTTCCTTTTTCTCCACACCCTCACCAACATTTGTTGTTGCTAGTTTTTTTAATATGTGCCATTCTCACTGGTGTAAGATGGTATCTCATGGTAGTTTTGATTTGCATTTCCCTAATGACAAGTGATGTTGAACATTTTTTCATATGTCTGTTGGCCATTTGCATTTCCTCTTCAGAGAAGTTTCTTTTTAGCTCTTCTGCCCATTTTTTGACTGGAGTATTTTCTTTGTTGTTGTTGAGTTTCATCAGCTCTTTGCAGATTTTTGTGATCAGTCCTTTATCATTAGCGTTGGGTGCAAAAATGTCTGAACATTAATTTAATCAGAAAACTACTCTTGATATTTTGGTTCTGTCATTTCACCCCTTTGTGTGTTACACTAGTGTCCCTTCTACAGGACCCATATTCCAGCACCCACAGTGGCACTGAAACTTGACAGTGCCAAACCCAGTATATACATTTTTCCCTAGACACACACCAATGATGACATTTAATTATTAGGCACAATAAGAGATTAGCAACAATAAAATAGAAACATTATAACAATGAGCCATATTAAAAATTAGGTGAATGCTCTCTCTCTCTCATACAACACACATACACACAATATCCTGCTTTACATACTGTTTTTGGATCCTGAGGTTGACTGCAGGTAACTGAAACTATGGAAGGTGAAAACTCAAATTGTGGTCTACAGTGGATTAAATGTTTAAGGCTGTGTCACAAATTGCCCCAAGACTCCATGCTTTAAAATACAATAATCACAAATGAGCTCATAGATTCTGTGGGTCAGGAATTCAGTACCTTGGCTGGATAGTCTCATTCAGGGTCTCCTAAGGCTCTCTTGGGAAGGACTGACTGGGGGGAATGACTACTTCCCAGGTGGTTCATCAGGGGTTGGCAGTTGTTGGTGCGGCCTGCCCAGTGCTGCTGTGCAGGGTTGCTTGCGTGTCCACGCGAGGTGGCTTTGCTTTCCTCTAGAGTGAGTGACCCAGGAAAACAGGCTAAGCTCTAATGCCTTTCGTGACTGATCCTCAGGGGTCACACATCATTTCTGCAGCATCCATCAGTTAAGTGGGTCAGCAAAGGGCATGGAAACCAAGGGGTGAGGGGCACTGAGGACCAGCCATGGGTCTGTTTGCTTCTCTGTGCTTAACAATGTTCCAAGTGGATAACTTTTGAGGTCTTTTCAAACCCCGATACTTTATTTTGTGATAACTTCCATGAGTATTCATGTTCATAGGAACTCTGGTTGTAATCATTTCCTCACTCTGCCATCAGTTAAGGGCATGAGAAGATGGAAGAGGAGTAGGAAGAATCTCTTGGTCCCCTCAAATCAGACCACAAAATATGCTACCAGACTTACACTAAAGCAGATACCATCCTGACTGTGGGGAGAAAAAATAAATTTCTAGACCTTTAGGGCTCACCTAGTTATGATGGACTTTGTAAAACTGAGCTCACCCAATATTCCAACATGCCAGTGCTGTCTTCTCTGTTGCTCCTGGGGCTTCTCCAAGCCACACACATACCAGCATTATCGGCAGGGAAATGTTATGAGGGGGCAGCCTGACAATGTGGCATTGTCCCGTGGGAATTATGACCAGGTTTCAACAAATGACCTTTTATCCCATTTGTTTTTCCTTGGGCCAGCCGATATGCCTCAACACAGACTCACGGGGGATGTGTGGGAACACCTGCTTTCAGATTGCTTTTTTGTCGCGTCTCCAACATTTCTGGGCGCTCCTCTCCACTCTTGATTGGCACCATCCTGGCAGTGTCCTGCAGATGGAATGTTGTTTTAGGGATGTCCTGAGGGGGTTGGCAGTGGGAGTCCTTGTGAGCAGCTGTGATTTGTGGCAGTGGATGTTTCATAGTTGAATTTACTTCAGCACAGCCCTTCTGCAACGCAGCATGGGATGGAATAATGTTGTAAAAACCCAGGGAAAAGAGAAGGGATTGTATGTCAGTCAGGGTTAAGGGGGAAAAAAATCTTTCAGAGTTACAAAAACATTTTTAAGAAGATACATCACTGAATCATGTATGGTTTGTCAGAAACTGGGGTTTTCTTACTCCCCCTGTCTTATGCTTATGTCTTAGGCAGGGGCACACCATGTTGGTGCTATAGCTTTCTCATCTAGTATATGGAGGTTAACACTAAATTTGCTTCACAAGATTTCTGTGAGGATCCAATGAGAAGGTTATAGGTATTAAAAAGTACATTAACAGCTGTGTGGGGCAGGGGCAGAAGCCAGATAGTAGGAATATGGCTTTGCAATAAGTCAGCAATGGATTCAAATCCAGTTTCTGCAATTTAGCAGTGACCTAGTCCCACACTCCTCAAATATTAACGTGTGTGCAAATCACCTGGGGTTTATGTTAAGTTGCAGATTCTGATCCAGCAGGCAACCAATTCCAACCCAATTTCATTGGGAATGTGTGGAGGCTTCCCCACGCCAACAAGCAATTTCCAGACACCAGCAGGTTATTTGAGGCTTCAGTCAATTCTCATGCTAGTACCAGCAGAGAGCATTAAATGTTCAGTCTTCCAAAACCACCCTTCACTTTAGATGCTGGTGCCAGACCCAGGTTCTTCCCTGTGCTTCTGACCAACTGGCTATAGCTCAGTGGTTCCCAGGACTTTTCTCAAGGTCAACTTATTTGCTGGCATGACTCACAGAACTCAGGAAACCCACTTACTACCTAGATCACCAACTCTTTACAAAGGATACAAAAGGATCATTAGGGTGAGGGCCTGAACAAGGGAGCTTCTGTCTCGAGGCGCTCGCGGCCCTGCAAGGTGGCACGTGGAAGCTCTCTGCCTCCCCAGCCTGGAAGCTCTCCAAGGTCCCTCCTTAGTGGTTTTTATGGAGGCTTCATTACACACAGGTGATTGATTAAATATTGGCCATTGACAATTGAACTCAACCCCTAGCCCATCTCCCCAACCTGGAAGTCCTGGCTTGGGACTGGGAGTTCCAACTCTTTTATCACACAGTTGGTTCTCCTGGCAACCAGCCCCACCCTTAGGTGCTTCCAAAAGTACCACCTCATTAATGTAATAAGAGACATCTTTAACACTCTCCACACTTAGGACATTCGAAAGCTTTTGAGAGCTGTGAGCCAGGGACTGTGGATGAGGACCAAATATGTAGGAGAAATACATTTTGGTCATCTGTTTGATCAAATGCATGTCTTTTCTATAAATCACAATAACTCAGCAGGTGGGGTGAGGCCTGTGGGTCTGCAGTTCCAGGCAGCATCTGAGCTAAACTGGAGGAGTGTGGAGTTAGGCTTCCTAAGCCGGTGATTCTCATGCCTGGTGTTTTGCAACCATCCTAGGCCAGGTAGGTTCACTGTCAGTTTGGGCAGGTAAAAGAGAATCTTGGAGCCCTGGGCATCATGCCCACAGGTTTTTTTAATAGTATGCAGGGGGAACAAGCCAGCAGGAGACAGCAACTTGGGCCCCCTGCAAATCTCTACATGTTTTATCCTCTGGGCTTTCTCCAGAGTTCTTGTAGTCTTTTCCTCTCGCAGCTGACCCTCGTCCTATCATAGCCAATCCACCTTAGCCATCTCTAAGAAAAGCTGCCCTTTTATCCGCTCCCTTCTGAACACAGGCGTGCAACTTACACATGCACACACAGCTGTGCTCAGGTGTCCATAGTCAGGCATATGTACCCCACACCCACGCACACTTTACATTAACGAGATCGAGGACTCAGGTGATAGCTACAGAGGCCAATGGTGTGAAAGCCTGACCACCTTCATTTACCCTACACCTGGTACCCATCAGACCTTTCTGATCAATCAAATCAAAATCTCTGAGGGTAAAAAGCAGCATCAGCATTGTGCTACAAATTCATTGATTACTCTAAAAAACAGGAAGATACTGTTCTTGTCACAGGCCTTTATTGAGATTTAATACCGAGTGAAGATCTTCATGCAGTGTCTCTTTTATAAAATGCTATCAAGAATTTGTGGGGGCCTCCCCGGTGGCGCAGCAGTTGAGCGTTGGGTTGCGAAACTGCCCGCAGCCTCTGCAGCACGGGTTCGATCCCTGGCCACAGGGCGAGGGTCCCACATGGCGCGCAGACCTCTCCTGCCGCCCGCTGCTCCCCTCAGCAGTGTACTTCCTCACTCTGCCTGTTCTGCTCCCCGCTCTGGCTCTGGTGAATCCTCTCACCCTCCCGCACCTCTGACTGTGCCCAGTGCTTGTATAAATAAATAAATAAATATTAAAAAAATAAAAAAAGATTTAAAAAAAAATTTGTAGATATTATAATGTTTCTGTGTTTACAAATAACACTTAATTTTCAAAGAAGTTCTGGGAAATAGTTATATTTTTCTCACTGTACGGGGTAAGCAGCCTGAGCAGCCACAGCTAGGAGATAGTCCAGCTGGAGCTGGACCCCGGGTCTCGCTTGTTTCAGTGAACAATTCTGTGACGTCCCGAGGCTCTACTAATAAAGGGTCTTACCTGAATATCTTTTCCTTGGCATATAGAACTGCTGACATATATTGTTGCCACAAAGGTAGCCTCTATTCCTGAACTTCATTCACTTGGCGTCATTCCGAATCCAGGGTTGTGAGGGATGAGCCACAGGTGGAATGTTCTTTGTTCCCTAAAGAGAAGAAAGAATGCTGGCTGCTGGTCCATGAAGGCTGCGTCTACCCAGCCAGCCCCTGCAGTTGATCTCACTTGATTTCAGAAGGAAGGGATACCAACGTCAGGCTTGCTGTAAGATGAAGCAAAAAGAAACACATTTATAGTAGGAATATAGGGGAACCAAATAAGACATTAGGAGAAAAGATAATAGCAACACAAAACAAAACAAAAACAGACAATTATAAACCAGAGACATCCTGCAGGGGAGGAGGAGGGAGAGGGGTGAGGGGGAGGGAGGGAGGAGCACAGGGGACTGAGGTGATGGTGCACGGGTGCATTGGGGAAGGACTCTATGGGGACTACACCTGAGGGGGTGGGAGCAAGCAAATATTGTTTAAAAATGAACAATGATGTAAAAAACATATAAATAAAAAGAAAAAAGTTTAAAAAAAGAAGAGCCATTGCTTTTGGGAGGAAGGTGTCCCTTTTGCTGAAGTGGGGAGCACCCGCTGGGATCCCACAAATTTGCTCTGTCTCTTTCCCTTCCTCCCCTTCAGGATTGGAGAGTTGTAGACAGACCAGTGAGAAGTCACTTTTTTCTTTTTAATTTTAGATGGGTAGTGTTCATCTATCTTTAATGGAGTGCTGAAAAGGAATTTTTCTGTATTCCTGAGAGAGAGGATGTGGTTCTGGCTTGTTCCAGGCCTGAGGTTAGCCATGGAAGTAGTGCCTAGAA
This sequence comes from Talpa occidentalis, assembly GCF_014898055.3. Taxonomy (NCBI): domain Eukaryota; kingdom Metazoa; phylum Chordata; class Mammalia; order Eulipotyphla; family Talpidae; genus Talpa; species Talpa occidentalis. The sequence continues at coordinate 97,352,757 of NW_023605083.1, read as the reverse complement.
GTGCCAATGTTGTAAACATCACACAAACAACCTATTGGCATGAAATGATTTCACTTGGGAGTTTAAAAGTGCCTGAACATTGTATGTAAGGATCTCATCGGATCCCACAAAAGTCTGTCCTGGCACACTTGGAGGGGTTCTCAGGGGATTTAAGGATTGCTGCACTGGAATGCTCCTCTCTGTGGCTTCCAGCTAAATGATTGAGCACAATGGCTTTGGGAGGGAAAATCTTTCATTTGGCAAGTGCACCAAGTAATAGAGAGAAAATAGTGTTTTGGATGTAATTGATGCTTTTTTAGAATTGACAGAGACTAAGAGAATTCTTATTTATTTTGAAAAAAGGAATTAAATATAAATACCTGTGCTATTTAAGAAGCCGTCACAACCCACAATACAGGGGAATGTATCTTCTAGTTGCTGACAACCTAATGTGTATTTACACCTCTGTCATAGGCTTTGGGTAATGATCCCAGAGTTCAAGAGGCTGCTAATTTCTTCTGGGAGATCATCCTTCCTATGAAAATAATATCTCCTCTTTCTAAGGGTGGGGAGATATTAAGACACTTTGGATAAATCCTTTTGTTCTGGCTAGGCCCCCAAGATAATCATATGATCAATTACTGAATAGTTTGATTAGACCAGGAGTAACTGTTCCATCCTTAGGATTGCCTAGGACCATCCTCCCCTAGGAGCAGGACCTTCTGGGAAGGGAGAGAGCAGCTCGTGGCTCCTTTGATGTGTGGTTCAAAGTGATTACAACACATTTGATGGACTGAGGTTTCCCAATTAAGTCCAGTTGTCAGAAAATAAGCATATTGGTCCCTGCGGGGAATATCTTAAGAGTCATGGAACTCTTGTCTGGTGGCCCTGGCCTTAATAGTCTGGACCCAAATCATCTAAAACAGCTGGTTCTGGCCTCAGGGTGAAATAGCTTCTGCTCTAGGCTCCCCAGAATAATTCCCTGGAATAATGCATATACCTTTGGGAAAACATGTACCTTTTCTTTGCATTTGCTTGCCTTTATGTATATACTATAAGAGAGCTGTGGTATTGGAAGCCACATCAACTTTGTGGGGGTCATCCTTAGTGAGTGTAGCCTATCTTTAAAGCTTGGTAGTGACATTAAGCATTAGCTGAAAACAGGACCGCTTGGTGGACCTGCCAGACAATGGATTTCTTACTATTGAGGCCATTGTAAGTTGCACAAACTCCTTCGTAGCAGGCAAATTTCCTCATGGTTTTTAGACATCTCATAGGAGGGAGGAAAAAAAATGCACTTCTTTCAATTTGTGGAATAAGCCCTGGGAGTCATAATCTGAACACATAAGAAATACGATCTTAAGTTGCACCCTCAGCCAGTGAAGTGGGACGTATCAATTATCCTTGACTGTGGAGTAGCCAGATTTCCCAGAGGCAAGTTTAATCAAGAGAGCAGCACACTTTCCCACTAACCCTCCAACATCTTTTTTTTTTCCTGCACAGTTGTCTAACAGCAGCAGCTTTCAAGTGTTTGCTGACACATTATTAATTATAAAGATTCATTGTGTACCAGGCATGCAGGTGTTGGGGGTAATTCCTGCCTCCATGGGGCTTGCACTCCAATGGGAGGAAACAGATAATAAATAATAAACAAAATAAATAAATAAATTAGATGGTACAGTAATGGCCCCTTGTTCACAGCTTAGCTTTCTGCTGTCAACTGCAGTGTGAAAAGACTGCATGCACAATAAGATATGTTGAGAGAGAGAGAGACCTCATTCACATAACTTTTATTAAAGTACATCGTTATAATTGTTCTACTTTATTAGTTATTGTTCATCTCGTCCTGGGCCTGATTTATAGATAAAACTTTATCATATGCATATATGTATAGGAAAACAAAAACCTAGCAGACATAGGAGGCAGTACTATCTAGGGGGTCAGGTATCCCATGGAGGTCTTGAAAAGTGTTCCCTGCAGATAAGAAGGAGACTGCTGAATGTTGGAAGTGACCAGTGCTTCTAGAAAATAGTAGAGTAGTGAGGGGCCTAGGGGCCTAGGGGCCAAGGCTGGTGTGGCTGAGGAGCTGGCATACTGCAGTTTTACAAAAGAGACTGAGCATTGCTGAGAAGAAGCATTTGAGCAAAGATGTGAAAGGTATGTAAAGAGTGGGGAAAGGGGCTTATGCCGAGCACGTGGTCACTGGCAGGGCTCTGGAGAGGAGTCGGGCATAGCTAAGGAACAGCAAGGTGGCCAATGTAGCAGCAGTAAAGGGGAAGAGTAGGCAGGAGATGGGTCAGATTGGTAAGTCGCCTGAGGCCAGACAAGTATACATAGCCCACGCAGGTAACTGCAAGCCTGTGGGTTTTCCTCTGAGTGAAATAGCCACTGAGGATTTTGATCAAAGAATGACATGTTCTGACTTCTAATTTAATACTGTGTCACTTCCACTGTGTCGCTGAAGGAGATTAACAGGGGCCTGGGGAAAGGCCAGAAGCAAGGAGCCCTGTTAGAGGTTATTGCGATGGTTCACGTGAAAGATAATGGTGTCTGGGCCAAGTGGTTGCAATGGAGATAGGAGAGGATCTGAGTCTAGACGCATGTGGTGTGACCGGCCAGTGCCTACCTTTTTCTTAGCCTTTGGTAAGCTTCCAGCTGCCCCTCTCTGTATCTGTGCCTGAGGGCTTCTTCTCAGGACCTCAGAAGGTCACTTTGCCTACAATGTCTCATCAGGAACACAAATCAAGGGCTCACGGAATGTCCTATTTGTTGTCCTGCGTCCTGACGGTATTTCAGATCCATTTTTTTTTTTTAAGATTTATTTATTTGTTTATACAAGAACCAGTGTACCGTCAGAAGCGCGGGAGGGTGTGAGAATTCACCAGAGCCAGAGCGGGGAGCAGAACAGGCAGACTGATGAGGGGAGCAGCAGGTGTGGCAGGAGAGGTCTGCATGCCATGTGGGGGGGTTGGGGGGGGATGAGAGGGGTGGGGGGGATGCAGGAATCCAACCAGTGCTGCAGAGGCTGCGGGCAGCTTTGCAGCCCAGCGCTCAACCGCGGTGCCACCACGGGAGGCCCCCCAGGGACCCATTTTATAGCAAAAGGAGTGAGGTGGGCAGATGGCTGTGGAGTCATGTGCCACATCCCCGGAACAGTGGGAAGCCTGGACCACCAGGATAAAGATGATGTTTAGGCAAGTGGGGAGCCCTGTCCTTCAAGATGTAGCATATACTTCATTGATCCCTGGATATAGAGCTGGAACTTGTTAGAATGCAACTAAGCTGTGCCTCACATCAGACTCCCCAACGTGTCAGACTCCCCAACATGGGGGCCTGGGATCCATATTTTAATAAGCTGCCTGGTGACCCCGACTCACAGTGAATGGTGCCCAACCCCCAGCAGGCAAAATACACAGGGCAGGAGGCAGGGATGAAGCAGAGCGGCTCCACTTCCCCGCCCTTTCTGGGACCCACCTAGGGAAGGGTTCCTGCCCTGGATAGCCAGGCCTTGTGGATCAGAGATTCTGGTTCCCAGCAGGAGTATCTCTACGGGGGTCCATGAAGCATCCCAACAAACTTACACCTACGACTGCTATCTTTGGGATTTTTATGCCAGTAGATCTACAGGCAGAGGAGGAATGACTATTAGCCCCAATTATTTTGAGGAAACTGGGTTGCTCCCACGTACTGGAGATGGTAAGGATTGTGCCAGGAACACTGGGGAATTAGAACAACCACAATCTGAATGGCGCAGGGGAGCCAGGGCTGAGAATTCATCAGGGGAGGGTGTGGACCAGCTCTTTCCCACAGGTAAGCATTCTAAACCTGCAGGTAATAAAGGGAATCCAGAAAGAGCAGAAGAGGGAGGTGACACATCTTATTCCCTTTCTTTACTTCTTTTTCTTCTACCTTCTCCTCCTGCTCCTCCTTCTTCTGCTCTGCCTCCTCCTGCTCCACCTCCTACTCCTCTTCTTTGAAAAAGAAATTTAGAACTGAGACTGTCCTGAAGAATCACTGGCAAAGCAGAGCAACCTTAACAAGAAAGATGAGTAGAACTGACTGGTGAGAATTTGGTCTATAAGATGCTCTGTCAGTGGCCCTACTGCTGCAGTGTGCTCTATGTGACTTTCCCTTACCAGGGTCTGAGACTGTGCTGAGGGTCTTCTTTTGGAACTGTGGAAATCTCTCTGGGCTGTGTGTAGGACAGGTTGGGAATTCTTGGAATTAGTCCTCACAACAGCTGCTCAATCAACCAATGATTGATTAAAATGGGGCATCCCTGATCCAAATAGTTTTAATGTCCATTCTATGTATTTCATGAGTGTTTGTACTAGAATGGGATATGAAAAAAAAAAAATTGGAAAAAGAAGGTTTTTAATTTATAAATGTTAATTGATGTACATGAAATCTGCTAAAACCTTAAATATTGCCTAAACATCGAATTAGAAGATGATTATATTTCTATTACAGAATTAGCATGAGATTTCTTTAAATAGTGATGTTCCACATTTATTTTAATATATGGGTGGATTTGATTTGTCCATATTTTCAGGAGTTTATCTAAAACCTGAACTGTATAGGCAGACCCAGCTGGCATCATGGGGTAGCTTTAGGCCGGTTGCCATTTATCACAATCCCGAATGAGGAAGAAGAATGTCTTCTAGCATTTGGGAAGAACTGAAATGATGACTTGTCTTTAATAAGTGGTTCAAAAAAGTCTTTATGTTCATTGCATGAATTTTAAACATGCGGAGGAAAATGTCAGATTTAGCCTGAAAAAAGAGAAAAAAATTTGTGATTTTGTGTCAATTACTGTAAATTAAAGCGATTTAATAGGATGGTTCCAAAAACAAACAAACAAACAAACAAACAAATCCAAGAAAGAAAAACAGACATTTGGGCTGGACAGGAACAGAGCTGGGGGTTGTGTGGGGGAGGCTCTTCAGAGTCTGGCTGTACATTAGCACCCGGAGCCCACCCAGACCCCTTAAGTCAGAACAGCCAAGCCTGCAACGTTGACACTGGATTTTTTTCCTTAAGCTCTCCAGGTTATACTAACAGGAAAATAGTAATGAGAACCTCTGGACAAATTGATTTCTAATTCCAGCATTTCTAGAATTCCTCCTCGGTAACAGAGTGAGGCCTGGATCTGAGGGACTGGAGTAGGGCCCAGGGACAACTCTGTGGACTTGGGAACAGTGTTGTCATTAGAGAGTGCTTGCTCAGAAGGACTACATGCTGACTTGACACTAGGATGCCATCATTTTGAAATTCCTAATGATTGGTGGAGTCCAGTGGGACTGGAGTGAGCACTGGAGCAGAGAAGACACCAGTTTGGAGGGTGTTCAGGTACAGGCAGCATGCAGCATGCTCCGGATGCACAGAATTCCGTGAGACTCAAAGTGAGCACAAAGTAATTGTAACTGAATGATCAAGGCCACTGCAGCCAGAGAGGCCACATTTTCTGTGTGAACTTGCCTCAAAGGCAGAAAGAAGGCAATGGCATCGCAAGTAATGTGAACGACAAAGAATCCCTATTATACCCTTTCTTGTTACCTCCCAATCAGTGGAGAGAGTTGACAGAATATGCAGGAATCAAGAAATGAAATAAAAGCAGTTGAGTTACTTTTGTGCAGCATTGTCATGGCTTTTAAGGATAAAATACCTGTACACAAGTGACTTACCAAATACTGTGTGTGCAGTCCTGGTGATTCTGCTTAGGAGTTAAATAGCCGAATATTTGCATTTAAAAGTGGTATTGCGCAATATCTAGACGAAAGATAAAATTTATGCTGATAATTAAATTTTTAACTTTCTTGACTTAGCAAAACATAAATAGCAAACATACATTGCAAGGAAGCCTCCAGGAAAAGGAAAAAGCACATTTTCCCCTGCTTTTTGAATAAAGGGCCCCCAATTTTTGCTGTATACCAGATCCTGAAAGTGATGTAGTTAGCCATGAAGGGGTATGTAGGAAGCCAACTATTAAAAGAAGGCCCCCACCTACTCACCCCTGCATAAGCTCCAAGGAGCCTGGCCTGAGGGAATGCAGGCACGCAGCCCCCCAAAAGCTGCAAATTGCTCCTGGTAGAGAGTCAACCCAACGGAAGATGCTGGGACTTCACTCCAGCACCGGAATCCTGGCTCTCTGACTGTTTCCAGACAGTCCAGGCTGCAGTCAGAGAATGATAATGAGCAGTTCCCTTCTGAGGATGAGCTAAGTACGGGCAGGAAGGGTAATCATTAGCAGCTCTCTTGTGGATACACTAAGGCCAGCAAAAATGTCTGCAGACAAGTAATTTGGCTGGGCGTGTTTTGACAATAAACTCAAACCAGACAGAAGATGGGTGGGAAGGGGAGGGAGAATGGAGGGAGAAGCCACGAACTTTGCTGGAGAAAACAGCTAGGTTCCTTCATGCTTGGTGCCCAGAGGGATGAGCTGAGCTGAAAGAGCAAATGATGAGGAGACATGTGGTCAGGGGGAGAGAGCCCTGGGTGGAGTGTCAGGCCTTGGGGGCCCTGCCTCCCTCTGCTGCAGGCCAGCAGGGTGACCTTGAGCAGCCCAGTCAACCTGCTGAGCTTTTAGCATCCATCTCAGCACTTATAACCCTGAACTTGTCCACCTGCTTAGGAGGAGGTGATGGCCACCATCTTCCCTCCTTAGCTTGGGTTGGAGGAGTGCTAGGGGAGCAGCCCTTGGTGTGGGCGTAAATGGGTGAATGTGCTACCAAAGCAGTCAGACTGAGGAGCTGAGCTTGCTCCACAGGCTCCGACAGCTGTGGGCTAGGTCTGAACTATCCATTTCTCAGACACCTGCCATAGATCCTGAAAACTTTAAGCTCATCTCATTTTGTGCTCTGTCTGGATTATTTATCTACTTTTAGAAATCCACAGATTAGCAAGTATAGTAAGACATGACACTCAGGCATAATAAGTTCAGTCATCAGGGAACTGATGAAAGTGAACAAGTCTTTCCATCGTGGCTACTGAAGGGGGTTCCCAGTAGCCGACTATGCACCCTCATTCCTGAGAGCATTGTTCCCAGGGATCCACATCTTTGGTTTTTGCAGTTTTGCTTTCTGTGGGTACTAGAAGGCCACTTTGGCTTCGTCATTTGTTGATATCTGTAGCTACTGTTTTCAAAGTAGAGATTTGAACCTCATGTGGGAAAATGTATCTGCTAATGTTCCCTAAGAACCATCTGGGCGCTAGGAAGTCTGGGGTTTAGTTTTTGTTTTTTTCTACAAAATTATGGCCCTTTGAGAAGAAGTCTGAAATGGTCTTTATTGTAAAGCAGTATTTCTCAATTTATTATTATTATCATTATTAAAGTTCCCTTAGAGAGAGAAAATAATTTAATTAAAGTTCTCCTTAACAAAAGAAATTAAGTAGTAAAGACTAAATTTGTCAGCCAGAGTTGAGGTTTGGAGGACCACAAAGCACTGTGCTATCTAAGATTTTGTTCATACTTCCCAAGAGTTAATTTTCACCCTCTTAGGAGCTGTGTCATCCTCACTGAGAAGACAGTCCAAAAAATGCTCCTTGGCAGGATCTCTTGGGCAAGACATGAAGGAGGTAGAATAACATGATGATAAAAGTCCAGCGTTCAGAATGTCTGGGTTTGACTTTGCCTCTGTGGGTAAGTCCTTGGTTTCCTCGCTTGTAAAATGGCCCAATAATGGTTCCATCCTCATAGTGTTACATGACAATTAAAGCTTGACATGTGCACTTATAAATAAAGGCTAATTTGGGACACAATATCAGTGTTAGCTACCTATGGTCACATAATAAATACCCAAATTTAGCAGTTTAAGATAGCAAACATTTATTAGCTCTGGTGTTTTCTGAGGACAAGCAACCCAGGTCCAGCTTAGCTGTGCCCTTGTGATCTGGGGACTTCCATGAGATAGCAGACACCATACCTGCTTGGGAGACAGTCCCATGTAACAATGCTAGTGTATATTTCACCTGACATGAAATACAACATATCAAACTCAGCATAACTTTCGTGGAGACATTGCTAAGAATCGTATTTGTCAGGTTAGATTATGTTCTGTTCTGATTGTGAGGAGCTGCTGGAGAAAAAATATAAGAAATAGCTGTGCTTCTCTGGAGACTGGATTTAATCTCTTAAGGATGCCAAAAATAGGTAATAATAAGATTTTATGTTTCACATTGGTATTGAGAAAGCCAGGACTGTATAACACGTGTGTATAAAATGTGTATTACTTCAACTGATTGTGCCTGGCTCTGCTATGTGTGCTTTTCTTTCTCCCTTTTCTACTGTCTTCTTCTAAGTTTTGGTTTTATTTTCTATATTCCTGTAAGCTCCCTTAAAATCTTTCTGGACTAAGATAATAAGTAAGTAATATAACATATGTTATTATGTATGTACATAAAACACAGGCAACCTAAGAAGAGTACATTTAAAAATATATTTGTCAAATTAAAATTCACTTAAGGAACAATGCCATACACAACATAAAACTTGTGAAAAAGGGGTAAATTTAACACAATATTAATAATACTTTTTACATTAAAATGACAAAACACTGCCAAGAGAAAACAAAGAAGACACAAATTAGAAGATCAATATTATTAAGCTAACAATGACCCCAAAGCTAATACAAAGACTTTTTGTGATCCCAATCAAAATTATATCAGGATTTTTTTGTAGAAACTGACATACTGATTTTAATTTCATATTAAAATACAAAAGACCTAGAACAGCCTAGAGAACTCAGAAAATAGCAACACTGACACATCCTACCGTATTTCAATATTTTCTCTCAAACTACAGTAATCAAGAAAGAATGATATTGGTCCAAGGGTCAAAATATAGATCAGAGAAATAGAAGAGAGAGTATAAAATTAGACCCAAATATAGGTGACCAGTTGATTATAAGTAAACTTACTAAGGTAATTCATTGGGGAACAATACTCTTTTCAATAAGATTATTGAATAATTAGCAAAACATATGCCAATAAATGAAAAAGTAGATTGATAGATAAATGGATGGACAGAGTGATGGGTGGTGGATAGATGGATGGATGAGTAGATAAAAACTCTTACTTCAACCATTCTTTTAAAGTAGCTCAAAATGGATCTTAGAACTAAAACAAAAGCTAAAGTGAAACCTAGAAAAAACAATGTAAGAAAATCTTTGCTATAGCACAAACTCCATAATAAAATGCACTGATAACTTGGACCTCAGTTTAAAAGTTTTACTTTTCAAAAGACATTCTTAAGAAAATGAAAAGGCAAACACTGAATTTTTTTTTTTTTTTGAGGAACATTTGGACATTCCTACATTGCTAGTAAGAATGTAAAATGGGATCACGGGCTTTGGAAAACAGTTAGTCCGTTTCTTGTAAAGTTAAACACACGCTTACCATTCCAACTAGCAATTCCTTTCCTAGGCATTTACCCAGAAGAAATAAAAACATATGCACACACTAATGCATGGACGTTCAAAGCAGCTTCGTTTATAATAGTCCAACTCTGGAAACAGCCAAATGTCTACCAACTGGTGAATGGAAGCCCGAATGAGCAGAATGCATAAGTCTCTTCCTTGCTGTTCCTGTGGCCCAAAGCTGAAGGGCTCTGCTCATCTCCCCACTGGTCCGCAGGGGTCTGCGCCTGGTTCCTGCAGCAGGAGCCTGTTCCTCTGCTCACCTTGCACTGGCTTTCTTTCCTCCTTTGTCTCATATGCTCCCTCCTTTGCCAACATGTCCGGGATCACACCCAAATGAACCACTTGCACTTAGACCCTAGTCCCAGGATCTGGGGCAATTCAGTCCATGACAGTTCTGCTTGGCAGGGAGTTTTGATTTGGTTTCAAAGCATTCTTCATCCCATAACTACCCTGGAGGGAAACCTGTGGTTGGGATTCCCCAGTGACTTTCCAAATGGCGTGTGGCTTTGGTCATGATAATGAAGTGCCAAGGTGACATGTGGAAGCAGGAGTTTGCAGGATTTGTTCTACAAGGAAATCTGCCTCTGCGTCTAGGACTTTGGAACCCTTCCCTATTATCCTGGTACCTGTGACACATAAAAGCTTAACCTGGAAATGAAAGAGTTGTGTACTTCATTTCCCCTGGAGAAACAAAGCCATCTCTTTCACTGGGTATGATTATAGATAAATGTCTAAGCGACACAGGTAAATTTTTTAAATTTGTTGAGCATCTACTATGGGCCTAGAACACCATTAGGCACTGAGATGAAAGAATGAAAAGGAGATGAATCTAGTAGATGAGACAAACAAAATCAAACTATGAAGCAGGTGGAGAGGCAAAGTACTCACCTAATGTGTCGACAGGATGGTGTGGGTAGAGGAACCTCTTAAGTGTTGTGTAGGCTTGTTGGGAGCCTGCTGTCCTTAAGGGAGCTGGAGTTTTGGGAGAATACCTATTAACTCTGCGTATGGAGTTCCAGGACATTAGAAGTTCTGCAAACAGAACTTCTTCCCAGAATTGACTCCTGTTCTCTGAGGACATGCTGGATTCTGCGCATGTTCCCTACTAACCAGGAAAATTTGTTTTCAGCAGTAACTTATTAATCTGTATAAGCAAAAACACAATTGTGTGCTATTTTCTTGTTCCTTTGTACATAGCTTTAATAAAGGCTTGGGCTGGGAGAGTGAAAGGCTGAGCTGCTCTCGATGGCTCTCCCCAGCCTCCCCCCACTGCAAATTCATTTAGACTCTGAGACTTCGTTAATGGCAGAGAACTTCATCGGCTTCCTGTCCACAGCATAGGCTGAGTTTTGAAGGAGGAATAGGGCTTATCAGATAGGGAAAGGGAAGTAGGGGCATCTAGGTAGAAGGAATAACATGTACCAAGGCACAGCATGCCCAAGGGGAGGCACGTTCAGCCATGCACATGCCCGGCAGAGGCTGGAGGGGAGGTTTCATCACATCAGCAAGTGGAAGAGATGAGAAGTGCAAGTGGGGCCTAGATACAGTGACCCAGCCTTTGCTTCATGGGTGATCCTATAGACTGGGCAGCATGTGTGGTCACCAAAGAGGGCGAGTGAAAACATAGATTCCCCAGTGAACAGTAGAGCAACCAGGGTGTCCTGTCCTTGGGACTGGAGAAGCTCAGAAACACATACATCCCTGCTGCCCACACTTCTGTGCGGTTCCACCCGCGCCTGCTCCCTTACAGGTACCACTCCAACAACAACTCTGTTTCTCTTCTGCATGCAAAAGAAGCCCTCTCCATGGGTCTTTAAAGATTTCCAAACAGTGACAGGGTCTTGGCTGCCCATTTCCTGGGCTGTCAAGCCACACACTGTGCTCTGTATGGGGAGGATTGTAAAAGTGACTCGCATGTTACTGTCCATCTCCACTTTCCTTCTGACAATGCCGATCATTTCTGCCATATGGCTAAGATCTGTTTTACAAGATCCCAGGCAGTCTTGTCTGCTGAAGTACTTAGATTTAGTATTTATGGCATTAAGGAGATTATCTCCTAAATGCTAATGTTAGGCAGACACCAGAGCTACCCAATCAGATGCTTTGGCTTTGGGGAAGTGTCTTGAAGGGGCTCTGCTGGGGTTGAGGCCTCAAACCTGACATATTTTCCATATTATAAAATAGCCACACACACTTCATTTGTACATTCAGAAACTGTGTGCCAGATAAAAGCCAGAGCTTCAGCAGTCACAAACCTCCCCAATCTATCTCTGTTTGGATTTTGAAAAATTATGAAGTTTCAAGATTTGTTTGGTTTGGTTTTGGCACACTGAGAGAAATAAGAGGTAGAAGTGAGTGTCAAGGCACTGGAATTGAACTTCATTTTCTCCTCCTTTCAAACAGGTCAATGTCAGTGGAAAAGATGCTTCCCTTCTCTCCTCTCTTTTTGCTCTACTGCCTCCCTCCCATGTGGTAATCCTTATATTCAGGAATATAAAGATGAACAGACCTTGGTCCTGACATCAAGAGACTCCTGTGTCTCCAGAGATAAAGACAGCACAAACGAGAGCACCAAAGTGTCCTACTGCTGTGGTATACCAGGAGAATTACTTGGATGCTTCTAGAAACAACAAATCTCAGCCTAACCTACCCACATCCCCAGATCAGAGCCTGCATTTGAACCAGATCTCCAGGTGACTTGAGTGGATATTGAAGTTTGAATGACGTTGTTCCCTGCCCTCAAAGTAGCAGCCTAAGCTCCCCTGAAGCACATGGGCTGGAAATAGATCTAAGAGTTCTGGAATAATGGAGCCCACAGCAGATTCTTCCCCACAGTCCCTTTTTGTTCCCTATCTGTTCTCCATTCAAAAACCTTAGCCAACTTATTCTTAGCTGTGATTTCTGCCCACTACTTCAGTCGTCTGAATAAAATCTGGCTTGCCACTTTAACAAGTGCCTGGTGCTATTTTACTTCAACATTGCTTAATCTGGATAAATGGGTTTCCTCATTATAGCATGTACATCATAATAAGATATAAATTCTAATTTACTCCACACTATAACATGAACAGTGGGATCTGGCCCATGCTCTAAGTGCTGCCCAGTACCTGTTCCTGGAATTATTGTTGTAGCTGCTATCACAGCAAGGGAGGGCATGGGAGAGGAAATGAGGAAATCGCTTTTGTGTTGCTTGTTCACTTCTGAAACCTGACTGAGAACATCAGTCTGCAGTTGACAAGATCTCTGAATATGGAAGAGAGAAGCTCATTGAGGTTCTTTATCTCAGGCTGCATTCTCTGTCCTGAATGCTCTGGCCTCCTCTGTTGTCCCTCAGGAAAACAAACTCTTCCACCAGCACTCTGGGATAACTCAGAGAAATGACAGCTGGAACAGGATGAAGTGATTACACCCTACATCCCTGCCCAGAGGTCAAATATCCTTTCCATTCCTCAGGAGAAACTGTAGTTCATTGACCAACAACTTAGATCATTTGCAATTAAGGATGTAAACTTCCTCCCCTCGGCTGCCCCATCTGTGAAGTCTGAGGTGCAAACATGGTTTGGCCAAGGGAGCAGGGGCTCTGCTTTCTAGTAATGAATGACCTGGAGCTAACAGACTTGGTGTCTTCAGTGCTGGGACTGAGCTTCAGCTGGTGCAACTAGTGGGTCTTCACAGACCTCATTGTCACGAGGAAACAGACATTTTGAGTTGCTGCCTTGGCCCTTTACAGTCTGACAACCTTTCTCACATGCACTCTGCATATCTAGATAAGGATCTGAGCTTAGGACTCCTCCCTGGGTTCCCCCTTTGTTTTGCCTTTTAAAATAACCACCCACAGTTGAATCCATGAAAAGTCAGTGACCTCTACCCCAACCACCTTCTAAGCAAGAGGTGCTTTCTACCCTGCTCTCCATCTCCTGCTTGCTGGTGACCTGGGATGAAGACTGCCCTCCCTTGCTCACCCCATCCTCTCTCTGGGATCTGTAAGCAATAAGCCTTGTGACTTCACTTCCTTTGAGTGAATTGAAACTGAAAAACCCGCTCAATGGCCTTGAAGTCCCTGTTCCTTACCAAGTTGAGACATGTGGAAAGAAGATGTCCATTCTAGAGAGGTCTCTATCTAAAAATCAGGAGTGTTCTCTCTTTATTCCCTACAGTTTCTAAAAGAATCATTTTTCCACATGTGGTCCCAGTACCAGCGGCATCATTACCACCTGGAAATGAGTTAGAAACATACACCCTAGAACTCCACCCAGATTGACCGAATTGGACATTCTGGGGCTGAGGCCCAACAATGGTATTTTAAAAAGTATTCTAGGCTGCACACCCAAGTTTGAGAACAGGCGCTTGAAGAGATTAGCTTCTATTGTAAACATTTAACCTCTTTCCTTCTCCCCCTTGTTATCATGCTGCCAAGCAGCACCCAGGGACCCCAACCATTAAGGGGTGCCTGCTATAAAGGGTTTCTACCATCTACCACACAAAGACAAAGATAAAGCAGGCTCTTAGTGAAAGGTCTTTAACAGATTACTGTGTGTAGAGAGAGACGAGAAGAAAGAATATTTCTAATAATAGTTTTCTAATAACTCTCCAAATGACCCATCCCCTCAGGGGCAAATGCCCACCCAAACAAGGTCTACCCGAAGCAGGTCTGCTGAGCCTGCCACAAGTCTAAGGCACCTTCTGGCTGGGAGCCACAAGAAGGGAGGTCTTAGAGAGCTGGGACAAAGGAGAAAGTCAGGATCCAAAAGGTACTAAATGATGCACCATGAAGTCAGGACAATGGCTGCCACTGTCTGCGAAGGACCAGGAGACCATCCTCCCCAAGCTTCTCACCGTGTGTCACACCTCTCTTCCCTGTGTTCCCATCCATGCCTCTGTCCCAGAAATACCAGAGTGCAAGCTGGGCTGCAGAAGCAGGAGCAGCCAGAATCTGCATGTGTTCAGGCACATGTCCTGCCTGGCTGCTTGTCTCTGCCCCTGCTTCCTCTCCTGGGGAAGTCTGGTTCCCCACACCCTGGGACTCATCACCTGAGCCTGCTGCAGGCAAGGTGGGCATGGGGAAGATGGTGCCCTGCCCTGAGATGCTCCTCTCCCTTTTATGGAGATGTCGCTGTAACACCCTGACTATGATGGCTAAATTTTCCACACTAATCAATCAGTCTCAAGCTCCTATCAATTAAACAATAAAAGCTGTGTTCTTGTTAAAACAGGAGCCTCAGGGAAGATGTCAAGGGAAGATGAAAGTCAGCCATGCATGCCACCACTTCCCTGTCCCTCCTGTTGGTCGCGCCTCATGGTCATTGCGCCTTGTGCTTGGCCTCAGGAGGGTCCAGAGTAAAAAGAACATGTCCTGCACCCAGGTGGCTCTTGTGTCTCAAGTCCTGGCAGCTCCCACCTGACTTGTTGTGTTTGTTTCTTTGATTCAATCCATCTTATGGTTTCTGCAGACCCGGAAAGCCGAATCTCAAAATTCCCTCTGACTAATCACCTAGTGCTTCCTTTAAGAGTCTGATACAATCTCCCTCTGGTTGCTAACAACAGAAGAAGGTTTGCAGAAGACAGCTGGTGCCCGGCCTTCAGATGGGCTGCTATATTTACAAAGCTGATTGGCATGAGAAGAGGGCATGGGAGAAGACAGACATTTGAGGTTACAGTGTCAGTCTCTTCCCGAGACATCTCACCTATATCTTTGTGGGCTTGAAATCTCTCCCCTGCATTAGGCTAGGTGAAAGAAACTAGACACAAACAGACAAGTATTGTCAGAATGGTGACATCATCACATTATTCATTTTTTTATATGAGGGACCTAAAATAGTCAAATTCATAGACAAAAAAAGAGAAAGCTGGTTACCAGGGGCTGGGGGCAGGAGTGCATAGAGAATCCTTGGGTGGTGGGCACAGAGTTTCAGTTTGGTGTCATTAAAAAGTTCAGGCAGTGGATGGTGGTGGCAGATGGTACAATGGTGGTGGCGGTGGTACAATGTGGTACTTGATGCCAATGAACTGTACACTCACGAATGGTTAATATATTAAATTTTATGTTTATGTGCATTTTATCACATTTTTTAAAAGTAAAAAAATAATAAACCTTCTCTTGGCCTTGGACCATGACCTTAGCACCAAGCCCAGAACAAAATCATCTCAATAGGTCCTGCCTTGTCCACACCACTCTCCAGCCCATACAGGCTCCTGCGCTCCCCTTTTGCAGTCACCCTGGTCTTCTTGGGTTTAGCAGGAATGCCAGGTGCCCATGAAATTTGTCTCCGTGCTGTTTAACCAGTTCCCACTCTTCTGTGATGTCCCTTCCCCCACCTCCCCACCCAGCATCAGTGCCTCAGGGCCTCCCCTGAATATGTGTCTTCACCCCAACATGAAGGCAGAGGCTCCCTCATCTTGTTTAGTGCTGTGTCCCCAGCACAGTGTCTGGCCCATAGATGAACTCCATCAGAAATGTACTACACAGATAAATAAAAAAATGGAGAAGTAGGGCTGGGGTTTCAGTAACTTTCCCTGGTTCACAGCCTGGTCGACCCTCCAGAGAGAACTGTGCTGCCCTCCAGCTTTGGTCTCAATTAGAACTGAGCAGGCACACACTGAAAATGCTCTCCACCCTATCTTTTAAGATAAAGTTTGCACAGAACCAGTTTCTGCTCAGTTGTAGTATTCCTGACTCTCTAGCATTTACAATAACAGATAACTTTCTTACAGATGAGCTTTCTCATTTTTTTTTTCTTTTTTTGATTGTTTAAAGCAGAATTAGACAATTCTCTCTGAGAATTTGTTGTTGTTGTTGTTGTTGTTGTTATAAGGGCCCACCACGGAAAGAAACAACTTGAAATTAACAAAGGAGGACTTGCAGGCAAAGCTCATGCACAAGTGGCTGGTGGCCTAAATGTCCCCCTGGCTGGGGGGTAAGTAGGTGAGAGCCCAGCAAATCTTGACATGAGACTCAGGGGAGCGGGGACAAAGCAGGAAGTAGGTGGGGAGCAGTAGGGCCTGACACAAAGCAAAATCAGCCCGTTGGAAAGGTGTGGCCCTGCCAGCTACATTGTTGGTTGCAACCAAAAGAGATGTATGCACTCAGGACACCCTCTGCCCTGCATACACCTGCTGTCTGCATACAACATGGAGGGGAAGGTCAGAAAGAAATCGCCAGTGACATTCCTAATGGCCTTTTCCCCTTCCTTTGAATTATCTATATTTTCTCATAATACTTCTTTTCACGTTCTTTAAAAGGACAGAGAGGGAGAGAAAACTAGAAGGCTTGCTTTCACAAACAGAATGAAGTTTCCCTCCCACAGTCACAGGAGGCAGAGCAGAACTTTAGAAATTTGCTGTTTTTAAAACTTTTAACCAGAGGAACAACCATAGAAAACACTCTGGTTCACTCCCCCCTTCTCTTAAAGGATCCTAGGCAGAAATGGAATTTCTAGTTCACACCCTTATGAGACCACAAGGCCAACAGGCATATGGTGAGGAACCCTGGTATTGGGGGGAGGGTGGGCAGAGACCTTTGCTCCCTAAGAGGGGCCTGAGGAGGCTGATGGTGCCTCTTGAGTCAATCCACAGCAAATTGCAGAAGGAATCTCCTGAGAAAATGTAGAAATGGATGTGTTTTGTATGCAATGCAATTCATCTGCTAAAATGAAGCAAAGTTATTTGGCAACATATATGTTGTGTCTTTTGCCACTTCATTTGTTGAAAAAAACAAGAACTCAGGTTTGACTTGCCTGATACTCAAATACTCATTAGGTATTTTGAAGTAGACAGTAACACACCTTGCATGCTGGAAAGAAATGTGTGTTTTTCCATCTACAGCAACTATTTGAAGCTTCAACATGATTTTCTCTGTGGACCTCCTGGGGCAGGATGAGCACAACATTGAGCCAACCCAGGTGGATCTGTCCGTGTCTGTGCTGACTCACCACATTCCCATCCTTGGCTCTCCCAGGGCCAGGGTCCTGCACTCACTGCAGGAGAGACAGCTGGCCCAGCGGGCTGCCCCCCTGTGGCCCTGGGAACTGGGCAGGCCCTCCTGGAGCTGAACCAGCAAACTTGAGCTTGTTAATGAGCTTATCAGCTCATTATATCACACTCCAAACTAACCCTCTAGTGGGAGGGGCTCTATACAGTTGCCTGTGTCTGGATGTAAGGTCATCTCTTGACTGAGCGGGAAGGTCACCTTAGAGTCCTAGAGGCCTTTTTGTTATCACAAAAGAATCAAGTGACAGCCTCAACTAGATTAAGAAGTGGTGGTGGCAACTGCCCCTCCCTGCAAGGAGCGAATAGGCACAAGTAGCATTGTCCCCCTGGATAGCTGCACTTGGCTTCCCCGCCCCCTTAGTCATATAAAGAATCATCCTGGAGAAAGTCACCCAACCCATTTGCAATCTCTCATATGCTAGAAACACAGCTTACTTACTGGGGTGCAGTCTATAAGAGCTCATCAATTCCCTGAGTGATGTGAAGTTCAGTAAAAGAAAGGCTCGTGGATTACAGTGCATATGAATGGGTTAGGGAGAGCATTAGGTGGGCATTGATGGGCGGTGAGAGAGGCACCTCCAGGTCCCAGGGTACATTTCTATTAATAGTATCTATAATGGTTTGGAACCATTGGCCTGGGAGGGTGGGGAACTTCCCAGCCCCTAAGCTCCCTTCCACGCGTGGACAGTTCCACACCCCGTGTGCTGTGTGTGAAAGCTGGAAACCATCAGGCAAGGTCACAAGTGGGTGGTGCTCTCCAGCTACACTGGCCACCTGTGCCCTCTCCAAGGAAGGGGAGCCCGAGACATAAACACTCGGGAGCACGACGATTCACTCCCCCAGAGGTAGCCAAGGCAGCCCCAGCCAATATTGCTCTAGAAGCAGCCGTGCAAGGAGGGGCATGTGGAGCCTAGGGCCAGCTGTGAGGATGTGCTCACCCAGGTTTCTGGATGGGGTGCTGTGACCGAGTTCTGACCAGCTGGCCGCCTGCACCACCCACTGTTTCTCTAGCCTAGTTCTTCAGAGTTTCCCACCCTTCCCTAAATTGCTAGAGATCTATGGAGGTGACCTGAAACGCTGCAGGGAAATAACAGGGAATGAGCCAGAGAGAGACCCGGCTAAGCACATGTGGGGCGAGGCGGAGCAGACATGAGGGGCTCTCAGGAGCTGCAGTCCCTGGGCTATATGCCAGCAGCTAATCGAACAGTGGAAAAGTTCCACGAGTGCCCTCTTTCTAGCTCTGGCTTGAGTAGCTCCCCATTTCAAAAGAGAACCCCATGTATGAGGACAGCTCTTCCATCATAGGCGTTGGATCTTTGCGGCCACCCCGAGTACATCCTTTGGAAATGGAATTTTTGAGTCAAAAAGTATCCTCATTTAGAAAGCTTTTGATGTATGCTGCCAAATTCCCCTCCAGAAGAGTACCAATTTACCAATTTATACTCCTACTGGCAGTGTATTAAAGGGTCCTCTCCCTCCATCCTGGCTAACACCAGGGATTATCATTCTTTTGAATGTTTGCCAATTTGATGGGTTTAATATACCAAGACATTGCTATTTTAATTTGTATTTTCTATTACTTATGAAGTTAACTTTTTTACAGGATAATTGTCAGTTGCTGGGTCAGTCAATTCCTTGCTGTTTTATATTCAGGTACTCATTTATTTTCTCTATTGATTTATAAGGAAATATAGCATGTCAATAATTTGTGTTTTTTTTCCTGCCATTTCTGCCAAATATTAACACCAGAAACTTTTTTCTGGATCCTGGAAATCATTTTCAGGGGTCTGCTCTTCTGAGGCTGTTATGACTTTGTTAAATTAACATTTGTTAAGTGGAGCACAGGGTGCCAGATGGTGGGCTGTGATTCAACATCAGACCACAAGAGAAACTGAAATATAGAAGTCTCTTAATCACAACTTCTGGAGGAAGTATACCCCCGGGGGCATATGGGGTGTGGGGGGGTGTCAAGGCAGAATAAAGGCAGAGGGAGGCAGGTCCTAAGGCACATGCCTGTAGTAGGGTCTGTGGGTGGAATGTTTTGTGGTTTCCAGGATAATGCTGGATGGATCGATTCAAACCAAAAAAGACGGGGTTTTGTTATACTTCTTTCCGGAGGGTCCCACAAGCCGAAGGCCCTGGGAGATGGGGGAGACTGTTGACCATCAGGACTGTAAGTGAAGTCATGTCAAGGACTTACAATTCTGTGACTCTGCAGGTTGCTGCTAAGGCATGGGCATGCATGAGGGGCAAGGGGCAGTTTAAGGCCCCAATGGGCTGCTTGGCCCAACACAATGGATGCCACGCTAGCAGTGCCGCGGGTGAGCTTAGCTAAACTCTCAACACAGATTACAGGGAGACATCTACCCAGTCCAATGGATTGAACTTGGTTTCAGACAGGTCCCTTTCTCTCTTTCAGGGTGTCTTCATAAGCATCCTCACTATAAGCTCATCTTTAGGAGGCATTCATGTGGGGCCAACTCTGTGCCCTGAGACAGTAGGTCTCCTACTTTCTCCACAATAGACGTACTTTGCCTCATTGTGTTAATACTAAATCTAAAAGCGAGCTCCGGGCCTCCCTGATGGCGCAAGGGGTTAAGCACAGCACTGTGAAGCTATCTGCAGCCACTGCAGCACGAGTTCTATACCTGGCCAGCCAGGGAGCTACCCACATGGCACAGCAGACCTCTCCTGTCTTGCCTGCTGCTCCCCTCAGCAGTGTATTTCAGTCAGTCTGCCTGTTCTACTCCCCACTCTGTCTCTGGTGAATCCTCCCACCTCCTGCACCTCTGGCTTGTACCCCAGTTCTTGTATGCATAAATAAATAAATCTTTTTTAAAAGGCTTCTTAATCATAAATAAAAACTAGGTAAGTTAAAAAAAAATAAAAGCACACTCCCAGCATTCATTACTGACAGAGTTAATGTTAATGCTCTCTTCTCCTGTTTACACTGCCCATGCCTTTCTTTTTTTTTTAAAGATTTGTTTGTTTGTTTGTTTATTTATTTATTTATTTATTTATTTATTTATTTATAACAGAACCGGGGTAAGGCCAGATGCGAGGGAGGGTGAGAGGACTCACCAAAGACAGAGCAGGGGAACAGAACAGGCAGACTGACGAAATACACTGCTGAGGGAAGCAGTGGACAAGACAGGAGAGGTCTGCCGCACCATGTGAAACCCTCACCGGCCAGCCGGGATCGAACCGGTGCTGCAGAGGCTGTGGACAGCTTCACAGCGCAGCGTTCAACCGCCTGTGCCACCCAGGCAGTCCCTGCCCATGCCTTTCTTAAAAGCAATGCATCTGAATATGAAACTTAATATTGCCAACCAGCTCTCCCTACCAACTGATTATGTAAAGAGAATTGTTATTATATTTACATATGTGCAAATATAGATAAGAAATATCACTGGGTCTGTGCCATCTCTAAAGAGTGGCATACTCAGTAGAGGTTCAGTTATTCAGTTTCTTAATATAGAAGCAGAAGAACATAGCAGCAAAAAGCATAGGTTTTGAAGTCAAAACAGTGTGAGTTCAAACTCTGGACATATAACTTGTCCAGGAACTGGGTGACCTTGGCAGTTACCTGAACTCCTCATGATATAATTTCCTCATTGGCAAAATGGGGTATGTGTGTGGGGGGTAGCAATAGAACGTCTCAGAACTTGTATTAAGCATTCAATGACCATTAATTACTGTGAGTGGGCATGAGGGATCTTACTGGAGTAATAAAAATATTCTAAATTTGGCTTATAGCTGTGAATGCACCATAAATCACTGAACTGTACATTTGAATAGGTAATATTTATGATTTGTAAGACATATTTCAATCTAGTTAGTTTTGAAATAAATATTAGTTGTCATTACATGCCAACACTACCAATAGACTGATTTTATGTGCTGATTTTATAAGTTTTTATTTTTTTCTTCCTGAGAATTCTGAGCCCTTTGGATATCTATGATTTGTTTCAATAGCAAAAGAATTAAGTATCTGAAAACAATGTTGAAGAAAAATCCCTGTGCTTCCAAATTTTCCTATTCCTCATACTGTCCCCCTGGCTTATGTAGACTTTTAGTTCTACTTTCAACTACTCAAGTGGTTAGGGGTCAAGAGACCTGGATTCATATCCTTGCTCCGACAATAATTAACTGGGGAATTTGCCTCAATAACTGGGGACACAACATCCTTCTCATTCTCCCCAAATTCTCAGATCAACCAGAAGCTGCTGATAAATGGGGATTTCACTGACATGATGTTGTACTAGTGTCTATGGTTATGTCGCAGATATAACCCATGCTTTGTCCCATCTAATCCCCGGAGGGAAGTGTATTCACGGGGAAAAGGGAGAGAGAAGTAGAAAATCCTGCTTAGCTCCTGTGTTAGCCCCCACGCCCAAGGTAAAATCCCCCTGAGCTAGGCTGGGGCATGTGGGAAGACCCCCAGGACTGTGCCATGTAGGCCAAAGTAGCCACAAACCAAAGCCTGAGCCACTTCTTCAATGTCGACAGTGAGAATAGAGAACAACTTGATGTGAAAGGTTCAACATTGAGTGCCCCATTTTCCAGGGGGGACTCTTGGACAAGTCGCTTAGCTTCCTTAAACTTCAATTTCCTGGTCTTGAAATGGGTTGGCTAACCCATATCTTCAGTGTTATAAAATAATTAAGACATACCATGTGAGAACTTCTGGCTCATCCTAAGAACTTAACAGGCACTGAGTAGATGAACCAATGAGGCATTGACAAACACTTGGTTTTTCCAGGGTCAACTGTGGTGAGTTTCCTAGAACTGGACAGAGTTCTGAAGTGGGAAGTCGAATTAGGCTAATTGAACAGGGACCCCTTTCTCCTTTGCTGTTCTGTTTTTCTGTTGGCTCTCAGAGAGAGAAACAAGTTAATGAAAAACAAACATTTCCTAGTGAGCTCTCCTCAAACAGCTGAGGGTTGCTGCAAGATTGAGAAAGAAAACAACTTCAACTCAATTCAAAAGGTCAGGAATTAGGATAAGCAAAACAATCTCCTGACAAGAGCCAGTCCTGGGGAAGCCATGAGTGACAGTAGCTCGAGGCTAGCTAGCCAGTGTGAAAAACAGGAAGAGTCCAGTGAGCAGAGCGAAACAAATCCTCCTCAAAGCTTGGGTTGCATTTCATCACGCTCTCCTCCTGGAAGGCCAACAGATGGCTTCAAAGTAACTCGTGGGCACGAGTCCACTGAATTCAACACTAGGTAGTTTTCTTCCCAGGAATACAGTGAAAAAGTGTCTCTCAGCCACATTCAAGTTCAAAAGGATTGCAGCTGGAGTTCCTAAAACCTACCGTGTCATAACTTCAAGACCCCTACCACAGGGGTCAGGATGTTTCTCTCAACCTCCAGTGTAATACACAGCACATGGACTTTGGAAGCAGGCAGGAAAGTAAGCAGAAAAATATCTCCCACAAAATACTAGGAAAATACAAATGGCCTGAATATGGAGTTTAGGAGGGAGAAGTCTGGGAGACACCAACATGATGAAGTCTAAAATTCATGACAGTAAGTCTTAATGAGTTCAGCTGCTATGACTAAAATTCCATACCCTGGGTGGCTTAGACAGTGGACATTTCTTCTAATAGTTCTGGAAACTGGAGGTCCAAGAGTGCTGGAAGACTCAGAGCCTGGTGAAAGCACCTTCCTAGTGTGCTCACAGCTGCCTTTATGCTGTGTCCTCACAAGGAGAAAAAGAAGCAGCAGGGTGTCCAGTCTCTTCTTAGAAGGGCACTGATCCCATCCTAGGAGTCTATATTCATAAGCTCATCTAAATTTGGTCATCTCTCAAATGCCCCACCTCCTAATATCATCACATTGGAGTTTAGAACTTCAATAAGGAAATTCTAGGGGGACACAAAGATTCAGTCTAAATCAAAGCAGAAGGGACATTGTGGCATCACTGCCAAGAATAATGGCAGGGTCTGATCACAGGGACTTACTGGATGAACTCGTGGTGAAAGTTGTCCTAGCAAATAAGGGGCTTACACTCTTTCAATAGTCAAAGACGTACTAGACAGGGAAAGACCAAGGAATGATACCAGATTGAAGGAGATGAGACACAACAAATAAATGTGTTGTGTGTTCCTAAATAAGATCAGAAAGGATTAAGAGACTTGGTTGGAACAGCTGTCAAATTCAAACAGAGTCTGAATCACCTGCTAAGATGAGGGCTGCCAGTGAGTGAGTTTTCACATCCATCACTGCTTCTACATGTATTAACTGGCCTTCTTCTTTCCCTTCTCTTCCTTCATTTAATTATTTGTATCAGTATGTGGGAACAATCCTATATCTTTGTAGCTTCATTGAGATATAACTGACAAAGTGGTAAGATATTTAAAGTGCATAATGCAATGATTTAATATATATGTACACCTTGTGATAAGTGTCCCCCTATTGAGCTAATTAATATATCCGTCACCTCACATACCTACCCTTTTCATTGTTTTGATGAGAACATTTAAGTTCTACTCTCTTAGCAAATTTCAATTATGTAATAGTGTTATCAACTGTCGTCACCATATCATACATGAGATGCTCAGATCTTATTCATTTCAAAACTGGACTTTCGTACTTTCACTGACTTCTTCCTGTTTCCCCATCCTCCCAGCCCTTGGCAACCACTTTTCTACTCTCTTTTTCTGTGAATTCATCTATTATTTTTAAAGATGATTCAGTGTGTAAATAAAACCATGCAGTATTTGCCTTTCTTTGTCTGGCTTATTTTACTTAGCATAATGCCCTCCAGGCTAATCCACGTGGCTGCAGATGGGAGGTTTCCTTCCTTCTCATGGATGAATTATATCCATATATATTCATATTATATGTCCTATTTTCTTGACTCATTCATCCATCTATGGACACATTGGTTGTTTTTGTACCTTGGCTATTGTAAATAATGCTGCACTGAACGTGAATGTACAGATATTTCTTTGAGATAGTGATTCTGTTTCCCTTGGCTGTGTACCCAGAGGTGGGATGGCTAGATCAAGATCATATGGTGGTTCTATTTTTAATTTCTTGAAGAATCTCCTTACTCTTTTCCAGAGTGGCTATACCGGTTTACATTCCCACAGTGTACCTTTGCCTCTACATCCTCGCCAGCATTTGTTATCTCTTGTCTTTTTAATGATAGCCAGCCTAGTACAGATGAGTTGCCATCTTGCAGAGGTTTCGATTTGCATTTCCCTGATGATTCGTTATGTCTTGAGCACCTTCCCATGTACCTGTTGACCATCTGCATATCTCCTTTGGAAAAATACCTATTCAGGTTCTTGACCATTTTTTAATTTTTTATTTTACATATTTTCTACATCCTTGTCATTTTTGCACAATGTATGCATTTTCATCTTGGATATATTCCCCATACAATTCCCACCCCCCGTATTTTGACCCTAATCGCTCCTCCCTTCCCCGCCCCCCGTAATGTGTCTCTGGTTTATAGTTGCTTGTTGATTTTGATTTTTACTTTATTATATTTTTACTTTTTTTTGCTTTATACTTTTGGCTATTAATTGTATGAGCTCCTTATTGGATATGTGGTAACAACCCCAAATTTTGACACTCACATTGTCCCTGATTTTGGTCATTGGATCCTTTAAGACAACTTTTGTGCCCTTTAGATGTGTATCCTTTGTTCTCAATTCTTCCTGACATTCTAACATAAGATTACAGGGTCCTCTTCTAGTTGTTTGTCTCACCCCTGGGTCAGGTCATTTCTCCAAGATACCCTGGTTCCTTTTAGTGAAGTATTTTGAACATTCTGGCCACCCCATGGGTTTGTTGTTTTGGGAGTTTGGGTGCCTGCTTCTAGGCCCTCATCATGGTCAGAGGTAGGAAATATATGTATACATGTACAGATATACATGCCTGTCTATACACAATCTATGCCTATTTTGTTATCAGTCATGCCCCAACCATCTTTATGCAATTTAAGCTTAATTACTTGAAATAAAGACTACAAAACTTATAAAATGCTAGTTGAGAATTTTCTTACTTCAATTTCCATTATGCTTATCTGATTTTGTGAACCTTAGCAACACATTCTTCCTATTAAGTCACTCTGATTTAAGATGACAATCTCTAATTATAATCAAAAATTAAAAATTAATTTTTTAAATAATTCAACTTCCAAATTATATTTTTGAAAGTATGCAGCATTTACATTTCTGAAGCTCTTAAAACATAAAATTGTTTTTGAGACACACTAATGTTTAACAAGAATCAGGAGCTTATACTGATATTTTGAATTTCAATACCATACAGCAAGGCATTTGGCTCAATTAATTAACCTATCTGCGCACTGGGACTGGTATCATGATCATTCATCTAGCCTCTCAGACACCCGCTATTACCCAACTTCCACAGACCCTGACACATTGCTGCTGCCTCCACATCCATTTCTTTTTTCTTTTTTAAAGATTTATTTATTTATTTATACAAGCACTGCGTACAGTCAGAAGCATAGGAGGGTGAGAGAATTCACCAGAGCCAGAGCGGGGAGCATAGCAGGCAGGAGGACCGAAGTACACTTCTGAGGAGAGCAGCGGGCGGCAATGTGGGATCCTCCTCCAGTGGCCGGGGAGCAGCCGGGGATCGAACCGGCACTGCAGAGGCTGCGGGCAACTTCGCAACCCAGCGCTCAACCGCCGCGCCGGGAAGGCCCAGCCACATCCATTTCTAATACCTGAGGCAGTCAAAGGCTGCTGTCACTCACTTTCCTATTTCACAACAGACCCCTTATCCTTATCAATTAACAACAATAACACCAAAAATTTCGACCTGATTGCTGATATTAGTGAGTTCAGACACTGTTTTAAATGCTTTAAGTACATACTCTTCTTCAAGTCTCTTATCTTCTCACCCTATGAGTTCAATACATTTAATGGCATTTTAGCAATGAAAAGCTGAGGCAGACAGTTTAAGTTCATTGCCCCAAACTGAGTTGAAGGCAAAGTCAAAATATTTGCCTTCAACAGAGGCTCTCAAAGAGTATACTAAATTACCCCATGACTTGTGTAGGGTAAATGGTTCTCAGGCTTTTCTGCCCTCCGCCCATTAGGATTGCAGGGCCTGATGGGGCACCTGCAGTTGTTACATCGTTGTGTTGTTTATTTCTGTGGGCCATGGGAGGAGTATTGAGATAGTCATCAAGAGAAGCAGAGGCAGGAAAGAGAAGGGGAGAAAGAAAGCTAGAAGAGAGAGAGAGAGAAGTCCAGAGTGAAGACTTGCCAAGGGCTAGGAAGCCTGCTGGCCTCTGGCCCTCTGACCCCCTGCCTGCCGTGCACCTGGTTGCTGCAATGCATGTAAAGCTCACTAAAAGCCTAAGAAATCCACTGAGGGCTTCAGGACTCTTCTTTAACCCATCTGCTTGGATCATAGAAACCTGCTGGGTGCCCATCCTGGAACTACACTTGTTTCTCCAGTCAGATTTCAAACACCTGCAAGACTAGGAATAGTATTTTTTCATTTTTTAAAAAGATTTATTTATTTATTTATTTATTTATTTATTTATTTATTTATACAAGCACTGTAGGGTAGGTATAAGGTATCAGGCTTTTCTGCCCTCCCACCATTAGGATAGAGGAGGGAACCCTGTGGTCTTGAATGCATACCTGATGGCGGGCCCCTGAAGTGGGTACACCTGGGCTAAGAGACTGGCCTTTTAAGGGCGGCGTCACAGAGACGCCAGCAGAAGCCAAGAGAGAAGCAAGAGAAGCAGAAGCCGAGAGAATGCCGGAGAGCCCAGATAGAGTGAAGACTTGCTGGGGGCTGGGAGGCCTGCTAGCCTCCCGGACACCCAGCACCCCTGCCTGCTGTGTACCCAGTAAATCCCAATAAAAACCTGCAAAAAGCCACTGAAGCTCCAGGACTCTGATTCTTCCTTTACCCAGTCTGCTGGATCATAGAAAACCTGCACTATGCCCATCCTCCCCTTACAAGCACTGGGTGCAGTCAGAAGCGGGGGAGGGTGAGAGAATTCACCAGAGCCAGAGCAGGGAGCAGAACAGGCAGACTGACGAAGTACACTGCTGAGGGGAGCAGCGGGTGGCAGGAGAGGTCTGCGCGCCATGTGGGACCCTCGCCCGGTGGCCGGGGATTGAACCATCGCTACAGAGGCTGCAGGCAGCTTCGCAACCCAGCGCTCAACCTCTGCGCCACCAGGGAGGCCCTATTTTTTCATTCTTTTGAATCCACTGTAACTTATAGAATAGTCAATATTTTAACTCAATACATTTGAATAAAATGGTATCTTTGTACATTTCAACAAACCAGAAGGATGGAGATAGCTTGAGTCAGAAAACAAATAGCTCAGCAGGCTCACAAACTCAGTGCCTCCCAATGCCCAAGAATTTCCCTCCTGCATGAGCAAGGGGCATGAAATCAGAAGGTTGCTCCTAGATGTTAATTAGGAGACTTTAGTAAATACTGTGCTTTGACTAAATGGCCTTGGTCTCTGGAGGCAGATTTCAAGACCGGGAGGAGGTTGTTTCAACTCAAGCACAGATTGGTTCACCTGCAGATATTTAACATTCAGGTTTAGAGTAGTGGAAAAATGGTAGGTAAGACAAAATAGTAACAGAAAATTATTTCTCTTTGTTTTATGCTATTATGAGAAATTTGTGATCATCCAACACCAGTTTGACCACTGTAAATAAGCTACTATTTGTTTCTATCCATCATGTGGACAGAGCAATGAAAAAAAAAATCAAGGATCGTTCTAGATATCATGTAAAAGAATTTATTTGTAAAATTTAAGCTTTTCAACAAGTTGTTTGCCCAGCAGGAAGAACTCGTCCTATGCACACAATCACAGGTTATTTGAGGAAGTAGTTACATTCTCTCTAAGCTCCAAATTGATCCCTTGACATTTTGAGGTTTGCTCTTGAATTAGGAGGAAGAATGTTTCGTAAGTGAGTCCTCCCAGCAACCAGGTTATAGGCTAATGAGGCAAATTTGGGGCACATCACGTCTAATTTACCCCACTTGTAGGTCTTTCATTCTTCTTTCCCTACTCCTGGAGTCTGGAATGGGAAATTGAGCAAATTTCCTCACCCCAGTAGGGGTTAATTTGAGATTACTGTAATTAACCCAGTTGCAGACTAACTTGTAACTAATCCAGGAACCCAGTGGCAGACATTCTAAGGTCATATTTCCCAAAGAATTCTCACTTAGCTCTCAGCTTCCTAAGGGCAGGGACTACATTTTATTTATGTTAGACATGGAGGTAATACTAGGAACACCTACTGTTTATCCACATTTTTCTTATGTCCCATCTAATTCTCTCTGCAATCCTTCAAGACAGTATGATGACCATTTCCATATTCCAGATGAGAAGCTGAGATTTGGTGAGGTTGTAATGTGGCCAAGCTTCAATGGTTGGCTGGAGGACTGGAATATAAACTGGCAAATTCTGCCTGGTCTGAAGCCTGGATTCTTTCTGCTAGGTCATATTCCACATCCAACACCCCTACCCAGCCCTGGGGAGAGTGCCAACATGCAATAAAATTCAGTTTGCAATTGTTAAATGGGATTGGACTAGATTGCGTCATGGCAGCAGAAAGACCCAGAAGCTGAGGGGGTGGGAGGGAGCTGGCGGTGAAGTTGAGATTTGAAGTAGTGGGAAAAACTCACCAACACTTGGAGACCTCAAACAAGTGACTCCAATTCTTTACTCTTTCTTTCCAAATGCTAAAATGAGATAGTTACACTTGACCATCAACATTCTTTCTAACTTTATTATTCTGTACTGTCAAAATTTCTTCCTTCTGCCTCTTACTCTGACTCGAAATTCCTAGTCCCAATAACCTTCCCCCTGCTACCTGCTGCAAGTGGTAACACAATCACTCCAGCCTCTTATTTTTGAAGTCAGTTTTATAAAAGGAACTTTAAACAACAGACAGCTTTTGGGAAAGTAGATGCTTAGCAAAGAGAGGTGATATTATGAATGACTCCCACCAAGAGTGGAAAACTCAAAACACCACAGTATGCTCCAGAATTGAAGGGGAAAGGCCCATATTTACATATCTTTATCTTTCTTTTGCATTAAAACAAATAAAGAATGAAAAAAATTTAAATAGGGAAGCATAAGCAATGAAGAGCAACACACACTGGGAATTAAAGCTAAAGTCTCCCTAAAATAGAAAGGCCTTGAGACATATGACAAAAGCTATTCATTCCCTTGCCATTCTCAGATGAAAGAGGGGCTACTGTTTTGAAAGATCAAACACTATTTTGTGCAAATGTGCTTGGTAATAAAGAGGAGAATAGGAAACATGCATTTATTTTTAAATGTATTTATATCTTATTTACGCCAAAATTCAAATGGGAACTAATATCAGGATTAGGCAAAGAAAAACAAAAGAAAAAGGCTAATGCTGAATCTCCGGGGAGAGTGAACACATTTTCCACACTGGAGTTTGAAAATTAACACCTTCAAGAACCAGCAATCATTAGCACGTCAAGAATTAGGGTGCTACCTCTTTCAGCCCAGTTAATGAAACAGTTCTTTTTATTTATTTTTTGCACAATGCAGCATTAGCCCAGCTTACAAAGGCAGAATTCCGGGGAGGTCAATAGAAGTTCATCTGTCAAAAATAGAAGTACTGACCTATAAAGAATTTTTTCCAATGTAATCTTTTCAGGGTCTGCGAGTATTGAGAAGAAATACAGCCAGCAGGGGCAGATGCTGAAGGCTGGGGAGTGGAGCGCTGGCAGGTACCAGCCCCATCCTCCACACCCCTTTAGGGGTCTCTGCTCATTTGGGCTGCATTCTCCACCTCAGAACCCGGCAAACGCATGTTGCAATGTGCTGATGCCTCAACCTGGGCACGCTCTAGGGGGGCTCAAACACCTTCTCAAAATAGAAAACCCAAAGCTGTGTCCCCACAGTTGCATTATGGAAGGAAATTGAATGATTTGTGAACATTGTCCATTTTGGAAACACAAAATCCACTTACAGAAAATTTACCTCTCCTTGAATAAAAGACTTGTGAAAACCTCTAGTAGAAATATTAGAAATGGTTAATTCTTCATCTGCAGATGAGGGGCCCTTGATAGGGAGCAAATACCCCCCCATAAAGAAATGGGGAATATGAGTAAGGAAAAGAATTCTTCCATTTATAGAAAGTTTTGCTATTTCCTTTCTAAAATTTAACTTATTCAATATAAAAGAAATTGAAAATACAGGGGGCCTCCCTGGTGGCACAAGGGGTTAATTTGCAGCACTATGAAGCTATGCCACAGCCACTGCAGCACCAGGTCATCGATCCCTTGCCAGGGAGCTACCACATGGCACAGTAGACCTCTCTGTCTTGCCCCACCCCCACCTCCCACACCTCTGACCTGTACCCCAGTTCTTGTATGCATAAATAAATAAATCTGGAAAAAATATAAAGCTTAAGCTTAAAAAAAAAGAAAATACAGAATTCTACAAAATAGGATGAATTCCCTATTGCCCATCACCCAGAGTCATACACTGTGAACACTACCTCTTCCCAGGGTTTTCCCTGTGTGCACAACTGCGTATATATTTTAGACACGAATGGAATCACATTACATTTCATTTCATAGCCTATTTTTTCACTCAAAATACATTATGAACATCTGTTCATGTAAAGAAAACATTTCTCCAACATCATTTTTAATGGTTATATGGAATTTCACTATGTGGGCTTATTGGGTACTCTCTGCTCAGGTTCATTTAGATGGCTATAAATTTTTTACTTTTATGCAGAATGCTGTGATATGCGTTCCTCTGCTAAATATTTACTCTGCTCTCTATTTGTTTCTTTAGAATCAATTTCCAAATCTGGAATTCTGCTGAAGGAATTCTGAATTCAATTGAGAGCATTTGCTGTTCATTGAAAAACTGTCACCCAGACGTGCGACTGAAACCTGCAGTTCTTAATTATCACTTAGATGGAACATGGTTTTGTAAGCTTGTGGGTAGCTCTTATCTTTTTCCATTTCCAGCATGCTCTTGCCTATTTGCAGGGCAGCCTGCCAAGTGGTCCAGGTATATAGACAGTGATAAAATTACAATGTTTTGATATCTAATTGGAAAAGCCTTTAGGAGCAATTTCCTATTGCTTCAAAAGATCTACTTGATCTTGTTCCCACTTGTCATTTTTTTTTTTTTAATTTGGTGTTTTCTCAAAGATGTGCTCATTTTGATGTCCTGGATGATAAGCCACCCCCTTTGGTTCCTGTGGCTATCTAGTGAGATAATATTTTCCACAGTCTTGTAATTCAGTGGAATTATGCTTGTGAATTTTGAGTAATTAACTTCTTCTGATTTCTCCTTGGGGACAACTTGATGACAGAGACCCCCCCTGTTTTGTCGTCGTGTCGGGGACACATGGGGAGTATCTTTCTAATTTGATCTCAGATCCAATTCTCAGGCTGGTGAGGTTGAGTCAGTATTTTTCACACTTGGGAAGGGTAACATTTTCATTTCTTTATAATAGCTTCCCTTTTAGGAAAGGCTCTATATAGTTCTGTTCTTTAAAACCAAAGACCCTCAAGATAGATTTA
Organism: Talpa occidentalis; assembly: GCF_014898055.3. Taxonomy (NCBI): domain Eukaryota; kingdom Metazoa; phylum Chordata; class Mammalia; order Eulipotyphla; family Talpidae; genus Talpa; species Talpa occidentalis. The sequence continues at coordinate 97,320,821 of NW_023605083.1, read as the reverse complement.
CCTTCCTTAAAAAATCCTCTGAGAATAGGATGTGACCCTGGCCAGGACAGACTTACTGAAAAATTGAAATGCAGAGAAGCCCCTCACAAGTCTGTATTCTAAAATGTCAGGTAAGAATTAAAATAAATGTCAGATAATATTAAGATAAAATTCATCCCATTGATGCTTTACTTTTTTTTAAGCCAAGAGATTAAATCATTTATAAACATCTGTTCTCTATCTGTCAAAAGTGTGACTAACCAACAACAAAAGACAAAAACAATTAGTTTTATGCAAAGTTTGGAAAAATCGAGCTTTTGCTTAGGTACTATGTGGGTGGTGTTTTCTATGCTCTTGTAGATTCTATGCTCTTGTAGAATCTTGTAGATTCTTCTCTGCATTTCAATTTTTCAGTAAGTCAGTCCTGGCCAGGGTCATGTTCTATTTTCAAAGCAGTGATCCAGGATAGAAGGGAAATTTTCCTTGCCTCTCCTCAATCTGGCTTCATGTAATTTTTTCTTAAAAAATAGTGCTTTTGTCACCTTGAAGTTCATTTAAAAATGTACAAATTCCAGGCTCATAATTATGCATTGCTTTTACGAAGATTCCCTAGGGTGTCAGCAGCAAGGGGGGTTGCAGAAAGCCTCTGTTCTGTCTGGGTGCTAACAGTGCAGACTTCCAGTCTGATGTGGAGGGGCAATTCTTTGGTGACAGTCCAAATTGTGACCATCATCCTAGTCCTCCTGCTATCAGGGGATGACATTAATACATGCATACCTTGTATTTTGGGAAACAATATAAGTCAAAAAGACCATGTTTTGGAAAACTCCACTATTTTTTATGTTAGAAATTTGCTTTCAATGGATACAAAAACACACAGCACATAAAATGCTCAGCTTAAAAGAACCAAATATTTTTCAACCTTGAAGCATGTAAGACATGTCTTGACCCATGTGTTGCATATTACTTAAAGGAAATTCACTAATTGTTATGTGTGAAGGGCAGAGATGGAAAAGGTGGCTGTTGTCCGCTCTTGCAGTGTTGATGCAGTCAAACTATGATCTTTCTCACCATCAGGACTATGACTTCTGCAGTGCCCTGTCTACACCCAGGATTTCATCAGTGAGCAACCACATTATACTTCGAAATTACATGTACATGCATTTCTAAGGATTATCTCATTATTTATCATGGATGGATTTTATTTTAGGAGAAGTTTTCTGAAAGTGCAGATCTGCAAGAACTGTGCAGTGTGCATTTGTAATGTTGCATCTCTGAAGACATGTTATGTGCAAAAGAAAATCCTAGTAATGGGAATGTGTTGGTAGTGGTGTGGATTTGAAACAGTCAGGGCCTAAAAAGACAGCTACCTTAGGATGTTTATAGAAGACCTGGAATCTGGAAGTCAGAAAGTGTCATGTCATATCTGATGTGGCACCATGGCTATTGTGGTGAAGAGGAGGCATCCAATGACTAGTCTCCCCATTAGAATAGAAGATGAGACAGCTGTGTAAAGAGGGAAGATTGTGTGAAAACACAAGAAGCTGATCAGGGCCTCCCTGGTGGCTCATGGGGTTAAGACACAACCTATGAAGCTCTCCGCAGCCACTGCAGCACGAGTTCGATCCCCAGCCAGCCAGGGAGCTACCCACATGGCGCAGCAGACCTCTCCTTACTCGCCCACTGCTCCCCTCAGCAGTGTATTTCAGTCAGTACACCTGTTCTGTTCCCCACTCTGTCTCTGGTGAATCCTCTCACCCCCCACACCTCTGGCCTGTACCCCAATTCTTGTGGTATAAATAAATAAATCTTTTTTTTTAAAAGAAGCTGATCAGTCCTCTGCAAGCCAAGGAAAGGAGCCTCAGATGAAATCAACCCTGTTAACATCTTTATCTCAGCCTTCTAGCTCCAAAACTGTGAGACAATAAGTTTCTGTTGTTTTAGCTACCCAGTGTTGGTGGTACTTTGTAGCCTTGGCTAACTAATTGGCCAACTTTCCTTTCTCATTTGTCCAAGGAGTCACTATTTTATTCAATCATGCTGCAGACATACTCAGCCTTTCTATGCACTACCCGTTGCTACACTGGCTGTCTGGAATGGCGCACCCACCCCACACTCATACGATCAGCATCTCTGCGACTCTGCCCCCCTCACAGATCATCCACAGTCCCCAAGACTCTCTGACCCTGCTGCCCCTTGATTATGGTGTTCTTTAGCCCTTGCCGAGACAATTTCAATAGCCTCCTCCCTGAGCTCCAGCCACACCCTTCCTCTCCTGTTCATCTTCATTTAATATCTGTTTGTGGTGAGAGAGAAGAGACAAACGGAGGAAGCTTTCTCACTTGGGATCATAAGGCAAGGTCTCCAGGCTACTGGGAGTGACCTTGGGAGAAGGCTGTTTGCTTCCTTTGCATTGTGGGTTCAAGTTCACCTGTTTGAGTGAGTGTGGTGGTGCCCTGTCACCCTCTCAGTTTGTTTCCTGAGGTTGGGTGCTGGTGCACAGCACACGTTCAGACATGGAAGGCAGTAAATGGAGTCACATTTCCTCTGCAGAACTGCCATATTGTTTTCTCTCTACCACTGCTCACCATCTGTTGCTTTTCATTTTCAAAAACATTTTAATTGAGGCAATCCACATACATGAGTAAAAATTAAAATTTATCAAAAGGTTCAAGATGTAAAATAGCCATTCTCTGCCCCACTTTTCCATACCACTTAGTCTTCACTTAGTCTTCTCCAGCCAAATACCTTTTGACTTATTTAGTTGATCCCAGCAGGTACCTCAGTATTTATAAATATTACTCTTTCTTGATCTGTCTGTTGTAGACATTACTCTCTGCTTTGAGAGATGACAATTTTACTCTTCTTTATTTCCCATCTCTTCTCCCTCATTCCCAATATATTTATTCCTACTCAAATCTATTGACTATTCTGTTGACCATCTAAATATCTTTTAATATTGAGCAGAGTTACGTAGTACAATTACATAGTATTACACATAGTAAATAATAGCTCACCCCTTACTACCCAATGGTGAGGGAAAGAGGAAGAACACCAGGAGAAAAGAAATGGTGAGATGTGTGACACAGCTTCCACCTCCAAGCAAAATTTCGTGGGGAGAGAGGAAATGTGAAGGATGGGTAGCAAACCCAAAGCAGAAGAGTGCTGACCTGCTCTCCTGTTGGGTTTCTAGCAAGAGCCACCACGTATCAGTGAAGATTAGGTCATGAAAACAGCCAGTCTTCATATCTTGGGTGTGAGGGATTGTTGTATAGGGTCTTACACTAACACTGGGAGAGCTAAAAGTGTGGGAAGGAAGTCATCCCCAAAGATTCCAGCCTAGAACACTAACATGAGGGGGTTATCAAGAGGGTACTAGGGGGCATAAGACATTGCAGATCTGCCCACATATCTGGCTGCAACTGCCCCTGGGGAATAATCCTCTCTTTATCCATCTTCCGAATGTCAAATGTCCCATGACTGTGTCTCACTAATAGACTCTACCCTGGACCATTTAGAGAAAGAAGATTTTTTAAAACAGGTTCTAGCTTATCTGTCTGCAGAATGAGACTCAGAAAGGATGACAGTGACACTAAATTGACAGCATATGGGAGACCTTCTTGGCTCCAATGTGCTATGAAGCTACACAATTCCTCCCCAACCCATGGATGGATACAGAATGTATCTGAGAGTGGAATCTGCTGTGACGGTGAGTGTAAGGTAAATGTTTTTCAGGCTTTTCTGCCCTCTCACCATTAGGATTGCCCTGCCTGATGGGGCACCTGCAGTTGTTACATTGTTATAAACTGTCTTACTTACTTCTGAGGGCCATGGGAGGGGTGTTGAGATAGTCACCAAGAGAAGCAGAAGCAGGAGAGAGGCAGGAGAGAGAAGGGGAGAAGAGACAGCCAGGGAAGCCCAGAGTGAAGATGTGCTGGGGGCTTGGAGGCCTACTGGCCTCCTGGCCCCCAGGCACCCCTGCCTGCCATGTACCTGGTTGCTGCTCTATATGTCACAGCTCAGTAAAAGCCTGAGAAAGCCACTGAGGGCTCCAGGACTCTCCTTTACCCGGCCTGTCTGCTCGGATCATAGATAACCTGCTCTGTCCCTTTCCTGCCCCTACAGTGAGGGAAACCCGTTGTTGAGGGATGTAGGTCAAACACCTGGGGTGAGAGGTAGCCTTGAACATGTAGGGAGAGAGAGACACTATTTTACTAGCTGGAGAAATCACAGGCTGACAAGGGAAAGTACTATTGTGGATAAAATAGGGGCCCATCAGCTTCACACCTGAGATGGTTCTGAAATCCATCTTCTGTAAACCTAAAGCACCTCCTCTGTCCCCACCATGGGTCATGAAGACATAGTAGCTTTCCTCATGTGCTCAGAGCAACTACTCCTTTTTCCACCTAAATCTCATCTGTTCAATTTTCTCAGCAGATTGAGTTCATTGCTCACTCATCTGATTATGCATGATGGTTTGACACAATAGCACAAATAACAGCCTTGACCTCCATAAAGCCTTCCAGCTCCAAAGCTAGCACTGACCTCATGCTTTTACCAGGAGAGAATGTTTGATTGATCTCTGCAGCACTGGCTGGAAGAACTCCAGATTATAAAGAAGGAAAAGGAGGAATGGCTAGTTTTAAAAGGTGTTGAGGACAAGAAAGAAACAGGTTTCAGAGGAATTTCTTGGCCTTCTCTTGAAATGGACAGCACAACTTCTGAGCTAGTGCTTTTGTCATTTACATTGAGTCAAACATCCCTCCAAAAGCAAAGAAATTCTAATAAATGGTGTTTTTTTTTTTTTAAAGATCTACCTATTTATGCATACAAGAGCTGGGGTACAGGCCAGAGATGCGGGGGCAGAGGGGTTGTGAGAGGATTCACCAGAGACAGAGAGGGGAACGGAACAGGCAGATTGACTGGAGCAGTGGACGAGTTAGGAGTGGTCTGCTTGCCATGTGGGTTGCTCCCTGGCTGGCCAGGGATTGAACTCATGCTGCAGAGGCTGCGGATTGCTTCATAGTGTGGTACTTAACCCCTTGCACCACCAGGGAGGCTGGTAAATGGTTTTTACCAGAACACAGTTACCAAAAAAACCACAGGTACAAACAGGCAACATTCAGATTAGAGAAACTTGGAAAGCTGTTGTCAATGTCAGCTGCAGATATTGAAGGGAAACGAAGATTGTGAAAGCAGTTGATCAATAAAGATTCTGCATTTTCAGTAATTCTGTAGGCAAAAATAAAAGTTTTTCAGGAATAGCCCTCCAACAAGAAGTGGACACTCCAGCAAAATCCAGACAAGAAGAAAAAGAACAAGGAGCACAGGACCAAACTAGCCCAACCAAGGCCATTGGCTTAGTCACCTGGGTTACCACCAATTCCTTTGTAAGAACAGAACTTGATTTCTGAGCCCACAGTGTACTCTTCAGTGTACATCATATATAAGCACATGGCAACACTATGCTCAATTATTTTTGCCATGAATTTCCACAAGTCATTATCATTTGACTTTTGATTGCCTCATAAATCTTGAGATATCGTGTTACATGCAAAGATACTGAAACTGCAAATGTTACAATCCCTTTATGGGAATCTCTTAACATGACTTAGTTTTGTCCTGAAATAAGAATGAATTTTTAGGTCAGTATTTTCACTAGATTGTCAGATCTTTTAGGATAGAAGATTAACTACCACTCACATCCCTATTCTAAAAACATACACTTGTGACTGGCACATAGTAGACCCTCAGTAAAGAGCTGTGCTTAACAGTTCAAAAAATATTTGGAGGACCTCCCTGGTAGCACAAGGGGTTAAGACTCAACCTATAAAGCTATCCACAGCCACTGCAGCATGAGTTCAATCCCCAGTCAGGGAGAAACCCACATGGAACAGCAGACCTCTCCTGACTCGCCCACTGCTCCCCTCAGCAGTGTATTTCAGTCAATCTGCCTGTTCTGTTCCCCACTCTGTCTCTGGTGAATCCTCTCACCCCCCACACCTCTGGCCTGTACCCCAGTTCTTGTATGCATAAATAAATCTTTAAAAAAACAACCAAAAATCGAAAAAAAAAATACTTGGAAATACAGCAGTTGATTTTATCATCATGGGAATTCTTTCAGGAAGGGAAAGATTGTACAGTTTTTATTTGCCTCAGTATCAGTATTTTTTTTTCTCTTCTAGGTTATCATATAGCCCAGCTTAGACGTGAACATGCTGGAGAAAAACTTGGATGGAAATATTGAGTGGTGAGTATTTTGATGGATTGAAAATGGGAAACCAGAGGCCATCAGTTACATTTTAGGCTCACTTCCAAATTCCTCTTAGCTTGGGGGTCTCTTGCTTACAGACTCACTAAGTCTTCTTTATAGACTTAGATGTTGAAATTTAGGGGATATCATGGGGTGCTGAAATAAAACAGCAGACTAAATTAATGGAGTGTACACATGTGTGATCTCTTGGAGTCAACCATTTATTTATCCTTCCTTTATTTCAGCAAACATTCATTATACTAGACACAGATCAACATTGGGGACATGCTGTTCTTAATTAATCACGGCCCCAGGTGAAACAGAATCCTGAATTCATATCCAGCAATGGTAGAAAAAATTTTTTTTGAAGAATGTTAATGGAGTTATAATCAGAGACACTATGATTGAACACTTAGATACCAACTAGAATTGACTTCTTTAGTGATAAAGTTTCTCCTTGTTGAACATGTTTCACCTGGGATCATTTAGATTAAGTTTTGTTTTAGCTGTTACCTCTCCAGAGGAAGAAGCATGCATTATCTAATACAGCCTATTCCCACTGTGAATTTTCTCATTTCACTAATAAATCTGTACAGAGACTGTTCTGCATGATAATTCAGCTAATATCGTATTTCTCTTCTATCACTTGATTATTGATACTAAAATAATTGTATCAGGGGAGAAATGACTTTTCAAGGCTCATAGATGGAGTGGACGCCTTCAAAGAATAAAGATCTCTCCATGGTTCCTCTTTCCTTTTACAGATAACCAGCTCAAAGGAGAGACATGTTAACAAAATAGACTCATAAGGCATATTGTTGAGGCAAAGCTGCCAGCTCGGCAGGCAATGGAGTTAGGCTGGTATTACTGATGACAAAAATTCAGGGTTATCTTGGAGCATAAGTTTTACAGGAGAAAAAAACCTGTTTCCTCCAACTTAAGAAAATGATGTATCTTTTCCGTCTCCAACAAAGAATGTTTTGAAACCTGGAGGCAGGGGCGTGTTGGATCTGGCTTTGGTGACATTTTTGTGGGAATAATTTTCTTCATCGTTTGTTTACATCATAATGGCCTTCTAAGGCCAAAGAAGGAGACTTTCTTTAAGGAGAAATGGGAAACTCCCTCTGGCTCTTCAGATCTGGCCAGCTGAGTAAAATCTGCTTGTCATCCCTGTCTCAGTCCCTGTGGTCTGTCAGCACCACCACTGCTCACCAGACCTCACCCCACCCACCTTGGGGGCACCAGCCACCCCCACCATCTGCATATGCATTTACTGCAGGGCTTTTGATATTTCCTGCTCTAACTTCCAGACCAATGTGGTTGAAAAGAGGTGGGGCGGGGAGGCATTTTGGGGAATACAGATGGAGAGGAAGTGTTTTTGGTTATCACAGTGATTTGGAGGTTACTGCTGGCATTTACAGGGGACACTCAGCATTCCTGTAGTGCAAGGGACAGGCCCATGAAGAGAATTGTCCCTTGTCTATCTCAATGTTTGCATGTTCAGCTGAACATTCATGTAGGCAAAAACCCAACTTATACTCTTCTGAGCCCAGAATCTATCTCCGCAATTACATACAAAGCAAATTTCTGTACTTTCATATACACTGAATTTTCTTTTTTTTTTTTTTTTTTTTTTTTTCTTTTTTTAATAGAGGTATGTTTTATTTATTTCTTTCTTTATTTATTTATTTGATGGTTTGTTTATACATGCACTGGGTACAGTCAGAAGCGTGGGAGGGTGAGAGAATTCACCAGAGCCAGAGCGGGCAGCAGAGCAGGCAGAAGGACCGAAGTACACTGCTGAGGGGAGCAGCGGGCGGGCAGGAGAGGTCTGCGCGCCATGTGGGACCCTCCTCCAGTGGCCGGGAAGCAGCCGGGGATCGAACTGGCGCCGCAGAGGCCGCGGGCAGCTTCGCAACCCAGCGCTCAACCACTGCGCCACCGGGGAGGCCCATACACTGAATTTTCTAGAAATACAACTACTATGTAAATGGAGGGGAGACTGTGCTTTATTTTGTTTAAAACCTACTTAATTGATCACTAGTTTAGAAGTAATGTTTCTTTTGGTAATTGAGTTGACAAAAAATAGCAATAAAATAAGCCCACAACTGCAGCTGTCACATTCAAGGTGACATTTGATGATTTATTATATTGAGCTATGTCTGACCATTTACATATTGAAATCCATCTTATTTTATTATACAACACTTCTATTTTACATGACAAGAGTGTTATGTTGTTTTTTGTTATGCAAGCAGATGAGTTATATTATCTATATAAGTAAACATAAAATTCAGCATAGCAATATGGGTGATTACACAATGTTATGAAAAAGGAAGTGTTGAGTGTGATAAGGTTAAGGCTTACTATATCAGACCATAGCTTCCTTAAAGATCTTTCTTTTTGGTCAATACAATAGCCATATATGTACCTCTCTATCACTTGTTCATAACAGAATGCCTTCAGCTTAGAAGACATCAATATAACATATAGTTTACTTAATGCAGGCTACCTGTTTCTTGCTAACTGAAATCCTGTAAATATTAATAAAAGGTTACAGTCCTCTAAAAACTAATTTCCTCTAAACCATTTTAAGGAGTCATTAGGGGTGCCCAAGGCTAAACTCTGCTTTGTGAGACATCAATCATTTGTATAACAAAAAGAGTTACTTAGATCTGGGAATCTGGTATATGAGAGAGAACATTTTATAATGGAGTAAAAGAATAAATGGCTCAATGAGTGGTGTAGAGAAATCTGACTATTCATATTTAAAAAAATAGCTTGCTGCCTCACACAATGTACAAAAACCCTGTTCAGATGGAACAAAGACATACATGAAAAAAAAAAACTTTAAAACTTTTAGAAGAATATATAGCACCATGTTTTTATGAACCTGAAATAGGGAAGCATTTCTTAAGCAAGAACTAAAATGCACAGATCATAAAGAAAACTCAACCATATGAAGTTTTAAGGTTTTCAATGGCAAGACACCAAGTTTTGTGCTTCTTAATATGGCAGATTTAACTAAAATGTTAAGCAGTGAATTTAACTCAAGAGGTACCAAGAATATGTTTAAAGCTCCTATAAGTCAATAAGAAACAAAAAAATGCAATTTCATGCTACTTCTTTTAACCCTAAGTACATGTGATACATTGTTATATATTTCTTTAAAGATTTATTTATTTATTTATACAAGAACGGGGTACAGGTCAGATGCGTGGGAGGGTGAGAGGATTCACCAGAGACAGAGCGGGGAACAGAACAGGCAGACTGACGAAATACACTGCTGAGGGGAGCAGCAGACAAGACAGGAAAGATCTGCCACGCCATCTGGGACCCTTGCCGTCCGGCCAGGATCGAACCAGTGCTGCAGAGGCTGCTGAAAGCTCCACAACGCGGCACTCAACTGCCTACGCCACCAGGGGAGGCCCTACATTGTTACATTTTTAATGCGAATCTTTCTTAAAAAATGTTGATAGTGACTTGCTAAGTTCATTTCACAATCAGTTCTGGATTGTAGTCAATACACCCCAAGAAAAATAGAAACATCCAGGCTTGTGTACAAGGAAGTTTATCGAGACATCACCTCAAAATTCATAGTCACAGATTTGTAGAGTTTCTGAGGCCCTAGGATGAGAGAATTTTGAGTCATTTCAGCAATTTCCGTGCTATCTTGTATAGTTGCAGTAACTGAGGGTGAGAAAAAGGAAATGATTTAGTCTAGGACACCCTGAGTGGTGCTGAGGTGCCTGTAGAATTCTGTTCTCTGAATTCAAGCAGTTTCCTCTCACAGACTTGCTATTCTATCCTTGAAAACTAATAAATGATCAAACCATTGATGTTTCTTTCAAAGCTAAATATAATATTGGGGGTTAACAATAAAATACTTTCGTCATGTGGTCTTTGAAGTTCTTAGAATAAAAGTTTCATCTTACTGTGATGATGTTGTTCCTTTTAAAGTCAATCTCCATGTCTTAGGTGTTAATCTCCTGTCCATCTTCACTCAGGCTTCAGATTCCATGTGCTTCTTTCTACTATCCATTAGACATTCCATTCCTACCCATAGCAATTTGAACATCTACCTGAAACCAAGCTATTGTCACTATAAATTTCTCTTGTACTAGCTCAATTTAATCATTTGCTAATAAAATGTCTCAACTGGCAAACTCTAATGGTGATTGAATTACACCATGATGCCAAGTCATGAGCAGCAGTAAATCCAGGGAATCAATTGAGGAGTCCACATGAAAACACACACAAAATAGCAGTCAGCTCAAAAGTAGGACTGAAAAAATATGTTCAATGTGTATGAGCAGAATACTCAGAGATGAACAGTGACATAAAAAATAGGATGTACAGATTCCAGGTCACTGGAGTGCATTTACAAAGTGGTATCCAACAAACTACAATCATATAGGATGTCACTAGATGTATTGGGAAAAATAGATTCTAAGTGCAAATAAGGCTATGAACTATGATTAAACATGTGAACATGTTGTTTAATTGCTGAGATTCTTAGGAATTCTACTTTTAAAAATTTATTGTGTTTCCCTCCAAGCAATCCCCTAATGTTTTCCTGTTTTATTTAGTAATGAAATGTGCTATGTGTTCCCCCACCAAGAACATTGATTAACATCTCCTCAAACGATTAATGAGCAAAAATTCTTTGAAAAATATTTCACGATGGGGAAATGTATACAAGAAATAAAATGAGCAACATCGCAAAGGGAACATAAAAATGTGAAAACATAATACAAAATAACAGAAGAAAATTAAGGTATTTATATCACTAACTATAGAACTCACCTATGTTGAAGTTACTAATGACACCTATATTGAAATGAACAATTCGCATCTTAGATTAAAAAATCAAATTTTAATTCAAAAGGTACAGGTGAAAAATAGAGAGTTAGACAGATGCTGGAAAGAATTGTATTTATATTATAAACTATAAAGTATAAAATTCATATATAGGGCTTCCCCGGTGGCGCAGCGGTTGAGTGCTGGGTTGCGAAGCTGCCCGCAGCCTCTGCAGTGCCAGGTCGATCCCCGGCTGCTCCCCGGCCACCGGAGGAGGGTCCCACAATGCCGCCCGCTGCTCCCCTCAGCAGTGTGCTTCGGTCCTTCTGCCTGCTCTGCTCCCTGCTCTGGCTCTGGTGAATTCTCTCACCCTCCCGCGCTTCCGACTGTACCCAGTGCTTGTATAAATAAATAAATAGATCTTTAAAAATAAATAAATAAATAAAATTCATATATAAACTTGGCATCATAAATTTTGAAATAGAGAAAGGAAAGAAAGAAAGAAGGAATGAAAGAAATAAGGGACAAAGGAGAAAGTAAAGAAGAGAAAAGTAGATATAGAAAAATATAATATCAGGAAGAAGAAAAATTATCAAAATTAACTTTAAAAGTTGGGATGGAAGAAACCCACTATAAAGCAAACATAGTCATGGATCTGTATAATCCAAGTGACCTAGAATTGAAATATACAAATTAAAATTTTATTAGTTGTACAAAGATATCTGTGTGATTAAAGGCATACAGATTATTTAGTTTAATCAATTAGAGTTGATTGATAGATGATGAAAAATACAAAATGGCATAGATGATTTTAGTATATAATTAATAACATGTTTACATATCAAACCAAGAGGTTACACTTTTTTTCAAAAGTCCCTCAAACACTTCTATGAATAATTGATACTCTAGGACACAAAGAAAACCTCAGAAAATTCTAAAATATTACACAGGTAAAATCTGTGAATACAGCAACTGTTTCTAGTTGTAGAAATAGTAAATCTGAAATATGTGAATGACAGAAATTGACTAATGAAAATATTGAAAATTGGACTTGGTCACCAGTAGTGAAATAATTTAGAACATTTTTATTTTAGATAACTTACCCACTGCTTTTTTTTAGTTTCAAAAAAAGAGAAAATTTCCATACCATTTAAATTGCTCTAGTTCATAGGAAAAGACAGAAATTATTAATTCATTTCACAAAACTACGTTCATCTTGGTGCATATCCTGACAAAGAACATAAAGAAAAATAATAGACCTTTTTCTGAATATGCATATCATTACAAAGATCCCAAATAAAATATAAGCAAATCAAAACAAGTTATCTGTTTAAAGAATAATACATCATGTCTAAGTAAACTCACTATGAAATTGTGATAATGGCTCAATAGTAGGATATACATCACTTGGTCAAAGTAGAAAAACTTAGGATCCTATGAAGTTTTAGAAGTGGCTTTGGTACAATTAAATATTCAGCCATAATTACTTTCTTAAAGTCTTGAGAAACTAAATATATAGATTCAAAATAATAAAATAATAATTGCATAATAATTTAGAATATTATCCTTAAGGTATTAGAATTAACAATTTTCACTGTATTAGAATTAACAATTATTTCTAATAATACATTAATAACTATTATTATTGCTATTTATCATTGTTCTGAGAATTCATTCTAATATAGTAGGATATGAAGACATGAAAGTGGATCAACTATTTTAAAGAAGAAATCAAAATGAACTTATATTTATAAATGATGTCATCTACTGGGGCATTCCAAGAGACTCCAATGAAAGCTCTGCGAACTAATAGCAGGACTATGGGGTGGCTGCTTTCTAACTATCCAAACTAGCAAAGCCAACTAAAAATAAAATGACCCACTACCCTTGGGTCCCACATTAAGTTTTCTGAGTAATGTTTTCAAGGGCTTCTTGGAAATATGGCTGATTCCAGGTATGAAGGAAATGTACAAAATGTGACTCTTGTGATGTCAGAAAATGAAGAAACTAACAAAATGTATTGGTGTCTTGTTGAAAGGATTCCTGGACCAACTTAGAGGCTCCTATCCTATCGTCTCTATGATCAGACAATCTGAGCATCAAAAATAGTAACAATAGGCCTCCCTGGTGGAGCAAGGGCTTAAGTCTCAGAACTATGAAGCTATTTGCAACCACTGCAGCACGAGTTCGATCCCTGGCCAGGGAGTTAACCCACATGGTGCAACCGACCTCTCCTGTCTTGCCTGCTGTTCCCCTCAGCAGTATCTTTCACTCAGTCTGGTCTGTTCTGCTCCCCACTTTGTCTCTGGTGAATTCTCTCACACACACCCCCACACCTCTCGCCTGTACCTCAGCTCTTGTATGCACAAATAAATAAATCTTTAAAAACAATTTAAAAATAGTAACAAAATGGATTAAGTATGTCAAATATATTTAAACGGACAAGCTCATAATAATATTAAAGAAATGGATCACCTTTGGTAATTCTGTGAATACACCCCATTATTTTGAAAATTTGTAAGTAAATAATCATATAGTGAATAAGCAATCAATTACAGAAGAAACAAAATTCTGGAGAATGATTGGTTTGATCTTTTAAACCTGTAAACACTGTTTGAAAGAGACTTAGGGACACAAGGAAGTCCAGTGTATTGTCCTGGACTGGAAATGATTTTGAAAAAAATAGCTAAAAACACTCTTGATGACAACAAGGGGATAAGATGAATTATTATTGACTTTAAAATATTAACCAAAAAAGTCACAAAGTATGTACAATATGAACTCATTTGTGTATAAAAGTCATAAAAATCTGAGCATCTATCCTTCATGAACTTAAAAGGGGCATTCTGTGAGTAGTAGAATATAATGCTTTTATGTATTTATTTTTGTTCTCTGTATTTTGCAATGTTCTGATTTTGTAATCATCATGGGTGATTTTAAAAATGCAATGTATGTTCAATATTCCATTTGTAAGAAAAGCAAAAATAAAAATATATGAACTAGTATGAATATAGTGAGGCTTTAGAATTTTCTTAAAGTTCATCTACACATTATGCATTTTTACTTCATTTCAATTATGCAATTTTTAAATCTGTATCATGGTACTAAAATGAAAAGCCATTAAAGAAAATTGACAATTAAATGAAACTACCTAACTTCTGCAGTTTAGGAGTAATTGAATGGCAACTGTTGAACACAGGGTAAAATTTAAAGAAGCAAACAACAACTTAATAGCCTTAATATATAACACACATTCTTATAAATCAATGAGAGAAAATAATCTCTCCTCCCTGACAGAAAGACAAATGATCTTAATGGACATATCTAAGAATTATTAAGTCATGAGAAAAAAAAAAAAAGCTTCAAGTTTTTGGTCATCACAATTTCTAGGCAAAAATAAACATCATTCATATCTTGACCCCTCAAAATAGGACTGCAATTCAAGTATCTCCAAGGGTGATAGGTACTTGTGTGAAGCAGAAGATATAATGGGAATCTTGGGGACAGGGAGTAAGAAGTGGTGAAGATTAGCTAAACAAGAGCACACAGTGTTATCTGAGGACAACAATCACTGTTTATTTTAAAGTTGTACTGTTCTAATTTGGACCACCACTTTGTGACTTCTACATCGATACTAAAAAGGAAGATGGTCAAGAAGCTCTGGAAAATACATTTTCAGGGAAAAAAATCACACATCCTTTAGATAAGTAGTAAGAAGGAAACTAAAGCTACCAGTGGTCTTTCAGTCAGATTATTTAAAATGTACAAATGATACAAAGCAAGAGCTGGATTTTTTACCCTCAAGAAGAATTCAAATGAGTCAAAGGAGGTTCTAGGTGGCTTTCAAGAGAATGGATGCAGTAGAAACGTAGAGATAGTCCTTAGCTAGAAGGAAGAGACTTTTAGAGAAGGTGAATGAGGGAAAAGGAGTTGAGAGAGTGTGTGAATAGGAAGATGTGAAGGTAGGATCAAAACTATGGAAGCCTCTCCCAAAATCACAATTATCTTTTGTGAGACCTGTGGGCTTGGTTCTAATAAGATGTCCACATACATTTTGTTTATAAAATTAGTCTTTTACTGGGTTACATTGTGTATCCCCAAAATTCATGTTCACCCACAGCCTCTGAATCTGACCTTGTTTTTAAGTACCGTCTTTGCAGATGTGCTAAGTTATGATGAAACCATACTGGATTAAGGGGTGCCCTAAACTCAGTGACTGGTGACCCTGTTTGAAGTAGAGACAGTTACATGACTAGAAGTATGGGGAGGATGTGTGTTATGCTGTCACTTCTTTTAGTGAATCACAAACATTTACTAAGCTTTCTGAAGGCAAAAGTGAACAGAGGTTTATGTGTTTGTATCACTTAAAAACAGCCATTAAAATGTGGGGAGTGACTGACATCTCCTTGGTCAAGTTAGTGAGAACTAGTTAGAAGAAAAACCCAGTGATTTTGTAACTTAAAACCGTGTGTGCTGTAGTGCTGATGACACAGCCCTTTCAGTTCACGCTTTGTTTTGATTTTTTCCATCTCTAAGTCAATTTCCCAAGTGGTAATTTGAGTTGCAAAATGGTGATAAATAACATAATGCAATGTCCAAACCTAAAATGAGTTCAAATGTAACATTTGTTCCAATTGTTCAAGATCATATGCTTGTAAATGATTTCTTATCTTCTCACTCAATTAACTTTAGCAGGATGAAATTAATTACCTTTGGAAAAAAGTGCCATTTATGCTCAATTCTTGTCTAATTCGTTAAATAAGAATAATTACTGGTCCATCTCTTTCTTTTTCAGTCATTCCGACAGAGATAAGAGATGCCTGTGCACACAGGGACCCTCTGTGTTCTCTCACTGAAAATGTCACGTCACTGACTCTTTATTTACCAGCTCCACAAAGCTTTTGGAGCTCTTTTTCCTAGTTCAAACAAAAACAACCAATTCTCCTCTCTCGCACCCTCATTTCACCTAGGAATTTGCTTTAATCATAATTAAATTAAAGCCCCTGAAGTTCTATTCAACAACCAATGCTAGAAGGAGTTTCAGCAAATAGTTTTCCAAAGCCTGTAATTTGCGTAGTAATGCAATCAGCTCATCACTGGGATTTGTAGCAATGAGTACTTTTTAGTTCAGCATCATGTCTAAAAAGCATTTTAATGGGCTCAAAATGACCATAAGTGCTATTTTCAAAGGCCTGAAATTGTGGATAATGATATTCTGCGCAGGAAATCATTCTCTTAACCTAATCCCACACACTCTGTGCATTTCATCTGTTCAGGTTTTGCACGAATCTGTTTAGAATTGTGTAACATTTTGTTGGGTCATAAGCCAGTGACACTGGTAGAATTCTTTGGGTCTTACTGCCCTGGTTTTTACAATCCCTCCTCAATGAAGGCAAAGCAGAAAGTGGGCTAAATAATTTCTAAATAATTCAGAGCAAATTAGCCATGTCATCATCGTCTTCACCTTCCACTTCGGGTACGAAAAGCAAAACTATGTCTATACGGACAACCAGTTGCATCTTGAACCTAGAGTTACAACTGAGATGAGTCATTTGATCAGTTTAAAATTTTTGGCCTTTTTCTTTTACTGGCATAAGTTTCTGAGATTTGAGGTTACTTTGTTTCTGTGACATAACCATTTATTCTGACCAAGGAAAGAGTCACTAGATTCAGCCTCACCATCAGGCAAATCAATTTCTATGTCTTAATGAATTCAAAGTTTCAGCCCTAGCTTTGATGACTTCATGTATGGTTTTTTATAATTAAATAAGATGGTTGTAGAAAATAATCATTTTAATTAAAGATCAACTTAGAATTTTCAGGACAGATTGTGGTTTACACATGCCACAGACCCACGAAAATAGACTGGTTTCAGTAATATATATCTTTTAAGCAAAAATAATGTTCATTTTAGGCCCATTGCATCTTATAGTATAGCCTTGCAGTGTAATTTGCTTGTGTGATGTTTGAGAAAAGTCAGTCCTGTTTCTCCACTCATGCACACTGACTTTCTCCTTCAGTGAATGATGGCATCCATTTGTCCAGATGAATTTATTACCTTTCTGCACTCTTAGTTCCTGGCTTCTAAGATGACCAGAAGAAGAAGGAATAACAGTTGTGCCCAAAAGGGTCACTACTGCACACAACCTATGCATTGTGCCAGCTGCACCCAATGCATGCCTGAGGACAAGGCATTAAGAAATTGTCATGCAGGGGCCTCCCTAGTGGCACAAGGGGGTTAAGCGTCAGCACTATGAAGCTATCTGCAGCCACTGCAGCACGAGTTCCATCCCCGGGCAGGGATCTGACCCACATATGCAGCAGACCTCTCCTGTCTCGCCCGCTGCTCCCCTCAGCAATGTATTTTAGTCAATCGACCTGTTCTGCTCCCCACACTGTCTCTGGTGAATCCTTTCACCCCGCCCCCCACCTCTGGCCTACATCACAGCTCTTGTATGCATAAATAAATAAAAAAATTTTTAAAAGCAATTGTCATGCAAAGCACAGCAGCGGCCACAGCCATCAGGGACACATCCGAGGTCAACGTCCTTGATGCCCGTTTGCCTCCCAAGCCCTCTGTGTGATTGCATTCCTGTGGGAGTGTGCCCTTCACAGCAAGGGAATCAGCTGTCATTCTGGAGAAGCCCCAAAGCCCCAACACCCCCACCCTGATTTAGACTTGTGGGTGCTGCCCCACGACCTCCTCCAAAGCCCAGGTGAAGATGTTAAATCCTTAAGGACGGGAGAAAACTGTCCTCTGAGGAAAAATAAAATGGAAATTATATATTTAAAAAAACAGAATTTTCTTACTGTTCATGCAGCAAGATCAACATGTGGAGTCCTGAGTAGCTGAAAAGGACATTGAGAAATGGTGGGGTTTATATTAGTCAACCAGCAGAGAGAGTGTGGCACCAACTGGGGGTCACTGGGTGCATTTTGGAACAGTCACTCCTCTTCATGAAGTGTATGATTGCTTTCCTTTCAGCACTTACAGTTACAGTTTAAAATAGGAGCCCTAACAGTTCCTGCCATTGTAAATGTACGGAGATCAAAATGTAATCTGTGACATGATCATAACAATGTGAACTTCTTTCCATAAATCAACTATATCTGGAAAGGGAAACATGTAAAATGAGATTGTGCATGGTCCATTCCTTCATTTTAAGATTCTCTCATTATGGCTAAAATGTTTTAATAGCACAAAGCAGAAAATTCATAAAATATGGAAGCAACACAGTGTTTGGATGTATTGACTAGTTCCTGTGTAATGTGACTTTGGGAGCTTGATCTGTCACTTCAAATCGTCCTGTTCCCCCCAACTTTGGATACTGTGACGTTCCAAAGGGATTGTGTGAAGTTGCTTCACTAAAAACTCTTTCATTTAAGATTGGATGGTGGGGTAAATCTGCTAATCTAGCTCATCCTTAAAGTTAGGAATAACTGGTACTGGTCATGCCAGACTCTGATTCATATATCCTCTTCCCAAAAGCTATGCAATGTGCCTTCAGAATGTGTACTTAGAGCAATGAGTTTGTGTCATTAATATGTTGGGCATGTTCCATGGTTGTAAAGTATCCCATAAGGGGAAGTCCTTGCTGAAGACAGACATGGTTTATAGCGGCTGATGAATTACAGGCTGGTGAAGCCAGTTTTTAGTTGCCCTTGAGGATAAGAAAGAGCATGAAAGATAGGGTATAAAATCACTCAGATATGTCTTAATCTTCTGTGACATGGGGGGTGAGAATGCAAGGACAGTGGTCACCTCAAGTTCACATCTTCCATAGGTGTCTTCAACTGAGCCTCTCTATTCTAAGTTCTCAGTTCTCTTATTGTCTGACAAGTGTGAGTTTCTCTGAGAGGCACAGAGCAAAAAAAAAAAAAAAAAAGAAGAAGAAAAAACAATAATAAGGACCAACATGGAAGACAGAAAATGCAAAGGACCAGCAGCTAAGGGCCAACATAAAAACTCACACATGAACAATGCAGAAGGAAATTATGAAGAAATGGTGGTGTAAATAATTTGAAATTTAATATGAAATACTTCCATATTATCATATCAGTGAAAAGGCATAAAGGAGATGATGTGTCCTTGTTTTTCTCTGATAATTGAAATGTTAGGCAGGCAGAAACAGCAGGTTTTCTA
Source organism: Talpa occidentalis (assembly GCF_014898055.3). Classification (NCBI taxonomy): domain Eukaryota; kingdom Metazoa; phylum Chordata; class Mammalia; order Eulipotyphla; family Talpidae; genus Talpa; species Talpa occidentalis. The sequence goes on along the minus strand of NW_023605083.1, from coordinate 97,301,646 downwards.
TTGCTAACAAGTGTACACACCATGCGTTAGAGTTAGGGGAAAGCAAATCACAAGTTAGCATGGGATGCAAGTCATTAACTCTCTGTGTTTCATTTGAGTTCCCTGCTTGATATGTGGCCAGGGCTGGCAAGAACAGAATCATAGTGGTAGAAAATAGGTAATAAATGGAAAGGATAGAGCTATCAGAGTCATGGACCCAATATTCAAAGAGAGGAAGAACCAATTTTTATTGATGACCTACTATGGACTAGACATAGTTAGGTTCTGTATATGTATTAATCTTTATTGTAATCCTATAGACTTGTTATTATCTTTCTTTTACTAATGAAGATTTATGTGAAGTAACAAAACAAAATCTTCTCTCTTCTCTACCCAGAATTTCAGGCCTTAGCCCCATTAATATTCTCTACCTTCTTGCCTTTCTCTGTCCATTTCGGAAGTAAAGATTTCTGGTATTTTTTCTTCTGGGCTCTATTAGATTTTTTTATAGCCAATAATCAGATATGGCTTAAAAAATTCAATTAAAACTGGAAAGTATAAAATTAAAATTAGTAACATCCTTCAACCCCACCTCTAGTCCCATAGCACAAGGGTCACCAAATTCTATGATTTCTGTTGAATTATAAATAATTTCTTGGATCTCTGTTTCTTGATTAATTATCTATAGGAAGTGTCTGTGGATTCTAATTATAAATAATAGAATTTTAGTGCCCTTGTGATAAGTGTTTAAATTTCTGATTTTCTACCTGTCACCTATATTTTTAAGCTTTTAGCTTACTTATACTTACCATTGGAGCTTCACAATAACAAATCAACATTTCTAAACCTATAAATTTTAGGGAATCTCTTTTGGCTTACCATATTGTACAATATGTAAACTTTAGCTATCTTATATTATTCTCCATCCCTCTTTTTATATTTTTGTTCCCACCTTCCATCCAGCTAATCATTGCTCTTATATTGTCATGGACTACAGATTCCATATTTCACACTGTAACTGAAAAGTTATTAGTACTGTATCTATAAATGGATTTTAAAAACTGGGTTTACAGTAAACATTAAAAGTTTACATTAAACATATTAGAAATAGTCTAAATATCACTTACTATTGAACCAAGTAGTGGTTTCAATTCATGGAAATGTAAACTCTAATATAATGACGTTAAAGATGGCCAACCAGTAGGTTTCACAAATTTGAAGTTGAGAGGAGGAAAAAAAACTGACCTGTGACATTATATGCTTTAAAATTTAATATTATACTTTATCATCATTTGATTGAAATCATCCAGCTTCATTTTAATTTTTATGAGGGATAAATTTTCTTCTTGAAATTATTCTCAGAGCCCTTGAACTTTAAAATAAGAATACTAGTATAATAACCAAAAATGGATACATGTTAATATGTCATCACATTAGTGTAGATATTATTTACTTGTTTTGGGTACATTTTGCTAATACAATATAGCTCTAAGAATTAAAGCACTAGTGACAAATTGAAGTTCTCTATGTTCCTTCAATCATTAACTGAAATGTTGATGCAAACTTAATGGAAGGATCATGTCGACAATTCTCACATCACAAAAATAGGATCACACTCACTACCATGTCTAAACAATGGGTAGAATCTATGAACTGTTCTTGTCCTCTGCAAAACAACAAGCAAAACCGAATCTAATAAAAATTGCAGCTCAAGCCATCTGTTTATAAGATATAGGAGAGATACAGGAAGCAGCCAGCTAATCACAGATGATGTGAAATTCTACAAGACAAATGATCTCATTTCTTCATCAAATGAATACAATAGGGAAAAAAATGCAAGGAATGTGAAGAGAAAGTTTCTTTTATAGATTAAAAGAGGTTTAGGAAACATATCAAATGATTATTTGGAACTTTTTTGTATTTCAATCTGAACAGTCAGTAAAAAGGATATCTTAGAGGTATGGGCCAGATCTGCCCAAAAGAGTTGGATAGGCTTTTGTAAATAGTCCCAGAGTGTCTCTTGGCACCTTGGTAAGAGAACTAGAGGTCAATCAAGAATCAAGGACCCAAGAGCCTCAGAAGTTATATTTTTTTAAGATTTATTTTATTTATTTATACAAGCACTGGGTACAGTCAGAAGTACAGGAAGGTGAGAGAATTCACCAGAGCCAGAGCGGGGAACAGAACAGGCAGACCGACGAAATACACAGCTGAGGGGAGCAGCAGGCAGCAGGAGAGGTCTGCGCGCCATGTGGGACCCTCGCCAGTGGCTGGGGATCGAACTGGCGCTGCAGAGGCTGCGGGCAGCTTCGCAGCCCAGCGCTCAACCACTGCGCCACCAGGGGAGGCCCAAGCCTCAGAAGTTCTGTTGCCATTATTGAGAGAATGATGATTTTTTTGGCTTAAGAATAGTGAGGGTCCTGAGGGCTAGTAGAACATTCTGTCCTTGCCTAAGTCCTTTCCCCTTCTTTCCCTAAAGGAAGAAGAGATACCTAGAAGAATGGAAGAATGTAGTTTGGAGGGTGTCATCCAATTATAGGTTTATCGGTAAACATGTCCTTTCCAAGAATCACATCTTTATTCTCAGGTTAAGAATGAGGTCGCCCTACCCCACGTCTGTCACGTGAAGTCTTCCCCTTTCTCTCTCCTTGCCATCTCAGGTCCCAAAATGTTTATTCTTGGTTCACGCCATTATTCTTTAGAATTCATTACTGTGCAATTTCTCCATACTTGTTATTAAATTGATTGTTTTTCTTTTGTTTTGATTACTTGCCCAGTCTAAGATCAACACAGGAGAGGATTTATTTTTTGTACTCCAACATAGACAATTTGAGAAAAATAAACATAATCAGAGCATTGCATGCTATTAAGGTGTTGTTATTAATGTTGTTGGGTGTGCTAAGTGGTACTGTAGTTAATTTTTTAAAATCCTTACTGTAGTCCTTAGAAACACATTATAGGTGACATTATTTAACATCTGAAAATTAGTTTTAAATTCCCAGCAAGAAGTTAAAAAAAAAAAAAATAAGAGGGGGAGAGAGGAATAGATGAGACAAAAATAATACAAAGTTCTAAAAAGATTAAAGTTGCATATTTCTTCTCCCATGTACCTGCTATGGGGACCCCTTAAGTGCTCTGATGAAATATGAGGTCTCTGATGAAAATAAAATTAATGACAATGACTACAGGTGTCCTTTATTTTATAATAACTATATAATGCTAATTGTTTCTAGTCAAAATTAGTAAACTGGGGAAATCATTTCATATTGCACAATACAGTGATGAAGAGATTTTTAAGACTTGAAATCACATCCATCTACATACATTCTATTTCATTTTCAGTCTTGAAGTGGAAAGGAATGCCAGAAATCCCCCCTAGGCCAAGTTTCTACTATTGATGAAATCCAACACAGCATTCCCTTCTTAGATAAACTCTCGTCTGTCAATGCTCTCCTTAGACTTTTAAAACTGTAGTCTAGGCCTCTCTGGTGGCGCAGTGAGTTGAGCACAGCGCCATGAGGCTGTTTTCAGCCTCTGCAGCATGGGTTCAATTCCCAGCCGGCCAGAGAGATACCCACACGGCATGGCAGACCTCTCCTGCCGTGCCCAATGCTCTCCTCAGTGGTGTTTTCAGTCGTCTGCCTGTTCTGCTCTCCACTCTGTCTCTAGTGAATTCTCTCAGCCTCCAGTGCCTCTGGCCTTTACCCCAGTTCTTGTGTAAGTAAATAAAACTTTGAAAAAATAAAGCTGTACTCTCAGTTTATAGCAAACTTTGTTTTTGCTAGCTATTGATTGAGCAGTGTCATAGTTGCAGTTGTAGATTACTGAGCTTGTGCAATTATTATAGCTTTATAAAAATAAATTTAATATCTGCCAGGGCAAATCTCCATGTAGTTGTCATTCTAAAAAATGTTCTTAGTTACACATCTACATTATTCTTAGAGAAAAGCTTTAGATTCATTTTGTCAAAAAAAAAATCTAATGGGGCAGACCGGGCGTGCAGGGGAGCGCGTTCCCGCATCGCCATTTTGCAGCAGGGACCTTTCTTTGCTGGAGACTGTGTGAACCCAGCAGAAGGCTCACCAAGGAGACAGAGGTAAGCTGGGAGGCTTGCCCATGCCGGGCGCCTTCTAGCCTGCAGTTCCAGCCCAGAGGGGAGCAGCACCCATCGCTGGGGCAGACCGGGCATACAGGGGAGCATGTTCCCGCATCGCCATTTTGCAGCAGGGACCTTTCTTTGCTGGAGACTTGTGAACCCAGCAGAAGTTCCCCAGAGGAGCCAGTGGTAAGCTGGGAAGGTCGCCCAAGATGCCGGCCAGTACCAGCAACACAGTGTCACAAGGAATACGGCAAATTAGAAAACAGGCAGTAGGGAGTAGAAAAACCACATGCAACCCAGCAACTCCTCAGCAAAAAAGCACACCGCAAAAAGAAAACCATCTACCAGATTGCAACAACAGTAACTTGGAAGAACTTCTGAGCCTTCCAGATAGAGAATTTAAAATTGCTGTGATTAAAAAACTGACAGAAGTCATAAAGGAAAACAATGATAAGGGGAAAATAATTAATGACCAGAAGAATGAAATTGAGTCCCTAAAGAGGGAAGTAAAAGAAATGCAGGAGATCAAAGAATTAATGGAGATGCTAAAGAACTCTGGGAAAAGCAATGAAAGCAGAATAGATGAAATGGAAGAACGAATAAGTACTCTTGAAGACACAGAAATAAAAAGAACTAAAACAGAAAAGGAAGGAGAAGTACGAAGGAAAAAGACCGAAGAAAGACTTCGGGAAATATCTGACTCCATGAGGAAAGGAAATATAAGAGTTATAGGAATCCCAGAAGGAGAGGAGAGAGATGTAGGAACAGAGAAAATATTCAAGGATATAATTGAAGAGAACTTCCCAAACGCGAAGAAGGAGCTGAAAATTGATATACAAGAAGCAAGAAGAACACCAAACTTCCATGACGAAAGGAAAAATACAGCAAGACACATAATAGTAAAGCTCCCAAGAATCCAAGACAAGGAAAAAATAATGAAACTAACAAGAGGGAAGAAACAGATAACATTCAAAGGGAAACCAATCAGACTGACATCAGACTTCTCTGAAGAAACACTACGGGCAAGGAGAGAGTGGAGGGACATAGTCAACAGACTCCAAGAAAACAGATGCCAACCAAGAATACTCTATCCCGCAAAGCTCTCCTTCCTCTTTGAAGAAAGAATAAGGACCTTCCCAGACAAACAGAAACTCTGGAATTTTATTACGACTAAACCCCCACTCCAAAAAATACTACAAGGAGTCCTAAAGCCAGAACCTCAGAGGGACGAATAACAACAAAAGAAGGCCAAAGAAAGTTATTAAAAGAATAAATAAATAAAATCAAAGGAAAGACAAACACAATGGCAAATACAGATGCTAACATATCAATACTAACTCTAAATGTAAATGGACTAAACTCTTCAATAAAAAGACACAGAGTTGCAGGCTGGATTAAGAAACAAAACCCAACCTTTTGCTGTCTCCAGGAAACACATTTAGCTGCAAAAGATAAAAATAGACTCAAAGTTAAAGGATGGAAAACAATTCTACAAGCAAATGGACCAAAAAAGAAGGCAGGAACAGCTATACTCATATCAGGTAAAACAGATTTCAAACTTAAAAAGATAAAAAGAGACCCCAGTGGTCATTACATTATGATCAAGGGGACAATACTTCAAGAAGAAATAACACTCATTAGCATATATTCACCAAACGAAGGAGCACCAAAATATATCAGACAACTATTGGCATCTCTGAAAACAGACATCAGAGAAAACACATACGTAGTGGGAGACTTCAACACACCTCTATCAACAATGGATAGATCAACAAGACAAAAAATAAGTAAAGACACTAAAGCTCTAAATAAGGATCTAGAGTGCTTGGGCTTAACAGACATATATAGAACACTAAACCCAAAAAAATCTGAGTATACATTTTTCTCAAGCGCACACGGATCATTCTCTAGGATCGATCATATACTGGGGCACAACACAAACATCAACAGATACACCAAGATTGAAATCATACCAACCATCTTTTCTGACCATGAAGGCATCAAACTAGAAATAAACAATAAAAAGAAGGCAAGGTACTCTCTTACCTCGTGGAGATTTAAACCGGCACTACTGGAAGTCCACTGGACTAACGAGGAGATAAAAGAAGAAATTAAAAAATTCTTTGAATTGAATGACAAGGAGGACACCAATTTCCTAAATGTATGGGATGCAGCAAAAGCAGTAATAAGAGGAAAATATATAGCAATAGATGCTCATATCAAGAAACAAGAAAGAACTCAAAGAAACAACCTAATCTCGAAGCTCAAAGATCTAGAAAAAGAACAACAAAAAAACCCTAAAACCAGTAGAAGAAAAGAAATAATAAAAACCAAAGCAGAAATAAATGAAATCGAAACTAAAAAAACAATCCAAAAGATCAATGAAACCAAGAGCTGGTTCTTTGAAAAAATAAATAAAATAGATAAACCCCTAGCCAGGCTCACAAGGGCAAAAAGGGAGAAAGCACAAATAAATAGGTTAATAAATGAAAGAGGAGAAATCACAACGGACACAGCAGAAATCAAAAGAATAATTAATAACTACTATGAACAGTTATATGGAAACAAGTTTAACAATCTAGAGGAGATGGACAAATTCCTACAACTCTACAATCACCCAAAGCTAGATAAAGAAGAAATAGAACACCTAAACAGACCAATTACAATTAGCGAAATTGAAATGGTAATCAAAAACCTCCCCCAAAACAAAAGCCCAGGACCTGATGGATTTACAAATGAATTCTACCAAACATTCAGAGACGAATTGGTGCCTATCCTTCACAAACTCTTCCAAAAAATTGAGAAGGAAGGGACAATACCAAACACGTTCTATGAAGCCAACATTACACTAATACCAAAACCGAACAAGGACAACACAAAAAAAGAAAACTATAGGCCAGTCTCCCTAATGAACACTGATGCAAAAATCCTCAATAAAATTTTAGCTATCAGAATCCAACAGTGTATCCATAAGGTAATTCACCACGACCAAGTAGGATTCATTCCAGGGACACAAGGATGGTTCAACATCTGAAAATCAATCCACGTTATCCAACACATCAACAAAAAGAAATATAAAAACCATATGATAATATCAATAGATGCCGAGAAAGCTTTTGACAAAGTGCAACACCCATTCACGATAAAAGCCCTTGAAATTCTTGGGATACAAGGAACGTACCTCAGCATCATAAAGGCCATATACGACAAGCCAACAGCCAGTATCATTCTCAATGGTGAAAAGCTGAAAGCATTTCCATTAAGATCTGGAACAAGACAAGGATGTCCACTCTCACCACTGCTTTTCAATATAATACTGGAAGTCCTAGCCAGAGCAATAAGACAAGAGAAAGACATCCAAGGAATCCAAATAGGAAAAGAAGAAGTCAAACTATCACTATTTGCAGATGATATGATAATATACATAGAGAACCCCAAAAACTCCATAGAAAAACTAATTGAACTCATCAATCAGTTCAGCAAAGTGGCAGGATACAAAATCAACATGCAAAAGTCAGAAGCCTTCCTATACACTAACAATAAATCTGAAGAAGAAGAAATGAAAAAAAAATCCCCTTTATTATCAAAACAAAAAAAATCAAATACTTGGGAATAAATCTAACAAAAGAGGTAAAGGACCTTTACAAAGAAAACTATAAAACACTGTTAAAAGAAATAGAAGAAGATACAAAGAAATGGAAAGACATCCCCTGCTCATGGATTGGAAGAATAAACATTATTAAAATGGCCATCCTACCAAAAGCAATATACCGATTCAATGCTATTCCAATAAAAATTTCAATGTTATTCTTCAAAGAAATAGAACAATTATTGATGAAATTCATATGGAATCACCAAAAACCCCGAATAGCCAAAGCTCTCCTGAAAAAAAAAGAAGGGAATGGAGACATCACACTCCCAGATTTCAGGCTATACTACAAAGCCATAATCATCAAAACTGCATGGTATTGGAACAAGAACAGACACACAGACCAATGGAATTGAATAGAAAATCCAGAAATAAACCCACAGATTTATGGTCAACTAATATTTGACAAAGGAGCAAAGACTATGCATTGGAGCTAAGAAAGTCTGTTCAATAAATGGTGCTGGGAAAACTGGGCCGCTACATGCAAAAGAATGAAGCTTGACCACTACCTCACACCATACACAAAAACCAACTCAAAATGGATTAAAGAACTACACATAAAACCTGAAACCATAAAATACATAGAAGGAAATATAGGCGAAACACTACGTGATTTGCACATCAAAGACATCTTTACAGACACATCACCCAAAGCAGTGATAGTGAAGGCAAAGATAAACAGCTGGGACTACATCAAATTAAAGAGCTTCTGCACAGCAAAAGAGACAATAACAAAAACAAAGAGAAACCCCACCAACTGGGAGAACATTTTTGCACACAACACTAATGATAAAGGATTGATCACAAAAATCTGCAAAGAGCTGATGAGACTCAACAACAACAAAGAAAATAATCCAGTCAAAAAATGGGCAGAAGAGCTAAAAAGAAACTTCTCTGAAGAGGAAATGCAAATGGCCAACAGGCATATGAAAAAAAATGTTCAACATCACTTGTTATCAGGGAAATGCAAATCAAAACTACCATGAGATACCATCTTACACCAGTGAGAATGGCACATATTAAAAAAACTAGCAACAACAAATGTTGGCGAGGGTGTGGAGAAAAAGGAACTCTTCTGCACTGTTGGTGGGAGTGCAAACTGGTCCAACCACTATGGAGAGCTGTGTGGAGATTTCTGGACCTACTAAACATAGAGCTTCCATATGATCCAGCAATTCCACTCCTAGGTATTTACCCAAAGGACACAGAAACATCAATTCCAAAGAGCACCTGCACCCCTATGTTTATAGCAGCACTATTTACAATAGCTAAGCTTTGGAAACAGCCCAAATGCCCAAAAATAGATGACTGGATCAAGAAGATGTGGTACATATACACCATGGAATATTACTCAGCATTCAAAAAAGATAAACACATGCAATTTGCAGCAACATGGATGGCGCTGGAAGGGATCATGCTCAGTGAAATAAGCCAGAAAGAAAAAGAAAAATACCGGATGGTCTCACTCATAGCAGGAATCTAGAAAACTTAAATAAGGGACCAGGAAAATGAATAACTATAAGAAAGTGAAAATCAAAATCAACAAAAATCTATGAACCAGAGACACTTTTGGGGGGGTGGGTGGAGGGAGGGGAGGGATTGGTGTCAAAATTGGGGGGGTTGAAATTGTATGGGGAATATAAAAATAAAATTTATTATTAAAAAAATAAATAAATAAATAAATTCTATTTTTCCATTATCTTATAGGTTAATTTAAGAACTGACATCATTAAAATACTGATTTTCATGTCAGTATGTGAGGATATTCTGTATTTTCCTCACATAAACTCCTAAAAGTGGATCTCTTAGTTAAAGAATTTACTCACTTTACATTTAAGTAAATATTGCTAAGTTGCCCTCTTCTGACATTTGACCAATTCATATTCCCATTTTTTCTGTGTGAAATTGATTTAAAATAGGTATGACAAATGGCTGATGCTGCTAGGGCAACATTCATGTGCTCCTTTTACCTTAATACTAGTAACTTTGTAATAGAACCTTTGATTCCAGCTGGGCATTCCCCCAGTTAGAATAAAGACCAATTCCTGAGCCCCCCATACAACTTCATCTGCCCATTCAGATGTCAGTAGATGCTCTAAGAAGCCCCTTTCAAAGACACCTCCCTTGTGCCCTTAGTCTTCTTTTCCTCTTTTCCCTTCCTCCAACTCCTTACCTGGAACTGGGACACATAATTGGAATTCTGGCCTTAGCCTTAAACCTTAAGGATAAGGGATGGTGTATCTAGGAGCTGGAAAAAAGTCTAGCTCCCTAACTGAGAAATAAATTTCCACCTTGCTTAAACCACACCTAAGCTACTCCTATCTGATGCAGAACTTAACTCCTGGAAGTGCTAAGTTATAAGACCAACACCCACAATGACATCAGCTTAGAAGAAGAAATGATGAAACAGACAAGAAGTCTGTTTGGTGGTGAAAAGTTTGTAATCCAAGTAGAGTAGCAGTGATATATTTGCTCAGACTGTTACCTGCTAGAGCTTAAAGGCAAGCCACGAGCTGAGTGAGTTTGTCTTCTGAGCGCAAATGGTCTGAAATTTTCAGAATAGTGACCTCGATGGACTATTGTGTTCCACTTTTAGCCAAGTTCTACTGGAGATACATGAACTTGGGTACCGACCCCGTCTGCTGACACAGGAAAGGGAAGGCAGCTCCGAGTGTGGAGTCCTGTTCTGCAGGCTGCCATGTTCTGTAGGTTGGAGTCTTAAAGATAGAAAAGACTTCTGCTATTGCAGCCCAAGCAGAAGCCATCTTATGGGGTGACTTCGGATGTTTAGCAGAAGACTGGGCTGCTGCTTTGCCATAGAAAGACCAGGAACCTGTTGGCAAAGTGGGAAGGAAGGTGCCTCCTCTCTCATGGGCCCCTCATTTCAAATGCTTCAAAGCAGCATCCAGAGTTGCACCCCGATGAGCAAACACTGGCCTGTAAACAAAAACATCAGGCCCAAACACTAGCTTAGGGCAAGCTCTTTGGTTTGGTTACTCGCAGTTAAAATTAACTGAAAGCAAGTACTCCAAAACCTTACTGTTTTTAAAGTTAATAGTATTGACAACACCCTGAATCCATCCTGCAAAAGCCTGTGGCTATTAATATATAACAACCCATGTTCCCCTGAGCTAGCATTAGCAAAAATGGGTCTGGAAAGCTGAACAACCCACAAGGATGTCATTCTCTCAAGGGCAGTGGTTCCCCAGCCAACCTTCGGATGATCACATACAAGGACAAACCGGGGACCAGGGGCTATGGGTGACAATGGATGAGGATGTCCCTCCCAGAGCCCAGTACCAGGAACGTTCTCCAACAGAGGAAAGTTCTTCTTTTCCAGAGCACGCTTGGCTTATGGGAGAGACTGGGTTGAGCTTGTTATGAAACAGGATTGCTGCCTTTCCCATTCTCCCAGTTTTGGAGTTGGGCATCGTTGTCATTACCCTGCTTCTATGATGGCATGTTGAGAGCTAACTTATCTTTAAACATACTCCTTTCTTCCCTTTCCTTTCTTTCTCAGAATATCTTGGATTTTTGACTGAGTCTTCCTTTCCCAGTTTTCCTTACATTTTAGTGTAAAAAATATGTTTATATTCTGGTCAATGATATGTGAGTGAAGCTGCTTCTAAGCTGTCTTTAAAAGATTGTGGACATGTGACATTTACCCTTTATTTTTTCTTTCTCTCCTTCCATCTTGATACTGAGAGCTTCAGATATGATGAACTTGATCATGAGAATGAGGTTTCATTCTCAGAGTCATGAACTGATGAGCTGAGAAAAACATGGGTTCCCATGGACTGTACGGAACTCCCTGAGACGAGAGAGATATCTAAGTTGTTTAGTCACCTTTGTCACTTGCACCAACCTAATCCCAATTTACAAGCTTCCCAAGTCACCCCTACACTACGTAGGAGGTGAGTTGTAAGGAGGAGGAGAGAGGAGAATGAGGAGACAGGGAAACTGGAGTTGTGGTAAGGAGTAATTTAATTTGTACCTGACTCGCCATATTCCCTTAATTAAATCCAGAAACCCCAGAGCAGAAACATAGAAACCATATTCCCTTCTGTGCAACAAAGTCTGCTGAAATAGACTCAGTGCTCTGGGGCATCCTAGGCCAACTGCTTCATGGGGGCTCACCCAGAGAAGCGAGTAATGCAGTGACATGGCGAGTTAGGACATCCGACTCCAGAGCTTGCGCTCAGCCTGTGGGGCCTTTGGGTGGGCTGGAAGTCATTTTCTCCAGATGGTGCTTCTTGTTTCAAAGGCACATTTTGAAGCCTCAGCAACTGATCAAAAAGACTACTGAATATTGTTCTCTGTGAGTGATAACTACAGTGGGACGCAGAGCTACAGGAAGTGGCTCTGTTGACTTCTGAAGTTGGTCTTACACACAGTTTTCCTTCTGGGGCTCTTCTTTCACTCTCTCTTTAATTACTACCTCCTTCCTTCCTCTCTCTCTTCCCGCCTTCACCCAAACACACACACACACACACACACACTTCTGAACTTGAAGTTCTGGCTCTGGCTTACTAATCATGCATTGACATTCCCTTGGCAGTAAAAGATCCATAAGTTGTCTCTGACCACTGCTTGAACCACGCTGGCTCTCTTGATCTCTGCACAGAGATTGAAAAGCATAAAAATGAATTCTTTCTTGCTAAGTAGTTAAAAAAGAAAACAAACATGAAAACACCAGCATGTGCTTGCCTAGGACTGGTGTCTAAATTACCTAGGTTGTTATCCTGTGTGATATGAAACTGAACCCCAACTGCCTTTATGATTCCAATCAAAGAGAGAGAGGTGGGTTTTTGCACAAATAATCCGATGTCACTGGATCATTTCAACATCTCTGTATGTTCCTCTCATGCCCACACAAGCCCTCATTCCCCAGCCCCATTGTTTATCAACATTGATGGGAAAGGCAGTGAGGACAGAATTAGAGTGAGAAAGGACAGAATTTTTCATCATCCTCATGTCCAGTGGCCTGATGGTGATGACAATTTCCCAACTGAGGCATTGTCTAGGATCTCCTCCTTTGGCCAAACCTCCACAAATCTACCAAAGTGATCTTTACAAAATCATATAATTGTATACATGATCAGGGGATTTCCTTGCCTAGAATCCCTCTACTGTTTCCTATGGTCAACAAACACCCTTTAAGTCCTGAACTCTACCTGCTTGCTCAGATGTACCTCTACTGACATCTTTACCATGGGAATCGGTAATGCACACTCACAGTGTATTTCTTCTCTCTCTTAAAATAGTAGATGTTCTTTCATGGCTCATTTCTGTAGATTGTGTAGAAGGATTAACATATCCAAAGCCACACAGCTTGGAAGAGCTGGAGCTGGAATTCAAATACAAGAATGACAACAGATCGCATATCACTTTCCATTGTGATAGCTGATTAAGTATGAATGCACCTTGTTTCCATTTTAAACAAATCTGCAGTAAACATTAATGGTTTCCTCAATTATTTAATGATTTCCTTGAAATAAATGCCATCTGTAGGATTACCAAAACTAAAATTTCTATAACATGGCACAACATTTCTGGGCAACAATTTTGCAATCCCCATTTTTAAAATCTGACTATAGAAAACAGAATATCATGATTTTGATTACTGGTATTTCTTTGGATACTGATAAACTGAACTTTCTATCTCTATGTGATTTGCTGAAATTTACTTCTTTTGCTCATTTTGTTTTCCAGTATTAGTGTTGTCTTTTGTCTGTACACTGGAAAACTCAAGGATATTTGTGGTTTGTCTTTAGTAAATGTCGCAAGAGTGCTTATAACATCTTGTAACTTGTATTTTAATTTTGTTAAGGTGTTTTTTTAAATCTTACCCTTGACTAAAACAATAACTATCCAGACCAAGAGACTGTCAACTGGCAGGATGCTTCCACTGGTCTTAATTGACATTTGAAGGTGAAATCCATTTACATGGTTCACAGTTCTATGGTGCAGGACATGCTGATAGATGCAGCTCATGCTGACTTTCACTGGGACAAGTCCTCCTTTCTAAGGGCTATGGCTCACCACTTTGCCTGCCTCTCTGACACCACCCTATCTATTAAGTGAATTTCATTACCCAGCATGCCCTGCTGCAATGCTTTACTCACTCTTGTCCTATAGTGAACTCTTCTATTGTGTGAATCATTATTTATGTGTGAAATATATTTGAGTACCTACTATGCGCTAGACATAGCTTAACAAAAAAATCCCTTTCATGCAATGGCATCCTGGTGGATTTTATTATTATTGATAATAAACAAAATACACAAATTTCATAGAAGGTTAGAAGGAGGTAGGTAAGTACTGGTGAAATAGAAAAGTTAGGGTCCTCCCTGGTGGTGCAAGGGGTTAAGTTTCAGCACTATCACGCTATTGCCAACCACCAAAGCCACCATAGTTCCATCCCTGGCCAGGCAGGTAACCCATATGGCATAGCAGACCTCTCCTGTCTTGCCCAATGCTCTCCTCAGCAGTGTATTTCAGTCAATCTGCCTTTTCTGGTCCCCACTCTGTCTCTGGTGAATCCTCTCACCTCCCACACCTCTGGCTTACAGCCAGCTTTTGTATGTATAAATAAATAAATCTTTTAAAAGAAGATATAGAAAAATTATAGCAGAGTAAGTGTGCCAGGGAATAAAGTTATGTAGGTATGAGTTGAAATATTATTAAATTTGACTATTTTAATATCAAAAGGCTTGAAAGAGAAGAGAGAGTAAGCCTTAAAAGCAGTGGTGTAGAGAGGAGTAATCTTTTTTAAGCTGGGAATTTAAAATTTTTTTTGGAAAAAGAGGGGCATTCTAAGGAGAAAATAAATGTTCATCTTTTGACATTTGTTTCAATGTCAAAGCCACAGATGTAACTATATCAACCACTCTCTCTTTCCTCCTTTAGAATCTAGCTCAGTTTCATTTCTCAGGAAGAATTTCCCCACTATTTCCACATCCCTGTTGAGAAACTCCATTTAAATAAGTCTCCGTTGCAATAATGTGTACCTTTTTTTTTTTCCTTTGTATAACAAGTGAGGACTAATCTTGGTTAAATGAATAAAAAGATGAATGTCTTTCATGAATGTCTTCTTTCCTCTCCTTCTGGAGGAAAGACAGCAGATTTAATTTTTCTCCTTCCTTCTCACAGTTACTGAGGTTGTAACTAACACTCAATAAATGCTTTTTATCAAACTGGATCCGATCACTGATGGAAGAGCTTCTAAATAATCCACAATTCTCTCATCAAACTGTCAGACCCAATAAGTGCCAATAAAATTTGGAAGAGGAATTCAATTGCATGGCAGAGTCCCAATGACATTTTCTCACAAAGATTCATAATAATAATCATCACTGCAAGCCTTGGCCGTTCATTTCTTATTGTTCTTTGTAGAAAGGCTGTTAGCTCTGGGTTTTGCTTTGTTTTGTTTTGTTTTTTCAAAAACAAAGAATAATACACTGTGACTTTTGAGAAAAGCACAGAGTTAATGAAATGTTACCAAAAGGGATAAAAAAGAGGAACTACAAAGGACAAATTAAATTCTGTCCTTTTTTCACTTTGAGAGTGCCAAGTTTTGTATTTTAACAAGCATAAACCATCTTTGTCGTGTCCAGAGAGAGAGAGGCTCGTGGCAAGAGGATAACAAAGTACTTCTTAGCAGTACTGATCTCTCTCTCCCTCCCACTCTCTCTCTGTCTTAAGAAAGAAATCGATGATCCTTGTAGAAATACTAGAAAATATATATATGACAAAAGGGGAAGTTTCCATACAGTTGGGCAAATGTGAAAGAGGAAAAAATGTATATATAGTCTATTAGCATGGATGATCTCTTTTGTATTTGTGTAGAATGCAGGAAAACAGACTTAAAAAGGGGTAAGGGACATCTCCAAGCAGTGGGGTCAGTTGGTCTAGGAAGTTTATTACCAAAATGAGTGCTGTTAACTGAAGTGACACCCCTTCTTTGCCTAGCATGACTCCCCACATTGAAGACCACCAGGACCACGTCCTGCCAAGGAATTTCAGAGACCGTTGCAATAAGGTATGGCTCAAACGGCTATCGGAAAAGAACTGTCAGCCACCTTTTTCTGTTTTCCTCCTGTTTCTTCTGTTGTGGCAGGATGGGAGTGAGGTGGAGGAAATGGCTCGCATTTGCCAAGATGACGAGATGAAACCTGAATGTCCTGAAGACACAAGGCTGATTTTCTCTTGACTGTGTGATCTGAACAGTGATGTTGCTTGATATTATTTCTGGAAAAACTGAGAAAATAATGCATTGCCTGTGGGCCACATCTGGCAGTTTTTGTAAATAAAGGTGCATTGAAATATAACTATGGCCTTTCACTAAGCTGTGGGTTAGGACTGTTTTTGTGTTGCAATGCAGGTTTGCAGTGATAGCAGCAGAGATCTAGTGACCTGCAAAGGTGAAAATATCTCACCACTTCCATAAAAATGTTGGTCAACCCCTTTGGTATAGCGGAGAGAAATGAACTTGGAGTTCATATATCCAGCATGTTGTCCCCCATCTACCTCTATGAATTTTTGTGAATTTGAACAGTTTCCTTTGCCTCCCTGTGCATCAATTTCCTGTTTTGTAAAGAAAGATTTCTAATTTCTCCAAAGTCCAGAGGGAAGAGGTGACCCAAGATTGCCCGCAACTAGACCTTGCAGGGTCTGCCGAGGAGAGCAACAATCCAGGAGACAGGAGGTTGGGTCAATGTTATAAATTTCACCAACCATTTCTTTGTCCCAGTGCTCAAAGTGTCTCTTGTAAATAACACAGAACTAGTATTTGAATCTTGACTGATGATGATACCTTTCCACTAAAGAGCTGAGCCTCTTTGCCTTTGTTGTGGATTCTGATGCATTTGTATTCATTTCCACCATCTTATTTTTGCTTCCTATTTGAACTTTGATCAGACAGCTGTAACCAGCCTTAAAGCATATCGCGTCACCATTTTATTCCAGTTATTGTTGTGGCAACCAGTTGCACACAGGTGTAATCTGATAGCAGTTCACCTCAGCTGTTTTATGCATCTTTCCTCCCTTCCCCTTGGGGTGTCTATGTTGCCACCACATGGGATATCCCCGGGAATACACTCAGTATTCTGATGCAGGCACAAATCTGGACTCACAAAGTAGCTAATACCCTCTAGCTAATGGGTGATGGTTAGAAACCATCAGATAACACTCCCTCTCCCATTCCTCAGGTGGACAGTTGTGGGGCATGTGTTCAGGGCTTCCCAGAGAGTGCCTGGTGGGATTGTGATGATGAGCATGTAAAATAATAGATCCTTAAATTGGCTCCCCATCACCCCATTTCACCCATTTCCATCTCTCACTGCAGTTCCCTAGATCAGTTCTTCAAAGAAACTGGCTATAAGCTAATCCTAATTTCAGGTTTTGTTTTAGGGGACAACCCACACTAGGAAATCTTCTTTTCCTTTATTTCCCTTTTCATCCTTTGCTCAGTATTTTAGCTCAGTATTTTTTAAAATCACTAAGCACACCCATTGTTGTTTCTATCATTAACGCCTTTTACATTCCCCCCACCCCCGCCAGTACCATTTTCTTTACCCATATTTATTTATTTATTTTATTACTGATATATCACTATTTTAACTCCTTGTTAACCTATAGAAAACTATAGGTTTTCTCCCCTTCAGTGTGGTCACCATAGTTTTCCCATCACCAAACCACCCATAGTCCACTGGGCTCTCGTCACCTCATTTTCTCTCTTCCTGCTCTCCCTCCTCTTCTCTCTCCCCTCCTGGATGCCTCACATCTATGGTCAGCTTTTAAGGATCAATTTTAAAGTTTATCTTTGTCTGATCCTTTGTTTGCTTTCTCTATATTCCACATATAAGTGACACCATCTGGTATTTATCTTTCCCCTTCTGGCTCACTTCACTTTGGATAATACCTTCCGGCTCCATCCATGTTGCTACAAGTGGCATGAGTTTATCTTTTTTAATCACTGAGTAAAATTCAATTGTATCTATATATGCCACATCTTCTTGATCCACTCATCTGTTCTGGGGCATTTGGGTTATTTCCATATCTTGGCTATTATAAATAGTGCTGCTATAAACATAGGAATGCAGGTTTTCTTTCAAATTAGCATTTTTGTGTCCTTTGGGTAGATTCCTAGGAGTGGAATTGCTTGGTTCTATGGTAGAACCATTTTTAGTCTTTTGAGGAATCTCCGCACTTCTTTTCATAGAGGCCAGACCAGTCTGTATTCCCACCAAGAATATAAGAGGGTTTCTTAGTCTCCAAACCATTGCCAGCATTTGTCGTTTTTGGTTTTTTTGATATGGGCTATCCTCACAGATATGAAGTGGTATCTCATTGTGGTTTTGATTTGCATTTACCTTATGATAAGTGGTGATGAACATTTTTCACATGCCCACTGGTGATTGCATGTCTTTTTTGGAGAAGTGTCTATATTTAGTTCTGCCCATTTTTCATTTTTTTTTTTTTAGTTCTGCCCATTTTTTTATTAGCTGTTTATTTTCCTTTTGTTGAGTTGTATGAGCTCTTTATAGATCTTTGATATTAATCCATTGTCAGATGTATGGTGTGCAAATATTTTCTCCCACTCAGTAGGGATAATTTGTTTTGGTTACTGTCTTTTTCTCTGTACAGAGCTTTTAGTCCCAGTTGTTTATTTTCTCCTTTGTTTTCCTTGCTGCTGTAGATAAATCCATAAGGATGTTTCTGAACTTTATGTCATGGAGTGTTTTTTTTTTTATGTTTTCTTCTACATTTATGGTTTCAGGTCTTACATCCAAATCTTTTATCCATTTTGAGTTGATTTTCATGTATGGTGTGAAATAGTGGTCAAGTTTCATTCTTTTGCATGTGACAGGTCCAGTTTTATCAGGACCACAACAAGGTTTTCCTTGTTCCAGTGCATATACTGTGCTCTTTTGTCATAGATCAGTTGTCCATAAATGTGTGGTTTTATTTTGGGGCTCTCAATTCTATTCCAGTGGCCTGTGTATCCATTTTTGTTCTAGTACCATGTTATTTTAATAACTATGACTTTATAATATATTTTGAAGTCCAAAACTATTATGCTTCCATTTCCCTCCTTTTAGTCAGGAGAGCTTTGGCTATTTGCTTTGATTTTTGTTTTTGTTATCTCCCATGAATTTTGGTAATCTGTGTTCTATTTCTTTGAAGAATGACATTGAATCTATAAGTTTCTTTGGGTAGGGTGGCCATTTTGACAATATTAATGCTTCCTATCCATAAGGAGGGAATAATTTTACATTTTTTATGCCTTCTTCTATTTCTTTTAACCATGGTTTATAGTTTCCCTTCTATAGGTCCTTCACCACCTTTGTTAAGTTTATTTCTAGGTATTTAATTTCTTTTTTTTTTTGGAAAGATTATAAATGGGTTGGCTTTCTTAATTTTTTTTTTCTTTTTCTAGTTCATTATTTGTATATAGGAAGGCAACTGCTTTTTGTGTGTTGATTTTGTATCCTGCCACTTTGCTGAGCTGGTTTATTGTTTTTATATATTTTACCATGGAGTCTTTGGGGTTCTTTGTGTACTTTATCATCTGCAAATAATTGTAACTATACTTCTTTCCCTGTTTGGATTACTTTTATAGCTTTCTCTCTCCTAATCACTCTAGCTTAGACATCAGATACTTTGTTGAATAGTAATGGTGAAAGAGCTCATCCTTGGGTTGTACCAGAGCTTAGCGGAAAGGCTTTCAGTTTTTCACCATTCAGAATGATACCTACTGTGGGTTTGTAATATATGGCTTTTATTATGTTAAGATGTGTTCCATTTATCCCAGTTTTCAAGGGTTTTCATCATAAATGGATGCTGAATCTTATGAAATGCATTCTCAGCATCTATTGATATGACCATGTGGTTTTTTCCCACTCTTTTTGTTGTGGTCGTAAATTACATTGATTGACACCAACTTCCCCAGGGACAATAGTGGTCCCAGGGTTCTCTTAGCAACCTGGATTTATATGCCCCAATTTTTCCTCCTTCAGAAGAATACCCTTGCTTTATTACACTTTAATTTGAATCTACAAATTTTCTTCTTCAGGGCTAGAATTTACTTGCATGTGATAATGAAAAGGTTTTTAATTTTTACTTCTTTATTATTTCTTTATTGAAGTAGCATTGTATTATAACATTTAAGTTTCAGGAGTGCATCATTAAAAAAATCAACAGGTGTATTACTATATTCAGTTCACCATTAAAAAGGTTTTTTGTTAAAATTTATTTATTTATTTATACAAGTACTGGGTACAGTCAGAAACGCGGGAGGGTGAAAGAATTCACCAGAGCCAGAGCAGGGAGCAGAACAGGCAGACTGACGAAATACACCGCTGAGGGGAGCAGCAGGTGAGACAGGAGAGATCTGCGTGCCATGTGGGACCCTTGCTGTTGGCTGGGGATCAAATCAGCACTGCAGAGGCTATGGGCAGCTTCGCAGACCAGCGCTCAACTGCTGCACCACTGGGGAGACCCTAAAAAGTTTTTAATAGTTCATTTTTTTGAATTTGTGTTTGGTAATGAGTTTCAGGATGCTAGGCAGTATACCTTATTCCCAAAAATGAAAGCATTTCCTGAGGACTAGAAAATGCAGATTTAAAAATTAAATATCTCTCTTATACACAAATACTCTCATGTCCAAATAAATAAGATCAGGGCAAAAAATGCCCTCTGGAGGTCAAGAATCTTTAACTTAACATGTAATTATTTTTTCTTCTTATAGAAAACAGTCGAATGACAGACATGAATATTGCACATTGTTATGATGCAAGGTAGGAAAATCACAAGTTTTTTCACAGAAAATAGTCTTCATATCTATAACAAGAGTCAGAATGTCTTGTCTATTATTTCCCTGTGTAAAGTCTCTTTGTTTAGAAATCATGCTTGCATGGTGTCATGAGATATATCTGTATATATACATATACCATGAGCTAGAGGGAGAACTTCCCTTTGGTGCCCCAATAAGTTAGAGATACACTAGTTTATAACCATAATTTCTTCCCCAAAGAAGAAAATAAATTGCAATTACAATTGCCCAACATCCCCCTCAAAAGCAATGTGTGTGCAAAAGAAATTCCTTGTGCTCCTAGAGACCCATCATTGAAAAGTAAAATAATTTCTAAAGTCCAGTCCATTCAGGCTCTTAAATGATCTTCCTTTTGGTACAGTACTAAAGCTGTAGAGTACATATCTTAATATTATGTGACAACAGTCTACAATTCATGTAAAGGTAATTTTAATAAGTAATAAAGGGCATCTTTGACTAGAGAGAGAGGCTAATCTAAGTTTTTTGTCTTAGAATTATGCATTTGGCATATTGTTATGACAAAAAGATTATCTCACCCCAAAGAATTATCCCTAGTTTTTCAGATGGTACACTTACTACTGCCTGCCCCAACACCAAAACACACACACATACACACATAAACATACACAAAATAATGACAAAATAAAAACAAAATAATTGCACTATCTTCATGCCAAGATCCACTGGTGAGGTAAAATTCCACATAAAAGTGTTTCACTGGATCTATACAATAGCAAAGGCTGTGTCTCATATGGTTCATTTTTCTCAATATGAGGCCATAATCCTGTCATGATCATTTCACCTGCTGGTGCTCTGCAGTCTGAATGTGCCAGGGTACTGCTCTTTCTGTTTCCTGGGTTGAAGGGGGGCATACAGGAGTGGTACTCAGAATATTTCACTTTGCCCTTCTTTGATCTGCAATCTTCATGTGCATCTCCTGAGTCCAGGGTCTCTGCTACTGTTCATATCCAATGCCAGAATGACTTTTTTCATAATAGTAAAATTTCTCATCTGCATGCAAAGATTATCATTATTTTTTGGCCACTTAAGAGCTGAACCCCCATTGCTGTACTTATAAAATTCTGCCCCTTATGAGGTTTGATTGACGAAAGCTTGCAACTAGGACATGGCTGTATGGCCCAGGTTCTGTGTTGTAAATATCTGAACTTCCTAGATAAAATAAAGGATGATCTATCCTTGCAGTCAGCTCAATATCTCATATTTGATAGGAGGCTTCATATTGTATTTAATGAATAGGTGAGTGTTGAAATTGGGTATCCTTAACTGTATTCATTATGGCCTTAAAATGACAGACATTCCACAATTAGTCTTTGATATCCATCAAGTTAAGTGAGCTGTGTTTCCATATGCAAATATTCCCATAAACTTTCAACTATTCCCACCCTTCAGGTCTGTGGATCCTGCTTTTCCCCTTGATACTCATTTTGTCAAGCAATACATGAAGGGCTGCATTCAAGAAATATTATGGAGAAGGATTAGCACCAAGTGAAATATTTTATGTGTTTAGATGTGTAAGCCAAGTTGTGAGGAGGGAGGATATCAATTAAAAACCAAGAGGAAAGAACATTTGCTTCTGAGCTCTATGGAACACAAAAAGCTGAAAGAACTACTGAGAAATGGGGAGGTGGTAAGGAAACTGCTATATAACTTTGCATAAGTCCCCCTTCTTCTGGGTCTCAGTGTCCAGGTACAAAATGTTGAACATTAAGATCATTATGATTCCCCATCTAGCGCTAACTTATTTTCAGAGGCAAATATATATATATATGATATATATATATCATATATATATATATCAATCTATGATTTTTCTTTACCCCAGTGAAAAATCCCAAACAATAGGGCACAAGCAAGAGTTGAGCCCCATTATCATAGATGGGAAAAGGAGCCAAAACTGGCTAAGAACTCAGCTGCTGAAAGCCTATTAGCAGCAGCTCAGATTTCCTGGTTCCAATGGGTTGCAACACACTCAGGATTAGCTTTGCCCACAGCCTGTGGTTAATGACTGTTTGTACGGTAACAGTCTGCTGTTATGCCGACAAAATGCCTGTAAAGACTGTACTTGGATTTTTGGGAGAGGCCACATACTCCCCCCATGGATGGCAAAGCCGTTTGGAGAACAAAAAGACTCTGGAATATGTCGCCTAACACCCAATCCAACATCAGGCCCGAATATCCATCGTTACGATACTGATGCAGTTGGCATCCTGCACCGTGAAACGGAACATTAACATCCACCAAGGATGCCTGGTCTCCCTCTCTCCTTCATCCCCGTTCTATTAATCTTTCCCTTTATGCTTTTCCCCCTTTGTTTATGAGCTTTAAAAGGTTTCCTACATCCCTAAGGGGAGGGAAATATTTATACTTTGAGAAGATTCTACACCAAAGGTGATTTTGTATTTTCTATTACCAAAGGATTGATATTGCATCATTTCTGGATATTCCAGAGGCTTATTACCAAAGAATAAAGTTCCCTTACATTGTGGTAGCAACTTTACACGACTCCAACCTACATTTTCAGGATGATTGTTCACTAGTCTACTTCACTCTAGCTTGCCTTAGCCAAATCTGACTTTTTTTTTATTATTTAAGATCAGGGCTGGGATTTTTCAGTATCCATCATCCTTGATCACACTCTTGCTACAATCAGAATGGCCATCCATCATTTCTGCTTATCGACATCCTCTCTGTCATTGAAAGTACAGCCCAATTACTGCTTCCTTCAAGAAGTCGTCACTGAGTCCCTACCAAGTTTCTCTCTTATTTATTTCCTCAAAATTCTACTTTGCAGCTCAGTGATTTGAGTATGTAGAAAGTATATATCCTTTACATTTATACCCCGCCTACCCCAGTGCCTGACACAGGCCCTCACTGCTTGCTTTGTTTTGGATTCAAAATTTAATTTTGACTCACAAACCAAAAGGGAGAGCAATGCAGACACCACCCTTCTCTCAACAGACTTGTGAATCAGGGATACTAAGACTATATGCAGTTGACATTTGTTCTTTTGACTGGATATAATGGAATAAAATTATCAGCAAACGCTTCATATGCCTTTTTTTAGTATCTGTATATCCTGACTAAATATACTTTAAAAGTAATTATGTTATTGCAGGCTTGGAATTTAGTAAGTAAGTAACTTAAAGCAGGTTGAGTCAGAAGCAAGTTGTAAATTTTAGAGGGGAGCTTCAGGGCTTAGGTGTAAAGAAAATTACTCCTTTCTGATTGAGAATATAATTACAAAGATTCACACACAGATACAGAGAAAGACCATAATCTTCAGCCTTTTGGGGCTTCTGCCAAGTTGCATGAAAGAGAAAAGTTGAGTTCTGAAAGGAGGCAGGGGATAAAAGCTTCTGAGGAATCAGAGAGAGAAAGAGAACAAGAGAGGGACAACAAAAGTGGCTCTCACTGCAGAGAGCCGGAGGGACCCATGGAGGCTACAAAAGGTGTTCAGCCGGGAATTTCAACACCAACAGGGCTGCTTAAAGATCAAGGAGAAAGCTACCTACTTGTACCTACATATTCTCATTTCTTTAAGATTGGCCTAGAAATATGTCTTTTTAAAGACAGTGTCTTTCATGTTTATCAATAGCCTTTTTTTTACGGAAGTTCTTTTTTTTTCCCCCTATTGGAAAACCAGTCCTACAATTCCCCACCCAAGGACCTAAGTTTAAATGACTGGGCTATTTCCAAAATTTGGATGAGTGTGGTAATGAGAAGAAAGAAAAAAAGAGCCATTTGTGATAATATTTTAAGGTTTCCTGTATATGTTTTCCCCATAATTATGTATCAGGGGTTTAGTGGGAGTTTGAACATTATTGCCTGTTACATGCACAAGCAATTGGGTGTTCCATCAGGACAGGACCATGTCCCTACCAACAGGATGCACTGTGACAAAAAATTTGATCAGAAATATTGATTCTAAAGTATTAATACCCAAGGAAGTCCCTGGATCATTTCCAGAATGACACCAAAGGTTGTATATTATAATCCAGAATCTCTGAGCTAGGAACTCTAACTTTTGACATGCTGCCCAGAGTATCAAGAGCTACTCATGGTGGATGTATTCATGGACATGAGTATTCATGGAAGTGAGGTATTCATGGAAGTGAGTATTCATGGAAGTGAGTATTCATGGAAGTGATGTATTCATAGAAGTGATGTATTCATGGAAGGTGTCTTACAATCAGTACCTTCCCTCTCTTTAGGTAAGTACAAGAACTTGGCTGATGAACGACCATGTTCCTTTTGGTCAGTAGAAGCTCCTTTTGCCTGTTTTAGATGTCTTAGGATATTGAGACTGTCAGGTTTGCCAATCTTTTTCATTTTCTGTGGAACCTCTAGACATCAGTTATCCACATCTACAGACACAGTAAGATGATGCCTTCTGGAAACTTACAGTCTAATTTAGGGGAAGGACGATTCTAATAAAAATATTTTTAAATACTTATACAATGTAGCAGATGCTAGTTTTAAACTGGGAGTAGGTGCTGGGAAGCAGTGGTTTTAAGAATGAAGTGTGTACTCAGAGTTACTTTAACCCACTCTTCTAACACTTAGAAACCTTGAGATCTTATTCAAGTTTCTTAACATTTATGGCTTCCCTGGTAGCACAAGGGGTTAAGTCTCAGCACTATGAAGCTATTACCAGCCACTGCAATGTGAGTTCAATTCCCGGCCAGGGAGCTTACACACATGGTGCAGCAGACCTCTCCTGTCTCACCTGCTGCTCCCTTCAGCAGTGTATTTCAGTAGATCTGCCTGTTATTCTCCCCACTGTGAATCCTCTCACCACCCCTGCCCCTGCCACACCTCTGGCCTACAGCCCAGTTCTTGCATGCATAAATAAAAAAAATCTTTAAAATAAAAGTTTCTTAACACTTAAAGCCTTTATTCCTGCATTTATAAAATGCAGACGATAACACTTTGTAAGGTATGGTAAGTATTTGATGATATACTATATATGTAAAGCATACAGCAAGTGATTAATAAACAGTTGTTGACAGACAGGAGACATGACTGTAGGTCAGTATCATTTGGAGAAGAAGCATGTAGAAGCTGAGCTAAGAACCAGCCAATTTAGATAGAGAAGCTAACAGAGGGTATCCCAGGAGATTCCTTAGTAGAGGATAAGGACATAACAATGGGGAAGGCAGGACTATAAATCAACTGTCTAATGTTGTAGATACAACTTCTGGTTAGAACAGTAGCTTTGAACAGAAGATAGGGACCAGGAGTGAAGAGAGAAGAAGAGAGAAAAAGAATGAGTAGGGGTCAGGTCCAGGATGACTGAATTCTACATGGAACAGTCTGTAACTTCACCTGTAGGCAGTGGACAGCCACCAGAAGTTTCTCAGACTGGAAAAATAGATAATAAAAGTTGTATATTTGAAATACTCAGTTCTGCTGACACAGAAAGACTGAACTGGAATAAGGAAAGGTCAAATGCTGAGAGAACACAGTGAGGGCTTATGGGTGATCCAGATGAGAACAATGCAGTGAAGACAGATTAAACCATTTCTGGAAGCTGATTGGATAAGGGAAAGGACACAATCTCAAATCTAGGTGATTAGGAGAATGAATGATGCTCATATCATGGACAGAAAGACAGAAGCCCAAGAAGGGGAAATGAAGGAATGGGAACGCAAGAGCATCTATTCAGGTCTCTGTATTAGAGCCAACAACAGTATCTCACATTTAGATGTCTCAGATACCATATTTAAAATATTAATCCCAAATTAACTCCTTTTGCCCTCATAAAATTGGATTTTACAAACTAGGAAGGTAAGGATAAAAAGGACTAAATACCTTGTCCATCATTATAAGACTAATGAGAATAAAAGTTAACAATTCTAACCCATAACTCAACCTTTCCTCATTCTGGCTTTCTGTCCTTTTGGGTTGTGACTAGAGATGTGTTTGCCATATTCTAGGTCCTGATTTTTGAGATCCTGGAGAACAGCTTCTTTCCTGTTGAATGGATAAGTTCAAGTGATGGAAGCAATGGCATCCAATGTTGTAAGGGGCAGGGGAGGGGCACAGAGAAAAGACAAGTGGATTGAGAAAAGCCATTAAGATTTGTCCACATTTAGAGCACAGACTTAGACTCAGGAAGCCTAGGTTAACTCATCAAGTCTACTTCTTATTATACTTATTAGGAACTCTCTGGGCTTCAATTTTCTCATCCTTAATAGACCGATTATATACCTACCTCATGAAGTTTTGAAAATAAGACATAATAGGGATGAACATGTTTAGTAAGAGTAAGAGTAACTTACAAATATTAGCATCTGAGGGAAGGAAGAGTAAGAGTAACTTACAAATATTAGCATCTGAGGGAAGGAAGAGGAAGCACTGAAGTTTACCGAGAGAACTAGCTGGAACGAACATCTAGAGACTCACAGTCATCATATCCTGAATGGTTGACGAAGAAGAGCTCCAAAGAGGGCAAAGGGAAGGGTTAAAAATGATGAGAAGGGGCCTCCCCTGGTGGTGCAGCGCTTGAGCACTGGGCTGCGAAGCTGCCCCAAGCCTCTGCAGCGCTGGTTCAATCCCCGGCCGCCAGCGAGGGTCCCACACGGCACGCAGACCTCTCCTGCTGCCCGCTGCTCCCCTCAGCAGTGTATTTTGTCAGTCTGCCTGTTCTGCTCCCCGCTCTATCTCTGGTAAATTCTCTCACACACCCCCGCCCCGGTGCTTCTGACTGTACCCAGTGCTTATATAAATAAATAAATAAATAAATAAATAAATAAATAAATAAATAAATCTTTGAAAAAAAAATGATGAGGAAAAGTTGGTAATTATTAGATCTTTGGTGACCTTGGGGATAATGATTTCTGTTGAGAGATGGGTACAAAAGTTAGATTTTGTGAGATTAAGGAGAAAGTGGGTGGTAAGGAAATGGGGGCTGTCGGGTGTAGACCACTTAATCAAGAAGTTTACAGTGAAAGGAAGAAAAAGATGGGACAGTAGCTTGAGGGGACAGCTTAAATTATTAACGCTTCCATGGATATGGACATTTTAACAGGGATCAATGCCTTCAACTAAAGGGATTAAGTGCTGTTAGTGGAATTTCAGTCTGCCAGAAGGTGGGGGAGGACTGTCTACCTTGACACTTTGGACACATTTCAAAATCCCTGAAATTATGCTGCGAAAAGGCATTTCCCTGTTCTGTGTAAATTTTGTCATCTGTATAACTGCAGAATTTGGGGTTTGCCTACCTTACACTCTATTTTACATCTTAATGGCATTTTAACTATACTTTCAGAGGCAGAGGTTTTGGTGGTGATACCATGAAGCAGCCCCTGCAGGGATGGGAACAAAAACCCACTTAGCTGAAAGTTTGACTTCTGTAAATCTGTCAAAAATAAACTGGAGTCACAGATGGCTGTTATAAGTTCCATACATTTTGGTCCAGAAAAAAAGATTTCTTTTATTAAATGTTTTACATAAAATAAGACAAACAACATGGCTGTCAATTTCCCCCATAATCTTGGTTCCAGATGACCAAACACCACTGTCCCCAGTACACTCTCCAATCCAATTTCAGGCACCTTCATAGCCCTGCCCCTCAATGCCAAACCTCTCTCTTCTTTGTACAGGTTCATCATCTCCCACATCAGCCCACACCCCAATTTCATTTATTGGGAAAGGTTGTTCTGACAATTCTCCTTCTCCCAAGCCCTACAGATTGGCAACCATACCGTAACCTTGACTTACTTAGAACTGCATTTTATGTCTGAATTGTCCCATACCTGTAGCCTTATTTCTGATTTTTGAGTATAGGTTCCTATCCCTCTAATTCTGCATCTCCTTAACTCCTGTTCTAACTTTGGTGCACTTAACAGATAAATGTGGAGATATTGATTTGAAGATGGTATAAGGCACTGGTTTAAATGAAACCACCAAGGCCTCAGCAAAGTTCCTTAAGATGCTGATGATAACAACCTTGCGATTCCTCAAGGTGTCCCCTTTGGTGATACCTCCCCACTGCACAAAGATTAGTGTGAAGGGTGGCAAAAAGGGGCTACGGTGGCCGAGAATAGGAAGATGAATTCACAAATAATAAGGACAGTTGTCATTTTTGAATTCTGAGATGTCAGGGAAGCCAGCTTGAATTAGGAAGCTAAAATTGCCAGATTGATCGATTCATTCTCCCTTTATGTACGACATAGTGTGCCTTTCATGCCAGAGATATTACATATTGATTTCTGGTGTGCAGAAGTATTGAAGAACGTGGCTGTTCTGAGTATGACACTGAAGTGCTGTGTTCCCTCCATCTGCCTGTCAGCTGTCTCCATTCCTCTCCTCCTACCATCCCTCTCCTCTCCATCACCCTGGATGAAAACTTAGGATGAAGGTTTCGTGTCATGTTTCCTACTTGTCCATGTGTTTTACAGGTGTAGCATTAGTTTTTCCTGAAAACACACCCATTAGAAGGTGAGGTGATGCTATTAAACTCATTTTACCTTGTAGCTCTGGAAGAGAGGCACAGACAGGTTAAGTGGCTTGGCAGAAACACCCAGCAATTTGATGGCAGAGATGTGCATTAACTCCTGCTTACCCTGCCTGCAGGTGAGCCTGCCTGGCAGGATCTTACCGAGAATGTCCAAGCACTGGAGAATTTTCAGTGTTTGTGATGAAGGACATTTAAAATGGCCCAAGTAAAGAGTGCCACGCATTGGATGCAACTGGCAATCAGATGTATGTTATTATTATTTAAATCTTGGAAGAAGTAGATGGAAAGGATGGTGTTGTTTTTAAAAAAGGAGGTTTAATTCTAAATTAGAAAAGGGGAGGCTGTAAGTGGGTGGGTGCAGATTCAACTCTCAATAAGCAACCTCGAGCCCTGAGCAAAGGGCTCCGGAGGGGAGTTTGGAAGCCCCGTCTTCCTCTGCACGCTCCCGGAAGTCACGCTTGCTTTATAACGCTCTGTGCTGACTTCAGATGCCTTAGTATTCTAACTTCGTCTCCTCCTTTATGGCTTCTCATGACTCTATCTGATGACAGAGCGGCTCTTTGCCATTTAAAGGTCGAATGCCGTAATGGAGAGATGGCATTTTATCATCAGATGAGTGCAAGCAGAAGGCAGATGAAAACTTGGTAGATTGAGCCAAGTACAATCATGTCCCTGGGTTGAGATTTCATGAAACTGTAGGATGTACCTTCAATTAACCTTTTACAAATACCTGCTCACTAGAAGCCATTTATTTGAAGGTCCTTAGCTGTGTTTGGAAAGCTTTTCTCTCCTGCTGAGATGGAGGAAGCACATAATTTTATTCTTGTTTAGTCCCCCCAATTAGAAAATCCCCCAAATCTCCTAGTGATTCACAGTAACAAAGATCCCTCTGATATTCCTGACCACAGAGACCAGGCTGTCGAGGCCAGAAGGAGTGGGGCCTTCTACGAACAAAGAATCTTCTGGTCTATTTTAGATAGATTTTTTAACTATTAGTCTTCTTAGTAGAGAAATATATGTTGTAGAATAGAATATGAATAATTACAATAGCAGGAGATCATACAGCTTTATAATTAAAAAAATCTTTTCTACAAGGCTAGTCTCTTAAATTTCTTCCACACCATAAAGTAGACAGAGCAGGTATTATTTATATGACTCAGAGAGGTCAAGGAAATGGCTCAGGGTCACACAGATATTAGGAGGTAGAGTTGGGATTTAGAGCCACAAGGATTTTTTTAAATCTAGTGCTCCTTTTGCCACTGCAGTTACCTTCCAGCATCATTAACAGAGGGCAGGATTGGGCTTTGCTGAAAGAGGAGCGGTCTCCCTCTGCCTCTGCCTTAGGGAAAATGCCAAGCAGATCTGGAGTCTTGCCTCCCTCTCTCACTCCCTACTTCCTTCCTTCCTTTCTCCTTCCCTCCTTCCCACACACTCTATTATTTTATGAAAAAGAGAATGAGAAACCCAGCCATTCATTAAGACAAAGTCACGGGCCCCGACTGGAGCTGAGCAGTATCAGCAACACCATTGGGCCGGAGGCTCTTCATGAGCTAGGGTCCTTGCTTGCTTCCCCTTCGTCTGCTGCTGCATTTGATCTTCACACTGGGGAAGGTAGATATTAATTTCCTTAAATTAAGGGTGAAGAATGTAAAACTTGAAGTGGTAAATAATCCCTTTGTGATCACTCCTCTGGGAGGTGATCTGGATTTGAACCCAAGTTGGCCAATTCTCAATGCTTCTGCTCTTCCAGGGCACAGATCCCAAGACCTGCCAAGCAGGGGAGAAGTGAGCCAGGCCAGGGCACAGGCGAGCGCCTGGGAGGTGGCTGGGCCAGAGTGCAGGGCCAGAGCAGAGCTCCCTCCTAGCTGGTGGCCTTCCCAGCACAGCTTCATGGTCTGGACTCATGGTGCTTTGTCTTTTCTGGGATTACAGAGCCTTTTAAAAGAAGGGCCTGGGCTTCCTGTGCTGAGGCTAGGGATTTCAGCCTTCGGTAAGTGATATGAGGCAGCACTTGTACAAAACCCAAGCCTAAATAACTAGTAAATCATATGCAAAGGACGGTCTGAGTTTCTTCCCTTAGAAAATGGGAATAAGAGTATTACTGCCCAAAGCTGCTGTGAAGGTTACAAATGACCAATAATAAATGATCTTTGAAACGCTAATGCTGGGTGTTGCTATATCCATCATTAATAAGCCAAATTTTTTTTCCACTGTTATTTCTCATCTGTAGTCAGTATAATAAGAGCTGGAAAAAAATGTGTGGAACCAAGCAGGATTCTTGGAAATGCTTGTCTTGTAAATCCAACCCTAGTGGTGACAGCAGGGACTATTTCTTCGGTGAGTTCTCTTTAACTCCAAAGCCCTCAACATCTTAGGAAGCTTTGTTCAAGGCAAACCCTCAACACTGAAGTCATTAGGCCTGTAATTTACCCCCTACTAGAACATGAGAAAATGTAATCAAATAAATATTATTGTTTTTCCTTCCTTTCTTAGCAAATTACCACCTTCCGCTCCTCTCTTCCCCCAAGCTCTATGAGCTGGGCAAGTCTGGAACTGATCTCTGGGCAGAAAAAAAAAGTCTTTTAAATCAAAATGCTGCCATCTGTAAGAAGTTCCCCCATCCTGAAGCTCAGAAACCCCCTTCAGAAATCAGGAAATAAATGCCAATTTGGCTCCAACTGAAGGTGCTCAATTGGGTTATTAAATTCCACATAGCAATTTACATGTGTGCCATAAAATATAAATTGCCCAAACAAAATGCAGTCTGATGCCACAAGGACAGACTTAATACTCTCGTCTCCCTGAGGGAACACTGCACAATTGCACCTTCAGAGGAGAGTGAGTGGTGTGTGGAGATTTAGGAGAAAGAAAATGAGGGTAAGAAAGAAAACAAACCAAGAGAAAGATGGGAAAGACAAAGGGAAAACACAAACCTGTGGGGCAGGGGGGTGCCTTTTCAGCTCACAAGAGCTATCTGTCCTGTGCGTATCCATCCTGTGCGTTTCTGAAACACATAGCGGTGATGGCGTGGGTGTTGGCGCTGGTCCCACACACGCATCCCCAGCACAGCAGTGCTGTCTTTATGCTCCTTAAAGAGGACAGTTAACCAGGGCCCGAGACTGGGAAACAAGTGATCAGGTGATGTTCTGCAGATATTTCAGAGGCCTGCTTGAGAACTTTGTTTTGTTGAGATGCCAAGACAGCGCTCAGAGTTAAATGAGCTGGCTTCCTTTCCTCTCTCCCCTCCCTTCTGCCCTCCCCTGCCCTCCTCCACGCCATGTCCACTACCGTATAACGATGTCAGAAACATCCCTAGTGCTGCTATCCCAAACAAAAAGTAAGTGATGGGCAGTAACCTACATAGAGCCATCATCACTGCAGACAGGGATTTCCCCTTCTCTCCCTAGTTTTTCCTCATCTGATGTCACCATCATCCTGAATCCTGTCCTCATGGGGTCCTTGTGCTCCCTCTTTTGTCCATTTACTACACCTATATGCATTTCTAACAATATTATGAATACATATTGTTTTTCGCTTTACACAAAGTATGTGGAGCTCTGTGTAAAGCTCCTGGACTCATTGTTTTCATTTAATAATGTTTTGCTGAGATGCTTCCAGACTGTCGACAATTTGGGTAGCTATGGAATATTCCATTGCATAGCAACATAGCGGCTTATTCCTCTACTCTCCCTTCGTGGGGCTTTGTGTTGTCTCCTGTTTTTTTGTTGGTTTTTTGGTTTTTGTTTTTATTTTGCTATGGTAAATCGCGCCATTTGAAAGAGTCCTGCGCATTTCTCCTGTATGCATCCAAAGAGGAGTTACTGAGTTGTTTTTTTTTTTTTTAAGATTTATTTATTTATGGGGCCTCCCCGGTAGCGCAGCGGTTGAGCCCTGGGTTGCGAGGCTGCCTGCAGCCTCTGTAGAACCAGTTCGATCCCCGGCCACCGGGCGAGGGTCCCACATGGCGCGCAGACCTCTCCTGCCGCCCGCTGCTCCCCTCAGCAGTGTACTTCGGTCCTTCTGCCTGCTCTGCTCCCCGCTCTGGCTCTGGTGAATTCTCTCACCCTCCCGCGCTTCTGACTGTACCCAGTGCTTGTATAAATAAATAAATAAATCTTCAAAAAAACAGGAATATAAAAAAAAAAAGATTTATTTATTTATGTACACAGTAAGTGTAGGCCAGAGGTGTGTGGGGGGTGAGAGGATTCACCAGACACAGAGTGGGGGAACAGAACAGGCAGACTGACCGAAATACACTGCTGAGGGGAGCAGCAGGCCAGACAGGAGAGGTCTGCTGTGCCATGTGGGTTAGCTCCCTGGCTGGCCAAGGCTCGAACTCACGCTACAGTGCCTGCGGATAGCTTGATAGAGCTGCCTTTAACCTCCGCACCACCAAGGAGGCCCTGAGTTGTTGAGTTATTATGTATAAGAATGTTCAGTGTTAGGAATAAAAGTCTCAATGTTATTGCCTCTCAGAGAGCTTATGGGTCTGTATCTTTTCTGACTTTGTCAGTCTTACAAATTTTTGTCAATAAAATGATATATTATTGCAGGGCCTCCCTGGTGGCTCAGCAGGTTGAGCACAGCACTGCGAAGATGTCTGCAGCCTCTGCAGCGCTGGTTCGGTTCCTGGCCGGCCAGGGAGAAACTCACATGGTGGGACAGACCTCTCCTGTCTCGCCCTCGCCAGTCGCTCCCCTCAGCAGTGTATTTAGTCAGTCTGCCTGTTCTGTTCCCCGCTCTGTCTCTGGTGAATCCTCTCACCCTCCCGTACCTCTGGCCTGCACCCCCAGTTGTTGTAGAAAAATAAATAAATCTTTTAAAAAAATGATATGTTATTGTAATCTCGACTTGCATTTCTATTACCAGAGTGATATCAAACATCTTGAGCATGTTTTCTGGCTACATGTGTACTGCCTGTTATGACTTTTGCCCATTTTTCTTGTTGTCTTCCTGTTGCTTATTTATAAAGGTTATTTATTCTTGCTACTAGTGTTTATTTCTGCTTTGTAAATATCTTCTAGTTTGTAAATTATTTTCCCTTTTATTTTTTTAATTAAATTTTATTTTTATATTCCCCATACAATTGCAACCCCCTTATTTTGACCCCAACCCCTCCCCTCCCTGCCCCCACCCCCATAGGGTGTCTCTGGTTCATAGTTTTTTGTTGATTTTGATTTTTACTTTCTTATAGTTATTCATTTTCCTGGTCCCTTATTTAAGTTTTCTAGATTCCTGCTATGAGTGAGACCATCTGGTATTTTTCTTTTTCTTTCTGGCTTATTTCGCTGAGCATGATCCCTTCCAGCGCCATCCATGTTGCTGCAAATTGCATGTGTTTATCTTTTTTGAATGCTGAGTAATATTCCATGGTGTATATGTACCACATCTTCTTGATCCAGTCATCTATTTTTGGGCATTTGGGTTGTTTCCAAAGCTTAGCTATTGTAAACAGTGCTGCTATAAACATAGGGGTGCAGGTGCTCTTTGGAATTGATGTTTCTGTGTCAAAAAATGGGCAGAAGAGCTAAAAAGAAACTTCTCTGAAGAGGAAATGCAAATGGCCAACAGGCCAACAACATGAAAAAATGTTCAACATCACTTGTCATCAGGGAAATGCAAATCAAAACTACCATGAGATACCATCTTACACCAGTGAGAATGGCACATATTAAAAAAACTAGCAACTACAAATGTTGGCGAGGATGTGGAGAAAAACGAACTCTTCTATACTGTTGGTGGGAGTGCAAACTGGTCCAACCACTATGGAGAGCTGTGTGGAGATTTCTGGACCTACTAAACGTAGAACTCCCATATGATCCAGCAATTCCACTCCTAGGTATTTTCCCTTTTATTTTATTTTTTTTTTTTTATATAGAGGCATGTTTTTTCTTTCTTTCTTTCTTTCTTTGTTTGTTTGGTTTTTTTTTGTTTATACATGTACTGGGTACAGTCAGAAGCGCGGGAGGGTGAGAGAATTCACCAGAGCCAGAGCGGAGAGCAGAGCAGGCAGGGGGGCCAAGGTACACTGCTGAGGGGAGCGGCGGGCGGCAGGAGGGGTCTGCGCGCCATGTGTGACCCTCCTCCGGTGGCCAGGGAGCAGCCGGGGATCGAACTGGCGCCGCAGAGGCCGCGGGCAGCTTCGCAACCCAGCGCTCAACCGCTGCGCCACCGGGGAGGCCCCGTATTTTCCCTTTTAAAAGTGTCTTTTAGGGCCTCCCCTGGTGGCATAGCAGTTGA
Organism: Talpa occidentalis; assembly: GCF_014898055.3. NCBI lineage: Eukaryota > Metazoa > Chordata > Mammalia > Eulipotyphla > Talpidae > Talpa > Talpa occidentalis. Next base: position 97,266,362 of record NW_023605083.1, on the reverse strand, counting down.
GCGCAGACTCTGCAGCGCCGGTTCGATACCTGGCTTCCGGCGAGGGTCCCACATGGCGCGCAGACTTCTCCTGCTGCGCCCGCTGCTCTCCTCAGCAGTGTATTTCATCACTCTGCCTGTTCTGTTCCCCGCTCTGGCTCTAGTGAATTCTCTCACCCTCCCACGCTTCTGACTGTACCCAGTGCTTGCATAAATAAATAAATAAATCAAAAATAAGAAATTCCCATTTAAAAAATAAATAAATAAAAGTGTCTTTTAATGAACACATTTTAATATCTTTAATAATCAAAAAAATGCTAGTCTTTTTTCCTATAGTGAATGTTTTCTGTGCCTTGTTTAAGAACTGTTATCCTTCCCTCAAGGGCTAAGTGATATTTATAATTTCCACTAAGGATGTTAAGGTTTTATTTTGACATTTTAAACCTTAATCCGTTTCAGGTTGACTTCTGCGCAGAGTGTGGAAATCTCTCCTTTCCCACAGAGCTGACATGTTACCTCTCTGAATAGGAAAGCACCGGGCACATATGTGCCTCTTTCTCTTTTCTGTTCTCGCTTCTATCTTCTGATCAGTTCGTCTTTTTCCAATGCCAATACCAAACTGCCTCAATAATTGTAACTTTATAAGAAGTCCTAAAATAATGTAGGGGCAAGTCCCTCTTACTGCTTGTGTTTTTCAAGAACATCATAATAATTCTTATCCTTTGCACATTAATATAAATTTTCAAATTATCTTGCCAAGATGATTTTATGTGCATTACCCTCTATGTGTATTACCCTGAAGAATCCTATTCATGTTTTGTTTGTAAACGCAATGAATCCATAGGCTATTTGGGGGAATATTTGAGGGAATATTGAGTTGTTTTATCAAGAAACTTGGTGCATTTCTTTGGGTAGGACTTCCAATATATCAAAAAATTTAATAACTTTCCCTGTAGGCATTTTGTAAATCTGCTGTTAGATTTATTCCCAGATGTTTAATATCTTCTGATATATTTATAAATTACAGCTTCTTTTAGTAATGTTTATAGTTACTTGTTACTAAGTTTAGAAATTTAATTGACTTTTATATACAAATCATAGTGAGCCAAATTGCTAAAGGTAAACACTCCCCTTATATCTAATAATTTGCAAATTCTTCTGAGTTTTTTAGAGCAGACCTCTGCCAATTAAGACAATTTTTCCTTCTTTCAAATTTCATGCCTAATTATTTTATATTGTCAGTATTGTGGCTAGAATTTCCATTAATATTAAATAATCATATATGTCCAGGTTACATTCCCACTTTTAAAGAGAATCTTTGCAATGTTTTCTCTCTTTGTATGTTTATTCCAAATACACACATAGATGTGTGTATGTGTAAACATGCTACGAATATCTCCTTTTCTTCCTGATACCTTTCCTTTCTTGTTGTAATGGGAGTTGAATTTTAAAAAATGTTTTCAGCATCTATTGAGACGATCACATAATTTTTTTTCTTGGAATTCAGGGGCTTTAGTACTCTCTCATCTGTAGTCTTTCTCTGGAATCTCCTGATATCATGTAGAGATACAGACTTTTATTCCTGAGCTATTAAAATTTTTCTCTATGAGTAGATATCACTTTCTATGATAAAGATAAAATATTTTCTTCTTAGTTTTAGTTTTGGTGTAGAATATAAATAAAACTTACCAAGGTATTGAACTACCTTCTTATATTTCTTGTTGTTCATTCCCTCTTATGGAAAGAAATTAATCCAAAAGTATTTGTAATGCGGGCTTTGTGTGGCAAAATCTCTGCGACCTTATATTCCTAAGACTGTCTTACATTCTGCCCTCATGCTTGAGTGATTATCAGACTGGCAATAAAATTAGAAGCTCTATGTTCTCTGTAACTTTTCTAAACATCCCTCTACAGTCTTTTTTTACCTAATGTTGCTGTTGAAAAGTTCCAGTCAATCTTATTTCTATAGAATAATCAACTCTTCTTTATGTAACATTTTAGATGTTTATTGATATTTTAAATTACCTGTAATGTATCTAGGCATGAAGATTTTCTAGTATCTCTTCATTTGTATCTCCTCTTTCTCTTTTTTAATGCAGAAGAAGTTTTTTGCTCATTTTTCCTCCTCTCATTATTTTTAAAAATTTCATTCTATTTTTGGGACTTCCATTATCAGATCATAGCACTGCTTCCTCCACCTTGATTTTTCCTGATGCTTTGTATTTCTTTCTATTTTTCTTCTTCCATCTGGGAGATCTCAGTCTGTCTTCCGACTCACTAATCATTCTTCCACTTTTCCCTCTCTGCAAACAGTTTAGCTTTATTTCAACTATTTTAGTTTCTACACCTAACATTCCTTTAGTTCCTTTCTAAGTCTTCTTGTACCTTTTATCTGTTTTTATGTAGCTAAGATGGGTTCCCTGACATTTTTTTGTGGGCTTTTGGCTAAATTACTCTTGTAACTAATGACCACACATCTGTTCTTCTCAGACTGTCACAAGTCCTGGACTTCATTGTTGCCCCAAATTGACCCCTGAGGACTCCTTATCGAGATAAAGCAATAAAGGGCAGGGACTTGTTTGTCCCAAGGCAATCTCAGTGAAGAAGCAGGAGAACTCTAGTAACTATTACTCTTTTTCTTCACCAGGCAGTTTCTACAGTAACCTCATCCCCCTAGAGTTTATTACAGCTTCCTCCTGTTCTTTGTATTTTCCCTCTTTCCAAGATTATTCTTGTCACAGGAACCTGCATTTGTTTGAGTCCAGCATCTCGCTAGATACAGAACGGGAAACTCAATGATTATTTACAACTCCGTCTTTTTACAGAGAAGGACTCTACAGTCCAGAGGAGCTAAGTGACTGGCACGTGGTCTGTTAGTAGTGTTTGTACTATTACCTGCTGTCTCAACAGCCCACTGAAGACTACTTATCTGCATTAACAGTGATGCTAGAATTGACGTCATATGTAAGCATTGATTATAGTAAGTTTAAAATTGCAAAAAAATATTAATAAGCCTGACTGTAAATTACTTAGTCTGTTCTAAGGGTGCATTTTTAAAAATGTTTCATAGCTTTCAACAGTATTATCCACTACTCAAGGAGAAAACACTGGGAAAACTGCATACACCACAGACACAGATTTTTGTCAGACCTTTTGAGTAGTAATAACAGGCTGAAGAATGGCCCCCCCACTGGGTGATGCAGTCACAGTGAGTCTCCTGACCTCCTAAATAATAAAACACCATGGATGCAGGCCCTGTTGTCCATGGCGATGCAGCCGCATCTGAGTTTAGAGCCTACAGACCCTTTAGAGCAAGTTGCATTTTTTTCTGGGAAGGAAACCAGGGCTGGAATTAACTAAGTGCTAATTGAAATGGCAGGATTGACCTCTTATTTCTAAGATCCTGCCATAAGCCCTATGCCTGAACCATATTCCGCTTACCCAAGAGAAAACAAGCCAAAGAAGAAAAAAATGTCCCAAGAAGAGGGATTTAAATTTGATTCCCATAATAAACACCCAAACTTGCCTGGAGGGTTTTATTAGCTTCTACCTCCAACAATGAATGCTCTACCTATGAAATTCAGGCACCAATATTTGCTAAGGGAAAAGCATATATTCTTGTCAAATACAACACTCAGCCCCTTAAGAAGTAAAAAGTTACTGAGTTTACCAGATATAGACTCTTGGGCTTCAGTCTTGTCTCACCACAGACCCCTCTCTGCACAATCTGTGGAAACACCACTAAAAGACAACCTTTCTTGGATCTGAGATAGCAGCCTGCCTGCCCAGATATCTCTGTCTGGTTTTTTATATCAGTAATTTTGGCCTCATAGAATGTGTTTGAGAGCATTCCATCTTCTTTAATTTTTTGAAAGAGTCTGAAGAGGATAAGTATTAGTTCCTCTTTGAAGATTTGGTGGTACTCACTAGGGAAACACTTTAGTGCTGACCTTTTGATTTTTTGGGGAGATTTTTGATTATTGTTTCAATTTCTTTCCTTATAATTGAACTGTTCCGCTTTCCTAGGGCTTCCTAATTCAGTCTTGAAGGATTGTATGCTTCTAAGAATTTGTCTATTTCTTCCACATTTTCCAATATGTTGGCATAAAGACATTCATAGTAGTTTTTCATGATCCTCTGTATTTTTGAGATGTCTGTTGTGACTTCTGTTTCATTTCTGCTTCTATTTATTTGGATTTTCTCTTTTTTTCCCCTTAGTGAATCTAGCTAGAGGGTTGTCTATTTTATTTATTTTTTCAAAGTTTGCTTTCATTGATCTATTGAACTGTCTTTTTAAACTTCTACTTCATTTATTTCTGCTCCAATTTTTATTATTTTCTTCCTTCTACTGGCTTTTGGTTTCATTTATTCTTCTTTCTCTAGTCCTTTATTGTGTGATGCAAGATTATTTGAGATTTTTCTTGTTTCTTGAATTAGGCCTGTATTGTAACCCTGCAAACAACCACTAAAAACATATTGAAGGGCCTCCCTGGTGGCGCAGGTGGTTGAGTGCAGCACTGTGAAGCTGTCCGCAGCCTCTGCAGTACCTGTTTGATCCCCGCTGGCCATGGAGATACCCACATGACAGGACAGACCTCTCCTGTCTCGCCCGCTGCTCCCCTCAGCAGTGTATTTCAGTCAGTTTGCCTGTTCTGTTCCCCACTCTGTCTCTGGTGAATCCTCTCACCCTCCCTCACATCTGACCTGTACCCCGGTTCTTGTATAAACAAATAAATCCTTAAAAAATATATTGCAAAAGCATATTGCTAGTGAACAAATTAAAATGGAATTTTAAAAATGCATTCAACTAGTGCAAAAGAATTCATGAAGGCAGAAAAGAGGAATAATAAATCAGAGAAGATGAACAGAAAATAAATAATAAGGCAGTAGATGCAAATCAACTCCAATTAAAAGTCAGGGCTTATCAGAATGGCTGAACACAGGACTCAACTAAATAAAATTTACAGGAGCCACACTAAGACAAGGTTAGAGTAAAATTAATTAATGAAAATTGATATGCAATGCAAACAATAGACATAAGAAGACTGGATTTGTTATATTAAATCAAGACAGCGTACTAGCACTGATGAAGAGAAATATTCTGTAATAATAAAAGAATCAATAAGTAAGAGTAAAAGAATAAAGTCATTAATGGGTATGTCCCTAATGAACAAACTAGGAGCTATATAAAACAAATATTGACAGAATGAAATTAAAGGAGAAACAGATAATTCCATCATCATGCCTAGGAAGTTTTAAGACCCTCTCTCAACAATTGATAGGATAACTATTCAAAAAATGTCAGTAGAGTCACAGAAGATCTGAACGACTTCATGTCAAGTCAATGTCATTTGTGAGCTGCTATCTAAAGTTGCCATTCTGTAAAGGATGGAGAATGTGAGCTTGAAAAAAAGAGTGTTTCCATTGAAGATGGCTTCCATGAAAATACACTAGATAAAGAAAAGAACACTGACCCAGGACAAGTAACTTTCTTATCCCTGACTGTATATTTGATGAAGCTGGGAACCTTTTGAAAATACTGATGCCTGGACCTCTCACATCGAGATTTTGATATAATTCATTTGTGGCACATTGGTAAGTTAAATGTCTCCTTTTATCTAGAAATTTCATTTTTAGGGAAATAATGATGTGCCCATATAATTTAAAAGAAACATAATTGTTCAACAATATGGGAATAATTAAATAAATTAAGATGCATAGATATTTATCAACAAGATTATGTTGATATGTATAATACATATCAAACCAGGTAAATGAGAGAATTTTGCTGCAAATGGTCTATAAAATAGTCCAGCTTTGAATAAAGTATATGTGTACCTACATAGAGAAAAGGTCTTAAAAGCGATACTTCAAAATACCAATCATAATTGTCTCAAGGTGCTGCTATTTTAGTTAAATGATATTCTTTTTTGTTTCTAACTTATGTAAAATGAATTCACAATTGCATGTAATAAAACAAAAGACTAGGAAGAAACAACTCTCCCTGATATAGCACCCACTCTGAAATGGGGACAACCTTTCATCTAGTCAGCTCTAATCCTTGAAAGGGGGTCAAATGGATTATTATTCATGCCGGTTAAGGAATTAAGAACTCAGAACAGCTCTGTGAGAGGGTGTGGGAACTGCTCCATTACCTTAGGTGAAAAACAAACAAGGGAGGTTCCCTTTGATCCCTGAGTGCCCATTTCTTTGAGCCTTTTCTGGGTGGATCTGGAAGGCAACCATTACAGAGGGTGAGGCCAGCTTGTACCTGCCTGCTGTCCTTCCCAAGGTGTGTCTGGGAAACTGGGAGCTATCTAGTTCTACCCCCAATTACCCTTCCTCCCCAAGAAGGTCACACCTATCGATCCATCTTTTTCCAAATGAAAGGAATCTGGGCAGGCTCAGATAAAAGAAATGGAAAGAAAGCAAAGTTTGTTTGGGGCACCCTACTCCTTCCTTTCCCTATGACATTCCTCCATCTTTCTTTATGCTGTAAGAAAAGTGATCTAAAAACCTCTATTTGAGGGAGGAACAAAGAAATAATGTTCACAAATAATGACTCTCTAAGGAAGAATTTTAAATACCAACTTATAAGAAGGAAGGTGAAATTATGGATCAAAAAAGCCTAAAACATCTGTGAATCACAATCATAGCAGGAAAAAAGTGGGAAATCCAATGCCCATGAAGACATCTGCCATTGGGACACTACTGTCTTTTAAGAAAAATCTCACCCTTCAAGAAGTATCCTTTAATGCTTTTGAGAAACTAAGTGAAGAGGGCATTTTATGACTGCATTTTAAAAGTGGAGCCCAGAACCCCTGCGCTTGCCCATAAAGCCATCTCTTCACAGCCAGGCAAAGTAACCAGATGTTCTTGATTCTATTTTTAATTTTTTAATCATTTCCATATGACTGTATTAGCATTATGGGATGTGCTTTTCACCAAGAGCCTTGGAAATATTCCTTGATATCAGGTCACTCAGCAAAGGTTCAAAGGTGGTGGTGGATCACCATTGCCCCTTCTTTTTCCATCGCTAGGTAATGGTTTGCTCTTAAAAGGAGCTGTGAAGTATAGTTTCTTACAGCCCCTTCCCTGTTTCAGTGCTGCAAGGATGATGGGTGCCTGTCAATACCACCCTCCGGTGACTGATTAGTTCAGTCCCAGATCACAGGGTAGGGATCATTCATCACAGGGCAATCTCTTATGACACAAAATATAGTGCCCTGGTGGCTCTTCACTCTCTAGTGCCTGCTGACAGCAAATGAAAATGACACTGCCTGCCAGGAGCAGCCATAACTCAGCCCCATTTTGCTGAAAATGGTCATGGGGCAATACCAAATAACGAGATATACACTACCTGGAGGTTACAGCATAACCTAGCTACGGTACATTCAAATAAATCAGCTCATCAAATGATCAGTCTGTCCAGAAATAAAAACTTTGTTTTTGTACATTCTACTGTACAATAATAATAAAGAAAGTGACCAATAATAAAGAAAGTGACCAATATTACCCTATCTGGTTTGGGTTTGAGAAGAAAATAATTTTCTATTCTCATTTCTTTCTTTACCATGTTTGAACAAGTGAAAGGTGCTTGCATCTGAAAGAATTACTATGAAAATTATGATAGTCGATGATGGTAATGATGATGATGTTTTAGCTTATTCTGCTCTGCACAATGATATCACATTTGTTTTTCATTTAACCTTTACAAGGAATTCAGTGAAATAGCTAATGTAGGTATTGTACATTTTTTCAGAGGAATAACTTAATTCCAAAGGATATGTCTTGTTTAGCATTATGCAAGTTCTTGAAGAGTTAGGGGAGTGGTGAATGGCAAGGAACTAAACTTGGGTCTCAAGGACAATTTCACAGCCTCCTCCTCAACTCATGTTTCCGGGCTACTTGAGAAATATAACTTTGCTCAAGTCCATCCCCCCTTATAGATCATGGAACAAATTTAACATAATCAGCATTAAGGCAGGATTTGTAATCAATAGACCTGTACAGAATGAAGCAAAGTGAAATAAATAACTTGGCCAAAATTTTTCTTCCATTTATTGAGAAAACACATTAAGTGATGGCAAATTATTAATATCTTGAATAAAGTTTAAACAGTATTTATGGATCAATTACTATCTATCAGTTTATGGATCAGCTGCTATCGATCAACCCTGATGAGTCAGGGTTTGTGGTACAAAAATGTTCTCAAGGAGAACATCTAGTTTAATATCATACGTAGATACTAAGGAAATGGAGCACAGATATCAAGATTTATTTCCTATGTGTATTTCATAACCCACAGTGAAGTGGAGAGTAGCCATTGTCATCTTAGCTGAACCAAGAAAAACAAACGGAAAAGACTAATTTCCCAAAGGAAACAACAATTGAACACAAATCACAGAATCTATGGGAAATCCATAAAGGACATCTTTACCCCAAACTGTTCATCTACACACTAGTCCAAAGAGGTTGTTGACCTTTAAAAATAGTGTAAGACCTACTTATATGCCCTCCTTTCTGTGTCCTTAAAAAATAAGGTATCTTCTCCCAAGGCACTATGAGCCTACCTGGTATCCCTGACTACTAGTCTAATGCCTGGCACATAATATTTTTTTAATTGATATATAATTGACATAACAAAATTAAAGTTTTTAAAGTGCATAATGCAGTGGTTTTCAGTATATTTACAATGTTATACAAGTATTAGCACTATCCAATTCCAGAACATTTTTATCACCTTATAAAGAAACCCCATACCCATTAGCAGTAACTTTCCATTCTCCTCTTACTCCAACCCATTGAAGCCATTAGCTTACTGTTTTTTCTATGGATATATCTATTTGGCATATTTTATATAAATGGAATCATGCAATATGTAACATTTTGAAACTTTCTTTTCATTTGTCATATTTATAATATCTATCTATGGTGTAGCATGTATCATCAACTCCTTTTTTAATGACTGAATTGCATTCTCTTGTATGGATGGCTGCTTTTTTGTTTATTGATTCATCTATTGATGGACATAAAGTTATTTCCATTTGGGGGCTATGAGGATTTTAATACACACTGATTAAAAAAAATAGTGGTTTTCTAAATGTTAATATAGCCAACAAATGTATGAAAACTACTCAACCTCATCAGTAATCAGAGTGCTAGAAACTAAATACGAGATTATTTTCTAGTTATCAGATTAGCCAAGATTATCCGAATGCCATAGCTCTTGCCTGCGATGTGGTACTGCTGAAAGTATCACATGAACTGTTGATGAAAGTGCAAGCAAGTTGGTAATATGGACATACAGTTCATATTTATATTTATATTCAGACAATTTGATTCCCTTAATTCTATATCTGAGAGATAAGACTAAGGATCCAATATAAAACATGGAAAAAAGCTTTACGAAGATATTTATTTATAATGATCAACTATAGGAAACACACCTAAATACTCAACAATAATGAAATATTTAAAGGAGCTATCGTGGATGCATATGATTAAAAGGTATACAATTACTATAAATTACATTTAAATTTTAATTGCACCAGAAAGTGTTATTAATATTCAGTGAGAACAGAGATGGTTTGGTGGATCTTAACTATGTGAAGATTTCAAAGAAATAGAAATTTTAGAAATAGAAATTACTACAAAAAGTAAATATGAATTTTTTGAAAGGTAATAGGAATAAAGAAAGAAGAAACTTAGACATAACTGCACCTACTATGTCTTAAGTTAGATAATTTTTATGTACATGTGACTTACCTTCTCATTTCTGTGTTTGGTATAAAATTTCTTTAATCAAAAATTCACATTTAGGGCCTCCCTGGTGGTGCAAGGGATTAAGCACCACGCTATGAAGGAATCCACAGCCTCAGCAGGATGAGTTTGATCCCCAGCCAGCCAGGGAGAAACCCACATGGTGCAGCAGACCTCTCCTGTCTTGCCCGCTGCTCCCCTCAGCAGTGTACTTCAGTAGATCTGCCTGTTCTGTTCCCCACTCTGTCTCTGGTGAATTCTCTTACCCCCCGCATCTCTGGCTTGTACCCCAGCTCTTGTATGCATACATAAATAAATCCTTTTAAAAAAACAAAAAACAAATATTCACATTTATATGGTGACAGGAGAACTTTGGGGATTACAAGGATGTAAGAAAAAAGTTAATAAAAAATGTATAAAAAAGTCCACATCTATTAGATCTGACTTTAACCCATTCTTCCAGGAAAACTTTGGATGGGTATTTCTAGTAATTATAATAGTGGAGAATGAGGTAATGAATGCATAGAACACTGAACTATGTAAATTTCTGTAATTCTTTTCAATAGGGTTATCCTGGAGTGAGTTAGTAGTTAAAGCCTTGGTAACCTGCGTTACCTCCTCGCCTGCATTACCTCCTTGCCTGCCTGCCTGCCTCAGAGAACCTGCTGGAATAAAGGACACATGAGCCACAACAGGTGTTCAGCACATATGTAAACCAGTGGAGCCACTGACAGAGGTAAAACACTGATAAGTCAATATACGGTGAAATATGCTTAGGTCTTTTGCCAACACAGTGTGTTTTTATCAAGACTATGAGAAAGAGGCCAGTGAGAGAGGGCATTTCAGCCAGTTGGTGGGAAGCTGAGTAGTAATGGCCTTGATGTTTATGCAACTCTTACAAGTTGTGATTTTCTCAAAGCTTTAAATGCATTTTCCCCAAGCATCTTTTTTCCATTATATTTAAACATTCAAGTCCCTTTCACAGAAAATATACTCCCACATGGTCCTAATTCACTTCTACTCAACTTATCAAAACATTATCCCATAAGATTCATTTTAAGTCCAGAAAATTATCTGAGCTTCTTATACAAGTCTGGTATTAGTTCTTCTTATAAACAAGTCCTTTCAAATTGCTTGTTATGCACGCCCTTCAACTTTGCATGTGTTTGCGTGAGGAGTTTAAATCAAAATTTAATACCTATGAATTTGAGTTACAGACATTATCCAGATAATTCAAACCTAAGTATCTGTGTAGTACAAATGATCTCCAGTAAAGGATGATCTGAAATGATGTGTGCATTTTGGTAGGCAAATGAAAGGACTAGTACCTTAACTCTTTATATGTCCATTGCAAACTTATATTTTAGTTACCCTGGTAAAACTATAGTAGGTAGGATTAATTCTAAAATTTTATTATGTGTTGGGGTTTGTGTTAACACTTGATAAACAAGTTTTCATTTAATCCTTGGACTATGACAAGAGGTAGATATATTTTTGTCTCCATTTGGCAGATGGAAAAATAAGGGAAAAGTTATATGTCCACATGAAGGAATTTTCTGGAAATGTTCTATATCACAAATAAGACAGTGGCTAATAGATATAGGTCTTTGTCAAGTGTTGTTAAAACTCACTCAACTATGCATTTTATTTTATGAAAATCTCATCTTAAGTAAAGGGTACTGAAAGATGACATATGATGAGAGAACATGCAAAGTATGCAGGAAGGTTTAAAAATTGAGGCATTTTCTCAAGCTTATGCAGTTATAGTGGAAATGGAATTTGAGCACAACATGAACACAGGGAGCCTGACTCAAATCTAACTCAAATCTAACTAATGCCAGATAGTTCATGAAATAATCCACAAATACATTTGGCAGCCATTACATACACTACACACTACATTTTCCTAGCTGCTATAGGGAATAACGAAGTTTATTTAAATGAGTTAATACATTTACAATGCTTATTGCAGTGTCTGCTATATAATAAGAACTCAAAATGTTAACTACCATTATTATGAGATAGAAGTCTTGATCTTAAGGCAATTATAGGGTGCCTGAGGAAACAATCCAGTTATATATAAACCATTAAACAACAATTCAAGAATGAAATAAGCCAGAAAGAAAAAGAAAAATACCGGATGGTCTCACTCATAGCAGGAATTTAGAAAACCTAAATAAGGGACCAGGAAAAAGACTAATTATAATAAAGTAAAAATCAAAATCAACAAGCAACTATAAACCAGAGACACACTATGGAGGGCGGGGGGAGAAGGGAGCAGGATCAAAACAAGGGTGGTGGGAATTGTACGGGGACTATAACCAAGATGAAAATACATAGTGCAAAAATGAAAAATGATGTAAAAATATATAAAATTTAGAAATTAAAAAAAAAAAGAAGTATAGTCTGGCATAAGAAATAGCACAAGGAACTACCTAAAAACAAGTCAGAAACTCAGCATCTACAGGTGCCAAGCAATTTTACCAACATGCAGTAGGGCTTTGGAGCCCGGGAAATATGGGTCCCATCCAATAGGAAGGCCAAGTAGAACCAACCTACTGTTACCAGATGGAATTGCCAGCCCTGTATTGTTACATCTGTTTTAGAAGAACCCAGAAATGTAGATATTTATATGAAATCTCCCATTTTTTAAATATTGGCTACTACTTCAATGCTTTCAAAAGTATATGACCTTTGGGTAATGAACTATAAAATATGTCTTAAAAGAATAGTCTTCAGAAGACTCTTAGAGGCCACTTAAACATCTGTTTCCCATCCTACTCTTCTACTCATCTGCAATCTTGATGAGGGAATACAACCTAGTTAGGTGAAGTCACTTGCCCAAAGTAACTCTACTAGTTAGAAGTTCACCTGGGAATTCAGTCTACACAGACTTCAATGCTAAATAACTGGCCACATCTCTGTGAATTCAGTCCCCTGGAGAGGGATTACAGAGGAAAATTCCAGGAGAAGGAGAGCTTTGAGTGAAATTTGCATAGAAATACTCTAAGTAAGAAGAATGACAAGGCAAATGGATAAGGAGATAAAGAAATAAAGGTCAAAACATGTTCAACGGATACTAAGATCATTCTAGTTTGAGGTGAGAAAAGTCTTGACATGACCTAATGAGAGTCCTGGTAACCACAAGTTTTTATATTCTACTCCACCCTTCATGGGGACTATGGAAGGTTTATAGAGCTTAGTGGCCTAGTGAAAATCATAAATGGATTTTTGAAAGGATAAGCTGATGAAGCATTTCTTTGTACTGTCAAGAGGTGACATCTGGCATGCTCTTCCCCCCTTGCATCCAGATTTTCTATGTAGGGGAGGAGAAAAGGGAAGGGAAAGAAATCAGAGGAACTATAGTTTATCTAAGAATAAGCAAAGAATTAAATTTATCACTTGACCTAAAAAAAAAACAAAAAAACAAAACAGATTCAACCCAGTTATGTTTTTCTTCCTCCACCCAACTTATTTGGGTCTTGAGAAGAATCTGTCAGTTTTAGAGAAAGATTGTAAGACACATTATCTGAGTGCACTGTGAGTAATTTAGTGACCCAGCTCCAAACATTTCCAATCTGGATGCATGTGGAAAGTGAGATGAGCAAACCAAGATGCTCTCTCTGCCAAAAAATCCCTTTTGACCAATTCATTCAACAAATATTTATTGCATGTTTGCTATATGCCAGATACTGTGTTGAGCCATGGGGATTCAATGTGGACCAAAAACAGACATGTTCTTCTTACTCATGAAGCTTAAAAGTCTACTCATAGAGACAGGCATTAATTAAATCTGTCAAATAAATGTAAAAGTACAATGTGATAAGTACTATAAAGAGGCATTGCATGTGCTCTGAGAACATCTGGTCAGAGGATTTAAGAGATCAAGGAAGGCTTCCCTGAGGAAGTGATGATTTAGTTGAGCTCTCAAAATAAAGGAGACATTTTTACAGCAAAAGAAGAGAGAATTTAGACCGAGAAAAAACAGTTGCAATCATGTGCAGGGTGCATCCTGACTCACAAGAGCAGGTTGTTAAATTTTCAGGTATCTTGCAAGCCAGTTGATATCACATTGGACACTGGCAAATTCTACAATATCAGAGTTTCTTTGGGGGGAGGGGTTTTGTGTTTGTATTTATAGAGAGCCATATTTTAAGCAATTGTTCTACATCATCATAAAAGATTGTGGTTAGAGAGAGGAGAGCAAGTATACTGGGGGCAGGGGCTGGGCGGGGCGGGCGTTTAGTAAATTCAAGTGTCCAGGCTGCCAGCAATGAGGAGAGAACAATGGGAGATGAAGCTGAGAGTTGAATCAGGGACTGGACCATGCACAATATGAAATCTTGTCAAGCATTTTAGTTTTCATTTTAAGGGCAATAGGAAGTTTCTGACATGTTTACAAGCAGGATGAATAATTTAAGCAGACAGTGGTTTTGATAAAATTCATCTGGCTGCACCTAGGAGATTGAATTGGAGGAAGGCAACAGAAAATGTGCATAATGATTTAAAAGGCAGTATGTAGTCCAGGAAATAGATAATGATAGCTTGGACTAGAACCTTGACAGTGAAGATGAAGAGATATAACAGATTAAAGATATTAGGGAGATAAAAATCAATAGGATTTGGTGAAGGATTTCACATGAGAGTGAGTTGGATGTAAGGTCAGGACCCTTTAGAAAAAAAGAAAATATTGAAAGAGGACCAACATTTTTGGTGGCAGGAAGAAATGCTTTTGGGACATGTTCAACTTGATGACTTTGAGACAACCAAAAGGGTGTGAAGGGTGAAGGATCTGGGCTGGAGATATAAATTTAAGGGTCATATTTAAGACACATATGAAAGACTGGGCATGAAATAGTACAGTGAATGTAGGAAAATAAAAGAGAATTGGACTTAGTATTGAGCTTTAAGGAATCCCCAGCTTTCAAGACACTGTTGAGGAGGAAGGATCTGAAGAGGACATGGGAAAAGAGAAAAGCAGAATTCTATGAGTTTCAACAAATCATTATTAGGTTTAGCAAATGCTACTATAATAATATGGTGGCAGCAAACAGCAGATGTAAGAGTTAGAGAAGTGGAAGGAGGGGAAATAGAGACAGTGAGCATAAGCAATACTTTTAAGAAATTTGGCTGAGATGGATAGAGATATGGGAAGCTAAGCAGTTGTCTGTTTTTTAAAGTGGTAGAGAGATGAAGAATGTTTAGAACAAAAACAAAAACATCAGGATAGCCCAAAAAGAACAGGAAAATAGTAACATATGGGACAAAGTAGGGTAGTCCTTTAGAGAGGTGTGGCAGAGGTATCGGATACTGTGGTCCTGAGTGAAAAAAAGATGAGATGTGTACTGATGAGTTTAGGCTGTACTTTTCATACCAGAGACCTGGAAGGGTTCCTGGCTGGTGTGTTCTATTGTATTTGTGAAGCTTAGGGAGTGAGCTCTTACACTCTTCATGGGGGTGGGGGTGGGGGAGAGTAGGAAAGAATTGGCTAAATAGCCTCAGTGCTTTCCCACTGAAAAATCTTTGAACCCATAATTTAAACTGTATGTGTGCTGAATTTCTCTGATCTTGAGAATCTCAAAACCTTAGAAGTAAAAATTAATGATTTTATTCAACCCTTTCATTTCAGTGCATTCCCAAATACATATCAAGCATCCTCATTGCCAGATACTCTACTGAGCACTGGGAATTCAAAGATAAACAAGACAGCCTCTGACCTAGAAGAGGTAATGGAATACAAATATTTATACAATTAACCATACTGTAGTTGCAAGCCATGCAATAGACTGACAAAACTGGAGGTTTCCAGAGGAGGGAGTGAGTTGGTTATAGAGCTAAGAAAATGATCCAGACCGCTAAACTCTAAATACAATGCTTTCCCCACTACCCATACATAATATTACTCTTATTATTCCACACACAAAACAAGATATGCTGTGTAAATCTACTTTAGAAACCCACAGAGATAATATAATCTTTCAGCCTCCTTGTTAATATATTACCATCTCTAATCCAAGATCAACACTCATGTATACTATTGGCTGAGAACTATGTGATTTGGATTCTGGTATAAACCTTTCATTTCCCTTTAAACATTAGCTTGGAAACGATTAAACAGTAGATGGCCATCACCCCACATCCATTATTCACTAGAGCAATTCTACTTAACTATGTCTACACAAGGCCACAGAATCGACCACAATTTTGTTAGTTTATTTTTGTTGTTGTTATTACTGCTCTGTCATAATTCTAACCTACTAGCTAAAAGGAACCAAACATTGGCCCATTTTCTCAGTTTCATGTCTTTTAGCCTCGAGATTGAACCTATGCTAATAGTTAGGAAGTAAATAGTTAGTCATTGATATCTTGGCATCTTATGAAGTAAAATATGCATTACAATGAATTCTTACCTTCCTCTTTTTTTTTCCAGAAATTCCTTAAATATTTACAGAAGACCCACAATTACCTGGGATGAGGCCAAGTATGTCCAGGGGAAAATACAAACCAGACAGCTTTGGTTCTCAAGGAGCTCGTAGTACAGATGCAGAGATTGAACCTTTTCACAGCTTTGGTTTTGATGTTGCAGGAGGTATTGACTCTTTTAGTGGAGGAAAAAATCTAAGAACAAAGATTTTCTAACATTGAAGCTCACAGTGCTCAGAATCACTGAAGTGAAGATTTTTCTGGCATGACAAGTATCTCAGTCATTTACTGTGTTGGGGTTTCCTCCTGCTCTGGGGGCTGTTCCTCCTTGCCTTACCCCAACAAAAGGCAGAATGTGGTGACTGAGGGGCTGAGGGTAGGTTCTGTAGTCTATTCCCTTCCCAAATAACCCATGACCTGCCAAGGAACAGCCATCACAGAGTGCCATGGGAGGGAGAGACAGACAAAAAGGCTACGAAGTGTGCAATTCCTTTTTGGCTTTTGAAGATTTTTTGTTTGTTTGTTTGCTTTTTATTTCATTTAAATTTGCCAGTCATTGACATGTTGACAGAACTTTGGGGTTACATTTTTACTCCTCCGTATGTGAAATGTTTAATCTCATGGCGACAATGGTGATGGAAACAATAACACATTTTGCTAGACAGGCATAAAAGCAAAATGTGGAAATTGTGAGAAAGATAAGATCCTTTCTGATTGGGGGGGTTGATTGTGGAAAGTTCCTCAGTCGTGAACAAAGGTGAGCAGGATTTAGATGTTTGGGAAAGATGGCGAAGATGTTCCAGGCTCGAGCTTCTATCTTTGCAAAAATTACAAAAACTAGAAACCACGTGGCAAATACCACTGCACAAGCCCAGATAAGAACTCCACTTTTTGTTTTTTTCCCCCATTAGGAAACACTGAAATGTGCCTGTGTTGATGGCTGGATTTAAGAATAATTTGTTGTAGCAAATTAAAATCACAGACTCCCTCTAAATTTTCTTCTCCTGGTTGTTAAAATTGAGGCCTTTCTCGACATCCAAACAGGCAGGAGGGGAAACCGTGGAAGCCACAGCTCCCTCTAGCTTTCCCTGTTCCTTGCCAGGAACTAGACAGAGATATGGGGCTGGGAGGGAGACAGCAGCTGGGTGCCAAGGAGGGAGTGCGATTCTGAGTGCAAAGTACACAATCCTCCCCTGACTTCATGCTTCTATTAGGGCTCGACACAGGCAAATCTTATCTCACCCAGTTCCCAAAACAGAGGTGGGGAGAAAAATATAGCCATGCATCTTCCTTGGGGAAAAAGGCAACAACTAAAGAAAGAGATTAATTTTTTAAAAACCAAGCGCTAATCTGATGGTGGTTTTTCAAGAGTGCCTCGAGCATTAGTAAGTCATTAAAGCTTTGTTAACAGGCCAAGAGAAAACGTAAAAGGAGTAAAGAAGTCCTGGTCCTGTTTGAATTCACACAGCATGGAAATTTCATCAAATCGAAGTGGCTGTGATAAAGGAACTAGGGGCCTAGCAAGGCTGGGGGCTCCTCAGCAACATCTTAGCACTGAGTTCCACTCACTCCCTGTCTCCTAAGGAATGCAGTTCACCAGAAACTCTGATTCATTTCTAAATTTGGGGTTTACTTTTATGATGTGCACATATCAAAGCCCAATCCGTCATTATCCACTTGCCTTTAGTAACTTAAAAATTGTCTTTATGAGCCTTCAGAATCTTCCTTTCTTTAGACTATTTCCTATACAATATGCTTTTTCTCAGAATTTGCTCACACTATACTGTCTCAAGTCCCACCTAATCTTCAACAAACTTAGTCCTTTCCTCCCCTCAGCGATATCTAGCCAGGTCACGCCTGCCTCGCACAGTGAGCTGAGAAGCACGAGAAATGTTTCCCATATAATCTGACAACACAGAGGAAGAGTCTTCTCTTATCCCACTTTCAAAACAAGTTATTTCATTTAAAGTTACTAGAAATGTTAATTAGAAGATGTGGTATGCATCCATGGTGGAATACTACTCAGCAATCAAAAAAGATAAACTCATCCCATTTGCAGCAACATGGATAGAGTGGGGGAGGGATTATGCTCAGTGAAATATTGTAAGTCAGAAAGAAAAAGAAAAATATCGGATGGTCTCATTTACAGGGGGACTATAGGGAAACTGAACAAATGATCAGGGGGAAAAAAAACTTACAGGCAAACCATAGATCTGAGGCATATAGCAGGGGAGGGAGAGCAAAAGGGGTCAAAACAGGGGAGGCAATAGTACAAAGGACTATGGTGATAGTCACAGGTGCTATGGAGGGGGGAGACCTGTGGGGGCTACACCTGAGGGGAGAAATAAAATCCTGCACAAAAATGAGCAATGATGTAAGAAAAAAATTTTAAAATTAATAAAACAAGAAATGCTAATTAGAAAAGCAGCGTTATTTTGTGAACACTTTCAAATTCAAAGAGGATTTAGCTTTTGTTGATTAGCATCTGGCGAAGGTGAATGAAACAATAATGACATAAAATTTAGCCATAAGTGAAATACTGTTCTGTGTGAACCTGAAGAGCCCACAGTGGAAGGGAGGGGAACACCAGACACTCACACGCTGACACACAAGCTTGTGTCCTGAGTGTTTCTCTCCTGAGCGGCCCCTCCTTGATTCACCTACTTAGAGGCTCTTTCGCCCAGAGGAAAAGTAAGGAGGAGCATCATCACGAAGATTGATGACCCTTTGCAGAGGCTATAAATGTCACAGTCAAAATCTTAGGCAGAAAAAAATTACTCTCTTCATTCCTCTATAATTGGACTTAACAACGTTATCAAACCATAACGTGAGGGTGGTAAAAAATGGAAACTTTCCACTTCAAGATAAACTTGGTTGCTTCTAGATGGTGTATAATCTCTTTTGGATAAACTCCCAATCTAGCTAGGATTTTCCTCCATTACCTCAACCTTCCCCTTCTCACTGCCAGCGACCTGGGATCAGGTGTTAGTGGGAGGGGTGCCTCCAGCCTCCACCTTTGGTCTCATCCTATCCGGGAACTCCACGCTGACACTGATGTGGCTCCTGCCCCTGCTGTGTAGCAACCCCTCTGTTTGGTAACAAGTCCATCTGTATTGCCTCATTCCAGTAGGCAGCTTCATGGGTCTCCCAGCTGCCCCTGCCTGTCTCCCCACCAACCCTCCCTAGAGGGAGGTGCAGGGAAGTCTGGTTCCTCCAGCACTGCTGTGAGGTCACGGGACACTGAGAGGAGGGGATTGACATGAGATGTTCTCCTCCTAAATAAACTGTGCCATGTCATGGTTTCTACTTCATGAGGCTCTTTCTCCTAGGTGCAGAGAAGGGGGGATCCATTAGAAGGCTCCTGGCTGTTGTGGACTCTTCCTGAAACGTGAGGAACAGGCTGCTTTTGCGCTGTGACTCCCTAAAATCCTCAGTTTTCTCAGTTCTCCTCAAGGCTTTGATTTGATGAAGAGACTTGTCAGTGGTTCTTTTTGAGGTACTGACTTTACTGCTAAATATGCTCTCTAGGCTCTGTCCGCCGCCTCCCCACGCTGTATCTGCTTTGAGTTTGAAAAAGTTCTCTTACATCATTGTGCGCTGTGGTTTATGGAAGAAACTCTATCCCCCAAGTCTGCCAGATCCAGAGTCATTCTGGGCTCAAGAGGCACACTCTTAAAAAGTGCAGCTCTTGCCACAGAAAGTTCCAGCTTCCAGCACCATGTCTCCATTACTGAATTTTATAAACACTCAGAAACTGAACTGCTTTATCTGTACTAGGGTATGTGTGCCTTTCACCTGAAGTGATGAGACCTCTGACTCGAGGCAATATGACAGTTGTAGGAGGGAAAGATCTCAGTCATTTTCTGGGGAGTTTGTGTTCCTGAGAGTTAATTTACTGATGAGGGACCATCAATTTCATATTGTGTTACCCATCTTATAATAAAATGTCACAGTTTATGAGTTAGGAGGGAATCACTCAGGGTCCTAGAGAAGAGAGTTTAATGAAAAGGGCTAGTTTCAGAGGTGTGAGCAGTTAGAGACACATGTCAAGGTACCCAGAGGTTAGAGACAAGGAAACCATAATTTCCTTAGAGCTGAAGAAGTACAGAAAAGACTAATAAGCAGGAGATCTGCAGCCATGGAGAAAAGACCAGCCAGAAGAGCTATATTGGAAGAGAGATGCCTTAGTCTCTTCTAGAACCTGAACAATGCAGAGAGTAGGCAATGGAAGGTAACAGTAGGCCTTACTCTGCTCTCGTCTTCCTGCCTCCTATGGGCCAAACATAACCAGTATGCAAGTAAGTCTGGGTGAGAGGCCCCAGGGCAGACTGAGGGTGGAAACTGGGCTTTTCAGACAGTGGGAGGGAAGAAGAATAAAAACTTGATGAAAATTACATTTGATCCTCTTCTAAATCTGTGCCTTGCTTCCCTTTCTCTCTGCTGAGTAGGATGAAGTGGCTTAAGTGGAAATGTTGTGAATAATCATGACTGAGCCTTCCTTCAGATCGAGTCTTACAGAGTCTCTTAAGTGGGTTACTGCCCCCTAGAAAATTTAGAGCTATGTGCTTGCTCACCCAAAACATACAATGTTCATGTAGCATTTGAAGGTGCTTGGTGGATCTCCCAAGGTCCCTGCACCCCACTTTAAAGATTCCTGCTGCATTAGGACTGCTATTTTAGAGAGTCTTTACATCAAACATCTGAAGTGCTGAGTATAGGGAACAGAAATATCTTGGTCCTGGAGAACCCATAGCTAGATGAATACATTTCCCTGGTGGCTTCTTAGGAATAGGCTTCAGGGAGTGTCTGAAAATGAAGAGAATGTTAGCCTTAAAAAAGGGAAAAAGATAAAACGAAGACTTCTATTCTGTTTCACAAGCAGTCCTTGCCTGCCTCCCATGCACTGAGTTGCTACAGAAAGAAAGAGTAAAGAAAAGACAGAATAGAAAGAAAAAGACATAGCGGGAAGAACATGATGCCACAGCTTCTGATCCTTGACCAGTAGCGCCAGTGGGGGCTTGGAATTTCTAAGGAGAGAGAAGCTAGCACAGTAACTTGGTCTTTGAAGGGGAGAGAAATAGGGAGGTGTTCCACAGATATAGAATTTTAGGAAGAAAAGAGTACTGAGGATTGGTTACATGACAATGTGGCTATATTTAAACACTGCTGAACTGCACACCTAAAAATGGTTAAGGCAGAATATTTTGTGTTATGTATATATTTCCATAATGTAAAATTTTAAAATGATATAAATATGGAGAAATAAATTTTAAAAATGATTTTTTTTCTTTTTTTTTTTTTTTTTTTAAGATTTATTTATTTATTTATACAAGCACTGGGTACAGTCAGAAGCACGGGAGGGTGAGAGAATTCACCAGAGCCAGAGCGGGGAGCAGAGCAGGCAGAAGGACCGAAGTACACTGCTGAGGGGAGCAGCGGGCGGCAGGAGAGGTCTGCGCGCCATGTGGGACCCTCCTCTGGTGGCCGGGGAGCAGCCGGGGATTGAACCGGCGCTGCAGAGGCTGCGGGCAGCTTCGCAACCCAGCGCTCAACCGCTGCGCCACCGGGGAGGCCCTAAAAAATGATTTTTTAAAGAGGAAAAATATTTTTTAATTGAGGAAGGAATTGTACCAATCCTCTATAATCTTTTCCACAAAACAGAAGCAGAAGGAATACTTCCATTTTCATTCTATGAGGCCAGTATTGGCCTAATACCAAACCAGACAAAGATATTACAAGAAATTGGAAACTGTAGGCAATTATCTCTCATACAAAATTCCTCAACAAAATATTAGCAAATCAAAATCCAACACTGTATAAAACTGAGTGGGTTTATCCATGGTATTTAAGGCTGGTCTAACATTTGAAAATCAACCAATGTAATCCATGAATCAATAGACTAAAGAAGAAAAGTTTCATAATCATACCAGTAGAGGCAGGGGAAAAATTAACAAAAGCCAGTATCCATTTATGATAAAAACTATCAGTATAGAGGGGAGCTTCCTTAACTTGATAAAGACTATCTAAAAACATCTACAGCTAACATACTTAGAGTGCAGAAACTTGAAGTTCTCCCAGTAAGATCAAGGATGAGGCAAAGATGATGTCCCATCTCCACTCCTTGTTAACATCTTATTGATTGCATTCTAGCTAATGCACCTATGTTGAAAATCCAAAAGAGTCAACAGACAAAATAATTGAAATAAATGACTATTGCAAGTTTGCATGATAAAATTTAATATACAAAAGTCAATTGCTTTTCTATATACCACCAATCAACAAATGACATTCAAAACTTAAAACAAAATATCTAATATATATTAGCACTCCTGCAAAATGAGAGGCTTAAGTATAAATCAAACAAAATTTGTTCAAGATCTAAAAGGAAAAAGAAAAAACGATGTAAGTCAATGAATGAAGAGATATTCGAGGATAATGAATAGTAAGACTCAATATTGTCAAGGTGTCAAATCGTCCCAGCCTGATCTAGAGATGCAACGCAATCCCGATCAAACTCCCAACAAGTTTTTGTTTGGATATAGGCAGACTGATTCTAAAGTTCACATGGAGCGATAAAGACTCAGAATAGTCAACATAACATTGAAGAAGAATAACAAAGCTGGAGGGCCTTACTTGACTTGACTTTAAGACGTAATATGAAACTACAGTAACCAAACAGTGTGGTACTTGAAAGAGAATAGAAGAAATGATCAATAGACCAGAATGAACAGCCAGATAATTGATTTACAGAAATGCAGTCCACAAATCTTTAATAAAGAACCAAATGCAGTACAATAGAGAAAGGATGGTCTTTTCAAAAATGGCCCTGTAACAATTGTACATCCACATTTAGAAAAAATTAACAAAACCTTACACACATCCCCAAAAATTAACTGAAAATAAATCACGGACCTAAATTAAAATGCAAAGCTTAAAACTCCTAAAAGATAACAGAAAAAGATCTACATGATCTTGGGTGATGACTTTTTATTCAACATGAAAGACAGAACTGATAAACTGTACTTCATTAAAAGTAAAAATTCCTATTCTATGATAGGTATTGCCAAGAGAATGAAAATACTAGCCAAGAACTGGGAGAAAATATTTACTAAAGAC
This sequence comes from Talpa occidentalis, assembly GCF_014898055.3. Lineage (NCBI taxonomy): Eukaryota > Metazoa > Chordata > Mammalia > Eulipotyphla > Talpidae > Talpa > Talpa occidentalis. Next base: position 97,243,082 of record NW_023605083.1, on the reverse strand, counting down.
ACATGCTAAAGGACTGTTACTCAAAATATACAAAAAGTACTTCAAACTCAACAATAAGAAAGCAACCTAGTTTAAAAATAAAACCTTAACATACATCTTACCAAAGATATACAAGTCACAAATAAGCATTTGAAGATGATGAATATTATATGTCAGCAGGGAAATAAATTAAGTTAAATTAAATTGAATTAGTGAGAATTAATTAAATTAAAATAACGAAATACCAATGCACACTTATTAGAATGGCCAAAATCCAGAATACTAATGGCATTAAATGCTGGCGAGGATGTAGAGTAAGAGGAATTCTCATTCTTGCCGGTGGAAATGCAAAATGGTACAGCCACGAAGACAGTTTGGCAGTTACTTAAAAAATCTGAACATACTCATATGATCCAGCAACCAAGGTCTTTGGTATTTACTCAAGGAAGTTGAAAATTGGTGTCCACACCAAGACAACCAAGCTTCCCTGAGCAGTGAATGCATAAACAAATGGTGTTCCATCCATACAATGACATTATTATTCAGTAGTAAAAAGAAATGTGCTATCAAAGACATGAAAAGATGTGGAGGAACCAGAAATACTTATTACTAAGTGAGCAGAGCCAATCCAAACAGTCTATATTATAGTTTATCATCCCAACTATGTAACATTCTCAAAAAGAAAGACCAGGGAGACAGTAAAAAGCCCAGTGGTTGTAAGGCTTAAGGAGGAAGAAGGGCATGAACAGAGCACAGATGATTTTTAGGGCAGTGAAACTACTCCATGTGATACTATAACGGTGGTAACCTGTCATTATTTATTTGTCAATATCCACAGAAGGGACAGCCCTAAGTGTGAACCTTAATGCAAATTCCATGCCCCAGGACATTTTGATGTGTCAATGTAGGTTTGCCAGTTGTAACTAATACCCCAGTCTGGTGGGTGATTTTGACAGTGGGAGCAGATGTAGGGTGGGAAGAGTGTAGGAAATCTGTACTTTCTCTTAATTATTGCTGTGAACCTAAAATGCTCTTTAAAATAATGTCTACTTTTAAAAAGTGGGGAGGGAGGGAGGAAGGAAAGAGAAAAAAAGAAACACAATCGAAAATCAGAAACTGATAGAATTTTTATGGTAATCTTGCATCAGAAAATCCAGTCGAGGCTGAATGCCCTGCTTCTATGCATGTGTCCTTTTCACTGTGACTTTGCTTTTCAGCCTCCAAACAGAGCATCTAGTCTGTGTCTAATTGTGTTGGTTTTTCCCCCTGCAAGGATGTTTAACAGCTCCCTAACCATCGAGATGGTTCCATAAAATTTTATGACAACAATTTCTTAAGTGAAATTTCCATTCAGTCTGTTTGTGGGACTTTCAAGAAAGCCAGAGAAATCCAAATAGATAGAACTCAGAACATTTTCCTGAGAACTAATTTAATTATAAATTATGTCTTTATGAGCCTCCCACTCAAAACTCATACGATGCTTCCACAGCACAAAATAATTTACTGTTCCTGCAAGACAGTGAGCTCATGCCTAGAACCAAAGGGCACCCAGAGCCTTGTTCCTTCGGGAAACTTCACGTTATGTTCTGAGTACGTGATGTCTGACATTTGAGATGGGGAACTCTGTCCCCAGCGCCCCCACAGGCCAGTGTTGACTTGCACAGAGCAGAGGGGTGCCAAGAGGGCTTGAGTGTTCAGCTAATGAGAGGAGAGGAAAATCAATGCACACAAATGCCTGTGTATCTCCATTCAGATATGAGCTGTTATCTGTTGTGTTTGTTTTTTGGGTTTTTTCCCCCTACTATTCACACCAGTGGTGATTAGGAAGTGCTGGGGCTGAACAGACACACGTTCTAATTGAAGGCAGTGGTTTCAGAGTGGAGTCTGAAATTATTGGGTGTGAAATGCAAATGGGTTTAGCAACTTTACCACTATTTATGTGGTCTTCAACTCTGCCTGTTGAAGTGGGGTTTTCTTCTTTTTCATCTGAACATCTGGATATTTGTTAGACTGTTCGGATCTGTGAAAGTTGGCATCGGTGTAGGAACAGCTCACAACTCTCAGCAAGACAGGCCAGGATCACGCCCATTCTGGGATGAAGGGATGGGACTTAGCACTAAGACTTACTCAGACTTACGAAAGCAAGGCAGGGATTCTGAATGCACGCAGCTTCCAAGTCTGAGCGTCAAACACATTACTTAAGCAAAACCCAAAGCACAGACAATAGAGATGTGGTTCTTTCCATTTCCAGCTGCATGGCTCTCTTTAATGAAAGAAATTATTGCAAGTCTCCCACCACATACATCTCATACACAATATTAACACTTGACAGAAGAGTGGAAGGGTCAGGCATTTCACAATGAAGTTTTGGGGTACATTGCCAGTTGCAGGCCCATCAGGAATGCATGTACATCATCTCTGAAAAGGCAGACTTCCTCTCTGAAATCATAACACAAGCCCATGGAAAGAGTACATAAACTGTTGGTTTTCTCACTTGTTTCGAGAGCCATAAAGATGATCTGCAGGCTATGTCAGTAACCTCAGAACCAGTGCAGTCTCTTCTACTTGATATTTGTGTGATTAAAAATAATATGTTTAATATGTTTAAATTCTCTGGACTTAATTTTCTCTTTCCAAAGAGAAATTAATAGTTGCCATTTATAAGACACGTTGCAACCCTAGTTAACCAAAGAAAAAAATACTTTCAAAGTGGAAAAATGCATATTAAATCTAGGAAAAATTGAAAAAAAAAAAACTTATGTAACTCTTTGCTTCACATTTTAGAACTATTTATTCACTTCCCCTTCTCAGCAATCCTGTGCCATAGTCCTGTCACTATCCCTAAAGTACTGATGAAGATACTGAGGCTTGGAGTGGTGATTTCCTGAGGTCAAAACCCTGGACATCCAGTGTGTGTTTTCAGAATTTTAAAAATGTATTTCTAACAAGTGTGCAGTATATGTTTCTGATATTGTGGAACTTCTTCTAAAAATGCAATGATTATTATACAGATCTGCTTCTGAATTGGAAAAGAATGCTGCTGATGATAACTGGCCCCAAGCACCCCTCTTCAGGAAGTCTAGGAAAATGGTCCATCCTTCAGGGCAGCCTTGGGCACCTTTGAGTGCTCCCTCTGGGTGCTTGGGAGCGTCAGGTCCCTCGCCCACTCCATCAGAAGCTGAGCGGAGCCTTGCTGATAACAGGGCATTTGCTGTTGTCTGCTATCCACCCACATGCCGAAGCTGGCTGAGCTTCCTCCCAGAAAGCGGCTTCTATTGCTGCTGCTGTTGCTCATTTTGAAAGGTGCCATCATAGTTTTCAAATGTTCAATGATGACTGGCAGTGGATATTTTGGATGTGAAATTCCAAATCACACTATAGTTGGAGGGTTAAGAAAGTGCCAATTTCAGGCCATGCAACATGAGGTTAATGAAGGAACCAGGTTGAGCCTACTGTTCAGGACGGGAACTACAACCCAATCATCTGTATGCTAAATACCACGGGCTTTGCTGTATTTCAAACACACACAAAAAATACTTTAAACGGTATGTCATCCACGTATATAACACCCATCACCCTGACCTAGCACACTGGACATTTTACTGTATTTATGTGGACCTTTCTTTTTCCTAGAGAGAGGAAATAGCCACATGGAACTACAGCCCTCTTCCTGCCCAGCAACCCTCTCTCTCCCTGGAGTAACCACCATCCTGAGATTGGTGTGTATCAATCTTGCATTAGTTTCCTAGAGCTACTGTAACAAAAAGCACAAACTGTGTGGTTTAGACAACAGAAATCCATTACCTCACAGTTGTTTATCAAGGGGCTCAAGTTTAAGATCGAGGGGTCAGCTGCGGGTTTCTTCTCATGACTGTGAGGTAGACCCCGTCCCAGGCTGCTTCCCCACCTTCTGGGAGCTGCAAGGGCTCCCTGACTTGTAAAGGGCCTTCGTCCATCTTCACACCAACTTCCCTCCCTGCACATCCACCCTGTGTCCAAATTTCCCTTTTCTATAAGGACAGCAGTAATACTGGATTAGGGACTGTTTTAATCTTAATTTATCAGATCATCTGCAAAGACACTATTTCTAAATAAATTCACGTTCATGCATACAGGGGTTTCAACATTTGGGCAGGGGCAAAGACTACTCATCCCACAGCACATTCCATCCCCCCAAGCATGTTTTTGCACTTCACGTGACCATTTGACTTGGATTGGTAACATATATAAAAGGACTCTGTATAATTTAACTGCTTAAAACAAACAAAATAATAGTAACTTGTGAAAACAAAGGCAGAGACTATGTATGATCATGCATGCTTATCAGAGCATTGTTAGAATACTAAGAATAGGTGGGGATCCAGGCAGATATCCCATCGTCCTCACCCACAAGTGGGGCAGTTCCAAGAATAAGCTCTAATCACAGTCCCAGAGGTCAAAAGCAGGACTGACCCCCCACTGCCTGTAGCAGTAACACACTCACTCCTGCAGCCTCTACAAGCTTCTTTTCTTTCCTGCCTCTAGGCTCTATGTCTTAATTGTGCTTTTCAGGTTCACTTCCCAAATATCCACCTGCATTTCAGGTCTCATTCAAAGGTCTGCTTCTGGCAGAGCCCAGTCTAAAGCACTACCACTATCAGGGGACCACACTGCATTAAGGATATTGACCAGAAGGGTTGCCTCCAATCTGGAGAGACCTAAGGAACAAAAGACAGGGAAATGATGTCTTGAGAAGAGCAATTAAAGAGACAAGGGACATTTAGCCCTAGGAAGAAGAGACTGAAGGAATGTGAAGACCCACAGGAGTTGAAAGCCTAGGAAGCGAGGATGGCTTGAAGTCAGCTGATCCTGAAGATGACCACTGACAGTGGGATTTGGAGGAGTCTATATTGTGGCAAATGGGGTGCTTTAGCCATAGGATATGGATCTAATTTAGAGACAGCAAAGAATTATTAACACAGACACAGTCTTAATAGTTTAGACAGTTCAGAGTGGAGATTAGTTTGGAGATAAAACCTTTTAAAATGTTGATGCTTTTAAGATCAGATTGCTAATCAGGCAGCAGTCACAAGTCTGATTTTCCTCCTTAATCACCAAGTTTTCCTTTAGTCTTCTGGATGGCTACTTTCACTGAATTCAGTGTGCTCCAACTTTTCCAAGGGGACTTACAGGCTGCTTGGCAGCCTCCCACTTGTAAGGATGAGTGAGATAATCACCCTCCTTTCAAGAGGCATAGAATAAAGAGACTGAGCTTAAAGGGAAGAGAAGGCAAAGGCATCCAGACACATTAAAAGTCAGCATTCTTGAGAACCACTGAGAGCAATGGAATGTGAATTTCTTTTATTAGTCACTACAATTTAATATTTACTGTGCAAAGTTACTACATGTGAAAATTCAGAGTAAAATGCTAACCATGACTCATCTTATATGGAAATGTCAGGAAAATTTTACTTTTAAATTATACAACATTAAAATTTTCTTTCTACCTAAAAAGATCAATTTTAAATGTGCTATAGAAATTATGCTAACTGCATAAATCATGATATGGATTAGCCTTTTCTTTGGCTAGGATTATTTCTGTGGTAATTTACAGAAAATTTGACTATTGGTGCCTTAATTCATGGAGGCGCTTATTGCTTATTTAACAAGTACTGCAAGGCTGATCCACTGGCTCAAATACATCATCAAGGTCCAAGTTCTTCCTTTCCATTTATTCTGCATTCTCAGCATCTTTACTTTCAGTCTCACATTTTTCACTTCATAAATGCTTGGGAAAAAAATTTGTGGGTTGTTGGAGAAGACTAGGAATGGCTGTTGGCTTGGTAGCTGACAGAGCTGGCATTGAACCTGTTCTTGATGATGATTAAACAAAGTAGTAAGAACTCTAAGTCTCAGCTTTTAATAATATTTTTTTGAAAGTGGATTTGGGGCTTCTAGTTTAAGTTGAAATCAGAATAGAAGCTCATAACTGAGTCTTCTGTTTTATTACTATAATAACCATGAAAATGAATTAGAAAGAAAACAATCTTTCTATGACATAAGAAACAACTGAAAATCTAACTTTTTTGAGACTCTTGGAGGTATTTCCACAAATTTTTTTTTTAAAGATTTATTTATTTATTTATACAAGCACTGGGTACAGTCAGAAGCGCGGGAGGGTGAGAGAATTCACCAGAACCAGAGCGGGGAGCAGAACAGGCAGACTGATAAAATACACTGCTGAGGGGAGCAGTGGACACAGCAGGAGAGGTCTGCAAGTCATGTGGGACCCTCACCGGCAGCCAGGGATCGAACCGGTGCTGCAGAGGCTGCAGGCAGCTTCGCAGCCCAGTGCTCAACCACTGCGCCACTGGGCAAGGCCTGAGGTATTTCCCAATTAAGACGACATATGAGGCAAAGATAAAATTAAAACCTGCTATTGCTGCAGAATGAGCAAAAAATGAGCAAGTTGTCAGCTAAGAATGTGCTTATTCTCCTCCTACTGTCTACTGTCCAGAGACAGAAGATCTGTACCAACCCCAAATCTGAAAACCTGTCCCCATTCACAGAAGAGCTATTACCTAAGGTATCTGAGGCTATTTAATCCTATTCCAACCACCCCATCTTTCACCCCAGCCCCATCTTTCTACCTGTCCTTCAGAATAACAATAGCCAATAAGGGTTGGGAAAAGGCAGTGGACACCAACCTTCTCTGCCTCTGGGGCAGAGAACCTAAAAAGCACAGAAACACAAGGAAGTAACAAAGCAGAGCGTTGCAGGAATCCCAGGGTTCTATTCACTCTTTTTGACAAGAGAAGCACTATAGATATTTGTTAGACCTCTTCTTTTGATTTGAGAAAAATCTAGGAACTAGACAGTGAGGATGAGGATCCAAGAAAATTCTACCTATTCTATTTATGAGAAAACATCATTCTCAGATAAACATCTATTTAAGTATGGGGTCTGTAAATGCATACAAAAAATATGTACAATGAAGATTTAGTGTATAGGAGGAGAGTTCAGACCTTTCAACAATGCAAGGACTAGTGGGCCTTAAAAATGATTTGCTGCAGGACAGAAGTATGAGAAATCAGCTGATTTGTGTTCTAAATAAACTTTTAAAAAGCAAATGAACACTAACATAAAATATGAAATAACAGATTTTGAACAAAAAATAAAGACTGGGACAAGGTAGGAAATCTAGTAAGATAAATTAAAACATGGAAGCAATGATGTGAAAGGAATTATTGATTTGAAGAAAGAAACTCAAGAAATTTTTCAAAATATTATAGGAAATGAGACCAAAAAAGGAATCAGTGACAAAAACAGAGAATATTTCTTTTATTTATTAAAATAACTAAAATAATTAAATTTTTGAAATGATTTTTATTTCTGAACAAGATGTTAGAACAAATAGAGTGGAAAGTAACTGTACAGAGCCAAAACAGATTAAAGTTTTTGGATTCAAATGTTTGATCAAGTGCCAAAAAATTAATTAAAAATCAAAGGAACATATTCTCATGTAATTACTGTATTTTAAAGATAAAGGAAAAAAGCTATTAATCTTCCTAAACAAAGCCTAAAGAGGTTATCTGTAAAATCATCTTTTCAATGTATAATCTAAAACTTCTACTCTATGACATTGAACACTGGGTGAAAAAGAGGATATCATTCTTAGATTTCTATGGTAAAATGCTTGTGACCCAAGAAATAATCATTTGACTGGAGTTAACATAAAATATTGAAGAATACAGAAAAATTATCATCCATGTCCCATTGCTTTAAAAACCTGCCAAAACATAAATAAAAATCTAACGATGCATCAAAATGTAGAATTCAAGAGTAAGGACAGTGGGATATACAGTACCTGTGAGGAAATGTTGACACTGGTAAAATAGAGAATTCAAATTAGACTACAAATACAAAAAAATTTTACAAATGAATGCATAAAGCTTACATAAGAATACACAATGATTCAGTAATAAATATGGGTGTCAAGTCACAGAATTTAACCACAGAAGTCAGGAAAGAATTGCAGACATGATTGAGAGAAAGTGAAAACATTCAAAAAGACCATTTTTAATAGGAGGGAAGCAAAAATATTACCATTCTTTTTTTAAAAATTTCATTTTTACATTAATTTTTTTACATCATTGTTCATTTTTAAACAAATGTTGTTTATATATTACCATTCTTGATACAGATCAGAAATACAAGTTTAAGTAGAGTTTTTTAAAAATGAAGTATCCCCTAGTAGAAACAGACACAGGATGTTTTAGAATGAGCAATTTAGCAAACCTATGAAAAACATGGACAAAAACAAGGAAAGAGCAAAGAATAAAATCAGACCTGGGTGAATATAACAAAGAGACATGGGCTAAACTTTCACATGTAAAAAAATACAACCTAATGGTTGTGGAGTGCAGAATGCAGAAGTAAACAAATAACACAAGAAGGGTAAGAGATAAAGCATGAGAGCAGAAATATCAGGCCAATGCAAATTGAAATAAACCAGATGATGAAAGGCTAAGAGCACTCAAAGTAGAATCAAAGGCAAAAAGCATTATATAGGTCAATTCACTCACTATGAAGATACAAAACTCATTATTCTTTATTCAGAAATATTCAGAAGTGGAGCAGCCACTCTCATTCCCTTCCTAGAAGTTTATCCTAAGGAAATTGTAAGGTTCATACTCAAACATATGAACAGGGCCTCCCCAGTGGCGCAGCAACAGCGCTTTGAAGCTATCCACAGCCTCTGCAGAGCCGGTTCGATTTCCAGCCGGCTGGGGAGATACCCACATGGCATGGCAGACCTCTCCTGTCTTGCACGCTGCTTCCCTCAGCAGTGTTTTCAGTCTGACTACCTGTTCTGTTGCCTGCCCTGTCTCTGGTGAATCCTCTCACCCTCTCACGCCTCTGGCTTGTACCCCAGTTCTTGTATAAATAGATAAAATCTAAAAAAATAAATAAATAAAACGTATGAACAAAGGTGCTTATAGGTGGATGTAATGGCAGCACAAATTAGAACTGACCTGAATGTATAAAAGTTGAAGCTTGGTTAAACAATTACGATACATACACCCAAAGCAATATCACACAACCATTTAAGATTGCATCTTGAGGAATAGAAAATAAAGAGGAAGTAGTCACAAGGCCGTGTCCAGTGAGAGGATTCTAAGCAACTCAGAAGTACAAGCCTATAGTTTAAATTAAAATACAGAGCACGGAGATAAAGAAAATGCATTAACTCTTTCCCAAATCACATATTACTACATTGAATGTTTATTCATTTTATAATAAGCAAATAGTAAACGTTCTTTATAAAATCTTGTCAAAATCCAGGTAGAGAGATAATATGATGAATGTTAAAGATTTAAGTTCTCACACCTCTTTTTCAGACTTCAAAATGGTGTTAAAATAGCATTTATCAAATTATGAAAATCGAAAATTTAAAAGCTCTAACAGAACATTCACAAATATGTCATTCCCTTATTGACAGCTCCATGGTAAATGAAATATAATTTGGATAGAAAACAATCAGACACTTGAGAAAATATATCCAAGCAAAGACTATCTTTCCCGACAGCCAATGACTCCAGAGTAGGGAGAGGAAGTATGAAGAAGGCAGAACTTGTATTTGAGTAATTCATTAAAATACTGTTAAGCACCCACCATGTTCAAGACACTGTGGAAGGAACAAGAATGGCAAAAACAAAGCCTCTCAAAAGTTTCCCAGTGAGGACTTTAAAGGGTTCCTTGGAAGTTAGGATGAAGTCAGGCATCTGTTTATTATTTTATGTGAACAACCTCCTCCATCCAACAGAGCTGGAATTTTTTTTCTTTTCCATTTTCTGCAACATCTCAATGTACTTATTTTCTAGAAGGAACCCAAGACCCAAACAGCCACAAATGTCTGCTGGGCTCACTGGTTAAGAATGGTTGGTGGTTTGCAAAATATAAATAGAAGAAAATATAACCAATTTCAGCCAGTCTGACGCCACTAAAAAACTGATGAATAAATAATGAGGGGATCCTGCGTCTTTCATTAGTTCAGATCCCAAGCCTTCAACTAGTGGCAGGGTTCATACAATCCCACCTCCATCCTTGGCATTTCCAAAGACAGAGGCAGGCTAGTCATGCTGTCTCTATTTTGGATTTGGGAGTAATTTGATGTTTCAGAATGGTGTCTTCTCGAAAATGCTATTCTGGCTCCCTCTGTGGAAAATGTTCTGTTGTACTAAGAGTTGACAAATAAGCCAGGTCTTCTTTTTGCACTTATTCTATCTTGCGTACTCTCTCCCATGGAGAACTGGCCCACTCTCATAATTGCAAACTTAAATTAAGTGCTGACAGCTCCTGGGGATTTTTAATGGTTCTGTGAGTGGAACAGCAGTTACAGGCCAGAGAAACCTACTTTATTTGCTATCAAAGGGACTCTGGTTCAGGTAATTCAAGTTATTGACCTACTCTAGGACTGGTGATATACATTTCTACTTTGTCTAGAAGGGTGTTTTCGTATCCATGAGCCAACCTAAACTTTGTAGAAATCCATAAGGTAGGGAGGGAAAATCATATACTCATTGCCATATTGCATAAAATTCAAGATTTTAAGAAACTTGCCCAGGGTCACATAGCTTAGTGAGTATCAGGGATAGTGATAGAATTTAAAATGTCTCTCGCCAAATTGGGTGGTCTTTTCTCTTCCTTCTTTCGGGACAATTCTATGTATTTATTCATTTGGCAACTCTTTGTTGAGCACCTGCTATAACTCAGGTCTATGTTAGACTCTGGGGAGACCACACTGAATTACATAGATGAGGTCCTTGCCTTTGGGGTGTTCACATTCCAGTGGCAGGGAGATAGAAAATGAGCATGCAAAATAAATAAATAAAGGTGCCTCCCTGGTGGCTCAGGTGGTTGAGCACAGTGCTGTGAAGCTGTCCATAGTCTCTGCAGTGATGATTCGATCCCTGCCGGCCGCGGAGATACCCACATGGCATGGCAGACCTCTCCTGTCTCACCCACTGCTCTCCTCAGCAGTGTATTTTGCTCAATCTGCCTGTTCTGTTCCCCGCTCTGTCTCTGGTGAATCCTCTCACCCTTCTGCACATCTGGCCTGAACCCAGGTTCTTGTATAAATAAATAAGTCTTTAAAAATAAATAAATAAAATTACAGAGAATGCTATATAGGACAGAGCATGACTTGGGAATTAGAACTGCCTTAGTGAATGTCATCATAAATTCAGGATTGAATTTGAATTTAAACTCAGCTCCAAATGACAAGAAGAAGCCAGCTATGTGAAAATCTTGGGCAGGAATATTCCAGCATAGAGGAATTGCAGCTGAAAAGGCCCTGAGGCAGGAACAAGGTTAGCATGTTCCTGGGACAATAAGATGAGTAGTGTGCTAGGTCATGAGAAAATGGGAATGCTAATTTTTTTGTAAAGGAAGCTGGAAATGTAAGCCATGGTCTTCTCATGTGAGGCCTGACAGGTTATGGTAATGGAGTTGGGCTTTATTCCAATTGCAGCAGGAAGGCATTGAAAGCTTTGAGTCAGGAACTAATATCTGATTAAAATTGTTAAAGATTCCCCCTGGCTGCTATGTGAAGAATTAAATGGGTTCTGTTAGGATAAGGATAGAAACAGAAAGATGAGTTTGGAGGAGGATACCTGAGTGGTTTAAGAAAAGGACAGATGCTTGGAGCAGAGCAGAAGTCATGGGGTGGGGAGAAGTACTTGATTTGGGCTGCAATTTGGAAACAGAGTAGACAATATTCGTGATAAGTGAGAAGATAATGGGAGGAAGAAAGAATCCAGGGTAACTCCCAGTTATCTGGTCTTGGTATCTGATGGTCTGTTTCTTTATTACTAATTAATCCACTTATTTCCTTAACAAGTATTCATTGGGTGCCTACTGTCACCTAAGTAAAGTTCTGTGTAGTACTAAAGCCCACAAAAGGACATGATTTGCGTTCTCACAAAATTGAAGACTCAGGGAAAATGTAGACAATTGAACAGTGCAATCCAATCTGGTAATTCTCTGATGGGGCAATGGTCTTACAAGGGGGACGGACAACCAAACTGACTTTGGGGAGACAGGAGGTGACATCTTTACTGAGTCGTCAAAGGAAACTGGGAGGGATCAACAAGTAGAGCAAGAAAAAGCATTCTATTCATGATGAACCATATGTGCAGAAACAGGATGGAGGGGCATTCCAAGAATACAAAGTCTGTCAGTATTGCCAGCTGAGGGAGCAGCAGGGAGTTTTAGCTGATTAAGCTGGAGAAATAGGGAGGAACCAGGAGATGCAGGGCAACAGAAGGTACAGGGGCAGCAATAAACTATGGGAACCAACCAGAGAAGAGATTGGTATTTTAGAATCACCTTTTAGACCCGAAAAAGGCAACTTGCAGACTATTGCTGCAGTTTGTTAAAACTAGAAAAAAAAATGTAAATGTATTTGTGAAAAATGTTTAAATGGGTATCAAAAAAAAGTATGGAATGTAATTAGTGAACTCAGAGGTGCGAAAAGAAGTATGCTTTCTGTTCAAAAGCATCTATTTGATATATACTTTCAATATTATAAAGGAACCATTTGAAAACTACTAATCTGGTCACCATGCAGAGAAGGAATGGGGAGTGGGTCAAACAGGGGAGCTATGGCAGAGACCAGATTGTGGGTTCAACGGTGGGACAGAAGAGAGAAAAGTCACGTTGTATTCAGGACATGGTGTGTGAGATCACAGGACTTGGAGAGAAATCATCTGCTGGGGGTAGCAAGGGATACTGCCCATGGAAATAGAAACAAGCTTGTGGGGAAGTCTTAGCAGGTTTAATGTTAAATAGTGCATTCCCAGTTAGTAGCTCAGAAGAGGTAGGCAGTTGTTAAGCAAATTCGGGAGCCACTGAAATTTACTCTGACACGGGGTGTGGAGAAGGAGAATGAGAAACTTGGTGTCAAGTCTTGGCAAATCCCAACTTGCAAGATGACCAGGGGTGGGGGGTGACTTCAGAAGAGGCTGATGGATGTGGAGCATCTGCAGAAGAGACGAAGCACCCTCACCAGGAATGATTGCTGAGACCCCTGAAATAATCACTGCACTACCAGTTTTTCTTTGCAAGAAAAAAAATCATTATTTAATAAAACATTATTTTGCATGCAAATCAACTTGAGCTCTACAGAAAGACTGATGAGGTCGGAGTGAGGGCGAGCCTGCCTCACCTCCCTGCCCAAGCAGATAGAAATGACAGATCAGATATGGTGGGGGGGGTGTCTTCTGACTAAAAAAATAAATATTGATGTTAGCAATGAACCTGGAATAAGGGAGAATCCTTGGAAAAAGGAATGGAAGGTGAATGAAGGAGAAAACAAGAGTGAAAACACGTTCTCTTCCAAGGAGGATAAAGGATGGAATCTCTCTACAAGGCAGGGGCTGAGCCCAGAAGGACAGCCAGACGACTCAGGGTGGCACTGCAGCCTGGCTGGTGGAGACAAAGTCGGACCCAGAGACTGAGTGCTTCAGCAAGTCTCTGTAGCAACACCACCTCCCCAACCCCAGCACCCCCATCACAGCCACCCCACTACCCCTGAGTCACTTGTGCTACAAAGTGCTATACAGAACTTAGGACACAGGTCTGTGTCCTCACAAAATTGTAGATTCCCCAAAGTGTACAATGAAACATAGAGCTGACTTCAGATTGCCTGGTGGGGAATTTGAAACACAAAGATGGAAGACAAATGAATCCACAACTAGAAATGGGGAGGTTGAGAGCCCTTTGGGGTAAAGGTGTAGAGAAACAATGAGCTCTAAATGCATATATGGGAGGGGTGACTACCTGGTGCTTTTAAAAGAAGCATCCAGAACTGACTGTGAGAAGGAGCCCAATAGACACTTTCCCCAGGATTCTCCTGTGGCCCTCTGGTGCCATAAACCTCTTCTCCACCTGATCTTCCCTCCAAAAGCACATTCTTCTCCTCTCCCTCTTTTAATATGGCTTTAATCTTCCCAAGTGGTCAGTCATAAGTGCTAAGAGACAGGTCTTTCCCCATCCACCCCCCAGCTCTGGCAGAATACACACAACATAAAACTCAACATCTTAACCATTTCTAAGTGTATACAGTTCCGTGGTATTAAGAATATTCACACTGTTGTGTAACCATCACCAACATCCATCCCCAGAAGGCTTTCCATATTGCAAAACTGAAGCTCCATTCCCTTTAAACACCCCGTGTACCCCAGGCCCCATTCCCTCCACACCATACCCACCCCAGGCCCTGGCAGCCACCGGGCTATCTTGCATTCTGGTGAATGTGGCTTCCTTACACCTAGTTCATGTTAGTAAACTAGGACTGAATACCTCACTTAATTAGTCTCAGCCTCTCTAAAAAAAGGCAACCCAGGGGGCCTTCCTGGTGGCGCAGCGGGTTGAGCACAGCGGTGTGAAGCTGTCAGCAGCCTCTGCAGCACGGGTTCGATTCCCAGCCAGCCAAGGAGATTCCCACATGGCATGGCAGACCTCTCCGGTCTCGCCCACTGCTCCCTCAGCAGTGTATTTCGGTCCCGCTGTCTGTTCTGCTCCCCGCTCTGTCTCTGGTGAATCCTCTCATCCTCCCATGCCTCTGGCCTGTACCCCATCTCTTGTATAAAAATAAATAAATCTTTAAAAAAAAAGGCAACCCGGTTAGCGATAGTGAGATAATCTGCCCTATAGACCCTCCTTCATCCCCTAAAATATGGTGATCTTGCTTGAAACAAGATCACCTTTTCCTCTGCCCCCTCCTGCCCATTTTATACATTGCATTTTATACAACTTTTCAGAACTCCTTTCCACTTGCTAGACTGGATACTGCCCAATTCATGAATTGCTTCATAAAGTCAATTAAATCTTTGAATTTATGCGGATGAATTCTGTTTTTTCTTCTTTTTTTTTTCTTTTTCTTTTTTAACAATACTGAGAGAGAGCCATCTTTGACCTGGGCTTTAAATCAGGACCCTGACTAACTGCACTTGACAGAAGGTCAGATACACGGATATACAGGTATCGGGGCTGGCACATTTTTCCTAAGTACTGCTGGACAAGCAAGAAGGAACTGAGGCTTGGAACTCACTAGAAACTCTCAGGAGTTCCCAGGCTGACCTCTTTTCCTTTGCTTCAAGCTCACCTAAAAATGTCCTCCCAATCTCAGCTTCAATAACCCTCATGCCCATAGCTTTTCCTATTTTTCATGGGCGGGGGATGTAGTCCCAGTGACCTTCGACCTTCTCCCCCTGCGGGAGCCCTGAATGACACAACCTTCCGGGCCTGGGGCACTGTCTCCTGAGTGATGTGGGATCCCTGGGTGACACACCCCTCGGAGCCTGGGGTGCTCTCTCCTGGTCCTCAGCTGAGATCAGTGGAGCTGACTGTCAGCCGGGCCTTCAGGCCCCACCTAGACTCCGCCCAGTGCAGGGAACTGAGCCCCGGGACTTTGCTGCTCACCATGGACAAACTTAGCAGGAGCTTTGTGGAATAAGCAGTCCCATTGTTCATGGAACACTTTGAAGATGAAGACAAGACATAATGCACATATTAGAAGAGCCAAGTTAAACCAATTAGTAGTTTTCATGCAAATGACCTCAGTAATAGGGAAAAAAAAATATTTCTGCTTATCGCATACCTTTCTGTATTTCTAAATTGCCTAAAACAGACTCACTCTGAATGTTTTCCGTGGAGCGTCATCATCAACCCCTAAGTCTTCGGCTATTGTTTTTGTGAAAGGCAGCGTTTTTATGATCCAAACAAGAAGTGTCACAAAAACAACAGCCGGAAAAATAACACAACACGATAGTTTTGTTTTGTATTTTTAAAGCTAATCAACTATGAAACATTAATGCTAATGGGGAGGGAAATTGGATCAAAATGAAGATACCATGAATTGTATCCTACTAATTTGATGTGCAGTATTATTTTCCAGTCCTTTCAAGGTCCTGGACTAGGGGAACAGCTAACAATTTCCACTTCCACACAGGCAGATTTCTCTGCTTCTCACAATGGCCAGTGCGTGAGGACTGAGCAATGGAACCGGGCTGCTGCCAGGCCCCTGCACTGCCCTCGGCTAGGCTGCTGAGCAAGGATCCCACTAAAAGGGGCCTGGACTGCAGGACTCCACCAAGGGGGTGGAGAATGACATGGCAGGGGCCTCTCCACCCTCATGAAGCATCTTTTGTTGATTCATTCTTTGGTTATTTCAGAGGTAACAAAGGAACACATAAACCACTGAAGTACAAAGCTAAGTGCATATTTTTTTCTTTTCTCTTTGCTTTGACATAACCCATGAAGGGCCAAAAGGTCATATTTGCTACATTGAATTCAAAAAATATACATAATTGAAATAAGCCCCTCCCTCAAATTATAGCTCCACAATAGAGCATTCAAGGGTTTAATCTGTGTGGTTTCCATTATTTAAGAGTAACCTTGAAGGTCCCTGTCATGTAGCAATTTGCTATTTTTCTGAGCCAAGAATTTGAATCACACAGGGGGAAAGAGATGAGCTGGAGATGATCTAGTGGCAGCCAGCTTGGGGCCTAGCACCTCCCTCTTTCTGGGATTCAGCTGGGTTCTACTGCTTAGCAAGCAGGTACCCAGTAACCCTGAGAAATTTAAAAATTAAAACACAGCTTCTCTGTTTTCAGACCACAGAATGCAATTTGAATCTCAGAGAATGTATTCACTGCTGCTGGTGATCAGAGTGAGGAAAGAGAAGAAAAAGGTACCTTGAGCTGTAGGGAAAACATTACTGATACAAACTATACACCACAGTGTTATTCAGGAATAACGAATTTTCAGTATATATCCTTTTGTGTAAAGAGGGTCTTCTGTATCTCCTATTAGTCAGATTGTGTCCCTTCCCTTACATTTATCAACAGTTGAGGTAAGGCTTGTCATGTTACAGGGCAAACCCCGATATAAAATGAGGTTGTCTGACTGTGGGTCCTCACCCGCGCACTTAAAGGGGACTTATTAATGCTAAACTGCAGATACATACAAAAGGTTGATAAGGGGAAGGGAAAATGGGAAATAAATAACTCAGAGAGAAAAAAGAGAGAGATAAGTTCGTAAATGCATCCTGCCTGTTCCGCTGACCTGGAATCCCAATGACCCGCCGAGCTGGCAAAAACCTAGCACACCTTGTGGCCAAGCCAGCCACCCCCAGCCACATGGCCAGTTAAATACCCAAACCGAGAGCCTAGTTGCTTAACTCCTCCCTCAGGTCCTCGCAACCTTCCCTTTTGATCATGGGATTTGTAGTTCCCAGTGTCGTGGGGATGGAATCTGCAAAGCCTGTATGGAGTTTGCTCAGGACATCCTTTCTGCCTATCAATTACACTGACCCTCCTCTCCTGCCTTGGCACTTTGCAGCTCCTTAGGCCTGTGTATTAATGTCAGAAAAGGAAGTGTGAGCAGAAGTGACATATTTCTCTGACCTTTGAGCTCAGGCATTAGGAAAACTGTTAGCCCCCCCATCCCTGATTCCCCCCCCCAAAAAAAAATCCTTTTTTTAGGGAATGGCCATTAAGAGTACAAAGAAAGAAAGTAGCAACTGGAACTGTGGAAAGCTTCTGTTATAGGGCAGGAAGAGAGGCATCCCAGAACCCCCAAACCTCTCCAGCTTCTCTCTCTGCTTAGCTCCCTGCAGAGGTTAACAATGGCAGCCTTTATCTTGATTTTGATTTTGCTCTTTTCCTCCCAGACTTGTCTGGCTGTTTCTGACACTTTCCTATGGGCCCCCACCGGAAGGTGCCTTAGATTTGTGGCAGGCTTTCGGGTCTCAGAGGCCATGCTTTGGGGCCAACCCTGTCTGGATGGACCATTATTCAAGAGGGGATAGGTAACTTTGGGTGCTTGATTTGGAAACTCTATTCCCCTTTTCTGTATTGCACACTAATTGTATTAAAGTTCCTCTCCATTGAAGGTCTTTTGCACTAGAGTATGCTTTGTCTTGATGTGGCAGATAGCAGAACCCATTTAGAATGGGCAGGTTTGGGGGTTCTGGGGCTCCCCTCTCACTCTCCTGTAACACTGGAGCACTTTGAGTTAGACACCATCTCTAAAGCCCCCTCTGCCCCTTGCAGTGTTCATCTTTGTAAAATGTGGGCAAAAATAACAGGACCTAACTCGGGCGCTGTTGGGGAGCTTACAGAAGGTGAGGTTGCAGGGAAAGCACTTAGAACAGTGTCTGCATTCCATGGCACTCAATAAACAGTCATTAGTACTGTTTTAATTAGTTATTATTGGCCTTTAAAAGGCAAAACTGAAAGTATATCATAGAAAGCTCAACAGAGATCCAGCTGACAAAACAGACCTTGAGCTGGGCCAGCTGGGCCCTGGGGCCCTCTTCGCTTCTGCGGTGCGCAGAACAGAAGTCAGCAGAGGCTCCCAGATGTGATGTGCTCAGTGGGGCAAGGCTGGGTTGTGCGATTAGACTGAGAAGACCAGCTGTCCACAGCGATGGTTTTGAGATGATTAGGTGGAGGAGAGGTTACAAGGATGGAGGGAGTCTGATGGGGTGTAAAGCCCGGCATGAGTGAGATGTCCGCTGTCATTGGTAACATTTGACATACATTTTGACTGCGAAGCAGTGGGGTAATAGTGTGAGATCCACAGAAAGGTAATGGCAGGACTCCCTACAGCAGGCAGGTTTGGTGGTCCTGGAGTGCCATGGCAGCTTGCTTTATAATGATGAGGAGGAGCCAAAGAAGAGTTTGGAACAGCAGGGTCGGGGAGAGGCAGGGAGGGGCGGGGAGGGGTGGGGAGGGGCAGAGAGGGGTAGGGGGAGTGAATTTGCAGCAGGGGAGGATAAAGCAAGTAGCCTGGTTAAGAAAGTTGTCAAAAGTCAACATAGAACTGGTGGCAGCTTTGAAGAGCACAGAGGCCTTGGAAGGAAAGGGAGCAGGAAGAGAACAAATGACAATGAAGGAATATAGAGAATGAAAACCCAAAACTCAAGATTTTGCGTAACAGGGTGGTCCCCAGGAAAAGGGAGGTACCAGGTTCCCTGGCCCACCCAAGGGAGAGTGGAGCTGGGCAGAGAAGAGAAGAAGCTGGAGAGGAGAATGGAAGAAGGAAGCAAGATTGAGCCAGAAGGAGACCTGGAGAAGGCACATGGAGCAGAGAGACACGTGAAGAAATTGCACTGGCTTCTTGGTCTTGGGCTGGGCGAAACAGACGAGGGTGAGAGACCGTGGGGAGGTTAACAAATGGCAGCTTTTATCTTGATTTTGATTTTGCTCTTTTCCTCCCAGACTTGTCTGGCTGTTTCTGACCCTTTTTTATGGGTCCCCACTGGAAGGTGCCTTAGACTTGTGGCAGGCTTTCGGGCCTCAGTAGCCCTGCTTTGGGCCAACCATGTCTGGCTGGGCATTTACCCATGAGAGGATGGGTAACTTTGGGTGCTTGATTTGAAAACTCTATTCTTCCCCTTTTCTGTATTGCACACTAATTGTATAAGTCCATTAAATGACTTATATGTTTTGTCTTGATGTGGCAGATGGCAGAACCTATTTAGAACAGGCAGGTTTGGGGATTCTGGCATGCCCCTCTCCCTGTCCTATAACAAAGAGATTTTGTCAGGGAGCTGGCTTTGTGATGATTGCAACCTGCCTTATACAAACACACGAAGGAGCAGTTTCTCTCTCTTCACCCAGAAATGTTCGTACATGCAGAAACACACACATTTATCCTGCTTCGAAATATCCTGTCTCTTCTCTTTGGATGCAGATCTGCGCCCTCAGCTCCCACTCCAACCCTGACCTCCAAAGGAGTCAGGGATTTATTTGTCTCCTTGGGACCCACCCCAAGGCCCTCTCCTGGGCCTTCCCTCCAAGTCTGACATTCTAGACAATAGGACATGCTAAAGAAACAGTCAAAACTGACCCTTCCAGCAACCCTTTCCCTCAGGCCTGCTCTCTGCTAGGTAACAGTGAGCCAATCTAATAAAAGTAATTCTGTTAATGCATTAATGATCCTGGCAGGTTCATGCATTTTCTCCCTAATGTAACTTATTTGCATGCTAATTGGGTATCTAGAGACAATCACTCACCCCAAAGAAGCTGGGGTCTTGGCTACGCCTCTAATAACCTTCATGACTTTATTATTTTCTCTCTCTGGGACTCAATTTCTTCATTTGTTAGAAATAAACTACATTATGCTAAGATTCCATTCACGTTTAAAATGGGATAATTGTAGTCTCCAATATATAGCAGAATAGACCGTTCCCTGGACCCCTTCCCTAGAAAAGATGTATAAGTATTACAGAAATTTATCTGTCACTCTAGGCTACCTGTGCAGCCATATTAAAACCCCAAAATGTCAGGACAAGTGACAGTTTAAACCTGACATGGGAATTAGTAGGAGAAAGTATTCAGCCTGGTAAAAAGTTTGTGGGAAAATAAAAAGTGCTCATTTTGGTTCTATAACCCTGGAGGCCAAGGGAGGGTGTCAAAGACAAAAGCACACAACTTTGGAATGTTCAGTGTTGATAAGTTCTGCAATTTTTGTCTTTAAATATGATTTAAATTGCTAGCTTATACCAAGATAGTCTGTTTTATTTGAAAGAACAATGAGATGAAAACAAAAACCAAAAAAGCACAAACAAACATCTGGCGATGAGCTTACCGTGTATATTGTGATACGTTCACACAATGGAATAAAACACACAGAGGAAAACAAGTGATTAAAACTATAGTAATGATATACATGAATCTTAGAAGTATAGTGTTGAATGAAAAGCAAATCCCTGAATTACATCTGATACATAAAACTCTGAAATAAGCAAAAGAAAATACTGGCGGTTAAAAAATTTTAAACTGCATACATATACGTAAAAAAGAAGTAGGGGAATAATACTTTGAAAGGCTAAGAGAATGGTTACTTCTTGTTTCGTTCTAAATCTTGAGAGCACAGTGTTTCATTTTTCCATCATTTATTATGATGCTAGCTATAGATTTTTCAGTTACCCATTAGCAAGTGAAGTTTTTTATTCTTAGTTTGCTGAGAATTTTTATCATGAGTGGCTTTTAAATTTTATCTAGTACTTTTTCTGCATAGATTGAGTTGATAATGAAATGTTTTCTTTTATTCTGTTGTAGCAAAATACACTGATTGACTTTTGACTGTTAAAACAGTCATGCATTCTTGGAGAAGAAAACTCACTGACTCATGATGTATTATCATTTTTATATATTTCTGAATTCAATTTGCTAATATTTTGTTAAGGATATTGGAATCTGTGTTCATGAGAGATACTGGTCTGTGGTTTTCTAATAATGCTCTTGTCTGGTTTTGAAATCAGGATTAGTCTGGCTTCATGTTTTCAGATTTGTATTAAATTGTTTTATTTCTTCCTTAACTGTTCCAAGGAATTTACTTGGGAAGCCATCTCACATGGAATATTCTTGGAGGGAAAATTTTTATTTTGAACTAAATTTAATTTTCCCTATTTGAGGCTACTCACATTTTCAGTTTCTTTTTTTTTTCTGTTTTGCAATTGTGTCTTTCAAAAATATGCTCCTTGTCATCCAGTTTGTCCCTTATGATCATTTAATATCTATAGACAATGTACAGATGCCTCTCTTCATTCCTGACATTAGTTGCTTATATTTTCTCTCATCTATTACCAGCATAGTTAGAGGAGTAACAACTTATCAGTTGTTTAACCAGAGGTTTTCCAATTTTATTGATCTTTCAAAGAATCAGCCTTTGCTGTTAATGATTTTTCTCTATTCTTTGATCATTTTGTACTTCACTAGTCTCTGATATTATTATTTCCTTTATTACCTTTATTTTGGGTTTCATTTGCTCTTTTTTCCTAATGCCTTAGAGTGGAAACTTAGGTGATTGGTTTTAAACCATTCTTCTCTTCTAATATAAGCATTTAGAATAATAAATGATCCTGTAAATTCCTTTTTTGCTGCATCCCTCAAACTTTATATGTATAAAGTATAATATGTTATACTTTACATTATCATTTAATTGGAAATATTTCTCTCAAGATTTCTCTTTTTACACATGAGTTATGCACAAGTACATGGCCCATTTTCTAAGTAGCTAGGGAGTTCCAGCTTTCTTATGATTTTTTATTTCTATTTTAATTCCATAGTAGTCAGAGAACATTCTCCATATAATCCCACACCTTGATATTTATGAACATTTGATTTATGGCCCAGCATATGGCCTATCTTAGTGAATATTCCATGTACCCCAGAAAAGAATATATATATATATATATATATATATATATATATATATATGTGTGTATGTATGTATTTATACATATACATATTCTACTAGGATTGGGTGTAATTTAATAAATGTCAATTAGATTAAGTTGAATGATCTGAAGCTCGAATATTCTATATTCTGACTTATCATGCCATTTCTTTTTCTAACAATTATTGAAAGAGAATTGTTAAAATTCTCCGTTATAATTGTATTTGTCTATTTCTCACTTTATTTCTGTCAGATTTTGTTTTTGTCATTATGAAAATTATCTATAAGAATGCTTGTCTTGAACTTTACATTTTTCTGATGTTAATATAGGCACTCATGCTTTCTTAGGATTATCGGTTACATGGATTGTATTTAAGATGTGTCCCCTGTAGCAATACGTATTTGGTCTATAGTTACACATTTTTTTGTGGCAACTTTATCTCATGTGTATCTCTAAGACCACTGACAAAGATAAACTTCAATGTTAAAAAGTTCAACTAAGAGGGCTTCCCCGGTGGCACAGCGGTTGAGCGCTGGGTTGCGAAGCTGCCCTCAGCCTCTGCAGCGCCAGTTTGATCCCCGGCTGTTCCCTGGCCACAGGAGGAGGGTCCCACATGGCGCGCAGACCTCTCCTGCCGCCCGCTGCTCCCCTCAGCAGTGTGCTTCGGTCCTTCTGCCTGCTCTGCTCCCCACTCTGGCTCTGGTGAATTCTCTCACCCTCCCGCGCTTCTGACTGTACCCAGTGCTTGTATAAATAAATAAATAAATCTTTAAAAAAAAAAAAGTTCAACTAAGAAAGTTGGCTTTTTTCCCCTACATCAGTATCAGTCAGTTAAGAGCTATGGGCAAACATCATTAGCACAAAAAGGTAATATAAGATTGAGTCCACATTTGACCAAAACAATAATCAATTATATCCATCTATGGATATAATTATATCCAGCATGAATTGTAATGAGCTTTAGGATCTACTGTTCAACTGAAATGATACATCAGAAAAATTAAACAAGTGTTCAATTTTGGTTAGATGTAACAAATCAAAATATTTAGCCATTAGATAAGAATCCAGTCAGTAGCCCCTCTAGAGGTTGGTTCTTTCCAATTTGTATATTATTTAATGACTTTTCTGAATGAACTGCTTCCTCTGGAGAAATTTCAGACACTTTATTATTTGAACTGCAAATTTATCTCAAGACACTGAGCTGCATCCAAGGGTGAACAGACCAGCCCATTGTAAATTCTGTTTCTACTCTCCCATAGACACTACTGACAGACTCATGTAATTATTTCAAAAATATAACTGGGGTGAAGGTCATGTACACTACAGAGAGCAGTAATTTATTTTCCCCCAATGACCAGATTAGATTACTGCAGCTTTCGTCCCCCAAATCTTCCTGCCAGCCCTCAGAGAAGTATGCTTAAAAAGATGTTCCCACGAACTGCGGCCTAGTTCAAATAACTCCCTCCTACTTTTCACAAGGAATTAATTGGTCTTCCAGGGACATAAAGTAGAAATAGTGGTGGAATAATCACAAGCAAGAGAGACCATTACAACAAACAAACAGCAGTGCCTGAACATAGGAGAATCTTCTTTATCAATCTTGGCTCCATAGGACAGAATGTGAGGCGCCAACATCAGTGGGAATGTAACTCTGAGGAAAGATTATTCATTAAAGTCACTTTGAAACTTTGATATTCCGAAAGGAGGCATAAGTCATGAAGCTTCTACAAACAGGTTTGAGTCATATTAGAGGCTGCATGAGGAAATAGAGTCTTCTGAGCCATAGTAGTTGATGTCAGAAATCTCTTGGCTGATGGTTTTTCAGAGCACCAATTCTACCTCAGGTTTATCCTAAATTTTTTCATCCAAAACTCTTAGAGTAGATATAAAAAAAATAGTTCCCGTTACAGTTTTGAAGACTAACTAGAATTAAGAGAACAAAGTTACTATACTTAACTATGTGTGTGTGTACACACACACACACACACACACACACACACACACACACCCTTCAGGGAGAGAATGGAAATTTTTGTCCAGTGCTCCTTGGTTCCTAACATTGAAAATCCAGTCTCAAAAGGCTTAGTTAAGCCATCTTAACTAAGTCCATTTTTTCCAATTCTTGTAAGTAATTCAGAGCAAGTCCTAATGCATCCTAGACTAAGGTTTATTCTCAGAAGGCACATGCATGAGATGATATGAAAGAAATCACAAGGTCAGAAATCAAAATCTGAACTAGTTTCTGCTTTGAATTCCCTGAAATCCATCCTCTTCACAGCAGTGAGAATGGTCCATTTAAATCCCAAATCAGAGGACATCACCCATCTGCTTTGAACCCTTGAAACCTCCCATCGCTCTTATAATCTCAACTGTTTTTTAGTCTTTCTGTTATTTGAACAAGCAATCTTTGCAGTGACTGGTTTCACCTCATTGGAACCCTGTTCCTGGGCCATCTGTAGGTCTAGTTCTCTTCATCACTCAAATGTCATCTTAAAAAGAAAGTCCTTGAAATAACCCACCTTCACATACTGTCACCATCATATCTTGATTTAATTCTCTCTCTGAAATTATAATTTGCTTATTTATTTCTCACACTAGAATGCAAGCTCCATGAAGGCTGAAACCTTCTGTCCTGTTTTCCCCCAACCTGGAACAATACCTGTCACACAAAATGTGCTCAATTAGCACATGTGAACTAAAAGAATAAAATCATATTTGATGCTATTTACAGCCTTGTCTCAACTGTATGTCTATAATCATGTAAGTTTCCTTCTCTGGAAATGAGAGTAAATATACCCTTCCTTAGGAATGACAATATGTTATCATTCTTTACCATCCTGCCCCTTCTCCCAACTCCCCCTGAAATAATCAGGGAATGAGGAAAATAAGAGCCTATGAGGATCACATTTTAAGATTAACACATGATGGATTGAATCACAGATACAAAATCAACTGGGGCAGACTGAATAGCTTCCAGCTATTCATAATCTCTTTTCACACCTAAACAATTTCCAGTCAGCACTGTAGTTGGTCAGTCTTAGAGCAAAAGGAGAGATCTGGAGCCAGATACTGGCAGTGCCCGTGCCCACACAGGGAAATCAGATAGATGACTTTTACCAGCTGATTCATCAAGTTCTCAGTCTTGGCTCCACATTGGGCAAGGAGCTTCTGATTATAACTTGGTCTGATTGTATTTGGATTTTCATACAGAGAGAATGTGCTGATCACAGATACTTTAAGTGTTCCTGTCATTGTGACAACAGTCACTCATTGTAAATTACCAGATGTGCATTCTGGTGTCATTTTTGGTCTGTGTGTTTTTTGGTTCCAGTGAGTCAGACCCTTATAGCCTGTCACCTCGGATCATCCGGAAGAGCAGGCCTCTGGTGTGTAGAGCAGAGGGCTTCATCTGGGGCTTTGGTTACTTAGTTTAGGGATGGCCTGACCCTAGGACAGGAATGATGGATCAAGTCTAGAGTATCCATTGAGCAAGCCAAGCGCATGCTTAGGATAGCAGTAAAAAGAGAAATCACAAATGATAACAATCACAGAAATTTAATAATTCAAAATATGCTTCAAATAGCTCTCATCCGAAAATGACAATATTATTGGAATTTCTTGTTGTTATTTATAGCTTAACACAGTGTACATTTTGAGTGGGTGGGGAGGCGTGGTTTGATAATAATTTTGGTGCTGAGAGTTAGCAAAGAGTTTAGTTCAATCTTAGGAATAATAATAATTCAGTGTGGTCACTAGAGAGCTCAGCAGCCTCCTGGGACAAAGCAGGGACGGTGAGACTGAGTTTCATACGCTCATAAGGAGCTGGGCTAGGAACTTGGATGTCTGCATGTCTAGCACAGTACTCCTGGTGCTGCTGATCCTGTGATCTGATAGATCACACCTCTGACATCCTCCCAGGACCTATTTCATCTTCTCCTCTGCTACCAGTGTTCTACAGAGGCGTAGTCTAAAAGAACATCAAGTTGCTTCCAGTTTCAGCATTTGGTGACTCAGAAGAAGCACAAATGAATCAAATATTGCACTCAGAGGGGTCCTCTCAAGCTTATCTCCAAGTGTCAGAGAAAGAAAACCACTTCCTTCTGCTTCCCTCTTGCCAGGAATGCAATCTTTTTTTATGTTTAATTGTTTGGAATCAACAATCATTTATAACCTAAGCTTCAGGTATGCAGCTTTCTATTTCAACATCAGTATACACTGCGTTATGATCACCCCAAACACCACCAAAAGTCTAGTTTCCATCTCAACCTCATTTGGAGAAGAATTAGAGTTGGAAGCATAAATACTTTGAATTTTCAGCACATGCTGCAGCTGCACCACCAGGGGTCCAGGTTCAGACTCCAAAGCTGTTCTTTTTTTTTTTTTTTTTTAAGATTTATTTATTTATTTATACAAGCACTGGGTACAGTCAGAAGTGCGGGAGGGTGAGAGAATTCACCAGAGCCAGAGTGGGAAGCAGAACAGGCAGACTGACGAAGTACACTGCACACTGCTGAGGGGAGCAGCGGACATGACAGGAGAGGTCTGAGCACCATGTGAGACCCTCACCTGGCGGCCGGGGATTGAACTGGCACTGCAGAGGCTGCAGGCAGCTTCGCAGCCCAGCACTCAACCGCTGCACCACCGGGGAGGCCCTCCAAAGCTATTCTAGAGCAATCTAAGTGCATACATTATTTAGGGGCCCTGCAGGGAAGCTACCCAAGGCAGAGTGATTAATGATTGATCCAATGAGAGCAGAGACTGAATCAGTGCAGTAGCACCTGATAGGTGGGCAGAGTGCTGATGAGAATGGAGCAGAAAAGGCCAGGGGAAGGGGGTAGGAGAGAGGAAACAAAGTCCTAGATGCAGGCATGGGAGAAGCAGCTCTCTCTCTGTCTTTCAGGATGTGGTCGTGTGAGTCCTGGGCTTAGCACTTCAGGTTAAAAAAAAAAAAGCACACATAAAAATTCATATTAATTGACTGAACATGCTAAATGGGATTCACCTATGATCATCTCTTCAGGAAAATGCCAATGGCCTCTTGAAGACAAGAAAACTGTCATTGCTGTATCCCTCTACTGAACTTTCAGGAAGTTTTCTTCCAAATGATTCACAAACATGGGAGTCACAAAGAAATAGTGCCAGCATCTGCCTTTTGCCTTCAGAATGGCAAATCAGGATGAGTGTGATGGAAACCTGACGTGACTGGCAATGTGCACGTTTGGACTCTGTCTCCTAAGAACAGTTGCCACCTGTTGACCCTTGACCATCTTCCCCACACCAGGGCTTTGAAATCATTAGGATGAACTTCTGAGAAAGAGAAGTAGACCACCTTGAGAGAGGCCCTGAAGGAAGAACCCCCTTTACAAAAATGTGTTTGTGGCGGGGGAGAGGGAGTAGGAGAGGGAGAAAGAGAAAGTACAGACAGAAAGAGAAAGACAGAGAGACCGAGATTAGAACTCTTCAGAAATGCCTTTTCCTTCTAAACTCAAAAGCTTCAATCTGTGAGAAAGTTAAACCACGTCAAAAGATTCACTTTCTCCTGTGGTCAAAGAAGTTCACTTTTTCGCCTAATATGGACACCTGTGATGTCCTCCGAGCAGGATGAACCACCCCACACTTCACTGTATTTGCTGAATCTGCGACCATCCTTATCCCAATAGTTTGCATTTCTGTGTTTTTATTTCTGTTTCTCCTTAGACTGTGTCTCATTCAGTGTCTTGGCATCAGAGCCAAATACAGATCTGGATGTGGAGATGGCAGTCAACAAGGGGTTTTAAAACTATGGAGGAAAATGAAAGAATGGGTGAGCAGGTGAGCATGTGAATAGAGGGATGAGTAAGTGAGTGAACCAATGTTTTGAAGCAGCTGACTTTTGATTTTGGCTTGCATTCATTTCAAATCTGAAAAAAAATCTCCATTCACACCCCCAGAGGAAGTGAGAGAAGAGTGGGGAGAGGGGCTGCATCTATTTCAATCTCATCTTGCAGACTCACCTGGCCTCCAGAGTAAGCCACCCCACCAGCCACTGAATTTGTATGCTACGAGCAGAGCCTCACATGTGTTCTAGGCTGCCCAGCCAACTCTCCACCAAGGAAGGGCTGTGGGAGCGCAGCCAGAAAAACTGTTAGACCAAGATATTCAACGTTATTGCACAAATAGAAACCAGCAGTCACTGAGTTTAAAAAAGAAAAGAACTTCTAGGGCTCTGCCCAGGCATCAAGAAGCAAAGGGCCAATTTGGCAACTGGCCATTTGAAAGAACATAAGTTTAAGGGCCAAACTGATGTGTCAGGGGGCATTACTGCATCTGCCTAGCTCCAGGGCATGCCCTACTGCCTTGCATTTTGAACCACAGGACACAGCCCAGCCTTTCCTCATGCCCATCACTGCTCCTTCCCACATGGTCACAGGGGATGCGGCAGATACACTGTCAGTGTGAGGACCAACTATAAGAACCACAGGCCTGTGGGACCTGGGTCCACTCTAGAAAGACTCTAAAGACCATACAACTGGCAGCTCTCGGCCCACCTCTAACTATGCAGGTGCCTCTCTTTTTCTCCTTCTCCTAATAAAGCTGTCCTTTTAAAATGTAAAAAAATAAAATTAAAATTAAGTAAAGAACCACATGACAAATATCTAGAGTCTGTTCTCTTGCCAAAGCCAGCATATTAGGCAATCGAGTATTATTCTACAGGCTCACAGAAGGAAAGGCTCTCATCTCTGCCACTCAACTGCTTTCTGGAATTCTTGGCCTCCATTAAGTACTCACCTAAGTTCCTTCGACTTAATGTTGTAAATTCCAGTGAATGAAACTATTTCTCCAAATGTAGGAAGCAGGTCGTTGGCAAAGTACTGAGGGTTAATTTACAGGGAAGGGTAGAGTGGTACCTGTGCTAATATTTTATGTTGTGAGGGTGTTTTAGGGTTTTTTCCCCACCAAATTCCTTTCACATCTACTGTTTCATTTAATCTTGTGATATACCTAGATGTAAGAATACTCATCATTAACATGATTTACGTTTGCCCTTGGGCACAAGAGAAAGTAGAACACTGACTGCAAAATCTGTTTATGACCATTTGTAAAGCCTGAATCATGGTGTTAGAGAAATGTTCAAACTAAACTGGCCTTTGAGAACCAGCCATTATCGCTCACTCCCTGCACGTGGCATCGACGTCCCAGGAAGGCAAAATGATTTATCCAAAGTCACGCAGCAGGCCAAGGTCAAAGTCTTCTCATTCCAGGTAATCATCTCTGTAACTAAAGATAAAATGACCACTGAACAAGGCTGAGAAATGGAGAGCTATTTTCTAGGAATCACAGAGCAGGAGGAAAGGATGGCTAAGGGAATTTCTACCGCATTCAGCTGTGTGCAGTCTCCTGCCTCTGGTGCCACATGGGGCCAGACCAACTGCACGGCCACCATCTTGTTTTCCACACATCCTCTGGCTTCACAATCACTAGTCAACTCTGCAATGTCTGATTTCTTTGTTTCACACAGACTTTATTTTTGAAGCTAGGTGTTTTTAATTTTCCTTTTTTAAATAACTTTGCAGGAAGAGTATTTGACATATTCATAACATTCACCTGTTTCAAGTGTATAATTCAAATATGCATCAATCACTTTATTGAGAGGTGCAACCATCACCATAAATCAGTTTTAGATAATTTTTATCCTCGCACTAAGACCCCTTGATTCCCTTTAAAGTTAATCCTCTTACTGGTCTAAGGTGGTATTTCAGTGTGGTTTTGACTTGCATTTCCCTGATTATCAGGGATGTTGAACATTTTTTCATAAGCCTGTTGGCCATTTGCATTTCCTCTTTGGAGAAATGTCTTTTAATTTCTTCTGCCCATTTCTTGGCTGGATTGTTTATTTTGTTTTTGTTGAGCCTTGTGAGATCTTTGTAAATCTTTGTGATCTGTCCCTTATCATTTGAATGGAGTGCTAAGATTTTTTCCCAATCAGTGGGGTGTCTCTCTGTTTTGGTTAATGTCTCTTTTGCTATGCAGAAGGTTTTCAGTTTGATGTAATTCCAGGTGTTTATCTTTGCCTTCACTATCCCTGCTTTGGGTGATGAGTCTTTAGGGATGTTTCTGAGATGTACGTCTTGGCGTGTTTTACCAATATTTTCTTCTATATATTTTATGGTTTCAGGTCTTATGTCCAGTTCTTTCATCCATTTTGAGTTGATTTTTGTGCATGGTGAGAGGTAGTGGTATATTATTCAGCAATCAAAAAAGATAAACTCATGCCATTCGCAGCAACATGGAGGGAGCTAGAAGGAATTATGCTCAGCGAAATAAGCCAGAAGGAAAAAGAAAAATATCGGACGGTTTCACTTATAGCAGGAATACAGGGGAACCAAATAAGACATCAGTGTAAAAAAAATGATAACAGTACAAAACACAACAAAGCAAAAACAGACAATTATAAACCAGAGACATCCTGCAGGGGAGGAGGAGGGAGAGGGGTCAGAGGGAGGGAGGGAGGAGCACAGGGGACTGAGGTGATGGTGCACAAGTGACTTGGGGGAGGAAATTCTATGGGGACTCAATCTGAGGGGGTGGGGGGAAGCAAATATTATTTAAAAATTTAAAAAAATTTAAAAATTAAAAAAATAAAGTTAATCCTCATCCCAACTCCTTAGAAAGGATTGGATATGTCTAGTCCAGCTAGGAAAAGAAAAGTAAAATAGAAGCAGATTAATTTTTCTCTTGGAAGAGTTTTGACTTGCTACATTCTCATGCTCTGGAGGATATTGGCCCCACAAAATCATTTTCTCACTGTCTCTCAGAGAGCAGGTCATGGGTTTGCTTGCTGGGGATCCCACTTTAGCAGTGCAGTGTGGGTGGATCTCTACCACCCACCCCAGAGGTGGGTGGGCAGTGTATGATTATACTGATCAGAGGGGTTATATGATCAGAGACATAAAAATTGTTCCAAACTCCTAACCCAATCAAGGAGCTCTTCCCTTTTCCCATCCAACTGGGCCAAATCTTAGCCAACCACCTTCACCTGGTGAGCAGGAATGTAGAAGGTGAGCTCTTTTCTGGATGGCAGGCTGCTCCTTCAGGTCGCTGTCACTGCTCCATCCCAAGTGCCTCCTCCATAGTACTTTCATAATGACACAGCTCAGCAACAACCGACAGGTACAACCAGAAAATGGCCAAACATCAAATGGCAGACTGCTACACAACCATTGAAAACACTCTACAGAAAGTATCTCATGATGTAGGAAAGTCCTTGTGACATCGTATTAAAGAAAAAAGGAGAACACCAAATTATAAGTATAGCTTGAAGCCCACTGCATTTATGTGTCAATGTATTTATTTATAAATCTGAGCATATGTGTATCACACATACCTGGACAAAAAAAAAAAAACAAAAAACCAACCTGTTCACAGTGGTTACCTGTGTATGGCAGGAATATGGGCAACTTACATTGAACCTTTATAATTTTCTGCATTTTTCAAACTTTCCACAATGAACACATATCACCGCTGGAATGAGAGGAAGAGCCATAAAGGTTACAATGTAAAGAAGGAAAGAGCAGCTTCCCAGGCTGAACTAGCATCTTCCTTGCCTTCCCTCAGCCCAGGTGCACTGTCAGCGCCAGGCTCTTCTTCTTATGAACATCACTGTTATTACTGTGCTAATCACAGTGTACATAACTCCTTCCTCTGTACTAATCATCCGCCACACCTGGGAGGCTGATCTTGGTTGAGGAGACAAGGAATCCTGAGTAGACAGACAGTTTGGCCTGAGTTCAGAGACAAGTTCGCCAAATGATCAAGGGAGCAGGGAGGATTGTTGCTGGCGAAGAGATGAAAGGCTCTCCGTTTTTATAGCTCTGCTGAGCAGGGACTGGGGGTGGGGGAACTTGAAAACAGACCCAAAACATATGAAAATCATGAGCAATAACAAGGGAGGGGGAGCCGAGCACAGCTTGGTCCACGTTGGTAATCGGATGCTGCGCTGAACGGAAACACGGAGCATGAACATCAAGGGGTCTCCCGTGGGCGCAGCCCATTCAGGTTCAGAGCAGAATCGCAGGGGAGGGGAAAGCCCACCACTCAGTAAGTAGAACATGATGTTGCCTCGTACCGGGAAACCCTCTGGCTTCGCGGAGCAACGTGAGCCTTCAATGGCACATTCCTCAAGGTGAGGAGAGGCCCTTCGGGTTGGAAGCCCAGACGCAAGCTGCGTCCATCAATCACGCACCGGGCACTGCTGTGGAGCTTGCTGTGGCTTGGGCAGCTTCGGAGAGCTGCCCTCTCTGTGCTCTCGCCAAGGGGGCCTCTCCTAATTTATTTATCTTTCTCACACCCACTCTTTCAGAAGGATTTCCTGAGAGGTGCCTGTCGCCCCTTTTGGTGCTAAGTGCAGCTAAACAAGAATTGATGGTTGCCCTGGAGGAGTTTACACAAAATTCATGAGGTCAAAAAGATGACCTCTCTTAGGTGTCTCTGGCAATGCTGTGGCACCTCCTGAAAAACTTAGGGCCCCAGAGGCGTGAGATGAAACAGGGTAGCTACAGCAAAGGCACGAGGGTCTGTCCAACAAGGCAAATCAAGCTGAATAAATTGAAGTATCCCTCCTGTTTGGGCTTAGTACCCATACTACTTAGCGCCACCACAAGGAGGAGAAGCTGACAAGCTTGGGAGGTTTGGAGCAAGAGAAACATTCAGAACCTCTCCAGAAGGTAATTCTGCTGACACTGGATGGAAGAGCAAGGAACAAGAAGCAAGGATGCTGTCTTCATTCAGTGTATGTTCCAAGATCTCCCTCTGTATTGTGTAGGATGTGCTTCTGGGGAGAGAGACGTGAGGAGGAATTGGACCCTGACAGCCAGGGGCTCATGGCCTAAGGAGAGATGTGTGGATGAGGTGATGGTGCTTCTGTGACATGGGAGCTCTTACGGGGATGTGAGGACAGAGACAGAGGGAGGTTGTGTGAGGACAGAGACAGAGACTGCATGTCAGGGAGCTCCAAAGGTTGACGGTCACCCCCAGAAACCAGGAGGCAAGGGAGAGGTCTGCTCAGAGTCTGAGAGTGAGCACGGCCTTTCTGTCCCCTCCATTAGAGCTTCTGGCTTCCAGAACTGCAAGAATAAATTTCTGGAGCTTTCAAGCAGCCTGTGGCATTTTGTTACAGCAGTGCTAGGAGACTCAGTATGAGGATTCAGCTGATGGCCACCTGCGAGTGGTAGGAAGGAGGGACTCCATCATGCTCCACTTGTCAGGCACCTTCCAGGCACGGTGGGACCCACAGACTAGGAGTGAGCAGGTGGCGTGGAGCCACATTGTCATACCCCAGCCTGCTGAGGCTGAGGAGATGGTGACAGGGACACCCTGACCTGGACTTTCTCCTAATGAAGTGGGTCGCATGATTTCTAAGATTAGAAAAGGAGGAAGGATGTCAGATGTTAAAAAAGAATTCAGAAGTAAACTAGTTCAAGCTCATCTTCTGCATGAACCCCTCTGCAGGCTCTGGAATAGAGGCTCAAGCAGCCCAATGGCAGAAGCTCTGTTCTTGAGTGGTAACTTTGTCCAGCATGTTGTGCCACATTTATTCCTTTAAGCTAAAACCACCTCCTTGTAGCCCTCATCCACTGAGCTCTTTCCACCTTCTGAGAAGACACTGGGAAAATGCACATAATGGTTTGCAAATACTCAGACAGTCACCACATGTCACCCTTGGAGTACAAATGCTTCCAGGTTTTCTGTGAGAACATGAATGCCACACTTTTCCTTCAGTCTGCCAGCTTCTTCCTTCTAGAAACACTCAGATCCTGATGGATAACGTTCTTATCCAAAAAGACTAGTTATTCTGCTCTGCGCAGGAGATGTGTGATGCTCAGTCCATTCCTGGGAATTACCTTCTAAAAAGAACTAGACCAGTGGAAACCTCCCTTGGGGGAAGTGTATTAGATACATTTTTCAAGGGGTCGCTGCAGAAAGGAAATGTAGAGTTTTCGTGGGTGCCTATCTCCCAGGGAGGACAGCTGTTTGATAATGAAGTAGGCTGCCCCTTAGAAGTGGTGCAGTTTCTCCCAGACTCCAAATCCCCTCTTTACAGGACTCTGTGACCCTCAGAGTGTCGACCTTAAACTCGCTCACTAGTGCCCATGTTTGTGGGCACAGAAAAGTAGTGGGAGGAAGAGAGATTTGGGGCAGCTAAGTTCTGGGCCTCTTGGCATGGTGTCTTAGACATCTCTTTCAGGTCTGAGAGGACAGGAACTCCTAAGACTCACCTACCTAGAGGTGATCAGCTCAGCCCTAGGTGTTTGCCTTTGCTGATTGTTGTGTCTTCAAAAAAGGGGTTGTTCTTTTACCATTATAGGAGGGAAAGCCAAAGGTCAAGATTCCAGTGTGGGGTGGAAGGAGAGGAAATGTCAGCTTCCTTTCTCATGTTGAAAGGATTTTCTCCCATGCTCCAGAAGAACTCACCAGGGGATCTTATCTTCTGGCTCACAAGCATCATTTGAATCAGGAGTGTGGCTGACCTTTCCTCCTGTGTGTCCGTGTCCTGGGCCCAAGGACCAATATGGTGGGTAGAGTAGAAAGAGGCTCAGTTACAAGACTCCGGGTCCTATCATAGGTCATTAACATCCATCAGTAGTGAAAGTTACTTCAAGACTCTTAGACATTAGGTGGGACTAAGTCAGATGTGCAATTAACCAGTTAGAAATGCAGAGCTTATGAAGGAGATGCTCATCAACAGAGCTGATGCTTTGGGCCTACTATTCAAAGTTTCCTGATTTGAAGTGCCCTGGGCTGTTTCACTCATTCATTCATGCATTCATTGACTCTGTCAACGAATTTCTATAATGATCCACTATGAGCCAGAAATTTCAAAACTGGAGAAATGTACTGAACAAGATGATTTAAATCTCTACATCCCTGGAACTTTTAGTCTGGTGGGGGAGACAGAAAATAAACAAGATGAATCTATTATTTGTATTCAACAGTGATTAAGGGTTAATGAGAGAAATAAAAGCACAAAGGCAGAGGGAGAAACTGGCAGAAGGAGAAGGGATTTATTAACCTTTTAGATTAAATGGCCTGGAAGATCACATTGAGAAGGTACATTTTAAGAAGAAATAAGGAAACGGAGTGGGTTCTCAGGGTGTGAGGTGGGGCCAGGCAATGGGCTGAGGCCTTAAAGGGCACACCGGGAAAGCTGACCCCAATATCTATGCCAAAATAATTTGAGAAAACAAAAGAGCAACTTAGGAAAGAAACAGGAAGAGGGCAATAAACATCTAACAGTAAATGAGTAAGAGTAAGACAAATTTTTTTTTTTAAATCATGGAACTGATTCTTGAAAATTCAGCAACTGAGACCTTAAAAACTAATAAAATGGACAAACTCTTAATCAAACCCAAGGAAATAAGTTTTGCAACAAAATTAAGAGAAAGCATCTAGTCCAGACACAAAGGAGTCTGAAAATATTTTTGTAAGCTAAACTCTACTAAATTCTATATTAATCATTTTTAAGACTGCATAAAATGAACAGTTTCTATGAAAATACAAATTATTGAAATTCACTAACCAAGCAAAAAAGCTAAAGAAGAAATTGAAAATACTGTCAAAAAATCCCCCCCAAAACTTCTCCAAATACAGATGAGGCCAAGAAGATGTATAGGTGGTATCATTGATAGTATTATGGTTCAATTAAGAGTATGCCCATGCTTTGATTATAGTATATACAAAAACATCATGAACAACAATCAAAAATTGAAATGAATATAAATATTTTCATCATACAAAAGAAAACATAGTTCCTCTATATAATAAATGAAATTTCAATTAATTAACAAGTTCACTTTTAAATATAACTTATTATTGATAAATAAGCAAAGAACATAAATATAAATGGCAATATTTTATATGAACATATTCAAATTCATTAATTATGAAATAAAAACAATGAACTATTGTGTTATATTTCTCCATTAGAATTTTTAATGGATCGCTTCTCAGCCTTTTGACTAAGATCAAGTGTAGAATTTTTAATGGAAATAACCGGAATTTGTGGGTATACCAAACACTGATGGGTATACCAAACACTTTAATCTTTCCAGAATGCAGTTAGTATCCAGAAGCCCTACAATTTTAATTTTCCCTTGACCCAGCAAATTTTCTTCCAGAAATGCATTGTAAGGAATGACAATGGCTTGGTATAAAGATTTAAACCCAGGGATGTATGTTATATAAGGATGCATTGTTTATGGTAGAAAACCATCTATATATACCTAATTCTTATATCTACAGCACATATTTATATATATAATTGTTATATGCATATAGGTAGATACATATACTTGCATGTATAAAATATGCCTCTATCTCTATATATTATAGGGATTATGATATAATCTTATTCTCAGCAAAAAAATAAAAAATAAAAACCTGTTTAGGAATCATTTCTATGATGAAAAACAGTAACTTACAAACTAGCAAATTTAATATGATTTCAATTTCTAGTTTTTGAAAGAAAAATATAAAGAATGTGTGAGAGAGAATAGAAATAAAATAAAAAGAAACTCCTAGATATTTAGATAATTTTTTAGTTATATTTTTCCATGTGGTAAGATTTGGGCAATTTTACATTTTTTTCTTTTTGCTTTTGTTTCTTCAAAAATTTTCCCCAGGAAAAAAACATTTGATTACTTTTGTAATTGAAAAAAAATAAGTTTTTTTTAATGTATGGGCTAGTGTATGTTATAGGAAATAGCTGATTTTCAGCACCTAAAATTAAGGGTTTTTCAGTGTAATATTCTGTACAGCCAAGTAAAGGAAATTTTCTTCTACTCATGGAGATTAGCAATAGGCAAGAAACTCCTTCAGATTCCATTTGATTTGGATTCCATTTCTTTATTCTGTCACCTCCCCGTGTTGTTTTATGAGATCTGGGAACTATTTAAAAGTGCCAAATAAAATGCAGGTTTTTCAGATGTCTTATTCTCCTGGATTATTTGTAGTGTTCTGGTTAAACTAAAATCCAACCTACTATCAGAGAGTTCAATTAATAAGATTATTTTAACCCAGTTATACCAAGAGTGGCAGTAAAACTAAATAAATATAGGATTTCTCCAAAGCTACAGAGAAAGGGTGAGCTCAAAGAGTTGCCTTGGTAATTAACACTCAAAAATATCCCTACAGCTGATACTCAGAGGCATAGGTGTTAATGTCTATTGTAAACTCGCTTTCTCTCGTATGCAGCAAAAATAGAAGAAGCCGGAAAAATTATAATAGTGTTAGAAAGTTAGAGCCAAGAGAAAAAGATATTATGATCATTTAAATCCCCTCAAAAAGGATGGCCTAAATATTACTGTTTTCAAATATTCAAAGAAGTATGAA
Organism: Talpa occidentalis; assembly: GCF_014898055.3. NCBI lineage: Eukaryota > Metazoa > Chordata > Mammalia > Eulipotyphla > Talpidae > Talpa > Talpa occidentalis. The sequence goes on along the minus strand of NW_023605083.1, from coordinate 97,205,503 downwards.
AAAGAGAAAATGGGATTTTTAAGATATTAACGTAGAAGAATACTTCCTGGCAGTTTAAGATTTATGGAATACCAGGGTAGGCTACTGATATGTGTAGCAGTGTTTCTTTTGAGAATTTGAAGTGTAAGACATAAAGTATGTGTTCAAGGTCATGATTGATGGTGGAAAAGAATAAATAAGGAGCTGTCAACTGAATGGTCCCCACTACCCATCTGTGCTAGCCAGTGCCCACCTGATGCTTCCTTGATGAGTTCATTCTTGTTGAGCGAGTGGGGATTTTTCTGTGGGTAAACAGGTGTACACATGGGGGTTTTGAAGAGCCAGGAGACCACAAAAATGTTGAAGCATTTTGCAAATATCTTGGGATTAGCAAAAAGTCTTCAACTATTTTTCAAGTGTTTTCAGATTTGCTAAAATCCAACTGTGGTTTGCCCCTGAGAACTTTTCCTCTAAATGTTTTATGCTTGTTTATTTTAAGAAAAACATAGGTTTGGTGTTTCTGGGTCCATTTACACTGAGCTCATTAGAAGGGGTTGTAAGCCTGTTCATTGTCCAAGATGTCTTGTGGGATTCAAAGGAAGTTGCCTCTCAACTGAGAGGTTCCATTTGCTCGGATTGAAACAGAAGCCAAATGGCAAAAAACTTTGGTTCAGCTCTCTCTTCACAGCACAAGAAATCTGAGCAGGGTCTGAATTCAACAATCCACAATGGTTCTCAAGCTGCGTCTGTGTTTGAGTATCAATGTTTCCCTCTCATTGTCTGTGCTGAAACCAATCGGTTAGTCTGTACATGGAAGACTGTGTTAGAATCAGCACTGATGTCAGATAAATAGTCTTGCAGGATGAAGCTTTGCTAGGAAATATGCAGAAGTCAAAAGTTCCAAACATCAGCTTGGATAAGCCCTCATTTGCTGGCGTTATGATCTCATTTTTATCCAATGCTAAATTTAATTGCCTAAATGTTTAACTCTGAAAAACTGTGAGTCTTTCAATATTTATGCTCTTTTCCTGCTGTGTCCTGACTGTGCTGTTTAGAAACTTTATAAAATGGATATAATATATGGTTCATGCTACCTTAGCCTGAGCGTATAGGTGTAAAATCATTAACATATAATTAACTACAAATTGCATGGTATGAATTTCAAGAGTGACAGGGATTTTGTGGGGAGAGAAAGTTCTGGTTAAAAATGTGGTAAAACAGGTGATGAAGGGCCTCCCTGGTTGAGCACTGGGCTGCAAATCTGTCCACAGCCTCTGCAGCACCGGTTCGATCCCTGCCAGGTGAGGGTCCCACATGGCGCGCAGAACTCTCCTGTCGCCCGCTGCTCCCCTGAGCAGTGTACTTTGTCAGTCTGCCTGCTCTGCTCTCCCCTCTGGCTCTGGTGAATTTTCTCACCCTCCCACGCTTCTGACTGTACACAGTGCTTGTATAAATAAATAAATAAATACAAAAAAACAGGTGATGAAGATGGTCTTAAATAGAATGTATACAAGGAAGGTATATAGAGAGAAAGAGAATATATAAGTAGAAGAGCATTCATTATAGACTTGTGGTGGAATGTGGCAAGACCTACGGTCAGATGAAGCCTATACAGAAAACTAGAGCACTGTTGTTGGTTTTGAAGCAAAAGCATGGAAAAAGCGGCAGTCAAAACACAAACTTTGTTGAAGCTAAGTTAAGATTAGGGAGCCAATGTGTGTAGCTGTTGGAATGATATGGTTCATGTGTACATGAAAGGGCTTGTTGTAAATAATCCCTTGTGCTGTTTTTTACTGACTTATGTATCAGGACAATAATAGTCAGATATTGCCAGTTTCTTATGGTTCAAGATAACAGCGAAAAGTCTAGTGATGTTAGACTTCAGGTGTGACTTGATCCAGAAGCTCAGTGATGTCACCTAGATCCCAGTTTCCATTTCTTTCTCTTTCCTCTCTGCTTTTACCATGCCAGTGTCCCTCAAAGGCTGGTTGAGCAGTGCATTGCATTTCCTGTGGAAAAAAAAAAATTCTTCCCAGAAGCCCCTAACAAAATCTCCTCTCAGTTGCTTGGTTTAAAATGAAATGCTCAATGCTGAACCAAATACAGAGGCCAGGGAAATAGAATGAAGAAATTATATGAAAGTAACCAGGGCCTGCCTTTGAGCTGAGGATGGGATCAATCTTATCTGAAGTCATATGGCTTTAAAATTTGAGGTTCCAATAGCACAGAAAGATGAGGCAACGGATGTGGGAAGGCAATCAACAATATCAGGTACAATACACTTAATTTCTGTGCTGTCTTCTCCTGCTACATTGTTGCTCCCTGAGACCCAGGAGCAGGAAGGAGAGAGGGCCATGAGACCCTGAGTCCTCTGCCCAACACAGCAGCCAGTTAGTCTTAGGAAGCAAAAGGGATATAAGGGCATATAAATGTAGGCCCTTATAGGCCCTTATGTGCCTTATATGCCCTTCTGGTGGAGGAGGCTTGGACACAATGGACCCAGAAATGTCAGAGGCGTGCACACACTTGGAGTGGCTTCTCACTGACTTGGTTATTAAGATCACCAGAAAATCCTGATAATCAGATCATCATTGAAATGGAACAAATAGAACTACCCAGAGCAGTACAGATCTTATGACAAAGTAGAATAAGATTCTCTCTGTTGTTACCAGTACTCATTTTGGTGCTTCCTGAAACTTCCACGATAGTCCTGACAGCCATGACAGATTATCCTTCAAGCCCAGCCCAGTGTTGCCAGACTCCTTCTTCAGGCTGGACCCCAAACCCCAGAGTTCATGCTGTCAAGAGGAGTCCACGCAGTGGGTTCCTCTTGCCTTAATTCATTACGTGATACTTCATCTAATTGAAACGCATTTCCATGTTCTTACCCACCACACAGCCTCCCGGGCTTTTCCTGTCGTATCCCATTGGCACGACAGGGCATTTGCTGGAGAACATTGTGCCATCTGCTCATTTAAAGATTTCATGGTGCCTGTTTGTCTGGGTCATTTACTTGGGAGGCAAAAGAGTTAAACAAGACCAGTGCCCGTAGCCGTCCCTGGGGAGCATCCCTATTTTTCCACCCAACTGGGCATCAAAGCCAATCTTCGGTGACTTATAACTGTCCTCTCCCTGGTGCTGTATTCAGATCCTTTCCATGCCTTGGCACCTGGAAGTGTTACAAATGCTGCTTTTGTTTTTAGGTGCCACAGTCACAGGGTAGCCGATATAAAACAAGACAGGTGTTTGCATCATAAAACAAATAATGGCCTCAGGGGAACTTGGTGGCCTCCCTCTTTTTTCTGCCTTCTTCACATGCCTGTGCCCTACCAGGCACCCAGCACTCCACCAGGAGGACATCTGGCTGAACAATACCAAAGCGAGTTGTCAGCTGGACACTGATTTCATGATGACTCAAGAATTCAGCAATAAATCATAAAAAATCAACTTTAACCACCCTTTGCAAATGCATTCCTGCCTGCGAGCAGTTTGAATTGTTTTCGTGAGTGTGTAGATCCCAAGGCAGGCTTTTCCTGCAAATGCCCCAGAGCAATTAAGACTAAATAGGGTTGACAGATGCTGGTGATATGCAAGCCAGCCAGGGAAACACTAATCTAACCAGATGTGTGGGCGGAATGAGAGCAATCTTAGCATCTGTAGGATTGAATAGATTAAGATCTAAAAGTAGGTGGGGGTGGTCAGGAAGTGGGAGGTGGCAGGATGCTGAGTTCTGAGGTTCCAGCTTAATCTCTGGGCATTTGCCAGCGTCAAGGAAGAGTGGAAGAGCACACCACTGTGCCTGGAAAACCAGTCATCTCAATGTCATCCCAAACGCTGTCATCATAGAGAAGGTGGCGCTTCACCCAGGGCGAGCACACCAGCATTTCTTATGTGGCCTTCAGCTCACATATTGTGATCTGGGATACAGCTGACCTGAATACATTCATGTGTTCACTTATTCTTAAAATTGACGGGAATACTAATCAGGAATGTATACTCATCCTTCTGAGTTAACAAACAAATGCAAAAATAAGACAACATCTACCTCTTTTCACCTTGTATTTTAATAGTGTTATTCAATGCCACAAAGGAAATGGTGTAAATTAACACCATCTCTGGAAGACAACTTGGCAATAGATAACAAGAGCTTTAAAAATACACCTTTTGGCCTAGCGATTTCAATCTCAGACACTATCTATGAAAGTAATCAAAGGTGCTGATCACAGTAACATAAGACTAGGAACAGGAAAACATTTAAATTCCCTCACAGGGGAGGATTATTCGATATTAGATAGCCATTCATATGTTAGAATATTAGGTAGTCAATATATACTGATATTGTGTGGCCTTTCAAATGCTCATGAAGTGATGATCATTGAATAAATAACTGAATGTACACAAAGCAAACACAAATTATGAAGTGCAGCATGTACATATGCTTGCATGTACGCTTTTCAATGCAAATGGACTTGTTTCTTGGAGCATTTCTTCATTTCTCTGAATTTTCTGAAATAATTGCAATTTTGAAAGTTACCTTTCCTTTTTTTCTTTCAACAACAAAGGTGTACTAAGCCAATAACTTAAGCCCCCTTGAAATTACCCCATCAATGAAAATGTCACTCATTCTGAAAGTGTCCTTGTCTGACTTCCACCAATTCATCCCACACAATTGATGAAATTGTGTGGTTTTAAGGGAGGAATGTTTATTGTGGATCACAGGATAAGAGAGGGGCAACAGGATAGGAGGGTGCCCAGCCACACCCTTGTCTTGAGGGCAGCAGGGGGCTCTGGTTTTTTGGGGTTAATCAGTAAGGCTGGGTAGGGAAGAGCAGGGTATTGGCCCAGGTTTGCAAGGTAACCAACCGACAAGGACCATTGTAACCTAATAACACAAACAAGAAGCAGGTTCCAGGGGCCCTGTAGCAAAAAAAAAAAAAAACCCTAAAAATGCTCTATCCTGAGGTTTTTCTCTTTGAAACATACAAAGTGAGGATAGCCTGCTTACCTCGCCTCTCAAGATGCTATGTCCACTTGGGAAAACTTCCCCAAGTCTGTGCTGGCTTTGGGAAGAAGCATTTTAAACATATTTTGTCTGATGCCCTGGGTCTCTGCAGCATGTTTCCTTGGTCCCCAAGGAAACCTCCATGTGCCAGACCTGACACTGGAACTCTGTTTCATCCTCCAGCCCACTGCCCACCCTGGGCTCTCGCTGTGCTGTGTTCACTTAGCCAAAGTCCTTGAATTCACACCTCTCCAGAACCACAGACCCTGGCTTGTTCTTGCTGTCCCTGGCTTGTGAGCCTCCTGCTGTTATTGATTCTCTGCTGCCAATTGTCTGGCTAGGTTCTCAGCATCCCCACTCTCACCTCCGGGTCCCTCCTAGAATCTTCTGGCTACTCTCTGCTAGCCTGTTCAGTCACTTGGTTGATGAAATGTTCATTCTTTTTCTGGATTCTCCCCCACCCCATGCTCTCCTGCACTTCCTTTAGGGCCTAGAGAGTAAACAAGCAGGAAGGTCTCAGCACCCTGATGAACTGTATTTCTGGCTTCAGGCCATCCCAGTCTGTACAGGGCAAACGGGCAAGTCCTGGCTTTCGTTGAGATATGAGACTCCTTGTCATTCTACACAAGTTGATTCTAAAGTATGTTTCCTTTTGGATCCATCCTAAGGGCACTTATTTATTTTTTTATAAAAGGGTATCCTTTGTTAATTCAAAAATGGTTTTCAGTTTATTGAAATGTTCTCAGGCTATTTGGCAGTTTTAAAATAGAAAATTATGAACATGGTTTTATTAATAATCCTTTCACACATTAAAAAAGAAATACTTAGCCCCTTAGCTCAAGAATTTCTGAGAGCCTCTAAGGACAATGTGCCTAGTTCCAGCATGACCTAGCTCTGTCTCAGGCAGCAACAGTCCCCTGCACCCTCCACGGTGCCCTCCAAGGGCTGGCCTCTGCACTCTGCCCAGCCTGCCACCACACCCCTCCCCAAGGGACATCTGCTGGTGGTCAGCCGAGGCCGGCTTTCTGCGCCCTGCTGGAGCGGGACTGCTGAGCAGGGTGCTGGAAGCCCAGGTGAAAGTTTCTCCCCTGTGCCTGCATGGGGGCCCATAGCAGAGATGCTTGTGCCACAAAATGCTTAACAATGTCTGTCACACACACGGTGTTTTGTTTTGAAGGGTTGTGAACATGCCACCCAAGTATCAGGCTGGGATCGGTTTCAAACTGATGTGCAGGTAAACCTGTTAAAATTAAAAGAAAAAAAAAAAAGAAACCCTCATTTGTAATGTTTACCAATTTCTGTGGTTTAAATGGCCTATTTCAAGCTACCCACTTGATGTCTCTGTGCACACAGTTCGGTTAGGTTGTGCACAACAGGCTCTTAGGAGAAGCGGAGACGGGTCAGTACATCCTGACGACCATGTCAGGCCAGGGACCACCACTGCCTCTGGCAACAGGTCTGAACACCAGGAGTCTCATTCTGTGTGCCCGCCTGGTGCCCTTACAGAGAAGTCACTCCTGGCTCTCTGCTGCTGCCCACGTAGCCTACTGTCTGTTCTCCTTGTCCCAAGAGTCACTGTCCTTTCCAGTGCCTCCCAGGCAGAGCCTAAAACTTTCTCAGTACTCAGCCAGCAGCGATCTTAACTCAAATCCTTTGCTTGCCCACAACACGAACAAGGCAGGGGGCAGCATTGCCATTTTACAAAGTAACCAGCTGCTAGAGTTCAGAAGAGTTCCTCTTTTGGAGCAAATGTGTGCCAAGCACCAGGCCAAGATATTTATAGGCATAGATTCTTTTATTTGACACAACAGGGGAAAAGGCAATTATTATACCCATTTAAAAAAAATGTGAAATGGAAAGTCCAACCAGGGTGCCCGGAGTGGATCAAAGGTTTCTAACACTCAAGGCAAGAGTCCTCACCAGGACCTTGATTTCCTGTTTTGGCGGAGCGGGAGGCAAATGACCTCCACATTAGTAAAGCCAAAAGCGACTCCAGTCAAAGTGCACAGGGTCCCTAGGACTATTCTGACTTATTGGCCAATCTGTGGTGCAGGCTTCACCCGTGCACCCGGTTCTCCCGCTCTGCAGCCTCAAGAGGCCCCAGGCCGGCAGACACTGACGCAGCTTGGGAATCAGAGCACCCCCACAGGGACTTTTCCTGACGTTAAGCCTTTTTATTAAATAATTGGATATAACATAACATTATATTAGTTTCAGATGTATAATAAAATGATTTGATATCTGTCTGGGGGAACTTGACTAGGCTATATGGGAACTCTCTATACTATCTTTGCCAATTTTTGTTGTAAATAAAAAAAGCTTTCAAGAAATAAAGTGTTTATTAGTAAACTTTATTTCTTGGAACGATAAATATAAATATACATACACATATATTTAGTATTTATATATAAGTAAAGTGTCTATGGACATCTACTTAAAGTAAATATGCTTTAAATATATATCAATAAAATATTTTATTACCACTTTAATAATATTCTGTTTCTTTATATATATAATATATATACCTAATACATTATTTTTATTATATCATTATAGTTTATATATTATATTTACATATACTTTACCATATACATACTTCAGATAATAATCTCCATAATTTTTAGTCATTCCTATTTCTTTTCAGTAATGAAGGAGTGATAACTCCTCGCCAGTGTGCCGAAGAAATGAGACGCTCATTCTGTTTATTTTCCTGTCTCCCTGTTGCACCAGCTGCACGGAGATGCCTGTTTCTTGCTTCATGGAGCCAGTCCCAGCAGCCCTGAGGTGCTGATTGCAGACTTATGCTCTTGTGGCCTCAAACCTCTTTACCTGGGTGCTAAGCAGTGTCCCTTCCTGTCCCCTCCTGCCTGGTCACTTGTCTGATGCAGAGGCCTTAAGTCCTGGGTCTTTCCAGATGGACTCCTGGGGTTAGGCACTCTCCTCCCAGCACTCGGCTCCCAAGCTGTCCATCCCACCTGGCTGTGAGTTGCCACCTACTCTCCCCATCTCCCCTGACCACCTCTCTCCCCAACAGCCTGACATCTGCCCACAGCTCTGTATCTTTCAAAATGTGCTCAGAAGAGATATTTTAAAATCCCTTTGGATTTTAAAGCGCATAGTGTACAGTAATGCAGACCCCTTCATATGTTCTGTGCTTCACACATGAACACTTCCCCCACCAAACCTCCCCGCAGGCCTCCACCCCCTCCCCAATCCGCCCCCCCCCCCAACAATGTGTTTGAGTCACATATCTGCAGGGGCCTCACTTCAGAGAGAGGCCTTCCCTGGGCATCTCAGCTAGAGGAGCACCTGTCTTCTTTAATCGCCTCACCTGCTTCATTCCTGCACCCTGCACCCTCTCCCAGGAAAAAGCTGGTTCACCTGTGTACATCTATCTCCACCTCTAAATGGAAACCCACAGACACTCCCCTTCTGTTTGCTGCAATATCCCCAGCACCTCGACTAGCTGTCCTTCTATCGCTTTAGTATCACCCTAGAAATTCTGAAACCCCCACATAACCAGGCCACACTCCAGCCCCATTAGACCAGAACCCCTCATGGCAGAGCCCAAGCACCAGTGCTTTCTCAAGTTTTCCTGGTGTGATGATGAATTATATCTGCCAGCTTGGTTAGGCTCTGGTGCCCAGTTATTTGAGCAAACACTGGTCCAAATGATGCTGTGAGGTTTTTATTAGGTGTATTGATGTTTAAATCAGTAAGCTGAGTGAAGCTGTGTAATTTCCATAATGTGGGTGGGCCTCATCTAATCAGTTGAAGGTCTTGAGCAAAACTGCTGAGGTTCACTTATACATGACCTCATACATCCAGGGAAAAGGAATGCTGCCTCCACATTGCCTTGGGACTCAACTGCAATGGCAACTTTTGCCTGGGTCTCCAGTCTGCTGGCCTGCCCCTCCAGTTTCAGACTTGCCAGTTCCCACAATTGCGTGAATTACTTAAAATAAATCTCTCTGTGTATATATACATCCTGTTGGGTCTGTTTCTCTAAAGAATCTTGACTAGTACCCCCCACATCCCCAATTCTGAGAATTGAGGACCTAGAACAGTGTTTGGTGCTTGGTAGGCAGTCAGTAATATTCTGATGAATGAGTATCCATCATCAGTTTTTCCTCCATTAGAAACGCTATCCTGGATTCTGGGAAATCTGCTCTCTCAGGCACCCAGATCCTAAAGCACCCAAGAAAACCTCAGGGATGGGGTAGCATTGGTGATCAGAGTTTAAGAGACTTTGTCTAGACAGTGAGCTCAGCTGCTGAACAGGGAAAAAGCAGCTGACCGCATCCCACAGACAGGATGCAAATATCCAGGAAGAGATACAAAAGGGAATCACAACCTTGAAATGTGGTATAAGTGGGATTCTATTTCTTTCCATTTTAAGCAGCAGTAGGTGCTGAAATAGATGTGAAATAGGTAGCTTAAAACGAGAGATGGTGACTTGATTTTTTAAAGCCCTGTCACATTAGAAACATCCCTTTTAGAGAGCCCCCAGGCATGAACACCATTGAAATGACCAAAGGAAGAGTTGCCTCTGCTCAGAGTCTGAGAAAAGGGTCATCTTAGAAAGATTCAGAGATAATGACTCTTCCAGAAATAATGACTAATGGATGGCGGAGACCAGATTCAAGAAGAGCTTACAAATCCAGTTTGCCTCACATGAAGGAAAAAGCCTTTAGGATGGCCAGCTGATGGTCAGCACTGCACCCTCAGGACCTCTGAGGCGGAGAGAGAGGAAGCAGCTGTCTGAGACACCCCTCCTAGGAATACACCCAGCACTCGCATCTTCCCAGGGCGGGAGGTTGGGGTGCACCCCCAACAGAATGGTGTTATGGCCCAGCCTGCACCTCCTGGGAGTCCCTGGTGCCCACACAAGGAGCGCTGAGAGGGCGCTCCTTCTCTGTTCTGAGCATGGCAGTTCTGAACAGGGACCCTAATATTCTGATAAAATCTATCTCAACAACTAAAAGTGAAGAAATTAAACATCCACGTGCCACCCCCAACCTTCGGTTGACTGGAGGAGTGAAAAAAACAAAAATCAGTATGTTCATGGAAGGAAGCAGCAAACTAAGGAAGAAGAGCTTATTATGTTCCTGATGGAAGAGACTGACTTCTAGAAACAAGAAAAAAAATCACCACAATTCCTACGATTCTTGGAATAGGGGAATCAGGTGACAACGGCGTGGACACATGGAGGAAGCCCTGCCAGGTCAACCCAGAGCTGATAATTTGAGAAATATCAGGTATCCACTCCTAGACGCTCTCACATTTCGGTTTATCCATGAAAGTTGAGAGAGCGTTTACCAGCCCCCTTGGGAAAACAGGACATGCTGTCCAAGGGGACAGCTCTTGTGTCTGGAAACAATAAAAAGGACAGGATGAAAATGTGCCTTGTAACATCAGCTTCCTTTTGTTTAAACATAACATGGCACTTTCCAAAGTACATCTGAAAAGTTCAAGATCAACTTCAAAATGGAACCAAAACGTCTCCTGTATTTAATCATGGCTGGACTTCCTTGAAATCTACAATAAACCTGCAAGGTTTCAAACAAACTTCAGTTTAGATTGTTTTTAAATTTGTTTGGTTTTTGCCTATTATCTCACCTGTTATTAATTGATGGGTTTTATGTCTTATTCACCAGTAAAAAGAGAAAAGTGTCAATTTTTTGAAGCTCAGAAATGTGCGTGAAAAAAATAAGATGAGAAAAAGCTACCTAAAAGTTGTGCGAAATTAGAAACAATTTATTGTGTATAAATCTTAATAAAAATAAAGCAACCTATAGCTGATGGAGCAAAACAACACATTTCCATCCTAAACAACGGGGACAAGGGAATTAGAAACAATGAAGTAAACTGATTATTAATACTAATGTTTGAAAATGGTAAAGAAGCCACAAATGCATAGGGGGGGTGTTCTAGTGCCTAAAAACCTGCATTCTGTTTCATTTAAATAAAGGTTTTCCTTTTCTTTTTTTAATGTGCACAATATTACCAGAAAGGGGAGACAGCACCAGACCATAATGGTTTAATACACTGTGTAGAGGGAAAAGACCTAAAGAAAAAGCAGATGGCAACTCCTTTTGCAGGAGCCATATAATTTCATGGTGCATTTTCTCTTCATGGCTTCACTGAAATTCAAGCCCAGGGGCCAATTCTTTCTGACAGCAGGGATGGACTCAAGGGATAGGAGGAAGCAGCAAGGATGGAGGAGTCTTAGTAAAGGTTGGGCAGTCTGATCTCTGCTTCATGGTGAGTATCCATGGTTTCCTTGACCAGTGGCTTCTTTCTGGGCTCCAGTCCAATCAAGACCCATGGGGGGGGGGGAATCACATGAGTCCCACCTCTGACTAATCAATAGTACAATTTCCCTCCATTCGCCACATTCAAATTCCTGATGGGTCGGTCTTGTTCACCTTTTTGAGTGAGGTCACACAAGTCAAAGGTCAGTGGCCAGCTTACAGATGGATGGCCCTTCAGGTCAGCACCTGGTTGTGTAGGATAACAACGGCTCCGCATGGTGGGATTCCCCCAGAGAATATGTGCATGTAGACCTAAACTGTGCAGTAAGTAGCACTGGGATAATGAATTGATTCCTCCCAAAGTGGGGCCTCTGGACCGGCAGCACCATTGCCACGAGAACTTACTAGAAATTCGAATTCCAGACCCCACTGCAGATGTGCCAAGTTAAAAATCTTGGGGTTGGGTGCCAGCAATCTGTTTTTTAACAAGCCCTCCTGGGAATCTTTATGCATGCTGAAGTTTAAGAACCACCAATCTAAAACCCATGCAGTAGAAATTGAAGCTGAAGGCAAATCTTATCCTCTAAGAAAGACTGTGGACCCATGTCCACTGATGAATGAATGGATAAACAGAATGTGTTATGCTGGCATATAACATGATATTATTCACCCTTAGAAAGGAAGAAAATTGTGATATGTGCTTCAACATGGATGAACCGTGAGGACATTATACTAAGTGAAATATAACAGTTATAAAAGGAAAAATACTGTATGATTTCATTAAGATGAAGTACCTAGAGCCATTCAATTCATAGAGTCAGAGAGGTGAAGAGGTCCCAGGATAGAGGGTGAGGGTAGTCATTGTTAAATAGGTGCATCATCTCATTTTGGGTTGATTGAAGTGTTTTGGGGATGAAGAGGGATGATGGTTTCACAACACATGAATATGCTTAATGCCACTGAACATACATGGGACATGTATGTTTAAAAGGCAAATTTTATGCTATGTGTGTATTTTTTAAAAAGCAAAGACCTGTAGATTTGGAAGGACACAGGGTACTAGCCATTCTGCACTTTGTGGGAATGACATGCTGAGAAGGTGCCAGAACAGATATATAAGAAGGGTGTATTGTGCCAACCAGAGGACTGGGCAGTGACTCAGCCACTCAGGGTGGCCTCCACAGCCTGGCAAAAAACATTTGGCCCAGGCAGGCACAGCTTTTACTAGGTGTCACCTCTTGCTCCTGGCAGCCCAGGAACTCAAAACTCTGCTGGTCTGCAGGTGAGGGACCCCGTGGCCTAGTGAAAGGCTGGGGAAGGGAACCAGCACTAGCCCGCAGCAGGGCTAACCTTGGCTCACGTTCTACCACTCCTTTGGAAGAGAGGGAGGATTGGGGTGCTGATCCAAGGAGCTTTGTCACCATGGGGCTGCCAATGAGGGCAGTCATGGTAGCCAAAGAGGGGTTTCCAGTGGTTACAGCCAACACACCAAATGAATCTTTTGCCACAACTGTGAGCTTCCTGGCTACACTATTGGTAAAAGCTTGCCACAGACACCTCCATGAGAGCTAGAGGCCTAAACAAACAGCATGGAGACTCTTCTCTTGCCAATTTAACCTTTAGGCTATTTAGACACGATGCCTACAGCTAAGACGTCAGCCGTCTATGCCTCGCGAATACACCTTCCCAAGTAAAGATGAGCACATGGAAAAATCACAGAACCTAATACGTTCAAAACAAGGGCCTCCCTGGTGGTTCAGGGATTAAGGACAGCGTTACTGCCAGGCACTACAGCATGAATTAGATCGCTGGCCGGCCAGGGAGCTAACCCAGATGGCGCAGCAGACCTCTCCTGTCTCACCCACTGCTCCCCTCAGCAGTATATTTTAGTAGAGCCACCTGTTCTGCTCCCCTATGTATCTGGTGAATCCTCTCACCTCTGGCCTGCACCCCAGTTCTTGTATGCATAAATAAATAAATCTTTAAAAAATATGATTCAAAACAAGGACAATAATCCAAGGATTTAGAGCAAATGCCATTCCTTCTATGAAATTGATTTATGCCATAAAAAAGAACTTTAAATTTTTTTTTGTATTTGCAATAAAAATATGAGTGACTTTTCCATCTTTATAATGAAAATAATCTGGTTTTCAAAAAAGGGAAGATGTGTGATATGAAAAGCAAGCTTTCTAGCACATTATAATAAATTTAAAGGCCTAAACAAAATCATGTTTTAAAAAGTGAAAACCACAATAAACCCGCATGTCCTCACCACCGAATTTAAGAACAGAAAGTTACCAAAACCATAGACCTCCTATGCAAGTCTCTCCACCAGGGCTTCTGTCGTGCCCTCCCCAGGTTTACCCATCTGGTTACAATCTTAAATTGTGGTCGCCCAATTCTTAAACACAGAGGTGACAGGAAATAGATCACATACTCTAGAATTTAAAGAAATACTTGCAAAGAAAATGGACAGCGATCTGTTACAGTGTTTTCATATTTTATAGAGACCTTAAACTCATTCCCAAAGATTGAAACAATACTCCTTGGTCAAGTAAATTACTTTAGGAATGTAATAGATTTCCTTTGTTAGAAATGCTACAGAATTTCATAATGTTAGTAGGTCTAAGATGCCAAATATTCATCATGTAAAATGCCCTTAAGAACTATGATCAAATTTAACATCCATTTCTTATTAAGGAAATACTCATAAATCACAAGTCACCAGTTGGAATATCCTTTTTGGTAAAACATGTGTTACAGTGACATTTGACAGAATTCTAAAGCACCAGTCAATGCAATAAACAAACAAAAGTTACAACAAATCTATCCTAATTTGTGAATGATAAGAACCCAGAAAATCAAGGAAAACATACTAAAATTCATTAAAACTAAAAAGAATTCATAAGATAAGCAATGGCAAAAGCAACATATAAAATTTAATAATTTTACCACATATCCACAATGACTACTTAAAAGATATAGTTTAATATTGTTTAAAATATATTCTTCCAATTAAAAAATGAACATTTAAAAATAATTTTAGAAAATAGCATTGCTTTATTGAGATACCTTTTTTAAGTGGGAATTAACATAGTAACATGTTAAGTACTTAAAGTAAATCTCCCTATTTTAACAATATCGGTTCTCATTAATTAAATGGATTATTTTAAAATTTGAAAAAAACTATTCTAATGTGATTTGGTAGACAAAATATTTGACAATAACAGAAGGAGAAGAGAGAGAAGCTTGAATAAATTTTCATAAAATTGAGTGGAACTAGCAGTAAAATAGATAAACATTATTAGACCAAAACCAAAGAACCAAAGAAGAACCCAAATATACATTAGAACTTAAGATTAAAAATATATCATCATAAGTACATGTATTATTGATGTGTTATTTAATGTTTAACAAATATATTAACAAAACTGACTAAACATTTGGGAAATAATAAAGCTAATTCTCTATACCACACCCATATTCAAACTAAAATCCAATTTGCCCAAATATTTAAAGGTAAAACTGAGAAAATTAAAATACAACATGGATAACTTTATACATATTCTTGACCTGGGACATGAACAAATATATGAATGAATATACAGGGATACTCAGTCCTGAGTTGTTAGTAACACTAACACTAAGAAAAATGATATAACAATGTTATAGTAGTACAATCATATAAAATGAAGCAACCATTTTAAATGTTATTTTAGAATAATATTTAATTATATGGAAGAAGCTTTATTCTGTAGTGTATTATGAAGCACTATACTAGAAGATAAATAAATTTTATAAGAAAAATGACAGAACGCTATGCACCAAAAATTTCACTGGTTATCTCTAGTGATGTGATTTATATGTGGCATTATAAAATTATTTATGTAATAGTTTTTAGCCGTTTTTCTCTTTCATATCACTGAAGAGAATTCTAGCCTTATTATTCCATTTCTTCTTAACACCCATACTCTAAGGAAGTTTTTCTACTCCATTGGAAGCTGCTTTGGTCACCAGAGAGGAAAGAGTTAAGGACTGTAGAAGATCAGGCTAAGATTGTTAAGATTTGGGATAGCGTTGCTGAAAGAAGCAGGAACTACTAGAGTATGTGAAGCAGGTATTTAGGAATAGCCAGGATTTCAAGGAAAACTGCAGTTGCTTACTTGATTCTTTTTGAAATAAACAATATGAGAGATGCAAGTAAAATGCATTAAAATATAGTTTATAATCATTCAATCTTTTAGACAAGTGCAATTTCAACATGATAAACTAAATTACCTGTAGTAGAGACTGTTGTTCACCCAAAGCCCTTTCCTTCATAGACACACAACCAGACTACATTTCCCAGCTTCCCTTCAAGTTAGATTGTGGCCATGTGATGAATTCTAGCAAGTATTATATTGGAAAAAGTGGATGTCTGCCACTTCCAGACCTAAACCTAAAATCACCCTCATGAACTCCTCTTTGATTTTTATACCTTTTAGATGAATAAGATCAATTCTCCCACAGTGATCATGGAAGACACCTGTTGCAGATGATGTTAGCCGGGGTCCCTGCACTACAACTATGTCAGAGAGAGAATGGCCTCTTCCTACAAATATAGCCCTCTCCTCTGACCTGGACAACTCAACAATTCAGAACTACTTAGTAAATGAGCAAGGATCAGCCTTTTATCGTGCTGAGTCACTAAATATTTGGATTTATTTGTTATACTAGATGGGCTACTATACTACAACAAATCTTCATATGCAAATTTTCAAGATAATGGTTGAGTAACTATTTCACAACTCTGGAATACTCACATCTACTTCAAGAATTTTAAAAAATTAATATCAAATATTGTAAACAAGGAAGGGGAAAGGTAGAGCAATTTGTCAGAACATAGATGTTGCTAAATTGTGATATGCAAGAGGAGGGATGATAAGTTTCTACCTTCCAATCCCAAGCTTCAAGGGACACTTCAAGAAGATCACTCTCAGGGCCTCCCCTAGTGGCACAGCAGTTGAGCACTGGGTTGCGAAGCTGCCCGCAACCTCTACAGTGCCGGTTTGATCCCTGGCCACTGGCGATGGTCCCACATGGCACAACAGACCTCTCCTGCTGCACCTGCTGCTCCCCTCAGCAGTGTATTTCTTTGTCAGTCTGCCTGTTCTGTTCCCCGCTCTGGCTCTGGTGAATTCTCTCACTCTCCTGTGCTTCTGACTGTACCCAGTACTTGTATAAATAAATAAATAAATCTTTAAAAAAAGAAAAGAAAATCACTCTCAGAGGTTTAAAATTTATTCCTTTTAGTTGGAAGACATGGAAGCTAAGGGTTGGACTTTTTGAAGAAAGTTAAAGTAGGCTGTGGAATGCCACCTAATTTGCCACCTGATTGTCTAGAAGGCAATATGAGGATTGGTCAGTTGCTTCAGGGGCAGAGTCAGAAATGTGCAGCCATATGGGGTGTGCCCCAGGTTCATGGCTCTTAACAAGAGAACATCAGTAGAAAGGAGTTACATCTGGATAACAGAATCTGAGAAAGGGGTTCCAAGCAACCATCTGGAATAGATATGTGTCTGCCCATGTCAAAGAAATTTAAGAAAGAACAACCCAGAAAGAGTCCTTGAAGAGCTCAGAAAAGTTCCCTATGAGAGACTGAGTCATCTTTAGCATCAGCCAGGTGAGATGAACCTAACAGTTCACATTGCCAAGGAGTCCTGCACTGTCCTTACATGACTGCATGACTGAAGCCACTAGCCTAGTTAGGACAGGCAAGGAAGAGAGAGAGAGAGAGAGAGAGCACAAAGAAACCTCATCTTATCTTTACTGCAGGCATCTATCCTGAACAAGTCATGAATGCTGGGTTTTAACCAATGGGGTGGGGGATGAGTGAGATAGAAATACATTCTCTGAATAAAAGGTAAAGGCATATTAAGAGACAACATTGCATTTCAATTATGTCATGAGTTATATTTGTTCAATATACCAGTTGTATAAAGATCATGAGTTAGAGTTATCTTGAAATTAACTTTTGGTTGCTTAACAGTTCTGATTTTTGTTTGATGTTTGATTGTTTTTGTTTTTGTTTTTGTTTTTGCCCTCACCCTGGAGTGGGAAGCACTCTAGGGGAAGTTCTCTCGAGTCAAGAACTGAAGGTAGGTCGGAGTTATGTAGATAGAAAGGACCAAAGTTACATATAGATTGTATAAAGAAAGAATAGTACATGTAAAGAGCGTTTTGTGAGAGGCATGGTCACTTCCAAGAACTGAAAAATCAAAATTGGTCTTACAAATAATTCTGAACTACATGATAATGCTAACACTACCTATCTCTGCAAAGGATGGGAGGCATGGCCAAAGCAGTACTCAAGAGGAAGATATATAGCTTTGAAATAATTTAAAAATCAATAAAGACTGAAGATAAACTAGGGTTTCAACTAAAAAAACTGAGCAGAGTACGTTTAAAAGCACAGACGTTCACTTTGTGCTCAACTAGAACCACAAACAGTTGATCATAACTTAGTTTTAATCATAACCCAATTGTTTAAGATATAGATCTAAAAATAAAAAATGCTCCTTAAATATTTGACCTCAGAAATACTATTTTATTGATAAATTCAGTAATTGTATCAACACTTAATTTATAGTCACTCAATTTTTAATTAAAATTTTAATTTGATAAATATTTCCCTAAATACTTCAAGATATCTCAGTTTGACTAATTAAATGTCTTAAAATATTTCAATTTACATTCATAATTTTGATACAACTGACTCATTTAACCACTTAAAATCTTTAGCAAAACAAACATGATTGACAGTCATTTAACACTCTTAACTCTAAAAAATAAAAAAATAATAAATCAATCTGTAATAGGGTGGTCCCCAGGAAAGGGGGAGGTTTCAGGTTTTTTGCCCTGCCCAAAAGGAGGGTGTAGCTGAGCAGAGAGAGAAGAAGCTGCAGAGGAGACTGAGAAGGAAGGTAGCAGGTTGGAGAGCCAGAAGGAGACCTGGTGGAGGCACATGGAGCAAAGAGACATCTGGGTGACACAGATGTGGGTGAGGGACCCGTGGGGAGGTGACAATGGCAGTTTTTGTCTTGATTTTGGTTATGTTTTTTTTCCTTCGAACTTGTTTGGTTGTTTTGATGCTTTTTTGTGGGTCCCCACTGGAAGACGTTTCAGACCTGTGGCAGGCTTTGGGGTCTTGCTTTGGTCCAATCCCATTTGGATGGACTTTTACCCACGAGAGGATGGGTAACTTTGGGTGCTTGATTTAGAAACTATATTTTTTATCTTTTTTGTATTGTTTCCTAATTGTATTAAAGTTTTTTTTTTCAATAAAGTCTCATATGTTTTGTGTTGATGTGGTGGATGGCAGAACTCATTTAGAACAGGCAGGTTTGTGGGGTCTGGGCTGTCCCTCTCCCTGCCCTGTAACAAATCTTCAACCTTGAAAACGTCTAAAATCAAAGCATATGATAAGACTATAATGATTATTAAAGATCATACATTAATTTCATAATGGGCCTAATTATTCCTACTTAACTATTCCTATTTAGTTAACTTAATGAGGGGAAAATATACTTCATCACACAAACTGAAAATTATGAATTTCACTGAGAGGTTAAAGTCTGGATTTGGCCAAATCCTGAGATGTCATCCAAGATTTAAGCTCCACATGTTAAGCTGGACTCTGTTCTATAAGTAGAGAAATGCCTGTCAGGTCAAAGAGGATTTTTAATATATACCTTTTATCTGGAACTTCTCCCATCATGTAAGTTTTCATATTTCTGATATACTACCATTTAATAAAAAGAATAATATTATCACCCACATTATTTTCACACTTACTAAGTTCACATTTACTATTTTTACTATTTTGTGGTCTAAGTTGCCAGGTTTTCCTCCAGGATCAGCAAGAGCAGCATCCTGTGGGGTCAACTTGGGCAGCAATCACCCCAATACTGTGGTCACCACTTCTCAAAAATCTACTGCAAGCTCCAATCCAGGCCCAGTCAGCTGTCAGAGTCTATAAATAGACCAGAGAGTCATGTATTTTGACATCAAAAAAGTCCAACCCCCCCTAAATTATAATGCTTATAGTTCCATCCCTACCTGAAGAGGGGATTCATGTAAACTATATGATGAACAACTGAGCATGCTTGTCTGCCCCTTCTTAGAAATACCCTAACTTTCTCTGAAACTCAATACATGTGTATAACCTCCCTATGAATATCCATAACCTCCCCATAAAATAAAAAACCCATTACAAGTTGGGGAGCCTGGTTTATGTCCAAAAGACCACCTCACTTCTGGCTTTCACAACCCAATAAACTCCTTTCTGCCTACCGCCTACAGCTCACACCAATGTCTTTGTGTTTCCACTGGCATGCATGAAATTCTAGGACTTTGGGTCCTCTGCCCGGTCACATTTCCAAGGTGCTGTCTTTTTCCAAAGTGACCGCTCCTTAAAATTAAAAGGCATTTCTTAGGCCTTTGAGTTTTAATTGGCTTTTTCCAGGCACTCAAAAACTTCCCATTTCCATCTTTGGGATCTTTGGGACCGTCCACAAGCCAGTTTTCCAACTCTTGAGATTTTATAAGTCTACTGATTTTATAAGCTACAAAGTAAAAAAGTTTAAGTCCTGAGATCTGACTCATTATACTATTGTATTAGCTAGTGTTCTCCAGAGAAACACAACCAACAGGAGATATGTGATCTATATATGAGAGGAGATTTATTAAAGGAATTGACTAAAGCAGTTATGGAAGCCAAGAAATCCCACCACCTGCTATCTACAAGGTGGAGAACCAGGAAAACCAGTGGTGTGATTCAGCTCAATTTCAAAAAGACCTAGGAACCAGGAGCCTCTGGTAAATTCCAGGAGTCCAAAGGCCCAATGTCCAAAAGCAAGAAAAAATGGACCTATCAGTTGAAAAGGGTAGAGAGCATTTGCCCTTACTTCATCTGAATGAGGGTAGACTCCACACCACTGGGCATGATGTTAATCCACACTGGTGAAGGCAGATCTTCTTGACTAAATATAGAATTCAGAGCTATTGTCTTCCAGAAACACCCAATAGACACACCCAGAAATGTTTTCTCAGGTATTTGAGTATCCCTCAGCCTTGTCAAATTGACAAATAAAATTAACTGCCACAGTAACCAATACATAACCTCCTGTATGAAGACTGGAATATTCTCTCTAGAGTCTCAGATCAGCTATTAAATGTATTTGGAATGTAATATCTACCTAGTACTATTGTTCAAAAGATATTTTCTATAAACCTTATTGAAAAATCATGCTTACCACACACATTTCATAAAATTGACTCTCTTGAACATCCTAAATTCTTATGACTCCCAGAGACCTATTTTCTATCAATTAGCCACAATTATTATCTTCATTGTGATCTCTTAATTGTCACAATGAAGCGGGTGGGTATAAAAGGAGGTTGTAACCCAAATGCCCAAAAATAGATGACTGGATCAAGAAGATGTGGTACATGTACACCATGGAATATTACTCAGCATTCAAAAAAGATAAACACATGCAATTTGCAGCAACATGGATGGCGCTGGAAGGGACCATGCTCAGCAAAATAAGCCAGAAAGAAAAAGAAAAATACCGGATGGTCTCACTCATAGCAGGAATCTAGAAAACTTAAATAAGGGACCAGGAAAAAGAATAACTATAAGAAAGTAAAAATCAAAATCAACAAAAAACTATGAACCAGAGACACTCAATGGGAGGTGGGAGGCGGGGAGGGGAGGGTTTGGGGTCAAAATAAGAGGGTTGCAATTGTATGGGGAATATAAAAATAAAATTTATTGGAAAAAAAAAAGGCGGTTGTAAGCTGGCTCCTTTGTCATTTGGGTTCTAGAATGTATATCCTTGATGTTCCACTAAACATGGAATCAGTTACCTTCCCGCTATTAAAGGCCAGGACTGGGTTCCAGTGTGTGCGATTTTTTTTTTCACATGAGGATTAGGGAAAGCTACTCCTGTTAGACTTCTTTTATGATACAAGCAAAAATTCTCTTCTAAAAGGACATGAATTCATATTGGTGTTTCATAGAAATAATAATACTAAGTTTTAATTTGATTTTGTTTTACAGAAGGTGTTACTTTCCCCCATTTTTAGCAATCAACTTCTTTAGATCATTAATATCAACTTTAATATACCATGCACTTATATTGTAACATCATTTTAAATTTCAGCAACCTTCATTTTCTAAGGAAAGTATTTGAAAATTCTTAAATCTATACCCTTTCATCCATGCTAGAACTAGGATCCTATTTTTCATAATCCTTCTGTGTCTCATTCACCATTATCTTGCAATTTATATTTCTGACAATAAGAGCAACACACTAACCCCAACTGAAAATGTTAATGTTTCCCCATATAATTGAGAGCAAAGATATATATACCTTCTCCACTCCCCATTCAACTCCCAACTGGAAGCCCTGGGAGTAAATTGGGATAAGAGAGCAGGCTGTAAAGTAACGTAAGCCATGTGGTCACAGCCTAGGACCAGACAAATAGATCAATGGAATACACTGAAGTCAAAAGGAGACAGGAAGCATCCTGGGATGGACAGGACAGGACTCAAGGACACAAAAAATTCACAAAAACTTTGCCATTGCCACAGGCTGGCAAGTGAGAAGTTAAGGACCTGGTGACTCCAGGCCTTCACACCTGCTTCCATAAATTTCCTTGGCTTGTTGTTTCTTTGTATCACTTCTGAGCTATCTTTCCACAGCTTAACAAGTTGGCTGCTGGAGAAGGAAAGGGAGTTGCAGATCCAGAAGAGTCACAGACCTTGAGACCAGACCAGTTCATCATGGAGCTGCAGACACAGGCCTCCATAAGATGTTCACCTTGGAACAGGTCGTGACCCCTGCAGTACCAGCCAGTGGCCGCTGCTGGGCACCCCCAACCAGCAACAATAAATGGACTTTAGCCAAGGCCACTCTCTTTGCTTTCTCAGCCAATAAAAAATTTAATTCCTTTGATTTCAAACCCCATTCCTAAAACCTCTCTAGACCCAAGGCCCTGGCAACTTAGCAAGCGTGAGTTTTCCCCAGAGCGCTGTTTCCTTGCTCTTAAAATGATCAGTAAATGCAGACCCCATGTCTGCCCTCACCGATGTCTATGGAGTCCTCTTCTCAATCTAGATCTAAGATCTCAAGAGCCCTTTCACCAGATTGGGACGGGACCCCGAGACCCATCTCCCAACACTTGGCCGGTAGAACAGTGGACAGCGGTTTATCCACCTGTGTTGAGGGGATGTTGGAATTGGACTGGGACCCAGGTACATAAAAAAATACAAGCAGAAAATTTTATTTTGTGATTTATTTGCCTATCAAAGCAGTGGACTGATTAATGGAGTTGCAATATGTAATATGTATCCCTATTAAGAGAAAAATTAATATAGAAGCCTATGCAATGACATACATATAAAAAAAGAAAGTTTAAAATATGAGTTTATTATCTTAGAATAGAGGGAAATGATTCTAAAAATAGCAAATGTAGAATAAAGGTTAGGAACTCTATTTACATTAAAATTTAAAACATGTAATCCCCACACAAAACTTAAAAGATACAAACTATATGAAAGAAACACTTGCAACATTTAAAATAAAGGATGAATATTTATCTATATAAAGCAGCTCAGAGAAAGTGACAGAGAATAAAAAATTATGTTCAGTAGAAAAAAAAGGACAAAAAACAAAGAATAACAACTTGATGGGGGAGGGCAGCTAGAACGGCAGGCTATAACCAGGTGATCAAAATATATAAATGGAAATACAAAAATGTCATAATTTGAGAAAACCTAAGTAAATTAGCAAAATCTCAGGTCAAGGTTATGTTTTAGTGATTTTTTTTTATACTGTTTGTAGGAGTTGAAATAAAGCAGTCCTTTTTGAGACCCAGTTGCCATTTAATTATAAATATCAAGGTAAGAAAAGGGCAGGTGCAGAGAGGTAAATAAATTGTTCATTATAGGAAAAAATATAAATATTTATTAGAAAGTGAATATCTCATACACTATTAACTATTTTGTTTCATTTACAGAGAATAAAGTAGGCTCCTATTTACACATGCAGAAATCTCCAAGAAACAGCACATAGCAGAAAATAAAGAATCATGCTGATTATATAAAAGTACTCATGAAGCAAAACCATGTATTCTACCTATACTTTATGTGAATGTGAGTAGGAAAAGCTAAGGACAGTTTCTCAACAATGTGATAATAATGGGAGAAAATGGGAGTGAATAGGTCAAAAGGAGGTTTTGAAATCATTTTATCCAAAAATGTCTTATAATAAGAAGGCATTCATAAATTACTGATGTCGCAAATAAAAACTACATAAGAGGGAAGATAATGAGAAAGGAACATGTCGATCCTGTAATATGAGCATTTAATGAAGCAAACAACTCAGCTTATGCAAGATTAGAGAAATGGGAAACTAAATTCTGCTTTCTGATGAAACTCCTGTGTCTGGTCCTGCACCAGAACATGGGAGAGAGTGAGCTGATGAGGGGGGGCACGCTACATCACTCTTTGGGTGCCCTTGTCCTCAGCTCCTCAATAAATTGCTGGGATTGTCCCTAGAGTTTATATTTCCACTACACACATCTACTGGGGAGGAAGTGGGGAAGGTTCCCAGGGGTCCACTAGCTGGGCATCTGATCCAGCTGGCTAAGCCTTTGGGTTCCCTAGATGCACCTTTAAATGATCTCCAGCACTTGCAGAACTCTTAGCAGGAGACTCTGGGCTGGGCACAGAAGGTACACCGCACCCTACAGGTGTTGGTGGCAGCAACCAAGATCACTTTCAGGAATGTTTATAGATTTTGTCCTGGATGCATTTTCAGTGTTGCCCCAGGAGAAAACTAAGTCAGCTGAGATTATCAAACCTCCAAGGATCTGCAGATATGTCAAAACTAAGATCTAAAATCAGAAGCCACAATCAACCATTTTATTCTCCACACTCAAAATGACATGGTAATGCAGCTTTTTAGAAATTCGCTCATAGCTATCAATTCATCTCTTTCTCTTTGTCTCTTATCAAAATATTTCATCAGAGTTTCCATAGGGAAATTTAAATAACTCTTATCTGAACATCCTTGTAAACTAAATTATGCAGCATACCCTGCATAACACTCCAGGTTAAAAAAAAAAAGAGAGAGAGAGACCCATTTTCTAATAGCCATGCTGAAATACCTAATCCAAAAGTACAAGATTCATCCTTTCTCTTGCCTTTAAAAGCCCTCCTTTAGTCTGGTCTAATTTTCAAGACCACTTCCAAACATATAACCTTGAACCAAAGACTTCCACCTTAAAATAATAATTTACCATTTCTACAAAATCATGTTATATTTATTTAAATTTCTCAACTGTTGTTTCATGTATTCTGGTATGTTTTTGGACTTATCATGCTCCCTTCCCTAAGCTCTGAGTGTCTAGCAGAAAATGTATATTTTAAATTGGGGAGGGAGGTACAAATATACAAAATATACAAAATGTATATTTTCAATCGGGGAGGGAGGTACATGGTAGTGACTAAGCAGCATTTCGATGTCCTTCCAAACAAGAGATCTACTTGAGAAGCAGCTTGCTTTTTCCTTATTTTAAATTGTTGCTCTATGAATGACCAAAAGGTGGTCTAAGGAGTAATAGGGGGAGGGGAGAGGTAATGATCTCTTTAAGAAGCAAAAAAAAAGTCAAAAAGAAGACAGTTAAAAAGAAGAAAAAAGTCAAAAAGAAGAAACAGAATAAGGAGGAAAAAGAAAAGGAGGCAGAGAAAGCAGAGCTGAAACTATTCTATTCACTCTGGTTGGTGTTTAGCCAGGAATCAAAAAGCTGGTGTCTCCTTATCAATTAAATATCAGGGTGGATGTTCTCTATTGCATCACTAAATCTAAGTATGGTTCATGGTGCCAAAAATCTTGCTCAATCAAACTTGATTTTTCTTTCTCTCTTCTCCCTCCCCAGTCCCCTTTACCTGAATGATTTTGAATGTATGGCAAACTCTGTGTTCACTTCCACACCATGCTTTCCAGTCTTTCTGCATTTTGTAACATCGTGGTTCTTTAGGAAATAATTGCAGCTCCAGGAATTAATGAGTATTGATTCATCACAGCCAAACCTGCTAATCCCATCAGACACTAAGCAACCTCAGCTGAAACTTAGTGCCTGTGTCATCCAAGCAACAGTCCTAGACCTAGAGCTCACTCGAGGCAATGCTCAGGTGGAGCATTATTTTCTGACTGGAGGAGAGGTTCGTTTTACTTTTCTGCAAATGGATCCTACAATTTAAGGAGAGCCTGCCCAAGGTAGAGGTCAACATTACGACAACAAAAGATTGGACTTGTGTTCTTGAGGGCAACACGGAGCTGCTGATTCATCAACCCTAAATTCCCTCTTGTTTGAATACCTGTCAAGGGAGCCACAAATTTCTTATGAGTTAGGCCAATTTGAGCGGGATTTTCTGTTACTATTCATAGCACCTGACTTACCTAAAGCCAACATAAGTCATCATTTCAGAAGGGAGAAAATTGGCCCTGGAGTCAAAATGGTCCTGTGTCAGTTGCCTAAATAGTTTGGCAACATGTAGACAGACAGACGATCACTTATTTATTCCAGTCCATTCAACAACAGCCATGACCTTCCAAGGTTTAAGCTTCTCCTTTATTAGCATGTGAGTGTGAAAACATGGCATAAGCCCATGCTGTCCTTTAATAATTTGTATTCCCACTAAGTCAGCAGTGATTTAGACTTTAAGTATATTTTATTACAAGAGATTTACAGGTAAACAGTTAGCTCACAGAGCTTAACCTACCCCTCCCTTTGGCTTTCCTCTCCGGCCCTGAACTCTGGCGAGGCCTTCCGAATCCTTGTCCTTCAGCTGAACTGGAAGCACAAGCTCTACCTGGCATGATTTGAAAACGCCTTCCTCGGAGGCCACTTACAGTTTACGGCTCAGCCTCCTGCATCTCACTCCACCAAACCGGAAAAGCAAATCTTTCTCCTTGGCAGTCTTCCTGAGTTCAGCTTTCACTCTGTTTCCCCTCTTCATCTCTTGAATCTTCCCTTTTTCTCACTCCATCTTCACCCACATGGTACAAACTTGACTCGACTTCGCAAATAGGTCGTGAGCATCCACATGCCTGGCATTGGAGAGATGTTCAAGGGACATAGGTCCCTCCCCTCATGAGATTACCTGTAATTCCAGAGACCTTATTCAAAGGGCGCTCTCCAGCAAGTTCTCAGTATTTACAATGTATAAATAACTACTCTATTATTAAAGACTTAAAAGGTAAACAAGCAAAGAGAAATACGGACAAAGGCTATTAAGAGGCCACTCACTGAAAAAGACTCAAAGGGTTAATTAACATATAGAAAGCTGCTCAGGCCCATTAGCAATCAGGAAAATGCAATTGAAAATGGCAATTAGATATCATATCTTACCCATCAGATTAGAAATAATTCAATAACCTGATAACATCATGTGTGGGAAAATGGCAACTTTTATGCATTGCTAGGAGTTTAATTTGGAACAATTATTTTTGACACTATCTAATTTAGTTAACGATGTGCATCCTGCAACACACAGATTTGTTCCTAGTTTCTACCTTAAAGAAATTATCACATACATAGTCAAACAACATTTACAATCAAATCTATCGCTGCAGTTTTTGTAATAATGAAATGTGCCCTTCCGTGAGGGGATGTACAGTTAAATGGTGCTTCACTTATATCTTCATTTTAGTATAACAGCAAATAAAATCAATGAACTAGACCTATGTGTGTCAACATGGTTAAGTTTCACATGAGAAGTGAAAAAATGCAAATAGGATATATATATTATCATACAAAACAATACTGTACATTGTCTAAGGGATATACATATGTTATAAACTATAAAAACCTGCTGAGAACGATGCTATCTACTTCACCATAGGGCTATACCCCGTGGGCCGAGGGGGTAGTGAGTGCCAGGCAGGGAGAACCTGAGAAGTGGTTTTAGCTCATTTATGCAGATTTCAAAAAAATACATGTATATGTAGCAAAAATCATAATGTTGACACAAAATCAATTATTTTGTAGTTTGTGCTTTCCTACATCTTGAACATAATTGTTTCAAGTAACTTAAAAGAATAAGAGCAAAATAAAGACATTTTCAGGTCTGTAAATATTAAGATAATTTATAGCCTGGAGATCTTTGTTGATGTCCTATAAGTAGACTTACATACATTAGGGTTTTTTTTGTTCATTTGTTTTAGGGAGGGAGTAAAATTAAAAGGAATGGTGTACAAAACAGTATCAATTTTGTTGAAAAGTTTAAATAACCATGGACAGTAAAAATACTGATCATTACTGTTAATTACTTTCTGTTGTAATACAAAAAGAAAAACACTGATAAAAATGATATGAAAGATGGGAGGAGTGAAGTTGGAATAAAATGAAAGCACATTTGGGGAGAATAGAGATATTGTGTCAGCAAAAAAGTAAAGTTTTATCTATCTGCTAGGAATTTTAGGGTGACAGTCAAACTATATACATAAAATGTATGATTTCAAATCAGTAGGAAGGAAGAAAAGTAGGGATCTAAATGGCTTTAAATTCAATGGAAAGTGAAGATATCAAAAACAAACCAAAGAAAAACCATTGTGATGAAAATGCAAAATAAAAATATAAATAACCAAATAAATGAAAGTAGATTTAATTCATACATTAATCAGAGGCTCTCAGACATTATAAGAAAAAAGCAGGTTTATGCTGTTTACAAGTTATTTCACCCCTAATTATAAATTTTTCCTGAAGTTCAAAAACAAAGAAAGGAAGACAATACCAGGCAAAACAAATAAACAATAGCAAACAAAAAAATATTCCCCTACCAAAAGTAAACCTAAAAGAAAGAAGCAAAGGAAAAGAAAATTATTATAGCAATGTAATATCCAATGAATTACAAAGCAAATGAAAAAACTAAGAATTACAGAAATGTAAGCCATACATAATGCCAAACACTGGTAATAAGCACTAATATTATTTGTATACATTTTTCCAAAATTTGAATTCTATTAAATATTTTTATTATTTGTTTCAGTCAGTGGTTGAAATATTAGCATTTCATCATTTCTGAACATTTCTGAACACCATAGTGTCTAATATTTTCCATCCCATGGAGGTCTGTGCTTTATTATTTTTTGTTTTTGGACATTAATATCCTAACATTTTACAAGTATAAATGACAATATAATGAATACTCTCTCACATAAATCTGTATGGAATTTTCTGTCTGACTTTACATTTGTTTTTAAGGGACAAAGAGTATAACTATATGAGGGCAGGAAATTACTGTATTCTCTGGCAAGTTCAGGTAAGCCAGTGCGATGAATGGTATGGAAGAGCTTGATATCTTTAGATATGGGGACAAACTTACTTCACAAATGTTCCCCCAAATTGATGGAAATGCCCAAAAGAAACAAGAGGGAACTTCTTGGCCCATTCTCCCAACACCAGCGCTCCATGGGGGCTCTGGTACAGAAAATCTAATCTCTGTAGACACAGCAATGGGGGGACAGAAGCCCTGTCCTCAGGGAGAATTTGCTCTTCTCAGGACAACATGCAAACAAATGGAGAACAATACAATGTGACAATTGACTTAAGGAAGAGCCAGACCAATGTGACTTTCCAGTGCCCCATTAACTTTCCACTTAAACTGGGGGTAGAAGTTGTTAACATAGTAGAATTATGGTAAAGATAGAGCAGTAATTATCAGGAGTACTCAATATATATATTTGTATTTCCTAGAAAGTACTTTTTCCATTTAAGCATCTCTAAGACTACTATAGTTTCTCAAATAGCAATCTATACCAACCTCTGACCTCCCACCTCCACCTCTAATCCACCTGCACAGTGTATAAGGGATGGAGCACAGAGTGGCCCTGAGGCTGCCTGGGCCTTCCCAAATGCTGGATCTTATGAGAACCCAAGAAACGGATGCCACTGTGTTTTATCACACTGAATAAATTACATTGTGTAGTTAAAACTACACTTTCAGTTAAAACTACACTTTTAACTACACTGAATTTTTACAGCAATCACATAGACTGAAAACAAGGCAGATGATGAAAACAGCAAACATGACTTTACTTCACCATAAAACACTCATTAAAATCTGGTCCATGCTCTCTCAGATCAGTTGCCAGGAGTGGACAGCTTCAACCACGTACTAGAGGAGACATTTATGCCCAACAAGAACTGATCCTTGTAACATCACCACTCCATTTCTGACTCATTGAACAGTGATTAAAATGGGTCAGCCCAAGTTAGAGAAAGCAGTAATATTCTAAGAAGGTCCTGCAACTAGAAGCACATCAGTGATCAACCAACAGCATTTATGAGCATTGACTTTGACAATAGAAAGGGAAGCAAGAGAGGGAACTGTGGTAAAGTATAAGCTTAGCCAAAATCCTGGCAATGTAGAAATAGAGCCACAGGAAAAGGAGCAAATAGGTCAGATTCAAGATCTAAGTCTCATGGCATAAAAGTATCAGGAATTCAGAAAGAAGAGAGAGCTCTTTGTGTTGGAGGAGCTCGAGTCATCCCCATGGAAGATAGCATGAGACTCACTTCGAGGTGGATGGACTTGGGGAAGACTTGGTCAAGTGCTCCCTGGAAGACCTTGTGCACCAGCCAGGCATGGGCTCTCCTGACCGTGGTGGTCACTTACTGATGTGTGGTCTGTTTATGTGTCTCCTGACATGCCATGAGCTCCTCAGGCCAGGTCTGTCTCCCACGCCTGTGACCACAGGCCCCAGCACATGCAGAAGCTTGAACAATAGGAAGGCCAAGACGGAGTGGGCAGAGACTATCACCAGTTGGAAAGGAAAGATGCACGTTTGTCCAGTGGGATATCAGGATAATGGGATAAATTTTGTTGTTAGGGAATTTTAAAAAGCCAGTGTAGCTGAATAACCAAAAACTGAAGCCTAATCTATATTGGGGCTAAATTGATTCACTTGCCAGGTAAGGAGAGCTGCTTCATTGTGGAGCCAGTTCAGCAAATCTCCCTGAATGGGTGTGTATGGAGGGGGAAGGAGGATTCTGAAAGACCCTCTTCAATGTCAACAAAGAGAACTGAAAAGTCATCCTTGGGTCTGATCATTATCACAGTGGGAAGTCAAGGAGGGGTCTTTACCCAGGATGGTTCCCTTAAGGTCCAGCGAATTGTGTAAGACCCAGGCAGTCTTAGGGCCAGCTGTACTCCATCCCTTACACACTGTGTGGAGACTGAGTGGGGATTTTCTTTAGTACTCATAAGTAAGAAGGAGCTAAACGACTGATGATTCTTGAGGTAGAGTGTAGAGGATCAAGATAATATTTAGAACCATGATTCACCTGATACGCCACCATGGCCCATTGTGTACCTGTTTTTTACCATAAAACTATGACTCATATGATGCTCATGTCAATTTCAGGAATGATTTTGGTCTGTTTTGTCTAATTTCCATCCCTTGATAACATTCTTGAGCACTAATCATGTGTAGGTCTGGGACCACATTTGAAAATGGACCCTATTACTGTACACAGTATTCTAGAATTCCAATTTGGAAACTAGAGGCATCTAGTCCAGTCGTGTATTCATCTGATCCTCTTCCCTTCTGGGGGATGGGTAAATCTCTGACTGGCTACTCTGGCAAGAAAACCTCTGGGCTGGGCAAGTTTGGGTCAGCACCAGGGAGAAACAGGGGATCTGAGCCAGGAGGTCTCAGGCTCCAGAAAAAGGCAAGGAAGTGTGGAGACACTGGCCAACGTTCTTGAGTCCCAGGACATCCTAGGCCAGCAGTTGGATGCTATGTCTGTCTCTGGCTTCTGGGCTCTATCATGTTCCAGAGAATTCCAGCTTCATGACAAAGCCTGAGATCAGGCTGAAATGATGATTTATGTCCATAGTTTTCTTTAGACTAAACTGAACACGTCTTCAAAGAAATCTTTTTCACTCATCCTGCATTCCCAAGCATCTGGCACATTGAATCACAAACTTGGATCCTCAGTACATATCAGTTACATTTTATTAAAAAGCTTCTTTACTTCCACAGTCAGAAACCAAAGGAGATTCAAGGTCAAGGAAGTACTTGCAGCATCAAAACCCACAGTTAACGCTTTCTCCCTTCACCTGGCCCGCCCTCGCCTCAAATTCCTAGCCTTGGGGAATTTCAAGTCCTTAACCCAATCTGTTCCTCCTTGGCAATTGCAATGGTGAGTTCTGGGTCCCCCAGCCTCCTCTGGGGGATGTCTGCTCTCTGAAGAGCCTGCTTCCTTTAAAAGGAGCCATGTCCCTCCGAGTTACAAATTTAAACCATACCAGACCATGGCTTTGTAAACACATCTCCTCCAGTTGAAGAGGGCCTTCCATCAGAGAGAAAAGTAGCAAAGTGGATTTTCCACATCTGCCCTGGCTGGGTGCCAGCCTGCTGGAGGGACATGCAAAAGGCCTGGCTGGAACAACCACTAGAGGGATGTGTGACAGAGGAGAGCATTCAAGGGAGTATCCTGGCCCCTGTCCTGCCAGCCCCTGCCCTGGCAGCACCCTCTGAGCTGCTCTCTGAATGAAAACTAACAAGATATGCATTCTTGTGCTTGTACACCATTCAGTGGTTTGGGCGCCAGTCATTTTTTTTTTCCTTTTACCAACTTTATTGAGATATAATTTATAAGGGGGGGAATACAATACCGTCCCCCCATTTTGATATACAGTTGGGTGAGTTTTGACAAATGTAGGACTGTGTGACTACAACATAATCAAGATGGAGAACACATCCAGGGCCCTGGGTGGGTCCTAGTCTACCCTGCCCCTAGCTCCAGCCCTTAGCATCACTTTTTCTACCTTTTCTAGAACTTCATGGAAATGACAACCTACAGTATGTACTTTTGAACATATAGCTTCTTTAGCTCTTCTTTGTTCATCTGTAAATTGCTTGTAACAGTAGATGTTTCCTTTTTTAACCCTAAGTAATTTTCCCTAGTGTGGAGATGTCAGAAGTTTCTGGAAGAGTTGCTTCCAGTTAGGGACTATTATTGATTAAAACTGCTGTGAACATTCATGTGCATGTTTTAGTGTCCACTTATTATCGAAAGTGACTGCCCCACCATCTGCTAAGAGAATAAATCTTAAATGTCCCCACCATCAAAAGAAGAACGTTTGTAACTAGTTGAGGTAATGGATGTTAATGAGACAGGGTGGGGAGCATTTTGCAATGTATACAAATATTGAATCATTATGTTGTACACGCAAAACTAATAAAATATTCTGTGCCAATTATGCCTTGATAAAAAGAGAAAAATAAGCACATAAAATAAAATAAAGTGACTGTATGGTTTTGCATTCCCATGGCAATGCATGAACATCCCAGTTGCTCTGGATGCCTCTCAACACTTGACATTGCCAGTCTTTGTTGGTGTCTTTGTGGTTTAAGTTCCATTTCCTGATGCCCTGATGTTGAGCTTCTCTTTATGCTCTTATAACTTCTTTTGTGAAGTGTCTAAGTCTTTGAGACCAATGTCTTTATAAAAAGCCTTGGCGTGATGGGAAATACTCTAGATCGAGGGCGAGAAGACTAGGGTGTGAATCTGACCGCTCCAGAAGCTGTGCGACTTCTGGTAGTGATTCATGGACTTTAGTTATCAGAGTCTTACCTTCGTGATTA
This sequence comes from Talpa occidentalis, assembly GCF_014898055.3. Taxonomy (NCBI): domain Eukaryota; kingdom Metazoa; phylum Chordata; class Mammalia; order Eulipotyphla; family Talpidae; genus Talpa; species Talpa occidentalis. Next base: position 97,172,561 of record NW_023605083.1, on the reverse strand, counting down.
GGGGAACAAATAGCCAAATTATCTTTCAGGTTCTTTTTATAGTCCAGAGACTATGAGCACAAGTTCTATTTCATTATAAGACAGGCACGTCCTGGAATTTAAAGAAACAGAGTCACAGAATGTGAATATGGAAAGGGATGCTGGAAATTGCATCCAGCTCCTGCCTGTATTCAGATACCAAGAGTTTAACCCAGACAACTTTACACAACTACTTAATGGCACAGATGCAACTAATCCCAGATCTCCTGTCTCAGTAACTTAAGATAAGAGCTTGAGAAATAGGCATATATTCCGGTTTTGATTTCAGAGGAAATCTGCTGGGAGTGAAAGCTGGGCAACGTGATTTCTTTTTTAATTGAAAATAGGGCATTTTCATTTGCACCCCTGGCATTCATGTAAACAATAAAGTTAATGTGAAAGATCAGGAGGGGTCCTGAACCCAGGCATCTGTCTGGAGAAACTTCTGCACCCTGGCCTTGCAGGTGCATTCCCATTAAGACCCAGCCCTGGCGTCCTCAGCCCAGGCAGCCTGTTTACAGAATTGTGACGGCTATAAACATTGCCTTGCAAATTGCATTTGCACTTGGATCCATAGAATGAGTTCTGTAAACTGACAAGTACTTAGGGGCCCGAGCCATATTCCTCCATAATTATAGGACTCCATTCTCAGGGGTGTTAATGTTTATAGAAGGTTAGTTAACCTCACACGGGATCTGGGATCACAGGGCTGCCTGTGCCACTCGGCTGCAGAGCTAACGAATGCATTTCCATGCTGGCAATGTGTACGAGTGCAGAGCGGACAAATGGGACTTGTTCTTGGGGCCAGGGCAAAGCCCTCAGACCTGGCTTATGTGGCCTTGAGTCCCTTGATTGCTCAACCAAGGCCTGGAGCTTCACTTTCCCTAAACAAGCACAATTTAATGGACTGTGATGATTGGTCTTCTTACACTGTAACTCCGTTCTGTTACTTGAGCAAACCATGTAGTTACACATTCGTTTGTAACTTTCCAAGGCCCCCTAGGAAAGAAGGGGCCATTGTAAACCTTTGAAACAGAACCCAGACATGCTGAGAGCCTTGGAGATTGTTTCAAGTAACACGAAACTGCTTTTCATCATGCACTCAAGAGGCTACAAGGAAGGACAAGACATGGTGCTTTTGTGCTATAAGTTTACAGTCTAGATTTTGGATAGAAAAGGCAAGCATACTTGAAACATTCAACAAAAGACTAGAGAGTATATGTTGAGTATCTGCTGGAGGGTGTAGAAGTTAGTCCACCAGTGATACAGAAGTAGGAAAGATTGACGTGGCCTGGCTAAAGGAAGGAAACAGAAGTTGAAATGGCCCTTGATGGGGCTGAGTTTTGAGCGAAGAGTGGATTGGGCATAGAAATGCATGAAGTGTTCAGGTTTGAGGGAGGAGACCAGTCTCACTGAGGCAGCGCAGAACACTGAAGCTACAATGCCTATGTGGTGAAAGGCCTTGAAAACCAACAGAAGAGACATGCACAGTTACGCTGTGTCATTTGTTTGCTCGGTTGGTTATGTCAATTGTTTGTTCAGTACTCTCCACGGCCGACTTAACTCATCAGAAAGAACCAGTCCTAACATTGACCCAACAGTGTCTGCCCTCCAACCTTGTTACTTCCCCAGTGTCATACCTACCCCTTTCTCCTTTGCTCACTCCCCTCCAGCGACACTTGCTTTCTTGTTCATGCAACACCAGAGTCTTTCCACAATGGCACAGTGCCTTTTCCACTCACTCTGCCAGAAATGCTCTTCCCGTGAGTATCCACAAGACTTTTGATCTCAACACTCTGTCTTGCTTAAATGTCCTCTTGCTAATGATCCTTCCCTAATATCTCAATTTAAAATTGCAACAGTCTCTTACCTTTGACTCTTTTCTATCCTCTTCCTCGAGTTGCAATTTCACTGTTCCACAAAGCTATTTCCTTACCTAATATTTTACATTATACACACACATGTACTTTAGTTATTGTCTCTCTTTCTCCACTAGGGTGTAAACTCAAGAGAGTGCAGAATTTTGTCCATTTTGTTCATTGGTGCATCCCAGCATCTAAAATGATGACTACATACACAATAAATTTTTGCCCAATGAGTGAATTTTAACATATAAGCCTTCAGTATGATAGAGAGCTATTCCACTGCACCAGGATACACACAACAAGGTGCAAAAGGCACTGGGCATGAAAGAGGCTAGAGGAGAACCTATTATCTCCATCGCTCCCCTTAGAGAACAGGTTGGGGCAGGTAGCAGGACTTCTTTGTTGTAAGCAACAGAAATCAAGTCTGACTTAGGATAAAGGCAATTTATTGGAAAGGATCATGGACTCCGAATCGACAAGGTGTCAGAAGACAAGACTAGGGAATGGAAGGGAACAAAGCAGCCTTGGCAGCCCCAGGACTAGGGCATCTGTGCGTGGGGCAGCGTGGTGACGAGCCCGCTGCCCTGTGGAATGGAATGCTGACTGTTTTCAATTTCCTGTTTCTCCACTCAAGGATTAAACTCCATCAAGGGAGCATCCGATTGGCCCCGCGTGGGTCACATGCCACCCTGATTGTGTTTTGGTGGTCTAGCATCCATTGTCTCTTCCTAGTCTCTTTCTGAGCAGTTCTTTCTCCACTAGGTAGAGTTGGGTGGGATTATAATCAAGAATGTCTCCCTTTTCTGCCAAAGAGTTTAAGCCTGCTTTTCTTTTCTGTGTTTTTACTTAGCAAGTATAACATGGGGAATTGAACACACAAAGAGATTTCCTTATAGTAATCTTCTAAGAGCTTAACATAATGAAAGTAACTTTGAAGTTCCTAAGACACTACTGTTTATAAAACACTTCTACATATACTGCCTTCCTTCAGTCACAGTATTTCTGTGAGGTAGGTAGCTTGGTGTCATTAGCCTCAGTTTATTGATGGGCAAATTGAAGCTTGGAGAATGTAAGCAATGTATTCAAATCCATACTACCAAGACTGTTTTCATATTAACCACTGTTGTGATGGCCCACATTTAGGAGATTGCTAAGTATTAAGTGCTATTATGTACACCACACGTATTAACAAAATAAATTCTCACAACAACCTATGAGGTGATTACTAAAATTCTAGTTATTAGATGAGGAGACTCACATAGCTCCAGGTAACTTGCTCCAGGTGGGATATTTATAAAGTGCTGGCTCCAGGATCCTCTCTCTGAGTCTGGTCCTAAATACCACTCGATGCTGCCTCTCAAAGATTATTAGATAAAAATGAATGGATATGTGAAATCAACAGTAAATATATTCAGTTGATATTCTAGAATAATACATTTCTGTAGCTCAAATTCAAAAATTCCAGAGACACACAGTGTCTATAGGGGTCATTCAACAGAAATAATTTGAATGAATGAATGAAGATCTTTGCCTCACAGACTCTTTATAGTAAGAGGTTCTGTTTTGCAAGCAATGTTGCAAATTCTAGGACTTGAGAAGGTTGCCTTTGTTTGTGGACACATTTGATTTTCTACTTGGTGTACAGCCCTGGGCACATGTGAGGGTGCCAAGGCAAGGTTTATTTTATATTTGTGGGGTTTTTTTTAACTTTTTATTTTATTACGTTGTTGTTCATTTTTGTACAATATTTATTTTTCTCCCCATAATTCTCCCAGCATCATATCACCCATGAACCATCACTATAGTCTCTTATGCACTTCCTTCCCTCATTTTGATGCCCTCCCTCCCTCTCTCCTGATGTAGAACAAGGCAGATTTAAAATGAGTCCACTTTGGGCCTCCCTGGTTGCACAGGAGTTAAAGTCTCAGGGCTATCAAGCTATTGCCAGCCACTGCAGCATGAGTTTGATCCCTGGCCAGGGAGCTAACCCACATATGGCACAGGAGACCTCTCCTGTCTTGCCCGCTGCTCCCCTCAGCAGTGTATTTCAGTACATATGCCTGTTCTGCTCCCCTCTCTGTCTCTGGTGAATCCTCTCACCCACCCGTACCTCTGGCCTACATCTCAGTTCTTATATGCATAAATAAATAAAGTAAATCTTTAAAAATAAATAAATAGAGTCCACTTATGTACAGAACTTGACAGTATCAATAAATATGGTACAGTAATATAAATGTATTTTCTCTTCCTTATGATTTTCTTAATAACATTTTCTACTCTCTAGCTTACTTTATAGTAAGAATACAATACATTATACATATGGCACACAAAATAAGCATCAGTCAAACATCTATGTTATTGGCAGGGCTTCCAGTCAAGCAAATTATTGGTAGTTAAGTTTTAGGGGAGTCAAAGTTATAGGTGTGTTTTCAACTGGATCAGCACCCCTAAACCCCCACAGTGTTGTTCAAAGGTCAGCTGTAGTTTGATTGTGCTAGGTGATCTGCATTACCAATTTGATACAGAAAACAAACATCTGTTTGTAGGATTTTACTCCTAATGTTCAAGGGCAGTTTTTATCCAAGTATGACATTAGGTTTCTTCTTGGAAAAACACATGAATTTCACTTGAAAAAAAAAAAAAACAAAAAACCCCTAATAAGAGTCCCAGATTTTCTGAGTAAATTCTTCCATTCTTCAGCCCTGCAGTTTCACACCTCCAAGGATTCTCTAAACATCAACAAAAATTCCAAGGATTTGATGGAAAAATGGTGTAAAGTCTCATGTTGTTTCAGGAATTTCCCAATATGCACTAAATTAACTTTGGGGCCAGATGAGGCTGAGTGGTAGGAAATGGCTCCATTGGACACAGATGGAAAACCTAATGTTCCCCACAGCTGTTGCACACATATGAAATCAGATTGGGATTAACACTTACCTTCAGAGTGGTCACACCCGGATGGGATGGCTTCGCTGTAATATACACCGAGCTTAACTTATGTCTCTGAAACCACATGACCTCACAGGGCTTGGGAACATTTGATCCAGGAAATCTGAACCCAGGCAGAAATCATAAAGCATCAGGTACACGTTAAGCAGGAATTTATCTGCTTTTTGTCTGAAGTGGTCTCACATCCACCCAGCTTTTGTCTGAGAGTGAAATATTTATAGGCAAGCTGCTTTCTAAGACAGAGTTACAGACCTATTCAGGTTTGGTGTGAAATGTCTCTGCCGTTGACCACCTGCTGAAACCGAAATTCCAAGCGCAACCAGACCTGAGCTCGTTTGTGTCACGGTGTGTTTTAGCGCTGAGAGAGCCTGGTAACCAAAGTAGAACTTACACCGAAATCCAGTTGGTATGTAACTGGCATGGGCAAACACATTAAAACTTACCAGGCTTTGGATCAATTGAGATGCACAAAGATTTCCTTTTGTCTCGCCTTGGGAAGAAGGATACTTCCTTTAGTAAGGTTGTAACTTTATGACTTCTGAAATTCTCTTTGACATTATTTTCAGAACTGGGGTGCCATCATTTAAATAGACTTAGACTTATTGGAGGGTAGATTTGATTTTTAGAAATATCAAAGTTCATTCATAGCTAGACCTGATGACTTAGGAATGAGATCATGTCATGATATCAATATCTATCAATCTATCTATCTATCTATCTATCTCTCTATCTATCTATCTCTCTATCTATCTATCTATCTATCTATCTATCTATCTATCTATCTAGCTATCTATCTATCTTTCGACAGAGAGTCTTAAAGACAACTCCAAAACTTCTCATTTTAATGATGCTTATATTAAAACAATTTGAATGTTCAAATTCTGGGGTGTTTGCTTAAAAGTATTATTTTATTACCTAGTGTTACAGTTTTTGTGTGACCCTAATGAAGGCAAACTGATAGAAGGACATCAGAAATTCCATCCTTTGGGTTAGTCAGAAAGGAAGAAACAACTTAGAGTCCATGATGCGTAACTTGAATACTCTTCATTTTTCAAGATTATTAGACAAGATCCCACATTTTCTTTGCTTTTCTGTTGTAGGAAAGTTCTAGAAACCAGCTGTGTATTTTCTTATAATATTCCCTTTCATTATCCCAAAGTTTATGGTTCATATTTGTAACAAGGATCAAAAGAGCAGTAGCTGAGGGCCTCCCCAGTGGCGCAGTGGTTGAGCGCTGGGCTGCGAAGCTGCCCACAGCCTCTGCAGTGCCAGTTCAATCCCAGGCTGCCGGTGAGGGTCCCACATGGTGCACAGACCTCTCCTGCCATGCTCACTGCTCCCCTCAGCAGTGTACTTCGTCAGTCTGCCTGTTCTGCTCCCCTCTCTGGCTCTGGTGAGTTCTCTCATGCTCTCATGCTTCTGACTATACCCAGTACTTGTATAAATAAATAAATAAATAAATCTTTAAAAAAAAAAAGAGCAGAAGCTGAATCCAACTGAACTTGACTTCTCTCTCATTCCACTCAAGTTCAAGCAGCTCAAGGCTGGTGCCATGACTCCAGAACTTTAGAAACCTGAGATCCTTCTGTTCTTTTGTTCTTCCTCCTTCATTTACAGCTTCCTCTTGTGATCCAAGATGGTCCCCTTTGCATGTCCACATGTCTACATCCCCACAAGCTAGTCAAGTGATAGAGAAGGAAGATGAAACACTTTTCTTCCAAGGTGCCCACATGGTGGCTAAGAAAATCAGGTAACAGACACTAGTTTTAAGCTGACAAGAGGAAGGTACGTGGGTAACTGGCTGAGGGGAGAAGTGGAAGAGATGATTGGAATGGATTTGTGAAATGGGTAACCTTCCTGCAGGAAATTCTAAAAGCAGTAAACTAGACTATATGGTGTCTACCGGGACAATCAGAATCTACTATTGTAGTATTTGGATGTTAACAAGAGAACAATCACAGAAAACTGGAGAAAGTGGGGATGTGTAGTTTTCCACTAGTCCCCTGTGACATAACAATTCCCTAGTTCTGAAATACCACCCTTTCATTCATCAGAGGAGAAACCCATTCTGACATGTGTATTTTTTAACAAATGGTAACAGACCAGAAAGACATCATGGTTAAGGGAGAAATAATTTAAGGGCACGTGGGATTACTAAGAAACAAGTTGGAAGGAATCATTCACCCCCCTAGCATTTATTTGGCAAGTACTTCAGAGCCAGCCCTCTTATTGCTCCATAAAGAGGAAAGAGCATTTAATAAACTTATGGTCAAGAAATTTCACAGCAACTGCCCTCTTCACCACATTATATGGATTAATGTCTACAACTCAGAAAATACCACTGGCCTTCAAGGCAAGCTTTTCCCTTCTGGTCTCCATATCTTAATACTTATGAATATCCTTCCATCACTAAGATCCTCTAAGTACAGTTACATCCAGAAGCCTGTGGCATTAGGCTATCCTCCATGTGTATGTGTTAAATCATTATTGCATATGTCTTAGGGCACCCTTAGGAGAAGACTTTTACATTAAAAACAAAAATAAGCCAGGATATCCCAAGTCCTCTCAAATTAGTCAAGGTGTCAGGGACAGAAGTCCCACAATGCAGTAACCCCAGGTGATACAAGGAGTTCCTGTATCCTGAAGACAAGCCACCAACCACTTCTAGCAATGTACAGCTAAGGGACATGAAGTTTCCTTTGGAAGTGATGAAAATGTTTTGAATTTGATTGTGGGATGGTTGCACAACTCTGTGAGTGCACCAAAAGCCATTGAATTGTTTGTTTTCAACAAGTGGATTGAATGGTAATATGAATTAGAGCTCAATGAAGCTAATACTCAAAAAAAAAAAAAATCCCGAGTAAATGAGTAATAGAAGGAAACTTCCTCATCTAATAAGGGTAGCAATCAGAAAACTATAGCAAATATCAAATTAAAATAAAATCAATAAAATCAGAATAAAGTTAGAATGTGAGCCTCCACTGCCATCCAAAAAGGTACTTCTTGTACAATCACTCAATGGAAAACAAAGATTTAATTACTGGGGAAGGAAGGGGGAGAAAAGCACACAATAGTTTCAGATGGTAATATTAATTTATCTAGCAAATTTAAGAGAATCAGCCAGAAACTATTAAACCATTAAAATGATTCAGCAAAGCAGATGGGTATACTATCAATAAATGAAATTTTTCCTATACACTAGCATTAACTTGCTAGAAATGTTTTAGGGAGAAAAAAACATTTCATTTTATATAACAAGAAATATACAAACACCAAAAAGTAATGCATAAGCCCCATACACATAAAACTATAAATTAGCACCACAGAACATAAAAGAATTAAACAAATAGAGAGCTGCATCATTTATTGGACAAGAGAATTTTATATTATTATGATGCAAGTTCTGCCCAAATTAATATACAAATTCAAATACTTCTCATCTAAATTCACAGTGGAATTTTATGGGATTTAACAAACTGATTCTAAAATTCACAAGGTAAAGAAAATGTGCAAGAATAGCCCCCTCAAAAAATGTTGATGAAACAGAACAGTGAAGAAGACATATCCTATTCTACATCTTAGCTTCATAAAATGCTGATTTTTTGCTTCATCCAAATGCTGATATTTTGCTTCATCGTCTAGATAGTATCTGGAACTTTTAGGAAGAAGAGAATGGATTTGTGTATTACTTGTAAAACATATTGCCACTTATCTCCTTTCCCGAAATATTTGTCTGGAATTATTTGATATCAATATTATGAACTATTAAGTTCTTATCTGTACTTTATGGACAATGTATTACTAATGGGTTGGGGAGAAAAAACAGAAAGGACTGAAAGAGCTTCAGACCACCTTTATGAATAAGAGGCATGAGAAAAGCCAAAAGGAACTAAGAACTCTGCAAGAGCATGTGCGATGTTTTCTACAAGTCATCACCTCCACTGAAATCCAAAGGCGAAGCCATCTTGGAGGAATAGGCAATGATCTGTCTTATCACCACCAGGCAGGACAGTCAAGGTCATCTGTTGCACTGCTATGAAAGGAGTGAGGTAATCCCTGGATTCTCCTGGCCCCACATCTTATCACATTCCCTGCCTCATTACTCCAGATGCCAGCAAGGGCTGGACATTTAGGTGAATTCCACTAAGCAAGCTAAGCCCTTCCATTTTATTTGAAACAGATGCACAAAATGAACCTAAGAGGAAAATTGATTTCATGGTTTGTGAAAAGATTACCTTTTGTGTACACATTCACAAGAAACTAAGTACAAATAAGTGATAAACATAAGTGATGCATGTTCCCAAGGCATTTTGCTCAATCTCCATTATCACACGTGTCTGTAATTATTTTAATTATTTGTTTACATGGACCAGCCTAGAGCTTGTGAAATCTTAGACACTCTATAAATATTTATTAAAGAGATGAAAAAGTAAATGAGCAAGAAATTCCCACCAGGACAAAAGAACAGAACTACTATCTCCTCACTATGTTTGCACTTATTTTCAGGCATGAGTTGGGTTTCTGTTTAAAATCATTGGTGGGCAGTCGGGACCACTCAGACATTGACACTGGGGTGCCTTGTCCAGGTCAGCCTTCTGCCATTTGACAAAATCCAGAGGGTGGGTTATCACCAAATGTCTCTGTTCCCTTCAACCTACACTGGGATTTCCTGACTCAGGGGCTCAAGCATCCTCTGGCCATTCTGGGCAACCCTCAAAGCTGCCCCCACACTGACCTAGGGAGGTCCTTCTAGCAGCCTCAGTCAACATATGCACAGTAACGTTCTGATTTCATGTTAACCTAGTTACAGTTTCATTGTTTTAACTGGGTTACATATAAATACCATTACTGTTCGTATTAACCTTTGGTTTGTAGTGGTCCTTGCTCTGAATCTGTGGTCTTTTTCTCCCAGGCTTATTTAAATGAATTTTCCCCCTGTCAACAGCTTCATTCTGTACACTCATTAACCACTACTCGAATTCATGGATACTAATAGGGCTTCTTCAGTTAACATTCCGTGGACAAATTTCCTTAGCCGTAAGCATCTGCCTTTCAGTTTAAAATTGTTTCCAGTCTCCCATTAAAATACCTTTGAGAAGGAAAAAGTAGGGAACTTGCAGTATTGTAAACCCAAAGTGACAAGCAACAGAAAACAAGGCTCAACGAGGACTCTCCACTAATGACGCAAGTGAAGTTAGTCTGGAAAATTCTACGCATGGGATGCTATTTCATGGTGTCTCTCCTCTTCAATTTCCTAGCATCTCACCAGGAAATAGTGCCTCTGAACCACCACATGCTTTAAAAGAACACATAATTAGTTCTTGGTCTATGGGGAAAAAAAAAACACCACTTATTTACTTTGCAAAATACCTACAAATAACATAATTTTTAAAAATAATCATAATAATAATCAATTATTTTTAAAATGACTTATATTCAGTTACTCATTTCCATTCAGCTGGATGGATATCAGAGTTGACATTTTCAACTATAAAAGTACTTTTAGGTGTCAGCAACCTCTTAGGCTTTAAGAGCCCTCAATGGAGCAAAATAATTCCTGGCAGATCCAAGGTATAGACAGGGAAGTACAAAAAGAGAAAATAGCAAACTATTAGGAATAGAAAATCGGGCATCATTTCCCTACTCAAAAACCATCAGTGGACTCCAATGTACTTACCACCAAAAATTCCAGAGCCCCTGCCTGGTTTCAGAAGGTCTGCACGTAACTAGACCCTGACTCTTCCCAACCTTCCTTTTTTCTTGAACCACTTTCATATTTCTCTCCCTATTGCTTCTACCCCCACCATAGTGGCCTCCTTACTACTTCCCCAATAGCTCACATCACTCCTTCCTCTGGGCCTTTGCACTTGCTTCTACTGCTGCACTTTCTTTTCCAGATATCCAAATGACTTGTTTCATTCACTTCAATTATCAGACCTGCTTCCCTACTGTTTCACATTGCATTATACTTTATTCCTTTTCCTCCTAAATTTTTTGCCATAACAACTTCTTACTGCATAACTTTATGTAAGGATGTAAGTGTGTATGTACATGTATGTGTGTGCACTTGCTGTCTGCTCTCTCTAGATTATAGTTCCAAGCAGGCAAGGAAGTTGAATTATTTGTTCAATGCTGCACCCCTTTGCTGGGAATAGTGTCTTCCACGTAACAAATATTTGTTAAATTACTGAATATATCAGTAATGGAAGAGAGGTGATTTCATGATTGCTTTAAGAACTAACCTATTCATGGGCCTCACTGGTGGCTCAAGGTGTTAAGCACCATACTACAAAGCAATCCGCAGTCTCTGCAGCACGAGTTCAATCCCCGGCCCACCAGGGAGCAACCCACATGGCGAGGCAGACCTCTCCTGTCTCACCCACTGCTCCCCTCAGCATTGTATTTCAGTCAGTCTCCCTGACTCTGTCTCTGGTGAATCCTCTCACCCCCTGCATCTCTGGCCTATATCCCAGCTCTTGTATGCATAAATAAATAAATTGAGAAAAAAAAAAAGAACTAACATATTCAAATCACAGTCCCATGAAATTGATAACCCTTTGCCAATACAACATTCAGTCTAGTTCTGTGTCTACTAGTAAATTATGTATTTTATAAATATCAAATTGAGATACATCCATACATTGCATAACAATGTTTCAGTCAATGACAGAACACTTTTATGATGATGGTGCCAAAATTTCAATTACGCGGTGACTTTTGAGCTTCTTTTTTTTTTTTTTTTTTTGCTTTTCCCCCATTTTCTTTATTTGCTGATGCACATTTACCCAATAAACATGCACATACACACACACAACATGCACATGTGCACACTTTATTTTTGACATTAGGCCTTTTATGCATTGGGTCTCTATGAATTTATTTTTTATGAGATTTCAGCATTATTAGAGTTGTATTAAAATAACATTGAAGTCTAATTACATTTATAAACTTTTGAGCTTCTTAATGTCACAGCATTCGATGCCCACAGCAGCCTACATCTCATGCATACTCCATCTCCTGTAACCTCATCTTCCCTTGTGCATGATTTAGCCTCATCATGCTTTGTTCATCATAGTCCCCAAGAGTACAAAATCCACTGCTAATGTTGCCAGTAAGAGGCCACATTGTGTGATTGACCTGGAAACAAAATTAAAAGTTACTAAGAACTACAAAAGTGGAAAATCAGTGATGGTTATTGCTTCCCAGTCAGGCATGTCCCATTCCACCACACCTGTGATCTTGAGGAACAAGAATCAAGTAATGAAAGCTGTTAAAGGATCTGCTTCATTGAAAGCAATGAGACTAACAAAAATCTGAGAAGGGCTTCAGATACAGAGAAACTTCTAATGACCTTGACTGAAGATCAGCCACAGAAGGGGGTGCCTCTCAGCACTATGAAGATCATGACCAAAAAGTCTGTTTGTGATGTTGAAATTAAAGGCTAGACATTGAATCTACTGTTAATGTTATGTCATTCATACAAGGGAATTATTTAACAATGTATTTTGCAGAACTATCCCCACTGTTAAGTGGTGTGTGATACTATGTGTAAAGTCAGCTGGTGTACAGGGAAATACCAACCCCTGAACAATACCATACATATATTAAAAACAACAACAAGAAGAAGAAGAAGCAGTTGAACTCCTGGCATTGGAAGAGATGGGAAGAGAAAATATCACAACGTAAGTCAGGAACTCACTTTACAATGGTAGAGGAAAAGAGATATTCTGAAAGCCACTTGGGCAGTTCTAAATCAGGGGTGGCAATCCCCACAGGAATTAATAAGTGAAGGAACCCAAGATGAAACAGCAGAGAGCACTGGATAGCACACAGGGAAAGGAAATGGCTACTACTCACTTCCAGCCCTTCACTAAAAAGTTGAAAAGAGACAGGCATTGAGAAATCTAATATTTCAACAAAAGATGAAAATTCATTATTTATGGCAACTAGTTTTAAAAATGCACTGTAGGGCCTCCCCTGGTGGCATAGCGGTTGAGCGCTGGGCTGCAAATCTGCCCGCAGCCTCTGCAGCGCCAGTTCGATCCCCGGCCACTAGCGAGGGTCCCACATGGTGCGACAGACCTCTCCTTCCACGCCCACTGCTCCCCTCAGCAGTGTACTTTGTCAGTCTGCCTGTTCTGTTCCCCGCTCTGGCTCTGGTGAATTCTCTCACCCTCCCGCGCTTCTGACTGTACCCAGTGCTTGTGGAAATAAATAAATAAATAAATCTTAAAAAAAAAAAAAAAAAAGCACTGTAGCAGGGCAACTCTTTGAGAGGATCTAGTATACGGGCCACCAGTTTGCAATTTCTGCTCTATAAAAATAGTTAAGATGAGACATTAACTAGGCCTAAGCATAGGTCATTGGTGTTTGTGTGTCACAGGGTTTAGGTGGGCTTAGAAGTTTGTTCAAGTTAGTATGCCCCAATGGTTGAAGAGGAATACCTGCCTCACAGAGTTGTAAGGCTTCCTTCCATGAGAAGGCCTAGGACCCCCCCGTGCAGGAACATAGATGAATTTGCTTTATTACATGGCACATTTACCAACAGTCCTATCTTCCTGCTGAAGCGCTGTATACGAACATTCTGTGCACAGGTCATAAATGAGCCGCTCAATTTATTTTCACAAACTGAGCACACTGCAGAATCAACACTCAAACCGAGAAGCAGATATCACCTAAATCCCAGTGTGCTCTCTTCATCAGTGCGCCATCCCAAGGGCCAGCCTCTGCCATAACTTCCTTCATTCACATTAGTTTTGCCTGTTTTGTACTTTACATAGATGGACTCACACAGCATTATTCTTTTGTCTCTGGCTTATTTCACTAACAGTGTTTGTGAGATTTGACCACACTTGCAGTTGCAAATTGCCCAATCCCATTGCTCTATCCTGTTACATGAATGATGCACAATGTCTGTTTCCATTTCACAATGGATACCCACAGCATTCCATATTGAGAGGACACTGGGATTTCCACATTTTGACTGTTAGGAACTTTCTAGTATACCTTTTGGTGAATTTACATGTTCATTGCTGTTGGGTTTATCCCATGAATGAAATTGCTGAATCACAGAGCATACATATGATTAGTTTAGTTGATATTAAGAAATATTAAACAAAGCATTTGTATCGAGTTACACTCCAACTAGCAGTCTTGTTCTATATTCACACTAACACCTAGTATTATAAATCCTTTTTACTTTTTCCTGAGGGATGTACATCTTATTGGAAACCTTAAATACTCTTGAGACAGAACAGTATCTTCAATCAAACTTTTCATGTGCTTTACAGAGAAAAGCAAACTTTTGGATTACGGGCAAGGAGAGGGACAGTGCCCTGAGGAATGCTTCAGAATGCTTTTCGGCCAGTTTATCAGCCTTTGCCACAGCTTCTCCAATAGGTCACTGCTAGTGGGGTGGTGTCATGGCAAAGTATAATATTTTCACCTACATTTTCCTTTTAACAAATAAAGTTGAGCATCTTTTCAGGTTATTAGTGGTTATTTGGCCATCCCTTTTATAATTGTCTCGCCAAGTCCTTCATTTTTTTTCTTTTTAATTAGTAACTTTTTCATTGGAGTACCACTGGTTTATATCCTTGTTAGTGTTTTGGTAGGATAGACAAGCCTCCCTGTCACGTGCAGTCACACAGCACAGCCACCACCAAAATACCCACAATCTTCCACCATAGGCCACTGTATTTCCCACCCTGTTCTCACCACTGCCCTTCTGCCCTGCACCCCGCCCCCACTCCACCCTGATGCCTCAGTTTTATGGTTAGCTTTCAAGACTTGGTTTTAAAGTTTGTTTGACCTTTTATTTGGTTCCTCTATAGTCCACATATGTGAGTGACACCATCGGTATTTATTTTTCTCCTTCTGGCTTATTCTGCTTAGCATAATCCCTCCCAAATCCCTCTGTATCCCCACAAATGCTGCAAGTTTGTTTTTTATCATTTTATTTTGTATATATACCATTTGTCAGTTTTGGGGGCACTTAGGTTGTTTCCATAGCTCAGCTGTTGTAAATAGTGCTGCCATAAACAAGGGAGAACAAGTTTCCTTTTTAATTATTGTGTTTGTCTTCAGATAGATATCTAGAAGTGGGATTCCTGGTTGTGTGGCAGACTCATTTTTAATCATTTGAGAAGCCTCCACACAGCTTTCCATAGAGACTGGACCAGTCTACATTCCCACCAGCAGTGAAAGAAGGTTCCTTTTTCTTCACACCCTTGCCAGCCCTTGTTTCTGGCCTTTTTGATACGGGCCATTCTCATGCGTGTGAGGTGGTATCTCATGGTTTTGATTTGCATTTCCCTAATAAGTGGTGATGAGCATTTTTTCATGTGCCTGCTGGCCATCTGTCTGTCCTCTTGGGAGAAGTGCCTATTTAGCTCTTCTGTACATTTTTTTTTATTATTGAGTTATATGAGCTCTTTGTAGGTCTTTGATATTAGTCTCTTGTCAGATGTAGGGTGTCCAATTCATTTTTTCTATTGGGTTTTCTGACAATTTCTTACTAACTTAAGGAAGTTTGTGTTATTTTTCTGGTTAAAAGTCTCTTACTGGGTGGTGTGGGGGGGAGTCAGCCAGAGAGAGAGAGAAGTGGAATTTCTTCCCATTCCATCGGCTGTTTTTTTTTTATTATGCTTATCATTTCTTTGTAAAATGTTCTCAATTTTTAAATAGTTCACCTGTTTTCTTTTCCTTTAGGGCTAACACTTTTTGTATTCTGGAAAGAAAGGATCTTTTCTTGCACCAAGGTCATGAAGGTGTTCTCTTGAGTTGCTTTTCCCTAAAAGCTTTATTATTTTACCTTACACATTTAAATCCGAAATCCATCTGGAACTGATTTTGTGTATGGTGTGAGTTAGGGGTCAAGATAGCTTTCTTTTTCCATATGGCTACCCAATTGACCCAGCACCATAGTTTCAAAGACCATCATTCCCTCACTATTATTTTTTAATTTTCATACTGCTGACTCATGTTGAATTTGTGGTCAACCAAACGGTACAGGTGCTTTTCATATGGACTCCATTAAAGCAGGTCTCCTCATCTTGCATATATTGCACAGGTGTTTTATATTTGTGCTTGTTTCAGCTAAACAAGAAGGTTGATGTTTATTCCTGAAAAATCTCATCATATTCATTTCAAATAGTTTTTTCCAGTGATCAGAAAATTTATAAAATTTTGTGTTACTACCCCAATAAATTTGCCATGTCCAATAGGTTTTGTAAGCATGACTTTTCTTACTTTTCAACCAAGATACTTAAAATATTGAGAAGGACCAGCCCATCCATGTGAGGCCACTAGGTATGTCCTTTTGGTAGCACTGATTAATTCAGCAATAGTTTTGGCAATGTTGATGATCAGCCAATTACTTGCATATGATCCAGACATATTTATTTTATCACACATCTTCCTTATTACCTCTGTGATCATCTACTTTTAGATTTACTTTATGTCACAATATACTTTCCCAAAACCAAGGTCCACTTAGCAACCCAGCCGCAGAGTAATATCTTTTTCATAATCCAGAAAATAAATCTTCCCAATGAAGCTTAAACCACACAAACTCTCTGAGAAATAAGTAAGTGTAGCAAATTCCTAGCCCTTCACAGCTCAGGATCCCTACTCCTAAGCCACTGCTAATACATAGCAGAGTTGCTCTTATCAAATAAGTGCCTATATCCTGACTCCTTTCTATGGCAACCTACTGTTCATGGGGGCTGTTTGGGGGAGACACTTACCACTTTCAGACCATATGTTCTTGATGAAGCTGTTTCCAACCTTATACTCCAAGAGTAGACTACATGACTTAGACTAAGGCCAGTTGGCAAACTTTTTTTCATCAAGGGCCAGAGAGTAAGTATTTTAGGTTTCACAGGCCGTGAAGTCTCTGATGCAACTATTTAACTCTGCCAGTAGCACAAAAGAGCCTCAGACTACATAAATAAATGAACATGGCTGTGTTCCAAAAACATCTTACTTGCAAAAATGGCATAATTTGCCAACTCCAGACCTACACTAAAAAAGTCAGCTCCTTTTAGGCCATTTGGTCACAGTGATTGGTGTAAGTCAGGCCAGTTAGGGCTAATGAGCCTCCATCCTGGGGCATCGAGACTTGGGAAGAGTAGGCTCTTTCTTCCAGGGGCTGGACATTATGAAAATGTGAGACTGGACCTTCAGTGGACACAGCAAAGCTCAGAATGGAGCTTTCACAGAGGCCATAGAAAGGAAGGAGAGATTTTGACTGCATCCTTTAAATTAAGAATCTAAGCACGAAAAATCTATCGTGTAAGACACAGACAGATGTGCACATTCCTCACACATTTTTTTCCCCTCTCAATCTGATTTAGTTTGTGCTTTCTAATTCTCACCACTAAAAGGTACTTACCAGACACATACACTGACTGCCGCTGCAGCTCCCATACACTCTGTTGACCAGTCAGGACTCTGCTTTCAGTGTGGGTCCCTACACATCAAATCCACTCACTTGATCCTATTTTATTTAGCGGGACCAGGCCTTACCTACCCTGTAAGGTCCAGGTGAGCAGTGAGACTCCTCAGGTAAAGGAAATCTCCTTTACCACCTACATTTTGTAATAGTGTTAATGGCAAATGAGTTCATAAAGCAGGAGATTGGAATGAAAATGATCAAAATGGTGACTTCTTTGGGGTGCTAACCCAAAGTTTTATACAAAGCAGATTTTAGTGATAGGATCTTAAAAAAGGTAGAAATTTTTAAAAAAATCTCCTCATAAAAAACATGGGACACAACTCCTAGGTATTTACCCAAAGGATATGGAAACATTAATTCCAAAGAGCACCTGCACCCCTATGTTTATAGCAGCACTATTTACAATAGCTAAGCTTTGGAAACAACCCAAATGCCCCAAAATAGATGACTGGATCAAGAAGATGTGGTACATATACACCATGGAATATTATTCAGCAATCAAAAAAGATAAACACACGCAATTTGCAGCAACATGGATGGCGCTGCAAGGGATCATGCTCAGCGAAATAAGCCAGAAAGAAAAAGAAAAAATACTGGATGGTCTCACTCATAGCAGGAATCTAGAAACCCTAAATAAGGGACCAGGAAAAAGAATAACTATAAGAAAGAAAAAAATCAAAATCAACAAAGAACTATGAACCAGAGACACACTATGGGGGGGGGGGTGGAGGAGGCATTGGGGTTAAAATAAGGGGGTTGCAATTGTAAGGGGAATATAAAAATAAAATTTAAAAAATGAAATAAATAAATAAAAATTTGAAAACAAAACAAAAAAAAACATGGGACACATACATCATTGTCCCCCAAACTGCCATCCTTCCCCACATTCCTTTAGTAAGACATGGGGTTTGCTCTGGTCATGAGAAGAGATCTGCTCTCAGGAAGCGCCTCCTCTACCAGACCTCGGGCAAAGACAGTCATGGCCCCCCTCTTAACTCAGCTCCCCCCCGAAGGACAGGGTCATGAAATTCATTTTGGAGCAATGGGAGGTCTAGGTGGTCTGGTGTGAGCACTCCTGGGAAGGACTTAACACCCAGATCAAGATAACAAGGTCTCAGGCAAGGGAAACCTTTGCCTCTACTCCTCCCTTACCACTTGGGATGTCAGTCTCTGCTGATGCTTAGTGCAGCACAACCGTACTATGACCATGAGGAGAAAAAAAAAAGCACCACACAAAGACAAGAGCAGCACACTGTCATCATTGCCGTACTAGGTCAGCTAGGCTGACATGCGGTGACTAAATATCTCTGCTGAGGAAGCCACTGCACGTGCAGGTGTCTGTTGCTTGCAGCTGAAAGTGGTCCTGACATTAGAGATTCAAAGCATGCTTAACACAGCGCTGAGCAAGATTATCCAAAGTAGGGAGGTCCTGAAATCCATACAGTCATGCTACCAGGAAATCAGATCACCAGCTTCAGACCTCTGAACCCATCCAAAAGACTCATTTTGTCATATACTATACCAGTTATTACTGCAATTTGGGGTGCTACCCACAAACTTTCCATTTTCCATTCAGTCAGTGCTCCCAGTATTGGACAAATATAGCAATTAGACAAGGTCTAGAAATGAGTTGCACATCTTATCCATAGAGGCCAGAGATTGTGCATTCAGTAGACAAGAAAACCTGTTATGCACACATAGGAACAAGACAACCAAGAAGGTATAAACAGTGGAAAGACAGGATGTGTGTCCTGACTCTAATGTTCACATTCACTTTTGTTTATAGCACTAAGCTAACCAAGGAAAATGCATCTGGTCTATAGGCCCCTGTTGTTGGTCATCACTAAACAAGGTGATCATATAACTGATTGTCCAATCCCGTACACTTTGGAGATTGAATAGAGGTGCCAATAATATGATGAGAGGCAAACTGGGAATGCCCCAGGCAAGCAGGACATAAGAAAAAATATTCCCGGGGCCTCCCTGGTGGCACAAGGGGTTAAGATGCAACCTCTGAAGCTATTGCTGCCACTGCAGCACAAGTTCGATCCCCGGCCAGGGAGCTATCCACATGGCACAGCAGACCTCTGCTGACTCACCCACTGCTCCCCTCAGCAGTGTATGTCAGTAGATCTGCCTGTTCTGTTCCCCACTCTGTCTCTGGTGAATCTTCTCACCCCCATACCTCTGGCCTGTACCCCAGGTCCTGTATGCATAAATAAACAAATCTTTAAAATAATATTAAAAAAAAAGAAACAATATTTCCATGAGGAAGGCAAGGTCAGATTTATTTCTTAATGAAGCTATTATTAGAGGGCACGGTGAATAGTTCAGCCAGTTCTGCTCCCTCTTTAGACCCAAGGCATCCCTGGAGGATACACAGAACCCAAGATGACAGCCATTATTGCAGGCCAAGGCTCAGAGAGGCCATTTAGCTGACATGGCTTACACTCCACCATTGGGGCATCTGAAATCCTTAGAGAGGCATTTCTACGATGGTGGAGCCTTTTTCCCGAACGTGGTTGTTCTGAGGACCTTAAGTGAACATGGCAGCAACATGCTGTGCAAACAAGCAGACTGTGGTCTTGGAAGATTTTCAAAGTCAGCCATGTGCACAGCAGCCCTCAGCCCCAACATCAGGAGGGCTCCCTCTCCAGGGCTGGGGCTTTGTTCCCCAGCAGATGTCAGAGCAGCCCTTGTTGACGGAGCCACGCAGGCCCACACATGGCGCGCCTGAGTCCTAGCGTCTAAGACAGGCTGACACGCGAGGGCAGCCCACCTGGAGCCCTGCCTTTTCCTGCGCTTGATCCTTCTAGAGCTTGGGGGCTGGAAAGGCCAAGCTATTGGGTGGGACTGCACCCCAGTTTCATACCAGGTCTCTTCCTGGGAACTATTTCAACTGCAAGGGTTGAAAACACCATGAAGGAAAATAAATGTGTGCTTTGAAAATGGGGAACCAGCAGCCTGAGACTCTTTATTGAAATCTGAATGCCAAAATCACTTAACCCCATAACTTTCAAAGTTGTCAGAACTAAAAATGACTGCCTCTTTTGAATTATAGAAAAATCAAACTCCTTGAGAGCAGAAATTGCATCATATGGATGCTTCACAAATCTGTCATCTATCACTGGCACATCGTAGGTGTTCAATAAACATTTCTTGGATTGTCTAAACTGTAGAAGTAAAAACTTAAAAGGATTGCACAATGCACATTCCCACTTCCTCTCTCCCCCTCCACATAAAAGGAGCATAAGTTTTATATTCACTTAATTTACCACCTTTGCTTTGACTTTTCAAAATTGACTCAGCAAAACTGGCCTCAACCCAAAGCCAGTGGTGAGACAGCTAAGGCAGGAGAAAGATGGAAGGAGGCAGGCGCCCAGAAATGGTTCATTCAAGCTTGTTAACAAAGGGGTCTGTGGCTTGCATATTTGCATTTCAATAGAGCAGAAAGCATCATTTCTCTGTGTTTTCCCAGACTCTCAGGAGCTCCCTCTCCTTGTAGCCTGATTAATCATTTCAAGCTTAACTTCTTCTAAAATACTACCTTGTATGGGGTTAAGGGCTGAAAGGGTTGGGTGTGAGAATGGACAGAGAGGCCAGAGCAGCACTTCAGAAGAAGCTGCAGCAGAATGGGCTGCATCCGGGTGTCCTCCGTGCTCCTACTGCCAAGAGGTGCCTGGGGCAGCCTGGGCAGAGGTGGGAAAGCCTGGTCCAGAAGTAGTGGGGACTCAACCCACTACCTGCAATTCCTGAGAAGCATGACAATTAGGGATAGTTTTGTGGGTATTTTTTTCTTCATAATTTCAGATCAAAGGGGAATTTCTAAATTTACAACAAATTCTATTTGGGGGAAAATGAGACATACTGATGTAGTTAGTGATAATATTTAACAAATGGCCAGAAAATGTGTCCCCTGGGCCTTCTCCTCACAATAGACTTTCACAGGAGACACTGAGACCTGAGCAAATACCAGATATCTCTTGTGCTAGGCCCAGGTGTCATCTGTTCCTCTAACTTCATGTGGCAATAAGGAAGGATTTCCCCCTCCCCTTTTTATTTTTATTGAGGTGAAATTCGCACAACATAAAATTGACCACATTTTTTAAAAAATTACTAAACATTGGTTTTTAACATAAGTTTCTGGTATACAGCATAAATAATCAACATCCATTTATATTGCATTACATTCACCACCAAAAGTCTTATGTCCATTCTTTACAGTTGACCCCTTTCACCAAAATTACCCACCTTCTATCTCCCTTCCCTTCTTATAACCACTATTTTGTTCTTATAGTTTTTGTTGTTTCTTTATCTTCTACATGAGCGAAATCATAGGACATTTGTCTTTCTCCATTTGACTGTTTCACTTTGCATAATGCCCTCTAGGTCCATAAAGTTGTTGCAACTGACAGGACTTGATGATTTTTTTTCATATCTGGGTCTAGTGTATATATAAATCATACCTTCAAACTATACCACAAAGCAATATTAATAGAAATAGCATGGTATTGGAATGAAAACAGATCAATGGAACAGAATTGAGAGCTCAGAAATAAGTCCATATGTATAGGGGCAACTAATTTATGACAAAGGAGCCAAGCATATTCCATGGAGTAAGGTTATCTCTCTAACAAATCTCTCCAACAAATGGTGTTGGGAACACTGGACATCCACTGAAAAAGAATGAAAGAAGAGCACTATCTTATCCAGACACAAAAATTAGCCATTTTAAAGTAAACAATTTTGTGCATCTATGCCATTTACACTGCTGTACAATCATTATCTTTATTAAGTTTCAAAACATTTTAATCATCTCTAAAGAAAACCCCATACCCTTGGGCCTCCCTGGTGGCGCAGCAGTTGAGCGCTGGGTTGCGGAGCTGCCTGAAGCCTCTGCAGCACTGGTTTGATCCCCGGCTGCTCCCCGGCCACCGGAGGAGGGTCCCACATGGCCCACAGACCTCTCCTGCCGCCCGCTGCTCCCCTCAGCAGTGTACTTCGGTCCTTTTGCCTGCTCTGCTCCCTGCTCTGGCTCTGGTGAATTCTCTCACCCTCCCGCGCTTCTGACTGTACCCAGTGCGTGTATAAATAAATAAATAAATAAATAAATCTTTTTAAAAAAAACAAACAAACCCATACCCTTAAGCATCACTCTCATCCTCCCTCCCCACCCCCATTCACAATCTCTGTCAGTCGCCATTGTGCTTTCTGTATCTATGGAGATACCATTCAGGATATTTCACACAAATGGAATCATACAACATGTAATCTCTGTGTTTAGCTTCTGTCATTTAGCACAATGTTTTCAAGTTCATCTCCATTATAGCAGGCGTCCACACTTCACTCCTTTTATATGATTATAACACTATTCCATTGTAGGCATATACAACATTTTGTTTATCCATTCAGCTATCATTGGATTCTTGGTACGTCTCCACTTTTTGAAACAGCGAATAACACTGCCATTAACCTCTTTTTAATTCATTTGGGTATATACGTAGGAGTGGAATTGCTGGGTCATTTGGTAATTCTATGCTTAACTTTTTGAGGAACCAAAAAACAAGGTTTTAACATGTTAGTAATGTAAATTGCCGTGAGCTGCCATATAGAACTCTTAACCATTGAAGGGGATCAGAGATGCAAAGTAAGTGGCTTCTTCCCTGCTCTCTGAGAAACTAGCTTCACTACAGAAGAACAACATAAACACAGAACAGGAAATCATGGTAGAAGCCTGGATATTTAGAGTGTTCATGAAGGAAATAATTTCTCTACAGATCTTCAGGAAGAGAAAATCTCAGGGCAGTATATTCATTTCAGTGTCTCATTTCTTCAAAAATCAAAGAAAGTGTGAGAGAGCAAACTTGGGAAATTTGATTTTATTAGAAATGTCAGCTTAATCAGGAGAAATGGCAAAGCATAGCCATGGAGGAAGTGGGCTTGTGGACCACAAACTCTTCCCTTTGGTCAGGAAGATGGTTCATGTGGGGCCCTCTTGGAAGGGAAAGGCTGGAGGGGTAGATTGGAGTCCCATGGTGGGAGGGTCTAGAGACCAAGTAATAGTGTATATTAAAGGAGAAGCCACTGATGACATCTCACCAAAGGCAAAGAGATGAAGAGAACCCTGGCCTCTGTGGAATTTGGGGAGACTAGAATGATAGAGGAAACATGAAAAAGTAAGTACAACTAAGTATGATGTTATGAGGACCTCCCATGGCAGGAGGTGCCATGGGACATGAAAGGAGGCAAAAGTCATAAGAACAAAGGGAAAGCATATACAAAACTTGGTGAAGGACCAGAGGTCAGTGCAAGGAAAAGGACATGTCTATAGTCTGAAGCTTCCGACAATACTGGGATATGGCAAGACTGAAGCTGGCTTCACATTCCACAACAATTTTTCTATGATAAAGGCAGAGATTTTCAATCAACCAAGTGACACTGCCTTTCCATTACATTACCAAATTAATGATTATTTAGCAATATTAAATATTATAAATTATAATTATTAAATTACTGATTCATTAAATTGTTGATTATTTTCCCAGTGATAATAAAGACTTGAGCTGCATCTCCAAAAGCAAATGATACCAAACTGGACCTTCTGAGTAAAGAAAGGGCTTTCTAGCCTAGGGTCCTGTGAGATCACTGGCATTTAAGACCATGAATCTGGATATCCATTAAAGTATGCCATCTCTTCTGAAGCTAAGAAAACTGCAGGAAAACAACTCTGGGAACTTTGACCTTAGAAATACCTGACACCAGCAGTTCTAACTAAAAACAAACAAAAATGCCTCTGCACCTGCCAAGGATCCAGTGCAGCTACCACAGGGACATGTGTTGCTTCCATTCAGAGAAAATCAGATCCGGTTAAGATCTTGCTCTAAATTCTGACATTCAACAGTGCCATGTGAGACCTGAAAAATGAGAGCCTGCTCCAGCATCTGTGCCTTAAACCCCTCAGAAGCAAGCCTTCAGAAGACAGAGGCTTCACAAATAATTGAACCCCACCGACTGGGAGAAAAATTTTGCACCCAACACTAATGATAAAGGACTGATCTGCAAAGAGCTGATGAGACTCAACAACAACAAAGAAAATAATCCTGACAAAAAATGGGCAGAAGAGCTAAAAAGAAACTTCTCTGAAGAGGAAATGCAAATGGCCAACAGGCATATGAAAAAATGTTCAACATCACTTGTAATCAGGGAAATGCAAATCAAAACTACCATGAGATACCATCTTACACCAGTGAGAATGGCACATATTAAAAAAACTAGCAACAACAAATGTTGGCGAGGATGTGGCGAAAAAGGAACTCTCCTGCACTGTTGGTGGGAGTGCAAACTGGTCCAACCACTATGGAGAGCTGTGTGGAGATTTCTGGACCTACTAAACATAAACATAGAGCTTCCATATGATCCAGCTATTCCACTCCTAGGTATTTACCCAAAGGACACAGAAACATCAATTCCAAAGAACACTTGCACCCCTATGTTTATAGCAGCACTGTTTACAATAGCTAAGCTTTGGAAACAACACAAATGCCCAAAAATAGATGACTGGATCAAGAAGATGTGGTACATATATACCATGGAATATTACTCAGCATTCAAAAAAGATAAACACATGCAATTTGCAGCAACATGGACGGCGCTGGAAGGGATCATGCTCAGTGAAATAAGCCAGAAAGAAAAAGAAAAATACCGGATGGTCTCACGCATAGCAGGAATCTAGAAAACTTAAATAAGGGACCAGGAAAATGAATAACTATAAGAAAGCGAAAATCAAAATCAACAAACAACTATGAACCAGAGACACTCTATGGGGGTTTGGGGGCGGGGAGGGGAGGGTTTGGGGTCAAAATAAGGGGATTGCAATTGTATGGGGAATATAAAAATAAAATTTATTTTTAAAAAATGAAAGTTGTTTTTTTTTTCATTTAAAAACTTACAGGGATCTGTGGCAGGGTAAAAAAAAAAAAACCAAAAAACAAAAAACTGAAAATATCTCCACAGTGCAAAATATTGTTAATCATACCACTGATAGAAAGCAAACCCCAAACTGGGGAAAATATTTACAACATATATAATGGGTAAGAAGTTAACAGCAACCTTACAGAGCAATAAGAAAAAGGAAGATGCCAGACTTGAAAAAGAAATGAGCAAAAGATATGAATAGGCAATTCACCAAAAAAATACAAGTGGCCAGTGAGTACTGAAAGGCATTCAACCTATTCATAAACAAAGAAATTCAAGTAAAAATGATAACATTTTTGTCTACTAAATTGGCAAGATTTTTAAATATTGTAAAAGAGACTTGCCTTATTGGCAAGTCTACATAAAAGTAGATATGTTTATGTTTGTATATTGTCATGGAAGTATGAATTGTTATAAGTTTTCTGGATTCACTCTGCTAAGATATTCCAAATGCCTTGAATAATGTACATACTGTTTATCCAATTCCGCACTGAGAAACTTACGCCAAAGAAAATATCATGAATGTTCATCAAACAGAGATGACATCAGTAGAGAAATGCAAATAGTGTAAATGTTAAAAAAACAGGACTGCTTCTACAATCTATGTTGCATCCATATGATAGAATACTATGCCACCATACAAAGTGTGGTGTTGAAGTTTATAAATTCACATGTTAACATGCATAGAACATAGTAATAATTTTGTACAGGAAGTTACAAAAAAGTAAATAGTATTATGAGCCCATTTATAAATATAAACATTTATAGAGATACACACACATACACACACACACACACATTCTTATTGAGTTTATGAGGAAAAAAATTTCTGGAAGTTTACATGGTAAAATGGTAATAGTAGTTACCTCCAGATAGAGGAGTTAGAAATTATTTTTTCTAACTTTTCTTTAAAAAAAATACAGTTTGTGTAATAAAAATAATAAGAAAGCAAACCAAAAATCCTAGACAGGACCTGAAGCCCGTTCCCCCCATGTGTCTACAATCACCATGCAGGACCCAGCGGGCCATGTCTGTTCTCAGACCAAGCGTGAGCAATGCATGAGCAAGCCATGCTGCAGCTGAGTGTATCCATTATCATTCTTTTCCAGACAAAACTTCTCTGGCCCATCATTTGCCTCTCCCTCCCTGCCTCCTCCTCTAAATAAATATTGACACTAATGGTGGGTGAAGTCCTCCTGAGGTTCCCACCCAGTACTAACCAGTTGTGTTCTTGGGAGCACAGCTGTGGGTCCGACAGCAGCCTCACATCTGTGCAGCTGGGAGACTGCTCCCCAGGAAGTGGGAAGGACCTCACAGTAGCCAGAGCTCCTCGGGAAAGAAGAATTAAAACGGAAGAGGCAGAGTTTAGCCTTGTGGGTTTGGAAGGTTTATAACAACAGCCCGAGTAGTTTGCACACCTGGGGATTTGATGTGTTAGTTAGCACAGAAGTTTTGAAAAGCTCTGGAAATAAAGGCAAACTATGTACTGGGGGAGAGAAAACCCTCAAGCTGCCAGGTGCTGGGAGCTGTGCGAGTCCAATAAACTAGGAAAGGACACATAGTGGCCTTGGACAGATGGGGATGGGGCCCTTCATCTGAAATACGGGCCATTTCCATGACCACAGTCAGATTCTTCACCCAAAGTGTCTTCTCACAAGAGTACAGTATCTCTGGGAGGCACCTTAGAAAGGGACTCAAATTCTTAGGGTGCAAAGGACTTGCCAATAAAGTATTTCCAAACCTAGAGGTAAGAATCTGGAGGAAGAAGCTGCAGTGAGGTGGTTTCCCAGCCCATCCTCATCCTAGTCTCTCAGCCATACCCTGTGCAGGGATGCGCTGTGTGGGACTTCAGACCAGCCAGGGAGCCACATCCTTTGGATCCAGATGTTTCCTTTTAGCTGTCCTACTCTATTGTTCTGCTACTGAGGAGGGTTCCCATGGATCTTTGAGAAGTCTAGGTATCCTGTATCCTGAGAATCATTCATAAAATTAGAGCTATACAGTGTCAGAACAGGGAGGTGCTGCAAGGGGAGGATCTGACTCCCCTTGATAGAACTGGGTTGAAATCTAGAGGTGGAAGGGGAGGTGAGTTGCCTGTGGGTAACACCAAACCATTGCAGACCCAATCCAAGTAGCAGTATTTCCTCCACTGCCTTGCATCTTGTGGTCTGTGGTCCAGATGCATCACCACCACTGGGAGCTGGTTGGAGAAGCAGAATCTTTTCTAAACTTCACCACAGGCTAATTCAGAATCTGAATTGTAATAAAATCCTGAGTACAGTTGACCCTTGAACAAAGTGGAGATAGTGATGCTAATCCCCAGAGAGTCCAAATCCCAGAGTCTGCAGGTGTCCATGCATTCCTCAGTGAATGTAGATTCCTTGGTAGGAAAAAACAAGGTGCAAGTGGCACCATGCAGTTCACACATGTTTGCAAGGGTCAACTGTATGCATTGAAGTTTGAAAGGTATATTTCTGAACATTGGTTGTTAAACTTTAGTGAGCATCAGATTCCTCTAGAACAACTGTCAAAATAGATTGCTGGGTCCTGCCCTCAGAGTTCCTGGTTCAGAAAATGGGATGGGAGCAGAGATTCTGCATTTTCAACAGGTTCCAGGTGCTGCTGATGCAGCTGATCTGCAGACCACACAATGACAACATCCAGGTTCTCAACTGTAGGCTCCGGACAGTCATCTCCAATGGGGAGAGAGAATGGGAAAAAAGCAGCTTGTGGATTCTCTGGGAGGGTCATCTTGCAGGGACCCATTCCCTTGATCCACCAAGAATAGTGGGGGTAAAAACAAGATTCAGGAGCATCTTCCATCATCCTGGGGATTTATGCCATGCCCACTTTCCCAGGCTAGTTCTTTGGTCCTAACACAGAATAAGGGCAGGGGTGGGGGGGCTTCTCTCTGCAGAATCTCCACAGGTATGATGTTGTCAGGACCAGAGTAATGTCTAGAGTCTGAGCGAACCTTTTGACTTTTCATTTATTGCCTCCTGTGATCGTCTTCCTGAGTGAAGGAAGTGAACAGGTCGGATATGACTGACCCCTTTACAAATATGAAAACCCACTGGGAGAGAAAGCAAAGAGGGCACTCACCTAACTACTGACAAAGCCAGAGTGAAACCCATTTTTCAAGTCTTACTTCATTAATTTTGCCCTGCAATAATTCATTGCCCTTGCGGGTTCTGCTGGGGTGAATAAAACTAAGGTGTTTCTGACCAGAATCCTGGTGGAACAGGTACATTGCTATTCCAAACCAGCAAGAAATAGCCATTTCACTCATTGTGTACACACACGCGTGCGTGCACACACACACACAGGTGCACACATGTGTGCACACACACACAGTACTTAAATGACTTTCCTGAATAAATAGTACTAAAAACATATTGACCTTAGCATCAGTGCCTAAAGGATCAAGAATTTTCAAGGGAGAAACCATCCCAACAAGAAAAAATCTGGTACTAATTTAACTTCACATTTTGCCATTCATAAAATTACAGGCAGTGCCCAAATTCAAAAAGTGCTGTGCTCGAAAAGCATAGTTGTAAGTGTATTTCTTGAAGGATAAAATGCCTATAGTGTATGAAGCACACAATGGGCATTTGAAAATTAATGCATTTCTTTGAAAATTATAATGATATAAATCTTTCCCAGGCCAGCCCATAAAATATGACATCACCCACTGGATACCTGAAATGCCATTTACTTCTCTGGGGGTGTCTTTCAAGGGAGAGGTCATTCAAGCTTCTAATTCAAAACATGTAACACCAGACTTCATCGTAATTATCTCATACTGTGTTTGAATTTCTTGATGATTTGTCTGTCTTCCCCTCCTGAATATAAGAAAATAGGAACCATGTCTGCCCAATTCCCCTCTGTACCTGAGCACAATGTCTTTTACATGATATTTTAGATAATCAATGAGCAAATAAGTGCTGTTTCTTGGGTCTGAGTAGTTTTGGCTAACTACTCAATTATGAAGCCAAGCCTCTCTGCACCTTTCATCGAAGCCACATACCCATTCAAGTCATTTCCCCAAAACACCTGGTGCTATCCCATTCATAGCAATACCACACTATATTTTAAATGCCTTTTCATTTCCATGAAGTAATTTTTTCCCAAAACTGTTCCCACATGCTTAGAACTTTAAGCTTTTTCAGTTCCTGATTCTGAAAACTGAAAATGTACAAAGTAAACATTTAAGGATCAAACTAAAACAAACAACTTTAAAACAACCTGTGGGAAACCAAATGCAAGAAGAAAACAGCTTCAAGAATGTAGTGTGACATCCTCAGAGAAGAATGTTTTTTTAAAAATTTACTTCTATGAGCTAGGAACAGGAAAACAGGATCCTATATTCAAATCAAAGAACATTCAGAGAACAAAAGGGAGGTCTGGAGAATTAAAAATCTGACATGAAAATTGTAAATGTAACAGAAAGATTGGAAGCTAAAGTTTCAGGTGTCAAAAACAAAAATAAAGACAAAGAAAGGAGAAACACGAAAGAAAAAAATAAGGAAATTAGAAGAATGGTCCATAGGGGTGCAACACCTAAACAATTGGAGTTTCAGAAAGTGAGAGCCAAAAATCAGCATCATTAACAATTAAGAACAGTAAGCTCAGGCAGAACAGAATAGAAAAATGTAAATTTCCAAATAGAAAGGTAAATTTGACTTGTATCCAGGAAAATCATGTTGAAATTTCAGATCATGAAAGTCAAATCGTACAAGCTTCCACAGAAAAAGAGGTACAAAGAATCAGAGTTGTAAATGGCTTTGAGCATATGAAATAGCAACACTGAAAGAGAGAAATTGAGCGATGTCCTCAAAATTCTGTAGGGAGATGAGTTCCAATTTTTAATTCCTTATATAGCAAATGAATCCTCTAATTTGCTATTTATATTCTAATTATATTCTAATTATAAACTAATTATATTCTTTAATATAATTACAAGCAGATATAAGAATAGGTGTAATATAAAAATTTTTAGGTATGAAAATATTATAAAAACTATCTCCCAAGAAATTTCTTCCTAGGATAATTTTTTTTCCACAGGAAAGAAGTGATAGCAAGTTCCAGGATGGTGTGAAAGACAATTCCTGTAGAACAGCTGTACACATTTGGATGTTAAGTTCTCCATAATGGGGCCAACTTAAGAGACAGGTGCAGTGAAGGCTATCATTACCTAGTTATCACCTTAACTTGAAAAATTACTGGAGGATATACGTCACTAAAGCAAAGGAACTAAAATATGAGTTTCAAGGAAGAGGGACTGCAGCCTAGAAGACAAAGGAAATTCCAGTAATTACAGCAGAGAAAAGTCCCAATATAAGAACAATGTAATATACACACACACGAAAGATGAATCAAAGAAAAAAATTGGAGCACATTTATTTCTGTTGTAATTGACTATATATACGTTTTTACTGAGTTTTGGTGGGTGAAAATCAACAAAACCAAAGGTAAGCAAGCAATTAAAAATAACTATGAATATCACTGACCAAAAGTACACCAGTAACTTAGAATTTGGAAACTTCCTGGAGGGCTCCCTGGCTGATGATGAGCACATAATATCTAGAAAGGCATTCTAGTATGTCCAGTCCTCAGGTGGAGAAATTTCTGCAGTACAAAAAGTTAACTCATGGGCCTCCCCAGTGGCGCAGCGGTTGAGCACTGGGTTGCGAAGCTGCCCGCGGCCTCTGCAGCGCCGGTTCGATCCCCAGCTGAATTCTCTCACCCTCCCGCGCTTCTGACTGTACCCAGTGCTTGTATAAATAAATAAAAATAAATCTTTAAAAAAAAAAAAGTTCACTCAACAAAATAGATATCAAAGATGCTTAGACAGGAACATTCATAAGTTACTTAATAAACTAGAACAAGTCTATGGCATCTAATTACTTTTTCTGGAGTTTGCTCCCTAATAAACCTTATTTCGTGGAAAGCCATGGCTGGTTTTGGACAGATAACAGACGTGCAGCAAAAGCAAGAAGAGTAAGCAAAGAAGAGACAGAGATTAAGGACTGAGGTCATCTCCCGGGCATGATTCCAAGTCCCACCTCTGGTGCACAAGGTGAGAACACCTCGGGGACCAGAGGAACCTACCAAGCAGACAGCAGGGTGGGTACTGTTGGCATGGCCTCTTCATGGGGAGCTCTGCCACTACCTGCCCCCTTGCTGTGGGCAGCACTGCCTTGACCAGAGGGTCTGCGGCCAACACTATTTGACCAGCCTTTTCCTCTGTGCTGCTGGGTTCAGGGGCCATATGAGTGATGAGGTGATAGGCATGTCACACCAGATTTTGTGATACATGGGTATCACCTGTATTACAATTAGTATTTACATCTACCTCAGCTTTATAGTACATATATTCACTTATAGGTAGATTCATAACACAGTCATAAATAGAAAATCAGTGTCACCTTCTATGTTATTCAGTCTCCAGAATGGCCCACCCCCACCCCAACTTGTCTACTGGTGTCCGGGCCCATCTGTAACCCCCTTCCATGGTGTAATAGGATATTGCAGAGAAGATGGCATGTGACTTCTCAGGTTAGATTGTATAAAGCTTTACGATGCCCCCTTGTTCTCTTGAGGGGGCAGTGAGAAGCCCACAGGCATCGTGTGGGCCATTCAAGTAGTCTTGTGCAGAGGCCTACCCGGCCTCCTGCCAACAACAGCTACGTGATTGAGCTACTGTGGAAGCAGGAACCCCAGCCCCAGTGGAGCCTTCAGATGAAGCCCTCACTGACATTGGACTACAGTCTCAGGAAAAGGAGAAGAAAATTGAAAAGGGCTGCCTCCCTGTGGGGTTCACTGATTTCACCCAATATTTGACCCCATTTGAAATGGTTCCAGGAACCAGCAGTGGTACTTGTCCATACTTAGGGACAGGAGAATGGCGGGAAAGTCAGTGGATGGCATCAAAAGTATTAGTTTCCAAGCCCAGATCTGGTGATCCTTCCAAGTGATGTGGTCACTTGGCTTCAGCCATGTGGATCTCCATGTCCTCCCCTATCAAACAAAGGTTGGGCAGGATGATGCCTGAGGTTTCTGCTATAATAGTTCTTGTGATCTCAATTCCAGGTCAGATTCGAGACATAATTCATAAGACTGTTCACCAGGACTTCAGGGGATGCATGTGGAAACTCCCAGAAAGAAGCTGCAAAACTGTTCCTCATGCTTAGCCTGAAACATATTTTAATGTGTTTTCTTAAGTGTCAAATTTGTTCCTTCAAGATTTGAAAAATAAATTTTGTCACATGCTCCAATTAAAAAAAAATAAACTGCATTCCTGATTTATTCATCTAGAGCAGTTCTGATCATTGCTAAAAATAAAGCCTTTCGACTGAGTCATATCCAAGTCATAATAATTAAATATCAAGGAGCAGAAGCTTGAAAAGGGTGAGGTCTGATTTCATTCCAGATGTGCATTTTTCACTGAGTATCAAAGTCACAGAGTTTCTGCATGAGAGCCAAGGAGGCTCTGTGCCAATCTGAGCATTTTCTTTGACCTACAGAAAGCTAACCTGCTGGACCTGAAATTCTGAGAGAGCTGAGCTCATTTTCCTGAGCAGCCTAATGTTTTAATGACCCTAAATTGACTCTAATCTACCTATGAACATATGTGTAATCACAGCAACCTTTCAGCCTGGTGTTCTTTTCATAATATGTCCATCTTACTGCATCTCACATCCAAGAGGAAGGCAATGAGATACTTCCCACAGAGTAGCCTTGACCTCTGGCCAACATCACCAGCTTCACATTCATTTCAGCGGTTAACAGTGCCGCAAGATCATTTCCTCCACAGGCTGGTTTTAGAGCAAAGGGTGCTGGGACCTCTCATGAGATTGCCAAAAAAAAAAAAAATGCATTGGGAATTATACACCAATTTAAAAACAATTTCAAATTTGGGGTTGACCTTTCTGCATTTAGATGGGTATGTCATTTAATTTGATTCAGGTCAAGGCTTATGAAATCTAACTTGGTAAATATGAATAATAAACATGAAGGGAAGGCAAAAGAAGGGTAAGAGAGGGAAAGAACAATGATAATGGGAAGAAGAAAGGAGACCAGTGAGTAAGAAAAACAAATAATGAACTGAAGTGATGAAGGAATAAAGAAAAATATGAGAGGGCCTCCCCGGTGGCACAGCGGTTGAGCACTGGGTTGTGAAGTTGCCCTCAGCCTCTGCAGTGCCGTTCGATCCCCGGCCACCGGGCGAGAGTCCCACATGGCGCGCAGACCTCTCCTGGTGCCCACTGCTCCCCTCAGCAGTGTACTTCGTCAGTCTGCCTGTTCTGCTCCCCACTCTGGTGAACTCTCGCACCCTCCCGCGCTTCTGACTGTACCCAGTGCTTGTATAAATAAATAAAATCTTTAAAGAAAAATATGAGAACGAGAAGGCAAAGACAATGTTCAGCCTCTCCCAATCTTCTCTTTAGCACACAATGACTTTCCTATCTCATGTCTTGGGGTAGCAGGGTAGTAGTATGCCTAAGAAATTATCTAATTCTAGCCCAACCTGCTCTTCACGGAGGAGTCTGCCCGAGGTCACACACTACAGAGGCGGAGCTGAGCTTCATGTGGCCCCCTCTTTTTGTCCACTCAACCTAATGAAAACTTGGAGGTTGTTAAATTATTAAAGGAGTCCAAATGGCTCTCCAGATAATCACACAGCTATCTTGATGCATCTTGAGACATTGTAAAAAGAGCATAAAATATAATGTAAATTTGTTAAAGATGGCTGAAGTAGCACAAAGCACTTGTGTTTTCTCACCTGGCTAGAGTGGCTGTGAATCACTTAGGTCTATTTTTTTTAAAGATGTGTTTATTTATGCATACATGAACTGGGGTACAGGCCAGAGGTGTGGGGGGTTGAGAGGATTCACCAGAAACAGAGTGGGGAGCAGAACAGGCAAATTGACTGAAATACACTGCTGAGGGGAACAGTGGGCAACACAGGAGAGGTCTGCTGCGCCATGTGGGTCAGCTCCCTGGTCTGCTGGGATCAAACTCGTGCAATGCTGCAGTGGCTGCAGATGGTTTCATAGTGCTGTGACTTAACCCCTTGCACCAGGGAGGTCCCTTAGTTCTTTCTAAATGTTCTTCCATGTCTGTGTCAGACCAGCACACCTTGGACAGCCACAGTCTGCTCACTGGTCTCTGAGAACATGAAACTCCTCTCCATCACTCCTGCGGGGAAATTGAGTGTTTGGGGTAGCATAGCAAGACAATGGCTTGAAATAAAAATTTGTATTTGCTTTCCCTCTGTTCCATTCCCCTTCTAGTCCTAGGTGGTGGCCAGCATTGTATTTCATTTCCTTGGGGATTTTTAGAAGATGGAAAATCTGGACTGGCAGTTCTGCCCATCTTTTATAAAGCCAAAACTTCAGTGTCCAGGGGAAGGGAGTCCCTGGGAGGACACCAATATGGAAACCGACCATCCACTGGAGAGTCCAGGATTCAGAGGGGCGGTGAGGTATGGAGGGACTCTGACCATAGCACTCAAACTTGGGGGAGGGAAAATGTCATCTCAGGGGGATTTATGGTCCATGAATCCAGGGGCTGCACTATACTTTGGGGCCACTTATAATGCAATAGCCAGGTCTAACATGCCAATGCCAACTGAGTGATCGATGATCTACACAAGCACCAGCTAAACTGCTCTCAGCTCACGACCTAGGTGCCATCTTGCAGGTGTATGTGGTGCCAGGTGGTCTGGTGCCAGCAAGTGGTGCCAGGTGGTCTGGCAGTGGCCCTGCTGGGAGAGAAAATATCTCCACACCCTGTGAGATAAAATATCTCCAATGACTACAAATGAGTTTTCTATCACTAGAGCATAATGGGGGGCATAGGAAGTGGCCTTGCAGTCAGATGTAAGTGGCATAAAGAGAATAAAGGAATGGAATATCTATTATAGACAGAAACACACCCGTTATGTTGAAAGCTTTTCACACATCACAAACACAAAATGGTAAGTAAGCACCATTCTCCATCTCAGGGGATGACTAGCAGAGGCAGGGTCCCTGACAGACAGACACACAACAGAAGGAGCTAGAGACGCCTCATTAATTCTCACTCCCAGAGAAGGAGGGCAGCAGGGACTTATTAGATGTGACTCCAGTCCCCCACTGGAAGCCAGCGGCTGGGATAAAGGCGGAAGGCCATCTCCCATGAAAGTTGTTCTTTGTCAGGAAGGTGCCCCTTTCCACTGTCCTGAGGTGCATGGGCTGCTATTCATCCAGAGATCCAGGACGGATGTCATCCTGCCTTCGCAGCAGCAAGACCTCTGGTCTTTGACCCGTGCAAATCTCAATTAGCCAAAAGTGTTCAACTGTGTCCAGGCTCTGTCTCCCTTCAAAACACCTAATTGTGTGAAAACCACATTCCTTTGAGCCACGGCCCCCACCCCCATGATCTGACCATCCCACCCACCCCCAGCCTCTCCCAAGGGCATCTCAGTTTTGTTTCTTCTCCTAATGAACTGTGCCAATCATTAAGGAAATTCCGCAGAAACGTTATTACTCTTGGCGATCTTTCACTCATTAGCCAGTGAGCCAAGCAAATGTCCCCATTTACAGTAGCTTCCAACTCCCAAGTCCAGCCAGGCACTTCGAGATCCCATCAGCCTTCCCATCCACCCTGCTGAGAAAGCACAGTTGGGCAAATGCTCAAGAAACATAAAGGGATGTTAATATTGTACCAAATAGCAGTGAGCCAACCTGCCAGCCAATGATTATACATCCGTTTCCTCTCTGGGTCTCTTTCTGCTAACCTCTGTGGAATATAGGTAATTAGAGGTAAAGTCACATAATCCAGAGCAAACGTTAGAGATTCATTTGGATTCCCCAATGGTGAGCTCTTCCGAATGTGCGCATGCCGTTTTGTTGATGTGATTGAATGTCCCTTTTTAGCAGTATCTGAGTTTTGGCAGGAGGCTGGGCATGTATAAAACTAAGCTGAGATCTCATTATTGTGACTCACTTGTACGAATAAGACATCTTCCTTGAAGTTGTGTACTCTGAGCCCGTTGACAATATCAAGGCAGAGTTCCAGGAGGTCATGGGCAGTCCCCCAGGAAGGAGACACTAGACACACTCTGACTACAACATCCAGAAAGAATCTCCTCTAAGCTGATCCAGGCTAGATAATGTCCGAACTCTCAAATTCATTTCAGACTTTTTTTTCTTTTAATTTTTTTAAAGATTTATTTATTTATGCATACAAGAGCTGGGGTACAGTCCAGAGGCTTGGAGGGGTGAGAGGATTCACCAGATACAGAGCAGGGAGCAGAACAGGCAGACAGACCAAAGACACTGCTGAGGGGCGCAGCGGGCAAGACAGGAGAGGTCTGCTGCACCATGTGGGCCTCCCTCTGACCGGCAGGGGATCAAACTCGTGCTGCAGAGGCTGCATTTTGCTTCATAGTGTGGTGCTTAACCCCTTGCGCCACCAGGGAGGCCCTGTTTCAGACTTCTGAGGGGAAAAAATGCATTAAAAAATTCTAACTACATTCATTATAAACAAA
The DNA here is from genome assembly GCF_014898055.3 of Talpa occidentalis. NCBI lineage: Eukaryota > Metazoa > Chordata > Mammalia > Eulipotyphla > Talpidae > Talpa > Talpa occidentalis. The sequence goes on along the minus strand of NW_023605083.1, from coordinate 97,135,762 downwards.
TCAAAATAAGATATTTAAGAACAAGCTAGTTTTTCCTTTTGTTCCTTAAACCACTTCTCTTGCTTCTTGTAAAACTGCATTAGACAAATGAGCTCCCAACTGAATAAGCAGAAGTAGAATTACATTAGGCAAATGAAAACAGCAAGTACTGATTTTGAAAATTCACATTAGGTCACTTTGACTTTATTGCCTGCCTCTTTATGTAAAGCAAGCAAACTCCTTTTGTTTGTGCTATTCTGTGATTAACTGTTGCTAGTTTACTGCATCAAAAGAAAAGATAGTCCATCTAAATTCTAAATGTTGGGATTTAGCTATTTTGCCACAGTGGGTCAATTTTTTCCTTTTATCCATTTGCCTAATCAGACCCCTACTGGAGCAAGGCCTGCTTGAAAAATGAGAAAGCAATGCAGCAGGTGAGAAATGCACCTGGGTGTTGCAGACTAGAAGATGTGCTTAATTCTAGGGTGCCAGGGAGCAGGATCAGACCAGCATTAGGTCACTACAGTAGAACCTTGAGGAACCCCTCTCCTGTAGACCATATCTCAATGCAAACTATTGCAGGGAATGATGTGCTCCAAAGAACCCAGGTTAGTCCGAACATCCAGGATAGCTGACAGGTTTGCTTGCTGCTATTGGATACATTATCAACATCCCTTTATATTTCTGGAACATTTGCTCAACTGTGCTTTCTCAGCAGAGTAGATGGGAAGGCTGATAGGATCTTGAAGAACATGACTGGGCTTAGGAGTTGAAAGCTGCTATAAATGGGATTATTTGTTGGCTATATTTTCAGGAGGGTAAAGGAGGGAGCAAATCAGGGAGAAGAGTTAGGCTGGAATGTGTGTTGGAAGTGGAACACCCATCCTGCTTGGGCTTTTTCAAGTCTTCAAACCTCCTTCTGGAATCTTCTAGGACAGCAACATCAGGATTCCCTGGGTAACTGATGGAAATGCAGAATCTCAGGTCCTACCTCAAGCCTATAAATCAGAACCTGCTTTTGAAAGTATAATCCTCTTGCACACTAAAGTTTAAGAGACATTGGTCTAGAGTATGGCTGAATAAGAAACCCCAGACCTGGGTGTCTAGAGAAAGAAATGGGAAAACAAGGGAGAAAGGAAAAAATATGCCAATATGGTGCCTATTAAATAACATGTAGGAAAGAAAAAGATTAAAATATAGAATTCATTTACTTACTGGACCATCAGTTACCTTTACACATCTATTGCTTCCTGATTTTTTGGCCTTACAAATAAAACATACCCACCAACACTCATTCACTGTTCATGCACATGAAGTTTCTACAGAAACCTCCAGATTGGACCCCCTGCCTGTAGTAGCTTCCCTCACAGTCTCCAACAAACTGCCTGCAGCTCTGTCTTCCTGACACTTCTCCCTCCTCATCCCACGGTCCTCCTCACAGGCCTGCAGTGGTGGCTGCTAAACATGACAGATTGAACTAATGTGTTTGTTTCCTCTCTCTGGAAATATTATTTAATGGATCAAGAGGTTTTGGGAGGCTTTCTTAGTGGCACAGGGGTTAAAGACAGTGCTTTCAAGATATCAGCAGCCACTGTGGCATGCGTTCAATCCCTGGCTGACCAGGGAGCTACCCATATGCTGTGGCAGACATTTCCTGCCTCACCTGCTGCTCCCTCAGCAGTGTACTTCAGTCAGCCTGCCTGTTTTGTTCCCCACTCTGTCTCTGGTGAGTCCTCTCACCCCCTACACCTGTGGCCTGTACCCCAGCTCTTGTATGCATAAAAAAAAATCTTTGGGGGTGGAAAAAAAAGAAAGATCCACCACTCTCAGGTATGATGGAGAAGGACAAACCCAGGAGACAAAAATAATAAACTCTTAAGAGCTAAGGAAAGAGTGGGAGGAGATCATAGACAAAAACAGTAAAACATTTTCAAAATTCTAGGGAAAAATTATTTTCATCCCAAAATCCTACACTCAACCAAACTATTAGTGTGTGAAGGAAGATGACATTTCCTGAGAGTGTAGAATTGAAAATCATTACCTCCCATGTATTGTCCTCCCTCCCCAAGGAAGTTACTAGAAGATGCCCTCTATCAAAATGAGAGTGTAAATCAAGAGGGGGGGAACTGAAGGTCCAAAAAAAGGGCTCGAGCAGAGGAGGTCAGTGAAGGGAAATTTCAGGATTATCATGAAGGAAAATTCTATGATGATTCCAGGCCACAGGACACACAGTCCAGATTGCAGCAGAAGGGTGGAAAACCCCAATAGGAAAAAAAATAACAACTACTGGATTATCTGATGTATTCAAAACAAATTTTTCAAAGGCCTATTGACTCCAAGGAAAGGAAAAAGTTGTAAAAGGAAAACTCTAGATGACTAGTTATATACAATACTTAGAGGCAATATTTACATGGTTATAGCACTATAAAAATGAATAATGATTTCATCAAAAAGTGTTATAAATTTTTGTTAGGAAGAACATGGGCGCGTTTGAGATACAGTGGAGGGCAAGAGGGGATGACTGTAAAAGAGCTAAATCTTCATGTGATATCAGCAGGTAACTTCTAAATTAGTAAGCCAAGGAACAGCCATATCAGCATATACTTAGAAATACAGAGGAAAGAACAATTAAAAGAACTGGGAGGTTTTTCTTCTGGAGAGCAGGTCTATGAGGTAGGATAAGGTAACTGAGGAGATGACTATTTTTTACTAAGTCTCCAAGTTTTACTTGACTTCAAATTTATGAAAATAGATATCTTTGCTAAAATGAAGGTTCACTTCAAGGAAGAGGAGGCACAGGAAGAGAAAGAAGAGAAGAATCTGCAGAAATATCTCTGTCCTAAAAAATGAAGTCCAGGACTTCTGGGTTAAATGACAAACTGATTGTGAACTTCCCTCCATCTGTGTCCTCCAAATACCCATGGAAACACACCACCAAACAGAAAAACAGTGAGAACTCTGTGGCTTCCACGGCCAGTCAGGGGAAACTGTGTCCATATGTGACACCACAAGGAATTTCTGCTGAACAAAGTACAAACAGATTAGGACAAAATTTTGTTACCTTCGGCTCCAAGTGACTGTCATTGGAAAGAGCAATGCTTAAGAAGAAAGAGGGAGCATGTGGGCCTCCCTGGTGGTGCAAGGGGTTAAGACTCAGCCTATGAGGCTATCCACAGCCACTGCAGCATGAGTTCGATCCCCTGGCCAGGGAGGTGACCCACATGGCGCAGCAGACCTCTCCTGTCCCGCCCGCTGCTCTCCTCAGCAGTGTATTTCCTCAGCCTGCCTGTTCTGTTCCCCACTCTATCTCTGGTGAATCCTCTCACCCTCCACATCTCTGGCCTGTACCCCAGTTCTTGCATGCATTAATAAAGCTTTAAAAAAAAAAGATCTAAAGAAACCTGCATTTATAAAAAGAGAGAGAGAGAGAGAGAGAAAGGGAGCATGTGAGAGACACTCACCCCACCTACTTGCTCCCGGCCAGGATGGCTGTCTGTTGTCCGTGTTGGCCAACCCCTAGCCAGCTGCACCCTCTGGAGTAATATGAGGGTGTGGTCAAGGTCTCCTCCACTTTCAGAGGAAGTCCCCAGTGTTGTCGAATCCTCTGTTGGAGAAAGTCCTCAATGCTTTCAGCATGTGGGTGACCACATGTTCTCTTGTCCCAGGGGACTCTCCTCCTCTTTGCAATATTCCTTCAGTCATTTCTCTTAAAATTTAGAAGGTTGATAGAGATCAGGGGCAAATGGTAACATCACTCTCTAGAGTTGGCAGTCTCCTAGGTAAGTTTCCCCTTCTCTTGGGGTAAGTACGTGCACTTCAGTGCTAGACAGAAATGTGATGGCATCTTAGCTTCTCCACTTGGTACCCTGGGACGTCACCTCACTTCTCCTCAGTTTCTTTATCTATAAAATGGGAGACAATAGCAACCTCTTGAATTTTCAGGACTAAGAATTAGTATGCTTAAAGCACATGACATGTGAAGGGGGACAGGAGGAAGGAGGGAGAAGCATTGTAACTGAAACAAAATGACGTTTCATCAAAAGGGAAGTATTTATCAAGAATTCGACACCTGAAGGTATTAGAAATGTACCCAATTTTCTCTCACACTTACCGCCTTCTCTGTTCAGACAGATGCCCCTACAGGCCTTTATTTCTAAGCTTCACTGAAAATGTCCCTGTTAAAATGAATCTCCTGGCCTTCTTTAAGGTTTAAGTCCTTCCCAGTCTTTAAGACCCATCTTTGTAGTGTGGGTCCAACCTTCATTGGTCAAAAATGATGTCTCAAGAGATGAGGAAATACCCCCCTTTGAACAGAAACACCAGTCTGGTAAATACGCCAGCCCACACTTACAGGGAAAAGTAGTTTCCCAAGAGCAAAGAGGCAAGCAGGAAGACCAATGAGTGGCCAAGAAGAGAGAAGCAAGAGTGGACACATGTCCCAGAGCCATTGTCAAGACAGGTATGCAAATGAAAGACCTTCCAGCCCTTCCCACTCCCTCAGGAAGGTGGCCCACAGCCACCCCATGAGGGGCAATGCTGACAATACTAAGAGTGCTTGGTGTATTTTCAAAGTGCTCTCCTCTCACTTACTCCTCACAAATGCTCTGAGAAGTCCTTTGGGCAGATGTTATATCCACTGTATAGTGAGAAACTGGGAATAAGATCTGATGACTTGTATATGGTCCTTTGGCAAGTGAAGAGCAGAGACTAAAACCAAGAGGCCTTGATGCAAATCCCAGTGTCCTGTAGCATCCTGCTGTGAAGGCAGATGAGTGCAGCCCGGCACAGGGTACCGCAGAAAAAACAATGGAAAACTTGCTCTGGATAATTCTGATAGAGACAGGACTCTCCCCCATGGGCTGGGCAGCTTCCCCTCGTGATACTGGAAGAAAGAGCGATGTGTTGAAGGGCACCTGGGCAGTTGTCCCTGGACGGTGCTTAGGGGCTGGAAGCCACCTGCCTGACTAGAGGAGCTTAAGCTGGAGTTCCTCTAAAACTATGGGGTGGACTCAATCACCTCATGCCATATGGGACTCATTACCCTAGGAGCTCACATGAACTGAGTATTAAAAGGTTAAAGAAGGTTTTGAATGATGAGATGTTCAATTGATCCAAATTGGATTATTAAGAGGGGAGCCAGGGTGCATGGTTTTCCCCCTTGTGTTTGAGGATGGTGCTGAGACAAGGAACTGCAAACCTCAATCCTCAGAAGACTTTGCATGGATTGGTTCATAGTGGAGTTTTCTGTGCTCTCCTGCAGATCATTTCTGTGGTTTTGATAAACAATCCCCTGCAGAACAATAGTGAATATCCTGGCATTGTGACAGTGCTAATGTCAACAAGAGCATCCCAGTCACATGCCTGATTTTCTTCCACTCCCAACTTGAAGTCTTACAATCCTTGGAATTGATTGATTTCTGACTAATTACAATAAAAAAGGCAAAATCACATTTTCCAGTGAGCTATGCCATCTCCCATACAATTATGGCTTGCATCCTATTAAAGGTCCTTACCTCTAATAAGCATAGTTTCACTATTATTTCAGAGATAATCTAAGTATAATTTCCTTTGCATAGGGAGACCCATTTGCATTACTTTTTTTTTTGGGGGGGGGAATTGAAGGACAATTGGGAAGAAAAAGGTGCAGAGAAGAGGTGACTAAATGTTATAGAAACAGAACAGTTTTCTATACAAGGTAAACAAAAACAGTGGAGAGCCTGAGAAAAGAGCCTCCCATGAATAGAATAGATGGAAAATTAAAATTAATTTAATGGAAAATTAAAAGTGAATGGAAAGGAGACTTCACAGAGAAGTGGGAGAACAGGAAAAAGCAGGGGGAGGGGATAATAAGTAACTTGATGAAGAAAAAGATCAAAATTTGAAACTGAAGATGAATCATTCAATGGCAACATTAAAGCCCAATGGTGGGGGCCTCCCCTGGTGGTGCATCCATTGAGCGCTGCGAAGCTGCCCGCAGCCTCTGCAGCGCCGGTTCGATCCCCGGCCACCGGCAAGGGTCCCACATGGCGCGACAGACCTCTCCTGCCACCTGCTGCTCCCCTCAGCAGTGTATTTCCTTGGTCTGCCTGTTCTGTTCCCCGCTCTAGCTCTGGTGAATTCTCTCACCCTCCCGCACTTCTGACTGTACCCAGTGCTTGTATAAATAAATAAATCTTTTTTTTTTTTTTAAAGCCCAATGGAGGGACTGTGCATACAGCTACGGAAGAAGCCACTAGAGCACTGAGGACAGGGACGCGCGAACCACTGAGGCGTGTGGGAGAAGTCGCCAGCAGCCCCACCCCAGATAGCAAGGAATGCAGCCATTAAACATGTGAGCCAGCCCAGACATTCTTCCTTGCCATCTCCCCCAGAAAATCTCGTACATTCTTATTTCCAAATTATCTCTCTATTAAGTATGTCTGACACACACCAAGCGGGCTGCCTGGATGGCCACAATCTAAAATAAACAATGGCGAGGAGGGACCCGTGATAGCGCCCCTGCCTAATCACCAAAGGCTTTCGGGGTCCTTGTTACTTGCTATCAGCAGCCACCGAGCGGAGAGTCATGTCTGGCCCAGTTAATCCCTCCCTTGACAGGAGTAGGTTTCTCAAGTATAAACTGTAAATCTTTGCCATTCCTCCTCCAGACTTCCAGCTCATTAGAGCAGTTAAAGATACACGGAGCGCAGAATAACACATCATCAGGCACGCAGCCCTCGGCGGGGCCCAGGCGCTATCTAGCTGCCCGGTGGCGGGCAGGGGGTGCTTCCGCGCATTCCAAGGCCAGGGGAAGCGGCCCAGGACGTGGGGGGTCAGGGGCTGAGGCAGGGTGAAGGAAGGCTGCAACTCTGCATAAGGCAAAAACATTCTCAGGGTTCCACAAGACTCCTTCTTTCCCACTAGAGAGGGGCCAAGACACAAGGATCTGTCCTCAGGGAAGAAGAGGGAAGAGGCCCTAAAAACATGATTCTGAACCCCCAGAGTGGGAGAGGACTAAATCTCTCATAATCTGTTGCTAGAAGATGTAGCAGCTTGTCCTATCATTCTCCTTCCCAGCCACCCAGAACAGAAGGCCTGGCCCGTCTTCAACTCCCCCGGTGGCTCTTTCTCCCCTGCTACTGCCTGTCAACTTGTCCAGTCACATTTGCACTGTCTCAGGCCCAGCGCCCAGCTTCTGCTCAGCTTCACCATCTCTGACTGGAAGGATGGCCATTGGGTGCCAACTGGTATCCTTCCTGCCCTCACCTTTCTACTGCCCACTAAGCCTTGGTACTAATGTCATGCTAAGACAGAGCTTTTGTCCCTTCTCAAATAGCCTTGCCAGTGGTCGTTCCTCTTTACCTGTTTCTAGAATCTGAGCACTTTATTCTGGCATGCAAGATTCCCCATATTCTAGCCCCTCATTCATATCCACTATGTTGCTCACAGTTTCCCTCACGTACAGTCCATTTCACACTAATGCTCGTGCTCAGTTCTGGGCACACACCCCAGGCTTCCCTGCCCGTGTGACTCTGTCCTGCTTTGTTCTCCATCTGGAGCTGTCTGTCTAGTACAGTAGCCCCGAGTTACGGGCTATTGCACACTTGAAATGTGACTTGTCTGAACTGAGATGTGCTGTAAGATAAAATGTACACCAGGTCCTGAAGACTTATTGAGAAAAAAGGAAAGCAAAAGATCTTTTATAATATTTTACATTGACGGCTATTGAGATGTGCTATAGGATTTCAAAGACAGTATAAAAAAATAAATTTGTGAACATGCCTGATAATTTTTTTATGAATCACATGCTGAAGCAATATTTTTGATAGATTAGGTTAAGTGAAACAAATTATAACATTTTAACTTTACCAATTATTTTTACTTTTTAATTCAGCTACTAAAAATGTTGAAATTCCTCGCGTGGCTCTCTTGTGTGACTCACATTATATTTCTACTTGACAGTGTGATCTAGAATGAACATCCTCCCTCGCTCCATGTGTGCAAGTCCTTGCCATTCTTCAAAGCCCAGATTGAACTTATTATCCATTAAGCCTTGCATGACTTACAGAAGCCAGAACTGATCTTCCTTTACTCTGAAATTCCATAAGACTTAGCTGTAATCCTATTAATCTTTACCTTATAAATTAGAATTATTTTTGTCTATACCTCCCTGTAACATACCACAAGCCCCTCAAAGGCAAGAGCCTTTTTGATCATGCCCCAGTTTCACTGCTAGTTGGTGATTAAGAGCATATGTTTATGCACTGGACAGACTCAGATTTGATACTGATGTCATGATATGCCAGCTGTGTGGTGCTGGCTAAGTTACTTAACCTCTCTGGGCCTTGGTTTCCACATTATAAAATGAGAACAATAATCCAATGCCAACTTCATAGTAAGGATCAAATGAAATGATACAGATAGAGCATTTAGGTAGTGCCTCTTTAAAGGGAATGGTAGGAATTATTATGACCTCATTTGCATTAGCCAGTGTTCTTCAGAGAAATAGAATCATAGAATGTATGTATGTATGTGATCAATAGGATGTGTATGCGTGTGTGCATAAAATATTATTTATATATATTATATGAGAGATTTATCTCATATAATGATGCTTGAGCTATATCTTATACATTCATATACATATGAGAGAGATTTATGTCATGGAATCAGCTCACCCATTTGTGGGTAATGGCAAGTCTGAAATCTGTAGGGCAGGCTACTAGGTTGGAAATTCATCTAAAAGTTGTGCTACCTAAATCCTCAAGAGAATTTCCCCTTCAGGAAACTTCAGTCTTCACTTTGAAGGCCTTCTATTGATGGATGAGTCTCCTTTACACTCTGAAGTGTTATCTGTTTTACTCAAAGTCCACTGATTTAAATGATAATCACATTTTTAAAAAAAATACTTTCACAGCATCATCTATTATAGATCAGTGTTTGACCAAACAACTGGGCACACAGCCTTGCTGAGTAGACATATAACCTCACTGTGGAATGCACTCTATTTTTTAAAAACACTAATAAGGATCTGTTATTCCTATACCTCATATCCTTCAATCAGAGAATTTCATTAACTTGCTTCTTCCCAGTCCTCAGGGAGTCTATGCAACGGGCAGCCAGTCAACAATCACTGGATTTCCTAAATGTCACAATGTACAGCCAACTGTGAGGGGGACACATGGAAGAGGAAGGCAGAGTCCTTGCCTAAGGAGCTTACAGGCTAGTGGATGGAGGGATGGCACAAACAGGTAGACTAGCACATGGGACCCTTTCAGCTACAGACACTACTACAAGGGATATGAAACTATTATTATGATAGAATTGGGGTGAAATTCAAGACACACTTTACTAAATGATCAAGGCAGCTTTCTCCAAGGAGGTCCTTTGAGTTGAGGTCTGAATGTAGTCAAAGGGCCCATGCAGCTCTGTATCACAGAGTGCCACGAAGTACAGGGATTGACCAGAGTGCTTTGCTCCCAAGGCACATGTGTCACAACACCCATAACCCAAGACAGCTCTTGATGGTCCTGCAGGCCACAAGGCTTTCCCAGTGCCAGAGGGTGATGCTGCAAATGTTTCCAGAGCTGCAGGAAATCTTGAACTTCATCCACACCCACACCCTACTTATCCTCCTATATTTACTTCTCAGTATAAATGATTCTTTCACAGGGAATGAACCAAAAACACAGCAGACACTATCACTCAGAGGTGGATGTCCTCTTGACACAAAACCGAAACTCTACAACAGTTTCTCCCCAGTCTTAAGCTCATCCTTTTCACATAATGAGAAAGACAGAAGAATGACACACCATGCTCCTGTCTCAGTTCCCCACCCAGGCTCATTTCCAGCAAGACAAGAACTGCAGCCTGTGTCACTGGAATGTCTGGAAACATGTCTCCCGGCTGAAACACAGACCATGCTTCCTATGTGTGCATGAGTATGCACACGTGAATTTGTATGTGCTCATGTGTATATATGTGTGTTTGCATGAGTGTGGTATGAACTTTCTCTGAAACAGTGCACAGAGCAGACATCGAATCAGAATACAGCTCACCTGGATTCTTCAGTTGATTTCTCCTTAGTTTCTCTCAGTAGATTTTCATGTTCTAGAAGTCTCTGTCTTAGTAAAAACCAGTTTGGGAATGGAAACAACTGATGAGTTCTAATGATATAATAGGCACCTCTACCTGCATTTCCATTTTATCCTAATAGTCCGTGAAGCTAAGGGAAGCAAAATAATTCTATTAGTCTGGAATCGGTGCATAGAAAAATGAAATAAATTTCGACTAGCTGAAACCCAAAAATGAAAGTATTGTCTTGACAAGTAGTATAAAAAAAGGTAAAAGAAATGGAGCCATGAGAGTCTGGGTAAAAACCAGGGTCATGAGTCTGTTAAAGAATCCTCTTGCCCCACTGCCCTAAACACACACACACACACACACACACACACACACACACACACACACACACAGAGTCAAGCATGACTGGAAGCATAAATTGCCAAGAAGAAAATGAAACCATGCCAGTAGCCAAAGATTGCCCAGGATTAAAATCCAACCAACCACTGTTTAACAAACTTTCCACCAATCAGAAATGCATTGGGTGAAAACCTCATTTGCATAAAGTCAACCTGAATGTGAACTAGCCCTCCTTTGTGTGTATGCAAGGTCTCCCCACCCTGGGCAACTCAGCATACCGTTGCAGTACCTTTTGTGTCTGTCCTCCACTGTGCTGTCCCAAACCTGGAATACATTCCTTTTCCTTGCTGTAACTCCACCAGGCCTGGTTTTTGTGCTCCATAACTGAAAGATCAGATGAATCTGACAGGCAAGTTTGGAAGTGTGATTCAGAGTATTTGTGAACTCCTACCTAATTCTTGGTTCTACTTTCCTTTGTATAGGCTATATTTTCAGGTAGTGTCCCCAAAAGAGGTGTTAGAAAGGCTTCTGGCACCCTAAGTTTGCATTGTCCAAATGACTAGCAACACAAACAGAACAATAGTCTCTTTTTCCAAAAGTTCCTGCAAAATTCTCATAGCTGATTCTCACCTGCCAGCACAAGGCTGCTGGAGATGCATGCTTCCCCCAGAGTAATTTAGAGTTTGTTTTTTTTTTTAATGTGTCCATTGTCCCCCTCAAGACAAAGCAGAAGGGACTGTGACTAATGTTTTAAGGTATTTTACTATATTTGTAGCATATTTTTTAACTCTAAATTTTTGCATTCTAATCTCTCTTTTGGACACATACTATTTTAGTTTGTTGTTCCCCTTCTGCCTGCACTTATCTTTGTTCTGATAGTCACCAACAGGAAACAGAAGGCTTTAGAGGCTGACTTCTGAGGAGGTGCTAGGGGTGGAACAGTGAGAGTAAGAAGTTAGAAGACTTGCCCTCTTTACTGGTTAAACCGGGGCACCCAAGCTCAAAATTATTTCCCACCATTTCCAAATATTTGTTTTGCAAAGCACTATTTCCTTATGATGCAACAAGGAGAAAATTTTCCATGATCCTATCAGGTTTGAAAATAGCATGTTATTACCTCCTCCTAGGAGAAGTACAATGTGCATTAGCACTTTAGATACTCTGAGAAATTCTTCTGAGATAAATCAGATTATCTCTTGATGTGATATTTATCAAACTTCCCTGTCCTCAAAATACTTTATACATATGACACATTAACAATTCTAGACCAAACATGTTGGGAAGCACTGGTCTGAAGAAGCTTTACAAATGCCATAGACTTCTGTCATTCCAAACAGTCCATTGTGAATGAGGATAGAATAAAGCCCTCATATATATGTAAAGTCTCAAAAAGACATTTCCCATGCACCCTTTCTCAGGAAACTACTGCAGATTTTATAAAACAAGGGAGCAACCTGAGAAACCGGAAGACATGGACACAGGAAACAGGGAATTAAGCTCAGAAAAAAGGAGATGGGAATCTCCAGCTGGTGGAGGGACTCCAGGATAACAGCCATGCATCAGCTATCAGGATAAAAGGCACATAGGCCAGACTGCAGCAGTTCAGATGCTTCCTGGAGAGATTTGTTCAAGAGGATGAAATTGCAAGAATCCTTGATGCAGCACCCAATATCTTAGGGCAGCTTGAATCTTAGGTCAAATTTTAGGACAACTTGAATTTGAAATAAATAAAAACAAGCAAGTTATAAAAATAGGTTTATTAACTTCAAAGAAACAAAACATTGCATAAAGAGAATATTGACCTTCCCAAAAATTAAATGTCTGTCTTACATCTAGGGTGCACACAGGTGACACATATGTATGCAGAGAGGAAGGATTGTAATAATGGCTCCAGTTCTGCATCACTTCTTGTTCCTCTGCTCCCTGTCCCCTAACTTCACGGTTGTCATGTAAACTTCCATGGACAAATTTATCTAACCGGCCTCTTGAGCCTGTAATCAACCCGATGGCTTGCTTTGGCCAATGGGGTGTTAATAGAAGCTTCACATGGGCTTCCTCTCATGGGGAATATACCCAGGGAGCCTCTGAGGAAAGGCAAGCCTGGTGGAGGAGCACCTAATTGCTCATTTGCTCAACAGGACTGAATTCACCCCAGCTGAATCCAGTTTAGATGAGCCACTCCCAGTCATCATCCAGACACAAAAGGGAGCTTAGTCTGGATCCAGGAGATGCTGGCCCACACCTCTGTTTTGCAACTGAAAGAGAAATAACTGATTTTTGCCACTGAGGTTTTATGGTTGTTTGTGACATAGCCCTCTGTAGCCAGAGATAAGGAGTACAGGGAAAATGGGACTGGGAAAGGGCGTGCCTCATGGCGGAGGTGGAGGCAAAATGAGTTAAAAACCTCTTCAATAGTAGAAAGCTGATAGCAATGCCTAAAATTTTATTTCCTTTTTTTAAGATTTATTTATTTATGCATAGAAGAACCAGGATACAGGCCAGAGGTGTGTGTGTGGGGGTGGGGGGTGAGGTGAGAGGATTCACCAGAGACAGAATGGGGAACAAAACAGGCAGATCTACTGAAATACACTGCTGAGGGGAGCAATGGGCGAGACAGGAGAGGTCTGCTGCACCACGTGGGTTGCTCCCTGGCCAGGGATCGAACTCGTGCTTCAGTGGCTGCGGACAGCTTCATAAGTTGTGTCTTAGCCCCTTGTGCCACCAGGGAGGCCCCAATGCCTAAAATTTTAAAGGAGGATGAGGAGAAAAAAGAGGAGCAAATAAAGGAACAAAAGGGAGAAGGAGAAAGTAGAGGGAGAAGAGAAATGCAAGCATACTATTTTTAAAAATTACGAAGTTACAGTCACCTGGGGGGAGGAGAAATAAGGAAATGAGGGGAGTGAGAAGAGACTAATTTTCCTGTGCAATTCATTAATCTATATGAATACATAATGTTAACAAAATTTTATATAAATTTTTTAAACTAAGGACAACAGTTTAAACTTCTAAAGAAAAATTGGACTTAAAGTAAAATAATTTTTTTTAAAAAGAGGAAATGGAAAAACTAAGATAAAAATATCAAAGAATAGATTAGATCTGGTGGAGCCATCGGTAAAGGCTAACAACTGATTAATGAGATTTTTAAAAAGCGCACAACAGAGAAACAAAGATGATCAAAGAAATAAGTTTATTTGCCAGAACCGAATGGCACCATAATCAAGGGTCCTAAATTTTTATTAAAGCCACTCCTCACATTTCATTATTTTATAAGAATAAGGGTAAAAAGAATATGCAGAGTTCTGACAGAAAGAACAAGACACTTTCCGGGGCCTCCCTGGTGGCCCAGTGGGTTGAGCTCAGCGCTGTGCAAGTTCCATCCCGGGCCAGCAGGGGAGCAACCCACATGGCATGGGGGACCTCCTGTGCCTCGCCTGCTGCTCCCCTGAGCAGTGTATTTCGGTATATGTGCCTGTTCTGCTGCCCGCTCTCTCTGGTGAATCTTCTCACCCCCCGCGACTCTAGCCTGTACCCCACTTCTTAAAAAAAAAGTTGTGAAACACTTTCACCACCAAGAAAGAGAATTAGACTAACTCACACTGGTTGCAGAGACAGAAGGTATCTCTCCACCGCTGCCCTAGGCCCCTCAGGAAGCCCAAGGTCGCCAAAAAGAGGACCAAGAAATTCATGGGATACCAATCTGATCGGTATGTCAAAATTAAGGCATTGATAGCAAGGTGCGCAGGAGTTCAAGGGCCAGATCTTGATGCCCAACATGGGCAGTGGGAGCAATAAGAAAACAAAGCACTTGCCCGGAGGCTTCCACAGGTTCCCGGTGCACATCATGAAGCAGCTGGAAGTGCTGCTAATGTGTACCAACCTGGCTGTGCTCAGATCACTCAGGTCTCCTCCGGGAGCCGCTCAGTGGGCCACCAAGTCACCCATTCCCACCCGGGCTCCGTGTGTATATTGTGTTAATAAAACCATGAAACTGGAAAAAAGTTATGAAATGCCTTCAAATTTCTGAGGAAATGTGATTTTAACTAAGCCATATCAGTGATCAAATGTAAAGAATCAGTAAGGTTGTCTCCAGCATGAAAGGGCACAGAATATTTATGCTCCACAAACCTTGTCTTTAGGAATTTTGCTTGAGGTGATGCTACAGGAAAGACAGAAAACGCCAAGAGAGGAAAGACACGGGAAATTGAAACCAGGGGAACCAATTCCAGAGCAATGACAGGAAGTCCCAGGTCTAGGTAACAAGCAGTTCAGATGGGGCACAAGGACAGAGGCTCCCAGGAGGGAGATCGGAGGGGAAAATAAAATTAATGTAATATGTGACTGGTAGAATGGACAGGAAAAAATGAAGATGCAAGAAAGCAAATGGTGGGGGGAAAAAAAGTTAGAGGCAACTTTAAATGCAGGGAAAACAAAAAGCAGTACAAACCATACAGCCTGATAGGATCTGCAAAGAATACCTACGATAATGTAAATACTGCTTTTCAGTTTTCTTCTTTGAGGATGGAACTCTCTATAAAGCACAAACAATTCAATTATGTTTCTATAATAGAATGCAAATGAGATCAACCTCTATTTTGTAAAAACTTAAGGTACAAGTAGCAGAAACTGGGAGGTAGAGAGGAGACTAGTGATACCATATTTACCATCTTATTTACTAAGAGGAGAGAGAGATTGTTCATAAACCATAGAACAAGAAACAAACATGAAAATATGGTGTAAGTGCAGAGAACAGGGTTGTAAAAAGTGATGTGAAAATTGGGCAAATGAAAAAGAAAATGCAAAGGTGGAAGTGAAATTATGAGTGAAGTAAACACTCACCTATATGGTTCAAAATAAAATATAATACCTAAAATTGAAAAATATATGTATTACAGTCCAACTATTATTTATAACTACCAGTAAAAATAGCTTGAGGAATTCAGTTTTTGCCTCAGAGAAGAGAAATTTGAAAGTAGAGCAGAATTTTTTCATTTATAAACCCTTCAAACACTTTAATTCTTTAATAGTGTACATATATTATTCTAATAAACGTACTTTAAGTAAATTCAAGACAATTTGACTCCAAAAAATTCATGACTACACATCTCTCTGTTCTCTTTTGTCTAACTTGAGTTCAGCCCATAGTTCAGGAACTGGGGGAGAAAGATATCCTTAACCCAATTCTCTAACACCCCTATCCTCCAACCCTAACTAAGGTCGGAATTGCTAGAATTGAAGTTCTTAGAGGAAGCCAGAAACAAACTCTGCAGATACTCAGCTTGAGTTCTAGAAAAATCAAAGTCTAAATGACAAAGGACAGAAGAGCAGGGCACCAAACGCTCCAGCATTAGCATCCTCATGCTGTGTTGCGCAAGTGTAAAACTTGGCAAGAGACTGAGTGATTTTAGGACCTCATGTATGACCCTCCCGAGTGCATGTTTAAAAATACACCATAAAGTCTGTACTTACATAAAGGGATATTCACAGGGCAAGTTTAAAAATATGTGGTTTTATTTTTTAAATTAAATTTCATTTTTAAATATTCCATGTATGGATGCCTAAAATGAATATTATTCAATCAGCATTGTTTGGCACAATTTTTGACATATGTCCATCACATCAGTGTTACTCATCATGTTTTTCAAATGTTAATATTTCTTGATTGGGTCACTGAGGTAAGTGGAATTCAGGACTGGATTACTTCTGGATCCTTGAGAGCATAGCAACTCAAGATTCCAGCCCTATTCCAGGCGATTCATCAGTGTACTTACCTTTAGTCTTGAGAAAGGCAATCTCCTGCACACAGCCATTCATCTTCTTCATGGTTACATGCCTGCCTGGCCTTGGGCCTGGAACATTTCTTTATAGGAAAATAAGGAGCCTTCAGAGTCTGGGCTAGGCATAGCAACTTGGGGAAGCTCTTCCCCTGTTCTAAGGTTGATGTGCACGTCTTTATTCTTTTAAGTACTTGTGTGGTTTGGCACCTGGCCAGCCCTACTGCCATATCTATTCCTGGTGGATCTGTTCCAAAGTAATGGGGTCCTTCACCTGCAGACCATCACCTTCATCAGTTTCATGATGAGAGCCACTGGCATGGAGACCCACTCTCATTACAGATACTGGTCTTGTTCTGCCTTTCTGTGGCTAGAACAGTGTTCCTCCCAGCACCTGTGTAATTCTGTCTTGATGACCCCAACATCTATAAGCCATGTAGTGGGTTGACATCCTGGGACTGCTACTCCCAGATCTGAGCAATAGGTATCACTTGCTGGACCACTAGCAAGTCTGGGCCCCAATTTTTGTTCCTGTAACCCAACACAGCTGCCAAAGGCAAACTTAGCTTTCACCTGCCATTCCTGGAATCCTCAAAGTAGAAGTGAAAACAGTCCTGCCTCGTGATCTCGCCTTTGGATTTTTGTCTTCTTTGGCACTTGACTTGGTAATTCCATACTTGCATATAAATTCACTGATGACTTGAAGAGGACTCTTGTTCTCACATTTGCCTGGCTTTGTAGATGTCCACAGAAAGAGAATTGATGCAAATGACCTCATCCACCATTAGTGGAAGTAGAAGTCTTTGATTAGAGATGACTGTTCATATTTTTTTTTTACTATTTCATGTTGTAGTAGTCTTTTACAATGAGAAAGTGTTGCTTTTTATTCCCTTATAATCAATTATAGAACCCTATTTCATTTACAAAAAAAGAAACTTTAGTAAAATAAAATCCACAAAATCCACAAATTCTAACACTTTATTCCATACCTTTTGGGCTATATTTTTGGTTCATAAATCCAGTCAGTGAGATTAGTTGGTACATGAATGGTGGAAGGACGGGCCCTTGCTGGAAATAATATTGTCTTCACTTACTTTTTCTAATAAAATATTTTTAATTGGGAAAGGATAAAGAATGTCATCACTTGGATTTAATTCAAGTAATTTTCTATTAGTAATCCTATGATGTTCATTTGCTTTTGAAAACTCAATCATGTCTCTTTCATACTAAGAAAGGACACTCACTTTGAGGCAATTAACAAAGCAATGAGTTGGAGAAGTCGTCACCCTGTGTGCTACCCCCGGACACTGCAAACACAGCAAACTCCAGCCCAAGTCCTGGCTGAATCAAAAGCCCTTTCTGTACCTGTGGCCAACACTTGGTTTCTTTTCTCTCTAAAATGAGACTGATAACAAGCCCTGACTTATTTGATTTAGAGATCGGATATAAACCTCCTGGAAAGAAATTTAGAAAGTGTAAAACATCATACAAGTAGAAACTATAAGTTTAATCCTCTAAATATCTTCATGTCTGTTCATTGTATTTCTCTTTGGTAGCTATCATATTTTTTGCTTTTTTTTTTATTTTCCTCAAAGATTAAAAAAGGCTGAGCACATAGTAGGAGCTTATGTAGTTCATTGCATAGTTTAAAGAAAAAGCAAGTCATCTGTATTTAGGGTAAAA
Organism: Talpa occidentalis; assembly: GCF_014898055.3. NCBI lineage: Eukaryota > Metazoa > Chordata > Mammalia > Eulipotyphla > Talpidae > Talpa > Talpa occidentalis. Next base: position 97,117,928 of record NW_023605083.1, on the reverse strand, counting down.
CATAGATACTTTATACACCACCAATTTTGTATTGAAATCGAATCGCTAAGTCTCCACCTGAATCTGTGTCTTATAAATTATTGGAGTAAAAATATATCTAGACTATTTCAAGATGACAAACCAAGTACATGTCTTTCTTTCTGGGCCCTCTTGAAAGTGAATAATGGGGCCTCCCCAGTGGCGCAGTTGTTGAGCACTGGGTTGCGAAGCTGCCCGCAGCCTCTGCGGCACCAGTTCTATCCCCAGCTTCTCCTCAGCCACCGGAGGTGGGTCCCACATGGCCCCAGACCTCTCCTGCCACCCGCTGCTCCCCTCAGCAGTGTACTTCGGTCCTTCTGCCTGCTCTGCTCCCTGCTCTGGCTCTGGTGAATTCTCTCACCCTCCCGTGCTTCTGACTGTACCCAGTGCTTGTATAAATAATAAGTGAATAGGGCCTCCCCGGTGGCGCAGCGGTTGAGCGCTGGCTTGCGAAGCTGCCGGCAGCCTCTGCAGCACCAGTTCGATCCCCAGCTGCTTCCCGGCCACTGGAGGAGGGTCCCACATGGCGCGCAGACCTCTCCTGCCGCCCGCTGCTCCCCTCAGCAGTGTACTTCGGTCCTTCTGCCTGCTCTGCTCCCCGCTCTGGCTCTGGTGAATTCTCTCACCCTCACGCGCTTCTGACTGTACCCAGTGCATGTATAAACAAAACAAACAAACAAATAAATAAATAAAACATGCCTCTATTAAAAAAAAAAATAAGTGAATAAATCTAAAAAAAAAAGTACAATTCAATAATTAAAAAAAAAAGTGAATAATGGAGGCTTAAAAAAAATCACAGGCACAAAACAGAGGCGCAGAGTAAGACACATCAGTAAGAGACTTGAACCAATGTCTAAAAAATGAAAAGTTGATGGAATCTGAAGTACATATGGCAAAATGTGAACATGTGTTTGATCTGGGTGGTAAGTACCCGGGTGTCCTAATATTTTTCATATATTTAAAGCATTTCATAATCATAAAAAATTAAAATTAAATTAAAAGCAGATGGAAGTACATTGATGGATGAAACAGAGTGACGATTTCACAGCCTGCAATGCAAACAGAGAGGGATGCCGTCAAAAAGTCAATGGGAGAGTAGGTGGTGTGCACGATAGAGTTCCAGAAGGCTCGGGAAGACACCAGTGGGAAGAAGTGAGGAAAGGGGCTGATGGAGGATAGGATCAAAGGCCTGTGACACCTTCTCCTTTTCCCTGAAGAATAGCAAGCACTCAAGCATTTTACTCCCATACTGAAAATTTCAAGGTTTTTCTCTAAAAATTAAGTAGACCCTCAGGACAGTTAAAGTGAGTACTGGCCCAGAATATAACTTTTCTGGCATCTACTGAACCCCCACTTCTTGTGCACTTGAAGCAAAACACAGCCTGAACATACAATAGACAACATGCTCAGGGAGTCTTCCTGTACCCTAATTCTCACCTATAAACAGAGATCAGGATCTACCAGGCAGTTAGAGAACATGCCCAGTATGATAGCAAATGACAGGTACACAAAGGGAAAACTGACTCCAAAAGGAAATATTTTTTAATATAAGAAAACATTTAAAAAAACACTTATGAGACTGCTTTGCATTGTCTCAAAATTGAGACTCTATCACACTCTTAAAGAATGGAATTTTTTGAAAACGGAAGCATCAGCCAAGAGTTCCTGCAAAGTGCAAATATGAAAGTGGAAATTTTAAATGCAATTAGCAGGTATATGCACATATTTGAGGAAGTCTCCAAAATAAGGAGATTAAGAGAGAGAGAGAGAGAGAGAGAGAGAGAATTCAAAAGGCCTAACATTCAGAATAAAGAGGATGCTGAAAAAGTGACATGAGGGAATTAACAAGGAAATGTTAGAAGAAAACCCCACCAAGCTCGCAGAACCCTGTCCCTGCACAGGAAGGGCTCACAGAGGTCTGGGCTGCTCCATTGCAATGCCAGGGACTCAGGAGGTCTCTCTGAATTTGTGTCCTGAGATTTCTACCTCTCAGACATGGGCACTTGCTACTTGGCTCCTACCTTCTGATCTACAAGTCTCTCCTTTCAGCAGAACAAATCACAGTGCTCAATGTTGGGCTTCACACTAGTTAGCAAATTCTTGCTTTTTGCCATGAGCTAAGCCACCATCCTTGGACAAAACTAATGCTAAAAAACATTTTTTGACCCAAGCACCAAACAGTCAAGGGAAGGTTGATGGGGAGGCTGCAGAGGTGCGGACAGTATGGAAGAAGGCAAGACTGTCTTGCATGCCAAATTCCTGTGAGACAGAGAATGGGGGCAAAGGAGGAAGCTGGAGTCGCCCTTCCTTTTTTCTAAGTGAAGAGAGAAAAAACAACTACAGGCTAGCCTGAATGTTTACTTCAAGAACTGCTCCAGACAGAAGATGTGCTCCCCAGCATTGCAAAGGTTAACAGTTTGACTCGCAAAGTGTCACTCTCCTATCCATATGCATGAGGTCCCATAATCAAAACCAGACCCTAAACTGTGTTTAAGCTGTGATGAAAATATTTCCCACTACACAGGATTCTTGGGACGTAGAATATTTCAGGAAACCAAGTATGTGTGTGAAGATGAATGTACAGGAATATTCATTGCCTCATTACTTATAATGAAGAAAAACTGGAGGTGTCCCGAATTTTCAGTGATATGGAAACAGTTAAATAAATTATAGTATGTTTATACGATATATTACAGTCATTTAAAATTATTGATCCTCAGGAATGTTTAATGACATGGGAAAACGTTCACAGAATGTTTAATGCAAAATGTATTAAAAATATACACAATTCTAATTTAGCAAAAAAGGAAAATAAATGTGTTTATATATTCATGTGAATGCTCTTATATGTGTCTATTAACAAGTATTCTTAAAATGGTATCTGTATTTTATGTCTCTGTGTTATTACTGGAGAAAAATGCATTATTAAAAGAATGTAAACCCTGTTCTGCCAAGGAGAAAATTGTCTTCCCTTAACATGCAGCACTAAAATATGCATACACCATACATCAAGGGGGCTAATATTCCAAGATGTATAAAGAGCTCATACAACCCAAGAATGAAGGAACAAATAAACCAACTAAAAAATGGCAGAAGAGTTTAACAGACTTCTCCAAAGACCTACAATTGACCAGCAGGTATATGAAAAGACACTCATCATCACTGATCATTGGAGAGATGCAAATCAAGACCACAATGAGATACCATCTCACACCTGTGAGAATGGCCAAGTCAAAAGACCAGAAGTAACAAGTGTTGGCCAACTGTGCAGAAAAAGGACCCCTCCCCCCACACTGTTGGTGGGAATGTAAATTAGAGCTACCTCTATGGAAAACATTATGGAGGTTCCTCAAAAAATTAAAAACTGATCTACCATATCAACCAGCAGATCCATTTCTATAGGTATCCACATGAAGAATACAAAAACACTAATTTGAAAAGATACGTGCACCCCTATTTTCAAGGCTGCTCAATTCACAACAGCCAAGATATGGAAACACCATTAGTGCCCATTGATGGATTGTTTTTAAGATTTATATTTTATTTATTTATGCACACAAGAGCTGGGATGTAGACCGGAGGTGTGGGGGTGGTGAGAGAATTCATCAGAGCGAGTGGGGAGCAGAACAGGCAGATTTACTGAAACACACTGCTGAGGGGAGCAGCAGGTGAGACAGGGGAAGTCTGCTGTGACATGTGGGTCAGCTACCCGGCCAGGGATCGAATTCATGCTGCAGTGGCTGCGGATTGCTTCACAGTGCTGACACTTAACCCCTTGCACCACCAGGGAGGCCCCCATCGATGGATTATTAAGAAGATTTGGCATATATAACAGTGCAATACTACTCAGCTATTTTTAAAATGATTAAGTACTTCCATTTGCAACAACATGGGTGGAATTTGAGGGAATTATGCTAAGCAAAATAAGTCAGAAGGAAAAGGAGAAATATGGGATGATTTTACTCATATGTGGAATAGAAACAAAGCAAAGAAATGGACCAAACAAACCATTGGAACAGAAGATATCTCAAGGTTCAATATTCAATATCCAAGCTTCCATAGCTTGGAAAAGAGAAAAAAGAGTGAAAAGGGGAAGAGGAAGTAGGATAGCGGAAAGGCCTCCTCCCTGCCCTCTGCAGGCCAATCATGGCACAGTGGAACAAGTCATGGGAGAGGAACAGTTAAAAAATGAACTTTCAGTTTCTCAGCACAGTTGCAGAAGTAAACATCTAAGCTTTTAGAAAAATGTAAAGTGCCCTGTTTTCCTGTATCATTTTATAGTCCCTGCCTTTACATTTTTAACAAATTCAACTAACTGTTGAAGTTGAGTGTGCACCTCACAATTTTATCTGGAGAGGGATGTAAGGAGCTGTGCCTTTGAGAAGGGAAACAGTTAATGGTATGGTTGAATTCTGTCTGGAGCTCAGCAAACTTCCATGTTCAGTTCATGCTGAGCAGTGGTCCCCAGAGATGGTCCAGTCACTGCTTGTCTCTCAGCCTGAAACATGCCTCAGTGGCCAGCATTCTGCACCTGGGAAGGCAGAGCAGACGTGAGCACACAGGAAACCAGGCTTGAGTGACCACAGCACAGGAATGTGGGCTGCCCGGTACTTTCATGGTACAAAACCTAACCTCAGTATCACTTAGCAACAAAAGACACAATGATGGAGATACATTGCTTGCCTCCATGGATGTTTCACTTTCAAAGACAAGCTTGAGACAAAGAGGATGGGTCTCAACTCATTCAGATGTGCTGAGGATGGATCTCAGCACAGAGACCAACGGAAAACTTCTGTTTCTAGAGAGATCTGGTGCAAGCCAAACTCCTGGGTTAAAAATAGCCTAGAAATCCTGGTGCAGCTAAAGCCACCTGACAGTCTGATTCCCTGTGAAACAAATCTTACCCATTGGGAGGGAGGACATTCCACAGAGAAGAGGCTCCAGACAGCAGAACCAAGACCTGTAGATAAAAGATGGGGGTGATTCTAGGAAGAACCCAGTAAGATTATTAGAACTGACCCCCAAGTTGAGTGGCATGAAGAAGGATGAGCCCTTGGAGGTGAGAAAAGCAGAGGCTGGAGGTTGTAGATAAATTCAAGGGCAACAGCAGGGTAGGGAAGAGGTGAAGTCATGAAGGACTTGTGAGGTTGCTTCATTGCAGTATTCCCCAACTCATTCTCTTAATTTTTTCATCATAAATTTAGGGCAGCATGGCCCAGTGGAGGGAACTGCAGAGTCCGGCAAATCTGAATCCCAATGGTGTGCCTTTACTGATTATGTGAACTTGAGCAAGCTATCTAATCTTATTGCCTCTAACTCTCCTTGCATTTAAAGTGGCTTCATGCTCTCAACACTGCAGGGTATGGTGATGAATAGAGAGGATGAGTATTGAATGGGCTTTCCATGTTTGTAATAGCAATGACATCACTAGGCATGGAGCAGCTGTGAGGATTCAGACTTAAGAGACCATAGAGACCACCTAGTCAGTTTTTGTCACTTTATCCTGGAGGGAAACAAAGTCTCTGAAGTGTCATAACCTTCCCTGAATCTGACAATAAATTAGTAGTTGAGTCAATATTAATAACCAGTTCCATTTTTCTATCCATAAACACCATTGTTTCTGCCCACCACTCGAGCTTAACTTACTACCAAGAAACTATTCCAACCAAAACCACCTCACAAGTACTGAATGTGATGTTTATCAAAAAACACTCCGCAAATCAATGTGCCGCACTCATTGGGCATGTGCAATGATGAAAAGACAAAAATGTACTCATTTCCTTGGGAGCCGAAGATGATTACTGCACAGAGATGAAGAAGTGACACTTGGGAAAAAAAGCCTGAAGTCCAGAGTCTCCAGAACCCCATGCTCAAGGGGACAAGTGTCTGAGGCTTTAGTGATGTTACTTTATTTGAAGGCTGGAGACAGCTTCTTGGTTTTCAACTAGAATCTCATAAAATACTGATCATTTGGGCCATCACCCTGGGGTCTTCCAATTGGCAGGGGTCTTCTGAATATTAAGAAGCATTTAAAAAAGGACAGAATCATGAATAAAACTTGACACATGTATCTTTTTCCCCCCAATACCCTTCCTTCTCCTTGCGCCCAGCCCTGGATAACAAACACTGCATGTCTTCATGTCAGCCACTTGAGTTATTTTTAAGATTCTTCCTTAACCCTTCAAATAACTTCCAACAATCTTCTGTCCTCCAAAAGTATCTTGCTTGACCAACAAATGCAGGTAGGCAGCATAACTGGAGGTTTGAGAGAGGATACCAAACCATATATGCATATCAAATGGGCATCTTAAATCTTCTGTCTCCATCCAGGTGACAGCACTTGGATGAATCATTTTAACTCCCTGGGCCTCAATTTCTTCACTGGTAAGCAGGGAGAATAAGACTAAATATTCAATGGTTGAAGGGGGACAAGGCGGACAAAAGGTATAAAGTTCCAGTTATAAAATCAACAGTACTAGGGATGTAATATGCAGCATGATGACTAGAATTTGCAATACTGTATCGTATATTGAAAATTGCAAAGAGTAAATCCTAAGAATTCTCATCACAAGAAAAATAAATTGTAACTATGTGCAAGGATGGTGTTAACTAGACTTATTGTATCATCACTTCATATATATAAAATTATTGAATCATTATGTTGTACATCTGAAACTAATACAACGTTATATGCCAATTATATCTCAATTTCCACTACACCATATATCTCAATTTTTAAAATGCAATAATTGCCTAGATAGTTAGAAAGCCAACAGCTAAATTAAAACAAAATGTTAAAAAAATACTTGATGAATACATGAAATACAGAAGGAGAGGAACAAGCAAACAAAGGAGACAAAGAAGGGGCTCTCTCCATTTTGGCTCTCCGCCAGCTCGCAGCGTCCGGCCAGCTCTGAGAGTGACTTTGGGTGACTTTGGGTTTCCAGGTCGTCGGATCAGTTTTCACAGTGAGACCTTCCCTGACCACACCATTTAAAACTGGATTCACGGGAAAAGGGGCGGAGCAACATGGCGGCGAGGAGACGCTGCGAGTAAGATCTCCCATTAAAAAAAGTTAATAGGGAGGAAAAGCGGCAGGTCCCAGTGAGAACTGAGACAGGGAAGATAAACGGACGACTCCAGCAAACTGCCCGAAGAAGAAAGTTGCCATAAAAGAGGACGAGAAGGGAGGGAAGCGCAGAACCCTGCTCCCTCCCCCGCCCACAGAGCGGCACTCTCCGACCGGCAGAGAGGAGGGAAACAACAAACCAAAACGCCCAACAAGAAAAACGGATGCAGCAAGTGGGACTGTGAGTGGAAAGGAACTATTTCAGCCACCACACCCCGTGAACGGGAGCTGAGGCGAACCCTGCAGGATCCGCCGCGGAGGTGAGCTCCAGGCGCCAGTAAAGAGGCCCCGCCCACCAGGAGGAGCCCAGCACCAGCACACAGCCCGGCCGCCGGTAAGCTTGCGCAAAAGCGGCGCTCAGATTGCAGCTGCCCAGGGCCCTGCCTGCGCTGCGCCTAGGCTTGCGGGGGACGGCGGAGGCCTCCCTGAGTGAGCAGGAACAAGGCGCCCAGGCAGGGGAGCGGGATTCAAAAGGCGCCATTCCCACGCCACTGATCTGGGCTACAGCCCGCGTCCTGGAACTGAGGGCTTTGGAACTGAGACCCGGGGCACGAAATTAGGGGCGTGGGTTCCCCACGACGGTGGGGCACAAGGCAGACACAGCACCCCAAAGCCGTTGAGGTGTACCCTACCATCCCGCTCTGCTCCCTGTCCCACGGGGTGGAAAATCAGCTCCCCAAGGGCTCTAGGAGAGATCTCTGGTGCCACCTAGCGACTTGACCCCAGCACAGGCTACTGAAGGAGCTAGTGGCCAGCTGGGGAGTTAGCCCACACTGGGCCCTCTGAACAAGTGTCTGAGCCCACAGGGAGAGCGAGCACCCACAGCCGGGGCAGACCGCGCGCAGAATAGTGTGCCTGAGACCAGAAGCGCAGGGAGTGTGTCCCACATCACCATTTTAGAAACAGGGACATTTCTTCAGTAAAACTACCTGCAGAAGGCTTCCTCAGGAGCCAGAGGTGAGCGGGGGAAGTTCGCCCACGCCAGACCCCTCTGGCCTGCAGTCCAAGCCCAGAGGGGAGCAGGAACCCACCGCCGGGGCAGACCAGGCGCACAGGGGAGTGTCCCCACATCGGCATTTTAGAACAGGGACCTTTCTCCAGTAAAGGCTTGCTTGAAACTGACAGATGACTCCTGGAAGAACCAGAGGGAACAGAGAAGCCCACCCAAGATGCCGGCAAGTCCCAACAACACAGTGTCCCAACGCATACGGCAAATTAGAAAACAGACAGTAGGGAGGAGAAAACCACACGCAACTTAGCAACTCTCCAGAGAAAGCACACCAAAAAGAAAGCCAGCCCCCAGATTGCAACGACAATAACTTGGAAGAATTTCTGAGCCTTCCAGAAAGAGAATTTAAAATTGCCGTGATTAAAAAACTGACAGAAGTCATAAAGGAAAACAAGATAAGGAAAAATAATCAACGATCAGAAGAATGCAATTGAGTCCCTAGAGAGGGAAAAACAATGGTCAGAAGAAAGAATTGAGTCCCTAAAGAGGGAAGTAAAAGAAATGCAGGAGATCAAAGAATTAATGGAAGAACTAAAGAATTCTGGGAAAAAGCAATGAAAGCAGAATAGATGAAATGGAAGAACGAATAAGTAATCTTGAAGACACAGAAATAAAAGAACCAAAACAGAGAAGGAAAGAGAAGTACGAAGGAAAAGAACGAAGAAAGACTTCGGGAACTATCGGACTCCATGAGGAAAGGAAATATAAGAGTTATAGGAATACCAGAAGGAGAGGAGAGAGATGTAGGAACAGAGAAAATATTCAAAGAGATAATTGAAGAGAACTTCCCAAATGTGAAGAAGGAGCTGAAAATTGATATACAAGAAGCAAGAAGAACACCAAACTTCCACGACGAAAGAAAATAACAGCAAGACACATAATTAAAGCTCCCAAGAATCCAGGACAAGGAAAAAATAATGAAGCTGGCGAGAGGAAGAAACAGATAACATTCAAAGGAAAACCAATCAGGCTGACATCAGACTTCCGAAGAAACACTACGGCAAGGAGAGAGTGGAGGGACATAGTCAACAGACTCAAGAAACAGATGCAACCAAGAATACTCTATCCCGCAAAGCTCTCCTTCCTCTTTGAAAGAAAGAATTGGACCTTCCAGACAAACAGAAACTCCGGAATTTCATTGCAACTAAACCCCACTCCAAATACTACAAGGAGTTCTAAAGCCAGAACCTCAGAGCGACGAATAACAATGAAAGAAGGCCAAAAAAAAAAAAAAGTTATTAAAAGAATAAATAAATAAAATCAAAGAAAGACAAACACAATGGCAAATACAGATGTTAACATATCAATATTAACTCTAAATGTAAATGGACTAAACTCTTCAATAAAAAGACACAGAGTTGCAGCCTGGATTAAGAAACAAAACCCAACCTTTTGCTGTCTCCAGGAAACACATTTAGCTACAAAAGATAAAAATAGGCTCAAAGTTAAAGGATGGAAAACAATCCTACAAGCAAATGGACCAAAAAAGAAAGCAGGAACAGCTATACTTATATCAGATAAAACAGATTTCAAACTCAAAAAGATAAAAGAGACCCCATGGTCACTACATTATGATCAAGGGGACAATACTTCAAGAAGAAAAACACTCATTAACATATCTCACCAAACGAAGGAGCACCAAAATATATCAGACAACTGTTGTCCTCTCTGAAAACAGACATCAGAGAAAACACATACGTAGTGGGAGACTTCAACACACCACTATCAACAATGGATAGATAACAAGACAAAAATAAGTAGAAACCAAAGCTCTAAATAAAGACCTAGAGCAATTGGGCTTAACAGACATCTATAGAACACTAAACCCCAAAAAACGGAGTACACATTTTCCTCAAGTGCACACGGATCATTCTCCAGGATCGATCACATACTGGGCACAAGACAAACATCAACAGATACACCAAGATTGAAATCATATCAACCATCTTTTCTGACCATGAAGGCATCAAACTAGAAATAAACCATAAAAAGAAGGCAAGGAACTTCCTACATGGAGATTAAAAACCACACTACTGGAAGACCATTGGACTAATGAGGAGATCAAAGAAGAAATTAAAAAATTTTTTGAATTGAACGACAAGGAGGACACCAATATCCTAAATGTATGGGATGCAGCAAAAGCAGTAATAAGAGGAAAATATATAGCAATAGAAGCTCACATCAAGAAACAAGAAAGAACGCAAAGAAACAACCTATCTCGAAGCTCAAAGATCTAGAAAAAGAACAACAAGAAAACCCAAAACCAGTAGAAGAAAAGAAATAATAAAACCAAAGCAGAAATAAATGAAATTGAAACTAAAAAACAATCCAAAAGATCAATGAAACCAAGAGCTGGTTCTTTGAAAAAATCAATAAAATAGACAAACCTAGCCAGGCTCACAAAGGAAAAAAGGAGAAAGCACAAATAAACAGGATCATCAATGAAAGAGGAGAAATCACAACGGACACAGCAGAAATCAAAAGAATCATAACTCTATGAACAGTTATATGGAAACAAGTTTAACAATCTAGAGGAGATGGACAATTCCTACAACTCTACAATCACCCAAAGCTAGATAAAGAAGAATAGAACACCTAAACAGACCAATTACAATTAGCGAAATGAAATGGTAATCAAAAACCTCCCCAAAAACAAAAGCCCAGGACCTGATGGATTTACAAATAATTCTAACAAACATTCAGAGACGAATTAGTGCCTATCCTTCACAAACTCTTCCAAAAATTGAGAAGGAAGGACAATACCAAACACGTTCTATAAGCCAACATACACTAATACCAAAACCGAACAAGACAACACAAAAAAGAAAACTACAGGCCAATCTCCCTAATGAACACTGATTCAAAAATCCTCAAAAATTTTAGCTATCAGAATCCAACAATGTATCCATAAGATAATTCACCACGACCAAGTTGGATTCATTCCAGGGGACAAGGATGGTTTAACATCCGAAAATCAATCAACGTTATCCAACACATCAACAAAAAGAAATATAAAAACCATATGATAAATCAATAGATGCTGAGAAGCTTTCGACAAAGTGCAACACCCATTCATGATAAAAGCCCTTGAAGTTCTTGGGATACAAGGAACATACCTCAACATATAAAGGCCATCTATGACAAGCCACAGCCAGTATCATTCTCATGGTGAAAAGCTGAAAGCAATTCCATAAGATCTGGAACAAGACAAGGATGTCCACTCTCACATTGCTTTCAATATAATACTGGAATCTCCAGCAGGGCAATAAGACAAGAGAAAGACATCCAAGGAATCCAAATAGGAAAAGAAGAAGTCAAACTATCACTATTTGCAGACGATATGATATTATACATAGAGAACCCCAAAAACTCCACAGAAAAGCTATTCACTCATCAATCAGTTCAGTAAAGTGGCAGGATACAAAACAACACGCAAAAGTCAGTAGCCTTCTATACACAAACAATAAATCTGAAGAAGAAGAAATCGAAAAGACCATCCCTTTTTATTGAAACAAAAAAATCAATATTTGGGAATAAATCTAACAAAAGAGGTAAAGGACCTATAAAAGAAAACTATAAACACTGTTAAGAAATAGAAGAAGACACAAAAAAATGGAGAGACATCCCTGCTCATGGATTGGAAGAATAAACATTATTTAAATGGCCATCCTTCCAAAAGCAATATACAGATTCAATGCTATTCCATCAAAATTTCAATTCATTCTTCAAAGAAATAGAAAAATTATTGAAAATTCATATGGAATCACAAAAACCCCGAATAGCCAAAGCTCTCCTGAAAAAAAAAAGAAGAATGAATGAGGCTCAGACTCCAGACTTCAAACTATACTACAAGCTAATCATCAAACTGCATGGTTGGAACAAGAACAGACATACAGACCAATGAATCGAATAGAAAATCCAGAAATAAACCCACAGATTTATGGTCAACTAATCTTTGACAAAGGAGCAACTATGCATTGGAGCAAAGAAAGTTTGTTCAATAAATGGTGCTGGGAAAACTGGGGTCGCTACATGCAAAAGAATGAAGCTTGACCACTACCTCACACCATACCAAAAATCAACTCTCAAATGGATTAAAGAACTAGACATAAGACCTGAAACCAAATATATAGAAGGAAATAAGGCGAAACACTACGTGATTTGCACATCAAAGACATCTTTACAGACACATCACCCAAAGCAGGGATAGTGAAGGCAAAGATAAACAGCTGGGACTATATCAAATTAAAGAGCTTTTGCACAGCAAAAGAGACAATAACAAAAACAAAGAGAAACCCACCAACTGGGAGAACATTTTGCACCCAACCAATGATAAAGGACTGATCACAAAAATCTGCAAAGAGCTGATGAGACTCAACAACAACAAAGAAAATAATCCAGTCAAAAAATGGGCAGAAGAGCTTAAAAGAAACTTCTCTGAAGAGGAAATGCAAATGGCCAACAGGCATATGAAAAAATGTTCAACATCACTTGTCATCAGGGAAATGCAAATCAAAACTACCATGAGATACCATCTTACACCAGTGAGAATGGCACATATAAAAAACTAGCAACAACAAATGTTGGCGAGGGTGTGGAGAAAAGGAACTCTTCTGCACTGTTGGTGGGAATGCAAACTGGTCCAACCACTGTGGAAAGCTGTGTGGAGATTTCTGGACCTACTAAACATAGAGCTTCCATATGACCCAGAATTCACTCCTAGGTATTCCCAAAGGACACAGAACATCATTTCCAAAGAACACCTGCACCCCTATGTTTATAGCAGCACTGTTTACAATAGCTAAGCTTTGGAAACAACCCAAATGCCCAAAAATAGATGACTGGATCAAGAAGATGTGGTACATATATACCATGGAATTTACTCCACATTCAAAAAAGATAAACACATGCAATTTGCTGCAACATGGATGGCGCTGGAAGGGATCATGCTCAGCGAAATAAGCCAAAAAGAAAAAGAAAAATACCGGATGGTCTCACTCATAGCAGGAATCTAGAAAACTTAAATAATGGAGAGGAAAATTAAAAACTATAAGAGTGAAAAAAAAATCAAATAACAAAAACTATGAACAAAGACACTTTTAGGGGGGCGGGGCGGGAGGGGAGGGATTGGGGTCAGAATGGGGGGCGGCAATTGTATGGGAATACAATAAATTTAAAAAAAAAAAA